>NC_133174.1:18240000-20740000 GCF_040802235.1 Manis javanica | reverse complement strand
TTCCTTAAAAATCAAATTATATCACTTCTTTGCTTAAAACCTTACAAAGGCTGATTATAATTATACTATAAGCCTGAACTCCTTAGTATCACCTCCATAGTCCTATAAAAATATCTTCCCTTCCCCTTTGACATCACTGCCTACCATTTGCCACTTAGGCTACTCCAGCCACTCTGGTCTTCTTGGTGTTCGTTGAACATTGCTCACCTCAGGACCATTGCTGTTGGTTTCTACCAGGAGCTCTCTTCCCCAGACCTTCCCATGGATGGTAACCACTTGTCATTTAGATCTCATTTCTAATAACACTACCTTAGTGTGATCTTTCTTAGTTATCCAATTAAATGTTCAGTTTACCTTTCCTACTATGTAGTTTCCATTTTCTCCAAGAGAAAATCTTAAAACAGGGACTTGAGTGCAGGTAGTTTATTTAGGAGTTGATTCCAGGTAACAAATGAAGGAGTGGGAAAAGCGAGGAAGGAAAATGAAGAAAACCTATAAAATATGTATTAATGATTAGGTCACCTCTGTCAGTAGCTGGGGCCAAATGCTTCTGGGAAACTTTAAGAAACTGTGGAACACACCTTGGCATTGTCCCGTCAGAGGAGAAGGAAGCTGTGGTATTTATATACTAATTTTCATACCCCACTGGTTAAGGATTGAGGTGAACCCTGCCCCCTGCACTTCTTACTTGTACCTGGTCAGGCATACTGCTGGGTTTCAGAGAAAGTCCCCAGGAAAACTAGCAGAAATATATGGGGGCTTGAGCTTCCAGATGGTTGTCAGCCATTGTTGTGGGTGAACTCAAAGGTAGGCCAAGGGGATACAGGGCAGGGCATTAATAGCATCACCATTTGTGTTCCCCAAATACACATACACACTACATATCCCTACACAGCTTGTCAATTATTAGCACATTTCCCTATCTTCTCATTTATCATTATCCAAGTTATCTTATTCACACATTTGTTTGCTTATCTTTGCCCTCCCCACAACAAATGTAAATTTCATAAAAACAAGGTTCTTTTGTTTCTTTTTCACTGTGACTTCCTGAGTGCCCTAGACAGCGACTGGAATGCACACAGAAAATATCTTTTAAATGGAGGGAAGAACAATGTTCTCTGCAAATTCTTACTATAAGTACTGGGATTTTCTAGAACACTCTAAGATCTACCTTCTCATTTTCTTATTAAGTCTATAATTTTCCTTCTTTTGTAAAAGCAGGAACTGTGTTTTCTAAATTGTGATTGTCTTGCATTATTTACTACTGGAGATGTCAGCACATTTTGTGCAGTTGATGATACTTCTAAAAAAATGCCATCTGCCAGCCATATCAATCAGTAAGTGACAAGGGCTATATAGAAAAATGTCTTTAAGCTTAAGGACGGGAACATATAAGTATGCACATCACCAACTGCATGTAGCTGTCCCAAGAAAGAACTAAGTGTCTATACATAAGAGGACGTGGAAAGGAAACTGAAAGCAGAGGGAGAGAGAATCATTAAGATAATAATAAGAGTGATACGTTCTAAATAGGTTTTGGCTTAGAAGCCATAAAAGAGAGATACATTTTAATTAACTTTTTGAAGGAGCATAAGGACAGGGAAGTTATAGAAAAAAAAACATCAGGAAAAGAAATATGCACTTGTTCAGAGGTGAATGAGAGTAGATTGAAGAGGTGGACATTTTAATGTTAATTGTGGAGAAAACAAACTGGGCTTTGGCTGGAATGGGGGGCCAATGCCGTGAATCACAATTTATCAGCTGTAACTCTTCAGACAGTTCAAATATGGGTAGCTGTAAATGCTTATACCTGTGAAATGATTCAGCTTCTCAGATAACTTCATAGGATGGAGTGGTGGATAACAGTTCAACTTTTTCCCCTTAAAGTCACTACCATGGTATTTTTTATTTAGGATGAACTGCTATGGTGATTCATGTCTTGAGCAGTCGTAGAGAGGACTATGATAATGCATGATCATCTGGATTGGTACAGTGGGTTATACCAAAGCTATTTCTGAAGCAAACTGTGTAGTATCTTATTGATTAAGAACAGATTACCTTTTTTTGAAGATCACTTCTTAGCTCTGTTCCTTACCTTTGTTTCCAGATCAATCTTTAAATCTTCTGCCTTGAAAGCATGAGGTATTTGAGATATAATTTCTTCAGAAAGAAGAAAAAAGAGATAATTTCCTTGAAATATTTTCTTACATATTTTGTAAGTCGTTTCATAGATGTCTTACAATATTTTAGAAGTCATTCAAGGTAGAGATTATTGGTAAAATGCCTAAAAGGAAGATGTGAACTATTTTACAAGAAACTAACAAGACAGTGTTTTTACTCATTTCTATTCATATACATGGAGGTTCATTCAAAGCAAGAAAATACAAGCATTTCAAAGAGAAGGAACTTTCATTTTGCAGACATCAGTATCCGATTGCCTACGTATAATCTTCTCTCTACATGTATGTATAGAATCACTTTGCAGGCTTGGAAACCATAACATAAACAGAAAGGGCACTCAAATCAATTTTAGTGCCCACCACATTGCAGCCTCACCTGGTGGGACATGACTGCAGATGGAAGGGGAAACCACTGGAACCTGCACTCTTACTTGATTAACTCTTTTTTTTTAATGAAAGTATCGTTGATATAGAATCTTATGTTGGTTTCAAATATACAACACAGTGGTTCAACAGTTACCCATATTATTAAATCTTCAACCCCTCTAGTGTGGTTACTATGCTTAATGAACTCTTAGTCCAAGGGATTCTGTATTTAAGAAAAAATGAAAGTAGAACTATGATGTTAAGAGGGAGAGTTCAATCATTTGCTGCTTTTCCAGAGAACAGCTACAGATACAAATAGAGAAAGAGATTTCATTGGCAGTTTAGGGTGGAAAGTCATTGGTTCTGAATTGCTCAGGCTGCACATAGGTTCTAATCACAGAGAATAGCATGAGCTTTAATAATGGAGGTTAATAATAAATGTGTGAAAAGAGATGGTCCATTGACATTCAAATCCGCAATGAAAAGGCTCTTCCAAGTGTTGGCATGCGCTGTTTTGGGACTGATTTTTGCAGTTATTCTCAAAAATAAAAATTACAACAGAATAATCTAATATTTAGATGGGGAGGAGCAGGCACAGTAGAAATTAAACACAAAAAGAATGAAGAAAATGAAAATTAAGAGAGAAGAAAAGGAAACAGTGAGATAGAGGAGGTAACTAAGAGAGGAAAGAAAGGACGGTGGCAGGAAAGAACGAACTAATATTCTTGGGATAATTATTAAGGTTTTGGGCTCTCTGATAGGTACTTCATATAAAACCATTTAAAATTCTACTTACAGCTTTACGTATAAGACTCTGAAATATCTACACCTTCATTAATCTATAATTGTGGTCCTCCACTAATTAAGTAACCTCCTTAAGGGGAAGGACTTTGTCTAAAACAGAGTCTGATACATTGAAGACATCGAGGGGACATTTGCTAAATAAACAACCCAACAAAATAGGATTTTTTTTTCCAGAAGAGGTAATAACTGAAAGTTGAGCTGCTCATGATGGGAGGAACAAAGGAAGACCTTTTCTGCCAAAAATAATTAAAATTCTGAGTAATTTTCTTCTCTTTTTCCCTGTTACAGACTCTTTTCACATGTCTGACATCCACCAAGTTCAAGGTTCTATCATCCCTGTAAGAAAAAAGTACCTTCTTGTCTAGGCTCTAGATATGTTTAATTCTAGTATAAACTCTTAAGGTAGCATTTCATTTTTTTAATGCATCTGACTCCCCCACTAATTGAGAAGGTATTTGAAGGCAGAATCCCTTCTTCTTTTTTTTTTCTTAAGAAAATAGTTGCCTATTGGCTATCATACCAATTAAAATTCCACCAATAAAGTGTGAGTGTCTTTTTAATAAGTAACTTCTACATGTTGTCCAAATGCCAAATGAAGGTATATTTAGAGAGTTGTGGAAGTTAGATTAAGGAGACAGATAAGATTTTTATATATATTTGACAAATGGGAAAAGCATAATGGACTTTTCAGAATAACTATTTGAGTTTGATATGCATATAATTTGAGTGAAATTAATGAATTTTGATTTAAGCATGTTGGCTTTTTATTCATTAAGAAAATGCAATTCAACCCTGAATAATCAAAAGAAAAAGCTTTGCTCACATTTACATCCCAAGCGATAATTCAGCCCTTTTCTTCACTTTGTCACTTAGAACTAGGCTGCTTATATTGATCAAATTAACTGGATGCCTTACAAACCCTTTATATGTGCTAGATAAACCTGGCTGATGTCTGATTAATTCCTCTAAAATCTCCATATCAATTGTTTGTAACGTGCTTTGAGCTGAATTCTAATTTCTACTTCCTTATTTCTAATTATTGATAACTGCATATTACCTATCAATAATTTTCTCATTTAAGCCTTTGCTGTAAGATACATATTTATCTTTTCTTTTGCTCTTATAAAAGACATTTTGACAGTTAATTCTATAGTCTAAGTACCATTTTGTAAAGAAATTTTGCTTGAATTGCTTATAGAATAATCCCCTTCTCAAATTTAATCAATAAAACTCTTGTTTTTCTAATTAGTTATTACATTTGCTCAAACAGCTTACTGGAATCAATCCATTCCTTTCTATTTCAAATTTCTGTACCATGCAGTGATCTTACAATTTCATTTCCTTAACTCGATCAGTCAACTCTGACTAATCTGTGTTTATAATTCATATCCACTGTTCAGAAATACTTTTATGCCTTCTTACTCAAACTTTTCAAACTCAACTATGGTTTCCCTAGTTTAAGGAGACTAGAGGTAAGCCTGATATTTCATATATGATTCTATCTCCTTTTAATGAGACGGACCTAATAAGTTCATGTTCTTTTTCCATTTTGTCCTCAGTTTGAAAAAGATACAGCTTTTTATTTGATCCATTGCTGATACCCCAAACCAAATAAATTATGCTTAATAAATCTGAAACTTATATATGGTTCAGCGTGCCACAGTTGAAATTTATTAGTAACTGATGACAAATTATCAAATTATATATTTTTCTTTCTAAATTTATTTTTTATTACATACAGTGAAATTCCCCTTTTGTGGTGTGCAGCTTTATCAGTTTTGACAAATGTATGGGGTCATGTGTCTATAACCAAAGTCATGATACAGAACAGTTCCATAAACTCAAAATTTTTCATGCTTTTCTTTTGTGGTCAGCTCTTTCTTCCACCCTTAGTCCCTAGCAACCACTGAGTAATTCTCCATCCTAATAGCTTTGAATTTTCTAGCATGTCATATAAATAAGGTCATTTAGTTTGTAGTCTTTTGATCTGGTTTTTTTCAGTTATCAAAAAGCATTCGTGATTTATCCATGTTGATGCTTGTATCAACGGGAGTTTTTTTTAGCTTTATGGCTATATAGT
Organism: Manis javanica; assembly: GCF_040802235.1. Classification (NCBI taxonomy): domain Eukaryota; kingdom Metazoa; phylum Chordata; class Mammalia; order Pholidota; family Manidae; genus Manis; species Manis javanica. The sequence continues at coordinate 20,734,570 of NC_133174.1, read as the reverse complement.
ATTGCACCCCGTGGAGGTACTACAGTTTGTCTATTCATTGGTCGAATAACATTTGGGTTCTTTCCAGTGTTTAGTGATTATGAGTAATGCTGCTATACACATCCACATACAGGTTCTTGTGTGAACTTATATTTTCTCTCTTGTGGGGAGAAGTGGGATTTGGGGATTGCATGATTGTGTTTATTTTTATAAGAAACTGCCAAATTGCACCTTGCTACCCTAATGCACAGTGACTACATTGGGGTATGGGTGAGGACTTGATAATATGGGTAAATGTAGTAACCACATTGTTTTTTCATGTGAAACCTTCATAACAGTGTATATCAATCATACCTTAATAAAAATTTAATTAATTAATTAAAAGAGAAACTGCTGAATTGTTTCTACTTTCCAAAGTGATTGTACCATTTTGCAATGTATGAGTGTTCAAGTCCCTCTGTATCCTTAGCAGCAACTGATTTTTTTTTAGGTATTCGCATAAGCATGTGGCAGTATTTCATAGTAGTTTTAATTTGAATTTCCTTAATGATGAGGGATGGTGAGCATCATTTTACCTGCTTATTTGCCATCCGCCTACCTCCTTTGATTTAGTGTGTATTCTAACCTTTTGCCCATATTTTCATTGGGCTGTTTACTTTTTGATGAGTTTTGAAAGTTTTTATATATTATGGAAAAAAGTCCTTTCCCATATATGTGATTTACAAATATTTTTACCTTGTGTGTGGCTTGTCCTCATTCTCTTAACAGTGTGTTTTGCCATCTCATGTCCTCTACCAATCTCTGGGGTAGGAAGGAGTAAGGCCCAGGGAGAAAGTTAGGTCCTATGAATGGGTTTGAACTTCTCCTCTATGATCCCCAATGAATCCGCTTTACCAGCTTCTAGAATGGTATTATCTTGCCAGTCCCCACTCATCCTCTACCAGTTTAATAATTCCAGCTGAATTGTTTTTAGATTTTGGTCTGGTTAGTTACCCTGTGAATGAAGGTCTCTTTTGGATCTGAGAAGTTGTAAGCTTGCAGTTTGTCCAGCTTTGGTTTTTGTTATTGTAACAATGAGATAATGCTCTTTCCAACTCTCTACTTCCCAGGTGAAAACAAGAATTCATTTTGTTCTGTTTTTAATATGACTTTTCATTGACTTAGGTTGGGGAAATATAATCAGAAACAAAAATATTCTGCCAACCCAGAAAACTTCTCCACAAAGGTGGAAGGAGAGAAAGAAAACAGTTTTATTATTATTGAATGAGTATAAAACTGGAATGTGATGCACATCACAGGCAATTTCCAAAGAGACTGCAAAGATATAGAGAAATCTCACCCTTTTATGTAGCCAAGCAAATACAACCCGTTATAGGCTTGTTCCCAGATAAACAATAACTAGTTCTGAAGTATGAGGACTCAACAGCACCCTTTAGCACACTTAGTTCATCTAAAATGTACGTGCTAGTTGGAGTGACTATTTGTGTTTAGTGATTGTCTATATACAAAAGAAAAATTGGATAAAGAAAAATAAATTTCTTATATGTTTATGACAGGAATTAGCTCTGCAACTTGGAGCCAGATGCCACCCAAACTTAGGCTCTTATCCTGTCATGGAAACTGGGAGATAGTAGTGCTGTCGTTCTCCATAATTACATTTCAAACACATGGCTCCCAGGTTCTTGAGGATATGTTCCTGGGTTGTAAAACTGGCAAGTTGCTTATTTAGTTGTACCTTTCGAAGAGGCAGAAAAAGAAAAGATCCTTTAATTACAAAGTTTCTAAAGTAAATGCTTTAGGAAAGGGATTGGAAAAGAGCCTATTTCCCTGTTTTCATCAGGGAGAACTGGCTATTTTTCTTTTCTTTTTTAATTTGTATTTTCTCTTATACCGGTAAACACAGGAACACTTAGCCCACAAAAAAGTTTATACACTATTTAAGTGCTTTAATTTACTTGAGTTTCACAACAATCCTGAGAGGTAAGCCAGAAAGTTATTATTTTTATTGGTCCAATTTAGCAGATAAGACACAGAGAAACCAGATGAGTTGTCCCATTGCACATGGCTAAGAAGAAATAAAACCAAGATCTCTGAAATCCAGCTTCTCTGACACCATCTCCAGTCTTGCCACCCTAGACTATACTCCTAAATTTACATTTCAGACCAAAAAGTAAACACATGCACACTTTGCAGGTCTTGACACACTTTTAGAATATATAATCTAGCCACATTAACTGTACTCTTGATTGGTTCAATTGGTAAATTTAGCTGAGAGTAGAAGGACCAACCGAGAGTTAATATTTGATATGCTTATTTATTAATATGCATAGTCTAACTTCATTCATTCCTTCAACAAATATTTATTGAATGTGTATTATGTACCATATACCATTCTAGAAGCTGGTAAAGCAGTAATAAACCAAACTGATTAAGTTCCTGCCCCCATGAAGCTTATATTCTAATAAGTAGAAAAAAAATAATATTAAAAAATAAATAAATTGTCAGCCTGTGAAATATGTAACATAGAATGCCAAGGTAAGAGGGTATAAAGGCATTTGTTTTTATTTATGATTTTGCAGAGGCCTGAAGGAAGGTTATAGCAAGCTCGACTGATATCTAGGGTAAGAGCATATAAATGAGAAAAAACTAATTAAAATGTTCCTGAGACAGAACTATATTTCTGAATTCAAGTAACAGCAAAGATGTGACTGGTGCTGAGTTAAGGAGGGGAGAGGTGGAAGGGGCCAGGTTACTAAGAGCCTTGGAAGTGAGAACAGAAGCTTTTAAGTATGGAGAAAGTGACTGATGTGATGAAACATTTTAAAAAGTTCACTCTGGCTGAGAAGACACCAGCGCAGCACAGCTAGGGCGGAAGCAGCAAGACCACCCAGCACACAAGGCAATTCAGCTGAACTAATGATGCCACTTCAGAGGAAACTTCCCTATTTTGCCTTAAGTGTTACAGTTTTAACATTCAACTTTTTCCAAAATATTTTAATAACTTTTTACAGGGCTTAAGTTACATTTATGACCGCATGTAAATTGAAAACATTGACTAATACATCTGGACAGCACTTGCTTAAGAAACATTTCATTTGACATTTCTTATAGAAAATAACTTACCATTCACTTAGATAGGCTGAGACCATGATAGAATGAGTCAGTAAGAACTCTCTGATTTGTGATTTTCAAATAAGAATTTACTTGATAGTTTACCAAGTAAACAATATGTGGAGTGAAAGATAGAGCTTACACATCCAAATTTATTTTGTAGTAACATTGGCTATACTGTGATTAAGGAGAGATGTACTGAAGTAAATTCCTATCTGCTAAGAACTCACAAAACTTCACTTATGTTTATCAGTTTCTCAAATATTACTGAAATATATGTCTTAGTCCACTAATAAACATTTGCAGAATATCTTCTACAAATTCATTAACATTTTTCCTGCATGGGGACAAATTATATGATACATGATTCAACTTTAGGATAGTCTTGTATGTTAAGTAAAAATTTATCTGAAGTTCTTTTTAATATCTTTATAATTTTACTGAGACATGAAATGTAATTTCTAGTATCATTCTACTTTATTAAGTTGGAAAAAGCTAACTGAAAACTTTGGAAGAAAATCAATATTTAAAAATGTTTTTCCTCTTTATAAATATGAGATTAAAATAAAGTAAGTGCTGAGATCTCTTTTGTCACCTTCAGATTTATCATTACTCTCATAGCTTTCCCACTGTTTGCTATACCCTTAATTGAAGAACTGTTATAGGTACTCAAAATCATAGATCTCAGTAAACTCATATAATTTAATAGACTTCTTGTGTCGTACTTGTTCCTTTAAAAAACTTGCTCCTTATTGTTTAGCTCATTTTCATATTAATAGATGTTTGAGAAGCATCATCTGCTTTTTACTTTTTTCTTTTCTGACAGCTTTAAACTTCCCCTCCTCCACTTCGGATTTCTTCTTATTATTTAAAGAATCTAGCTCCTACTCTCAGCTTTTACAAAGATTTAACAATAAACAGTTGCTAAAATAAAGATGTCATTGACATCCTCCTGGCCACAATATGAATAAATGCAGTTCAAATTAAAAGTCATCCTTTCCTAGGCTTCCATTTTTTTGACCTACACCTTGGTATTTTTCTTTCTCACTTAAGTATACAAAGCCAACCTTCTTCACTTTCATACTCTAAGGTCACAGAAACTTAAGTCCCCATTCCATAAAATCACTCATTCAACATAATTTATATATATAGCATGTGAATCTAGTGGTATCATCAGAAAAGGCAAAGTAATACCATTGTGTCCTAGGGTTGGATATAATTTAGAGCTATAATGAACCTTCCAGATTATTTGTACCAGCAATTTTATTTTATTGGTAAGGAAATCAAAGGCCTGAGAAGTTAAACAGCACATTTCTGAATATATAATATAGTGCAAGTACTGAACTGTAATAGTGGTATCTTGACTGCCATTTGGTATTTGTACTCCTACACCACAATGATTTCACATAAGTAGTCATAGTAACAGTATAATGAAGTAATATTTTGAAAAGGAATTAAGCTAATGTTGATGGTGATAATTGCATTATTAAGCACCTATTTGGATATGCCATTCCTTCTTTTTTTTCATCCAAATTATTAAAATGGAATACAAAACCTTTAACAGATAGAATTGCTATCTTACAGTAACTTATAAAGAAGGAATAACCAGGATTATTATATAAAGAACTTCCAGAAATATACCTAATTGTGGGACATTTTCAAATGAGGAAAGTAACCATGTGCTTTATAAGAAAAATTAAGTAGCAAGGTTTTCTTTGATTTGAAAGAGAAGGAATAAAGGAGGCTCAAGAAAAGTTGAATATGCCACTTTATATAAGGAGACTGAAAATTTTAAGTGGAGACTTCTTTGTGAATTTTACAATGTGGAAAGTCATAGAGGCCTAAGGAGTCCTAAGAGAGAATCAAATAAAATGGTAATTCAACAATGAACCCCATTGATTGAATTCTTATTATATAACAGGTGTTTCTTGGCTGTGGATGTTAAAAGAAAATAAGTCCCAGTTTCAGATCTTAGAAACTTACAAGTCTAGTTAGGAGAGTAATATTGAAATGAATTCATACTATTTGGTAAACAAGATACTATAATATAGACAGAAAATATGGTACAGAGGTATAAAAAAAGGAATTGGTTTTCTCAACCTGTCAATGTCCAGAAAGGCCCTGTCAAGGAAATGATGACTAATATTGATATCCAAGGTAAGAGTTCACCACAGAGATGTGAGGAATATTATATCCCATCAGGGGAAGCAGTCTGTTTAACGGTGTGAGGGATGGAGGACATCAGACATGGCATGTTTGAGCAAGAGTCAAAATCTTTCCTTCTATGGTTGTTAAGCTAAAAATGTTATAGTAAGTGAGGATGTAGAATTAGACAGAGAGTAGTACTGGGGAAGCCTTGCTTTATGAATTCATCAGGCAACTTTTTCATGAAAAGAGAAACATACACACAAATAGGAAATACAAAAATGAGAAACAAGCAAATCTAGGTTTATTTTGGTGACATCTGTTGAAGCAAAAGCACGGGACCATGGATCATATATATATATATTGCAGGGAAAAGTAATGCTTTAGGAAGGACAGAAAGTCATTCACAATTGCATCATAATTTACTTTGACTGTCTGGAGAGGTAGTGGCATTCCACTCCCTTCTGTGTGCCACTTTTCACTTCATGTTTCCATGAAGAGTTCCCCTCCACCCAGCTCTTTGTTCTAGTGATCTAGCCTCTTTGCTGCCATCATGTCCATAATGTTGTGACCTGAGGAGATAAGGGGATTGTAGAGTAATTCCTCAGCAAAAAGTAATGCAGCCAGGAAAAAAGGTATGGTTAAATTAATTAATTCAGGAGAGAAAATAGTTTAAAGGCAATGGGAAATGAATGGGAGGCTCATGTTTAAGTTGAGGGGAAGAAGACATAGAGATGTTTGTGGAAAAGACTAGGGAACTGGTGCCTACACAAAGACCCTTAGAGTTGTATTTTAGATTAGATGTACAAAGTGCCTGTAATTTGAAGCAAAGCTAGTGGAGGAAAATATAATGAAGTCTTCAAATTGTGCCTTTTCATAAGCAAAGGTCATAAACTAGTGGCATTTTTTTTGTAATAGGAGTGCTATAGGAAATCTAAGATCAATGCTAGATATAGATTTACTTGCCTTAAATGTGCTGATTCTATACTGTTTTTGAAAGGTCAAGAAAAAATTTGAGGAGCCCAATGCAATGAAAAGTTGTTGGCTTGATTTAATTTTTGACCTGAATAGGTTGAATCAAATCCTAAACTGAATCTATAAAGTGACAGTAGTAGCAGATATAGCTGGTGTCCTACCAATTACACCATCTCAGTTCACACTGTGGACTTCAAACTGCCAGCTCTTGAATTTATGGTTTTCCCCTACTTCCCCGGGGCTTGGTTTATAGCTAGGCAGCAGGCCAGAAGTGATGAGCAATTAATAACTCCCAAAACAGCCTTGACCTAATATTTGATGGGAATTTTGTGTAAATATCCCAACTTCCACATCTCTCAATTAGAGTAAGTCTGAGATGTGTGTCTTCAGGAAAAATAAGCTCCATCCATCCACAGTGGTACATTGTTTGATATCTCCCTTTATAGCTGACTTCCCTTCTGTCTCATTTCCCCACTTGTTTACTGCTCTATCCTTAATCTCCAAATTAAATTATTTTCACTCAACCCTTAGGCTCAGGGTTGACTTCTGGTGGAACTCAAATTATGACTATACTATTTCCTTATAATAAGCTAAATCAAAGGAAGAAGATAGTACTACATTACAGATTTTCTATAGTAAACATGGAGAAACATGTTACATGTCAAGTAATACAAAATACATAAGATAACAAAGAATATCCTAGGTCTGTTAACTTATTTATTGCATGTTTACATTGCAGATGATAAACAACTAATACAATATTTGTCATTATAATTATTACAAACTCAAAGTTTCTTTTTCATCTTTAATTCCCATTGATGAACTAATTTCATTTTCTTTCTCTTAAGGATAAGAGTAAAAAAATCAATGCTGTTATGAGTTTTGCAGATAGCTGTATTTCTGTTTATTTAATCCATTATCAAAATTCTGTGCACTTTGTTTTGAATATTTACACCTGTATCAGTTAGCTGTAACTACATAATAAACCACTCTCCAAAAGTTGACCATTTAATAATATATATAACAGTTGAATTGCTATGTTGTATACTTGAAACCAATATAATATTGTATATCAACTATACTTCAATAAAAATATTTATCAAAAAAAAGCTAGCAGCTTAAAATGAGAACTACTTAGCTTACAATTCTGCAGGCCTTCAATTTAGGATAGGCTAAGATGGGAAGGTCTGGTTTCAGCTGAGCTGCCTCCGGGGTTTGTGATCAGCTCCAGATTAGCTGGGGTCTGGCTGGCTACAGTGGCCCTAGCTAGGATGACATGCCTCTGCTTCACATTCTCCAGAAAGCCAGCTCTGGTTGTTCTTGTGGCTTGAGTGGGGTATCAAGAGGAAGAGCAGAGACACAAAAAGCTTCTTTGAGGCCTAGGCTCAGAAATAACACAGTGTAATTTCGACCACAATCCATGGGTCAGAGTCAATGGGGAGACTAGCCCAGATTCTAGAGTTAGGATAATGGAATGTGTCTTCTAATGGGAGAAACATAGAAGTTACATTACAAAGAATAAGAGGAGAAGAACTGAGGTTCTATTTTTAATATGTTTACATAATACCAAATTAAAACTAAATAATGTTCAAGTGAAAAAATGAAGCAAATATACTTTTGTCTATATTTCAGAATGGTATTTTATGAAAGCTGTATCTGTTATAAAGCAATACAAAATATTTACCAAAATGATTCATAAATTCGAGATATTTTTCCATGAATACTTTTGGAATCACCTAGGTAAGGCTATGTCAGCCAAATTTAAGAAAAATAAAAAGCCCTTAATGTAAAATTTGATTTCACTTATCTGCAATTTATAAATGATCAATGAGGCACCAGCCAAATTTGTTAAGAAGAAAATGCCATTTAAAATCACTTTGAATACTTATTATATGTCTGAAGGATTATTTTCTTTTAGTAACTAAATGCTAATCCCTGGAAAAGAGGAAAATTGTGTGAAAATGGTGACAGGTCCTTTATTCTGGTGGAACGCCTGGGTACTCTCTAATTATAATCCCAGTTGGCCTATTACAGTACGAACAAAAGCACTGATTTTATCCAGGCAACTCACTATATCTCTCTTCCCTACTAATGTGGATGACTGAAGTTTGCAGTTTTTCCAATTTCTCAAAACATAGTTATATATTCTGGACAAAGGATGAGGATCACGTTAGCCTTAGCATTCCTAAACTGGCCATGCTAAATCAAAACTGTACCACTAAGGTGAAGTAGTGGGAGTGATAGGATGTTTGTAATAGTCATTTAAGTTTTGAAATATAAAAGCATTTTTGAACTCCTCTTTAATTCCTGTTATGCTCCAGATAAATCATTAGGTCTTGGAAAATAAATACTTTCTTTAAGCTGTAGAGGGTCTCCAGTAAAAATGAATTATTCCCCGGCCCCCTCCATACACACTGTTTCACATAGTGGTCTCCCTGTCAGGCATTCTGTGCCATATTGTGTCCAGTAAGGTATTTTTCTAGAATGCGATGAACTTCCTCCTAAATAAATGGGGAGAAAATATGATTATTAGGTAGATAAGATGTCATAATAATAATAGATATTATTTTACTGACTGCTGTCCACAGAGGTCACAGAGCTTGAAAGTGATAGAATAGAATAGAATAGAATAGAATTCATATTTGATTTAATCTGTGTTATGCACAGTAATCAGAGGTCTTTAAATGAGACTTAATAATGTAAATATAATTTATATTAGAAGAATGGAACCATTTTAATTTGTTCAGAGATTTCGACTTCCTTTTCCACTGAGACAAGTTTTGTTATATTAAAATGATAACTTTTCAGCTCTTAAATTTTATAGAAGATACAAATATCTTTCCCCTTTGCACTTTTGCTTTTCATGTGCATCAAACATCCATTCTGGCCCACTCCTTTACCTTCTTACATTAGAAAACATACCAACAGGCAAAATTCCCAGGGTAGTCAAGCATACTCATTGCTTAACAAGACTGTAAGTAAACACTAGTTTTGAATATTTCTAAGAACACAGAGGATAGAAGAGTAGACCAATAGGTAAAGTATGTCCATTTTTTTACATCTATCCAATATCTGTTTATTTCTGTATATATAACTATATAGACATATATAGAGGGAGGGGTTGCTAGTTTTCTGCTGTATTATATTTGCTATATGATTATTAAAAACTTTCCATTGGATGTTAAAATAATGAATTAAATTCTGACATCTATTGCTTGATTTTTTTCTTCTTGGAGCTGAAGGCAAGGGCAGAAAGTCAAGGAAAGGGATTTATACTGAAGACAATGCAGTTTGATTCTGCCAAAGGAAAATATTGTGATAGATGAGATTTCGTTTCTCTTTTTAACTGTATCTGCTTTTGGCAATGTAAAAATTCAGGAGCATCATGTATTAGTGTGAAAAAGAACAAAGTAAACTTAACATCTTGAACCTGATCCTGTCAAATTGAAGAATACCAATTATATATTTATAAGGAAAAATAGTAAAGGTACAACTTTTCTCCAAATATCTTAACATCTATAATTCAGAGCTTTTACAACTGCAAAATAATTCATTTTCTGCTAACCCACAGCAGAAATAAGAAATTTTTCCTGCATACAGGTTACTATCTAAATAACTTTAGAAGTTCTACAGATGACCTCATTTTGAGAACTAACTTGGGATATCAAAGTGTAGAAACTGCAAACTCTAGGCCTCCCAAATGGCACGTACAAGTGTGTGCTGAGTGGTTAAGTGGAAAGCGAAACAACACAGTGTTTTTGAGCATGTCTACACCATTGCACACATTGTGAACTCTTTCACTATTGTGTTTCTGACTATTGGTTAATAGAAATGCAATCATTTGGCAATTTAACTTCAGCAAATATATAAACATTCTAACAACCTTAAAGTCAGGCAAGCTATCAGCATGTTTTGACATTGTGATGAGAAATGATTGGTTTGTTAATCATTTACTTTTACTGTAAAATACAGCATGACCTGTATGTCAAAATAAGATATGATCATCAGAGGATTTAGCTTTCCTGTTGCCTTGCCAGGACTTCTGGCAGCCTGATAAAGGAATAAGAATTAGAACATGATATTATATAATGGCAGAAGTATTGTCCCTAGTAATATGTAGACCCTTGAAAGTTGATATGACACTTCTCTAGACCTATGTATAAAATGCATTAAGCCCATAGTTGCTTTGTTTCTTAAAACCTGATAGATTCTTCACTCCTTGTATGATACAGATTTCTAAACTCCAAAATCACCTCCAGAAATAACTATGGATGCCCAGAAAGTGTTGTCTACATCCCCTCAAATTCTACTGCTTGTGTACTGCTTGTTTGTGGGTTCAGTCATAAATATGAATGCAGGCAAATCTGAACTTGGTTGGCATCTACATTGCCAGAAATTTTTAAATCTATTTCATCTACTACATACAGCTAGTTTTGTTTCCTAAAATTCTTTATGGGAACAGTCAAATCCATGGATGTGCCTATCCAGGTTGCTGCTAGAAATAATAAGTTTAAATTATTTTTTCCTGATATGTCTGCAAAAATAACCAAAGCTGGCAAAGTCATGCATGTATATTCAATTTATATCAAGCAAGGGACCTCACTATTGTTATTCAGATTATATAAGTTATTAACAGTTTCCACTTTTATCCTTTTCCCAGCCATAGAAACGACTCTCATTATCTCTATATTGAAATGCTTCTTGGGAATTTTCCTTCAGTGTGCCACAATTCAATTCCTTTCCAGGAACAATTGATTCCCTTCCTTTCCTTGCCTTAAAAACACTTTTATGGACCACAATGACGCAAGGATACATGACAAAGGATTTCTCTATTGCTGTTATATCTCATGAAAGATGCAGTTTGCTTATGTAATGTTAGGAATTGAGTCCCTTGGATTGGTTTGTGGAGAGAACCCAGTTTGGATTTCTATGGGATGCTCTTCTAAATCCAGTTTGATATGATTCATGATTACATTGCAATGTCTTTTTACCCTCTGTTTATCAAATATTGATTTTCTCCCGGAGGTCTTATTTTTTGTCTAAATTCTTGCTACTTGAACTGTGGTCCACACACCAGCAGCATCAGTATTCCCTCAAAGTTGTTAGAAATGCAGACTCTCAGACCTCACCTCAGACTTACTGAATCAACATCTGTATTTTTAAAAGACCCTCTCCCCAGATGATTCAAACACATGTTAAAATTTGAGAAGCACTGTCCAAAAATATTTTCTGAAAGGAAAAAGAAAATTCCAGCTGGTTATCCTTGTTTGCGTATGTCATTCTCACTACTCTTTTGTCTTGCCTGCCACTGTTCTCTTTCATCTTGGTCTGGATACTAACTGTTCAAGCTACTTGAAAAATGTGCTAGTTTTCTTGCAAACACTAAATTGCAAAGATATCATTTCCTTGAAGATACTTTTCCTCCATTTACATCTGGCATTTTATTTTCTGGGTCTAGAGATGCTCTCCAGGGCAGCAGGCACTAACCACATGTGGCTATTTAAAATTAAAGAAATTCAAATAAAAATTAAATTAAAAATTCAGTTTGTCACTATAATCACATTTCAAGTACATATGGTGTATTGACCAGTGCAGATATTGGCCATTTACATCATCAGGATAAGTTCTATAGGACAGCAATTGTCGAGAGACTACGATATTCTAAGTTAGGCTTTGAAACTCAGTTTCAACAGCTTACAGATCGGACAGGCAGCTTCAGCTGAAAGAGAAAATCTAGTTAACTTAAGGGGTTAGTCCTTGTGCACTTGGGCTGTTTCTGAAATATCAAACTATTTCATGTAGGTTAGAAGTGTGGGAGGAAAGGTGGTATAAAATGCCTGTTCTCATATTCCTCTAAGCAGATCATAACAAGAGCATGCTACTGCAATGCAGAGATTTGGAAATGGGAGGGTAGGCTCCAGTTCCCAACCAATCACTGAATGTGTGATACTGGGTAAATGACTTTACCTGTCCAAGTTTGAGTTTACTCATCCATACAATCAGGATACTGTCTTCAGGGGCCTTTAGGTTCCCATTTATTTCTGTAAATCTCAGTTGCATGAATTAGAAACTTCCAGTGTTGCTTCCTGAAATCAGCCAGTATTATCTTTGGATATCATTTAATATATAGTACAAATATAATTAATATAGTCAATATTAATATTATAATTAATAACTAACATAGTTACTATAATACACATTTGTTATGTGTAAAAAACAAGTGCTAAGTTTACAGGTAAATTTTAAAGTATCTGTTGTCAAGAAAATAGTAATCTAAAGGAATGGTCTATAAGTTGGAGAGCTCATACCTGAGGAGAGACCAAGTTGATTCTTAAAAGTAAAGGGATGAGATATTAAAATTTCTTTGTATATTAATAGTTTATTTCAAATAAACCTTGGGAGATTTTCATATATGGATTACCAGTAGTATGTGTGTATATGAGTGAAATATTGTCAAGGGATATATTAAAATGTATACATGCAAACATGTAATAATAATGCATACATTCATTGGAAATTCATTTTCAGGTATTTTAAAAATTTTTGGAGTGGGCAGTACTAGAAGCTTGGAAAGCACTTGTCTAGAGGCTAGATAGGAAAATAATAATAGAGTGTGTGTGTGAATGAACTGCCTTAACAAGAATATAGGATTCAATAAGTGCACAAAAGAGGGCAATTAACTGTGAATGGGGGTGAGGGGCAAAACAACTTTTCAGAAGATGTGCACCTTGAATTAAGTTATCAAAGTGAGAAGAAAAGGTGGTCTGGGCAGAATCAATGGCATGTGCAGACACACATGCCTTCACCAGCATGAAAAATGTAGAAACTGCAACTGATTCAACATAGCTGGAAGCTGCATTGTGTATGAGGGAGGGGTAAGACACAGGCTGGAGCGGATGACATAAGCTATAAACACACACATATATATATATATAAAATTTTCCAGAAAAAGTGAAGGTTTCCATTTAAAAACATTTCTCAAAGTGTTTCAGCTCTACCACCTTTTTCTTTCTGCCAAAATTAATTGCTTATAACTATAAATTTTAAAAATTGGTGTTAAATATCTTTCTTTTGAATAATTTGAACCATTTCCAAATTATTGTACAGGAAAAAGGGAACACTTTGGTAATTGTGTAGGTTTCCATGTTTTATTAAGCTAGTTTAAATTCAGTGTAAACATTGAAGAAAATTTAAGACTGCTGAAAATCTCCAAAACTTTTCCAAGTGCTTCCAACCATTAACCTATTTATTCTAAGTGGTGTAATCATGCTTGCTCTTTCTAATTTCCAGTGTTTAGCATTATGTTTATTTTTACTGTCTCTAAAATTTTTTCAATTATAATATTTAAAGAAAACCAACTTGGGACTGTGATATTGATTGTTCTCAGGAGAAAAAGGGAAAATTATTTTTCTACAACACATTATACTATCTATATTCAAGAAAAATGGTTGAATATTTATGATACCAGTAAATATTCCAGTATATACCAATTAAGTATAACTACTATCCATAATTTTATTAACCTATGAATTTAACTACTATTAAATTCATTAATTTAACAGTTGTGACTGGTTAAACATAGATGCTATTATTTTTTGCTAGAGTTATTTGATAAAGATATTGCAAAAATCAGGGAAATTTCAAAATATTTATTTTTAAATGCTCTCATAGGAAATAAATATTTCCCTGGGAATATATTGCCTAATTAACTGAAATATTTGAGTTTATTCGAGGCATAAGGACATTAGATAGATAACTTACTTCTGCCAGATCCTAAATCAAAGAAGAAACACAATTACATTTCCTATTTTTTCCCCTTCACTGGTTGCAGACCTCTGGGCTTGGAACCTTAACTAGAAAGTACATAACAATAATAGGATTAAGACTTAAATTGCCCTACTCTTTTTATTTGCTGGTCAAAAACATCAGTTCATTTCTGGTTTTATATTAGAGAGGAATTATAAATACCTAGGATATTAGGAAAATATCCCCTACTGATTATTTCTAATATTCAAGTATATTGAAAATAATAATAACTGGCTAAATATTCGACATAGTAATGAGGCCAAAAATTTTACTTTAAGAAAGATACTTGAATTGTAGGCTACAAGTTAAAAAGTTGTACCAATCATGAATTTGCATCTCAGTGGCAGATTCCTTTAAATAATGTGGAATACTTCATCCTGAGTTTTGTCAACTTTGTTGACCATAAAAAACAACCTTTTGTGACATTTTTCTATTAAATTACAGTTAAATACAAGTAAAGAAAATATTCCTTTAAGAAATTGTTAAAGAACAGTTGACACTCTACTACTTCTGTTTTGATTCCAGGAACAGCAAAACTATGAAAAATTCTTATAAAGGATCAATTCTTTGCAACTTGTTTTTCATGGCACATTTCATTGTTTTCCATTCTACACAATTGTTTTGTAATATCAAAGCATTTTTAATGATGGAGGAGAATTAAATGCTTCTTAAGAGAGATTTTCACTCTCCATTAACAGGATGGATATTTGAGTATATAGAATTTCATCAAATTGACTTCTAAATTGAGGATACATGCCTTAGATGACAAGTTCTAGAAAGAAGGATGTTCTTAAATCAACAATGTGCTAAGTATAAATGATCAATACATATTTTAATTTACACAATAGGATGTTTAAAATAAGCTTATATTTAATGCAAAATATTTATCACACACCATGTGCCTGTCACTTAGTAGGCCACTACTTAAAATATCATTTTTTCATAGACCCTCTGAACAAATTGTATGAACACCTTTTCAGTAATTAAATTAACTTAGGTTTAGAGAAAATAGGGGGTGGAACAGTGAACAAATACATAAGATATGATGTGGATACCTAACCTGAGTTCTCATATACTCAGGGCTTCCTCTGTTCATTTGAATGGATATTCAGAATTTAACTTTTCTTTCTTCCTGAAACTTTAAGCTGATTGTAATTTATGGATGCCATATATGTGCACATATGTAAGAAAATAAGTTACTCTTCCTAGCAAAAAATATAATGTATTAGTCAAGGGATAGAGTACTTGGGTTAAATGAGAATAGCTAGGTTTTTTAATTGAGTGTCTTGTGACTTGGCCCTTTCTTCCTCTGTGCCTCAGTCTCCTCATTTCTCTTTATATCTTTAGGTGGTCTACTACAATAATGCTACAAAACAAATAATTCCTAAATCTCAGTGGTTTAAAAGAATAAATATTCCTTTTTCTTGCTGACAAATTGGCAGGTCATTCAAGGTGGCTTTGTTTTAGAATGTGGGTTGTGTCTAGGAGTTCTTCACATGTCTTTCATTCTGAGAGGAGCAGTTACTTTTGTGGCATATGCCCAGAAGGACAAGAGGCCAAGCCAAACCACACCAACTCAGTTAAGGCCTTCTCTCGCATCACTTCTACTAACTATTCATTGCCCCAAGTTAACCATGTGGTGAAGCTCTAGGTCAATGAGGCAGAGATGTAAAACACCTATTCTAGTAATAGGTACTACAGAGTTGCGCAGAAAAGGGAATGTATGCAGAATTCTGTTAGAGGGAGGGAGTGAAGAATTAGAAACAGTAATTAAATCTACTGAATGCCTCTTCAGACATTAGATATGTACCTGTGCTTTGCTATACAAGACTGTTCAAACAAACTTTATTTGAAGGTGCTGCATATTTACACATAGCTTTAGAAATGATGTGCATATGTTAGGATCTGGTAGTAAAACTATGGCTTATTATTTACAGGCTAGTGAAAAAATTCACATTAGAAAAATACTTTTGCTTTTAGAGGATTAAATTTTAAATACATATTATAAGTCACTAACAGCATTATTCATTTCCTCAACATTGCCATTTTATTTACATTATTTCAAGAAATAGAAATCTTTCAGATGCCAAAGGATTATATGAATAGACATATGGTTTTTAATTTAGTTTTACATGTTTCCTTTGCTAAATAGGGCATGCAGTTTACTGGACAGAGCATAAAGCAAAGCTCTCCCTATTGGTACCAAGTTTGGCAGGCAATTTGGTTTTAATCCTGTCTAGAGATTGCTTGTGCATTCCCGTCCATTTTAGCTCTGATCCTCTAATGGTCATCTGTTATACTCTGATTACATGGATGAACTGCAAAGAGATCATCTAACGAAATTGTCAAGTTAAGGGTACAATATCTGCACAAAGGAAAAATGCTACAATTCAGAATAAAATAGACTGTGATTTACAATGACGTTTGACACTAAAAATAATACAAATACTCCACTTAAAAAAATTCTGCCCATGAAAATGTCCTATGGAGTAATTCTCTACAATGTTGACAATCTCAATAGAATGGCTAGATTCAGGATGGGTGTGGGGACACAAATATCTTTCACTCGGATAGTTTGTAATATTAAAACTAGAAAGTGCCGAGAGGTCACATCGCACCTTCTACAGGAACTGACAGAATTTTGTATAGCTTTTTCTGTACTCTTAAGAAAAACTGCCCATTACAAGCTTTTCCAGAGAATATCATATTTCTTGGCTCAAACACCATCACTTCTTTCGGTGCTTCCTGCCATGTAATAATAGTCAAAGATCAATTTTAACAGAGACCCATTGATTCTTCAGTGATAGATTCAAGAAGTTGAGCCAAAATCCAAGGTATGTGGGATGCTATATTCTTTTATATAGGACTCGCTACTCCATCCCCTAATGATTACTTTGTAGAAGTATGAAATACCTTTTTCACTCATGCTTTGTCTGGAGTGTAAGCAGATATTGCATACTTCTAAACAGCATCTTGCTTTTGGCATCCCAATATCTAGTTCCCATGTATAAGACCTCACAGACCACAAGCTAACACCTGAGTTCCTCTCAGAATCTTTAGGGAAGTCAATTCCACTACGCCTTTTATCCTTTTCTCATTATTAACTAGCATTTAGTGAGAATTTTTTACATTAGCTAAGTGCTTTCCACACATCATGCCACATGTGCTATCTACTAATTAACTGACCTCTGCTTAATTGTCTTCATTTGAAAATTGGAAATTATCATAGTACCCATCTCCTGGGGTTGTTTTAGGAATTGAATAAAATGATGGATGTAAAGTGCTTAGAAAAAAAGTACCCAGTATAAAAAAATAAAAAAATAAAGTATTTATATTCATGCACTCAAAAAATATATAATACACATGTGTTGCATGCCCACGCACTGTTCTAGAGATTGGGAATTGAGTTTTGAACAAGACAGAGAAGGATCGTATTCTCATGGAGTTGACTTTTCAGTGAAAGATGAAAAACAATTAGCTGATAAGCAAGGTAGGTACTCGTAATAAAACCACTTTATAAATGAGGAAATTTAATCTGAGAGAAGGTAAATTGCTCAAGATCACAAAGCTGAAATGTGGTAGAGCCTGAATTAGAATCTAGGACTATGGCACCCCAAAGCACAAACTTTCAACCTGCCATCATTCCCAGGCTGCTGTGCTCATTATGACCTCTGAAACATTTTTCCACTGTAGCCTTCCTCTTTTACTCTGTACTTCATCCTCTGAAATCACTATACCATGACTTTGCCTTTACTGAACCTTGATTCTTCTTAGAAGTGAGAGTATCAGTTATGACTGGTCCTCAAACTTCACTGCATATTAGAATCACTCGGGGATCTTTAATTTAATAACGATGTCTGGATGGTCCCAGAGATTCTGACTGAATTATTCTGGGTTGTGGACCAAGCAATTTCAACGTGCAGCCTTTGAGAATGATTACTCTGCAGGTATCCAAAAAGGTTATCACCAGGTTGCCTACCTTTTAACTTTAACTTTTCTCTCGGGACAATTTCCTGAGTTCTTTGGAAAGACCTGTTATTAGGGATCACTCATGCATTTCTCTTAATCCAAGAGGATTTCTCTCTCTTCCAGATCACTTGCAGCTCTTTTCCAAGCCCTAAGTATACAAAGTACATGCAGCACTTGATGATGGTATCTGCCTCTGTCTAGATGGCTCTATTGCATAGTCTCTTGATCCCATTATTTAATCCAGTCTCTTCACTACATTAAAAAAAATCCTCCTTACATTTTCCTCCAGTGAGCACCCCATTATTCTGGCCACATTGCAGCCAAATTTCAAAGAAGTGTCCCTCCATTGTGTCTACACTTATTCATCTGCCAGTCATCTTCAATGGATGCATTTCTATTCAATCTGTATCTTCATGTGTTACCAGAATATATAACACACAACCCAAGGGATGTGAACAAAATACAATGTTATTTTGGTCTCACCTTGCCCATTTTATTCAGTGGGATAATGTAATGCTACCTCTGAGTACTCAATATAACATCATGTTGGCTCTTTTATCTAGTACACAGGACACACTTGAACATTTCATGCTCCCAAAGATTGTAGGCTGATCCCAGTGCAGCCATCTAAATCCTGTGGTGACAGGCACTCAGCTTTCTCAAGCAGGAGTTCAGTACAGGTTCTTCATATTTCAGGACTGCAGACATGGACTGAGTGTCTACATGGAAGTTTGCATTGCTAGACCCATGACAAAGAAGGGGAAAGTGATGAACCACAGATCTCCAAAGAAATCTTTTCCTTCTCTATTATTTGATTCACTTTTATAATGGAATGGAATATATTCCACATTTATAATGGAATGAATACATTCTCACATATTTCTTTCATTGCTTCACCTGAGCCCACTAAGATCAATCTTAGCATCACTGTAAGTGGTGCAGCCAGGCATCATGCAACTTATGATGTGATGTAATGAAGTATCCTTGCTTAACAAAACTGAACCTAAATCAAGTCAGCCTCTAGATTTAATACAGTGTTTATAGGAAATGCATGGCTTTAAGGAACAAGTTAAATGATACTACTAGAAAGGTTTGAATTATAAAAAGAAGTGTAAGAAGGTTTATAGGACAAATGACCTACTTTCTCCAGAAAATCAATTGCAAGGGGAGAAAGAAGTGGCAATGTGCAACTCTTAGAGAATAAAAGATATTTAAAGCACAAGAGAGCCAAACATGATAAGCAGATCTTGTTTGGAACCTAATAAAAAGAAAAAAACTGTAAAGATCATCTTTGAGAGAGTCAACATCTGAATATCATTTGGTTATTAGATGATACAAAGAAATAACTATATATTCTGGAAAGTATGAAAATAGCATAATCATTATGTTAAAAATCAAATATCTTTATCATTTATGCATGTATAATATTTACATGCATAATGAGATAATGTCTGATATTAAATTTTTCTATTTCTAAAATTTTAGAGATCAAAAAGTGGGTGATTAGTGATCTTGGGACTGAACTTAAGATAATGGTTTCTCTAAGCTTGTGTTTGCTTGAAAATTTCTATAATGCATTTATAATACCACTTTTGCCTCCTTAATTTTAGTTTTGCTACTGTTCATTTTGTTTATTCTTTCATAGCTCAGGGATCAGTATATTTAAAACTCCTGTCAGGTGAGTCTGCCCGTTGGCCAGATAGAATTACTCATGCAGGGGATGATACTCAACTGGGTGTTCAGCATCATTTCTTTACCAGCTCAGGTCTTACACGTTTAGCTGAAATTACACATATTTAAATCTTTAGGAACGAAGGAAGATCTCTGGATGTGTGACTATGAAAAGCACCCCACTTTTATTTTCTGAAATTAGGAAATGGTTATTGGAATTCTCCTGGCATTGTTTTTTCTATGAATTGATACACAGTGCACAAATCATAAGTATATATGTATGTTTTTCAGCAGTGTTTAAAAATGAAACTAGCTTGGTCTTTCTCTTTAGAATAGGTACCCTAAAAAGAATTAGTCATATTTGTTACCTCAGCCCTGCAAAGATTGCTAAAGCCTAGTCAGAATGTGGCATCCATCCCACTAGCCTTTTGACTGTTTGTCTTGGCTTTACCTCAAAAAGTTACCAGACTTTACGGAGGGTAGACTGTGTCCATATTCTTAGGTGATAACAGGATGTCTTTTTAGAATGACAAATGTAGGGAAAATGAAAGTTCCTATGGCCAGGATCCTCACCTGACACTAAAGCACTTGATGGTGTAATTGGTCTACTGCTAGGCTAATACTTACATATCTATTGGCAGTGAGCAATTATTGTCAGTGTTGCTATGCAAGGAGCTCCGCCCAGTACTCTTTCTGGGAGGCAGAGGCAGATTGTGAATGCCTCAGAGGCAGATGTGATTCCAGCACTTGACCTGCCACCCTGAAAATAAAGCTTGGTATAAATCGTTTTACTTCTAACTTTCTGTTGTTTGGTCTCACCAAATCCAGGGTGAACCTGCCCAAGGGCAATCCCCCTCAGGCGAGATGTCTTTGCCAATGGGTTTCAGCCCCAGGCAAGTTGGCTATGGATTCAATGTGACCAAAGAAATTGATGGGCAAACGTTCTTGGGGTGACAGGCTTTATTACCCGGCTTGTTCTCCTGGCAGTAGGTTGAGTACTAGCATCTCTGCCTCCGCCCAGAGCACTGAGCCGATCTCTGTATGTAGCACAGTAACAGCTTATTGCCTAAAGGTGTGGAAGCAGTAGCCTAGCAACAAGCCAGTTACCTCATCAGGTGGTTTAAGTTTAGTGAGGATCCTGGCCATAGGAACCCCAACTTCCCCACAGACAAGTTCTCTGAAATTGAGGAGATTGAAGGAAGACAAAGGCGAGAGGTTGGAAATGAAAAGGTTTATTCTCGTGACTCAGTTTCTCCTCACTCTTAACCCTGACTGCTGGGCTCTACCTCTCCTCTCATTCTCAGCCATGCTACCACACTGGGTGGGGCTGCATGCGTGTGTCCCCAGTGACTGGCCGGTGTCTGACCAATTACATACTAGGAAGTGAGGGGAGGAGAGAATGGGTGCATCCTCTCCACCTCTACTCTGGACCAGCAGTCCCGTGACTGACCAATGGCTCTGCTGCTGATAACATCCCATAAATATGCAAACATTCTCTTATTATATACACAGTGGGAGCTGTTAAGTCCAGGCAGGAATCCTAATCAGAAAGTTCCATTTTCCCCACATTAGGTATTCAAATTAACTGAGGAATTCAACCTCTTTTTGCAGTTTCCTCAATCAAATTTTATTAAATAAAAGCAGGCTGACCTGAGAGGAGGTGAAAGGACTGGTTTGATGCCTAATGACTTAGAAAAAAATCTTTACTTGAATGATCTTAAAATACTCAGCTACTCTATTGCATTACTTGAATATCTCCTCTTCTCTGTTCTTGGGGGTGGAAAGCCAAGCGTAGAAAACCAAATCTGGAATTTCCCTATTCCTTTAAATGAGATGAAGCTTAGCTCAAAAGACCATTCCATGGTATGTAGAAAGCCCAGTTTGCAGTTCTGTGAAGCTCCTCATGTCCTTCTGAGACAGAAATGATCATTTTCGACCCTAAACTCCGTTTGCTTTCTCATTTGGTCCAGATGATAATGATCTAAAGACTTACTCATATTTTCCCTTTTCCAGCTTAGATATAGAATTCACCTCACTTCATTCATCTAAACTAAAGTTTGTTGTGTAGCAAAATATATTGAATTTTATTTCGGCAAATGGAAAGGGTGGTTACAGAGCTGCAATGCAAAAGTAAAAGCAAATAATGGAAAACTGTTCTTTAGAAAAGTTTCTCCAGAATTCTTCCAACTCAAGCTTCAACCTCCCACATTTTATATTCTATAGAATACTGCACATATTGCCTATCCCTGTGGTGAATAAGTTGAAACCAAATATACTTTATAAAATCTATCTCTACCTATCATCTCTATCTAAATTGAAAATTTTTGCTATGTAGAAAATTTAGCTTTAAAATTTGAAAGTCTAAATATTTTCTAAAACATATAGGTTTCCAAAGACTGCAGTGCATTTTGTCTTCTGAATACCTGGGTTTTAATATGTAAGATTTGAGAATATTAGACAAAATCAAAATTTATCTATATGAGCAAGATGAGGAAAAAAAGTTCTTCAATGCTAAAAGAACATTTAAAATGTACAAAAATTCCAAAGACAAAACTAAGTACAAACCACAAGATGGGAGAGTTCATAGAAGGGAAACTCAATAGCCGATAAACATGAACAAATGTTCAAACTCACTACTTATTGGGGAAATGCAAATTAAACTCCAATAAAATGCCCGTTAAAAGCATGGTGAAATAACTATTTTAGTGCCCATTATGCTTAGAAAAAAGTTGATGTTATTAGGTTCCATCAGAGATGTGAGGAACACATACCTACCTTTCAGGGGAGATACCATGATCACGAAGGTGGTTTTCCCAGGGCGAGGCTTAGCCATTGCACTCCGGATGTGCTGACCCCTGCGATTTCCCCAAAGGTGGGAAACTCAACTGGATAACTTGTGATAGTGGGGGACTGCGTTCGTGTGAAAAATCTTAAAAGATAAAAAGAAGATGTGAGGAGCGCAATTGACTTGGCACGAACTTCTCTTTAATGACATCAGAAATTCCCCCCACTGGATTAACTCTGAGTCAAGGTAAGAAGCTGCCTGGATTCAATAGACACTAATTTATTTATTTATTACATAGAAATTATCATATATCATAATTATCCTGGTTTTTTAAATCTCTTTAATTATCATCAGTCTTCTTCTCAAGAATATGAACCCTGTGAAGTCAGTAATCATATCGATTTTGACCACAGGTGTGTTCCTATCACTTTGCAGAGAAGCCTTAGCAGAGAAAAGGGTTACTAATAGAAAATATTTTTAATAAATAAATGATTAATAATTTTGGAAATGAGTATTTTGTGGCAGGAAAATGAGGATATTCTGAAGTATGCATTGAAGCTAGTTGAGAAAATACATTACATTTCTCTTTCAACATGGAACACAGAATTTTTAACTGACAGTTCTGCTCAGTTCAATTAATACAATCCCTGATTTTTATCAACAACATAACTTTTTAACTATTTGAGAAACCACATATCCCACTCCTAAAAATGCTTCCTGAAAGAAACCACCAACTTAAGGTCTCCCAATAAAAATGTGTTTTGCATTCTATGACAACCAGGAGTTCACTCCAATATCTTGTTAGCCTCATGTAGAAACAAGATGAAAAGAACATCTAACATGTGCAGCTTGCATACACTGTTCTTGCTAACTTGATTAGCTGGTCCTGGAGGACCAATATGAATTTTATTCTCAGCTTACCTTTGTCATCCCTTCAAGCTTTTGTCCTTCATCATGACTTAGAAGTAAAGATGAGTCTTCAGAAAGAAGTATTCTCCTTACAGGCCTTGCCATTAGCTTTTCTTTTCTACATCTCTGTATGCCAGGAGCAGTACCTGGATCATACTAAGTGTTTAACAAATGTTTGTTGAATGAATGAATGAATGGATTAACTTAATATGCCAAGAGCTGAATGGTCTCTGAAGCATTCTAACATCACATCATAGTTGGATATGTTTCTCTGGTACCTTTCTTTATATACTTAAAATAGCATATACCAGTCCAAAAGCCAATAAGGGACATGCCGTGTTGTAAAATGAAAATTTAATGTTGAATTTTATACTTTCTTTTTCTTAGGTGCAATTAACACCTCCTAGAATACCTTATTGTCTTTTATTAGGTCTTTGCAGCCTCCTGCATGGAATTTATTGAACTAATATTTTGAATGGTGAATTTTGATGGTTTTCTTTCTTTTCTAGCATACTGTTTATTCATGCTTTGCATTTGATTAGGAATCTCATTTTGAATGAGGATTTTTCCCTTCTTTGTCTCTTTTTCCTACTAGAGCATTTGTAGTTGCCTTCTCAGAGCCTCCTCAGGAATTTTCCAGTATGTTGATGATTCAGCGTTCCTGGATCCACAGAAATTGTGGGTAACACAGAAGTAGTCATAGAGTTAAAGAAATGTCACTATTCTGGTGTTCAGTATATATATGTGCTAAGGGATATATATTTATACATATATATCCTTTCAAAGCCTTAGGTTCACAACTTACTATCCAACATTATGTTATAAAATATCTCCAGCATACAGAAAATTTGAATAATTTTATAGTGAACATTCACATACTCAACACCAATATTTGACAATGAATGTTTTGCTCTACTTAACACCTATCTACCTATCCATCTCTCTACCCATCCATCAAGCCACATTATTTTTTGTAGGCATATTATCATAAGTTGCACACGTCAGTCCTAAGCACTGTGACATGCAAATCATAGGCTTGAGTTCAGTATTTGTTTACATTTTTAAATTTGAAGTGAAATTTGCTTACAACAATATGTATAAGTTTTAAGCATGCAGTTTGATGAGTTTTGACAAATAACATGAACTCCTATGACAATACACCATTGTCATTGCCACAGAAAAGTTTTCATATGCCCCTTTCAGTCGGTTATTATCTGGAATATATAAAGAGCTGTAATGCAACAACTAAAAGCTCAAACAACCCGATTAAAAAATGGGCAAAGGATTTGAATAGACATTTCTCCAAAGAAGATACAGAATTGAACGAGTACATGAAAAGATGCTCAATATCACTAACCATTAAGCATATGCAAATCAAAATCACCATGAGAAACAATTTATACCTATTAGGAGGGCTACCATAAAAAAGTAAAAATTAATAAAAGTTGTTGAGGATGTAGAGAAATTATAATCCTTATGTACTGTTGGTGGGAATGTAACATGGTGTATCTGCTATGGAAAACAGTATGGTGGTTCTTCAAAAAATGAAAAATAAAGTTACTGTATGGTTCAGCAATTCCACTTCTGAGTATAAACCCAAAATAATTGAAAGCGGGATCTCAAAGAGATATTTACATACCCATGTTTGTAGAAACATCATTAACAATAGTCAAAAAGTGGAAGCAACTCAAGTATCTGCTGATGGATAAATAAGATAAACAAAATGTGGTACATGTATACAATGGAATATTATTAAGCCTTAAAAAATAAGGACATTCTAGGGTATGCTACAATGTGGACAAACTTTGAAGACATCATACTAAGTGAAATAAGCCAGTCCAAAAATACTATTTGATTCCATTTATGTGAGGTATCTAGTATAGTCCAAGTTGTAGAGGCAAAAAAGAGAATGGTAGTTGACAGGGGCTGGGGTAGAGAGAATAGGGAATTGGTATTTAATGGGTGTAGAGCTTCAGTTTTGCAAGATGAAAATAGTCCTGGAGATTGGTTGCACAGCAATGGGAAGGCACTTAATACTACTGAACTATGTACTTAAAAATGATTAAGATGGTAATATTTGTGTCATGTACACTTTACCAGAATTTAGAAATTATTTAACAACTGTCATTGTCTTTATTGTCAGGAATGAATTATTGGTAAGATAATTATATGGTAAATAAATTTGGTAAAGATAAAATTAGCTTCTCCTTTACGATAAGCTTTCTCTGATACCAGTGATTCTGAAAAAGAATAATCCTAGTGAAAAATTATCTAATGAAACAGCTCTGAAGACTATTGCCAATTAAATATTAAGTATCTTACTAAATTTGTTTTATTTAGGATTGGGATAATCTTTGGGTAAAAGTGAACTGTTTATTATTTTTAGAAAATTCTAATGCCAAAATACAGGCTGGTTATATTGCAGATAAAGCATACTCACTCCCTGGTAAAAAGCTTGTTTGTACCAAAAGCCTTCTGTAACCAGTAAGAAATGGCAATATGTATATGGGAAATGAAAGGAAAGCAGAAAAAAAATGTTAAGGTGATACATAAATCTAAGTCTTAAAAGGAAATCCAACATTTCTAAAAGGCTTAGTGGTTTTCAAAATCACACTGAAGTATGTAAATTTTGAATTGTTTCTGCTCCTGTATATCACTTTAAATAATGAAGGTTACATATGTTATAATACAGTTTGTTTCTACATGGTCACAGCTGTCACTTTGGTCGTACTGTGTTTGTTCACATCTTCCTTTCTAGACAAAGGACTTTTGGTTGACATTGGCATCCATGTAATTCTTACTTATATTTTTACAAAATTTGGATAAAGCATTATTATGTAAATGCAGAGATTCAAAGGCATTTTGAAAAGATCAGTATTATAAGATATATTAAATAATGTGAAGTGTGGGTCAATTTAATGAAAAAACACAACATAGCCATTTGAATATATTTACAAATAAAATTCTAGAACAGTTGTTCCCACCTGGAGTCAATTTTGCCCTCAGTGGATATTTGGAAATGTCTAGAGACATTTTTTAGTTGTCAGAACTGGGCGGGGAGGCTACTACTAACATCTACTAGGCAGAGACCAGGATGGTGCTCAGCATACTACAGTTCAGAGGACAGTCTCCAAATAAACTGTTGTTCAGCCCAAAAACGTTAATAGTGCCAAGGTTCAGAAACACCTCGCTCTGGAGGAGCTTTTTATTATAATGTGTAAAGACTAACATATATAGTTCACAATAAAGCAACTGTCACATAACTTGGAAACCACCTCTGGAGATTATCAAACTACTTGTGGATGAATTCAACCTGTAGACTCAAAACAAGACATATTAAACAATTTCTCTGGCTAGCCCAAATCATAAGGAGGTCTGGTGTGTAACCACTGCAGAGACAGTGGACCTATCAGAACATCTCATTATGAATCAATGTCTAGCTGACTGGGTCTTCCAAAGATGACCTTCTAGTATAGTACTCAACAGCCAACTGCAGCACGATATACTATCCTGACTAAAATGTTTAAAAGCCTTTGAAGATGGTGTCATCTGCTTGGTAGCCAGAAAGGTAGTAGTGCTCTCTGGAAATCCATGATGGCTGCCAGGACATTTACAGGCATCTCATAAAGATCTGTGAGTTTACCCTCTACAAGTGTGAGCCCCCTGGCATGGTCAGTGTAGGCAACTTAGTGGAAGCTGTGGATGAGATATTTTCACGTTCATGCATTGCTGCCATAAACATTCCCTTGGTTCTGGAACAGGGTTTCCTCAAAACTATCTCACAGTGGTCTGTAGATCAGGACAAGAGGTAGCAACATTTAAACAGATGTACAGTCAATCTGTGGCTCTATGCAGAATGGAGGGACTGTTGTATTGTGCCGTTTCTGAGACCGTGGCTGTGCGCTAATGCCTGGGCTTCTGTCGCCTCCTCCTTTTGAAGTCCAGCATGAACACGGTGTTTCTTTGTGTGCAGCTTAACATCAGCCAGGGTGATAGGCTGTACGTGCAGAAAGATGGGTGAGAGGCTTTGACAGAAAGACTGACTCGAGGTTTTTAAACAACTTGATTTCCTTTTATTAAGCACATGAAATTATTGTAGTAAGGTATACTGATTGGAAATGAATGTGTTGGTATTTAAAATCTTGCATTAAATAATAAGCTTTTTAAGAAAAAGCAATTAAATAGACATCTATTAAATATCACATCTGCCTGTGATAACATGCAATTCTTTTTTTTATTATTTTGGTATCATTAATGTATAATTACATGAGCAACATTATGGTTACTAGACTCCCCCCATCAAGTCCCCACCACAAACCCCATTACAGTCACTTTCCATCAGCGTAGTAAGATGCTATAGAATCACTACTTGTCTTCTCTGTGTTGTGCAGCCTTCCCCGTGCCCTGCCCAACATTATGCCTACTAATCGTGATGCCCCTTTTTCCCCCTTATTGTCCCTTCCCACCCATCCTCCCCAGTCCCTTTCCCTTTGGTAACTGTTAGTCCATTCTTGGGTTCTGTGAGTCTGCTGCTGTTTCGTTCCTTCAGTTTTAGCTTTGTTCTTATACTCCACAGATGAGTGAAATCATTTGATACTTGTCTTTTTCTGCCTCGCTTATTTCACTGAGCATAATACCCTCTAGCTCCACCCATGTTGCTGCAAATGGTAGGATTTGTTTTCTTCTTATGGCTGAATAATATTCCATTGTGCATATATACCACATCTTCTTTAACTATTCAGCTACTGATGGACACTTAGGTTGTTTCCATTTCTTGGCTACTGTAAATGGTGCCGCAATAAACATAGGGGTGCATGTCTTTTTCAAACTGGGCTGCTGCATTCTTAGGGTAAATTCCTAGGAGTGGGTTCCTGGGTCCAATGGTATTTCTATTTTGAGTTTTTTGAGGAACCTCCATACTGCTTTCCACAATGGTTGAACTAATTTACATTCTCACCAGCAGTGTAGGAGGGTTCCCCTTTCTCCACATCCTCACCAACATTTGTTGTTGCTTGCCTTTTGGATGGTGGCAATCCTTACTGGTGTGAGGTGATATCTCATTGTGGTTTTAATTGGCATTTCTCAGGATTAGCGATGTGGAGCATCTTTTCATGTGCCTGTTGGCCATCTGAATTTCTTCTTTGGAGATGTGTCTGTTCAGATCCTCTGCCCATTTTTTAATTGGATTATTTGCTTTTTGTTTGTTGAGGTGTGTGAGCTCCTTATATATTTTGGATGTAAACCCTTTATCAGATCTGTCATTTATGAATATATTCTCCCATACTGTAGGATGCCTTTTTGTTCTGTTGATGGTGTCCTTTGCTGTACAGAAGCTTTTCAGCTTGATATAGTCCCACTTGTTCATTTTTCCTTTGTTTCCCTTGCCCGGGAAGATATGTTCATGAAGAAGTTGCTCATGTTTATGTCCAAGATATTTTTGCCTATGTTTTTTTCTGAGTTTTATGGTTTCATGACTTACAATCAAGTCTTTGATCCATTTTGAATTTACTTTTTTGTATGGGGTTAGACAATGACCCAGTTTCATTTTCTTACATGTAGCTATCCATTTTGGCCACACCAGCTGTTGAAGAGACTGTCATTTCCCCATTGTATGTCCATGGCTCCTTTATCATGTATTAATTGACTATATATGTTTGGGTTAATATGTGGACTCTCTATTTGGTTCCACTGGTCTGTGGCTCTGTTCTTGTGCCAGTACCAAATTGTCTTTATTACTGTGGCTTTGTAGTACAGCTTGAAGTTAGGAAGCGAGATCCCCCCTGCTTTATTCTTCCTTCCCAGGACTTATTTGGCTATTTGGGAACTTTTGTGGTTCCATATGAATTTTAGAACTATTTGTTCCAGTTTGTTGAAGACTGCTGTCGGTATTTTGATAGGGCCTGCATTGAATCTGTGGATTTCTTTAGGCAGGATGGCCATTTTGACAATATTAATTGTCCCTACTCAACAACATGGGATGAGTTTCCATTTGTTAGTGTCCTCTTTAATTTCTCTTAAGAGTGTCTTGTAGTTTTCAGGGTATAGGTCTTTCACTTCCTTGGTTAGGTTTATTCCTAGATATTTTATTCTTTTTGATGCAATTATAAATGGAATTTTTTCCTGATTTCTCTTTCTGCTACTTCATCATTAGTGTATAGGAAAGCAACAGATTTCTGGGTATTAATTTGTATCCTGCAACTTTGTTGATTTCAGATATTCGTTCTAGTAGTTGTGGAGTGGATTCTTTAGGGTTTTTTTATGTACAATATCATGTCATCTGCAAACAGTGACAGTTTGACTTCTTCTTTACCAATCTGGATGCCTTGTATTTCTTTGTTTTGTCTGATTGCTGTGGCTAGGACTTCCAGTACTATGTTGAAAAAAAATTGGGAGAGTGGGCATCCCTATCTTGTTCTCGGTCTTTGGTGAAAAGGTTTCTGCTTCTTGCCGTTAAGTATGATGTTTCCTGTGAGTTTGTCATATATGGCCTTTATTATGTTGAGGTACTTGCCCTCTATACCCATTCTGTTGAGTTTTTATCATGAATGGAAATTGAATTTTGTCAAATGCTTTTTCTGCATGTATGGAGATGATCATATGGTTTTGTCCTTCCTTTTGTTTATTTGGTGGATGATGTTGATGGATTTTTGAATGTTGTACCATCCTTGCATCCCTTAGATGAATCCCACTTGGTCATGGTGTATGATCCTCTTGATATATTTTTTAATTCGGTTTGCTAATATTTTGTTGAGTATTTTTGCATCTATGTTTATCAGGGATATTGGTCTTTAATTTTCTTTTTTTTGTGGTGTCTTTGCCTGGTTTTGGTATTAGAGTGAGGCTGGCTTCATAGAATGAATTTCAAAGTATTTCCTCCTCTTCTATTTTTTGGGAAACTTTAAAGAGAATGGGTATTATGTCCTCTCTATATGTCTGGTAAAATTCAGCAGCGAATCCATCTGGACCAGGAGTTCTGTTCTTGTGTAGTTTTTTGATTACCGATTCAATTTTGTTGCTGGTAAATGGTCTGTTTATATTTTCTATTTCTTCCTTGGTCCGTCTTGAAACATTGTATTTTTCTAGAATCCTGTCCATTTCTTCTAGGTCATCCAGCTTGTTAGCATATAGATTTTCATAGTATTCTCTAATAATTCTTTGTATTTCTTTGGGATCCATTGTGAGTTTTCCTTTCTCATTTCTGATTCCATTTGTGTGTGTAAATTCTCTAGGGATTTATCTATTTTGTTTATTTTATCAAAGAACCAGTTCTTGATTTCATTGATGTTTTCAATTGTTTTATTCTTCTCAATTTTATTTATTTCTTCTCTGATCTTTATTATGTCCCTCCTTCTGCTGACTTTTGGCCTCATTTGTTCTTCCTTTTCCAGTTTCAATAATTGTGACTTTAGACTAATCATTTGGGATTGTTCTTCCTTCTTTAAATAGGCCTGGATTGATATATACTTTCCTCTTAGAACTGCCTTTGCTGCGTCCCACAGAAGTTGGGGCTTTGTGCTGTTATTGTCATTTGTCTCCATATATTGCTTGATCTCTATTTTAATTTGGTCATTGATCCATTGATTACTTAGGAGCATGTTAAGCCTCCATGTGTTTGTGAGCCTTTTTGTTTTCTTTGTACAATTTATTTCTAGTTTTATATGTGTGTGATCTGAGAAGTTGGTTGGTACAATTTCAATCTTTTTGAATTTACTGAGGCTGTTTTTGTGGCATAGTATATGGCCTATTCTGGAAAATGTTCCATGTGCACTTGAGAAGAATGTGTATCCTGCTGCTTTTGGCTATAGAGTTCTGTAGATGTCTGTTAGGTCCAGCTGTTCTAGTGTGTTCTTCAGTGCCTCTGTGTCCTTACTTATTTTCTGTCTGGTTGATCTGTCCTTTGGAGTGAGTGGTGTGTTAAAGTCTCCTAAAATGAATGCGTTGCATTCTATTTACTCCTTTAATTCTGTTAGTGTTAGTTTCACATATGTTGGTGCTCCTGTGTTGGGTGCATCTATATTTATAATGGTTATATCCTTTTGTTGGACTCACCCCTTTATCATTATGTAATATCCTTCTTTATCTCTTGTTACTTTCTTTGTTTTGAAGTCTATTTTGTCTGATACAAGTACTGCAAGACCTGCTTTTTTCTCCCTATTGTTTGCATGAAATATATTTTTCCATCCCTTCACTTTTAGTCTGTGTATGTCTTTGAGTTTGAAGTGGGTCTCTTGTAAGCAGCATATAGATAGGTCTTTCTTTTTTATCCATTCTGTTACTCTGTGTCTTTTGGTTGGTGCTTTCAGTCCATTTACATTTTGGGTGATTATTGATAGATATGTACTTACTGCCATTACAGGCTTGGGATTCATGGTTACCAAAGGTTCTAGGGTAGGTTCTTTACTATTTACTTGTCTAACTTTAACTCAGTTATTAAACTATTATAAACACAGTCTGATGATACTTTATTTCTCTCCCTTCTTATTCTTCCTCCTCCACTTTTCATATGTTAGGTGTTTTATTCTGTACTCTTTTGTCTTTCCTTTGACTGCTTTTGTGGATAGTTGACTTTATGTTTTGCCTTTAGTTAGTATTTGGTTGATCTGCTTTTTTTGCTGTGATTTAAATTTCTCTGGTCACATCCGTTTAACCTTAGGAGTACTTCCATCTAGAGCAGTCCCTTTAAAATACCCTATAGAGGTGGTTTCTAGGAGGCAAATTCCCTCAACTTTTGCTTATCTGGAAGTTGTTTAATCCCTCCTTCAAATCTAAATGATAATCTTGCTGGGTACAGTGTTCTTGGTTCAAGGACCTTCTGTTTCATTGCGTTGAATGAATCATGCCATTCTCTTCTGGCCTGTAAGGTTCCTGTTGAGATGTCTGATGATAGCCTGATGGGTTTTCCTTTGTAGGTGTTCTTTTTTCTCTCTCTGGCTGCCTTTAATACTCTGTCCTTATCTTTGATCTTTCTCATTTTAATTGTTATATGTCTTGGTGTTTTCTTCCTTGGATCCCTTGTGTTGGGAGATCTGTTGGCTTCCATGGTCTGAGAGACTATTTCCTTCCTCAGCTTGGGGATGGTTTCAGTAATTATTTCTTCAATGACACTTTCTATCCCTTTTTCTCTCTTCTTCTGGTGCCCCTATAATGCAAATATTGTTCCGTTTGGATTGATCACATAGTTCTCTTAATATTCTTTCATTCCTAGAGATCCTTTTTCCTCTTTCCACCTCAGCTTCTCTGTATTTTTGTTCTCTGATTTCTATTCCATTAATAATATCTTGCACCTCATCCAGTCTGCTCTTAAGACCTTCTGTTGATTGTTTCATTTATCTTATCTCCCTCTGGACTTCATCCCTTAGCTCTTGTATATTCTCTTGTTTCTCTGAAGGTCCATAAGCATGGCTATGACTTTTATTTTGAATTCTTTCAGGGAGATTGGTTATATCTATCTTGTCAGGCCCTCTCTGTGGGACTGTTTGAGTGGTTTTTGACTGCACCAGATTCTTCTGCCTTTTCATGGCGATAGAAGTGATCACCGGGAGGTGGAGCATGTGTCAGCTGGGAGAAAAAAGTCCCTTCCTGCTTGCTGGTTGTCTTGTCCTTCTCCACTGCCTGTGTTGGTTACCTGCACTGTGGTTGGTGCAGCCCTTGGAATAGCCTAACACGCTGCCGGTGGTCGCAGACATGCCAGTGTGTTCTCCTGCAGAAACGGCACCTCTTTGTGCCTTACAGACGTTGCCCCAGCTTCCTCTGCCTGTGCTGGGCAGCTGCATGTTGACTGTAGCCTCTGGGTCTGTCCTGGTTAGCTGAGTCCTGCGAGAAGACTCTGCATGTTTGCTGTGGGCAGTGATTCTCCCCGGCTTCTCTGCAGCAGTGGCAGGTAGGGGAATGAATGGCAGGCTGCTTGTCACTGTGAGGTGCTTTGGAGCTGCATTGCTACCCAGGCGGTTAGGGTGCCTGAAGTTCCTTAAGATTCCCAGCCTGCTGGGCTGAGTGTGCCAGGATGATTTTGTCCACCTGTTAAACTCTTTTCCCTTTAAGACTTTTAAATTGCCAGCTTTTCTTTTGTCCCAGGGGAACTGGCTGTGGGGACCTGCTCGCAGTCACCATCTCAGATTTTACTTTTCCATTTCTCTAATATCCAGTAGACCATGCGATATGTCTGTTCTCCTAGTGCAGATTTCTGGGGCTGGTTATTTATCAGTCCTGTGCTTCTACTCCCTCCCCATTCTGATTCTTTTCCTCCTGCCAGTGAGCTGGGGTCAGGGGAGTGCTTGGGTCCTGCCAGGTCACGGAGTTGTATCTTACCCTTTTCATGAGATGCTGAATTCTTGCAGATGTAGATGTAGCCTGGCTGTTGTACTCTATCTTCTGGTCTCTCTTTTGGGAATAGTTGTATTTGCTGTATTTTCAAAAATATATATGGTTTTGGGAGGAGATTTCAGCCGCCCTACTCATGCTGCCATCTTGAGTGCCTCTCAACATGCCCTTCTTTGGGGCATAGTTAATCCTGAGGCTGTCTCTGAAATCTGAATTTTTAGCCCCCAAAACATCCATTTGTTCACCAAAAACTATATGTTTTAACATTAATCAATTCCATAGTCTTAGGAAGGTCAAGGTCAGCTTTCTGGGTTTCAGTTTTTTTGTTTCTAAAATGGGGAAAAGGAAGGAAACTAAAAATACTGGAATCCTGTTATATTACATTTTTTTCTCTTATTGTACTCTCACTCTAATTTGTAAAGCAAATGATAGTGATTTTTAAGATGGTTTATTACCTAGATTATAAACTCCCAAAGAACTGTGATTAACATCTACTTATTTTTGTTTTCTTTAACATCTGTCACAATGTGTGGCACAAATATGGTAAAGCCTCAGATTTCAGTCTCCAGTAACCCCAAATGACCCTTGTTTCCTTCATATACTATGTAGTTTTGCTTTTCTAAGACTTTCCTTATAATTCACTAATGACCAAGAATATCTCCTGCTCAATCTTTTCCTCATCTCTTTCCTGTCCCCACTCCCATAAGCCAGTTTATACTCACACCATTACCCAATAAACAGGCGATTTCTTTTCTGAATTCCTCAACTTAAGCACTGTTACATGTCTCTTCTAGGTGCCTAATAATACCATGCACAAATTTCTGTTACTACATTTACTACATTGTTACTTATCTTTGCATCTTCAGTATTTATCACAATGAATTATAATGGCCACTTAATGCTTATTGATTGCATATATCCTCAATAAATGAAAGAAAGAAGGAAAGAATGGGAAAGAAAAAGAAAAGACTGTTCTTCTATAGACCATTTTTGACATTAGCCTTTTTTTCCTTCGTTTATAAGGTCTTTTGTTCATTCTTGAATTCTGCCATTTGGAGGAGGTTGGAAGATATTCTATCAATGGATTGATGTTTTGCTTTTTGTACCACAAATTTCTCATCCTAGATATCCCAGATTTCCTCATCCATCAAATCAGATGGTCTGATACAAGCATTATATATGCTAGTTCTCTCTGCTGTGTTAATAATTTGTATTCAAAATGCTGATTTCAAAGATCAGGACTTTCCCAACTATTACTTTTCTCTGGTCTCTTGATTGAAAAGCAGTAGTGCTTTTTATGGCAGGTAGATTTACTTCTTAAATTTATTGTCCAGCTATATTCTACTTGCAAATTGGGCACCATGCTTGCAGAAGGAGATTTTTTTAGTACTCATAGCTCCACAGCCAGGTCTTCTTTTATTCAGAAGGTAATGCAGTGAGTGGTCCTCTGCAGCCAGAGGGATAGTTCAATGCTCAGGGCTTCTGTTTCATATCCCAAGCTTTCATTGTTAAAAAATATGCAGTCTCACAGCTTATTTATTGCCAAACACATCCTTTATTATACATTTTTCTATCTTCAAAGACAAGTATAAATATAAATAAAACAACAGATAAAAATAATTTAAAACAGCTTGACAGATAATTTAAATGGAGAAATAAAATAAGGATTTCTGAGGGGAAAAGAAAAATAAGTATCATTTCTATACTTTGAAGATTTCAATTATACATTCTATTTTTATACTAGATATGTTATAATATAAAACTATAAACTTGCTTTAAATCCACAAAAGCAATAAAATTTAAACATCAACATTGACAGTCTCATTATGTAGTGTATTTGCCCATCCTCAAGAGTGCTTCATAGATGGCCAAAGAAAATGTATTCTTATCAGCCATTTCTGGTCTTCAGCCACTTCTCTGGAGAGTCCATAATCCAGTAACTACTTATTTGAGAAATCCAAGAAATCAGCTCTCGCTAATTGAAGAAATTATATTCTTTCTCCCTGTCTGGATTTCTGCTGCATTATTTCCATTAAACTTCTTATTCAAGCCAGCTCTCATTTTTCCATATTTCAGAGGACTGTAATATCACTCTGATAATTAAAAATGCCAAGTATTGCAAGTTATTCTGCTTTAAAATTTTTATAGCAACGTTTAGAAAGAAATTCATTAAGACTGTTTATTTTCACGTTTGACTAGTGAACAGTTCCTTAGGGAAGGTAGAAGTAGCAATGAAATTACTTCAAGATAAAGAACATAATGAGGTGTGAAAATTTCTTGAACTAGATAACAGTGCACTCTAGCACACTTAATGATCTTACTGAGCAACCGGTTTTTGAGAATTGGAGGCAATCAGAAATTAGTACACTATTCTTACTTGAAATTAAATGTTCTTTGCAACAGTCAGGAACTAAATCTTTTAGTTCACTTCACTACTTCATCCCAATATTTATTGTTTCTATGAAGAGATTCATTCTCTTTTCTCTATAATCATAATAATACCCACTCATACTCCAGAAAGCAATTTGGAGCTGAACATCCTAACTCAAGTGGTCTCTTACAGAAAGCCTGCATCTCTCTATCACCTACCATCCATTCATCTTTCCACCTATTAATTTAATTAGGATATAAGTATATATTCAACATCCGCAGTATATGGGCAATGGATTGTTGCTGATCAGCAAACAGCAAAGGCCCAGACAGTAAATACTTTAAGCTCTGCAGGCCATATGATCTCTGTCACAGCTACGTCACAGCTAATCAACTGTGTCATTGTAGTATAAAATTAGCCAAAGCTAATATGCAGTGGGCTTGGCTGTGTTCCAGTAACATTTTATTACCCAAAATAGGCAGTGGACTGGATTTGCTCTATGGTAGGTAGGTAGTTTTCTGAGCCCTGGACAATATGTTACACACTTAATCCTAGATAGTAAGCAAATATAATAATTGAAATAAAAATGATACAGAAATTTTTTTTTATATAAGAAAAATTTAAGGCTTTTGGAAGTTGATTATAAGTCCTAGACATATGAATATGGGGCAGTTAATGTAACATATTCATATTTCAGCCAGAATCACAGAAGGGGAGGGAAGGAGAAAGAGAAAAGGAGAAAGAGGTGACTGGTTGGTTAATATAACAGTATCATGGTTTTCTTCAAGATTTAAAATTAACATATTCCTTATTTACTAAGAACAGAACATTAAACGTTCATTTTTGTCTTAGAAAAATTAACCCAGTATACAATACAATATACAGTAACATAAATATTTGGCAAAAACTAGGATTTTTCAGAAAGTGTATGTGTGCATACATACACACACACACACACACACACACACACACACACACACATTCCAAATCATATATATGTATATATGATTGGAAAAGTAGTTGGCCTTCTAAAATAGTCTAAAAAATGATAATTATGTGAAGTGAAGTGTTAACTAACCTTATTGTGGTAATTATATTACAATATAGAAATGTATTGAATTATCACATTATATTCCTTAAACTTATACAGTGTTATATGCCAATTATATCTCAACAAAGCTGGAAAAAAATCATTTAAGGGGCAATATTTTCTGTGTGAGAGGTACTTTGTTCTTAAATCATTTTTGTATAAGGCTTTTCTGCAATAAATTTTAGGTCAAAAAGCCTCTGATTGTATATCAGTAAATGAAATATATAAAATTTAATTTGAAATTCTCTTTTTTAAAAAAATTCAAGTAACTCCAAAACATTTACAGATAAATAACACAGGATTAAAAGATTTGAAACAGATTTGAATAGTGTGATAATAATGCCAATTGTGAAGAGAAAAGAACAAGGTAAATATCATTCATTCTTTATATTATCAGTTTTTAACTATAATATTATTATATGCCAACCACAAATGTTGGTTGGCAGTGAACTATTTAAAAACATTAAAGTGGTTCTGTGAAGCGTTGCGTAATGTAGAATTCCTAAAGAGCAGTTCTTGTTGAATGTGAAAATGAACTAGAAACAGATCAAGCTTACCAAATACCTGAAGAATCTCAGTTGGGAAAATCATCCAATTCAAGCTTAAATAGTGGAGTTAGGTTTTAGGAATAAGGTTTCAATTGCCACTTTCGCATTCTCTTGGTTTCATTTAATATTTGCTAGCTATCCTTCTTAGGATAGTATCTCCTCAACAACTAACTTCCTTTTATTTATTAAATACAGTATATAAAGTGCCTAGGATATGTTAGGCCTACAGTTCATTTTAGTTATATTTAAATAAGATAATTTATTTTCTTAATATGTCTCATTTGAATACTTTGTTTTTCATAATTACATCTTTTTTTGAATCAAAAAATTCTTTCTGACGTTCGGTGGAAATACATACCAACTCTATTGACCACATACTTTTGGAACATCCTTTAAAACTGATATGGTACATTTAGGTTATACCACTTTTATTTATATTTTATTTTGAAGAATGTGGGGGATTGGGTTTCTGTTTTGAAAATTAATAACATATAACACATGGAGAAAAATCCATGCTGACAACTTATAAAATGTTCCACTGTGCTATAGATTGTTTTAAATATGTATTATTATTTTAAAGGAACAAATAGTACATTTTAGAAAATTTCCTTAAAAAACATGGTGAGGAGCAAAAGGAATTTACCTATCAGTTTAAGAAACAATGAGTTCATGATACCATGTTAAAGCTTTTAAAATAATCATTGAATACTTTACTTTTGCCCATGTGCTAACTTAGAGGCTAGAGACACAGCAATGGAGGAAAAAAAGTTGTGAACATTCATGCCCTTGCGGAGTTCACAGCCTACTAGGGCTATAATTTTTTTAAATAAATACTTATGCAAATAATTAAATAGTTGCAATGTGATAAATGCTTTCAAATGCAGATTGTTCTGAGTAAATGAAAATGGGAAACTTGCCTTATTCTGGAGGTAAAACAGTTAAAATCCATACTGTTGGGTGTAAGAGAAGAATAACACTATAGTCATATGAGGCTAAAAGAAAATGTTACTCAAACACCAGGTGTCTGCTTCATGCAAATTCTCTTTGAGATGACCCACTTGTCTGGGAACTTCTCCTACTCTGTGAGCTTTTGGTTCAAAGATTTACTAAGGTACTTTATGTATTCTGTTTATAATATCCCACTGAAAAGAGCATCCAGTGTCTGGATTAGCCCTCCTTTAAGTTTTAGTGTGCTATACAATGTTCTGCAATGGTATTTCCCTCCCCACAAGTTGATTGTGAATTTCTAAAATGCAGACTTTGCCCTCAGACTTGACTCACTATAGTATAGCTATGCACTCAGTAAGTGCTCTTAGAAAATCTGAAAGTGAATAAATCTTGTCCTAATTCTATTGGGTTGATAATTAAGTGCCATTTTCCACTCTTTCTTCTTTCCATTAACCACTACTGGGTTTCTTGAGGTTGCCAACCTGAAAAAAAAATGGCAGTATTCTAAGCCCCAGTTAGGGTTATAATATGGGTAATTGGGTTATATGAGGGGGCATGATATTTCTCAATCGGATATTCCATTTGCTGACTGAAATTCAAATCAGAATATATTGTTCCCAGCAATTTAGGCTTAAAATGTTCTAGTTCACTGGCACTGACCAAGACAGCCTTAATGCTCCCCTCAGCTTAACTAAACTTTAGATGGGCTTCTTCTGAGTGTAAGCCCTTGACTTCCTTTTTCATGGAGCATTTAATTTAGAAAACTTGTAATTGTACATTTTTTACTCTTCCCCTTTGAGATGCAAATCTTCTGCAACCCAAGAATGTCTTTCTCAAGGACCTGGGAGCCATCCCTTTGAAATGTAATCAAGAAAGCAACCCTTGCCTCCCAGACATTGTGTGATAGCTAGAGACTAACTTAGATACCCACCAATTAACAAACACAGCCTAATCACATCCACATACTTCCCTTCAGTGTCCTCCAGTATTTCTCCATTGCCTCACCCCAGTAAAAGTGTCCTGCCTTTTGTTTCAGTAGAGCTGAGTCAAATCTCCCCCTGATTGCAGTAGTCTCTCTCCCCTATTATAATAGTCTTGAATATATTCTCCCTTGCCTGTTTAAGTGGTATGATGCAGTTTTTCTTTTACAGCACAGAGAATGCTGTTTTTCCTTAATTTTACATTTAATAAGATCAGATATTGCAGCTATACTGAGGATCACAGTCAGGGTTAAACCAAAAATATCAGAGGTATGCAAAATTTTTTTAGAGGGAGTACACAGAGTTTATGATTACAGTCTCTTCTTAGAAAATCTAGTAAGGCTTGTGTACACAGTCAGATCTATGAAGGAGCAATATAAATTATAGTGTTAACTGCATGAGGTGGGCCCAAAGCAGCTTTTGACACTCAGAAGAGGAAACCAACTGCTTAACTATTATCTTCACTTCATTCATTGATTGAGAAAGAAATAGAAATTGATACATCCTTTATTGGCTGTCAAACATATATGTACATATTAAATTATATAATTTAAATTCTAGAGATTGGCTTCAATCATTCTCAAGAAAACTTTAATTTTATTTGACTCTATTTTTGGTTATCTTTCTTAGTTTCTTAATCTCTCTAGATATTGTTGTAGCTGCATGATTGATCAAAAAAGTAAAAATATAAACCAGAATGGATAACATTTCCTACTGCCTCTTCCCCCACCCACATGAGATATCACTGAGTCTACTATATATATATTTCACTGTCATTGTGGTTCATATATGGAGTCTAGATTAGCACTGTGCAGTAGAACTTTCTACAATGGTAGAAATGTTCCCATAAAGTAACCTCTAGTTGCATGTGTTTATTGAATATTCGAAATCTGGCTACTATGACCAAGGAGCTGAAATTTTAATTTTATGCAATGACAAATTTAAATGGAACTGTTCACATGTGGCTGGTGGTTACTATACTGGACGGTATACTAGATCACGTTCAGTCATAAATCTATCTCATTGCCAGTGGGGTAGAGTTTGCTCGAAAGTTAATCATACAAACCTTTTACAAGATTCTCATAGTAGAAAATGAGATCCATGCCTACCTAGGTCACAGCTTCTCAGGATCAGCACTATACTAATATTTTGGGTCACATAATTCTTTGTTTTGTGTGTGTATATGTGTGAAGGGGTGACCTGTCTTGTGCACAGAGGATGTTTAGCAGCATCCCTAGCCTCTATCCCATAGATGACAGAAACGCCTCTACTCTAGTTATGACAACCAGTGTATTCAGACATTGCCAAATGCCATTTGGGACTTTTAAGAATATCCACATAAGCACAACCCTTAAACCTGATTATTCCTAGCAGAATTCTGGCTACTCTTTCAGACAGTCTGTCTCCAAGATCACCTGGCTCAATTAAGGAGGCTCATTGACATGTACCTTGGGCTGGATATCTGAATATGTAACTGTCGTGTAAGAGGTGGAGAGAAAATAGTACAGAAAAAAAAGGAAGCAGAAAACTACTTCCATTACAGACACAAGAAAAGATTAATTTTTAAATTAGATACTTTGAGTTTTTATACTTTTAACTTTGCAAAATGACCTCATCAGTATTGCTTGATGTGTTTGATCACTTGAAATTACCACCCATTTAAAGAGTTTCTAACTTCATATTATTTTGGCACATTTAATTTAAAAAGTTATTTAAATAGTATTCTTAAATCTCACCCCTGTGAAACAAGAATATAAATAAAAATCTGTTCTAAATATGTCAAGGGTTCGAGTCTCATTTCCTACTTCAAATGGAAGCTAATTTGCTCAATACAGGTGAAAAAGGGATGCATGTGGCAGCAACTAGGGAGGGGGAGGAGGGCATCATCTATGGGTGTAGACCTGGATACAAATCTTCTAGAAGCAACAGTCATATACAGTCTTAAAAGAGTCTCTGAACTCAGAAGATCTGAGTACTAGTTTCTGGTCTGGCATATTCAAAACTATGTGACTTTCGGCAGTTATGCTCCTTCATCCTGAATGTGGTCATTTAATTGTACAAAGGCATACCCTAGCCAATTACTTCATCTTTGATTTAGCATGAGAATGAAATGAAATGCCATGAGAGTTTGGTTTGTATCAGTATTGAGAATACAGGTAGAAAGTATGTCTTTACAAGCTTGCTGATATAGTCTGGGCTGTAATAACATATTCATGATGAAGTCCTACACCAATATTATAACTGTGCTTTTCCTGAATGTATAGTACATATTCATCTTCAATAAGCTATTTCTGACTTACCTGAAAAGTTCTACCTCAGTCTACCAATTCAGAATTGATCTTGTAGAATGCACCATTTATCAATGTGCTCATGTCTTTATTTTTTTAAGCTAAATATAAATACCATTGCTAGTTTTTTTAATATAACATTTGAAGCTTTTTTGTTTAGTGTTTATTGAAGTGTAGTTAATATACAATATTATATTGGTTTCAAGTATACAACATACTGATTCAACAGTTATATACATTATTAAATGCTCAGCCAAACTATTGTAGTTACTATCAACATAGAAAGACATTACAGAATGATTGACCATACTATCCATCCTGTACCTTCATCCCCGTGACTAATTTATATTATGATTGAGATTTTGCACTTCTTTATGCCCTTCACCTATTTCACCTGCCTATCCCATCCCCTCCCCCATGGTAACCACCAGTTACTTCTCAGTGTCTATGAGTCTACTGCTATTTTGCTCATTTTGTTTTGTTTTGCTTTTAGATGACACATACAAGTGAAATCATGTGGTATTTGTCTTTCTCTGCCTGGCTTATTTCACTTAGCATAATACCCTCTAGGTTCACCCATGTAGCCACAAATGGTTGGATTTCTTTATTTTTATTGATGATAATACTCCATTGTGTATATGTACCACATCTTCCTTATCCATTCATTTACTGATGGACACCTTGGTTGCTTCCATATCTTGGCTATTGCAAATGATGCAGCAATAATCATAGGGGGGCACATATTTTTTTTCAGTCAGGGATTTTGTTTACTATGGGTAAATTCCTAGAAGTAGAATTGCTGGATTGTATGGTATTTTCAATTTTAGTTCATTGAGGAACCCCCATACTGTTTTCCACAGTGGCTGTACCAATTTACATTCCCTATAACAGTGTAGGAGGGTTCCCTTTTCTCCACATCCTTGACAGCACTTGTTATTTCTTGTCTTTTGGGTAGTGTCCATTCTGACTGGTGTGAGGTGATACCTCGTTTTGGTTTTGATTTGCATTTATCTGATAATTAGTGATGTGGAGCATCTTTTCATGTGCCTGTTGGCCATCTGTATGACTTTTTTGGAAAAATGATTCTTCAGGTCCTCTGCCCATTTTTTAATCCATTTGTTTGTTGTTTTTTGGTGTTGAATCATGTTTTTTTTATATATAGTGGATGTTAGGCCTTTATGAGATACATCATTTGCAAATATATTCTCCCATATGGTATGTTGCCTTTTTGTTTTGTTTATAGTTTTCTTTGCTGTACAGAAATTTTTAGTTTGATGTAGTCCCACTTACTTATTTTTGTTTTTGCTTCCCTTTCCCAGAGAGACATATCCAGAAAAATATTATTCATGTGTATGTTTAAGAGATTCCCCCTGTGTTTTCTTCTAAGACTTATGGTTTCATGTGTTATATTTAGGGCTTTAATCTGTTTCAGATTTATTTTTGTGTATGGTGTCATGTAATAATCCAGTTCTGTTCTCTTTGCATGTAGCTGTCCAGTTTTCCCAACACCCATTATTGAAGAGACTGTCTTTTTCCCATTGTATATTCTTGCCTCCTTTGTCATATATTAATTGACAAAGAGTTTATTTCTAGGCTCTGTTCTGTTCCATTGATTTATATGTCTGTTTGTGCCAGTACGATGCTATTTTGATTACTGTAGCTTTGTAATACAGCTTTAAGTCAGGAAGCATAATACCTCCAGCTTTGTTCTTCTTTCTCAAAATTTCTTTGGCCATTCGGGGTCTTTTCTGGTTCCATATGAATTTTAGGATAATTTGCTCTAATTAATTGAAAATTTTCCTTGGTATTTTGATAAGGATTGCATTGAATCTTTAAACTACTTTTGGTAGAATGGCCATTTTCACAGTACTAATTCTTCCTATCCATGAGCACAGGATAGATTTCCATTTATTTGTGTCTTCTTCAATTTCTTTCACTAGTGCCTTACAGTTTTCAGTATAGGGCTTTCACTTACTTGGTTAGGTTTCTTTGTAGGTATTTTATTCATTTTTATGCCATTGTAAATGGGATTATTTTCCTGATTTCTCTTTCTGCCAGTTTGTTGTTAGTATACAGGAATGCAACAGATTTCTGTATATTGATTTTGTGTCCTGCAACTTCACTGAATCCAGTTATTAGTTCTAATAGTTTTTTGGATTCTTTAGGGTTTTCTGTATATAGCATCATGTTTTCTGCAAATAGTGACAGTTTTCCTTCTTCCTTACCAATTTGGATGCCTTTTATCTATTTGTTTTGTCTGATTGTCATGGCTAGGATCTCCAGTACTATGTTGAATAAAAGTTGTGAGAGTGGACATCCTTGTCTTGTTCCTGATCTTAGAAGAAAAGCTTTCAGATTTTTGCCATTGAATATGTTGTTCATTGTGAGTTTGTCAAATATGGCCTTTATTATGTTGAGGTATGTATCCTGTATACTCATTTTGAGAGTGTTTATCATGAATGGATGCTGAGTTTTGTCAAATGCTTTTTACGCATCTATTGAGATGATCATGTGGTTTTTATCCTTCTTATTGTTAATGTGGTGTATCATATTGATTGTTTCATGAATATTGTACCATCCTTGCATCCCTGGAATAAAGCCCACTTGGTCATGATGAATGATCCATTTGATGTATTTTTGAATTTGGTTTGCTAATATTTTGTTGAGGATTTT
The DNA here is from genome assembly GCF_040802235.1 of Manis javanica. Classification (NCBI taxonomy): domain Eukaryota; kingdom Metazoa; phylum Chordata; class Mammalia; order Pholidota; family Manidae; genus Manis; species Manis javanica. The sequence continues at coordinate 20,690,002 of NC_133174.1, read as the reverse complement.
TGTATCTATGTTCATCAGGGATATTGGTCTATAATTTTCTTTATTTGTAGTGTATGTGTTTTTGATATTAGAATGATGCTGGCCTCATATAATTGTCGCGTGCCCTGTCCTCGCCGGCAAGAACAGCATGCAACAACAGCAGGATTCTTCTGCAGAAAGCTTTATTCTTCAGCTCTTTGTGAAACAAATGAGTTGGGCAGGACCCAGAGGGGAAGGAGAGGCTTGCTTATATAGTTCTCATGCTCTGACCTGGTTGGTGCGGCTCCATATGCCTTATTAGCATAACCATTTGGTGGGTCTCATTGGTCCTTATGCCAAGGCGCAATTAGCATGTAGTTTAGTGGTGTGGGATGATTTGTCATTAGGAAGTTCGGGGCCTTCCGGCTGCCCTGCATTGGGCGCTATTTTCTGAGCGCGGCTGCCAACATCTCCCCCTTTTTTGTCTAACAGAAGCTCAAGGCGGAACTTGCCAGCAGAGGCGGAGACAGAGGCCTGACCTCCATCATACTTCCTGATGCCCCCTTTTTGGAGAGGGGTTCTGGGCATCTACCCCTATGCAGTCAGGCATGCCTCTCAGAGGGGTCCAAGACCTCTTGCAGTGCTTTGCCTCGCATCCTCTGGCTGGCGTTGGGACCGCTTGGTACAAAGGGTTTGGACCCTTTTTCTCAACCCTCTTGCACCATGAGCTTCTTAAAGAAAGCTGTGAATAAGCATTGAGGTACTCGGGCCTGGTGCAGTGCCACATGGGCTCAGGGTGCAAGAGCTACCTCAAGCTAAAGCTGAGCTTCTTTCTTAAGCATATTGAGCCACACTTGGGGAGAGGCGCCAATGTCTATCGCCATTAGGGCTTGAGCAAGGATCACCTTGTCCTGCTTATGTTGGTTGCGGAGTCTGCATAACAACCAGAGTAAGAGCATGAGACCTCCAAGCAGGAACACGCCCATCCCAGCCATGCCCGCCCACTCCTTGACGTGGGAGAGAGCTCTGAGGAACCAGGAAGAGAGTCCTTCCGCTACGGAGATATCTAGACGGGTGGAGTTGATGTGGATAATTTCTCGCCGCAGCTCTTCTAGTGTCCCATCGAAGTCTTGGGACCAGTTTCCTGAAAGATACTGGGACAGGTCTCGTGACAGATTAGCTGCCCGTGTAAAATTTTTATATTGAATGCTAGTGATGCAGAGGGCACGATATTTCCGCTCACATCCCAATTGGGCCATTTGCCAGAGCACCTCCATTTGTTCCTCCACGAGATCTATGCATTGATTGAGGATCATTATTCCTCCTTTCAGTTTGCCATCAAGTGTGGACTGTTGGTCCAGGGCAGAAGCTACTGAGGCTGCAAGGTTATTGAGCTCTGTAGCCGATTTGATGGAGGTGTCTAAAGCTATACCAGCGGCGGTGGCTGCGACCGCGGTCGCGGAGATCAGGAGCACTATGGCGGCTGTAACACCGAAATCGCGCCTTTCTCGAAACAGAGTCATGGTGTTAGGGGCGTCTACGGGAACAGGGACCCAACGGGGGATGCGGACTACCAAAGCATTGGTAAAGTTACGCGCATCCCAACACTGAGACAGAAAGCAGGTTTCATTGGAGCAGGAGTTAAAGCTACTATTGGATAAGATAAACAGAAATGGGGGGTATACGCATACTGGAGAAGGTGGAAAAAGGGAATTAGGTGACTCTGGACCTGATTTTGCTGAACACGTGTAGTTCTCGTTGTTATGGGTCATGATCATGTTCCAGTGTGCGCGCATGTGGTTATTCTCGCACCAAAAGGTGATATTTTTTACACCGATTCCCCCACCCTGGAGGGCGGAAAAGGGGGAGAGGTCGGTACACGAGCCATTGACTCCACACAGCATCCATTTATGGAAGGGGTTCATGCTCAGCTGCTGACGAAACTCGCCTTCGAGCACCTTTACTGGCCACCAAGCCTCATTGGCTGGCCGTCCCTCCATATCTGGGGAGATGGTAAACTCCTGCCTCTCAGTTGCCCACGTTACTACAGTTGACTGACAGTCAGTCCAGGGCCACAGCTCTCCCTCATAGTCGCCTACACAATGGGAGGCATATTTGGGTTGACGAGGCCTGTCGGTGGAATTGTTCCTGGGAGAGTGTACAAATGTGCCATTGATCCAGAGAACCATCTGGTGGATAGTCATGTTCTTATAGGGCGGGCTCCCTTCCTTATTAGGCCCTTCAAATTTAGCTGACATAACGGGGAGGCTACTGGCCTCTAGAATTATGTCACTGAACCATTCGTATTTCCTCCGTTTCAGGGAGATACAGCCAGCTAGATTCTGAGTGGTGAAGCATAATGACCCATTAGTTACGAAGGATCGGTTTTCTCCCAGGGGAGCTACTAGGGTGTACTAAGTAGGGCAAGTTCATACTAGCATTGGTAGTGAAAAAGCGCGGAAAAACGGCTGCATTGAAACGGACAGGCATAGGTTTAGGAAAGGCAGACAGGATTCCCCATCTCAATACTCCCTGAGTCGGGGTCTCCAGTGTCAGGAGCAGGGTCAGGAGGTATAGCGAAGTCATCTCCTTTGTTTAGGACTTTCCTCGTTAGGCGCTCCGGGATCCAGAAGGGATTTTCTTCACCCTGGGGGAAAACACACACAGCTCCCCTGGATCTGATTATGATTGGATCAGGGCCCTTCCATTGGTTAGATAACACGTCCTTCCATTTTACTAGTTCTTGTGGGTCTTTTGGCCACTGATTATGGCGATCCGCTGCTGTATGGCCTTGAGCATCCAGATTCAAAAAATTTATAGTGAAAAGTGCTAGGGCTATGGCAGTTTTTGGTGTGGGGGGTATATCTTCAATTCCCCCTTTTTGTTTAAGTAAATAGGATTTGAGCGTGCGGTTCGCGCGTTCTACAATCCTTTGACCTTGTGGGTTGTAGGGAAGGCCAGTGATATGTTTTATCCCCATGTGATGACAAAATTGAGCAAATTTTGTAGAGGTATAGGCTGGGCCATTGTCTGTTTTCAGAATCTGCGGTAACCCCCATGCACTCTAAGCTTCAAGGCAGTGCTGGATGACATGGGAAGCTTTCTCTCCTGACAATGGGGAGGCAAAGATGACTCTTGAACAAGTATCTACGGATACATGTACATATTTCAGTTTCCCAAAAGACGAAATATGCGTCACATCCATTTGCCAAACTTGTAAAGGCCTAATACCTCTGGGGTTGATCCCCACATGAGGTGCGGGAAGGAAGCTGCAGCAGTGTTGGCAGCTAAGGACAATGTTCCTAGCTTCGGCCCTGGTTATGCTAAACCGCCTGCGCAGCGTTTCGGCAGTGACATGAAACTGTGTGTGGAATATTGAAGCTGTGGTGACAGGGTCTAGCAGGGGAAAGGCTATACTTCTGGTTGCGAGGTCTGCCAGGTGGTTGCCTTGGGTCATAGGCCCGGGAAGGCTTGAATCTGCTCTGATATGAGTTATATACAAAGGAGATTGCCTATGAAGTAGTGCTGATTGTATCTGTTTGAACAAAGTGGCTACTGGGCTGGACGCTTTGATTAGCCCGGCCACTTCTAGAGATTTGACTGCATTAACTACATAACAGGAGTCAGACACAATATTTAAAGGTTCAGGAAAGATTTGTAGGACCTCTAAGACTATGCGACATTCCACTATTTGTGGAGTGTCAGGCGTGTAGCCTTTTGTCACAACTTTGCCATCATGGACATAGGCACCTGTGCCTGTCTTAGACCCGTCCGTGTAAACTGTTTTTCTATGAGGCAGCGGGGTTAGGCTAGTGACCCGAGGAAATACTAGGAGATGATTTTTGGCGAAGTTGATGAGGGGATGTTTAGGGAAATGATTATCAAAGGTTCCTGAGAAACTGTAAGCAAGTATGGCCCAATCATCGTTCATAGCACATAATACTTGTATCTGTTCTACGCTGTAAGGGGTTATAATTTTAGCTGGAGCCTCTCCGAAATGTGTCATGGAGGTTTTTACTCCTCTCAAAGCAAGTTTGGCCACGGCTGCCGGATAGTACTCTATTGTCCTAGCCTGAGAGGCTTGGGGATGGATCCAGGTCAGTGGGCCGTGCTGCCATAAAACTGCTGTTGGCAGCTCCGGGGTGGGAAGCACACACAACTCAAAGGGTTCATTCGATTGCACTCTATTTAATTGTGCTGTCATCAAAGCCTGTTCTACTTTGCGAATGGCTTGTAATGCCTCAGGTGTGAGGGAGCGCGGTGACGTTAGTTGTGGGTCTCCTTCTAGGGTTTTAAACAGTGGTGTCAACTCAGTGGTGGGTATCTTTAAGTATGGGCGCAACCAATTAATATCCCCTAGGAGTTTTTGGAAGTCATTCAAATTTCGCAATTGATTATGTCTTATCTCAAGCTTTTGGGGGCAAATTACATCTGTGTAAATGGTTGCTCCTAGGAATTTGCTAACACTAGATTTTTGGACCTTCTCGCTTGCTATATTTAGTCTCTAATTTTCTAGGGATCTAGTGAGATCTATATATGCTTCCTCTATTTCCGCTGGTTGTGGGGAGCAAAGAAGGATGTCATCCATGTAATGGATGATCTTTAGCGTGGGATAGGTCTTACGAATTGGGTCTAGCGCTCGCTGAACGTACAGTTGACATATGGTGGGGCTATTTGCCATTCCTTGAGGGAGGACCTTCCACTGAAATCTGGTATCGGGTTGTTCATGGTTAATAGCTGGCAAAGTAAAAGCAAATCTTTCCCTGTCCTTGGAGCTTAGAGGTATAGAAAAGAAACAATCTTTAATATCTATTATGAGCACTTTCCATTCTTTGGGTAAGGCAGAGAGGAGTGGCAGTCCCCGTTGTACGGGTCCAAGCATTTTCATTTGAGCATTTACTGCTCTCAGATCATGAAGCAACCTCCATGATTCTGACTTTTTCCTGATTACAAATATGGGTGTGTTCCATGGGGACACAGAGGGTTCTAGGTGTCCCACTTGGAGCTGCTCTTGCACTAAGCAATGAGCTGCTTCTAATTTTTCAGAGGATAGGGGCCACTGAGGAACCCATACGGCCTCCTCTATGAGCCAAGGTATGGGCATGGCATCTTCAATGGCCCCTATGAAAAACCCAGGCCGTGACGGTCATTCTTTACTTTGGGCGGGATGGGCTCTATGTGTCCCTGTTGGTGTTTCCCCAGCCCCTTGCCAGGGATGTATCCCATGTCCATCATCATGCCTTGGGCGGGGGTGGAGTATTCATTAATGAGTTTGAGGCCTAAGTCTCTCATGACATCCCTCCCCCATAAATTGACCGGTAGAGGGAGTACATAAGGGGTGACTGTACCCTCTTGTCCTTCAGGGGCTCGCCATTTCAATGGTTTGGCACTAATTGAAGGGCTTGACTCATATCCTAAACCTTGTAATGAATGTGAGGATTGGGTCACAGGACACTTGGAGGGCCACCAGGTTGCAGAGATAATACTTTTATCTGCTCCAGTGTCTAGGATTCCCTCAAAGCTCTTTCCCTCTATTTGAAGAGTTAATTTTGGTCTGTCTGCTAAATCTAATACTATGAAGGCTGAATCCCAGTCAGAGGAGCCGAAGCCCCTTTCTCCCCTCTCCGTGTTGGTAGCAGGATAATTGGCGTGGAGACTAGGTAAAACTAAGAGCTGGGCTATGCGGTCTCCCGGGGATATAGGATAGATTCCTCTGGGAGCCGAACACATGATTTTTACCTGTCTTTCATAATCTTGATCTATAACTCCGGGATGAACTACCAGGCCTTTCAATGCAGCAGAAGAGCGCCCTAGGAGTAACCCAATGGTATTTGGTGGTAGGGGGCCTTTAAAGTCTGAAAGGATAGGCTGAACTCCCATCTGTGGAGTCAACACTATTCTGGTGGTGGCACGGATGTCCAATCTCGCGGAACCTGAAGTGGCTCTCCATGGGGGGCCTGGTTGTTCCCGAATGACACTTGCGTGCTGGTTGCCCCATATATTTGCGGGCCCTGGTGACGGGGGCCCCTCTGGGCGTTTTTTTGGCAACTCTAAGGGTTTCCCTTCTATATCTTTAATAGACCGGCACTCATTAGCCCAATGCCTGCCTTTCTTACACTTAGGGCACAACTCAGGGGTCTTTTGGGTTGTTTGTTCTGAAGCTGGGCTCCTACACTCTCTCTTTATATGTCCTAATTTCCCGCATTGAAAGCATTTGATACTTCTGTTAGTGATCCTGGCTTGTTTGTGGCTCTGTAATATGGCCGCGGCTAGGCCTGCATTGGTGAGTGGCCCTCCTATTTCTCTACAGGCTTTCAACTAGGCATGTATCCCTTTTTGTTTCCAGGGTGTTATCGCCTGTCTGCATTCCTTGGTACATTGTTCAAATACTAATTGCTCCACTAGGGGCATTGCTTGTTCCTGATCTCCAAATATTCTGCCTGCGGCCTCCATCATACGAGCGACAAAGTCAGAAAATGGCTCGCTCAGCCCCTGAATAATTTTTGTCAAATTGCCTGATACTTCTCCTTTGTTGGTGAGGGCTTTCCATGCCTTGGCGGCGCACGTGTTTATTTGTGCGTATACCTGTAAGGGGAAGGCGGTCTGGTCAGCTACCCACTGTCCTTGGCCCGTCAGCATATCATATGACCACGCAGGCTGTCCTTCGGCCGCGTTTGCGCGTGCCTGGGTCATACTGATATCATGCCACAATGCCTTCCATTCTATGTATTGCCCCATACTAGAAAGGCATGCCTTAGTTACATATTGCCAGTCTGCGGGTGTCATGGCTGTCTCTGTTAATCTCTCAACTTGTGCTATGGTATAGTTAGCACTGACTCCATAAGCCCGAACGGATTCTGCTAACTCCTTAACTTGTTTATGGCTCAGGGGCTGGTGAGAGCGTACGCCATTATCCTCAAATACAGGAAACATTTGTCTAATTGCCTGAAGAGTATCTGGGTGGCAAAAGGAGAGTGCGCCACTCACGTAAGGTGGCGGGGCAAAGGGCGTCGGGGGACACCCTGCTTTCATTTTTTCCTTGGTCCGCTTTTCAACTTTGCTGGTTCCCTTACTTCTACACTCTGCGGTTTTATTTTCTTCCCCTTCCTCTGCGGACGTTAATTCCTCCTCAGATTCCCTATTGGAGAGTTGGAGGTCCCTCAACTCTTTCCAGGGGTATTTACTATTTTCTCTGAGGCGATCGTCACTCGCTTCTCGGGGCTCTTTCGCTTTTGCCCTAGGCGGGCTTTCTCCCTCACTCTGAGGTTTCTTTACCTTCGTTTTTGTGGCCTTTTTTCGGCCGCGCGCGCTCTCTGTTTCCCGTTCCGTTTCTGACATGCTCTCTTGGATATCTGTCAATGCTCTCTGACCTTCTTTTATTACCTTTTCACATCTCTCATCTTGCAGACAAGCTCTAATCAGTTTCCAGAGGGGCCTGGTGCCTCCCCTCAGGCTACCCTCCTCCTCCTCTCTATCAAGATCTTTCCCCAGTTTGTCCCAGCTCGGGATTGAGAGGGACCCTGAACAAATGAACCATGGGGCCACACGGTCTATCTCCTTCACAAAAGATCCTAAGACTTTACTGGAGACCTTCAAGTTTCGCTCTTTGAGAGCTGTCTGCAGCGCCGTGACTAATGACGGTGCATTCCCCATGGTGCCTCCTTATTTACAGAGAACCATCAACCATCATCCTAAAAAGCAGGGGCCTCTCGGAACTTACCCCTCCGGGCTTTCTTCTGACCTGCAGTTCTGAATCCTCTCCAGATGCCTGAAGGGTCCTCCCTGTGCCGGTGATGTTCTGGTTCCCAGGATTCGGCACCACTTGTCGCGTGCCCTGTCCTCGCCGGCAAGAACAGCATGCAACAACAGCAGGATTCTTCTGCAGAAAGCTTTATTCTTCAGCTCTTTGTGAAACAAATGAGTTGGGCAGGACCCAGAGGGGAAGGAGAGGCTTGCTTATATAGTTCTCATGCTCTGACCTGGTTGGTGCGGCTCCATATGCCTTATTAGCATAACCATTTGGTGGGTCTCATTGGTCCTTATGCCAAGGCGCAATTAGCATGTAGTTTAGTGGTGTGGGATGATTTGTCATTAGGAAGTTCGGGGCCTTCCGGCTGCCCTGCATTGGGAGCTATTTTCTGAGCGCGGCCGCCAACATATAATGAATTTGGAAGTATTCCCTCTTCTACCTTTTGAAATACTTTAAGAAGGATGGGTATTAGCTCTTCTTCAAATGTTTGGTAGAATTCATTTGTAAAGCCATCTGGTTCTGAAATTTTGTTGGGAGGTTTTGACTACCATTCAATTTCATTGTTGATAATTGGTCAGTTCAGATTTTCTGTTTCTTCCTAGGTCAATCTTGGAAGGTTTTATTTTTCTATGAATTGGTCCATTTCTCCTAGATTGTCCAATTTATTGGCATATAATTTTTCATGGTATTCTCTAATAATTCTTTGTATTTCTATGGTATGTATTTTGACTATTCCTTTTCCATTTCTGATTTTATTTGTGTAGTGTCTCTCTCTCTCTCTCTCTCTCTCTCTCTCTCTCTCTCTCTTTTTGATAAGCTTGGCTAGGGATTTGTCAATTTTGTTTATCTTCTCAAAGAGCCTGCTCATGGTTTCATTGATTTTTTTCCTATTGTTTTGTTCTTCTTATTTCTGTTCCAAAATTTATTATGTCCTTACTTCTATTAACTTTGGGTTTCATTTGTTCTCCTCTTTCTAGTTTCTTTTACTGTGAGTATAGACTGTTTATTTGGGATTGTTCTTGTTTCTTGAGGTATGTCTGTATTGCTATGTACTTTCCTCTTAGAGCTGCTTTGGCAGTATCCCCAAAATTTTAGACTGTTGTATTTTTGTTTTCATTTGTCTTCATGCATTGCTTGATTTCTGTTTTAATTTGTTCATTGATTCATTGATTATTTAGAAGTATGTTGTTTAGCCTCCTTGTGTTTGTAGGCTTTTTGGTTTTCTTTGTGTAATTTACTTCTAATTTCATACCATAGGTGTCTGAGGAGTTAGTTCCTTGATGCAATTTGAATATTTTTTAATTCATTCAGGCTCTTTCTGTGGCCTAGTATGTGATCTATTCTGGAGAATGGAGGATGGCCATTTTCACAGTACTAATTCTTCCTATCCATGAGCACAGGATAGGTTTCCATTTATTTGTGTCTTTTTAAATTTCTTTCAGTAGTGCCTTATAGTTTTCACAGTACAGGTCTTTTACCTCCTTGGTTAAGCTTATTCCTAGGTATTTTATTCATTTTGATGCCATTGTAAATGGAATTATTTTCTTGGCTTCTATTTCTGCTAGTTTGTTGTTAGTATATAGGAATGCAACAGATTTCTGTATATTAATTTTGTGTCCTGCAACTTCACTGAATCCAATTGTTCTAATAGTTTTTTGGTGGAGTCTTTAGGGCTTTCTATATATAATATCATGTTATCTTCAAATAGTGGCAGTTCAACTTCTTTCTTACCAATTTGGATGCCTTTTATCTCTTCACCTTGTCTGGTTGTCAATACTAGGACCTCCAGTACTATGTTGAATAAAAGTAATGAGAGTGGACATCCTTGTCTTGTTCCTGATCTTAGAGTAAAAGCTGTCTTCTTTTCACCATTGAGTATGATGTTAGCTGTGGGTCGTTTCAAATGGCCTTTATAATGTTGGAGTAAATTCCTTCTATATATATACCTATTTTGTTGCAAGTTTTTGTCATGTTGGATATTGAATTTTGTCAAATGCTTTTTCAGCACCTTTTGAGATGATCATGTGGTTTATCCTTCTTTTTATTAATGTGACATAGCACATTGATTGATTTATGAATATCATATCATTCTTGCATCCCTGGAATAAATCCTACTTGGTCATGATGGATGATCCCTTTGATGTATTTTTTAATTTGGTTTGCTAATATTTTGTTGAGGATTTTTGCATCTGTGTTTATCAGGAATATTTGTCTGTAGTTTGGTTTTCATACTGTTTTTGTCTGATTTTGGTATTCGAGTGATGCTGGCCTCATAGAAGGAGTTTGGAAGTATTACCTCCTCTTCTGTTTTTTGGAATACTTTAAAAAATGATGGATATTAGGTCTCGTTTAAATATTTAATAGAATTTACCCATCATGTGGTCCTGTACTTTTGTTTTTTGGGACTTTTTTGATTACCAATTCAGTTTTGTTACTCAATTCAGTCTGTTTAAATTTTCTGTTTCTCCCTGGGTCAGTCTTTGAAGACTGTATATTTCTAGGAATTTGTCCATTTCTCCCTTGAAGCTTTTTTGAAAAATGCATGCATTTATTAGTGGCTTAAGTAAACATTTCATTGGATTTATTCCCATTAAATATATCAAGATACCTCTGTGGTTTATTGGGGCTTATCTTAGATGTAGAGAAACATGTGATAATAAGGAGAATAACTCAATTTAGCAATTACCAAATGCCTTTTATTTGCAAGTGATTGTAAATAAAACAGTACAGGCATACTTTGTTTTATTGTACTTTGCAGATACTGTGTTTTTTACAAAATGATGACTCATGTCAAGCCTGCATTGAGCAAGCATCATTTTACCAACATCGTTTGATCACTTCATGTCTCTACGTAACATTTTGGTAATTCACATAATATTTCAAACTTTTTCCTTTATTTTTGTATTTGTCATAGTGATTCATGTTGAGTGATTATAACTATCTGAAAGCTCAGTTGATGGTTAGGAGTTTTTAGCAAGAAAGTATTTTGAATTGAGGTATGTACAGTCTTTTAGACATAATGTGATTGTACACTATAGACTATCATGCACTGAGAAACCAGAAAATTCATTTGGCTTGCTTTATTATGACATTTGTTTTATTGCAGTGGTCTGGAAATAAACCCATAATATCCCTGAGGTCTACTTATATAGAACATGCTACAATTCTATTCAAAAGACTTTTAAATTGTTGATAGATTATTTATAAATAAGTCTTAGATTTAAAATTAGTTGTCCTTCTATTTCCAAAACAAAATATGAGGGAGGAAAATACCCATAATGTAAGCCAGAAGGAAGTTTTCACTCTATGGCAAGTTAAAGAATATCATTTTGAAAACTGTGATACTTTTAAATAAAAATAAGAATGCTGGATATATTAATTACCTTAACTGTAGTAACCATTCTACCATGTATATATACATCAATACATCATGTTGTACCCCTTAAATATATGCATTTTTATTTAAAAAGCAAAATTGCTGATTCTCAGAGAGGGGGTAGGGATTGTGAAAAATGTGATGATTTTAAATAGAATAAAGAATCATGCTATTGGGAAACAGGCAAGGTATTGTGTATGATAAATCAAATGGGTACTCACAGTAGTAAAACATGATGTTTGAAATTAAATACACATCATGTATCTTTAAAAGGTGGACGGCTTTAAGAATACGTAAGAGTAAGTTTATGACCGTCATTTCAAAAATAGCACTGATTTATTTTATTGATAATGTTAGCATCATAAAGAAAGTGGGGATCTCCTTGAATAATTTTTTGGAATGAGTGGAGAATTACTGAGCAAAAGAGTTGGCCTCATTATTTTCTCCACTTGGATAAAAAAATTTGGCTTGATTTACTGCACTACTATGATGTACGCAGGCTGAGTCTGTTAATAAACATTGTCAGAAGATGGAGTATTTGTCACAGAATTAATATTTATTAGTGTTACAATAATTTAGGAATCCTACTATATAAATGTTTTGATAGTTAGATGATTTAAATTAATAAAATACATCTATGATGGGATATAATCCCAAAATTCTGGGATTGATAAAATTAAGAACAATTTTCTTTTAGTGCTATTGGAATACACCAAAATATTTGAACTGATAAGTGTTGATCAGCCTTAAGAATTCAGTTCATGTCATGAGAACAGAAAATAGCTCTAAAATATGAAGTCACTTGAATTTAAAAAAAGATTATAATAGAACTGTCGTATAATTGTAAGGAGACTCTTTAGAGTTGAGGGTATCAATTGGGAGTTTGTGCTTTTCTGTGAATAGAAGCCCAAGAGAAACCTGAAGATTCCAACCACACAAATAATGCAAATTCTATTTTTTCCCCTGGGGTGAGTGGAGGAGGAATTGGATAAATAGCTGACACTTACTGAGTATCCACTTTCTGTCAGACACTATAGAGATATTTTACATGCAGTACTTTATTTAAAGTTTCTGGAGCAGGTGTGACCTGCTTCTTTAACTTGAAATCAAATCAAGTGCTCAAGTCCTCAAATATTTATGTAAGCAGGAACTTAATTTCTGTTTTTTGAGTTGAACAGCCCTTCTCCTGATAGTCTAGGTCTTCAATTTCTTTACCCGTTTTTACAATGCTTGATTTTGTGCTTCCTGGCCTTTTCTTCCCAAGAGATCTTATCTGGAACTATCACAAACTACCATTGTTTCTAAAACTGTTTGGCCTCCAAAGGGATGTTGCAAGAGTTTTACCCCTTTCCAGCCACGTGACTCATTGACTCTCAGGCACTTTTATCTATCTCCTCCCCAGTAAATAGGATCTGCAACCAAAGGATATTGAGAGGAGCCTTCTTTGCTAGGCTAATTATACTGCAGATGTATATGTCTCTCAAGATTACAGGTACCTCCTTTCTTCATATTTGCATATTGGAGATGGGACATGTAAGAAGAAAGGGAAGGTGAAGAAAAAGAAGAGATAAAAAAGGAGAAGTAAAAGGAGGAGGAAGAACTCAAAGACGAATAGCTTTATAGAAGGAGTTTACAAGTTTTTTCTTAAAAATGAGGAATTCAGTATACTGTAAATATAATATCCCTGCAAGTTGGATCATATTCTCTCAGTTTCCAATATTCTTAAAGCTACACATAAGGATATACAGTGAAGAAAAGTGTTATGTCCCATGGCATTAGGCATTATGTCCTTTTAGTAATAGTAGTGGTAGCTAGTGGATTCTCAAAATCATTTTATTTCTGTATCTCTAAAATGTATGCTGTTTTTTGTTTGTATGCTATTGATTTAAAAATAGATGTTATATGATGTACCAGAGAGAGATCAAGGAAATGGAAAATTATTTTTTTCTGTAGTAATAGAAACACACAGAACCACATCATATCTAGAGCAAGAATGAGACTAATTTAGATAACAAATAGAAATACTGGAAGAAAATATGTATTAGTCATAATCAATCAAAAATAAAGTGCCTTTCTATTAAAGAGAGATCAAAGGCTAATACACCAATTGGAATGATTGGTACAGTAAAGATAGGAGACAGAAAATTTAGAATTACTACCACCGGGGTAGAAATTGCAGGCACCACCGTCAACTATACCATGCTCAACTGACTGATTTTCAAGAGAACACTTGGTCAGATGATTTGGGGACTGTTTGAGATCTGTACAATCTCTTCACAGCATTATCTAAATTCATGTTTTATTGACTAACTGGGAGAAAGCATGTACATAACGGGATGAGAATCTTGGGGAGACACCTTAGTATTCTGCCTGTCACAGTGCCTATAGCCTATATGTCAATAATTTTTCTCCTAAAGGAGCTCTTACAAATGTGCCCCAAAACACTTGTATAAAAATGTTTATAAAAACGGACAAAATGGAAACAACCTTAATGTAAATATTTGTCAACAAGGTAATTTATATAGAAAATGTGTTATTTTCATGAAATGTGAAACATGAAATTAAGCTACATGTTTCAATATGGATGAATTGCAGAGTCAAAATGTTGAAAAAATTGCCAGTTATAGAAGAATTCATAAAATATGAATCATATACAACAGATATGATGTGGAAAAAACATATCATATGTTAGGAATACCAAAACAACAACTCCTATAAATCATTAATAAAAACCTAATACAAATAAGAATATGGACAGGAATTTCACAGAATAGGAAACTCGAATATAACATAAAAATATATTTTCACTAGGAATTTACAAAATGCAAACTAATACAACTGGATGCTACTTCACTCTCCTCTGAGAACGAAAAACTTTCAAGTGTGGAAGGCCTAGTATTGGTTAAGAACATTAATGGACATGTGTATTGATGCAACTACTTTGGTTCAACATTTGAAAATCAATGTAATCCGCCAGATCAACAGGCTAACTAATAAATGTCCTATCATCATATCAATTGACACATAAAGAGAATATAAGAAAATCCAACTTCCATTCATTACAAAATTTCTCAGCAGACTGAGAATAGAGTGGATCTTCATTTTGATAAAGAACATCTATTTAAAAAAACCTACAGCTAACATCATCTTTAGTGGCAAAAAACAATATTTTCCTCCTAATATCAGTAACAAGACAAGGATGCCCACTCTGACCACTTCTATTCAACATAGTACTGGGCAATCTAGCCACTTAAATAAGGCATTGTGATGATGATGCTAAGTAAAAGACATACACATTGGCTGGAAAGAAGAAATAAACTTGTTACTATTTGCACATGACATGCTTCTCTATATAGAAAATAGCAAAGAATCTAAAAGAAAAAGTGAAAACCTAGAACTGATAAATGAAATTAGCAATGTTGTAGGATACAAAATTAACACCAAAATCAGTTGCATATGCATACAGTAGCCATCAATTGCATATCTGTATACTAACCATGAATAATGTGGAAAACAAAACTTAAAAGAGAATATCATTTACAATTATGAAGAAAATGAACTCCTTTGATATAAATCTAGCAAGTCACATACAGAATATATATGCTGCAAATTCCTGTGAGAGGTCTGCATCCATCCTGGTCAACAGCCTCAGGATGCCATGGCAGATGAAACGTCGCCTCTATGATCCCTCCTTGTCAAAATGTTACGACCTTTGAATCCCTCTCCTGGTTTCCCCTTACTGTTTTCTATCATTGCTTTTTAGAGGGCTGGCTGGTATACCTATCCATCGTAGGGCTTACATTTGCATTTCCCTGGAATTTGAAAAGACTTCTGATGCTCAAGAGCCTTACTTTTTCATCCTTTTGTGCCTGATTAGCATACTAGACAGAAATATGTGGACTGTTGTCCACAACTCTCCAGTATTTTCTCCACTTTATTTTTCAAAAAGAAGCAACTGATAGATATTACTCTTCCACCTGAGTGTCTGGGTCATGACTTCCCAGTACAGCCTCACTTCCCCTGCCCCTCCTCCTGCCTTTCTTAACTACTCTGAAGGGGTGAGAGGGGTCCCACTGTGCCTCCTGTGCATGTTTTGTAGGACTGAAATGTGGTGTGTTTGTGTGGATCTGGTAGGCCCAGCTGAGTGAATGGTAGATTATTTGTGTATTTCATAATGGCTGTGATCCCCTTGATAGGTACTTGGATATTTTTTAGTGTACCATGTGTGTCTATGTGAAGCATTATGAAACGTGTTCTCTTTTTGAGATTTAGCAATAGCCAGCTACAGTAGGTGCTGCTACAGGTTTTATTTAGCATGGTAATTGCACAGTGGCCAGCATACTGGACATTGAGGTGGTTCAGATGAATCAGAGGGGAGCAATGATCATTGTCTCCACAAAATACTTACAAATACCTTGCAAAATACTGATGATATAAATCAAGAAGACTTCAATAAATGGAGATACATAGTGTCTTCATGGTTTGTAAGACTCAATATAGTAAAGATTTAAGTTCTACCTAAATTGACTGATAGGTTAATGTAATTATTATCAAATTCCCAGTAAGGTTTTCTGTAGACATAGAAATGCTTATTCTAAATTTATGTGGAAAAGCATAATAGACCACAGAGTAGCTAAAACAATGTAAAAGAATAAAGTGAAAGACATTTTTCTACCCAATATTAAGGCCTACTATATAATTACAGTAACCAAGACTGTGTTGTATTAGCAAAGGAGCAGAATAGAGAACCAAGAGGCAGGCCTACATAATACGCCCAACTTATTTTTTACAAAGGTGCAAAAGCAATTGAATAGAGGAAGTATAACCTTTTCAACAAATAGTGCTATAGCAATTGGACATCACTTGGCAAACAACAACATTAACAAAGAATCTTGACCTAAACCTCATACCTTCTACAAAAATTACCTTAAAAACAGAGTACATCTTTAAATGCTAAATGAAAACTATTAAATGTTTATAAAAAGATAGGAGAAGATCCTTTGGAATCTAGGGCTAGACAAAGAGTTCTTAAATTTTAGACCAAACCATGATCCGTAAAAGGTAAGATAAATTGGATCTCACTAAAAAAATATTTTGCTCTGTGAAAGGTCCTCTTAAGAGGGTGAGAAGACAAGCTATCCAACAAAGGACTAGTATCTACAATATATAATACACTGAATATTCAACAATAAAATCAATTGATCCAATCAGAAAATAGGAAAAGATATGAAGCGACATTTCACTGAGGATGATGGATGGCAAATAATCACATGAAAAGATGTTCAACTTCATTAGCCATCAGGGGAATGCAAATTAAAACCACAATGATATATCATTACACAACTACCAGAATGGCTAAAATAAAATATAATGACACTGCCAAATGCTGGTGAGAATTTGGAGAAACTAGCTCACTCCTACATTGCTGGTGTGGATGCAAAATGGTGCCAACTATTCTGGAAAACAGTTTGATAGTTTCTTATAAATCCAAACATGCAAATACTGTACAACCCAGCAACTGTACTCTTACTGAATATATCCAAGAGAAATGAAAAGTTAACATTTACACAAAACCCTGTGCACTGATTGACTGCTGACAGTGGCTTTATTTGTAATAGCCAAAACTAGAAACAACCCAGATGTCCTTCAGTGGGTGAATGGTTAAACAAACTGTCATTTGGAATCTCTGGTTTGGAATATCTCCAGCGTAAAAAAGAATGAAATATTTCTGTGCAAAAAGAACTGGATGATCTCCAGGGAATTATGCTGATTGACAAAAAACCGAACCCCAAAATATTACAAACTGTATTGTTCCATTTGTGTGATGTTCTTGAAATGGCAAAAGTTTTAAAATGAAGACAAGACTAGTGTTTTCCATGGGACCAGGGACAAGAGGGTGGTAGCTACAAAGGGCGACATGACAGCTTGGTGGTGAAGAAATTTTTCTGTGCCTTGACTATATATTTTACTATCCAGTTTGATATAGGGCCATAATGTTTTACAAGTGTTACCATGGGGGTAACTGGGAAAAGCATATACAGGATCTTTCTGTATTGTTTCTTACAGCTCCATGTGAACTTATAATTATCTCAAAATAAAAATTTAAATTTTAAAAATTAATGTAACTCATCATTAAAATTTCAGGCTCCAGAGATAGACCATCTCAGATCAAATCCTGCATCTATATACTATCATCTTGGGTAAGTGTATTTACCCTTCCTATACCTTATTTTCCTCATCTTTAAAATAGTAATAATAGAATTTACTTCATAAGTAGTTTCACAGGTTAAATAAATTAATGCATGTAACGTATATAAAACAGTGTTTCTCCCAGATTTATGCTCAATCAATGTCAGCTTTATTTACTCTGATTATTATGGTTGTATGTATGTTCATGCTTATGAAAAAATTTTGAACTTGCATGGGATAGATACATAACAATTGCAATATAAAGGAGTACTTTTGGAGGTAGAAATGGGAATTAAATGAAGGTAAGAATTCAGTTGTGCCTATATTATATCTTTAAAACATAATAGATGTAAAGCAAATATGTATTCTGTAGAAAAATATGTGCTTTACTTTGTTATGTGGTTATATGATTTACAAATTTAAATTTTATTCTTAAAAAGCAGATGCATATAGTTTGTCTTACATATATTTTATCTATTTAAATTGTTTTATATATTTTTTATTTGATTTTGAAGGACACTATCACGTAATTTAGAAATAATATGTTATTTGATGAACTCATTGCATAATTAAGTCTTCAACATTTTCTAGAAATAAACTTTTTTCGGTGCATGCTCTTGATTTTCAATTACATTCTAACACTGATGACACTAAACCTAATCTTACTTTTTATTAATGACCAGGAAAATATTTTGAAGTTGATTACTTTTATTATGTTAGAAATCAATAATATTTCCCAGCATTATTAAATTTTTCAGTTTAAATTAGTCTCTGAACTAAGTGTAATGTTTTTTGACATAGTTGTTAACATCTCTGCTTTCTCCATTCTTGTCAACTGTCATTCCCAGTTGGAGGTCTCTCTCATTTCTCTTTCATCCATACTTATAATGTTCTCCTTATTATAGAAAGATAATGTTTGATAGAAAATAAACATATCAACAATCGTATTTAATATTTCAGACATCATTCTAAAATGGTGTCATTGTCCCTGCATATACCTTGCCTTCACCCCTGGAAAATTGTTCGTATAGATTATTTACACTTATTCTCTCACCTCTTAGACACTGATGCCACTAACCTACCATGTTTAGGTAGCTAATCAATACCTGATCAGTATTATTAAAATTTTTTGCAAATCTAATTAAGGTATAGTGTACCATTTGCTAAAATATGTTTTAGTCTTTAATATTTGTTTTTTCAGGTAATTAAATCAGAATTCAGACCTTCAATGAATGGTAATCTACTCATACTAGCCCACATATAATGTGTTTATATGTTAGGGATATCCTTGTCCTTTTTCATGCAATTCATTCTTGTTCATACAATATTTATGGAGTGTACAATACAGGCTAGACAGTTTTCTAGGTATGGAATATACCTAGATATACCTGACAGAAACCTGAAATTCAGATGTTTACCATTTTGGGTGTTAAGTGTTGCAAGCTTTGCTTATTTTAAGCTGATAATTAAAGAAATGGAAAATTATGATTATGTTTATTGTTTGACTTAAAATTCTGAAATTGTTGCTTCATATCTCCTTAGAAAGTAAGGGAGTAAATTTTAGACAATATATTCTGTTTAACTCAGAATGCTGTAAAGAAAGGACTAGGTGAGAAACAAAATCTGTATAAAATCAAATTATGCATAATCTATTGCCTTAGTTATAAGAATCTCTCCTTATGCCTAATAAGTGGTAAAAAAAGAAGCAAGATTTATAAATGTAAGTTTATCCATGCAATTTTGTAAATCATACTTGTGTGAAATATTATTTACTTATTAGTAAATATTTATTTTAGAAACATAAATTTATCACTTGGCATATAAAATAACCCACTGGGCTTGTATAAATTTGATACAACACTATTTCTGTCTAAATCTGCCTGTTCTCTCTCTCACTCAACTTCTTTTGCTATTCAGAACACCTCAATCCTCTGAGTCCATTTGTTCCATTTGTAGACTTGCAAGCTACAAGTAAATATAGCATGCTTCCTTTAGGTTTCTATTCAAAAGCAATGGGAAGATTTTGTTCTTCCACACTGTCTTAGGTTGGGCTGCTCTATCAAAAATACCATAAACTGGTTGTCTTGAACAAAAGACATTTCTAACAGACCTGGGAAAGAGATATATTACACTGGGTGCCAGCACAGTCAGGTTCTGGTGAGGGCCATCCTCCACGTTGCAGACTTCTGACTGCTGCTTTTATCTTCGCATGGTGGAAAGAAATCTAGAGAGTGCACTGGGATCTCTTTTATAAGGGCAATAATTCATGAGGGATCCACCCTCGTAACCAAGTCACCTCCCAAAGGCCTCATCTTCTAATACTGTCATCTTGGAGTTTAGGATTTCAGTGTATGAATTTTAGGGGGATGCAAACAGTCATTCCATTGCTCACACGCAGTAGTTGGGTAAACAGATGCTTAAAAAAAGTTTATGATGTGGTAAGTGCTGTGATAGAGGGATGTAAATAGTCCTATAGGTTAGCAAATGTAGCGTATTTAATAGGACCTCCAGTAGTTATGGTAAGCTTGTTTACCTGGAGGAAATGATTCTTGAGTTAGGCCTTAGAAGTAGATAATGAATTAGTCAGGAAAACGATGACAGAGGGTTTGTAAGAAGAGGAAACTAAGGAGAAATGACACAGAGGTATATAGTTGCTGGGTTTTTAGGTCTAAAAAAGTCTAGTATTTCTATTGTATGAAAAGAGAGCTGAGAAGTAGTAAGAAATAAAGCTGGAGGAGAAAATAAAAGGTTTCGTGTTACCTAAGACTTTTTACATCACAGCAAATACTTTACTTTATATTAATGATGAAGCAGCAGCATTGGAGGTTTTGAAGTATAAAAGTGGAATGATTAATATGAATTCTACGTAAAGTGGTGTGAGGAATGGATTTGAAAACCACCACACTAGAAGAAGAGATCATTTTAATAACTAAATGCAAGCCAGAGTTGATAAGGACGTAAGTAGAACAATAGAATTTTAGGATGAAAGGATGGATTCCAGAAATATTTGAGCAATATTGACAGAACTCAGTGACTAGTAAGGAATAAGAGTCGCTGTACTGGTTAGGCATTGCTGGGTAGCTACTATCCCAAAGCTTAGTGGCTAGAAACAACAATAAACATTTATTATTGTGTGCGTCAGGATTCTGGAGCAGCTTAACAACGTGGTTCTGGTGTGGGTCTTCTCATGTGATTGCAGTCAGGATGGCAACTAGCGCTGCATGTGAGCTGGTGTGACTGGAGTTGAACGATCTGCTTCCAAGATAGCTCACTCACATGCTGTTGGTGGGAGGCCTGTGTCTTGCTGACTACAGCAGGAGGACTAATTTCCTTGTCAGTGAACATCTCCATAGGGTTACTTGAGTGTAGTCATGAAATGGCAGTTGGCTTTCCCTCCAACCACTTATCCAAGAAAAAGGCAGAAGTATAAGCTATAAACCTGTTTATGATCTATATTTGCAGTCATTTGTGTAATATCCTGTTGGCTTAGTAGGTGGGAGATGACTGCACATGGGCATGAATAACAGGAGGCGAGACTCATTGCAGATGTAGTGGTCAATAATAGATTCCACATTCTCTTTCTTGGTGTTTAGTTGGATTATGGTAACAACTACAAGATAGGCAATAGAAGAGGAGCAGGGTTATTATGGTTTGTTTGTTTGGGGGGGGGTGTTTCTACAAAGTAGAATGTAATCAGTTCAATTTTGGAAATTATCTAGCAAGTGGGAGCTATTATGCTTCTGAAGTGCAATAATATGTTTAGTGATAGAAAAATAGATTTGAGGACCATCAGCATTTAAATGGAACATTAAATCTTAACACGAGGAAGGTTCATCCATGTAGAACATAAAAATGAGATGAAAGGAAAACAGCATTGTTTTTAAAAAATCGAGCAAAGAGGTTGAAAGGCATGGAAGAGATCAAGCAAGATGATCAAAGAGGTAGAAATAATAAATATTAGCGCTGTAGAAATAAAGAAGATAAATAGTTTAAGAAAATGAATAGTCTGCAGTGTCAGATGAAGCAGAAGTATCCAGTGAACTACTATATATCCATTAGATTTAGCAATATTTATGCCACTACTGATGTTGTCAGAGCAACTTCAAGTGTGGGAGCGTGGGAGCAGAAAATGTACAACAGGCAAATTATTAAAACTGAGTTTAAGTATGAATCAGTTATGTTCCATTCTGGAAAGAGAAACTCTTCAGAACATTTAAGACATGGAATTTGGAAGTGATTACGTAGGTGATGGAATTGCTGAAAAGCCACACAGGAGATGATGAGGCTGAGTTCACAGATTAGGAACATCAAAAGCTGCTGCAGTGCTTTTGCTGAAGGAATGAAGGGAGGTGGTGGGGTTACTGAAGCCCAGAATCCAGGGTCTCCTGAAGTAAGCTGGAATCAGTTCTTGTAACAACTGCAGCCACAGAGAAGCAATTGCTGCTGAAAATGGCCCATTGGCAGGCAGAGAATAAGAAATACCCTTTATTCTCCTTCCTTCTGAAAATGCTTCCCATTGGCAGACTATGGCTGAAGCTAGCTGACCCAAGAATATGGGAAAAATTGTTCTCTTGGGGTCAGCCCAGTGTCCTATAAAATGGAAAAAGGAGAGGAATGTATTTGAGGACAAACAGGAATAACTGACAATTTTTTTTTACTTGCCAACCTTGAAAATACAAACAAAATTAGTATCTCCTCGTGAGAAACTTCATAGACCTTTAATGCATAATGAAAAGTGAATTTCACTTAAAATATTTCAAAGACTGAGGCCTGTGCACGAGGCAAAACACCCATAAATTGAAGAGCTTTCATCTCAGCACTTTTAAAGTAGAAAGGTTTAGCCTGACTTGAAATTATTGGGCTTGACATTATTTCTCATAATACAGGAAATCATCAAGAATCCCTTGCATAGAACACACTCATGAAAGATATATAATTCATTTTATTTCTAATTAAATATTTCCTCTTTGATTCTGTGAGTTTTTCATTTTTTAAAGATATGAAATAATAATAAAATGAGATGTATTTAGAAATTCACCATAGCCACAAGACAGAACAGCATGGAAAATATAATCTTACACTTAAGTTATTATAGATACTTGTCCATCAAAATGTTAAACATTATCAATCTAGTCAAATATACAGAAGTGCACAATTGCGGTGGGCATTGTTGAGGTGCTCACAACATCCATTCCCCTCTCCCTGAATCCTAACAGAATCAGAATGTGTGATTTAGGTCACACATTCATTACTTTCACTCCGTGACCCTCAGAGGAATCTGACTCCACAAATCTCATTGGTGTGAAAGCCTGATTGGCTTAAACTAATCAGCACATATGAAACTGGACAGAAGTGGGCAAGTGACCTAAATGTGTAATTGGTAGGAGGGATAAAAAGGTCTCTTATCTTCTGCAAATTGTTACATGCAGTGGTGGATCCGGAACTGCTGAAGATGTCTTGATACTACACTAAAGAGGAAGAAGAGGGTTGGCTAATGTTAAGATTATTTCAAGAAAATGAAGCAGAAGTTATTGGCATAAGCCAAACCTGAAGCCTGACTTACAGTTTCACTACCAGTTACATGGGAAAATAATATTCTTTATTTTTTAGTTCAGTTTAAGTTGTGTTCTCCTTCATTGGCTGCCCAAAGTATCTTAAATCAGTATACAAAGTGTGTGGATGCATAAATATGCATATATAAATACACCAATATATATTAGTTCCTAACCTTACTATATTTAAAGTTCATTCTCACATATATTCTATTTATATATATAATTTTAAATATTTAAAATAGTAATAGATATTTTTTAAATCTTCACATAAAAATCTATATGCTAATTCTATTGATTGTCTCATAGCAATTATATGTCATGCATTAATTTCTTGGAAATAAATTATTTTAATTCAGTGTCAGTATTTGCCCTTTTTCACTTCATGTTTTAATACCCAAAATCAAATGCTTCTTCACACATGAACTGACCCTGGCTGCCTCTTTGTCAGTTGTTCTAACCATATACAAATGAGTCAACTTTTCCTTGTAGAACCATTAACAAAATAACAATGAATAAATCTTAGAATTTAACTTAAAATTCTAGTAGTATCATAGATACCAAGGAGGAAGGTCTCAATTCTCTTGGAATCACTAACTCTTTTTAAAAATAATGAAAGGCACTGAGCATTTCCCGTGGAGGAAAACTACAGTATACCAATATGTACAAAAACTTGCATACACTATCCTGGATTCCCAGACTGAGTGATTTCAGTCCCTGAATAGGGTATCATTTATTCAGTAGCAAGAGACAGTTTAAGAAAAAAAAACCACTAGTGTTAATGCACATGATTTACAAATTTTAAATAGGTCTAACAGATGCCCCTGTTCTTTAGAGAGGGGGAATCTGTTTTCAATGTGGCATGCACATAAAATAGAATATTATTTAGGTTTAAAAAAGAAGGAAATCCTCCCATTTGCAATAACATGGATAGATATGAAGGACCTTAATGCTAAGTGAAATAAGCCAGACACAGAAAAACAAATATTACATGATGCTGCTTCTATGAGGAATCTGTAAGAGTCCAACTCATAGAAGCAGGGAGAAGAACGGTGGTTACGAGGGCCTAGGGGAGGAGGAAACTGGGAGTTATTAGTTAAAAGGTACAAAGTTTTATTTATACAAAATGAATAAGTCCTAGAGATCACTATATACAATAGTGCCTATAGTTAACAATACTGTATTGTATACTTAAAAATGTGCTAAGACAGTACGTCTTATGTTGAGTGTTGTTATCACAAAATGATACATAAATAAATAAAAGGGTAGTAGGAAACTTGGGGAGGTAAGGGGTAGATTTATGGCAGAATCATGGCGGTGAGTTCATGGATATATACATATCTCTAAATTTATCAAGTTGTATACATTAAATATGTACAGCTTTTTATATATTTGGTCAATCATACCAAAATGAGCTTCAGAAATATATGGTTCTTGGTTTGAGGCATTGGCTTGGAGAAATGAAATGTTGGCTCAGAGATGAGTAAATCTCATTTGCTCTTCTATCCCTGATCATGTGACTTGAATACATTTTGTTACTGGCCTTAATACTGGATTTTATTTTTGCGTATTTGAGGTTAGAGCTTTTCAAAAATATTCATCTCATATATGTATGTGATGTGTGTAAAAGAATGTGCATCTAAATACCCCCACGGGAGGGGAATGAGAATTAATTTGTGTTCATCATGACTACAACAAATAGTTGGGGTAGCTTTTGAAAATGCTGTATCATATATTTGTTCAGGTATTTGATAATAAAACAGCACATGGTATTTAACTGTCTTTTAGGAAGATTGAAAAGGGAGAATTTTAGTTATTCCTGGAAAGGCTGTATGAATAAAGATGTCAGTATTTTTTAACACATAGAAACATTTAAAAGTAAACCTGTGCTTTAAAGAGGAATACATCAGTGTTACTGGACATCTTAAATTCCTATAGTATTCTTTACTTGTTTATAATAGAGTAAAACATATGCATTAAATGCTCCATTCAACAATAGAGCAAGATTGTCTCTAACTTTGAACAAAATCCAAGTCATGAAAAGAAATCTAAA
The DNA here is from genome assembly GCF_040802235.1 of Manis javanica. Lineage (NCBI taxonomy): Eukaryota > Metazoa > Chordata > Mammalia > Pholidota > Manidae > Manis > Manis javanica. The sequence goes on along the minus strand of NC_133174.1, from coordinate 20,665,124 downwards.
AGCATGAATTTTCTAAATTTCCATGTCATATGAAAAAATTAATTCTTTTATAAAAAGGAATTAAATGTCAGATGAGAGTTCAAGTCAGTAATTTTATTCTTGAAGAGATCACTGTGGAATGCTAGGAAGATAAGTTTTGAAAGAGGTTAGTGTCTCTGCTTCATGGGCCTCCATTTTTACAGGCTATTTTTCATAGAGCTGAGCTATGATACTGTTTTACTATCTGATACTTTTTTGACATTCTTGCAGCAAATATTTCAAATGGGACATTATATCTTGAGAGGATAGATAGCTAAAAAAAAAAGAGTATGTAATCATCTCTTATTTTCACAATAATCACAACTTGGCCTTTGATCTGACTTCAGACTTTTTATCTTTCTCTGCGACACAGTGGAAGGAGGCTTATTCTGCTGGAATTAAGTAGGGCAAGATGCCATGTGATAGTAATAACTGCTTCTCTCTCTCCTAATGTGGAGTTTTCAGATACCAACTATTTGGTTAAGACAGATGTGTAATACATTTTCTGGATTTTTTCTTCATTTTTTCTGCCAGTTAACATATTATTTTTTCCTGAAAAACTCTAAAAGTTTCATGTCAGTGAACAGGAACAGAATATTTTAGAGAAAATATTCAAAGAGTTTTTTTTGTAAAGATGCACCCCTAGTAATGAAGTGTTTGTGCTGGGAATGATAAGGGTAGTTTGCCTACTGTTCCCACAGCAGGTTGTCATCTTTTTCTTCTTAATAGGGAGAGCTCTTATCCTCGGCAATGCTGCATGTGTTTTTCAGTTACTTGGCAACAAAAACAAAAAAAGACACAAGCAGCAAAGGACCCATCTTCGACATCATGACAAATAGTAGTACCTCAGCTGGTTTTAACGGCCATATGGAGACATCAAATTCCTTGCTTTCAAGAATTAAGCCCAGTGCATATGAGTAGGTTGAACCCTGGTATGTGCAGCAATGTGAAGCATTTTAGCTGTTGTGTGTTAATTCATATGTGGAAAAAAGTGAATTATGTGGGGCATTCACCTGAATAAACAAAGTGCCCCTGGAATGCACAAGACAGATACAGACTTTTCTAATGTGTTTCTCATTGAGATATTGATAAGACATTCTGAAACTGATTTATGTGTATCCTTGAATTGAACAAATAAGTAAATAAGTTGTAAATAATAAAGCTAAGATTCCTTACAGTTGGAGAAATTATAAACAAAGAAAGTGGGAAAATTAAAATGATTCCTGCAGTGTTGAATTACAATCTGAGGTATCAGTATAAACTCATTATACACATACACACAGATATAAAAATTGGTATGTGTGTATACATGGGTTAATATACAAATATTTTCCAGCTCTGTCTGCTGAGAGGGCCTAGAGACAATGACATTCCAGTATTAATTAGTAAGTCTAGTGCCAAGATCTTGGTTTCTAAGCATCATTCTTCTATAAAAGGAACCAGGGAACCTTGGAGAAGTGGTTCTGCCAAGTCTGGAAGTGGGAAAATCAAGTTGAGCTTGGAACATCTTGTGGAACCAGGAAAAAAGAAAGTTATCAGAAAATATGGGGAGGGGAGCATTGTTGAAAGAATGCAAAATAGGAGAAGGAACAACTAATGGCCAAAGCTTTGAGCAACTAAATAAATAATGCTAGTATCAGAGTATAACCCCCAAAATAAAAAATAATTAATGAGTCCATAATGATAAAAATAAACACTTAATTAAATATAAAGATGGATGAGCCAACATAGATCCTCCTGGTATTGGAATTGCAATTAATAACTGTGTAAAGAAGGGATATAGAAACCACTATTAGGCAAATACCATACTATTGCATGCTTGATCTAATGGGTGCTGGAATCAGTGGGTTTGAAGAATGACATATTTACACAGTCTCAAAGTATCTCCCCCCATAATACTTATTGACTGTAGGAGAAGTCATAGTAACTTTACAGTGGGAATGCCCAGCAGAGACCACATTGACGAAGTGATAAAGGTCAGTGTCACCAGTAATATGATATTCAAATCAGCAACCCTGTGATATGTTGCACTGAGAAAGACATGGTACCATTTCTATGCTTCTCTTTCCAAGGAAACAAGACCTTAGTCTAATAATAAGAAGATACCATATATGCCCCAAATGGTGGACACTCAGCAAAATAATTGGTCAATATTCTTTGGAGCTGTCAGTGTCATGAAAAGCAAGGGAAGACTGAGGAACTATTGTAGATTGTAGGATTCCAGAGAGAAATAACAACTGAATACAGTGCGGGACATTGCTTAAGATCCTTAAAAAGGATAATAGTCTAAAAAAATGGTGGAGCTTGAATGAAGCCACTAATTTGGTTAATGTTATTAGGACGATGTTAATTTCCTGGTTCTGGCAATTATATGATGGTCATCTAAGGTGTTAACATTGGAGGAAACTGAGTGAGGAATATATTGAAATGCTGTACTATTTTTACAATTTTTCTATGTCTAAAAGTAGTTTGAAATAAAATGTTTTTAAAAATTGGCCTTATAAAAAAATCAAGAGGACTTCCACTTCTAGTTGTGGTAAAAAACTTTTAAAATAGGCAGAATATACAAAGTGACTTGAAAACAGCACAAGATTATGATCCCTAGCAGTAGGAAAACAAAACAAATGAGGTAGGCTCCCAAGCCACCCTGTATTTCTGCTTGGAAGCAATGCCTAGACGTGATACAGAGAGGATAAACCAAAACATAGCACAATGAACTCACCGAACTGAGGACACAGTGATCAGTTTGGGAATAGTAAGGCTGCTGAAATTTGCAGGGAAAGTTGTTGGAAAAAAGAAAGCTGGGTAGAGTTAATGCTCCAGAAATCTGTAGAATGGTACCATTGTGTTTTTCACAGAACATTTAGCTGCTCACATAAAGGGCAGGACTTCATGAGGCTTGGCAAAGAGCAACTACCAGGAGAATTTTAAAAAAATAATGGAAAACAGTGAGCTGAACAATTACTGGAAGACAAACATGGCTGGGAGACTTTTAAGTATTGATTAGCTAGAGGGGAGAGTACTGTTTGAACACCCAAAGTAATTCAGTAGAGTCTCAGACAATTCTAAGCTGCAGATGTAAAGGATAATGTAATTCAAGAATGGCTACTATATACTATCCTAACAAAGCTTGAAAACAGATCTCAAAAGGAGCAATATAATGGTTAAATGAATTATATGAATTTCCTTGCCTGAACAAGGAAAATAACAAGATCTAGACATTCACAGTTTGGCATTCATAATGCCCAAGGTAAAACAAAACAAAACAAAACAAAACAAAAACCCCCTAAACTACTAAGTATGTGAGGAAGCAGGAAAATATGACCCATATAGGAGAAAATACAATTTGTATTCAGGAGAAAAATCAGAGATCATGACACTAGCAGACAAGGACTTAAAATATCCGTTATAAATGTGTCTAAGGATTTAAAGGAGAACACAAACATATTGAAGGAGCAAGTAGTTATTTCAGTAGGGAAATCAAAACTATAAGAAAAAACAAAATGTTAGTCCATAGATTCAAAAAAATTCTTATTAAAATTATAGCTGTCTTTTCTTATAGAAGTCAAAAAGCTGATTCCAAAATTTATGTGGAAAGTAAAAGGAAAGATATGTTAGCCAATGAATCTTGAAAAAAGGAAAACAAAGTATAGTTATACCATTTGGTTTCAATATTTATAATAAAGATGTAATAGTCAAGTCATGATTGTCCTAAAGACAGGCAAATAGGTTAGTGAAACAAATACAGAATTCAGAAATAGAATTAAATTTATATGCTCAGTTAATTGCAAGCAAAGTAGCAAACAAACTTAATGGGGAAATAAAATTTTATCAACAAATGGTGTTGGAGCAACTGGATAAACGTGAACCTCAGCCACTACCTAACTCCATAAAAAAAGTTAATTTGTGTTGGATCATAGACCTAAAACTTACAGATAAAATTAAAGTACCTACAAGACAATATAGAATAATATCTTCATGAGCTGCAAGTAGTCAAAGAATTCTTAAACAAAAGCCAGAAAATATTAACAATAAAAGAAAAAAATGATAAAATGAAATTTAACAAAATTTTAAAAATCTGCTAAACAAAAGAAATCATTAATAAAATTAATTAGAAAACAAGCCAGCAACTTACATAAGATATAGATGAAACACTTATGTCTAGAATATATAAACAACTTCAACAACTCAATAGTAAAAAGAAAATAACTAATAAAAATGGACAAAAATCTTGCATAGGCACCTCACAAAGGAAGATAAATAAATAGTCAATAAGCCCTTGTAAAAGTATTCAAGCACATCAGGAACATTGAAATTGAAATCACAATAAGACAAGACCACCTACTCCCTAAAATGGCTAAAATTAAAAAGATTGATGTCATAAAATGTTAGCAAGGATGCAAAGCAACCTAAAGGCACATACATTGTTTGAGTGCAAAATGTTGCAAAGTACTTTTGAGATTGCTTTAGCGTCTCATAAAGTTAACATATACCTACCTCAGGGCCCAGAAGTTCCACTTCTAATAATATACCCAGAAGAAATGGAAACGTGTGTCTACAGAAAGACTTGTACCTGAAGGATCATAGCACATCTATTCATAATAGATAGAAACTGGAAACAACCCAAATGACCATATCGTCATAAACATGTAAAAAAAATTGTGGAATACTTGTACCTTGGAATACTACTCAAGAAAGAAATACTGCTCAGTGAGGAAAGGAGAAACCTCTTTTACATGCTACAATGTGGATGAAACTCAAAAACATGCTATGTGAAAGAAGTCAGACACAAGAGAACATCCTATATAGTTCCACTTATATGAAATTTTAGAAGAGGCAAATTCTGCTTCTGGTCAAATTTAGTAGCAAAGACATTATTTACCCTCCTTTCAGAAACAACAGCAAAAACAAAATATATGCAACAGTGATTTGTAAGACACTATACATCAGATAATGAAGAATAATGATCCCTGAGATTTGGGGAAAATACAGAGTGAGCTCTCTGGTTGCCCCGGCTTACTGCTTAGCAGACTTTCCAGGCCTTAGGGCGGGCAGCGGAACACCTGACAGAGCTTGCCATTTCCCTGGATTGAAGAGATGGAGCTTGGAATTTGGGAAGTCCACCAGCACCTAGAGTTCACAAGACAAGGTACCAGGGAGGTGAGAACCTAAACTCCAGAGCTCACATACGACTGACAGAATTCATGCACCACAGGATACAGTACTCAGAAGCATTATGACTCAATAGGCAAGAGTAGCCATATGCTAAATGTCGCTTTAGTCCCAACTAACAAAACTTAAAAGCAAGACCCGTAAGGATTTGTGGAAAATGGTTTTCTGGCACCCAGCCTTCTTAGCAGTGCTTGGGAAACTCCAGAGTTGTGTGAGGTTTCAGGGCCCACTGCCCTGAGAGGGATAAAGGGTGCCATGTGGGTGGGACAATGTGCATCTAGTCCCATGTTCACCCAGACTTGTCTGGATTAAATTTCTGAGGAAGGCTTCAGTTGGAGTAAACGGTCCCATATCTAGAATGTACCACCACTGTAGGACAGTTAGACACAGGTTGTGTCGTGGATTCCTGGACTTCAGGGACCTGTGCTCTCATGGACTCTGGTCATTCCACTCTCCCCAGGTCCTCCTGATGTCCCTCACTGAGAGCATTCTCTCTGCACTCATTCCCTGCCACCTGGTCATTCTGATCAAATCCTTCTTTCTCAAAGTAAGGGGGAAAAAATATCACTGACATTTCAGAATTTTAAAGCATGCCCAGAGGAATTCTGGTACTCAAGGCATCACTGAAGAAATCCTGCTTTCAATGGATGAGAGATTAAGTTAATTTTCTGCTTAACCTACTTAGAAAACCAGGAAATTAAAATAACTGTGAGACATATTTTTTCACCCAAAAGTTTGTCCAAAATTTAAAAGGTTGATAAAATGCCCATGAGAGTGTAAATTATTTACAGATACTAATATATGAGAATATGAGTCAGTACAGCTTTATTGAAACAGAATTTCAACACTATTTATAAGATTTACAGTTACCACGTTCTTTCCACTTTAATCCACTTTGCACTTTGCTATCTCTTACCTATAAGAAAACATATGTATTTGCCCAAGAATTCATGCTCAGTGACATTGATATCAGCTCTATTAATCATAGCAACAAATAGGGAAGAATTTGTGTCTATCAGGAGGAGAAGGGTTAAATTAATTATGGCACATACACTATTAGAATTCTTGGGAGTAGTTAAGAGTAAGGTGGATCCTAACTACTGTGTGCCCTCATGGAAAGACCCTAAATTCATTTCAACAAGTGACAAGGGCAACCGTCAGAAATAATATATATACTGCTATCCATATATATTAAACACACATTTAACACACATCGATGTAAGGAAAAGTTTGAAATTCCATGAAGTTTTAGTTGTGGTTGCTTTTGAGGATGGGGATGAAGTTTTGAGGAATGTAGTTAAGGAAGTAGAATTGTGATTTATTCACACTGTTAGAATTTGAGGGCAATAAGAGTATTTGTACTGTTACCTGAAGCCAAAATTTTCCTCTGGGGCAAACATGGAGACAAGCAGCAGTGAAAGAATGCTGACTTTTTCTTTTCCTATCAAGGATAGTGCATCTGTCATAGAACCACTTTCCACCTCCTGGAAGGACTCCTGGGTGTTTGGAATTCTGTCTGTGTAGATATTTGCTTACACAGTGATTTCCATGATCTTTTCTCATCTACTACTTATGCACAAGGCTTTGTTTTTGGCTAACAAGGTAAACTCACTCATTGGTGTATGTGGTAAATGGCCAATCTCAAATAATTTAGCCCGACCCTCTACTCCAAAGATCAGGGTAGTTCCCAAAGCCTCCTCTCTAACTTGAGAGTTGTATCCCAAGAACCAGTAGATTGTGCCAAATCAGACTCTAGTCACCAACAGATTTGAAAACACTTTGAGAATGTAGTGGAGGCACCCAGGGGGGATGAGGAGGTGTCTGAACTTCCCCATCAGAAGTGAGCAATGACACATAAGGCAGTTGCTTTCAGAGACGTCTACAGTGAGGGATGGGATTTGTGGGCATCAGAATGCTCTAAGCCATGGGGTAGCAGGTATGGGCTGTGTCTTCCATGGGGAGCAGGTGTAGCCTCCAGAGGAGGACGCAGACAAGGGCTGGCCCCAGGTCTGGTTTCAGTTGGGATGTGAGGGCACACTGAGGTGGCCCAGGGGAAGGGAGCTGTCATTTGGGGGAGTGCTGGGGCTGGACACACGTGCTGGGACCAGGGCAAAGTCAGCTCCCAAGGAACTGTGGGCGAGGGGCAGCAGGATCCCGAGTACATGAAGCCCACAGACAATCCCCAAATGGTTTATTCTCATGTTTACCTTCCTTCTGTAGGCCTGCTTTAGCACTTTGGCCCCAGGATTTTCCTTCTTAGCACCTGGCAGACACCATGAAATAATGAGAAGAGAAATGAATTATAATAGACACAAGGTCAACCTCAAGCTGGGCAGAGTGGCATAGTGTAGGGTCTAGAGAATGAGACCAGGACTAGTCTCAGACCTTTCACTAGCTGTGTGAACTCAGCACATTCCCAAACTCTGAGTCTTAGATTCTTCATCAGTGAAGGGGTATGACAAGCCCTGCCTTGTAGGACTGTTGGAATGTATATCATGTTTGTAAAGCACCTGGCACAGTGACTGGTGTGCATGGAAACTTGAAAGAATGGCAATGATTACTCTTTTTTGACCCCTGAAAATGCCAACCTCCTGCTGAGATTTTTGGGTTTTGTTTTGTTTTGTTGTTTTAATCCAGGAGATGTCTGAGACTATGAGGTGCTGTAGGGCACTGAACACCAAGTCCACCAAAAATTCTGCTCAGCAAGAAAAATACCTTAGTAAAACATCCCCCATAGAGGACATACTACTTAATTTGGATGTTAGGGAACCTTCCCCATCTGGATGCAACTCCAAACTCCTAAAATGTTTGTCAAGATCCAATTCCTTCCCTCTCTCCTAGCTGCCCTTTGATCCAAATCACCTATATTTTCATTTATTAACCTCAACCAACATTGAGCCCTTCCTTAGAGATGGCCAAATTTTATTCAGGATAACCCAGTTAAAGTGCCCTTTTAATGGAGTGGGCTCTGTTTTTCCCAGTTCAGGGCAAAGAGTGAGAGCACAGTGGCTTCTTGGCATCCCATCTCAAGGAAGTATTACCCTTATTTTCAGAAAGTCCCTGGTGATGATGTGAATAAAACTCCTAGTTTGTGCACTGTGGAAGGAAGCACAGGGTTCCTTCCATCCCTGGTCCAGGAGGAGATTCTCTCTGGTTTATCCACGATCCTGAAGTAACTGCTAAAAGCACGTCTCGATTGGAGGCTTAGTTTCTTAACTTTGAGACAACCCCCACCCCAAGACATGGCCCTTGCTCACCACTCTCACACCCTCACTGACCTTCCAAAAGGCAGATGCTCCATTAATGTCTAAAGAATAATTTTTAAAAGTGTCAGTGAGCAATTTATTATGATTTAATTTCTCTTACATTCTAGAATAAATGAAGCAAGTTCAGGCAAAAAATTTTTATTTTTCAGCCCAAGATTAAACAAGGAATAAGGGAAACCAGGAGTTGATCATCTTTTTACTTTTTTCTCTATTTTTTGATCCCAACTATTTTAGTACTGATTTCTTTCACATTTCTTAGGAAATGCCTATTTCAATGTTATGTTTTCTTGTTCCATATCACTAAATAAGATGGAAGGTTACCCAATTTGTTTTATAAACTAGCAAGACTGTTACTCTTAAACTTCATAAACAGCATTAAATATGTAACCTATATCATTTATGTATTCAGATTCTGAAGCTAAACTTTTAAAAAAATATTTGAAAACTTTCAACAACAAAAGATGAATCTACAAGTTACTCATGTAGAACATATGATATGCACTGTGTTTCCTCCAGCACCACCTAAGTACCCCCGCTACTTCAAACAGAAAGTGAGGAAAGTGCTTTCATTACATGTGGGGGAAGCTGCCAGAATTAACCATGGAACACACACTGGCCTGGCCACCAGTATGAAGCATGGCTGCAAATCTGGCCCGGACTCCTTCCACTTCATCTTGCAAAGCCTCTTCATACCAGGATGGGAAGGCACTGGGAACCGTATTGTGCATCTTGGCCAAGAACTCGAGGACTTTCATTTTACTGGTTTCGGCATGGGATCTCGGGCCCCACAGGAACTTGTAGCGTGGAGGGTCACTGTTGGGCACCTGCTGGTACTCCAGGTAGCTCTCCTGCACCAAATCTTGAGTGACGAGCTTCTGGACATCTCCATGGATGAAGTGCTTCCTTCCAGCATACATCCCCATCACATTAAGCACTTCCCAGATATCCTCTTCGGTGGCACAGTTGCCCTTTATGAAGATCACACAGAGGATGGTCATCAGGAGGCCGGTCTTGGGCATGATCTCCTCACCCCTCAGCCTCTCATCAGAGGTGTGCTGCAACTTCCTGCCAAGGGCATAGCAGTGCCTGGTAGGGTCGACTTCCTTCACATCAGTGCCAAAGGCCAGCACCATTAGCTCGGAGGCTTTCCGGAGGGATCCCATGGAAGTGCTCCTTGTCCTTTTTGATGACATGCTTCATCACATCTTCCTTCATTACGGTCTCCCTCTTGTGATACTTTCGCAGCAGGAATTGCACCAGCAGAATTGCCTTCTCATCTAGAGGGGTTCTGAGGTGATCGTCAGTGCTGGGTGGTGCCCAGGAGGTACTTGGTCTTTCCTTATCTTGGTTCTTGGCGCCTTTATCAGATCTTGTGCATGAAACCCCTCAGAAGTAGTGGTAGTGGATGGGGCTCTCTGTGACCCCTGGGAGGTGCTACTTTTCCCAACAACAGAGGCACTCTGGGAATTATCACCAAAAGGAGGAGAGAGGGAGAAATGGGGCTCTTCCTTCTCTGCTGCAGTGGCCTCAGCAGCCTGGAGGCACTGAGCCTCACTCTGGGCCTGGCGGCGTTTCTCACGCAAGAGTTTACTCTTCTGACCCCGAGGCATGATGACAGTGCTCAGAGACAGCAGGCAGGGGTGTGGGCTGGAGGGCAGACAGTGAGGGCACCTGGAGGAGGAAGAAGGAGACTGCATGCACCTTCAGTGGGGAGAACCCACCTTGGCTTTAACCTTGCAGAGGAAATTATTATGTGCCTTGGGCTGCAGCCTGCCAAACTCTTGTCTCAAGTGAGCTGGAGCTGAGAACAGGGTTGGCAGGTCTAGACTCTTTGGAGTCCCCTCTGTTCTCAGGTGGAGAATCCTCTCAGTTTACATTTCGAATCATCCTGTCAGCTGTTGGCAGGACCCGAGGCACCTCCTCTCTGCAGCTCTGAAGCTAAACTGTCTTAACTATCTCTCTGAGACCCCAAAGGAGGAAATGAGGGAGAGCCTTTAGTTGAATACACTTGCTGGAGCCTTCCAGAGCTGACAACAGCAGTCTTTGGTGCCGTCCTGATACTACCGCAGTTTTGGGGCTCTGGCTCTGAGGACCTCCTTCACATTTCTTCAGTAAATTAGTAGAAATCAGTACCGGAAACATGACAGGAAAACTTCCAAACAATACAAAATTAAACACTATGCTTCTATATCATATGTAAACCCAACAGTGTTTCTCAATGAACATTTTATATATATGTGTGTGTGTATGTGTGTGTGTGTGTGTGTGTGTGTGTAATTAAAAGAGGAAAATTAAACATTTTAAAATCAGTGGAAGCTAGGGAAATACACATCACAAAATGTTTATATTTTTTAAATATATCTCAAATCAATTATCAAAGCTTCCCTCCCAGGAAATTAGAAAAGGAGGCAGGTGTTAGGAAAGATAAACCACTGTATGAACATAAACTTGACAACACATAGAGAAATGACCCTTTCTCTCCTTGAAAACCACAAACTGCCTAAACTCATCCAAGTTAAAATAGCCTGAATAATACTATAAATATTAAAGAAATGGAATTCATAGTTGAAAACCTTGTTAGAAAAATAATTCTCCCAAGGGGGTCATTGTATGGTGATGGATGGTAACTAGATTTTTTAAGGTAATCATGGTGTAGTGTCTACCCATGTCAAGTTATAATGTTTCACACCTATCATTTTGTTTGAAGTACAAATTTGAGCTGACCATACCAAAGTTGGTATACTGTGGAAATGTTTTGATACATAAAAACTTAAGAATAGAAAAAAAATTCTCTCAATTAAAATGGTTTTGCTGACACATTCTACCAGGTAGTTAAAGAAGAAATAACATCACTTATGATCTCTTCCAGAAAATAGAAAAGGCAGGGATACTTCTCAACTCATTAATGAGGCCAATATTACTTTTATACTAAAGCAAGGCAAAGATAGTATAATAAAAGAAAACTATGGAAAAATACCAATATTAAACAAAAATCTGCAACGAAGTATTAGCAAACTTAGTCCATTAGACTTTGTGGTGGAAAACTGAATGCTTTCTCATTAAGACTGGGTATAAAGCAAATAATGTCCACTTTCATCACTCCTATTTGACATAGGTTTGAAGTCCTAGCCAGTGTTAATAACACAGGAAAAAGAAACAAAGGACATGCTAATTGGAAATAGTGCAATAAAAAAGTCTCTGTGTAGATGACTGGTTGTCAAAAAAAAATTCCCAAGGAATTTAGGGAAAAAAAGAAACCCATTTTGTATATCAAGACTCTGATAGGTTAAAAGTAAAAAGTTGAAAGATATTAGGACAGTGAAACTTTTTTGTTTGATACTATAATGGTGGATATATGACATTACACATCTGTCAAAATCTATAGGGTTCATACAACACAGAGGATGAATTCTAATGTATACTATGGATTTTAGTTAATAAAAGTATATTAATATTAGTTCATCAATTATAACATGCTAATGAAAAATGTCGGTAATAGGGGAAACTATGCATGTCAGGGTTGGGGTATATGAGAACTAGTACTTTGGGCTTAATATTTCTGTAAACCTAAAACTGCTCTAAAAAATAGCAATTAATTTTTTTAAAGCAAATAAAGTTGATAAGTCTTTAGCCAGGGTAACCAAGAAATAAAAGAGAAGATATAAACCACCAATATCAGAATTGAAAGAGTGACCACTACTATTGATTCAGACATTAAAGGATAAAGATGGAATACTATGAACAACTCTATGTCTGCAAATTTGGTAACAGGTGACATGGATCAATTCCTTGGGAGATACAAACTACCTAAACTCATTTAAATTGAAATAAATAATCTGAATAGTCTTACATCTATTAATGTAATTAACAGTTTAAAACCTTCCAAACAAAGACCCCACCTAGTTTCATTGGTGAAGTCTGTCAAACTTTTAAGGGTGAAACAAATATCTGCAATCTTTTTCAGAAAATTGAAGAACAGAGAAGCATTCCCAGTTCTTTTCTTGAGGCCAGCATCACCCTAAGCCCAAAGCCAGATAAATACATTACTGGAAAAAGAAACCACAAATATCTCTCAAGTATATAGACAAGAAAAAAAAATCCCTAACAAAGTAATAGCAAAGAGAGTCCAGCATATGTAAAAAGAATAATACATCATTATCAAGTGGAGCTCATTTCCAGAATTCAAGCCTAATTCAACATTTGTAAATCAATTAGTGTATTCCATCATATAATGGACTGAATAAGAAAATTAATGAGATCATATTAATAGATGTAGAAAAAGAAGAAAATTGTAATACCATTTATTATAAAAACTTTAAAAATTTGGATTAGAAGGGAGCTTCCTTAACCTGATAAAGGATATATAAGAAAATCTATAGCTAACATACTTAATGATGAGAGTGTGAATACTTTCCCTCTAAGATTAGAGATGAAACAAGGATGTCCTGTCATTACTCTTATTCAGTATCATAATGGAAGTCCTATCTAGTGCAAGATAAACAATAACAAGCCATACAGATAGAAAAAGGATAAATAAAAATTATATTTTTTTGCATAGGAAGTGGTTGTCTATGTAGAAAACCTCAAAAAATCTATAAGAAAACCTCTTGGAACTAATAAACAAGTATAATTAATTGTTTTGCTATATATAAGCAGTAAACAACTAGAATTAGAAATTTAAAAAGGCAAAAACATTTACAAGTGCATAAAAAATGTAATACGTAGATATACATCTAACAAAATACATAGATCCATTTGTGGAAAACTACAAAACATTTATCAAAGAGCATGTAAATATATTCCCTGTTTTGAATTGGTAGACTCACTATTATAAATGTCAGTGATTTCTAACTTGATCTACAGATAATTCAATCCCAATAAAAATCCCAGCAACTTTTTTATAGCAATCAACAAATGGAGTCTAACATCTATATGGAGTTGTCCTAGAGCAGCCAGCACAATGTCGAAAAACTAAACCACATTTGAAGAGTCACATTACTGTATTTCAAGACTTAAAGTTATAGTAGTCAAGAAAGCATAGTATTGGTGAAAGAATAAACAAATAGGTCATTAGAACATAGAACTGAAAGTGCAGAAATAGACACACGCACAAATACAGTCAAGTAACTTATGACAAAGGAGCAAAGACAAGTAAGTGAAAAAAGAGTAATTTTTTCACCACATAGTGCTAGAAAATTTGGGTGTCTGTATGGGGAAAAAATGAACTTGGACAGATACCTCATACCTTATGCAAAAATTAATTCAAAATGTATTATAGATCTAAATGTAAAATGCAAAACTTCTAGAAGACAAAATAAGAGAAAATCTGTGACTTTGGGTGTTGTGATGAATTTTAGATACAAAACCAAACACCCAATCTATAGAAGAAAAAAATGGATAAATTGGACTTGATTCAAATGAAAAAGTTTTGCTCTGTTAAGGGAATGGAAAAACAAGCCACAAACTGAGAGAAAATATTTGCAAATAACATATCTGATAAATGACTTGTATCTGAATGTACGAAGAACTCTTAAAACTCAACAACAATGAAACAAGCAAGCAGTAGTAGTTTGAATGGTGTCTCTAAAAAGATATATCCATTTGCTAACCCCTGGAACCTGTGAATATGAACTTATTTGGAAAAAGCCTTTGCAAATGTAATTAAAGTAAGGATTTCAAGATGTGAAGATCCTGGATTTAGGGCATGCCTGCTATTCAAGAAGGAAGACAGAGGGAGAATTGAGACAAAGACCTGCAGAAGGGAAGGCCATGTAAAGACAGGGGTGGAAGCAGAGATTGGAGCAAGGCATTTACAAGGGTAGGAACACCAAGAATTGCTGAGTAGCTACCAAGAAGGTAGGAGAAAAGCATGGAATGGGTTCTCTCTCAGAGCCTCCGAAAGGAACCAACCCTTCTAAGAACCGCTAGGTTTCAGACTTCTGACCTCCATTACTGTGAAAGGTAAATTTCTTTTGTTTATTACAGTTATTCTAGGGAAATAATACACAACCCTATGTTTAAAGTGAGCAAAAGATCTAAACAGATATTTCTTAAAAGAAATATACAGATGGCAAAGAGGCATAGGAAAGGATGCACAACGTAATTAGGCATTAAGGAAATGCTAGTTAAAACAATTAGTTACCGTTACACACCTATTAAAAAAGCTAAAATACCAATTACTAGTGAGGATGCAACTGAATCTCTCATACACTGATGCTGAAAATGTAAAACAGTGCAGCCATATTGGAAAGTTTGGCAGTTTCTTACCAAGTTAAACATAATCTTATCACATGATCTAGAAATTATGCTCCTACATATTTATCCAACTCATTTGAAAGCTTATGTCAACACAAGTAACTGCCCGTAAATACTTACAGCAGCATTATTCACCATCACTGAAAACTAAGCTGTCTTTAATAAGTGAGTGAATAAATAATCTGTGATACATGCATACTTCAGAATACTATTCAGCAATAAAAAGTAATAAACTATCAATTCATGAGATAACATAGATGACTCTTAAATGCATGTTACTAAGTAAAAGAAGCCAGTGACAAAATGCCACATACTATTTGATTCCATTTGTATGTCATTCTGGAAAAGACAGACCTATAGAGACAAAAGACAGATCAGTAGTTTCTAGGGTTTTTTTTTTTTTGTCTTTTGGTGGGAGTAGTGTTTGAGAATGTGAAGCCCAGGGGATTTTTTTTAGGATGCTGGAACTGTCTTTTAATTGTAGATATGGGACATTATGCATTTTTTTTCAAATCCCAGAGAACATTACAGCAGAAAGAGTGAAGCTTAATATATGCAAATAAAAAATAAATTCAGAGATTTAGGCATCCCAGGATGGAAAGCAGAGCGTGACCATAAAGTCTAGCTGTATTACAAATACATGAAATAACATCAAAGGAAAGGATGGGGAAAAAGAGGTACTCACCTAAGTAACTTTGGAAATGAATGGATACTATAAGATTAAAGAAAAATGGAACTATATACAGATACTCTAATTGGTAAAGATTTTTCTCAGTAGGGTATGGGCTAATAATCTGAAATCAATATACATGTATACTAGGACCAAATACTTAAGCACATGGATGGTAGATAGTTGGAGCCAATTTTACCGTAAAGGTAAGCAAAAGGGGAAAGCTAGAATGAATCATGTGATACTAGATTAGAATTGGAGACATCAGTATGACTCGTGTTTAGCTTAATATAGGTACAGATGCACAAATATAGGAATAATTATAGATGCTTGTGCATTCATGGGTTAGGACACAGGCATTTTCCAAGCTCCGTCTTCTGAGAGGGCTTAGAAACAACAAGACCCCAGTAGCAATGGAGCAATTTGAGCAGGAAAATAAATAACCTAATATTGGATTATAACCTATGGTATAAAATAAATATCTATAAGTTTATACTGCTATAAATAAATGACTGAATAAATACATAAATCAGGGAGAATAGGCAAACCCTATGTAGAGAATAATTCCAAATCAATAATTATATAGCTACTCCACCCTGAAGGAGGTGGAGCATAACTCCTCATCCCTTAACTATAGGCTGAACATAGTAACTTCTTTCCTTTGTATGGAAAGGAGGGGGAAAGAGTAATTTGACATAAACTACCTTAGGTAGGTAACCAAGGTGATATCATCAGTTGACAAGTCATGTTGATAGTATGTGCCTTTGATACAATGTGATGAAAATGGCACTTCACTTTTAAGGCTTTCCTTCCAAGAACTCATAGTGCCAGTCTAATCATGAGAAAAACATCAAACACATCCCAGCTGAGGGACATTCTGTGAACTACCTGACCAAAGTCCCCCTGCCTTAAACAGTCAAGGTCATCAAAAATAAGGAAAGTCTGAGAAAGTGTCATAATCTAGAAGAGCCTAGGAAAAATGATGACTGAGTGCAAAGTGGTGTCATGGATGGAATCCTGGTCCGAAGAAAAGACATTAGGGACAAGATGACCGAAATCTGGATGAAATGTGGACTTTAGTTAATAATACTGTATTGATACTGGTTCATGAGTTGTGACAAATGTATCATATTAATATAGGATACTAACAGTAGTGGAGAGTGAGTGCTGGGTATAAGGGAACCCTCTGTACTAACTTTGTAACTTTTCTGTAAATATAAACTTTAAAATATATGAGTTTATTTAAAAATAGTTTATTTTAAGTAAACATAAATACTGCAAGTTATGATAACCAGTGTCCACCGATGTCCAGTTCTCCCATTCAGCCACCCCTGCCTGTGGCCTCCTAGGACTGACAGGATGGCAGGGCTCTGTGGAGACCCCTCTGTCTAGTGTGTGTGGTTCCTTTAGACGTCACTCAGGGTCCTCTTTACTTCTGTTAGCACATGGCTCCCTCCCTCTGCTGGCCTGAGGCCAGTACCCTGGTTCCATACTCTCGGTGCCCAGAGTCCCAACAGGGGGCATTCAGAAGGTGATCCTGAATCAGGTGATCCTTGCCCTAGCCTAGCTGGGGTGGGTGGTCCTCTCAAACATCAGTCTGGGTCTTTCGTTTATCTCCTGGCAGGGCCTGGACTCCTCTTGTATCTGCTGACCTGATGCCCCCACACTCATACTTAGTCTTAACTACTCTGCGATACCAAGGGTGGAAGGAAAAGGAAGCTCCCTGAGACCCCTGCATAGGACCTCCCAGAGCTGACAGCATAGGTGGGGCTCTGTATTAGAGGAGGAAATAGCCTCAGTCCTCATTCAGGTTTCTAAACTTGACTCAGAGGGCACTAGGACTCCCTCCCCTGCTGAACTGAGTCAGCCAGCCTTAGACCAAATTCCCCACCTCTACACTAACATACCGCCTGAGACTCAAGAGGGTGCAGTGAAGGGATGCCTGCACTGAACAGCCACGCCCAACACTCCCAAGCTGACACCAGGTGTAGACTCTGTGCAGGGCCGTCTGTTCTGGGGTGGGCAGTTCCTCCAGACTTGCCTCCTGCCCTTCATCTTTACTTCTTTTAGGGTCTGAGATCCTCCTCTCTGGAGCCTGAGGTTGACACTCTGGTCCAATGACATTACCTTTCATGGAAAGGTAGTAAAATTTACTACAGATCATGTGAAATGTTGAGAATAGCTGATACAGAATTTTTTAATATTTTTAATTCAATCAAGCCAGAGTTATTACAATAATAAAGAGCTTTAGACACCGCATATCACCATTGACTCCAGTCAGTTTAAGAAGGAACCACACCATCTGCAATGTTTCTGTCCACCCATTCTGTAAAATGCTTATACACCTGGGACCAGCCCTCTACCCTAGGGAGTATCTGGTGGTAGCACATACCACCAAACAGAGCCACAGGACATTTGTACTATGGCTGCAAAGAACTCAGGAACTGAGAGAGGCATTCTAAGGTGACGATAGCATTTAGATCCTGTTTTAATGATCTAGCTCAAATTTAAATGCTGGAAGGACCTGTACACAGGAGAAGAAATAGCCTTCTCCATCAGGCATTAAGACAGCTCTCGGCCCTGGTACACTGGCAAGGATGCACAGAACCACCAGAGTAGTTAAGAGAAGTAGGTTGCTCAGAATTCATTAATATTATCACTGGGTGATGCAGGGGAGCCAGCTATACTCTGCCTGACAGGGGGCAAGGAGGGTTCTAAGGGAGGGAAGGATATCAGACATGCCTCTGGTCCTTTAATCCAATAGATCTGCCCACTCAGATTTCTCTGCAGCTTCAGGCTGGTAATGATTCATAGATTCCCCAAGTCTTTGCATGGGGGTTGTCCAGGACCCCCTGAGATTCCACACCTTTCCTTCTTCTGGTCTCTTTTCCACTATATGCTAAATTCTAAATTCAGAACCCTGATTGCCAGCCTGCCCTGGGCTATCTGGATTTGGAGTTAGATGTGGTCTTTCTCAAGGACTCCAGAAATTTCTTTACCCACCAGGCCTCCTGGTGCTCTTCACCAGCTGAGGGTATCCTGTCTAGACTATTCCCTGAGACCTAGTCATTCTGACCAAATCCTTGCTTCTTAAAGTAGATGGAAAAAAATCTTATTGGCATAGAGATTTAAAACACAATATAGATATATGATCCCAATACTTTAGATATCTTGCCAAACTCTTGCTATGTATGGATGAGGAATTAATGAGGAATTAAATTTTGAATAACATATTTAGAAAACATGGAAATACAAAATAAAATATTAGTGAGATTATATTTTCACAGGAATGATTGATCAGTCTTTAAAACATCAAAATGCCTATATGTAAGTTTAGGATATTCATATCATTAATATGTAAGAATATAAATTGGCACAGCATTATCGAAACAGGTTATCAATAATTTCATACAAATTTATAATCATCACATTATTTCTGCTTTAACCCGATGATCACTTCTGTGTCTTTCAGAAAACATCCATGTATGCCCAGTAATTTATGTTTAATGATATTGATATCAGTTCTATTAGTTGTAGCAACCAATGGAAAACAACCTGTGTGTCCATCAGGAGAACTGTTGAATTAATTGTGACACATAGACGTTAGAGATGTTAGGAGTAGTTAAAAGACAAGGGTCTATATGTGCCCTCATGGAAAGACCCTGCATTCATTTCATTAAATATAAGAGCAAGAGACAAAACAATATAATCTTTACCCATGTATGTTTTAAAAAAAACCCTCACATTGTATTTTTCTAGTATACCCATGTAAGGAAAAACCCAGAATATATTTTAGCATATATAATATTTTAAAGTTGTGGTTACTTCTGAGGACTGAAATCTGGAGGAGAAGTAAGGAACAGGACTTATGCTATATCTCTATTTTTAGAATTTTTTAACATCAAGAATATATGGAGTATTTATTTTGTGGTTAGTATATTCGAGTAAGACTAATAACAGAAATAGTAGCTCTGTGTTGTTCAGATAAAGTAAACTGCTAGTAGATGTAATAGAAGAAGCCTGAAATCTGAATAACTTAATACTACAGAAGTTCACTTTTTATGCACATAAAATATGACATGGATAGTTGGGGTCTCTGCTGTCAAGTGACCCAGATATCCAGGCTGCTTCTATCATGTGACTCCACATCTCAACACAGGCTCTGCATGTTTACTGCTGAATTGAGCAGATAGGGTGGAGGTATCATACTGATTCCCAGATGTCTCGGTCTGGAAATCACATTGTTGCTGTTCATATTTCAGTGGCAAGGGTAGTCACAAAACACTTTCTAATACAACTGAACTGAACAATATAGTATTCCCCTTCATGGTCAGGAAGGAGAGCAAGGCATGATGGATATGAGCCTCCCCATAAAAGTTACAGGGTAGGTAATCAGTAAAGTACAGAACACAATTTGGATGACAAAAGCCCTCTTCATTGTGGGAGAAGTTTCTGGGAAGGCCAAAATTGTCTTGCAAGACTCCAAATTTTTCTAGTGCCTACTTTGTGACAGGCGTTTTCAAATACACAATCAACCCAGTTTCTTAAAGGACACTATAAGTCTCAGCAGGAAGGGCTCACCCTTCTTCACTCTGTAGCACTTTTCTGTACTGACCTTTCCAATAACCTCTACAATCTCAATACACTGAGAATCTTCTTTTGCTGTATGGTCAAATCACAGCTTGTGAGTCTGTGCTACCCACCACCTGATGAACATGCCTGACCATCTGTGCAGGTGTCCTTAGGCACACTGAAGAACCAGAATTTCCCTCTGGGGCAGAAACAGGACTTAGGAGAATGGTGGCCAGTTTGTTTTTCTGTTCTTATCAAAGCTGGCATGTCTGCCATGGAGACATTCTCTACATTGGTGGTAGGCTGAATAATTGCTCCAGGTGAAGATACACACACCCTGTGTCTGAAGCCTGTAAATGTGTGATGGTACATGGCCAAAAGCACTTAGCAGATGCAGCAAGGTTGTGAAACTGACTTTTAAGTAAAGATATTATACTCAATTATCTGGGTGGGCCCAATCTAACAATGTAAGGTGTTAGGTGCAGAGAAGTGTCTCTGGCTGGGGGCAAAAGAGATTCAGCAAAGGGGGGAGTTAGAGAGATGCCAAGCATGAGCAGGATTCAGCGTTTAATGGCTGATTCAAAATGCATGGGCCCAGATGTAAGGACTGACAGAGGCCTGGAGAAACTATGTCAGCTGCAGCTCACAGCAAGGAGAGAGGGCCTCAGTATTACTACTGGAAAAAACTGGATTCTGCCAACAGCCTGAATGCTGCGGAAAGAAGAATCTTCCCAGAAGTCTTGCTGAGAAGCCTGCCAGCTGAAAGTTTGACTTGGGCTTGTGAAACCCAGAATGGAGAAATAAGCAGAAGCAACTTGGGTTTCTCACCCAATGACAAGTGCAATAATAAATGTGTGTTGTTGTAAACTGCTGAATTTGTGGTCATTTGTTATGGCAGCTATAGAATACTAACACAGCCTCCTGGAAGGTCTATTGGTTTATTAGAATCCAACCTCGGCAGATGGCTGCTACACAGTAATTTCCTCGGTCCTTCCTCATCTACCACTGAGGAGGGAGGCTTTAGTTCTTGGCTGCTTAGTTAAGCTCACTCATCAGTGTATGGCTTCAGTGGCCAATCTCACATAAACCACCAGATTAAATTCTCTTTTCTTTCTAACTTGATGTGCTTTCTAAAACCTCCTCTCTAACTTCAGGGTTCTCTTTCCAGAACCCGTAGATCCTGTGCCAAATCAGACTCTGCTCACAAACCAATTTGAAAAACTGAGCGTGTGGTGGAAGCAGCCAGAGCAGATGAGCAGATGTCTAAACATCACTGTCAAGGTAAACAACCATGTGCACGGGGCTGTCATTATCAGAGGGGTCCCATGCTGAGGGTGGGACAGACAGAGGATGTCGGCAGGGGCTGGGAATGCTGTAAGTCAGGGGAAAGGCTGGTGCTTCTGGGCTTCCTGTTCCACTGGGAGCAGAGTGCAACCTTATGACCGGGAAGCTGGGCAGCAGGTCAGGATCCAGATTTGCGCATGAGGGCACACTGGGGAAGACCCAGGGGAAGAGTGAGGTGATTGGGAAAGTGCTGTGTCTGGTCTCATGTACCAGCACTGGGCAGGCAGATCAGCTCTAAAAGAACCCTGTGGAAAGGGGCAGGTGCACCTTAGGCAAATACAGCCCACAGACAGTTCCCAGGTAGTGGTGAGTGAATTCTCATTTCACTGTATTAATACACATGCATTTAGTACAGTGGCTGCAGGTGACTTCTTTTTATTTCCTGGGAGTAGTGAAAAGAGAAATGAATTTAAAGACAGAAGGTCAGCCTCACTGACCTGGGAGGAGTGGGGCAGTGCGGGCTTTAGAGGAGTCAGACCAGGTCTCCAGTTCCAGCTCTGTCACTTAGAAGCCAAGTGAGCTTGGAAAAATTGCAAAGTTCTGTGAGCCTCTGATTCTTTATCTGTGAAATGGGTTTCATAAGGAGTCCTCTTGGCTCACATATATCTTGCAATTAGGAATGTTGGAATGGAGCTAACTACAACAACATAGGGCACAGTGTTGGGCTTGTATTTGGTTTTGATAAAATTCATTATTACTATTATTTTTACTCTAAAATCTACCAAACTCCCCTCTGGCAATCTTTTTCAATCCAGGAAATGTCACAGAATTCATAGCTCCCTAGATATGGCACAGTAAATCAGCCAACATGTTGTTTAGAAAGTTAAACTATGTTACTTGCTGTATAACTTTTTTGAGGATATAACTTTTTTTGTCAGTGTGGGGGAATCTTCCCCAGTTTGATGCAACTCAGAACTCCTGAACTTTGTGTCAAAGTCTAGTTCCATGCCTCTACTACATCTGCCTTTCTATCCCAAACACTTGTATTTGCCATTATTTCACCTCCATCACAAATCTAATACTAGCTCAGTTTGCCAAATTATATTGTAGATAACTTAACTCAAATGCCCATTTAATGGACACGCGATGTCTCTCCAAGCCGAGGGCAGTTATTGCCAGCACAGTGGCTCTTGAGCATCCCCGCTCCTGTGAGTATCACACTTATTTCTCAGGCACTCCCTTGTCATGGTGTGTACATGTCACCTATTTTGTGGACTGTGTTCTCCTACACTGGGACAAGAGCACAGGCCCCCTTCCATTCCTGCCCCAGGTGGAGATTTCTCTACTTCATCCATGATCTTAAAGTAAGTGTTAAATGCAGTTTTCCATTCCAGGCTATAGCCTCTCAATCTGAGATATACCATCTAAATGTCTAGCTGCTGTTCACCACTCAAACTCATCTGACACACCATGCAGCTTAACTGAAATGACCTCACACTGAAGGACTTGCAATTTCCCAAGGTCTCAAACCCCCTTGCCACAGGGCATTTGCATGTGACTGCTCAGACCTAAAACCCCCAAGTCCTCACATCTTTTGACTTGTCCTTTTGGTCATAGGGAGTATCTCAGGATGTGTTCCTTACATCACAGCTGCTCCGAGACTTTAAAATTCTATGAGTAGGGACAATTCCTATGCATCTTAGCATTCCCAGTACTAACACGGAGCTTCACAAAGAGTATATGCACAATTACTGTTGGAGAAAAAAATGGGCCACAGAGAAAGAGGCCTAATTAATTACAGTATAATTCCTCTAACATTCTCAAATAAGCTAAATATATACAGGTGTGTATATAAGATATATATGTAATGTTACAACAGAACAGACACTTAAAAGTAATAAATGAAACCAAGAATTTACCATATTTTATTTCTTCATTTTTTCATCCCTACTGTCACACTGCTGAATTTTTTCACACTTCTAAGGAAAAGCCTCATCTGCTGCCATGTTATCTTGTTCCAAATCACTAAATAAGGTAGCATTTTTCCAATTTTATGAAATAATGAAACTCTTAAATCTCATTCAGAGCAATACATTTTTGAGAAATATCACTCGTAAAGTTGGATTATGAAGCTACTTAAACTTTCTATTAAAAGGAACAATATTCTTGAAAACTACCTAACTTACCACATAGAACAGAGACACAAATACGGTATACGCTGTGTTGTCGCCAGCCCCACCTGACTTTCTACTATTTAAAACATGGACTTCTCTTTGTAACAGCAAAGTGAAGACTCTGCCTCAGATGTTATGAGGGGTGGGCAGAGCTGCTGGCATGGCCCTGGAGCACATGCTGGCGACGGCCCTGGCGCGTGCCCTGGCCCTGGCAGGAGTGCCAGCCCTGGCAGTGGCTCTGCCTCGGGCCCTCTCTTTGTCATCTCACAAAGCCTCTTCATAATGCTGTGGGAAGGCAGTGGGGGTGCTACCCTTGATCTTGGCCAGTAACTCTAGGGCTTTCCTCTTGCTGGTTTTGGCGCGGGCTTTCAGGCCCCCACAGGAACTCATAGGTCAGGGTATCGCTGTTGGGCATCTGGCGGTACTCCAAGTGCTTTTGCTTCACCCAGTCTTTGGTGATGAGCTTCTTTGGCTCCCCATAAATGAAGTGCTTTCTCCCCTCATATAGCCCCATCATATTCAATATTTGCCAGACTTGCTCCTCAGCAGCACAGCTGCCCTTCATGAAGATCACACCCAGCATAGTCATCAATGTGCCAGTCTTGGGAACCCCTCTGTCATTACTCAGCTCTGCGCTGGGACTTAGATCCACTTTATTCACGAGGACACAGGTGCTCCTGTTGGGATCCACTTCTTTCATGTCGAGGCCAAAGACCAGCAGCAGGTGCGCAGAAGCTCTCTTGAGGATCTCACAGAAGTGATTCTCATGCATTTGGATCACATGTCTCAGCATATCTTCTTTGGTAATGGGCTCTTTCATTTCATACTTGTACAGCAGGTAGTACACCAACATAGTGACCTTCTGGTCTAGAGGGCCTCTGTGGAAGGGCTCAGTGGCAGGCTGGACCTGGGAGGACCTTGGCCTTTCCTCCTCTTGGTTGTTAGCACCTTCATTTGATCTTATGGATGACACAGCTGCAGCAGCAGTGGCAGTGGGGGTGGCTCTCTGAGGACCTTGGGGATGGCTGTGTAACCCAGCAGGTGGCCAGCTCGTGACAGGAGGAGAATAGGAGGGGCAGAACTCTTCTCCCACTGCTGCAGTGGCCTGAGCACCTGCCAGATCCTCAGGCTCTTCTTCGGCCTGGTGGTGTTTATCACAGGCATAGAGTTTACTCTTCTGACCCCATGGCATGATGACTTTTGACCATGGCAGCGGGTAAGTGGACAGGTGACTCAGAGACCTAAAAGAGAGAGGAGGAGTTGGCCTCCTTAAACAGGGAGATACAGCCTCGGCTCCATCAAGGGCCGCCTCCGCAGGTTTCTTGGTGGGCGCAGCTCTAGGAAGCCCCAAGGCCCCTATTCTCTGATTTGCCTCTGCCCTGAGGGCCCTTTGGCAATAACTGAGTTGTGCCTTAGCTCCTGTCTACCAGATCTGCCTGGGGCTCCCTGGGAGCTTAGAGCAATAGCTCTGTTCTGAGTTAGGGAGTACTTAATTTCACATTAAAGGTCATCACTTCACTTTTGGCAGGACCTGGGGTCCCTGTGCTCTATTGTTCTGATGCCGAACCCTCATGTCAAAGCCCTCATCACTTCCACTGAGTAGAACTTCATCTTATCACGCCTGCCTGGAGATGCACAAGGAAGAAAGGGCAGGCAGAGCTCTGGGGGGCCCTCTCTATCCTGGGGTACTTAGGGGTCTCAGTCCTCAGTGCACTCACTTTCACTTCCGGTAGGGCCTGGGACTCCTCCCTTTGCTGATATAAGACCTTTTCCCTCAGAGCAAGGCCCTCAAATCCTTGAAAGCCTTGAGGAGGAAATTAGGGAGGCCTCAGTCTAGCATATCTGCCCCAGGTACCCTCAGTGCTAATGGCATGGATGGAACTTTGTAACCTTCACTGTTCTAAGGCGGGTGGTCCCCTCAGACCTTGCTCAGGGTCCTCACATTGACTGCCTTCAGAAAAGCTTGCATTCCCTCCTTTTAATGACATGAGACTGCCTTCTCAGGCTACACTTCATCTTCCTGAGACTGCCCAAGGACAATGTGAGGGGTGCCCCAGAATCACACCCTTACCTGGGGCCTCCCAGTGCTGTTAGCAGGCGTGGGACTTTGTGACTCACCCTTTGTTGGGAGGGGGTATCTCCGCGAGACCTTACTCAGTGTCCTCAAGGGCAGGGGCTGGGAGCTCCTCCCACTGCTGACTTGGTGCAGTCTGCCTCCCACTCACTTCCCCTGAGACTCCTGGGAAGAAGTCAGGGAGCCTTACTTACATCAATCCAACCTAACCCGTGGCCTCTCAGACCGAAATATGGGTAGGGCACTGTGAGGCCCCCTTATGTTCTGGGGTGGGTAGTTCCATCAGACCTTGTTCGGGTTCTCGTCTTTCCTCCTGTTAGGGCCTGGGACCCGTCCCTCCTTTGGTCGGAAGCTCATATCCTAGTGGATGCCCTCACCCGCCTCACTCCCCTCTGGGGAAATTTAGAAGGTTGGAGGTTGCTAAGTCAGATAATTCCTGTCTGGGTTCCATCAGGGCTGATAGCAGAGGCAGAGGCAGACTCTGGAGTGGCTGCTCCCTTCACACCTGACTCAGGGTGCTTATCTTAATCCCAGGCATGGCCTAGAGCTCCTTCCAACCTGACCTGCTGCCATCTGTTCACATCAAAACTGTTTCATTCCTCAGACACCAGAGGCTGAAGTCTGGGTGTGTCACATCTTTAATTCCCACCTGGAACTTCCCAAGACAGACAGCAGGGGTGGGGTGCTGTGAAGGCCCCCTTTGTTCTGGGGTGGGTGTTTACTTCAGATCTCAGTTACAGTCCTTGCCCTTATTCCCATCAGTGCCCGGGACTGTCCCTCTGCTGGTCTGAAGCTCACACCCTGGTCCGAAGCACTCACCCCCACCCACCATAGGGAACTTGGAAGGTTCTCAAAGATTGCTACATCGCACAATTCCTGCTTGGGTTCTATTAAGGCTGATAACAGGAGGTGACTCTCTGGGAGCCTCTCTACTCTGGCATGAGCAGTAGCCTCACACCTGACTCAGGGTCCTTACGTTAATTTCAGGCAGAGCCCAGAGCTCCTCCCTCAGTGTACATGACACCACTCCCCTCAGACCAATGCCTTCACTTCCCTGAGATCCCAAAGCAGATATGACAGTGCACCACTTCTAGCCAGCTTTGCCTGCGGTCTCCCAGGGCTGACAGAGGCCTGGGGTTCTGGAGGGTCGATTTTGTTCTGGGGTTAAGGGATTCCTTTGGAACTCATGTAGGGCTTTTTCTGTTTTGTGTTTTGTTTTTGTTCTTAACCCAGGCTGGTTCTGTGTATCTAAGTGGTCTTAAACCAAGGCCCTCCCCATGTTGCTCTCCAGTTGCCAAAGGGTAAAGTAAAGGGGCTTTTCCAAGCCTCACTTACCAGGTCTCCCAGAGCTGACACAGGAGCAGGCCACTGTGCCTCCATCTGTTCTGAGGTGATTAGTTCCTTCAGGATTCAGACAGAGTGCTCACCTCCACTTCTGTTAGTGCCTGGGAACACACTCTCTGTGGTCCTGGAGCCAACACCCAGGTCCAAATGCCCTCCAATTCCTGAGTCCCTAGAGGGGAAATTAGAGGACAGTACTTCAGGCAATCCTTGCACAGAGCCTGCGGGGCTGAAAGCAGGGGTGAGGCTCTGTGGGGTCTACGCTCTCCTGGGGTGGGGTTCTCCTCAAATGCAATCAAGGACCTCAGCTAAACTCCAGGTAGAGACAGGAACTCATAGCTCTGCTTACCTGATGCTGCACACCTCAGATCAAAGTGTTCACTTCCCAGAGACACCAGAGATAGAATTCAGAGAAAGCCATTTCCAGCCACCCCTTTCTAGAGATTCCCGAGGTTGACAACAGGGATGGGGCTCGTATGTGGTGGCACCTTGTGGTCTGGGATGAGTAGTTTCCTCTGTCCTCACATTTACTTCTGTTAGAGCCTGGAATTCCTCCCTCTGCTGGCCTCAGTCTAACAGGCTGTCTACTGTTCTCACTTCTATTTTTTACGTTTTAATCACTTTACTACAGTTCGGATGACTGTGGGATGGCTACCACAGACATTATTTTTTTTCAGTTTAATTCAATCAGGTTAAAGTTATTACAGTGAAAACGATGCAGGTTTGGACTCCGAATATATCTGTAACCCCCAGCCAACTTAACAAGGAACTATACCAACCATAATGGTTCTCCATCCACCATGCGAATGTTTGAATTATGGGCCAGCCCCCTACTCCAGTCAGTATCTGATAGCAACAGAGACCACCAAATACAGCCAAAGGACGTCCACACTCTGGTGTGGTAAGAAGTCAGCAACCATGGGAGGCAATCTGAGTGGGAGGTAATATCAGGATTGTTTTGCGAGACATGTCCACACTCAGCCCTTTACTTCTAGAGTCGCTGAGGTAACTAACCTCAGCATATTCCTCCTCCTTGCACCTGCACCCCTCTTTCCACCACTCTTTGGTAACACTTGCCCTATTCTAACGTCCTGAGTCACCAACCAGTCCCACCCACTTGCACAGCCTCAGCCTCAGCCTTAGTGGTAGGATGGCCTCATATACAGGGGAAGAAATGGCCTTCTTCATCGGACATCAAGACTGCTCACAGCTCTGGTGCCCTGGTAAGGATGTATGGAACCATTAGAGTAGTGAAGAGACGTAGCTGCCAGATTCCATCAGTAACATCACTTGGTGGAGCCAGCTATGCTCTGCCTGACAGGTGGGCAGGGGGCTTTGTAAGGGAGGAAGGGCTACCAGGCATACCTCTGGTCCTTTCATCCAATAGATCTATCCACTCCTATCACTCTACAACTTCAGGCTGGTACTGATGATTTAGAGATTCCCTAGCTTATCCAAGTAAATGGTCCAGTACCTCCACCAGATTCTCTACCTTCCCTCCTTCTGGTATCTTTTCTACCATTTCCTGAAGTCTGCATATCCCTGCCTGCCAGCTGCCCTGGGCTCTCTTGACTTGTGTTAATATGTGATCTCTGTCATAGATTCTAGAAATTGTTCTATAGCTTCCACCCCTGGTTCTCCTGCTGTTCCTCATTTGCTGATGTTTTCCTGTCGAGGCCCGTTTCCTGGCAGCTGGTCATTCTGACACACCCTTGCTTTGCAAAGTAAAGGGAAAAGTCTAATGGACATATCAGAATTCTAAAGCATGTACCCAGAGGAATCCTGGTAATTAAGAGATCACTGTAGAAATATCACTTTATATGGGTGAAGGATTAAGTTAATTTTCTGTTCAGTCTATTTAGAAAATTGGGAAATACAAATTAAAGTAGCAGGGAAACAACACATTTTCATTCAAAAGTTTGACCAACATTTAAAAGGTTGATAAAATGCCAGAAAGCTTAATTTATTCACATACATAAATATGTGGGAAGATAATTTGGTACAACATTATTGGAACAGAATATCAGCATTATTCATAAAAGTTTACTGTCATTGCACTCTTTCCATTTTAATCAGATTGCACTTCTCTACATCTTTTCTATAGAAAGCATGCACATTTGCTCAAGAATTGATGTTCAATGATGTTGATAACAGTTCTATTTACCATAGCAACAAACGGGAAACAACTTGTGTGTCCATCACAAGGGGAATAGTTAAATTAATTATGGCACATACACACTTAAGAATTCTTGGGAGTAGTTAAGAGTGGGGTGGATCCATGTTTGACCTCATGGAAATATCCTGCATTCATCTTATTCAATAACAAGGGCAAGAGTCAGTAACAATATGCATGCCATTATATGTGTATTTTTAAACCTCACAGTATATTTTTCTAGCACATGTATGTAAGAATAGGCCTGGAATAAATTTTAAAATTCTGCACACAATATTTTTTAATGTGGTTACTCTGGGAAGGGATGGATTTTAGAAGGACATAGTAAGGAAGCAGAACTGTGATTTATTCCTATTGGAACTTTTTGGCAACAAGAATATCTGCTCTATTTCCTTTGTAATTAAAATATTTAAATAAGGGCAACCACAGAAATAGTAGCTGTGTATTATTCAGCTGAAGTATTTATGAGGTACAATGGGAAAAGTTTGACTTCTGAATGGCTTAACATAACAAAATTGTATTTATCACTTAACACTCATAGAATCTGATGGGTGTTGGCAGGGGGATCTCCATTATCAGGTGACTCAGGAATCCAGGCTGCTTTCATCATGAGCTTCCACATCTCCACACAGGCTCTCCATGTTTGCTGCTTAATGAAACATGGACGTGGCATACTGGTTCTCTAATAACTTGGTCTGGAGGTGACAAGCATGCTTCTGCTCAGATTTCAGGGTCAAGAATTGTTAAATGACCTTCCTAACTACAAATGGACTGGCAGGTAATCTCCACATGAACCAAGAATGGAGAGCAAGACACAAAGCGATGAGCACTTGCAGATTTTCCCGTGAACTATTACTTAGCAAGCGCTCCCAAAACAACAACTATTATAATTTGGTATGACATTAGCCCTCTTCATTCCTGGAGGACTTTCTGAGAAGATTCTTTCTTTGCATTTCAGCAACTTTTTCTAGTTCCTTAATGTGACAGGTATTTTCAAATACAGGATCACACCAACATTCAAAATGATCTGATACATCTCAGCAGGGAGGGCTCACTCTTCCGTACTCTATAGCACTTTTCTGCACTGACCTTTCCAATAACGTCTACAATCTCAATACACTGGGAATCTTCTTTTGTTGCATGATCAAATCACAGCTTCTGAGTGTCTGCTACCCACCTACTGATGAACTTGCCTGAACCCTTGTACAGGTATCTTTGGGCACATTAAAAAAGATCTTCCTCCAGGGGTCAAAACAGGAGTCAGGAGAATGACGGTGAATTGTTTTTCTTTTCTTATCAAAACTGGCATGTCTACCAGTGTGACATTTTCTACTTTGGTAGTAGGATGAATAATTGCTCCAAGAAAATGCCCATACTTAACCCTGAAACTTGTGACTATGTTATGTTTCATAGCCAAAGGCACTTTGTAGATGTAATTAAAATTGCAGAATAGGGAGATTATCCTGGAATATCTGGGTGGGCCCAATCTATTGACATGAGCCCTTACAAGCAGAGAACTTTCTCTACCTGGAGGTAAAAGAGATAGGCTGCAGAAGGAGAAGTAGGAGAGTTTCCACAGCAAAAAAGACCCAGCATGCTGCTTCTGAAGTAGGACCCACATGCAAAAACTGGAGAGAGGCCTTAAGGAAGTATGGCAGCTCCAGCTAGCCATCATCAAAGAAACAGGGCTTCGGTTTTGTATCTGCAGAGAACTAATTGAATTTCTCATGAAACTGGATTTTGAGAGCAACCTGAATAAGAGTGGAATGCGATTCTTCTCAGCACCTCTTATTAAGAACCCAGACTCAGACAGCTTGATTTGGGTTTTGTGTAACCCTGAGCAAAAAATTCCAACACAGCCTATTTCTTAGCTATAGAAATGTGAGATAATGAATGTGCATTGTTTTAAGTTCATTAACGTACGGCAATTTGTTTGTCGACAATAGAAAAATATTAGGTCCTCCTGAAAGGACATCTGAGTTTACAGGAATCCAGCATCTGCCAAAAGTTACTATGCAATAATTTCCTCTGTCCTTCCTCATCTACCACTTAGGAGGGAGGTTTGGTTCTTGACCACTTAATCTTTCTCTCATCAGTTTATGAATTCAATGGCCAATCTCAAATAAATCACCAGATTAAACTGTACTAATCTGCTGTGCTTTCTAAAACCTCCTTTCTAACTTCAGGGTTATCTTTCCAGAACCAGTAGGCCCTGTGCCAATCAGACCTGCTCACAAGCCAAATTGTAAAAAACTGAGCATGTGGTGGAAGCAGCCAGAGCAGTTGAGCAGACGTCTAAACATCACTGTCAATGTAAACAACCACGTGCACGGGGCTATTGTGAGGGGTCCCATGGTGAGGGTGGGACAGGCAGGGGATGTCTGCAGGGGTTGGGAATGCTGTAAGTCAGGGGAAAGGCTGGTGATTTGCACATGAGGGCACACTCACTCGGGAAGACCCAGGGGAAGAGCGGGTTGATTTTGCATAGTTATGGAACTGGTCCCAAGTACTGGTACTAGGACAGAGTCAGCTTGCAAGGAACTTTGGGGTTTAGAGACAGCAGGAGCCTAGGTGAATTAATCCCACAGACTATCCTGAAGTTTTTTTTAATTCTCATTTTCATCTTTATTGCAATTGTGGTTAGTACACTGGCAACAGGGTCCTTCATTCCAATGAGAGACATTGTGGAGTAGCAATGAATTAAGAGACAGAACATCAGTTTTATTCAAATGGAGCAGTGAGGGACCCTAAATGAATTCAGACCAGAGGTCTAGTCCCAGTACTGACACTTACGAGCCATGTGAAGTCAGGAAAATTGCAAAGCCTTATGAGGCTCTTCTATGAAATGAACTTGATAAACTCTGCATTGTAAGACCCCTAGGATATATGTGATGTGTAAGAGTACCTGGCCCAGTATCTGGCATATGAGTCTTTCACAATTTACAGCTATTGCTATTATTATTTTGACCCCGGAACCTACTGAAATCTGCTCTCTGATTTTTTTTTTTTAATCCAAGAATATCAGAGAATATGCAGCCGTCTGATACAGCACAACAAATTAGCCAATACGGTACTCAGCAAGGGAAACAAACTACTCAATTTTTGAGGATATGTTTATTCTGTATGGTGGAGTCATTTCCAATTGGATAGAACCTAAGGATCCTAGAATTTGTGTCAAGAATCAAGTCTTTTCATCCCTTCCAACTGTCCTTCCATCCGAACTGCCTCTATGTAATTTATTGCAGCCCCATTAAAGATCTACCCCTCACTTGATGTTTGCCAAATTACACACAAGACAACCTAATGTAGTGAACTTTTAATGTAGTGCACTCTATCTCTCGCAGGCCAGAGCACAGATTGCTAGCACAGTGGCTTCTGAGCACACCCATGTCATGTAAGCATCACCCTTATTTCTCAAACACCCTGGGGATGATGTGCATACAGCCCATAGTTCATGTGCTGTGCTCATCTGCACTGGGAGAAGGACACTGGGAAAAGTTGAAGGACACCTTCCATTCATATCCCAAGTGGAGAATTCTCTTTGCTTTATCCACAACTCCAAAGCAACTGCTAGACAAGGTTTCCATTTCAGGCTTTAACCTGTCAACTCTGGACACACCTTCTGAGGTTCTGACCCCTGCCCACCACTCCCGCAGCCTCACCTGACCCACTGACTCACACCAAAGGACTTGCCATTTCCCAAGACCCAAAACACACAGTTGCCCCAGGGCATCTACACTTGACTGCTCACATCTGGATCCTCCCATGTCTTCTCCTTTTTTTGAGTTGTTCTTAGGTCTTAGGGTGTATCTCACCCTTTTCCTTACTTGACAGCTGCTCCTAGATTCTAAAGTTTTATGGGCACGGTGGGTCTGGTTTATCCTGACATTCCCAGTACCAGCACAGATACTCCCAGAGAGTAGTCAAGGAATGTTTGTGAAATAAATGAGACAGGGTGCAAGAAGTCTTATTTATTATAACTGATTCCACCTCCCACACTTGCTCCTCAGTGGCACAGTTGCCGTTCATGAAGATCACACCCAGGATAACCATCAGTAGGCCTGTCTTGGGCATACTGTCTTCACTCTGCATCCCGTCATAGCTTGCTTCCAGTTTGTTCATGAGGACCTAGGTGCCCCTGTTGGGATCCAGTTCCTTCATGTTGAGGCCAAAAATCAGCTCCAGGTGCACAGAAGCTTTCTTCAGGATCTCACTTAAGTGATTCTTGTACTTTTGGATCACATTTTTCACCATATCTGCTTTGGTAATGGGCTCTTTCATTTGATACTTGTGCACCAGGTAGTACACCAACATAAAGACCTTCTGGTGTAGAGGGTCTCTCTTCCACGGCTCAAAAAAATTCTGAGCCTGGGAGGCACATGGCTTTTCTTCCACTTGCTTCTTTGCACCTTCTCTAGATCCTGTGTTTGAAGCAGCTGCAGCAGTAGTGGTGGTGCTGTGGACACTCCCAGGCCCTTGAGGATTGCTGGATATTCCAGTGGCAGGTGAACTCTTGGGAGCATCTTTGCAAAGAGGCGATGGGGGAGAAGAGGACTCTTCTTCCTCTGGTACAGTGGCCTGAGCACCCACCGGATCACTGGGCTCTTTTGGAGCCTGACAGTGTTTTTCACGAGCTCGAAGCTTACTTTTGTGACCCTGAGGCATGATGACTCTGGTCAGGGATGGTGGGTAAGAGTGTGAGAAAGATGGTAGATGATTCAGTGACCTGGAGGAAAGAGGATGACCTGGTGTGAACCCCTTTAGCAGGGATATACCACCTTAGGCTTTAGGGACAGCCATCTCTGCAAGTTTCCTAGAGGGCTGTGCTCTAGGAACTACTAGGCTCCTCCTCTCTGGTCGTCCTTTCTCCGAGGACTCTGCGTAAGTAACTAGAGCTCATTGAGTCCACGCTCTCTAGCTCTGCCTGGTCTTACTGGGGCTGATACAGGGTCTGGCAAGCCCTGGCCCTGTGGGACCTCCCCTGTGCTGGAGTAACAGTTCACACTTAGGGCCATCACCTGGACTTCTGAGAGGACCTAAGGTCCTCTGCTCAACTGCTTTAATGCTGACCCCTCATTCCAAAGTTCTCACCTCCCAAAATCTGAGTCAGGGAGCCTCATCTGAGCATACCTGCTTGAGAACCCCCTGCAGTGACACAAATGGCAGAGTTCTGTAGGGCCCTCTCTATCCTGGGATAATTAAGGTTCTCCCTCCTCACTCAGTCCTGACCTTGGGTTCTTAGAGTGCCTGAGATTCCTCCTTCAGCCGCCCTTATACCTAACCTATCAGGGCAAGGCCTTCATATCCCTGGAAGTCCTCATGAGTTCAGTGTGGCCTCTGTTTAAAATATCACCCCTTGGATCTCTGCCACGGATGACACCATATGTAGGTCTCTGTGAAACACCCTCTGTTCTGTGACGAGTGGTTCCCTCAACCCTCAGGTTTCTCATTGTGGATCCTCCCCTTAACTGTCTGGTATCCTCCCTTCTGTAGACTTGACTATAATAACCAGGTCAAGGCTCTCATCCACCTAATAACCTGGAATATGCAGGGGATTTAGGGGGAGGGGCATTCAGAATGACAGATCTCCCAGGGCTTCCCACAGATGAAGGGCCTGACTCTGTGTACCAACTTCAGTCTCCACTTTGACTTCTAGAAGAGCCTGGGTCACCTTCTTCTGATAGGACTGTCATCTCCCTGGGACCCCTGAGGATAAAGTGAGGTATATCTTAGCCTGACAGCCCTACTGAGAGGCCACCAGGGCTTATAGAAGGGGTGGTACTTGGTAGGGTCCTCATTATCCTGAGAGAGAAATTCCCCTCAGTCCTTGCCCAAGGTTCTGAACTTCACCAAAAGCCACCCCTAGGACTCCTTCTCCTTCTAACCTGCATCATGTAGCCTTAGACCAAGGCTCTTATGCACCCCCTCCCCATGCACTCACCAAAAGGTAAAGTGGGAGGGAACCTAGGCCTTACAGCCATACCAGGGGCTCTCCAGCACTGGCAGCAGCAGCGGGACTCTGTAGGGCCTCTACTGTCTTGGGGAGGTGGTTTCTCCCAGGCTGTTAAGCAGGGACATTCACTGACTCCTGGTAGAACCTGGGATCCCTTTCTCTGCTGGCGTGAGGCAGACATCCAGGTCCAATACCCTCAATTCCTGGAGCGGCCAGATAGGTTTGCCATTTCCAGCCACGCCTACCTGGGGTCTCCCAGGGCCGACAACAATGGCAAGCTTTGTCAGGGACACATAGTATGGGGGCGGGGACGTTCCGCTGAACTCACACAGGGTGCATTATTGATTCCGGACCCGGCCTGGATTCCCCTCTCCGTTGGCTAATTGCCGATACACTCTAATACAGTGCTCTTGCTTCTCAGTTTCCAGACCGAGAATTCAGACGGCAATACATTGGGCAATCCCTGCCTGGCACCTTCTGGAACTAACAGTAGGGACAGGACTGTGGGTCCGTCTGTCTTTTGTGTTAACGTTCCCGCAAACCTTAATATCCTTTTACCTTACGCCGGCAGAGGGTGGATGTGTCTGGATGCGTCTGGATGCGTCTGGATGCTTAAGTGAGGCCGCGTCTCTCACACTCAGAAGGTCTTACGTTGTGCAAATTTGAAACGGAAGTCGCTGTGAGACACATATGACTGTTCCCCGCCCCGCGCCACTGTGGGGTTTACCAAATGTGACCCTGGATGTGGAGCGGAAAGGGGCATGACCTCTGGTGCACCTTCTGTTACTGTGTGGCTGGTAACTTAAGTCATGTCTTAGGAGGTAGGTCCTCATTTTGGCTCCTGGTTCATCACTTAAAGGCAGCTTGGGAAATATCACCTCCCTGTACCCTCTGGACAGTTTCTCACCTTAAACCTGGCAGACAGTGGGTCCTCGTCTCGGACATGATGTGAAAACTACCACACACGTTAAGGGGGCCAGAACAGCTTATGAGTTGTCAGAGAAATGCGTAGTGATGATGGGTTCTCTTCATCAGTCAAAACTTAGATTTTTGGGAGCTTTCTGTTTGAAAAAATCTGCTTTTTACACGGAAGATGCAGATCTGCACAGTTTTTTGAGACCCAGATCTTTTGACATTAGCAAACATTGCGCAGTGTAGTGAAATTCTTATAATTTTGATTCTCATTCATAACACATAGATTATGTGCATGTTCTAATTACTACTTTGTACAGCAAGACTCTTGATTTTAGTATAGTTATCTATACACCAGCTTTCCAAAGTCACTTATTTCATTTGAATAATCCATGGCTTTTTGCTTTTTTTTTTCCAAAATGGTCATCATACTTACAACACGTGCTTTCTCTTTCTTTGTAATATTCCTAGCTTTTATTTATTTTTGTATTTTTATCCTCTGGCTATGCATTCCAGTCCAGTTTTGTACAATAGAGTTGGTAGCATACGGCTATGTCTTGTTCCTTATGTTAATGGAAATGCTATTAACATTTCACATTTAAGTTCATTTGCTTTAGATTTGGGGAAATGAAAGTTCTCTTCTAATATTAGTTTGCTAGATGGGATTATCATGGATTCACGTTGAATTTTTTTTCAAAAGCTTTTTGTGCACTTCAGTACATAATTAAATGCTTTTTAAAATCTTATCTGTTAACATGGTAATATTTTAAGCAGTTTTTTTCTAATGTTATGTCATCTTTGCATTTCTTGGATTCAGCCCCTTTTTCCCCATTTAATTCACTGCTACACTGACCATTCTATGAATATATTTAGGAACTTTGCCTGTATGTGGGTGGGCTTGGCTTAAGTGTTGCATTTTCAGTGTCCTCAGCTGGGTTTCTTATCAGAGAGATCTAGCCTGGGAAAATGGGTTCAAACATTTCCCATCTTTTTGTATGCTTTGGATATATTTACATATGATGGTGGTTAATATTTTGCTTATTTTTTGGTAGAACTGGCCCTCAACTGCATTGTCCTGAAACATATGAAGGTGCCTAGAGCACTGAGGACAGTTTCAGTTTGTATTTCTCAATTGCAGTTTTCTATTTCTGTTTGTACCAATTGGGTAATTAATATTTTTTTCTAAATAATGGTCTATTTTCACTTGAGATTTCAAATTTGATGGCTACATATATATTTTATTTATTGTAGAAAGTCTCAAACATATACAACAGTAAAGAGAAGAGTATAATAAAGCCAATATATCTGACGTCAGACTCAGTAGTCATCAATACATAGCCACTCTGGTTCTTTATACCCACACCCACACCCATACCTGCCACTAAAATAATGAGAAACAAGTCTTAGATATTGTACCATTTCATTTTTAAATATTTCCATATCTATTTCTAAAATATAAGCATCCTTTATGAAACATAAACCAATAACACATATCCTCCTTTAAAAAAACTAACTCCTTATATAATCAAACCTCCAGTTATTTTTCACATTTACCTGACTGACATATATTTTTTAATGTTTTTTTTCCTTGAATTAGGGGAAAAAAAAGTCTATTCATTTTCATTACCTTTTATGTCCATTAATTTATAGATCCTAACACTGCCTCCACACATCTATACACCTTTTCCTTATCATTTTTGTCTTGGGAATAAAGCCCACATCTTATGTTCTGTCCTGCTTCATATGGCCTGGATTTTGCTGATTCCAATATCAGTGTCCTTCTTCCCCTGTATTTCTTTAAATTGGTAGAAGTTTGATAGATTAAGGTTTAACTTTTTTCTCTCTGCTTTTTGTTTGGAAAAACCACTCTGTGGGTGATTCTGTGAACTTTTATTACCAGGAACCTAATGCCTGTCTCCCTTTGTGTTGATGCTTGCAGTCTTTGAAGATGAGCATATTTATCCATTAACTAACTAAGATTTACACATTGTTAATATTCTATTTCTATCATTCTTTTTTAATTTATTAGATGAAATATGTGTTTATGTAACAACTATCCTTGTCCACAAATTTGGTAATGATGTTTATAGTCTTCTCATAATATTTTTAAATTCCTTCTGCACCTATATTTTTTACAATACTATTTAACTAATATCACTTACTTCTGTTTTTTCTTTTGTAATCGATGATACCTGTAAAACTGTCAGTTATATCAGTCTTTTCAAAGAAAAGTCTTTTGTTAGTTAGCTCCATTGTCTTCTAATTCATCATTTCTGGATTTTTCTTCATTACTTCCTACCTATTTCTTTGGGTTTAATATGGTATTCTTTCTTGTTTCTTAAACATTTTAGCATGTTTTAAATACTTCTGTTTTTTGTCCAATGGGATTTCAATTTCAATAAGGATATTTTTTTGTCCAGGTATTGCTTTAGTCCTTTTTCCAAATTCACCTTTTCTTTTTCTAATTTTTTGTCCTTGTGGTCTCTATGCTTTCTTTTCTCTTTAATTGACCTTTTTTGTTGAGGCATAATTGATACATAATATATTAGTTTTCGATGTACAACATAATGATTTGATATTTGTATATATTGTAAATGGATCACCATAATAAGTCAACATTTATCACCACTCATTGTTTTAATTTTTTCATTGTGATGAGAACTTTTAAGATCTACCCTTTAGCAGCTTTCAAATATACAAAACATTATTATTAACTGCAGTCACAAGGACATAATTATTTTATAACTGGAAATTTGAACTTTTTGACTACCTTCACCCATTTTATCCTCCCCCAACCCCTGCTTCTGGCAACCACCAATCTGTTCTTTTTATGAGTTCTTATATTTTTATGATTCCACATTTAATGGATCATACAATAGTTGTCTTTGACTTATTTCATTTAAGATATTGCCCTCAAGGTCCATCTGTGTTGTTGCAAATGGCAAGGTTTCCTTCTTTTTTAAGGCTGAATAATAGTCTATTGGGAAAAACATATAGTATATATATATGATACTCATATATTTTCATTATCCATTCATCTGTTAATGCAAACTTAAGTTGTTTCCATACCTTGGCTATTGTAAATAATGCAGCAATAAACATGGGGGTGCAGATATTTTGTTGAGTTAGTGTTTTAATTTTCTTCCAATAAATACCCAGAAGTGGAATTGCTGGACACATGGTAGTTCTATTTTTAATTTTTGCAGGACCCCCCCTACTGTTTTCCATAATGGCTACATTATTTTTTTAAATAAATCTATTTAAGGCTGCAAATATCCCTGAGTACAACTTGGGCTATTTCCCATAAGTCATGCTATAGAGCTTTATGGGTAGTGCTGGAATTTTTTACAGGCTTTATATGTCTCTATATTCATTATGCTTTTAGAATTTTTTGAACACACACAGAAATGCTAGTGGATGCAGAAAATTATTTTTAAAAGGGATGTGAAAAAAAAGAGAAACAGAATTATTTAGAGGAAGTTTCAGGGCCCCAAGGGTGTTTTGCTCTGTTTTGTTATGGTTATATACGATAATAGACTTGAACACATTTAACTGCTTGTAACTAGTTGAGTTTTTCCTAGGAATGAAAAGATGGTTTCACATTAGAAAATCAAGCAATATAACTAGCTAAGTGTAACTGTTGAAGATTTATTCAGAGAAACAGAAATTAGTCTAAATCTTTAACTCAGGTTGAATTTAATGCAAGAAATTGGCTACTCAAGGGACGGAAGCCAAACAGGGTAAAGTCAGCCAAACCAACACATAACAACTTGAGGAAGTCACTCCCGTCTCTAGAGAGGAGAAGGTAGTAGTGCTGGAGACTGGACATTAGGGTCAACAAGCTCTAATACCATGGCTAAACCTCTATGGTAGGGGCTAGACCCATGGAGAATATGTAGCCACTGAAGGAGACGCCACCTGATGCAGAGAGGGAGGAGAAAAAACTGACTGTTTCTGTCCTCCTGGGCTATAATTTGCTGGTGTCCTTGTTGCCTGAACCATGATAGCAGCCAAATATTGGAGAACCTAGGAATTGCTCCCTGCAAAAGTTACACCCTGAACACTAGAGAGCAGAGCAAAGACAGAAAACCTTTAAGATCTACCCCTTAGTAACTTTCAAATGTATAATCCAGTATGGCCTGGTATGCATTCAAGTTCATAGTATCTTTATTTGTAATACTTAAATACTGGAGAGAACCCAAATGTCCTCCAATAGGTGAATAGATAATAAACTGGTGTATACAAACAATGGAATGTTATTCAACAGTAAAAGGAATGAGCTGTTGATATATGCTTTAACATGCATAAATCTCTAAATAATTATTTTGAGTGAAAGAAGCCAAGCAAAATAG
Source organism: Manis javanica (assembly GCF_040802235.1). Lineage (NCBI taxonomy): Eukaryota > Metazoa > Chordata > Mammalia > Pholidota > Manidae > Manis > Manis javanica. The sequence goes on along the minus strand of NC_133174.1, from coordinate 20,624,908 downwards.
CACATAATGTATGTTGCAATTATATAAGATTCTAGGAAATGAAAGCTAACGTATAGTGATATAAAGAATATCATTCAGCAGTTGACTTGGGACTGGGAGGGCTGCAAAAGAGATTGCAAAGGAACATGAGGAACCTTCTGAGGGTGGTGGATATATTCCTTATGCTTATTGTGGTGGTACTTCCATAAATATATACATATGCCAAAACTTATCAAATTGTGCACTTTAAATATATGTAGTTTATTGTATGTCAGTTATACCTTACTAAAGCTGTTTAAAAATTCTAGAACAAACCAATTTAATCTATAGTTGACATCCGAACTATGGAAGACAAGTAAGGTGGAACTGGTCTGTTGAAATCGACTGAGGCAAGAGTAAGTGATTGTAACTCTGAGGGGGAAATACGTTCCCAGCCCAGGGCAAATTACTTTTGAAGCTGAAATCACTCAAAGGGAGAAATAAAGTGGGAGAAACCCACTTATTGCTTACAAGCAGTCATCCACTTCTGCTAGCCCATGTCTCTCGCAACCCGGCTCTACAAAGGGACTCCACTAAACCTCTCTGGTCCAGATATACCCTTGATGGCTCAGCCCTTGTAATCACCTATTGATATGGAGATGGACTACTTCTCTCCACCCCTTGGAATAAGGCCAGGCAACAGATTCTGGAAATACTTCAATTTTACCCGCACTGATCTTTGTGAGGTGGAGGAATAATGCCATATCTTGATAAGGATGGGTTATTCATGTATATGCATCTGTATACTTAGTTTTTACAAATGTGCTCTGTGAATATTGTATAAAAATAAAGATATAAATATGATTCAGAATATCATAAAATGAATTTTAAGGACATGAATATCCAGTTTTTAGTAGTAATGCTTAATTATCCACTTTTGGATCCATTGATAAAATGAGTCAAATGTTGCTTAATTATTCTTAGTTTTGTATACACCAAATATCTGAATAATTTTACATGTATTTTCACTTTTCATATGGCTGTGATGGTATTATATATATTCTTCAACTGATCTTTTTTATCTCTTAAGATATTTTTTTCCCTTACCTAGAATCAGTTCCTAATATTTGTTGGTCATAATTAACCCAATCCCAAATCTCACAATCACAAAAAGAACAAGGTAACAATGCTTTGTAATTAAGGCTAAATAAATTTTGGATGATTAATTTTTGAAGCCAGAATGGTTTAAAAAAAAAACAAGGATGCAGATAGTTTAAACATGTTCAGTGCTGCTAATAAACATTCATTATTACCATAATGGAAGCACATTACTGTATGATTACCATAAAAGTGCAGAAAAATTCAAGAAGTTATTTTAAACAAAAGAGAATAATAAACTAACTTTTGACAAACATATTTATGTGATCTAAAGGCATAAGCCCCAAAGAGAGTAAGATGTAGTATATGAGAAATATGTATTGCCTAGACCCTGTTTGTTTAGAAGGATAAGATTTTTGACTATTCATCTCACAGGTAGGTGGTAATTGGTTCAAAATAGTCTACTCCTCTTTGAGATTGGTCACCACATTGGTCACTGTACTTTCCCTGTGCATTTGATCTGGTCATGCTTATGCAGATCCTATTTTGATATTCACATTGATTTTTTTTAACCACAAACCATCTTTTAAGATCTGACTTATTATTTTGGCAAGTACTTCATGCAACAAGCATCCTTACCCCATCTCTGCTACTTCTGTCATCCCTAAACTTCCTATGTATTCAGTAACTCTCCACCCATCAGCCACACCTGATGCCACACACTACTTCACTAATAATATCTCATCCACTAATATTCACCACATCCTTAATTACTAAATCTTGACCAATTACTAAATCTGTTTCTGTATCTTGTCTCCAGGCATTGGACTTGAGGATGAGTTGAGATTTTTGGCAATATACAATTAATTTTAAAGAATAAGTAAATACTTCTAATCATCATATAACTTAGATATAACATCAATCAACATCTTTGTTTTAATTTTTTTGTTATCTTTATTTTTTAGCATACTGCCTAGCAATTTGGGACAAATGGTAGCATTGCCTTTTTCAAGTTTCGTGGTATGAAAACAGGACTAATAGAAGAAGCACAGACTTCCTCAAACTAAAAGCAATCTAGAGAATGTCCAGAATTCCTCTTTTTCATGTCTACTTATATGTGGGGTTTTAGGGCCCAATCCTAGGCATTGTCTGAAGGATATTTAACAATATTCATAGTATACTGAGCTAGAAATGTTTCTTAACGGATCAAAAATGTACTCTAATTCTAGCTTCCAGGTTTCCCATAATGATATCAAGTGCAACTGCATAAAAATGATCTAGTAAAACTGTACCTAATCTTTAGGCTAGTCCTTGTTCTTTAATGATAGAAATAACTTGGTGATGTTGTCCAGAGCTCTAATCCCACCATCGCCAGTATTCTGGTCAACATTGGGGCCAGCAGATTAATCCTGATTCTAATAGAATTCAGGGGCAATATAGTCCCTGCTCTAGCAAGCAAGGTGCTGGAGATAACCGCAGTGTGAGATTTGTAATATTGCTGCCCACATGTATGTGGGACTCAGTGATGATATCTGCAGCATAGAACCTTGATGTAAATCCCACTCCCTCCACAGAAGTGCTGTTTGGAATTGTGCAGTACCTAAAATTGAGAAGAAAAAAGACTTGAAGAAGAAGATAGGACAAGAGCCTTTGACAAAGAGTCGTGAAAATTTTCAGTAGTTAAATACCTTTGTTTCTCTCTGTATTCTTGCATATAATCCCATACAGACATTGTGTGCAACTATATTATATAATTATATAAAAAAATCAATGCAATTTATGAGTAGAATGAATTTGTTTCCTACATTTTAAAATTGTTCAATCTGGTTAAATATAGAAGAAATTCAGATAAGTAATTAGCAAAGGAGCTTATAGTGATGTGGCTTAAATATTCACATTAATTCTTCAAACATATGTGAATAAAATACATGTAAATTTTATATAACAAATATATAAATAATGCCATACATAAATATATATAAATTTGTATCTATATGTAAGTAATATGTAAATATATAATATATACACATATTATTATAGTTATGACAATTTTAAAGTAAAAATGTGAATATAAACAAGTAAAAGTAATGTATATGTAGCAACATAGAATTTACTTTTAGCATTATTTCTTAACCTCAGTGACTTTGATATTCTATTACAAAATGAATGCAGTGCTACATGTACACAAATTAAAATGGTTGTAGAGTCACTTTGATAAAAACTGATATTGAAAGTATATTCTTTGGTTTACTATATTACATATGGTGAATCACATTTACCATATGTAACATTACATATCTCACTTTTTAATAATATAGTTGAAGCTAGTTAAATGATTTTAAGAACTTCAAACTGGTGATGCATATTAAAACTTATCTAAAACAAAGTATGAACAAAATGAAAAATTTAAATGCTATCTATTTTTATACCTTTTACAGGCTACATTAAAGGCTAATTTTGTTTGCTTTTTATTTGCAAATAGGAAAAATGGAGATATATGGCCATGGTCAAGAATTATGAACAGGCTAGGATTTTTATCTTTCTTCCAAGCTATCAAGTCAGCCTGTCACAGTTTCACTGATGCCGGCAGAAAACAGAGGCTCTTGGGTAAGAGACAAATAACCTTATTACTCATAACAATGCTAGTATCCAGAGTACCTGCATTTTCTTATACTGGTTATCTAAGCCTCAGTAAGCACGGAGTGACATGAAAGGGGTCAGGTGACTCCAGAACATACAGTGAGTTGCATTGCAGGAGAGGAACTCTGTGCTTCTGAAACCTGAATCTTGTATAATGGGCAGTAAGCAGGAAGCCTTCCCCTGCTCAGAAACTATATATGTATCTTATATATATGTGTGTATAAATATCTTCCAAGGCTGCTTGCTATTACAGACTTTCTTAGATCGTCTGTAACAAAGGGCAACTAGTGCCTCACAATATATATAGGAATGTAAGGGCCCATGGGGAACTGTCCCCTAATCATTACATACATATTGTATTTAATAGTTTAAGTTATTTGTATAGTTGATTTTCTCCTTCTCAGACCTACACTTTTGGTGAAATGATATAAATGGATTTATTTGGGGGAAAAAATCTTTACAAAAATATATTGTCTCACCCAATCCATTTTCTTAACATCCATCTGGTTTGTATTTTATTTGGAGAAAATAAACAGTAGGACATAAATTAAAATCCACATAAACAAACTGGTTTCAGGTATTGTAATGTTTAAGTGACAATTTACTCACAAAAATGTGGCCACTATTGTAAACCTTATTCCAGATGAATTTTCTTTGATAGGAAGTTAAAGCTTAAGCAAAATGAGAAAAGACCCTTTGATTTTAAATTTTGTGTATTAAAATAGAATATTTTGTGTAATGTCTATGCACCCCTAAATGGAATTAATCAAAGATGTAAATATATATCTATATATCTTATATATCTTAAAGCTACAAACAGGGGAATATAACTAAAGTTGGAGGGTTAGGAAAAGTCTTCCTTCTTCATACATTTTACACATGCCATAGTATGTGATTGTTTTGACTTCAAGGTCCTAAGCTTTACAATGATGCAATGGTAAGTATTCATTCCCTTCTCTAATGAAACATATTGGATAGTCTCTAGTATCTTGTGAATAAGGAATCAGTGAGATAATAATACATGAATCCTTACCAGTGTTTTAGTGGGAGGAGCTTCTGGTTACAGGGAGATCTTTGAAGTATTATATATAAAATTAGATTTAAAGATTTAACATTTAATATTCAAAGCACTGTAATAATCTCCTTACAAAAACCTGAAGAGTGGTCATCATTACCTTAGAATTCAAAAGAACATGCCTCTATTTGCATTTTTGAAGACAAAACCTACTGTTCCAACTGATGAAATATATTGTCAAGGGGGATCACATAGTCTTTAAATCAACTCAAATCATGGTACAAAACTACTAAAAATCTTCTGGTTATTGTATCACTTATCAGAATGTGTTGAAGCTATGTTTCAAAACCAAATTTAGTCATATTAAAACTCCCTATAAAATAGTCCAAAACATACAGCTCTGCCTCTAAAAATTCAAGAGAGTGTAAAAATAAAAACATTAAATATGCCATGTTAAGTTGAAGATCCCTTATGATTAATTTCTATTTCTTGCTACAAGTTTATAAACATGCCAGTAATTCCTGCACTACATTAAAAAAATCTTTCCTGTGAACTGACCATGGTGACCAGAATACAAAAGTTCACATTTTAAAAATATGAATTTGAATATCTCCTTAATACTGACATAAAAACAGGCAGTGACTAGAGTTGCATCAATCCTTCCCAACTGTCTCAAAAAATATGTGCACTGTTACAATAAAAACAGTTCACCAGCTGTTTATGTAAAAATTATTTGACGAAAAACAAGCACAGCCATATGGCACTGAAGCTTTGCTGTGAGAGCATGAAGAATAATTTTATAGACTGAAGTACATAATGGTCATGCTAAGTAGGGTGTCAACTATTGCAGGCACATTACATTAATAGTTAATCTGTCCTTTTATCCTCTAAGTGCTTACATTTCTTAACAGCTTGTAGTTTGGAAACAAGTTAACTGATTATGAATTGAAATTTTGGAAATGACAAAATATTTGATGCAATGTGGACATACACAATATTCATTCACTAATTAAAGATATTATTTAAATAATACACTAATTAGATGATAGGAATGTGATAGGGGAGCTGGTTCTCATTTCTAACCAGAGGTTCCAAGAATATGAATATGTTGAAGGTACTATACTACTGATTTAGAAGAAAAGAATAATTAGAAATGGTACTTCATGTATGAACCAAATCAACATACCCACTTGCATCCTTAGAGTGTTAAGAATTGTATCTTAATCACCTTTATATTCTTTGCAAAATACTATAGCTGTGTTTTGCACATAGTAAGCAGGTAATAAATATTTGCTGAATAGAACACTCTTAGAAAAAAATAAATTATAAATGCCACTGGCAGACCCTCAAGTCCTTAAGTTTATTTAGAACTTCTGGAATACATTTGGGAATAACCTCTATCTATCTGTTACATAGACTGCATACTGGAATGATGCTTATTAGCTTATAAAACTGCAAGATTTTACTCTCACATTAATTTTCTCTTTTGAGTTGTTTACATATTAGGAGCTAGAGTCAACTCAAAGACAAAACTGTGTGGCCTAGCTCTGATTCAGCAAATTAGAGTATTTAATTTAAGATCCTGGAAAAGAAGGTAGAAGAAAAAAAGCCAGGCTAGAATCCAATCATTCACATGTGTTTTGGTTGATACTCTGACAAAAAGATATTCACTGACATGTGGCTCTGTCATTAATAACTTTAAAATGTCAACTGAGTGTCATGGTGACATCAATAACTGAGAGAGACATCACAGTAGATAAGGTTCTGTAAGAAAAACGTTGCACATATACTGTCTGTTCCTACAATGCTTATCCTCTGTGATTTTTGTGGTTCGTTTGATACATGAATGACTACTTTAAACTTATGAGCTATGTGGTTCCCCCTCCCATACCAATTCCAAGACAAAGATCTTAACCTTTTAGTTCAGAGACTTAGCCCTCCACATTAAAGAATTTCAGATTGGTTATGATTTCCTTGTTTACAAATGGTAAACACAATTGGTGTGTAGATGCTTTTATGGACATTCGAAGAAGGCTACAAATTCTGGTATGGATATGTAGCTGGTATTGGTTCATGGAATATAACAATCAAAATCAATAAGGGTGTATAATGAAAGTAATTCGAAAGATATTCAGGGGAACAAAGTCTTTAAGTTAGTATAGACGCAAATAGTGAGAGTTCATGGCTTAATATTTGAATGATGGGACAGTTAAATACCGGAATCACCCAACTTGTCAATGCTTCTCTCCACAGTAGTTGCAATGGAGTAAAGCTCACAAGATTGGAAGAGACTAAGATATAACATCATTAGTCCTCTATGATACTAATATTTAGGAAAGATTAAACTTTTTTTTAGTTGAGTTTGTTTCACATGTTACACAAAATCTAACAGAGAATCTTCCAGGGGTGCTCAACTTTTTTTTATTGTTTTTTGCTATGGCCTGTGATTAAGTAACTGATTTTTATCACTTTAAAATATGTTTTTTACAAGAAAGTCTGCTTGCTCATTTGTCGACTATGAGAAGTAATATTTTTAGTAAATTATTAGATATATATATATATATTTAAGATTTCAAGGATACTCACTATATTTGAGAAGATAATAGTATGAATATTGAGAGAGATGCTCACCCAGAATGGGTATGGGTAGTGTGAATGGGTGATGAGAACTGGTGGACTAAAATGCTAATTTGTGAAATAAAACTCAACTGGTATTAGCAAATAACAGTACAATTGAGGAGGAGTTGATGTTTCTTGATTTATGGATATGTATGTATTACATATCTATAACTACTATGTTTAAAAATATTAATTATATGCAACGAAATATTAAAACTGAGCATGCTTGTTTTTTAAAAGTAGGGAATTATTCAAAGAAGAAATAAAAATCACCCATAATTTCTTATGAAGAGATAGCCTATATAGACATATGTTTATTCACAGTATTTTAAATTTTTCATAATATCTGTTGTAGAAACTTTCCCCATCTGTACTTTACTTTCTTCATTTACTTTTCTTACAGAATTTTAATTTTTCATAGTTGAATCTATCATATTTATTATTTATATGATTTCTGAACTTGGAGTCATCATAAAGGTTTCTGTCTCTCCCAAGTGATCTTTAATATTCTTCCAATTTTTTTAAACCCTTAAATTTATAATATATATTTAACAGGCAAAATCATAAGCAACTGGCCTACAGTTTGGATTTGGCCTGGAATATATTTTTTTAACTTTCACAGTGAAGTTTTTGTTGTTGTTGCATTATTCTGTCAGTGTGTGTGTTTATAAACTTATTTTTGAAGTCAAATGTATATAAAACCAAAAGGTGAACTCATCATAGATACAGCTTTGTGTATTTCCACACACTGAACAGACCCGTGAAACTGTCATTCAGTTCAAAAAAAGAGCCACAGCAGAGACAGTACTGTGAAAAAAAGATGTTGCACACAATTTCTGACATTCAGAAGCCCCCAACATACCTCCTTCCATATACTACACCTTCCAAAACTTAACTATGACCCTAACTTTTAAAACCTCTACAAGAGCCAGTTTTTGAACTTTATTTAAATTGAAGCAATGAAAATGACAGCTTTCATGTGATTATTGACCACTTGAACATCTTCTTTTATAAAGTGCTTAATCAAATCTTTTGTCTATTTTCTATTAGGCTGTCTCTTTTTCTCTTATTGTTTATAGAAGTTCTCTGTGTATTTTGGAAATGAGAACTTTGCTGGAAGTTTGTGCCAAATTTGTCCTTCCCACTTCTTGGCTTGCTGTTTCATTGTCTTACTAGTGTATTTTGAGACCAAAAGTATGTCAGTCTTACTGTACTCTACTTCATCCATTTTTCTGATTTTTGATTATTGTTTTTTGTGTCCTGTTTAGGAAATTGTTGCCTGTTCCATGGTTATGAAAGTGTTCTACTGCATTTTCTTGTAACTGCTGCATTGTTTTCACTTTCACAGTTAGATATGCAATTCCTATAGAACTGATTTTTTTTTTGTTTATGTGAGGTAGAAATTAAGGTTTCTTTTTTTTCCTCAAAAATAACCAATTGATTCAGGGCCGCTTACAAAAAGACACTTCTTTCCCTCCTGCATTCAGTTGTCATAAATCAAGTAACCATATATATGTGGGTCTATTTCAGAACTCTAGTCTTTTCTGTTGGCCTAGTTCACTGTTCTGCAACTACCATATTGTCTTATTTACTGTGACTTTGCAATCATTACTAGTACCTGGTAGTGCAAGCAACCAAGTTTTTCTCTTCTTCAAGGTTGCTTTCACTATACTTGGCCCTTCAAGTTTCCATGCATATTTAGAGTCAGCTTCTTAATTTCCAGTAAAGAAAAATTCAGTGATTTTGATTGGAAATGCACTGCATCTAATTTTCAGTTGGAGTAGACTTCACATCTTTAAAACATTCAGTTCTCCAATCACTGAATAATTATTTACTTCTTTAATTTTTCTCAGCTACCTTTTGGAAGGACATCTTATACGTACTAGTTGAATTTATTTCTGGGTATTTTCTGTCTTTTGGGTGACTTCGTAAATGTTTTATTAATCTCATTTTTATGTGTTTATTTAAATGATAATACTGGGATACAACTAATTTGTCTATGTTTAACTTGGATCCCACAACTTTGATAATTCTACTTACTATTAATATTTTGTCTAAAAATTTTAAAAAATTTTACTGCAAGGCTCTATTGGGTTATTAATGGCAATTAATAATCATTTAATTCTGTCTTTCAAATATTTATCTTTTAATATATGTATATATGTATGTGTTCTTTCCTCATAACACTGGCTGGGATGACCTTTAAAATGTTAAATAGAAGTGTTAACAGTGTTATTAATGGGCATATTTGTCTTGTTTCTGGTATCAAAGGGGAATTTTCAATATTTCACTATTAACTAGAATGTTTAGTCCAGAAATTTACTTCTTTATTCAATTCAGGAAATTTCCTTCCTTTTCTACATTGTTTTTACTAATAATGACTATTAATTAGCTTTTGTTATATATGTTTTCTTCATACATATGATTTCTACTTTTGACCCTATTCATTTTGTGAGTTAAAATATTTGATATTTTTAATATTAAAGAAATCATGTATTCCTGGAATAAAACCTCACCTAGTCATGATGTATTAATCTTTATAACTAGATTTATTTGTTATTTAATTTATCCTTTTATTATCACTAGATTTAATTTGTAGATGTTTTAAGATTGCTGCATCTGTGCTTATAAAAGAAATTAGATGTAATTTTTTAAAAAGTGATGCTCTTGTCAAGTTTTGATTTTACAGTTATGCTCTTTTTATAAAATGAGTTGAGAAGTTTTCCCTCTTTTTCTCTTCTTTGGAAATGTTTTGTGTAATATTGTATTTTTCCTTTCCTTGATGAAGCCATGTGGTTCTGGAATTTGCTTTGAAGAAAATGAAATAATGGATTCTATTTAATTTCATTACTACTAAGACTTTCTATTTCTTTTTGTGTCAGTTTTGGTAAGATGTACTTTTCTAGGAATTCATCTATTTAATTTTTTTATTATTTTATTTTGGTATCATTAATCTACAATTACATGAGGAACATTATGTTTACTAGACTCTCCCCATCACCAAGTCCCCCACCAACAAACCCCATTACCCCATTACAGTCACTGTTCATCAGCGTTGTAAGATGCTGTAGAATCACTACTTGTCTTCTCTGTGTTGCACAATTCTCCATGTGACACCCCCCCAATATACATGCTAATCATTATGCCCCCTTTCTTTCCCCCCCTCCTTATCCCTCCCTTCCCACCCATCCTCCCCACTCACTTTCCCTTTTATAACTGTTAGTCCATTCTTAGGTTCTGTGATTCTGCTGCTGTTTTGTTCCTTCAGTTTTTTCTTAGTTCTTATACTCCACATATGAGTGAAATCATCTGGTACTTGTCTTTCTCCGCCTGGCTTATATCACTGAGCATAATACCCTCTAACTCCATCCATGTTGTTGCAAATGGTAGGATTTGTTTTCTTCTTATGGCTGAATAATATTCCATTCTATATATGTACCACTTCTTCTTTATCCATTCATCTATTGATGGACATTTAGGTTGCTTCCATTTCATGGCTGTTGTAAATAGTGCTGTGATAAACATAGGGGTGCATCTGTCTTTTTCAAACTGGGCTGCTGCATTCTTAGGGTAAATTCCTAGAAGTGGAATTCCTGGGTCAAATGGTAAGTCTATTTTGAGCATTTTGAGGAATCTCCATACTGCTTTCCACAATGGTTGAACTAATTTACATTCCCACCAGCAGTATAGGAGGGTTCCCCTTTCTCCACAACCTCAATAGCATTTGTTGTTGTTTGTCTTTTGAATGGTGGTGATCCTTACTGGGGTCAGGTGATATCCCATTGTGGTTTTAATTTGCATTTCTCTGATGATTGGCAATGTGGAGGATCTTTTAATGTATCTGTTGGCCATCTGAATTTCTTCTTTGGTGAACTGTCTGTTCAGCTCCTCTGCCCATTTTTAATTGGATTATTTGCTTTTAGTTTGTTGAAGTGCATGAGCTATTTATATTTTGCCTGTCAGCGCTTTATCGGATATGTCATATATGAATACATTCTCCCATACTGTAGGATGCCTTTTTGTTCTATTGATGGTGTCCTTTGGTATACAGAAGACTTTCAGCTTGATGTAGTCCCACTTGTTCATTTTTGCTTTTGTTACCCTTGCCCGGGGAGATATGATCATGAAGAAGTCATTCATGTTTATGTCCAAGAGATTTTTGCCTATGTTTTTTTCCTAAGAGTTTTATGGTTTCAAGACTTACATTCAGGTATTTGATCCATTTCAAATTTACTTTTGTAAGGGGTTAGACAATGATCCAGTTTCATTGTCTTACATGTAGCTGTCCAGTTTTGCCAATACTGGCTGTTGAAGAGGCTGTCATTTCCCCATTGTATGTCCATAGCTCCTTTATCATTTATTAATTGACCATATATGTTTGGGTTAATATCTGGAGTCTCTATTCTGTTCCACTGGTCTGTGCCTCGGTTCTTGTGCTGGTACCAAATTGTCTTGCTTTCTGTGGCTTTGTAGTAGAGCTTGAAATTGGGAAGCGAGATCCCCCCACTTTATTTTTCCTTCTCAGGATTGCTTTGGCTATTCGGGGTCTTTGGTAGTTCCATATGAATTTTTGAACTATTTCTTCCAGTTTGCTGAAGAATGCTGTTGGTATTTTGGTAGGGATTGCACTGAATCTGTAGATTGCTTTGGGCAGGATGGCCATTTTGACAATATTAATTCTTCCTACCAAAGAGCATGGGATGAGTTTCCATTTGTTAGTGTCCTCTTTACCTTCTCTTAAGAGTGTCTTGTAGTTTTCAGGGTATAAGTCTTTCACTTCCTTGGTTAGGTTTATTCCTAGGTATTTTATTCTTTTTGATGTAACTGTGAATGGAATAGTTTTCCTGATTTCTCTTTCTGCTAGTTCATCGTTAGTGTATAGGAAAGCAACAGATTTCTGTGTATTAATTTTGTATCCTGCAACTTTGCTGAATGCAGATATTAGTTCTAGTAGTTTTGGAGTGGAGTCTTTAGGGTTTTTTATGTACAATATCATGTCATCTGCAAGTAGTGACAGTTTAACTTCTTCTCTACCAATGTGAATGCCTTGTATTTCTTTGTTTTGTCTGATTGCCATGGCTAGGACCTCCAATACTATGTTAAATAACAGTGGGGAGAGTGGTCATCCCTGTCTTGTTCCCAGTCTTAGAGGAAAAGCTTTCAGCTTCTTGCTGTAAAGTATGATGTTGGCTGTGGGTTTATCATATATGACCTTTATTATGTTGAGGTACTTGCCATCTATACCCATTTAGTTGAGAGTTTTCATCATGAATGGATGTTGAATTTTGTCGAATGCTTTTTCAGCATCTATAGAGATGATCATGTGGTTTTAGTCCTTCTTTTTCTTGATGTGGTGGATAATGTTGATGGATTTTTGAATGTTGTACCATCTTTGCATCCCTTAGATGAATCCCACTTGGTCATGGGCCTCTTGATATATTTTTTAATTTGTTTTGCTAATATTTTGTTGAATATTTTTGCATCTATGTTCATCAGGGATATTGGTCTATAATCTTCTCTTTTGGTGGGGTCTTTGACTGATTTTGGTATTAGAGTGATGCTGGCTTCATAGAATGAGTTTGGAAGTATTCCCTCCTCTTCTATTTTTTGGGAAACTTTAAGGAGAATGGGTATTATGTCTTCTCTGTATGTCTCATAAAATTCTGCCGTAAATCCATCTGGCCTGGGGGTTTTGCTCTTGGGTAGTTTTTTGATTACCGATTCAATTTCATTGCTGGTAATTGGTCTGTTTAGATTTTCTGTTTCTTCCTTGGTCACTCTTGGAAGGTTGTATTTTTCTAGGAAGTTGTCCATTTCTTCTAGGTTTTCCAGCTTGTTAGCATATAGATTCTCATAGTATTCTCTAATGATTCTTTGCATTTCTGTGGGGTCCGTTGTGATTTTTCCATTCTCATTTCTGATTCTGTCGATGTGTGTAGATACTCTTTTCTCCTAATAAGTCTGGCTAGGGGCTTATTTATTTTGTTTATTTTCTCAAAGAACCAGCTCTTGGTTTCATTGATTTTTTTTCTATTGTTTTATTCTTCTCAGTTTTATTTATTTCTTCTCTAATCTTTATTATGTCCCTCCTTCTGCTGACTTTGGGCCTCATTTGTTCTTTTTTTTTCAATTTCAATAATTGTGACTTTAGACTATTCATTTGGGATTGTTCTTCCTTCTTTAAATAGGCCTGGATTGCTATATACTTTCCTTTTAAACTGCCTTTGCTGCATCCCATAGAACTTGGGGCTTTGTGTTGTTGTTGTCATTTGTCTCCATATATTCCTTGATCTCTATTTTAATTTTTTCGTTGATCCATTAATTATTTAGGAGCATGTTGTTAGGCCTTCATGTGTTTGTGAGCCTTTTTGCTTTCTTTGTGCAATTTATTTCTAGTTTTGTACTGTGGTCTGAGAAGTTGGTTGGTAGAATTTCAGTCTTTTGGAATTTACTGAGGCTCTTTTTATGGCCTAGTATGTGGTCTATTCTGGAAAATATTCCATGTGCACTTGAGAAGAATATGTATCCTGTTGCTTTTGGGTGTAGAGTTCTATAGGTGTCTATTAGGTCCATCTGTTCTAGTGTGTTGTTCAGTGCCTCCGTGTCCTTACTTATTTTCTCTCTGGTGGATCTACCCTTTGGAGTGAGTGGTGTGTTGAAGTCTCCTAAAATGAATGCATTGCATTCTATTTCCTCCTTTAGTTCTGTTAGTATTTGTTTCACATATGCTGGTGCTCCTGTGTTGGGTGCATATATATTTATAATGATTATATCCTCTTGTTGGCCTGAGCCCTTTATCATTATGTAATGTCCTTCTTTATCTCTTGTTACTTTGTTCTTTGTTTTGAAGTCTTTTTTGTCTGATACTAATATTGCAACACCTGTTTTTTTCTCCCTGTTGTTTGCATGAAATATCTTTTTCCATCCCTTGACTTTTAGTCTTTGCATGTCTTTGGGTTTGAGGTGAGTTTCTGGTAAGCAGCATATAGATGGTTCTTGCTTTTTTATCCATTCTATTACTCTGTGTCTTTTGATTGGTGCATTCAGTCCATTTACATTTAGGGTGACTATTGAAAGGTATGTACTTATTGCCATTGCAGGCTTTAGATTTGTGGTTACCAAAGGTTCAAGGTTAGCTTCTTTACTACCTTACTGTCTAACTTAACTTGCTTATTGAGCTGTTATAAACACTGTCTGATGATTCTTTATTTCTCTCCCTCTTATTCCTCCTCCTCCATTCTTTATATGTTGGTTGTTTTAATCTGCGCTCTTTTGTGTTTCCTTTAACTGCTTTTGTGGGTAGTTGATTTTATTTTTTGCCTTTAGTTAAGTTAGTATTTGGTTGGTCTCCTTTCTTTGCTGTGGTTTTGTTTTCTCTGGTGACATCTATTTAGTCTTAGGAGTGCTCCCATCTAGAACAGTCCCTCTAAAATACCTTTAGAGGTGGTTTGTGGGAGGCAAATTCCCTCAACTTTTGCTTGTCTGAGAATTGTTTAATCCCTCCTTCATGTTTAAATGATAATCGTGCTGGATACAGTATTCTTGGTTCAAGGCCCTTCTGTTTCATTGCATTAAATATATCATGCCATATTCTTCTGGCCTGTAAGGTTTCTGTTGAGAAGTCTGATGATAGCCTGATGGGTTTTCCTTTGTAGGTGACCTTTTTCCTCTCTCTATCTGCCTTTAATACTCTGTCCTTGTCCTTGATCTTTGCCATTTTAATTATTATGTGTCTTGGTGTTGTCCTCCTTGGGTCCCTTCTGTTGGGAGTTCTGTGTACTTCCATGGTCTGATTGATTATTTCCTCCCCCAGTTTGAGGAAGTTTTCAGCAATTATTTCTTCAAAGACACTTTCTATCCCTTTTTCTCTCTCTTCTTCTTCTGGTACCCCTATAATGCAGATATTGTTCCTTTTGCATTCGTCACACAGTTCTCTTAATATTGTTTCATTCCTGGAGATCCTTTTATCTCTCTCTGCGTCAGCTTTTATGCGTTCCTGTTCTCTGGTTTCTAGTCCATCAATGGCCTCTTGCATCTTATCCATTCTGCTCATAAATCCTTCCAGAGATTGTTTCATTTCTGTAATCTCCTTCTGGATGTCATCCCTTAGCTCTTGTATATTTCTCTGCAGCTCCGTCAGCCTGGTTATGACCTTTATTTTGAATTATTTTTCAGGAAGACTAGTTAGGTCTATCTCCTTCTCAGGGGTTGACTCTGTGATTTTGGTCTGTATCAAATTCTTTTGCCTTTTCATGGGGATCAAGATAGTTTGCAGAACTGTTGTGTGATGGCTGGGAGAATGTCCCTTCTTGCTGGTATGTGGCCTTCCTCTCCTGGGAGAACAGCGACCTCTAGCGTCTTGTGCTGGGCAGCTGCACTCAGACGGGAATTCTGATTCTTGCCCGGCTGCTATAGAGTTTATCTCCGCTGTTGCTGTGGGCGTGGCTTGCCTCAGGCTGCTGCCCTGATATGGCAGAGCCGCATCGGAGGGGAAACGGGTGGGAGGCTGTTTATCTCTGTGAGTGGCCTCAGAGCTGCGCTGCCTCCCAGGGGTTTAAGGTACCCGGAATTCCCCGGGATTCCCAGCTGTTGGGTAAGTGTCCCGGGACACTTCCGTCCAGTTGTGATGTCACTGTCCCTTTAAGACTTTCAAAAAGCACTTGCTTTTCTTCGTCCCAGGGTTGCTGGCTGCGGGGACCAGCTCACAGGTCTTACTGTCCTGTTTCCCTAGTTTCTAGCACCCCACGCACACACTGTGAGTCTGCACTCTGGGTGCGGATGGCTAGGGCTGGGTGATTAGCAGTCCTGGGCCCCCTCTCCCTCCCCACTCTGACTCCTCTCCTCCCGCTGGGAGTTGGGGTGAGGGGCAGTCTGGCCCTACCAGGCTTTGGCTTGTATCTTACCCCCTTCCCGAGGCGCTGGGTTCTTGCAGGTGTAGATGTAGTTTGGCTGTTGTCTTGTGTCTTCTGGTCTCTCTTTTAGGAAGAGGTGTATTTGTTGTATTTTCAAAAATGTATATGGTTTTGGGAGAAGATTTCCACTGCTCTACTCGAGTCACCATCTTGGCTCTGCCCCTCTTATTACATTTTTTTTTTCATATTCTTTGAGTTTATTTTTCTTTTGTTTTCCTATTTTCTTGAAATGGATGCTGTTTTTTTGTTAGTTCAATTTTTACCCTCTCCTCTTCTCTAATTATAGGTTTTAAACCTTTAAACTTTTAAACCTTCCCTGTAAACATATGTTGAACAATAGTTTCTAAATGTTATGCTGTATTTTTATTTTTATTCACTTCAAAATATATTCTAATTTCTGTTTTGATTTTTCCTTTTCTCAAGTTTATTGAAAAGTATATCAATTTCAAAAGTTAGAGATGTTTATTATTCATATTTTATTTAATTGCATTGTGATTAGAGACTATAATTTACATTTTTTCAATTCTTTGAAATTTCTTTGAAGTTATTTTGTGGCCTAGCATATGTTCAGTAATGTGAAATGTTCCTTGTGTGCCTGAAAAGAATGTGTGTAGTCAATTTATTGGGTAAAATGTTATCCTGTACATCAAATTTAAAACTACTAAAATGTTCTATGTTTTATAACTGTTTTACCTGCTTGATCTATCAGTTTGGAGAAATATCCTGAAATCTCTATTTCTGTATATTTTTCTATGCCTTGTAATTTTGTAAGTTTTTGCATATGTATGTAGAGTTCATATTATTTGAGGTATAATGATTTAGAATTGTTGCCTCTTCCCAGTGAATTAAACTTTTGATCGCTCAGAAGTAATCTTTATATCTATTGTTGCTTTTTTGCTCTAAAATGTATTCTATCTAATATTAATGTAGCTATGCTTGACTTATTTTCATTTGTATTTATGTGGCATAATTTTTTTCCATTTTTTCTGCATTACCTCATCCTTATTTCAGATAACTCTTGTAAAATAGTTTATAGTTGTTTTCTTAAATCAAATCTGAGTCTGTTTTCTTTTAATTGGTGCATTCATTACATTTCCTTAATAACCTACTATATCAGGTTTATAAATACTAAGTCATTATTGGCATTCTTATTGTCCCAGTTGTGTTATGAATCTCTCGCTGTCCTCTCATTCTTTTGAATTAAGTGTTTTTCCCTTTTTATGACATTTATAGCTTAATAATTTTTATTTCTTCAAGTAGTTTTTCCCTAGAAGTTACAACATGCACCACTGAATTGCCAAAGTCTAGTATTTGTTTTTAACCATTCTCTCAGAAAATGTGGGAAATGTAATCTACTTTAACTACAATTACCTCCATCTTTGGTTTATGTATATAATATTATTTTTGTGGGTTTTAATTCTTTATGTTTTAAACACTGGCAGCTACTATTATTTTTATTTCAAGCACTCTATGTTGATTTAGATATAACCATATTTATAGGTTTACCTCCTTCCTGCATCTCAGACCTGCCACTTAGGAAATTTTTTTTTTACCCATATAAGCACTTTTAGTATTTTCATATTATGAGATAGCTGGCAATGGATTATCACAATTTTTGTTTGTCAGTCTGTGTTTATTATCTGTAATTCTATGTTGGTAGTTATTTTAACACTTTGAAGCTGTACTTCCATCAGCTACCAGCTTTCATTGTCAGTGTTATGAAGCAGCTGCCCTTTTAACTGTTGATCCTTTAAGTGTGGCCCTCGCATTAGTTTCTTTAAAAGATGTTTATTTTTTGCCTTGATTTTCCACAGATATATTGTACATATGCCTGAATTTCTTTTGTTTATTTTTCATAGCATTCATTTGGATTCTTGACTATGTGGGTTGATGTGTTCTTTAGTTTTGAAAAATTTATAGCCACTTTTTAAATTCCATCTTCTCTTTCTCTTCTTCTAAGCACCAATTAAATGTATTGCATTGTATTCTCTATGTCTTAGCCTTTCCTCTATATTCACTTTACTATTTTCTCTTCATGATTCATCCTGGGTAGTTTCTCCTGACCTATCTTACAAATCACATTTTTTTCCCACTGTATTAAAAATGCTATAAAATCTACCCTTTAAGTTCTTGATTTTGGTCATCATATCTTTCAGTTCTAGAATTTCTGATTGGTTCTTTTTGAAATCATATTAATTTTTACACTTTGCTCTTTCTAAACTCAGTATTTGAAGTTCCATACTTAACCTCCATGATCATGGTTGGTCTAGCTGATTATCGTCTCTGTCAGTTGTATCTTTACTACTTGTGGGACTGTCAATTGTTTTGTCTTCTCATGTGCTGGATTATTTTTTATTGTGTACTGATGATTTGTTTACATATTATTTAGATACTTTATTGTGTTCTGGACATGAATTTCATGATTTTATGCATTTATGGTAAAAGCCTCTAGGGAGGCTGGGCTTCAGTCCATGTAAAGACTGGTTTCTTTCTAGTTCTTACTTCTACTTCACAGGCTCCCAGGAACTATCTTAAATGAGGAGTAGGGTACAAAACTGTTCGCTGCCTTGGCAGGATGTGGAATTCGTCTTTTGGTCACTTAGCCTTTGAGCTAATTGTAGGCATTGTTGACCTTTCAGCCACCTACGAAGGATAGTATATAGTATTGCAAGTACTGCTTTCATGTCTTTGGATTTCTCTATTCTCCAGGATATTGGCTATTTCTTTATCATCTTGTTATCATTCCAATTACATTTTTCTGTCTCTTCTCTAGATATTTTAGTTACATTTTTCTTGGGTGTAGATTCTGGATTATGCAGTCTACCATTTAAATAAACTTTATGGTGCCTTCTTAGTCATCATCTTACAATATTGACACACGAGTGCTGACAAAAAGGACTTGTTCATTCTTTAGTTAGGCTTCCTTTGCATATGAATTTTCTAGGACAAAGACTATGTATGAAGGTCTCAATAGAAAATACAGAAATTGGTGCACATTTTCCAATGATTATATATTCAATCGTACGTAAGGAAGTTCTTTGTAAGTTTCTGATAGTCATTTAATTCTCTTTCCTCTCTCTTTGGCTGTAAGAAGATTTATTATTGTAAGGTTAATCCTTTTAAGTGTAAATATTGAAATATGTAACTTAATAAAAAGACAAAGCAAAAAGCTTAAACACACTTGGGTGCTTGGCAAGGTGGATGGTTATCCATGTCTGCCTTTAGAAAACTGTACTAGAAAGCA
Organism: Manis javanica; assembly: GCF_040802235.1. Taxonomy (NCBI): domain Eukaryota; kingdom Metazoa; phylum Chordata; class Mammalia; order Pholidota; family Manidae; genus Manis; species Manis javanica. The sequence goes on along the minus strand of NC_133174.1, from coordinate 20,605,422 downwards.
TTCTAGAACCAACTCAGAAAAGAAAAGTACTAACACACCAGAAATATTGTACCATGCTGCACTTCTTAGCTGAGTATTTAATCATTTTATTTAACAATTTTATTAAATATCATGTGGCAGGCACCATCATATGTAATGTGGGTATAGAACATGCTGTCCCTATTCTCAAAGACACTGAGTCCCTTGGTAACAGTTATCTGAAAAAGAGACTTGTGTAACAGGGTGGTGAGTTACCCAGTAGAGACAATGACATTAAGTTCTCAGAGTCCTGAGGTTAAAATGATTAACAACAGTATAGCTTTGAGAAATTAGTGTTTCTTTCACCTCATCCCAGCTAAGGAGGTGCCTAAAAGCCAATTTCATGTCCAAATCCTCCTTTCCTCTCTCTTCTGTTTCCCAAGGAAGAATGGCATTATTTCTGGTTTTCTCCACCACTGCATGCCTCATTTTTTAATAGAATTACCAAATGATTCGAATAACGGGCATAAGTGGCATGCACAAATGTGGAAAAAGAGGTGAAAGTAATCATGTATATCTTTTTGAAAAATCATCAAAGAAAGAATAATGGATTAAGGAGATAACAGCAGTTGTTTCTTTTGTGTGACAATCTTAGAATCCTGAAAGTAACTTTCAAATACACTTTAGAAATATTTCAGGTTTTATTTCCTTTTAAGAATTATGAAATTTATATGTTGATCCCATTTAAAAATATATTGACAGTTATAATTCCTGATATTAAATTTGTTATAATACACAATATCATGAATTCAAAATCTTTCAAAAGTGAACCTTCGAATAAAAATAAGTTTTCTGAAATAAACTAACTCATGGCATTACTTCAGCTCAGAGGTTTATAAAGTATGTTGTTAGAATAAGTTCAATTAATTTTAATGAGATTTAGTCCTAGACAAGTTGAATATATTAGCAAAAGGTTTTGATTACTTAAATAAAGGTAAGGGACCAACCTTTTTTTATATGAATATAGTTGATATTCTATATTATATTGGTTTCAGATACATAGCATAGTGACTTGACAACTATTTACATTACTAAATGCTTGCAACAGCAGATGCAGCTGCCCCTGCCACCACACCAAGATATTACAGTACTATTGGTTATACTTGCCACATTGCACTTCCATTCCCATGACTAATCTATTGTATAATTTGAAGTTTGTTTGTACCTCTTTGTGGGGTAAATTGTGGAATTTCTAGAATCTGCCACCTAGCCTTAGTTCATTTACATATCAGTAGGTGTTTACCACTGCAGAGCCTTCTGTCATTCTGGGGCAAAGGGTGGAGAGGGAGCATCTTTTCTCTCCTCCCTCTCTTCCTGGTATATGTAATTGGTCTGTTGTCTGCCAGTCACCAAGGACTGGCTAATGGAGTTCCTCCCAGTAGGGTCAGGCAGGAAGTAGAGAGCATACTGTGGCGGGAGAGTGGGAGTGGTGGTGGGAGAAGACAGATAGGGCCAGGCCACCTAGCAAATTCAAGCAAGCCGTGATCATTACAGCTTCTCCCAATCTACCCTTAACTCTTGACGTATTTCAGTTTCACTGGTTTCCTAGGGGATTCACCCTGGTCCGGGAACACCGTTTCCCCTGGAGCTATACTCCTTATCCCCTTCACCCACTTCACCCATCCCCCCACTCACCGCCCTATGGTAACCACAGGCTGTTGTCAGTATTGATAGGTCTGTTTATTTGTTTGCTTGTTTGTTTTTGTTTTTTTAGCTCCCACATATAAGTTAACTCACATGATATGTCTTTCTCTACTGATTTATTTTGCTTAGCATGATACAAGAAGCCAATATTTTAAGGAGAGTACAGGTTCAAAACAAATGTACTTTCATAAATAAAGGGATATGAAACCAAATTATTTGTAATCTTGCCCTGAAACAAAATAAAAGTAATAAAATGAATTTGCTTAGATCAATGCTGATACTCCAACTAGCCATGTATTCTTACATATTAATTTCTTTCCATTCTTCTTCTAAAAAAGAATTAGCAAATGAATATAATTTTAAACTGTACTTGCATTTGTTAACTTCAGTTTGCCTTGCCAATAAAATATGAAAATGGGCCTCTTAAAAAATTAACATGACTAATCTAAGAAAAGTATGTTAAAAAATAAAGGTTCACATATTTAAAAGTGCAGAAATAATATCATTGAGAGTTATTCCTTTTTCATCCTATATTTCTTTTGTTTACTTATATATCCTGAGGACTTTTGGTGAAAATATTCTTTTAAAGTAAGAAAGCTTTTCTAAAACTCATGGCCTCACAAAATGTTCTGGTACCACCGATTATATGTTATTTATCAAATGTAAATAGAATTAAGCTGAATTATTTTTCTGGAATATATGAGGCAATCTACTTTATACACCTAGGCTGAGAATTAAGGTACACAAATCAATATATATGAACTGGTAAATCTCCCTTTTTATAGTGTTATTTCATTTACTAGATATTAAAGTGCTGTTTTAGTTAGATGATGGAATTATAAGACTTAAGAGGAATGGAAGGAAATGTTTGTGTCTTGATTTTCAAGTTGGATGTTAGTTTTTTCTTGCAATTATGACTTTTGGGTGATTTCTGCCCTATCATCTGTGCATCTGATTATAAAATAACAATTTTAATTAAAAAATATTTGTCTGGGGGACCAGAAAGAAAGGGAGAATTTAAGCTGTGAAGTTTAATAGAGGGAATTTAATATTGGGAATATTATGTTCAAAAAGTTTCAGGAGAACTGAACGGGCGAACAGGGGACCAGAAGGCAATCAGCTATTAGCATAAGAGGAAGCCACTGCTAAACCAAGTGCAAGAAGGGCAAGGGCAGGAAGCAGTGGTACAAAGGAACAGGAATAAGGCCTTCTGATAGGAACTGAGATTTAGGAAGAAGGAGTGCTGCTGAAAGTTAACCAGAGAGATGGCAGCCACACCAAGAAGTCAATATGAAGCAGAGAGGTGGGAGAAATTACCCTAGAATCTGGTCTTCTCTCTGAACTCACCCTTAAATGTCCTGCTAGGGGCTCCCATTGACAGAGCTCAGTCAGACCCTCATTAGTAGGGGAGCATGGGCTGTATAGTTGTGGGGCTAAGCCCCCTGAGGAAAGAGTATGGCAGGAGGAAAGTAGGAAATGGGCCTTAGAGTATAGTGGCCAATAAACAGATCAATATATTCTAAATAGTAGATCTAATATTTTTCTTTTCAAGCTTAACATTACATTCTCAAATATGTAGAAAGTTGGAAAATAATCAGACTAGAGATGACAAACTTTCAATACTTACAGGAGTTTTTATTAGTGGGGGAAAACTAAAAATGAAACAATATACATAAAGGCATTTGATGAAAGGAAATATTAACTCTACTTAAAAAAATGAATGAATGGAAAATAGGTTTCTTACTTACACAGTAACAAATACCTTTGTATTATCTATATTATAAAAAAGTGAATTTGCATCTAATTCTGAAATTAGACAAGGGGGATTTTGCTACCATATTTCTTGGCATTGCTGTGCTAGTCCTGGCCTATGGAATAACATGGGAAAGCAATATATAGCTGTTAGAAAGGAGTAAATAAAATTACCATTATTTGCAAACAATATTTTCTACATAAAAACCCAGAAAAATTATCTGAAAAAATTATCACAACTTAAAATGCATTTTAATATTGAGAGCAAAAAATAAGTACTATGAAAAATTGTATGTGTCATCAACCCTAACATAGAAATATAATGAAAAATATACCCCATAACAATAACAAAGAGTAATATGTGCAACTCTAAAAACTGAATGTTAAGTTCATAAAAATTCTATACAAGTTTATGCTGAGAACAAAGATTTGAGTAAATCGAGACTCATATCAGGTTTGTAATGGTTAATTTTAAGTGTCAACTTGACTTGCCATGGGGTGCCCAGAAGAAATATAATTTCTGGGTGTGTTTGTGAGAATGTTTCCAGATGACGTTAACATTTGAATCAGTAGACTCAGTAAAGTAGTTGCCCTGTCTAGTGTGAGTGGGCATCATTGAATGTGCTGAGGGCCTGACTAGAATAAAAGGTTGAGGAAGGAAGAATGTGGCCTTTTTACCCACCCATACCACACTTTGTCTTGCTGTTTGAACTGGGACATCCTGTCTCATCTTCTTTGGACCTTAGACTGGGATTTATAACATCTGCTTCCCTGGTTCTCAGGACTCAAGACTCAGACTAAATTACACCACCAGTTTCCATGGGTCTCCAGCTTTCAGATGGTGATTGATGGAGTTTTCACCCTCCATAATCACCAAAGCCAATTCCTCAAAGTAAATTGTCTCTCTCTCTATGTGTGTGTGTGTGTTGCATATATGTGTGTGTGTATACATGTACATGTTTATTTCTATATAATTATATATGTATATATTATACATAAAGCATAATTGTCAATCAAGAAAATTTTCTGTTTTTATATTGGGGGCTATTAGATAGAAGCCAATGGGTTCAGATTGCTGCCAAATTCAGAAGTGCTAAAAGTGATGCTAACCCCAGATGTAAGTAGATCTTCCCAAGGAATCCCTGGGAAGGCTAAGCTGAGATGCCAAAAATATCAAAGCCAGATTGAGTTGTGGGTCAAGCATCAAGATAATTATTTTCAATAACTTTATTGAGAACACCTGGTATTTTTGTATTCCTCTGTCTACTCATAAAAGGAATGACTGGCTCTAAGTGAATTTTGTCCTCAGAATGAAGTCCAAGAATTTTTTTGGGTGAAATAGTCTGTTCTGGGACAAAGTTACTAATAAGTATATTGTGACTTGAAGGAAGCTAAGCTGAAGTTGAGACAATCTTCAAGGTATTATGAAAGGAAAATATTGGACAAAAAGAGAGAACTCTATTAGAGATATTCATTCCCAGAGTAAAACTGTTTGGTTTAACAATTATGGAGTCTTCAGGGATGGCTGCTTGCCTGCTTACCATCCATACAAAGGTCAAAAACTGTCACAGAATAGAACTTGCTTACTCACAGAGAATCGCGGTCAGTGTTATTATGGGGAAGTCCTATTGGAGAAGTACAACCACCACCATTGTGGAGCCCAGCATGCCATGTACCAGTGCCAATTAATGCTATACTTCATTTATAAATATTAATAGGCAACACATATGACAATACATTTGAGCAAAACACAGAATGTGAAGGATACGGATAAACAGAAGAAACAGAATAACAGATTTAATGGACAAAAAAATCAAGGAAAATAATTCAAAGAAGAGAAAATAAATTAAACCTGAAAGGAAAGGAGCGACACATAGCAGCAATTCACCGGAGAGTTCTGCTTTATTAGGGAAAGGTGCTGGGTTATATAGGAAGGGGCATGAATTGATTGAGGTGTCACTTCTACGGGGCTGTTGGCTGTTGGCTAGGTGCTGGGATTGGGAGGGGGGCGAGAGGTGATTGGGCTTCAGGTGGCGCTGGCGGGAACCGAGGACCCCGAAAAGCTGGAAGTTTGCCATCTTACTGGTGGGGACCCTTCATTCCCCCCTTTCTCCTCTATGGGTTTGTGGACATTGCTTTCTCTCTGACTGCTTCTTGCTGAACAGGGGCATAGAAGGGAGTGAGGGTTTGAGGATTGGGAGGAAAGGGTTGATAGGACTCCTCACAGTAAGGATGAGTAGATGTGGACCTCTTCAGGTTGAAAATCAATGAAGGTTCTCTGTAATCATAGGTCGAGGACCTGTTGATTCCAATGGTGCCAAGAGGATATGGGTGTCAGGAGCCAGGCGTCTGCGGCCATTGTTTCTAGGAACAGTTTCCAGTGGAGAGGTCCATCTCAGCATGTGGTGAGGAGGTCACATGAGGGTGAGGGATCTTCTGTGGCCAGAAGCTGGTAGTTCCTGAGTAAAAGCTGGTTGAAAGCTTGATTAGAGATTTTTCTGACTTGGGATTTGATGAACTTTATTATACAGGGTAAGAAGAGACAGACGAGAAGAATGACTATTATGGGGCCTGCAATGGGCCAGAGCCAGGTGAGGAGGGGGTTTGTTAGTATTGAAGAGAATGGGTTGGAATTGGAAGCAGAGTGGAGACTGGAGGTAAGGTCGGTGAGTTTGGTGATGTCAGTTTCTACAATGCCGGATTCGTTGATGTAATAGCAGCACTATTCCCGGAGGAAGATGCAGGTGCTGCCCTTCTTGGCTGTAAGCAGATCTAGGGCCCGCCGGTTTTGAAGGGTGACCTTAGATAGCGAAGTGACCTGTCTTTGGAGAGAGGCTAGGGAATTGGCAGTGGATGTCAGGGCTCCCTCAAGTTTGGCGTCGAGATCTCTAACTGCCCATAGAGAGTGACGCAAGGCTCCTCCTGAAAACCCTGCCCCAATGGCTGAGGTGATCAAAGAGATACCAACCATGATGGGAAGGAAAGCAGCCCTTTTTGTGCGCGAGGGCAAGGGAGGTTGGAGCTCAAGGAATTCTGCCATGCTGTAAAGTGTAAGCTGTGGGATTAGGGTGACGAGAATGCAGGGTGTATCGGAGTTGAGAGGCAGTGAGTTGAAAAGACTGCCATTACACCAAAAGAAGTGTCCCGGTTGTGTAAAAGTCTTAGAGCCGGAGGTAGGGGTGTAGATAGAGAGGCAGTGAAGTGCACTGGAGGGGGGGTGGAGTTGGGCCTACACAGTGGTGGATGGTGAGATTATCTACGTATTCTGGTTCCCATAGGGGCATGTCTGCCAGGGGGCGGAGGGGTTGTCCTTCTGCATGGAAAGAGTAGTTGGAAATATTGAGGGGCACGGCGGCCAGCAGTGGGCGCTGTAGTGATGCACACAAGAAACAATTGGCGGTGTTGAGAGTGTGGTTGAGAAAGATGGTGGTGTCCTGAATGAGCTGTAATGAAGAGTAGGAGGAATAAGAAGATGAAGAGGTGCCATCAAGAGTTTGGATAATGACTTTCTCGGAATGTCTGATATCTGATGCAACTTGAGAGATCTGGGAGCGAGAGGGAACATACTCTCGAGAGATATGAAGGGTACCGTGGGGGGTCAAGGACCCCCTGTAGTAAACTGAGGCTGTTACTCCAGCAGCCCATCGAGAGTCCCAGGGATCTGGGATTGATAAGGAGAATGAGCCGTTGGGATATTTCATGAAACGGTTGGAGGAGTAATACTGTGGGTACTGGAAGTCACCCATATAGTGAATGGCACAAGACCAGTAGGGACATCCCCCGTAGGTGTCTTGCCATCGCCTTCAATAGGCTTGTCTTTGGTCATAGAGGAAGCAGAGGTAGGGAGAATAAAGGTAGCTGTAAATGAATACTTCGGTGGAGGGAGGAAAGTGGACATACAAAGGCTCAGAGCAGCCTTTCAGAGGGCAGTCTGGTGTGGCAATGAGGGCAGTAACTTTTGTTTGATGCTGTGTGTAAGTCTCTCTGACTTTGAATCGCCATACAAAGGAGGCTGGGGTGGCGGGGAAGACAATAGGAATGAGGAAAAAAAGCGAGAGAGCAGTAAAGGAGGAAAAAGTCATGATTCGGGTATGGATGGCAAAGGGGGTGAATGGGATTTTGGAGGAAAGAGGACAGTCAGGTGAGGAGTCTGGAGGGAGGGAGAGTCTGTAAACTTTTGTAGGTTAAGAGATCTTTTAGGTGATGTGGGGACAGAATGGTAAGGGGTGCCCTGAATGTCAATCTATGTATGAGCTGCCTTATGCAAGAGCTGTCTAGCGGCTAATGCTCGTAGGCAGGGGGCCCATCTCCAAACTGTGGGGTCTAATTGCTTGGAGAGATAAGCTACTGGGGCAAAGGATGGGGAGAGATAAGCTACTGGGGCAAAGGATGGGCCATAATATTGGCCTAGGACTCCTAGAGCTTGACTGGACCTCTCATGAATGTATAATGAGAAGGGCTTCGACAAATCAGGAAGATGGAGAGCTGGGGCTTCTACAAGGGCTTGACGGAGCTTAATGAAGGAGTGTCGGGGTGAGGAGGATAATGGTTTTTTAGGGGGGCCCTTGCTGAGGTCGTATAGGGGTCTTGCCAACAGGGAGAAGTTAGGGATCCACGCTCTAAAATACCCAGCCAGGCCTAGAAAGGAAAGGATTTCTGTCTTGGTTTTGGGAACGGGCAGGTCAGAGAGGAGTCGTTTTCTGTCTAAGGTAATGGACTTTCTTTGTTGAGACAGAAGGAATCCAAGGTAAGTGACAGAAGGGGAAGAGATTTGAGCTTTGACGGGGGATACCCGGTAACCTCTGGAAGCTAGAAGGTTAAGTAGAGACGCAGTGTCAAGTTGAGACTGTTCCCACGAGGGACTGCAGAGTAGAAGATCATCTACATATTGTAATAAAGTGGACTCGGGGTGATCATGATGAAACTGTTTGAGTTCTTGAGCTAGGACTTGTCCAAAAATATGGGGACTATCTCGGAAGCCTTGTGGCAAAACTGTCCAAGTAAGTTGTACAGAATGTCTGGTGTATGGGTCCGTCTAGGTGAAGGCAAAAAAATCTTGGGAGGAGGGGTCTAGAGGGATAGAAAAAAATGCGTCCTTGAGATCTAGGACTGAGAAGTGGGATGCAGAGGCAGGGATCTGCGATAAAAGGGTGTATGGATTTGGAACTAAGGGATGGATAGGGACAATGGCCATGTTGATGAGGCAAAGGTCTTGGACAAGGCGGAAAGATCCATTGGTTTTTTTAACAGCTAATATGGGGGTATTAAATGGGGAGTGAGTGGGTCTGAGGTAGTTTTTGTTTAAGAGATCTTGAATGATGGGTTGGAGGCCTATGAGGGCTGAAGTGGTTAGGGGGTATTGGGCCTGACAGATATACTGAGAGGGATCACGTAATTTGATAGAGGCAGGGGGACATAGGGCCATGGAGGGTCTTGTAATGTCCCAAACTTTGGGATTTACAGGGTGTATGAGGGCGGAACCGGAGCTTTCATTGGGTAGAGGGGGGTTGTCGGCTATGAGGCCCATCAGAAAGGGAGTACTGGGGGCTGTGGGAGTGGATATAGTTATGGAAACGTGGAGGAGGGAAAGGATGTCTCGTCCTAGTAAAGGGATGGAACACTGGGGCATAACTAGGAAGGAGTGGGAGAAAGGTATGGGACTGTCTAGGATTGTGCATAAAAGGGGGGGTTTTAATGGGAAAATCTGTTTACCTCCTACCCCGACTATAGGAGTAATGGCTGGCGTGGTAGGGCCCCGGTATTCTCGCAAGACTGAGAAGGTAGCTCCTGTATCTAGGAGGAAGGAGATGGGGCGACCGTCTACTGTTAAAGTAACCCTGGGCTCCTGTTTGGTGATGGAAATGTTCGGGCGAGAAGCCCCCGGGCCCCGTCAATCTTCTTCTGCCAGCCCAACTACGGCGGGCTTAGGATGGGGGTTGTTCATCCAGACTCCCCTTCGGGTGGTTGGGCAATCAGACCCCCAGTGGCCCTTTTTGTGGCATCTGGGGCATGGGGTGGTAGGAGATCTGGGGGAGCGGCACGCCCTTGAACAATGTCCCTCTTTTCCGCACTTGAAACAAGCTCCTGGGGGGGGCTTGTCTGTAGAGGGGTGCCCAGGTTGTGGTTTTATCAGCTGGGCCAACATCTGGAAATTGGCCTGATCAGCTTTTTGTTTATGGCGTTCTTTCTCCTCCTCCCGGTTATGGAAGACGACTTTAAAGGCCACTGTTAGGATCTCAGTCTGTGGGGTAGCGGGGCCCTGTTCTAACTTTTTGAGTTTAGCTTTAATGTTGGGGTAGCTTTGAGCTAGGAAGTATGTCATAAGGACTTGTCTTCCTTCAGGTGTTTCTGGGTCCAGGCTGGTATACTGTAATAGGGCTTGAGTGAGTCTGTCTAAGAACTTGGAGGGGGTTTCATCTCCCTTTTGAATTATGTCTTGGAGCTTTTGAAAATTGACTACTTTACGAGCTGCCTTTTTTAGACCTGCTATTAAGCAGGAGGCAAAAATATCTCGAGAGTGGAGACCCACGGCGGTGTTATAATCCCAGTGTGGGTCTTGTTCGGGGACAGCAGTGGGGCTAGGGGGATAGGTGGGGTCAGTCCTGTGGGTTTCGGTAGCGTGTGTTTGGGTGAAGTCCCAAACTCGTCTATGGTCTTCAGGGTGGAGAGTATTGGCCAGGAGCATGAAAATGTCATGATGTGTGAGGCTGTAAGACTAGAGGGTCCACTGAAACTCGCTGATGTATGTCGTGGGATCAGTGGAAAAGGAACCTAGGTGTTTCTCTAGTTGGGCTAAATCTCCTAAGGAGAAAGGGACGTGAACGCACACGGTGCCTTTGGATCCTGCTACTTCCCGGAGGGGGGCGATAATTTTGGGAGGCCCTCGGGACTGAGTCTGAGGGGGACTGAAGGGTTCTGGCTCAATCTGTGCGGGGGAAACAGGTGATGGGGTCAAAGCCCCGATAATTTTGGGAGGCCTTCGGGACCGAATCTGAGGGGGCAAAGACGGACGAGGCTCTTGGTACTTAGTTAGAGGGGGGCTGAAAGGCTCAGGCTCGATCTGCGGGAGGGGGGAAGGTGAGGGGGATGGAGGAGGGTGGGGTGAGGGGGAGGAGGAGATGAGGGAGGAGGGGGAAGGGAGAGGATGGGAGGCTTCTGCCGCGGGGAAAGAGGCAGCGGTGGCGGCGGTAGAGGAAGGGGGAGGGGCTGTTGTAGGAGAAGAAGGGGAAGGGAGAGGACGGGAGGCTTCTGCTGTGGGGAAAGAGGCAGCAGCGGCGGCGGAGGATGGAGGGGTTGTAGGAGGGGGAGGGGCCGAAGGGGGAAGTCTGTATGGCGGAGGCTCATCGTCGGCCGGGTCAAAGGTAATTGAAGAGGGACTGGGAGTGTGTGGAGGGGAGGGAGACGGCTTGCAGGCTAGGAGAACTTGGGGTGGGGAGCAGGTGGTGCAGAGGCTGGGATTTTGTGCTAGGAGGCAAAAAGCTTTGATATAGGGAATCTCCTTCCATTTTTTCAGGCACTGGCAGTAGTTAAAGAGATTGCGAGTGATGTTAGGATCAAGAGTTCCCCCTGCAGGCCATTGGTTGTTATTGTCTAGGGGGTATGTCGGCCAATCTTGGGAGCAATATTTACGGAGAAGTTTTGGTTTTATATCAGGCGTCAGGGAGAGGGTAGCAAGATGCTTGAGCAGGCATTCAAGAGGTGAACTTTCAGGGAGGGATGAGGAGGCTCCCATGGCTAAAGGACAGAGAAGGAGACAAACAGGGGAAGACAAACGGAGATCCTTGGACTGGAAGCAGACCGCAAGGAGACAAAGGGCGTCCCCGATGATCCTTGGTGGTCTGCGGAAACTCGTATATGAGTCGGAATTTCTTAGGAAGTGTGGGTCGTCACCCAGACTTCCCTAAGAAGGCAGAGTGCCGGAGTCACGAGGTACCTAGCACTAGGCGTTTTCGGCAGACAGTTCGGCAGACGGAACAGAAGGAGGAGGGGGGGGAAGGGAGCGTTCTCATCCGCAAAGGAGTCACCTCGTTTATGGCTGTTGGGGGGGGGGGCTGAGAGTCTGCTGCAGCTGTGAAGGCCTGAGGTGGGGATTTACGGCTGTCAGAGGAGGGACCTGAGGGTCCGCTGCAGCCGTGAAGTCCTGAGGCGGGGATTTATGGCTGTCGGAGGAGGGGCCTGAGGGTCCGCCGCAGCCGTGAAGGCCTGAGGCGGGGAGAGTTCCCTCCTCATCCCCGAGCGTCAGGGCCTTGCCGGACGATCACGGTCAATGGCACTGCGATAGCTCGGGGAAGAGTGGCCCACCCCGGGGAAATTTTGCTTAAAAAGTTTCAGCACTGATGGAAGGGATGGTGAATGCATTTATGACTGTTGGAGGAGGGGCCTGAGGGTCCGCTGCAGCCGTAAAGGCTTGAGGCGGGGATTTATGGCTGTCGGAGGAGGGGCCTGAGGGTCCGCCACAGCCATGAAGGCCTGAGGCAGGGAGAGTTCCCTCCTCATCCCCGAGTGTCAGGGCCTTGCTGGACGATCACGGTCAATGGCACTGCGATAGCTCGGGGAAGAGTGGCCCACTCTGGGGGGAAAACTTACCTAAAGGCCAGAGAGGAGTTGTGAGTGTGATGAGCCAGCGCCGGAAAAAGAGGATGAGGGCAAGCTGCTGCTGGTGTCGGGGGGAAGACGGGGCCCAGTTGGGGTGTCCCGTCTCCCGGGTTTCAGCACCAATGAAAGGAAAGGAGCGACACACAGCAGCAATTCAACGGAGAATTCCGCTTTATTAGGGAAAGGTGCTGGGTTATATAGGAATGGGCATAGGGTGATTGTGGTGTTACTTCTATGGGGCTGGTGGCTGTTGGCTAGGTGCTGAGATTGGGAGGGGGGCGAGAGGTGATTGGGCTTCAGGTGGCTCCGGCGGGAACTGAGGACCCCGAAAAGAAGCCGGAATTTTGCCATCTTACTGGTGGGGACCCTTCAAAACCTAATTCATATCCTGAGAGACAACTGAGATGAATATTACTTCCACGAATACTGGCCATGAAAACAGAAAAGATTTAAGTTGTAGACTACATTCTTGGAAATGTAAAACTCAATGGGCTGACTAAGTTACAAATGTACATATGTTGGAATTGCAGTTATAGAAGTTCTGTCATTATAATTGAGACAAAGTCAAGGAAAAGTATGAGACATGGTGTATAGATTCAGGTAATCCTGGAAAGAGGAACTAATCAACTGAAAAAAAAAGGTCCCTGAACTATACAGACACATACATTTTCACATTTAAAGGGTCCATTCACCACCCAACTGGATGAATAAGACACCATTAACATTAAAAACTCATCATTAACATTAAAAATAAAACTCCCACAAATTTCATAGAGGAAATGAATTTTATTTACAAAAAAAGGAGAATTGTAGAGATGTAACATCTCATCAAAAATATAAGCTGTTGAAAAAAAATGAAACATTATCTTTAAATTTCTATGAAAAATAAGTATTTTGAAACTAGAATTCTGTGCCCACTCATATCAAAAATAAGCCATGAATGTCAATTTCAGACAGCTAAGAACAGGGAAATCTAATATCTATGAAAAAATTGCCCAGAAGATATTTCAAAAAAACAAGAAAGGTATCCAGGAAGGGTGTCAACACGCAGTATAAGAAACGCTGATATCACAGCATGGTCTAGAAAATTATTAAAACTAAGAGTGAACTAAAAGAAAACATTATGTATTTATAGTAATTTTTTTTCCTTTCAGCAGGAAATAATGATTCAAGAACCAGTCAGTTGTACTACTTAGTTCAATGGTAAACATTTGTATAGTTGAATGGAAAGTGCTTTGTATTGTTTTTCATACTTTATTATCAACACATAGAGAAAAATCTCTAAGAATTAGAGTAAATGAGTAAATGTTAGAAATGTTGCATCAAAAATATATGAACAATAATTGGAAAGTATGGGAAAGAGTGGGGTAAAGAAGGAAACATTCATTCTAATTTCCTTTTTTAGTAACTGATTTACTTTCTAGAGGTAAGATATTAACAAATGCAAATTCAAGTACATTGTTTAAATTTTTAAAAAAGCACCAAAAGAACTGAAAAGATTACTATGATGACAGGGAGTAGTAATGTCAAAGCAACACATCCTCTACTTTTCTAGAGAAGAGACAATAGAAACTATACATTTCATATTTGGTAAAAACAAACAGGTTTTGAAGTTATGGTAGTCATTGTAAGAACTAAGCTCAAAAACCGTTAACTGTGAATAACTCTAAATTGTGTGTGTGTGTGTGTGTGTGTGTGTGTGATATGTGAAAGAAAAGAAGAGACTTTTTCCATTTTAGTCTCTCCTGTAATATTTTATTTTCTTTAACATATACATGTATTTTCTTTACAAGAAAACATAATTTAATAAGATTTGAACTTTCTAATATATCAAAAAAAAAAAAACCCACAAAACTGCTGAACAAGTGGACCAAGAAGAAAAAAGTTCCTGTTACAGTCTAGAGTTGTAGGGAAAGAAAGTATTATGAAGTACAAATTGCCAGGGCACTTAGAAAAGTAATAAATGTCAAGCTATTTCTCATGAAACATATGTGAATATTTATATTTTTTTACGTGGGAAATGCAGTGCATGAACACAGTGGAAGGTGACAGAATGGTAAAGATTGTTAAATGTAATTTTAATAAACTACCATAAATAAAAATAGCAAATACAAATGTATAAAATAATCTTTTTTACCAAAATGAGTAATAGATGTTCTCATTATTAGAGAATACTTACAAAGCAATGGAAGCTAACCTTCATTAAATAATTGGAACATGACCTCTCAATTTATAAAGGAATATAGGTGACCAGTAAATTATGTGAAAAAATATTAAATTTCAATAATGCCCACATATTTTTTTAAAATGCTACCTAGGATCATTGGATTGGCAAATTTTAAAGTTAAGAACACATTTTTTGGCAATGAGCATTCTTTCTACTTTTTTGTAGGGGTATACTTAAGTATAACCTTTCCAAAAATTCATTTGCAATGAATATTTAAGAGCCATAAGAGGGGTATTTCTTATCAGTCCTGTGAAATACAAAGAAATGCAGCCAAAGACACGCATCAAGTGGCCATTGCATTGCTGTACTATTTATAATACCGAACAATGGAAATAGCTTCTCCAAGAAATGAAAATGTTTAAATATATTAAGAAAAATCTATTTTCTTAAGAAAATGGAACCTGAAACAAGTATTACCTTGCTTCAGTTGGAAGGTGTCAGCCCAGTGCAGTGGGGGTGAGCAGGAAAAAAAAAGAAAGAAATTCAGATCCAAAGCAATGTTAAGCGATGCACCGCTGCATCTGCCACTGCTTCAAATAAGCCACAGAGACGGGACAAATCACTCAGGGGCATGTTCCCTTAGCATATGAGACCTCTCTGGAAGGGTAGCCAGTCCTGGGTGTAGTCTACAGAAGAAAGGGGAGGCACTCATTTGCCCTGCTCTCTTGTGTTTCTTATTTCCTATTGACCAAAGTTGACCTCAAGTCAGGATAGCTAATCCCTAACCAATTTCGCGACCACCCTGGAAAGCTGGATTCTGCTCCTCACAGTGTACTATTTCATCCAAGTTCAAAAAGGGGAGGCACGACCTGGAATGCCTTGGCCACCAACTAATAAAGTAAAAAGAGAGGTCGAAGACATATGAAAAGGCACACAAGGTTGAAGTTTCCATAAAATCCTGATGAATAATTATCATGGAACCCTTATAATGAAGTTTTCTAAAAATACAAAATGGCAACAAAATGTTCGTGGAATTATATTGTTTTAGAAAAGTAGGAAAAATGACTATATGTTTCTTAGGACCTCAAGGTTACAAAATAGATATATGAATATATATAGAGAGAGACTGAGGAGAGATCAATAATCTAGAAATAAATCTACTACCAATACATTGCTTCCTGTGTAAGGTGATTTTTAGTTTAGGTTTTTTTTTTCCCAAATAGTGCCTGCAGTGTTCAAACATTTTACTATGACTTTGTATTCGTTTTATAAATTAAAGTGAATAAATAGCATGTATTTTTAAAAATTCAGTTGTTATGATTATACTAAATTTTCATAAATTATTTTTCAATATATATTACATTTCAGGAAACTTCAGACACCAGAATAAAGACTCCATGGGGATGCATAAAATACAGAATTTAAGAAACCAGTTGATGTGACAGCTTTTCCCTTTCCATCATGTCAGATGAAAATAACATACCTTTTTTAGGAAGTAAAGCTTTTTGAATAAAGCTCACTAAACACATCATCTTTGTTGGTTTCACATATTAATAGATAAAATAAGAAATTATTTCACACTTGTCCCGAGAACCTTTAGATATACAAAATCGGATCATTTGTCTGTTGTAGTTATGCCTTTATTAAAATAATCTGTCACTTTGAATTTAGATTATGTAAAAGCACTGGAGAAAAATTAAAGGGCATTAAATAAAGGTATATCATGGCATTTACTTTTAGATGATGGATGGAAAAGGAGACCAAACATTTTAGCATTTTTATAGTCTAACCCAATCTATATTTTTTCATCTTTTTTCTAATCAGATTTACATAAAACTAAGCTTTTAACACAAAATAAAATCTACCCTTTTGCTTAGATGATTTTGGAATTAGATGGTGAGAATAATTTTCAAATGTCAGTAAAATCTTCTCAAGTCTGGTTACAGGTGTTTATTTTGTTGTATTTTCCTGTCCATTTGTTTCATTTGTTTTCTGAAATTTTCACCAGCATGCCATGAGCCCTAGATAATGCTTCTGAAGCATGAGAATATAAATGGGTAACAAAAAAAGGGATCATCCTAATAACAGGAAATATTTAAAGAACACGTAACTGTCAGTGCTTCACACACAATAGTAACTCATTTAACATTGAGAAACCTGTATGAAGTGACTTCTATTATTGTCATTCACATTTTTCAGATGAGAAACTGAGGCAGAGAGGTCAAACAGCTAGTGAGTGGCAGATCTGGGATTTGAAGTAGAGAAGGCTGGCTCCAAAGGCTCTTCTACCAACCATTAATAGCACATACTACGTTTCACTGTTATTTAGGCAGTTGCTAGAAAGTCAGAATTATACGTCACACAGCAAGAATCTCTTTGACTTCTCTCTGGTACAGATGCCTAATTATAGCTGACTGTTTATGGTCCAGATATTTATGGAGCTGAGATTTTACATATGCTTTATGGTACTTCCTTTTATGAAGTATTGCCCAAATCATGAAAAAGAAGTAATTATGTTGATTTGCCTCATTGCTCTGTTTTATTTCTTAGTACACTTTTCATAGGTAATGCTACTATTATAACCTTTTAGTCTTTTGATTTTACCATTCCAAAATTTAATGCCAGAACATACGACATTGATGACGGCAAATTTAGCAATAACATATTTACAGTTTACTATTCATTTCAGAGAAAGAAAACTTATAATGTATCATTTGTTCTTCTTAAAGTCATACATTTTACTACCATTAACATGCAAACATCTAAGAAAGTATGTAATTTTCACTTATGCAATAAATACAAATTATAAGCTAATAAATTAAAAATCATTAGATTATAAATTTATCAATGATTTAGTGATATTTCAGTAACTAATATTTGGTAATTCCTTTTAATTTAAATGCAGAGAGGAAGATAAAATATAACTGGAATGAAGTGATAGAAGTAAAGCAGTACTTTCAGAGACTGGCATGGCACTCACATCTTCAGTCCAATCTGGCTGGACAACTAAAACAATGGAAAAATTGGTAAGATCAAATAAAACTGATAACAAGATCTCCTCCCTTTAAAAGGGAGCTATTGAATTCTATTGTTTAATCAGAAGGAAGTAGACTCAGAAATAATGGGCCTTGATATGCTCTTTGAATTTATGTATATAAATAGAGAGGGAAAGACAGGTCTAATAGTACATTTTACTTTAACAGGGACAGGAAATCCTTGTGATTGCTTTGTCAGCTTTCCAAGTTTTGAAATAAAATTAAATGCATGTAAACAAAAAAAGTCCAGTAAGTATCCCAAAAAGACAATGCAAGTGTTTGTATTCCTGAAATCAAGATTAATAATGCTAACATCAGAAAAGGGAAATGTCGGACTTGCCAAATTAAAAGTTGAACTTCTTAAAGAATGAAACTTGACAGCTTGGTATACCTGAATGGGAAAACAAAAAACACAGAGAAGATTTCATTCTTTCATTTTATATTTAGTATATTGAATATTCTTGAACATTCACTATCACGGTATTACTTCATGATACTGAATAGCAGTATTTTGATTTTTGCTATGTTGGGTTATTTGGATTTTGTTCAATTTTCTTTTATTATTTAGGATAAATATCTTTGAAGCTACATCTTCCTCCATATCTCTGCTTATTTCCTTAGGACATAGTGCAATAGACTTACTGGGATACTTAGTATAGACAATATAAACATAATTTTCAACGGCTGGTCGGAGGACTAAGTTGTGACATAGTCATCATTTTTTGAACAACACAACCTAACCATGCAAAAAAAATTACCTGGTATTCTCATTGTCTCTCCAGTTGAGTCATTTAGCTTAGAAATCTCTACATAGTTGAATTTGCAATTTCAATTTGAAGGATCTTCACAGACATTTTTCTATAACACCACTGACTACACTGATTTGAAAAGTTGTTTTTCTTAAAATATGTTATTAAAAGATCTTTTATTACATTTTTTATAGAACGTGTCTGTCACCTGTCAGGCAACGGGATTAAAGGCAGGAGAAATGGACAATTTGCTTGATGCACAGCATATTCTAAACTGAAAATATGTTTGTGATCAAATTCATGTGCTATGAACTGCTAATCTTAATAAAATTATACACTTTATATTTTAACCTATTTTTATTAAATTTAGAATGCAAATGAGACCTGGTTATACTTCAGTATGTATGCCCTGAAATTAAGCTGTCAGTCCTAAAAGTAGTGACACTGTGCAATGTTTATGAAAAACATGACACTGGTTAAAAGAAACAAAGCTAAGGAACAAACACGAAAAGAAAAATTCTCAAAGGTCCACACATATTGAGAGTAAAACTCCAGAGCTCTTGTTCAGGTGCACGCCACTGTACCTGGCCACATGATCTGGCTCCTGGACCCTGTCTCAAAGTCCGGCTACTGTCGCTACTGCCTGCATTCTCTCCCAGTACCTCTGCCTTTCTCACAGTCCCTCTATCACTTGTTCTCTTTATTAGGGCACTGCTTCCAGGTTGTCAACTGGCCTCAGTCTCAGTATTTTCAGAACTTCTGATTAAGCCTTCCCTCACTACCCCCTCCATTCTCTAAGCTTTCGCCTGCAATTTTTTTTTTTCCGGTAGCATTTATCTGTACCACCTGACATAAAATGTGTATGCTTCTTCATTATCCTCCTTCCCAATGAAATCTAAGCTTCATCAGGACAGAGACTCCATCACCTGGAACGTTTGTCATATAATAGGTTCTCAGTATATATTAAAGGAGTAATACAATGCACTCACTGCTGGTGAGCAAAAGTGACAAAGTAGAATCATTGTATTCTCCATGTGAAGTCAGCTAATACTAAAACTTTGATTGCAATCTGGAAAAAGAAATCTATATGGTATTGCATAGATGAATTTATGTAATCAAATGATAACATTCTTAAAAACAAATTGAACACATTTAGCATAATAGCTTAAAATTAGTGGCATCTCTTACATGTTGGAAAATATACAGTTAGGCTATTTAATAAATTTTAGCCACTTATTTCCCTGATAATTATCCACTGCTTCCCATACCACTTTCTCCCCGTACCCCATTCAAGTTCCTAAGTTCACTGTTTTAAGGGAGGAATAAGAAAGAAAAGAGACTTCAAATTTCTCTAGATCTTGACACCTGAAATCTAAAGTCCTTAAGTAGAGAACATGTTGAGCATTGATGAAAATGAGGGAAAAAATCATAAGAATAAGCAGCATTTCTTCATTTAAAAATTTTTCACTACACAAAATATCTTCCAAGTTTTGGAGTTGGGAAGAAAACAATAGAGTGATATTCAAGAAAGAATGGTCTGATGCCAACCTGCAGGGTACATTGTTGGTTGTAAAAAACTCGTATGAACTGTTCTGGGGACAACCTGCTAGATGAGAGTCTATGCATTGGAGTGTCCCAGAGAGAGTGGCCAAGCCCTGGGAAAGAAAGAACCAAGGAAAAGAATGGCTACACAATGGGCCTAGAAACCTTGGGTCTTCAGTGACCTTGCCAAGAATTACCTGTTCTAATTCTTTTGCACCTTTGAGTCCTTAGGGAATTTGACCAATCTCTAAGAAAAAGGGGCAAGCCCTAAATGACTGAGAACAAGATTCCACCATGCCAGTGGAATGGAGATCTTAAATAGAAATTAAATGGGTAAGAGGGGATGAAATAAAAGAGTGTTTATCTAGCACAACTAAGCTCTATACACTGGCTACCCACACTACAAACAGCCAGTGGCAGATTTTCTATGCAGCTTCAGGATCTCTCTCTTGAACAAGTCCCTGAGGAGTGCCTCGAGTTGTACTATATTCTGGGAACCTACTTTTTCACACGAAGCATTTCTCTGTAAGAATTTCTAGAAAACTGTCTAAGGAGACATTCAAAAGAAATAAGTCTGGATTTTTAAGGCTCCAGCGTTTCAGTGTGATATCTCCTTTCATTAAAAAATATGTACACTTTTCTACTCGCTAAGTTTGACTTTTTTAGATTCTGCATAAAAGTAAGAACGAACAGTATTTGTCTTTTATTTACCATAATGCCCTCAAGGATTATGGTAATTTCACAAAATGTGTGTCAAATCATGAGGTTGTACACCTTAAGCCTATAATGTCAATTATATCTCAATAAAACTAGGGGAAAATATACACACTTTTGAACCTAATTGTAAACATATAGTGTTGTATTTATTTTCTTAATAAGGTTGTCATATTGTATAGACTTTAGGTTCTACCTAACCTGGACCCATCCTTGTAAATACTTCTATATACATATAACTTTAGAATGATACACACCAGGCTGGTAAGTCTATTGACCTTGGAGAAGTAGTTATGACAGAAGAAGTAGGGAAAAGTTTGTCAAATCTTACTTCACATACCTTCATAATTTTTTACTAATCATGTTTTATATTTCTTTTCTTAATTCCCTGACAAAGATAAACAAGATTCCATTCTTCAAAATAACTTAGCTTCCAGTAAAAACTGCCAAGGTAAAACAAAGTAAAGAAGGAAACCAAAAACCAAGTGTTTGACTTTGGCAGTGGGGGAAGAAATGCCACATCTTTATCATTTCCTTCACAGCCAGATTTCTAAACAGGTTATTATCATTAGTTTTATGTTTAGGTTTTGTTGAGATAAAATTTACATATCAAAAAATTCACACATTGCGTCAATTCAGTGATTTTTTTAGTGAACTTATGAACATGTGCAACTAGCAGCACAATTCAGAAACATTCTCATCATACCCCAGAATTTCTTGAGCATGTGTTCAGTCTACAAAATTATTGTTTTATTTTTAAAAATCTGTTTCTATTTAAGAACTATTGTCTTCCCTTGTTTGCCTCTTAGTAGTATACTTAACTCACCTCCCTTAATTTCTGCTGCATCACTCATTGAACTTTTCCTTGCCATGGTCACTAATAACCTTTTTATTCTTAAAATTAATGGACATTTCTGTATTTCTTTCTTGCTTGATCTTTGAGCTGTTCTTGACATTACTGGGAATTCCTTGTCTTATGAAAGAAACATTTTGGCTTTTGTGACATTGAATCTAGTAGGGATCTATACTTCTCTTTCCTTCCTGTTTACTAATAGGACTCTTTAAGTTAGATGTGACCATGTGATCAGCTAAAATATATAAATTTTCAAGGCCATTGGGACTTGGCAAGGTGATGAGATATAAGAAGTTGACCAGGTACCTGTGGGAAAG
This sequence comes from Manis javanica, assembly GCF_040802235.1. Lineage (NCBI taxonomy): Eukaryota > Metazoa > Chordata > Mammalia > Pholidota > Manidae > Manis > Manis javanica. The sequence goes on along the minus strand of NC_133174.1, from coordinate 20,584,036 downwards.
ATTTGAATTCCTGATGTAGGTCTCCCCTATCCTTGCTTCCACTTTGCCCTTCTTACCTGGAACATATTGAAATTTCATAGAGCATCTCCAAACCATGATTAGAATGGCAAGGCACAAAGCTGTTTAAGCGAGGAAACAAACGTGCAGTTTGTTTAAACCCCTAATATATGTTATCATTTATAAAGGAAAGCCCATGAAGCTATCATCAGATTCTCAGCTGAAACCTTACAGGCCAGAAGGGTGTGGCATGATATATTTAATGCAATGAAACAGATGAAACAGAAGGGCCTCCAACCATGAATACTCTACCTAGTGAGATTATCACTTAAATTTGAAGCAGGGATTAAACAATTTCCAGATAAGCAAAAGTTGAGGGTATTTACCTCCCACAAACTGTCTCTACAGTGTATTTTGGAGGGACTGCTATAGACGGAAGTGCTCCTACCTAAGGTTAAATAGCTGTCAACAGAGAAAATAAAACCACAGTAAAGGAAATAGGCCAATTAATTTCTAAGCAAATACAAAATTAAACCAGCTACCAACAAAGTCAGTCAAGATACACAAAGAGTACAAAATATGACATCCAATATATAAAGAGTGGAGGAGGAAGAAAAAGAAGGGAGAAAAGAAAAAGGAACCTTTAGATAGTAAGGAAGCTGCCCTTGAACCTTTGGTAACCATGAATCTGAAGCCTGCAATGGCAATAAGTATATATCTATTGATAATCACCCTAAATGTAAATGGACTGAATGCACCAATCAAAAGACATAGAGTTACAGAATGGATAAAAAAGCAAGACCCATCTATATGCTGCCTACAAGAAACTCAATTCAAATGCAAAAACACACACAAACTAAAAGTGAAGGGATGGAAAAAGATATTTCATGCAGCTAATAGGGAGACAAAAGAATGTGTTGCAGTACTTGAATCAGACAAAATAGATTTAAAAACAAAGAAAGTAACAAAAGACAAAGAAGGACATTACATAATGATAAAGGGGTCAGTCCAATAAGAGGATACAGCCAGTATAAATATCTATACACCCAATATAATAGCACCTAAATACATGAAACAAATACTAACAGAATTTAAGGTGGAAATAGAATGCAATGCATTCGTTTTAAGAGATTTCAACACACCACTCACTCCAAAGGACAGATCAATCAGACAGAAAATAAGGAGACAGAGGCACTGAACAACACATTAGAACAGAGGGACTTAACATACATCTACAGGACACTCCACCCAAAAGCAAAAGGATACAGATTCTTTTCAAGTTCACATTGAACATTTTCCAGAATAGATCACATAGTTGGCCACAAAAACAGTCTCAGTAAGTTCAGAAAAACTGAAACTGTGACAATCAGCTTTTCAGCCCACAAAGATATGAAACTAGAAGTAAATAATACAAAGAAAACCAAAAAGCCCACAAACACATGGAGGGTTAACAAATGCTCCTAAATAATCAATGGATCAATGACCAAATAAAAACAGAGATGAAGCAATATATGGAGACAAATTAAAATATAACTCCACACCCCAAAACCTGTGGAATGCAGAAAAGGCTATTCTAAGAAGAAGGCATATAGCAATACAGGCCTACCTCAAGAATGAAGAACAATCCCAAATGAACATTCTAATTGAACAATTAATGAAACTAGAAAAAGAAGAACAAATGAGGCCCAAAGTCAGTAGAAGGAGGGATATAATAAAGATCTGAGCAGAAATAAATAAAATTGAGAAGAATAAAACATTAGAATCAATGAAACAAGTAGCTGGTTCTTTGAGAAAGCAGGTAAATCTTAACTAGACTTATCAAGAAAAAAAGAGAGTGTGCACCCACAGACAGAATCAGAAATGAGACAGGAAAATCACTATGGATACCACAGAAATACAAAGAATTATTAGAAAATACTATGAAAAATTATGTGCTAACAAATTGGATAACCTAGAAGAAATGGACAACTTTCTAGAAAAATACAACCTTTCAAGGCTGACCCAGGAAAAAAACAGAAAATCTGAGCAGACCTACTACCAGCAATGAAACTGAATTATTAATCAAAAACTGCCAAAAAACAAATCCCTGGACCAGATGGCTTCACCACTGAATTTTATCAGACATACAGAGAAGACATAATACCCATTCTCCTTAAAGTTTTCCAAAAAGTAGAAGAGGAGGGAATTCTTCCAAACTCATTCTATGAAGCCAGCATCACTCTAATACCAAAACCAGGCAGACACCACAAAAAAGGAAAATTACAGACCAATATCACTGATAAACACAGATGCAAAAATACTCAACAAAATATTAGCAAACCAAATACAAAAATACACCAAAAATATCATCCATAATGATCAAGTGGGGTTTATTCCAAGGATGCAACAATGGTACAATATTCAAAAATCCATGAACATCATCCACCACATCAACAGAAAGAAGGAAAAACATCACATGATCATCTCAATAGATGCGGAAAAAGCATCTGACAAAATTCAACATCCATTCATGACAAAAACTCTCAACAAGTATAGAGGGCAAGTACCTCAACATAGTAAAGGCCATATACAACAAACCCACAACCAACATCATAATTAATAGTGAAAAGCTGAAAGCTTTTCCTCTAAGTTCAGGAACAAGACATGAATGCCCATTGGCCCCAGTTTTATTCAACATAGTACTGGAGGTCCTTGACACAGCAATCAGATAACAAAAAAAAATAAAAGACATCCAGATTGGTAAGGAAGAAGATAAACTCTCAGTGTTTGCAGATGACATCATACTGTACATAAAAAAAAACCCTAAAGTTTTCACCCCAATACTACTAGAACTAATAACTGAATTCAGCAAAGTTGCAGCATACAAAAAAATTAATACACAGAAACTAAAAAGTTTCTGTACAGCAAAAGACACTATCAGCAGAACAAAAAGGCATCCTATAGTGTAGGAGAGTATATTCATAAATGACTTATCCAATAAGGGGTTAACATCCAAAATATATAAAGAGCTCACATGCTTCAACACCCAAAAAGCAAATAACCTGATTAAAAAATAGGTGGAGGATCTGAACAGACACTTCTCCAAAGAAGAAATTCAGATGGCCAACAGGCACATGAAAAGATGCTCCACATCACTAATTATCAGGGAAATGCAAATTAAAACCACAGTGACATATCGCCTCACACCAGTTAGGATGGCCAACATCCGAAAGACAAAGAACAGCAAATTCTGGAGAGGATATGGAGAAAGGGTAACCTTCCTACAGTGTTGGTGGGAATATAAATTAGTTCAGCCATTGTGTAAAGCAATATGGAGGTTCCTTAGGAAACTAAAAATAGAAATACCATATGACCCAGGAATTCCACTCTTAGGAATTTACCCAAAGGAAACAAGATCCTTGATTCAAAAAGACGTATGTTTATCGCAGCACCCCTATGCTTATCGCAACACTATTTATAATAACCAAGATATGGAACCAATGAATAAAGAAGAGGTGGTACATATACACAGTGGAATATTATTCAGCCATAAGAAGCAAACAAATCCTACCATTTGCAACAACATGGATGGAGCTAGAGGGTATTATGCTCAGTGAAATAAGCCAGGCAGAGAAAGACAAGTATCAAATGATTTCACTTATCTGTGGAGTATAACAACAAGCAAAACTGAAGGAACAAAACAGCAGTAGACTCACAGACTCTAAGAAGGGACCAAAGAGAAGGGGCTGGAGAGGGTGGTGGGGATGGAGGGAAAAGAGGATTAAGGGTCATTATGACTAGCACACATAATATAGTTAGGTCACAGGGAGGAAGGCAGTATAGCATGGAGAAGACAAATAAAAACTCTATCGCATCTTACTACGTTGATGGACAGTGACTCAATGGAGTGTGGGGGGGACTTGTTAATATGGGTGAGTGTTGTATCCACAAGGTTGATCCTATGAAACCTTCATAAGATTGTATATTAATGATGCCTTAATAAAAAAAAAAGAAAGGATGCATGTGTTGTCATGTACATAAGTGTGTTTTGCAAAAAGTTTCAAGAATTTGCTAACCTACTTACCTCCAACATCAGAGTATGACAATTGGGGAATTAATTTTACTTTACACAACATACTCTTCCCCACTGTTTGGGTAGTTTATCATGAAAATGGTTTACTTTTTAATTATAATGAAATAACTACAGAAAGTAACTTTTGTTTTAACACTGTGAAAATCATATGTAATATTATATACTATTTAGAAAAGAATGAGGACACTATTTACTAAAACCTATGGTACATGACTTAAAGCACACTCAAAAGAAATTTTATAAAGTTAAATTAATTTGGCTTGAAAAATAAAACTTAAGTATAAATAACAAAATTTTAAGGAAAAGAAATAAAACCCAAATAAATTGAAATAAAACATGCATAAGTATAAAGGCAGAAATTAGTGAGGTAGAAGATAAACCATTCAACACAAACACACACCAGTGATTTTACCTACAGAAAACCTAAACCTGGCACTGTGAAAAGATTGATATAAAGTATTAAAATTTGGCAAGTATCAACAAGAAAAAGGAATCAATGTCCAAATACACACCAAGAATGAAAAAAACTCCCATGCTTACAAATTAGCAACATTCCCATCAACTTTAAGAAACAACAGGGATGTGTGCCAATTCCAGTAGCATTCAGCATCGTTCAGGAGATCCAGCAAATGCAGAAGTGATTGATGAAGGAGAATTAAGAAGTATAACTAGTGCAAAATAAAGAGTAACTGATTGTTGATATGGTAGCACATACAGACAATCGGAGAGCATCTTGTTAAATGATTAGAACTAGTATGAGAGTTTAACAAAGTGACCATCTACAAAAAGCTCTTATGTGATTCCTGCAGTAAAATTTAAGAACAATATCTTACTCCCTTTGGTCTATTATAGCAATTGCCCTAAAGTGCTTCTGATTGCAGTGGACAATTTCAGCCTTTAATGACAATCCCATTAGACCCCACTCTGTACTTTAAACATGTCTGGACTCTCTTAGGAATTGAGGGAACTGTTTTGCTGATTGTCTGCTTTTCATACCATCCTGAACTATATTCGAATGATCATTTTTCTCATGTCAGAGCATCTAATACTCACTAGGTTTCTCAAGTTTTAGTCCAGGATTTAGAAACTGTGTTTCTCAAAGAGTATTGGAGAATAGCTCTCCTCCATGGTACTCTACAGAGGGCTTCTTCCTTGATAACTCTACCAAGGGCCTAGATTTGTGTAGCATTGCAGTTGTGAGTACTCTTTCTATGTACATGTGTATGTATAATCAACAGAAAGTTTTATAAGCATTTAGGTGGCAATTGCAAATTCCAGACTGGATCCCAAATGAAGGTGACCTGACACTGCATAGAAATCATGGATGCCATGATAAGTTCTATTGTTATCTTAATCAGAGAGAGGCACCCCTTTTGTTTCCAGTGCACTGAGGTTTGGTACACATGGTTACCCACTTCTAAGCTACGTTTGAATTTCAAATAAAATGTTATTAGCGAGATGACCAGAGCAAATTTCTTTAGCTACAATTTTATTTTATAAACTCAAAATTCCTTGAAAATATTATCTTCCCCTAGGAGTGTGTTTTTTTACTTTTGAGAAAATGAGGTTCAGTTCTCTTTTTTTAAAACTACAAAATTCCCTCCCACAGGAGTGTAAACTGATGGTCTTACCTCATATTTTACAGGACAGAAAGTCAAAGCAGTAACATCAGGCTTCCCACACCCATCTGCCCTTCACCAAACACATCAGTTTTGTTGCCTGAATTCATACTGTCTGGTCTGCTCCTAGGAAAGAACATTCCTTACTGGTTAGTAGATCACATCTCCTTAAGGGCTTGAATCCTAGAATTTGCTGTGATTTTCTGTCATTCATTTCTTTCTCACACCTAGATGTTTACTGTCAGTACAATTTTTTTTCTAAAATTTTATCATATTTAAAATAAAGTATAACAATGATCCCTTAATTCTACATCTTGTTCCAGCTACTACTACATTTTTTCTTTCCCTTTTCATAGGAGAACTTCTGGAAACTTGCCTACACTCACTATTTTACTTCCTTTCCTTCTATGTCCCTTTCAACCAACACAAATCTGGCTTCCACTCCACCTCTGTTCTAAAGATGTCCATAAAATTTTACTTACTATAGAGATAAGTTTCCTGTTAAGTGGTCAGTGGTTTAAAGAAAGCAGCTATGCGTGAATATTTTGTGCAGTTCCTAAATACTAAGTACTTTACAATTTAGTTTGGTGAAATGTCTCCCTTTGAGGAAATTTCTTTCTTTTAAGAATTTACTAAATGTTATCTTTAAAATTTCATCTGTATTTCAATTTATTCTTTTTGTTTCACTTTTATTAGAAGTAACTTACCAGAAGCACATCATGGAACAAAATACAGAAATGATGAAAGAAAGAACATTTTCAAAAGGTCACAAATAATGAAAGGTACTCAGCTTGAATCACAAAATCAGCAGAGACTTTAAAAACCAAGGGAACTGAATTACCTCTAGTGATATAATAAACATCACCAGAATTATTACGGCTACTGAAGTTAGAGGTTTTTTTCATGGGCTTTTGGATATTTAATAATTTTTTTATTTTGAAATAATGTTAGATTTGTAGAAGAGTTCTAAAGATAATGCAGAGTTCCCACATACCACTCATTCTAACATTCCCCTACTATTAATATCTTACATTAGCTTGGTATATTTATTAAAACTAAGAAACCAACATTGGTTCGCTGCAGTGAACTAACTGCAGATTTTACCACTTTGTCCACATTTTGTCCTTTCCCTGTTCTGGAGTCCTATCCAGAATACTACATTGCATTTAGTTACCATGTCTCCTTAGATTCCTCTGGTACGTGATAGTGTCTCAGCCTTTCCTTGTTTCCGATGACCTTGAAAGTTTTAAAGAGTACTGGTCAGGTATTTTGTATAATGTTCCTCATTTGGAGGTTGTCTTATAATTTCCTTATGGCTAGACAGAGGTTATAGGTTTTGGGGAATCATATTGGAGGCATGATATGTCAATGTGACTTTATCACTGGTGATATTCACCACCGTCACTTGGTTAAATGGTGTTTGTAGGATTTCATCACATTTAAGATACTCTTTTTCCTCTTTTTATACTCTGTTCAGTGGACACAAGACACTAAATCCAGCTCATACTCAAAGTGGGAGGGGAATCAAACTCCATCTCTTGATGAAGGGAATATCTACTTACGCTATTTGGAATTATTTGTAGGGAAGTTGAGCCCTTCTCCCCAGTTTATTTAGTTACTCATTTCTTTATATCATGACCGTCTTGTGAATATTTATCTAATATTTTGGTCACAATGCAATGCCATATTACTTGTGGCTTTTCTGGTCACACTGTTCCGGCTTTGGCCATTGGGAACTGTCTGTTGTCTCATGTGTCACTTTGATTATACCCTCATCCCTCTTCCTTGCCGTCTGACACTACAAGATACCCCAGGTTTATCTTGTGTATTCTCTGCCCCAGAAGTAAGATCAGCCATTTCTCTAAGGATCCCTGGTTCATTTCATTCATTTCTAGTGTTAGAAATCCAGAGACAGGTGCTGGTAGTGCTCACTACTACTGGAGTGTCACTGTTCCCAGGTCCTCTCAGTGAAGAGACTATGAAATATATGTCAGTACACTAACCTGTGGTTGCTCACATTTCTCTAATTATTTCTGCATTTCCCCATCTATATATATGTTATGCTGACCTGTGAATTCATACTGTTATCTCCAACTCTTAAGTCATTGCTGCTGAGTTCATCTAGCCTCCCCTTCTTGGTTATCTATAATTTCTCTCTCTGACAATAAGAAACTTGGTCCTCACCATTTACTTTATTCAAACCAAGATGTATATGTAAAGCAGGTTGAGAATTATTCCTTGAATCTTTGTGAGAAACAAATACGCCAACTAGAGTACAGTTTTTATGTACAGTTCTTTTTGTCTTTAGCCTTACAGTCGTTCTTGAACCACCATTTGACAGTTATTTAGCCAACTTCTTTTTCTTCCATCTCCTTCATTGAGGTTATGTTACAGATTTGTAGCAGAGTTTGATTCGTTTGTCACAGTGTGTATTCCATTCTGAGATCCCCTGACATATAGGTTGAATTTCTTTTAGTTTGCATATATTAAAGTTTACTCTTTCTGATGTACAGTTCTGTTAATTTGGACAAATGCATTGACTTATATATCCACCACTCCAGCACCACACAGAGTAGTGCCATCACCCTAAAATTCTATAGAGACTTTTTTTGAGAAGGAACTACTACAAGAAAGCATGTGGAACAAAATCTTTGCCCCAAAATGTTTGGTTATATCTGGTGATGTTAAACTAAGTATATTGCTATATTTCAAAAAAAAATTTTTTTTTACCCTTACTCATCAAGAATTCATAATGGCAAGTTGAAAAAAATTTTCATGAGTGTGACTATCAATCACCAATTACTAGTCTTACGAAGGTAACCCTTAAGGCCCAAATCTGTCTCTTAGCAACTCACTGTAAAAAAGAAAGGCTTCTCTATATGACCCAAGATCTTAATGATTATCTTTCATAGGTCTCAGTCCTTCACACTGTTGGACCAAACTGTCAGCTGAGGAAGATAGTCCCTAGACTATCTTGGTCATTATAGCTTTTTAGCAAAAGAATCAAAAGAACCAATTGCTGAGACTCAGCTGTGATTTGAATTTGATTCTAGACAGAGATTCATAACCAGAAAGCTTTTCAGGTAATGTCCCCCAGATCAATGTGTAGCTGAGCCTAGAATTACTGTACCTACTCTAGGATGTACTGTTTTTATATTTCGTTGTTTTTTTTTTCTGTGGCTCATTGTTGTTGCTGTTTTATGCTTTCTCCTCAGAGGCCTACAATTCAATTTCAGAGGCTTGAGTTGCTAACATAACTGCCATATAGCTGACAGAAGTCCAACGTGAGATGAAAGGTGACTCTTATATGTCACAGAAGAATCTTGAGATGTGGAGTCTCAATTTCTCCTGTCAATTAAGCCAAATTACCGTGCACCAAAACAACTATATTATGCACTACTATTTGTAGGATTCATTCAGTTGTAAGTTCTATTTGAGATCCTACTCTGCACCTCTTAGCTCAATAACTTTAGAAAGTTAACTTCTCTGAACTTAAGTTTTCTGTTGTCCATCTTAATATGGGTTTTATGAAGAACAATTGAGAAATGACACAAGTATTCTGGATAGTATATGTGTATCTCATTTCCGTAAATGGTTGCTTAAATAATGGGTTTGGAATAAAGAGGCTGCAAAGCTGTAAAGAAAAATAAACATTGTACTTTGAATAAAACAGAGGGACAGGAAACTTCTAGCCCCTACCAATAAAAGTATCCCAGACCCAGAACATAGCCTGAGACTAGAGTATCTGTATCTAGCTCCTAGTGAACCTGGACTGTCATACATCCATCTCTGAACTCTCACTGTTTAGGAGAGAAATACATATTAAGTGCTCCATAAGTCTCTAAGAACTAAGTCTAAAAATGTAAACCTTCTATTTTACTGTTGAAGAGACTGAAGTCAAGGTAAATTAAGAGAGTGGAGTTCATAGAAGTTGATCACAGGATGGCTGAGATCCAGTCTGAGTAAATTTATTGCATTTGCTTTTGGCTCACAACATGGTAGCATGAGCAGTGCTGAAGGTCGCTGTCAAACTAACAACTCACCAAAAAGATTTTGGCCTGCCATTTAGCAATTAGGCTCCATTACATATTTTTTCCATGTCTATTCTTTTCCACACCTGCCCTTTTAAGGAATGTATGCCAGAAGAGGTCTTTTTAAAAGTATACTTTGGTATCTGTCACAGCTTTATGCAGATAAATTCTGTGCATAATTAGGAGACAATTATAATATTGTATAAAGGCCATGAGGGCCTACACAGAACTATCCTGCAGACATTCCGTATTGGAATGAAAATAATTGGTGCTGAAAAAGTCAATTTAAAGGTGCAGTTTTGCCTGCTCATATGACAGAATTGTTAGCTTTGCCTGCCATCTCATGGAAGGCTGATGGTGATATTGTATTGCTCTCTTCTATATGCTAATAGGACCAATATTTGCATAAATTAAAATTGTAGCAATTAACATCCATTTCACCTATAATCATAACTTTACAAATTAGTTATTCGACTCCCTATCTAAAGTCCAATCTCTCTTTAGAGGACTTTTGTTCCTCAAAAATGTCACTCTCTCCAAGTAATCTGGGGATTTACTCAGTTCAAAGCAGGTGGGGGTGGTTATATCAGTCAGGGTTCTAACAGAAACAGAAATCCTGGGGTGATATACATAAAAGGGGTTGCTTACAACAGGCACCTGATAGCATGTGGTTGTGGGAGTTGGTTGGTTAAGTGGTCCTCATAAAGCTTCTGTCTTTACTTCAGGTCCTGGAGCCTAAAGTCAGCACAGATTTCAGGAAGGAGAGATGGATGTGAAATGGGGTGGGCAAGGATAGACTGGAATCCATGAGGAATAGCAGGAACCCACAATGACAGACTGGGACCTGTGTTGATCTTTCACCGCCTCCAAACCTCCAACTCGGACGACATGAGCGCCCTGCAGAAGTGAGCACTGGAGCTGGTGAAGCTGAAGGAAGACACGCGGGGGAGCTGTTGTAGCTGGGGGCCCAGCTGCTGCCTCACACTAAGGGAAGACAGCAGCAGGTAAGGAACAACGTACCACTGCCCTGAGTTCCTGAGTATAAAACTACTATGGCTGCTATTTGAACTTTGCTTTCCAATTCTCTCTCCAAATGCCTGTTACAGCACAATCTCAGAACCATGCAGGGAACTCTGACAAAAGTTTTAGTTCATGGTACACGAACTGGACCTGCTTCCAAACAGCAGGGGAAAAAAACTGGATAATGAATCCTCTCCTGCCATTGTTCTCACAGCCACCCAGTGTCACTAGAAATTCCAAATGTTTTCTCAATGCTTTGTTGTTGTTGGTATACACCCCACACAATTGTGTAGTTGCCCCACACTTGGGATTCTAGTTGGTAACTGTTCCCTGTATGTCCTGTTTTAAACCCAAGGCTTAATTCAGACTCATGGGGTTCTTTTGGGACTTCTATGGTCCTTTCTTGACAGCAGACTTTGGTAGGGGTTGCCCCAGGCCCCCAGACAGTTGTCCCTAACTTTGAATCTCAGCAAGCAGGACCGTTGGTCATTATTTTCCATTCCAAAGTGTAATTTCATTATGTTAAGTTTCTCAACCTGCTCTCAAGGGACCTGAGATAAAATCCATCTTAAGGAGTATGATCAAAGGAAGCCGAGATACTGGGGGGAAGGCAAGGCTCTGCATACGCTTACACAAATAATGGGTGTTAAACAAAAATCAGTATTACTAATGAACATTACTTAGACATCCAACATCCCAAAATTACCATTAAGTAAGGCTTAAAATATTTTAAAAAGCAATTGAAACTGTTATCAACAGCCAAGGAGAATTTTAAGCAATGCATGGATGTCTAATAGGATATTTCTTCCACTAATATCAAACAATTATCTTTAAGTATAAATAACTCTTGCAACATTAAGTTATTCTTAAAGTTAGTTCAAATATATATTCTCAAATATTAGGAATTCTTATATTCCTGGCTATTATCTTATAAGAGATGGCTGTTCCAGGAGGACTTCCTGGAAGGTAGTCCTGTGAGAGTTCTCATCTGTGAAACTTCAAGAGAATTGAAAGTGCAGAGTAAACAATGTCATGTGATTAAGTTTAATTCTTACCAGCCTCTATCTACTCAAATTAATTAATATCAACATAGGGATTCAGAAAATGCAGACAACCCCAAGTTATTTGTGCTAGAGGGTTGAATTATCTTGTTAGGACTTGATCTACCCACCTTTACCCGCCTTTTCTTTTTCTCTGAGGAGAGTGTGTGTATGTGTGTGTGCATGTGCACATATGTGTACATGAATTAGAGACCTTCAGAGATCAACCATAAGAGAACAAAGGAAAAGTTTATTGGCATAAACTATTGCTAGATGTAAGAAACAGAAGTAAAGAAACCAATTGAGAGAAGAGGAATGAGGGAAGAATTTGAGGAAAGACAGAAATAAAATAGAGGAAGGAGATGGAAGGGATGAGGAAAACATAAAAGCGGCAAAAGCCAAATCTATTAGTTAAACTGAAGTCCAGCCTATTGAGGTGACATCTAGCTGGAGCAGGTATGAGACCTCAGGATGGCAGGCACTGCACATGGTTTTGGCTCTCTCTCTCCTGGGATGTATCTGAGATACTGAAAGACACTTCCCAGTCTGTACCAATGACCCCGTCTCCAGGGTTTCCTCAGCACTGGCGATGACCTCTCTGTGCCAGTCGATGTCTGAAGAGCCAGAGCCTGTGGCTGTCATACAGGTTAGTATGGTGTAAGAAATCTTCATCTCATTCCTGCTTGTTCCTCTTAATCACATCCTTTAACCCAATAAGCTCAGTGATAGTGTTAGCTGTGGGGGCCCAGATATTGACATCAAGGTCTAGGCCACTGGTTGCCAACACAGGTAGGTAAGGATGGGGTTCCAGACAGTTTATGGTACCTCTCTTGTTCGCCTCCATGAACTGAACGATCTGGCAGGATGATTTCTCCCAAAGGAAGATGTGCCCGCAATCACTACTGCTCACCACAAACTCACTTCTGGGGCCATAGAAACTGATGTCTTTGAGTGCAGCATTATTTCTGTGCCCCTTGTATCTCTTAACATACTGGGCCCCATCACAGTGGGAGGAATTGAAGAGAAAAATATCTTCATCATTGTAACTGGCCAAGAGCTCTGTGCCATTGTAGCTGTATACAAGGCAGGTGATCTTTGCTTTGGAATCATAGTTAACCAAGTGATGAGGACAGAATTTCTTAAGTACTCCATTATTTCCCCTCTCATCAGTTTTCCTCTGCTCATAAATTCTTACAAATTGATCTTGTCCACCCACTGCAAATTGATACATATTGGCACAATTCACAGTGATTGTATACAGCCCTATTTTGTGCTCGCTCTCTCTTTTGTTACCACCACTTTTGAAGCTGGTGGTCTTTGTCTGAGGTCAATGGTAAAAACGACTGCATCTTCCCCTGAAGTTAGGAACTTAAAAGGGGAGTCTGGCTCAAGAGCCAACTTATGGGAGGCTCCCCTGTGTTGGGCCACATACTTAGTATTCTTGCAGTGTGGAATAGCCGGCAGCTCTGCGATCTGGATCTTCCCATCACGGCCACACATGCCCAGGGTGGAATCGCCACAGTTGGGAAGGAACTTGGCTTGGAAGACATTATTTGTGTGGCCACTCTCAAAAGCCAGTACTGGCTGCTGGCACACCCAGTCCCACACTATCACTGTAAGATCATCACTGCTACTAGTCAGCCAGGTGCCACACTGGTTAAAGTGCACAGTATTGACCCAACCATTATGGCCTTTAAGCTCATACTGCAGTTGGAAATGCTGCACAAAGACTCTTGCCCCACAGGCCTCATATATAAAGCGGGGCCTTGAACCTAGTTGCTGCTCTTGAAGAGTAGTAAGGACTCGCCAGTGGGGGTGAGGCGGGGCACATGTCTCGGAGGACACCCAGTACTTCAGGGTTTGTTCCTCATCTGATAAATGCCCATCAGGGTTGGCTACATTGCACTGTACCTGGGGCTGCTCTTCTTCTCCCTCTTCCACCTCCATCTCTATTTCCTCTCCTAGTTCTTTGACTTTTAAGTGGTACTGGAAGAATTTTTCATTACTGAAGAAATGGTCAGCATCTTCCATGCTTTCCCAGTTGATGTATTCACTTGAACTTTCTGCATCTCTGTCTTGACTTTCTGTGCTGACATGGCTGGGGCCATGACCATCTCCAGTTCTGCCACCATCTCTGGTCAATTTCAAGCTCATTTCAATGTCTGAGGCTATCTCCATTGTAGCCTCCACATTAGATTACCCCTCTGGGCTTTTGGGCCAGCTTCTATTCGCTAAGTCTGGTAGGCCATTGGTGTTGTGCCTGTCACCAGACATCTTAAAGATGCTTGTCCGTATGGAGTGGGCTAGAGCCCCAGAAGCAGGGAAGGGAGCAGGCCCGCCCCAGATGGGGATGGACCAGTGGAGAAAGCTGGCAGGCCTAGTGCCAAGATTCCAACCAGGAAGAGGGACCAGGAATTGTTTATGTAAGACAGTTGTGCAAGCATGGTGGCTGAGGTTCAGAAGACTTCATCTCATCTTGTGTCTATTTTAAGACTGCTCAGAATTCTGTAGGCTCTGAGCCCCACACCCAAAGCCCTCTTACACTGTCAGCAGCCGCACATACTGTTGTTTAGAAAACTGAAATATACTGCACTTTGGAAAACATTCTTATTAGAGGTTCATAAGCAAAAGTGATCCTCCTGAGGCAAAACAGTTGTCATAAGACTCTCAATAGTTTGCTTGAAGATAATGTACAGTATAAAATGAACATATAGGCAAATGAAATGAAAGACTGCTAAGATCATCTCAGCTACTAGGTTGCTGACATACAAGAATTATTTTCAAACAGCTTGAGGGAAACCTTGAGAGCTCTTAATGTGTAGAAATAGCACAGATAAAATACATGATGCCTGGTTAATTGCATTTTAGATAAAAATTCATACATTCAGTATGAGTAGACCCCAAATATTGCATTAGACATACTTATACTAGAAAATATTCATTATTTATCTGAAGGCATATTTAACTGTTTGCCCTGTACTTTGGTCTGGGACAAATCCCAGATGTTATTGTATTTCTTACATGGGGGAGGCTTTCTTAGTGAGAAGAGTAATTTAGTCAGTCCCTCAGTGTAATCAAGGCTGAAATCAACTGGTCAATTTAATGACATTGAAATGAATAACTGCTTCACCAATTTGAGATAGAAACATAACCTTTTTCTTTTTCCAGCAAAGATTCTATGTATTTATTTAAAGTTAATTCAATTTGAGATACTTGGGGGACATCAGCACAATATCTCCCAAAATATGTCAGAGGTTTTTTTAGGGAGGGCTTTTAGGAACAGAAAACAGCTCTTCAGAGACAGCTAATTGGCACTGCTGTGTTAACTTCAGAGCTTCTCTAAATGAATTATCCGAGGTGATGTCAGGAAATTTTTGAAGGACTACAGTAAACTGCTAAGATTGCCAAAATGAGGAAAACAAGATTTCCCTCAGAGTAATTGTAAGATCAATGCAAATTGATTAACATGGAAGTATAAAGTCTTCTAAAGAGAGAGAATGGTTCCAAGGCCAATAGTAATGGGAAGACACATAAAAGAATATTCATAGCAATTTATAAAAACTATCACAGCAGCCTGGAAAACACTTCAAAGTCCATCAAGAGTAAGGTGGATAAGTAAGTTAGCATATATTGCTGTAATGGAATAATGTTCAAGTCAGGATTAATGAATTAAAATTAAATACATGAACATGAATGAATCTCAAAAGCACAATGATGTCTGAAAACATAAGGGAGAGAGAGTAGTTAATAATTTCATTTTTATGTAGATCTTTATAGTTTTCATATGTAATAATGCTATTTAAAAAGTCAAGGAGGTAAATGACTCAAAATTCAGGATAATTATTAGTTTTGGGGGAGAGGAGGAAATTAAAATTTGGTAGAGAGGAAGTGCCAAAAATTCTTGGTAATATTTATAGTTTGCCCTGAATATATAGGTATGTTGTTACTCTTTTTATTATTTATTGCCTGGCATATACAGTTATGTGCCCTTTTCTATGTGTAATACATTGCATAATAGTTTTTTAAAAAGAGATATAATGTTCCTTATCAAGGGGTCTTATTCAGCTATGGAGCGCAAAATCAGGAAAACTAGAGCTTCAAACCCTAGAATGACCATCCTGGCATTGTCCAGGGGAGGAAGCCTTATTAATTATTTTGTCCCCTTGCAAGGAACAGTTCCAGTGTTTGGAGCTGAATCAGGTCATTTTAACCTGATGTTAATGTATTAATCTGACTTTTTTTTCTATGTGTTTACTAAGCAAACTTTGACTATGAATTGGCTTTTTATTTAAGTTTGCTCTTAATTCAATTGATTCATTTGGTTTATTTCCATTCCTATTCATTCATTCATTCATTCAGCAAAAATCTATTCAGCATTTCTGTGTACCATGTACTTTTCTATGACTTGATTATACAGTGGTGAATAAAACTAGTAATCCCTTAACTCATGGAGTGTATCATATCGTGGAAAAATGGGACAATAGACAAGTCAGTACACAGATAATACATATGAGGCAGTGATGAATATATGGACATAAATAAAGGTTTGCAAGTAGATGTGGACTGGAAGTTGTTCTTTTAGATAGTGCATTCAGGAAAGGACTCCTCTGTGGGATGATTTAAGTAGAGGGCTGAATGAAAAGAGAAATGGAGCATGCAAATACCTAGGATAAGAACATTCCCTATAGACTGACACTGAGTGCAAATGCTCTAAAATAGTAGCACACTATGTGTTCATGGAACTGTAAGGAGGTCACTATGACTGAAACAATGGAAATAAGCATTAAGAGGATGTCAGGAAATGGGAATGGAAGAAGAAAAAGGCCAGCTAAACAGAGCCTTGTTGGCCATCATAAAGGATTTTCATTTTTATTTCATTCTATGGAAGCTTGTGAGCAGGAAAATGGCAATATCTAAGTGACTTTTTTAAAAGATGATACTGGCTGCTGGGTGGAGAATAGAATGGGGTGGGAAGAGAAGGCAGAAGTAGTGAACTATTGCTCTAATCCAGATAAGAAATTAAAGTGGCTTAAATTAGGGTGAGGATAGTGCAGGTGGTGTCGTTAGGTGTGGAATATATTTTGAAAGTGGAAATTAGAGCATTTACTGTTGAGTTGAATGTGAGGGTGAGGTGGGATAGTCGGGCTACTGGCAAAAAACACGTATCACTTTGGCAGTTTGAAGCAGTTCAATAAGCAGACTTTTTACAAAGGTGAGGGAAAGCTGTTGGAAATGATGAGGGAAAGATCAGGACCTCAGGATGATGATGAACAGGAAGATACTATACCCCTAGGCCTAAAGGGATAGAGGAGAGAGCAGTTATCAAAAACCTGAGACAGAGCAGCATGGAGAGTTTGACCTGGCAGGAGCTATCAGTACCATCCCTCAGGCAACCCAGAATAGATAGGAACAGAAGCCAGGGAAACGAATTCCCCAAATTTATTCTCCTCCCTCTGCTCATCTGCTGGTACTTCCCACTGAGTCATGTAAGGGTAGACTTTTGTGTCCTATAACTTTACCGAATTTATTAGTTCTAAAGGTTTTCTTTGTGTGAAGTCTCTGGTTTTCTCTATGTAAGATCATGTCATTGGAAACAGTAATTTTACTTCTTCCTTTCCAATTTGAATATCTTTTATTTATTTTTTTCTTACCTAATTTCTCTGTCTAGGAGTTCCAGTACTGTGCTGAATCAAGGTGTCTAGAGTGGTCATCCTTGCCTTTTTCCTTATCTTAGAGGAAAAGCTTTCAGGTTCTCACTGTTGAGTATGATTTAGATGTGGGCTTTTCATATATGGCCTTTATTAAATTGAGGCAAATTCCTTCTATACTTAGTTTGTTTTATCGTGAAAAAGTATTGAATTTTGTCAACTAGTTTTTTTGCATCTATTGTGATGATCTTGTGATTTTTATCCTTCATTCTATTAATATGGCGTGTAACATTGATTGATTTCCTTATGTTGAGCCATCCTTGCATCCCAGGGATAAACCCCAGATGGTAATGGTGTAAGATTCTTTTAAAGTGTTGTTGAATTTGACTTGCTAGTTTTTTGTGAAAGATTTTTCATCTATATCCACCAGGAATACTGACCTATAGTTTTCCTCTCTTATAGTGTGTCTGTCTGGATTTAGTATCAAGGTCGCTAACAACAATCTATTCAAACAGGAAATTAAGAAAACAATACCCTTTACAACAACATCAAAAAGAATAAAATACTTAAGAATAAAGTTAACCAAGGAGCTAAAAGACTTATACAAAGAAAACTATAAAACATTGATGTAAGAAATTAAAGAAGACACAAACGAATAAGTGGAAAGACATCCCATGTCAATGGATTAGAAGACTTAAAATTGTTAATATGTCCCTACTACCCAAAGTGCTCTACAGATTCAGTGCAATCCCTATCCAGATTCCAGCAGTCTCTTTTTTCAGAAGTAGAAAAGCCAAACCTCAAATTCATATGGGAAAAGAAATGAGAGGGAAGAAGTGGAGACAGTGGGTAGAGACAACTCTTATAGCAGATTTTGCTGCACAGGGGAGAAAAGAACTGGAGTGATAGTTACAGTGGGGAATGGAGTCAACAGAACTTTTTTTACTCTGGATTATCACAGGATGTTTTATACTTGTGACAATGACTTAGTAGTAAGGGATGCAGGAGAAATAGAATCCTATTCAAGGGAGGGAATAGGATTCAATGCACAGGTAGAGGAATTGGGACAGAAGGAAAGACAAAACATTTAGCACAGAGGCAAGTAGGTTTTTAGATTTGATGGTGGAAGAATGTGCATACTCTCTTCTAATGGCCTCCATTCTCCCAGTGAATGAAGAAGGAAGGATGTCAGCTTTGAATGAGGAATACTAAAGCTGTGCTGGATCTTTGAGGCATAAGGTGTGGAATAGTCAACTCACAGAATGGGAGAATGTGTCCAATAGGGGAATGGGGAATTGTTCTCTGGAAGCAGAGAGGCTCCACTTGTGGTTTCATACCATAAAAGCAAAATGAGACAGTGTGGATATTTGTTTTTCTCTAAACTATTACGGACACTTGAAACAGGAGTGGAGCAGGAAAATATCTGCATTCATCTAAATTCCAAATTATTTTGGTAGTTGATGATAATAGAGAGTTGGGGAGCAAAGGAGCTTAGATTCTACAAAATAAAATGATTATAATAATGAACCACGGAATTTACCTATAAAGAAAAGGGAACTAAAGACAAGAGGAGGGAGATGAAGAGGGCACCTTTGATAGGGTCAGCAGACTGGAGGTCCCAGTGGAGTCAGTTCTTGTTGTGATCAGCAAGTGTGTTCAGCCAAGGAAGAGTAGAGTTCACTTTTGCTTCACTACCTTATGGCCTGTAAGTATATAGGAAGCTTAGGAGGAGAGGATCACCTAGAGCACTATAATCTGTACCCAAGCTATTAAAGTGAAAGCAATCTGGTTAAAAGAGTAAAGTAATTCACTCTAAGACATGGCTGAATGATAAGCTTAATTTTCCCAGAAGCTATTTCTTTAATCTAAGAGGAACTTCCTACTCTAGATGTTTTTTAGAAGAAACTTCCCAGAGCCATTTAAGTATCTCAGGATATTATTGTAACTCTTATAACTCTATAATATACTATAGCTCTTACCGACCAGCAATATGGCAGCCTGATTTTGAAAGTGGCAATCAAAGAGAGGCCTTTATATGATTGCCTCAGTGGGTTTGAGGATTCAAGAGATAATTGTTTCTAAAATGGTATATAACCTCCCCTACATAATGTTTTCTGACCTTATAGAAATAACACCCTGTTGGGGGAGACAGACCTGTAAGCCAGTATCATGGAATGAAGTGCATGCTAAGATTTGTAGACATTTTTTCTGTGACAGTTTCTTAAGGTGTTGGCAAAACTTACATTTAAATGAGCTTCCTAGATTTTAGAAATACCTATTCATATTTCTAGGAAGCCCAGAAACTTCAGGATGCCATTTGGAATCAAAAGAGAAAAAAAAATTATATTCTAGAAAATTTCCATTACAAACAAATAATTAAAATAGCAAAATGTATACTAGTTGAATTATTAACAGAGGGTTCTTGTAAAAATAGTGACAGGAGAGACGGGTTTGGGTAGATAAAGGGCTCAGATGGGCTTCTGGGAAAGATCTTTGAGCAATAACATTGAAGGAGAACAACGGAGCAGCACACAGCCGCCTAACACGGATTTTCTTCTGGGCCCTTGTGTATGCATGCCTACACTCCTCTGCGTCATCCTCATTCTGCCGCAGTCCCTTTTCTGTGTGGGAAACAGTTGGAGAGGAACACATGGTCTGTGACGGGATGAAGGAAGACAGTGACATGTTCCAGAAAAAGGAAATGACTTGGAGCACAGAGGAAGTGTAAACAATAGCATGAGACAAGGCCAGCCTGTAACTTGGAATGTTTCACTGCAATAGTTCTCAAACGTTGGTCTCGGGACACCTTTGCACTCCTAAAAATTATTGAGAATCACAAAGCAGTTACATTTAAATCTACTGATATTGGCCATATTAGAAATTCAATCTGAGAAATATTTAAATATTTATTAATTAACTTATTTAAAATAAGAGTAAGAAGCCCATGTATGTTCACATAAATAGTATATTTTTATAAAAGGAATTAATTTTTCCCAGCAAAACAAATTTAATGAGAAAATTGTCCCCAAGCACACTTTGAGAATTGCGGCTTTCATCTAAGGGCATAAAGAAAATAAGTTGGATTTTATATAGTAGGTGATGGATAGATACTTAAATAATTTAAGCAAGGATTGGATTTGCATTTTATAGTGATACTCTCAGGGTAAGAAGTAAGTTGTATAGAGGCAAGGTTAGATGTTGAAATTAATTAAATTTGAAGAATTTCTCACATTCTATCTGGAAGGATTGTTTTACAAACACATACCTAATACTCATGATGCTCTTTTTATGTGGCTAGTTTCCTCTACACAAGAGTAAGTTACCTGAAAGTAGGTTACTGCTTTTGATTCATCTTTGTAGGTATAGCTTTTGGTAGTGAACAGAGTAGGCACAGAGTAAAGATTTGTTGAAAATAAAGAACCAGCTAAATGATTATCAGGATATTGCTGATAAATGATGAGTTAGTCTTGAACTTAATGTCATTCACAACACAGAGTAGATTCAAGAGATGTACTGAATTCACTGCAGACCAATTAGACATGCTGTTGATCTACGTACTGTACAAAGACTATGAAAGAAAGATACGGAACATTGTTATTTCAGTCATCTACCTTATGGGACCCTGATTCAGGGAGCAAAAGAGGGATAGAATGGGGTGGGATTTGAAGGGGTGATTTCTGGTTTCATTTTGAAAAGGATGAGTTTCGGATGCTTGTCAGTGTTAAGCATCTCCTAGGACCCTAAGGCAGTTTTAAAGTTATATAGTGTCTTATTCTAAGTCTGGGGAAAGGGAATCCCGGGGCAAAATACCCCTAAAAACCAAAATCAGTCAAAGGGAGAAATAAAGTTTAAAACCCGTTTATTGCTCACAAACTGCAGTCCCAGGCCATCTTTCTTCTCTGCTCAAGCAGCAACCACACTGGCCGTCCCCCTCACCTCTCAGGTACAGATAAGCCCTCTGTTGCCCAGGTAATCACCCATTGATATAGAGATGACTTCTCCACCCCTGAGGAAAGATGCAAATGCACTAAAGCCATACTTCTCTCCACCCAGAACGCCTGTTGATATGCAGATGTACCAAAGCCAGGCGAGATATTCTGGAAATACTACAATTTTACCCACACTTACCTAATTAAGCCAAGATCACAGTATATTCTAATATTTGTTTTCTCTGCTTTAATATTTTAGCATTTGTTTTTAATACTTTTGATGTTTTAGTGTTTATTTTTAATGTCTTAGTATTTTAAATATTTAATCAGAATTCTTGGATTTTTGCTGTCTTAAATTTCCAGTTCTATTAGTGGTTGCTGATTTACTGCCAGCCAAGTGGGGTTAATTTGGCGATTGCATACCAGCTCATTTTCAAATTCACTACTTGTAAACTCCATCCCTAATGTGGAAAGTTGAATTACCCCTACAGCTCTGTGCAGGAATCTGGTGACCCCACTCTAAATATGAGTGTGTGGTAGAAAGCAGGAGACACAGCATTTGACTTATTTACAGAAACTGACCAAATTTCCTGGCAACATCTTCCTACTTCACAAGCTCTAAATAGGGTTGATGATACATTTAAAAGTATACCTGTCAGCAAGCGTGGTTTTTCTTTTGTAATTCACAATTCATAAAGTAGACATGATGTGATTGCAATTAAGCATTATGCAAAGAATGCTGTGAACACTGTAAAATACATTCAGATGGTAATAAAACAGTCTGGCTTCACATTTCCATGACAGTAGCCCCAGTAGACAGGAAAGAATGCTTTAAACACTAAAGGGATTCAGCTTGCTTGTCCTTTATTGCTGCTCATCTTTCCATCTGGCCAGAGTTGCTATTTTATCCAGTATGTCTCTATTTAGTACCATCCTGTTCTTGCATTTTCTTCCCCACTCTATTCTGCAAGCCTAACTGTTGCCCTGTCCCAAGAGGATGTGAATAATTTTAGTTAGAAAGAGAAGCATCTGCATAGATAGAAAATAGCAGTCGTTTCATTGTAATTAGTCTGTTGCTTTCTTTTATTTATGTCAAAATGTATCAGTATGTCCAAAGAATGAATGACTACTACCTGTCTTAAAAGCTGAATATATGCCCCCAACTCTATTTTCTTTGCTTCAAATTTTTAAAAACCAGTTTGTGAAAGTTTGAGCTCTTGATATATATCACACATTTCTACTGTTACACATTTCAGTGAGTTAACAAAAATAGTGCCATTCAAGAAAGATAAAAATATAATTTTGAAAACTAAATTATCTCTGATTTTCATCATTTATTAAGTATGCATTTAATAAAGCACATAGTGAACATAGAAAACTGGATATTCATGCATCTCACAAGAGATATTTATATAATTTAAATGAATAACAGAACATTATTTCTAATATTATATAAGACGGTGTCAGTCAGGGGAGAGGAAATCCTGGGGCAAAATACTTCTAAAAAACCAAAATCAGTCAAAGGGAGAAATAAAGTTTAAAACCCACTTATTTCTCACCAACTGCAGTCTCAGGCCGTCTTCTCCGCTCCAGCAGCAACCACACCAGCCCTCCCCATCACCTCTCAGGTACAGATAAGCCCTCTGTTGCCCAGGTAATCACCCACTGATATGGAGATGAACTCCACCCCTGAGGAAAGATGCAAATACACTAGAGCCATACTTTCTACCTCTAAACACCTATTGACATGCAGATATACTAAAGCCAGGGGAGATATTCTGGAAATGTTACACTTTTACCCACAGATGGATATTCATGACAATGTGTGAAACAAATCTATGAAACTAAAATACAAAAACATTCTAATATGATCTAATGGAATTTTTACCCTCCCACACAATAGAGAATTAGGCACACTGGATTTAAAAGTAACTGAAAGCACATTTTATTAAACATATATTATTGGGAGTAATGCCACTATTTCTTTCTCCTCCCTTTATATGAAGAAGGTAACTTCTACTCCATTTTTGAAATACTTCGGCCTCTACTCCTAATGTGTACTTCAGACTGAAGTATATGGCAGGCCTCGTTTCACTGGGTAGAGTCACTGCTCACTTGTGACACACTGTCTTCCCATCTTGCTGGTGTTGTCTCACCACTGAATCTGTGTGTTGGCTGGACCTGGCAACCTTGCCTATGCACTTTTTGGGTACCTGGACTCCCTGCACTGCAGCTCACATCAACTCTCTGTTTTACGTTTTTTTCTTCCATCTTTCTCTCCCCTCACTCCCCTTCCCACCCACTTACCATGAATATTCAGTTCCAAGATTTAGATTTTGGGTGAGTCACATGATCCCCACCTCAGCTTCTAACTTTAATCATGCTTTTTAGTTCAGTTTGTAATGAGGAATATTGTTGCAGGCGGCCAGGAGAAAGGCCCCCCACTGCAAAATTATCAAAAATTAATGATTCCACTTGATGTTTTTGACAAGGGGTGAATGGTAGGATTTTCTTTCTCGGATTCTGTTTCATAAGATGCAAATGAGAGAGCTAGAATACATTATTTCCGTGGCCAATTTTAGTTAAATACAACCTGAAGCTGTGAAGCAACATGGCTGATTTTCTTCTGTGGCTTCTAAATAAACCCTAAGTCAATTTCAAAATAGAGTGTAGTATCATATTCTTTAGTGTAAGTGCTTTCCACAGTGACTACTTTGAAAGGTAGTGCTCATTGGAAACAGAAGAGATTTCGTGAGTTTGTTAAAAATTGGTATATATTGTCATTCATTTTAGTCACACCACTGATATCCCAAGGGGAAGTCACTCAGAAAGCACGTGTTCATTACCATGTGAGCTGTAAAGACAGTTGTAACCAAAGAGGTCTAGAAGAGGGGACGGTCCCAATGATATGGGCAGTTGGGGAGCCAACTTGCGAGTTGGAAGAAAGAGACTAGTTAAACCCCTGGAAGGAAGAGGAGGAAGAGTCCTCCTGACAAACGTTAAAAAGTACAGGATTGACAGTACACAGAGCTTCTTTCTTTTAGAACATGAGCAGACACATTGTCATCAAACTGATGATTCACATATACGGACAGTAATAAAAATCATTCTGAAGATGAGATTGTCCAGTGTTGGTTAAATAGTCTTGAAGCTGTGGGGAGACCGCATACTGTTATTCAACACAAATGTGTTAAGTGCATGACCATAGAACATGATTTACCTGAGTGATGTGGTCTGTCTTCATACAAACAGGGGGATTGTGGTAGGCACAATAATGCCTTTGCCCCCAAACCTGTGAGTATGTTAATTTACATGGCAAAAGGGAATTTGCAGGTTCCATTCAGTTAAAGATCTTGGGATGGGGATATTATCCTGAATTATCTAGATGGGCCCAATATAATCATAAGGATCCTTATATAAGAGAGGCCAGAGGGTCGGAGTCAGAGAAGAAGATGTGATGTTGGAAGCAGAAATCAAAGCAATGTCGAGCCATATAGCAAGGGATGTAGGCAGTCTCTAGAAGTAGAAAAGGGAAACAGATGTTCTCCCCTAGGACCTCCAGTAAGAATGCAGCCCTGTCAACCAGTTTTAGGCTTCTGCAGAATGGTTAAGGTAATAGATCTGTGTTGTTTTAAACCACTACGTTTGTGGTCATTTATTACAGCAGCAATAGGAAACAAATACAGGGATGTATGTGTATATTAATCTCAGCAAAGCACTTCACAACTTCTTTAAAATATAAGGAGTGAAGAATGTGTAATAATGTGTGCTCTCAGATTTTAAACTGCCACAATAGATATGCCCAAACATCGTATTTTAAAACATGGAATCCAGGGTCTGGATTTGAATCCTGATCATGCCTTTTTTTGGTTATTTAAACCTAGGAATGCTATCTGGCATTTCTTTGCTTCTGTGACCCTGCATGTAAATTGAGATGAATTATTGCAACTATCTCAGAGGGAATTGTGTAACTAAAAAATTAATACAATTGATATTATTTAATTAACATTATATCAGTTTATATTTTTGAAATGCTTAGAGTGTTGCATGGCACATAGTGAGTCCTATGCGAAGGTTAGCTATCATCATTATTAGTGCCAGCCTAATGTAAATTCTGTGGTTACAACTTTCAAGACTGTACTTGATTCTAAACGTTTCAACATTTGTATCAGCAGCTTGAATAATGATATTAAAGGCCAGTGAAATAAAATTGGGAGCTATAAATCTAATGTCAAGGTAAAGCCAATAGGATGAAATATATTTAGGCTCAAGAAAACAAAGGTTTACATCCCAAATATTTGCCAGCATTGATATAGTTACTTTAAAAATGAGTATTATGTCGTGATCTGTTCCATAGCTTGAATTGCAAATTCAGTTAAACAACTTTTGTTTCTTCCCAAGAATAAAATGTGCTGTTTTATATTTCATAGGACTCAATTAGAATATCCAGTATCTTCCTTCCTGCCCTAACCACACACCATGTTTAATTTTTGAAAACATGCTTTATAGAGACCTAATATTGACAGGTGTCATAGAAAGATAGGGTCAGTCCAACTTATAAACCCAAATAGAGCTTATTGGATAAGTTCCTTCATCTTTTGTCTTAACGCTACCACATCTAGACATTTTTTACAACTAATCTTACAATCTGATAGCTAATCCCCACCAAAGCCACCAGTGGGGATCTTCAAGTGAGGCAATGCATTCCTGTAGTGCTTAGTTTAACCATGGAGTCCTCTGTTTTGGGTACCCATGGATATACTTCTTAGGAGTCAGTATTTTTCATCCCATGTCCCTAGGAGTACAACATTAAAATTGGTTTAAGACAATGACTGAAGAAAAATTTTAAAAGATCAGTGATTGCTTGCCTCAAGCTGGAGTCATGGGAGAGGACTGAATGCAAAGTAGCATGAGGGAAATTTGGGGAAACAGAAATAATCTATATCATGATTGCTGTGGTGGTTATATGATTGAATGCATTTGTTAAAACTCATCAGACCATGGATGAATTAAAAAGGATGAATTGTATTGCATATAAATTATACCTCCCTAAAGCTACTTCCTCCCATTCTCCTTTATAATCTCATTTTCATCTTGCTAAGCCTGAAGTATGTTATAGAACTCCCTTTCTATCTCCAGGGAGCTTTATATTCCACCTATTTTTACATTTCTGTTTTAACTTAAATTTAATAAGTCTTTCAATAGTTATTAACTCAGACATTTTCTTATTTTACCCTCTTTACATTAATCAAATCATGCTGTTCACACTTTTTCCAAAAAAATTCATTCAACAAGATATTTATTGAAAGCCAACTAAATGTCAGGCAGCATTATAGTTGTAATGGATAAAAGAGTGAGGAAGACAAGCAAAAACCCAGTGTCCTGTTGTATTAGGTGATATGCTAAGCAGAAAAATTATGTAGGAGATGAGGATAGATGGGATAGGGATTTTTTGCAAAGTCTGGACACAAAAAGGCATCATGGAAAATGTACTGATGGAACTAGGCTTTAAGGAGGAGAATAAATAATTCAAATGGACGTATGCATATATATTCCAGGGATAGCAGGAAGTTTGACTCTCCTAAGAAGGGAATGATTGAAGAAGCACAGGAGCCAGAATGGCTGGAGCAACCATTCTGCAAAAAGGGAAGAATAGAGATGAAGTCAGGTCGGGCAGGTAGCAGGATGTCATATTATTTAGAGCCATTTGGCCCCTTTGAAAGGTCTATGGCTTTCCCTTAAACATGATGGTGAGATTTCTCAGCAAGAGAGCTGACTTTGGAAAACAGGCTTTTATGTTAGTTCTTTACTGGGGAATGTGCTTCAGGAAGCAGCAGTGAGGAACAGAGGAATCCAAGCAGAGAAAAAAAGAGAGCAAAAAGAAAAATATTTAAAAATTTACGTATATTTGAGCTGGCCACTGCTACAAGTGACTGGTTGTTCCATCTATGGGATCATCTGAAAAACTGGATTCAGTGTTCCTCAGAGGCATTCGTCTGGAGCATAAAAATCAGAAACTTTTATCCTTAAGATTTTACCACTCTTTGATTAAACCTCCTTAAAAGTTATCTGCATATCTGTGCTGTGTATTACTGTTGCATTCTATGCCTGGAATGAGTAGAGAAGCCCAAAGTAGGAGGTGTGAGAAATGCTGAGTAAATCTGGAGTGAAATGCTAACAGATTATTACTCCATGAAGGTAATGGGAGCCCAGGTAAAACTGGTCACGCAAGTGACAATTAGAATCTGAAATGTAATAATGATGCCATTTTTGATAGCATCAAAAGAGAACAGATACCTAGGACTAAATATAACTAAAGACATTTAAATCTTTACATAGAAAACTATAACCGAATGAAATACAATGAAAAGAGATTTTAAAAGACAGATTATAAATTAAAGAATAGACATGTTCATAGATTGGAAGACTCATTATTGAAAAGTTGCCACTTCCCCCAAATTTGATATATAAAATCAATACAGTCTAAATAAAATTCCTGCATGGTATGTAAGAGCTAAAGGGAAAGTGGAAATTGGTTAGTGATTCTAAAATTTATAAAGAATTCAAGTATAGCTAAAATAGATACCATTTAAGACAAAAAGCCAGTATATTTATAACCCACATAACTGACAAACCAATGTATTGAGAATACACAAAGAAGACCTATAAATTATTGAAAAAAGAAAACTCAAGTGAGAAAAGGGGCAAAACATTTTTAAATAACCTTTATAACACAGAATATAAAAAATTGCTTATACTGTCTCTATGTGAGTCTCTTTCTGTTTGTTAATTTGTTTTGTTTTTTAGATCCCACATATAAGTAAAATCATATGGTATTTGTCTTTCTCCACCTGGCTTATTGCACTTAGCAGAATACCCTCTAGGTCCATCCATGTTGTTAGATATGGCAAACTTTCATTCTTTTTTTTTACAGCTGAGTAATATTCTAATATGTATCTGAGTAATACTGTATATATATACCCCATCTTCCTTATCCATTTATCTATTGATGGGCATTAGGGGGCTTTCATATTTTGGCTATTGTAAATAATGCTGTGTTAAACATAAAAGTGCATATATCTTTTTGAATTAGTGATTTCAATTTTTCTTTAGGCTAATTCTCAGAAGTGGAACTGCTTGGTCCTATGGTATTTCTGTTTTTAGTTTTTAAGAACCCTCTACACTGCTTTCCATAGTGGCTGTAGGAGAGGAAGGTAGGGGGATGGGTGAAATAGGTGAAGGGGGAAAAAACTATAATGTTTGATATATTGATATGGGTGATGGTTACATGAGTGTATATGCATATCAGAATTCATCAGGCTTTATACTAAGATTTGTGCATTTTATTGTATGTGCCTAAATCTAAAAGATAACAACTAAGCAAGAAAGAAAAAAACAGCTTATAATCCTACGGAAAGATACTCAACCTTATTTATTATTACTATTTTTTTATTTTGGTATCATTAATATACAATTATATGAGCAACATTGTGGTTACTAGATTCCCCCCATTATCAAGTCCCCACCACAAACCCCATTACAGTCACTGTCCATCAACATAGTAAGATGCTATAGAATCACTACTTATTTTCTCTGTGCTATACTGCCTTCTCCAGTGCTAATTGTAATGCCCCTTTTTCCCCCTTATCCGTCCCTTCCCACCCATCCTCCCCAGTCCCTTGCTTTTGGTAACTGTTAGTCCATTCTTGGGTTCTGTAATTCTGCTGCTGTTTTGTTCCTTCAGTTTTTTCTTTGTTCTTATACTCCACAGACGAGTGAAATCGTTTGATAATCATCTTTCTCCACCTGGCTTATTTCACCAAACATAATACCCTCTAGCTCCATCCATGTTGTTGCAAGTGGTAGGACCTGTTTTCTTCTTATGGCTGAATAATATTCCATTGTGTGTATGTACCACCTCTTCTTTATCCATTCAGCTACTGACGGACACTTAGGTTCCATTTCTTGGCTATTGTAAATAGTGCTGTGATAAACATAGGGGTGCATCTGTCTTTTTCAAACTGGGCTACTGCATTCTAAGAGTAAATTCCTAGGAGTGGAATTCCTGGGTCAAATGGTATTTCTATTTTGAGTTTTTGAGGAACCTCCATACTGTTTTTCACAATGGTTAAACTAATTTACATTCCCACCAGCAGTGTAGGAGGGTTCCCCTTTCTTCACATCCTCACCAACATTTGTTGTTATTTGTCTTTTGGATGTTGGCCATCCTAATGGGTGTGAGGTGATATCTCATTGTGGTTTTAATTTGCATTTCTCTGATGATTAGCAATGTGGAGCATCTTTCCATGTGCCTGTTGGCCATCTGAATTTCTTCTTTGGAGAAGTGTCTGTTCAGATCCTCTGTCTATTTTTTAATTGGATTATTTGCTTTTTGTTCTTGGGGTGTGTCAGCTCTTTGTATATTTTGGATGTCAACCCCTTATTAGATATGTCATTTATGAATATATTCACCCATACTGTTGGATGCCTTTTTGTTCTACTGATGGTGTCCTTTGCTGTACAGAAACTTTTTAGTTTGATATAGTCCCACTTGTTCATTTTTGCTTTCATTTTCCTTCCCTGTGGAGATATGTTCATGAAGAAGTTGTTCATGTCTATATTCAAGAGAGTTTTGCTTGTGTTTTTTTCTAAGAGTTGTATGGTTTCATGACTTACATTCAGGTCTTTGATTCATTTCGAGTTTACTTTTGTGTATGGAGTTAGACAGTAATCCAGTTTCATTCTCTTACATGTAGCTGTCCAGTTTTGCCAACACCAGCTGTTGAAGAGGCTGTCATTTCTCCATTGTATATCCATGGCTCCTTTATCATATATTAATTGACCATATATGCTTGGGTTAATATCTAGACCCTCTATTCTGTTCCACTGGACTGTGGGTCTGTTCGTGTGCCAGCACCAACTTGTCTTGATTACTGTGGCTTTGTAGTAGAGCTTGAAGTTTGGAAGCAAGTTCCTTCCTGCTTTATTCTTCCTTCTCAGGATTGCTTTGGCTATTCGAGGTCTTTTGTGGTTCCATGTGAATTTTAGAACTATTTGTTCTAGTTCGTTGAAGAATGCTGTTGGTATTTTGATAGGGATTGCATTGAATCTGTAGATTACTTTAGGCAGGATGGCCATTTTGACAATATTAATTCTTCCTACCAAAGAGCATGGGATGAGTTTCTATTCATTAGTGTCCTCTTTAATTTCTCTTAAGAGTGTCATGTAGTTTTCAGTGTGTAGGTCTTTCACTTCCTTGGTTAGGTTTATTCCTAGGTGTTTTATTCTTTTTGATGCAGCTGTGAATGGAACTGTTTTCCTGATTTCTCTTTCTGCTAGTTCGTCATTAGTGTATAGGAATGCAACAGATTTCTGTGTATTAATTTGTATCCTGCAACTTTGCTGCATTTAGATATTAGTTCTAGTAGTTTTGGAGTGTGTTCTTCAGGTTTTTTATGTACAATGTCATGTCATCTGCAAACAGTGCCAGTTTGGCTTCTTCCTTACCAATCTGGATGCCTTTTATTTCTTTGTCTTGTCTGACTGCCATGGCTAGGACCTCCAGTACTATGTTGAGTAAAAGTGGGGAGAGTAGGCATCCCTGTCTTGTTCCCAATCTTAAAGGAAAACCTTTCAGCTTCTCACTCTTAAGTATTATGTTGGCTGTGGGTTTGCCATACATGGCCTTTATTATGTTAAGGTACTTGCCCTCTATACCCATTTTGTTGAGAGTTTTTATCATGAATGGATGTTGAATTTTGTCGAATTCTTTTTCAGCATCTATGGAGATGATCATGTGGTTTTTGTCCTTCTTTTTGTTGATGTGGTAGATGATGTTGATGGATTTTCAAATGTTGTACCATCCTTGCATCCCTGGGGTGAATCCCACTTGGTCATGGTGTATGATCCTTTTGATGTATTTTTGAATTCGGTTTGCTAATATTTTGTTGAGTATTTTTGCATCTACGGTTCATCAGGGATATTGGTCTGTAGTTTTCTTTTTTTGTGGTGTCTTTGCCTGGTTTTGGTATTAGAGTGACGCTGGCTTCATAGAATGAGTTTGGAAGTATTCCCTCCTCTTCTATTTTTTGGAAAACTTTAAGGAGAATGGGTATTAAGTCTTTTTTAAATGTCTGATAAAATTCATCACAGAGTCCATGTGCCCCAGGGATTTTGTTCTTGGGTAGTTTTTGATTACTGATTCAATTTCATTGCTGGTAATTGGTCTGTTTAGATTTTCTGTCCTATATTTCTTATTTAGGTGTATGTTGATAGAATGACTTTGGAAAATTATTTGGTAATATCAAATAAATTTCTAATTATGCATATACTCTGATCCAATAATACCATCCTTGAGGATATAACCAACAGGAAGGGATGTACATGCACATTAAAAGACACAGGAAAGAAAGTTCATAGATACATTATTCATAATATCTTAAACTTAGAAACATCCCAAATGCCACTCAGCAATGAAATGGAGAAATGTGTCATCTGCTCACACAATGCCATGCTATACGGCAAATAAAAGGGGACTGCTTTGCACAAAACACCACTGAACAATCTAAGAAACACATGGATCAGAACTGAGACATAAAAGTATAAATACTATGTGAGTCCACTTGTAAAATGTCCCAAACAGGCAAATACTCTTTCTTTGGACATCAGGATAGTCATTATCTTTTAGGAAAATGTAAGGAGTATGGTGGGGCCTCTCACATGATGAAAATATATTATTTCTGGGTCTGGGTGCTGTATGTTGGTGTCTACATGCCGTGAATAACTAATGCTTTTCACATAGAATTTGTTTAGTTTTGTATGTGTCATACTTAGAATTTTAAATATTATTTAAAAATGTGTATCTACCCTAATGTGTTCTTAGAAATAGATGAAGTATTTCTCATGACTGGTGCAAGGTCAATACATAACTGATATTAGCTGATAACATAACAAAAGGAACGACATATTTGATTTTAAGTAGGACTGGAAATTAGTCTGGAAAAAGAAAGAGTGTTGAGAGCTGATTTTCCCCAAATCTCATTCAGATTAAAAGAAGAATAAGAGGTTATGAGAACTGATAAGGAAACGAATAATCACTTAGCTGCCCTTAGGGAAATTTATTATCAAGGCACGGAGTTGAGAAGGGTGCCTTAAGGGGCATTGAAACATGATATTGGAGGGTGGCTTTTGCTCTATGTCGTGATACACATTACCAAGCTTTGGTTAGACTGAGTTGGGTATGCAAGCAAAAGGTAGTGCTGTATTGATTTAGGTCAGTCAAAACCACTAAGATGGGCTGCTAACTTGTTCCTCTTATTCTTTTCAAAGATAGCTACATTACTGATGGAAAATAAATAGAAAGGACATTTATATCTACAGTATTTTATATTTTAACAGAGGTTCTGATTTATATTTATGTATATTTGCTTTGTCTTACATATTTACACCTCAAAGTTTAACAGTCTATTTCTTGTGAGCAATTTCATAATATACTTTATATCATTTCTAGGAATTTATATTTTAGCACAAAATGTTCATTTATAATAATTTTAATTTGCAAGTTATTTTATCTGTAACACTGCTCTGTATTTGTGTGTTTATTCAGTAGCACTTACAATGCAGTGTATGATCTTTGCTTTTACAATTTCCAACTATTTACATATTAGTCTATCTAGACCTGTATAAAACTTAATATCTGAAAATGAAGAGTTAAAACATAAATATATTACATTGTTAAAATGCCAGCATCTGTATTCAGCAGTCACATTTATCATTTAAAATTATGGCAAGTAAATCTGTTTTTGGGTGGAGAAAAAAAAATTTTAAACCTAGCTGCTATTAACTTACTTTAGTCTCCATTTGGGGATTGCAGATCTCAACTTTAATCTTAATACTTAAAAAGCATTTGAAGTATTTTAGAAGGGGAGTGCATCCCTTAGTTTGCATGTCCTTTGGAAGTGTGATTAGTGTTTGATTGCATTTTCCTATATATTACAAATTTGACTGTCACAGGATGAATCTTACAGGGCTACTGAAAGATTCAGCTTAAGATTCTGACTGTCCTTGTGAATGGAGTCTTTCTGTCCTGCAATTAGCATGTGTTACAACTTATTCTCCTGTCTCTTATTTTTAAAAAGTATAGAATTGCAAATATGGAATCTGAATGCAGCATTTGATTTTAATCCTATCACAGCATTAATATTTTATATCTTTCCTTTAATAATTAGTTAGTGTTAAATATGCAAGGTGCTACTCCATCATCTGAGAAACAGAGTATATACACTTATTTATTTTCAAGACAGTTTCTGTTGGCTAAAATATTGCTTGTTTTCCTCCCATTTTAAAGTAAATGTGAGATGGATTAATTTAAAGTAGAAATATACCTGGAATGTGCAAGCAGATCAACAGTATTTAGGTAAAAATCAGGCAGTCATCTATCATGTTAATAAATGTGAATGAACACAGCTGTTATTTGGAGAATCCATTCTGTAGTGGTAAAGAATCAAACCGGCTTACATCTTTTGTGCTTTAAAAAATGAATTGGCAGATTGGGTTTTTATGATGTGCCTTTCTGTTGCCTGATAAATTTAATATATTCTGGCAAAGTTAGTAAACAGGTAACCCACTGAATTACACTGCATTTATAGCTAGAGTAAACAAGTTTTTCCCCCTTGTTCTTCCTAGCAGAAAATTAAACAATTTTTATATTCCAAACCGTTACAAACTCAATTTCCCAGTAGTTTACCCCAGTCCTCAATCATATGTGAAATAAGCAAGGGATGCTGTTCCTCACAAAGAGGTAGAAACAATCATTAATAGAACACGTTTATCTTATATATAAATCCTCTATCATCAAATTTACCCAGTAAAATTTTTTTCACATATAACTGTATAATTTAAAATCAAGTAGAAAAATCAATTAAAACTATTATTTAAAATGTACTTCAAATATAGAGAGCAAAGCCATACTCCTGTTGATTATTTTTTAACATTAAAAATGTTTATGACTTGATAATATATATGATTCATACATCAAAGTGATATAAAATACATGCTCAGAAGTCTTCTTACCATCCCAACCTTCCAACCCATTCTACTCCACTTTACTGATAAATATTTTTATTAGAGTTTTCTTATATTCTCAGTTATTTTATACAAATATATGTAAATATGAATTCACTAGCTTCATTTCTTAGAGAATAAGTAGGATATACAGTATTTCATCTTTTCTTTTTACTTTAAAATTTTATTGACAATCACTCTATCTTGATACATAAAGCCTGTATACATTCCTTTTATAGTTGCATAGTATTTCATTGTGTAGATGTAGCCTGGGTAATTTTTAATCAATTTCTTATTTATATACACATGGTTTATTGCCTGTTGTTTACTATTACAGTGCCTCTGTGAGTAACCTCATTCATATATCCTTTAGAATGCATATAGGCATTTTAAGTCCATAAACCCAGAAGTGGGTATCACGGGTCAAAGGATAATTTTATTTCTATTTTGGTAAATAATGTCAGATTTCCCCGCACTGGAGTTAACACTATTTATCACTCTCACCAGCAATATATGAATATGCTGTTATCCAAAAGCCTCACCAACTATGTTTTGTTTTGTTTTGTTTTCATTTTGGAATAAGATTGGTGAGAAAAGCCCTACTAGGTAGTGTGTGTTTCCATTTCTCCTATTATAACTGAAAAATCAGAAAATTAAAGGCCATTTGTATTTGCCTTTCTGAGAATTGCCAGTTCGTTTTCCTTGCTAATTTTTCTGCTGGACTGTTGGTTTTATTATTTTTGATTTCTAGAACAAACTGTAAAGATGTTTCACTATTTTTTCATTTGTCTTTTGACTTTATGATTTAAAAAATAATTTAGTAAAATTTAATACTCTTCATTTAAGCCTTCTTGATTTCTACTCTTTTGTTAGCAATTAATACTCTACATACTTATAAAAATATATACCTATATTTGCTTCAGATATTTGGGAGGTGTCTGTTTTGTTTTTTCATTTAAATATGTAGTCTAATTGCAGTTAATTTTGTGTAGGGCTAGTGTCCCTTAATTTATTTTTAAACAATATTTTGCCATCTATTTTTGCCTACTTTTTTCCTATATAAACTTTCAACCATATTTGTTTAATTTTAGAAAATGAGACAAACACAACTGTTAGTACTAGAGATGATATTAATTTGTTATTTATAACTTTATAATATATAAATTTACTTTAGGAGTGAATCTTTTTATTGTTGAATCTTTCTAGCTTAAGCATGGTATATTTTTCTGTATGTTTGACTATACTTGGGTCCTTCAGGAAACTGTAAGTTTCATTTAGATTTAGTTCCAGATATATTATTTTTCTGTTGCTATTTTAAATAATGGAATCTTTTGTATTTGATTTTTAATGGATTTTCTTTATGTAGATGATGTCTATTGATTTCTCAATACTAATTTTATATCCGCAAAAATTATTGTTTCTAATAGGTTTTCAGATCATTCTCTGGAACTACAGGAGCACTTTCTTATCATCTGTCATATGAAATATATTTAACTCATAATTTTATGTTGTTGTACCTCTAATACCTTTCTCTTGTTGATCTTACTGGCTGATGCATCTTATATAATGTTAAATAGCAATTGTGGTAGTGAGCCTTTTGTCCTCTTCCTGATTTTAACTGGAACTCCTGCAATGTATCATAATTAAATACAATGTTTGTAAAATGTCTTTCTCTTCTGGTAATATACACATATTCATTTTAATGAAATATCCATTGAATCCTGCTTTATCAAAGTGTTTTTGTTTTAAGAAAAAGTAGGTTTGGATCCAGGCAAAATGCACATTAAGCATTTTTAGAGATCAGTCATATGAATTTGCATTAAATTGCACCAACAAGATGCATTAGTGAGAGATAAATGAGAATTTATCCTATTGTTTTCATGTTTTGTGCTTGTTTTTCCAGTTATGGATAAAATGTCACTCATACTTTATGAAAGTGATTTGAAAGAATTTCTTTTATGTACTCTTGAATAGGTGAATTATCATCAGAATGATCTTTATGGATTTGGTAGGATTTTTATGTGAAACTGTTAGGCAGGAAAATAGATATGAGTGGGTTGGAAAGAGAGTAAGGTCAGGAAAGCCCACTAAAAAGACCCAGAGTTAATCAGTTAAAGCACAAAAAGCCAGGAGCAACTTGGCCTGGAATGTTTGAATATTCCCCAGATAAAGGAGGGTACCTCAGCATAGCCCATATCTTTATTGTGCTAATCATGCAGGCCCAGCTTATTTATTAACTTTATCTATATGCTGTTTTTTTCTTCTTCACCCTAATCAAGTAGTTTGCAGCCTAGGCAACTAATTTAGCATGCAGGTCCAGCTGTAAACAACATAGTAAAAGGCAGGAAGGATTCCATCTTAAAAATAAGATTACATTTTAATACTCAGAAAGTTAAGAAGTAAGATCTTAACTTACTCTTTAGCAAATACCCAGGAAGTTAAGAAGTAAGATTCTTAACTTACTCTTTAGTAAACAGACAATAACTCAGCCCACCTTGGGGGCTGGGCAGGTGGTCTTACTGTACCTGCTCCCAGACCCAAGACCCAGGTATCCCAAGGAGAAATCAGAGCAGGAAGTTCCTTGTGTTAAGTTAATTCTAAATACTCAGAGACCACTTAACAAGTCTGCACCCCCAGCCCTTAGTCACATTCCTGAAGAATCCTTAAAAGGGGGAACCCCCAACCTTTTGGGGTGCTCCTCTCTCTGAGGTCACCCATGCTTTCTAAGTGTGTAACCTTTTAATCTTAAACTTTCTGTCTCCAAACTTTCAGGGCGCCTCTCCTTGCTGAGGTGGCCTTTACTTTTTCTCTCTTTAAGTAACTTTAAATAAAACTCTTACTCTGCTTCATTACTGTGTCTCTGCCCTTCAATTCTTTGTTGTGACAGGGACAAGGACTGAGGAAAATACACAACACTTTCCCAACCAAACCATCTGAGCTCTTTGTTATCTGCAGAGAAGAGGGTATTATTTTGTTTACAAATTCTCCAGTTCTCTAGGGAAATTTATCAGTTTCTGCTTTCTCTTCTGGCAATACTTCTGGTATATTTTATTTTTCTATACAAGTTTTCTAGAAAATTATCCATTTCATTTAGTTTTTTGTTTTTTTTTTGCATAGGACTACCTAAAGTAGGTTGTAAATGGTTTTTTAAATCCCCTTAGTGACTTTGTTGATCCATATTATTTCTAATTTTGTGTTTTAATGCTTTATTTTGTCTTTTATATGGATGCTATTGGTTTTACTGATTTTTTTGCTCTGTTTCAATCTGAATTTTAAAAAATTAGGTGAGTCATGCCCACTGCTATTTAATGTTTAGTGTTTTGCAGCCCTTCTAAATATTTACAACTTAAAAAGAAATCTTTGTTCTTAGTGGTTACCAGATGCATACATTTATAGAATATCCTTATTTTCCTCTTCTTCACACAGTATCGATTGGTACCTCATTATGAGCAACAGTGAAATTAATTAGCTTGGAAATACTCCATTTTCTCCTCTTCCCACATCCAGTTTGTTCAATGGTATTACCTTTATTAGTATTTACCACCTTTATGTTTAACCTTATACTGGAAGACCCAGACAGCACAAAAAGATAAAACTGAATAGATGAGTAAATAAAAGGCACACAATTTTACTGGGAAATAAAAAAGAAAAATTAATTTGCAGAGGACTTGATTATGTATGTGGAAAAAATTTTTTAAATTGAAAAAGTGTTACTATAATTAATGACTAAATTAAGCATAGTTATAGTTTACAAGTCCAGTACACAAAAATTAATTGTATTTCTACAAAATGGAAATTAATATTTAAGTAATAATATTTAATTTGGAATAATGTAAATTATTTAGAAATACAGTTAAAGGATATGCAAGGCCTGACATAGGTGATAAGGCAATTGAATGGGGGAAGGATACTCTTAAATAAGCATTACTGGAACAACTGGATATCTGTATGGTAAAAAGAAATAATAACTGACTCTTTACATCATATCCAAAATTTAGCTTAAAAGGAATTATAGATCTACTTGTTAGATAAAGATATAAAGCTTGTTGAAGAATACACAGTCTTTGTTGTATTAGCTTTGAGAAAGTTTCTTAAAGAAGACAAAAAAACATGATTCATAAAAGACAATATAAACCCTTGTTCTTTGATAGATATGGTTAAGAAAATGAAATTGCTAACCACAGAATGGAAGAAAATTTTTGCAAGTCTTATATTTGATTAAGGTCTTCAGACATATATAAGGAAATTACAAACATATATCCAGAAATTGTGAGGAACCCATTTAACTTAATATTAAGAAAACAAACCAATTTTTAAATGTTTTAACAGGGCAAAAATTAAAAGAGATATTTAACAAAAGAAGATACATATATGGCCAATAATCAAATAAAAAGATGCTCAACATCATTAGTAATCAGAGAAATTAGAATTAAAACCAAAATTACACACAGTAGATTTGCTAAAACCTAAGAAAGGCTGAAGTATTAGGTTTTGACAAGGATATGAAGCAGCCACTTTTCTCATAGGCTGCTGGTAAGGATGCAGAATGGTTTTGTATTTTGAAAAAAACATTTTGTCAGTTAAACATTAGCATTTAACATGCACTTATCTCATGACCCAGCAATCCCATTTCTGGATATTTATCCAAAAGAAATTTTAAAATTAGGTCCACACAAAACCTCTGCGTTAGGATTCTCCAGAGAAACGGAACCATTAGGGTGTGTGTATGTGTGTGTAAGATATTTATTACAAGGAATTGTCTCATGTGATTACAGAAGCTGAAAAGTCCCAAGACCTGCAGTCAGCAAGCTGGAGACCCGGGAGAGCCAATGGTGTGAATTTCAGTTCAGAAAGCTGGCAGGCTTGAGACCCAAGAAAAGCTCGTGTTTTAGTTTGAGTCTAAAGGCTGGAAAAGGCTAGGATTCCAGCTCAGTCAGTCAAGCAGGTAGAGATCCCTCTTATTTGAGAGAGGGTTAGGCTTTTTGTTCTATTCAGGCCACCACCATTACAGAGGGTCGGCCTTACTTAGTCTTCAGTTTTAATTCTTAATCTTATCCAAAATCACCTTCACAGACACATTCCGAATTTTGCACTACCTATCTGGGCACCCCATAGCTCAGCCAGGTTGGCTGGCACATAAAATTAACCATCACAGATTTATAGACAAATTTCCAAAATAGAATTACTTCTATTATCCCTAACCTGGAAGAAAAAACCAAGTGTCCTATACCTGGTGAATGAATAAGTAAATTGTGATATATCTATAATATGGACTATTTTTTAGCAATAAAAAAGGAAGAAAATATTGATATTGATATACACAATAATGTGGATGAATCTCAAGCATCCTATGTTTGAAAGTGAAACACAAAAAGCTACATAGTATTTGATCCTATTTATATGAAATTTATCAAAGGCAAAATTATAGTGACATAAAGCAGAGCAGTGGTTGGCTGATGGGCATAAATGCAGAGTCATTAGGGGACTTTTTGGGTTGATTTAGAAGTTCTGTATCATGTTCATGGGAGTGGCTACGCAAATGAATACAGCTGCCAAAACTTATCAAGCTATACACTTAACGTGTTGGTTTTATTGTATATAAAGTACTTCTCATTGAAGCTGGGAAAAAGAGGATTTTAATTACAGCACTGTTTATGAGACTAGAAATAGAATATTTTGTAATAGAGAATTGAGTAAGTTACAACATTTCAGTTGGATGAAATAGTACACACTTTTGAAATGATAGAATGGAAAATGTAATTGGAATCATCCGTGGTTGGTTTGCTATGATGTGAAACTATTTTAAAAAATCACACATTTCAATAGAGAATGAAAGAACATAGACATTTACAAATATTTGTCTTAAGGAAATAAAAGGTATATATATTTAAAATTACATTTAAATTATTCTAAGAACAAATGCAATCTAACACAAAACAAAATAATTGTATGTCGCAATTTCCAGTCTTCGGAATCCATTTAAGTTTCAGTTTCCCCATTTTAAAAATGGAATGATACATTTCCCAAAGGAGGTGAATGGTTGGAAAGCCAAAAATATTAGTGATTGTGGTACTATTTTAAATTCTTTAAAACTACGGCTTTTATAAATATGAGAAAGATGTTAATATATAAGGAAAATTTTTTCTACTTATTTCCAATTATTCATGTTCCATTTTTTGACAAGGTTTCTCTTTGTGCTTTTCAATTTCTTTGTATCTTTCATAACACATCAGAATTAATGGGAAAATGGGTTTGCTTCTAACACTAATATTCTAACACTTTTATGGGGTACACTATTACCTGTAATGCCCTCACAGTTTTACATTTTAGATTCTCCCTATGTCTAAATCATTCTGCGTTAATGACTTAAGCACTGGAGGCACATTAAAGCTTTTACCCACTAAGACATCATAGGTCTTTTGGGAAATGGCTAATGCCATGCATAATTTGGTACTCAGGGCATTCACCTATGCCTGTAGCAATTAGAGATTTCCCCACTGATTTCAAACATCCTGAAAGAGTTAGTGGACCTCTCTAACAGTGCACGTTCCTAACAGGATCAAATCAATCGTTTCAGTGCAAGTCTGATCAGATTTCTTAATAAAGATAAGTTAGTCAAGTTATTGGCATTCCAGTTTATCTGATACCAATGAAGAGGCAAAATAACACATTTAAGTTTAAGGTTATGCAGTGTGTGGGTTCAAAATGTTTCGTAATAATAATGCTAAAAGCTCTGAGATAGAAAAGCAACAATATTTCTTTCAATTCTGAAGAAAGAGATATGATTAATCTAGCCTTCGGCATCTTAGAGAGTCTGCTTGTACTTGTAGTTAAAGTGACTGAGGCAAAAATGACCCAGGAGCGAAAATACAGTTCTGAGTTCCCTAGTCTTTGTTCTTGTTCTGACATAGCTTGAGGCAGTGATGCCCCCAAATTCTTTTCCAAAGCCACTTCTTTTGTGTCATCATTTTTTAAATTTAAATGACACTTATTGTACCACACACTGTTCTAAGTTTTTGACAAATATTCAAACATTACTCCTTGCAATAACCTTATGAAGTGCGTGCTATTGATAATCTGTTTTACGTATGAGAAACCAGATACTGAGAGACATTAAATAACTTGCCCATGCTTGTGAGTCCAGATCCTGAATCTGTACTCTAACCATTGAGTTAAAGTGCCTTGATGTTTTATTACTTTTCCCAAATTCCACCTATGATATCAAGAATAGACCTGATATTAGTTACTTATGACTCCCATTTCCCCTGACATATGTTATTTTCCTTGGGAGTTATGGAGCATTGTACCTTATGGAGAGAAAAAAGTATTAGCACCACAGTGAAAGCATTGTAGGTCCCCAGCATGCAGGTGAGGAGCTGTTTTTAGAAAATTTTGTCTGTACCCTGAAACATATGCCTTTGGAGTTTTAAAAGTATATGCTTTTCTACTTTAAACATGTTTTATAAGGTGGCTAAATGCTTTTTAACCACAAAACTGAAGTTATATGGCTTCAAACCCAGTAGAATCTAGGGCTCCAACATTTGCAATTACTTCAAAATTTGGAGAAGGAAGACGGGCAGGTTGGAAAACACTTGTCAATATACTCAATCACTGAGAAAACATGATTTTCTCAAATATCTGTAAGCTTGCTGCTTTTACTTTTGCAATCTCCGTAGTTTACAGCACCTTCTGTAATGATGTTGGCTGCCAAAGAAGTACTCCTTCACCAAAATAAAATGCTTTCTAAATCTTAATGACATTGAAATACAGTCATTTTATACAATAGAAAAAAGAAACATTTCTCTACCAAGCTAAGTATATGTAGAGAAAAGTTCTTTGGAGTTGAAAACAAATAACTAGGAAAGGAGTTGCTAAAGCAGGCTTTTTTGTCTTCGGATATATAAACCTAGGAAAAGAAACTGTTAGGTGCATTTCTGGAACCATCTCAAGTGAAAATAAAGGAAGAGATAAGCATATATTTAAAATCTGGTTTACAACTAAGGGTTAAAAATAATTCCAACAGCTAGATTACTTAGACAAATCTATCTTTTTAAGTATTTAATAAACACATAGCAAAATGAGGGTTATAGGAAAGCCCATTAAAGGGCATTATTTTACATTTTCCTCTCTTTCCCCTAGTATAAATGAACTTGCTTTCTAGGAGGTAACGAACTGAAAAGTGTAGTTTTCATGTATTAATTGTGTTAAATAGTATCACTAGGTCACCATCAATTTCCCCCTTGATTCCCCAGGCACTTAATAGGTTTCCAGGCCAGAGAGGGCCCAAGTCACTGTCATTTCATTGAAATACAAGTAGATGTCAATATCAAAGTAGATGTAAATTCTCTTAATCAATTAAAATTAGCCTGTACATTAATTATATGCTATATAATTAGCATCTATGAAGCATATACCAAAAAAAAAAATCAGCTAGTATCAGCTAACAGATTACAGACAGGGCTCACAGGACTGAAGCAAGAAATGTGTATATTCCATCACCATGCCTCAAGACAAGCCACGCATCCTCATCTTTGACTTCTTTTTGAGGTAGCAGAAAAGAAACCTTAGTATTTTAAATCACATTCTGTAATGAAAATATAAGTCAGATCTGCCTGCCATTGGCCATGTTTGCCACTACTAGTATTA
This sequence comes from Manis javanica, assembly GCF_040802235.1. Taxonomy (NCBI): domain Eukaryota; kingdom Metazoa; phylum Chordata; class Mammalia; order Pholidota; family Manidae; genus Manis; species Manis javanica. The sequence continues at coordinate 20,540,972 of NC_133174.1, read as the reverse complement.
ATATTCTTTGCCTATTATTGAAACTAAAGAAATGGAAGTGGAGAAAAAGGTATTCATTTATCATTTTAAGAAAATCATACTCATGATTAACAGCCTTATAGGTAGAGAAAAGACATTTTCAAGGAGAAAGTAGTGATTCTGTTACTTGTAGCAGGGGATGGGATTGGAGTAGGTAAAGCTGTTTAATCCAGAGATGGAGTGGATAATAAAGGTCGGGTGGATGATTTAACATTTCCTAACATGGGATAATAGAATTATTAAAGTTCTACATGCTTCTACAACCATGATCTTCCATTCTGTCTTCATCAGAACCCATATTCTACTTTACAGTTGATTAAATTGGATGAATTTTCTGTTTTTATCAAATGATGATCTATATACTTGTATACTGGTTCCTATCAAGGCTTGCCTACTCAAGAACTTAGTATTTTATGTTATCCTTTTTTTTTCCTACATCAGGGGCCATTAAACTATGGTACACAATCTAAATTCTGTCTTTCATCTGTTAGTAGATGAAGTTTTATTGGAGCAGAGCCATGCCTGTTCACTTACATGTTATCTATGGCTGCTTTTGTGCTACAATGAAGGAGTTTAGTAACCGTGACAGAGACCACATGGCCCAGAAAGCCTAAAATATTTGGTATCTGGTTAGAGAAAATGTTTGCAACTGGTTTCTGACATCCTCAATATTTGTTACATCTTGGTTAGATTATTCGTATTTGTAAATACACATTCTATAATCTTTCTTATTATAAGTGATATTCTCCTGACTCTTGTTTCCTCCTTAAATTACTGTACCATTTCTCTACTCCACTTTACAGAAAATATCCTCCAAAAACTTGCATACATCCTAGCTGTTTCCACCTTTTCCTTGTCCATTTTTTTTTTGAATTTACTGCATTTGTTTCAACCATTTTATACAAACTGCTCTTTTAAGGTCATAAATAATGTACATGATTCCAGTTTTACTGGCCAATTTTCACTCCTAATCTTATTCATTAGCAACATTTGACCTATTACATTAATCCAATCTTCTTGGAACTATTATTTGATTCTCCTAATACCTTACAGGCCAGTTATTCTACTGTCAGTCACCTTTCCTGGTTCCTCTTTACTTTTATGGCTTCTTAACTCTGAACTACTACAAGATTCAATCCTTAGACCTTTATCTACCATTATTCCCTTCATAATTCCACCCAGTATCATGAAGTTAAGTACCATGCATTCTATACACCAGTGATTCCAAAAATTGTATTTCCAACTCTACTTTTTCAAATTCCAGACACCTATCTAACCGCTTCAGTGTATCTACTTGCATCATGAATTGGCATATCACCTGTTAACCTTGTTTAAGCAGAAGTCTTTATGCACAATTTCTGATGGATCCACTCTCCTGAGGCCCATGCCTTTGCTCAGTTCCCAGTGAGTGCAGTCTGCCTTTATAGACACAAGTAATTATCTATTTTAAAGCTTCCACTAGGGGCTTCTGCTTCCAGTATGGAATATTAAGAGCCTAATATACTGATCCTCTCACAAATATTGGCATGGACTTTAGACAAAATAAACAGATAAACGAAAATAGCTGGAGCTCTAGGGACGGCATAAATATAAACAGATTTGTAAAGGGGAATCAGAACTTGGGCCAAGTGACCGCCAGTGTGAATTCCCTGATACTTATGGCAGACATAGCAGCCTGGGGGCAGCTAAAACTTTTATAGTAAGTCTGAAGTTTTTCTGGTGGTAGAGTAAGTAAAAACCCTGGGAAGGAGAAATCCAGAGAAGGTAAACCTTAAATTTTGTGTTTAAACTCAGCCCAACCTGTAAAACATACATGTGTAGGGCCAACTAGGAACAGTTTCCAGCTAAGACTAAAAGACGAGAATGGAAATCTGAGCCACTTTCTCCTTCAGATACAGCACTTTTCAGTGTGGGTCTAACTAAGTTAACAAGTTAACTACTTACTAAAAGAAAAAACATCACTACTCTTCAGGGCAATATAATGCAATGCAAGAGTGTCCACAATCTGATATTCATAGTAGCTGTGATACAGTCCAAAATTATTTGACATATAAAGAGCCAGGAAATTTAGACCCAACTTCAGAGGAAAAGGCAATCAACAGATACCAACCCTTCTGAGACAAGCCAAATGATGGAAATATATCAATTGGATTAAATATTTGAATAAAAGCATACATTGTTAGATTGGATAAAAAGAAAGACCCAGCTATATGCTGTCTGTAGGAGATGCACCTTAAATATAAAGAAACAGATAGATTTAAAATAAAAGGAACAGGTATACTATGCAAAGTCAATCTAAGATGGTTGGAACTGTAATATTTATATTAAATAAAATAGAATTTGAGGCAAAGCTTGTTTACAGAAATTTAAAAAAGGACATTTCATAAAAATAAAATGGTCAGTGTATCAGGAAGACATAACAGTCACAAATGTGTATGTACCTAATTACAGAGCCCCAAAATAAATAAAATAAAACTTTAGAGCATTAAGGAGAGAAAAAGATACTTCCAAATTCATAGCAGGAGATTTTAACACTTTTTCTCAAAATGAAAAAAAATAGAATTACTAGGTAAAATTTAGTTAAATCATGGATATTTAGAAGAATACTATGAACCACTCTGAAATGACTTACATTTGTAGAACACTACTCCAGATTACTGCAGGGTATGTGATTTTTTCCAAGTGCACATGTAAATTCACAAAGATAAACTATATGGTGAACCATATAAAATGAGCCTCAAAAATTAAGTATATTGAAATCATACAGAATATATTGTCTAACCACAACCAAATTAAAATTGAAATCAGTAATAAGAAGACATCTAGCTAAACCACACATACACACACACACACACACACACACATAAAATAATGCTTAGAGGAAACTTATGCTTTAAAGACATTTTTTAGTAAAAAAATGAGGTCTAAATTCCTTGATGTAAGGTTCCATCTCAAGAAAGCAGAAAAACACAAAAAGACCAAAATCATTAGAAAATTAGAAATAGTGAAGGTATGTGCAGTAACCAGAGAATTATAGGATGAGTTCAATAATGGACATAATAAAGCCAAAATCTGGCTCCTGGAAAAGATCAATGAAATTCACAACCCCTAGCTATACTGATCAAGAATTTTAAAAAAGAATGCAAACTACCAATATCATGAATAGAAAAGCAGGTACATCTGCAGATCCTATACACATGAAAAGGATAGTAAGAGAACATCACACACAAGTTTATGCAAATTCTAAAACTTAGATGAAATGGACAAATTCCTGGAGAGATTCAAGTTACAACTCAGTTAAAATATATAGATAACTTGAATAATGCTATGTCTATCTATTAAAGAGTTTGAATCCATAGTTAACAATCTTCCCCAGAAAACAAACCTCCAGGTGCTGATGGTTTTATTGTGGAATCTGAACAAACATTTAAGAAAGAAATTACACCAGTACAAACACTTTCAGGAATTAGAAGGAGAGGGAACACTTTCCATACTCATTTATGAGGCTAGCATTAACTGATGACCAAACAGCACAATCTCTAAGAAAACTACAGATCAAAATTCCTTATGAATTTAAATGCGAAGTCCTAAACAAAATATTAGCATATCCAATCCAGAAATATGTAAAAAGATAATATACTATGACTAAATAGGCTTTATCTCCAGAATACAAGTTTTATTTAATATTAAGGTAATTTTTAATGTAATTCAAAAACATATTAAGAGAACAAAGGAGAAAAATTGTTTCATCATTTTAAGAGATGCAGAAAAATGATTTTACAAAGACAAATATCCGTTCATGTTAAGAATACTCATCAAACTAGGAAGAGAAATTCCTCAGTTTGATAAAGGACATCTACAAAAACTAGAAAACCTGCAGCTAACATCATACTCGCTGGAGAAAGAGTGTTTTTCTCTGAGAGCAAAAATAAAACAGCAGTGTTGCTTTCACTACTTTTATTAAACTTTGTATTGTGTGGAGGCCTAACCAGAACCATGAGGGAAGAAAAAGATATGAGTCATAAAAATGTTAAAAGAAAAAGTGTGCTCATATGCAGATGACATGATTGTTTAATAGAATCTACAAAGGACTACTAGGAAAAATGTCAGTGAATTTAGGAAGGTCACCAAGTAGATAGTTAATACACAAAAAGCAATTACATTTAAAAGGTTGCATTTACAGTAGAGCCCCAAATCACTATATACTTAGGAATAAATTTAACAAAAGATGTGTAAGACAGAAAAATTATAACTGGAGAACACTGACAAGGAAATGAGAGAATATTGAAATGAATTAAGACTTATACTTTAATTCTGGATTGGAAGATTCAAAATAGATAATATACAAATTACACCCAGATTTATTTATATATTCAAAAAAATTCCAATTAAAAATTCCAACAGGGTTTTTTGGTAAAAGCTGACAATAGCTAATATTTGTGTTTAGTAAAGGATAAATAAAAGGGAACAGAATAATTGATAAACTAGTTGCAAAGTTTATCTGTTTTGGATTTATTTTAGTTCAATCATTTATAGAGTTCCTGAAAAATACTATAATCCTCCAGTTCTGAATTAGACATGCAAATTTTGTTGAGCTGAAAAGAATGCTTGCTGAAACATGTATGTGTATATCTAATTTTATCGTATATCAATATTTTATTATATATCATTTTATCATATATCAATATCACATATTATTGGACATTATTGTCCTTTTCTCAACTCCAAAGCTATCAGGATACATAAGAGTATATTTTCTAAACCTCTGGTTTGGAGGGAGAGGATTATATTAATGGTGGAAAATGCTATGCAATACAAATACTAAAGTTGACAGGAGTTGATTGGCTTTAGCATTTATTAAATAACCTAACCACTATATATTTTTAAATCACTTCTATAAAGTTCTTCCTAACCCTTTTCTCTGTCAGTCAGTCTAGTACAAAACTGTGACCTCAGTTTATTTTGTTGGAAATTTTTACCTGAAAAGAAGTGCCATTCAGTTTTAGCTGAGTATCAGGGGTTAGGCCAGGTTGAGAGAATATTGTATACATTTTTTAAAAGAAAATATTTTCAAACTGTTTGTAGCCCAGGCAGTGGTGCCCTCCTCAACCCCTTATGACTTGAAAAACTGATAATGCCAGACTGAGCTTCCCAGTTTTGTTGTGGAAATCTCCTTTTTTGGATATTATTAGTTCTGTGCTAAAAAAAAGATGCTACTATTTCCAGAGGAGGCAGGGGTTTCCAACTTGACTCTAAATGTCTTCCCTGCCGTTGTGTTTTTTGTCTAGACTGCCCTGTGGAGTCTATGTAAAGAAACATTCAAGAATCAAACCCACTGACAGCTACTCACAAAGATTTGCTGTTGCACTTGACAGGAAATGGCTTATCAATCATCTGAAAGGCCTTTTGTTTGGAAAACTAGTGTTTAGGAAGAAGAGTAAAGCAAACCTTGAGGGTCACTTGCTCAAAACTTGTCCATGTTTATATGCCTTAAAGTATTTCTTCTTGTTAAAGAAACATTTCTATATAGATTTTGGTAAGCTGACAATATTTCTTAAATAGTAAATAGGAGAACTAGGTATGATAGAATGAAGACAGAAAGTGGCTTGTTTTGGTATCCAGTCAAAACCCTCTTTATTGGAAAACATGCAGCTGAATAAGGTGAAGCATCTTGTTCAAGTCCCCATGGCTAGTTACAGTATTGGCTGTATTCTTTATAATATGCCACCCAAAGCCCTACATTTTACCTTCTGAGAGCAATATTAGCCTACTTATATTGAGTTGTCAAAATTTACATTTACAGGCAAATTTAAATGTAAATCTTAAAATGTAACATTTGAAATTAAAGTCATAGTTCCTAGTACACTAAAAGTAAGCTAAAGAGCTTCCTTTATAAAGTTTTACATGTAAGCATTAAAATATCTATATTAATCAGGACATATATGTTGATAACTGTCTTAATTACAGAGAGGGTTATAATATATTTATGACTGTTATTCACTACAATTATACAGTACACCAGGCACTACACATATTTGATCTTGAAAAGTAGATTCTATTATACACATACTTTAGATAAGGACACTGATGTTCGAAAAGGTAAAGGACTTCTCAAGGACACCTTGTTAATTAAATGAGACAGAGGATTGATCTCATTTCAGATCTGTTTGATATCAAAGCCTAAGCTCTTATCCATTTGATAAACTCAAAATGCTATTCTCTACAGCCCATACCAATAGTGAATCAAAACCATTTCTCTTCTTGTTTAATTTAAACTTTTTTCATGTAATTTTGTTCTCTATTGATAACTAAAATTTCTCTGCATTAAGTCTTCTATAATACCGTAAGTCCAGTCTGCAAAAATAACAGTAACCCTCATAAAAAATGGTCCTTAAGTCACCCTTTGGTCTCCTCTTAACTGAATATAGAATTTTATAGCATGGAAGATTGTTAGAGTTTATCACTTATAAACTAATTTTCACAAGGGAGACAGAGCCTCTTGTGAATTTGAAGTCAATCAAGTTTGAGAAAGGTGTGGGTTCACACAGAGGGTCAAGTCTAAAAACTAAATCTCCAAACTCTTCTGTCTTCTCTGTGTGCTGTACCAACTGGTGTGGCTGAAGTCGGAAAGGAGAAAAAAAGAGCAATCTAAAACCCATTATGTAGGCAAAATTCAACTCTGTAAGATGTCCCTTCCTGAATAAAAATGTCCTACAGCATAGGTGGAGTGTTATTATGCTGTTTGTTCATGTTTCAAGTACAGTCATGTTTCTGTTGTCATAATGATGAGAAACAAGGTTGACATGGTATAAAATCTCATGGATATGTGAGAAGAGATAATGTATGTGACTGTATTCAATGTAGTTGATACCTTGAATACCTGAAAGTTCTCTGCAGAATATTATTTTTAACTTTGCATTTGTTTCTCCTTAGTAATGCACAAAAAGAAAAAAAATATGAGCCTAGGTCTTTAATTAGGTGAATAGACAGATAATCTTTTCAAATAGTTGTACTTTCAGTGTTAATTTGGCAGTAGCTATTACTTGACATATTTAAATGAAACAATAGTTAACTAAAAAGGTTCTGGGCAGTGAAGGACACCATGAACAAAACAAAAGCAATCTCGTGAATGAGAAAATATGTAGGCAAATGGCATATCCAATATGTAAGGGGTTAATACCCAAAATATATTAAAAAACTCATATAACTCAATACTAAAAAAGCAGATAATCCAAATAAAAAATGGTCAGAGGAACTAAATAGACTTGTTTTCCCAAGAAGACATGTGGATAGCCAGAAACATGAAAAGATGCTTGATATCACTAATCAGAGAATTGCAAATCAAAACCACAATGAGATATTACCTCACAGCAGTCAGAATGGCCACTATCAAAAAGACAAGAAATAACAAGGGTTGGAGAGCATGTGGAGAAAAAGGACCCTTTTACACTGTTGGTGGGAATGTAAATTGGTGCAGCTACTATTGAAAAAAGAGTGGAGGTCCCTCAAAAAATTAAAAATAGAAATGCCACATGACCCAGTAATTCTACTTCAGGGAATTTACCTGAAGAAAAAAAAATCACTAATATGAAAAGATATGTGCACCCCTGTGTTTATTGCAGCATTATTTATAATAACCAAGATATAGAAGCAGCTTAAGTATCCATTAATAGATGAATATATAAAAAAGATGTGGAATATATGTGTAATGGAATATTACTCAGCCATAAAAAGAATGACATCTTGCCATTCGTGATAACATGGATGGACCTAGAGCGTATTATGCTAAGTGAAATAAGTCAGACAGGAAAAGACAAATACCATGTTATTTTACTTACATGTAAAATCTAAAATCTAAAACAAATGAACAAACACAACATAAATAAACTCATAAATACAGAGAAAAAATGGATGGTTGCCATAGAGGACAGGGCTGGGGAGATGGGCAAAATAGACAAAAGGGATAAAGAGGTACAAAATTCCAATTATTTAAAATAGTTCAAGCACAGGGATGAAAAGTACAGCATAGGGAATATAGTCAACAATATTGTCATAACTTTGCATGGTGACAGATGGTAACTACACCTATTGTAGTGAGCATTTTGTAATACATAGTTATCAAATCACTATGTACATCTGAAACTAATAAAATATTGTATATCAACTCTACTTCTGAAAAAAGAAGAAAAAAGGACAGTAACATCTTTTTGACACATATATTAATATTGAATTGCACACTTAATACATTGTTCATCTGAGATTTATTTTATTTTACAAAAAGTTTAATTTGATAGAAATGTTAATATTTTTAAAGTTTCCAAATTAAGCATAAATGGAGATATTTAAACATAAAAATAAATGAAATTATGAAAAATATAATGTTAAAATTGTAGCACAGGATTTTATGTGAACAGGAATATAACAAACAAGGGGAAAATAATTATTTTTGAATGTATTATATCACTAGGGTAGAATAAAGAAAAAAGAGATTATACATCAGGTGAAAGTCCAAATGATCCTAATGTGAAGAGAGTTGGCTTTCCTTTTTCTCCCTCAACATTTAATTTTTAGTTAATTTGGACACAGACATACAGTAGTAGCTACACTTGATTAATTTCCTGATTTATAGAGCCAAGTTTTTGTAGTGATTTGTTAATGGACTCCACAGTTTTACTGATAAAAAACAAGGCACATGGGAGTTTAATTTCCATATATTTAAACAGCTTTGGAAAAATCCTTTCAAATACCTGTGTATATGTTTTTTTAAGGGAGAGGGTCATTTGGTGTCAGAAAATTCTAGTAAAATGATAAGCTTTTCATTTAAGTCTCATTATACAACTCACATATCTCTAGAATATGTATCAATGACCTGGTTAAAATAATTTTCCTACACTGATATGTATGTTGCATAAGAAAATATTGGAGTCCATCTCTTTTCTATTATCCTAGGACCTAGCATGGATTAAGGCAAGGGTTCTCAGCTTCAGCACTGTTGACATTTGGGGCTAGATAACTCTTTGTTTTTGGGGTCTATCCTGGGCACTGTAGGATGGTTAACAGCCTCCTTGGTCTCTGCCTACTAGATGCCAGTACAACCCCCTCTTTCCTCCCTGATATCCCGACAAATCAAAGTCTGCAAACAAAATCCTGTCTGCAGACACTTGCCAAATGTTCCCTGGAGGACATAATCATCCCTAGTTAAGAACTATTGGGTTAAAGGTATAAAATACTTCACCGAAGTAAAGAAGCTCTTTTCTTTATGCCTCTGATTCTTCACTGTTTACAGTCATGGACACATTTGAGACTGTAACTAACTCTCAGAAAAATTCCATGCAGAAACAGCACTTTGTGTATTATGTCTTGGTGTGACAAGGATCCTTTAGGTCCATCCATGCTCTTTAGTTTAAACTATCTACTTTAAACAATATTTCTAAATAATATATTTAAATGAAAACGACAAATTGTGAAAATAGAAAAAAATGCATATTCTTCAGGAATTTCACACATTAAATCCTTTTACAAAACCTCTTTGTTCATCAAGGATTCAGTTTAACCTCCAGTCAAGTCACATCCTGCATGTGGGTAGGTAGGTAAATCCTGTCTCTCTCAGTACTATGGGAAGTCCACATCAGGCTGTTATTCTTTTCCCTTGACATCATATTAAGTAAATGTTTAACTTTAAGTACCTATCTCCTAGAAACCAGAGATCTGAATGTAACACCTTTAGTGATAAGAAATTTTGTAGTAAACCTAGGTATGTCCATGCAAATAAAGCAAAGAGGAGAGCTATGTTTGGAAGATATCTGGATGATGCCAGTCTTTAAAATAAACTATACTGCCACCACCCCCAAGAATGATATTCTAAATCAGTCCTTTTATATTTTCAGTTTGCAAAATATCTTCAATTATATCAACTATGTTAACTATATCTTCAGCAGAAGCACATTGCAATCAACATATTGTTAATGGAAATAATATTTTCCCAAACCCAAACCTCTCCTGATAATTTTATTTCTACTAATGACAGCTCTATATTTTAATCTCCTTGATTTTAAATATAAAAAGAGAATTTCACTCCCTCTTACTACCAAGCCTTGTTCACTGCATTCACATAGTAGCAGGGGTTTTAGATTTTGACAATATGAGTGTGAATTCAGTCCCTGTCATTTTTCGATGTGCAGTTTTTGGCAAATTATGGACACAGATTTCTGAGACATTCCTTATTGTAAAATAAAGGTAATAGTAACAGTATCACGAGCTTATTCCGAGAATTATCATATGCTAATTCCTTGGATATTCTGTCACCCAATATCAAAATAATAATATTTATACTTGTAATGAAAACAGGACAAAGAAACAGAAACAGATGTCTCAAAGAAGATTAGGTTTTCATTATTTGCTCAGTTTTTGATATTTCTATCACATATAACTACATCTTTCCAGTCCAACAATGATGTACTTTTGACACATAAACGATTTATGCAGGAATTTAAAATTTTATTTATTTTCCTAATGAATCATATTTTTTTCCCCTTCCTGACATGGATTTAAATTCACTCTATAAATGCTTAGGAAACCTGGAATATCCTAGCCATATTTCTCTTAAAACAACTTTCCAGAAATAAATGAGGTTAAAAAAAACCACTATTTAACATTAAAATTACTCATAGTATAAAATCAGCTACTTTATGAAGAGCTATAACCTTGTTAGATTCATAAACTTAATGAATTGCTACAATTTGATTGGGATTTAAATGTGATATTTTGTTAGCTTTTTTCCTTAATATATTAAATGTCATTCTGATAGAATGATAAATGTGCATTTATCTCAAGAAGTTTCAGGTAAATGTGCAAAGAAATACAGAAAAATTGCTTGGCACAGGGAAATGCATTTCGTCCTTCATTTAAAAAATGCTTATTTCAGTGGTACGTGATGATACATGGGAATATTAATGGACATGAGCCTTTATGCTCTCAATTTTTAGTTTCCATCTAAGTCAAGAAAAACTTCAAAGTATTTAAGTTTGGGGATATTAGTTGTGCTAAATAGGATGACTTTTTGTGTCAGTTCAAGTTGTAAATAGTACATATCAGAGAGGATATTAAATTTGCAGTTTCAAGAGAGAAAAAGAGCAAAACTCAGTTTGTTGTGTGATAACCAAGAAGAGCAGGTGGAAAAAAATGAGAAAAAAGAGGTGAGAGGTGAGCAGACCCAGACTGTGTAAGCCGTTGCAGCAATCTGGCATTTTATTGTACTTGTAGCAAAAGGCTATTAAGTATATATATATATATATATTTTTTAGAAGTGACCAAGTTGGTGTAATTTACATGTCAGCGAGATCACCTTACAAAGATCTGATGGGTGGACCTTGGTGGACAAGAATGCCAAATACTATTGACAATTCTATCAAGATGAGGACAGAATTGAAAAGAATTATGTCTCTTTCCACACTTGTACATTTATTTGTCTAAAAAAGAAAATTAAATGCTTATAGTCAGCCCCTGCATTCTTCCAGTCATCACATGCTCTGTAATTCCCCATAGTTTGTTTGCCAGCCTGTTTCATACATTCATGTTAATGGAAGGCTACTGATGGCACTTGAGCTTGCAACCCAGATAAATATTCAAACCAGTGAAGACTATTCTATTGCCTATAGCTTTTATGCATCCAAGCACCTGGCCACCTGTAATTTATCTTGTTTTATTATTTGGAAAACAATATATGCACATGATAAAAAAGTCATATATACAAAATGTACACCACAGAAAGTTATAATTTTATAATATTAATAATTTAATATTTTTTCTATTGTACTTTAGCTCCTCAGCCTCTCTCAAAAAGTATCCACTATCAACAGTATATTATGCTTCTCCTACATATTCTCATGCCATATATGCATATATGTAATTATATGTATATTTTCCTTTTGCTTTTAAAACAGGACTGTAATAGTCAAATGGTTCTGTTTATTTTTTAATTTTGCTGCACAGTATATACTTTCATTTGATTTTGTCTGTCCCTTTTTATCTCCTTCAGCTATTTCACTCAGACCACCACTCTCCTGTGGCAACCACCAGTTTGTTCTCCATGTTTTTGCGTATAAATTTCTGTTTTGTTTGTTCATTTGTTTTATTTTTTAGATTACACATATAAGTGAAGTCATATGATCTTTGTCTTTCTCTGTCTGGCTTATTTCACTTAGCATACCCTCTAGGTCTGTCCATGTTGTGCCAAATAATGTCACAATAATTTGTCTTTTTGATATTAGCCATTCTGACTGCTGTGAAGTGATACCTTATTTTGGTTTTGATTCGCATTTCCCTGTATTAGTGATATTGAGCAATTTTTCACTTTTCTGTTGGCCATCTGTATGTCTTATTTGGAAAAAATGCCTATTCAGATCCTCTGCCCATTTTTTAATCAGATTATTTGTTCTTTTGGTGTTGATTGTATGAATTATTTATATATTTTGGTTATCAACCCCTTATTGGATATGTCCTTTGCCAATATCTTCTCCCGTTCAGTAGGTTACCTTTTTGTTTTGTTGATGGTTTCCTTTGCTGTGCGGAAGCTTTTTAGTTTGATGTTGTTCGACTTGTTTACTTTTTCTTTTGTTTTCCTTGCCCAGAGAGACATAATCAGAAAGAAATTTCTAAGGCCGATTTCTGAGTCTACAGCCTATGTTTTCTTTTAGGAGTTTTATGGTTCCAGTTCTTGCATCGAGGTCTTTTTGTTCCTATTTTTTATTTTTATTCATGGCTCTTATCACTACACTACATTATATAACATATATATTTGTTTGTTTTTCTGTTTAATGCCTGCTTTTCTCACTACATTGTGAAATCCACAATGCTGGGCACTTTGTCTTTGCCAATTAGTATGAGCTCAAGTATTTGCTGAATGTGCTAATGAATGAATCATTTATATTGTCCCATGTCAGCCCATATTCTGCCATCCCACTCTTCTTAATGTTACATGGCATTCCATTGTACAAATACACTCATTTATGTGACCATCTTTCAATTGCTGGTTCTAAGAGCTGCAATGTGGCAACACATTCTTGTACGTATATCTTTGTGTGTCTGTGTGAGCACTAGCTTGTAATATGTGCATTTTGAATACTCTCACAAGATGACTTCTAGGAGGAAAATTATTCAATTCAAGTATGTGTGCTTTTAAATTTCATAGATATGGCCAAACTATATTTCTATAATGGAGTGCTAATTTAGAATACAGCAAAACAATGTATTTTCTCATATCCTTTGTGTTCATCAGTCTGGAGCCTCAGATGTCAGAAGTAGACTTAACACTTCAGGTAGGCCATTAACATATTTCACCTCTTATAGGTTTGGGTTTATTCATTTATAAAGTAGAGGTAATAATAAAAAATACCCTGAGTGTGGTTTCAAAGAGAAACTTACCTTGGGATTTGAAAATAAATAATAAGTGAAAAATGATAAAATGGCCTCCATGTGGTTACTTATCAAATATACTAAGACAGTAATAGTTTAGTGGCAATTTTTTTCATTGGCATAATTTAAGATGACATATTTTCTCCCATGGAAAACATTATATACTTTTAACATTTTTGACTGTTCTGACCTGGATTTTTACTTAAAAGATGACTTATAAAATAGTTCTAGCTTATCCTTTTTTAAAAAAAATTTTTATTAAAGTATTATTGATATGCATTCTTATGAAGGTTTCACATGAAAAAACAATGTGGTTACTACATTCACCCATATTATCAAGTCCCCACCCATACCCCAATGCAGCCGCTGTCCATCAGTGCAGTAAGATGCCACAGATGCACTGTTTGCCTTCTCTGTGCTACACTGTCTTCCCCGTGACCCCCAACACCATGTGTACTAAACATAACACCCCTCAATCCCCATCTCCCTCCCTCCCAACCCACCCTCCCATACCTCTCTCCTTTGGTAACCAGTAGTCCCTTCTTGGAGTCTGTCAGTCTGCTTCTAGCTTGTCCCTTTTTATTTTTAGATGATTTTGTTTTAGGAGAAAAAGCACTAGGAGCTTAATAACAATGCAACAAAAAAAGCTACTGCTTTTGGGGCAGTTATTCTAGATGGTCATCTTGTATTAAGTGCTTTCTAAATATTTATTTGATATTCATAGTTCTTTCAAGTTATACATTATTATTTCCACTGTTCAAATAAAAAATAAAACAAAACAAACTAACGCACAAAAGTTTTTAAGCAGCTTATCCTGGGCCACAGACCTAGACTAGAAGTTAAGAATTGTGAGCTCTAGTCCTAGATTCGCCATTGACTTGTTGAGGTGAATTAAGCAAGTTAAGTTCTGTGTCTGTATTTCTTGATCTAATAAAAGAAAAGGAGAGTTCAGGTGAGCATATGTTCCCTTGAAGGTCTTGTTCGCTTGAAGGTTCCCTTGAAGGATGCTCAATAGTGTTGTTTCTGAAAAAAATATTCCAAACCTAATCATGACGAACCTCTTCTACTCTTCATTGATTAAATAATTAACCAGTTCTTCTTCATGTGTGACTGAAATCTTTCTCTATTTCATTTAAGCCCATTTCCTTGTATTTGTTCCTCTGTAGACAAAACCATATTCCACACAAAAACAGTAATTATTTTTATTCCACCATCTGAGTAGGCAAAAACTTTGTTTAGCCTTTTAATACAACTAGGTTTCTCCCTTACAGTATTTAAAAAATTCTGTGGCATACACTTCAATTTCTTCATATCCTTTATTAAAATGCAGTCTCAAATTAAACCTAATATTCTAATAAGAGTTTTAGCTTGGGAACTAAAGACAAATATCTTCATAAGGGAAGAATGATTTCTTAATGCTTTAATATCATTATATTTTTAACATGTTCCAGAATCATGTGGATTTTATACTTACCATTATATTGCTGATATCGTTTAAAGATGACTGTTACCTTTTTCTTTTGAAGTATTTTTAGTACCTGTATCTAGTTATTTTTATCTTGCTATCTTATTTTCAGGTTATGAATATCTCTTTGTATTTTTACTCATTCAGTTTTATTTACTCTTGAGCAAATTTTCCCTCTAATTGTTTAAGCACATTTTATTTTATTCTAACAATGAGTATATAATCAAGACATTTGATATATTTTATTTCCTTTATATAGTTATTTATATAGTCATTGAAGTTATCTTGTGGGAAAAAAAATCTTATCATCTACAAATCGTTTCTTCGTTTCATATTATTGTCAAACTCATGACAGATATTTTCTTGGTGTGGCCTGCCCGTACTGTTCTGCTTGTTAAAAATTATAGAGGCAATACCAAAGTTCTTCTCTAGTCACTTCGGTTTTTCCCACCTAGCTTATTTTTTACATTTTATTTTCAGTTAGAAATTGGAAAATAAAAATTCTTCTTTATTTATTCATGAGAGATCAATTGCAAAGCACGAGTTTCTTTATAATGCCATCAGTTGCTGAGAAAATACCAAGACATATAAGCTTAGTGCACAGTGCTGATAATATGATATTATATCCTGTTCTTAAATTGATCTGTTAGAGTGATTCCACAAATGAGTGATGGTCAAAAGGATCTTATCATAAGAAGGATGTTAAAATACCATGAGTTTGTAGTTTAAGAAGAATGAAAAAGGAATCCTGTTGTTTCCTCCCAATATTATAAGTAGGATTAATGGATAAAGAATTATTAAGATGATTATAATATTTATAGTTGATCAGCCATACAAATAATCAGTCATCTATGAGTGAGTGAGCTTTGTGTTACTAGAGGCTGAAAGGAGACCTGCAAAATGAATTCTTAATCTCTGTAGATATATAGCTCAGACTAGATGACCTATACAGTTCTACATATTTACTTCATATCAAAGATGTGCTATCATGTAGGACATTGTATTAGGTGGGACCATATGAAATTGATTACTTTTTTTAACCACTTTTGACCTACATTAATGATACATAGTTCCACCTAATATAGTAGGATTAGCTGTTAAATTCTGAATGGCCTAATTGTAGCATATTTATGGCTCTGACTTTAGGGAGAATTTATTTGCTAACAAACAGTCTCTAGATTAGTCTCTCCACTGTTCTTTTTATTGTCCACCTGTGTACTTCATTCATTTTTGCCATTTGGAGGCCTACTTTAACTGGGCATAAGCCAGTCTTTGTAATTCAAGTCTGCAACTATTTATTGAGTTTTAATATATGGAAAACTCTGTGTTAGCCTCATCTGATGATAAAAGATGATGGGAGAGAATCTGGAAGGGTCTGATGGATGTCAGATGATGAGATTCTGTGCTTCTGATGCTCAGAAAACTGCTCTCCTTCCCATGCCGCTTCCTCTGTTTTCTAATGACAACTGTGCAGATCCCACCTGTGGTCACATCTGCTGTCACTTCTTATCACTCTTAATACCTGTTACAGAGTAGTAATTCAACAAAAAGGTCATGCGGTGAATGCAAAGAATAACTCTGATACTTAGTGTTGATGCCAGGAGATATTTGGCATGACAGTGAGATCGCTATTGTGGGTGTATCTTAAGTTAGGCACAGTCCCTGAGATGAGGATGTATGTTAAAGTAATTGAAGGAAGTGCCCCTGGGGTGTTTCCTGGAGCACACAGTAGAAGCCATGGAAGGGTGTAGTCTCAGGTCAAAAGTCCCTCAGATGGTAGCTTTAGCCTGATCCTGCTGGGGAACTCTGAAGAGTAAGTTATGCCTTACATTTAGTTTAGTCTCATCCAAGGCAAGAGAGCTGGGCTTTCATACTGCTACACTGTACCAAAAGCTAAGGGCCGTGATTGGGGGTGGACACATTAACCCCCAGATGCTTCAGAAGCTTTACTCCTGTGTGCAAAAGCAGCTCCAGTAGCTTGAGGACAGAAGAGTTGGGTAGTGGTACTGATGCTTGGAAGGAAAAGGGAAATGGGTAGTGAAAAAAAATGGTGAAAAGAGATTTGAGGGGACCTGGTTGGAGGATGCACATTAACAGCCACAGGGTGTCTATAAGCTGACTATTGGGAGGGCTTTATGGCTACTGGTTGTGCTCATTGAACCACCAATAAACAATATGACTTTAAGAAGTTTGTAGAAACCTAATAGGAAGGTGAAGCTAAAACTAATGTCATGGTGAAAATGCTCTTCACTTCCCAGGACTTGTTGCCTGGGGGGGGGGGTTCAGATCCTACAGTTGTTATACACCTACACACGGCTTATGCCCATTGAAATAGTAATCTGGAGCACGGTCGTGGAGGGCAGGGACTTTCAACAGAAGAGTTATTTGAAGTTCTCAGCAATTACCACTGGAAGTCAGCACAGATAAAGGCAAATACCTTTCCTTTTCTTACATGGTGGAAAAAGAAAGGTTTGCCAGTATAAAATCAAAATCTTGATTAGGCATGCTTAAAACTTGGGGGCCAAAATGTTATAGAAGAACTCAGTTTTCAGATACTAATTAGTCCTTTGTAAAGACTTTAGTTTCAAAGAGGTTTCATATGCGGTTATAATAATTTTAGGATAAACTGTTGTATGTTACATGTGATATGGGTCTCATTGTAACAGCTGCCAGCTCCTGAAGACTAAAGCTTTAAAGGTTTATTCAAATGGAGCAGTGACCCAACTCAGAACCTTTCATCCAATATCTTGTGGCTTTAACAGGAACTATTAAATATGTCAGGAAGACAAAGAGTCAATATAAAGTACATAAAACTTTACAGGATTTTTTTCTTGAGAAATACAGTCTTCTTCCTTTAAATAAAGGACTCTGGAAAGACTCTTGGCAGCTTCAACAACATATAAAAAAATACTCATTTTGCCAACATTGTGAACTTGCATTGACCTGACTCACAATGACCTATATAGTCTTTTGTCATATGGAAATTCAATTTTGATTATCTACAACTGCAGACAGTATCATTCCATTTATATAAATTAGCTTTATTGATAAATACAAAGTGTTTACTCATTTAATAAAGACAAGAGTTTTTTCAAGAGGATCCAAACCTAAGGTAAAATGAGTCACTCTCAAGTGAAAGGAAATAATCTACCTTTATTGGACACTCTTTAAAACGAATTACTTGCTTTCTCGTATATCATTTTCAATACTCTTTCCCTTCCCCAATTTTGTAGGAAATTCCCATATTCAGAGACAGTTATTAGGATGCATTTACTAATTATACCAGCAGTTTGACCTTAACAAAAGTGTCTGGCAAGTCTCATTTTAAATTAAAACTGAAACTATTTGATGCAAATTTGTTGTGGTAATCTGTGACTGGAAATAATTCTCTGAACTTCCATAATATGTTAACTCTGTAGTGAAATCAATTTTTCTAGTATAAGCGTAGATGCTGGGAATTTCAGATGAAAAAATATGTAGTGTCTGAGCAATCATATTGGTAGGCCACTTACAAAATAAAAAAAAAACCTAGGCTCAAGAAAGATTCAGAGTAAAGGCTTAAAATGTGGACTACTTCCGGAAGATATTTCAACAGCAATTTGTTCAAATAATTAACATCATTTCAACTATAACTATATAATTTTAACCCAATCACATAAATATACAGCTTGTTTTAATGATAAAGAATTATTACTAAGATATTTTTACGTGACAAAATATGTACAATAAATGATCGATCAGATTGAAAAAAGTATACTGGAATTTTTTCTTTTCTTCATTTTGCTTTAGCTAATGGGCTTTGATTTTAGCGTGGACCTCCCAAAGAACATGAATGTGACTCAGGGTGATGCAGCCCCAATGATCTGATTGCCTTGTCACTGCATTCAAGAGAAGAGAAGTAGTGTTGCACAATCCAGGGATATAACATTATGCCAGGACTAGTCTCTGTCTCCTCTCCTATTTATTGTCTCTGCTTGTGCCACCCTTCTACCCTCTTTCTCCTCTTATCTTTATTGCAAGGCCTACCAATTTACTGCTTCTGCTAAAGTGCTTGTGAGGGGTATGCGTTTGTGTGTGAGTGTGTTTTTAATTTCTGCTTTTGCTATAAACAGCTATGTCACGCCCATTCAAACTTGGACAAAGGATTCCTTTATTCACTGCTGAGCACAAGTGCTCCTCTATTTGCCCAACTCAAGGGCATTAGCCAACCTGTAGATATTTGCATCTAAGATGAGACCCCATCTTTGTGCAATAAACTTCGGTCAGAGAAGCTCTTGCTTCTCGTCCAGCAGTATCTTGGGTCTAGCCTTCAGCAAAGCCATCCTTTACTGATCTCACCTCTCCCAGGCTGTGTTTCTAGGTGAACAAGAAGAATGCAGATTTAGCCTTCTGGTTCCAGCTACCCAAACACCTAAAACTGACTAAAACCAGTTTATTTTGATAGATAAAAAGCTTTCAAATGTACTAACAACTCAAAGGGATTTCCACTGGGTTGGCAATATTTAAAATTCCTTTATATGGAACACAGCTTTTCACTTTACATTTGGAAGCATTAAAGCACCAATTCTTGGCTAAGATAACGCAGGAGGTCAATTAGCCAATTGTTCAACTCCTCTAAATGCTTGAAAAACAGTACAGGCCATGGTGCTTGAATTGGTGCAGACAGGGATCTGCTATCAAGCCTATTATAAATCATGAAAGAATCATGAGAGCAGATCCAAGACTTATAGAGCAAAATTACGCCTGCTTTACCAAGTAACTATTTTCTTCTGTAGAAGAGCGGCTGGTCCAGCTCACTGAGGCTGAATTTCTGGCCCAGGAAACCAGGGAGGAATTCCCTGTGACAAATTAAGTAGGAAAAAAAAAAAAAAGCTCAAATTGGAATTACCAAGAGGTCTTTGCCTTCTAGCAAAAATAAACTACCATAGCATTACAGCCCCAGGAAGAGACTTTAAGATGAGTGAGAAATGGAGTCCTCCCAGCAAGAGGGATTCAGGTAGTATTGACAATATTGATCACGGCTCCTGGAAATATCCTGTCCTCTTCACTTCTTTGGTATTACTCTCTTTCTGTCTTCTTCTCTAAACTCTATAATCATTCCTTCTCTGTCCCTTTTGAAGACCTCCTCTTTATATAATTAATATTTGAGTTCATGAGGTTTTATAATATACTCTTTTTTTTCTGCCCTACTTTCAAACTATGTGATTTTACATGGCTTCAATTGCCATAGATACCTCAGTGACTTCATTTACATTTCTCACCTAGGACTCTGAGCTCTAGATCCGTATACATTTTATTATGGAAAAACATACATAACATTCACTGTTTTAACTATTTTAAGGTGTGTAGTTCAGTTGCATTAAGTGCATTCACATCGTTGGGCAAGCATCACCACACCATCCATCTCCAGAACTTTTTCATTTTCCCAAACTGAAACTCCATACCCATTAAATAGTAATCCCCATTACTCTTTTCCTCGAGCACCTGGCAACCACCATTCTACTTTCTGTCTTTATACATTTGCCTGTTGTAGGTACTTCATGTAAGTGGAATCATACATTATTTGTCCCTTGTGTCTGTCTTATTTCACTTAGCATAATGTTTTCAAGGTTCATTCAAGTTACATCACATATAAAAATTTCATTTCTAAGATGAATAATATTCTATTTCATGTATAACACATTTATCGTAGCATTAACCACATTTTGTTTATCCGTCCATCCATGGATGGGCATTGTATTGTTTCCACACTTTTAGCTATTGTAAAAGATGCTGCTTTAAACATTGGTGTGTAAATATCTGTTCAAGGTCTCTGCTTTGGGTAATTTTGGGTATATACCCAGAAGTGGAATTGCTGAATCATATGGTCATTCTGTTTCATTTTTTTAAGGAACCATCATACCATACCCTTTTGATATACTTCGCTTTACATTTGAATGTGATATAGACTCTTCAAAATGAAAATGTTTCATCTTTTCCATAAAATATGGTCCTTCATTAGTGCTCCCTTGGAGAATGGCACTGCCAACAAGGCAGGCATATAAGCCAGAAAATAAGTTACCCTTGATATAACCATCTTCCTTACCTTTCATATGACTGTTCAGTAAGTTTTAACTCTGAAATACTTCTTAAATCCACTTATGTTATTCTATCCATCACCATTTCTCTCTAGACAGAATTCTTATTATCATTTTTATTGTTGCAATAGCCTTATAACTGGTTTACCCACATCCATTCTCACTTCCTTATTCTCTGCAGTATGGTCAGAAAGTTCACACATAAACATGTCACCCACCTGATGGAAATGTTCAATGGTTTAACAATGTTAGGATAAAGAGCCCAATTCTTAATACGGCTGGAAAAGCCCTGCATCATCCAGCCTCCCCATCCTTGGCTTCATCTTTCACAGATCCTACCTCTTTCTCTGGTTTCCCGTCATACTAAGCTTCCTCGGGTTTTTAATGAGTCATCTCCTGCCTGGAACAAGGACATGGTGAATGATACTCTAACCAGGAACCTATGATCTTTCCTCATCACCACCATGTGGAAACTATCCTTCACCTCTAACATCAGCTTAAACTCCCTTTTAAAGACTCTCATTAATACATTTCTCTTTTTCCTAACAACTTATCATAGAAATATTTCCAAATGTTATCTTTTTGGGTTTTCTTTTAAATTAAAATCTCATTAGCAAATAAGTCTCAGAGGGTCATCACCATGTCATGTCTGCTTTTACAAACTTCTGTGTGTCTAACCAATAACACAGTTCCTGGCACAGAGCAGACAGACAGGGCTTGTGGAATCAAGGGATTAATCGATTTATGCCTCTGTGTCCCTCACCAGAATTAAAGCTCCTTTCTCAAATAAGGGTCTGGCATTACCTTTTTCATGTGGACATCCCCAACATCTAGTGCATGCAGGCATCAGTCATGTTTGCTGAATGATTTGAAGTTCAGCGGAGCTTTTAAAATTAGCCAGAAGCATACCCCTGTCCACAGTTATATTCCTACCTCTCCAAGAAAATCCTACACACTATGTCCCCTTACCTTTATAGAGTAGTTGGCTCACTCTTTCTTTTTCCTAGAGGAAGAAGACAGCATTTGGTTTAGGCAGGAAATAAAGATAAGCAAATAAATAAATAAATAAAATGGCTAGGGGTGCTGGGAAAGACAGGGAGTGTAGGCTAATTTATCCCAGGGTGAATGCAAACTACTTCTGGCTGTCTCAGTTTGTTGAAATGGAGAGAAATGCATTCACAAAATCAATAGATGAATACTGAATGCCAAGAACTATACTGGTTTCTTCTAGTTAGGAAAACACATCTGCAATAGCAGCTACAGTGGGAGTCATAGCCTCATGAAGGTCATGGTCATTGCTAACCTTCTCTGAGTGCCAGAAGCAGTCTGCACTGATGAAACTGAAGAACCAGTGATGATGTGATCCTTTTTGGTGTTATAGGAGAGACTTCATTGTTATCACAGACTGCTCTGGACTTGGGAGCTGCCTCAATATTGGAAATGAGGTGATAAACTTTAAGGTGACATGACTTTCATGTCACCTTAAAGCAGAACTTAAGTTTTGTTTCATTCTGCTCTATATTTGGTTATGTAAATTAAATCATATGTGAGGTATCATGATTAATTAGGCATAGACAGAGATCTTCACAAGTCAGGGCATCCTTTGACAGCTGATTACTATGCTTTCTCTGCTGCCTGTTGTGTTAACTAGGTCCACTATATTTCTGGTGGTTATCTGTGTTCTGAAACCTTTTGATCCCATGGAGACTGGGGAGCCTGTTAAATTGTATTTCGTTTGACCAGCATTCCTGGCCTAAAGCTAATAATGCATTCTTTCAATATTTGTGTGTTGTCATCACCTGTATCTTCCTCAAGACCTTTGTGAAACAAACCTCTTTGAGTTTGAGGGTGGATATGTGCATCATATGGTATGATTGCCACACAACATTCCTCTTCTTGAAATAATATGACTACCTTCTATGGTATATCAATGTCATTTAAAGTGCTTAACATAATTGCATCTAAGTTTGCATTAGTCAATCAGAAAACTATTAAAGCTTCAGCCTTCTGCCCAACTAGTACACTGGATTCATAACCTCTGCTCAGTTAATGCATGTAAAATAATCACTCTGATCTAAAGATACACCATACCTTCCATAGTGGAGCATTTTTACAATTTATTTTCATGATTATTTGCCAGATTGGTGATGTTTTTAACAAAGTTCCTAAAATATTTTTGCTTGAATGCTTTTCACTGCTTTCACCCTGTACTTCACTATCTCCCACTACCAGGTCATGTTAAATCTGAATGTTCATACAGGCAAGCAACAATAAGGGATAAAGGAGGACTTGTTAGTGTCCTCTGCTGAGAAATAGGGGACTGCTTCCCTCGGCAAAGGTTACCTAGCAGGGTTTGGGAGGGCATTTTGGATATTCCAAGTCTTCTATATCTTCTAAATCTTACCATTACATTTACTAAAATGTTACTCTTTTTCAGATCAAGATCCTACATTTTACACTTTGAGACTTTTGACTTTAAATGACCAAAAAAAAAGTAGTCTTTGGAACAAGAAAGAATCACATGAAATACTCATAAAAGCAGTTCCATGTTTGCCTTCTTCAGTACCCATAAACCTGCTCAGTGCAGGGGGTCCTTCTTGCCACTAAATGTTAAGAAGGGCAGGCCCCTTGATTTCTCAGTTTTTAAGAAGCATCAAGTCCCATGGTTACTCCAAGTCAAAAGTAAAGCCTCAGTTCTGTAACTGAAAGCATCCAGGCCAAAATATTGCTCAATCCTTTGATCTCAAATTTATAGATAAATGTTCTTTCACCTTTCTACAGCTTAACATCTCCACTTCTCCCTCAGATTCTTTAAACTCTTCCAGTGTCAAGCATTGCGAGAGATGAACAGTAAGGGAAATAGGAAACTCTTTCCTCACTTCCATTATTGTATGATGGCTGCATGTGCTGTGAAGCTGAGCATGAGGAAATCAACATGTGCACTTCTATAGGTTCTTAGAGATACTACCGCTGGGCTCTCTCTCTCTCCTGTGGCAGAGGTGATGCATTCTATTTCTCTTCCTTAGGCCTTAGTTTTCTAGTACTCGACTCTTTCTAATTTTGTCTAAGTAGAGAAAGCCCATGTAACTAATATTTTTTACTAATGAAACTTACATTGTTTCTGGAAATAGGCAGAGAGGGCATAACAAATAAATACCATTTATTGAAAATAATAAATGCCTAGAAAAGTGATGTTACACCAATATAGAAATATACATGTGTACATGTATATATTTTTTAATTAATCTCTTACATAGTGGTACATTTTTTATTTCAATTTAACAGAAAATTAAATTGTTAAATCGAGGCACAAAGAAATTAACTTGCTGAATGTCACTCAACATAATAAGTGGAGAAGTATGTGTGATTAAAGTCCATGCTCTTAACTAGTATACTATCTTAATTCACTTAACAAATAACAAATTTGATTCTAGCAGTCATCTGTATTTGGAAAAGTATAGAAAAAAATTGTGAGTCAAGGTAGGTGATTCAGGGTGAGGGCTTCTGGTGTAGTCGGTCTGGTTTGATATTTAAAGTCTTCTCCTTCCCAGTTGTGCAGTCGTGGGCAAGGCATTAAACACTGTGCCTCAGCTACCTTATCTAAAAAACAGGACCTCACAAATAGTATTATATCTCTTGAAGGGTTGTTATGAAAAATAAATAAGTTAATTACATGTGAAACACTTAGAAAAATGCTTGGCATATAGTAATGATCTAATACATGTAAAGTGGGTCAAAAAGTATTTGGCATATAGAAAGGACTCAGTAATAAGTTAGCAATCATTATTATTATTATTATAGTATCATTAATATGATTGCTAATATTACTCCTACTCCAAGTCTTATCTAAAGCTTAGGTTGACTTTTGGATTCTTTCAAGAAAATAAATTATACATCATATAAATATAACTGATGAATATGAAAATACTTCCTAACTGCCGTGCTTCAGGAGTGATGTGTGTATGTATGTGAATGTGTGTCTGTAGCGTGAAGAGGATGAAGTTACCCAATATTTCTTAGGGACTTTATGGGGTCTCTGATAGGCCTCAATTGTCGTGAGGAGAAATTTCATCTTTGTTCAATCTAAAATAGTATGAAAACAGTTGCTAGCTTTGTAACTAATTCAAATGATATGCAGGAACTTTTTTCCATATCAGTCCAACTGGAAATCCAAATTTGACATGTGAAAAGGCAACTTGAGAGATTTTGAGGAAATAACCATGAATTACACTTTATCTGAAATTGAGGGATTTTATTTATCACATATAAAGGTTTACCCTGTAGATGTCTTGGCCTCAAGTTTTCAGACTGCATTAGTCAGAAATAACTTTTTGCCAACCACATTTATTCCTGCTCTAGGTGAAGGCCATTTTCTCAAAGTAATTAACTGGCAGTTGTGCTCAATCCATTTCTCCTTCTTAGGCTCCTCTATTGCAATGCACTGCAATACTCTCTTCTCTCTGTAAAGCTACAAATAGGCAGTAGCTGTGAAAACTTGAATTTGGAGTTTCTGAAAAATGAAAGTCTGAGACCTAATGAAATGGCTCCAACATAATGTTGGGAGCGTTTGAGAAAATGTAGTGTCCTTCATCTTCTTGAGTGGTTTGGTTGGCAGACGTATTTTACCTGATCACAAGCCAGGGAAAATGATGTGAATGTCACTGAATAATTAATTAGGATAGGCTAGGAACCCTAGCCAATGCAGTGTTCAAAAGTGATTATCCAAGTAACCCAGGGCCTACGCCTCACATTACCTCAGGTCCATGACTACCTTTGGATAAGCTGCCCTGTACAAACTAGAGCTCTCAAAGAACATTTCCACATTATCAGATTATTTAACAGCAGTTCAGTCAAAAGCCAACACTCTATGTGATAAGAAATGTTTATACATGTAGAAATTATTTTGATATAATATTTCAGCATGCTTTTCTCTAAGTCATGTCAGTTTCTAACGTTGTATACATAATTTTGTTTTTCCCTTAGGAAGTTAACTTTCATTCTGAAGATGTTAGTCCTATATTAAGATAGACTGTTTATGAGATTAATTAAAAGTTCCTGTTTTTACAGCATGTAAAATTCAATACTTCATCCTGGGGTCATTGTTCTAAAAATTGATATGCTTTAAGCCTTCAGTGAAATCAGTTTCATGACTTTTTAGAAATAATTCTCCCAAATATGTTAATACTACTGAGAAATTCATTTCAGTTAGAATTATTTCAGTTGAAAGTGACAGAAAACAACCAAAATTAGCCTTAGCAAATAGGTTCAAGAAAATGCAAAGACCAGGTAGGGCTTTTCAGGGACTCAGGAATATCTCTGGGCCTTGGGTTTCTTTTATCTCTTGCTTCCCCTTCTTCTGGGTGGATGTCATTGAATATAAGCTCCCACCCAGCTGAGGATGAGACACTGATCAAAAGCAGATGAAATAGATGCCAAATAGGCAAAACTCTTCACTGTAATGTTTAGAAACAGATTCCTTTTTGTGTATTCAGGAGTTTTTCCCTTTAAGCCTGCAAATTTGGAATATAGAAGAGAAGAAAAGCCTAGGGTGTGAAGCATCCTGGAAATTGCTCATAACCCATTCTTATTAAGATTCATGCAATGTCAGTTCATGTTACATAAAGATTTAGTAAGTAAATGGGAAACAGCAGTGTTTGAGGTAAGGTGAAGACAGAAAAAAAAGTTATCAGAAAAAAGAGAAGGTTTAATTTTTGATAGTTACAAGTTTTAGTGAGGGTCTCAGAAGTAACCAAATAGTAGAGTTTGCCCTGTTATTGTGGTAGATAAATTAGTACAATAACCTGGAGTAGTTTGCCAAGCAGCCGTGTCTGAGATTATGTCAGTATAGCAGAACCCTCTGATTTTGTGACTAAGAATACAACCCACATAGGGCCAATCTCAGAGCCTCATACCACCCTCTCCCCTGTGTATTTGATCTGAAGGATGGACACATGCTCCAAGCTGGCCCACGTGGATGATTCCTTTCCTGATAGTCTTCAAACTGGTGCAGTGAAATAGAGACCACAGCACTGAGGGCCGGCAGCCACATCCTACTTCAGGTGGAGAAACTGTTTTGAGAGAAGAATTTGGCACAGGGAGGCAAGCAGAGATGGGTGACGGAGGAGAGAGCTGCATGACATTTCACATACTAATTGCAGTGCCGGAGGCTACCTCAAATTCTACCCTCCCCACATATTCAAGCCAGTAAGTACTGCTTGAGCACAAGTGAGTTTCAGTTATGTGTTTGTTACTTGAAATCAAAGTTCTGACTAAACCAAGCAATTTAGGAACAATCTAAAACATCAGGGAAGATTTTAAAAAGCATTAAGCAACAACAAAAAAATAAAACTCCCGAAGTGTGGTAGCGACAAAGCAAGCAGAATATTAAAAACGACTATGCAACAAAGATGGAAGAATTACGGCACTGAGAACAAGGAAACTTGCTTTTGGTTTCTTTTTAGAAATATTAGACAGGTCATTTAGATCAAGCAATTAAATAATCATACCCCAAGAAAATATAAACAGTAAAGTGCTGTGAATGAAGCTCATCTTAGAAAGAAACTTCAACAAGAAGGGCCAAGACCAGGGATAACTTGTCAGCATAAAGCTCTGTAGATAAGCCAAATTACATTAAGCAGTAACTGTCAGGTTTCCTACCATTAGTTTCATAAATGTGAATATTTTCTCCTTATTGTTTGACTGTATCACCTTTCTCTGATAGAGTGAAGCAATACAAATATTATTTTTTGAAAATAAGTGTGTCTCATATGGTGTTGATTTGTATAACTGGGAGGGAAGCCTATTCTGTCTGTGATCTGCTCCTGTCCTGTCTACCCCCTCTACTATCCATGTGCACATGGCTTCCCGGTGGGCTTCCACTGCTATCCATCCACTCCTGTGCTGTCTGGAAACCACAGTAACTTTGACGCCAATTCAAAGTTACTCTCTGTGGGGATTTGCTTGATAGATTCACTTTTTTTTATTATTTATTTTTTGGCCTTGTGTTTTCCCCTTTCTCTTCACCTACCATTTCTTTTTCATTATTTGTTTCCTTACTTGTTTTTCCACCAAAAAGATTTCCTTTCATGTAAATCCTCGTCTTGAGGTCTGCTTTCAGAAAGCCAGACTGAGAACACGGTGTGTCCTATAGGCCGACAGTACATCAGCTGGCAGGACATATCCAGGATTAAGTCCTACTTTGTCTTTTTTTTTCTCATGATAGCATTTCTTGGAGGCTATTTGTCCTGAATAGACATATTTTGTCCTTATGTCCAGTAATCTTGTGATTTTTTATATCGGTAAAGATGCAACGCTGATTACATGGATGGGGACCTCTTTTCCTGCTTGGGAAGGAGCCTTACTGACTGGAACCACTTCTTTATCTTGAAAGCTTTCAGGCCACAGCCATCGCCTTAGAGAAGGGCACTCCAGACTGATAAGAGATGCCTTGCAAATCCGTTCTTTTTAATGAAAGAACATCCTGTTTTCTATCAATTTCAGTTTGTGAACTTGAGCACTAACTCATGCCTTGGAAGTCTGTAGCTTTTATATGTAAAATAACCAAACAGGAATATTTGAAGTGAAACTTAATAAATTAATAGGTTTGGTAGTGATTATTCAAGATAAGAATTCCTGGGAATTCTCTTTAATAACAGAAAATGCTTACAGAAGAATGAAAATGATATTTTAAGTGTTTTGACAAGCAGAGATTCTCCTTTTCAATCTCTGTTGTTATTCAGTATTTTGAAAATAAAACCGTCACCCCAAACAACTACCTACTAGCAAAATATTTGAGACTGTCAGAATTTGATTTGCTCTAGCTGAACTAGATTCTGTGACTCCCACTTTGCCTTCGCCCTCTCCCTCCTGCGCATAAGCTGTCTGGTAGGGTGTCCTTCTCTGCCTGTCCTTGATATTATACCACAGGCCTTTGAAACTACTGTAGGGCTTTTTTTTTTTCCTAATTTTAGTTTTCTCTTTCTTTTTGCCTGGTACATTTGTTTATTTCCTTGTTTTGGCGATTATTAAAAAAATGATTGACACATTCACTCACTGAACCGCATGTGTACAATTCAACCTAGTTGTAGCTTACCAGACAAGGAAGGATTTTTCTTTTTACTTATCCTTCACAATCAAATAATTAAAAAACAAAACAAGCAAGCAATCATTCACAGAACAAAAGTCACTAGGTTGATATCTGTACTTGTCAAGGCAAAGTTATAACATTTTTTATCAGTTGCCTTGTATCTTTCCTTTAACACCTTTCCTCTCCCCTCTCCCCTACCTCCTATCCTGGACCTTTTAATCATGGGTGCTAGCTGCTCCGCATGCAGTCCTTGGACCGGTAGCATCTATAAGAATCATCAGGAAACTAGTTAGAAATTCAGAATCTTTGGCCCTCCCCAGACTTACGGAATCGCTATCTGCATTTATATAAGAATCTCCAATAGATTCATATGTGCATCCAAGTTTGAGAAGCGGTGGTGTAGAGGGCAGGTTACAGTGCTTATTGTTGAAACCAATTACCCCTTTTCATCTCTTGTGTGGGTAATATGTGACAATTAAGGTAAATAGTATTGCACTTATATTCTTTTTAAAATGACATTAGCTTAAGGCATAAGTTTATTACAGAGAGAAAAGATGGTACATGCTGAAAACAATTCTATTACAGATTGTATAGGATTTTTGCTTTACATCACAAAAACATAGAAAACAAAATTATCTTTTAAACCAGAATTTAAAAAAAAAAGATTATCATCTTTCAATTGCCTACATAGCATAGTCCACAAAATAACACTGAAAAACAAATATGCTGTGTTACCGGCAGGTTTGTCTGAGTTAGAAAGATCTAAGTTATTCAGACTATCTTGACACTTTGATACTGTAGAATATTTTTCATCCAAGCAAAAATATGATGTCTGTTACCTGGATAGATATGGCCTAAAATCTGTAAGCTGTTTACTTGTAAGGTTAAGTAGCTACTTCTTACACTATTTTATAAAATAATAAGTGTCTCTTAAAGCAAACAAATGTATTCAAATGCAATGCTGGCCTTTCCAGAAGAAACAAGTGTAAAACAAAATTTTCTGTTTTCTCTGAGGCTCCTCATTAAATAAAAACTGTATTTGTTCTTATTATCTAAAATGTTTGAGGCTTTATAGAGGTTGCATACAGCCTAAGAAAGATTAGTTCCTATTTTTACTGCAAATTTTAATAAATAATTTTGTAAATATTCACTATTCGAATGTTTATTTTAAAGGACAATGCTTAGAGTCAAATCACAAAATATAAAATTAATGAAAGTGAATGTAATTAATTTTTATTAGTTTTTTTTTTAACACAAAACCTGTGAGGTGTTTTCCCTAATAATACATGTTTGCAAAGAATTCCTACCTTTAATGAGTTTTTGTTGTCCTTGTTATATTTGCTTTAATTGCATTACTTTCACCCTATGGGATACCACTGTGTTATGTTGATAGATTGCCATTATCTACTATAATTTATCTGATTCTAGAACTGTCCTGAAGCTTGGGATAACCAGAATTACTTTCATACGCCATTTGCTTATATTTCCTAAACAAATATTTGAATGTTTATTATATGAACAATGTAGATTTGATATTGGGAATCCAATAGTAACTAAAATATAGTCCACACACAATAACTCATACTCTAGTTGGAGATGAAGGACAAGTGAAAATGTAATTGCTATTGGGATACTAGAAGCCTTGGAGCATCACAGGCAAATACTGGAAGCACATGAGAGGAACACTGAACTTCTATGCATCAGATCCATTTTTGCTTTTCCTATTCTCTGTAACAATGTTAGGGGTAGTTCCTCTTAAAAACTCATATACAGTTCAGACAGATTGAACTGTCTGAGAAAACTGTTTAAGGTTGAGAAAACACTGAAAAATTATTCCTATTTCATTTCATATGTATTACACATTATTCTTGACAATAAATAGACAGATCCTTTTTATGTTTTGATAGTTTATAAAGGCCATTTTATTACATATTCATCCATATGGTTCCTTTTAAATTTATTTAAAAATCTGCTTCCTGCAGAAGCAAATGTTCATACCCATTAAACTAACTCTTCTCCCTCTTTTCTTTCTTCACTTTCTGCACCTATCTTTGGCCCACCATGACAGTGGTCAAAATCCCCAGAATGAGTCATAATATCTGGCTCCAAGTGTCCTAAATATTTCTTGCAATTGATTTTGGAATTGCCAAATTTGAAAATATTCATTCATTCTATTTCTGGTGTAATCAAAATATTCCCATGACTGGTCTCAATCACAATTTTATTTTCCCATGTTGTCTTAGCTAGAAAATACTCTGGTGATTTTATTATAATATAACAAAAACTGTGCCTCATGTATGTTTCCAGACATCTAAGGAGTGGTTATTTACTCAAAATCTTCACAGTCTTTCTGTGACCCTCTTGCCACACTATAAGTGATGCATTTCTCATTGATATTTTCCTCTATTATATGACAAAAGGTTATTACTATTTCTCTAGATCTGGAACATGGGTTTTTTTCTATGTAAATTGGCTGGTCAACAAAACTTTCGATTTTTCCCCAAAGTGAGGCACTTGGAAATCTCTTTTTAATCATTCTCATTCTGATTTACTGTATGTAAGTATCCCCCTTATTCAGTAGTAATATGGACTTCAAAACATTAAACTAACAAACATTTATTAATCATTTCTCATAATACCAGGAATATGGGGAAAACACTGATAAATGGGGGGAAAAACCACTATATTAGATGAAGCTGATTATTGCTTTATTCGAGCACATAGCCTCGTTAGTACCTCTTCTGGCAGTCAGCCCACTGTGGCTCCTCCCTCTTCTGGAGAAATAACAAAATTAAATTTACTGGCTCTAAGTCATTTAACTTTTAAAGTAGATTTCAGGGTGTCCACAGACACTTGACATTTTACTAAAATTATAAACAAAAGCAAATGTTCATTTTCTCTGGTAAAATCGTTTCATCAAATTCTCAGAAGCAGTGGTTCTTAACCCTGAGCTACATAGGTTACACATTAGGATTATCTTGGGAACTTCTAGAAATCACCTGTGCCCAGACCAAATAAATTGTGATCTCTGGGAATGCTCTAAGGAGTCCAGATCCAAAAAATCGTAAAGGAGCCCTTCTAAATGATGAGGCCACTCTAATGGTGAGCCACAATGCATACCAAGTATGCAAAACCCTGCCAACGCAGGGTCGTGTCTCCCTGAGTCATCCATTCCAAAGAGTTGTGATTGGCAGCAAGATAATGAATTTTATCTTCTAATGTATGCTGAAGTCCACCCTGAAGAAGGAGACTTAGGAGGTTTAGGGGGCAGTGTGTGTGTATGTGTCTCTATGTCTGTGTGTGTGAATTCACCTGATGAGAAATATGAAATAGCATGATTTCTGTCTCAGATATTGACCTCCCCTAGCTCAGCAATATGACTTTTAATTGAGCTTTAGAGAGAGAAAGGCTACAGGCTGAAGGATGATCCTTCTTGTACATTGAATACATAGGAGCTTCAACTCAGTGAGGACCCCAGAGAATGTAGTCTCCTCTGGGGACTTAGAGAGGCTGCAGCATCAGTAACAAGAAATAGCAAAATAGGATTCAGCATCAGCCCTTCCCAGAGGGTTGAGTCGCAGCTCCAGCCACTCGGGGAGAGTTGATTCTCGTGTGCTGTTAAAGGTTATGAGCATCAGCAAAAGGGTTTGAGGTCAAGAAAGGGGAGTGTGCCTCCTATAAGCACATTTGAGACCCTCTGTGGGGACATCCAAACATAACTGGGAAAGATCTAGGCAGAAGGGACTGAAATTCTGTCTCAACAGGTGGGGATCAGAATTACTCAATTCTGAGTTAACAACATGAGTCCATTTTAACTCATCAGTTAACAGAGGTTGGGGAAACTTAGTTATAAATAAATGTATTGATTTCCTCCTCTAAACAGCTTTGTGACATAAATCCCATTGTAAGAGATAAAAACAGACAAAACTGGGCTTTGTATTGTTAAATAACTTGACCAAGGTCATTCAACTATTAAGAACCCAGTTCTATCTGGTGGTATTAAATCTCATAATACTGCATTCTTCAAAAATGATTATTGAATATTTATTATATACCATGTACTTTCCTCAGCAGAACAAACATACTCAGAAATGCTCTCAGCTTCTGAGCTTCCAGTCTGCATTTAATGAGATTCTGAAATATTTTTGGTGTGAAGTAAGGGAAGTGGCCCAAGTGTGAGATTCAGTATAACTATTAATCTTAAAAATGATTATAATGTCTATCTACAATAAGGATTCTATATATTATTTCACAAGCAACACAGAGGCATTCATTCTGATATTTTGGTATTCCAATTTCAATGAATGCTATTCTTCCCCTCATATGAAATCTGTCTCTTCTCTCTGTATAACTTACCCTTGGGGAGAAATCTGTGACATGGAGGTTGGATTTATGCCAGAGCCCAGCTTATTTAATTTTCCCCTGTTGTTTTCATGTTTATTCCAGAGTAGTATGCTCTTTTAACAATCCATGATACTTACTAAGCCATACGTTATACAATGAGGAACAGTGTGAAAACAGTATAAAATTATCAATAAGTCCTGTGGTATAGACTTATTTTTTTGATTCAACTAAACTTCTTTAGGTTTCTGAAAACAACTGTTAGATAAAAAATGAAAGTATGCAAAATCAAGAAACCAATACAAATATAGACATAGTCTAAGACCACATTGCTACTGATTACCAAAAAGTCAATTAGAAAATATTTTAATTAGGATTGTGCTTATATCTCTACTGAAACTGAAACAATTAACTTCCATTTACTAAAATTCTCTGTCATTATTACAATCATTTGTGCCTTTTGATTAATGGTGTTTGAATCTGCAAAACTATATTTGTGTGGTACATATTTGTTTATAAAATAGAATCAGTTATAATTTTTATATGTAGTGTTTATTGCCAAAGAAGAGGGCCTTTCTTGTTCTAAGGAATAATTATTGATCACAAAAGAACTAAAAATGGAAATTTAATTTAATTTTCTTGTGATTCTCTGCTAAGGATGTTATCCTTTTTCTGTCTCATGTGTAAATGAATTTTAAGGATAAGGGGACTTAGAAGTGAGAAGTCTTACCCCAGCAGAATTTTTGTTATGCTCTATCCTTACTCATTATCATTATAATGATGATTAAACGTCATATCCTATATCTTTATAATCTCTATACTAAATTGTGAATTCCAGAGGGAGATTGTAGTTCGTTTCTATTCTTTGAAATATTCTTTGAAACAGGTAGGATGGAACATTTGAAAAAAATTGCATAGTGCTTACATGTCATTACTTTATTTATCATTTGCTGGCTGTGTGGCCCTAAGCAAGTTACTTAACCTGTCTGAATCCAAATTTCTTAATCGTAAAATAATGATGACAATAATACAAGAAATGGAACGATATATGTAACATGCTAACTAAGGAGCATAGGCCGTTGTGTAGGTAGCAGATTGCATTATTGGTTGTAAGTTTTCACTATTCCTTGGGTCGTGGGACTTTCCAGTCTCTCCCACTAAAGAGATAATGTATATTTTCCTGGCACTTTGACCAACAGAATAAAGAGCAAGTGAGTGTTGTGGATCTTCGCATAAGCCTTGAAGCCTCGTATGTTCTGCGCATACCCTTGTGCCTCTGCCAACACCATGAGTAGAGTGTTACCCAGTTAGCCTGAAGGTTTGATGAGGGTTGAGACAAACGGAACACAGTCACTCCAGCCAAGTCATAGACCTGCAGTGAAAAGTAGGGCCACTCTGGCTGCCTGAAACAGAAATGCCAAGCTGAGCCTAACCCTAGATCAGCCAAACCCCAGGTAACCCAGACACAGGAGCAGTAACAGTTTATTGCTTTAAGCCCCTGGCTTTAGTGGTAGTTTGTTATGCAGAAAAAATTGACTGATACAGTGTATAATCAATAAAGATTAGCTGTTGCTGTCATTTTTATTTACTACCATTTAAAATAGAAGCCCAATAAAAATAAAGCAAAGCAGTATGATAATCAGCAAGGCACAGAGATCTATTTTCTAAACCTGAGGTTGTTTGTAAAGAGCTACTGTTTTATCTACTGTTTGTTTTCTGAAACAGCTGTTGGCAGACAGCACCTTCTTCAGGAAAGGGAAATGCAAATGCTCGGGAGAGTTTTGTCTAATCTGCCACTTCTCCAAGGAAAATAGAATCCTGTAATAAACAGTCTTGTGATCACAGATATATAAATGTAATGGCGATGCTACAAATACATCGCACATGCAAACTGCAAATACATATCTCCCTCCTACATATTCTTCCACAAATACTCTCCTGCATCCCATGGAAGGAAATGCAGCATTTCTTCCGGAAGCCTCAACCTACAGCTCTCCGCAGAAGCCAAGGCAGAAATATCCATTTGAGCTGTGACAGAGGGTGGGGTCAGGAGACGGGTTTTTATAAGAAATTAAAGGGCAGAGCGGGGAGTAGAATTGAAGGCAGAGGTACTTGACTATCCGAACTTTTAACTGCTTACAAATTTGAGGCTTTTAAAAGCATATAAAAATAGAATGTCCTTCAGCTGAATGCAGTGTACAGCTTGGATTCCTCCTTTCTGAGGTGCACACTGCATAGATATTCAGCATGTAAACTGGAATAGTTTGTGGTTTGGGTTGTAAAAGAAGGCTGCATGATCAAATCTGCTTTAAAACACAGATAAAAATGTATTGTAAACCTGAATCGATCTGACTGGATACTCAATGAAATGGAGAACAATCTTGAATTAGGGAGGAAATAATAATAATAACAATAAAATCGTTTACAAAACTGTCCACCATTAAGCTAATTGTGAATTCCAGAGGGAGATTGCAGTTTGTTTCTATATATTGCTTTGCCCTTCAGCTCAGCTGTTGGCTCCGCATTAATATTCAGGCCGCATCAGTGCCAGTCCTGGGGATTCACTGAGGTATTATGAATATGCAAATGAGCAAGAGCTTTTTATGTCTTTTTTCTCTTTCGTAGATGTCTGAAGGAATAATTGGAGCCAATCAGCTACTGATAACTTGTATATAGATAACTATTGCTCTGGAACCTAAAACCATTTAATAATTATTCTTATACCAGCCCAAAGGTTTGACTTCAATCCATTTCTTGAAAACAGTACTCTCTTAAATTGGCTGTCTTAAAGGTTAAAGTGTCATATTACTTTAACTTCTTGGATTATAATGACAGCATTTTGCAGAGAGCAGTACACAAAGAGTGGAATTTGTATTAGTCACTTTTTAAATTTTTCTTTGGGTCTTTATGAATTTTCCCTGGTTACTAAAAAATCAGGAATGCAGGAGTTGGTAGAGTGTTCCAAGTGGATGAATTCTAGAGCTTCTGAAGTGTAGAGATAGAATAGACAGAAAGGAGGTTTTAGGAAGAGAAAAAAATCAATTTCTCATATTCAGTAGTAATTGATGTTTGATTTTAAAGTTACATTAATATAGTCTTAATAACATATGTTACAGAAAAAAAATAAACCTTAATATTTCTCTATGACTTATTTTAGTACCAACAACCAAGAATAACTTTTATCAAGAAAAATAAAAGTATATAATAAATGAACTGGGTAAATTTAATGTAAATTTTGGTGGCTTATATTACATCTTGATTAGAGATTTCATAATGCAGTTTAATAATTCTATTTAGTTCTCAATCAGTGTGACATAGTCAAAAGAGCTGCAATAAGATATATAATATTTATATTATTATGCCCTATGATGACTAAAACATTTGTAGTCATTTTCTTTTGAAGTTCTAGCACTTTCTCATTTCCATGAAGAAATAACCTTCAAATTGCCACAGCTTGTTAAATGTATGTAGAGAGCTACTTTATGACTATGAAATAACAAGCATTCTGTGAGTATTTAGCCACTTTGTTTTAATGGATAAATTATTTCAGCTATAGAAAATAGTTTTAAAATAATATTATATAGTTATGTGATTTCTCTCTACCAGGAAAAAATACTTTTTTTTTTAAGTCTTTCTTTAAAGTCTTTTTTTCCTATTTTTTATTAAGGGGCAATTATTAGGTAGTTCAGGCTCAGTTATGTTGTTCTGTTTTTACTGTTACTCAGCTGCTTTTTTTTGTTTGAATTTTAAATTTCATTTTGAAACTGTTTATTTCTTGCACATGCTACATGTACCACTCAGGTTGGTAGGGGAGCTGTGCTAATTGCATTTGGAGACCTGGGTTGATGGGGGCTCCAAGTTCACACTTTGCTCCTACTTGTCATGTCAGAGGAACACTCCTTGAGGGTCTTGCACCAGCAATTCAATGCCCAAGCCCTGAAGTATCGTGTCACTTCTGCCCACTACTCATTGACTGAAATAGTTAGAAGGCCACACCTAACTTCAAGGGGTAGAGAAGGAAATACAATATTCTCATCTGCCTCAAAAGAATGGAGAAAAGGAATATTTATGCACATTCATATTTGCAGCCCGATGATGCAGCATTGCTGCATGCTCAATAGAAAGGCCAAGTCATTTACCAAAGTCATATTTCAAATTAAAGAAAAAAAAGTAAGACCCCCATGAATATTCAGTAATTGGTAAGATCTGAGATGTAGTAAAACCTTTCCGGAAAAATGTGTGTCTCCGTCTGTATTTTATTATTGTTGTATTCCTTATGACTGGTTAAAAAATCATATATATATATATATACAAACTACATGAATATTACATATATATAATATTATTTATATAAAACGTGTATTTGGAGCCACATTGAGTTAAAGCTAGATATACAGGTGCTCAGCCGAAAAATCTATTACGAAAGGGTCCTAAAATGTCAATGAAATATAAACAATTGGATAAAATGCATTTTCCAGAACTCTTTGGAAATACACTAAGTATAATTACAGACCATATTTAATTTTGGCGAGCCACTTTGGGTGAGACTGCTGTAAGAGACACTTTTTTTTCTTTCATCCTCCTTCATATAACATCCTTATTTTTTCCAGCTTTTTGAGGATTGATTGACAAGTAAAAATTGTATGTATTTAAGGTATACAGTGTGATGTTTTGATATAGATATATATTGTGAAATGATTACCACAATGAAGCTAGTTAACATGTCCATCACCTCATATAGTTACCATTTTTTGGTAGTGAAAGCACTTAATATCTATTCTCTTAGCAAATTTCATGTATACAATAAATTATTATTAACTATAGTCACCATGTTGTACATTGGGTCTCCAGAACTTATTCATCTTATAACTGGAAGTTTATACCTTTGATCAACATCTCCCCTTTTTCCCACCTCCTCCATCTCTGGTAGCCACTATTCTATTCTCTGTTACTATGAGTTCAACCTTTTTTTACATCCCATATGCAAGTAAGATCATGCCATGCAGTATTTATCTTTCTGGGTCTGACTTATTTCACTTAGCATAATGTTCTCAGGTCCATCCATGTTGTCACAAATGGCAGAACTTTCTTCTTTTTTAAGGCTGTATTAT
This sequence comes from Manis javanica, assembly GCF_040802235.1. Taxonomy (NCBI): domain Eukaryota; kingdom Metazoa; phylum Chordata; class Mammalia; order Pholidota; family Manidae; genus Manis; species Manis javanica. Next base: position 20,502,461 of record NC_133174.1, on the reverse strand, counting down.
ATTATATATATATATATATGTATGTGCAGCATATGTATATGTATATGCTGCATTTTCTTTATTCATTTATCTCTTGACAGACTCTTAGGTTGTGTCTGTGTCTTGGCTATTGTGAGTAGTGCTGCAGAGAACATGAGCATGCAGATGTCACTGAAGATAGTAATTTTCTTTCCTTTGGTTGTAAATCCAGAAGTGGGATTGCTGGATCATATGGTAGCTGTATTTTTAATTTTTTGAGGAACCTCCATACTGTTTTCCATAATGGCTATACCAGTTCACATTCCCATCAACAGTCTACAAGGGTTCCTTTTTCTCCACATAGTGTAAGGGACTTTTAAAAGTAACAATAGAAGATCACTAGATTGCTTACTAAGAGGATACAACCAGTGAACAGTGGTCTGGCTGACGTCAGTGCGTGGGGTACAGTAATTTAGAGGCAGGGTTTTTTTGACAAGCAGATTTGCCCTTCTGACCTTTTCACACAACAATCAACTTGTCCTCCAAATAAAAACTGAACATATATCAAAAAGACTAGTGGTTTGAATAAGCCAAATTGTCAGGGCTATGGCAGAAATGTATATTGCCCATTAATCTCCAGAATATGACTTCACTGATTAGACTCTCTAAATGGCAGCTACCTCCTCCCTCACCACACCGTTCATTGCGTCCCTTCGAATATCATGCAGCTGGATCCAGACACAGGAACATTATTGTTAAGTCAATGTTATTGTGAATTAATACAGCAGGCCCGTATAAGAAAATACAACTATATAAAAGGCAAAAAAATTTTAATGTAAGTGAGCTTACTTTCTCTGCTTTTATTCCTTCTTTTTTTCTATTTCTTAGAAACTGAATTCCTAATCATAGTAAAAAAAATAATGATGGTTTTAATTTGCGTAAAAATAATTAAGCATAGACAGTTTATGCATCCTAACCAGAAATCCCCTCTCCAGGGACAGTCAGATAACACATTTTCAGAGAGGACACCCTCCCCTCCAGAGGCAGTGATTACAAAAACATTAACTACCTTTGTCTTTGATCATATCCAGATGTTTTGCTAATCACCATATTTCATGCCAGAAATGCGTTTTCATCTATTAAATTGGTGGCTACTTATTAATAAGCATAGCACCTATTAGAAATGGATGGCAACTGGTGAAACTAAAAGCTTTCAACTTATATGAATTGGCTAAAATAGTATGAAGACATTCCCCACTTGTATACACAGGACATAAAAATCCAGCAAAGTTTGTAGCTTCTTCCCTTAGGGATGGTGCCAAAGACTTGGTCTGTAAACTATCCTGAATCCTGTGTTTGATTTAGGATTCTGGTTGCTTAACAGTGACCATGAGAGTAACTGAGTCCTATTTCTGGGATGTTGTCTGGTGTCGAGTCAGCACTTCTTGTAAGGGGAGCGGATCAAAGCTTCCAAAATGATGGCCGAGACCTCATCAAGCTTACAGAATAGGCTGTATGAACCGTTTTTGCCTCTCTGCTAATAAATTATGACAGAATTTGCTCTGAGACTTCATTTCATAATAACCTGGTTACAATGTTTAAGGGAAGTAGCTAACCCTTGTTCATATAAAATATTATCTTGGTTATTGTTTATTAAAAGCAAACAGTCCCTGAGTTTTGTTGGGGTCACCCCCCACAAAATTAAATATTAATTAATAGTATCTTCAGTTTTGCTACTCGACATTAGTTGATCCCATCTACTAGAGGGATCTTTAAAAAGTACGTTGCTACTGTACAATTTAGATTGACTAAATAACTTCCATACCTGTTAACCCCCATCTTCATCCCAGAACTTGGGCTTGCATGAAAAAAATCAAAGTAAATCAGCAAGTTATACTAGATAATAGCATCATCTTAGATTATATACTTTTTCATTTTTATGATATAAACTAAAATTTTTCTGAAAGATAATTTTACATGCAAGAAAACATTGATTTAGGGTTTTTAATAAATATTATACAAATAACAACTCAATAAAGCTTGTAAATAATAATTAAAAGTGGCAATGCTTAGATAGTTGTAGAAAATGTTAAGAAATAACATTCTGCAGTGCACCAAATTGAAAAGGCAGGAGGCAGAACTGAACCTTTATGCCTGTAAAGATTAATAACTCCCCATTTTCTCCTGGAGAACCACCTGGTAATCACCATTCCATTCTTTGATTTTATGAACTGGGCTATTTTAGAAACCTCACATAAGTGGAATCATGCAGTACTTGTCTTTCTGTGGCTGGCTTATTTCACTTAGCACTTACAGTCAACAATAATGTGTGGTGCACTTAAAATTTGTTAAGAGGATTAAAAAAAGCAACAGACCTAAACTAATTATTTTGCTCATAACTATCCCCCAATTAGACCAAGGATCAATTTAATAAATTACTGTCTGAATAGGTTAACATTTCCCCAAAGAGTCCATGCATCTATTGTGTGGCAGGCATGATGTTACCCACAGGGAATACTGTCATGAAAAACGTGGGGCCTGCCCTTACAGAATTGTCATTCCAGCCAGACACCAATAAATAACTGTTCATCATTATATAGTACAGTCAAAGCTGTAGTGGAGATAGTCCTGATTAGAACAAGCTTTCAGTTTTATTTTTGGTATTTATTGACTGGGAAGCTTTGGGTAAAGCATTCAACATCACTGAGACTCAGTTGTTAAAATAAGATAATAATACCTGTCTTACGGAGTCCTCATGTTGTCATGAAGATTAAATACACAGATGTTTTTAAAATGCTTACCTGAATGCCTGGTATACTTTACAATGGACAATCTCTGAAGCAGTTTTATGTATATACTCACAGGTGCTCTTGACACCCTGAATGCTCATGGCTACAAGTCTGCTCTCTACTACACCCTTGAATGTCCATCCCCATCATTTGAGTTATTTGCTTATCAAAGAGTCAGTTATACTTATTCCTCAAATTTGTAGTGCCATTTTTACTTGTTTTAATTGTATAATTTTATTCAATACGAACAAAACAATTTAAGTGTTGAAATATATTTTTGGTTATAAAAATTAAGATTCTTTTGCTAACAAATGTGAGGTGCTAAAATATGTGGAAAAGACACTTGTAAAAAATGGGGAAAATCATATTCTAGAAATATTTTTTGCATGGTGTTTCCTATGTGTCTTTGGGTTTCCACCTTATTAATAAAAAAACCCTAACATTAGGATGTGTAGATGATGCATATGACTGTGAACTCACATGCACAAACTCAAACTCAAACAGTCTTGTCTAGAATTTGATTGTTTTATATTTTAATTTTTTATCCATCTGAATTATATCCTGGTGACAATGTGAGATATGGATTCTGATTGTATTTTTTTCCATATAGTTAACTAGTTTTCCCATATCACTTATGAAATAATCCATATTTCCACGCTAATTTCAAAATGCTTATTTTTATATAATAAATTACCATGTATTGAACAAACAGTTTTGACACTACATCAAAAAAGTGGTGAAATGAAAGTACATTGATTTTAACTTGAAGAAGTGTAAATTAAAATATACTGGTCTTTGAGTTAAATGAATATTTTAAAGTGTACATACATAAATGCACATATATATGCATATATATAGTTGTATAATTTTAGTTATATAGTTATTGTTTTTGTCATTTCTTCTGCATTCGATATTTTTGATTAACTGACCAGTCACCCATTTCTGCTGCTTCAAAGAAGAGTGTCTCTAGTGTAAGCGAAAAATCAGTGGTGTTCATGAGTTCATGAAAGCTGGTTTTGTCCAGGGTGAAGGTCAGAGAATTATTATTCTTGAAATATGACAAATATAAGTACAGTATATATTTGTTTTGAGTATTAACTTAAAAACACAGCTATCAGTTAGCCTATTAATTGAATAGTTTAAACAAAGGAGAATGGCTTTCTTAACTAAGAAGTATTTTATTAGGATTGTTTTTATAAGATGTTAGGATTATTTGTGTTTGTTAATTCTAGTTAGAGTTCCTTTGTATATAAATGCAGCTTAGATAATTTCTTCCTGTAGCATTTTGTAGGGTTCTGTTTTGTTTTATCTATATCCATTTTATTCAAGTAAACATTTTTTGAAGATAGGGATGATGTCTCAGCATTTTTGTGTGTATCACGTTATGTGATACTGTGATTGGGTAAAAATGTGTGATAAGATAAATTTTTCTAGGAAAAAATGAATATCTGGAAATTATTGCTTCCCAGCTACTAAAATAAAGAGTGTCCCTTTTAAATTTTATTTCCAGACTACTTGAAAAAATAAACCAGGTTATTTATATCCAAACCCAGAGGAGACATCAGTCTCATAGAATATGGCTAAATTCTTTCATAATGCATGATTACTTTATTTCATAGACTAGCATGTCAATGCATTGATCTTACTCTGCAGAAATGGTACCTAAGATTTTGGACATATTTTTCTTCAAAATTTTGAGGAATAAAAATGTATTAGGGTGCACATTTACTAGCAGATGCTGCATAAATCCTTATTCATACATATTTAGATCTTGATTTCATGAGAAAAATATAAGATTACAGTATATGTCACAGTCTTTCTACATAAGTGTATAACTGTATTCTTTGTGTTATTCCTAGTGCAGATGTAATAACGTTAAAAGTATTTTATTACAGTGATGCATTTCTCCAAGGAGAAGTATTTATAAATATATGAATCAAGGTGACGCATTTTGCTGGTATTATTTTCTTGCCTTCTTTTTGGATTTGTTTTCATGACTTACAAAATATTTCACAACAAAGTGAGCCAACAGGAATTGCCATATAGAGGTAGAAAAAGGATTCCGTTTCTGTGGCAACTATACGAATGTGTTTTCTGCTGTTCTTAAAACTAGAGAAAGGCACATGTGCAACAAAATTATTACTCTGTTATTAGTCTCTCTCCTAAATATTCTAGCATGAAAGCTTATTTGCTTAGAATTCTTAGGATTATGGTCACCTAGAAAAATTTTACATCCTAAATTAAACATATATGTGGTCTTCATGTCAGTTTAATTATGTCTGCTTTTCTGATATAAGAAATATTTATAAAAATCTTTTATCATTGTCACTTCAGAGTGATGTCAATCAACTTAGATGAATAAAACCATCTAAAGTTCTAAAAAAGTTGTAAGCAATTTGTAAATCCTTGTATTTTCTTTTCACCTTTAAATTGGATGAGATTTTTGTCCTTGATTTTGTTTCTTTTACTCAAGGTTTCAGTGGTCCTATTTTTTGAGTCACTTTGCTCTGAAATAACAACACTATGTCAGGTCCTCATCATCCTAGTAACTACGTAGTCTGTCTCATCCCTGGTGATGCATGACTGAGTGGTGGAACAATGGAATGCTCTCAAGTTGTTGAAATTAACCAAGTGGCCTAGCATCTCAGAAGCTATTTCAAATACCTATTTCTCTTTCTGACTTCTTTTTTTAGAAGTGACTAAACACATTTAATCAAGTTTCTTTGCCTTGAGACATTAGTTTCTGCAGGTCTATGAGAGCAGGGACTTCATCTGTTTTGTTCACAACTGTTCAGCCAGAGTTGTCAGTGCCTAGCATACAGTCGATGCTCAGTAAATACTATTGAAGGAATGAATGAAATGAATTGTAGCAATTAGGTATTTCAACTAGTGAATCAATGAGTTGTAGCTAGATTTTAAAGCCATCTTAGAAATGTTTAAATGTTTAAAGCCATCTTAGAAATGTTTATATGTCATAACAGACTCAAGGCATTCAGAGCTAGAAAGAGCAGGCTGTGAGAACTCATATAAGTTATTTAGCTTCTCTGAGTTATTGAAACTTCTCTTTTATATTGAAGTATAGCTAATATACAATATTATACCAGTTTCAGGTGTACAACATAGTGATTCAAAAATTATCTACATTACTAAATGCTCGTCTTAGTTTTCCTACCTCTATCTCTCTTCACATCCATTATTCCCCCTACTCTGAGGAAACATCTTTTGTTTTGATCTTTTTAAAAACCTGTCAACATACAAAGATATTATAATATTATTGACTATATTTCCTGTGCTGGACTTTCATCATCCTGACTTATTTTATTATTGGGATTTTGTACCCCTTTATCCCCTTTACCTATTTCACCCACTCCCACACAGCAACCACCAGTCTTTTTCTGAGTCCATGAGTCTATTTCTGTTTCATTCATGTTTGTTTGTTCATTTATTTTTTAGATTCCACATATAAGTGAAACATACAGTATTTATCTTTCTGTGCCTGACTTACTTCACTTAGCATAATACCCTCTGTGCCATCCGTGTTGTCACAAATGGCAAGATTTTATTCTTTTTTTATGGCTGAGTGAAATTTCATTGTATATATGTACCACATCTTCTTTATCCATTCATCAATCAACACTTAGGTTGCTTCCCTATCTAGGCTATTGTAAATAAGATGGCAGTAAACGTAAGAATGCATATATCTTTTTAAATCAGTGATTTCGTTTTCTTAGGGCAGATTTCCAGAAGTAGAATTACTGGGTCATATGATATTTCTATTTTTAGTTTTTGAGAAACTTCCATACTGCTTTCCATAGCTTTCTGTATGTACCAGAGCTTTCTGGTTGTACCACAGAAACTTCTCATTTTTAAAGGAAAATAATAATTAGTTTATATGGGATGATATATATTCAGTGATTATGTTTGTCACATCATAATCATCAATGCTTAGTAATTATTATTTTTATTATGGGCAGGAATATAATTTGGGAATTCACCCTTAATTAATATTAGAGCAGGGAATTTTACAGAAACCTCATCTAATTGTTTAAAAATATCAGAAATTAAAGAGCAAAAAATGTGGAAAGGATTGTGAAGAGGCTTGGAAATGAGAGAAAAAAATAGGAGATAGCAGCCATTTTTAGTTCTTACAAAGTATTTAACATTACTATGTCAAAGTTAGGTGTTTGGAACACTATGATTCTAGGATTTCTGAAATTAAAATAATTACCTGACATTAAAGTGTCTACTTTTAATCCTAATATTCACAAGTTTGTCAAGAAAATACAGTGATTCTATACCAATAAAGAAGATAATAAGTCATTATCATAAGCAGCAAAAGTAAATTGACTTATGTTGCCTTAAAATAACACAATGGATAATTCGTTAAATACTAGCATTGGAAATTTGAATTATACAGTAGAACTTTCTGTGATGATTGAAATGATCTATACCTGAACTGTCCAAGACAGTACCCACAAGCCACATGAGGCTCTGAGCACTGGAAATTTGGCTAGTGCTAATGATGAACTAATTTAAAAAAAATTTTATTAAATTACAATAGATTAAATGTACATAGACATATGTGGCTGGTGACAGCCATATTGGACTAGATATATGTCATGATACTCGCTTTCCCTTTTTGGCAAAAGTATAAGCATAGGGTCATGATTTGTTAATAATAGAGCTTTCATATTCAGAAGCCAATAAACCTAAATATATATGTACTTTGCATATTTTTGCTAAATAGTCCAATATCATGGCATTCATTAGGCCCTTTTGTTTCATTTAAGTAAAAGTTGTTAACTGAGGAAATGAATATGCAATGGGATAAAATTGTATAGAATTTGGTATTTAGTCTTAATTTCTATAAAGATAAAATAGTGACCAAAATCTTATTTAGAAGTGAGATTTTTTTTTTTTCCAAAGGAAAATCACGTCTCCCTTAGTATCCCTACCTATATCTCTCTTCATGTCCATTATTTCCCCTGCTCTGAGGAAATAGATCTTTTGTTAAAGTACAGAAAGACAAACTAAATTTATAGTGTAGATAATTATTCATTTATTTTGGTAAATACTACTAGGATTACATTTATTACTGTGTTGTCTTTATTATGTAATTAGGGAAGATAAACACACGCATACATAGAGCACACTATCAATGTTTTCCTATGTTCTGTTTTTCATCTTAGTTCTCTATTGTTATTCTTAGCCTAAGAGTTTATCTTTCATAGCAGAAAATGATCTTTCTAAGAGAGTATTTTACAAACCATATTGAATCCTAGAATGTCCAGAGATCTGAAATACAGTTACTTAAACTCTTATCTGAATGCATGGTTCCTGAATATAATGGGATAAGAATCTTACAATATTTCTAATTCTTTTACCTCAATCTGAAAGCATTCCTGCAGTTTTGGGGCATGGATAACAAAAAGTTTTCAAAATATTTCCAGGTTAATCAGAGTAGTTGTCATTGACCACTCCTGCAACTTCATTCTCAGGCTCTCATGGAGACACAGGTGCTGTGTTCATGCCATTTTGCTCTAGGAAAGTCGTTCTCATTTCCTGGCTGCAAATTAGAATCATATGAGAAATTTTTAGCAAATATCATTGCCCAGTCTCTACCTCAAAACAATCCAGTTGGATACTCTGGGGCTGGGGCCCAGGCATCAGTATGTTTTAAACTTTCCCAAATGATGTTAATGTACGACTATTTTGAGAGCCTTGGTTCCAATATAAGCTGATAAATAAATGCAACTGCCACCCAGTAAATCTTATTTTCATTCTATATTCAAGTCAAATATGTATTAAATATTAATTTAGCACTAATAGAAGCATTTTGATTTGTAGGTTCTGACCAATTCCAAGTTACATAAATCTTATTTAGGATCATTATTATGCCACTTGATTGTGCTTTGTCTACCTTTTTCTACCTGCCTATCATTTATGTTCCTAAAGTGAAGGTAGGAATAAGGGGTGGGATGTGCAAAAGGAGATGGTAGCTGCCTGGAATACCCAAGATGCATAACATCCGTACCATGTCCCATCAACTGAGAAAGAAAGAGATTGTCAACATTGTAAGATAGCTATAATCACTGTACAATTCTAAAGTCCTTGTTTAGAAAAGTTTGCATATTTATGACCATGATTTGAGCTCAGCTATGTAATTAAATACCTGTTGGTCATATTTATCCAGCATAGCTAGGTGATTTGTAACATGCAGTTTTTCAGAGAAGTGAACCTGCCTTATCACTGGAAACAGATGTGTCCAATATTACTGAAAGTCTTGGTGATGAAGCTTCAGGTAATGAAGTGCATCACCCACCTCTTACTTCATCTATTTATTCACTTGACAAATATTAATTGAATATCTCCTCTGTGTCTTTCACTCTTCAGTACCCTGGGGATAAAGTGGCCATCAAAAACAGTTGTTACTCTCAAGGAGCTTACAGTCCAGTGGGAGAAACAAACAAAAAATTGAATGTGTGTGTGTGTTTGCGTGTGTGGTTCACAAGTATGTGTCATATACCACACATACACATATACACAAAAATATATCACGTTCTCAAGTAACTCTCAAAGAAAAGCAAAGTCTTGCATCACCAGGTAATGGATGATGGGTGGTGGTATTTTAGATATAGCGGCCAGTGAAGGCTTCTCAGAAGAGGAGACATTGATAAGGGAGAAAAGTAGTGAGGGAGCTAATCAGATGGACAGGGATTGTATGATTGCTCTAGGCAGAGACAACGTTATATGCAAAGACCTAAGAATGGAAGTTGAGGTGTTTTTGTGGGGCTAAATAAAAACTCAGGAGAAAAGAATTCTTTTAGAGAAAGTAAAATTCTTGGAACACTAAATTAGTCAGTTGGTCATTAAGGAGCCAGAGATTTCCTAATCAGTTCATTCATAGTCAAATCAATCATTCAGCCAAATAAAAATGTATTGAGTAATTTATGTATTAGATGTTGCATGAGACACAAAAGCTAAACACCAGTAACCAATGTGCCTTCACAGTTTAGTAGGGAGGGCAGAGGTTAACCTCCTGGAAAGAAACATAGTCACAAGAAATATTCTATGTCTAGGCCATAAAGTTTTACTCTTTTCAATTAATCATCTTAGGTGCTTTAAAATTAAGACTACATTTATATATATATATATATATATATATATATATATATATATATGTAAACTCTAATACTGTATGTATTTTTATAAAACTGCTAGAATTTACCAAAAGTTACTTGCATTCTTTTATCAGCTTGTCTTGGTTTCTGGTCTCTCCAGCATCGGCTCAGATGACTTTTAACTTTTTCTGAAAACAAAAGGGAACACGAAAAAAAGAACAGCTTTTTTAAAACACACAGAAACAACACATTTGAAATACCTTTGCAATAATTTTAATGAAAAAAAGAGAAGTATAATTTACCACAGAATTTGTGGTGAGAGTTAGCAGCAAAATTGTTAACATTCAGTTCTCCTGCCCTAACATAGTACCTACAGGTACTATGCCATGTAGTTTCTTGATCCTTACAGCCCTTCTTCTACTGAGAAATACAGAAAGGGCCTTCTTAACATTAACAATACATTCTTGAAATGAGAAGTTCTAAGCAGAAATGCTGGCTAGGAGCTAATTTCCCATTGTTTGAAATGGTAAACATAACTAACCTATTTCTCATCACCCCAAAACATAAACCACTTTAATTAAAGTATAACAGTAATAAAGAAGCACAGTAAAAGCATTGCATATAAATAGTAAACTACCATATTAAAAGGTAAAATGGTTAACATATCACTTTCTGATTTAAAAACAACAAGATGGTAGACTTAATAAACAACAGCATAGTTGTAGTAATGCTGTGATGCTTCTCTTATCACCTACAACATCCACTTTGTACATTGCCTGTATTGAAACTGCATGTTGTTTTCAAAATGACTACATGATTCTAATGGTGTGCCAACTATATTTGGAAGATAATTCAAAACTTCTACATATCTTTTTGTTAAAAAATTAAAAGGTTATACTTAATTTGGAGAAAATAAATATTAACTTTACCCTATGAATATTGGCTGAAATAAATTGTTATGAGAAACACACATTACTATTAGGAAAATATTAACCAGAGAGATATGCTATAAAGTGTATCTATCCTGTCTTTATTTTAACTTATTCAAAAACCTTAAGAGATCTGTTCCTCCTTTATGTAAGGCTGTTGAATTAAAAAACAATTAAAAGATTAATAATAAGTATCCATTACACTAAAATACAAAATACGCATATACATGAAAACTATAATGGTAAACGTTTATATAATCTTCTTATACAAATGGTACAAACAATTACATGACTAAGGAGGTATTTACTGAATTTTATAAAAATCAGATTCCTTGAATGTTAAAAATGAATGATTATGATATGCTTATTTAATAACATATTTCTTAGATGTAAGCATTAATAGGGGATCTCTTTATTTGGAAATTAATTTATAAAGTTCTTAGCCTAATGTATTTTAAAAATCATATTCAATTCCACAGATTTTATTTCCAAAATGTAGAATAACTTATTTATGCTTTTTAAAATTACAGCTTGGAAATAACATGAATTCCTTGTTAAATACTAAGAATTTGATTTCATTAAGATTGACAAATACAGATAAGGAGATTAAATTTATTTCTACAGATACTATGCCACGTAGTTTACATATATTATTTTTTATAATCCTTATAACAACCTGGTGAGATAGATGTTATTGCAAGTGTTATAGAAAATAATGAAGTGAAATAAAAATAAAACAATCAAGTTTCCAATCAAGATGAAGAAAAAAGAACCAGATGTACCTTTCTCCCTTAAACAACTAAACGAATAGGAAAAAGTATAAAACAATGGCTTTCAGATGGTGGACAGCAGACAGGGTAAGACAATTATCTCTGAAGGAGGGGAACCAAATGAAGTGAATCCTGTGATCACCCAGCATAATAGCTGGAGAGTTTTCAGACCAGAGAACATAGTTGTGAAATCCAGGTTGAGTCCAGCAGTGTCCCTGAATCGGAGAGAGGTGGACTTGGGAATTTGGGAAGATCAAGATATCTGGAGTCCACAAGGCAGAGTAAAGGAGAAGAGAGAGTGGCAGTAAAAGAAAGCTCTGAAGATCTGCAGAAGGACCCCCTCTCTGACTCTTTCTCTGAGTATTTACCAGAACATGCATGTGAGGAAGCAACCTGAAGCCAAGGAAAGAAAAACCTGAAAGAAGCGGACACAAATATCTCCAGAGCTCAAATGGAGCATTAATTATTGGTGTTCTCACCAGCCTGAGTAGAAAACATTTAATATGAGGTATCAGATGGACTATTGGAAAGGTATTGTGTCACTTAGGGGACATGATAAGACCTAGACCAAAGGCTTCTCTTGTTCTGCTTAACAAAGATTAAAAAGCAAGCTTAAAAAGATCCATCCCCAACGAAAAGAAATGAAGAAAGTTCACCAATACACATCATAATCAAATTGCTGAAAACCAGCCAGTGATAAAGAGTGGGGAATCATATTTTGCACCGAGAAACAAATATGAGAATTACAGCTGACTTTTTTTTGTTGGTGACAGTGCAAATCAGAAGACAGTAGAATATCTTTAAAGTACTGAAAGAAAATAACAACCTTGAATGGTATAACCAGTAAAAATAGATTTCAATAAAATAAAAGTGAAGTATTTATTCAAAGATACAAAAAGTGAATTCCTCACCAGCAGACATGCAATTTTAATGTAAGCCCTTCAGGTAGAAGTAAATGATACATACCACATAGAAATCTGCAACCATGCAAAGGAATGAATAACACCCGAAATAGGAAATATTTGAGTAAATACAAAATGATATCTCCTTGTGTTCTAAACCATACTAAAAGGTAATTGAATGTTTAAATAAAAATAACATACTGTGATATTTATAACAATGTAAAAATAAACCATATGACAACAGTAACGCAGTCCAGCAGAGAAAATAAATTGTACTATTTTAAGGTACTTCTACTCTAAGTGAAGTGATATAATAATACTTGAGAGCAGACTGTTGTAAGTTATCTATACTAAGAAAATTAAAGCCGAATTCCACCAAAGAAGGTTTATAGATTGCAATAAGGCACATGAATAGATGTCAATATCATTAATCATTAGGGAAATTTAAGTTAAAACTACAATGAAATGCTACTATCTACTTACTAAATGGCTAAAATAAAAAAAACTGATAATATTAAATGCTGACAAATATGTTGAGAAACTGGAATTTTCCTGCTTTCCTTTGGGAATGCAAAATGGTACAGCCATTTGAAAAAAAATTGTCGGTTTCTTACAAAGTTAAACATAGCTTGCCACATGACCCAGGAACTTCACTCTTAGATATTTACCTAACTGAAATGATTATTCCTGAATATTTACAACAGCTTTATTCATAATGCCAAAATTTGGAGATAATGAAAATGTCCTTCAACTGGTGAATGTATAAACATAACTGGCATATGCATTCAATGGGATACTACTCAGCAATACTGAAATACTTATTTTGCAAGAACATGAATAAATGTCATATGTATTGGCAAGTGAAAGAAGCCAGCCAAAATCTATGCACTATATTGACCCATTCATATGACATTCTGGAAAAGGTAAAAATGTAGAGACAGAAATGGGTGAGTGATTGCCCACAGGGGGTATGAGAGGTTATGCATCAAAAAATAAACTGCAATGAAAAAACAAGCCCAAGAATTTCTATCTTGAACCCAGGCTTGTTTGATACCAAAGTTCCTGGGCTCTTAATATTAAATAATGCTATGATGACATGTTTAAGGTTAATTAAAGAGACAGTAGTATGAGAGCAATTACTTGGGTACCTCATATTCTAAAAAACTACTACCCTTATATTGCTTTCTTGGTTCTCCATGAGATAGGAAACAGAGGGCACAAGCAGAGAGGATCTCAAGCCCTGGTAGAAGAGAGGATGAAGGGGTTTCATTACATAGGAAAAAACAAAACAAAACACGAAAACCACATTCTGGACATCTGCTGCAGGAGGGGTCGCCTTCACCAGGCCCTGACAATCTGATTGGTTACACCCTATGTAAATGCAGAACTGCTGAATGCACCAATCCCAGTCCCAACAACAGCCCCAGCCAATCCTGTGAGCTTCCTCTTTTTTGGTTTATAAACCCCAGGCTAAGAAGCTCCAGTGACATCCTTCCTTGGAGCTCCTGACTAACTGGAGTTTGTCTTTCCCTCTCTTCATTAAAATTTGCTGGTTGCTCTGAACTCTGGTCTGCTTGCTTCATTCTTCGTTGCCTCTGAGACACGATACTGGGCAGAACAACATCGGGGATGCTGACATCCAAGTGTGCTACCCAGACCTGGAACATCAGCAGCACCTGGGAACTTGCTAGAAATGCAAATTTTCAGGCTCTATTCCCAGACTGAATTAAAAACTCTGTGGGTGGGGGGTGGCATCAGTAATCTGTGTTTTAACAAGCCCTACAGATAATTCTGGTATTGTACTAAAGCTTGAGAACTACAGATCTACATTAACTCATTAGCCCTCATTACTTCAAACAGTAATGAAAATGATTGGGTTATTCTTAGTTAATCTTCATTGGAACACTACTCATACAGAAAGTCCTGTATGAAATGTCAACTCTTTAAAAAATCTCCTGTTCCTCCCTGCCCCTACCCAATACATTGTTTATACCTTTATTTATAGCTTTATTAAACACACATTTCCTTTCACCTTGTATTATATTTCATTGCCGACATGTCTGTAACCTTCACTAGAATGCCAGTTCCATGGGGCATGGATTCCCATATTTCAAGAATTATTAAACTCATTGCCAGTATAATCAGAGTAAGGGCAAATCCAGTTGGTCATGAAGGTTAAAATAATTGGGAAATGGCAGTTTCCAAGGTACATAAAGTTTTAGGCTTGGTTCAAGTAAATCATGGACATTTAGTAGTCATCATCTTTTAAGACCCATCAAAATGACAGCAGGGTGTGGCAGACATAAAAACAATGTTCACAGATCTCCTACTTTGAGGAGCATAATTGATCAGTGACCCCAGCTGTTGAGTTCTGAATCCATCACTATACATCCCACAGGTTGCTTCTAGCCAATAATGGCATGCAGCAGGAATACTAAAGCTGGGGTATTCCTACAAGCTACAGGACTTGTTTAATAAGCAATTTTTGCTCAAGGACATCCCATCAGCCTGCTGAAACTTTCTTAAAATTGCACTTTTCCTACCCAACATTCTTTTTTTTTTAAATTTTTGTATTGGTATCATTAATCTACAATTACATGAAGGACATTATGTTTACTGGGCTCCCCCCTTCACCAAGTCCCCCCCACATCCCCATTCACAGTCACTGTCCATCAACATAGTAAGATGCTGTAAAATCACTACTTGTCTTCTCTGTGTTGCACAGCCCTCCCCATGCCCCTCCTACACAATACATGCTAATCGTATTGCCCCCTTTCTTTGTTTCCCGCCCTTATCCCTCCCTTCCCACCCATCCTCCCCAGTCCCTTTCCCTTTGGTAACTATTAGTCCATTCTTGGGTTCTGTGCTTCTGCTGCTGTTTTGTTCCTTCAGTTTTCTTTTGTTCTTATACTCCACATATGAGTGAAATCATTTGGTACTTGTCTTTCTCCACCTGGCTTATTTCACTGAGCATAATACCCTCTAGCTCCATCCATGTTGTTGCGAATGATAGGATCTGTTTTTTCCTTATGGCTGCATAATATTCCATTGTGTATATATACCACATCTTTATCCATTCATCTACTGATGGACATTTAGGTTGCTTCCATATTTTGGCTATTGTAAATAGTGCAGCGATAAACATAGGGGTGCATCTGTCTTTTTCAAACTGGAGTGCTGCATTCTTGGGGTAAATTCCTAGAAGTGGAATTCCTGGGTCAAATGGTATTTCTATTTTGAGCATTTTGAGGGACCTCCATACTGCTTTCCACAATGGTTGAACTAATTTACATTCCCACCAGCAGTGTAGGGGGGTTCCCCTTTCTCCACAACCTCGCCAACATTTGTTGTTCTTTGTCTTTTGATGGTAGCCATCCTTACTGGTGTGAGGTGATATCTCATTCTGGTTTTAATGTGCATTTCTCTGATGACAAGCGATGTGGAGCATCTTTTCATGTGTCTGTTGGCCATCTGAATTTCTTCTTTAGAGAACTGTCTATTCAGCTCCTCTGCCCATTTTTTAATTGGATTATTTGCTTTTTGTTTGTTGAGGTGTGTGAGCTCTTTATATATTTTGGATGTCAACCCTTTATCGGATCTGTCATTTATGAATATATTCTCCCATACTGTAGAGTACCTTTTTGTTCGATTGATGGTGTCCTTTGCTGTACAGAAGCTTTTCAGCTTGATATAGTCCCATTTATTCATTTTTGTATTTGTTTCCCTTGCCCAGGGAGATATGTTCAAGAAGAGGTCACTCATGTTTATGTCTAAGAGATTTTTGCCTATGTTTTTTTCTAAGAGTTTTATGGTTTTATGACTTACATTCAAGTCTTTGATCCATTTCGAATTTACTTTTGTGTATGGGGTTAGACATTGATCCAGTTTCATTCTCTTACATGTAGCTGTCCAGTTTTTCCAGCACCATCTGTTGAAGAGACTGTCATTTCCCCATTGTATGTCCATGGCCCCTTTATTGAATATTAGTTGACCATATATGTTTGGGTTAATGTTTGGAGTCTCTATTCTGTTCCATTGGTCTGTGGCTCTGTTCTTGTGCCAGTACCAAATTGTCTTGATTACTGTGGCTTTGTAGTAGAGCTTGAAGTTGGGGAGTGAGATCCCCCCCACTTTATTCTTCCTTCTCAGGATTGCTTTAGCTGTTTGGAGTCTTTGGTGTTTCCATATGAATTTTTGAACTATTTGTTCCAGTTCACTGAAGAATGCTGTTGGTAGTTTGATAGGGATTGCATTGAATCTGTATATTGCTTTGGGCAGGATGGCCATTTTGATGATATTAATTCTTCCTAGCCACGAGCATGGGGTGAGTTTCCATTTGTTAGTGACCTCTATAATTTCTTTTAAGAGTGTCTTACAGTTTTCAGGGTATAGGTCTTTCACCTCCTTGGTTAGGTTTATTCCTAGGTATTTTATTCTTTTTGATGCTATTGTGAATGGAATTGTCTTCCTGATTTCTCTATTAGTTTACTGTTAGTGTATAGGAAAGCCACAGATTTCTGTGTGTTAATTTTGTCTCCTGCAACTTTGCTGAATTCCGATATTAGCTCTAGTAGTCTCGGAGTGGAGTCCTTAGGGTTTTTTATGTACAATATCATGTCTTCTGCAAATAGTGACAGTTTGACCTCTTCTTTACCAATCTGAATTCCTTGTATTTCTTTGTTTTGTCTAATTGCCGTGGCTAGGACCTCCAATACTGTTAATTCTGTTAGTATTTGTTTCAGATACGTTGGTGCTCCTGTATTGGGTGCATATATATTTATAATGGTTATATCCTCTTGTTGGACTGAGCCCTTTATCATTATATAATGTCCTTCTTTATCTTTTGTTACTTTCTTTATTTTGAAATCTATTTTGTCTGATACTAGTATTGCAACACCTGCTTTTTTCTCTCTGTTGTTTGCATGAAATATCTTTTTCCATCCCTTGACTTTAAGTCTGTGCATGTCTTTGGGTTTGAGGTGAGTCTCTTGTAAGCAGCATATGGATGGATCTTGCTTTTTTATCCATTCATAGTGACTCTATGTCTTTTGATTGGTGCATTCAGTCCATTTACATTTAGGGTGATTATTGAAAGGTATGTACTTATTGCCATTGCGGGCTTTAAGTCTGTGGTTACCAAAGGTTCAAGGTTAGCTTCTTTACTATCTTACTGTCTAACTTATCTCGCTTATTGAGCTATTATAAACACGGTCTGATGACTCTTTATTTCTCTCCCTTCTTATTCCTCCTCCTCCCTTCTTCATATGTTGCGTGTTTTTTTTTCTGTGCTCTTTTTAGGAGTGCTCCCATCTAGAGCAGTCCCTGTAAGATGCCCTGTAGAGGTCGTTTGTGGGAGGCAAATTCCCTCAACTTTTGCTTGTCTGGGAATTGTTTGATCCCTCCTTCATATTTAAATGATAATTGTGCTGGATACAGTAATCTTGGCTCAAGGCCTTTCTGTTTCATTGCATTAAGTATATAATGCCATTCTCTTCTGGCCTGTAGGGTTTCTGTTGAGAAGTCTGTTGATAGCCTGATGGGTTTTCCTTTGTAGATGACCTTTTTTCTCTCTCTGGCTGCCTTTAATACTTTGTCCTTGTCTTTGATCTTTGCCATTTTAATTATTATGAATCTTGATGTTGCCCTCCTTGTATCCCTTGTCATTGGAGTTCTGTGTACCTCTGTGGTCTGAGATGCCATTTCCTCCCCTAGTTTGGGGAAGTTTTCAGCAATTATTTCTTCAAAGACACTTTCTATCCCTTTTTCTCTCTCTTCTCTTCTTCTGGTACCCCTATAATTTGGATATTGTTCCCTTTTGATTGGTCACTCAGTTCTCTTAAAATTCTTTCATTCCTGGAGATCCTTTTATCTCTCTCTGCATCAGCCTCTCTGTGTTCCTGTTCTCTGTTTTCTAGTCCATTAATGGTCTCTTGCATCTTGTCCATTCTGTTTTGAAGTCCTTCCAGAGCTTGTTTTATTTCTGTATTCTCCCTCCTTAGTTCTTGCATATTTCTCTGCAAGTCTATCAGCATGGTTATGACTTTTGTTTTGAATTCTTTTTCAGGAAGACTGGTTAGATCTATCTCCCCAGGTTCCTTCTCAGGGGAAGATGTAGAAGATATCAAAGCTGTCTGGGTTAGTCTTGTCTGGATCAAATGTTTTTGCCTTTTCATGTTGATAGGTGCAATGGTGAGCTATTGACTTTCTCTCAGCTGGGAGAGCCAAGGCTTTCCACTTGGTCCTGGCCTTTCTTTACTGGGACAACTGCGCCCCCTAGTGGCTCGTGTTGGGCAATTGCGTGTCAACTGGGTCTCTGTATCTTGCCGGGCAGGTATTGAGGAAGCTCCCTTGCTGTGGGCGTGGCCAGCCTCAGGCTGCTGCTCTGCTGCTCTGCTATGGCAGGGTCCCAGAGGGGTAATGGACGGGGGGCTGTTTGGCTGTTTACCTCCGTGAGGGGTCTCAGAGCTGTTGCCCAGGGGGTTAGTGCGACCAGAGTTCCCTGGAATTTCCAGCTGCTGGACTGTGACCCGGGATGCTTCCTTCCAGCGGTGGAGTCCCTGTCCCTTTAAGGCTTTCAAAAAGCATTCACTTTTCTTTGTCACATGGGCACTGGCTTCGGGACCCACTCAGAGATCTTGCTGCCCTGTTTCCCTAGTTTCCAGCACCCCACGCATGCACTTTTTCTGTGCTCTGGTGCGGATGGCTAGGGCTGGATGATTAGCAGTCCTGGCCTCCCTCTCCCTCCCGCTCCGACTCCTCTCCTCCCGCTGGGAGCTGGGGTGATGGGCGCTCGGATCCTGCTGGGCTGCGGCTTGTATCTTACCCCTTTCACCAGGCGCTGGATTCTCGCAGGTGTGGATGTAGTCTGGCTGTTGTCCTGTGTCTTCTGGTCTCTCTTTTAGGATTAGTTGTATTTGTTGTATTTTCAAAAATATATATGTTTTTGGGAGGAGATTCCCACTGTCCTACTCATGCCGCCATCTTGGCTCTGCCTCTCTCCTACCCAACATTCTTACTTTCCATCTCTCCTCCACAGTGGTTGAAATTTCACTGTAGTCCAATAGTTCTCCAAGCCTCTTTCAGCTCCCTCCCCCCTTTCCCTCATAACCATTTTCCCTAATGAATCTCTGCCTCCTTTAATCTTGTCTTAGTGTCTGCTTCTCCTAGCATTGGAACTAACATTGTGGGGATCATGTCTAGTTTGAGTTTCATGAACAGTTTTGCTTCCCGTAAGAAATTGTTTTGTTTTTAATGTATGGGTAATGTCACCTAAGTAAATGACCACTTTCCTTTGGCAGATTGGCTGCTAGAAAGCTGAAAACAGAAAGATGACCCTATTTTATGAGATAACTATTTTTTCTTTAAACTTTGATTCCACTTTTATTCACAGGTATTTTTTTGTCATATCATTAATGTACAATTACTTGAACAACATTATGGTTACTAGACTCCCCCTATTATCAAGTACCCTCCACATACCTCATTACAGTCATTGTCCATCAGCATATTAAGATGCTATAGAATCATTCCTTATCTTCTCTGTGTATACTGCCTTCCCCAAGTCCCCACCTCCCTACATTATGTGTGCTACTCATATGCCTCATTTTCCCCTTTATTCCTCCCTTCCCACCCATCCTCCCCAGTCCCTTTCCCTTTGGTAACTGTTAGTCCATTCTTGGGTTCTGTGAGTCTGCTGCTGTTTTGTTCCTTCCGTTTTTTTCTTTGTTCTTATACTCCACAGATGAGTGAAATCATTTGATACTTGTCTTTCTCAGCCTGGCTTATTTCACTGAGCATAATACCCTCTAGCTCCATCCATGTTGTTGCAAATGGTAGGATTTGTTTTCTTCTTATGGCTGAATAATATTTCATTGTGTATATGTACCACATCTTCTTTATCCTTTCATCTACTGATGGACACTTAGGTTGCTTCCATTTCTTGTCTGCTGTAAATAGTGCTGCGATAAACATAGGAGTGCACATGTCTTTTTCAAACTGGGCTGCGGCACTCTTAGGGTCCTAAGAGTGAAATTCCTGGGTAGAATGGTACATCTATTTTGTGCTTTTTGAGGAACCTCCATACTGCTTTCCACAATGGTTGAACTATTTTACATTCCCACCAGCAGTGTAGGAGGGTTCCCTTTTCTCCACATCCTCATCAACATTTGCTGTTGTTTGTCTTTGGGATGTTTGCCACCCTAACTGGTGTGAGGTGATATCTCATTGTGGTTTTAATTTGCATTTCCCTGATGATTAGCAATGTGGAGCATCTTTTCATGTGCCTGTTGGCCATCTGAATTTCTTCTTTGGAGAAGTCTCTGTTCAGATCCTGTGCCCATTTTTTTATTGGATTATTTTCTTTTTGTTTGTTGAGATGTGTGAGCTCTTTATATATTTTGGATGTCAACCCTTTATCGGATCTGTCATTTATGAATATATTCTCCCATACTGTAGGATATCTTTTTGTTCTACTGATGGTATGATTTGCTGTACAGAAGCTTTTTAGTTTGATATAGTCCCACTTGTTGCTTTTGTTTCCTTTTCCCAGGGAGATACGTTCATGAACAAGTTGCTCATGCTATGTCCAAGAGATTTTTGCCTATATTTTTTCTAAGAGTTTTATCGTTTCATGACTTACATTCAGGTCTTTGATCCATTTTGAGTTTACTTTTGTGTATGGGGTTAAGCAATAATCCAGTTTCATTCTCTTACATGTAGCTGTCCAGTTTTGCCAACACCAGCTGTTGAAGAGGCTGTCATTTCCCCATTGTAAATCCATGGCTCCTTTATCATATATTAATTGACCATATATGCTTGGGTTTATATCTGGACTCTCTAGTCTGTTCCACTGGTCTATGGGTCTGTTCCTGTGCCAGTACCAAATTGTCTTGATTACTGTGTCTTTGTAGTAGAGCTTGAAGTCAGGGAGCGTAATTCCCCCTGCTTTATTCTTCCTTCTCAGCATTGCGTTGGCTGTTCAGGGTCTTCTGTGGTTCCATATGAATTTTTTAAGTATTTGCTCTAGTTCATTGAAGAATGCTTTAATTATTTTGATAGGAATTGCATTGAATCTGTAGATTGCTTCAGGCAGGATGGCCATTTTGACAATAATATTAATTCTTCCTACCCAAGAGCATGGGATGAATTTCTATTTCTTAGTGTCCTCTTTAATTTCTTTTAAGAATGTCCTGTAGTTTTCAGGGTCTTTAACTTCCTTGGTTAGGTTTATTCCTAGATATTTTATTCTTTCTGATGCAATTATAAATGGAATTGTTTTCCTGATTTCACTTTCTGCTACTGCATCATTAGTGTATAGGAATACAACAGATTTCTGTGTATTAATTTTGTATCCTCCAACTTTGCTGAAGTCAGATATTAGATCTAGTAGTTTTGGAGTGGATTCTTTAGGGTTTTTTCTGTACAATATCATGTCATCCGCAAACAGGGACAGTTTGACTTCTTCCTTGCAAATATGGATGTCTTTTATTTCTTTGTGTTGTCTGATGGCTGTGGCTAGGACCTTCAGAACTATGTTGAATAAAAGTGGGAAGAGTGGGCATCCTTGTTTTGTTTCCAATTTTAAAGGGAAAACTTTCAGCTTCTCGCTGTTAAGTATAATGTTGGCTGTGGGTTTGTCATATATGGCCTTTTTTATGTTGAGGTACTGGCCCTCTATATTCATTTTGTTGAGAGTTTTTATCATGAATGGATGTTGAATTTTGTCAAATGCTTTTTTAGCATCTATGTAGATGACCATATGGTTTTTTTCCTTCTTTTTGTTTATGTAGTGGATGATATTGATGGATTTTTGAATGTTGTACCATCCTTGCTTCCCTGGGATGAATCTCACTTAATCATGATGGATGATCTTTTTGATGTATTTTTGAATTCGGTTTGCTGATATTTTGTTGAGTGTTTTTCCATCTATGTTCATCAGGAATATTGGTCTGTAATTTTCTTTTTTTGTGATGTCTTTGCCTGTTTTTGGTATTAGAGTGATGTTGGCCTCTTAGAATGAGTTTGGGAGTATTCCCTCCTCTTCTACTCTTTGGAAAACTTTAAGAAGGATGGATATTAGGTCTTCACTAGATGTTTGATAAAATTCAGCAGTGAAACCTTCTGGCTCAGGGATTTTTTTTCTTAGATAGTTTTTGATTACCAGTTCAATTTCTTTGCTGGTAATTGGTCTATTCATATTTTCTGTTTCTTCCTGGGTCAGCTTTGGAAGGTTGTATTTTTCTAGAAAGTTGTCCATTTCTTCTAGGTTATCCAGTTTGTTACCATATAGTTTTTCATAGTATTCTCTCGTATTTCTTTGTATTTCTGTGGTGTCCGTGTTGATTTTTCTTTTCTCATTTCTGATTCTGTTTATGTGTGTAGACTCTCTTTTTTCTTGATTAGTCTGGCTAGGGGTTTATCTGTTTTGTTTATTTTCTTGAAGAACCAGCTCCTGCTTTCATTGTTTCTTTCTATTATTTTATTCTTCTCAATTTTATTTATTTCTGCTCTAATCTTTATTATGTCCCTCCTCCTTCTGACTTTGGGACTCATTTGTTCTTCCTTTTCTAGTTTAATTAATTGTGAGTTTAGACTGTTCATTTGGGATTGTTCTTCTTTCCTGAGATATGCCTGTATTGCAATATATTTCCCTCTTAGCATGGCCTTCGCTGTGTCCCACAGATTTTGTGTTGTTGAATTATTGTTGTCATTTCTCACCATATATTGCTTGATCTCTGTTTTTATTTGGTCATTGATCCATTGATTATTTAGGAGCATGTTATTAAGCCTCCATGTGTTTGAGGGCTTTTTCATTTTCTTTGTGTAATTTATTTCTAGTTTCATACCTCTGTGATCTGAGAAACTGGTTGGTACAATTTCAGTCTTTTTAAATTTACTCAGCCTCTTTTTGTGGCCTAGTATATGATCTATTCTTGAAAATGTTCCATGTGCACTTGAGAAGAATGTGTATTCTGTTGCATTTGGATGGAGTGTTCTGTAGATGTCCATTAGGTTCATCAGTTCCAATATGCTGTTCAGTGCCTTTGTCTCCTGACTTGATTTCTGTCAGGTTAATCTGTCCTTTGGAATGAGTGGTGTGTTGAACTCTCCTAGAATGAAAGCATTGCATTCTGTTTCCCCCTTTAATTCTGTTAGTATTTGTTTCACATATGTAGGTGATCCTGTGTTGGGTGCATAGATATTTATAATAGTTATATCCTCTTTTTGGACTGGCCCCTTTATCATTATGTAATGTCCTTCTTTGTCTCTTGTCACTTTCTTTGTTTTGAACTCTCCTTTGTCTGATACAAGTACTGCAACTCCTGCTTTTTCCTCCCTGTTAGTTGCATGAAATATCTTTTCCATCCCTTTACTTTCAGTCTGTGTATGTCTTTGGGTTTGAAGTGAGTCTCTTGTAGGCAGCATATAGATGGGTCTTGTTTTTTTATCCATTCAGTGACTCTGTGTCTTTTGATTGGTGCATTCAGACAATTCATATTTAGGGTGGTTATTGACAGGTATGTACTTATTGCCATTGCAGGCTTTAGATTTGTGGTTACCAAAGGTTCAAAGGTAATTCCCTTACTATCTAACAGTCTAATTTAACTCACTTTGTGTGCTATTACAAACACAACCTAAAAGCTCTTTTTTTCCCCTCCTTTTTCTTCCTCCTCCATTCTTTGTAGTTATGTATCATATTCTATGCTCTTTGTCTATCCCTTGGGTACATCTATTTAGCCTTAGGAATACTTCCATCTATAGGAGTCCCTCCAAAATGCACTGTAGAGGTGGTTTGTGGGAGGTAAATTCTCTCAACTTTTTCTTATCTGAAAATTGTGTAATCCCTCCTTCAAATTTAAATGATAACCTTGCTGGGTATAGTATTCTTGGTTCAAGACCCTTGTGCTTCATTGCATTAAATATAGCATGCCACTCCCTTCTGGCCTGTAAGGTTTCTGTTGAGAAGTCTGATGATAGCCTGCTGGGTTTTCCTTTGTATGTGGTCTTTTTCTCTCTCTAGCTGCTTTTAAAAGTCTGTCTTTATCCTTGATCTTTGCCATTTTAATTATTATATGTCTTGATGTTGTCTTCCTTGGGTCGCTTGTGTTGGGAGATCTGTGTACCTCCATGGCTTGAGAGACTATCTCCTTCCCCAGATTGGGGAAGTTTTCAGTAATTACCTCTTCAATGACACTTTCTATCCCTTTTTGTCTCTCTTTTTCTTCTGGTACCCCTATAATACAAATATTGTTCCATTTGGATTGGTCACACAGTTCTCTCAATATTCTTTCATTCATAGAGATTCTTTTTTCTCTTTGTATTCACAGGTATTTAAAATTTTTATTTTGAATTTAATTTAATAGATTTTTGTAAACTCTGTAGGGACCAAGGGCAGGCTGCCCCAAGATGTTCAATTGTGGCATGCAGATTATTTTCAGCTGAAAAACCATCAAAACCGAAAGACTCAGGAAGGTACTTTGTCCTCCCCCCCACCCCTCACCACCATCAACTGCATAAAAAGAATTTAGATGGAGGAAGTACTCCAGGAGGAGAGCTCTCAGCATAGATAGCTATATTATAGTGTAAACTAGTGGTGATAGGGAGGGATGAGCTGAAGTCTTAAAGTTCCTCTCTCTGCCCCATTGTTTCTGTGTGGTCCCTCACATATTTTGTTTACCAAACATTTACTCTTTTCATATTCCAGGGAATTGTTTCCATTTTCTTTGAAGTCCCAAACCCTAACCCTGCTCCTTGGTTCAGGATGACATGTATACCTCATTCTCCTCGTCTTTGGGACCCATGTCTATGGCCTTCCTGTGCATACATAATTAACTGGTTTTTTTTCTCCTGTTAATCTATCTCATGTCAATTTGATTATTAGACCAGCTAGAAAAACCTTGAGGGGTATAGGAAATTTTCTCCCTGACAACTATGTAAAAAAATTTTGGGAAAATTTCAGGTAAAAGTAATCCAAGTAATGGTCAAATATTATGGATTGCAGCCAGGATTGCTAAATTCAGCCAGTCGCTCAGGCTATATACTTCATGGCTTGAACTGGATGGTCTATGTGAATGGTGCCATCTGAAGTTGTCTGTTAGTCCTGGGTAGCATGTGCCCAAAAATATAAAGAACATGCTAATGGCAAACCCAGATAGTGACTTGGGAAAATCCAGTCAAGCAGACAATTTGACTGGACAACAATGTATTGTTGGGTAAGGATAAAATTACCAGAGAATTAGAAGTAGGCCTCCACACCTCAAAGTTAAGCTAGAGAGCTCTTTAGATCCCTGGGATAGGGACCCCATACTGGAGAACAATTAGAAACCTTGATTACTAATAAGAACTTTTTAGGGCAAAAACAAGATTAATTTGAAACATACTGTCTTAATGTAAAAGGTTAATCTCATAAACCATGTAATGAAACCATACAGAAGAAAACAGCTTGAAGTGAAGCTCTTCCTTGGTCTTGGTAGGGAGGAAAAACTTTCCTCTTCTCTCTTAGGTTCCAGCTATAAAACTGGGTCTTGAAAATCAAAGTGATGAAAGATTAACAGGAGAAAATGCACAAAATTTTTTACTAATATTACATGCACAGGAGTTCAGAGAAAAGTGGAACTCAATGAAAGACTCAGGGGTTCATATACCCCTTTTACAAAGTAAAGAAGGTTAGGTTTTAAGGCATGATAAATTATGGGAAGTGACTAGGAAATATGGATAATAAAGGCTATTTTAGTAAAGTCTGTTTATGCAAACACATCTTGGTGTCAATTTCAGTCTTTGATGAGAAGACTCCCTCTTCTCTCCCTGGTACTGTGGTGCAGGGAGGGAACCTCTTCCTCAAAGGGAAATTCAATGCCCTGTTTTTAGGAAGATAAGGTTAGGACAGAGAACTCTTCCTGCATTTGTTGATTCTCAAATGCCTTCAGCTCAAAATAATCCTTATGTCAAAGTGACATATTTGGGGGCAGAATATTCTGATTGCCTTCAGTTTCAAACAACATGAATGGGACCTTGTAGCATGTTATTTGTTATTTTTGGCTGCTCAAAAAATGAAGAGTCTTTCTAGTTTTGGGGAACCCTCACTCTGACTCTCAGTAGGTGATAGATCATCTCCCAGTAATAGATGCTTACTGGCCAGAGTATGGGATTCAACCCTGAGATCCTATCATCCAGGATTCTGTATCTCGGGCTAGTGACCTGAAGGAAAAAAGTTTTATCATTTGGTTGTTTGCATCTAGTTATGGTAACTGTTGTGAAGGAGATGTTGAACAATAGAATCAGAGACATTTGAAGATCAGATTTTTTCTGCAACATTACTCTGCTCTTGTTCCCTGTTATTTCCTGAGCATGGTTCTCTGGTTCTCCCCTTGATTCTTTGAGCTATACTATCTTTCCAGTTAATTTCTCCTCTGCTTAATTTTACAGAAGTGGTTTTAGGTGCATTCAGCCCACCTGATATAGTTGGTTTCTCTGTGTTCATTTGTAAGTCATCTTCTTTAATCTTAGAACAAATACAGCTGCTAGCACCTCCTAGGGCTAGTGCTTCCTCATTCAGGTTCAGCAGGAAACATGTCTGATTTTGCAAGGAGTTATATGGATAAATGAGGAAACACACTGTTTTTCTATTTTTGTATCTTTGGGTCAATTTGAGGTGATTAACAAATAGCTAAATGTTAGTGATTAATTTAAAATGCAACAGCAGTGTATCTTCGGTTATAATAAAAATAGGTTTCATAATAAATTATTATTACAAAATAAAATCTTTAAGGGTCAGAGGAACATGTTATTTTTAAACATGGAGAATGGACCATGAACACAGATGAGGTATAGAGCCGCAGCTGTCTAAAGTAATTTATTTCAGCATTAGGATTTTCGCACGACACAGTTCATTAGGAAAAGAAAATATCTCAAACACCTTGTGTTTCTATTGACATAAATAGAAGTTGCTTGCATACATCAGGTATTGACTATTGTCCAGAAATATTGAAATAACACTTCAAAAGTATCACTTTCAGTATGAAACTGATGATTGAAGCATTTTTTTTTATTGTAAGCGTTAAGTGTCAACAAATGACCAGTTGAATGAATGTTGAATTGGCAGGAAAGAAGGTATTTGTTATGCTCTTCAGTTCCTCTACACCAGTTAAAAATTCCTTGACTCTTCTGTGTCTCAGATTCCTCGTGTCTTAACACTATTTCATAGGGTTAGTTTAGAAGAAAACATTATATTGAGTACAGTGATTAGCACAGCATCTAACCCTGATAAAAGGTGACTCTCAATACAGCTCTTTAAGCATGATACCTTAAAATTACCATGAATTCCTTTGGCCGGTATTAGGAACTAATCACTAGAGATATTGATGGTTTCATTTTAAAAAAATACAGTTTACTTATTTAATCATTCCAAAAAATATTTTTCATGCTCTACTGAGTAATAAGCACTGTGCTAGATCCAGCAGATGACTGAGTAAAACTATTTGTCCTCAGCTTGTGGTTTGGTAGGGAGGTAAGAATAATTAAAAATCAATGTTAAAATCTAAAACAAACAAAAGAGCTCTGAACTCACAGATAGAACAGATTGGTGGTTGCCAGAGGTGGAGTTAGGGGGTGGGCAAAATGAGTGAAGGGGCTTAAAAGGTACAAACTTCCAGCGGTAAAATAAATAAGTCCTGGGGGTATAATGTACAGCATGGTGATGATTGTTGATTGTTATTAATACTCTATTGTATATTAGAAAGTTGCTAAGAGAGTAGGTCTTAAAAGTTGTCATCACATGAAAAGTAAATAACTTGTAACTATGTGTGGTGATGGATATTAACTAGACCTATGGTAGTGATCCTTTCACAATATTTACAACTATCAAATCATTATCTGTAGCTGGGGGTTGGGGGGGGCACATGTTCCCAGCCCGGGACGAATAAACGTGTGAAGCCGGGATCAGTCAAGGGGAAAACATAAAGTGGGAGAAATACGTTTATTGCTTACAAGAAGCCTGGCTCCGTTTGTCCCTCTCCTGCAGCGACTCCTGCTTGCCTGTTTCTCTGGCTGCCACTCTTACTCCCCTGCTTCCCCCAGTCCTGGTATACGCTTACCTCTCCCCGCCTTGTAAACATCTATTGATATGAAAATGGACTAGGGCCAGGTGAAAAATTCTGGAAATACTGCAATTTTATCCACATTATGTTATACACTTGAAGCTAATATAATGTTACATCTCAATTATGTCCCGATTAAAAAAATCAATCTTAAACAAACAGCAATAATAAAATAATGTACTGAACTCTGTTTAAGGGGCCAGACTGATAACAAACTAGCCATGTCAATATATTTACTATACTACTAATAAAAGCTAGCATTTATTTATCGCTTATTATGAGAGGTATTGTTCTAAGCTCTATATATTAACTTATTTATTCCTTACAACATCCCTATGAAATATACTATTATTTTCCCTACCTTACAATTAAGGAAACTGAGGTACAGAGAAGTTAAATCACTTTCCTGAGGTTCTTCACCTAGTAAAAGACAAAATAAATCAACCCTAGCCGTCTGATTTCAAACTCTGAGCACTTAACCACCACAAGGTTGTAGTGCAACTGTGAGGCATCAGAGGTACCTTAGTAGAGGAGGTAATGTATGAATGGGCTCTGGAAAGATGTACAGGATAAGCCAGACAGATATGGGCAAAAGGTATTTCAGGAAGAGGGAGTAGTGTATTGGGAGGTAGAACAGTTTATGTCCAGGCTACTTACCAGTTTACTATGTCTGTAGCCCAAGTCAGTTATGAAGAAACCAGAGAGAGAGAGGCTAGTTAAGTTATAGCTCTAGTCTAGACAAGAAACAATGTAGGACAGAGGCTGTGTTGGTGCTAGCTCGAATGGAGTACCTGTTATGTGCTAAATACTGCAAGGAATACAAAAATGAATGGGATGTAGCCTTGTCCTCAAAGGGTTTATATGCATGTGGGACGAGAGATGGGATATAGTAGACAGTAAATTTTGCTGAAAATAGCAGCTTTGGCAAAAGTTGTGAAACAGCCTTACTAACAAGAGGGGAAATTGACCTTCACAAGTAGACAGACAAAAAAATGCTAATTTTAACAGTGATAAGTATAGGATAATTTTAAGGATAAAACATGATTTCCATGACTACACAATCAGAAATAACCAGCTTTGAAGCAGTTGCCAGAAAAATATTCCAAGGCTTGTTATGGGCTCAAAGTTGAATTTGTCAGTAATATAATTCTTTTAAGAAAAGAAGGAAGAAAACAGGAAGTGTACACTGTAGCAGAGACTAAAATCAGCAAGCTTTCTTCCCACAGGTGTCAGCAGTGGTCGAATGTTATGAAAATACTATGCCTGCTTTTGAGCTTTGAAATCAATATGGGCAATTTAGGGTACAGAATGTGATAATGGGTTTAGGAAATAGGCACATCAAACAAGGGTTAAAGGTGATCTGACTGTTTTTTCTGAGCTAAACTGACCTGCACGAGCATGCCAAGAGCAGTCTCACATCTAGAAAAGACACAAGCTCTTTGTCAAAAGACATGGGTTTACATTTAAAAAGTTTCAAGTAGTTTAACTGGAGATTGCTTTGACTATATGTACTTATTTTCTGCTCTGAAATTTCCAGGAAAATTTAATACAACATGCATTTTAATGAAGTGTTGTAAGTATTAAAATTAAAGATGGAAGGGCTGGGACATCAAGAAAATTAGAATTTTCCCTAATAACATTATCTCAGGCCAATTGAACACATCTAGGATTTTATATCACTATTAAAACACTTTGAAACAAATTAACATTTACTAAAGAAACTTTATGACATTCATTTAGAAAGTTCTGGCTTGGCAATTTTATGTTACATTAACAATCATATATCTTTACTCACAAAAGTTTAATTCATGAAGATCATTCCATACATATATGCTCATATATGGATCATAGACATATGATCTTGATTAATAAACATGTGCTAATATGTTCAATATACTTTCATAAAGTGCTTAATTGTGTGTTAGGTCCTTTTCAAGGTGTTTGGGATGTATTGGTGACCAAAATAGGCAACATTAGCTGCCTTCCTGGAATTGATATTCTACTGGAGGAAGGTAGAGAGTGAAAAATAAATACAGCAAATAAGTAAATGTGCTGGTAGGTTAAAGCTGATGAGTACTATAGGAAAAAATGGGAAACCAGAAAGAACAAGGTGAGAACAATCAGGAGGGTTGGGAGGTGCTAAGAACAGGGGGCAGATTTAAATAGAATTTTCAGAGTAACATCTTTGAGGAAGTGAGAATTGAGCAAAAAGTTGGAGAAGAAGACAGCCATGGAGAAGATTACTTCTAGCCATGGAGCAGACAATACTCTGCTGGAAGAATGTTCTAGCCAGAGGAAACAGCTGGTGCAAAGGCCCTAAAGCGAGAGGGTGCCTCATGTTTGTGAGTAACAGCAAAAAAGCTGATGTGGCTGGGACAGAGTGAACGGGGAGTAAAGTGAAGATGAGATCAGAGAAGGTGGCTGGAGACCATGTAGGGCCCCATAGGCCATTGTAAACTTTGAGCAAAATAGTGACATAATCTAACTTCTGTTTTAAAATATCACACTGGCTACAGAGTTGAGAAGAGACTCTAAGCGGGGAAAGATAGAAGCAGAACACAAATGAGGAGATAATTACAATAATCCAGGCAAGAGATGATGACTCCCAAGTGGTAGCAGTGCAGGTGGTAAGAAGTGGCTTAACCTTTTGAATGAATGGAGATGAATGGAATGAATGGAAAAAGCAACTTCTACATTTTAAGCTTAGCCTTGTTTTCCATTTTCTACGACAGATCTCAGTGGAGTTTTCTGAGTTCTTCAAAATGCTATCAGAGAATATTTCTTTAGTCTCTGCTTTTTATCATAGCTTCATAACAGATACAGAAGGGTATAAAGTAGGTAGCAAATGCCTATCCTAGCCTTAGGAATGTCTGCACTCTTATTCTAAATAGATTACTATCAATTTAAAGGATAAGTGAATATGTGGGAAATTTGGCTGTGATGTCACCTGTGATAAGTTAGCTGTTCTGATTGGTAGAAAGGAATCACCTGTTTGTGTCAATGCTCCAAAACTGTCCTTGAAGTTACTCATTATGGAAGGAAAATATCTTTCTATCAAGTTTGAACAATGACGTTGGGCTGTGCTGCCCCAAAATATAATCATTGGTCACATGTAATATTTACATTTAAATGAAAATTACTTAAAATTTAATCAGAATGAAAATTTAGTTTCTCATAGCCACATGTGGCCAGTGACTATCTATTAGTTATAAGAGATATTAAAACTATTCCATCATCCCATAAAGTTCTGTTGGATAACACTAGCTAGGTAGAAGTAAGGAAAATTATATATTAAATGTTTTCCAGACATTCCTGGTATCTGTCTTTCTAGCTTTTATCAGTTTGGATAATTACTAAATAAGAAAAGGAAAGAAAACACAAACTTTGTACCACTTATGTATTCTAATGAGTAACAGCCCTGTGTTTTTCCTATTTCTTTCACATTTGTCTTTGATGGCTTTTTCTTTTTTTTGTCTTAAATTTCTTGGTGATATCTATTTTTTTCCACCACCTAGAATTAGAAATCAATTCTTTTGTTTCAAATGTGAATTCCCCCCACCTAATTATAAGCTGCTACTTTATATAACAAAAGAATTGATTTCTGAGAGCGCTATTCAGACAGTAGCAAAGCCAACAATTGGAATTATCATTCAAATCAATGTCCCTTGTATGCATTAACAGGCAATGCTAAGACATAGCCTTATTTTTAGACTCTTCTCCACATTCATCTCCTTGATGCCTTTTAATCAATCCTATATGATAGCAGGTATCTTTCTTTGCTTCTTAGACGTCAGTTTGCTTTCTCCACTTTTTTGTGCAGTCTATTTAGACTTCTTGCTACCTGAAACAACGTGTAGATTTATTCAAGTTACAGGATGACTTATTTTCTTGAGAAAGAATAAATGTTACACCTTAAGTTAAATACTCTTAACGTGGGCCTGCTTAGCTACTTTATGTAATTTTCTATGCACCATCTCCTCTTGGGGGTGGGTTAATCTGAGGTAGGCTCCTTGTGATGTGATCATTTTCCTCTTCACTCCGATCTACCTTTCCCCCACTTACCTCTGCTTTCCTCTACATCAGACCACAGAGGGATGATTTCTGTCAACTTCATTTCCCAGATCCCAGTAAAAGCAAATCACTTCTGCTCCTTCTTCCTGATGTGGGTGAAATGAATGTACTTGCCACATCAGTAGCTACATTCAAAGTTCCGAGTACTGGTAAATGTACCATCTTAGACAATATGATCAGGATTAGCATTTCTAGAATCACAGTAGTCCAGTGATATCCATCAAATTCCATCAGTTTTTTGCATGGAGCAGGATGATGATTCTGCTTCCTTTAATTATCTGAGTATGGTCTTAATATCTGCTAATTCAGCTGGGATATGGCATTACTTCTGAATTGCTGTTTCATTTGAATGACACCATTGCAGGTACTTAGACTTGACCTTTACTACCATTATAACTCTTACTCTGAAAATGAGTATTCTGACAAGTACTGAGTGTATGCATCCAAATTATGCACTCAGGAGCTGGGGAAATGACCAAAGAGTTGTTACGTAGACCCCCCTGAATACGCTGTGAAATGGTCTTGGGCCAGAACTCCATCTACCATCTGGCCTCCATCGCCTCCTCTCTACCAAGGAGGCCTCAGTGTTGGTTTTGTACCTCTGTTACCAGTATAAGCTCATACTTTGTATCCAACAGTCTTTGGAAGTTCTGAGTATTCTCCTTTCCTCAGTGTACCTGTGGGTAAATGGCCACAGGTCTCTTTAGGCAATGCCTAGGGGAAGGGCTGCTGTGTATACGTTGTTGTGACATGTCCTCCCCTTCAAACAATGGGCACTGGGTCTCAGGACCGTCTCTGGATAAGGGGTTAGGCAAAGGGTTAGGATTTTGCAGTGCAGCAGCTGATATCAGCCTTTTGCTCTCCTGCTTTTGCTGTTTTGGGGGAATCATTTAGGTGTTACTTTAGACGTTAAGCCTTTTTTACCCTTAAATGTTTCTGGGGGTGTTTCGTAAGAATATGAGTCTTATTTCTCCCAGCCATAGTACAATTATCAAAATCACAAAATTTAATACTAATTTATTACTAGTATCTAATTCAGAGTTCATATTCAAATTTCATCAACTCTCCTAATAATGTCCTTTATAGCTCTTTTTAAAATCTTCCTGGTTCAAGATTCAGTTCAATGAAGGATCACCTACTGTATTTAGTTTTCATCTCTCAGTGTTTTGTTGTTTCTTTCATGACTAACATTTTTGAAGAGTACAGATCAGCTATTTTGTAGAATGATCCTCATTTTAGGTTTGCTTAACTTTCCTTATAATTATATTCATGTTATACACATTTGGCAGGAACATTATAGAAGTGATTCTGTGTCTCAGCACTTCATATGAAGCATCACATGCTATCTATTTACCCCAACGTTGGTGGTGACATCAACATTGGTCATTTGATTAAAGTGCTGTCTGCAAGGTTTTCCACTGCTAAGGCAGCATTTTCCCCTTTGCAATTAATAAATAATGTATGCAGAAATACTTTTAGGCTGTGTAAATGTCCTTTTCCTCATCAAACTTTTACCCACTATTATTAATGTCTGTGTTTGTCTCTTGCTTGAACCAATCATCACTAAAATCATGATTTTCTAATTTAATTATTCCTTCTCCATTTCTTAGTTGGTATTCTACTTATAGGAAAAGCTTTCTCTCTCCTACATTTTTAAAAATTATTATCCACAGCATTAAGGACTCAGAGATTATTGTTTTGTTCAATGGCTTATATTCACCTGTTATTATTATTAATTTTGATGCTAAAATTGTCCCAGATTTGACCAGAGCAAGCCCTATTGAACTCATTTACATGTTCTTCAGACATGCCTTTGTCATTCATTGTGAACTTCTTTGTTTCTATCATAAGAAAATGTTCCTGGCTCATCCTGTACATTCCCTGACCCAGAGCTAAATGTGCCATTTCTCCAAGAAACCCAAATTCCTCTTAGTAGGTAATGCTTTTTTAAAACCAGTATTTGGTATCTAAGTGTGTTCATTGCTACTTTACATGCATGGCTTTCAGCTCTTCTTTGCACTGTATGTCTACATTTATATTTTTGTCTATATCTATTTGTATAGTTATATCTATATCTGTATTCATATCTACATCCACATCAATTTCCAGATGCCTATACCACACCTGTACCTATACCAACATCTACATCTATCTCTACATATTGAAACCACAAATTCAAACTGTAATTCCAATTTTAGTTCAGTATTACACGGTTCACTCTAGTCCTCTCTCTTTATATATTTATAACTTCCTTTTCTAACAGTGATAAAGAGCTTTCATTATCTATATTTGCTGATTTGTTCAATCCTAGAACATACAGAATATAGTTTCAGAATTATACCACTGCAAAAGTCAAACCTACTTACTAGAATTCACTAATTGTTTAAATAGTCAAAATACTGTATTAAAAAGTTGTTATTAACCCGAAATATAGTTAGGTTTATTTATTTCTATTTGGATTCTATTTCAGAGATTTTTCATGTCCTTGTTTGTTTTATTTTGTTTTCATGCATTTCCTTTCCTTTTATATTTCAAGTTCCTAAAATCTCAACATGGTTCCACAAATTAAAACTTCAGAGGAAGTTTTGCTTACCTCCAGTCCCCCAACTCTTCCATCACTTCCTCATCCCTTGTAGGTAATCAATCTCTTTACTTTCTTTTTTACTTTCTGCTTTACTTTCCCTTTCCAGAACTAAGAAGGTACACGTATATATGTCTATATTGCTATTTTCTCTTCTTTATACCTAAAAAAAAACATGTAATATATATGTCTTTGTATTTGCTTCTTCCCCTGACAGTGTATCCTGAAAATCACTCTGTCTCACTTAAAATAAATCTTCCAATGAAGAATTCCACGGTGTATATGTACTGTAAATTATTTATTTAATCTTCTCTGTATGCGTACTTACATCGATTCCAGTAATGCTCAATAAGAAACAAATGCTACAGCGAATGGACTTGTGCTTTTTCCTTTTTCCTTTTTCCTTTTTCCTTCCTTTTCTCTTCATCCTCCTTCTCTTCCTTCTGGCATTTTTGGAGTATACCCTCTGGCTAAATATCTGAAAGTGATACTATTGTGTCAAGGGCTAAAAACATAAGTACATTTGTTAAATTTACCCAGTTCCTTTCCATAAACATTGGACGGTTCTGCAGGCCCCGGAGTGGTATTCGACAGTGCCTTTTCTCCAGTTTTGCCAACAGAGGGTGTGGTCAAGCTCTCAAATTCTTGACAATGAGTTAAGTGAGAAATGGTTTTAAATTACATTTTTCTCACTGTATGCAAAATTAGCATCTTTTTACAAATTTATGAACCTTTTTATGTCTCTTTAAAGTTATTTTGAAATATAAAATTTTTCATTCATTGTTCCATTTTTACTGTAAAAAATTTATAATACTAATTTTAAGAGTTTTAGAGGAAGGGAAGCAGCAGCCACGCTACCTGACTTACTATCAAAACCACTTAACATACAATTGTTTCATATCTCATAGACTTAGTTTTCCAAGGAAAATTTAATATTTGTGATATATATATATATATATATATATAGTGAATATATATATATCTCAAAACAATATCCCAATCAAGATGAGATGGGTATAATCATAAAAGTTATTTTCAGTCTTCTCAATGTGGAAACAAAAAATACCATACATTTTGATAGTTTGTCTTACTAAAAAAAAAACAAAACCTAATCCTTTGTCTAAAGGTTAATTCCTTTGGGTCTATGATCAATAAAACTGAAAAATGAATCACTATTAATTTGCCTCTCAGTTTTCCATTAGTATTAATGGAACCCATAATAACCAGGAAGGCTGAGCCCTGAGCATGTGTTCCAGTTGTTCACTTTACATAGACAACCAGCCAGGAGGGTGTGTGTGGGTTGAAATCAATTCCAACCTCTTCTAAATATCATCTGCTTCATGGGGCAGAGTTGCATCTGCCTAGAGTAAGGACATCTTTTCTAATTAACACAAAGCCTCCATCTGTGCTCCAAGATGCATGACTATGAGAATGTGCATACCTGGAGACATGTCTATATCTAATCCCAACAAATTTGTATTTATTCATGTCTATATTTATTTGTGTCTAATGGACCTAAAAACTTTATGAAGGTTTTATAATTATTTCCATTTTGCCAATAAGGAAACTGTGTTTCAAAGAGGATAAATAAGTAAGTATGTAATCCCATAATCAGCTGATAACCTGAGTCCAAGCTGCATTTATTTATTTTCTACTCTAATAGACTGTCTTCTTACACTGTGTTGCCCCCTGCACTGCAACTTCTTCATGTGTTATGTTTTTTAATTATTTGTAACTTCTTTCTTTTTTGTGTATCCTCTTTAAAATCTAGATTATGACCCCACTGTGACAAATGGGAAATTAATTTATTTCATTTTACTTAATATTGCTTAAATGTTCTCTCTCTCTCTCTCTCTCTCTCTCTCTCTCTCTCTCTCTCTCACATACACACACACACACACACACACACACACACACACATTTCTTTCAAGGTTAATCCTGTAATTTCATTTTGATAATTCATTCTGCATCTTTTTTTTGCATTTTCCGCAAGCACCTGTGTTTTTCTAGCAGCTTTATAACTATCAGTAGTCAATCATGGAATAGAAAAATGTACCTAGGAATCCTCTATGAAGCTTCTAAGCCATATGCTATTACAACACAGAGTGCCTCCATATATTGAAACTATAAATAACATAAGTTGTGCACAAAAAATATTATATTTGAAATAGTGTCTACATTCCTTATCATTTAAGTAG
Source organism: Manis javanica (assembly GCF_040802235.1). Classification (NCBI taxonomy): domain Eukaryota; kingdom Metazoa; phylum Chordata; class Mammalia; order Pholidota; family Manidae; genus Manis; species Manis javanica. Next base: position 20,465,048 of record NC_133174.1, on the reverse strand, counting down.
TAATATACTTTTAAATAAATATCTCTTGACATGATTATTTAGTTCCCTTGTCCCACAAAAAGGCAATCCATTTATTTATTATCTAAATCAAGAAAAGGCAGTGTTCTCTTTTTAAAAGACTCTTAGTAGAAAATACTTAATAAATGATCAGTTAATAAATTTGTGCACTAGTCACTAGATGGCAGACAGCTGGATATTTTGGAAATGTGAAAACATCAGTAGATGGTTTGCAATAGAAACAAATAGAAACCTGTAAAATGGCATAATACTAATAAAGGAGGTAAAGTAATTGGAAGGTTCTTTTCCAATGCATTTTCATTTTCCAAAATATATCATAATCTTGAGTAAGCAAATCAGAGAACTGTATTGATTGCCACATGCAAATGTTAACTCATGTGACTCAATCCATAGCTTTTAAAACTCCATGAAAGAAAATGTTTAAACCATGTCAGAGAAAGCACCAGGTGGTGTAAATATAAAATACGATTTATTAGGAGAAAACTGATAAGCAAGGAAGTGTAGCATGCAGATACTTCTCGGAACTCTCCCTGTCCCACAGTGAAGACTGGGGAGTTTGCACACCTCATGTTGTACAAGATAGGAGGAACCTTCCTCCCAAATCTCTAAATAGCTATTATTTATAATGGACAGCAGGAGAAATCTATGTAGCCAACCAACAAAGGAACACCCTCGTCAGCAAAGTGGCCTTGTTAGAAATGTCAGAGATTTTTCATTTTTTTTTCCCATCCAGGATTTTATCTTTCTTCTAGAAGGAGAACATACTTTTCCATTTTGGTAAATACATTTCATGTGGTTTTGATAAGACTAATTCTGTGTCCAACTTTTTCTTCCACCACTTCCTGGACAACAGTGATTGAACCAGGACTCGCTGCAAGAACAGGCATATCCTATCATTCTTTCCTGGAACAATTTTCCCCATAGTTATCTTGGGCAAAGATCCTCTTTTCAGTGGAGGTGTTAATCTGTAGATTGAGTCTAGGGCTTCCAGTAGCAAATCCTTCCTTCTAACAGAAAGAATCAACTCACAAAATAAGCAATGGCAAGAGGGGAGGGAAAGAGAAAGAACTGATGAAATTGTTTAAGCTTGGTCTTCAGTTATGACTGAACCCAACTCCAGTTTTCCTTTTGTATAGGTGAATAAATTTCCATATTGGACTAAGTTAATTTGAGTTGAATTACTCTTTCTTGTACATGAATGAGCCATACTAGAATAATAACAAAAAAAAATCTACTTCCATTTTCGCTAGCAGAATTATTTTAATTTTCAGAAATTGTGTGAGATCTGTATTTCTAATTTATAGGAAATTGATGTCCTTTTTGATTATACTAATGTTAGGACTGACAATATTTTGGAAGACAGAAAAAATTAATGTACTTTCTAAGAGAGGGTAATTCACTCTTGGGAAGGCCAGAAAGAATACCATATTGAAACACCTGGGGAGAACATTAAAAAAAAACCTGAGAGAATACTAAAAATATAGTAATACTAGAAATAGCAGCAATAATATCATCAACCATAAAATCTTCTATAGAAATTTCATATGTACCTTTTCATCTGAAACATATATAAAGCACACATTCAATCTTTTACATCCCTATGAAGAGAAAAAAGTATAAATAGTGTGTTCTGTTTACTTTTACAATATATTCTAGCTGAAAATTTAAAACAATTTTTATAGCCAATTATGTTGCCTCTTTTTACTCCATAAATCTAAGATCTATATCATCTATCTGCATTATTATCTTCCTATATATTTTTTTGTTAAGATGTAAAAAGAACACAGTTAGACATGTGGGATATGAAAGGAAAATGGAAGTTTCTAGTGCCATTTATTTTATTATTTATGTCTAAGTTCATAAACTTTAAGAGGTTTTAATGACATTCTGGATCTTCGAATATTGCAGACATGTGAATTAGGAATTTAGTATTTTAATATTCTCTTATCTAGTTTTCGGTGATTTTATTCAGAGTTAATTAGAAAAAGCTTAAAAGTAGCAATGAACAAAAATTTTATTTTTATTAGAATTATGCTGAAGAATTAACATACAGTGCAGACTTCTTAAATTGCAAAGTCAGGGATCGGTCTATTTCTTGGTCACTTTGAAATATTAGTTGGATTGAGATCTGCTCTGAAATATTTTGTTTCTGGGTCTAACCACAGTGCAGAGAAAATTTTCAAAATGTATATATTGCTTATAAACATTTCAATTTTGATTATATCTTTGATAAAATTCTTCAATATTTTGAAAATGTGGAAGCCCTCACATGGCATATAGCCATTTCTTTAACATTTAGCATCCTGTGGGTAAACAATGCTTTTAAAATTATGTTGATTCATTATGTTCAGATGTGGTCTTAATTTTTAAAAGGTTCATTGTAAAAAAAATTTGATCCCTTTACATATAAACCAATCAAGAATGAAAAAATCTTCAAAAAAACTTCAATGACTATGAGGGTTGAATCTGAAATCTGTTTGTTCTCTCATGTCCAGCATTCATTTTTTCTTTTGGGAGTGAAGATGCATCAATTTCCTTTTGGGGGATGATATCCTTCTCTCACACAGCTTCTTTCCCCCCCACTGATCCCTTCAACTTCATAGGGTCCAGCAAACCAGATAGCTCCAAAAGCACATATGCTTACACTATAGTCTGGACTTGCTGCAGAACACGTTTTTTTGCTCTGGACCCCAGTCACAGCTGGCATCTTTTGTGTCATCTAGTATATGGACTGATGCAGCATCCCTAGGGATGGAATATGTTGCCTACAGAACCTCAAGAAGTTCACCAGGCATCTCATTTCCTTATTCATGACAGGAGATCCATGATGTAATGATTTCTCTTTTACTTTGGAGAATACATTCTGGCACTCAATCCATCAAAATCGTTTAGATATTGTAGGCCCCTGAATCTTTCTTAGATTTATATCCCATTCCCTGGATTGCCTATGTCTTATCGAGGTCTCTGCTGTGGTAGTCACCTTTTAATTATCCTGCCTGATCAACATAATAACATTAATGTAATGATTCTGTATGATGTTCTGTGGGATATCCAGACAGTCTAGGTTTATTATAATAGAGAGAGAAATAGAGTTAACATAGCCAGGAGGCAAAACTGTTAATGAATTCATTTGTCTGTTCCACATGAATTCAAACTGCTACCGATCTTCTTTTCTGATTAAAACAGAAAGAACACATTTTCCACAGTAGTGGTCACATACCATGTACCTGAGGCCATATTAATCTGCTCTAACAATGTTACCATGTCCAGCACAGCAGCTGCAGTTGAGGCTACTACTTGTTTCAATCTGCCATAGTCTACAGTCATCCTCTTGGATCCATCCAGTTTCAATAGGTCCAGACTGGTGAATTAAAGAGTAATACAAGGGGGCCTACCATCCTTGTAGCCTTTACCTCCTTATAGGTTGCAGTACTTTTCAGTGGCCTCTCCAGATGCACTAGTGTTTTTGATGTACTCTCTTAGCCAGAGAGAAGAGACAGTTTCCGAAGCTTCCATTTTGGTTTTTCCACTATGATAGCACTTAACCTCAAAGATGTGTTAAACTCAATGTATCAAAATATAGACAAATGCTTAAAAGGGAAGATATCAGTATATACAAGTAATTGCAGCACCGTTCACTGGTTTTCCCATTAAGTAGTCCAAGCATCATGAGGTATACCTTGTTAATGTAAATACTTATTACATATATAATTTGAAAATACACACACATATATATTGATATATTCACATATATTAATTTTCCTTTGAAGAATCTGGAGACTAATCCCATTATAACATAGTATTGTTATGACACCAAGTTTACACAAATAGTATTGAACACTTATTCATGTGTGTAATTTTGTCATATAGGTGTAGGTTCTTATGTATATCTTTCAAAAATTTCATCCTGAATGTGCATACTCAGCATGCATGTGTTTTTTTTCCTCTTATCTGTTGATTCCAGAATATTTGGAATAACTTTATGAAGCCTGGAGTTATTCAGTGAATATAGTTTTTGAAGGTATGCGTGACTTAAGACAGTTTCAGAATGCCTGGTCTATGCTATCCACCCAAACACTTAAATTTATATGGCTTAACAATATTGCAAGTCTGATTTCATTTTAATGCTGCATTAGCTGGGTGAGCATGATTTATTGTGACAGAGTGTAAATTCAACTATTGAGTCTTTAACAATAAATAATGAATAGTGTTTGTAATAGGGAACAATAAAGCATTATGTTGATAGAGGCAGAATTGAAATGATGACAAAATATACCAATCTACTGTCAGACAACATAATTAAAGTTTAGCTGTGGGGTGCCTGAATTCTGTTATTTTAAGGTAGTTTGGGTGTGTGAGTGTGTAAGCTAAGAAGAATTAGTCTCTTGGACAGCAGTGATTTGGTTTCTTATTATAAAAATAGCTATATAAATTGTGTTAAATTACTAGACATCTGTATTAAAGGTTAGCACTAAAATCAAGTCATTTGGCAAGGAATCCAGTGACCTGTGAACAGAAATGCTGATCATGGACCATGAGCATTTGAGGGGCCTGTCAGGAGACACACCTAGAAAACTGGTTTTTGCTTCACCTAAGCTTGCACTGCACACACAGAGGTTATTTGGGTTGTTTCATTACAGATGTTTTCTAGTTGGTGAATAGGTTGACATGTAGCTAGAATCTGCAGAATAGTCCATTGTCACTGGGGAACTTGCATGATACAGAAGTGCTATGAGAATGACAATGTTAATTCCTGTGGTATCTCCCACAGCTATACTACCTTATCAAAAGCTTTGAGAGTGCTGGGAAGTAAAATCTTCCCTGGGATCCTGTACTATCCTCTGCATTTTGTAAACACCTGTCTCTTCTCCTTTAAAGAAATTTATATCCTATATATCCTTTGTGGCATTTTTTTCACACCATTCTGAGAATTTCAGCACAATATTTAGCCACTATTAATTTTTAGATTCTTCATGGGTAATATAAAGATAAGGACCTTATGAAGAAAACATGAGATAATGAATGGGAAGCTATGACTGTAGTTTCTGGCACATGGTAGAAGCACAATACCTGTTGAATATTCACTATCATTACCTCTTCTGATTAACAACTGTAGCAATATAGGTATAGTAATAACTTCTGGGATGTCATCTCAGGTTAAAATAACCCCCTTTATCAATGAAGTATAGTGCAACCCCTGTATCTAGTTGTGTGGGCAGCTGAAACCATGTCAGTCTATGTACTAGTGATTGGACCAGTGTTGGACACCAAGTCTGAGCTGAGTTAATCATATTCTCTCTCCTTTGAATGTGAAATTGCCATGCAGTTAGGTTCTCTAAATGCTAGAACTGAGGGACTCATAGATCTTAGAGGAGACTTCTGTTTTATTTGCAAAAAGTCACAGAGAAAAATGGTGTTCAGGAAAGTAAGAATGAAGCAAACAGAGCAGCAGAAAGAATGAATGGAGGAAGGTCACCTACATACCTATAACTTTTAAAATTCCTGCTTTTGGTTTTCCCTTAGGTGCTGACTCCTTTTGAATTTTAGCATAAACTCCAGTATCTGTATCTGCCCTGTAAAGATATAATTGTTGCTTAAGTTAATTGGAGTTACTCCCCATTATATGCATTCAAAACCAATTTAACTGAAACAAAAAGTGAAAGTGTTCACTAGATTGCATCATTTACTAGCATTAGTATTTGAAATTACTCCTCTTATATTTTATTACAATGTAGTATCAAGGTTTACATGATCAGTATGTAGAAAACTTAAATAAAACATTTTAGTAACATTACCTACTTAATCGGTTATATTTTATATCTAAGAAAATAACAACCTTAAAGCAATTATTCTGCATAGAAAAATTGATTAATTCTGTGACAAAAATAAAGTCTTTTACTTGAAATCTAAATAAAAAGTAAATTAGAATCGTGTCAAAAATATGTTAGCACTCGATTAAAGATAGTAGTATTAGAGGTGAGACAGAAACCTCCTCCCAAAACCACATATAATATGAATATAATATGAAAATATAGTTAATACAACTAATCCTAAAAGAGCAACAGGAAAGAAGGCTGCACCAGACTGCATACACCTGGAGAAAAGCGCAGACATCACGGAACAGGATTGTATATCAATGATACCTTAATAAATAAATTAATTTAAAAAAAATGTTAGCTCTCTGTTAAGAGAAATGTAACTTTATATATTTACTGAGAAAAGAATATGCAAAGTTTAAATTAAGTCATCTGTAACATACAACATAAAAGCTACATTTTCTTTAGAAACAAAGAACATCTTAGTCATTAATTTAAGAGTTGGATTATTTCAAGTTCTAACACATTTTTAAAAAATTCTATTCCTTATTATGTCCTTTATCTTGGTATTGTTACTGGAATATTTAAAATGGGGGTTAACACAAATGACAGAAGAGGGAATGAAAAGTAAAAAAAATAATGCTGTGAAAGAAAGAAAGCAAATTGGGCTTGGGAAAAATTACCGAAAACAATGCAGTGAAAGAAATACTGGAATAGGGCTTCAAAAGAAAATTAAATTCAGTGTAGCTAAGAAAATCATGATTATTTGTGAAAATACATGCAGAGGATGACTTCCACTGAGTTAAACACCGTGGTTCGCATACAGCAAGAGTGCTGGATCTTGCCTCTGTCATGGTAGGTTAGTATTCAAAGTGAAAACGCTCGGAAGCCCGGTTGGAGATTAAATAATTCTCTGTTAAATAACCATAGATCTTGTTCAGGAGACTCAGCCCATCTTAGAAAACTCTATTAAAAATAATGACAACCACTGAGGCTACTGAAGCTCTGTTCTAGAAAATAACAGAGCAAATCTCAGAGGAAATTATATATCCCATACAGGAAAGGATTCATGAAAAAAATTACTTGGTGATAATTCAAACTTCATTATTTCTGATATCTTGTGGCATGAGGCCCCACAACATTGTATTTTTAGAATTGTTGAGCTTTGCTTTTATCCAAAACCTAGAAATGAAACCCAGATTATTTGTTTGCTCTTCTCATGTAAGCTGTTTGAAATGCTTAATTCTCCTCTTGGCTTTCATCGATAGCATAGTAATCAGGAGTATTTTCTTGTAATTTTAAATACTATCAGTTTTATATTGATTTTATATTGCTGTTTTTCAAGTTCCTAATCTCTTTTACTGTTTTATTGGGATACAGTTGACCTGAAACATTGGGTAAACTTAATGTGTACTACATAATGATTTGGTATATGTATATATTGTGAAATTATTGCCACAATAACTTCAGTTAACATCCATTGCCTCACATAGTTACAAATATTTTTTCCTGTGATGGTAACTTTTAAGATCTACTCTAGCAAATTTCAAATATGCAAATACAGCAGTATTAACTATAGTCATCCTGTTGAACATTACATCCCCATGACTTATTTATCTTGTAACTGAAAGTTTGTACCTTTTGACCACCTTCACCCAATTCCCCCACCTTCCACTCTCCACCTCTGGCAATCACCAGTCTGTTTTCTGTTTCTATGAGTTTGTTTTTTTAGGTTCCACATATAAAGGATATCATATAATATTTGTTTCCTCTGACTTACTTCACTTAGCGTAATGCCCTTAAGGTCCATCCGTGTTGTAGCAAATGGCATCATTTCCTTCTATTTTTTTATGGTGAATAATTTTCTTATATATATATATATATATATATATATATATATATATATATATATATATATCACATTTTCTTATTCTATCAACCATTGATGAACACTTAGCTTGTTTCCATGCCTTGGTTGTTGTAAATAATGCTACAATGAACAACTCAATAGCAAAAAACCCCAAATAATCCAACTAAAAATGCTCAAAGGACTTGAATAGACATTTTTGCAAAGAAGATAGTCACATGACCAACAGATACATGAGAGGGTGCTCAATATCACTAATTACCAGGAAAATCAAAATCAAAATCACAATGAGGTATCACCTCACATCTTTTAGAATGGCTATCATCAAAAAGACAAACAATAACAAATGCTAGTGAGGATGTAGATAAAAGTGAAGCCTTATTCATTGTTGGTGGGAATGTAAATTGGTACAGCCACTATGAAAAACAAGATGAAGATTCCTCAAAAAATAAAAAATAGAACTATTGTGTGATCCAGCAATTCCACTTCAAGGTATATATCCTAATTTCTTTTTAGAAATATATTTCTGGTTTCCATCCTAGATTTAATATTGCTGACTGCCATACTTTCTGTATAGGTGTTCCTGTTGCTGAAATCTTTTTCATTCTGTAATTTGGTGTTTCTAATATATTATAAGGAATCAGAAAACCAAATACTGTGATTAGAGTGGCGAGTAGGATATGAGTAAATGGACCATTTTTCAGCATCTGAGAGGTTTTCTAGAGTTAAAGTACATAGAAACAAGCAACAGGACTGTATTTTGACTTCTCATAGAAAATTTTTAACCCTATCATTACTTAATTAGGAATAGTTTACTAAAAAACATGAGAGAAATGATATACTAGTATAGGAAATAATTTGCCAAAATCTAGAGAAGAAAATCACACAAAATATTTGAACTCAGAAGAATAAATAACTGGCTCTGTGATGTTCTTAAAGACTGTCTTCCACACCACAATGATGCATGTAATAAACATGATTTTAGGACAATTAACACTACTATATCTCTTCAGAAAAGAGCATATTATCTCTTTATCATTTCCTTTATATCAAGCCTATGCTTGCTTTTCTTCATCTATTGGGCAGAAAATTTCCTTCAAGGAACTCAGAAGGTGGTGTCAAATTCAGTCAGTCTGTGTCCATTAATGTTAATTCTACCAAATCTAAGATATCAATAAGTATCGGTAAATTCACCTAACCCCAGTCCCCCGGGACCTCATCCAGTTTCAAGGGTTTGAGGCAGATGTGTAACGTTCTCTGTAGTTTATCACCTTATTGTTAGCTGGTCAGAGCACTACCACCTAGTCTCTTATTCTTCAATCTTGATTAGCTTCACCAATGGTGAGAATCACGTTTGTCTCTCTTGTTTGAAATGAGGCACAAGATTATTCAGTTAGTCTTCATTGTAAAATATGCCTGCAAGAACCTGGACCATTCGAGCTTTTCTCTAATGCCCCAAAGGCAGTGTATTACTGTAGTAATTTTGATCTGAAAAGATGAGGGCAGCATTTTTGCTGTTTTGGTAGATGTACAAGGATGGATTTAATGCACACATTCCAGCTTTGTTGAACATCTTCCCATAAAGAAAGATATGCTTTAATGTTTCCAAAGTCTGCAGGACTCCAAATCCCCAAATCTCAAAATATCAGTACAATATATAACATAATGAAATACTAGTATGGTATATACAATTATGTATACATTATATATGATTTTAAGGAGAAGGATAATTAATTTTTAATTCCTGAAGACACTTAGAAAGGTTTCTTTAATTTAGTGGCCTCCATACAGCTAAAATTTTTCATCTAGGGCCAAACATTCTCTTTTATCAGTTACATAATATCTTTTATATATTGGTTGTTTCTATGAAACATAATACTCAAGTCTGATGAACTCCCCTCTTATAAAAATTTCCTTGTAAGAGTGGAATAGTCAGAATGAGGAAATGTGGTCTTTGTTCATTTCAATGATTATTATATCCTTATGTGCAGTGTGGTTTTGCATATTCTGTACACTATCCCAGATGAGAGCCCCCCATATATAATTCAAATATAAACAAGTCCAGCTTCACAGGCATCTGACTGTAGACACCTTGACACAATATGTATCTCTACTCTAAATTCTCTTAATGGAGAGGTGTTGGAGTTTCCCATAATGCTTCACAAATAAACTCTACAAATATTGCTTAATTATCCTTCCCTCTTCTTAAATTTCCACACTCATCAGTGTTGTTAAGACAAATGACACAACCTCTTTACCTTAGAATCTACTCTTCAACACACTACACTCTATTTGTTCACCATGAGACTGCTTTTGATTTCTTCCTTCATTATTCACTGTCTCACAGAAGCATGTCCAGACTTCCTACCTCTACTGAGCAGGCATGTAATGTCATGCTGGAATGAATATTTTTGGAGGGAAGCAAGAATAGACCCCTACACTCACTTTAACTGTTTCTCTGATAATTAATATTTATAATTCTCCCCTTTGTTATACCAGAAACAAATATTTTTTAAGTGATTTTTCTTGGGTTTCTCAAATTATATCACATATTAAGCATTCTTCATTCATTCATTCACAGGCTATTTATAGAACTGCAATGAGTATACCTCAATTCTAGGCACTGAGGAAGATAGGTATAATACATTGAAAGATGTGTTATGTGGTCTGCATCCTTCACGAATATACTCCTGAGGTGAAGAAACAACACTGTCTTGGGTAATTGAAATTGGCTGTTCAGCATATGAACATGACATAAAATCAAGAAATTGTCTGCTATTGTAGCGTGCACTTAGAAAGTTTTCTACTTGGTTAGCACCTGAATGATCTAACCTTTTCAAATTACTATTATGCATTAAATTTCATTTCCAAATGTAGAATGGAAGAACAGTCCACTCTGCATGACACTTAAAGGTACAAGGTCATGCTTTTGCTACCTTAAGAAAGATCAGACCCCCCAAACCACTATCTTCACAGTTGATGTTACTGCACAAGTGTGAAAAGCTAAGGGTAGAAAGAATTTATTGCCTGTATACGAATACAAACAGCAGTATATATTGTTTGACTCTCTGCTGGAAGAGTTCAGTAAAGCTAAATTACTGCTGTCAAAGAAGATATGCAAGTATCATAAAATACTGTGCATAGTTACTTAAAAATTTAACCAATTAATGAAAAATTGGGAAGTGTCAACATTCTGCAGCTTTGTGGAAAGGTGTGAATGCCAGTAAACAGCTGCTTAGTGCTTTGTGTTATTGCATGAAAAGTTCCCAGGTAAATCTCCCAACATGGCAACAAATAGAACAAATAAACTGCTATGGCCACAGAGTGTCTTTAAAGTCTTCCATCCTTTAAAGCTCTCTAACCTTCTAAGCCCCCAGCTGGTAAGAGTACACATTGCACATCCATTCACAACAAAATAAAAATGTGCAACTATGCCTATCAGTGTTGATTGATACATAGTTTAAGTGGTTGTGTCCCAGCTCACTGTACTTTAGAAATATGCTTTATTCATGTGGTAAGTCTGTAATATCAGTTCCTGTTTTATGATTTCTGCTTCTAGCTCTAAGAAATCTTCTTGGCTAAATCTCCACTGAATGATATATAACTGGTGTCCTTTTGCTTGAATTAAAGCCTCCAAATGTATTTTTTTGCGATTTTACATCATTTTGAAATTCATAATGCAGGCTATGAATAATTCACTTTGGTTGAATAAAAAGTATCTAAAGGTGAATAAATGGATAACTAGAACAATGCATTTTAAATATAGTCCCTGGGCACTTTAAATTCCTAAGCTGTGTTGTAGGCCAATAACAAAGTGCAAAATGGTACACTAAGATTTGAAAGGTTGTCATCCAGATCTCAAAAATCAGCAAAAGCTTTAAAGCAAAGTCATTAAACAGGGAGTGACCACTCCAATAGAAAGTATACAAAACAATAAATGTAAGGTAATAAAAAAATGTTAAAATTCACTGAGACAACATAACAGTTAAATCATAAAGACTGTATTTCCCTTAAACCAAGAAAGAAGGACTGCTGTGCTGGGCCCTATAGAGTCGCAAATATCAAAAGACAAAAAGTTTCTTAGAGGACACCTAAATGTCTCTGTTTCTTGTAATTTTGTTATAAAATGAAATCTTATAAAATGTAATTATGTTTTCAAAAATAAATCTAAAATTTTAGCTGTTTTAAATAATTCTGAATTTCATTAAATATAGTATGCATCTTTTAACAGATAATTGTGATGTGTCAGGAGAAAAAAATTCTTAAATCATAAAATATTTTAATTTAAAAAATGTTTATATATCCTAGCATTCATGTTTGTAGTGAAAACACTTTATTTACCCTTTTAATACAATTACATTTTTAATTCCTTAAGTTATTTAATGCAAAAATTCAATTATAATAACACAACTAGTAATTTTCCTGATATGAAGCCCAGAATACATATTCTAAAGAGTATATGTGAAAATAATTTATGAATTATTGTCTTTATTACTCAGATAAACATCACTAAACTATACACAGGTAATAGTAATTTTTTATTATCTTTGCTGTTTTATAACTTTTAGTCTTGTGAAACCCAAACAAAACAAATTTTTGTTTATGTTGATAAATTTTTCTTTATTAAGAAAATAGCACATTTTAACAGTTCTTTTAGCTTGACTATTATCTTTAAAGTATTAGGACATATGTTACTGGCTAGCCTTCTATTTCTGCTTTTGCTCAGGGCTTCACAAATGATAGGGGTTGGTCTGCAAAAGACAACAGGTTTATTTTAGAAAATGGCAAGATTATGGCATGCTTCTGAAAGAAACTGATAGAATCTCCTTGTCTGACAATTTGGGAATATATAATTTGAAGTTAAGTAAAAATAAGCTGAAGAAAAATTTTCAAAACAATTAAGAAACTGGAAAGACATGACAAAATATTCATGATGATATTGTCAATTTTTATTTATGAAATTGCTGCTATCCTTTATTTTCTGCATATTCCTTTATTATTTCTGTATTTTCTGTATATTCTACCATAGTCATAAAGGATTTTATTAATATAAGGAGAATAATTTAAATATTCCTCTATTTTATTACCAATATTTTCATAAATTTAAGTATTTCCATTTCCATGACCCTAATAGTCTTTAATTCAGTTATTTGAGCAATGTACTTCCTTAAGCAAGACAATTAAGACAAAAACAATACTTTAAACAGTGATTATATAAAATGTTATGTTTTCCTTCCATTCATATTAACCTATCGTGAAGAGTATTTGAACAAATTGGATGACAAAAAATCCTTAACACGGTTTCCCTTTTCTTCTCTCCTCTCTCTTTAATGTGTAATAGGGTATCTTCAACAAATTGATCACAAAGCCTTTGTTGACTTCCCTAGGATTTTATATATATATGTATATATGTGTATATATACACACACAAATATACACATACATATATATATCATGACAATGGGAGTCTGATAAAGTAAAAGTACATGGAGAAGTAAGATGATTACTTTTGATTTTATAAATTCTATGAGATTTGGAATCATGTTAGGTGTTACAAATATATTTTCAAGGATGTTTATTTAGTTTTAAGGTTAGAAAATATAAAGTTAAAGTTTCTCATAAGCTTTCATTCTTAACCAAAGAACTTTCAACAATACTCAAAGCAAAAGATCATCATGTTACCAACAATACAGAATTTAACTGAAAATTTGTTATGCCTATTAACTACAGGTCTTCATGATCAAATGCTTTGATATTTTTGTCCATACCCTTCTTGTGTTATTTCTGCATGTAATTAAAAATAAATTCTTAAAAGTAATAAATAACAAAACTGGTTTTTAAGGGTGATGGTGATGGTGATGCCCGTACTGATACTTAGCATGGCAGTATGGAGGAAGAAACCGGAAGTGCTGTGGTAACAGTAGTGCACGTAATGAGAAAATGAAATAATGAGTCGTCTTTCAACAGGCATAGTTTATTTCCTACTGTGGCTTTTTTCTCCTTCAGCCCTCTGGGAGCCAAGTAGTGTGGAATGTGGCTACAGAATAGACAAGAAGATGGTCTTTTTTCAAAGTGAAGTTGTCAAAAGTTGTATTCAAGAAAGGGGACTCGATCACTTGTCTCCACATTTGCAGTTCTTTTGTGATGTTTGGCTGAGATGATTGACCATTAGTAACCAGAAGCCCAATCAAGGCAGATTAGCACAGATTATATATATAGATAGACATACATACATATATATGCATGTATATGTATGTATGTATATATGAGTGGGAACTTGGTGTATAGTTGGTGTAGCCTCTTGAACTATTAGAATTGGAAAGAAAAGTAATCGCTTGTTCTAACCATTTCATTTTATTTATACTGCTGTTTTTTTTAGTATAACAAAAAAGAGATGCATGTGAAATATAGAAACATAAGGTAAGTGTTGGGAAAATAAAGAAAGGAAGAGTTGCATGTAATTATATCATTTTAAATTAATATTTAAATTGAGGTGTTTTCTCTATATATGTCTATGAATATTTTTAAAGGGCAAATATGCCTACTTATATCTACATATATCTATCTATAGGCATATAACTGTGTATATATTATTTTGAAAACTAACCTTTAATTGAGTTTTTTTTGTGCATACATTCTTATAATGGATATTTTTACTACTCAACATTTCAGATGTAAGGATGCACTAGCCCTAATATAAATGTTTGCAGCCAGTAGTGATGATTACTGAAGAAAAAGGTCTATGCAATTTACTTTATGACGTTAATAGGTCCTTTGTACTAAATCTAGAAACGAACAATGTAAACAATAATAAAAAATTATTGGTGAAACTTGTAAGTGATAGGTGTGCATACAAAAACACTAGTAAATAAAAGAGTACTTTAAAAATCATGACCTAATAAGGTTTATCTCAGAAAGGCAAAAAGAATTCAATATTTTAAAACCTATCATTGTGATTCACTGTATTAACACATGAAGCAGAAAATTCAAATAATCTTTTAAAAGAAGAAAAAAAACTTCTGATAGCATTACCACATGTATGTTAATGCACTCAGTAAACTAGAAACATAGAGATTTCCTTAGACTAACAAGAAGGCATTTAAAAGATTAGAAAGGTGGTTAAGAGATTAGAGGCATTCTCACTAAACACAGGGGTAAGTTCAGATTGGTTCCTTTACTGCTACAATCCATCATTATTCTGGATGGATGTCCTATGTTAGATAATAACAGAACAAACAAATAAAAATCAGTGTCTCCATGTGTCAGATATTTGCCTATAAAGGAATCAATGGAGACATTATTAGAATGAATCAGCTGGTTCAGTAGTATGCTCTATTCAAGATCAACTTAAGGAAATAAGTATCATTACTTTATATCAACAATAACTAACTAGCATTTGTGGTAGGAAAATAAAATGCTCTACAAAAACAATAAAATTTAAAAATCCCCAGGAATTATGTTAACCTAAATCCTATAACACTTCTGTAGAGAAAATTACATAACATATTTTGAAGTACATAAAAGAAGGCCTGAATAAATGGAAATATGATGGTTTTCCTGGATAAAAAGACATTTTTTAAAAAATGTCAATTATCTCATAATTTCTTCAAAATTCTATGCATGCCCAATGATAATCCCAAGAGTACTTGAACAGAGTAAGTTTATATGGGAAAGTAAAATTATATAGTTTGCTATTTTGTTTTTAGTAAAATCAGTATAGTGGAATTCACCCTACAGATAGAAAGCTGTTTATAAAGCCATACCAATTAAAATGTATTAATAAACCATTTAAGGAGAATTATGAGTAAAGAAACATACCTTTCATTTATGGACACTTGGTATATGACAGAAGTGGCATCATAAACATTGTAGAAAGCAAGCACTACTGAATAAAGATGTTAGAAAACCTGGCTTTCCTTTTAGAAATAAAAGGGCATACATTCTAGGTAGATAAAAGGTTTTAAAGAAGTTATTGAAACAATTAGATGAAATAATATGAGAATACTTTTATAACCTCATTTAGGGAAGGCTTTTTTACATATATATAACAACACATACATGCACATGCAACCAAGCATATCTGAAAGAACAGATAAAAGGTAGGTCATTGTAAAGATAAAAAAAACAGATCTCTCTTTCAAACTGCAAATTTTTGTACACGTTTTCCCTGTCATGCCTCTGTTCAAAGCTCTCTGGTGTCTGCTGTCTCTCACACAGTAAAAGCTAGAGTACAGTGACCTGTTGGCCTTTTATTAGATGGCTCCCTGGTACCTCTTTCACTTCATCGCCTCTATTGCTGCCCTCACACTAGCCATTCCCAGCCACATGGGCATCGACATCAGACACGTTCTCATCTCAGTGTCATTGCGCTTCATGTCCTCTCTCTCCTTCACCTTCTCTCTCTCTGCCCTTTGCCCAGATATCCATGACTCATTTTCCCTTCTCTCTTTGACATTTGTGACATTTGTCCTTCATCACTTGCCTTTCTTGGCAACTCTATTTAAAATCCCTATTGGCTGTTTTGATTAATGCTGCAACAAACATGGGTATGCAAATATCACTTCAAGAGGCTGGTTTCAAGTCCTTTAGATATATACGCAGGAATGAGAATGCTGAATCATATAGTCATTCTATTTGTCATTTTTTGAGCAACCACTGTGCAGTTTTCCTTAATGGCCATACCATTTTACAGCCCCACCAACACTGTATAAGGTATCCCCACCTTTTCTCCACATCCTGGCCAACATTTCTTATTTCTTGTCGTTTTGATAATAGCCACCCTAACAGCGCTAGGGGGAGGAGGTAATAGGGTGTTGTCGGTCAAAAGGTATAAATTATAAGCTGTAAAAAGTACTAAGTTCAGAGGATCGACTGTGCACCATAGTAACTGTAGTTAATATTGTAGTTTAGTATTGTATACTTAAAAGTTGCTGAGAGTAGATCTTAAGCATTCTCAGCACACATACGAACACACACACAAAAAACTATGTGAGGTGATGGGTGTGTTAATTATCTTGATCTTCATAATCATTCTATAATGTACATGTATGTCATCACATTGTATGACTTCAATATATATAATTGTATTTGTCAATTATTCCTCAGTATAGTTATACAGTTAAAAATTAAAAAATGAAATCCCTCCAACTCTCCCTATTACTATCTCTGTAGATTATCATAATCTGACATTTCATATATTTTATTTTTTATGTTTTTATAATCTGACATTTCATATATTTGATTTTTTATGTTTTTATTTTTCTCTATCCAAACCTCCCCCAGCCTGCCCATAGAATAGAAGCTCCCTGAGAGATGATGTTTTATATGTTGATTATTTCCATTTTTCCAGTACCAAAGACAGAACTTTGCCTCAATACACTTTTTAGTGAATGACTAAATAGGTATCATTGGAGATAGCTGGAGAGAAAGGCATAGCATGTAATGACTGGATAGAAATTTTTCACTAAATTGATTGTCTTATTATATTCAAAAATAGACAAAATGAACATGAGAAATTATAATTAGCAGTTAATTTTGTATGGTCAGAATATGGGCTCTTTGTATTTTCCTCTACTTCAAAAATCTATGAAAATAAAAAAAAGTGAAAAATGATTCCAAAAATGACATAATCATACGAGTATCAAGAATATGCACACACATGAGATGAGACTCTTAACCCATTTTGTCAGATTTTCAAAAATGAAAATAACCAAGTATCCAGTAAGAAGTTAACACTTTGAAAAGATGGTAGAATAAATCTGATGAAATTTCATACAACCATTAAGAAGCATATGCTGCCATTAAGAATATCTAATGAAATGGTAAAATGTTCAAGATAAAATTTTAAGTGATAAAGATAAAAGTAAGTTATGAAATGGTGATATTAAGTAAGGTCTTAAGTTTGCTACATGTGTGTTAGTGTGTGTATTTATATGTACAATACATAAATAGTAAAGGAAACTATACAGCATCTTAACATGATTTCTCTCTAAGAAGTGAGATTATAAGAGATACTTTTTATGCTTTTCAAACTTCCAAAGTTCTGATAGCAAATTTTATAATCAGAAAAAAAATAACATAAATAAAATTCACTTTGCTATATTTGGATTTTGTCTCTAAATAGGACTGTATGATGCTTAGGAATATTTCTATTTTTTTCCAGTGATTAGCTGTATGGTCAAATGTTTATATGATTATCTTTAGCCCTTTATTTCTTTATAAAAGTCTGTTTTTTATAAAATGGACTCTATTTTTCATAAAACTCTATGAAAGTATTTCTTATGGACATTATCTGCTTGTGTTTTTTCTCTATTCCTCCCTATTCTCTGTTACATCAACCAATTCTAGTTAATAATGTTATCTTTATTGTTTTTACCTTTACCCTGTCTTATTTTTTAATACCTCATCTTCTGTGAAAATTAATTCATTGAATGCTGTAAATTTTTTGAGCATCAAAATACAGATAGGATGGTCATTGTGTAGTCACTAACTAGAGTTGTTACCTGGCAGTATGCATGTGGGGCAATAGCTTCTCATACTTCTATTTGGGATGGTGAGAGTCAAGCCTCTAGAATTTCAGACTATTATTATTATTATTTAAACATTCTTAATGCTTTATATTGAAAATTAATGTTTTGGTCATATGCCTGAAACTTCACAGATTTTGTATCAGTAAAAGTCCTGGAAGAAACGGAATCTAGCTTGTGTGGTTCAAATGAAGTGACATTAGATAAAAGTCTCCCTATGGAGATGTGGGAAGATGTAAAAGAACAAGCAAGGAATGGGGTCAGTACCCACAGACTAGCAACAGAGGAAAGCTTTTATTACCCCAAGGCAGGTTTTCATCACCTCAAAGTCTGGAGCAGAAAGGGAAGAAAATAGCATTGCTGGATCCCAGAGAGAACGTACTGCTGAGGAAAAGCCACTAGTAGGAACTACGGGTGTGGAGCAGGAAGCAAGAAATGTAGCCCTGAAGTCAGCATAGAGTAGGAAAGAAATGTCTTACATCTCTCCACTTCCACTCATCCAAATCAGGCCTCTCATTGAATCCAGTGAAGATGCAGCTGGGAAGGGAGCTTACAGGATTCAGTCAATAGGGCTCAGCCTCCCAGGCCACTAGCCAGGGATCTGCAGTGAAGAATAACTCGCGCAGGCTACTGCTCTTGCCACTGCACCGACTGTTTACCTCTCTCTGGTTCCAGCATTTCCTGCAGACTCATCTTTAAACCAGACCTACGTATTTTTCCTCTTCCGTTAGCTGGTCATAACAAAGTCTCCATGAGTCATAATTATTAGTTGAGAGTGAGGTAGAAAAGCGGCAGTAGTTAGCAGTAGAAGGAACAAATCTCACTCTCTTGACACTGCAACTTCTTGCTGATCCCTTCCATTAGCCAAACCACACCAGAATGCGAAGGACTAGGTCGCCCAGGTGATGAAATCTGTAGGCATCATCTTGACAGACAGGAATAGAGATTTGTTGTGGTGGTGGGGGACTGGGGAGGATGACACTAAATAACCATCACAAACTCAACCTGTTGAAATTGGTTATTATATTGACTCAACTCTTTAAACTTCATCAATGAAAAGTTAGAGACGTCATATTTTAAATGGGTAATATTCTAATAACATCATTCCTGAATCTGTGCTTTATGTAATTGTATCTTTTTCAAAGAAAACTGGCATGTCTAAATAAATGTGTGAATTTGAGAGTAAAGGGGGGAGAGGTTATTTTAGTATTTTCAATCAATTGTTGCCAAAGATACTTAAAAAAATTAAAATGAGTACAGTATTAAAGTTTCCAGAGAGCTCAAAACTGGATGACTGACTCATTAGGTGTCCCAAGGAACAATGAACTTTCCACATTTGATGTTCTCCTATGACATGTTGTATTCCTTTGCCATTTAATTAAGTACCTGGTCAAAAATACTTACAAAGCTTGTGGATTTCCATACACTCTAAAAGTAATTTTTAAAGCACCATAGCTTCTGCTGATGACAGATTATTTCCTGTAATTCTCATAATGCTAAATAAACTTAGTTTTTCAGCAGAATAGTCTGAACAAACAGAACTCTGCCTTCTTTCCATTTGTGACCATTATCTTTCTTTACACTTCTAGAAGGATTCATTATGTCATATACTCTCCTTTGGAAGATAATGTTTTCAGAACATGCTCCAGAGATACTTGCTTTAAATGTACTCATTGTCTTGATCTGATATCCGTAGTGTGAAATGCTTCATGCAAATTAAACAAATCACTCATGCTATAGTTTATGAAATGCTGAGATGGTCTACTTATTTTATTAAACTCAAATTGAGAAGCAATTATCATTTGGACATAAGACGAAAATCATTTTTTAAAAAGAAGGAACTAGAGATTATTTTATCTAATATTGCACATGAAAAAATAACTTATTTTAATCCAGCATGTTCTTTTTTTTGGTATCATTAATATAAAATCAAATAAGCAACATTGTGTTTACTAGATTGCCCCCACTATCAAGTCCCCACCACATGCCCCATTACAGTCACTGTCCATCAGTTTAGTAAGATGCTATAAAGAAACTAACTGACTTCTCTGTGCTATATTGCCTTCCCTGTGCCCCCCCCCATTATGTTTGCTAATCATAAGGCACCTTATTCCCCTTCTCCCACCCTTCTCACCTACCCTCCCCAGTCCCTTTCCCTTTTGCAACTGTTAGTCCATTCTTGGGTTCTGTGAGTCTGCTGCTGTTTTGTTCCTTCAGTTTTTGCTTTGTTCTTATGCTCCACAGATGAGTGAAATCATTTGATACTTGTCTTTCTCCGCCTGGCTTATTTCACGGAGCATAATACCCTCTAGCTCCATCCATGTTGTTGCAAATGGCAGGATTTGTTTTCTTCTTATGGCTAAATAATATTCCATTATGTATATGTATGACATATTCTTTATCCATTTATCTACTAAAGGACACTTAGGTTGCTTCCATATCTTGGCTATTGTAAATAGTGCTGCAATAAACATAGGGGTGCATATGTGTTTTTGAAACTGGGATCCTACAATCTTAGGGGTAAATTCCTAGGAGTGGAATTCCTGAGTCCAATGATATTTCTATTTTTAGTTTTTTGGGGAACCTTTCTATTGTTTTCCACAATGACTGAACTCCTTTACATTGCCAAAAGCAGTGTAGGAAGGTTCCCCTTTCTCCACATCCTCACCAGCATTTGTTATTCTTAGTCTTTTCTATGTTGGCCATTCTAACTGGTTTTAGGTGATATCTCATTGTGGGTTTAATTTTCATTTCCCTGATAATTAGCGATGTGGAACATCTTTTCATGTGCCTGTTGGCCATCTGAATTTCTTCTTTGGACAAGTATCTGTTCATATCCTCCCCCCATTTTTATCAGGTTATTTGCTTTTTGGGTGTTGAGGTGTGTGAGTTCTTATATATTTTGGATGTTAACCCCTTGTCAGATATGTCATTTACAAATATATTCTCCCATACTGTAGGATGCCTTTCTGTTCTGCTGATGGTGTCCTTTGCTGTACAAAAGCTTTGTAGCATGATGTAGTCCCATTTGTTCATTTTTTATTTTGTTTCCCTTGCCCAAGGAGATGCATTCAGGAAAAAGTTGCTCATGTTTATATTCAAGAGATTTTTGCGTATGTTTTCATCTAAGAATTTTATGGTTTCATGACTTACATTCACGTCTTTGATCCACTTTGAGTTTACTTTCGTGTGTGGGGTTAGACAATAATCCAGTTCCATTCTCTTGCATGTAGCTGTCCAGTTTTGCCAACATCAGTTGTGAAGAGGCTGTCATTTCCCATTGTATATCCATGGCACCTTTTTCATATATTAATTGACCATATATGCTTGAGTTTATATCTGGGCTCTCTATTCTGTTCCATTGGTCTATGGTTCTGTTCTTGTGCCTGTACCAAATTGTCTTGATTACTGTGGCTTTGTTGTAGAGCTTGAAGTTGGGTAGCGTAATCCCCCACTGCTTTATTCTTCCTTCTCAGAACTGCTTTGGCTATTCAGGGTCTTTTGTGGTTGAATTTTACAACTATTTGCTCTATTTCATTGAAGAATGCTATTAGTACTTTGATAGGGATTGCACTGAATCTGTAGATTGCTTTAGGCAGGATGGCCATTATTACAATATTGATTCTTCCTATCCATGAGCACAGGATGTGTTTCCATTTATTGGCATCTTCTTTAATTTCTCTCATGAGTGTCTTGTAGTTTTCAGAGTATAGGTATTTCACTTCCTTGGTTAGGTTTATTCCTAGGTATTTTATTCTTTTTGATGCAATTGTGAATTGAATTGTTTTGTTGATTTCTCTTTCTACTAGTTCATCATTTGTTGTATAGGAATGCAACATATTTCTGTGTATTAATTTTGTATCCTGCAACTTTGCTGAATTCAGATATTAGATCCAGTAGTTTTGGTTTGGGTTCTTTAAGGTTTTTTATGTGCAATATCATGTCATCTGCAGACAGGGACAGTTTAACTTTTTCCTTGCCAATCTGGATGCCTTTTATTTCTTTGTGTTGTCTGATGGCTGTGGCTAGGACCTCCAGAACTTTGTTGAATAAAAGTGGTCAGAGTTGGTGTCTTTGTCTTGTTCCCGATCTTAAAGGAAAGCTTTCAGCTTCTCACTGTTAAGTATGATGTTGGCTGTGGGTTTGTCATATATGGCCTTTATTATGTTGAGGTACTTGCCCTCTCTACCCATTTTGTTGAGAGTTTTTATCATGAATGGATGTTGAATTTTTTCTAATGCTTTTTCAGCATCTATGGAGATGATTATGTTGTTTTGTCATTCTTTTTGTTTATGTGGTGGATGATATTGATGGATTTTTGAATGGTTTACCATCCTTAAATCCCTGGAATAAATCCTACTTGATCATGATGGATGATCTTTTTGATGTATTTTTGAATTTGGTTTGCTAATATTTTGTTCAGTATTTTTGCATCTATGTTTATTGGGGATATTGGGCAGTAATTTTCTTTTTTTGTGGTGTCTTTGCCTGGTTTTGGTATTAGAGTGATGCTGGCCTCGTAGAATGATTTTGGAAGTATTCCCACCTCTTCTACTTTTTGTAACACTTTAAGGAGGGTGGGCATTAAGTCTTCACCAAATGTTTGATAAAATTCAGCAGAAAAACCAGCTAGTCCAGTCGTTTTGTTTTTAGGTAGTTTATTGATTACCAGTTCAGTTTTCTTGCTGGTAATTGGTCTATTCATATTTCCTGTTTCTTCCTGGGTCAGTCTTGGAAGGTTGTATTTTTCTAGAAAGTTGTCCATTTGTTCTAGGTTATCCAGTTTGTTTGCATATAATTTTTCATAGAATTATCTAATAATGCTTTTTATTTCTGTGGTGTCTGTAGTGATTTTTCCTTTCTCATTTCTGATTCTGTGTATGTGTGTAGACTCTTATTCTTGATAAGTCTGGCTAGGGGTTTATCTATTTTGTTTATTTTCTTGAAAAACCAGCTCCTGTTTTCATTGATTCTTTCTATTTTTTTATTTTTCTCGGTTTTATTTATTTATGGTCTAATCTTTATTATGTCCCTCCTTCTCCTGACTTTGGGCCTCATTTGTTCTCCTCTTACTAGTTTTACTAATTGTGAGTTTAGACTGCTCATATGGGATTGTTCTTCTTTTCCAGTGTATGCCTGTATTGCAACATAATTCCCTCTTAGCATAGCCTTCACTGCTTCCCACAGATTTTGCAGTGCTGAATTATTGCTATCGTTTCTCTCCATATAATGCTTGATCTCTGTTTTTACTTGGTCATTGATACATTGATTATTTAGGAGCATGATGTTAAGCCTCCATGCATTTGTGCTCTTTTTAATTTTCTTTGTGTAATCTATTTCTAGTTTCATACCTTTGTGATCTGACAAGCTGGTTGGTACAATTTCATTCTTTTTGAATTTAATGAGGCTCTTTTTGTGGCCTAGTATATGATCTATTCTTGAAAATGTTCTATGTGCACTTGAGAAGAATGTGTATCCTATTGCTTTTGAGTGGAGTGTTCTGTAGATGTCCATTAGGTTCATCTGTTCTAATGCATTGTTCAGTATCTCTGTCTCCTTACCTATTTTCTGTCTGGTTGATCTGTCCTTTGGAGTGAGTGGTGTATTTGATTCTCCTAAAATGAATGCATTGCATTCTATTCCCCCTTTAATTCTGTTAGTATCTGTTTCACATATCTAGGTGGTCCTGTGTTGGGTACATAGATATTTATAATGTTTATATCCTCTTGTTGGACTGACCCCCTTATCTTCATGTAATATTCTTCTTTGTCTCTTGTTACTTTCTTTGTTTTGAAGTCTATTTTGTCTGATACAAGTACTGTAACTCCTGTTTTACTCTCCCTATTGGTTGCATGAAATATCTTTTTCCATCCATTTACTTTCAGTCTGTGTATGTCTTTAGGCTTGAAGTGAATCTCTTGTAGGCAGCACACAGATGGGTCCTGTTATTTTATCCATTCAGTGACTGTATGTCTTTTGATTGGTGTATTCAGAGCATTTACATTTAGGATGATTATCGATAGGTTTGTACTTTTTGCCATTGCAGGCTTTAGATTCATGGTTACCGAAGGTTCAAGGGTAATTCCTTACTATCTAATAGTCCCATTCAACTCACTTAGTATGCTATTATAAAAAACCTAAGGGTCCTTTTTTTTCCCTCCTTTTTGTTCCTGCTCCATTCCTTATGTATTAGGTGTCATATTCTGTGCTCTTTGCCTATCCCTTGATTGACTTTGTGGCAGTTGATTTGATTTTGCATCTGCTTAGTAATTAATTGTTCTACTTTCTTTGCTGTGATTATATTTCCTCTGGTGACAGCTATTTAGCCTTAGGAATTCTTTCATCTATAGCAGTCCCTCCAAAATGCACTGTAGAGGTACTTTGTGGGAAGTAAATTCTCTCAGCTTTTGCTTATCTGTAAATTGTTTAATCCCTCCTTCAAATTTAAATGATAATCTTGCCAGGTAGAGTATTTTGGTTTGAGGCCCTTCTGCTTCATTCAATTAAATATATCATGCCAGTCCCTTCTGGCCTGTAAGGTTTCTGCTGAGAAGTCTGATGATAACCTGATGGGTTTTCCTTTCTATGTGATCTTATTTCTCTCTCTGACTGCTTTTCAAAGTCTTTCCTTATCCTTAATCTTTGCTATTTTAATTATCATATGTGTTGGTGTTGCTTTCTTTGGTTCCTTGGGTTTGTGAGATCTGTGCACCTCCATGGTCTGAGAGACTATCTCCTTCCCCAGATTGGGGAAATTTTCAGCAATTACCTCCTCAAAGACAGTTTCTATACCTTTTCCTCTGTCTTCTTTTGGTACCCCTATAATGTGAATATTGTTCCATTTGGATTGGTCACACAGTTCTCTCAATATTCTTTCATTCCTAGAGATCCTTTTTTCTCTCTGTGCCTCAGCTTCTTTGTATTCCTCTTCTCTAATTTCTATTCCATTTACTGTCTCTTCTACTACAGCTCACCTGCTTTTAAATCCCTCCATTGTATGTTTCATTTCAGATATGGAATTTCTTAAAGATTGAATCTCCATCCTAAATTCATCCCTGAGTTCTTGAATATTTTTCTCTACTTCCATGAGCATATTTATAATTTTTATCTTGAACTCTCAGAAAGATCGATGAGTTCTGTTTCATTTGGTCCTTTTTTTAGTGTTTCTGTGATTTTTGTTTGAACTGTGTTCCTTTGACATTTCATATTTGTATGTGACGCCCTCTAGTGCCCAGAAGCTGCATCCTCTGGCACTGCTTAGCCCCTGCAATAATGTCAGGGGTTGCAGGGGAGCGGCACTGGTGCCTGGGGGAGGAAAGAGTTGTTTCCTGCTTCTCGGCTGCTTTGCCTGTCTGTACTGCCAAAATCAGTGGGCCGAGCACACAGGTGTAAGCCTCTGTGCTTTGCTTCTGTAGCTGACTTAGGCAGGAACTCCTTCAGGCTGGCCTGATGCTGGGAAAGGGACTGCCACTTTGTGAGCTGGTGTCGGCAGGCAAGGAGGAAGGCACAGCAGGCTGCGTATCACCATGGGGGGCCTTGGAGCTGAGTAGCCAGCCAGTGGGATTGAGAACCTGAAGTTCCTGAAAGTTCCCAACTTGCTGGGCAAAGCATGCCCAGACAACCTTGTCTACCTATCCCTTCTCCCAAGCAGCTATCTCCGTGCAAACCCCACCCCTTCAGCAGCCCTCTTACTGCTAGGAAGCCTCTCAGACCACCTGCCTTTCCTTTGTCCCAGAGCGATTGGATGTGGACTCCTGTCCTCCACAAATGGCTGGAATCTCAGTCTCTCCAAGTATTCCGCCTGTTCTAGCTTTCCAAGCCCTCTAATCTCCCAAGCACCATGCAATGTAGGTTTGTGCTCCCAAAGGAGATCTCCAGGGCTCAGTGTTCAGCAGTCCTAGGCTTCCATCCCCTCCCTGTTCCATTTCTCTTCCTCCCACCCATGAGCTGGGGTGGGGGAAGGGCTTGGGTCCCACTGAATCAAGGTTTTGGTACGTTACCCTGTTTTGTGAGGTCTGCTTTTTTCTCCAGGTATATGCAGTCTGGTGCAGCCTTTTTTACTGTTGCTTTTTGAGGATTAGTTTTATTAACTATATTTTCATATTATATTTGCTTTTGTGAGGAGTTCTCTGTCTCATCTCTTATGCTGCCATCTTGAATCATCTATCCAGCACTTTTTTCAGTATTCACACAATGTCTTCTTGTCATTTTAAGCTTTTTATTCTCATATATATATGCAAACATATATTGGATTAAGAAGTAGAAATCAGTGATTTATTATAAGGACAACACTCTGTAAATACTGGCTTAGATCACAGATACAACATTCTAGCACTATGGAAGTCTCTCTTTTGCCACCTTCTTGTTGTAGCCATCCTCTCATAAAAATAATGATGCTTATGTCATTTATAGTAATCATCAGCTGTTTTTCCTGCGTAGAGTTAGCTTATGAGTAACCATTCTTAAATACTTAGGTTTAATTTTGCTTTCTTTTTGTAACATTCTTATTGTAAGTGATCTTTAACATTTTATTTCGGAACTATGTCTATATAACTACCTGTAGCTTTCTTTATCCATTTCACTGCTGTATAAGTTGCCTTTGTAATGATATACAATGATTTTTTTTCCCCATATGACTCTTGAGTTGAAATTTGGGTTAGCTGTAGCTTGGGTTTTATAAATATTGTTATAAAGACCATTCTTTTGCATGTCTCAGTACATGAGAGGAGCAAATTTTAGCATTAAGCCATCCAAATCTCTAATTGAACAGATAAAGATACTAATTCCTTATGTAGTTATGTAACAAAGTGAAGGTTACTTTTTGATCATTGAGTTTTGCTGTGTTTTAGAAAGAAGTATTTTTAATCCAAAGTACATTGTTGTTTTTCAGCCATTTTTGCCTTCCTTAATTCGCACATCTGTCAAATCTTCCCATTCTTTTACTCATCTGTAGGGATAATATTTTGTTTATTTGCCTTTGATGATATCTTGTAGATTTATTACCATCATTGATAATATAATCAATAATTTATATCAAAATAATATTTATATCTTGAAGAAAATTAAGTATTTTTATTTTCCTTTAGATTCAAGTAGATACCCTTAATTCTCAGTTTTGAGAAAGAGCCACATAAACATCCCATAATGCATCAGTGGTATATAATAATGTCAGAGGAGAGAACACTGCTTTCTGACCTTCATACAAATTCTCTTATGCCCCATTGCTACAGGGCTGAGAGCCCTTTAAACTTTGTGACCTACTTAGCTTGGCTGTAAATGTCATTCTTATTCATAGCAACATTTAATGCTTTCCTGGATTTTGCTAAACTATTTACCACGATGATATATTGCAGAATTGAATTCCACAGCTTGATTGTGTGCTGCATAAAGAATTGTATTTCATCAGTCTAAAGTGAAATGTGATTCATTCTCATTGAAAGTCAGCTTGTTTCCACGGTATGAGACTGGGCGGAGAAGACACCTTATGTTTTCAGTAAAACATTCATTACTTTTATAGCTGTTTTTCCCTTTCCATAGTTTACTTCTCTCCGTTACTAAGTAAATCATACTATAATGCCTCCCAGACATAATTTTTATATTTATTTTCGCCTTTTTACCCAGCATTAACATTTGGCCTGAATTTAATCTGTCACATTTTACATAATCTTCATTATAAATTGACTACTGAGTGAAACCAATGCACAAAAGAAATCTCCAAGCACTGCAAGGAAAAGACATCAGCATTATACAGTTAGGAATAAGTCAGAATTGAAAATCCAGAATTTTAAAGTTTTGTTCATATGAATGTTCTGTATTGTCTTGTCTTATACCTGCTTGAAAATTAGAAAATGCTTTCTTCAACCAGTTACTTACACTCAAAATATGTATCTCATTTTAAACAAGTGTTTATATATAATCAACATTGAGATAAATTCTTAGATGATATTTCTTTTTTACATATGTGAAAAATCAATGCAAATATGTTCATGCTAACTCCAAATCTAAACAGCTTCCTAGTGAGTGTTCTTTGCAAAGATATTTGCGATTAACTCTTCTGCCCATGAACCTTTTTCCAGATCCTTTTTTAGTACCAACAGGAAAGGAATACACTTATTTTAGCTACCAGAAAAAGTTTTTGAAACAATATTATTCTCTGAACACTTATTGTATGTTTACACACATCCTAAAATACTCCCTAGATATAATGCCAACAAAAGACAATTTTTAAAAAAGATTGAAAAGAGGAGACAAAACACAATTGATGAATAGTATCCACAATCATATTGACTCTCAGAAGAACAAAATGGCTATAAAATTTGTCAGAAATATAGCTTGAATAATTAATTTTTGCACATAAGCTCAACTATTAGAGTTTTTTACTTTGTATACAGTTGTTTCTTATGGGATTCTTTTCACCTATTAGTTCAGAAATGCTTGCCTTAGTCTTTCTTATCATAGACAATCCTATGACTGTGAAATCTGGAAGACTGCTAGGTGAACTTTTCAAAGCAAACATATTGCATTTCATTCATTCAACAATGTAATTGCTTAAACAAATCAAATGTGTGTGTATTAATAATCATATCAAGATCTCTAACCCCTCCAGACTACAATGTTATAGTAATTTAACAAGAATAGCTTTGTTCCTCTACAAGCCTGTCAGATCTAGGTTTTAATTATCTTCTCACCACCTCTAGGCATCTTCATATTCAGATGGTATGTAAATTAATGTAGTCTCTCATTTTGGAAGAGTTAAGGGATAAGAATATTTCTAAAATATTTCTCATACTTCTGCTAATCACATATTTTCCTTCTTTTAGAATGTAATTAGAAAAGAAAATAGATAAATTTAATTCAAGACAAGTAGGAAAAATCCTTGCCCTCAACAAAATAACACTAACACTCCTTGGGGTCATCAATGTATAATTGAGGTAAAATCAGTTAAAAATGTTTTTTACAAATTTCCAAAACAAAGGAAAATTCTGTTTTCATTAAAATAGGTTTGTTTGCTTAGCAAACATTTTTTAAAGCATCTACTGTATGTTAGAAAGTATTCTAAACTTGGGGCTGTAACACTGAACTACAAAGACACAGCTACTTTCTTTGTCTAATTACATCTTTTTTTATTATGGTGTCATTGATATACACTCTTATGAAAGTTTCACAAGAAAAACAATGTGGTTATTACATTCACCCTTATTATTGAGTCCCCCCCATACCCCATTGCAGTCGCTATCAGTGTAGTAAGATGCCACAGAGTCCCCATTTTTCTTCTTTGAGCTATACTGTCTTCCCCGTCACCCCACACACACACCATGTGTACCAATCATGATACCCCAAAATCTCCTTCTCCCTCCCTCCCCATTCCTGCCCTCCCACACCCCTCCCCTTTGGTAACTGCTAGTGCCTTCTTGGAGTTTGTGAGTCTGTGGTTATTTTAGTTCCTTCAGTTTTGCTTTGTTGTTATACTTCACAAATGTGGGAAATCATTTGGTATTTGTCTTTGCCTGATTTATTTCATTGAGCATGATACCCTCTCGCTCCATCCATGTTGTTGCAAATGGTAGGATTTCTTTCTTATGGCTGAATAGTATCCATTGTGTATATGTACCACCTCTTCTTTATCCATTCGTCTACTGATGGACACTTAGGTTGCTTCCATTTCTTGGCTATTGTAAATAGTGCTGCAATAAACATAGGGGTGCATATGTCTTTTTCAAACTGGGCTGCTGCATTCTTAGGGTAAATTCCTAGGAGTGGAATTCCTGGGTCAAATGGTATTTCTATTTTGAGTTTTTTGAGGAACCTCCATACTGCTTTCCACAATGGGTGAACTAGTTCACATTCCCACCAGAAGTGCAAGAGGGTTCCCCTTTCTCCACATCCTCACCAACATTTGTGTTTGTCTTTTGGATGCTGGCCATCCTAACTAGTGTGAGGTGATATCTCATTGTGGTTTTAATTTGGATTTCTCTGATGACTAGCAATGTGGAACATCTTTTCATGTGTCTGTTGGCCATCTGAATTTCTTCTTTTGAGAACTGTCTCTTCATATCCTCTGCCCATTTGTTAATCAGGTTATTTGCTTTTTGGGTGTTGAGGCGTGTGAGCTCTCCATATATTTTGGATGTTAACCCCTTATCGGATCTGTCATTTATGAATATATTCTCCCATACTGTAGAGTACCTTTTTGTTCTTCTGATGGTGTCCTTTGCTGTACAGAAGGTTTTTAGCATGATGTAGTCCCATTTGTTCATTTTTTATTTTCTTTTCCTTGCCCATTCAGGAAAAAGTTGCTCATGTTTAGATTCAAGAGATTTTTGTCTATATTTTCTTCTAAGAGTTTTATGGTTTCATGACTGACATTCAGGTCTTTGATCCATTTTGAGTTTGCTTTTGTGTATGGGTTTAGACATGTCTGATTACATCTTACATGCTAGTGAGAAAGAGAAAAAATAATTAACTAAACATATGGAGTGTAATATATCAGGTAGTAGTTTAAGTGCTATAAAGAAAAGGAAACAGGGTAGTGGGAGGGAGTGAATGAGGGAAGAAATCTAGTGAAATGATGAAAGGCTTCTCTTCTTTTTTTAAAAAAAGACCAACAAACATTTATTATTTCTTATGATTCTGTGGGTTTGCTGAGTGGTTCTTCTGGCTAAGGCTGGATGGTCCAGCATAGCTACATTCACATGTCCAGGGGCCCAGGTGAGATGACTAGAGTCACTGAGGTCTCTCTCTCTATGTGTTCTCATTCTCCAGGAAGCTGCCCAGATTTGTTATTTGTTAGTAGACATTTTCTCAGCAGCAAGAGAGTGCAGGGCCCAGGCAGAAGCACTTTCCAAGTCTCTGTACCATGTTTCTAATGTCCCACTGCCCATGGAAGTCACATAGCCATGCCCAATTTTAAGGGGTGGAAAAACAAATGCCTTCTGTTTATTTTTTCAGTCTGTGGAAGGAAGCAACCCTAAGTTATTTGAGACCAAGTCTGTTAAATTTCCTGGGGCCTTAAAACCTGGCTCTGAAGATGTCCCCAAAGACAAAAATCAAAATGGCTTGTAGCAGAGCAGTCTCATCATTTGTTTAGTTGTCCAACGGATGTATTTTGGAGGAATCAAGACACATCGGAATGGAGTTTTAATGCTTGTTTAACAGTTCATTTGGTGAAAAGCTTGTCTTCTTATATCAAAATTGAGCAGTGATCTGTAGTAAGAGAATAAAATATAAATGTCTGTGGGAAGAACATTAGAGATCAGCAGAGCTGATTCTAAGGTTTAGAGTCTGGTCAGTTAAAATGATGGAATTATCATTAACTGAGGTGAGAAAGACTGGAGGAGAAGTGCACTGGCAAAAGTTAGGAGTTTAGATTTGGGCATGTTACTTTTGAAGTGTGTATTAGATATTAACAGAGAAATATCAGGTAGATAGTTTAATATTAGACTAGATTTTTGGTGAGATATCTATATTGTATTATAAATATGAATAGCTGTCAACATACAGAGAGTATTTGAAGCCAAGAGACTTGATGTGATAATGAGCGACTGGGTAATGATAGATAAGAGAGGAGGTCTGAAGATGGAGACCTGGAACTTTCCAGTTGTTAAGAGTCAGGAGGAGGAGGAAGATATAGCAAAAGAAACTGAAAAAGAACACTCGTGTGATCAGAGGAAAACCAAGAAAAAGTGTTATACTGGAAGCCAAGTGAAGAAAATGTTTGAACGTAGAGTGAAAAATTGTGTTAAATGTTAACTGGTCAAGTACAATAAAGGTTGTGAATTGACCATTGGAACTCACAAAATGGAGGCCATGACAGAATGGCACCAAAGCTGTTTTGATGTAATTGTTTGGGTAAAAACTTGATTGGAGTTGATGCAACAGAGGATAAAAGGAACTGATAGGAGACAAAGTCTACAAAGAGCTATTTAGAGGATTTTGACATAAAGAGGGGCAAAGAATTGGGAAGGAAGCTATAGAAGGATATGAAGTTGGAGTAGTTTTTTTGGGGGAAGGGAAGAGTACAGCCTATTCATGTGCTGATCAGGTATATCCACAAGAGAGGGAATCCTCATGAAAGAGGAGGGAAAGAGAGTTATGTTTTTGAGTAGGCAAGAGAGAATTGGATCCAGTTCACATGTGTAAGGGTTGGCCTTGGATAGCATCAGTAAGCATTCTTTGATAGCAACAGGAGAAATGTGAAAGGATATAGATTCAGATAAAAGTAGATGTGGTGGTAAGAGTAGAATCACTTATCAACTAGGTTTTATTTCATCCAGAAATAAGAAAGATCGTGAACTGAAAATAAATAAAGAGAAAGAAATAACTGAAAATAAATAAAGAGA
The DNA here is from genome assembly GCF_040802235.1 of Manis javanica. Classification (NCBI taxonomy): domain Eukaryota; kingdom Metazoa; phylum Chordata; class Mammalia; order Pholidota; family Manidae; genus Manis; species Manis javanica. The sequence continues at coordinate 20,432,482 of NC_133174.1, read as the reverse complement.
AAGAAATGTTCATACTTTGTGAAGAGAGAAGTTATGAAATAATTGTCTAAGTAAAAGAACAAATGCATTAGGGAAATATGGTATGATTCCCTAAGGACTCATGCATTTGCAATGGGATCCTGTTACCTTTATGGGTCATTCCATTCATGTTTCACTGCTTAGGTGCAGATATGAAATAGGCAGAGAATGATATTTAGCTTAGGCTGGGGTTTTGTCTGGCAAGTAAAATGGAAAGAGAGGGGACCAGGAAATGGCAAGTGTGTGTGAGGGCAGCTAGACTGCATAAGGTTGATTCAGGGATTGAGGGAGGGAAAACCTGAAGGTCAATTGATCAGTGGTCTCATGGAGTTGAATAATATTGGAGGTCAGTTTACAAGATGGAGGCAACTGGAAGAAAGGAGGCGGTGATCAGAATGGATGCATGGGAATGTGATTATGGAGTGAGTACAGGTATAAGTTATATCAGATATCAGAGAAAGAGAGAGTGCAGACAGACATCTTGATCTTAGTATTTGAACCAGGAGATGGTTGGGTCACAGTTCAGCACTGGATCATTGATACAAAGACCTTTGGTTCTAGGCACCACAGGACTCCACAAAATGGTGCAAATTTCTGCTTTTCAATTCTGCCTTTGTTGTCTCTTTCTCAAGAAAATTGGGGTAGGGGGGAATTGTTAAGTTGAATGAACTACCATTGTATTTGCAAGTTTTTCAGACTTCATTTTGTTCCTGCCTGCTAACACCTTGACCCATAATACCTTGATAGCCAAACCGAGCATTTGGCCTTAAGTGGCATCCTTGGCTCATTATGATCTGAAGAAAGGGCTCCTTTGTTGGGAAATCAGCTCATTTAGATTTCAGTGCCTCCACTAATTTTTGATAGTCCTTTATAAAAGTATGGGTTCTATTTTATCTAGATTTACCTTAATGTACTGTGGAAGCAAAGATATTCTGCATCATTTGACATGCTGTGTGGAGTGGAATCCCCTACCCACATTTTCAGCTTCTTGATGTACTAGAATCAGAGTCTCTCAGGATGAGCTTAATCAGTGCCTGATTGAAAAAAACAAGGAAATCTTTTCCTTATTCTTCTAAATAATCATGATCACTTTTCTTCCTCTGAACCTCTATAGTATTCAGTATATTTGGGGGCACATATCACAATATGCCTTATTTTCACCCCCCTTGTATTATCCAGTGTGGAAAATCCTCCTAACTACCTTGCCTCATAATTTGGTCTTCAATAATCTACGTCTTTTTGGATCTGTTCATTAGCTGATACAATGTTTTGGCAATAGTAATCTGATTTACAGGTTTTTAATCTGAATACATTCATGTTTGTTTATAGTTTTGTAATCTGGCATCCACAGCAGGAAAAAATCCCTCCATGTTGAAGAACCATGTAATCATATTTCATCCCTTTACCTGGTCAGTCCAGTTTATGATATCTAACTTTCCTAACTTTGATCTGTAATGAGAGATTTTGGTTTCATTTCATATTGAGCTTCTAGTCAAAGGAACAAAAAACAACACACTTGGGTCATCTTCATGTGGAAAAGAAAGCAGTTTAATCTAGCCATCCCTCTTTCTGTTCTGGGGTGATGTACAAGTTGAACAAATGGTCAAGATTTTATCACTATTGCAATTTTCTTTGCTGTTACAAGCCATAATTACAGTCTATGGTGTCCTGTTATTTATTATGAATTTTCTCTAATATATTAGATATTAACTCAAGTTTTTAAAAATCAAAATTTTTCTTAAGCATATTTTATGTGCTTTATTTCAAAACTTCAGTCTTTTCCCCTCATTTGTCTCTGTCCCTTTAGCACAAGTAAACAAATAAGATATTTTAAATTTTCTTTTTTCATCATATTTGTACATCTCATAAAAGTATGACTGATTAGAAAGTTTATAGGTCTGCTCTTGTCTTTTTAAAAATTGAAGACTATTAACATTCCTTCATAAAATATTGTATACATAAATATAATCATTAAGCCCATGTGTTCTACAGCCACAGACCAGAGACTAAGTGGGTATAACTGCTTGCCATATCCTCATGGTTGTAGAAGTGAAAAGTCACTTGTACAATAAGTAAAAACATTGACTAGCTTATCATTATAATATTGTATGACATATGATTTTAGTCACAATTGTTAATTTAAGGTGCTTTTTACTGACTTTGAAATAGGCCTAAATGTTTAAATTAAAAATGCCTGCTCATGATACCATATAAAAATGGGTCAAGTGACCAAATAGAAGTGCAAGTAAATTTTTAGATTTGATAAGCAAAGCAAGATAAATTTGGCTATTTAGGTATTGTTAGCAGTCATTGAACAATAATGTAGTTAGACTTTCTCATTTTCTTTACAAATAAATTTTTGAATATCTCATAAAGTTGTAAGATACATTTCAAAATTTTCTACCAAGAAATACTGATTTTAGTTAATTTAGAAACTTATTGATTAAGTTAAATCAGTATTTAATTGAAGACTATACATAGTTGTTAGCCATTAATATTATTTGTGTGAATATATATACACACACATATGTAGCTACATACATATATTCTTACTATTCTTCAATATTCTGAATGTTGAATTTAAAGTATATTAAAATTTAAAGATAAGTTTTGAAGTGACTGATACAATTAGCAATGTCTTATATATATATATATATATAAATTTCATTTTCTTGAGATTGTGTAACAGAAATAAATCTCAGAAATAAAGGTAAATATTAAGTTAAAATAGTAAACTGACTGCCATTGTCAGTCATTACACCAATTTTATCAGTTATGATCATCAAAACAGACCCATATTTTATTGTCTGACTTTGTAATAAAATATTATAGATATGAACTTATAAAATGCATTAATAGTTTAAAAAATGATTTGTTTTAAACACTGGATAAGAATTTGATTTACATACAAAAAAAGAAATGCGAAACTATTTCTTCTCTACTTCCTCTCCTTTGACAAATAAATGTAAGGGCCTAGGGCCTTGTAGCTTGGTACTTCGCCTGCAGTTTGTATATTATAGAAACCATGTAATTTCTTACATGAAATAATGTCTACTTCAGGCTGAGCACCAAATAAATATTAGGCTTCAATACTTTTTTAGGAATAAATGGCAAAACCAGATACCCCATTTTTTTATCTTTAACATTTAATTATTATTAAACCATTAAGATTTTTCTGTAGGCAATGTGCATGTCAGTCTGCATCATGAAATTCATGGCTTATGCTATGTTGATTGATATTTTCTCCTCCTTTAAACTATTGTGTTCTTGAGGAAAGGGGATCTGTCACCATTTCAGTCAGATACAGTTGAAAAGACATGAATCTTAATGTTATAAAACCCAGACACTAGTTCAACAGTATGATACTTAGGGAGTTTCTTAACCTCTCTGAGCCTTAGTTTCTTTCTTTTTTTAAAACTTATCAAAAGGGAAACATAATATATGCTCTGCTTTCCTGATATCAATAATGCAATGATTAAATAAGGTAATACATACAGAAGAACTTTTCTAGCTCTAAAGTATCATGAAAAAAGATATTGTTTGGCTATTATGTTTCCAGTAACAGTTTCTAAAAAGGAAGAGAAAGGAAAGGAGAACTAGAGAGAGTGACAGAGAGACAAACCTATTCCCTTATCTTTGTAAAATTCGAGAGCATCACAATCCTCTAAACCAGTCTCCAAAATGGAGAAAAGGAGGATAACAAGGAGGTTGAAAGCACGGGAGTGTTTCTGTTGTCACAATTTCTGGAAAGTACTATGGTGTTTTGGCAGGTGGGTAGCTGGGAGGCTAAAACTTCTGCAATCTGCAGGGTAGTAACACACGAAAGAATTATCCTACTCATAATACCAGTAGCTCTACCAAGACAGTTTTTTTAAACATTTTTTTTTCATATTTGAGTTAAATAAGTCAAATCATATACCTGTACCTGTACTTTTAATATCAAAGTCAGCATTTATAATAAACCGACTATAGCCTACTCATATGCTTTGTAATAAACTATTTTGTGAAATCTAACATAAACCTGTGAAATTATATATGTATATAATTAATTACTGATGGTTTTATATAGGGTTAACTTTATAACTGCAAGTATTTAGATTTCATGTTAATCTTTGTATACTGTAGGAATATTTTAACATCAGTGTAGTAGAAAGCTGTCGGACAAGATATACTTTATTATAAATGAAGCTTGGTGCCTAAAAAGAGAAAGAAAATTAAGATTTCTAATATTATTTTGCCCTTGGCAATTGTAAATTTTTTTCTGAAATTAAGAAACAAAGCAATTTCCCCCCAGTGTTGTTTGAGACAACTTATAAACATAGTGGGATGAATCTAGTGACTTGTCTTCATACTGGGAGGATGTCTTTGCAAGTAGAAATTAATCCTTCCTTCCTGAAAATTAAAGGTGCCTTCCACAGCTAAGTGTTGAAATCAATGCTTTTATTATATGCCATCAAATCTTTCACCCTCCTTTGCATTTGGACAGTAAAATATGTCTTTCAAATAACTTTATAGGGATGGTGTTCAGCATTTGTCATTCTTCAGATATAAATTATCTTTAATTCTTCTTGCCATTAATGTGAGGCCTCTCTATGCCATAAGCAAGATACATACACACCATTTTGTCAAGCTCCCTCTGAAGATGATGTATTTTGAAAATTTGTGCTAAAGTTGTTGCTCTCTAGTTTCATCCTAATAGAATCTCAATAATAGGACTTTACAATTTCTGATACTTTTAGGAAAGAAAACCATAATCAGTTTTTTCCTTGAATTCCAGTAATGGTTTAGGATTTGGTTTCTACCACTTACCTTAGAGAGAGATATTGACTTTTGATTTGTTTTTTTGATGCTTACTTTCAAGGAAAGTACTGCTCATTTCCATACAGTTCAGACCTATTTATACAGTGATTCAGTCCAGAAAGTTAAGGAGCAGAATATAAATATGAAAGGAATATTAGTAATGGTAGAATATGGTAATGTCATCAGTCAGGAATAACTGTTTACCTTGGCACTGTGTACTCTGCAAGCTGAATTTAATTGAAAAGGGGAAATGAATAAAAATTGTAAGCTTTTTGAATGAATACAACTGGTTTGTTCTTTTATTATACGAAACCTAGTTAAAATTTTATTTCTCCTAAATCCAGTGTTACCTATAGCCAAGTTTTAGTTTTTGGAGGACTTGAAAAATCAATCTTCTCCCTTCTGTTCCGTTTTATTTGCAAATTACAAAGAGATAAAATTCAAATAAAATTTTTCCAGGTGTAGGGACTTGGTCATTTCCTCTTTGTGTTTGGTAAATTAACCTTTCATTTTTCCTCACAGGAAACAGAATTTCCAGGAAAATATATAAGAAAGTACAACTAAAAAGTTATTACACTAATTAAATCTGATATGTAGCAAATATATTGAATTCATTTAAAATAATACTCACTTCACCATACCCATGGTTGTGCCTACATTGCAAGTGCTTGCTGCATTTATTCTCTAAATTGTTCCTTGGATTGCATTTGCCTTATTTAATCCCTTTTAACTCTTTAAAATTCAAGTCCATGCCCAAGAAATACCGTTTCTATGTTGATAGCCCATTTACAGCCGGATAAGCAACTTTTTAATATGGCATATAACCTCTTTGCGGACATTTTCTTAAAACCATGTCTACTCCATAACTTTGTGAATTCTCCAGCTGCTAAATGGAATTTCCTCATTATATTCAAAGCATAGTGAAGGAATCAATCATAATCTTTGATCTGGGAATTTTATTTTATAGTCCTGGATCCACCACCACATGGGTGACCTTGAGAATTTACTTGTCTTGTTTCAGGTTACGTACCTTGTTTCAAAAATGTGGGGATTAGCCATTGTCTTTCCAGCTTGTTTTCATACTGTTACTATGGCTTTGTTTTCTGTTGCTATTTATTCTTTTTTAATTATTGAAAATTAGGGTCATATACAAAAGTAGACAATGCACCATCTCCAACCAACAACATAGTAAATATTAAAGTTGTTAAGACTCTTGTGTACCTCTCCTTAAATATGCCCCCTCCTTATTCACGAGAAGATTCACACTCTTGAATTGCATGTTTTCTTCCTTACATGTATATTCGTAGTACATACATATATATTCCAAACCATATATTGTACTGTTTAATTATTTTCACATTTCAATATTTATATATACTATGAGAATTCCAGTTATCTTTGTTGTTCACTCAACTTTTCTACTTTAAGATTCATGTATAAATGATACATGGTTCATTCCTTTTTGCTGATGTGTATCATTCACATCACTGTGTGAATATACTATAATTTATCTTTTCTCCTGTTGATGGACTATATAGGTTATTTAGAAATTTGCATTATTATTAAGAATGCCAAAATTAAACATTCTTAGACATGATGGTTTGTGGTGAATCACCTGTGAATTAGCTCTTCATAACTTCTCCCTCTTTGCTATTAGAAATTTGAACTTTTAGTTATTGATTAACAGCAGCTCTTAACAATTTATGGATTCTAATTTTTAATCAGTGCTATATTTTGAAGAACTTTTTTCTAGTCAGTGCCTTCTTTTATAATGCTGTTATTGCCATCATCATGTGTCCATATTGAAAGTTTTCAATGTAGTCTCTAATTTTGTTTTTAGAGTTTTGTGTCGTTTCTTAGGAAATAATTTTCTATCTTGAGATAAGACATTGATGTTCAGAAGTTTTGAGATTTTGCTACTGCTTGTACTTAAGCCTTTAATCTACATGAAATTAATTTATATGTACAGTGTGAAATGTATCTCACATGGTGTGAGATAGTGATATTATTTTAGTTTACCTATGCAAATAACCAATTGCTCTGGCAACACTTATTTCATAAATTTTCATTTATAATCTGTATGTGTATATGTCTACCCCTATGTCATAATATATTGCCGTGAATACTTTAGGTTTCTAGAGTTTCTTTCTATATTATATGCATATTCACACACTAATGATTTTTAATCCTTAAATTTATATTGACTACTCTTGATCTCTGAATTTTCGAAAGGACTTTAGGGTTGGCTTGTTAACTAAAAAAGGATGTTAGAATTTTGGGGAGGAATTGCATTGAATTTAACAAATATTCTGAAGAGGAATGTAATCTTTATTATACTGAATATTTTCATCAATGAACATAGTATATTTCTCCATTATTCTTACAGAACTTTTGTCTTTCAATAATCCCTTGCTATTTTTAAAAACTTCCCCATATCTTTATTTTTTATGTTTATTCTTAGGCATCTTATTTTTTGTTGTCACTTAGGTACATGTTCTCTATTACATTTTCAACTTGCGTTTTACTGGTTTATATTCATTTTTAGTATATTGATTTGCATGTAGCACAATTGCTGAATATTCTTACTAGGTATACTAGTTTGCCTTACATTGTCTATATTATTAGTAATATCATTTTAAAATAAGATTTTATATCTTCATTTCTCTTTTTTGTACCTCCTACTTTTTCTTCTTTTACTGAATTCTCTAGGAAGTCCAGTACAATGTATAATGGTAGTGATGATCATTATAATCCATGTGTATTTACCCAAGTTTGATAGGAATATATCTTAAATTTTATAATTATGCCTGATTTTAATTGTGGGCTTTTGATGAATAATTTGTATTGCTTTCTGGACATTTGATTCAATTCCTAGATTCTCTGAATAATTTATCTTTAATGCATATTGATTTTTTTCTTCTCAATTTATTGTGTAATCACTTTTTTCTTACTTAACTTGTTAATATAGAAAACTACATTATTAGATTTTCTGATGTTATTAGTGTTTCTAACAGTGTAATGACAATTTTATGAATTTGAAGTGGCACTAGAAGAGAAGAAAGTCACTAAAGACTTCATTAACAGGCAGGACATTGCTGTGAACAAACCACATACCACCTCTCTGGGGAATTCAGAGAAACAGCATAGAACAAGCCTCAAAGTTTTCCCAACCAAAGGGCAGGGTTTGTAGCATTTATCCTCAGTTTTCCATCTATCACTGGCTGCTGTAGTTCCCACAAGGATTTAATCTCTGGCACATGACCCACTTGGCCCACACACAGACCGCAAGGGGATAGCTGCAAGTGTTTACTCTAGGCAAAATCATTGCCCTTCAGCTACAGAAAATGATGGTCCCTGTAAACTAGGGTTTCTTAGCCTTGGAAATATTGACATTTTATTCTGGATAATTCTGTGTTGTGGCATGTTATACTGTGCACTATAGAATGTTTAGCAGCACCCTTAACTTATTTTCTTAGGCACTGGCAGCATCTGCTACTGTCCTCCACTGTCATTAGACTTCTCTTTCTAACACACACATCTGACCAAGTCATAGCCTTGATTAAAAATGTTAAATGGTTCCCAAAGTTCTATAAGAAAAATAAATCTAAACACTAAAATAAAGTGAAACATAGGAGACTTTTCAAAGTCATTTCCAAATACATCTAATAAGCTATATTCTAGATATGTGTTTTTACCCTTCACTATCCACTTTAGTGTGTGACTTTTTATTTAACTTTAACTTATTTTCCACTCCAATTCCCTAACAAACTTACTGTTCCGTTCATGGAGAGTTAGAGAAGAACCCCATATAACAAGACTGGTACAAGAAGACGTGCTTTTTTTCTGTCAGAGAGTTTGTGGGCTCAGTAGACTCTCTACCCTCCTAGTCAATGATCACATGTAATGTGTGTGTGTAACTCAAAATATGAGAAATTTGCAGGAATCTCAATTTCCACACTCAAATACAGATTCAGTATGTGATGTGTTTTCTATTATTTCAGTCATTTCTATAAATTATTTCAATGAAGTCATTCTCAGTTGGTGTAAATGGGCCTCACTGGTTCCCATTCTCCAGCAGCTCTGGCTGGAGTGGTATATGGAGGATGAATTCAACGAACTCCTCTTCGTAACCCTCACTCACTTCCTCAAACGTGTGTATATGCCTTGGTGTGTGAGCTGCTCTTTCAGTTGTCTTAAAACAGTACTTCTCCTACTGGTCATAGGCACTACTGAGGTCCCTTTGGTAATGCCAAGTTTGTGTTCTCAGATTCTCCCAGAGTACATAAAGCCTTGCTGGCTAGTTATATGATTAAGGGTGCTGAGGCCATGTTGGATGAATGGAGAAAGAGGTAAACCCCATATTGTCAAGATTCATTTACTGCCCTTAGTTCCATTTTGCAGGGCTAGGAGTTTCAACCTATTTCTCACTTTCATCTGTGGTTTTGACCACAGTGAAAATGCAATATACTGCACCCCTTTGGGAAAGTCACTTTGTCAACCCACCAACTAGCTTCTCATTATACGGTCTTTCGCATATTCAATTTGGATTCCTGAATGGAAGCTTTCCGACAATACTGTATACTCCAATAAAATGAAAGTATTCAAAGTTGTTTACATTTTACTTTATGTCTACATTTTTAAACTACAACATTTCAGTTTGTATTTGGTAGTATACAAATGAACTGAATTAAAAGTATAGAAGAGAAATATTCCAAAAGTGATACTAAAAGTTTAGGATGTAGAGTGTGTTGGAAACCACCCCATGGGCCTTCTAATTCTTTTCTTCAAAAGCCAGCCCCCAGATTCTCTTTTATGACTTTATCTTTATTGTTGCTACATTATAAAACATAGCACCTTGCATTTCACCTCTTATATTTTCTCTAAATAAAATCAATAAACACAGTAAAAAAAACTTACATGGTTCTTTTATTGATGGCTTTTCTAAAGATTTTACAAGTGTATACTATTTCTTCAAATGTAACTCTATATCTCAGTGTAAGAAAGACATGTGGAGAATAGGTTATTATTAAAAACCTATCATAAATATTTTTGTAGCAGTATATTGAAAAAATTTTTTTCTTTGGGAAAGACATTTTTGAAGGCTTAATTCAGGGTTTTATGGTATGGAGATAAGTACATGTTTGTATCTATGCAATGTAATTATGCTTTAGAAAAAAATTGAAAATAAAAAGAATTCTTGAGATGTAGGACTTTAAAAATGTGGGGATAAAAATAATTTTTTAAAAGCTCAAAAAATATGTAATGGCAAGTTTGAATGTTATAGCCAGGAAAGAGCAGTTAAAAGATGGACAGGCCCTCATCACGTTAAGGTTAAATTGTCTAAAAACAAACTCCCCAAGATCTACAGAATTTTTTTTCTTCCTGATTATTAAGATTCTTTCAGTAACCAAGTATTTAAAACTTGATTTTTTTTCAGTCCTCTCTCTTTAGAAGCAAGAGAAGAGATAGAGAGTGGGAATAAAACTGCAAATAATACTAATACCATCCATCCATCCATGGGACATACAATACACAGAGACATACAATTTAACAGTCATTTTAGTAAAACATGTTAAATATGGAAGGATACAGCAGAGATGCTAAAGGCAGCCAGGATGTGAGTGTGGCATGTCAGAAAAGCTACTCCTAGAAGAAACACTAAGTAGATATTGAAAGAGTGAATAAACCACACTGCCTGAACATTTTTATTCCTTGTTTCTGCCTTCTTGTGAAAAGGTGTAAGTGTTGGTGTTCAGTATATATATGTGTGTGTGTGTGTGTATACACAAATATCATAGGTATGCATATATGCAGCCTTGGTAGATAACTTGAGTGTTTCCAGGCTGAGGGACAGCATATGCACAGGCTTAAGGAGAAGAAGAAACATGGGTTGTTTGAGCAACTGAAGACATCATGATGGTGTATGTTTGTGGATAAGCATTGATAGAAAATGAGACTAAGTAGGAAGCAAGCAAGACGTTATGAGAAGCTTTACATGCCATATAAAAAGGTTTAAAATTTATTTTAAAGGTAGCAATAAATAAGAAACATTTTTTATAAAATAAAGAAACCAGTAAATATGTAGATTTTAAAATGCTAATTAAACTTTTTTTAAAAGTAGCATTGGATTTAAACCCATAGAATAAAATGAATGTCTGTAAGACCATACGGATATAAATAAATCACCAAATGAATAAAGAAGGGACAGCTTTTTCTTAGAGTAGAACTGCAGTTGATAGATGTAAAAAGAAAGAGAGAAACAGAAAATTCGCTATTAAGCACGCACCATGGTGATAGTTGACACAGACTACATCCACTGATGGAGACTAAACATAGTGAGTGAACGTCTGATGAGACACAGAATTTGCATAGTCTCAAAATATCTCAGAAATATTTGTCAGGCACAAATGGAAAGATAATAACTTTTACAGTGAAAACCCTGGTGACAACTCTCTTAACCAAATGATCCTGGGACACAAGACCAGTAATAAGACGTGTTGACATAATGAAGCCCTTGTTATGATGCACAATGAAGGCCACAAGATTACGTCTGTGGTATTCTTGCCAAAAACACATAACCTCATTAACATCATGAGAAAACAAAGAAAACATTAGACAAACCCAGATGAGGACCATCTACAGAGTAACTAACCAGTCCACATCAATAGTATCAAGATCATGAAAGACAAAGAAAAACTAAAGAACTATCAGAGATTGGAGGAGTCTGTGGAGGCACAACAACTAAATGCCATATGGAATATGATGTTGGATCCTGGAACAGAAAACTGGGAGTTAGTGGAAAAAATAGTGAAATTTGAGTAAGATATATAGTTCAGTGAACAGTATTGTATCAATATTAATGTACTTACTTTGGTAATTTTTATGTCAAATGTTAACTTTAGGAGAAGCTGGATAAAGGGTATATGGCAACTCTCTATTTTTGCAATTTTCTGTTAAGTATAAAATTAATTCAAAATTAACAATTTTTAAAAGGTAATTGATTCTTCTTGGTAGAAGAGGATGCAGAGATGGTCATTGCTTAAAACAGAGTGACCTCAATAACTAATTGTGAAAAAAATGAATAAATGAAATAATGAAAAGCAATTTACCTAAATCCCAATGTGCTACTTCAGGTGCACAGTGACATGATATGCCAAGATAAAAGGGACCTAAGTGTTTCCTAATCATTTATTTCACAACGATGAATCTGGGTTGGGGGGTGGGCAAAGTAGATGTAGGAGATTAAGAGGTACCTCCCAGTTATAAAATAAATAGGTCATGGGTATATAAAGTACAGTATGGGGAATATAGCCAATAATATTATAATAAATTTGTATGGTGACAGATGGTAACTACAGTTATTGTGGGGATCATTTCATAATGTATAAAATATTGAATCACTTTGATGTACACCTAAAACTAATAGGATACTAAATGCCAATTATTCTTCAATAAAAAAAATTAAACCCAAAGTTCTAATTCTCTTAGAACAAAAAGAAATATTCAGAACAAATGGAACAGTAGCTTTTATGTTAAAGAAAGGTAGTACCATCTTACCAAGTAGGTCTCACAGAAAGCCAAAACAAATTAACTGGAAAGAGCTAATCAAGGGAGGAGTGATATGTTGAATCCCCAAGTTAAAATAAATTAGAAAAAGTCATTTTAATATCTATATTTAAAGAAGTCATGGAAACAGAGATGCTGAAATCCAAAAATAGCTGCAAGTGCCAACCTAAAACACACAGTAGAAAGAAAAGAAACTGAGAATTTTGACATCTGTGTGTTTTATTAGCACAATGAAAAGAAGGAAAATGAAAACAATTTAAAAAATGAATAGGCCATTTAGGACCTCAGGTTAAAGCGGCTTATGGGAGTCTGAAATTATGACTGCATAGAGCTGAGCTGCCCAGGATGTTTGCCACAGTGCTTATGTGGTTATTCAGCACTTGAAATATAGCTAGTCCAAACTGAGTCATATTGTAAGTGTACAATATATAACGCATTTTGAAGACTTGGTATGAAAGAAGGAATGTACATTAACTTGGGAAATTATTTATATTGATTACATGTTGGAATGATAATATTCTGGATATACTGGGTTAATAAAAGTAGTAATTAATTTCACATAATGACTTTCCTTTCTGAAATGTGACTACTAGAGATTTTTTAATTACTTCTGTGGCACACATTTTATTTCTGCTTGCATTATACAGCTGTTGGATGGCACTGATGCAGAAGATGAAAGAAAGCTGAGTAGGGAAGCAGCATTTTCAGCAGCACTGAGCTTTATCAGTAAAGCTCTAGCACTTCTTTAATATCTATTTAATAATTATTCTTACATTCATGTTTTCTTTTAAATTTCCATTGGCACCAACTTTTCACTTCAGAGCTGAAGTATTTCATCAACTATTTAGTAAGCCTTAATTCCAAGACATGATGTTCTGAAGGAAGATGATGAAGCTCTTGCTAAAGTATCTGATTCTATAGCCTGGCAATCCTTCAGGGCGTGGGGGAACCTGGCTCCTAGAGATAGACCTAATCTGGCATTTTTTAGTTCATCTCTTTCAAAGTCCAGCATAGAATTATGTTTCAATATCTCTAAAGATGCCACCACTTTTGCTAGACTCACCCAGTCTCTGGAAGCTGTAGGACACAAGGGACACAAGGAAAACATGATTGTATTCTTTGTGTTTGTACCCCATCTTCCCTCATGCTCTGAAATCCCAATGAGAAGAGAACACGTCAACCTCAAAGCAATTTTTATTTTTCTCATTGAAATCCAGACCACAGACACTCCTAATTAACCAACTCTTCCACTTGACACTGCTTGGCCCTTCCATGACAAGGGCCTTATAAGCAAAGACATTTAAACTTAATATGTCTCACTTGAGTCCTATATTAGTTATTACCAAACTCTTTGTTCTCATGACCCCTGTACTTTGATCAAAATCACTGAGGTCCCAAAAGAGCTTTAATTAATATGGATTATAACTATCTATAGTTATGGATAATATCTATAATATCTGTAGTTACCATATTAGAAATGAAAACTGAAAAATTTAAGACATTTGTCAATTAATTTTAAATGACAGTAATAAAATTTTATGAAAAATAACTAAAACAAAAAATAGTGAGGAGTGGCATTGGTTTACATTTTTGAAAACCTCAAAGTCTGGCTTAATAGAAGATAATAAGCACATTATATCAACTTCTGCATTTGAGGGGGTGCAATGTATAGTTTTGACTGATGTATATGAATAAAATCTGACCTCACACAGGTATAGAGGTAGAAAATGAAGGAGTATTTTAATAATTTTTTCAGATAATTGTATGTATACCTCTTCAACACTACACTGAGTGGGCAAGTGGCAGATTGTTAAAGGTTAGCTGTAATGTGGAATTTGAAACCATTGTTAAAGATCTCTTTGTTCTTTGTTACATTATGACCTTGCATGCTAGATCTTTTTACCTTACAGTTGCCCTTTATTTTTTTAATGTTTTATTACTAAAATGCTCACGACAGTAAGTATAGTTATCACTTGTCATCATACAAAAGTAGTCAATATTATTGACTCTATTCCCTCTGCTGTACTTTCATCTCTATTTTTTACTTATTTTATAACTGGAAGTTTATACCTCTATATCCCCTTCACCTATTTCCACTATCCACCACCGCCACCATGACAATCACCAGTCTGTTCTCTGTATTTGTGAGTCTATTTCTGGTTTGTTTGTTTATTCGTTCATTCATTTTGTTTTTTAGATTCCACATCTAAGGAAAATCATATGGCATTCTTCTTTCTCTGTCTGACTTATCTCACTTAGCATAATATCCTCTAGGTCCATCTATGTTGTCTCACATGGCAAGATTTTATTCTTTTTTATGGCTGAGTAGTATTCCACTCTCTATATACTACATCTTCATTATCCATTCATCTATCAATGGACACTTTGATTGCTTCCATATCTTGGCTATTATAAATAATGCTGCAGTGAACATAGGGGTGCATATACCTTTTCAAATTAGTGATTTTGTTTTCTTCAGATAAATTCTGGGAAGTAGAATTACTGGGTCATATGGTATTTCTACTTTTAGTCTTTTGAGAGACCTCCATACTGTTTTCTGTAGTGGCTGCATCAATTTACATTCCCACCAACAGTGTACAAGGATTCTCATGTACATACACCCTTTAAAGAGTGCCATGAACTCCATGGACTACACTTAAGACAACTACTGCCCTAGACAAAAATTCAGGCCTAAATAACCTCCTCAGTCCCTTTCTGAATGACACTCTTTTTATGCCTAGGTTTTCATTGTAAAGGACATTTCCCTCAATATAGACATAGGATAGAAAGATCTTGGTCAAAAGCAGAAAACTTTTATCATTATCAGTTCTTCCATAAAAATCTTCCTTCTCAGACTAGTAGGCCTCGTGGTGCCCTTTCTTTTTTTTTTTTTTATGTCAGAGAATCATCTCCATAGATCAAGGAATAGAATGAGTAAGTTGTCAAGATTATAAATATTAGTATGACATAAATATTAGTGTAAGTGCTCAATAATTGCTAAGTATATAAATGTGATTTCACACATTTGTAATTTTCACTAAATAATTTCATACCTCTTGATTATAGACATTAACAAGTAAAAATATTGACTTATTACATTTCCTGGTATGAGAAATAATGAGTTAAAAATGCAGACATTCACAAGAAATCCAAGTACAAGAGAATTTTACTTAGCAATGAATGTTAGTAAAGAAGACCATGTCTTACTTATGTATAAGCCCCTTCCACATCTAGAACTTTGATTTATAGGTAATCTTCTGTCAAAATAAGTTGGTCCACAAACCAACTCCTTTAATGATATCATGAATGTCTGGTTTATAAGTTTACTCATTCCCCCTCCTCAGTTCCTATTGTGTATCTTTAATATTGATGTATGAATCTTGCTTTGGATTATTTTACTGTTTTATATTATACAGTAACCGTAACATTTACAAATTAGCATTCTTTCTCCACATTTTCCAAAGGGCAAAAGAGTGCAGACCTAACAGTTTGTACTATCTAGTCATTTTGCCAAGCACAACTCTTAGTGAATTTTTTTTTTTTAAATTTAGCAAAGACTGAAGCAAGGTCCACTCTCACCCTGCTATGGTCTGGTCATACTAAGAAACACGGCTGCTTTGGACTGTCCTGTTTGAGTCACTCAGCTAACTGTTTCTCCAGACTTTTCTAATTGTAGTTGACCTTCTCTGGCATTTTTCCACAGGAAGAGAATGTGCTGGTCTGGCTGACCTGTCTCTCCAATCAAGTTGACAGCTATGTTTCTTATTGTAAATTAATAGATCGGCATTCAGGTTTATTCTGAAATGTCCTGGGAGTTGCTTAACGTGGGCTACCATCCCTAGGTCTGATCAACGCTAAAGCACTGGAAATGCTGTTTCTAGACCTGGATCATGATAAATGCATTAAGGAATTTCCACTGGGTGAGAGCCCTTAGCAGCCAGTTTTCTCTGTTAATACGTTTATGCATCAGAATGCCATTTGTCACTTTTCACATATCTCTGAGATAATATCCATAGTTGAGAAATAATAGATGGCTTGAGTTCAACCTTCTGTAGGAAAATCATTATTTCCTTATAATGGACAGTGTTTTTCTAGATTAAAGCCATTTTGAATAGGCTTAATGTATCTTCAGTATAACCAAGAAGCAGGCTTAAATTGCTCTTACCAAGAAAGAATTTCAGAAAATTCATGCTCAATATATTATGAATTTTTAAGTTTTTTCTTTCTGTATTTTTGCACTGAGTGATTTGAGGTAAATTCTAAAATTTTGTATTCAGAAATAAAGCTGCAGTAACTATTTGTGCTGACACAATATATGATCAGGTTTCTTAGAAGTGGAGATAATCCCAGAGATAAATAGAATGAAATGACATTATCCTTTTTGAACCATCGCCACTAAAGACTGGATAGCACTTGCAGTGCACATATACTTGTAATAAATATTGTTCCATATTTCTTTTAATACAGTTTGAAAGATGAGGAGAACCAAATTTTATTTTCATTCTAGAGATATGGAAAGAGAGGCCCAGAGTGGTTCCATGACTTGCCCAAGTTCACAAAGCTAGTAAGATACAGGTTGAACTGTGCCTACATCTGTGAAGGATGAGGACACAGATTGACAATTCAAATGCATTACAAATTGCTGCTATGTTGTAGTGAGTTAAACTGATGTGTAGTCAAATTACTATTACTGCACATATTTTTGTTAATGAAGTATTAGATGAATTGTCACTAGAATACTTGTTTTTTTCTTGTTGCTTTGCTAAATGGGGTGTTTTGCTGAACAGTGTCACTTAGTCCAACAGTGTCATTTATTCCAATTCCAATGAAGTGGGGATGCTTTTTTGCTCCATCAGAATGGGTATATTAAGGCATAGTCCGATACTGTGGATGCATAAAGTATACAACTTTCCAAGCACTCCTTGCTGTTGGTAATAATATTACAGGTTCTTACCCCCATCTCCCCATACACACGAATAGGAATTCAGATTCATTCCTGTTCACATGACTCCCATCAAATAGGGAAAAAAGTATGATGTATTTATAACGACATACACTGTTATCACATATCTTTCTAACTGGAAAGAATCTCAGCTTTGACAAGCTTCAGTGGAAACCAGATCCTTCCATTACAACGTTATGCGACTGATGAGTGCAATAATTTCCCACACACCAGCTCTTGGCTTCATATATTTTAAAACTTGTTTCTCCTCCTCTTTCCACAGACCTTCAATACTGAGTTCCTTAGAGCACATTCATATGACAGTAATACCTCTGGTTTGGCATATCCCGTCACAACACTGGGTCAGACAGAATGGTGAACTACAGTAGTTTTACTTGAAGCCATGGCTGTGTGTATGGCCAGAAAAAACTTTTCTGACATGGCTGAAAACCACATAAATATATCTCAGTAAATCCAAAGGAAATGTTTCCCAGCTCACCCTTACCTTATGTCAGATCTGAAAGGTCTCTGGCCCTACCAGTAGCAAATGACAGAAAGATAATGTGACACAAGGCATATCACAATGGAAAGAAACAGTGAACTACAGAAAATCATCTTAATTTGAAAATTTTATAAAACATACGATTGTGTGGACACATTGTTCCAAGCCCTTGAAAAGGTCACCAGCAAGTGCAGGGCCTTGAAGCTAGGACCTGCTTAACTTCGTGGAGAATTTGCTTTTGCCAGATGCCCGTATCTGTTCTTCCTGCATTGTTGATGTGTAATATGATCATGACTATATTTTTCAGAGTCTATCTTGTATTTTTCCTTGACCTAAAAGTTTCTTTATACCAACATATTGGCTCAAGTCCACAGAATCCAATAATTAAGCAATCATGACGTTTAACACAGTGTGCATTCAGGTGACCTAAGCTTCAGAGACTCTCCCAGGTTCAGGATATCCTGGCCATCCCTGATTACTGAAATGCAGCAATTAGTGTCCATTCCAAATGTGTTTCCCTCAGTCCATTGTATCTCCTGCGTGTTGCATTTTAAAAATTCAAGGGTTGGTGGAAATCTATTCCTCTAGTTTCTGAAGGTTGCCTAATTTTCAACCAGCCTCCAGCCTCCAGCCTCTGGCACCAATTATTCAATGTATTGCCTTGCTGACTCTTTTGGTTACCAGATCTACAGGCCCTGAGCATACTTGTGCACAATCCCAGCCATCTGTTTATTCACCAAGGGTCTAAGGGTGACAGATTGTCTGTGTCTTTGGCTTGCCTTTCTGAATTGGCTTTCTTTGGTGCCTCCAACTATGAGAGTTGCCTTCAAATGTGTTCCTCAGGCAGGTCATCATTACTCCCATTATACCAGAAATACCTCTGCATAGGCAGAGAAAGGGGATTGAAACACTGCAAAATTCACATCAACTGTCCCAGCCAAGCTAACTGTTTGGTGGGGGGGGGGGGGGTCAGTTCTTGTGTATATGTGTGTATGTGTGATTTCTTAAATATCTATTATTTTCATACCTGATGAAATGGGGAAAGAGTGAAAATATCATCCATATTTTTGGCAGTTTAAGTAAAAATAATCTTGGACTGGTGAGAGCTGACAGCGAAAGTGTGTTGGTAGCTATACTGATATACCCTGAAATATTAAAAAAACTAGTTAGAACTAAATCTTTCAATTTCCTGGCCTTAGTTAGACAAGTGAACTGATAGCAAATAAGCCCCTACTTCTGATGCAGTGATCAGTCCCAGAGGAAGACTAGGACTGAGTCCTAGTCATTGAGTAGAAATAATGCAGTGTGTAATTTGCTTATTTTGATCATGCTTTGAGACTTGCAAAAGTTTTCAGAAAATGTAACTGAAGTGGGAGCTCTAAGTAGATAAGCCATAGGGAAAGAGAATAACATGACCACAGCACCCTCAATAAATAGGTCTGTTTCAAGACCATGAGGTTTAGAAATACGTATTCATGGTCCTTATGAATGGACTAGGGAACACTGGGTTTTGCCCTTCTCCCTCCTTCCTGCCTAACCACATTCTCCATCACATTTCTGTAGCTTTATTCCTGGAACAAAACTAACTCAGGAATCATTCTTCCATGTAAAAATATGAGACACAACACTTACCTTTTGACTTACAGCAAGTTGGAGTAGATGTTATATTAATTCCATGGTGATAGACAAATTACATCTGATCTCCACATGGTCTCTCCAGCAGGGTGGTCATACTTCTTACATGGAAGCTCAGGCCTCAAAGATGAAAACAGCAGAAACTGCCATAAAGAGATAAAATTGCTTATTCAACATTTTGGTCTTTCTTAGTATCCCTGGATGAGCTAAACTGTGGTAGCCGAGAAACCTAGAAATCCAACTTCTTGGAGAAATACTTTGAGTTGTTTATATGCTAACAGTCAGACCCTGTAAGCTAAGAGGTCACAGCCACTTAGCCAGCGTACTCGAAGATATTTACAGGTTAAGGGAATATTGAGAGGCATACAGAAAAGGTGAAGAGAGGGAATTTTGCTTTTTTCCTGTTCTGGTTATCTTTCTTTCCTATCTGGTTATATAATAAACCATTACAGAATTAGAGACTTGCTTACATATTTATGTAAATCTCTTACAATATTTGCAGGTCAAGATTTTAGACAGGACTTGGTGAGACAATTTTTCTGCTCCATGTGGCATTGACATGGCCAATCCATGGTATTTAGCTGGGAGCTAGACTGGCCCAGAGGATCCAAGATGGCTTCACTCATGTTTACCAACTTGACAGAGACTGCTGGAAGGCTGGGCTCAGCTGGGTTTCTCCCTATCTGTGTTGTCTCTGCATGAGTTCTTTCTAACAGGGTAGGTGGTTATTTTACTTGGCTTTTCTGGGCTCCAAGAAGATAGAAGTGATAACTGTGAATCCTCTAAAAGACCAGGCTTATCCTGTGGACTAAATGTTTGTGTGCCCAAAATTTGTATGTTGAAGTCCCAATCCCCAGTGTAATGGTATGTGGAAGTGGGGCCTTGAGGAGGTAATAAGGGTTAGGTTAGATCATAAAAGTGGGGCCCTTATGATGGAATTAATACTCTTAAAAAAGAGGAAGGGATACGAGACTTCTCTGTCTTCCATGTGAGAATGCAATGAAAAGGGGCCTGCCTACAAACCAGGAAGAGGGTCCTCTCCAAGACCTGAATCTGCCAACATCTTGGTCTTGAACTTTCTAGACTTTAGAACTGCAAGAAATCAATGTTTGTTGATTAAGCAACCCAGTATATGGTATTTTGTTATAGCAGCCAAACTAAGTCAGCCTAGAACTGGGCACATTTCTTTTTCCATATTCTCTTGGTCAAAGCGGTCACAGACCAGCCTAGATTTAAGAGAAGGAAACATAGACTTGACCTCTCCATGTCAACTGCAACCAAAAATGTCATTTTAAATTTACCACATCTGTCTTTGGTAGAGATTGCTCAAGCCTTAATGTTAGTCCCAGCCCTTGGAGCCATGACGTCCTTCAGCCAGAATTCTTGAGGAGTCCCTCTCCACAAAGACTTGAGGGCTCTAAACACTGATTAGAAGAGCCTTGGGTACCCCATGGGTAAGCATAAATGGCACCGCACCCAAGCACCTATACGCAAAGGCATTACTCTAGTTGTGCGAAAGGGAATTGAACTTTGAGAGGGGGAAGTAATTAACTATGCAGCTTTTTCCTGGGACTCATTGGAGACAAAAGTTTAAATCTTCCCATTTATAAAAATACATGGCAGAAACAGGAGAGAATCCAGAGAAGATGAGCTGAAAAGATTAAAGGGTAGGAAATTACCTCTCTGAGCAGAAATGAAGGAGTTCAGGCTATTGAGCCACAACAAAGGAAGCTCTCCAAACTTAATAGATGTCTTCAAGAGTTTGAGAGGATAGTCTCAGAAGGAAATGAAATAGTTGCTCCACTTAGAAAGTGCTATAGCAAGAGGAAATGACTTATCAAAATAGATAAATCAAGGGTAGGATCTTTCTGTCTATTAGAGAATCAAAGAGCTTGAAACTAGATATTTTAAAAATAAAGGAGGCTTTGTGGGTTTTCAGAGTCAGTCTCATATTATTGAACTGCACTGCTTTAAATATATGGGAAAAGTAAGTAGTTGGATGAATGAGGACAGAAGAAAATACACACAAATGTGATGTGGCCCCTGATACCAGGTTGCTGATGATCTATTTGAGAAGATAATATATGTGTGTTAAATGAATAATTAAGGTAACAGAGATAATTCATAAACCCATATGAGCCCCTACCTGGGAAGAGCTGCTCTGAATGGGCTGCCCCAGGCCCATGTTTATTTCCCGCTTATGGAATATCCATTCTGTCTTCCATCTGGTTGCTTCAGAGGTTTCCCTTGCCTTTAGTTCTAGAAAGAGTTATGGAAAGGAGCAAAAGGGGGAGAGTTTCTGTTGAATTCTTCACAGGTACTTTCCATTAATTTATTAGACTGCAAAACACCCATGGGCAAGACAGGAACTGCAGGGGAGAGGGTAGCACTTACAGAAAGAGTCAAGGGGAAGATATAGGGGTAGAAGGTGTCCCTCTATCTATCTATCTAGATATAGGGATCGAGCCAATAGGTGTCCCTCCTCCCAGCCTGCTGAATTGGTTATTTCTTTACAGATGAGGAGCCCCAAACCTTCCTCACTCAATACCAGTCTGTTTTTGTCACCCTTTGCTCACAGTCTGTTTCGAAGTTTTCAGATCCAAGAGCTTCCACCTACTTTCCCGTACTTCTCCCCAGCCCCTCCCCTACAGGATACTCTTGAATCGCCCCCCCAAAACCTTGTGCTAGGGAAACCATAACATTTTTGGAGGTAGGGAAGAGAAGGAAGCAGATTATCTGTTCCCACTACCGGGCTTCTGGAGGTGCAGGGGGAGGTATGGTGGAAGGGGAGGCTCTGAACATACCACAGAAACAGTGGGAGCTACCAGTTATTTAGTGTTTTCTGTGTACAACATGCTTTATGTACATTTTAGATAGTGAACTGTAAGGAAATTACCAATTTTTTAGGTCCCCAAAAACTGAATCTTGGCAATTTTCTTATGGTTCAACCTAAAAATACGATATTAGGCTTTCATCCTTATACTAACTCTCAGAAGAGGATATTATTAACTTATTTATAAATAACACATTTAACACAACTGAGGCCCTGAGAGTTTAAATAACCTGCTGAGTATCACACAGGTAGTAAGCAAAGGAGCCAGTATCTCAACAGAGTTTTATTCAGGTCCAAAACCCCATCCACTTTCTCTATTACTCCTTGCGTCCTATTGATACCCACTGATATTTTAAGTCAAGTACATTTTATTTTGCATACTTTTGGAAAACCTCCTCCTATTTAAGCATAATTTCTACACTATTTTGTAATTAGAGACTTTAACTGGAGTTAAACACTTAGATTCTAAACAGTCTTTGTGAATGTAACCTCCTGAAGTTAGACACTGCTTTATACAAGGAAGTATGTGGATCCTGCCAAGTGAGTCCAAACAATAATAAAGTCAATGAAATATAGAAAAAAATACTGGCCACAGATATTGAACACTAGAATTCCTGCCCAATCTGGGATATACGATTTTATAATAGTGATGCATCCTATCTGCTGGAACTCAGATCAGTTTATCAGTTCACTTGGTCAAAATGTTGTCTATAGATGGCTGGGCCCTGGCCTTCAAAGAGAGGGGAGAAAGATCCAAGCTATAGGCAACAGAAATGAGTTTCAGAGATATCAGAGAGCAGACAACGAACAGGGGCCCACACAAATATATCTAGTTCCTAATATAAAAGAACATGTCATTGGTGTTGGTGGTGGTAAGGGAGTGGCTCTAACTATAGGCAGTATTTAAAAGTCCAGTAGATATATTTTCATTAGGATAGGGCAATGTCCTCTTCATGTTTGAATCCCTAACATAATGGCTTGTTCATAAGGGGTGCTTAATACATGGAGGATGAATTGAATTGGCTTCTAGGCAGCAAACAGTTCATGACAACAGAGGTTAAAATTTAACTACCCTGCATGTACATTTTAAGTTCCAGAGACTTGGTGAGATATGGGAACTGAGTGTCGACTGGTTCATGTACCTGGTCCTTGCTCCACACACCTCTTAATTGAATAAAAATGTCGTGAGGACAAAGAATTAGAAAATTCAGCTTTTAGCTATTATAACTGAGTTTTAGTTTAAATTACAGTACTGGCTAAAGAGAAATACAGATTTTTTTTTAGTGTCATTACTCAGAAAGAATGAGTTACTTATTTAGATAATATAGTATGTCAAAGTATTTATTTAAAGGAAAGACTTTGATCCACAGCATACTTTAAGGCCAAGCTATGGCCTTAAAATGTTCTAAAAAATGTTACTGTGAGCAGAGGTAGACCAGATCTGCTAAATGCTTTGAAGCTTGATTTGAAGGAAAGTGTTTTATGGAAAGAAAATCTTCCATATCTGAAAATAAAAATGAGCAAGATGATTAGATTATTTAGGGAGTTTACTGCTCTTATTACATAAATGTTAGTTTTAAAGAAAGCTTATTTAAGTTGTACCTGGTTTCATATATACATGTTTCACACATGTGATGATTGTTCATTGAAATAAACATGTTTGGCAAGTGAAGTCAGGAATTTTTCCATAACTAAATATATATTCCTGAATTCTCTAGATGCCCCTATTAATAGAAGAGACATAAACCAATAGTTTCTGCTACTGAAGTTGTCATCTAGGGCTGGAACAAACTCAGAGACATGACAACAGGAGGAAAGAAGGCAGGACTAATCATTTGACAGTATCTCCCACAATACAGATCCAATTTATTCCTGTATTTATTTTTCTTAAGAGAGTAATCTTTTCAACTTAAGTTGTGCCCCACCTTTTATCTCAACTTAGAGGCATAAGAAAGAATAGGTAGTCATAGGATTTCAATTTACAAAAGTCACCTCTGTTTAGGATTTTGCCAGGATTGAAAAGGCTTTTTGAAGAAAATGTGTCCCCAAATTACTAGTTGTATGGACAACTGTGTTCCTACAGAGAAAATTTTACTATTCTGTTCCTTGGCAATAATTTTATTCCAGTCTTTTAAGATGAGAAGTAATTCTGTTAGTCTGGTAGCTGAGATGGGCCCATAGACCCATTTCCAATCTCTCCCTTATCCACTGTGATAAATTCTATACAGGAGAAGAGAAATCAAAGAAACTCCTAGGTATCTTGATGTAGCACAGGAACTCAAGTTGTGTGTGTGTGTGCATGTGTGTGTGCTTCAATTGTGATAAGAACTTGTTCACACTGCCTCATGCTAACAATTCATTTTAATTTACCTTTCATTTCAACTCATTGGAATTCAAATTTTTCAGACAATATACAGAAACATCGAAGCTAAAGTACTGAAGGCATAGACCAGTGTAAATTACTTAGAATAAGAGACAGACACTGGATCCTCTTTAGCTAAATACATATATCAGCTATTAAACACAAAAGCCATTAGAGCGAATCAAATGAAATGTCTACTTGTTGAGAAAAAAAAAAAACGTATGAGAAAGTCATTGCCTAGAAAGCAATGTGTATTAAATGTATTTGTTCTTGTTATTCACCTCTACATAAGCATATTTGAAACAACTTTGTATTAAGTCTTAATGGATAGTGTACCTGCCACAGAAGGTAGAAATTCCAATGCAATTTGCCTTTTATAAGTACATTTCTTTCTCTGTAGAAAAATTGCCTAAATTGATTTAGGTTCTTCAAAGTACATATTGTATTACATTTTATTTCAGTCAATTCTATACCAAAGAGTGACTATCCAAGGCATGAAAGATTGGTGCATTTGCAGTATAACAATTAAGTATTGAAAGAGTCATGTCCTAATATTGAAAGGTGATATTACAGCAAAGGCTAGAAAAATGTGAGAAATGTGTCTGTGGCTCTCTCAAGGCTGGTGGAATGCTGGCTGAAATTTTACCTTTCATTTTGTGATAAATTTCTTTGGCATGAAATTGCATGCCTGTTGCAGGCAAGGGTTTTCAAATGAGAGAAAATCATTGTAAGCAATATCTAAAGTTAAGAAGAAGAATGTTAAACAATAAAAACCACCAGAGTAGCAGTGCATTGACACAGTTATATAGTTACATATATATACAGGTATATCAGGCTAAACAATTTCAGTTTTATGCATTTCATCAGAACAAGTTTCTATTTCCATTTCTACCAAATTATAAATAGGATAACAAAATATAAATATATGCAAATAAATCAATAAAAGAAGAAATTAACCTCTGCATATAGTATCTATCAGCACTTGATATTCATCCCTTAATTATTTGGGAATAATTCAACGTGACCAAAAGCTACTTGATAAAACATAACAATTATTAGGAAAGCCTCTGAATTGCACCCAAATATAACATATGTGTAGACATGGTGATGTGATACCCAGATTGCTGTAGAAGGAAAAGATTTGATGCCCAGCTTTTGGGGGAAGTTAGCAGAAGCCTCCAGCTATCAGCTCCTTCTGGGTTTTGCCTCATCTGCAAAGAACAGCTTTACTTGAGGTCCACTCCCATATCTGGTGGCTGAGTCAGACAGGGTATAAGAGACCTGACCATTTTGGCCCCAAACAGGACAGAAAATGACCAAGTCTCATTCCAGAGCTCCCCACCAGGTCATCCAGTTCTGTCAGGCCTGCTGCTCACTTTGACTTCATCCTCTGCCTGCTGCTGTTGCTTCTAGATCCCTTAGCAGACGTTGATTCCTTGTACCACTGACTCTGTCTCATGTCTGAAAACTCAGCAATAGTTGGCACCAGGAATGATCTGAGAAAGCAGACATAAGGTGGTGTTTTGGAGCTAGATCACTCACCACCCAACGCATTATGAGACTCCTGGTGGCAAGTAGAGTATGGTGAGGTTTTGGCACAAGGTGGCTGTTGAATTGTTAAAATTTTCAAGGGTAGTGAATGAGTGTACCAATGGAAGGGAATGCCCTAGCAGATGCAATGTGCTAAGTATGTGATAATTATGGAGAAAATATTAGATAGAAGGATAAAGGAGCATAGAAAACATGCTCAAAATCATTAGTCATTAGAGAAATGAAAATCAAACTCACAGTGAGATACCATTTCTTATGCAGTAGTATGGCTCTGATGAAAAAGACAAGCAGTAATACATACTGGCAGGGATGTGGAGAAACTAGAGCTCTCATAGTTTGCTGGTGGGAATGTAAAATGACCCAGTCTCTTTGGAAAACACTTCCTCAAAATTTTAATCATATAGTTACTATATGACCCTGCAATTCCACTCTTAGGTGTATACCTAAGAGAAGTAAAACAATATGTCTACATAAAATCGTGTACGGAAATATTCACAGAAGCATTATTCATATAGCCAAAAGTGGAACCAACCTAAATTTCCATCATCTGGTGAATGGATAAACAAAATGTGATGATGTGTCCATACAATTAAATATTATTTGAGAATAAAAAGAAATACAGTACCAATACATGCCACATGGATGAACCTTGAAAAAATTATACTAAGTGAAAGAGGCCAATCCCCAAAAAATGTATATTGTAGTATTCCATTTATATCAGACGTTCAGAATTGGCAAATTTATGGAGATAGAAAGTGAATTAATGGTAGCTAAGGGATGGGGGTAGAAGATAAGGAGTTGGGGTGACTGTGAATGAGTATTGGTTTCGTTTGAGGGGATCAAAATACTACAGAGTTAGATGGTGATGTACAAAGTCTTGAATGAAGACTTTAATGGATGAATTATAGGGTATGTGCATAAGCTATTAAAAGATTAAACCCACCTTGACCTGGGAGTATGGGAGTTTCCCTCATGAAAAAAAAAGAGAAAAACTTGGATTGGGTAGCTATGGCTAAGTGGCACTGTGATACTACAAGGCGATACCAAGCAGCAGAGGGAGAGTAGCACGCAATTGAAAGCCAAGTGTGAAAGCCCATGAGCTTTCTTGGTAGCATATAAAGAAGCAAGAGATGGCTGGCTAGCACATAGAGACCTTGGGAAAACACATGCTCCAGAGATAGAAAAAAAACCAAAACAAACTACAAAGGTGCAGAACCAGCCCCACATCCCTGAAATCTGAGAAATCCAGTAGTCAGGGCATGCTAGGACATTCCCTCCCATGTAAAAGACAAGCAGATCTCTTCAGCTTCTAAAAGCAGCATATTCCACAATTTGAACTACTGCTCCCACCCAAACACTGTGCGGTTTGAATAGCTGCCAGCATAAAACAGGAATCAGAGAGTAATAGGGCCCTGCCGCAGTTCCATGCTGCAGGGCAAGCCCCCTTTCTGCTTAGGCCATAAGATTTGGCATTTCAGCATGTTGGAACAATCAGTAACAGAAAAAGATGCTGTGTGGAAATTGTGGCAAGCCTTAGTAAGAGAATCACAATACAGCCTCTGGTTCTGAAACAAAGCCTTGCTGTTAGCAACAAAGAATTATATTCCTTTGAAAAATAACTTCCAGTGTGCCGCTGGCCCCTAATGGAGATGGCATTATTGCCCATAGAACACCAAGCGACCATATGGCCAGAACTGCTCATAATGAGTTAAGAGCCTATGAAATTCACCAAATCATAAGATTGGATAAATCCAGTGATAGATAACCCAGTGTAAGATGGCAGTGGTACTAACAAGACTGAGCATAAATAGGAGTGGTAGCCACCAGTAAGGTGCGCAACAGGTAGCCCAGCCCTGCATGATAGCCGTCACTATGAGAACCACGCTCCCAGCTTACTCCTCTGGCTGCGTAGGAGAGTACTATATTGCCAGTTGAAGGAGGAGAAAAAAGCCCAAGATCGGTTTACATGTGGATTGGCTTAGTATGTGGGTGCAAGTTGAAAATAGATGGTAGCTTAATTATAGCCTCACACAGAAATGACCTTGACAGGCAGTGGTAAAAAAACAATCCTCCCAATGAACAGAGCTTAAAGAAGTTCACCTGGTCATCTTTTTGTGTGTGTGGCAAGAGGAGTATCCTCAGTTTAAAGTATATACAGATTTATGGACAATAGCAAGTCTAGCCAACTCATGAGGGGCCTGGAAGGAGGAATATTGGAAAGTTGGGTAAAAGAAGTTCTCAGGTAAAAGCATATAGATATACATAAGGAAGTGAGCATAAAGTATGAATAGCATGTCTTTGTATCACATGTTAACACTCAACAGTAATCATCCCCCATGATAGAGGCACTAAACAGTAGACAATGACCTGCCTAGTCAGTGATGTCAGCCAGCCCTTGTTATTAGCTGTCCCAGTGCTGTAACAATGTAGCCATGGTGACAGAGGTGGAGGGTACGCATTTTTCTCACAAAATGAACTCCCACCGCCCAAGACTGATCTTGCTACAGCACCCAATGATTATTCAATCTAGAAGCAGCAAAAAACAGTTATTGTCCTTAATATCCCATTCCTCAAGGAGCACAGCTTACCGCTTGGTGGCGTGTTGACTATGCTGGGCCCCTTCTAGTCTGGAAAGGCCAGTGCCTCATTTTCATGGGAATAGATATTTATTTATAAATAGATATTTATTCTGGGTATGAGTTTGCCTTTCTGCCTGCAGGGCCTCAGCAGCACCACTGTCCAAGGGTTTATAGTGCTTGTGTTCCTGTTTTGTGATTCCACCCAGCGATATCTTTTTATAGCAAAGGTGATATGGGAATGGGTCCTTGATCATGGGATCCACTGGTCATAGCCCATATTTTATGACTCAGAGTCTGTGGGCCTGACAGAGTGTTGGAACCAGCTGCTGAAGCACCAGTTCAGAAGCAATACTCCATCCCCCAGCATCTTGTATATACCCTGAATTATCCATCTTTATATGATACTGTGTTCCTGTTAGGTAGAATACCTGGGAACCAAGGAGTGGAATCAGGCATTTCCATGCACCTACCATTATTCACAATGACTCACTGGGTCTTCTGTGCTCCCCATTTCAGCATCTCTGGGCTCTGCATGACATCATTTTCTCCAAAGAGGGCACAATTTCCCCAGGGACACAGTGGTGTCCCATTGAATTATAAGCTACACCAGATAAGGGGTCGCCCCCTTGGCAGGAGTAACTGACTGTAATCATGAGGAGAAAGCAGGGCCACTTACACAATGGGAGTACAGAGGACTGTGTGCTGGATCCATGGGACTGGCCTGAGTGCTTCCTGGTAACCCCTTGCCCCAGTTGTCAATGTAATGAGACAGGAGATAGGTATGGTCACCCTGTTAGGAGAAGGGCAACATGACAGGTACTCATGGGTCTCAGGGGTGAGGATCTGGGTCATGCCGCCAGGTGAGCCACAAAGGCCAACATACGTGGTGACTGATGGTCGGCTTGTGCTAAATGAAAATGGAGGAAGATGAATAGCAGTTGTGGTCCAGACCTGCCTGCAGCACCAGGGACTAGAGTTTGTGTCATTAACCTTGTTCTAAGTTTCCCCTCAGAAAGATGCCCACTGGAATTTTGTAGGAGCTGCTCTCCAAACATGCATAGAGATGTGGATCTAAGTGGCATAGGGTGCGGACTGTGGGAGCAATGGAGATGCACCTCCAAGATCCACTTTCAGGGAGAGACTTGCTGCTCAGCTTGTTGGGAGTACCCACAGGTGGCCTCCTGCGTCAGACTCTTCAGGGCCTCTCAGCTGCAGAGACCTTCCCCATCAGAGGTCACATCCTCCCCAGAATAGCCCACATCTCTCATTTAGCAAAGGAAGAATGAAAGTGCAGCCGCTACGACCCAACACGAGACATTCTGAAAGGCATTACTCATTCCAGAGCTGCCTGCATTGCAGTTCAATTGCTTCCTCTCCTCTTCTCTAACAAACATCTAGTCTCCAAACTCTGTCTCAGCAATTGCTCCTGGAGAATTCAACCTGGCACAACAAATCTATCAGCAATTTTTATGCAGATTCAGACATACTTGTGACAGTGACACATACCATTATATTCCCTCCAATTGGTGAAGTAAGTACTCTCCTAGAGGAAGAACATGCCATCATTACTGAATCTAAATTCATCTTCAAAAGGCATTTTTAATGATTATGTTATCAAAGTAAATATCTCAATTTTCTCATTTTTATTGTCATTCAGGTACCAGGAATGACATTGAAAGTTGTTTGATAACAAGAGAACCTAACAAAAAATACCTATAATATTTTAATTATTCCAGGTGATAGAAGTAGCTTTGGTACAGAAGAATTTACGTTTGAGTTTTTTGACCATTTTTATTCTTTTCTATACCTTCAAATCGAATACTGAAAATACTTCAAAATAACTTGCACAATTCAGATTTATGTTTCTTTGTTGGCTCTATTTTAATTTTTTTCTATACTACTAATCTGAATACTTGAAAAATATTTCAAAGCCATTTATCAAGGGAAAATAACACTAAGTTAATCTATTAATGTATTATTTTGGTCTGAGTATTTTCAGAGGTAAGACAAAGTTACTATTGGTGTTTAAGTTCTCTCTTTTCCTTTTCTCACCAGAGTTCATATGCACTCCCTTTAAAGGATGCATTTGGCAGATGAAAAACACGGCTGACCTGTCCCACAGTGTATTTCTAATAGCTGCATCTTGAGCTGATGTTATTTTCCTGGATGCATTAGCATTCAGCTGTGTGATAAATATCAACTGCCTGGGATTTCTAAGCTTTATAAACTTGCTTGGGTGATTTTGCACTTCTAGTCTTCAGCGCTTTATCATGTTCTTATGGCACTTCAGTCAGAATTCTTCCTCTAAGTAAAATTTTATGGTAGAGAAGGGGATGTTTCATCATATCACAGCTTGCATTTTCAACTTTTCCGCATGACTGAGAATGATAATTTGGAAATGATCCACAAACAGCTAGACCATTTTTCAGAACCAGGAACGGTGGTGGCATAATAACCAAACATTTGTATCAATAACCAGATATTAAGTTTGCAGAGTCAATAATTTAACATTATTATTAATCTAAAAATAAAATAGCTTGCATTTATATTGCTCATTATCCTTAACAAAATGCTTGTACATACATCATATCAGTTTATCCTCAGAAATGGCACATGATCTTTTTTGGGCAGTTTTTAGCATCCGTTTTATAGAAGGAGGTACTGGGGCCCAGAGAAGCTATAACTTAACCAGGGGAAGTTTAATATAAATAACTATTAAGCTATGGTAAAAGAATAATTATAAGATGCAAAAGAACTGTGTAGTAACCTAGAGCTGGGGAGAGAGTAGCTAAGGAGGCATAAACTCAGAAGAGGACCTCCTTCCCAAGGCAGCCATGCAGACTTCATTGGAGAAGGTAGAGTTGCAGCTCACTGGGTGGCAAACAAGTTTGCTGGGCCCTTAGTCACTCACTGGTCAGGCAGGCAAGCAGCACCTGGTGGGTGAGGACATGCATGTACCGAAAACCAGTGCTGAAGGGAGGCCTGGAGTGTGTGATGTTAGTATTTTGAGAGCTGAAGAAGGTGATTACCAGGCAGGGCCAGAGCTGTGAGGTCATCCAGGGGCTTCACGTTCTTGGCACATGGCTGGGGCAGAACACCTGATGTTCACTATTCACCTGTCTGACCAATGGCACAGCAGCTGGAATCAGTATGTTTCTTCCTCCTGCAGTGTTGATAGAGCGACCTCCAGTGAGAAATCTTAGCATCATGTTCACTGTATAAGAGAAATGCTTAAAGAATTCTCTCCCTTATAGAAGAGTAGGTAGTGAAGGGTGAATTTGGAGCTGAGAAGCAGTAAATTAATAAGGTCACGACCCTGGGTGAGGCAGCTTTTTTTGGCAGAGGGTAATTCTTGGACAGGGACCTGGATGTCCCTATCACTTCCAGCCCCTGGGGAAGTGAGTGCTTTAGTTCTGAAAGGAGAATCTGCGTTTCTCTCCACAGTAGCCATTACAATTATTTACCTATAAAGCAGTGCTAAGAAGTGGTCTGAATTATACAATATGTATACTTCCCTCTTACAAAATAAATGAATGGACCTTTAGTTACTGCCCTCAGTGATGTTTTCTCAAGCCTTGTTTTATCCATTGGAGTTGACATTAAAATTTGTGACCTGAATATGGAATGTATTAAACTTTAATAATTATCCTAGCCATTGTCAAAATCAGTATTCTTTGCCCTGGTAATCCTTATATTTCATAATAACCTTTCATCAACATTTCCTTCCTTGAAGTTATCCTTCCTTCAGAAAGCTTGGTATAGCCACTGTGCTGCTACAAACCATTATTAGCAACTGACTGGCATGAATGGCAGTTAGCCAGATGTAATCATGAAGAGATTTTCAAGATGTTTGTGATCCATGATCTCTTTCACAAAATGAAAAAGCAATCACCATATATGCCTTGTGTATTGGAAGGGCTGTGTTTCATCTACTTTTCAGATTAAAGTGAAAAATTTCCAAAAAAGAGTGATTTGTTTCAGAATTGGAAAGGGATAAGATGGAGGGATATTTCTCTTATATACTAATTAATGCAATTTCCAGTAAATAATGCTGCTTCCACTGCCTCTATAATACAAATAATTACCTGTGTGCAGTCCTCAAACTCCTTCTGCAGTCACCCAGAGGATTAAGGATGCTTTCTATATGCAAACCTGGAGCTACGGCCTTGCGTTTTGTATCTGTTCTGCTTCTCTTTGGGTATATATATATATATATATATATTCACATGTGTAGTATGTTTCTCTCTCTGTTTGGTTTGTATAATGGCTCTTCTTTGCCTAAGATCCTTAATGCTTCCACACCGCTCTGAAGAAGGATTCTCAATATCTAGGCATTATAAGGATAAAAAAAGACTCTTTTTAGTTAGGGCAACCTTCCAATTTTACATCCTCAAGAAACTCTTCATTTCAATGATTGGTAGACCCTCTGTATTCTCTTACTCCTTTAGGCCTCTACACAAGTTATTGCTTTTGTTCAGAATGAGTTTCTCCACCTGAAATATTTGTACATATATTCAATGATCAGCTTCATTACACCATCCTTTATGAAGTCTGTGCCAATCCCACCTTATTCCTTACTCTCCACTGTTCACACAGCATTTCAGAACCATTTTGGGTATAGCATCCCTCCTGTCTTTTTGTACACTTGGCTGTCTCCTCTACTAATTTCGAATCTTTGTGAACAAAGGGTGTCATATATTCTGTTGTCCAGATTGTCTCTGCTGAGCCAAGCACACAGCTGTGATGTTCGTACTAGCTTGCATTCCTTTTTACCAGAAGACTGCTTTTGGTTAACTGGAGCCATCACACCTAAAACACTAGGAGGTTGTATTTCCCCTTCCAGCGGCTCTAACAAATGACTTAAGTGATATAAAGATATAATGGCCTACCCATTCCCCTTGCACTGGAAAAATCCGTCTGTTGCAACACTGTTTATGAGATCAAGCTGAGGCTAAATTCCTGAAACCATGTCTTGCCTAGCTCCCTCATCTGACACATTCTACTTCCCACTTTCCCTTACAATTTGTCTCCTGTGATCACACCCTCAATAAATCATCTTGTCAAAGAATATCCATTCATATTGTGCTAAGATTTGTAAGCTCTGGACCTAACGTAGTGCTACTGAGGCATAGGGCACTCAAGAAATGTTTGCTTAGTGGGAGGAACTTAGTAATTAAAATGATTATGTTTAATAACTCATGTCTTTCCTGATTCATTGCTGTGTTGCCTGGCTTCTCTCTCTCTCAATTCTTGATCCTGAGAAAATGTTGAGGCCTCAGTGGGCTCCTGGTAAATACTTAGTTTCAGTTGAAGTCATCAATCTTGAGATACCAAGCCATAGTTTTGCCTCTTAGGTTTTGAATTCATGATTTTTTTTTAGCTCTTCTTCTATTAATGAGGACTAGCACTATTTGGATGATATGATCAACATGAAAATCACATGTAAGTGAACATTTTTTTAGGAAGTGCAGAAGAGTAAAGAAACCACTATATTATAAATAGCTTATACTGAAAGTCAGCTTTGGTGATCTTAAGGCTTTATCTAATCCACAGATATGTTTATTGGATTCATACAGTGTTTAAATTCTTTTAGATTAATTGCCAACACTTAAAAATTCCAAATTCAAGATTTTAATTCACACATTGATTGGAAGATCTCTGATTATTTACCCTCATGACAGCAACAGGTAGGTGCTCCGGGATTTGCCATAATCCTAGTCACTTATTATTGTCTTATGTTGAATCTTCATTTTTTTAAAGGGACTTGCTTGACTTCTTTAGGTTTTTTGGTTTGGGATCCCTAAGAGTACTTGGGAACACATATGAAGGAACCATAGTCAATCCATTTTTGAATCCCTACCGTTCAGCACAGTATCTGCCAAAATAGGCGCTCTGTAAATGTTTGTTAGATTTAGTGCTTAAAGAGGAAGGGAAATACCTTTTAGAAAAAAAAAATTCTGCTTTTCAACCCAAAAAAGGAGTCCTATAAAATATCCTCATGCAGCAGTAAAAAGGCAGGAGTAATTAAGAGATGTAACAGAGAAGGGGTTCCTGGTTTCCGGTGGCGATGGCAGTTGCAACATCATACAGATGAATTTAACAGCAATTAGGAAAAGAAGTAGTAACACTGATTGGCCTCGTAGTACAGCTGATTAATTCTGTATCCAGGAAGAGAGATTTAAGGGCTGAAAGGAGAGCAACTGCAAGCAGAGGGACACTGATAAATAACCACAATTAACATATCTGATAGCCTAAAGCAAGCAGCGCAGCATGATAAAATGTGCAACACAGAAGTTACAACAGGTGAGAGACACAGAACCTCAATTGAAAATTGAGACCTCAATCTAGGTAAAGATTCTGTAATGCTGTTTAGATAAGGCAGCACCAATATCCTGTCAAGAAACAAATAAAAAGGGATTATTTCAAGCTTTACACCAGACATTTATTGTATAATTTTATGCACTTAATTATGACTCACATTACTAGTTAATTATATGTGTGTGTATACACACAGATGCACACACACACACACAATGTGAATTCACTCTGTAAAACTTTTAATAATTTACTTTTCAAATAAATATTGAAAGGTTTGCCTTCAGGCATTGTTGAAGAGATATGGTCATAACAGATGAACCCAAATGTATATAACATTCAATATCCTGGTGTTAAATAGGATAGATTAGGAGGTAAACCACTGAGAAAAAGGCATCCCACTGTTACATTGACCGGATCCCCCTCCAGTTTTTAGTTTTAATTTTATGTTCCCTCTGCTTATAGTTGATTCTTCTTCTGCTGTCCAGTTGTCATCTGCCATAGGTCAGTCTTACTGGGAGAAATTTGGAAGAGGCATGGGTAGTATAGAAGTGATTAGTGCAGTTTGCTAAGTATTCTGTACTCTCCGGTACATGTTAGGATTACATTTCCCTGCTGTTGGTTAAGTTTGGCATAGACACTTGGATTTATTTGACTAATAAAATGTGAAATGGAAATGAAATATGGCTCTTCTGTGGCAGATTTAAGAAGCAACGACTCACTTGCTAAATTCTTTTCTCTCTGTCAGGACTATCATGGAACAAGCTGTTAAGAAGGTATTTTCATCAGTCTGGGTTACCCAGTGTTTACAGTGAGCAGAGCCTTTAGTTCCTTGTGTTGTCTAGCATGAGCAAAAAATTATTTTCCGTTGTGTTAAGCTATTGCTGCTTGAGGTTTGTTTGTTACAACAGTGTAACCTTACCCATTCTGCCTGATACAACTAGTTAAACTTCACAGAGCTGTGGTAGCCAAACTCTGCTGGGATATTTAAAAAAAAAAATCATTTGATGTCTCAGCCCAGAATTTGGCGAACATGTAAACTAGAGGGAAATTTGCATACAAATAAGACTGGGCGGCCAGATGACCTAGCACAGTGATTTCAAACGGTGTGGTAGTGATTACTAGGGATTTCTCTGATTCTCATCAGAGATCCCCTGAGGGGGCTGGAGCAGAGAGTTCTCTGTAGGCCCTAATCAAATATAACATCTGTTCCTGAGATTATCTGAGATAATTTGCTTACAAGTGGGGTTTCCAGATACTGCATTTGAGCAAAGCATCAGATGGAGAAATAATATTGGGTAAAACATTCTTTTGAAAATAGGTAAAATAAAATGTTGATGATATATATCACATTTCTCACCAGTTGCTAACTATACCAGGTTCATTCATGCCTCAAGCATCTTTATGTGAGCTGAAACATATTTCATCTCCTTGCCAATCTCTATTTTGAAAACTGCTGTTCATTCTTTAACATAAACTGTTGCCTTTCTTATAAAACCACCCCAGAAGCATGCTCAGGAATGCATGTGCACACACATGAACTAATATACACCATTCTTTCCAACCCCTTATCATCCTCCGTCAGTGAATTTATCAAATAATTTGTGTAATCAGTTTGTAAGTCACTCTCCTTTACTAGATTATGAGTGGCTGACATAGTCTAGAAACATATAAGTAGTTTGGAATGGCTAAAATAATATTTAAACAATAAAATGGATTCTAGTTTATTTAATTCACTTTGCTATGTTGTTTTAAGCAAATTATCTAACTTTACCTAAAACTTCCAAGTCTTGCCCATATTCTCTCTTAAGCATTTAACATAAATTCTCCATAGGCCCTAAAATTAAATGTTATTCAAATGATTTACTAGAACAATGTCATAATAATTTCATTGCCATTTCTGTGCGTAAAGTATAATTAACAAAGAAGATAAGCAACCTGGAATAACAGAAACTGAAGCCTTTCTTCTTTATTATTTCAGATAATCCCTAACCTTCCATACTGATAGAAAGACTTCTAATCAATCCTCTCTAGTTTTCTGTTTTGACTTTTATAAGGTATCCCTCCTACTATAAATTTTTCTTTGTACATGCCACAAAAACACACTCAATTTTCAAAATATACCAACTACAATTGTCCCACTGGATTCCATTTACAGAACACCTCCACATGTGAACAAAATGTTTACATTTGGCAAATAACAATATTTTTAAAAGAACTGTTATTCAGGAAAGGGTACAACAAGTAACAGTAATTTTAATATGCATCTGTCAAATGAGAAAGGCAAAAAATAGTTTTGTTTTTTATTCCCAAGTGTTTATGGAAAGAGAAGGCGTGCAAGGACCCTCAACACTTTATTTCCATTTCAAAATAGAGCAGAGAAATATATTATGGTCTGTACTCTTTCCTTCTTAGGAGTGATTCTATCAGTGGGTTTTTTTTATATTCTACTATATACAGAAAGAGGTAGGAAGTGGTAAGGCACTATATTTTAACTCTTAGTTTCAAACAATAACTACATATTCCAAAAGAACACCAGAAACCTAGGTCACCTTCAGGATTATCTTGGCCTATGGCTGAGCTTGAAGTACACTGTCAAAGCAGGGTTTAAAAACACAATTACAGTCAGAAACAAATTACAATTAAAAACACAATATACTGATTTATGTATTTATTGGGTATGTTTTTTTCTGTAGAAATAAACAGACTGTCACATTAGTAAGAATTTGAAAGCTGAATAAAAGAACATTTTTGCAGAAGACTGAAAGGAAAGGAGCGACACACAGCAGCAATTCACCGGAGAGTTCCGCTTTATTAGGGAAAGGTGCTGGGTTATATAGGAAGGGGCATGAATTGATTGAGGTGTCACTTCTACGGGGCTGTTGGCTGTTGGCTAGGTGCTGGGATTGGGAGGGGGGCGAGAGGTGATTGGGCTTCAGGTGGCGCCGGCGGGAACTGAGGACCCCGAAGAGAAGCCAGAAGTTTGCCATCTTACTGGTGGGGACCCTTCATTCCCCCCTTTCTCCTCTATGGGTTTGTGGATGTTGCTTTCTCTCTGACTGCTTCTTGCTGAACAGGGGCGTAGAAGGGAGTGAGGGTTTGAGGATTGGGAGGAAAGGGTTGATAGGATTCCCCACAGTAAGGATGAGTAGATGTGGACTTCTTCAGGTTGGAAATCAATGAAGGTTCCCTGTAACCATAGGTTGAGGACCTGTTGATTCCAATGGTGCCAAGAGGATATGGGTGTCAGGAGCCAGGCGTCTGCAGCCATTGTTTCCAGGAACAGTTTCTAGTGGAGAGAGGAGTCCGTCTCAGTGTGTGGTGAGGAGGTCACGTGAGAGTGAGTGATCTTCTGTGGCCAGAAGCTGGTAGTTCCTGAGTAAAAGCTGGTTGAAAGCTTGATTAGAGATTTTTCCGACTTGGCATTTGATGAACTTTATTATACAGGGTAAGAAGAGACAGGCGAGAAGAATGATTATTATGGGGCCTGCAATGGGCCAGAGCTAGGTGAGGAGGGGGTTTGTTAGTATTGAAGAGAATGGGTTGGAATTGGAAGCAGAGTGGAGACTGGAGGCAAGGTCGGTGAGTTTGGTAATGTCAGTTTCTACAAGAAGAGTGGAGACTTGAGGCAAGGTCAGTGAGTTTGGTAATGTCAGTTTCTACAATGCCGGATTCGTTGATGTAATAGCAGCACTCTTCCCAGAGGAAGACGCAGGTGCCGCCCTTCTCGGCTGTAAGCAGATCTAGGGCCCGCCGGTTTTGAAGGGTGATTTTAGCTAGTGAAGTGACCTGTCTTTGGAGAGAGGCTAGGGAGTTTGCAGTGGATGTCAGGGCTCCCTCAAGTTTGGCATTGAGATCTCTAACTGCCCATAGAGAGTGACCCAAGGCTTCTCCCAAAAACCCTGCTCGAATGGCTGAGGTGATCTAAGAGATACCGACTATGATGGGAAGGAAAGCAGCTCTTTTGGTGCACGAGGGCAAGGGAGGTTGGAGCTCAAGGAATTCTGCCATGCTGTAAAGTGTAAACGGTGGGATTAGGGTGACGAGAATGCAGGGTGTATCGGAGCTGAGAGGCAGTGAGTTGAAAAGACTGCCATTACACTAAAAGAAGTGTCCCGGTTGCGTAAAAGTCTTAGAGCCGGAGGTAGGGGTGTAGATAGAGAGGCAGTGAAGTGCACTGGAGGGGGGTGGAGTTGGGCCTACACAGTGGTGGATGGTGAGATTATCTGCGTATTCTGGTTCCCATAGGGGTATGTCTGCCAGGGGGCAGAGGGGTTGTCTTTCTGCATGGAAGGAGTAGTTGGAAATATTAAGGAGCACGGCAGCCAGCAGTGGGCGCTGTAGTGATGCGCACAAGAAACAATTGGCTGTGTTAAGGGTGTGGTTGAGAAAGATGGTGGCGTCCTGAATGAGCTGTAATGAAGAGTAGGAGAAATGGGAAGAGGGGCAGGGATAAGAAGATGAAGAGGCGCCGTCAAGAGTTTGGATAATGACTTTTTCGGAATGTCCGATATCTGATGCAACTTGAGAGATCTGGGAATGAGAGGGAACATACTTTCGAGAGATATGAAGGGTACCGTGGGGGGTCGAGGACCCCCCCGTAGTAAACTGAGGCTGTAACTCTGGCAGCCCATCGAGAGTCCCAGGGATCTGGGATTGATAAGGAGAATGAGCCGTTGGGATATTTCATGAAACAGTTGGAGGAGTAATACTGTGGGTACTGGAAGTTACCCATGTAGTGAATGGCGCAAGACTAGTAGGGACATCTCCTGTAGGTGTCTGGCCATCATCTGCAATAGGCTTGTTTTTGGTCATAGAGGAAGCAGAGGTAGGGAGAATAAGGGTAGCTGCTAGTGAACACTTCGGTGGAGGGAGGAAAGTGGAGGTATAAAGGCTCAGAGCAGCTTTTCAGAGGGCAGTCTGGTGTGGCAATGAGGGCAGTAACTTTTGTTTGATGCTGTGTGTAAGTCTCTCTGACTTTGAATCGCCATACAAAGGAGGCTGGGGTGGTGGGGAAGACAATAGGAATGAGGAAAAAAAGCGAGAGAGCAGTAAAGGAGGAAAAAGTCATGATTCGGGTATGGATGGCAAAGGTGGTGAATGGGATTTTGGAGAAAAGAGGACAGTAAGGTCAGGAGTCTGGAGGGAGGGAGAGTCTGTAAACTTTTGTAGGTTAAGAGATCTTTTAGGTGATGTGGGGACAGAATGGTAAGAGGCGCCCTGAATGTCAGTTTATGAGCTTCTTTCTGCAAGAGCTGTCTAGTGGCTAATGCTCGTAGGCAGGGGGCCCATCCCCAAACTGTGGGGTCTAATTGCTTGGAGAGATAAGCTACTGGGGCAAAGGATGGGCCATAATATTGGCCTAGGACTCCTAGAGCTTGACTGGACCTCTCATGAATGTATAATGAGAAGGGCTTCGACAAATCAGGAAGATGGAGAGCTGGGGCTTCCACAAGGGCTTGACAGAGCTTAATGAAGGAGTGTCGGGGTGAGGAGGATAATGGTTTTTTAGGGGGGGCTCTTGCTGAGGTCGTATAGGGGTCTTGCCAACAGGGACCAGGGAGAAGTTAGGGATCTACGCTCTAAAATATCTAGCCAGGCTTAGAAAGGAAAGGATTTCTGTCTTGGTTTTGGGAATGGGCAGGTCAGAGAGGAGCCATTTTCTGTCTAAGGTAATGGACTTTCTTTGTTGAGATAGAAGGAATCTGAGGTAAATGACAGGAGGGGAAGAGATTTGAGCTTTGACGGGGGATACTCGGTAACCTCTGGAAGCTAGAAGGTTAAGTAGGGAGGCAGTGTCAAGTTGAGACTGTTCTCACGAGAGACTGCAGAGTAGAAGATTGTCCATGTATTATAATAAGGTGGACTTGGAGTGATCATGATGAAACTGTTTGAGGTCCTGAGCTAGGACCTGTCTAAAAATATGGGGACTATCTCGGAAGCTTTGTGGCAAAACTGTCCAAGTGAGTTTTTCAGAATGTCTTGTGTATGGGTCTGTCCAGGTGAAGATGAAAAAATCTTGGGAGCAGGGGTCTAGAGGGAGAGAAAAATGCGTCCTTGAGATCTAGGACTGAGAAGTGGGATGCCGAGGCAGGGATCCGAGATAAAAGGCTGTATGGATTTGGAACTAAGGGATGGATAGGGACAACAGCTATGTTGAAGAGGCGAAGGTCTTGGACAAGGCATAAAGATCCGTTGGTTTTTTTAACAGCTAATATGGGGGTATTAAATGGGGAGTGAGTGGGTCTGAGGTAATTTTTGTTTAAGAGATCTTGAATGATGGGTTGGAGGCCTATGAGGGCTGAAGTGGTTAGGGGGTATTGGGCCTGACAGATATACTGAGAGGGGTCACGTAATTTGATAGAGGCAGGGGGACATAGGGCCACGGAGGGGCTCGTAATGTCCCAAACTTTGGTATTTACAGGGTGTATGAGGGCGGAACCGGAGCTTTCATTGGGTAGAGGGGGGTCGTCGGCTATGAGGGCCATCAGAAAGGGAGTACTGGGGGCTGTGGGAGTGGATATAGTTATGGAAACGTGGAGGAGGGAAAGGATGTCTCGTACTAGTAAAGGGATGGGACACTGGGGCATAACCAGGAAGGAGTGGTAGAAAGGTATGGGATTGTCTAGGATTGTGCATAAAAGGGGGGGGGGGGTTTAATGGGAAAATCTGTTTACCTCCTACCCCGACTATAGGAGTAATGGCTGGCGTGGTAGGGCCCCAGTATTCTCGCAAGACTGAGAAGATGGCTCCTGTATCTAGGAGGAAGGAGATGGGGTGACCGTCTACTGTTAAAGTAACCCTGGGCTCCTCTTTGGTGATGGAAATGTTTGGGTGAGAAGCCCCCAGGCCCCGTCAATCTTCTTCTGCCAGCCCCACTACGGCGGGCTTAGGATGGGGGTTGTTCGTCCAGACTCCCCTTCGGATAGTTGGGCAATCAGACCCCCAGTGGCCCTTTTTGTGGCATCTGGGGCATGGGGTGGTAGGAGATCTGGGGGAGGGGCATGCCCTTGACCTATGTCACTTTTCCGCACTTGAAACAAGCTCCTGGGGGGGGCTTGTTTGTAGAGGGGCGCCCAGGTTGTGGTTTTATCAGCTGGGCCAACATCTGGAAATTGGCCTGATCAGCCTTTTGTTTACAGTGTTCTTTCTCCTCCTCCCGGTTATGGAAGACTTTAAAGGCCACTGTTAGGATCTCAGTCTGTGGGGTAGCGGGGCCCTGTTCTAACTTTTTGAGTTTAGCTTTAATGTCGGGGTAGCTTTGAGCTAGGAAGTATGTCATAAGGACATGTCTTCCTTCAGGTGTTTCTGGGTCCAGGCTGGTATACTGTAATAGGGCTTGAGTGAGTCTGTCTAAGAACTTGGAGGGGGTTTTGTCTCTCTTTTGAATTATGTCTTGGAGTTTTTGAGAATTGACTACTTTACAAGATGCCTTTTTCAGACCTGCTATTAAGCAGGAGGCAAAAATATCTCGAGAGCTAGGACCCATGGCGGTGTTATAATCTCAGTGTGGGTCTTGTTCGGGGACAGCAGTGGGGCCAGGGGGATAGGTGGGGTCAGTCCTGTGGGTTTCGGTAGCGTGCGTTTGGGCGGAGTCCCAAACTAGTCTACGCTCTTCAGGGAGGAGAGTATTGGCCAGGAGCATGAAAATGTTATGATGCGTGAGGCTGTAAGACTGGAGGGTCTATTGAAACTTCCTGATGTATGTCGTGGGATCGGTGGAAAAGGAACCTAGGCATTTCTCTAGTTGGGCTAAATCCCCTAAATGCCTTTGGATCCTGCTACGTCCAGGAGGGGGGACGATAATTTTGGGAGGCTCTCAGGACCAAGTCTGAGGGGGACTGAAGGGTTCTGGCTCAGTCTGTGGGGGAGTGACGTGTTCTAGCTGCACCTATTCAAGCAGGTCCTGAAGTGCGGAAGGGGGGCAAAGAAAATAAAGGAAGATAGAATCGGACACACATGTCGCCATGTAGCAGCCCAGCTGCTTGCCTCTGCTGCTCTAGTTGGGCTTGAACTCATGACTCTGAGGTTAAGAGTCCCATGCTCTACTGAGCTACAGCAGGGCTCCAGTTAATTGCTTATGGAATGAGTAAACAGAATGTTCTTTGTTCTCCATTCCTGCCACATCGGCAAGTGGGGGAAGGGCATATTTAGAAGCAGGGGCGGTGTTTCTACACATCTTCAAGGTCTCCCTATTTTCAGAGTGAGGAGTCTTGTCAAGATATGTTTTTGTGGACAGATAACTTCTAAGGACTGCACCGGTTGTTCTCTAGTTTGTGCTTTCCCATACTGCGTTCAGACATGGGGGACGGTGCTTTCCCATTCTCCCTACAAACATGTGAGAAGACAAAGGCGGTCCCTAACAGGGGAGAAATAGGTGATGAGGGCAAAGACGGAGGAGGCCCCTGGGACCTAGTAAAAGCGGGGGCTGAAAGGCTCAGGCTTAATCTGCGGGGGACGAAGGCGGAGGAGGTGAGATGGGGGAGGAGATGGTGGGGTAGGAAGGGAGAAGGGCTGTTGTAGGAGAAGAAGGGGAAGGGAGTGAACGGGAGGCTTCTGCGGGGGCAGCGGCTTGCAGGCTAGGAGAACTTGGGAGGGGGGAGGGGGAGGAGGAGGCGGAAAGCTTCGATATAGGGAATCTCCTTCCATTTTTTCAGGCGCTGGCAGTAGTTAAAAAGATCGCGAGTGATGTTAGGATCAAGAGTTCCCCCTGCAGGCCATTGGTTGTTATTGTCTAGGGGGTATGTCGGCCAATCTTGGGAGCAATATTTACGGAGAAGTTTTGGTTTTATATCAGGCGTCAGGGAGAGGGTAGCCAGATGCTTAAGCAGGCATTCAAGAGGTGAACTTTCAGGGAGGGATGAGGAGGCTCCCATGGCTAAAGGACAGAGAAGGAGACAAACAGGGGAAGACGAACGGAGATCCTCGGACTGGAAGCAGACCACAAGGAGACAAAGGGCGTCCCCGATGATCCTTGGTGGTCTGCGGAAACTCGTATACGAGTGGAATTTCTTGGGAAGTGTGGGTCGTCACCCAGACTTCCCTAAGAAGGCAGAGTGCCGGAGTCACGAGGTACCTAGCGCTAGGTGTTTTCAGTGGACGGAGCAGAAGGAGGAGGGGGGGAAAAGGGAGTGTTCTCATCCACAAAGGAGTCACCTCGTTTATGGCTGTTGGAGGGGGGTGCCTGAGAGTCGGCCGCCGCGAAGGCCTGAGGTGGGGATTTATGACTGTCGGAGGAGGGGCCTGAGGGTCCACCGCAGCCGTGAAGGCCTGAGGCGGGGAGAGTTCCCTCCTCATCCCCGAGCGTCAGGGCCTTGCCGGACGATCACAGTCAATGGCACTGCGATAGCTCAGGGAAGAGTGGCCAACCCCCGGGGGGAAATCTTACCTAAAGGCCAGAGAGGATTGGTGAGTGTGATGAGCCAGCGCCGGAAAAAGAGGACGAGGGCAAGCTGCTGCTGGTGTCGGGGGGAAGATGGGGCCCAGTTGGGGTGTCCCGTCTCCCGGGTTTCGGCACCAATGAAAGGAAAGGAGCGACACACAGCAGCAATTCACCGGAGAGTTCCACTTTATTTGGGAAAGGTGCTGGGTTATATAGGAAGGGGCATGAATTGATTGAGGTGTCACTTCTATGGGGCTGGTGGCTGTTGGCTAGGTGCTGGGATTGGGAGGGGGGCGAGAGGTGATTGGGCTTCAGGTGGCGCCGGCGGGAACTGAGAACCCCGAAGAAAAGCCGGAACTTTGCCATCTTACTGGTGGGGACCCTTCAAAGACAATGTTCTGTTTGGAATGTTTTATTATAGGGATGTGTTTTTGCAGATTTTCAGTAAGTAGGTTTAAATTACAATGAT
The DNA here is from genome assembly GCF_040802235.1 of Manis javanica. Taxonomy (NCBI): domain Eukaryota; kingdom Metazoa; phylum Chordata; class Mammalia; order Pholidota; family Manidae; genus Manis; species Manis javanica. Next base: position 20,387,528 of record NC_133174.1, on the reverse strand, counting down.
GCTGGACATCAGTAATTATATATGCCCCTCAAGACAATGTAATTATTTCCAATAACAACTTGCAATGACTAAATTCTAAAAATTCAAAATACAATGCGTTTTTTCTGCACTTTAAGGGATAATGATACATGCTGTGCTTTTATGTAATAATTTCAGTAAATATTTCTGGACACCTATGCATCAAGTCTGGCAAGTATTGGGAGCTTAAAGATCAACAAGTCTTTTCTATAAAAACCTTCAGGAGTTCAGCAAAAAGATAAATACAAATCTGCAGTTGGGTAACATTTGCATTATAGAAGTATTCACCAAGCCCAGTGGTGTCTCAGCAGGGTATGAAAGAGGATAGTATTATGGCAAAATCAAGGCATTCAGAAAAGTGTGAGGAATGTGAGGGCAGTGAGAGTAGGATAAACAAGTAAAAAGAACCTTTCTGAAAGCAGAGGCCAGGTGTGAAGTCCTGTGAAGGAGGGCTACTGAAGAATTTGAAGCAGAGGGGTCGTATGTCGTGATAAGAATTGCTTTTCAAAATGATCACACTGGTGACAGTAAACACCTTAATGATGGTAATATAAAAAGGAGTGATTTAATTTTTCTTTTTGCCCTTTATTTTCCATATTTTCTCTACTGAATCTGTATGCTATTTGGTAACACAAATTTTCTTTGAGTGGTGAAAAAGACTCACACCTCATTGTCTGCTTTTCCCAGTTGAAAGCAAGCATCATCAAAAATAAGCAAAAACATCTTGTTCACCATTCTAGTCCCAGTGCTGAATACGTAGAAAATACATACTTGTTGAATGAATGTCAGTTTAGAGACAAGAGAGATCAAAGTATTTTCTGAAGACCAAAAAGAAGCCTATGTGCCCCATACTCAACCAACGTACACAGGTGGAAGAGACAGAGGTTATGCATACAATAAATATTCCTATTCAAAGAACCAGAAGAATGGGAGGGTATGCAGTAATCAGTTCTCTATTTCAGTTTCTAAATTTTACTGAGCAGATTAAGCAAGGGACTTCTACCCAACAGGCAGATAATGTTCCCTTGTTAGGCTCCAATTCTGCTCCCTAGGCTGTTTTTCCCCTGAGCCATTGGTTCTGCCCAAGAGGTCCCTCCTTTTCTGTTCTCCCCCTTAGCCACCTTGGAGAACTGGGCATTGGAGAATATGTTCTCGTTATCCTATTTTTTTCAGTCTTCCTCCTGTTCATATAAAGTTCAAGAGCCAAGTGTGATTTTAAGTGTCAGTCTCTTTTATTCCAGGCTGTCTCAAGAAGTTGGCCAGCGTCTTACTGTTTGATTTCAGTAAGCTCCATGTGCCAACAGTCATACCAACAGTTCTTTGCTAAATAAAATCTTCACATTTGCTTTTTTGCTCTTTGATTTTTTTCCAGTTTTATTAAGAAATAATTGCCATACATCACTATATAAGATTAAGGTGTAGAGCATGATGGTCTCATTTACACATATTGTGATGTTCTTTGATTTTTAGGCCTTGTGCTTCTCTTTCTCAACTAAATTGCCAGAACCATGAGAATATGATGTGATCCCTTTTTCCTGAGACATTTTGTTCAGCTGAAAGGAGTTTCTGGGTACTGCAAGCTTCATTGTGAAGCTCAGATATTTATTCTGGGATAATCTGATCCATTCCCATGTTTCAATAATTTGTGTGATGATCAACTCTTGATTTGATTCTTCAAGCAATTCTGAGTTTTAATTAGCCCTTTTCTTTGGTCAAAGCATTTCTTAAACATTTCTATTACTATTTGGGTTTGAGAATCCCTTGCCTTTTTCAAACCTACAAATCCCTAAATCTGAAGATTTTTCTCTATGCTTTTTCATTCCTTTTTGCAAAATCATCCAATTTTTTGTGAGCTCACCTATTTCTTATAACACAACCAGCAGCAACCAACACTTACTACTGTTTTATTATTTATTTTCCTCCTTTGTGGCTATAAGTTCTTTAGGTACCTGACCTGATTTTTTTGTTATTGGAGTAGAGAATTTTACTAAATATTTTCCCATTGCATGATATGAATCTCCTTCCTTTCATGTTCTAGTAATAATTTCTTAGCTCTCCACTGCCTTGTACCTAGGCTATTTTAGGGGTTTTATTATAGAAGCACCATACTTTTTGGAAACCTTCAGTGCTATTCAGGATGGGCAAGATTATGCTACAGTAAAACAACCCCTGCTCCAATTAAAAAAATAATAAAGTTTATTTCTTGTACATGATACATGTCAAATGTAAGTTGGCAGGGGATTTTGGTTTATTGTAGCTACACAGGGAACCCAGCTGACAGAGACACCATCTGCACTTTCATGATCACTTTAGCAGGGAAAAGATAACAGGCGTTATAATGCACTGACTCTTCAAACTTCCACAGTGAAGTGTTACATCATGCTGTCATATCCTTTCATTGACCAAAACTACTCATATGATTATAGGGCACGGAAGTGGGTCTCCCAAGTGGCCAGAAATTGGGTAATGGGATACATTTGGTAAACAGCACTACTAGTTGCCACACTTCTTTTACTAATTAATTTATTTTTAAGAAAATTCAAATCCTTCCATCTGTATTGACATACAAGCATGCATAGTACTATGCTGAATGATGCTCAGTTCATTTGAAGGAGACAGTAGGTTAAATGTAATCACTACGTTGATAACAATGGACCACTGCAGTTTAAAACTAGAAAGAAAAAGGGTGTTACTAAATGATCCAAGTGCCATTTTCTGAAGAATAAAGAATAATAATTGAGAGAGTAATAATTTATTATTGCAAAAACACAAAAGATTTTTTGGGGTTTTTTTATATTCAGTATTAATGGCCCTAAAGTTATAAACATAAATTTACACATACACATGCAGACATACATGCATGTATATATACACATATATACACATATACATACACATATCTGTAAAACAACATTTAATAAGAACCTCAAGAAGAAGAATGTTGTTGAAATAAGTATATTAAGAATTCAAAATATGATGATGTTTGCTGCTTTCACAAAGAAAATTAAAAATGTAGTCTGGTATACATGAGACCATGGTAAACAAAGACTGCTCTAAGATGAATAATGGGGATGAGTAAAGGTCTCAATTATTTCTCAATCAATACATTGTTTCTTGTAATAAATTAGACTTCTATGTTTTATTGTTTACTCAGAAGGAGCAAGTGACTCTTCAGAATCACAAACATTTCATAATACCAGACACTGTAATATTTAGTGATCAAACTTGTTAAATCTATCTGTTACAGGAAATTACATTGCTTTAGTTACTCTAGATTCTAGAGACTCTGTGGAAATTTGATATTTTTTTCAATATTCTTTAAACATGTCATTAGCCTTTGGATAAGTAACCCACTGCTATACATACAGATATACACATTCATAGATAGGACATATGTATATATTATATATGAATTTATAAATATTATTTAGATCCTCTTAATTACACACTGTCTTTTGATACAACATTTATTATGATTGAAGAGCCCAAGTCCTGAAACAAAACTACCTAAGTTCCATTCTGATGCTACCATGTCTATGTCTATATGTGTGGTTATGCTCCTTGAGCTTCAATTTCCTTATCTATAAATTTGGTATCACAATCATCCTTCACTTATCTTGTGTAAAATGCAATTGGATCAATAAAATAAAGCACTTAGAACAATAACTATATTGTAAGAAGTACTTAATATCTATTAGCTAATACCAGTATTTTTTATGCAAATGCTACAGGCAGTTTATGTCTACTTTTCTTAAACACTGCTTAAAATAATGGATGTCTTTAGTAAATTCAATGCAGATGCAGTACAAAGCCTTGTTCTTCTACATTGTTCACTTGATAAGGTCAATTAGTAAATGAACAGGCTAATAAGTGCAAACATAGGTCATGAATCTGTTACTTATTTCATCACTGTTCATGTGGACATGTTAAGCTCATCTGCTTGCTGGATGTCAATGTTCAATAGATTTTCCTAAAAGAAAAAAGAATTGAAAATGCTACAGGCTACTCAGGCATGTGTGCCAAGTCCCTAGGTAGAGGTGTTTGTGCAACTTCAAAGCTATGGCTCTCCAAAATTTTTGGATACATACACACACACACACACACACATATATATACCTATGTATACACATATATGTATATATAGCAATTCTATATAATTGTGCAATAAAACATTATATGTAATTGCAATATATATACCAAATATAATTACATTATATGTATATTTTATGTATCTATGAGGATACAATAATTTTGTGTTTAAAGTTTCACAAAGAATATATAGCTTTTCTGGAATATATAGCTTTCTGAAGGATAGATAGACTTTTTCAAAACTTTGCATACTTGGTACAAAATCAGAAAACTATCTACCATTTCCATACTTCCTATCTACATATGTATTACAGTAAAGAGTATGTGGCAAAGTTGAACATAAACCAGAGATAGACAAAAAAAGAATTTTGTCCTGATCATTTAAGATACAAAACTCATATAATAAGGTAGTTTATTCATCATATACACCCATTAAAATGGCCTAATTACTTGAACAATCCAAAAGGTGCTCAGATATGATAATTCATTAATTCAAACATGACTTCATGAGGATAAAATTTTGTGACTTATCTTTGCTTGTTATCTACTTGGGCCATAATCAGGCAAAGGGGTCTTGTCTTTTTGCCCCTCAAAACTAAGTCTCCATGACACAGAGCAATTACAAGGAGTATGAAGAAATGAGAAAATGGCACAATTAAAGGAACTAAGTAAATCTCCCCAGAGAACAATCCTAAAGAATTGGAAGTATATGAATTACATGACAAAGAATTCAAAATAAACATCATAAAGTTGCTCAATGAACTCAGGAAAATGATGCATGAACAAAAAGAATTTCAACAGAGACAAAATATTTTAAAAAAAATTTTAGAACTGAAGAATGCAGTAAGTGAACTGAAAAATTCGCTAGAGGGCTTCAACAACAGACTTGATCAAGCAAATGAAAGAAATAGTGAACTCAAAGATCAGTTGAAACTATCCAGTCAGAGAAACAAAAAGAAAAAAAGAATGAAAACTAAGAAGAAAACCTAAGGGACTTATAAGACAACATCATAAGAATCAATATATGCATTATAGGAGAAAAAAGAGACAAAGGGGCAGAACATTTATTTAAAGAAATAATGGCTGAGAACTTCCCATATCTGGGAAAGAAAATGGATATCCATATTAAAGAAGCCCTGCAGACCCCCCCAAAAAAAATGAAACAAAAGAAATCCACACTGAGACAGATTATAATCAAATTGTCAAGAGGCAAATACAAAGAAACAATTTTGGAACAGCAAGAGAAAAAGTGACTCATCACATATGAGGGAACCCCCATGAGTATATCAATGGAGTTCTCAGCAGAAACCTTTAGAATGAAAGGGAATGGGATGATATATTTAAAAAGCAATTGCACTTCTGGATATTTATGCAAAATAATTGAAATCAGGATCTTGAAGATACATCTCCATTCATTCCATGTTCATTGCAGCATTCATAATGCAAGGTGGGAACAACCTAAATGTCCATCAACAGATGAATAGATAAAGAAAATATGGTATACATACACCCCCCCACACATACCCAGTAGAATATTATAAGGCCATAAGAAGAAAGCAGTCCTGTTATAAGACTAGCACTTGGATGAACCTTGAGGGCATTATGCTAAATGAAATAAGCCATTCACAGGACACTGCATAATTCCATTTATATGAGGTATCTAAAGTAGTCCATTTCATGCAAGCAGGACGTAGATTGGTGGTTGCCAGGGCCTGTGGTGAGGGGCAAATGGCTACTTGCTATTAAACAGGTATAAAGTTTCAGTCATGCAAGCTTAAAAAGCTCCAGAAATGTGCTGTACAACATTGTGCTTATAGTTAACAATATTGTACTGTACCCTTAACAATATGTTAAGAAGATAGATATCATGTTCTGTGTATTTTTACCACAAGAAAATAACAATCACTGAGAAAACAGTGAAATATTACAAACCTACACAAAAACAAAAGTAGAACACAAATACATGTGTTCATGCACACATAGTATATGCTTGGTTCACAATGGCCATGCTTCTGAAATATTTATTGAGAGAGGAGAAGCATTATTTGTCAAACAACTCTTTTGAAAGAGATACCCTGAAATCTGTTTTCATGCTTATATCAGTAGCAACATCATTCCATTTCACTTAGAAAAAAGGCAAACATGTTTAATTTATCTTGGCTTTTTTCTTCCCAATAAGTATAGATGTATTGTCCAGTTCTAAAATTTTACTTTCATGATAGGTTTTCACTATGACAAGTATTTTGAAAAGTAGGAAACATTCGCCAAGTTATATGTCAAAAAGAGGATATTCATTTTTCATTTCCTATAATTGTGAGATAAAAACAATTTTGGATTTATACTTAACTTCATAATTTGTCCTGTGAATATATTTATAAAACTTCACCAAAAAACAATCTTTAATTCAATAGCGAAATCATGAATTTCTGTATTTCACTGTGTTCTCCATAGTTTTCTGTTCAACTGTTGAAGTGTGCCTTCTTTTATCTTCTGTTGAAGAGTTTTAGGGAGATTAAAGCTTAACTTCAGGACTTCAAGTTAAGTAACAGAATGAAATAGCTTGGAAGAGATAGAGATGTGTGGAAACATAAGCTGTTTCTACAGGAGTGTGGCAAAGCAGTAGGATTGAAAATTGAGTTGAATGTGGCTTCTTAACAACGCAGTAGAGTTTTGCTTTATACATCCAAATCTCTTTTAGAAGATGTTTTGTGAAAGAATTATGGTGTCAGAGAAATTATTTGAAACTTGGAAATAAGGCAAAAATATAGACAGTATCTGTTCAGTGTCACACAATGGTGGAGGCCATCCAAGGATTATGTAAGGGAATGTACTTCGTTCATTTTTAATCTTTTTAAAAATAAATTTATGTGTATGCGTGTGAATAATTGAGTTGGTTAAAATTTACTGTACAATTATTATTTTTATATTTTCATGAAAGACTTGAGTTTACTAGTTGGAAATTTATACTTAACACTGGCAATCATTAGGATATATTGTGGAAATAGTCATACGAAAATAAACTCTTTAATTTCTTTTCCCCAGGATATCTCTTTATATTTCTCCTAAAAAAAGTCTATATATTCTTAAAAATACACATTTTAATCAGAAAGTACTCATACTTTAAGAATAAATCCTAATTGGAATAAATTCTTAGGAAGAGAGTGGCTTATCATTCTTACCGTCTCAGGCTCTGAGTTTAGATATTTAAAGATAGAGATATATTCAGCTATTTACACAATTTCTCACCACTTGACTTTATCAAGACAAGAAGTATTTCCTTATTACCTTACAGGTATGTTATTGTTATATGCAATCAACCACACACTCACAAGAGCAGAAATGGACCTTTCTGTTCTACTAATATTTTGGACTCTTTTATTTGAAGGTAGGATAAATGACTCATTCTTTTACCTGAAAAGGCACTATACACAGCAGTATTAATTGAAAACAAGACATTTGATGAAAGATAAGATTTAAACAATTCATACCTTAATTTAAGCATTTATGAAAATTGTAAAATGCACTAATATTATTTGACAAGGATCATAAATTCTATACTTGCCTTTGAATACATTAATGTTCTCTCCATCTTTTCTAATCTCTCAATGTAATTCTAAATATAAATCTACTAAATATTGAATATTGGGATTAAATATTCATGTTCTGTATCTTTTATTTCCTCCCAAAATTAGGTCTTGAAATCAAGTTGTCTATTTTAAAAAATATAATTAAGAAGTTAAAACCAAACACTGAATATTTAAAATCAATTGATTTTTCGTTTGGAGAATAAAATGGTCAGTTTGCTTGAACTTTTACATTTAAACTGTTGTCTATAATGATAGAATTTTCCAAATGAATATTACAAAACACAAAAAGAAATATTATCTAAATGGAAAGAACCGTGTCTTTTTTAAAAAGCCACTTTTATGTAAATACATAAGCTTTACATTTCAACTGAGTTATCAATATTTTAATATGCTGTACAGTTGACAAATTAGTTTTTAAAAACTTAATATTCCAATAAAACTATCTAATTAAAATATCACAGACAAAATACTTATTCACAAAGCTTTTTGTTTTTAACCTTTCTCTTGTGTTCACCTCTTAGTTGGTAAATTGCTTTCACGTTCAATGTTTCTTTCATTTTTATATCCACAAGCTGGCTATTAGTTTGGACAGGTAAAATTATCACCATTTTAACATTTCAGATGAAGAAGCTCAGGTGCAAAATTTGTAAGTGACGTACCCCAAGGTAGCTGAGCAATCAAGTGGCAGAGCCAGAGCTTCCTCAGATCTTGTACAGAGGGGTCTAGAACGCAGAGTTTATGTCAAGAAATGTTTTATTGTAATAACATATTACCTTCTTTGAAGAACTGGCAATTCATCTTTTTCCCAGCACAGTAGAGCATGCAATTCTTCTATTTTATTCAATTTGCTAAAAATATTTCATAAGTGATAACTAAGATTTTATGCAGAGTCAAACTGTTCTATTCCACTTACGCCTGAAAGTATGAACAGCTGTTTGAATGCACATGTGAAAAATTTCAATTTGTGTATAGGGGAGAATTCTGGTGATTCTAAGGATAAGGGAATTAAGTCAATTTACCTTTGCAAAGGGAAACTGCTCTGGGAATTATTTAAGGTGGTTAAATTACATAGCTTCCCCCCAGAAGCTGTCAACAATAAAGAGATTAAGACTTCATTTGCAAGCTTTATTTTTAATGTAAAATGACAGTAATTGACATTTAAAAACTGTAAGGTACAATACTCTACATAACACAGGCAGAAACTCCTACAAGCTTTGGAGCCTAGCTCCTGCATGTATTTGGTTTGCTTGTCGATTCCAAGATGTGGAGTGTTTTTAGTAGTTGAAACTTTTAAATGTTATCTATGAGAACCCAAAAACATTGCTTGAGGTAATACTGTAGAAAATCAAATTAAAGACGCAGAGTACATAATACTCCCAAAGTGTAACATTATATGAATCAATTAATCCTATTTGTATAATTTTCTTTTCAATGAGAAGTAACAGGCCCTGACCCAGATTATCTTCAAGTGACTTGTCAGCAGGCCAATAAAAAATTTAGCAGATGAATGTCATTTTTTAAAATTAGGCTTTCTTTGATAATAATTTCTTGATGCTCTAAGATAATAAGAATCAGTAGGAAGAATTTATTAGGCATCTTCTTACATAAGTGTGTTTACAGTTTACATAGAAACAGAGGGATGATTCACAAAAAGGAAGAAAATCCTTGCTAATTTCATGAGAGGAGTTTGAGTATAAACATGCATGCACACAGCATGTACACATGTATCAGTCACTTGAAGTCTAAGAATATAATATATTCCTCTTTGCTAAGTATGTTAGAATATCTTCATTTTTATCTGTACATAAACCTGGACAATTTTCACATCCATTCCCCATTTCTATATATTGTATTTTTGAAGGCATAAAAAGATGATCATATTTTATAAAGAACAATCTGTCTCTTCATTTAATGTCCCATGCGAAATTTGAAATTTACATCCTACACACCAGTCTGGTTACAAAATAATTAATTTGATTCAGATGTTTAATTAAGCATGACAAGGAGGCTTTAGTTTTAAGTTAAGAGGGAAAAAAATGAAAGAGTCGCCTTGGAAAAGCCTGGAGCATATTTTGCAGAGCATCTTGGAACAAACAGTTTTAACTAAAGACTTAGCCTATTCCTTTGATGACTTCATTAACAAGTCAAAGTCGTCAAACTCATGAGGCCTATGACAGAGAATACTCTAGTAGCTAGATGTAGGACACATAGAATTTGGATTTTTTGATCAAGTTGTAATAAATACCTTTCATTAAGCAGGCTCTTCCTGGGGCATTAAGGGAAAGAAAAAAAAAGTGCCTCATTATTTAGTTTTTGAGCCCTGTTTCCTCATTCTATGTTAACTGATAAGATCTTTTATTTATAGATATTATTATGACTTCCAGAAATAGTCAATACATACATTCTGCACATATTCACTTTCTTTATGCTCTATTATGTTACACAAACCATCTTCGTTGATGTTCAAAACGACAGCATAATTAAAGCCAAGTCTTAATGTTTTCCCCTTCAGGAACACTTACATTTTGTTGTAAGCAAAAGAACAAAAGAGTTGAGATTAATCATGGTGATTTATTTGATTTTTATTTCAGGGATAGGTTACTTCTGTCCTCCCACAGAATGGAGAGTAATCAGTGAACATTCATAGAAATGGCATAAAAGCAAACAAATTTTCTAAACTTCAGTAATCATTAGACAACCTGCAGTTGCTTTTCTTTTTTAAGTTTTCATTTGCAAGAATATTTTGTCCAATTACATTCTCTGTTAAGAAGTCAGGAAATGTGAAATTGACTGACAAATGTTCTCATATCCCAGACTTACAGCAATACCTGCTCAGAGCCTGAAAAAGGTTTTTTAAGAGGCCGCAGCTTTGTACAAATCCTCACAAATTAATCAGGGATACCAAGTCAAGAGCTGAATCTCATTCAGTGCTGTCCAAGTAAGGGAAATGAGGCGAATACCATGGGGGAGGTGGAGGGACATGACATGGTGTCAAAATCTCAGGTCTAGGGGAACAGTTTAAAATCTTAGAGTTTCTGAGTTTCTTATATTCTCTGTCTCTACCCTGGCTCTCTAAAGGCCAATGAAAAGCCACTGTAGCTAATGGCAGAATGTTGTACCTACCACCTGATACCTAATTGGACAATAAACTTAAAAACGGTTGTTCTATTAGAACAGTTTTTCCTGGTATAACAGTGGGTTGTGTGGCCATCCTCTTATCTTCAAAGATGTCTGGGGCTTTGCCCTTAGTCCATCAAGTCTTCCTTGCAACACTAACTCAAGGAATTTATGGGTGCGTGTTAGGTCCAAGAAAGCCCTCCTGAGCACTGTATGTCAGGCCAAGCACCTATACTTCATTGTCAAGGTGGTACATCAAGTGATGTGTAACTAGCATTGATGAGATGCAATTGTACCAGAGGCTAGAAGCTGCTTTTTTTTTCCCTGAAAGAGCTACATGGCTTGCAAGGTACAAAAATTGAAGGATGCTCAGGGCCACTGATTTCCTGAACTGAAGTAGTCTATGCCAATCCAATCTCATTTAGTGTGATCACACATGTTCTAAGGCTGGGATGACTAGAGCACTGGAAGTTGTGCTTATGAATCATAAAACCACCACAGCGTTGCTCTGAATCCTGTGTTTGGCCTGTCTGGGTATGCCTGCTTAAAAATGAACTAAACTGGATATTGGGTACAGTGTACTATGTCTTGTGAGTCTGATGGTCAGTCCAAACTTAGACCACTCCCTCTGGTTGGTCAGATTGTATACAGATGTACTCTGTATACATCTATTTCATTGAGCTTCCACTTCAAGTTCAAAGTGTACCTTTGGCTTTCATATTAGGGTATAATTCTAGTTTTCTCTGGCTCTTCTTACTGTACTTTTGGCTTTACTTCAAAAGCCCCTGCCCTTTCTTCCATCCCCTAAGTGTGTAAATTTGGCACTGAGGTGAATGGATCAGAGTGGTTGGACTAAACACATCTGTATTTGCAGCCTAGCTCTGAAACTCAAGGGCTGCTTTATCCTGAGAAATAAATTTATTTTATATATTTATTTAATACCCACTTCCTGGAGCTTTAAATTCTTACTGTACTCTAGGTTTTCTCTGTCTTCTAATGTTATTTAAATTATAAAAAATGTATAATGTTATTCAAATGTATAAATGGATTAATGAATGAGAACCAACTCAGTAAACATATGAACTTATATGTTGCGAAAATTAGGAATAACTGTCATCAATCTTTGTACCTTACAGTACCTGTGGTAAGGACAGCAGCGTGTATGAAGGGCATATACCATGCCATATACTCACATAGATTATATCACATGAATCATCAGTGTTGATGCTATATTCATTTTACATAGGAAAATCAGAAACTCTGAGTGTTTGTTTTTGGGCATCTGAACTTTATTAAATTTTATTTGCTGAGAATCAAGAACACTTTATCCATAGTGTTGTATAATACCATCATATTTAACCTTCAAAGTAAGTCTGTAAGATATATAGAATTATCATTCTATTTCATAGATGGAAAGAATGGACATTTAGAAAAACTATTAGCATGTGGTGAAGCAAGTGTTGAAATTCAGGTTTGTCTGACTCTAAAGTCTATAATCTTTCTATTAATAATGCTACCTCTAATTATTCAATAACTAGAGCACAGTATGTAAGTAATATATATCTGACAAATGTATATGATTATTTTTATAGTTTGTTCCTTTGGCGAAGTTATCATTTTATTCTCTCACCTGCCAGGGGAGTGCAATATCAATTAACCTGTGGGTGAAGGGAACATATCTGGCTGATATTCTAACCACCTTATATTGACAATCTATGATTGAAAATTGCACAATACTTGGAACCCCTAAAATTAGTGTAAATTTCAGTATGTTAAGACCAGTTGTAACAAAGGAAAAAAGTATCCTGATTTAACAGATAAGATTTTTTAAATGCTTCTTTTAGATAAAACTTTTATTTTACTGAATTATATAAATTATATATAGAAGACTTATATAAAGAAGAGTCTGCTACAACATTGACCATAATCTCCTGAAGTCTACAATAACTTAGAATCTTCCAGGTAAAATAGGACAGTATACAATTACATCTCAGAAAGGTGTGGGATGATAGAAAGTACAATTTGATTGACATAGAAAAAGTTCAACGACGTAACAAAGTCAAAGATAGATGTTTAAAAAAAGAACTTATAAGACGAAGGAAAAAAAATACTATAGTATGGGTTGAATTGTGTCTCCCCAAGAGATATATTGAAGTCCTAACCCCAGGACCCTTTGAATTTGATCTTATTTGGAAATAGGGTCCTTGCAGATGTAATTAAGTTAAGATGAGGTCATTAGGGTGAGTCATAATCCAATATGACTAGTGTACTTATAAGAAGAGGGAAATTTCAGATATGCACAGAAAGGAAGAATGCCATCTCACAACACAAATGCACAAGAGAAGACACCTATGGGAAGGTGGGGGCAGAGATGGGAGTGTTGCTGCCACAAGCCAAGGAACAGCTGGGACTATGAGAAGTGGGAAGAGGAAAGGAAGGATCCTTCCCCAGGGGCTTCATAGGGAGGAAGGTCCTTGCCAGGAACTTGCTTTCAAACTTCTAGTCTTCAGAACTTAGAATCAATTTCTGTTGTTTCAAGCTGCCAAGATTATGGTGCTTCCTTACAGCAGTCCTGGGAAACTAGTATGCTATTTTTTTAAACTTTCATTGCAAAAGAAAAACCCAAAAAGGGAAAAAAAAAAAACCCTCCACACTTATCTTTTCATAGGGCATAGAGTGTATACAAAGTTGTTTTGGAGTGGAGAGTTGTGTGAAACTCTCAATTTTCACTCTATAAATATCTTAACATAGGTATGTTCTCATTCCTGACAAAGGTTTGAAGTGAGAATGAAAGCTTTTTCACTGTTTTATAAATCTGTGATAACATGATTTTTCTTTGTCTTCAATGAGAAACATTGCTTTGTTTGCTCCATTCTTGCCAAACTATGAGCAAAGAAAGGGGGAGCCAACCTACATTTTCTTCTGAATTACTAAGTTTTTTAAAGTTTTAGCCTCAGTTATTTCATAGTTGCTTCAAGGTCACATTTCACTTTAATGTAGGATCCTGGTCAGAGCATACTGCCAGAATATAGCAGTTTAAAAAGGCATAAATAACATATTTGTATGAGTTATTTATTGCTGTGTAACAAGTTACCCCAAACCTAATGGCTTAAACCAACAACATCTATTATCTCACAGTAACTGTGAGTCAGGAATCCAAACACAATGTAACTGCGTCCTCTGGCGTTAGGTTTCTCTTAAGAATGCATTCATCTACAGGCTCAAGTGGGAAGAATCTGCTTTCTACTTTATTCATATGGTTGTTGGCAGAATTCAGTTCCTCATGGGCTGCTGGACTGATGCCTTAGGTCCTCGTGAGCTTTGAGGCTGGAGGCCTTCCTTGGCTCCTTGTCATGCAGGTCCCTCTTTAAAGCTTCTCACAACTTGGCAGCTTACATTATCATTAAGTGAGAGGGCAAGAGAGAGTACCAGCAGAAAAGAGAATTCCAGCATGATATGGAAGACACACAGTTTTGTAACCCAATCACACAAGTGATATTCCATCGCTTTTGCTGTATTTTATTAATTAGAAAAATATATCCTAATAATTCTAATTCTGTTCATCAAAAGCAAGCCAGTAGGTCCAGTCTATACCCAAGGTAAGGTACACAGCACAAATACCAGGAAGCTAGGATTCTTGGGAAGCACAGTAGCAGCTGTCTACCATACTATTGGGGGATCAAATGATAAACATGTCCATCACCATGAAATGATGGTCTATTTATTGCAATAACAAATTGATAATACATAGCTTCTCATAAGCTGAAATCAGTTAAGTAGGTATAATGATCTAATAAAAAGACTTTGCAATTAATAATAAAGAAATTAAATAAATTATAATGAAAAAGTAAAAAAGAGTGAATGAGAATTGCAAGTTAGTATTTTGGTAAATTCATTAATGCCAAATATTTAAGTGAACAGTTTTACATATTCTGTACTGAATAAATGCAAAAGCTTTGAAGTCACACATACATGGGTTCAAATCGAGGGTCCACTACTTACTTGTTAGATGATTTTAGACAAGTTATTTACAACTTCCAAGTTTCTACTCATCTGTAAAGTGAAGGGACTAATGTCTGAATATCATATATTTACATTTATTCAGGTTAAAACACCTTATATATAAAATCAGATGAGTAAATCATAACATTGTTATTTTGTGAATTTTACTACTTTAGGATGATCATTTGCTTTGCAGTGAAAAAATTAAAATTAGAACAGAAAGAGGAGTGTTTCAATATCAGTGAGAATGTAATTATTGATGTCAGGAGTAATGTTGAGCAGAGGCAGAAGCCTCATTTGTGGCAAGCAAAGATACAAAAAAAATCAATGAACTGGTGAGAAATTCTGCCCCTTAAACTGAAACAAAATGGAGCTCAAAGTAAGTACAAGGAAAAGGTTGGGAAACAGACAGTATATTCCAATATAAAGAAATAAGATCATGAAATTTGGCAGTGATTCCTGACAAAGATATCCTTACAACCCAAGCACTGGTTTTATTGATATTTACATGTATATGACAGTTTTTTACTTTTTTTCCTAATGATTCAGCTTGAAAGCAGTGACAGATTGGTTGCCTCCACGAATCAGTCCAATTCTTCATTCTTCCTGTGTCCACTCCATTGGTAGTTTCTTTCACTAACAAGCAGTGAGACATAGAGGATGCTGTAAACACCCTGGCTGATGAAACAGTGCCAGAGAAGAATGTCTACCTGCTTCCCCCTCATTTGGTTTCCCACAGTAATCACTGGTCCATGAACCCCTCACATATTATTTCTGACCTTAGTGACACATCATTTGTATAGAAGACAAATCTAAACTTGAGAAGAGTTAAGAAATATGCCTAAAATCACACAGCTAGTAAATGGAAGATACTGGGTTTAAACATAAATCTTCTGCCTCTTATGTGAGTTTCCACTAAAATCCTTGTGCTAATAAAATGCTAGAATTAGGGCTAGATTAGATTAATCTAAAATATATTAAAATAATTTAGGTTAATAAACCTTTTAAATGACTGTGTTCATTTAAATTTGGTTTATATGTTTCCCTGTTGCAAAAAAAATATTTTCACACAATACAATGTCATGGATATTACATACTAATTATTGCAGCTCATATGGTGAACCCAGAAAATCTAGGTTCATAAGCATAATCACTAGGTCTGTGTTTCCTCAATGGACTTTAGTTAACAATAATTTTTAAGTGTTAGGTTGTCAGTTGCAGCAAATGGACCACACCAGTGCAAGATGTTAGTAATAGAAGAAACTAGGTGTGGTAAAAAGGGACAGGGGATATATGAGAACTCTCTGTACTTTCTGCTCAATTTTTGTGTAAACCTAAAACTGTTCTAAAAAAAAATTCTACTTTTTTTAAATTCAATGAGGAATCTGGTAGTCTTTTCTGCAAAAGATGCCCCATTTGAGTATCCACATTCAGAAAAACAAATATAGACAGCTCATACTGACAACAAAACAAAACAAAACTGAAAGCATTATATAATGAGTAGAGGGAAAACAATCTTTAAAATCTTAAATGAAATCATTAAGTAAACACCTGTGATTCTGGGCTATGGAAAGGAACAAATGTCACTCAACTAGAAATTATATATAAAAAAGTGACATCTATACATTAGAATATGATTCAGTGGAATACAAATCTATGTTCATGGTTTAGAAGATTCAATATTGTTAAAATGCCAAAAGAATCAGGTAGATCTACAGCTTCAAAACCATCACTGTTAAAATCTCATTTGAATTTTTTTGCATAAATTGACAAGTTGATGCTAAAATTAATATGGCAATGCAAAGGTCCAAGAAGAGTCTAAACAATGTTGAGGAAGAACAACAAAGTGGGAGGGCAAACACCTTCCAATTTTGAAATGTACTACAAGCCTGTAGTAATCTAGAGAGTGTGATATTGGCATTAGGATAGAAATATAGGCCAATAGAATAGAATTCAGATCTATAAATAAACCTGTACATGTTGGTTCAATTGAATTTCTACAACATTGTCAAACTAATTTATTGCTGAATGGTAGTCTTTTCAAAATGTGATGTGAAATTGGATGTCCACATGCAAAATATGAATGCAGACCCTAAATTTCAGCAAACAAAACACTAAAGTCAAAATGGTGGAGATGTAAATGTAAATGTCGAAATTTTTAGAAGAAATTATACATGCATATCTTTGTTCCTCTGACATTGGCAATGATTGTTTGAATACAATAACAAAGGGGAGAGAATTTTAACTCCACCAAAATTAAAAAATCTAGGAGCTTCAAGCATGAATGTCAAGAACATACTCAGGAAAGGCACAAATAACTCAAATATGGGAATTAATAGAAATTTCACTCAAGAATATACATGTGGGAAAGAAGAACATGGGAAGATGGTTGGCACTGTTAGTTTTTTGGAAAATGCAAGTTAAAGTGCCAAGGAGATACCAATTCATACCCACTACAATGGTAATAATGAAACACTCAGAAAATAACAAGCATTTAGGATATAGAAAAACTGGAAGCCCTGTACATTACTAGTGGAAATGTAAGATGTTACAACCACTTTGAAAAAGTTTTCCTGATTAATAAAACATTAAACAAATATTCGGTACAGGATTCTGTACTTGAAAAATTAACTTCTAACCAAATTAAAGACTTTCACCTTAAGTTTTATAGCATCTTTAGTCATAATAGCCTATTAACCTTAAAAACAAAACAGTTAGTTACTTTACCAGAAAGAAAAAAAAAAAAAAACAGGCTTATTTGGGAACAGCAGAGAATTGCAGTCCCAAACAGAGGCCACAGTAAAGCCACACAGGCAAGTTCGGGGGACAAAGAGAGAGCCGCTTTTTCATAGACGAAGCGGCCAAGTTGAGGTCTGTTCCAAACAGAAAGTCCATTGGAGGAAACTGGGAGTCCCATGTCTCGTGGCTTCTCATTGGCTGAGTTGTGACAGTCTCTCATTGGCTGTGCTGTAGCAAGACAGGAGGCAGAAGCCGTCTTTCTACTACTGGGGAGTGAAGTAGCTACTAGAATGTGTAGCGTCTCCCTCTTTAATGAGGTCTGAGATTTATGAGATCGTGAGAGGTTCTGTACCGCTCCTGAGGCTGTGTCAATGAGGTTTCCCTTTATTAATTTTTACAAGCCAAATATTCAGAAAAGGGAAATCAATGGAGACAAAAAACGGCACGAAGGAACCTAAAAAACATTAAGGTAAGAGAAAGAAGCCACACAAAAATAACAAGTATGTGAAATGTCTAGAACAAGAAAATATATAGTAGATTGGTGGTTGTCTGAAGCTGTCAGTGAGAATGAGAAGTAACTGGAAACAGGTCCCAGTTTTCTCTTTGCTATAGTAGTATCATTAAAAATTAGATTTCTGCAATGGCATACAACTTGTATGTATTTTAAAATTAATTGAATTTATATTTAACAACTTAATCTTTTGCTATGTAAATTATACCTAAAAAATTGCTAAACAATTGGTTGCTATACCATCAGTGTAAAATCAGAAATAAAAATTAAGATGACATTGTTGATAGCATGGATCAGAAGAGAATAACTGATAAAAATAAATATAAATATAGCAAAACTTGTACACTGAAAACTATAAAACATTACCAGAAGAAACTGATCTAAATAATCAGAGAAGTATTCCATATTATTGGATTCAAAGAGTCACTATTATTTAGATGTGGATATGACTAATAGATCTAAAAATTCATCCACATTGTTACCAAAATACCACTTTGCATTTTTGCAGGAATTGACAAGCTGAGGGTAAGGTTCATATAGTAATCTTAAGGACTCAGAATAGCCAAAATAATCTTGAAAATTAGGAGGAATTTAGAGAACTTTATCTGATTACAAAACTACGAATCTGTAGTTATCTAGATAGTGTAGTACTGATTTTAGGGTAGACATATAGATTAATGGAACAGAATGGAGAGTCACAGATAAGTCACAGCATGCGGAAAACATTTGCTAATCTTACATCAGGTAAGGGAATTGTAACCAGAATACGTAAAATGCTCTTTCAACTCCAGAAAAACATAAATATCCCAGCTAAATGTGGGCAAAAGATCTGAATAGAAATTTCATCCAATAAGATAAGCAAATGAACCAAAAGCACATGAAAATAATGGGTGATGGATATATATTAAAAATTAGATTTCAGTGAACTTCACAGCTCAGTATATTAATGAAAAGTCTTTGAACTGTCACTTAAAATTGGATAATTTATGGTATATAAATTGTACCTCAATAAAGTTGTATAATAATTTCTATACAGTAGCAATGAGGAACCTGAAAATGAAATTAAGAAAACAGTAACATTTAGAGATAGAAATTTCTTTGTTATGAAATTCATTCATATCTGCTACTTTTATTTCCAATATTTGAATCATGTTTTTGACTCTGTCTCCTTCATTCATTCATTGCTAAAAAAAAAAGTGGAACACTACAGTGTTCTTATAATAACCTAGATTTTTATTAAGGCAGAATTTCTGCTACATTGAATGAAGATAATGAAGGTTTTATATCAGTGCGTACACATGCATTTTAATAGAATATATTATTTTGTTAAAACTTGCATAGGTTTCATAATTTGGCACATATCCTATAGTGACTTCAAATACTAGGATGCTAGATAATGCTTAATACATATATTCCTGATTAGCAGTTAACATTTGATTCAGGATTTTTTGGTGTCACATAATTATCATTTAAACATTGCCCACATTATAAATGTTGAGAAATTAAGCTAAATTCAGGATAACTCAAAATTAGGCTGTGAAATGCTTTATTGATTCAGACTTCTTCATCAACCTGTTCCTTAGTATTCTTAACTATACTATAGAATAATGAGTATTTGGGGTTATTTTTACTTTTTTCTTTGGATCCCAGATGATGATAAAACCACTACAGGTGGCTCTAATACCAAAGGACACTGAACTTTGAACCTAATCAACTTATATCAACCACCTAAAAATGAAAGAACTTAGCTAAAGAAATCTGGCCCATAGCATGCCCTTCCTGTGGTTGTATTTCCTTCACCATCTTTCCTTCACTGAATTCACTGATACCCAAGAGCTGTAAAATCAATTGTATTAGAATATGTGGAACTTTTGATTACCACAGCATGCATGCAAATGATTTAATACATTCACACATTAGCTCAAGAGGTTTATTCAGTAAAGCTCTTCACACAACTTTACCTTTCCAGTTCTAACACCAAGATTGAAATTAGCTATGTCAGTATAATCTCATGAACACACACACACACACAAACACACAATATACTGTATCATCAACAAACCTGGTTCTTAAGGAAATTATGTACTGTCTGACATTTTCACTGCAGGTTCTGCATAATCGTGTTAATTCTCTTCTCAAGTCATGAAAAAATCTTAGTGCTCATGACTTAAAACCCTTTAAGTAAACCCGTTCACCCAGAATTAGGTTATATCTGCCTTTCAGTTCTTATTATGACCTTTTTACAGTAGATTATTTTTTTTATTGCTTTTGTGTTCATACCTTTCTGATCATTTTATCTTTGTTCATACTTTCTGCGTTGGTCTTGAGTCTCTGCTGTTCTTTCTCTCCTTTCAATACATAGTTCACAACAACTTGAGAGTTTTTAGAACTGCTGTTATGTATAATGCACTCAGTAGCCTGTGTGTCTAATATAATAATCTTTTTTGCACAAAAGGGATGTTAAAAACATACAAATAATTGGAAATGTTTTATGCAAATAAAGTATAACTTATTTACACAGTATTCTCAGTTAGGTACTCATTATTTCCAACTAATACTGATCTGATTCTAACTCATTTTCAGTATCTATACAGGCATACAGAGGATATTTTATTTAGCTTAAGCATAAAATCACAAGTTGTTTTGCTTTTGTTTTTATACTTAATGTTACTGTGATTTGAATATATTACCCATTTGCCATCACCGTGGGTATGGGGAGTTCCTACACTTCAGGGGTCACGTTTTCTGATCTTTACAAGTTAGTGCAATAAAGATTTTACAAGTTTTAAATAGAGGAGGATTTGTGAAGCTCTAGAGGATTTTAATTTAATCTGAAAATCACTGTAAGAACAAAAATAATTTTGAAAGGCTTGAATTTTCACTGATAACTAGTCAAGACATTGTCAAGAGATGTGTAAACACCATACAAATACTTTCCTATTATCCATCAGCATTTTTTGTTTGTTTTGCTGTCCCTGCACAGATGAATAATGTTTAATAATCCTTCAAATCTATTTGAAATTGTTAATACTTGCTACTTGCTAATCAGCAATGCTAAGATACTCAGATCCTTTGATACTGTTATCAATAAATAATACTTAAAACAATTTACCTAGATGCCAACAGTATGTCTTTATTCTTGAAATGACATTGATTACAAATGCCAAACAGCAGAAATACCTCCTTCCTTGGGTTTCTTACGTGTTAATTTAAATTCTAACTCATTCACACTAATTTTCCTCATTTTAGAGTATTTGACAACAGAGCATCTAAACCTATGAAGGCCACAGATTCTTTCCTCCACAGTTCCTATTCATTTTCCTGCTTGATTTGGGTAGTTCATTTGAAGCAGAGGTCACTTTTTGTTGGAGGTTGTCTGAATAGATGACACTTCAAAACTTAAAAAAAAAATGGTATACAAATGGGGGTGAAAAACCAAGACAGAAAGAAGGAGACTGGCACTGCTTGCAGCTAGCCACACCTTCCACTTCAACACTCAAACCATCACTGTGCACATTCTCCATCATGCCATAAACCTAAGTAAGTAAAGCCCAAGTAGACAAGAGTGGAAATCTATTCAAAGCTAGATGAAGTGCTTAATTTTTATATTAAATGACATAATTTGATGTATTGTAATTTAATACCAAAGTATTTCTTAAATGGTTTTACTATAATCATATATATTAAGCAATTTAATTAGTCTGATTTTCTTTCCCTTCACCAATTATATAGTATTTTACAAAAACTTAGGTAGCCTTTATGCATTTACTACTTGAAAAATAACTTTTTCATCATGTCTTTTATTAATAAATGGTGAACATTCCAACTCCATCTTGCATGTATTTGTGAAAAAGAGTGCATATTTTCTTGTCTTATGCATACAGATGATTGAACAGTTTATTCTCTCTTTGAGGTAGCACACTATTTCTTACTGATAAGATTTTGTATTACACAAATAAACTGGTATGTTAAACTGATATAAAATGTTTAAAGAAAACATTTAAGTAAAAATGTTTAGGTCAATGCAATGTTGTTTCAAATGCTGTCTGAAAAAGCAGCTGCCAGATTCCAGATGATAGGTACTTGGGGTTTTATGTTATGACTGAATTAATAAAACCACATACAGAATGGAGACACAAAAACACACCACACCACACACACAAACACACACACACACACACAAATTAAAAACAAGACAATTTGGAATTAATGTCTTTCAGGTACAGGGAGCTTGCTTGAAACATAAATAAGACACTATTATAAATGCAGAGTGGTAATCTCAAAATAATAGATTATGTGATCTTGACAGATGCCTTTCTTGACATAGTTTAGAATATTAGTGAGGTAAAACTGACATGTGAATTAATCTAATATCTTGCAGTAAA
This sequence comes from Manis javanica, assembly GCF_040802235.1. Taxonomy (NCBI): domain Eukaryota; kingdom Metazoa; phylum Chordata; class Mammalia; order Pholidota; family Manidae; genus Manis; species Manis javanica. The sequence goes on along the minus strand of NC_133174.1, from coordinate 20,365,080 downwards.
GGGAAGTTGTCCTCCACATTTTCTCACAAGTTCTTTCTACTAACATTATAAAACCCTAAAATAAGATAGTTCATTGAAAATACTTTCAGATTTTTATAAAGGAGCATTCTCAATGTACCAAGTATAACCATATTCAAAAATCAGATTTTTACTCTTGTTATTGTTGAAGTTGTTGAATGTCTCTTGTGATTTGACTCAAATAGATGTCTACATTTTCATTCTATATACTTGAAAATATTATAATATCATATCTAAAGGTGAGTTGTATAAAAAGAATAAAAATAAGCAAAATGAAAATGTCAAGAAATTTAAATGAGTAAAATTAGCTCTTTTTCATGGAACCTAAAGGAATTAATATTTTCTGAGCACTAAAGTTTGGAATTAGCATTTGATCCATTGACTTATCACTGAAATGTAAAAAATATTTGGCATTCTGTTTTCCCCTTGTACCCAAATTTTCAGATAAGACCATGTTAAACACCAAAAACTAAAAGAGTTGTTGTATTTCTAAAATTTATTCAATTTGTTGTATAATAATTAGCAATGTTAATCTGGGATGGGAAAAAAGTAGGTTTCATTTAGAAAAGCATAATTCAATTGAAATTTCCAAAACTTCATTAAATATCCAGTGTATGTCAAGGGATGTGGGAAATAGAAACAATAAAATGAATAGCATATGCTCATGGAAAACTAAGCTTACCAAACTAAGTTATTTAAAATATTTTAGAGTGGAAATGCTTACCTCACCAAGGTCACAATTGACAAATTCATCTAATCAAGATCACAGACGACACATCTAGAATATGTCCAGACCAACTCTTTGCTAGTTGACTACCCAAAAAAAGCAAAATAAATAAATCCAGTTAAGGAGATTATTAATGGTAAATCCAACATGACTGTCCTAGCAAATAGACTTCTCTATTATTTTACCAAAGACATTAAAATTCAACACATCCAAAATGAACTATCTTCCTTTTGAAATCCATTCTTTCTGTAGTTTTTCTAACCCAGTAAGTAGCATCATCATTCACATTTTTGCCAAGAAAAATCAATTATGCCATCTCCCTTACCCCATCTGATTGACCGACCCCCTTATCCAAAGTATCACTAAACACTTCAAATAGCTTTAGGATTTTATCTAACATTGCCCAAAGTAGCATCACTTTTTTACTACAATAACATTTTGTCTTATACTTATACTTATACTTTTACTTATACTTATACTTCTTCCTAATTTATTCTCCACATTTTAAAACTTTAATATATATCTAAAAACTCACATATTTAAAGATACACACATTTGAATATGTCACCCTGTTGCTCAAAACCACTTGCTCAAAAACCCATGAAAGGCTTCCCATTGTTCTTAAGATAAAAACAAAAATTGTTAATCCTGTAAAATTCAATATCCTCTCTACTTCATCTCCCCATAGTTTTCCAAACTTCAATAACACTGACCTTCTAGTTTTGGAAAATTATCAGCATACATTCTTCCTGGAATATTCTCCTGTCTTACCCTATTTTGATTTAGTTCATACACATTAATATTTCAGACTTCAGCCCAAATGTAACATCTTCAAAGAAAGCCTCTGAGACTCAACCCACCAGGTTGAGTGTCCTAGTGTAGCAATCAGGCACCAGTTAGGAAACAGAACTCACGCTATGTAGGTCAATAGACTGGAGCTGGAGTAAAGCCTAGGGAAGAAGTAGTGTCACCATATGTCAGGAATTGGAGTCACCAAATGGATACTTGAACCACAGGGGTAGAAGCTGCCTGGCTGGAACTACAGCCAAAGAGGAAACAGAGCCACCACCAAGAGACCCTCCTAAAGCAAAGAGAGAGAGGAGGGTTATCTTGGGCTCATTCTGCTTTAGACCCTCCAACCTTCTGCCCCTGCCTACCATTAATGAAACCCATAAAGAAGCCAGATGTCAGAAAAGCCTGCACAGTGTTGTTTGCAGGATTAGTCCTATAATATAAAACAGAGCAAGGAAGGGAAGAAAATGGATATAAGAGCAAACAGGCAACTTACTGGCACATTCGGTTATATGCTTGCAAACATTTTCTAATTTGTCTTCCCAGAACTCTTCATGAATGATCTCTGGTTTCCCCAATAAAGTGTTAGCTCCATAGGAGAAGAATCACCAATGTCGCTTTAGTATTGTAACTCTAATGCCCAGCGTGGTCCTCAAGAAATACATTGAATAACTATAAAAAATCATTGAATCAATTAAGTAACTCTTGTGATATTTAAAACAATGTTTTAACCACTGTAACAAAATTAATCTGGCAATGGATTTCAAGTATTCTAAACATATTTGGGTCCAAAAATACTTTTTTAGTATCTTAGGAAAGCCATGAACTCTTCCACCAGAAATATGCACAAAGGCACACATCTTCCACTGATTTTTTTGAATAGGGGGCTCATAGACAGGCTGAAATCCATCCAGGAATTTCTTGTACTTCTAATCTAGAATCAATATGACCCTCTCCAGGTGATGTAGAATTGTGTGGTGTATTTTTGTTTTCCCTGTATCTGGGACCCACTACTGTCATTTCGTGGGAGGGGACCAGGTAATATCAACTTTTGCAGAGAAAAATTTTCCCACCCAAAATGCCTATAATAATCCATCATGAATCTCAGGATCTCAGATTAAAATTACACTGGAGAGGAAAATTACTTGTCCATGAAATTAAAAATGTTCCCACTTTCTTTGGTTACATAAAAATTCACCATGAGAACAACCTGATTTTTTTTTTGTAATCTTTTTTTTATTTTGCTATCATTAATGTACAATTACATAAACAACATTATAGTTACTAGACTCCCCCTGTTATCAAGTCCCCACCACATACCCCATTATCGTCACTGTCCATCAGCATAGTAAAATGCTATAGAATCACTACTTGTCTTCTCTGTGTTATACTGCCTTCCCTGTGCCCCCCACCCCCGACATTATATGTGCTAATCCTGATGCCCCTTTTTCCCCCTTATCCGTCCCTTCTCACCCATCCTTCCCAGTCCCTTTCCTTTTGGTAACTGTTAGTCCATTCTTGGGTTCTGTGAGTCTGCTGCTGTTCTGTTCCTTCAGTTTTTGCTTTGCTCTTATACTCCACAGATGAGCGAAATCATTTGATGCTTGTCTTTCTCTGCCTGGCTTATTTCACTGAGCATAATACGCTCTAGCTCCATCCATGTTGTTGCAAATGGTAGGATTTGTTTTCTTCTTATGGCTGAATAGTATTTCATCCTGTATATGTACCACATCTTCTTTATCCATTCATCTACTGATGGACACTTAGGTTGTTTCCATTTCTTGGGTATTGTAAACAGTGCTGCGATAAACATAGCGGTGCATATGTCTTTTTCAAACTTGGCTGCTGCATTCTTAGGGTAAATTCCTAGGAGTGGAATTCCTGAGTCAAATGCTATTTCTATTTTGAGTTTTTTGAGGAACCTCCATACTGCTTTCCACAGTGGTTGAACTATTTTACATTCCCACCAGCAGTGTAGGAGGGTTCCCCTTTCTCCAGATCCTCGCCAACATTTGTTGTTGTTTGTCTCTTGGATGTTGGCCATCCTAACTGGTGTGCAGTGATATCTCATTGTGGTTTTAATTTGCATTTCTCAGGTAAATAGGGATGTGGAACATCTTTTCATGTGCCTGTTGGCAATCTGAATTTCTTCTTTGGATAAGTGTCTATTCAGCATCTCTGCCCATTTTTTAATTGGCTAATTTGCTTTTTGTTTGTTGAGGTGCATGAGCCCTTTATATAATTTGGATATCAACTGTTTTCGGGTCTGTCATTTATGAATATATTCTCCCATACTGTAGGATGTGTTTTTGTTCTGCTGATGGTGTCCTTTGCGTACAGAAGCTTTTTGTTTGATATAGTCCCACTTGTTCATTTTTGCTTTTGTTTCCCTTGCCCAGGGAGATATGTTCATGAAGAAGTTGCTCATGTTTATGTCCAAGAGATTTTTGCCTATATTTTTTTCTAAGAGTGTTATGGTTTCATGACTTACATTCAGGTCTTTGATCCATTTGGAGTTTACTTTTGTGTATGGGGTTAGACAATGATCCAGTTTCATTCTCTTACATGTAGCTGTCCAGTTTTGCCAATACTGGAGAGATCAGCCTGATTTTAAAATGGCTTCTGGGACTATATACATGTTCCAAGTTTATAAAAGTTTAATTTATATAAGTGCTTTCACTGAGCTTTGATAAATTTACAGAGAATAGAAATGTAAAAACATAAAATGCAATATAGTACTGAATATTTATTTGTGATTTCATTAGTTACTTGCTCCTCCATGGTAAATTATTCCAAAACTTAGTGCCTTGAAATACATGTATTAGCTCATAGAACCTGGGTCAGGAATCCAGGTGCAATTTCCATGTTTTCTCTGGCTCATGGACCACCAGGCTGTAATCAAGGTGTTGAATCTGATGTGACAGCTCTACTGGAGAAGGATCTGCTTTCAAATTTGCATGGTTGTAATCAGAATGCAGTTCCTTAAAGGTTGTTGGACACAGGGCTTCAGTTTCTTGCTGGCTGTTGATCAGAGGCTACCCTCAGTGCCTTGCCTCATAGGCCTCTCCATATGGCATCTTGTTTCATCAGATCAAGTACGTGCGAAAAAAGCCAGAGAGTACCAGAATGAGAGAGTAAGCAAGACAAAAATAAAAGTCTTTTATAGAAGTGATGTCACCTCACTTTTGCCATATTCTGTTCTTTAGTGGCAAGTTATTAGATTGAGCCTGTACACAAATGAAGAGGTGACACAAAGGCATAAATACCAAGAGGCAGGACCACTGAGAGTCATTATAGGAAGCTCTGTACTACAGAGATGAAGCTATAAAGGCAAAAAGAAATACGTTTCTTGAAAAAGTTTATTTAACGGTAGTTGTATTTTGGCTGTTGAGTGGTCAAACTTTTATTCCTAATTTTTTAACAATTAACTCTTCTTCAAAAGACAACTATATAAATACTTCCTAAGGTTTCTCTCCATTTTCACTGTAGAAACTCCCATCCTCTCTGTATCTGGGCATTCTTTTAATGGCACATTTAAAAAGAAGGGATTATGTTTTAAAAGGGAAGATGTAATAAACTTGAATGAATTATTACAGAACAGTTTGACTCTCTTAACTCCTGGTAGTGATAATATAATTTTACCTGTGAGAAGACCTTTACAACACATTAGCTTATGAATCATGTATCTTTCACACAAAAAAAGCAAATGCAATTCTAACTCTTTATGGGTGAGACACCCTATATTTGTTTCTCTTAAAACCAGGTAGAGATGTCTTCAGATATTTCATTACTCTTAAAGAATTAAATGGCTCCAGCAAAAGTCAACTTTCTCTTCTCAGCCAGCAAGTAAAAAAAAAGCACTTCCTAATTCATGAATCTACTCTCCAGCATGTATATACTTTAATAACAAGAAGAAGAAATTCTCATTTTCAAAATGATCTTTAATTTTGTACCTCCCACATAATTATAACTGCTACTGTTCAAAGAAAGGGTGGGTGCTAATACTATATTTTAGTTCAAATTTCTGTCTTACTTGGAGGTATAGGGTTAACAATATTTAAAGCTCTGCCTTCCTGGACATCAAGTCTAAAAATATCCATCCCCAAAATAAGAGAATGGCAAAGCAGAATTGGACACATGAGACCAAAGCTTCATTGAAAATCATAGTTAGAAAGTGACTTCAATTAAATCAATGGGGTCACTGCAACCAGGCCACATGTCCCTATTTGGCAAGCTAACAATCTGTATCCTAGTATTTTGGTTTTGAAAGTAACTGGAAGATGTATTGTGGAAGGATTACTTGAAGTTTAAAATGTTAGTTGTCTTTGAATGACTGAACATAGGGTCATTAACATTGCTTTATTACTAAAACTCATTGACACCTCCCCTCCATACACTGTGTGCCCTAAAATATAGTGTCTGAAGATTGTGATGGCTGATGGAAAAATGGGTTTGGGATCTTCTAGAAAAAAGGTTTAAAGAGGAGCATTGAGTCAGCAATAGAATACTGGTCAAAAGCCTGCACAGACAGAGGTCTAAACAAAGTCCAAGGGGAGCAGCAACACACACACACACACACACACACACACCAACTATGATAATTTTTTTACCATTTTGCCTAGAATCATTTCTGTTCATTCCTTCTCAGAACATGGAAGTCCAAATTCCAGAGCTCCCCAAACCCATCACATGCTATCTTAAATCTACTCCAGGAAAGCAGGATGTTATGTCCTACATACTGCTCTCACAACTCTTCAGGAAAGGAAAGGTAGAGGAGCTGGGAAAACAATTCCAGCTATTGTCCACCATTGTTCCCAGGAATTTAAGGGTGAGGAAAGAAGACAGAATGTATTATTCTTCTTTCAGTGAGTTGCCTACCTTCAACCTGTCCTAGGGAGTAACTACAGGTAGCCGGAGGAAGAGGTGGGCAGCAATTCTCACCTTTGCCATTCACAACTTCTGAAACAGTTTTATCTATTTATGTATTGGTAGAGAGTTTGGCTGGAATCCAACGGAGGCAAACGTACAAAAGCAAGAAAAGCAATACTGCCAGAAGATGAAAGGCACAGGAGGTAAAATTAATCTCACTTGCCAGTCTTGCAGTGGTTCTTTATTACTATGCATTGACACCTCTCTCTTTAGCCTTGAGAGCTACCTTGAGGTTTTCTGATGGAACAGCTCTAGGGCATGAAAATATTCAGTTCATTGTTTCTAAAATCCTTCCAAACACTGTAGAACATCACTGTGTTACATCCACATAAATAGAATGAAAAGATTAAATAATCATTGTATCACACCACAGCCCTAACATTGTGATATTCATTCTTAGAGGTACCTCAACCTCAATTCTTCTAAACTAACCTTTTCCCTAAATTTGCCCTTCTTTCTAATTGAAAGACATCGCCATCTATCAAGTTGGTAATTATTTTTTATTGTCTCCACTTGCCCTGATCACCCTCATTCTAATCCTTCAGGAAGTTCTGTTAATTAAAATCTTTAAACGTCTCTTCAAGTTATCAACTTCTTAACACTCACTGCTAAAATTGTAGTTCAGATCACAGCCGTCTCTCACTAAGATTTATGCAACATTCTTTACTAAGACCCCTGGTTTACACTCCCTCTCCATTCTTCACACAATTGTAATGCAGAAAGGATGTTTCCCAGGCTCATCCTTTCAAGTTTACTTAGTTTAATAATCTTCATGACCTGGGACCTACTTTTCTTCCTAGCTGTGGTCCCTTCTCTTGCCCCTTTGCTACCCTCCCACACACTTATTTGTAATCCTGATTATACTTTAAGATACAATTTAATCATGATTTCTTTGGGGAAGACCTCCCTAATATGTCTAGGTTGTCTTGTGTGCCCTTATCAGATGCTTACATTACAGGTGTTTAATTGTTTCCCTTGAAGGCCAAGGGTTCGAGAGTGACTAAGGGTGAGCATTCACCTTTGCATTTCTAGCAAATTTCCTGGCGCACAGGAGCCACTCAGGAAATACTCACTGGATGCTTAAAATAACTTCATTAAACTTGCATAAATATCAATTAACAGTTTTAAATATCTAATCATTGACAGTGTGTTAGTTTGCATTTAAACTCTACTGCAATTACTTTTGTTAGTTGAGCATGAAATTCATTCTCTGATATTTTCAGCACTTGTATGGCAAAATTTAGGTGGAAAGATATTTTAAACTTTATCTCCCAGGTCCAGTCTCCAAGAGAGATCTTACTATTTTTCCAATCCCATCAAAGGAAACTGAAGCAAAAAAAGGAGTGGGTGACTTACCCAGATGACACACTGACAATCCAAAATAAACCCAGGATTAATCCTCTGAATATTCTGAGTCCAGTACAGTTGCTTAGCTCCTAAGCTGTGCTCTTTAACATTCATGAGGGAAATGTATTTTGCAAAACTGTAGACCTTTGAAGATGAATGTTACTTTTGCTTATAAAAGGTGTGTAGATATCTTCAAATATAAATTGGTTCTGGACTGGAAAAATATAGGAAAATTTAGAAACTTTGGAAAGTGAATTGACAACTAAAGAAACTGTATGTGATTTGGGAAACATGACTTTGGTGATCAAAATGTCCTTGTGGGAAATTTCACAACTATGGGTTAGAGTACTTACCTCTAAGGTAAGTGGGTGTCATGAACCTGGTGTTCTCAGCAATTTAGAGTCCTTTTGTGTAAGTAGTACCTAAGAAAATGTTGAGACTGCACAGATGAACTCCGCTCTGGACTCAGGCTGTAAAGTGAAACTGTGCAACTTGACCTCTTTTCACAAGAAAACCAATTAACTGCAAGGGTATTGAGAAAGGGCAAGATGAGCTGGAGCACCCAGGGAGGCTCCTGGGGAGTACTCCTACTTCATAGCACTCCCACTATTGTACTCCAAACAGCCCTTAGACCAGCCCCTCCTGTGAAGCCACCCAGTCAGAGAGCCAATCCTGGGATCCCTTTCTTTGAGGCTCTCCTTTGCTTCCCTCACCTCAGATAGTGCCAGGCCAGGGAAGTAGAGAGAGAACTTTCATGCCTCTTCTGTGCCTCTCTCAGGTCTGTAAACAGCTCACTGTGCTCATGGCTCACACATCCAAGCCTTGGTAAATCTGCATTTAACACCTCGGCTCTCATCCAACAGCACCAAAAAGCCTTCTGTTTCTTGGACCCTTTCCCCTTACAATAGAGTGAAGTGTGTTAAAGAACACTTCTGTTGATGTTCAGCTATAAGATTTTTAAATGAAGCAACGTGTTTAAAGAATAACTTCACCTGGCACCAGTCTAAGGGTTCTATACCTGTTACCTCTTTTAATCCCACAACAACCAAATGATGTAGGTAATGGATCCATGTTAGAGATGCATAACTCGAGGCCCAGACATAGTAGGTATCTTGTCCATGTCACATGACTAGTGTCTGGCAGAGCCTTGGTTTCAGCTTGCAGTATCTATTTTTGTGTTTGAGCTTAACCACCAAGTCCACTTCGTCTCACATACAGGCTAGATATGCGTGTCTGTGTGGGTGAGATATAAATATAGATGCAAATGTAGACATAGATGAGTAGAGCTATCTGCCACTATGTATTTGCTTTTAAATATAAAGTAAATAGTAAACACATATCATTGCACTTTTTTCAATGTGCTCTTTTATTATCCTTGTAATTTTTCTTCTTTTAGTACCCTCTTTCACTAACTAGGTTTCTTCCTTTCTTTCCTTGAACTATTTTCTATGTGGAGATAATTGCTTCTTGTACCGTGAGCCACTGACACTTCCCCGAAATAACTGAAAAGACCTGAGGGACAGAGGCCTTAGGTGTTAAAATACCCTCAGGACTCCAATTGAGCGTGAACATTAGAGCACAAGGGAATGGATATGCATTATCATTTTTCTTTGTTTTCCTTTGCTGATTATTCTTAATAAATGGCAAACACTCCTGTAAGTGTGTGCCCAGAGCAACCTCAAGAATATTGCAAAAAAAGGCATATTTTTCCTATCGTTTTTCCATTGTTAAATGAAAGAGAAACACAGGCTTATACTGCTGAGGGCAACATAAGTACACATGACACGGAGACTGGATAATTAAATAGGTGTAATTTAGACTAATGGAGCACTTTTGTATAGATATTTAGAATTGCTACGTATTAAAATAATATTTCTCTTTGAGATATGCAACTGGAGTTAGTTGTTGTGAAGAAAGCAAATGCAACAGAAAAAGTTACATTAACAGTCAGTTACAAAAGAGATCCTAAGTGCAACGAATGGTCAGGTCAGTTATGTTTGGCCCAAGGAAGGCTGGCGCTTACCTTCAGATGAAAGAAAGCAATTCAGCATTTGTGAGTCCTCATCTCAGCCTCTGTCAGTGAACAGAGAATAAGAGGAAATTAAAATAGGAAGGTTTATTTGAGAGAAAAGGCAAAAATGTGTCCCACTGGTGCAAGCTGAATGATAGTAGAAAATATTATCTGTGAAAATTATCTTTTTACCTGGAGGCCTTTAAAGTTAGAGCAAAGAAGAGCTGCTCAGGATAATAAAGCCAGGTTATGTAATCCAGTTCTAGCTGTAGATGGCATGTGCTTATGTGTGTGTGAGAGAAGAGCTAGGTATCAATTAGATATTCTTAAATGGAAAATTCTAAAAGGGGTCTTCCAACTGCATTAAAAGCGATACTGCTTGAGAATGAATGGCAGCCTCCATATGCAATTATTATGAGAATGATCCTAGTGAAGAACATAAGAGACAAATGACTATCAAACCTGTGTTTACAAACATATTTTAAGTATCCAGAGTGGCAAGAAATACAGAAAGAAAAAAGAACAGACATTTGGAAGGACAGAAACGTGTGAAAACTGAAAGGGGCAAGATATTGCTGAAGGCAAGTTCAAGTAACACATCAGAGGCTTGAGAAAAAAAGAATTAAACTCAAGGTTAGTTTATCTCTTTTTAGTGCAAAACTAGTAAGTAGGATAGGGATGCTGCTATTTAGGGGGGCAAATACTCTAAGGAAGAGAGCTGACCAAGTAGGAACACTTGATATCTATTTGTTCTCCATGATTTCAAATAAGAAGAAAAAGGGACAGGAAAGGTGGATATAGAGACATATTTGCTTGTCCCAAAGTGCTTATGATTCTAGACGTGATGATTTTATAACATAGGTATATAACAGAGCTTAATATCTATTTAAAGAAAAGGAAAAGAGAATGGTGACGTGCTATGTAGCAAAGAGCTTAAGTGCACATATTCTTGGTAGTGTAACTATTAGGGTTCAAACTTAAATTCTGAATGTTTACATACTTACTGTGGAAACTTGGGCAACTCTGCTAACCTCATTATCCCCATGCAGAAAGGAGTTTAGGAAAGAACTGAAAAAATCTGGTTAGTGAAACCAGGCTGAAGTAGCAGATTTTAATATAATGAAGAAGGATTTGATTATTTTTATAATGCAGTATTTCCACTCTAGAATTGAACATCATTCACTAGAGATAGAGACAGATAATAGATAGGGATATATGTGTATATTTATATGTTTATATTAAATATATATGTGTTTCTGTATATATAAATTTCTATCTACTTATCTATCTATCTTTTGCTACAGGTACAACTATCTATTTATAATTGGGAGATACCATGTCTAGAGATTAAGAGAGCAAGGCATCCATGACCTTGACGTTCCTTATTTTTGGTGTAACCTAGTTTCTGTATCAATAAAGTGACACTAATAATAATATCTGCCTTATGAGCATTAAGTGAGAGCATCTATGGAGTACTTAGAATGGTGCCGGCCACACAGTAAACACTGTCAATTGTTAAGAGCTGGTTAATGAATGAGTCTTCATATTGTATCTCTACCATGTACCAGGTTCTTTTCTAGTGCCTGGAAATATAACAGTGAACATAAACATTTTCACTCTCATTTTAGAGTAATATCAGTGTTATTGTTAAAGTTATAAATTTGATTCTTGTTTTGAGAGTCTGCTTGATTATTTTGAGATGGGGTAAATTTGAGTACATTTAATTGAAGGGGGAAAATAAATTGTTCCTAGGCAGAGTTTAAAGATTGAAGCCATGGAAGGAACAATTTAAGGCATAAGAGGTTCTAGAAGGCCAGAAATGGCATGATACACAGAGTACAAGTTAAGAGGTTATTCTTGAAGAAGAGAAAGCTCACTCCTTTTTCTAAGATGGAAGGGAGAAAGGTAGTAATTGCTAAATGTATTGATAAGGTTGTTTGAAAATAGAAGGTGATACTTGAATTGTTCTTTATTGGTGAAATATTAGATGAAATCTTTTGCTGAAAGATAAGTGGTGTGGAATGAAAGAGCTGAGAAAGTGTTGATAGTTAGACTATCAAATTTAGATAAGAGGGAGACTTGACTGTGAGTTTCAGTGTGGGCTAAAACACAAACCTGTTGATAGGTGATGACATTTCAGTGAAATCCATTTAGTGAAATGTTTCCTTACAAATGTTATCCATGTCTCTGTGGCACATAGAAAGAGTGATCTTTACACATTCTCTCATGAGTGCATTCATCAAGTATTCACTAAGTGCCTCCTGTCTTCTAGGTAATGTGGTACAGAGGAAAATAAGACTGGCCAGGACCCATCTTTGCCTTTGGTGGGGTGAGGGAGTAGAGTGGGAGTAGAATAAGATAATAAAATTAAAGAAATAATGTGGTAATTCTAGATTGTGAAAATTCTATTGAGAAGCTAAAACAGAGTGATGGTTGAGAGCATGAAAGAAAGGGGAGCTATCTTAGTTGGGCAGATAAATACTTTTTGAGGGACTGATTTTTGAGACTTGATGTGAGTGATGATGAGGGGGATGTGAAAATGTTGTGGCACGGAGCTTTAGTCAGTGAATAGAGCAGCAACAGAGGTCTTAGATGGCAAAAAACATATTCAAGAAGGCCAGTGAGCTGGTACAAGGTGAGGGGGAAGGTCCTGGAGATGAGCATGGGGAGGTGAGGCCTTACAGGATGATGTTAGCAGACCTGGACTAGTAGAGGGGAACATGCAAATACTGCGTGCTACAGGGAAGGACCTCTGAGAGAAAAAAAGGGGGTTGCTAAAACAACCGATTCCCTTTTTAACTATTTTCCTGGAGAAAGTTCTAATAACAAATGTCACTTAGTGTTTTACTATAAATGAATGTGCAGAAACCCTGGTTAATAGAAACCTTGGATGATACAAGTTCAAATATGCTGGTTTTACTATATCAGACATGAAAAGAGGACTGTAAAATTTGTCTTTTTTGAACCACTTTGTGCATTTTTAAGCAGTAGGTGATGAGAACTGAAAATAATTACTGGTAGTCATTCTCAACTGGGGATGATTTTTGGCCCCCAAGGGGGCATTTTGTACTGTCTGGCAACATTTTTGGTTGTCACAACTGGGAAAGGAGGTGCTAATGGCATCTACTTGGTAGACAACAACTCTTCTGCTCTCAGTAACCAACCAGCCAATCAACCAAAACAACAAATAAATACACAAATGTAGGAGATCTTAAGGTATGGGGTCCTTACCAAACTCTCTTTATAGAGTTACAAGGTTATGCAATACAGATTGATTGCGAAGACCTTTTATCTGTTTTACATGATATTGTATATGCCACCTATATGTCTGAAATTTGCTAATTTAAGGTTTTAAAAATTATTCTTTTACATAACTATAAACAAAAGCTTGGTACTTTTCTGAATGATGTTAGCATGCAATTCAAACATACATTTCTACACCACCATGTCAAATCTCTTGCCTAAGACAGTGACAGCAAGTCAGTAACAAAACACAAAAGGTTATTTTTCAGAAGGAACAAACCAGATCTTCACACTTCAAGCAGTAATATATCTAAAACCAATGCAAGCCAAGGTGTTTGAGATCTTCCCCTATTTGTCATGAAAACACTTGTTTTTTTTTTTTCTGTTTCTGACTCAATCCAATTATCCCAACAAAAAACAAATATATCTGATACTCCTTAAAATGCCAGTCGAATTAAGGCAAAAATGTTAAGTTGAAATCAGTTGCCACCTAAAAAAATGAAAATTTGTATTTCAGATGTAAATATATCCAGTACTGTACTGAGGTTACAAAGATGATTACTATCTCTAAGCAAAAATTGAGCAGTTTTTAACTCCAGATTATGCTCATTGTTTTTAAATAATACGGTTGTGGGATAATTAGTAAGTAGTCAGCTAATGTTATTGCTGGAGATCTACATAGGAACAGGAAATAATATGGTCTATCAGGATAGAAAAGAAGATCTGTGATTTATGGAATTAAAAACAAAACTCAAAAAGCGTCTAGAAGTAACTATTGGAACAGAAGAAGAAGAGAGAGCCAAAGTCAGAAATTTGTGTGTGGTCAAGAGAACAACATTCCTTCCCTACTTTTTCTCCTTTAAATCCCTGTGGTGTGAGCAAAAGATTTTGGAGCTTCCAAGAAAGCCAGGCACTCAGTGGAGAATGTGGTGGTGCTAACAGAAACTGCCCGTGGTTCCAAGAAAATACTTAAAAGTGGTTCTTACCTCTGAGAATTGGGTAGTTAGTAGCCAGTACTGCTACAATGCACACATAACAGGGTCACATTTTCAGCTGAGAACAAAAGGTTGTAAATATCCACACATTCTAATCTCCTGTATATAGGGTGACCATATGTCTCTCTTTGTCCATTAAAGTTCTGGGTTATACCTGTTTAATCCAGGCTATGGAAGATTGCATTATGTCCCCAGTGCTTCATCCTTCCCTCAAACCACACCCCCTGCGGTGTAATTCTGCTATGATCCCCTACTGGAGGTGGGGCATACTTTCCCATCCCTTAACTCTAGTCTTGGCCGTGACCTTGTTTTAGACAGATGTGACTCAAACAGAAGCTTGTGTGGACTGGAAATATTCATAGTAGGGAGTTAGGGTTCTTTCATACCTGAGAGTTGACAGAAAAGCTGTAGTTTCTGCCTCAGGTTTACCTCAAGGTTGGTGAAGAAATGTTTGACAGAAATGAAGGAAAGCATCCAGCTTACTCAATAAAATAGTTTTTCATGCAATTAAAACCCTAAAACAGGAGAATATTGCTTCCTTGTTCATATCAATAAGAAGAAAACTATCCAAAAGAGGATTGGAACAGCAAGGGTAATGCCAGATGTATCTTGTAAATTAGAAGTATCTCCTGTTTTATTAGCAGTGCTTAGTATAGTGCCTGTACATATTGGTTGCTCAAAAACTGCATGAGGAATACATGGATTATTGAAAATTATCCTATAAAAGAATGTATTTATTTATGTAATTATTCAATAAATAATTGTTGAGAAACTACTATGTATCATGCCTTATGGAAAGTACCAGGCACACAGCAGTGAGAAAAATGAACAGATAAATCATAGACCTTGTACGGCTGATAGTCTGGTTGCAGAAAAGAGAATAAATGAAGTACAGAAGAGTCAGATGATACCAAGTGCTATGGAGAAAAGATACATCAGAAACAGATGGATGGGAGGTGGATGCAAGGTTTCACTGGAAAAAAAAATGGCACTTGAATAATTTAATGAAGTGAGGGTGTGAGCCATGCAGATATTGAGAAACAGTGTTCCAGGTAGAAGAAAGGGCAGGTGCAAAGGACCTGAGGCATAAGTGTTCTTGATGTGCTTCAAACAAAGCAAGGTGGCTTACTATGGCTGGAACAGAATAAAGGAGAGAGAGATTATTAAGTGAAGAGCTCAGGTAGGTCAAGGGGGCCAGGTTTTAAAAATTTAGGATTTATAAGCCATGGTTAGGACTTTGGCTTTTATTGTAAGTAAGGCAGAAACACATTGATTTTAAGCAGAGGAGTGGGAAAATATGACATGCTGTAAGTGAATCCTTTCTGGCTATTGTGTTGAGGGCGTACTAGTAGGGGGAAACAGTAGAAGCCAGAGGAGGTGACTTACAGACTTCCAAATCAGAGATGGTGATGGCCAAAGAAGGCAACAATCCACAAAATAAGTTATCTGGAGAACTTGCAGAACATACATACGTGTATTTCATGAATGATTTTACAGTTGAAAATTTTAGAGCAGATATATTTGAATAGTTCAGTTTTAAAAACTATTTTGTAATCTTAAAAATCACCTTGGTCTTCCCACTGTGAAGTGTTTTCTCCTTTTTTATAAAGAATATTTATATCTCTAAATGTTCTGTATGTATTCATGCAGTTTGAGTTACCTGTACCTAAAATTCAGAAATATATGACTCATTCCTTTATTGTCTTCTAAAATAACTCTGAGAAACATCAAAGTCAAGCCCTTTGTAGTCCTAAAATGTGGAAGAATTATAAGGTCCTGATCTAAAACACTCCTTTTTGCAGCAGAGTCATCAGAACTACTTCTTACCACCCTAAGGTCATGAGGAGGAAGCACGAGATAGACAGTCATCCAAAACAGAAAAGGCATCTGAGTCCTAAGATGAAATCTACCCATTTTGATTTTGCACTGGCCTCAGTGATTTTCCTTCACAAAATAAAATGAAGAAACATCAAGTAGCAGTGATAGTTGGGATAGAAATCACATTGCTATAAACATTTGCTATCACAACACATGCATAGCCTAAGAGAAAACACTGCATATCGGGAACAGCAGAGTGGAGAGTTGGAACTACACAGGCCAACTTTTCAAATCAAGCAGAGGTTTGAACCCAATGCTTGATTCAGTTTTGGAGTTTCAAGTTTTTTCTTCTCTAATATGGTAGTAACAATATCTTCTTCAGGCCATTCTTGTGTGAGGATTAAATAATAAATAAATAATGCCTATAAAAGGGACTTACACAGCTCCTAGAATATGGCATTTGTTTATTTGTATTATCTTGTTCTCTGTGAAAGAACAACAAAATAATGACTTTAGGTAGGTAAAGCTACTGAAACAAAAAAGGGTATTTTTTTTTTCTACTTCCCAAACCAAATAAGACAGGAACTGGAAGAATCTACTGCAGAAATGGCAATAGGAAATGTGGATTTAAGGCTCTTTTAGACTGTAAAGAGATTTTTAACCTAATTAAGATAAAGGAACCTTAATTGGCCTAAGGGAAACTCCCTGTGATAAAATTGTGAGAACACACAGAGTCTCCCTGAATGCTCCTCAGAAGGGAACCTGAGTTCGTATTCAATTGACAGAATTATAATTGATTCTGATAGAAACTTTAATATAACCACAACAGAGAAAATAGTTGGACCATTTACATGCATGTTATTATTATTACATATTTGCATATTCTCTCATTGAAATAAGACAGGAGTTTAAAACTAGTACATATATCAATTTTTATATTAGTCATTTATTAATTTTTATGTTCAAGTTCTGTAATTTAAATATTTCTAAACCAGCAGTATCCTGGCACTGATGTGAATTTTCTCATGACATGAGTGTCATTTGCATACAACTTCCCAAGTGCCCCAGCTGTACTGTGCCAAGGAATATTCCTGTATTATAATCTCCTGGATTGACATTGCAAAGAGGTGTGTGGAAGAGTTTTTTGTGCTCTACTAGAGAATCGTCACACGTATCCAATGTTGTGTAAGATAAGGTGACTGTTACAAATAGGGTTTTTCAAGTCCAAATGTGTTTGATGTGGCCCCATTCTGTTTTTTCCTTGCAATAACAGGGTTAATTTTTTGTGGGGGATGGGGATTTTTTTTTTTAAACTGCAGAAGATGCTGCTACATCAAAAATCAAGTTGGTTACTATTAAAATTATATTTAATAGAGTTGCCATATACAAGCTTCTATTTTTCGGTTGGCTATACACAGATGTGTATCTAAAGGAGGAAGTGCATGACTTTCATCTTGATAATTTTATGTTGATTGCAAATTATATGGATGGAAGGAATGTGAAATAAAGTTTAATGAAGGCCAAGAAAAGAAGGGGATAACAATTCAGTGGCTGAGAAAACCAGTTTTGGAATCAGAAAGACAAATGTTCAAATCAGACTTCCTCAACTTACTAGCAGTGTGACCTCTGGCAATTTATTTAACTTCTCTAAGTTCCTTTCTTGATCTTAAATGAATGCATAATACTCCTGTATCACTAGGTTATGAAACTTAAGAAAATATGTAAAAGTTCTTGTCACAGTGTCTTGAGCATAAAAAGCACTCAAGTATTATATGTGATCAATTATGTTATTCCCTTTCTTTATAATAGTAAGAAGTAGTCAAGTACTGTTACTGAGTTGTTGTGGTTGTTATTATTACCCTAATTGTTAAGAAAAGAAATAAAATAATTGATCTGTGATGTTCTATACTCTCGGCTAATACAATTTAGCTTCCCTCTGGCCTACTGCTTCCCTAAGAATGAGGGTTGTGGGTATAGATTTGATAGGGAAAATTTACAAGGACAGCAACCTAGTGGGTGGCTCCACTCTGTCTCGCACCCCTCCCTCCTCAACGTAAACAACACAAGGAGAGTAATTTAGGAGGTGGCTCCCCTCTGCCTCACCCCCCTCCTCAACCCAAACAAAAAAGGGAACACTCCCGTGGTTTCCCCATGCTGCCGAGCACCAGTCCCAAGGTTCACTCCCTAAACTCCCTCCCCCTTGCCTGCTCACTTGCGTAGGAATGTTACAGATAAGGAAGCAGAAAGGTATAAATTGCTCCCTTTTCCTTTGTTCTGGGCTCAGACTTTTTTGGGAGATTCCTCCCCTCTGAGCCCGCCGGTGTGAAATAAAGCCTCAACACTCCAAGACCTCTGAGTGTCGGTGATCCAGTCCAGGCTTTTTTTTCAGTATTTTCCGTAACAGACAGATTGAAAAAAGTTTTACCCATTCTGCTGAAATATGTAGAGCTTTAGGCTGAGCAGAACAGAGTAACAAAGTAAAGGAGTGGCTAACTCCCTCATAGAACAATATCCTGTGCCAAGGACATGTGAGTGAGTGATATAGACTTAAGCTAAACCTGATGGAGAAAACCCACCTACAGATCTGTAGTTATTGCTAATAGTCTGCAGTACAATGGTTCCTACTGCTTTTTGGAAAAAAAAGGCCTTTTCTTAACATAAAATGTTAGGTGTAGACTTGTTCAGGGCAGAAGTGATTAAACTCTTTTGTTTAAGGTCCTAAGCCTCCACCCCCTCACACCCTTGAATAAAAATGTTTCTGGGGGACAAAAGATTTCATGGAAAGAACAGAGAGCTCTTTGATCTAATCTCCAAGTCTCCGTTTGTTAGCTTGGCAATGACTCGCCTCAACATGTACACAACCTTCCTTTTTGGGTAGAATCCTGGCGGAGTCATAAGAATCTTGTCATAATCGAGGTTCTCCTAGACAACGCTGAGCAGGCTGAAGGAATTGCGTCAGAGACCCACATGAAGAGTTTGAGGTGTCAATGTAGGGAGGGGATCGTGAAGTGGAAGCGAGAAGTAGTGGGACTCCAGGCGAACCCTGCTGACCTCGGGAACCGCCGATGTCCTCATGACCACTACTTTGCTTCCACTTTCGTTCGATTTTTCTCAAACCGCCCCCTCAGCCACGTCACTGTTGCCGTAACAGTAGCCTCAACTGTTCACCTTCCCTGCCCGTGCAAAGCACACAGTGACCAGCGCTGGAGAGAAGCAGCCAGAGGGGGTGCGATGGCGGACAAGCGGCACCATGAAACAGTCTACACAATCAATGAGGACCAAGAATGGAACGAACTAGGCACTGGCAACATCTCAGCCACATTCATGGACAGGTCTCAGGCCATGACTCTGCTAGTCCTATCAGAGTCTAGCAGCTCAGTGGTCTTGTTGTCAAGGCTAAATCCAAACACTCTTTATCAGAAAAAAAAATGGGGGAGGTTAATTGTTTGGTCTGAAGTTGAGAACCATACAATTTCGTTAAGTTTCCAAGACCCAGAAGTTTGTGGCAAGATCTGGGAAGACATTTGCTGGGTTCAAGGTAAAGATCCATCTGTGGACATTATACACAGTCTCATGAAGTGACAGGAGCTGGGAATTTTGTTCCACTGCATACCTGTGAACTCGAGCAACTTGAACTGTTTGCTGACTTAGTTACCTCAGCTCTCTCTTTACCTGCCTGTATAGAAAGGC
Source organism: Manis javanica (assembly GCF_040802235.1). NCBI lineage: Eukaryota > Metazoa > Chordata > Mammalia > Pholidota > Manidae > Manis > Manis javanica. Next base: position 20,345,510 of record NC_133174.1, on the reverse strand, counting down.
TGGTTCTGGTCTTGAAAAATGCAAGCTGTATGAGAAGATTACTACAAATGTTCCATACTTGTGAGAACCTACAGGATATTGAAGACTTGCACCATTTGTATGATATTTTTAAAGGAATCTTACTCTTTAACAAGACATCTCTGTTTGAGATCATGGTTTCTGATGAGTGTATCAGGGATGTGGTGGGATGCCTTGAATATGACCCTGCTTTGGTTCAGCCAAACAAGCACAGGGAATTTTTGACCCAAAATGCAAAGTTCAAGAAAGTTGTGCCTATAAGAGACTCTGAACTTAGACAAAAAATACGTCAGACATACAGGATACAGTACATCTATGACATTCTTTCGCCTGTACCATCAGTGTTTGGCAGGAAGTTATTTTCTAATCTTAGAAAGTTTATTTTCTTCAACCAATTTGAGATTGTTAGCATGCTACAGGAAGATGGCAGCCTTTTGTCTGAAGTCTTCACACAGTTAAAGGATGAAACTACAGATGATGGTAAACGGTGTGAACTGCTGTTTTTTTTCAAGGAATTCTGTGCATTTACTCGTACATTACATCGTCAAAGGAAGGAAGCACTATTTGAAACATTGACACAATTGGGACTTCTGCTCTTAAAGTTGTAATGAACGTGGATGATCTGCTACTGAGATATTTTCTTATCTGGTGGAGAATTTTCCATCCATGATCCAAGAATTTATAATGAAGGAAGCCCAGCAGAGTAAAGATTGTAATCATTTCATTAATGTAGTAATCAAACAAATGATCTGCAATACTGATCCTGAGCTAGAAGGTGCTGTTCATATAATGGAACTTCTTCGTGCTCTTCTTGATCTTGACAACATGCTGACAACACCTGATACATACGAAACATGTGAATTTCTAAGTTTCTTTTATGAACATTGTATGCATAACTTAACAGCACCTTTTTTTGCCATCACCTCAAAAGATAAAAGTGAAGAGAATGGTGTAGCTGGAGCTGACGAAAACAAAAATGACCTTAATAATTATCAAACAGCACAGGCGCTTTCTATAATTTTAGAACTCCTCATATTTTGTGTGCAACATCACACATATTACATAAAATATTATATTTTGGGCAAAGACTTGCTAAGAAGAATACTGATTGTGATGAATTCAAAGCACACTTTCCTTATTTTGGGTGCTGTTCACTTTATGAGAAGGATGATTGGCCTTAATGATGAACTTTACAATTATTACATCATCAAGGGAAATCTTTTTGAGCCCTTTGTAAATGCCTTTCTGCGTAATGGAACTCGGTACAGTATGTTGAATTCAGCTATTATTGAGCTGTTTGAATACATAAGAGTGAAGAATATCAAGTCTCTGGTTACATACATAGTAAAAAATATTATAGTGCACTTGGCTCAATTAAATATGTTCAAACGTTCAAAAGATTAAAGATTAAATATGATGAAGCAGAAGGCCAGAAGAATAAAAAATGGAAGAACTCACATCCTACACTGCACAGTGAAATGTTTCACACAGGTGCTAGAGTTTTGGGGAAGAAGGAAGAAATGCATTTTAAAGAAAATACAGAGGAAGAAGCAGCAGTTACACCAGCCTTGGAAGGTGATTTCCAAGATTGTTACGATAAATTGATGGAGACTGAAAAAACAAAAGGAAATGAAGACAAGGTACATCATCGTAAAAGAACATCTTACGGTAGCTTCAAAGTTACTTCACCCCATTCAGCCAGTGCTGCTAGTGGAACAAGTAGCCCAAACAGTGCTAGCTCAGTTGGTGTTGTGGATTACTCTGATGAAGAAGAAGAAAAGGAAGATGACACATCTTCCAGGAAAAGACCACATCTTACTTAGCTCATAAAATCTTTATGAAAGGCCCTCCACATTACTAAACTATGAAAATTCTGCAAACATCAATTAGCTGAAAAATCTGAATCCAAAACCTTTCTCATGTGACTTACAAGTATGCAATAAATAGCAAAGATGGTGAGTGTTATAATCTAGGAGGGTTTAGTTCTATAGAAACCAAACTTCCCATAATCTTAAAAAAAAAAAAAAAGGGCAGGCAAGAACTTGAGTGGTAACTTCTCAGCGAGAAAAGTCTTAGTCAGGGAGGAAACAGGGTGATAATATAATATTAATGTAGTTTTGTTCCAGGGGGGCGTTTCAGAAACAAGATAGCATCTCTCAAGCCATGCTAGCTAAATTAAATGTTGTACTGGAATTATTCACGTTGTGAGTGTATGCTAACAGTGCAGTTGCAAAGCCTAGAACATTACTTGCTTAGTGGTTCTGGCTGTGATTTTCTTTCTTTCAGTTGCCTTCTTTGAGATAAAAATTTATGTTCATATGGAAAACAAAGTCTGCTATAATAAAAAAGTGAAGTTAAGCTATTTCTGTGAAGACTTAACACAAATTTAGCCTTATGGGTAATTGGAGTCAAATAACTTTCAGTGTATATGATGTCCATAAATAAAAAAGGAAACTGGATTCAGAATGTGCTGTTGCTAATATAACTTTTTTTTTAGATAAGAAATGTCCTGAATCAGTCCAGTAGTATTATTAAAAGGTATTCTCTGGGACCTTAGGAGTGGGGAGAAGAGAACACTTTGAATTTCCAAGATTGTGAAAAATGCTTAGAAGCCATTTCCTGATTCATTGATAAAGTTTTGTCTGTCTCCAAAGCAGCAGGTAAATTTCAAAGTGTAACTTACAAAAGCTAGCATATAAAAATAGTGCTTAATGAAGTGACATTTAATATCTAGAAGCCATTTTGGATCAAGAAAAGTTACTTAAATGTCAAATTTCATACAGTACACAAAGTTTTTTTTTCCATCAATGAAGAAAGGTGCCTCATTAAAGAGTGAGTGCAAATGAATTCCTAAAAATAAGTTGTAATAAAGAGTTAAGAGGTTTTATTTTTAGAGGAGCAAATTAATTGGGTCCATTTTTCCTGGACTACTTTAAATTAAAGCATTTTTCCTGTTCTGAAGATTTTAGAGTTAATTTTAATTTGGGCTATCACTTGAACAAGATGGGCTGTCTATGTAAGTATGAAGTATAGTTTTCCACAGACAGATATTTATTTTGTATTCAAAATACCACTGCACTTGTTTTGGACCATTTGATGGTGTTCATGCTGAACTATAAAATTCAAGAATTAAAAGTAACCTTGTAATTACAAAAATAGAAGAGATCGTTTTCAAGGTGCTACTGAGCCAACAGGAGATACATCTTATGTAAAACTAAGCATTGTATAAGAGTTACAAAGAAAGTGTATTCCTAAAACAGGAAATAGTCATTTCATCAGATAGAAAGTCTGCTAAAATGTAGACATGACCTCCAGAGATATAATCAGACATTACTGAGGGCATGACACAGTAGGGAAACTATGTTTTAGCATCTCTCAAGCCATGCTAGCTAATTTAAATGTTGTACTGGGATTATTCATGTTGTGAGTGTATGTCAAAAAAGACAATTTGTTCAAAAGCATTTCAGGTTTTCCTTCTGGCTAGACTGTCATGTGGAATGTTAGCCACAGTATACATATTTACATGCATACACAATTTGTTTTGAAAAAATATATTTAACTCTTTGTTTTGGTGGGAGTAGCCCCAGTTCCTTAAAAGAGCAGCTTTTCACAATTAGACAGAGAAGAAACAATTTTTTGATGTCTTTTCTGCTTATTCCGTTCTCTTTGACCAGTTCTAACTGGCCATAAGAAAAATGGGCACAGTAGGAAAAAAAATGAATATTTGTCCCCAGTGAGTTTGTAAGGACTGTATTGTCCCCAGTGAGTTTGTAAGGAAAGATGAAGGAGGGCGTTAAGTGTAATGGGAAGTTTTTTTTAAAAAAGGAGAAAAGCAAAACAAAACAGAAAAAAAAGACAGGCACTCTATTGAGCAGTGTAACGTCTCTGAGCCTTTTTATAGTCCCAGTTAGCTCCTTAATGTTAGGGAAACAACATGACAGGCAAAATGGTACAAAGGCAAATTGCCCATCAGATGGCATAACCTATTATTAAGGGAACATTTAAGAGGGCAACAAAACATAGAAGGGCAATGCTTACTGTCTGCACACTGAGTGAAAAATTGACCAAAATGTTCAGTCTCTCTAGATACAGGGTATGAGAAGATACTGTGTCAAAGTGTTTAATGTCATTAAAATTTTTGGAAGTAATTTTACATGGACCCTTAGGTGAGTTATTTAAGGAAAGAAAAGGCAGTTTGGGATGGCCCAGTAGACACAAAATTTAGGTGAGCCTTTTTGGAGAAGGTCTCTGGGATCATCAAGGTTTTGGCTTTCTGTACATGACCTATGGTAATTTTTATGGCTTAGTAACGTTCTAAATATGCCTATTCAGGCAACTGTTGCTCACAGTGCAAGTTCTGAAGCATACTAGTTTCGTCACCTTAGACAATTGACTTATTTTCTCCTCTAGACACAATTTCTCCATCCTGTGTTAAAAATTAGAAACTGTATGTAAGTGACCCACAACATATTTAGCACTCAATAATACCTTTTAAATTCATTAGCAGCAGTAGTGGCACACCATAGTTATTTCTAAGATGATCAGGGATTAAACCAGGTAAAAACACTGATATCACAAATTATGATCGTAAATCAATAATCCCCTATTCTGGATCAAATTGATAGCAACATGATACATTAAAAATTAGTGAGTTCATGTCTATGTGTGTGCACTGTGCCCTGCTGAGACACAACTGAAGTTAAAAGCACTAAAGTGGAAAGGAAAATAAACCTTCAGAGCAATGAAGACACTTGGATGGAGTGGTGTCTGGGGTGATAAGCAAGGAATGAGAGATGTCAGGGGTGAAGAGAAAAATTGGAATTAGAAGAGTGGGAGGGCAGGTGGGGAGGGCATTGAAGATTTATAAAAATGACAAGATGACTAAGCCCTATTCCTCCCTTCCTCATCCCAGGGAGCAGAGCAGTAGAATGCTCCCACAGACAGCACCAAATGTCCTTTCCTTCAAGCAGCTGAACTAGCAGGCAAAGCTGAGGGCCCTGGTATGGATTCTGTTGCCACGGAGTTCAGGCCTTCTCTCTATGGTGTTATTGTGGGATCCAAGGTGCTGAAAGTGTACCATCCAAAGGTGCCAGTCACAGTGTTTTCAGGAGAGAGATGTGGCAGTGCCCAGCTCCCACCCAAGAAATACAGTCTCAAGGGTGCAAATAGTGCCCCTGGGAAAAAAAAAAAAGACTTTACAATTGAGAGTTCTGCCAGGTAGTACCTACAGTAGTCAGGGAGCACAGGTTGAGAATACTAGCAGGTAAGCCTTTAGGTTCCCAGTTCAGTTAAAATCACTGAGCGTACACCTTGTTTTGGAGCATCTGCTAAATGTGGGTAGTCCAATCTTTGTTTGTATGATATTCTTTTTTTTTGATATCATTAATGTATAATTACATGAGCAACATTATGGTGACTAGTCTCCCCCCATTACCAAGCCCCCACCACACACCCCCAGTACAGTCACTGTCCATCAGTGTAGTAAGATGCTATAGAATCACTATTTGTCTTCTCTGTGCTATACTGCCTTCCAGTGACCCCAACACACATTATGTGTGCTAACCATAATGCTCCTTTTTCCCTTTCTCCCTCCCTTCCCACTCATCCCAGTCCCTTTCCCTTTGGTAACTGTTCGCTCATCCTTGGGTTCTGTGAGTCTGCTGCTGTTTTGTTCCTTCAGTTTTTTCTTTGTTCTTATACTCCACAGATGAGTGAAATCATTTGGTACTTGTCTTTTTCCACCTGGCTTATTTCACTGAGCATAATACCCTCTAGCTCCATCCATGTTGTGGCAATAAACGTAGGGCTGCATATGTCTTTTTCAAACTGGAGTGCTGCATTCTTAGGGTAAATTCGAGGAGTGGAATTCCTGGGTCAAATGCTATTTCTATTTTGAGTTTTTTGAGGAACGTCCATACTGCTTCCCACAATGGTTGAACTAATTTACATTCCCACCAGCAGTGTAGGAGGGTTCCCCTTTCTCCACATCCTTCCCTACATTTCTGGTTTGTCTTTTGGATGCTGGCCATCCTAACTGGTGTGAGGTGATATCTCATTGTGGTTTGAATTTGCATTTCTCTGATGATTAGCGATGTGTAGCATCTTTTCATGTGCCTGTTGGCCATCTGAATTTCTTCTTTGGAGAAGTGTCTATTCAGTTCCTCTGCCCATTTTTTAATTGGCTTATTTGCTTTTTGTTTGTTGAGGTATATGAGCTCTTTATATAATTTGGATGTCAACCCCTTTTCGGGTCTGTCATTTATGAATATATTCTCCCATACTGTAGGATGTCTTTTTGTTCTACTGATGGTATCCTTTGCTGTACAGAAGCTTTTTAGTTTGATATAGTCCCACTTGTTCATTTTTGCTTTTGTTTCCCTTGCCCAGGGAGATATGTTCATGAAGAACTTGCTTATGTTTATGTCCAAGAGATTTTTGCCTATGTTTTTTTCTAAGACTTTTATGATTTCATGACTTACATTCAGGTCGTTGATCCATTTTGAGTTTACTTTTGTGTATGAGGTTAGACAATGATCCAGTTTCATTCTCTTACATGTAGCTGTGCAGTTAGTCCTATCTTTCTTGATCTTACTTCTTGCCATGAGATGACTGAGATTGGGACTGGGGATGACATCCAGAGCTGTGATCATCCCCTATGTCTGATAGATGTTTCAGTAAAGTTCAGGAGAAAGGTGGTCAGAGCCATCTGGCTGAGGATGGCAGTCTCTGCAGCCAGTTACATTGAAGGAGCTTACTATAGTTTAGGAGAGCGGCACCAGATGCTTTTCTGGGGGAGAATGGCTCCAGAGGCAGCTCTGAAAGACTAAAGTCAATACTGTCCCTTTTTTCCCTTTACAGCAACTATGACTTTGCCCTCTTTTTTAGTCATTTCTTACTCTCACCAAAACTGTTCATCTAGAAAGATCAAGTGTGAGAGAGACAAGCACATTTTTTTTATTTTGGTATCACTAATCTACAATTACATGAGGAACATTATGTTTACTAGGCTCCCCCCTTCACCAAGTCCCCCCACAAACCCCATTACAGTCACTGTCCATCAGCGTAGTAATATGCTGTAGAGTCACTACTTCTCGTCTCTGTGTTACACAGTCGTCCCCATGCCTCCCTCCCACATTATACATGCTAATCTTAATGGCCCCTTTCTTTTGTCACCCCCTTATCCCTCCCTTCCCTCCCATCCTCCCCAGTCCCTTTCCCTTTGGTAACTGTTAGTCCATTCTTGGGTTCTGTGATTCTGCTACTGTTTTGTTCCTTCAGTTTTTCTTTGTTCTTATACTCCACATATGAGTGAAATCATTTGGTACTTGTCTTTCTCCGCCTGGCTTATTTCACTGAGTATAATACCCTCTAGTTCCATCCATGTTGTTGCAAATGGTAGGATTTGTCTTCTTCTTATGGCTGAATAATATTCCATTGTGTATATGTACCACATCTTCTTTATCCATTCATCTACTAATGGACACGTAGGTTGCTTCCAGTTCTTGGCTATTGTAAACAGTGCTGCGATAAACATAGGGGTGCATCTGTCTTTTTCAAACTGGGCTGCTGTATTCTTAGGGTAAATTCCTAAAAGTGGAATTCCTGGGTCAAATGGTATTTCTATTTTGAGCTTTTTGAGGAACCTCCATACTGCTTTCCACAATGGTTGAACTAATTTACATTCCCACCAGCAGTGTAGGAGGGTTCCCCTTTCTCCACACCCTCGCCAACATTTGTTGTTGTTTGTCTTTTGGATGGTGGCCATCCTTACTGGTGTGAGGTGATATCTCATTGTAGTTTTAATTTGCATTTCTCTGATGATCAGCGATGTGGAGCATCTTTTCATGTGTCTATTGGCCATCTGAATTTCTTCCTTGGAGAACTGTCTATTCAGCTCCTCTGCCCATTTTTTAATTGGATTATTTGCTTTTTGTTTGTTGAGGTGTGTGAGCTCTTTATATATTCTGAATGACAACCCTTTATCGAATCTGTCATTTATGAATATATTCTCCCATACTGTAGGATATCTTTTTGTTCTATTGATGGTGTCCTTTGCTGTACAGAAGCTCTTCAGCTTGATATAGTCCCACTTGTTCATTTTTTCTTTTGTTTCCCTTGCCTGGGGAGATAATGTTCATGAAGAAGTCACTCATGTTTATGTCCAAGAGACTTTTGCCTATGTTTTTTTCTGAGAGTTTTATGGTTTCATGACTTACATTCAGGTCTTTGATCCATTTTGAGTTTACTTTTGTGTATAGGGTTAGATAATGATCCAGTTTCATTCTCTTACATGTAGCTGTCCAGTTTTGCCAACAGCAACTGTTGAAGAGGCTGTCATTTCCCCATTGTGTGCCCATCGCTCCTTTATCGTATATTAATTGACCATATATGTTTGGGTTAATGTCTGGAGTCGCTAATCTGTTCCACTGGTCTGTGGCTCTGTTCTTGTGCCAGTACCAAATTGTCTTGATTACTGTGGCTTTATAGTAGAGCTTGAAGTTGGGGAGTGAGATTCCTTCCACTTTATTGTTCCTTTTCAGGATTGCTTTGGCTATTTGGGGTCTTTGGTGTTTCCATATGAATTTTTAAACTATTTGTTCCAGTTCGTTGAAGAATGCTGTTGGTAATTTGATAGGGATTGCATCAAATCTGTATATTGCTTTGGGCAGGATGGCCATTTTGACAATTTTAATTCTTCCTAGCCAAGAGCATGGGATGAGTTCCATTTGTTAGTGTCCTCTTTAATTTCTCTTAAGAGTGTCTTGTAGTTTTCAGGGTACAGGTCTTTCACTTCCTTGGTTAGGTTTATTCCTAGGTATTTTATTCTTTTTGATGCAATTGTGAATGGAATTGTTTTCCTGATTTCTCTTTCTATTAATTCATTGTTAGTGTATAGGAAAGCCACAGATTTCTGTTTATTAATTTTGTATCCTGCAACTTTGCTGAATTCCAATGTTAGTTCTAATAGTTTTGGTGTGGAGTGTTTAGGGTTTTTTATGTACAATATCATGTCATCTGCAAATAGTGACAGTTTGACTTCATCTTTACCAATCTGGATTCCTTGTATTTCTTTGCTTTGTCTAATTGCTGTGGCTAGGACCTCCAGTACTCTGTTGAATAACAGTGGGGAGAGTGGGAATCCCTGTCTTGTTCCCAATCCTAGAGGAAGACCTTTCAGTTTCTTGCTGTTCAGTATGATGTTGGCTGTGGGTTTATCATATATGGCCTTTATTATGTTGAGGCACTTGCCATCTATACCCATTTTGTTGAGAGTTTTTATCAGGAATGGATGTTGAATTTTGTCTAATGCTTTTTCAGCATCTATGGAAATGATCATGGGATTTTTGTCCTACTTTTTGTTTATGTGGTGGATGATGTTGATGGATTTTCAAATGTACCATCCTTGCATCCCTGAGATGAATCCTACTTGGTCATGGTGTATGATCCTCTTCATGTATTTTTGAATTTTGTTTGCTAATATTTTGTTGAGTATTTTTGCATCTACGTTCATTGGGGATATTGGTCTGTAATTTTCTTTTTTGGTAGGGTCTTTGCCTGGTTTTGGTATTAGGGTGATGCTGGCTTCATAGAATGAGTTTGGGAGTATTTCCTCCTTTTCTATTTTTTGGAAAAGTTTAAGGAGAATGGGTATTATGTCTTCTCTGTACGTCTGATAAAATTCTGAGGTAAATCCATCTGGCCCGGGTTTTTTTTTCTTGGGTAGTGTTTTGATTACCGCTTCAATTTCTTTGCTGGTAATTGGTTTGTTTAGATTTTGTGCTTCTTCCTTGGTCAGTCTTGGAAGGTTGTATTTTTCTAGGAAGTTGTCCATTTCTTCTAGGTTATCCAGCTTCTTAGCATATAGGGTTTTGTAGTATTCTCTAATAATTCTTTGTATTTCTGTTGGGTCCTTCGTGATGTTTCCTTTCTCGTTTCTGATTCTGTTGAGTGTGTGGTGATTCTCTTTTTCTCTTAGTAAGTCTGGCTAAATGCTTATCTATTTTGTTTATTTTGTCAAAGAACCAGCTCTTGGTTTCATTGATGTTTTCTATTGTTTTATTCTTCTCAATTTTATTTATTTCTTCTCTGATCTTTATTACGTCCCTCCTTCTGCTGATTTTAGGCCTCATTTGTTCTTCTTTTTCCAGTTTCGATAATGGTGACTTTAGACTATTCATCTGGGATTGTTCTTCGTTCTTTTAATGTGCCTGGATTGCTATATACTTTCCTCTTAAGACTGCTTTTGCTGCGTCTCAGAGAAGTTGGGGCTTGTGTTGTTGCTGTCATTTGTTTCCATATATTGCTTGATCTCTATTTTAATTTGGTCATTGATCCATTGATTATTTAGGAGCATTTTATCAAGCCTCCATGTGTTTGTGAGCCTTTTTGCTTTTTTTGTTCAATTTATTTCTAGTTTTATACCTTTGTGGTCTGAGAGGTTGGTTGGTAGAATTTGAGTCTTTTTGAATTTACTGAGACTCTTTTTGTGGCCCAGTGTGTGGTCTATTCTGTAGAATAGTACATGTGCACTTGAGAAAAATATGTATCCTGTTGCTTTTGGGTGTAGAGTTCTATAGATGTCTATTAGGTCCATCTGTTCAAGTGTGTTGTTCAGTGCCTCTGTGTCCTTACTTATATTTTGTCTGGTGGAATTGTCCTTTGGAATGAGTGGTGTGTTGAAGTCTCCTAAAGTGAATGCATTGCCTTCTATTTCCTCCTTTAATTCTGTTTGTATTTGTTTCACATATGTTGGTGCTCCTGTATTGGTTGCATATGTATTTATAATAGTTATATCCTCTTGTTGGTCTGACCCCTTTCTCATTATGTAATGTCCTTCTTTATCTCTTGTTATTTTCTTTGTTTTGAAGTCTATTTTGTCTGATACTAGTACTCCAACACCTGCTTTTTTCCCCTGTTGTTTGTATGAAATATCTTTTTCCATCCCTTGACTTTTATTCTGTGCGTGTCTTTTGGATTTGAGGTGAGTCTCTTGTAAGCAGCGTATAGATATGTCTTGCTTGTTTATCCATTCTATTACTCTGTGTGTTTTGATTGGTGCATTCAGTCCATTTACATTTAGGGTGATTATTAAAAGATATGTACTTATTGCCACTGCAGGCTTTAGATTCATGGTTACCAAAGGTTCAAGGTTAGCTTCTTTACTATCTTACTGCCTCACTTAACTCGCTTATTGAGATATTATAAACACAGTCTGATGATTCTTTATTTCTCTCCCTTCTTATTCCTCCTCCTCCATTCTTTATAGGTTAGGTGTTTTATTTTATGTTTTTTTTGTGTTTCCTTTGAGTGCTTTTGTGGGTAGTTGGTTTTATTTTTTTGCCTTTAGTTAATTTTGGTTGGTCTGCTTTCTTTGCTGTGATTTTATTTTCTCTGGTGGCATCTATTTAGCCTTAGGAGTACTTCCATCTAGAGCAGTCCCTCTAGAATACCCTGTAGAGGTAGTTTGTGGGAGGCAAATCCCCTCAACTTTTGCTTGTCTGGAAATTGTTTAATCCCTCCTTCATATTTAAATGATAATCATGCTGGATACAGTATTCTTGGTTCAAGGCCCTTCTGTTTCATTGCATTAAATATATCATGCCATTCTCTTCTGGCCTTTATGGTTTCTGTTCAGAAATCTGATGATAGCCTGATGGGTTTTCCTTCGTAGGTGACCTTTTTTCTCTCTCTGGCTGCCTTTAATACTTTGTACTTGTCCTTGATCTTTGCCATTTTAATTATTATGTGTGTTGGTGTTGTCCTCCTTGGGTCCCTTGTGTTGGGAGTTCTGTGTGCTTCTGTGTTCTGAGCGACTATTTTCTCCCCCAATTTGGGGAAGTTTTCAGCAATTATTTCTTCAAATACACTTTCTGTCCGTTTTTCTCTCTCTTCTTCTTCTGGTACCCATGTAATGTGGATATTGTTCCTTTTGGATTGGTCACACAGTTCTTTTAATATTCCTTCATTCCTGGACATCCTTTTATCTCTCTCTCTGTCAACTTCTCTGTGTTCCTGTTCTCTGATTTCTATTCCATTAACAGCCTCTTGCACCTCATCCATTCTGCTTTTAAGTCCTTCCAGAGATTATTTTATTTCTGTATTCTCCCTCCCAACTTTATCCATTAGCTCTTGCATTTTTCTCTGTAGCTCTATCAGCATGATTATGACCTTTATTTTGAACTCTTTTTCAGGAATATTGGTTAAATCTATCTCCCCAGGTTTCCTCTCAGGAGATGTCTGGGTTATTTTTGTCTGTATTAAATTCTTCTGCCTTTTCATGGTGATAGAGGTAGTCGTAGGCAGTTGGCATGTGTGTCAGCTGGGAGAACAAAGTCCCTTCCTGCTTGCTTTTTGCCTTCCTCTCCTGCAAGAACGATGACCCCTAGTGGCTTGTGCTGGGGAGCTGCATGCCAACAGGGTCTCTGAGTCTGACCCAGGTGGCTGCGGGGGACGCTCTGCGTGGCTGCTGTGTGTGTGGCCTGTCTCAGGCTGCTGCTCTCCTATGGTGGGGCTGCACCAGAGGGGGAATGGTGGGAGGCTGTTTATTGCCATGAGGGGCCTCAGAGATGTGCTCCCACCCAGGAGGTTAGGGTGCCCGCAGTTACCCCAGATTCCCAGCTGTTGGGCTGAGTGTGCCAGGACACTTCTGTCCAGCTGTGAAGCTCCTGTCCCTTTAAGACTTTCAAAAAGCACTCGCTTTTCTTTTGTCCCATGGGCCCCAACTGCGGGGACCTGCTCGCAGGTTGTACTGTTCTGTTTCCCTGGTATCCAGCACACCATGTACTGTGTCTGCACTCCCGGTGCGGATGACTAGGGCTGGGTATTTAGCATTCCTGGGCTCCACTCCCTCCCTGCTCCGACTCATCTCCTCCTGCCGAGGAGCTGGGGTTGGGGGCACCCTTGGGTCCTGCCAGTCCGCGGCTTGTATCTTACCCCCTTCGTGATGTGCTGAGTTCTTGCAGATGTAGATATAGCCTGGCTGTTGTGCTGTATCTTCTGGTCTGTCTTTTAGAAATAGTTGTATTTGTTGTATTTTCAGAAATATATATGGTTTGGGGAGGAGGTTTCCACTGCCCTACTCACACCACCATCTTGGCTCCTCCTCAGACAAGCACATTTTTGTAAAGCCAGAGTAAGTTTGAATCATGTAGCTCTTGTTTTTGCCAGACTGCCACCCAGAGGCTACACCAACCAGGCTGACCTGGGAAAAGAAATATACATCATAACCTGGAATGGTCAGGACAGAATCCTAACCTTTCAAAATAGGTCTATATAATTTCCTATCCCTTTAGTCCTGACTCAGTGACCATAACTGTCTTGCTCTGATACAGGGCTTTTCAATGTCAGCGCTGGTAACATTTTGAACCAGGTAATTCCTTGTCCTGGGAGGCTTTCCTGTGTGCTGTAGGATACTGGGCAGCATCCCTGACTTCTCCCCACTCGATGCCAGCAGCACACCCCCAGCTGTGATAACCCAAAATGTATCCAGAAGATGCTACATATCCCTCAAGGGGGCAACATCATCCTCAGCTTAAGGCAGTAGTCTAAAGATGTGTGCAGTTTGACTAAAGAGCTTTTTTTAACTTTGTGGATAATGGGTCCACATCCACCAAGCTGAGTGCCATTCTGCTTTCATCCTCTACCTGAAAGGGCCAAGTACGTATAAGGGGCAGGTGTGTAATTCACTTTTATGAAAAGAGAATGGGCTTTGCATATAATTCCATAGATCCTGATTCTGCTTTTCATTAGAAGTGTCACCATGGCATCTTATTTGATATTCCAATTCTCAATTCTCATACCTGTGACATATGGCTAAGAACACTGTGGTGGCTGAATTGTGTCTCCCCAAATCCATATGTTGAAATTCTAACTTCCAGTACCTCAGAATGGGACTGTATTTGGACATAGAGTCTTGAAAGTTGTAATAAATTTAAAATGAGGTCATCAGGATGGACCTGACTACATTATGACTGGTGTCTTTAGAAGAATAAAATTAGACACACATTTCACACAGAGGGAAGACCATGTGAAGACACAGGGAGAAGATGGCCATCTACAAGCCAAGGAGAGACGCCCCAGAAAAAAACAATTCTGCTGACACCTTAATCTTGAGCTAACCTCCGGAACTGTGAGAGAACAAATTTCTGTTGTTTAAGCCCCCAAGTCTGTGGTACTTTGTTATGGCAGAAGTTCTGTGGGGACTAAAGAACATGTTGTCTTATGAATATCACAGTTATTATGATAAAGAGTTCACAAATGAGATATGTTAATAGCTCTTCTTTACTGAGCTTGAATTATATGTCAAGCACACTTTCCTAGGTAATTTACCTATATTATTTCTAATTTCACAATAAACCTGCAGAGAATGAGAATGCATGTTGTACAGAGGGAGTATAATTGAATAAAGTTTAGGGTCCCAGCCACTGTGCTCTGTGCTCACTGTCCCACCCTCCCTCAGGCTGTGCTTCCTAGGGGCTGCACCCAAACCAGCATCTGCGTGGCAGGGGTACTAAAGCAGGCTTGTTCCTGGAAAGTGAGACTCCTCTGACTGGAGAATGACTTGACTTTCTGAAGGCCTTCCTGAACATTCTTTAGACTCCTTGGTGGTCTAGGATGCTTCCATCAGTCCCTCTTTTTTCATTTGGAGCCAGAGTATGTCATAATCTGATAGCTCTTCCAACACTCTCCAACTAGTTCTCCATTGCCTCTCATTAAAATTTTTCCTAATAAAAATTTGTGCATGCTAAATAGTCTCATTATGGCTGCTGCTTTGTGAGCCTGGACTAAGAGAACATGTATTTTCTGTTTGTTTACAGAAGAAACAGAGGCACAAAGAAGTGTGTGCCCAGAATTACATGACTAGTATTAGTGAGATTGTATTCAGATATGTTTGTCTGATCATTAGACTGAGTTATTTTTTCTTACATAGAATGTGTCTTGAAATGTATGGTGAAAGTACTTTAAACATTAAAACCATTGTATGCACCTACCATATATATTTATTAATAATAAAACAAACCTGAAATCAATATATCAGGTCTATGAACAATCTATGCACATAAACAGTAACAATGTCCATCTTTCTGCTCAAACCATGCTTCAAAATGTCATGTTAAGCTAACGCTGCTTCAATTCTCCATCAAAACACAGTACTCTGAAAACCACTGTCATCACACTCACACAGGTGTTGCTAAAGAGGGAGCTACCTAGTGAAATTTTCACTCTTGCTTCAGCACTCAAGTGAGATAAAATAGCTAACTTAAACTGAGTGCCAAGCACCATGCTAAGTAAGTACCTTATATGTGGGGTGAGATACTTTGACCTTAACAATGGAGTCTCTATCACCACTTCTCATGCATTCCCTCTTGCTAGAATTTAGTGGCTAACATGAGAAAAATGTTGGGAATAGAGGCCTATTTACTTTAGTGAGAAAAGTTTTAGCCCCAGAAGAGTGGGGGGCTTGAAATAGAAATTATGTGTAATTATATACAACATGAAATTAACTATATCTTGTGTGTCTGAGTGTGTAGACTGTTTCCTAGCCACTAGGCTTGCATCAACTCATGTTCCTTTCTATCTTTCTGTTGCGTTGTTTGATTTTGTTTCCCTTTTCCCCTTTATTGCTTTGTAAGGTATTCTTTTGATTCTAATCTGGTGGTTAGTTACCTTTGAACTGTAACATGCACACTTTATTTTACAAGAACTATATTTAATCATTCTATCCTTCACTTAGGATAATAAAGAAAATTGTTTTATATGTACCATGCCTTTATAGTATTGCATGTGATTGCTGTCTTGATATAGCTGACATTTTTAGCTGTTTTTACTAGGTTCTTATTATCCAAACTGTTGGAATCAGAAGCAAACCAAATTTGAGAGACATTATTTCCTGCCCCCACTGCAATGACTAAATTGAGCAATTATGTGGGTAATATTTGGAAAAAACTGCAGAAAACTACTTTTGTTCAAGAGTCACTAAGGCAACTCTTTAGAAAAGGACATGAATGGGCTGAGCATCCTGATAAGCCATCCAATAATATTGGGATGTTCTTGTTCTACAAATTTTCAGATATCCTACAAAGTCTGAAGAGTCAATTGTATCTGGCAGTGGAAAACATACAGTATTTTTGGTGTATTTCCAAAGCTTGTGAGATATCAAGGAATGGTAGATTTACTTCATGCCAAAAATAAGATATTATGTAGAAAGCTTATCATATTTTTCTCAGATTTCAGTATTATTCTTTAAATGTAATTAAATTTTTTATGATTTCTCTTGACCTGTATATATGAAGAATCATTTTCAAAGTATAACAGATTACATATTATGGGGGAAATCACATTATTTTAGAAAACATCAATTTCCTTTAGAAAAATACATTTTTAATAATACTATGCATGATGGCTTTATTTATCTTTGCTAATATTTCAGGCAGGTAAAAAGTGTATTGCATGGGATTTGGGTTTAGAATGCCTGAGTTTGTGCAATTATTGAAGTACTTTCCATCTATCAGCCTTCAGATCATTCATATAACCTTTCTCAGTCTCAGGGTACCTATCTACAAAATGATGCTTGTGCTGTAAATAACAATGTATGTAAAATTATAAAATTTTGAAATACCACAGGGATGTTGACAAATATTTTCTACTTAGTTAATCTGACATTGTAACAATTTTCTTTTATACCTAACAACTAGTGTGATTTCATTATTATTTCTCACATAAAGTATTATTATCAGAGTATACCAATATATAACTCCATATTGATACCTTGAAATTGGAGTATAAGCAATGATTTACAGTAACTTTCTTAAGTTTTTCTTTTTAAGGTATTTAATTAGATGTAAGAAAATTGGCATATTTTTCTTTTCTTTTTTCTTTACATCTCTCTTTGAAATTTAGAAAATGGTACTTAATACATAAATGTAATATTCCTATAAAAATACCAACTAATGAGATAAAACTCTCCTTGTATCATTACCTGGAATCTAACATCTGTCATTCCCACACTTTGCTCAGGATCTCATTTCTATCAGTTTGATGTAATTAAATATGGTGTTCCATGGATAAATATATTTATACAAATTCATATTATAGCTATGTGTATATGTACATTAAATACATACTTTACTCTGGAACAATAATAGATATTTACTCTGTATTTTCCATTCTCCCTCCCTTTTCTTGAGAAGTATCCTCAATTTCCAGTAGGAGATTCAACTCTCAACTCTTAGCCAAGCAGTTAATGTTAGACTGACCCTACTCCATCACCAACCCCAGGGGTATATTAGTGTATTCCTTGACATTTGTCACTTACACGTGAATAGATATGCAAAAAATGGCGAAACAAATTAAATGAATAAGTTTCTAGGAATTATTTGCTTTTCTTCCATGAGAACTGCTTGAAAAGATTCTCTTTGCTGCTGGATGCAAATAAGAAATGTGTTACTTTTAGAGTTGATGGCAGCCGTGCTTTGAGAACAAGGGAAGAAACTTCCTATATAAACCAGTATCAGAGAAGCAAGGCAAATAATTGCAGAGAGAAATCCATGTCTAATATTTATTTCCTAGAGCAAGCTGCACCTGAAGCTTTACTTTTGGGTTGTTGAATAACCAGAGAAAATCTTTCCTTTGTAATTTAAGCTGATTTACACTGGGATTTCTGTCATTTGAAATAATCTGAGAATATTACAGACAAGTTCTGTTTAATTTTCAAAGAAAAAAAAATCAACTACAATGATATTTTTAACTGTTCCAGGGCACAAACTAAAAAAGCTTCCAAACACTTCAGAAATTGGATTGGAATTTTACAAAAAGCAATCAAAAAACAGACAAGAGGATCCCCCAAAGAAAAATTTAATTTATATTGAAGCAAATTCCTAAATGGAATAGCACCAATTGTAGCTTATCAGTGTATTTTTGTATTAATATTATTAATAAGAAAAAACTATTCATCTCACAGAGGGCTAACAAAATTATCAAATTTTACACCCACATCTGGTAAAAAGTTAGCATTTTCTTAAATGGGTTTAGTGTATATCCATACAGCCAATACATAGCTAGTACACACTAATATAGCATCCTAGGTGATACACAATTTGACTTGTTGCTCAGTGCTCATTACTAGAGGTCAGATTCTGCTGGGTAGATGCTGCAGTATATTTTGGATATCATCCCATTGTATGTACTCATGTGTATATGTGTGTATGTTTTGATGTAAAATATGTTCTATATATTTATATGAAAATCAGCATATTTAACAGTGACTCTCTAGAGGAATATCTGTTACATCTATATTATAGTCAGTAATAAGATAAAGTTACCAATTATTGACTGTTACTTTACATAGAACTGTTGTCTCCCAGTCTATGCAATTAGATAAGAAAGAGTAAGAAATGAGAACTATAAATATTAGAGAAAAGAAGGACATATATCTTTTTTCATATTTTATTACTGTATACTATGAAGATGCAAAAGAATCTGTAAAACAAAAAGAATTTAGTAAGGGTGTTGAGTATACAATTAGTGACAACCCATAAATCTCCTTTATCCAATAATAAGCACAGTAGTTTCTGTGTTTAGTAATAAATTAAATGCCTAGGAATAAATACAAGTAATATGTAAAACCTATATGAAGAAAGCATTAAATTTTCTTAAGACATATAAAATCCTTTAGTAAGATTTTTAGTAACAATCCTTTAATAATAACATGCCTTGATTTTGGACAGGAAAACAGCACTGTGAGGAATTCCATTTTCCAAACATAAATTCATTAAAGTAATGCAGTCCAAGGAAACGTACTATTAGGACTTTCTTTTCTTTCTGAAAATACAAAGTGATTCTGACATTCATCTAGAAGTATTATGAGTCAAGACTAACATGGACATTTATGAAAAAGAATAATTTTAGCATATGAGTTCTACCAAATATCAAAATATGTAAGTTCAGAAACATAGAAACATCACTATATGGGTGCAATAGGAAACAAACATTTCAATAGAAAGAATACAATTTAGAGATCCATAGATGGGGTCTCATATGCTAAATATGGATAAGCTATGTTAAGCGAAACTGGTGTTGGTTCAGCAGTCTAGAAACTAGGAGGAAAATGCAGCTTCATCTCACATTACTTTGCTTATTGAAATCAATTTTACAGAAATCAAATATTTCAAGAAAATAAATCATAGACCTACTCACTTGTTTGGTGAAGATTTTACTAATCGTGGATGGTACAGGCCTCTCCATCATCATTTTTATTTTTTTGTCTCAGTAATGACAGGAAATCTGAGTGGTGACAAAGGGAAAGACTGATAAAATATTCTGTATTGGTGGGAGAAAATCCAATATGTATTCCTTATTCTATGGGTAGTATTCTTTTCTACCATGAAATTAGAGAAACACAGATGATTAAATTTAATGGTGGAAAAAACATAAGTTAGTAGTTCACAGAAAATGAAATACCCAAAATCAGCAAACATGTAATAATGTACTCTATAGCAAGCTGAGTCAGATATCCCCCTAAAACATATTCATATCATAACCCCTGGAACCTATGAATGTTGCTTCATATAGCAAAGTCTTTGCAGATGTGGATACATTAAGGATCTTGGAATGGGAAGATTATCCTGGATTCTGCAGATTGGCCCTAAATGCAATCACATGTATGCTTAAAAGAGGAAGGCAGAGAGAGATTTGACTCACACATACAGAGGAAAAGACAATGCAGAGACGGAGCAGAGAGATTTGAAATCTTAGCCTGGAAGATGGGAAAGTTGTGGCCACAAACCAAGGAATGCCAGCAGTCACATGCCAGAAGCTGGAAGAGGCCAAATACAGCTCCTTAGGGTCTCTGGAGAGAATGCAGCCCTGCTGACACATTCATTTCCACCCAGTGACCCTGTGTTTTGAACTTCCGGCCTCTAGAACTCTGGGAGTATATTTTTTTTGTTGTTTTAAGCTATCCAGTTTGCGGTAATTTGTTAAGTGCCAAACCTAGAGATTGCTAGATGAATATGTCTATGCTTTAAATTCACCTCCCTCAACACCTCTTCCTGGAATGGTGGGAAACTATGTAGTTAGTTAGGAAAAGAAGAGGTGAGGGAAACATAGAGATAGAGAGAGATGGGAGAGAGAGAATCCAAGACAGCAAGCTGATTCTTTTTGTAGATTTCCCACCTGAAACTGAATCCCATCAAGTTGAATCAAGATGAACCCTTTGGAAGCTCACCTAGGAAGGTTCATCACACTGAACAATTTACTTTCAAATGAGATGGGTATAGTGTATAAAAGGTGCTATCACTATCTGAAAGTAACTGGAAAAAGGTATAAATATTATACAAGAGACAGGGGAGAGAGACCACAAAGCAAGAAGAATGTGCAATGGTAATGCTCGCATCCTATCAACGTGAACCTGTTCAATAAGACCATTAAAAATAATTACAGAGTAAAGTTAATCTAAATATGTAGACCCAGGAGAACATCTCAAAGATACATTTCTAAGATACAGAATATAAAGTGGATATAGGAGAATATGAATAGCGATATCCCATATATGTATTTTTATTTTAAAAAATCACTTCTCTAATTGAGGATATCAATAAGGAAGACAACAATGATGAAGAAGGTTGCACTGAGGATATGACAAAAAAGGTGGAATAGAGTCAACATGTTCTACCCTTAGCTCCTACAAGATTGTTCCTTGCACTCTGTTTTCACAGCACCAGCTTTACTGCTCCTGCTTTAAGAGCCTAGCCAATAAAAATGAACAGTTTGTTCAAGCCCTCCATGGATTGAGTACTAGGCACTGTTCCCCTCTAATCCTTATCAGTGGTTCTTTCCCCAGCCTTGCATAATGTGTTCTCATGAAAGTCTGCTGATTATTAATCAGCTGAAAACTTGAGGAGCACTCTCTGCAGATTGCCAGAGTTCTCTGTGTGTGCAGCTCTCTCCAGTACTCTGTTCTAAGAATACTAGTCACTGTGGTCTCCCTGGACTAGCAACTCCCTCCCAGGGATCCTCCAGTTTCTAAACAAAATTTAAGAGGGAGTCAAATCAAACACATGTATCTGCCCTCTCATCCAGAGGCTTGTGACATGACAGAAAAAAATATAGATGACTGAATCCCTTGTCTTGACTAAGTTATCTCTTTCTGCAGATCCCCTTACTCTTTCAAGATTAATTTTCCATCATCTCACTTTCAAGGTTCTGTATCCCCACAATTCATAGCACATGCCTCAGTTACAGTTTTATTTTTCTGTAAGCAGTCATTTGCTTAATCTCAATTTCCCTTCCTTGACTGTGAGGACTATGACAATCGGTGTCTAGATTTTTTTGCTCACTGTTCTCTTCCCACTGGCTATTGGTTATAGTGCTAAAGAACAAGCAACCGTGTCTCTTAGATAATTTGAAATATTGCAGGAAGATCAAATGAAATAGAGTCACACTGATGGAGAAATTTCAACAGAGGAAATATTTCTTAAAGACAGGCCAACAGACATGTTTGCTGACATCTTCCCCATAAGAATTTTGAGAAACTATGTACCCACCGCATATTTTAAGTGGCACCTAAATTTTTCAGCATAATTTGAAATCATCTCGAAGAACATGATTTTTTATATAATTTACATATATAAGGATGTACAAATTATAATTTAGAATAAAACCATGACATCATTTTTTAAATTGTCAGTAATGGAACTTAAATATCATAAGATTTTTTATTTGACATCATCCATTAAAAAACACATGGACAAGGTCTTTATATTTAGAGGGTTCTGTATTTTCCTTTTCCTTCTTGAAAATTGCCCTCACCTCTTTTATGTTTAAGCATGTTTTGTTGATTGCTGTTAATAGAAAATTAACAGAAATTTAGAGATAAGACACTTGAGACTATAAAGGAGTTCAATTTGAAGTTAGATAAAGAGAGTGTGTTTTCCTTTTTCTTACTAGAGCATTTTCTCAAAGGTTGACTTCAGATGATTTGGTTTTCCAGGGAACTGTCATTTTGTTTGGTTTACAGTTTACTATTTATTAAGGTCTAGACTTTGTGAAGTTACACGTTAACTTATACAGATGGCATTCAGTAGAGATGAATTATTTCTCAGAGAGAGAAAATAATCCTTATAATTGATGTTTCCAGTGAGATATCAAAAACTCTGTCAAACACTTAGCAACTGTATTTCAGTGTGCCTTTCTCTTTTTTTAATACAATCACATGAGCAACATTGTGGTTACTAGATTCCTCCCATTATCAAGTCCCCACCACATACCCCATTACAGTCATTGTCCATCAGCATAGTAAGATGCTATAGAGTCACTACTTCTCTTCTCTGTGCTATACTGCATTCTCCATGGCCACCCCGCTACGTTATGTGTGCTAATTGTAATGCCCCTTATTCCCTTTCTTCCTCCCTTCCCACCCCCTACCCCCAGTCCTTTTCCCTTTGGCAACTGTTAGTCAATTCTTGGGTTCTGTGAGTCTGCTGCTGTTTTGTTCCTTCAGTTGTTGCTTTGTTGTATTACTCCACAGATGAGTGAAATCATTTCATACTTGTCTTGCTCTGCTTGGCTTATCTCACTGAGCATAATACCCTCTAGCTCCATCCATGTTGTTGCAAATGGTAGGATTAGTTTTCTTCTTATGGCTGAATAATATTCCATTGTGTATATGTACCACTTCTTCCTTATCCTTCCTTATCCTTAACCTTATGGACACTTAGGTTGCTTCCATTTCTTGGCTATTGTAAATAGTGCTGTGATAAAAATAGGGGGGACATATGTCTTTTTGAATCAGTGATCTTGTTGTCTTCTGGTAAATTCCTAGGAGTGGAATTTCTGGGTCAAATGCTATTTCTATTTTTACTTTTTTGAGGAACCTCCATACTGCTTTCCATAATGCTTGAACTAGTTTACATTCCCACCAGCAGTGTAGGAAGATTCCCTTTTCTCTGCATCCTTGCCAGCATTTGTTGCTACTAGTCCTTTCTATGTTGGCCATACTAACTGGTGTGAGGTGATATCTCATTGTGGTTTTAATTTGCATTTCCCTGATAATTAGTGATGTGGAGCACCTTTTAATGTGCCTGTTTGCCATCCAAATTTCTTCTTAGAGAAGTGTTATATCCTCCACCCATTTTTTAGTAGGGTTATTTGCTGTATGTATTTTGGATGTTAACCTCTTGTCAGATATGTCGTTTACAAATATATTCTCCTATACTGTAGGTGCCTTTTTGTTCAGGTGATGATGTCCTTTGCTGTACAGAAGCTTTTTAACATGATGTAGTTCCATTTGTTCATTTTTTATTTTGTTTCCCTTGCCCGAGGACATGCGTTCAGGAAAAAGTTGCTCATGTTTATGTTCAAGAGATTTTTGCCTATGTTTTCTTCTAAGAATTTTATGGTTTCATGACTTACATTCAGGTCTTTGATCCACTCTGAGTTTACTTTTGTGTATGGGGTCAGACAATAATCTAGTTTCATTCTCTTGCATGTAGCTGTCCAGTTTTGACAGCACCAACTATTGAAGAGGCTGTCATTTCCCCATTGTATATCCATGGCTCCTTTATCATATATTAATTGACCATATATGCTTGGGTTTATATCTGGGCTCTCTAGTCTGTTCCATTGGTCTATGGGCCTGTTCTTGTGCCAGTACCAAATTGTCTTCATTGCTGTGGCTTTGTTGTAGAGCTTGAAGTTGGGGAGCATAACCCCCCCCCCACCAGGTTTATTCTTTGTTCTCAGGATTGCTTTGGTTATTTGGGTTTTTTTGTGGTTCCCATGAATTTTAGAACTATTTGTTCCAGTTCATTGAAGAATGCTATTGGTATTTTGAAAGGGATTGCATTGAATCTATAGATTGCTTTAGGCAGGATGGCCATTTTGACAACATTAATTCTTCCTATCCATGAGCATGGGGTGTGTTTCCATTTATTGGTATGTTCTTTAATTTCTCTCATAAGTGTCTTATAGTTTTCAGAGTATAGGTCTATCATTTCCTTGGTTTGGTTTATTCCTAGGTATTTTATTCTTTTTGATACAATTGTGAACAGAATTGTTTTGCTGATTTCTCTTACTGATAGTTCATTTTTAGTGTATAGGAATGCAACAGATTTCTGTGTATTAATTTTGTATCCTGCAACTTTGCTGAATTCAGATATTAGATCTAGTAGTTTTGGAGTGGATTCTTTAGGGTTTTTTATGTACAATATCATGTTACCTACAAACAGAGACAGTTTAAGTTTTTCCTTGCCAATCTGGATGCCTTTTATTTCTTTGTGTTGTCTGATTGTCATGGCTAGGACCTCCAGAACTTTGCTGAATAAAAGTGGGAAGAGTTGCATTCTTGTCTTGTTCTCGATCTTAAAGGAAAAGCTTTCAGCTTCTCACTGTTAAGTATGATGTTGGCTGTGGGTTTGTCATATATGGCCTTTATTATGTTGAGGTACTTGCCCTCTATACCCATTTTGTTGAGAGTTTTTATCATGAATGGATGTTGAATTTTTTCTAATGCTTTTTCAGCATCTATGGAGATGATTATGTTGTTTTTGTCCTTCTTTTTGTTTATGTGGTGGATGATATTGATGGATTTTTGAATGTTTTACCATCCTTGAATCTCTGGAATAAATCCTACTTGATCATTATGGATTATCTTTTTGATGTATTTTTGAATTCAGTTTGCTGATATTTTGTTGAGTATTTTTGCATCTATGCTCATCAGGGATATTGGTTTGTAATTTTCTTTTTCTGCGGTGTCTTTGCCTCATTTTGGTATTGGAGTGATGCTGGCCTCCCAGAAAGAGTTTGGAAGTATTCCCTCCTCTTCTACTTTTTGGATTACTTTAAGGAGGATCGATATTAGGTCTTCACTAAATATTTGATACAATTCAGCGGTGAAGCCATCTGTTCCAGGACTTTTGTTCTTAGGTAGTTTTTTGATTACCATTTCAATTTCATCTCTGGTAATTGGTCTATTCAGATTTTCTGTTTCTTCCTGGGTCAGCCTTGGAAGGTTGCATTTTTCTAGAAAGTTGTCTGTTTCTTCTAGGTTATCCTGTTTGTTAGCATATAATTTTTCATAGTATTCTCTAATAATTCTTTGTGTTTCTGTGGTGGCTGTAGTGATTTTTCCTTCCTCATTTCTGATTCTGTTTATGTGTGTAGACTCTCTTTTTTTCTTGATAAGTCTGGTTAGGGTTTTGTCTATTTTGTTTATTTTCTAAAAGAACCAGCTCCTGCTTTCATTGATTCTTTCTATTGTTTTATTGTTCTCAATTTTATTTATTTATTCTCTGATCTTTATTATGCTCCTTCTTCTACTGACTTTAGGCAGTGTGCCTTTCTTAAACTGACAGCAGAACCACTGTTTGAATTCTCCTCTGAACCAGCTTTCCCACGTGCTGTTTCCCTCATTATTTCCTTCATAATTGAGTTAAATATATATTTAACATGTGTTCACTTTATTACTTTAACTTTTGGAAATTATTCTTTTGTACTGTCCTGCCTTAATTAAGACAACAAAAGTACTGTGTATATACGGATTGAAAATTTAGTGTGTTTTATGCCTATAGGCATAAATATTTAAGGGTTAAACTAAATCTTGTGCACTTATTTTTGTTACAATGATGGTTAGTATTCAATTGGTCAAAACAATATAAGTATATTATACATTTTTATAATTATTACAAAGGAAGGTTTTTTGGAAAATACACTTCCTCATAAAATAAAATATGATGGAAATTAGCTTCATTACTTAGTATCTGATAGCTTACAATTTATTTTTTGCTGATGGGTGATACAGGATATTAAACAGTTTATAAGATAATATGAGAATTGAATGTAAAGGGAAGAAACATTTCATAATATGATAAAATAAGTTTTAACTTTATTATCAAAAGCCTATAATTCTACATCTGAAAGAAACCACATTTGACTTTTATTCTTGAGTTTTATCCAGTGTGTCTTAAAAATGTCCCATATGAACTTTCCAGTTCCATATGGCACTATTAAGATCATTAACCAGTACTGCTTTGGTTATTGAAAGGTAACTTTCTTTCTGGCTAATGGCTTGCCTTTAGTACTGAGAAAAAGCTGAGAAGAGTTGCTTATATTTATATATGTGTGAAAATATCATTTTGAGCATTCAGTATGTCAAACTCTATCTTTCTTTCCTTTTCTCTCATGAGACTCCTTCAGGGGAGATGTGGTCCTTAACTACAGCCTGATGAAGGAAAGTCACTAAATAAAGATCAACATTACTCTTACCATCACACTGAACTAGAATGACATCATCTGAATTCAGGATATCTCATCATGGGGCAAAATGCCAATTTCTAACAGATGGCTCATAACTGAAATATGTAGAAAACAGGAAACCACAAGAAGCTTTACATGTTTATGCTTCCTTGACTCATGTTTAAAGCAGCATTTCCTTTTCTGATTCCCTGGAGAGTCTCACATCCTGAGGGAATGTCCCATAGTAGGACTAGGGTTGGGTGAGAATCTCAAAGATGGTTCAATATGAAACTTTTGTGTGAAGATTGAAGAATTCTACTGTGAACTCATAGCTTTCTCAGTTCTATCAACTTCAGAAATGTATGTCTATGGAAGATGATTTTTGGCAATTTATGCCTTTAAAATCATGTATTCATAATTCCGTACATCCAGAAAAATTTGGCCAACATGTAAGGATGGATGATCTCTATATAGAAGGCAGTTTGTTCAAGGTACTCTGAGGTTCAAAGCGAAGTAATGCAGACAGCATAAAGTTGCCACTGGGCAGTTTTTCCTAATTTTTTCTGATTGACAGCAATCTCTGCGGTTCCTGCTGGACTTTGCAGATCTGCTCTCATTCCCTGGAGATCCTGATTCAATAGGTCCCTGAAATAGGACCCTGCAATCTAATTTTAATGAGTGCTCTGGTGATGTTTGGAACATCTAAAACTAGGTACACTTTGAGAAAATGCCTCAAGGATGTGGTTTTCAAATCTGGCTTCTCACTTGTTGATTGGGGGGTGCTTAAAAAAAAAACAAGCAAAAAGCAAGTTTCCTGACTTACTTCAATTAAATCAGACTTTCTAGGTGGTATAGCATAGACATAACTTTTTATTCATTCTTTATTTCTTAGAACAATTTTAGGTTTACAACAAAATTAAGAGGAAGGTATAGAGATTTTCTATATATCCTCTGTCTTCACATGTGCATAGGCTCCTCTATTAGTCATATCACTGACCAGAGTTTTTTTTAACCAAAGATGGATATACATCAACACATCATAATCACTGACAGTACATAGTTTACCTTAGAGTTCACTCTTAGTGTTGTACATTCTGTGGGTTTGGACAAAAGTATAATGATATATGTCCATCATTGTATATCATGCAGAGTATTTTCACTGCCCTAAATGTTCTCTGTGCTCCACCTATTCATCCCTCCTTTCCACCTCTCCAGACCATGGAAACCACTGATCTTTTTACTGCCTTCACAGTTTTGCCTTTTCCAGAACATCATATAGTAGGAATCATATTGTATGTAGCCTTTTCAGATTGATTTCTTTCACTTAGTAATATGCATTTAAGGTCCCTCCATGTCTTTTCATAACTTGATAGCTCATTTCTTTTTAGCACTGAATAATATTTCAGTCTGGATATACCAGAGTTTTTTTATCCAGTCACCTACTGAAAGACATTTGGTTGCTTCCAAGTTTTGGCAACTATGAATAAGGCTGCTATTACATTCATGTGCAGATTTTTGTGTGGATATAAGTTTTCAGCCCCTTTGGGTAAATACCAGGGAGCATGATTGCTGGATCACATAGTAAGAGTATGTTTGGTCTTGTAAGAAATTTCCAAACTGTCTTCCAAAGAGGCTGTACCATTTTTGCATTCCCACCAGCAATGAATGAGAGTTCCGGTTGCTCCACAGTTGATGTCAGTAGTTTGCATTTTGGCCATTGTAGTAGCTGTGTAGTGGTATCTCATTGTTTTAATTTTCATTTCCCTGATGACATATGATGTGAAGCATCTTTTCATATGGTTATTTTCTATCTGTAGAGACCTTTTTAAAGTTCCATGGATGTTTTATTGCAAAGACTAGAATGGGGAGGGTAGCAAACTACTTCACATGGGCCAAATCTGGCACACTGCCTAGTTTTGTAAATGTCGTTTTATTGGACCATAGCCACACCAATTTGTGTATGTATTGTCTATAGCTGTTTTCATGCTACAACAGCATGGTTGAGGAGTTGCGACAGAGACCATATGGCTTACAAAGCCTGAAATATTTACTATCTGGCCCTTTATAGAAAATGTTTACTTACCACTGCCTCAGACTTAGAGCAATCATCATGTTCTTTTAAGAATTATTTTAGAAAGAGCTGGAGTATTTGAGGACTTGCACTCCAACTCAGAGAAATGTAGCTGACAGTTTCAGGTTCTGTGTCACTGTTGTACATCTTTAAGAAGTGGATGATTTTCCTGGAAAAGACTCCTAAGGGTGACTAAGGGAAACAGAAGAAGGTTTGAGGTAACTCCAGACCTCTAAAACACAGATACTTGTTTATGTGATACAGTCATTCACCTTACCTGTGCTTTGGCTTTCTGCAGTTTCAGTTCTCCTTGGCCAAGCTTCCCTCTGTTCTGACAAATCATTGGAAGGTCAATAGGAGCCTCATGCTATGTCAGGATGCCTGTGTCAGAATGCCTATGTCATTCACCTCACATTGTCATCTCATCACCTAGGCATTTTATCATTTCAGCATCACAAGGTGAAATAAGAAGGGTGAGTACAATGCAGTTAAGATACTTAGGAGAGAAAAAGGCAGAGGTCACATTTACATAACTTTTATTACAGTGTCTTATCATTGTCCTATTTTACTATTAGTTAATGTTAATTTCTTAATGGGCCTAATTTATAAATTAGACTTTATCATTGGTATGTGTGTACAGGAAAAAAACATAATATATGTAGGGTTCAGTAATTTGCACAGTTTCGGCTGGCTGCTGGGGGATGGGTCTTGGAACATATACACATGGATTTGTACATGTTTGGGATTGCGATTTTATTTGTGACAAACTAGTATAGGAACAGCATTCCATTGTCCAAAGAGAGGAAGTTGTTTAAATACTAATATTTGGAATTAATTCCTAACCAAGTCCAAGCAGTAATGTAAATTTTACAGATAATATGCAGTCTATATGAATAAAGTATAATCTGCTGAAGCACACAGTAAAGGTCTTGCATAAATGAAG
This sequence comes from Manis javanica, assembly GCF_040802235.1. Lineage (NCBI taxonomy): Eukaryota > Metazoa > Chordata > Mammalia > Pholidota > Manidae > Manis > Manis javanica. Next base: position 20,316,249 of record NC_133174.1, on the reverse strand, counting down.
CTATTTTCTTATATGGAAAGACTCCATATTGGTTATCACTTTCTCCTACATCAATTTATAACTTCAATACAATTGAAAATGTGTTTACTTTTACCAATTCAAATAACTGAAAAAGCCACTGAAAAATTAAGACAAAAATTTCTAGGAGAAAAATTACAAAAACAGAAGTGGAAGGGAAATTTCTCTTCATGAAAGAAAAAAGAGGAGATAGATAAAAGAAAAAAGAGGGGATGCAAACTTAACAGTCCAAGCAGATTTATTGCTAAACCTGAGAGGGACCCTCTGTCCTGGCCAGCAGAACAAAAGTAAGAGAGTCTCTAACAGGTCAAGAGGCTTTTAATGGCCAGGGTTTTCAGTGGGCCTTTTGAGGGGAGGGGTCAGGGGAAAGGTGGGCTTGTGGCTTGCTGACGTGTGTCCTCTGGAGAATGCCTGTAGCCTAGGTAAGATGACACCTATGTCTCTCTGAGATGGTGGGTGGGCTTATTCGAAAGGCAGTACTCATGTCCGGATTCTATCACTTCAGATATTCAATTATTTATAATGTCTGCAATGGAATGTGTGATTAATTAGGGAATAGACAAATCATTGGAATATATTACCATATGAAAAGTAGCTTTGTATATCAATTGGGGAAAACAGACTTCTTTCATTACCTCTCACATATGATGAAAAAATGTTCATTAATCACAAGAGTTTGAAAAAACCCTATTACAGCTAAATGCTATAACTTTCTTTAGGCTTCCTGGATGATGTGTGATCACACAGAAGATAAACGAGGGCCCATAAATAAATAAATAGCATTTGATACTGACATGGTCAGTCTTAGTCTAATAAATGATGTTAGGAAAATCTGTTTGGAATATATAGAAAAATAAAATCTGTTCCCTAGTTTATCAAATGTAAAGAAGAATTTCAGATCGCTTAGAAAGCTACATATTATATGTAAACAGAAAATTGTAAAGTTAGTATACGGCAATTTAGAAGAATGTATTTGTCAACTAAATTTGGGTGAGGACATCCTAAATCAGACTCAAAAAACATCAATCATGAGGCCCAGGAAAGGATTGATTTGATTACCTCAAAATAAAGATTTTTGGCTTTCTTTCCTAGTGAGGGACACCCAGATTAAATCTAACAGACAGATAAAAGATGAGAAGGTATTTGCAACATCAAAAAACAATAAAAGCATAAACAGTGGATATAAAAAGACAATTCAGAAAGAGGATACCCAACAAGTAAATCATATGAAAAGATGATTGAACTCATTCATAACCAAAACTTTAAATTACAATAACAAGGAGATACCACTTTACATTAGCTTAAAAGAAAAGGCTGCACCTTGCAAGTATGGGTATATAGATGTGGCAAATAGGAACCCTCATGTCCTGACTGTTGCAAATCTGGATATCAATTTGGCAGTACTTAGGCAAATTGAAGTGGAATGTACTCTGTGATTTAGTGATACCACTGAGCTTATACTTGAAAACAATCTCAATGTCCTGAAAAGGTGAATGGATAAACAAATTTTGTGATTATGTTTACAAAATGAAATGATATTGTGATACATGTTGTATTAGTTTCCTAGGGTTACTGTAACAATAGACTACAAGTTGGGTGGCTTAAAAAATAGAACTGTATTGTCTCACAATTTTGGAAGCTAAAAGTCCCAAATCAAGGTGTTGGCAAAGCCATGCACCCTCTGAAGCGTACAGGAGGAAATCCTTCCTTGTCTCTTCCTAGCTTCTGGTGGGTTCCAATCTTTGGTGTTCCCTGGCTTGTAGATGCATCACTCTAATCGTCTGTCACACGTGGCATTCTTCCTGTGGGTATCTTCACATAGTCTTCTCTCTGTGAATGTCTTTGTCTGTCTCCAAATTATCCTTTTTTTTATAAGCACACCAGTCACACTGGATTAAGTCCCACCTTGCAGCTGCAGCACTTCATTCTCTGCCTCTGTCATCACATGACATTGTCCTCTTGCATGTCTACATCTCGTGTGTCTCTTACCCTCTTCTTACAAGGATACTAGTCAGAGTGGAATAAGAGTCCACCCTACTCTAGTACAACCTCATCTTAACTAATTACATCTGCAATGACCCTATTCCCAAATAAACTCACATTCTGAAGTACTGGGTGTTAGGACTTTAATGTATCTGTTTGGAGGACAAAATTCAACTCATAATATGACCTATAACATGGATGAATCTCAAAAAAATTATTCTACATGAAAGAAGCCTGACAAGAAAGAGCATATACTGCATGATCCTATTTAAATAAAATTCCATGAAATTCAAGTGAGTGTATAAGAGACTAACAGTGCTGCCTACAGATGCAGTGGTCAGGGGCAGTGTTGAGGATTAAAGGGAGAAATTACAAAGGGTCAGGAGGAAACTTTGGGGGATGATACATGTGTTTATTATCTTCATTGGCTTCATGGGTGTGGTGTATACATAGGTAAAAATTATCAAATTTCACTAAATATGTGCAGTTTATTAAATGACACTTATACTTTAATATTTATGTTAAAATAGGTGTGAATTTTCATATTCCTTAAAAGTATGAAATATGCATTTCAGGATCCCAAATTTTATGTAGTCTTTGAAACTGTGATATAAAGGAAAAAGGTCTAAATGATGTTTTAGCTGACAATTTATCTTTATTTTTGTCCCATGGAGACACATTTGTTTTGAGCAGAAGTATGTATTATTTTGTCCCTAACTCTAAGCAGTAAGTAATGCCTTTTTTTGTCATACTGTAAGGTTCTAAATTTATATGCCTGGACTGAAGACCCCTAACATACTTCCCATGGAAAGGTTGAAACTAACTCTACTCTCATTTAATTCAAATGAATGCCAGACACTCTGATTGGTTTTGCAGATTTTATTGTGAGAATATTAATGGTGGTCCTGATCTAGAAATTCATTCTTGCTGCACTCTTCATGGCATACGTGCATATTCTATCAAAGCACTAATGCAACAGTCAGGTAACAGACCATCTATTGTACAGAGTGTTTAACCAGAGTGGCAGGAAAGGGTTCCATTTGTAACAGAAACCCAGGGAATATTCAATCCTGTTGTTTTAACAGAGGGTGCTATTTGGCAATGAGTTTGCTCTTCATACTTCCCTTTAACTACCCTTAAGGACTCAGAAGAAAAGGGGAAAAAGCAATTTCCCCAAATCTCTCCCCATGTTCTTGCCGTCCTTTCTCTTTGCCTCTTCTACCCTGGTTATTATCATCCCCTCCCCTCATTTTTTTTCTTTCCTATTCTATTGAAACCCCTTCCTCATTAACCCCCTGATCTGGTTAAATGACAAGAAAAATGAAGTATTAAGAAAACTTTGGGGTTTTGTTTTCTTTTAAAAAATTGTATGATGAGGTGGTCTAAAATCGTTCAACTGACATCTTTTAAAAATGCTTGTCGGTGTTCCCGCTTCCATGACCCAGATACAGTTGTTTATTCTTATTTCAGCATTGAGAGTTTATGGTCACACAAGGTATTTATTACAGATGAACTCTGTAAATTGTAAGTTCAAAGAAATGTATTGAGACTAAAACATTTAGATCACATATAATGAATACTGTTTATTTAGGAACATATTTTACAAATAAATAATACTTAATGATAGGTTATAGCATAATAATTTATGTGAAAAATTATCATTTTCTGATGTCTAAAATATCTAGCAATTTAGAAAATATTCTAGACATGCAGAAGAAGGGAAAAAGCTATTCGTTCAGTCTTATGCTTTTCTTAACTCTTTATTTGGTAAGACAGTGTAATCTTTTATTTCTCATGAGCCAAACTAAAATAACTCAAAAATTCAAAATAACTCAAAAATCCAAAAATGTAATTTGTACTGGGTTTATCATTATCTTTGCCAAGTAAATTATCTTATATCTCTAATATTTATTATATTTTACATAAATAATCTCATGTTCCCTCTTTTAGAATCCCTTGAATAGGTGTTAGAATTTTTTAAGAATAATTGATTTTTTTATTCAGCCTTGGTTTAGCTGATGAAACATTATTCTGTTTTATCTCAGAAGACTTCCAGTTTTCTTTTCTTGGTTCTCAGGCAGCAAAGAACAGTAAGTGAGCTAATTATTTTTCCCAATTCTTCCTAGTTGTGTTTTAGCCCAACTTGCATGATGGGTCATTCTTTACTCATCTTTCTTCAATTCCCCATTGATATTCACTGTCAGTTTTTTTATAGGCATTCTATCTTCATGAAAACCTAGGTAGTATACATCTGCTGGAGAGAGATATTGTCGATAAAGCAGTGAAAGAGCAATATATGAATGAATAAATGTCATTTTGTCTGAGAAGCCTTGTTCTAGCGTCCTGTTTCATAGGCCAGGCAGATTTATTCATGTCCTCCACTGAAATCAGTTTGTCCTTATTATGAGTATAATGTCTTTGACTTTCTAATTTAGTTTTATGTATGTATATCTCTCTTGTAGATAACAAGCTTCTTATGGGCCAGGTCTGTGTTTTACCTGTATTTAAATGCCTGGCAATTGGACAGCCTTAATAAATGTGTAGTGAAGTAATGCAGAAATACCCCTACAGTCTCCCTTTATACATATCCATTAATGACACACTTTTATTTGGAATAAATACATTTAATTTTCACATTTTTATGAGATGTTTTGAATTTATTATTTTTAAATGTATTTATTCTCTCTCATTCCATGGACTTTTGGTCAGGACCTGGGGAGATGCATGTGTTTTAACAGCAGACATAGTTTTACAAAACATATTAACAAAATGAGAATCTTAAAGAAAATATTTTTTTCTTCTAGATTTTTATTTAAAATGTATGGTAAGAGGGAACAAATTTATAGAGAAAATAAGTAAATATGACGACTGGTTTCTTAGGCAGTCCACTTTTAATTATTGCTAATTTGGATATGCCATTTCAGAAAAGGGTGTATGTAGTGTATGTTTGCAGATGCAGAATTCATTTATGACACACATAATATAATGAAAATAATGTATATGTGTGTATGAATGCATGAATATAAATCATTTGATTTCCAATTTTCCTGGGACTCAGTGAATTACAGAAGTTAATCATATTGTGTTGTGGAAGTCTAGTGTAATTTTAAATTACACACTCCCTATTTCCTCACCATGTGCTTGAATACAGAATATGAATATAGCCATATAGACATAAAAGAGAAATACAATTAAGTGATCATTTTAAACATACATCCAACATGTCCTCAGTCTCCACAACCTCTTTTTCCACACTTCCTTCCTTCTCGCTCCCTTTAGATAGCGGAAAGAGTCACTTTGGACCTTTGGATTTCCCAGAAAGTACAGTGGTCATTTGCATTCTCTTGTCCCAGTCCCCAGTTCAGGACCAAAGGAGTCAGTTGTTCTTACTCAACAGTCCCTTTCCCAGTCCCACTCCAACTTTCTCCTTATCCCAGATAGAAGACATTGTGAAAAGTCCATGGAGATGAGAAGGTTTAGATTCCCCTTAAGACTGGTTGACTTATTTTCGTTCTTTTATTTATTTCTAACTTTTGAGTACTTTTTATTTTTAAATCTTAGGAACCAGATCATACTTGAATATGGGGAAATTGATTTGAAATACCTGTAGAGGCTAGATCTAAAACACATCAGTTTTGTAGCAAATGGAGGGAAGAAACTGAATGATTTCGAAGCCAGCCTGGAGCACAGTGCCACCTAACAGCTGCACCAAAGGAATAATCAGTATCATAACCATTACTCTGTTGTTAAATGATGATCAAATTGTCATGTTGATTCAGGGCAACCTCTCATGTCACCTTTTGTTTGTTGTTTGTATGATGAAAGGGAACTGACATTTAATGGTCATCTAATATGAAACATGACTTGTGCATTAGAAGTGTTGCTTGGGAAGAATCTGGAGACTGATTTATGAAACATTACTGTAGAAACAAATAGCTCTGGTACGTGGACAGCTGCTTTCCCTCTGTGATGCTCCTGGCTTCGCTTTACCCCTGCCCCCAGTTGGTGCTTGGTCGTGACCCCCTGGTCTTGAATGGTGACCCAGTTCTCTCTTTGTCCTTCGCACAAACAATGAAAGGGAGAAAGGGAGGGCTTGTAATATCTGCCATTGAAAGTGCATTTTGGACTCGGGTGGCAACAGATTGGCTCAGTGGTGTGCTTTTCCCTGAGCTTTGCTCTGGGCAGCATCACTTCCATCTCCGGACAGGATGATTAGGCCACATTCATCACTTAGTAAACATATCCCTCAGAGCTCTCCAGTGTCCTTGGTCACACATTTATGGACTTTGTAAAGGGAGTTGGTATTACTTCCGGGCCCAGTCCAACCTCTTTGCAGACTAGTGAATCCTAGCAAATTGTTACTATCTGAGAAGTTGCCATAAAAGTGAATAACCTGAAGACTGAAGAACTGAACTGAACAGAAGAATATTTTACAAGAGTTCTGACACAAATGGGGTATAGCTGGTTTTCTATTAACTCAGTCTTACTGTACTGAAATATTGATACTTTTTGTTTGAAAGTTGATTTCATTTCCTATTACTCCATCTTCATATTCAACTTACTGAAATTTGAACTGGAGTATTTTGAAGTAGACTTCATTTCCTTTATATTCTTTCTGTATTTTAAAAATTTAACTCAATATGAGGGATGAACCATCCTGCTCCTGTAGGGATTGCATACAGGAATTTGAGATTTCTTATTGTCCACAGTCCAACCAATGCCTCCTTAAACAAATTTTTACAGGAACTTAAGAACAATGGAATTGCCACCATACGAACAATTTGTGAAGCAACTTACCACACTGATGTTTAGGAGAAAGAAGGCATCCAGTTTCTGGACCCTTTTGATGATGGTGAACCACCATCTAGCCAGACTATCGACAAGTGCTTTAAACTTATAAAAAAGAAATTTCATGAAGATCCTTGTTCTTGTATGAGCTTCAGTGTGCTGCTGCTGGTCTTGGGAGTGCTCCAGTGCTGGCTGCCCTGGCAATAATTGAAGATGAGATGAAATATGAAGATGCAATACAATTTGTAAGACAAAAGCAACATGGAGCTTTTCACAGTGAGCAACCTTTAGATTTGGAGAGTTATCCTATCATGTACTTGTGGCCTCAGAAATGCCAGATACAACTTCTTTTAATTAAAAAGGCACACTGCCTGGTGCTATGGTATTGGAATTGAAACTTGAGACACAATCTTGTTTATTTTTTTTTATATTAGTCTATATGGAGGTTTGGTGAACACCAAGTCAAATGAAGCTTCCACAGGAACATTGAAAAACAGTTTAAGCAGGCCGCAGCATGCCAGAATTAGAGCCTCTCTGTTGTTATTTTGACACTTAGTAAGAGACTCTAGCTCTTCAGTTTTTGAAGTGTTTTTTTTCATTTGTATCAATGGAATCTTATCAATTAATAAGAAACTTTGAGTAATGACTTGCCAATATACCTAGCACAGTACTTGCATAGTTTTGTCTCATAGGTTCCTCAGGTGGTCTATTCCTACAGTCATTTCAGACATTTAAGATAGGGCCTATATGGTTAACTGCTCACTTTATATCACTCCCATTCAAACTGATATATATAGTAGGGTTTGTACAACCATTACTTTTCCTGGATTGTATGAAGTCTTATGTGATTTTAAATTTGTTTGCATAAATATAATTTTTCTTTTACAACAAATATACTCATTAACTATAGAAGTATATTGCATGAATATTATTAAAAATATATAAAGAAAGATGATGGAACCTGAAGTTGTGTATTCTTTTTCTGATATGTTAGTATTTTAGAAAATAATTACATAGAATTAAAATGAAAATAAAATTTAGTCTCCAATTTTATCCTCAGAAATTTGTATACCTTTCTGATTGAGTCATTAGCCTATTGTTTTATCTTGATACAACCCTATTATAATAATTTATTTGCAAGTATCAGCAAGTTTGGAGCAGATAATTCTGTTTCTCTCTCTGTCTCTCTTATACACACACACACACACACACACACACACACACACACTACTCACTACTCACTCTCTTTAAACATTTTGCCTGGTCATATCATCATAGTGGTTTATATTTAGACTGATGGACAGTTTTATTTTTGTGCTTTATGTTTATATAATGTGCTATAACACAAAGACAGATTCAGTGTTTTGTTTTGTTTTGTTTTTAAACTACACAAGGATTACCTGTTTATAATACATGAGCTGTGCAGCTTGAAAATGCCTTACAGAAAACCTCACCTTATGGAACATAAACTTTCCTAGTGCTTCTTTGGCAAATTTAAATGCTGTGATCAAAGCCAGCAATTATCTTTCTTTATTAACTGCTGTAAAGGGCCTATTTGTTTCCATGTTTGGTGCTTACTAAATTGATCTTGGTTTTATTGAGTACCAAAATATGAATATGTTAGTGCCTCATCATTTTGGTGTATTATACAATTGCAGGACCAGATATAGTTCTTTCTAAAAAAAAGTTAAATGAAATTTTTGTAGGCTATCAATTTATAGATATTAAGTCATATGTAATATTAACAAGCTTATTGATATTTTTACAGTTTGCTTTATTGAAAACATGGTCACAGTGATTACATGAGGACAGATAATGGTTATACCGTGCAATATCCATTGTCTATTTTTACCGCTAACAAATACTTAAACAGAAGGAGAACATGTAAGCACCGTCGCTGTGAAAGCTACTTAATCCTTTATAGTCTGAGTTTTGCATGAATTGAAATGGGCCTGTCTATAAAGGACAAGTCAGTCTGCCTCTATCTATATCTGTAGTGTATGCTTTATTTGCCTTTTGGGTTAAGTATCACAAAGTGCTTACTAATCAAAGTCAAGTTAACATAAAGCCTTGAGAAGCTATAATATTGCATTCAAATTAATGAATTGATGCATACACCTTCTTTAGGGCTCTCAGTTTTTTTAAGGACGGTTTTTCTAATAGCTTTATTGAAATATAATAAACATATCAAATAACTCACCCATTTAGTGTTTTTTTTTGTGTATTCACAGTTTTTCAGTATAGTTACAGAGTTGTACAGCCACCACCACATTCAATTTTAGAACATTTTTATAACACTTCCAAAAGAAGCCCTGTACTCTTCAGCTATCACTTCTTAGTCCCCCAGCCCTAAGCAACTACCCTTCTACTTCTGTCTATATATTTGCCTACTCTACATCTTTCACATAAAAGGAATCATACAGTATAGGCCTTTTGTGCCTAGCATTTTTCACATAGCCTAATGCATTCAAGGTGTTTCCATGTTGTAGCATATATCAGCACTTCATTCCTCGTATAGCCAAATACGATTCCATTGTATGAATATACCACATTTTGTTGGCATGTTCATCAATTGACAAATAATTGGGTAGTTTTTAGCTTTTGGTGATTATGAATAATGATTTTTTTATTATAGTCATTTTACTGGGTGTGAAGTATTTCACTGATGTTTTGAATTTTCTGAGGACTCATGGTATTGAGCATCTTTCCATGGGTTTATTGGCCATTTGTATATCTTCTTTCGATAAATGTCTATTCAGATTATTTGCCCAGTTTTGATTTCGGTTTTCTTTTTATTATTGAGTCTTAAGAATGATTAATTTTTTTAAATTTACTTAAACTTTATTCATGTGTTGCCTGAGAAGTCTTATTTTTATTTTTTCCAGCTTTATTGAGATATGATTGACAAATAAAATTTGTATATATTTAGATTGTGTAGCATTATTTTTAAGGTGTATAATGTGATGATTTAATATACATACACATAACACATGTACACCCATTAAATGAGTGAATTGTTTAATATGTGCATTATATTTTAATAAAACTATTAGAAAAAAGAAACCTTTGAAAAATTGAGAGCCCAAAGGAGGAATATGCATCAACTTCATTAATTTGAATTTAATATGATGAGTTCTCAGGGCTTTATATACATGTATATTGTGAAATGATTACTGCAGTTTAGTTAATTAATGCATCCATCACCAGACATAATTATCTTTTTTTTGTTTTTGTGAGAACATTTAAGATTCATTCTCTTAGCAAGTTTCAGGTATGTAATACATTATTATTAACTATAGTCACCATGCTATACATTAGATCCCCAGCACATCTTATTAACTGAAAGTTTGCACCCTTTACCAACATCTCCTCATTTCCCCCACCCCTAGCCTTTGGCAACCACTGTTCTACTCTCTGCTTGTATTAGTTTGGTTATTTTAGATTCCGCATATAAACAAGATCATACCGTATTTGTCTTTCTATGTTTGGCTTATTTAATTTGGCAGTATATGGTGTAGTGTTATATTGTGACTTATAATAAATATGTATTTGGTCTTCATCTCCAAACTCCTAAAACCCTTGAAATTTCCTGCTTTGAGAAACATCAAGGTGTCTTTTGTTATGTTAATGAGGTGGCTTTTGTAAAGCCCCTGAGGATGAGGGCTGTTTGCCAGGGAAGCCAACTGTGTGTTTAGAGGGTTGGAACTTCCAGTTCCACCCCGACCCCTCCCTGGAAGGGAGAGGGTCAGGAGATTGAGTTCAACTGCCAATGACCCAATGATTTAATCATGCTTATGTAATGAAACCTCCATTAAACCCCAAAAAAGACAGGGTTCAAATAGCTTCTGTGATGGTGAACACATGGAGATGTTAGGCGGGTTGAGTTTATTTTCCTTTGCTCTGGTCCCGGCCTCAACAAAGAATTGAAAGGCAGAGACACAGTAGTGAAGCAGACTAAAAGTTTTATTTGTATGCACTCCAAGAGAGGAGTGGGCTAGAGTCAAAGTAGATAAAGGCTGGTTTACTTGAATAAAGCAGAGGAAGAAGAAATAGATGGAGGAACGGGAAGCTCATTGATCTGCTGCTTGGCCCAAGGGCATACTACCTAGCCAACTCCTGAAGCCAGTGTCACCTGGCATCCAGTGTCCACTTGAATATGCACTGTGTGAGAACTCAGTCCCTACCACCCCAGGATTTGGGGGAGCTGCAAAGCACTGGATGGAGTGAGATTATATTCTGAGAACTTCCCAAAGGCAAAGAAAAGAGATTTTCAGGCAGGCTACTAGAGAGCATGATCATACAGCTGCAGTCCTTTCCGGGTCACCCAGGCAACAGGAATTTACAAGCCCAAATCAGAGTTCTTCAGCAGCCTCTCCCTACTTAACTGAAGTAGGAAAGAAGAGAGTGAGAGACTCGAAGAAAGGCGAGTGTGGGCAACCTCAGAGAGGAGGTGCACTTAAGGGTTTGGGGTCTGTGATTTTATAGGGCTATTTTGGGTAAGGGTCAGCATAAGGCATGATGTATGCAGGTGATTTATAATCCCTCTGGAGTTTTGTCTTAAGAATAGGGTTATTTAGGCGACTGTGTTGATTTGGGACTTCAGCATTCTTTGTCGACATAGGTTTATTTACACTTGAGGTCTGTCTCCTGCCCTGGTACAAAATTACTTGATTAGGGGCTGGAGGAAGAGAAAAAACAGCATATAGATTAAGTTAAAGAATAAGCTGGGCCTTTAAGCAGGCTAAACTAAATTTACAGTGGCATGATCTAATTGATACAATGAAGGCATGGGCTGTGCTCAAATACTTTTCTTTATCTGGGGAATATCTGGATAATCCAAGTTACTCCTGGCCTTTGGAGCTTCAACTGATTAACTCATTAACTCTGTGAGTCTCTTCTGGCTCTCTAGGTTTATCTGGTTAACTCTTTTGAGTCCCTTTTGGTGGGCTTTACTGGCCTCATTCTCTCTGCACCCCGCTCATATCTATCTGCCTAACAGAGTGTGGATAAAATTGCAGTATTTCCAGAATCTCTCACCTGGTCTTAGTTCATCTCTGTATCAGTAGGTGTTTCCAAGGGTTGGAGAGAAGTAGTCTGTCTCCATATCAACAGGTGATTATAGGGAGTGAGGGCATATCTGGACTAGTGAGGCTGGGTGGAGCCCCTTTTTGTAGCTGGGTCGTGAGAGACACAGAGCAGAAGTGGATGACTGCTTGTTCACAATAAACGGGTTTCTCACACTTTATTTCTCCCTTTGACTGATTTTTGGCTTCAGAGGTAATTTTCCCTGGGTTGGAAACTTATCTCCCCTTGCCTCCCAGGAGTTACACAGAGGTATTGGGAGAGTGGCATGCTCTTTTAGGGCCTGGAAGCTCCCTGCCCTTTCCCCATACTTCACCCTATGCATCTCTTCCATTTTTCTACCCCTCAGTTATATCCCTTTATAATACAATGGTAATCTAGCAAGTGAAATGTTTGCTGACTTCTGTGAGCCACTCTAGCAAATGAATTGAACCCAAGGAAGGAAGGCATCATATAAACCTGATTTTATAGCTAGTCAGCAGTACATGACCGACTTGCAACTGGCATCTGAAGTTAAAGTTGGGGATTGTGGGAACCCCAAAATGTAGCTGGTCAGTTAGAAGCCCAGGTGAAAACAGCATGGGCTTGTGACTGGCATCTGAAGTATGTGTGTGTGTGGAGAATGATCAGTCTTGTGGGACTGAAGCCTTTACCTGTGGAATCTGATGCTATCCATTTAAACAGGTTAGAATGACATTGAATTCTCCAATACCCTACTGGTTTATCCATGTTGTCACAAATGGCAGTTTATAGCCTAGGTACAAGTCCCTTATCATATATGTGATATCCAAATGTTTTCTTGCATTGTGTAGGTTGTCTTTTCATGCTCTTTATAATGTCCTTTGACGTTTTTAATTTCTGTGAAGTTCAGTTTATCTTTTTATTGTTGTTTTGTTTTGATGCTTTTGCTTTTGGTTTCATATCTAACAATCTATTGCCAAAACCAAGGTTATAAAGATTTATTCATGTTTTCTTCTATGAATTTTATAGTTTCGACTTTTGCATTTAGGTCATTGATTTATTTTGAATTAATTTTTTGTGTATTATTTTAGGTAAGGGCATACTTCATTCTTTTGTGTGTTGCTATAAAGTTGTCCTAGCAACACATGTTAAAAAGTCTGTTATTTTCTCTGTTGAATGATTTTGGCATCTTTATTGGAAAATAGTTATTTTTAGTAAACATATTTTACTTATATTAATATGTACTGCATTTATTTTTGCTGTTTTTTATTAAATATTTACACAATTTCTCAATTTTTATTTTTATACCAATAGTAATAGATAAAACCCATATAAACAAAATGCCTTATAAATATCTTGTAATTTTTTTAATGTAAAGAGGTACTGAGAACAAAGTGGTTAAGAGCTGCTGGTTTGGATTATGACAGAGACAGAAGAGTTCTGGAATCAGCAGCTGTACCAATGGTTTTCAGATTATGGCCAAGGTAATGTGGTCTGAAAACTGACAGACATCAGGAGTTGTAGATTTGCTATCTGTTGAACGGCTTCTTAATTATGGATATCTGATCTTAGCAAGTTCAGAAGCCTTTTTGGAGTCCATATCTATTTGTGGGTTTGAGGTTCAGCCATTTTGTATTTTTTCAGCCTGGCCAATTTTTCGGTAATGCATTTAATACTGTATAACTTAATCTGTTTCCTTTTAAAATAGAGTGGATTCTATTCTCTAGCAAAGAACTAGAAAACATATAAAAGTAATACAGCTGATTTTAACATGAACCAAATAGAAATCCTAAAACCAAAGAAAACTGGAAGAATCTTGGAGAGACAGAAAAATAACAAAACAAAACAACAGAAGAGAGTATGAGGGTATGATAAATAGGATATAGTATGAACTTCCAACATTATTTTAACTGGAGTCCCAAAAGTAGAAAAATAAATATTAGACCAAAAGAAATATTTGAAGAGGCAATGGCAGACAATACTAAAAATTGATAAGAAATTCCTACAAAGCCCAAGTTAGATAGATAATAGGACCATTGATTAGACAGAAAGTAGTTGTTTTAACAGAAACAATGGAAACTTAAATATAATGGAAAGATGTAGAGTTCCCCAGGTTCTTAACAGTATATGGATGTGTGTGTGTATAAATAAATTTTAGCCATTCTAATAGGTATTTAGAAGTATTCCACTATGGTTTCAATTTGTATTTCTTCAAAGAATAATGATATTTAGAAACTTTATACACTTATTGGCTTTTTGGGCCTCTGTTGTAAAGTGTCTTTTCACGTCTTTTGTCCATTTTTAAAATTAGGTTTTCTTTTCATTTGCTTGCTTTAAAGGGGAATTGCAGAATACATGAACTTCTCAAGCATGCACTGAAAACTTATAAAAGTTGGCCATATACTGGATCATGAAGCAAATCTCAAGGAAATGAAAACATTCAGAGCTTCTTGTATCAGTATATATATAGCTGTCTTAGAAATCAGTATACAAAGATAAGTAAGTCCTTCCATGTTTGCAATAAATTCAGTTTAAAATTACCCATAGGTCAGAAGAAAAATTGCAATTGCAATGGATAGTAGATAACATTTCAATGATAATTAATTGTAATGATAGAACAGCCAAGAACACTAAATCCAAAAACTAAAGAAAGAAAAAAATATACAATGAGAGATAATCAGTTAAGACAAAATTGGTTGACTATCTCAGAGAGCTAATCAGATAAATGAAGAAATAAGACAGAATAACTCTAAGTTATAAAGATGGGAACATCTTTACAAATCTAGTAGGCATCACAAGAGATAATGAAATGATGCTATGAAGAATTATTAGCTTATTTGGGCTGTTGTAACAGAATATCATAGACTAGGTGACTTATAAACAACAGAAAAGTAATTCTTACTGTTCTGGAGACTGGGAAGTCTAAGATCAAGGCTCTGGAAGATTTAATGTCTGGTGAGAACCTTCTTCCTGGTTCATAGATGCCTACCTTTCCTCTGTATCCTCACATGGCAGAAGGGGATGGGGGACCTCTCTGGCCTTTCCTTCTAAGACACTAATCCTGCTCATTAAGGGTTTCATCTTCATCACCTGATCACCTTCCAAGGGTCCCACCCCCTAATACCATCACATTGGAAGTAGGTTTCAACATGAATTTGGGGGAGACACAAACAGCTGTTAAACTGGGAAATTTAGAGGAAATTGGGAAATTATAAAACAAACAAGCAAACAAAACCAAAACTGGCTGAATAGTTAAATGAATTGAATAAATTATTAGAAGTATTTTCCCAAGAAAGCTTCAATCCTAGTTTACTTTGCTGGAGAACTGTAACAAATATTTGAAGAAAAATAAGAAAACAAATTTACACAAACCCTCCCAGGAAACAAATAGTTAGAACAATCTCCACTACTGTAAGAAATAATACTTTGCAGAGGGCATTGTCTCTTCTCATTCTCCTAGCTCATTTGAAGGGGCTGGGTTTTAACTTCATTTTTCTTGAAGTGTTTCTTCTCTGTCAGTCTGTTCTACAGCATGGCTTTGAAAATATTCTCCATTCCCTTGTAGTAACCCATGGAGAGATAAATTTGGGGCACTTTATAGAAACAAAATGTTTATGCTCTTTCTTATCTCTTGTTCATTGCATTTTTTACCTCGATTTGCTATTGAGGACTTCTGTGCTACAGCCCTAAAGATTGTACACCCATTCTGTAATGCCATGGCAATACAAACTTGGATTAACTGTGAATTACTTTCCATTCCCAAATCAAATTCAGCCAACAAAATATTGAGCTCACCAATAATTAGAACAATTTCCTAAGTCATTTTTGCTTTGGACATTCTTCTTACATAAGAGTTAGGAAAAAATAAAATAATGTAATGATTAAGAAATGTATCACCAGGATTCCCATTATAAGATTGGATGGAATTGTTTTGTCCTGCTTTTAAGCTTTGCAGTTTAAGGAGTAAAATTTAATAATCACCATAAAAAGGGTCTTCACAGTTATCTAAAGAAATAGTTTCTTTAGATACTATTTAGATACTAGAAGCTAATAGGGGACTGACATGAAAGGAATTAGTTGCTACCTGTCAGTATAACCAGTGATAAACACAGTGAGCCCTTCAAGTACCTGCTTTTATTAATCCCACAGGTTTGGCAATGAAATTCTTATAATGATGAGCAGTCATTGTTAATGAAAATGAAGATTATACAGTACCTTCAACCAGGGAACTACTTGCATTGTAGAAAGATTGACTTTAATCCACTCAGTGAATACCTGGGGTAGGAGTGGGGTAAGTGGATAGGTGCTGGTTTATAAAAGTATATTATTTGACTTCTCAGATCCCAAACAGTGTTTTGGAGTTTTGGGTTGTGTAGCCCTCCATAGATGAAAACAAAAAATAAGAAGGAGTAGGAAACTCTATTTCTGTTAAAATTAGACCCTAAAAACAGTATACAAATATATACATTTAAAATTATACCTGATTAACTAGTTTGGGGAAATCAGTTGATTTTGGCTTCATGTCATAATCAGAATAGTAGAATCCTTTTCAGAAGTCTCCAAACAGTTTTTATAGTATGTGAAATATAAAATAAAGAAAACATGGTATTTCAGTGGATATCCACAATAGACTGTAAAGCAGTTCTCTTTCTAAGGACTTGGGTAAGTGATAATCAGTTGCAAATTCAGATATTTGTGATTTAATTAACTACTGTTTATTTTTGCTGGTTTTTAATATGGGCACCTGTTCTTCAGCATTAAGTTTCAACTTTAACATTTCTAAATAATCATTTTGACTTTCTGTGTATCAGGAAACCAAATAATTCAACTTTATTCTTAGTTTAGAATCTGCCACAGATTATATAAGCAAATATTATGGAGGAAGAAATCATATATAGAATCAAACTGTGCTTTACATTTATTAATTATGTGTTTCTAATCACTCTGTGTTTCTTTGTATTTAACTGTGTCATTATGTAGTTGATGACTTTACAAGTTTTTGAATTTTATTCTGAACTGTATTGAATACACCCAGAGTGACAGACTCAATTTAACAGTCATAGTATGCTTAATTTACAATTGAGAATTCATTTTATTGCTAGAGTCCTTGGTAAAATAGAATTATTGAAATTACAAAGTGATGAAGTGAATTTAAGATTGGAATTCATAAATGCTCCTATTATGTTACTGTAACATAGTAGGTACTTAATAAATATCCATTGCATGAAGCAATCACACAAACTAAAATACTAATTCTATGTTCGATTATGCCATTGCAATTGATAAACATTATTTGTCATGTAGCAAGATAATTAAAATAATTTCTAGCTGCCAAATATATATCAACAAGTATGTATAACAATAATTAAAATTGAAATTTTATAAACAGTTAAGAATCAGTGACCTATTTTCACATTAAAATATCCTCCTTTGAGAAATTACTATCTTTCTATACTTTCTCTAAGTAATTGGCTATAAAGGAGATTTGAAACATTAATCTCAAAACTTGACTGTCAAACCTATGTAAGAACACACACCATAACCTCAGACTGAAAGTTCATGAGAAGTTTGAAGACTGAAATATATCATGTAAAGTAAAATTTGCAGAAGGTATTGTCTATTAAAACTAGAAGGTTGCTTGACTAAGCATTCATTCCAAGCTGAATAGTGGGTTGGCAGTGGGTCAGCTTCTGGCAATTCAAGTGAGACTTCAATCCTATTACAAGTTCACTTATGGATCTTAGCTCTGGGATATATTCAAAAGTACAATTCTTAAACTAGAATAACTCCAGGTAAAAAGAACCTATCATATCACTGAGCCTCATCCTGCAAACTGCTTGGGAAAATGGTCCCTAAAATCTTTGAATGAGCCCAAATAAGTGTATTTTACACCATTCTGCCAAGTGAGAACTTCACTACTATTTTTCCAAAATGCTTCTGTGCAAGAAATGGGCCTTGGTTACTATCATGCTTTGATCTATGATGATTCTTCCATTATAAAATTCAATTCCATATAGCTCCTTCCACTTTGGAGCCACATTGATGACTTATGAATGAAAATTTCTGGGAATTTCAGTAAAAAAAGCCTTTGTTTTACCACTTCATAAGTGAAATTATGGTTATGGCAGGAGGTACTACTTCTATTAAAGATAATATATATTTAAACAAATATTTCTTAAGTAAATATGATGTTCTAGATATTCTCCTAGATATGGATTTTAGTGCTCCCTCAGTCAAAAACATTTTATTTGAATTACTTTATGTGCCAGACATTCTTGTAGGGTCAGAGATTACAGTGGTGAGTAAGAGAAGCCCACTGCTGCCTTAACAGAGAAAAGGTTTAGTGGCAGAAGAAAAATAATTTAAAAAATCAAGTGTTTTCAGAGGGAAGTGACATAGATACTGAATCTGAGTAGGAGAGCATTTGAAGTACAGAAAAATCACATATTAGAAGAAGAAAAGAGAGAGCATGGTACATTCAAGTGTTTATAAAAATTTTACTTATATATAAAAATTGAATTTATGAAAAGTACAGAAAAATTATATTCTATTTTTCATATTTATATACTGTCTGCATGATGTGTGAATATATATATATACACACAAACTCTTTATCTCCCAGTGGGGAATTGCCATAGCTTACGTATGCTGTTTGCTAATACAACAGAAAATGTGCTCTCACATTTGTGTTAATAGATAAAATAGTGGTCAATTCAAAGATGCAAAAGATATGTATAGACATACACATACACGCATATGTATATAGATATATTAATCAGGTTAATATCTCAAGATTAAACAAGTAGAATTTTTTGCGCCTTTGGCCATATTCTTTAGTGAAATGCATGGTACTTTTATGATCAGAATATATGGCTAAAGTCTTATAATAAAAGTTATAATTAATAACTGCAGATATTTTTGCCCTTTCTTCCTCCCAAGAGATTAAGTAAACTTGGGAGACAGCTTAAAAGAAATCTTGTAGTACAGGTGCTCCAGAGGTTTATAAAATATGTATGCATCATTTCTTGTAATAAATATCCTACCTAAATCTGAAGCAATATGCAGGCAAATGGATTTAAATTCTCTCTTCCCCTCCTTTTTTCTTTTCAAGGGTATGCTCATCCCTTCATTATATATGGTAACACTAAATAAAAAATATTAAAATGTGGCAGTATTTTTCAGTTGATAAAAATTAGGTAGATGCATCAAGGCAATAGAGTGTAAAATAGTATAGCTGAACAACATAGATAACATACTGCCTGTTATTAATCAGTACATAATCAGGGTTTGCTGATTTCTTTCATATCAAAAGTTAAAAGTTTTTTCAAACAGTATTCATTTCTACTGCAATTGTGATTTGTATATTGATAGTTTATATCAATACAAATTACTAATGCCTTTACCGAGTCAATAATAATATGCAGTGTTTCTGTAGGCACTATTATATCATGTGATGTTAGCACCTCATATGATTTTAAATTATTTTTTAAAACAAACCGTATATGCATCAATCAAAACCTCTTCAAAAGACTACAGTGATTTTAATAAAAGGATGTTTTTCCGTCCTTTGCTAACCTGCTTATTTGTTGTAACTACAGATCATTCTCCTGCCAAGCAGAGTTCTCACACCATCTTCTTTCAGCATGAAGCAATGATAATTTTTTCTTGGAAGGTAGAGCCAATTATGGCTCCATTGACTCAGCATGTGAAAATTGATGTGAAATGATTTGACTTTTTTTTTTGGTTGTGGCAATATATATACATGGAATATTTTTTCATTTTACTCTCTGACTTCAAGTTGTCATTCTTGTGACAAATAGGGCTAAAAAATTAAGTTGTCTATTATTTGATGTGAGCATAATGCATATTAATAATTGTAGAAGTGACTTTAAAAAGCTATTCTAATTTTCAAAATATTTGGGATTATTTTTGACCAATAATCAAGAAGCATCTCTTTTTCCATACAGATCTCTAAAGTAATAAGTATGTACTACCTATAAGTCAGTGAATGAAAAGTTCAGATTTCTAAGAGACAAGATCTCAGTCAAAAGCATTGTTTTATTTTATAATGAAGTTAATGTTACATGAAAATCAGATATTACCAGCTCTAGTTTCCAGCCCTTCTTAACTATTGAACTATTTCAGTGATAAAAGCAAAACTTCAAGACGTATCTCACCCTGTGACTCCCTCTCCTACCTCTTAGGGCAGTTCTTAGAAAGAGATTTGTCCATGGCCAGCACTGTGAAAAGGAACTACTGACCCCCTCTCTCTCTTGAGGTGGCCTGTCTTCTTTTTACCCCAAACTGTATGACAGTGATGACATCTAATTTTATCTTTTTTGGGGAGATACCAGTTAAGAAGTTTCCAGTCTTCACCAAAAAGATATTTCGAAGTAACAAACTAGAATTGTTGCTGATGGCAAACCATTGAACACAAAGAAACATCACATGCTGCTTTGCATTTCCTTGTTATAGTTTCCATACATTTTATCCTGTGTACTGGTATGACTGAAGCCTGCTCTCTAAGTAATAGTCTGGAAACTCTATTTTCACAGAGCCAGTGGAAAAAGAAAATCCTTTTTCTAATTTGAAAATCTGAGGTCCATGTCAAAGGATATATTTTTAAAGATTTTCCCTAATAACTTGGTCAGTACTCTTACTCAGCCTGATAAAATTCAATGAGGGTTTATTTCTTCATCTATTCATTCAATAGATACTTAATATTTGCATAATATCAGAAAACTCAATTTTTTAAAGACTGAGGATAAAGTCTCTGCCCTCTATGAGCTCTGAGTATGGTACCATCATGACCTAAGTATTTAAAAATACCATTATTTTGCCTATAATGAGGCTTGTGTTTACATAAAGATCTACCAACTTTAGTCTCTGCTATTTTCTGTGATCAATATTTGGATCACGATGTGGATTTTATTATTATCAAGACTTGCTATATGCTCTGTACCATGTATGGCGATACATAGAAGAGAAATTTGGCACTAGATTTCACAAATGTTCATAAAATACAGAAGTATTAAAAATTATATATATATGCATGTATATATGCATACATGTACCTATATAGTAAATTGTTTTATGATAAAAATGTGTAACAGTGGCTTAGAAATCTACCAGTTTAGCCGTTAAATCAGGAGTTTAAGGCAAGGTATCAGGGACAGATACAATTTTGGTTAGAATATGGAGCCGTTATCCAGCTGGATAATATAGTTGAGGGAATTCTGATTAAGGATACTTTTTTGTAGAGGTATAAAAAACCAGAGAACTTTAATATACTATAATACAGCTAGAAAGAAGAGGGTTTTGGTGACATGGTGGAAAATAAGAATGCAGGTATAAAGCACAGGTCATTGGAGACCTGTGTGACAAACCAAGAGGTTTCTTTTGAAGGATTGTAACAGAGAGGGGGGAAAACTGCCTTTTACTATGATGGGGATGATGATGGTAAGTGGCAAAAGTGGTGACAGGGGACTGTTAGGAAAAGCATTACTGTAACTCAGGGAAGTTATGAGGCCTTAAATAAGGCAATAACAAAGGGGATACCAGGGTGTGGATAGCTCTAAGTTCTCTAAGATTTAAGGCGTAGTGACATATATTTGTCTCTCTTACCCCATTTTCTCACTTGTGCTTCTTTAATCATTCCAATTAAACTACCGGCAGCCAAGTCTTTGTCTCAGAATCTGATTTTGAGGAAACTCACAGGAACTGTCTTGTCATTCTTCATATCTCGAACATCCTCTCCCTCCAAGAATCAACCATGGATCTCATTTCAATTTCACATAGTAAAGTTAGGGTAATGCCGCCGATACATGTACACATACTATATATATTCACCAACCTACTTGCCTTTTAAACCACGTACTCTTGTTTTTCTTCCATTACGAAGGATGGGCTCTGCCTTGGAGATAGGAGTATCTAGTGCCAGCTCCCCCATTTAATCACAGGAATTCACTTCCTATCATCTATTAAGGACTTTGCTCTTGCAATTATCTCCTAGTCTTTATGCACCATTATTTTCAATTATCTGTATTATCATTACTGTTAAAGCATCTGTGATAGTTTGCATCTAGTGGGAACAAGAGAAAATTTCCCTTAACTTTGCATCTTCTTCAGCTAAGCGTCCCTTTCCGCCATCCCCCTTTATAGAATACATCTCCAGACTGTTATCTCTGTTTTCTCTATTTATTTCCTCACTTCCATTTACTCTTGAACACACTCCTATCACACTTGGATTCCCACTATGCTACTGAAATCACTTTTATTAAAATTATCCAATGACATCTACATGACTAAAGTCAAAGGAGAATTTTAAGTTCTCATGTCATTCAAGCATTCAACAGCACCTGACACTTAATCGCTCTTTTTCTTCAGATCACCTACTAATATTTGACATTGTTTTGGAATATATTTATTTGATTTCTGTTGTCCCACTAGAAAGTAAGCTCCATGAGGTCAAGAATTATGAACTTTTTTTTTAGTTTACTATTTAATCCCTAGTGCTTAGGACAGAATCTCCTACCATTACTGAATAAATTGCTAAACAAATGAGTGAATCTATGTAATGGTAATGGTATAGAAACCTACAAGAATGGTAACTTTGGTTACTTCACGATGTTGAAGAAAGGCCACCCTGTCATTAGGTATCATTAAAATCAGATGTATGAAAATGATGCTTCCCTAATCTTCAAGCAAATTGAATTTCCTTAAATATTGAAGAAAACATCAGATGCTTTTTAGAATCAGAAATTGCAAAAGGAAAAAGCATTTTAAAGGACTTTTAAAGATTTGGTGTTCTTGATGTGGGAGAGTAATGTGATTGCTAATGTATCTTAGTAGAAAATTTAAACTTGATAAACGGGGACATATTACTAAGGTCACTTCATCTTCTTCTTCATCATCATCATCCCAAGTTGATGAGGCTGGAAAGAACAACCTGCATCATGAGCCCACCTATATAAAGGCCTCATCAGAATAGGCTGATTAACAGCATTTCTACAAAAGAAAGCAAGCAAAACCAAATGTTTACTTTTCAAATGTCTTTAAATTTACTGTCAAAATTGCTTTAGTGGCTGACTGATTTCTACAAGATTCAAGGAATAGCAGCATAGATTCATTTGCCTGTCTTCCAAAATATTTATTCAGCAAGTGTGCATTTTTTTAAAAGTTAGTAAAAAGGATAAACTGTTAACTTATATGGAATGTTCATAATTTGAAGTCAACCGGCATTTGGAAGTCTGCCAAAGTTCCTAGCTTTAATTTGAAGAACACCAAGAAGCAAGAAAGCAAATTTATGTCTTATCAAGTCTTGACAAAATTTGTCCCATAATTTTCATTTTTCTCAATCAGCTGCTAAAGGCACTCATTTTCATCTCTTTGATTAGATGCTGTAGTGACTGATTACTGGATTTAATAGTTCTTTTTAATGGGAACATTGTCATTTGTTTTTCTATGATTACCTTAAAATACCACATATCACCTATTAGTTTTTTCTATTTATTTTCCCAAATTGTCAGATCCCTTATTTATTTCCAGGTTCTCGTCTATATATTCCAACTCCAACCCCCAAGCCCCTCATTTCTGCTAAACCACTCAGGTTGCCCAAATAATCTCATGGTCAGCATTCCCTTGCCATCTACTTAAGCTGATGTTAAATTCAGTTTGGGCCATAAAACCTTCCATTAATTTATAGGAAGCAATAGTAAGATACATACCTTTCTTAAAGCAACTCATAAGCTATACTACTATTTAACATCTTTTAAATTTAAAAATAGTGAAAGGAAAAAAATTATGTTCTTTCTCCCTGATGCTAAGATTTTGTTTTTCTATTCACAATAATAACAATAGCTCACATTTCTTCCTTTCTTTCTCTTTTTTTCTGTTAGAGGGATCTATAAAGTTCTGTTAAGTAGAATTGGCATCATTTCCTTTTTCAGAAGAAACTGCAGGTCTTTAAGGAGTAAAGAAAACAAAAACCCTTTTAATTACTAAAACTACAGCCTTTCCACCAGACCATATTAATAATCAAAATAACTATTTATAGAAGTTAATTTTCTTTGAATCATTGAAACTATTACTATTTGATATTTCTTGAGACTGTATAGTATACATGATATTAGAGGGCTTTTTATGATATATCGTTAGAGTTTTATTATCAAACATTTCTTTTTAAAATTCTCACGTAAATGTTAAATATTTATATGTTAATAGCATTTTCTTTGTAATTATAAAAATTATATCCTGAATAAATTTGAGGCTTACTGAGAATTTAATATTGCATGGCTTTGCAGTCTTCAGTTAAATTCAAATATCTAATAACTGTGCCTCATTTCTGAATTGAACTCTTTCACTAATATTTATAGAGTAAATATCATTTATTTATTTTTATTTTTTTTTTATTTTGGTATCATTAATCTACAATTACATGAGGGACACCATGTTTACTAGACTCCCCCCTCACCAAGTCCCCCCCACATACCCCTTCACAGTCACTGTCCATCAGTGTAGTGAGATGCTGTAAAATCACTACCTGTCTTCTCTGTGTTGCACAGCCCTCCCCGTGCCCCACACACATTATACATGCTAATCATAAGGCCCCCTTTCTTCTACCCCACCTTCTCCCTCCCTTCCCACCCATCCTCCCCAGTCCCTTTCCCTTCAATAACTGTTAGTCCTTTCTTTGGTTCTGTGATTCTGCTGCTGTTTTGTTCCTTCAGTTTTTCCTTTGTTGTTATACTCCACAGATGAGTGAAATCATTTGGTACTTGTCTTTCTCTGCCTGGCTTATTTCACTGAGCATAATACCCTCTAGCTCCATCCATGTTGTTGCAAATGGTAGGATTTGTTTTCTTCTTATGGATGAATAATATTCCATTGTGTATATGTACCACATCTTCTTTATCCATTCATCTACTGATGGACACTTAGGTTGCTTTCATTTCTTGGCTATTGTAAATAGTGCTGCAATAAGCATAGGGGTGCATCTGTCTTTTTCAAATTGGGCTGCTGCATTCTTAGGGTAAATTCCTAGAAGTGGGATTCCTGGGTCAAATGCTATTTCTATTTTGAGCTTTTTGAGGAACCTCCATACTGCTTTCCACAATGGTTGAACTAATTTACATTCCCACCAGCAGTGTAGGAGGGTTCCGCTTTCTCCACAACCTCACCAACATTTGTTGTTGTTTGTCTTTTTGATGATGGCGATCCTTACTGGTGTGAGGTGATATCTCATTGTGGTTTTAATTTGCATTTCTCTGATGACTAGCGATGTGGAGCATCTTTTCATGTGTCTGTTGGCCATCTGAACTTCTTCTTTGGAGAACTGTCTGTTCAGCTCCTCTGCCCATTTTTTAATTGGATTGTTCACTTTTTGTTTGTTTAGGTGCATGAGCTCTTTATATATTTTGGATGTCAACCCTTTAACAGATCTGCTATTTATGAATATATTCTCCCATACTGTAGGATACCTTTTTGTTCTATTGGTGGTGTCCTCTGCTGTACAGAAGCTTTTTAGCTTGATATAGTCCTACTTGTTCATTTTTGCTTTTGTTTCCCTTGCCCAGGGAGATATGTTCATGAAGAAGTCACTCATGTTTATTATGTCCAAGAGATTTTAGAGCAAATATCATTTTATAGAAAATGCAAACTTAAAGCACATTTAGCTGTTATAATGAAAATCTCTACATAGCCTGTAATATAAATACAGTTTTTATAATGCCTTATAGGGTTTAAGACTCATTTATAGATTGTTCTGCTTCCCATTGTCAAATTTGATTCTGTATAAAAACAAAACAAAACAAAAATGAACAAAAAACAGTAGACTCATAGACACTGAGAAGTGACTGGTGGTTACCATGGGGGAGAGGTTGGGATGGGCAGGTGATGAGGTTGAGGGAGATAAGGGGGCACAACAATTCTCAATCACAAGATGGTCATAGAGTTGGTAGTACTGCATGGAGAATATAGTGATTCTGTAACATCTTTCTAGGTTGATCGATAGTAACTACACTAGTGGGGGGTGAGCATTTAATAATATGGGTAACTGTTGTACTACTGAGTTATATACTTGAAAGCAATATAAGACTGTATATCAACTATACCTCAGTAAAAAAATTGATTCTCATAGCAGTGCTAATTGGTGAGTAAGCAAATATCTCAAAGTTTTGAACATGAACTGACTGAATTTCTTAAAGGTTAAATAACTTGCCTAAGGTTACAGAGCAGGCATGAAAACACAAAAAATTAAAACCAAATTTCTGACCCATAAGCCCAGTGATTTTTCAATCGCATAACTAACTTTGAAGTACTGGATGGGATTTCCATGTTATTTAATTAATCTGGTATCTCTAGCTTTATAGAGGAGTCATGTGGATCCAGATGAGATAGATGTCTTGCTCTTTTCCTCTCTCAGCCTCTCCATATATTAAAATAAATCATTTGAAAGCTTGTTTTTTCCCCCTTTGCATATTATTTCTTAATGTTCTTCAGGTTTTTTTAACTGATTTTTCATACTTTTGACTCAATATTAAATTCTTTATTTTCCCCTTCCAATTTCCCTTCTTCATTGTCATCATTGTCTCCCTGCTCTTCTACTATACATCATAAAGCTCTTTTTTTATTGAGATCTGGTTAATCTTTGTTTGCTACCTGAAATATGAGCTGTGTGTCTGTTTCTCTTATTAAATCTGTTAAGCCTGAATTGTTTCTTTAACTTATTAAGCCAGTTTTAATTTGATGAAGAAAAAAAATAGTATTTTTAAAAAAAGAAAAATGAAATTGCAACATTTTGCTTTAATAAATGGAAGTTTTTATCAAAGTTTAATAATCACACAAGAAAGCACACAAGTTATAAGTTACAGATTTATTAATTTTCACAAAATAAAAACACCCATGTGATTAGCATGCAGAGGAAGGAATTAAATGTGATTATAAATAATGGGATTTTAATTGGCATTATATTGAATCTCTGACTGAGTTTGGGGAGATTAAAAATAGTGAATCTTCTAATCCAAAGTATTATACTTTTCCAGTTGTTCATGTCTTCATATTTCTCAATAACTTTTCACAGTTTGCCATGTACAGATCTTGCACATCATTCATTAAACTTACACTTCAGAGTTTGATTTTCTTTGATCTGGTTGTAAATGGTTTTTTTATACTAATGTAATTTTTAAATTACTTGTGTTCTCTAGAATTACACTTATATTTTTATTTTTTTGAGCTTATACCCAGTAATCTTGCTAAATGTATTCTTGACTAATTTATTCTCACAATCTAACTATAGATAACTTTTAGGTAGTGTAAATACTTAATGATGCAATCTGTGAATAATGTCAGTTGTATTCCTTCCTTTCCAATTTTTATGCCTTTGTTTTTATCTTTTTGCATTGTTGACCTAGTTAGGGTCTCTCTAAAATGTTGAGTAGAATTGGTGACAATAAGCATACCTGTCTTGTTTCTGATCTCAAGGAAGTCAGTTTTCAGTATTTCATCACTAGTTTTTCAGGTTTCTGAGATATTTTTTTTAATTGTGTGTGGTAAATACTGTCCCATGCATTTTTGCATACTTTGGAATAATCTTTGTTCTGTTAACTTTGATTTCCAAATGGTACAAAATAGGACTTTACTATTGGATTGAACATTGTTTATGTGTATTACAGTTGATGTATTTTGAATTCAGTTTGGTAAGCATCATTATTTTTGTGTGTATTTCATCATGAAAGAGAGAAACTTTTGATTTTCCTTTCCTATAAAATGCTTGTCAGTTTGGTGTAAATTTCAAATGGGTCAAATTGGCCTTTTTGGAAGCTTTTCACTGTTTCTATTTTCTAGAAGAGGTTGTGCAAGATTGATGTTATTTCTTTCTCATTTATATGGAAAAGTTCACGATTTCTGGTACCAGTACCAGGGGATGGAATTCATTTACAGGAAGATTTCTCATTATATACTTCATTTATTTCATAAATATATGAGTATTAAGATTCCCTAAGTTTTCTTTCTAAAGTGTGTTTCTCTTGGAATTTTGTAATTTCATTTCATGTCAAATTTATTTGATACAAGTGCTTATAATTTTATGTCTATATCATGAGAATCCGTAGTGATGACCCCCTTTATATTCCTATTATAAATTATGTGTGCCTTCTCTTTTTTGCTGTGTCAGACTTGCTAGGTGTTTATCAATTTCATTAACCTTTACAGAAAAAGAAAACTTGTTTTGTTGATATTCTCTTGCATTTTTAAAAATTTATGAGATTTTGATTTTAATTTTGTTTTCTTTTACTTCACTTTACGTTACTATTTTTTTAAGTCTTTTGAGGAATAATCAGATCCTGAATTTTCCAGCATTTTCTCTTTTGCATTTAATGTGGGAGATTTTCTTCAGAAGCATGTTTTGATGAATCCTACACATTTGAAAATATTTGTTGAGGTATAATTGATATGCAATAAACTATAAAACTTTAAAATGTACAGTGTGATCTGACTTGTATATATGTATATATTCATGAAACAACAAGCATATTTATTATGTGGAGTTGTGTAATCACCCCTCCTGAATCTCTCCATGGCCCCATGTCCAGGCCATGAACATTCTTATACAAGTATGTGTATGGACATATGCTTTAACTGCTCTGGAATAAATATCCAGAAGTGGATGAAATGTATCACTTCTTAAGTAAGATAAAGTCATTGAGTTATTCCAAATAACTGAATCATTTCACACTCTGCCAGTAGTGTATGACAGTTACAGTAGCTCTCTATCCTTACCAGCACTTGGAATGATTAGTATTTTTAATTGTTGTCCTTCTAGTAAGTTTGCAGTGATAGCTCACTGTCACTGTAAATTGTATGGATATAACCAAGTCATTGATGTTTCTATCCCAGGCATCTGCAGTAAATGGAGCAAAAGTGATACAGGCCTGATTCTAATCCTTTCCTTTCCATTTATTTTTGCATGTATAGTTATTTTTTATTGCAAACTAAGTTTTTTGTATGAAATACTGTGGAGATAATTGGGGCCAGGAAGCATTTTATTTTGATTCTGTGGGGCAGTTAGTGTGGGAGCAACTCATCCCATAACAATAAGAGATTGAATCTTTTTGAAGCTGATTTTGTGAAAAGTTTTGTATTTATGGTTCATATTTACATTCAGGGCATATCCTTTCAGAGATGTGAAATGATTTGTTGGATTGTTTTCCAGAGCCTCTTTTTCCTGGTATGTACTCAGATCTGTTCTGTGTCCCCTGGGCTGGTGAGACTGCTGGAAGCCCAGATCATCTGCATAGCTTCTCAGCTACCACTTTCTGCTTAGCATTTTGGGTCTTCAATAACCTCTTTTGAATTAGTAAAGGACTAACAGGGGAAAAGTGGTAGCAAATTTGGGTCTCACTACTTGGGCTTCTACTCTCCCTGAGATCCTTATCTCTTCCTTGAGTCTTTGGTACCTTTGAATAATATCTTTAATATCTTCCAGTTTTCCCACTTTTCCTCAGTAAGATAGTTGGGCTGAAATGGCTGTTCTGCCATTACTGGAAGCAGACATTTCTACAAATACTATTTTTTAAAAATATGTATTAGTTTGTAATAGTTAAATTTCCTATAGCATATTAGTCCAAACTAGATATTAAGAAAATGAACAAATTATTTCAAGGTAAATGTTCTTCCTTAGGATTCAGTCCATTTTGTCATCATTTGCTTGATTCCCCCCCATTTAAAATTTTCATTGTATCCATAAATGTTTCCTCAGTTCTCAGCATGTGCCATGTATGGTCCATCTGTTGGGAGAATGTTATTGGGGTACTGCCTAATATGGAAACAGTCAAGTAAATAAGGAGATACATTAGGATAAGGAAAAGATACAGATATGTATATATTCTTATATTAGCATAAATTAATGACATCTGATCATATAATCTCAAAATAAGTATAAAGGATGTCAAGAAAATTTTATCAAATAAATTGCCATCTTTGACCAAGTTGGTCTATCTGATAAAAACAGCCTAAGTATCTATCATTGGAAAATAAATGAACTAGAATTGCTCACAGCAGCATGGATGAATCTCAAAAACATAATACTGAGCCAAAAAACAAAGACAGTGGCCTACTAAGACCTGTAATATGTACTCAGTTATATATTGGAGATGCTTGTCTGGTCAAGGCAGACTAGGGAAGTCAGACTACCTGTGCAACTTGAAATGCTGGGAGAGAGGGAGAGATTGAAGGACTAACAAAGGCAAAGGTCTGCCAGAAAATTATAAAGTGAAGATTCATAGAGTTCAGTTGAGCATTTGCAGTTCTTTCCCTTTGAGGAATGTACAGGTTCAGGTAGAGGCAAACAATGAGCAGAACTTCCAGTAAACTCACCAGACCACAGGGAGAACCAGACTTCAGGATTTGCTAATCAGTGTCTATGTGGGGTAGACAGCAGAATAGAAGGCTGTCAATTCTTCAGGGTTTGGATGTAGCTATTGTTTGAGAGCAACAGTGAACCTAAAATTGACCAACTCTTACCTTGCTCAAATTTGAATCATTTGAATCTTTGTCTGGATGAAATAGGTCTGGAAGTTATAGTGCTGGTATTTGCCAGCATGAAATTAAATTTAAATAATGTGTATAATTTTCATATATAGTTTCTGGCCTACAATTAAAAATGACCAGGCTAAATGAATAAGTAGGAGAAAAGAACATGTGAGCAAAACACAATTAAAACAGCAGATAGAAAATAGAGCCACAAGGCAACCAGATGAAAGACCTGTCAAATGTGCATTAAAAATGCCTAATATGTTCAAATAAATAAAAGACAAACTTCTGAATGTTAGCAATGCACTGAAAATTACAAAAATCGGGTCTTGTTTCATGTATTTTGAAGTTCCATAGTTAAGCACCTAAATATTTAGGATTATTGTCTTCCTAATAAATGGATCCATTCATCATAATGAAATGTCCCTATGTATCTCCAATTGTACTGTTATGTGAAGTCACATTTGTTTGGCATTAATATATCAAATCAAATTTCTTATGCTTAACTTTACATGATACATTGTTTTTTGTTTTTTTTTGTGAGGGCATCTCTCCTATTTATTGATCAAATGGTTGTTAACAACAATAAAATTCTGTATAGGGAACTATATATGTATAATCAATGTATAATCATTAATCCACCCCAAGCCTAATTTTCGTCAGTCTCCAATCTTCTGAAGCATAACGAACAAGTTCTTACATGGAGAACAAATTCTTACATAGTGAATATGTTACATGGTGAACAGTGCAAGGGCAGTCATCACAGAAACTTTCGGTTTTGATCACGCATTTTGAACTATGAACAATCAGTTCAAATACGAATATTCGTTTGCTTTTTATACTTGATTTATATGTGGATACCACATTTCTCTCTTTATTATTATTACTTTTAATAAAATGCTGAAGTGGTAGGTAGATGCGAGATAAAGGTAGAAAACATAGTTTAGTGTTGATACATTGTTTTTTATACTATTACTTTCATGCTGTGTTTTGCAATTCAAATCACTTAACATCTAAACAGCATATAATTGGGACTTGTCTTATTGTCCTAGTCTGAAAAGCTCTCCATTTTAATCAGAATGCTTAGGTTTTTCTAAATTTAATATTATTATTATTATAGTTTGTATTAAGGTTGACCATCTTGCCCTTAATTTTGTATTCTCCCTTGTCTTTTTCTGTCTCTATTCCTCCCTTTGTGCCTATTTTGGTGTTTATTAAATATTTTTTATTATTTCAATTTCTCCTGTGAATTTTTATCTGTGACAGTTTAAAGACATGTCCATACAACCTTTAACATCCGTTTCTTCAAGAATTGGGTCTTACGATGCCTCCTAGGATTCTAGATCAAGCTTTGTGAATTTTTGTAACCAATACAATGCAGCAGTTGTGATGCTACATAAATTCCTGGATTTAAATTCCAGGCAGCTGACATTACTAACTGGCACCAGTGGAAGGTGCCATCTTGGCTCGCTTCCCAGTGCTCCACACATTTCTGTGGTTCTCAGTTCCCATCAAGTGCCATTTCCCTTCAACCTGTACAACTTCCGGTGGCAACATAAATTACACATTGTCCACTTGGTTGTCTCAGGTTTGTTTATCTGGACATGTCTTAATTCACTTTCAGGTTGGAAAGAATTTATGCAATTCTGTTGAAAGCTTCATTCCCCACCTCACACCACCCCAGAATCAGAAAGATTCAGCTTCATTATTTCTGATTCTCTGTGGATTCTATTGAGAAGGCAGCCATCTTTTAAATCGATGTTCCTGCTTAGGTCACTTATCTTTACTTATCAGAGGTTTTGATTTTGCACACTTCACTAATATACTTTGTATTCCACATAAATGCCTCATATATATATATAGTTTGATACTAAAATATATTAAAAATTAAATTGCAATTCTGTCAATCCAAAATTTTTCATTTGTATAAATAAAAGAATAATTTATTGGATTGACAATACCAACAAAATAAAGCAAAGAAAAAAAAGCTCATATGAAAAATAGCCAAGTCAAAGCATCCATTTTTTCTTATTAAAATACATAAAAATGTCAATAGACACTATACAAATTAAAAGAATTTAAGCACATTCATAATCAAAATATGAACATGATTTGTTATAATTGTTCTGATACTAACATTAAACTAGATGAGAAATTGTAATATAAGACTCTTCATATGAAAGAATACTATGAAAAATTACATGCCAACAAACTGGAAAACCTAGAACAAATGGACAACTTTCTAGAAAAATACAGCCTTCCAAGGCTGACTCAGGAAGAAATAGAAAATCTGAATAGACCAATTACCATCAAGGAAATTGAATTGGTAATCAAAAAACTACCTCAGAACAAGAGCTGTGGATCAGATGGTTTCACTGCTGAATTTTATCAAACATTCAGTGAAGACCTAATACCCATCCTTCTTAAAGTTTTCCAAAAAATACAAGAGGAGGAAATACTTCCAAATGCATTCTATGAGGCCAGTATCACTCTAATATCAAAACCAGGCAAAGATGCCACAAAAAAAGAAAATTACAGTACAACATCCCTGATAAACATAGATGCAAAAATACTGAACAAAATATTAGCAAACTGAATTAAAAAATACATCAAAAAGATCATCCATCATGATCAAGTGGGATTCATCCCAGGGATTCAAGGATGGTACAACATTTGAAAAGCCATCAACATCATCTACCACATCAACAAAAAGAAGGACAGAAACCACCTGATCATCTCCAAAGATGCTGAGAAAGCAGTCGACAAAATTCAGCATCCATTCATGATAAAAACTCAGCAGAATGGGTATAAAGGGCAAGTACCTCAACATAATAAATGCCATATAAGACAAACCCACAGCCAATATCATACTGACAGCAAGAAGCTGAAAGCTTTTCCTTTAAGATTGGGAACAGGACAAGGATGTCCACTCTCCCCACTTTAAATCAATATAGTACTGGAGGTCCTAGTCATGGCAATCAGACAACGCAAAGAAATAAAAGTCATCCAGCTTGGGAAGGAAGAAGTCAAACTGTCACTATTTGAAGATGACATGATATTGTACATAAAAAGAAACCTTAAAGAATCCACTCCAAAACTACTAGAACTAATATCTGAATTCAACAAAGTTTCAGGATACAAAATTAATACACAGAAATCTGTTGCATTCCTATACACTAACTATGAACTAGCAGAAAGAGAAATCAGGAAAACAATTCTATTCACAATTGTATCAAAAAAGAATAAAATATCTAGCAATAAACTTAACCAAGGAAGTGAAAGACCTACACACTGAAAACTACAAGACACTCATGAGAGAAATTAAAGAAGATACCAATAAATGGAAACACATCTGATACTCATAGATAGGAAGAATTAATATTGTCAAAATGGCCATCCTGTCTAAAGCAATCTACAGACTCAATGCAATCCCTATCAAAATACCAACAGCATTCTTCAATGAACTAGAGGAACTCGTTCAAAAATTCATATGGAACCACAAAAGATCCCAAATAGCCAAGCAATCCTGAGAAGGAAGAATAAAGATGGGGGTATTACACTCCCTGACTTCAAGTTCTACTACAAAGCCACAGTAAGCAAGACAATTTGGTACTGGCACAAGAACAGAGCCATGACTAATGGAGCAGACTAGTGAGCCCAGATAGAAACCCAAGCATGTATAGTCAATTAATATACGATAAAGGAGCCATGGATATACAATGGGGAAATGAAAGCCTCTTCTTGGTGTTGGCAAAACTGGAGAGTTATGTGCAAGAGAATGAAACTGGATTGTTTTCTGACCCCATACACAAAAGTAAACTCAAAGTGGATCAAAGACCTGAATGTAAGTCATGAAACCATAAAAGTCTTACAAGAAAACATAGGCAAAAATCTATTGAATATAAACATGAGCAACTTTTTTTCTGAATGCATCTTCTTGGGCAAGGGAAACAAAATAAAAATGAACAAATGGGGAGGAGGCTCAAGATGTTGGTATGAGTAGGGCAGCAGAAATCTCCTCCTGAAACCATATATATTTTTGAAAATACAACAAATACAGCTATGCCTAAAAAAGAGACCAGAAGATACAGTACAACAGCCAGCATACATCTACATCTGCAAGAACTCAGCATCTCATGAAAAGGGTAAGATACAAAGCCACAACCTGACAGGACCCAAGCACTCCCCCCACCTCACCTCACCAGTGGGAGGAAAAGAATCAGAGTGGGGAGGGAGTGGAAGCACAGGACTGCTAAATAACCAGCTCTAGTAATCTGCACTGGGAGCAGAGACAAACATTGCATGGTGTACTGGATATTAGATAAATGGAAAAGTAAAATCTGAGAAGGAAACTGGGAATAGGTCCCCATAGCCAGCTCCCATGGGACAAAAGAAAAGTGGATGCTTTTTGAAAGTCTTAAAGGGACAGGGGCTTAACAACTGTACAGAATTGTCCTGGCAAACCCAACTGAGCAGGCTGGGAATCCTAAGGAACTTCAGGTGCCCTAACCCTCTTGGTGGCAGTGCAGCTCTGATGCCCCTCACAGCGATAAGCAGCCTGCCATTCACACCCCCTGACTGGCACTGCAAGAAAACTGAGTGACCCACCACAGCAGCAGAGCAGCCAGACAGTGGTCCCGCCCACAGCAACCACACATATTCTCCTCCCAGCATGCAGCTAACCAGGACAGACCCAGTGGCTGACACCAGCACGTAGCTGCCTGGCACAGACAGAGGAAGCTGGAGCAAGGTCCTGAAGGCACGCAGGAGTGCCATTCTTACAGGAGAACACCCTCTACATGTCTGCTACTCCGTGCAAGGCTCTGGGCTACCCTGAGGGCTTCCCTACACATGGCAGCTCAGGAGATTATCCCAGAGACTGCTCCCTGTCTGCAGGTAACTGACACAGGCAGCAGAGAAAGGCTAGGCAACCAGCAAGCAGGAAGGGACTTTGTTCTCCCAGCTGACACATGTGCCCCCTGTCTATGGCCAACCGTATTGCCATGAAAAGGCAGAAGAATCTGGTCCAGTCAGGTATCACTCAGACAACCCCACAGGGGGTGCCTAGGGAGATAGATACATCCAATATTCCTGAAAAAGGATTCAAAATAAAGGTCATAACATGGCTGGTAGACCTGCAGAGAAATATGCAAGAGCTAAGGGATAAAGTCAGGAGGGAGATTACAGAAATGAAACAATCTCTGGAAGTACTTAACAGCAGACTGGATGAGGTGCAAGAGACTGTTAATGAAATATAAATCAGAGAACAGGAATACAGAAAAGCTGAGGCAGAGAGAGAATAAAGGATCTCCAAAAATGTAAGAATATTAAGAGAACTGTGTGACCAATGCAAACAGAACAATATTTGCATTATAGGGGTACCAGAAGAAGAAGAGAGAGAAAAAGGGATAGAAAGTATCTTTGAAGAAATGATTGCTGAAACCTTCCCCAAGCTGTGGGAGGACATAGTCTCTCAGACCATGGAAGCCCACAGATCTCCCAACACAAGGGACCCAAAGAGGACAACACAAAGACATATAATAATTAAAATGGCAAAGATCAAAGAAAAGGACAGAATACTAAAGGCAGCCAGAGAGAGAAAAAAGACCACCTAACAAAGGAAAACCCATCAGGCTATCATCAGACTTCTCAACAGAAACCATACAGGCCAGAAGAGAATGGCATGATATATTTAATGCAATGAAACAGAAGGGCCTTGAACCAAGGATACTGTATCCAGCACGATTATCATTTAAATATGAAGGAGGGATTAAACAGTTCCCAGACAAGCAAAAGTTGAGGGAATTTGCCTCCCACAAACTACCTCTACAGGGTATTCTAGAGGGACTGCTCTAGATGGAAGCACTTCTGAGGCTAAATAGATGTCACCAGAGAAAATAAAATCACAGCAAAGAAAGCAGACCAA
Organism: Manis javanica; assembly: GCF_040802235.1. Lineage (NCBI taxonomy): Eukaryota > Metazoa > Chordata > Mammalia > Pholidota > Manidae > Manis > Manis javanica. The sequence continues at coordinate 20,279,963 of NC_133174.1, read as the reverse complement.
CCAAATACTAACTAAAGGCAAAAAATAAAATCAAATATCCACAATAGCAGTCAAAGGAAACACAAAAGAGAACAGAATAAAACACAGAACATACAAAGAATGGAGGAGGAAGAATAAGAAGGGAGAGAAATAAGGAATCATCAGACTGTTTATAATAGCTTAATAAGTGAGTTAAGTTAGATGGTTAGACTGTAAAGAAGCTACCCTTGAACCTTTGGTAATCACAAATCCAAAGCCTGCAATGGCAACTAGTACATATCTATTGATAATCACCCTAGATGTAAATGGACTGAATACACCAATCAAAAGACACAGAGTAATAGAATGAATAAAAAAGCAAGACCCATCTATATGCCGCTTACAAGAGACTCACCTCAAACCCAAGGACATACACAGACTAAAAGTGAGGGTATGGAAAAATATTTCATGTCAACAATAGGAAGAAAAAAGCAGGTATTGCAGTACTTGTATCAGACAAAGTAGACTTCAAAACAAAGAAAGTAACAGGAGATAAAGAAGGACATTACATAATGATAAAGGGCTCAGACCAACAAGAGGATATAACCTTTATAAATATATATGCACCCAACACAGGAGCACCAGCATATGTGAAACAAATACTACCAGAATTAAAGGAGGAAATAGAATGCAATGCATTCATTCTAGGAGACTTTAACACACCACTCAATCCAAAGAACAGATCCACCAAGCAGAATATAAGTAAGGACACCCAGACACTGAACAACACACTAAAACAGATGGACCTAACAGAAATCTACAGAACTTTACACCCAAAAGCAGCAGGATACACATTCTTCTCAAGTGCACATGGAACATTTTCCAGAATAGACCACATACTAGGCCACAAAAAGAACCTCAGTAAATTCAAAAAGATAGAAATTGTACCAACCAACTTCTCAGATCACAAAGGTATACAACTAGAAATAAATTGTACAAAAAACACAAAAAGGCTCACAAACACATGGTGGCTTAAAAACATGCTCCTGAATAATCAATGCATCAGTGACCAAATTAAAACAGAGATCAAGCAATATATGGAGACAAATGACCACAACAAAACAAAGCCCCAACTTCTGTGGGACGCAGCGAGGGCAGCTCTAAGAGGAAAGTATATAGCAATCCAGGCCTATTTAAAGAAAAGAACAATCTTAAATGAATAGTCAAAAGTCACAATTATTGAAATTGGAAAAAGAACAACAAATTAGACCCAAAGTCAGCAGAAGGAGGGACATAATAAAGATCAGAGAAGAAATAAATAAAATTGAGAAAAAATAAAAGAATAGAAAAAATCCAAAGAAAACAGGAGCTGGTTCTTTTAGAAAATAAACAAAATAGATAAACCTGTAGCCAGATTTGTTAAGAGAAAAAGAGAATCTACACACATAAACAGAATCATAAATGAGAAAGGAAAAACCACGACAGACTCCACAGAAATACAAAGAATCATTAGAGAATACTATGAAAATCTATATGCTAACAAACTGGATAACCTAGAACAAATGGAAAACTTCCTAGAAAAATACAATCTTTGAAGACTGACCCAGGAAGAAACAGAAAATCTAAACAGACCAATTACCAGCAGTGAAATTGAATTGGTAATCAAAAACTACCGAAGTACAAAACCCCTGGACCAGATAGATACACTACTGAATTTTATCAGAAATATGGAGAAGACATAATACCCATTCTCCTTAAAGTTTTCCAAAAAATAGAAGAGGAGCGAATACTTCCAAACTCATTCTATGAAGCCAGCATCAGTCGAATACCAAACCAGGCAAAGACCCCACCAAAAAAGAAAATTACAGACCAATATCCCCAATGAACATAGATGCAAAAATACTCAACAAAATATTAGCAAACAAAATTCAAAAAATACATCAGAAGGATCATACACCATTATCAAGTGCGATTCATCCCAGGGATGCAAGGATGGTACAACATTTGAAAATCCATCAACATCATCTACCACATCAAAAAAAAAAAAGGACAGAAACCTCATAATCATCTCCATAGATGCAGAAAAAGCATTTGACAAAATTCAACATCCATTCATGATAAAAACTCTCAACAAATGGGTACAGAGGGCAAGTACATCAACATAATAAATGCCATATATGACAAACCCACAGCCAATATCACACTTAACAGCAAGAAGCTGAAAGCTTTTCACCTAACATCTGGAACAAGACAGGGATGGCCACTATCCTCACTGTTATTCAACATAGTACTGGAGGTCCTTGCCATGACAATCAGACAAAATGAAGAAATACAAGGCATCAAGATTGGTAAACTAGAAGTCAAACTGTCACTATTTGCAGATGACATGATACTGTACATAAGAAAACCTAAATACTCCACTCCAAAACTACTAGAACTAATATCTGAATTCAGCAAAGTTGCAGGATACAAAATTAATACACAGAAAATTAATACACAGATGATACAGAAAAAAAAGAACAAATGGGACTACATCTTGCTAAAAAGCTCCTGTACACTAATGATAAATTAGCAGAAAGAGAAATCAGGAAAATAATTTGATTCACAATTGCATCAAAAAGAATAAAATACCTAGGAATAAACCTAACCAAGGAAGTGAAAGACCTATACCCTGAAACCTACAAGACACTCTTAAGAGAAATTAAAGAGGACACTAACAAATGGAAACTCATCCCATGCTTTTGACTAGGAAGGATTAATATTGTCAAAATGGACATCCTGCCTAAAGCAATTTACAGATTCAATGCAATCCCTATCAAAATCCCAACAGCATTTGTCAATGAACTGGAACAAATAGTTCTAAAATTCAAATGGAACCACAAAATTCCCCGAATAGCCAAAGCAATCCTGAGAATGAAGAATAAAGCAGGGGGGTTCTCACTTCCCAACTTCAAGCTCTACTGCAAATTCACTGTAATCAATACAATTTGGTACTGGCACAAGAACAGACCATCAGGCCAGTGGAACAGAATAGGGAGTCCAGATATTAACCCAAACATATGTGGTCAATTAATATATGATAAAGGAACCATGGACATGCAATGGGGAAATGACAGCCTCTTCAACAGCTGGTGTTGACAAAACTGGACAACTACATGTAAGAGAATGAAACTGGATCATTGTCTGACCCCATACACAAAAGTAAATTTGAAATGGATCAAAGATCTGAATGTAAGTTATGAAACCATAGAACTCTTAGAAAAAAACATAGGCAAAAATCTCTTGGGCATAAACATGAGCAACTTCTTCACAAATATATCTCCCCGGGCAAGGGAAACAAAAGTGAAATTGAACAAGTGGGACTATATCAATTTGAAAAGCTTCTGTACAAAAAAGGACACCATCAACAAAACAAAAAGGCATCCTACAGTATGGGAGAATATATTCATAAATGACAGATCCGATAAAGGGTTGACATCCAAAATATATAAAGAGCTCATGCACCTCAACAAACAAAAAGTGAATAGTCCAATTAAAAAATGGGTACAAGATCAGAACAGACACTTCTCACAAGAAGAAATACAGATGGCCAACAGACATATGAAAAGATACTCCACATTGCTAATCATCAGAGGAATGCAAATTAAAATCACAATAAGATATCACCTCACAGCAGTAAAGATGACCACCATCCAGAAGACAAACAACAATAAATGTTGGTGAGGATGTGGAGAAAGTGGAACCATCCTACACTGTTGGTAGGAATGTAAATTTGTTCAACCATTGTGGAAAGCAGTATGGAGGTTCCTTAAAAAACTCAAAATAGAAATAACATTTGACCCAGGAATTCCATAGCTAGGAATTTACCCTAAGAACACAGCAGCCCAATTTCAAAAAGACATATGTACCCTTATATTTCCCACAGCACTATTTACAATACCCAAGAAATGGAGGCAGCCTAAGTGTCCATCAGTAGATAAATGGATAAAGAAGATGTGGTACATATACACAATTTAATATTATTCAGCCATAAGAAGAAAACAATCCTACCATTTACAACAATATGGATGGAGCTAGAGGGTATTATGCTCAATGAAATAAGTCAGATGGAAAAAGACAAGTATGACATGATTTCACTCATCTGTGGAGTATAAGAACAAAGCAAAAAAAAAAAAAACAAAACAAAAAAAACTGAAGCAGACTTACAGAACCCAAGAATGGACTATCAGTTACCAAAGGGAAAGGGACTGGGGAGGATGGGTGGGAAGGGAGGGGTAATGGGAAAAAAAAGGGCATTGCTATTAGGAGACATAATGTAGGGTGGGGCACAGGGTGGGCTGTACAACATAGAGAAGACAGGTAGTGATTCTATAGCATGTTACTATGCTGATGGACAGTGACTGTAATGGGAAAATAAGGGGGCTTGATGATGGGGACAGTCTAGTAAACATAATGTTGCTCATATAAGTGTAGATTGATGATACAGAAAAAAAAGGACAAATGGGACTACATCATGCTAAAAAGCTTCTGTACAGCAAAGGACACAATCAGCAGAACAAAAAGACATCCTACAGTATGTGAAAATATATTTGCAAATGACATATCTGACAAGGGGTTAGCATCTAAAGTATATAAAGAACTCACACACCTCTACACACAAAAAGCAAATAACCCTATTAAAAAATGGATGGAGTATATGAAGAGACACTTCTTCAAAGAAGAAATTGAGATGCCCAACAGGCACATGAGAAGATGCTCCACATTGCTAATCATCAGGGAAATGAAAATTAAAACCACAATGATATATCACCTCACATCAGTTAGGGTGACCAACATAGAAAACACTAGGAAAAACAAATTATGGCAAGGATGTGGAGAAAGGGGAACCCTCCTACACTGCTTGTGGAAATGTAAACTAGTTCAAACATTGTGGAAAGCAGTATGGAGGTTCCTCAAAACACTAAAAATAGGAATACTATTTGACCCAGGAATTCCCCCTAAGAATGCAGGATCCCAGTTTCAAAAAGACGTATGCACTCCTATGTTTATCGCAGCACTATTTACAATTGCCAAGAAATGGAAGCAACCTGAGTGTCCATCAGTAGATTAATGGATAAAGAAAAAGTGGTACATATACACAATGGAATATTATTCAGCCATAAGAAGAAAACAAATCCGAAAAAAGACGCCGCTGCGGAGCCAAGATGGTGGCATGAGTAGAGCAGCAGAAATCTCCCAAAACCACATTTATCTATGAAAATATAACAAAGACAACTCTCCTAAAACAGAGACCAGAGGACACAGGACAACATCCAGACCACATCCACACCTGCGAGAACCCAGCGCCTTGCGAAGGGGGTAAGATTCCAGCCCCGGCCCGGCGGGACTCAAGCACCCCTCCCCCCAGCTCCCGGCGGGTGGAGAGGAGTCAGCAGGGAGGGAGAGGGAGTCCAGGACTGCTGAACACCCAGCCCCAGCCATCCAAACCAGAGCGCAGACACAGGGCATGCGTGGGGTCCTGGACACTAGGGAAACAGGGCGGCAGGACCAGTGAGCGGGTGCCTGAGTCCAACGCTGGAGAACAAAGAAACGGGAGCGGCCTTTTTTTTTTCTCCTCCTTTTTTCTTTTGTGGCGAGTGCTTTCTTGAAGTCTTAAAGGGACAGGGACCCTAACACTAGGGAAACAGGGAAGCAAGACCGGTTAGTGGGTGCCTGAGACCGGTGCCTGAGGACAAAGAAAATCGTGCATTTTTCTTTCTTTTTTTTAAAAAATTATTTATTTAATTTTTAAATTTTCTTTTGTTGTTGTTTTGGTTTGGAGAATGCTTTTTGGAAGTCTTAAAGGGGCAGGGCAGGACACTTAGTCCAGAGGCAGGGAATCTGGGGATCTCTGGGCACTCTAACCCCCTGGGCAGCAGGGAGCACAGAGGCCCCTTATGGAGATAAATAGTCGCCCAGCCACTCCCCATCAAACGGGACTCCACCATTATGGAGCAGCAGCCCGAGCAAGGCCACGCCCACAGCAACAGCGGAAATAAACTCCATAGCACCTGGGCAAGAAGCAGAAGCCCTGTCTGTGCACAGCTGCCCAGCACAAGCCACTAGAGGTCGCTATTCTCCCAGGAGAGGAAGGCCACAAACCAACAAGAAGGAAAGCTCTTCCAGCTATCACTCGTACCAGCTCTGCAAACTATCTCTATCACCATGAAAAGGCAAAACTACAGGCAGACAAAGATCACAGAGACAACACCTGAGAAGGAAACAGACCTAACCAGTCCTCCTGAAAAAGAATTCAAAATAAAAATCATGAACATGCTGACAGAGATGCAGAGAAAAATGCAAGAGCAATGGGATGAGATGCAGAGAAAAATGCAAGAGCAATGGGATGAAGTCCGGAGGGAGATCACAGATGTCAGGAAGGAGATCACAGAAGTGAAACAATCCCTGGAAGGATTTATAAGCAGAATGGATAAGATGCAAGAGGCCATTGAAGGAATAGAAACCAGAGAACAGGAACGTATAGAAGCTGACATAGAGAGAGATAAGAGGATCTCCAGGAACGATACAATAGTAAGAGAACTATGTGACCAATCCAAAGGAACAATATCCATATTATAGGGGTACCAGAAGAAGAAGAGAGAAGAAAATGGATAGAAAGTCTCCTTGAAGAAATAATTGCTGAAAAATTCCCCAAACTGGGGGAGGAAATAATCAAACAGACCACAGAAATACACAGAACCCCCAACAGAAAGGATCCAAGGAGGACAACACAAAGACACATAATAATTAAAATGGCAAGGATCAAGGACAAGGAAAGAGTTTTAAAGGCAGCTAGAGAGGAAAAGGTCACCTATAAAGGAAAACCCATCAGACTAACATCAGACTTCTCGACAGAAACCCTACAGGCCAGAAGAGAATGGCATGATATACTTAATGCAATGAAACAGAAGGGCCTTGAACCAAGGATACTGTATCCAGCACGACTATCATTTAAATATGATGGCGGGATTAAACAATTCCCAGACAAGCAAAAGCTGAGGGAATTTGCTTCCCACAAACCACCTCTACAGGGCATCCTACAGGGACTGCTCTAGATGGGAGCACCCCTAAAAAGAGCACAGAACAAAACACACAACATATGAAGAATGGAGGAGGAGGAATAAGAAGGGAGAGAAGAAAAGAATCTCCAGACAGTGTATATAACAGCTCAATAAGTGAGCTAAGTTAGGCAGTAAGATACTAAAGAGGCTAGCCTTGAAACTTTGGTAACCACAAATCTAAAGCCTGCAATGGCAATAAGTACATATCTCTCAATAGTCACCCTAAATGTAAATGGACTTAATGTACCAATCAAAAGACACAGATTAATAAAATGGATAGAAAAGCAAGACCCATCTATATGCTGCTTACAAGAAACTCACCTCAAACCCAAAGACATGCACAGACTAAAAGTCAAGGGATGGAAAAACATATTTGAGGCAAACAACAGAGAGAAGAAAGCAGGGGTTGCAGTCCTAATATCAGACAAAATTGACTTCAAAACAAAGAAAGTAACAAGAGATAAAGAAGGACACTACATAATGATAAAGGGCTCAGTCCAACAAGAGGATATAACCATTCTAAATATATATGCACCCAACACAGGAGCACCAGCATGTGTGAAACAAATACTAACAGAACTAAAGGGGGAAATAGACTGCAATGCATTCATTTTAGGAGACTTCAACACACCACTCACCCCAAAGGATAGATCCACTGGGCAGAAAATAAGTAAGGACACACAGGCACTGAAAAACACCCTAGAACAGATTGACCTTATAGATATCTATAGAACTCTACATCCAAAAGCAAGAGGATATACATTCTTCTAAAGTGCACATGGAGCATTCTCCAGAATAGACCACATACTAGCTCACAAAAAGAGCCTCAGTAAATTCCAAAATATTGAAATTCTACCAACCAGTTTTTCAGACCACAAAGGTATAAAACTAGAAATAAATTCTACAAAGAAAACAAAAAGGCTCACAAACACATGGAGGCTTAACAGCATGCTTCTAAATAATCAATGGATCAATGAACAAATCAAAATAGAGATCAAGGAATATATAGAAACAAATGACAACAACAACACAAAGCCCCAACTTCTGTGGGACGCAGCAAAAGCAGTCTTGAGAGGAAAGTATATAGCGATCGAGGCACACTTGAAGAAGGAAGAACAGTCCCAAATGAATAGTCTAACATCACAATTATCGAAACTGGAAAAAGAAGAACAAATGAGGCCTAAAGTCAGCAGAAGGAGGGACATAATAAAGATCAGAGAAGAAATAAACAAAATTGAGAAGAATAAAACAATAGCAAAAATCAACGAAACCAAGAGCTGGTTCTTTGAGAAAATAAACAAAATAGATAAGCCTCTAGCCACACTTATTAAGAGAAAAAGAGAATCAACACAAATCAACATAATCAGAAATGAGAATGGAAAAATCACGACAGACTCCACAGAAATACAAAGAATTATTAAAGACTACTATGAAAACCTATATGCCAACAAGCTGGAAAACCTAGAAGAAATGGACAACTTCCTAGAAAAATACAACCTCCCAAGACTGACCAAGGAAGAAACACAAAAGTTAAACAAACCAATTACGAGCAATGAAATTGAAACAGTAATCAAAAAACTGCCCAAGAACAAAACCCTGGGGCCGGATGGATTTACCTCGGAATTTTATCAGACACACAGAGAAGACATAATACCCATTCTCCTTAAACTGTTTCAAAAAATAAAAGAGGAGGGAATACTCCCAAACTCATTCTATGAAGCCAATATCACCCTAATACCAAAACCAGGCAAAGACCCCACCAAAAAAGAAAATTACAGACCAATATCCCTGATGAATGTAGATGCAAAAATACTCAATAAAATATTAGCAAACAGAATTCAACAGTATATCAAAAGGATCATACACCATGACCAAATGGGATTCATCCCAGGGATGCAAGGATGGTACAACATTCGAAACTCCATCAACATCATCCACCACATCAACAAAAAGAAAGACAAAAAACACATGATCATCTCCATAGATGCTGAAAAAGCATTTGACAAAATTCAACATCCATTCATGATAAAAACTCTCAGCAAAATGGGTATAGAGGGCAAGTGCCTCAACATAGTAAAGGCCATATATGATAAACCCACAGCCAACATCATACTGTACAGCAAGAGGCTGAAAGCTTTTCCTCTGAGATCGGGAACAAGATAGGGATGCCCACTCTCCCCACTGTTATTTAACATAGTACTGGAGGTCCTAGCCATGACAATTAGACAAAACAAAGAAATACAAGGAATCCAGATTGGTAAAGAAGAAGTTAAACTGTCACTATTTGCAGATGACATGATATTGTACTTAAAAAACCCTAAGGACTCCACTCCAAAACTAATAGAACTGATATCGGAATACAGCAGTTGCAGGATACAAAATTAACACACAGAAATATGTAGCTTTCCTATACACTAACAATGAACCAATAGAAAGAGAAATCAGGAAAACAATTCCATTCACAATTGCATCAAAAAGAATAAAATACCTAGGAATAAACCTAACCAAAGAAGTGAAAGACCTATACCCTGAAAACTACAAGTCACTCTTAAGAGAAATTAAAGGGGACACTAACAAATGGAAACTCATCCCATGCTCATGGCTAGGAAGAATTAATATCGTCAAAATGGCCATCCTGCCCAAAGCAATATACAGATTTGATGCAATCCCTCTCAAACTACCAGCAACATTCTTCAATGAACTGGAGCAAATAATTCAAAAATTCATATGGAAACACCAAAGACCCCGAATAGCCAAAGCAATCCTGAAAAAGAAGAATAAAGTAGGGGGGATCTCACTCCCCAACTTCAAGCTCTACTACAAAGCCATGGCAATCAAGACAATTTGGTACTGGCACAAGGACAGAGCCACAGACCAGTGGAACAGATTAGAGACTCCAGAAATTAACCCAAACATATATGGTCAATTAATATTTGATAAAGGAGCCATGGACATACAATGGCAAAATGACAGTCTCTTCAACAGATGGTGCTGGCAAAACTGGACAGCTACATGTAGGAGAATGAAACTGGAGCATTGTCTAACCCCATACACAAAAGTAAATTCAAAATGGATCAAAGACCTGAATGTAAGTCATAAAACCATAAAACTCTTAGAAAATAACATAGGCAAAAACCTTTTAGACATAAACGTGAGTGACCTCTTCTTGAACATATCTCCCTGGGCATGGAAAACAACAGCAAAAATGAACAAATGGGACTATATTAAGCTGAATAGCTTTTGTACAGCAAAAGACATCATCAATAGAACAAAAGGAACCCTACATTATGGGAGAATATATTTGTAAATGACAGATCTGATAAAGGCTTGACATCCAAAATATATAAAGAGCTCACACACCTCAACAAACAAAAAACAAATAATCCAATTGAAAAATGGGCAGAGGAACTGAACAGACAGTTCTCCAAAAAAGAAATACAGATGGCCAAGAGACACATGAAAAGATGCTCCACATTGCTAATTATCAGAGAAATGCAAATTAAAACTATAATGAGATATCACCTCACACCAGTAAGGATGACTGCCATCCAAAAGACAACAACAAATGTTGGCGAGGCTGTGGAGAAAGGGGAACCCTCCTACACTGCTGGTGGGAATGTAAATTAGTTCAACCATTGTGTAAAGCAGTATGGAGGTTCTTCAAAATGCTCAAAACAGACCTACCATTTCACCCAGGAATTCCGCTCCTAGGAATTTACCCTAAGAATGCAGCAATCAAGTTTGAGAAAGACAGATGCACCCCTATGTTTATCGCAGCACTATTTACAATAACCAAGATTTGGAAGCAACCTAAATGTCCATCGGTAGATGAATGGGTAAAGAAGATGTGGTACATATTCACAATGGAATACTACTCAGCCATAAGAAGAGGGAAAATCCTACCATTTGCAGCAACATGGATGGAGCTGGAGAGTATTATGCTCAGTGAAATAAGTCAAGCGGAGAAAGAGAAATACCAAATGATTTCACTCATCTGAGGAGTATAAGAACAAAGGAAAAACTGAAGGAACAAAACAGCAGCAGAATTACAGAACCCAAAAATGGACTAACAGGTACCAAAGGGAAAGGAACTGGGGAGGATGGGTGGGCAGGGAGGGATAAGGGGGGGCAAAGAAGAAGGGGGGTATTAAGATTAGCATGCATGGGGGTGAGGGAGAAAGGGGAGGGTGGGATGCACAACACAGAGAGGACAAGTAGTGACTCTACAACATTTTGCTAAGCTGATGGACAGTAACCGTAATGTGGTTGTTAGGGGGGACCTGGTATAGGGGAGAGCCTAGAAAACATATTATTCTTCATGTAAGTCTTGATTAAAGATAAAAAAAGATAGAAAGAAAGAAAAGGGGGATTACTCCTTGATAGGATAAAACTAATGGTAAATCATCAGTTAACGCGTGCTTTAAATATCCTTACTTTTGATCACTTAAAGGGTGTCAGATGATCGGCTATGGAGGTACACTTTTCTGATAATATTCCTTTCTCTTTAAAAAAAGAAAAAAATAAGCAGTTCCTGTGTGGTGACCTCCAATGAGTTCTACACAATGGTATATAGGGCATATCAAAGGTTGGGAAAGGGTCTGTTTGTGTTTATACAGAAGATCAAAGCCTAATTTGGCTACCCAGAAAATGAACTAAGATACGATATGAAGAAGAACTTCCAATATCAGCACTCTATGGAAGACTCTTGCCAGAAGATGATCATCAAAAAACCTCCACAAAGATCCAGGCGATGCTGCAGTTGTAGCTGCATCCATCCCACCGTTTCCTGGACTTGCCATTGGAATGAAGATGGAGATATGTAAGCTGGCTTGTGCATACAGTAAAACAACAAATTTGACTGGATCTATAGTGTTGGAACTCAACCAAGAATTAGGAGAAGTGCAAGTTGTAGCACTCCAAAATCTTACGACTACAAACTATCTACGGTTAAAAGAACATATGGGATGTGAACAGTTCCCAGGAATGTGTTGTTTTAATTTGTCTGATTTCTCTCAGACTGTTCAAGTACAGTTGGACAATATCCATCATATCATAGACAAATTTTCACAAATGCCTAGGGTGCCTAACTGGTTTTCTTGGCTTCACTGGAGATGGCTGGTAATTATAGACCTGCTTTGGTTATGTAACTGTATTCCTATTTTGTTAATGTGTGTGTGCAATTTAGTTAGTAGTTTAAAACCTGTACATGCTTAAGTTACCCTACAAGAATATATGTCAAAGAAATAATCAATCCTCCCATGTTTTCTTCCATCTGCTACCTCTATAGCTTTTCTTCTTCCTTCCTAATTACAACCCTTAAATAGAATTCGTGCCTCATATCGAATTTACCGAGAATCATAATTCCTCCAGGTGGTAAAGATACCTCAAGACAAATGCTGGGCATAGAAGCCACAGGGCATAAATCTGCAAAGAAGTAAAAAGCTAACCTTTTCAAACAATATGGCTTCTCTCTCACTTACCAACTTTACATCTCCCTGTATGGCCCCGGAAGATGACTGGTTAGCCAGAGACGGGTAAGATTCCTCAAGGGAGGAACCACCTAAGACAGGCACAGTCGCCAGGGGGTCATCAGGTGAGAAATTGGAGATCAACAGTGGTGAAGCTTAGAACCTCACCCCCCCTGTTTTGAGAGAAAGCTTCTGCATCCGTGGATGTTTTATTGCCCTTGTCTAGCTCGGATTAGCACATAGTCTACAGGCACACACCTGATCATCTACAATTGCTCTTTTACAACACTAAACTATGTTTTCTACCTTTATCTTGCATCTACCTACCACTTCAGCATTTTATTAAAAATAAAAATAATAATGATAATAAAGGGAGAAATGTGGTATCCACATATAAATCAAGTATAAAAATCAAATGATTATTCATATTTGACCTGATTGTTTATAGTTCATAATGCGTGATCAAAACCGAAAGTTTCTGTTATGAATGCCCTTGTACTGTTCACCATGGAAGAACTTATTCACTATGTAAGAATTTGTTCACCATGTAAGAACTTGTTCGTTATGCTTCAGAAGATTGGGGACTGACGAGAATTAGGCTTGGGGTGGATTAATGATTGTGCATTGAGCATTGACTCCCCTATACAGAATTTTATTGTTGTTAACAACCATTTGATCAATAAATATGAGAGATGCTCTCTCAAAAAAAAAAGAAAAAACAGATCCTACCTTTTGGAACAACATGGATGGAGCTAGTGGGTATCATCCTCAGTGAAATAAGCCAGGTTTAGAAAGGCAAGTACCAAATGATTTCACTCATCTGTGAAGCATAAGAACAAAGCAAAAACTGAAGGAACAGAACAGCAGCAGACTCACAGAACCCATGAATGGACTAACAGTTGCCAAAGGGAAGGGGACTGGGGATGGTGTGGAGGAAGGGAGGGATAAGGGGAATAAGGGGCATTGCGATTAGCACACATAACATAGGGGAGGCATGGGGAAGGCAGTATAGCCCAGAGAAGACAAGTAGTGCCTCTATAGAATCTTAGTACTCTGATGGCCAGTGACTGTAATGGGGTATGTGGGGGGGACTTGATAATGGGGGAATCTAGTAAACACAGTGTTGTTCATGTAATTGTATATTAAGGATACCAAAATAAGAAAAAAAGAAAAATAAGTAAATAAAAGAAAAATAATAAAAATAATAAAGTCTTTTCATAAAACATAATGAAGTCACACTTACATTACCTAGACCAAAGTGTTTATATCTACTGTAATTATATAATATACAATAAAATCCTGATTTGGAGAACATATTCCAGGGGTAAGATAACTTATATAGAGTACATGTCAGAACCATTGAGGCAAAATAACAAGAGGTTGTACATACATACACACATATGAACATATTTAATATACAATAATTTTTATATTCAGATAATTTTGAAATTATACATTCTAACAAATCGTACTAATAAAACACATATGGATATACATAAATGAAGTATTAATTGGTAATTAATGTTCTATAAGCTTAATATTTAGGGGAAAGTAAATAAATAACAAATATAAACTTTTTTATACATTGATACCAGAGTATGGAGCGAGTGTCAAATGGGGCTAAGTTTTGGAAATTATTTTACTATTTTTTTCTGATATTTTCTATTTGCCTACCTTTTCCATGTAATTCCCTTTCTCTAACTTTATCTGACAGAACTTGTCAAATGTATGCATGAGAATATAGATTCAGAAAAGCAAAAGAGCTATTTTTAGTGGACTATATTGTTTTCATAGTGTGTATGCACAATTGATTTTATAAACAATCAGAAAAATCTTAATGATGATATCTCTAGCACATATTTGTAATAAAAACAAGCACATTTTTTGCATGTGAATTTTCTGAAGAAGAAAAGCATAGTGCTTTTGTGAGGCCAGAAAGATGGTGTGGCCCCTTTAGGCTGAGCCGCAAGTCTCTGGCAGCAAGGTTCCATGCATAGCTCTGAGGAGAATGCTCTGAGGAAGGACACCGCAGACTCCCACAGACTTGGGTGGAAAGCTAAGTCCTGCCACTTCTCAGCTGGCCCCTCTCTGTGCCTCACTTTGGTCATCTATAAAACAGTGATGACAAGTGTGCCTCTCTCCTAGGGTGATGGTGACTGTTTACCAAAATAATGCATGTATGTAGGATGTTTTGTCCATGTAGATTCAAGAAAACGTGTACAGACTGGCCTGTCTTGTTTAGACTCTTCACTGTGATTGGAGACAAAGCCTGAAGGTTAACGGTCAATAATGTCCTCAGTTATGGCTGGCTCAAGGTGCTCAAATAATGACAGAGATGTTGTGTTGTAAGATCAGAGACTATATGTAAGTAGATGTCTTTACAGTTACACATAATGCCCTCGGGAGGAAACCTGATGCAAATCACTGAAACTTGTTTATAAAGTGTGCTGAGAGCTTTGGAAGAAAGGCATTATGTGTAGCCCAAGTGGAATTATCAGTTTATTGACTGACTTAGTAAATACTGCAAGCATAAAAGTCTGGAGCTATCAAGAAATTACATGAAAAAAAAAACCAAGCAAATTTTAATTCATTTCATGTGTTCAAGAACATATAAATGTATTATTTATATAAATACATATTTGTGTGTATATTTGTTAAATATTATTCCCTGCTAATCATACTTACTTCGGTGAAAGGTATGTGTTTGAAATCTTACACTGAGTGGTGATCTTATTTGTAATTGATCAAATAAAATAATTGTCACATGACAGTATATTACTAATGATTCTTTTGAACTATCTACTTTTTTATGTTTGAAATTAATATAGCACATTAGGAAGTCATGCTTTAAACTAGAAGTGGAACAGAGCTAGATAGGAAAGAAGTCATACAGAAATAGAAAATTTATGTGGAGAAATAATTTAACTTAGTTGTGAACCGTTGATGAAAAGCTGACCTCTAATTAGTCAGTGAAATGATTAAACTGGGGTCATAATTGAAATTGTCGCAAAGAATGTTCTTTTTACTGTTCTACTAGGATTAAATGTCAAGCGTTATATAGAGGTTATTTAATATTCAGGGGCTTCTGTTTCCATGCTATTATAAAAAAAATGACAACAGTAATTAGGGTTAAAATCCTCTCAATTTTTGTCTGATCAGCGTAAAGAAAAAGACTTAAAACTCTAATCTTGTTGTGAGGGTTTTCATGTAATTTGTTATGATCTGTTCAAAATATCTAGTTAGAATTGCTGTTCTCAGAAGAATGTTTAGATTTAACTATAGAATCCTGCAATATAGCTAAATGCAGTCATTCTGATTTATTAAATATAAATTGCTTTTAGATATTTTGGAAACAAGTTTATAATCTGTGAGTAAAGATGGGTTCATTTATTATTTCCAATTACTTATGCATTTTTAAATTTTCCCTGTGTTATTGGTGACCTCCTTAACATGTTGAAAAGAACAGGTAACAGTAGGCATCCTACCTTCGTCCTGACCTCAGGTTGTGTTTTTCAATATTGTATCACTAATTATGATATTTGCTTTAGTTCTCTTAGATTATTTTAAATTTATAACTGAATAGTAAATTTTCCAAGTGGTTTCTCTGTATCCGTTGTGATAGTGACATGATTTTGTCTTTTTTAAAAGAGATTTGACTTTGAAACGTTAAGCCAGCAAGAATCCATTCTTTGATTAATCCAATTTGTTCATGGGGAATTATACTTGGAGTGTGTTTTGATTCCGTTTTTCAAAAATAAGGATATTTTTCTTATTTTGTCAAGATGCATATTATCCATTGATTTTCCTTTTTATAATGTCCTTATCAGTTTAGCATAAAATTTTTGGAGATGTCATTAAATATTTGGGAGTTTTTACAATTTCTATTCTGAAGAAGAGGTTGTGCAAGATTGTGAAGTTTATTTCTGCATTTTATGGGAAGTCTGTAATCAGGCACCAGGCCATAGAAATCATTTCTAGGAAGGATTTACTTTGTGCTAACAATTTCATTAAAAATATAGGGTTTTCTAAATTTCTTATTTTGTTAAGCTGTTTTTCTGGAATTCTGTCATGTCATAGAACTTCAAATATTATTTACATAGGAGCCTTGAGCATTTATAGTGATGTTACACTCTATATTCCTGGTATTGATAATGTATGGCTTTCTTTTTTTGTGTATGTGATCAGTCTTGGCAGGATTTATAATCTTTTAATCTCCCCTCACCAAAAAAAAAATTAATTTTGGATTTGTTGATTTTTGTGTTTTTCCTGAATTTCATTAACAAATCGTAACTTTCTTCTATTTCTATTACTCTTTTGGTTTAAATCAGCTTTCTTGTTCTCAATTTTTGAGGTGGATTATCAAATCTTAAATTTTCAGGATTTCTTCTTTTGCTTGTAATGCTAAAGTGTTTCTTTAGACACATGTTTTGGTAGGTTCCACACTTTTTAAAAGTTTTTCTTAGGTATAGTTGACTTAAGTATTGTTATTTAAAGACATTAATTTTATATAATTTTATTTTGCCCTTTGATTTTCTTTAAGTATGTTGTACATTCAGTTAACTGCACAAATCTTAAGCTTACAGTTTCATTTTGTAAATTACGAATTTTACATCTGAAATACTGTATCATGTTTACTTTAGTGGAACCAGCTTTTTAAAATGAAATAATAGAAAAAAGCTTCTTTACATATTACATCCACGTATTTTCCCTGTCCAGTGCTCTTTTCTCCTTTCTGTAGTTTCTATTGAGTATTTTTTTCCATTCTACCTGAAGAACTTCCTGTAACATTATGTATTGTTTTTTGGACAGGGACAAATCATCTCAAGTTTATTTATGTGTCTGTGTCTTATTTCGCTCTGTTTGGAGGGATGGTTTTGATGGATAAAGAATTTGTTGATAGTTTTATTTTTTCTTTCACCGTTGGAAACATGTTATTCCATTTTCACCAGAATATTTTGATGGTATACATTCGTAAACTTCATTAATATCTGTGTATTTAACATAGATATCTAATATATAGTTACTCATCATTTTAATAGCTGTTTTATCAATTCTAATTTTTCATTTATGCAAATAAAGATAATTTATTGGATTGACAATAGCCAGAAAACAAAAGCAAAAAAATCTCATGAAAACATATTTTATAAAATCCAAATGTCCAATTTTTATTTCTTATTAAAATATATACAAATATCTGCATATATTTTATACAACTTAAAATGCGTTGTGCAAATTCCCATGCAAAATATCAAAAAGCTTCATTTTATTGTTAATTTGATGCAAATACTGACATGCAATGAGAAATTTTATGAGAAGAATTAAAACTCACAATAAACAATAATGAAATGATGTGTACTACTTAAAGCAAAATATTATATATTTATAGTAATTGTATTATAAACAGTAGCATTCAGTTTAGCAGATACAGCCTATATCTGAAATGTTATATATGAATAAATGTTAGAGTAAATTCATAGCAGGCAACAAGGATATATGTGTATATATATATAATTAATATATAATAATTGTAGTATTTCAAATATTTATGAAATCGTAGACTAATGAATGAAATAGTACAATAATCAAGCAACTCTGGAAATAAATGAAAAGCATCCAAATGAGAACAATAAAGTGCTATTTATTCAGAGCTTGCTATATCAAGGGAGTCAGCCAGCATCACTTGTGTTTGGCAGAGACTCAAAGGCAGGCAGGGGAGTGGGGGAATCTTTGTAGTGGAAAAAGGGATGACTTAAGGTATGCTCTGATTGGAGGTTGTTGACATAGGGCATGGGGGGGCAGGCTAACTAGAAGTGGGACATTGTATAGATTTGGTTGGTGGATCATATTTGGCTTTTTCCTGTTCACCCTAATAGAAGTGGGCAAAAATTAGGAAGTTGGCAGTTATTAATCAGGTCTTCGCTGTTCGGGGCTGATTGCTGCAGAAGTTGGAGTTGGGCTTCATGGACTGGGTACCACAGAGGTTGTGGGTCAGAGTTCTGTTTTTATATATAGTCTGGTCATTGTCAGTTCATGTATTCATATCTCACAATATAAACAAAATAAGTATGAATGACCAATTACTATATTAAATATGTCTAATAATTACTGCATTTTAAATAATAAGATACTGTTTTATTTTGATACCAAATTATTGAGGGAGAAAAAAATGGTACTGGGCTTTGGAAATTTAATTGGCATTTTAAAGAAAATATTAAAAATTTCTCACGTTTTCTCTTTCCAGTGCTATAGTCAACAAAGCTACTCACATATGTGCATAAAAGTATAGTTAAGAAATGATGAAAGAGCTGCTTTTAAGTAAATTATGTTGTGTTCATACTATGCCTATTAATTATACAGTTTCATAACTAGACAGTTCTTATATACTTAAAGTAGATATATCCAAGTCATATTACTAATAGAATATATAGTAACCTGTAATTTAGTCCATATATGTGCACATTTATAGAAATATATTTCATCTGCAAATGCATATTTATTTGTATATTTTCATATACACTTCACTGTTAATCATTGTTCTTTCTGTGATGAAATACGCATTTGTATTTTTGGAGATTTTACACTCAGTACATGCCAAACTACCAATTAGTAAAAAAAAAAATCAAAGAAATACTCATACGAATATGTGTCACTAATGATTGTTTTAAATATTTTCCGTTTTCAAGTAGTACAGATTAGAAGTTATGGCATAGAAAAGAGTGAGAAAGGAGAGATACAAGTAAGAAAATATAAACAAGTTTGGTGGAAAGAATAATTTAATTGTGATCCACTTAACAAATGCTACAAGCTGATATCTAGCTTGTAAATGAGATCTCTAAGTAAGAGGCTACAAGTTATCACAAAGAATGCTCCTTTCATTTTTCCCTTGGATTAAATATCAAGTGTATTATCAATTTTATTTTATATTCTGGGGTGTCTATTACCATGCTATCAGAAATGATAACAAAACTCAGGTTCAAAAATCATGACTCTCAAAGATTATCTGATAATTATAATGAAAAAAACTTTTAAAAACATAACCTTGTCCTGTAAAGTTTCATGCCATTTCTTAAAAAGTATATAGAAAATGTAGTAAGATTGCTATTCTCAGAAAAATGTTTGTTTAACTGTATGGTACCCACCGTCTTGAGAAATTCACAATTAATTGTAATACGTTACTTATAGATTGCATTTAACAATAGCAATCTATAGGTTAGAGTATATTATAGCAAATAAGTTTTGTAGTAATTATAAACATGTAATTTGTAAATAAAGGCAAATAATTTTTCCCTTTCTAATATTTGTGCCTTTTTTCTTATAGTTTCTTGCATTATTTCCCTGGCTAAGACATCCCTGAAATGTTGAGTAGAACTGGTGATAAGTAAGCATCGTCTCATTCCTCAGCTCAGGGAGACGTTTTCAGCATTTCACCGGTACGTATATTTGCTGAAGCTTTCTGAGTATTTTTTAATTTAATCAGTGAGTGGTAAATTATGTCATATGATTTCTCAATATTGTGATGGTGTCATGATTTTATTCCTCTGTTTGCCGAAGTCGTTTGATTTCAAAATGATAAGACAAGAATCCTTTCTTGGATGAAACCCCATTTATTCATGGACCATTGCAATTGAAACATCTTTGGATTCTTTTGTTTTCCATTTTATATATTTCATTTTTGCATTTTGTCATGAGGCATAAAAACTTTTGATATGCTTTATGTATAATGTTCTTACCGATTTAGTAGAAACTTTGCAAGGGTCTCATAAAATATGTTGAGAGTGCTTTTACTCTATGGAAGAGGTTGTGCAAGATTGGTTTTGTCTTTCTCAAATACCTGGAAAAGATCAAGAATTCAGGCACTAGGGCAGTAGAATCCATTTGTGGGAAGTTTCTCAATACAGAGCCTTTTATGTAATAAATACAGAATTATTGAGATTTCCTAGTTTACCATTTATTAGGTGGTGTTTTCTTTTTCATGATTTCATCATTTCATGTAATTTCAAGTTTATTGGCATAATTTAATGGTAATATAATGTATGTGTCTCCAGGATCCCAGTGATAATCCCCTCTGCATTCATGTTGTTGATAATGTGCGTCATACTGTTGTCGTCATTGCTGTGGTCATTGTCTGCATCTTCCTGTCCTCCTCTTGTTCTCTTCCTCTTCCTTTTCTCCCTGTCCCTCTCCCTCTCCTTCACCCCCACTCCTTCTCCTTCTTTTGATCAGTCTTGCCAGAGTTTAATCAATTTTTTTTTACCCTTAAAAAAAACCCTTTAGTATTGTTGACACTATTTTTCAGTTTGACTAATTGGTCATAATTTTAATTTTTTTGTATATTTCAGGTTTGGTTTATATTTCTGCTTTATTTTCTAATTATGTGAAGTGTATTATCGAATCTTGAATTTTCAAGATTTCCTCTTTTGAATGAATGGTATTAGTCTTCCTTTAGGCACATGTTTTAATGTACCCAGAATTTTTAAAAGTTCCATTGAGGTATAACAGGTATAAAATAAACTGTACCAAAAAAAAGAAAAATAAATAAATAAACTGTACAAGTTTAAAATAGCGCTTTAAGTTTTGAGATATCTATATATTTCTGAAATCACCACCACAATTAAGATGATGTAAATATCCATCTTATATTTGTAAGTGGTATTTGTAAATTTGCATTACACCAAGCTTCCTTGCTCACCATTGTATTTCCCCTTCCTGTTCCTGCCCAAGCTATTCCCCCATTCATAGGCTATGGACATTCTTGCACATGTTTGTTTGTCAGGGAAAAAAAATAAAAGAAAGGAATGGCTGGAACATATAAGAAGGGTATATTTAGTTTCTTCTACAACATTTCAGAGTGAGTTGTGATATGATTGTACTATTTTAACATCCTACCAGTAGTATAAGTTGCAATTGCTCTAAATCTTTGCCAGTATTTGTTTTGCTTAGTATTTTAAATTGGAGTCTTTAAAAAAATCTGTGCAGTGGTATCTCACTGTCACTATGAATTGCATGGATATAAACAATCTTAGCTCTTTCTCTCCCAGGTGTCCAGTGGAGAAATTGGTCACAATTCCAAATTTTACTCTTTCTATCCCATTTTATTTTGCATGTAGAGTTATTTTTTATTGCATGCTGGATTTTCTGTATAAAATAGTATAGAGATCATTGGATGTTCTGTATGATTTTATTTTCATCCTGAGAGCATTTTCTTTTTGTTTTGAAAGTTAGGGTAGGTTCGTTCATTTCATCTCAATCAGTAATCAGTCCTTTTTAAGCTCTATGCCATGTTTTAAGAGGAATTTCCTATTTATGCTTCATATCAACACTAAGAACATAGCCCATAGGGATGCCAAATGAGCCCTTGTGTTACTTTCCAGATCTTTTTCTGCCATGGTGAACTGTGAACCCAATTATGTGTGCCCTGGGTTGATGAGATTGCTTGAAGCCGTGGTCAGCTGCCTAACTTCTCAGCTAAAACTTTGTACTTAGCACCTGGGCTTCTCAATTAATTCCTTTGTATCAGTAAAGAAGCCTTGAGGAAAAGGGATTCCAAATTTGGGGTCTCACTACCTGGGGTTCTCTTCTGAGATCCAGTTTTTTCCAGTGCTTGCTTTCTTGGATTTGTGGTGTTCTTCAAACAAAATGTCTAATTCATCTGACTTTCCTAGTTTTGTTCAGCAAGGATGGTTGGGCAAAAATGACTGGTTTCCCTTAATCGAAATAGCCAGCTTCATACATGCTCTTTTTTTTGACATTTGTTTTCAGTCATTTTTACTCTTTTAGTCAATCTCATTTTTATACCTATAAGATAAAATAAATTTTAAGGCATTTATCTTCCCCAAGTAGTGGAGCTTTTCTGTCCTTATTTGTTTAATGTCCTCCAATTAAGTTCTTTAATTGATTGCCTGTTTCCCTGGTTCCCATCATGTGCCAGGTTATATGGCAGAGATATACATTAATGAGGGACAGCCTAGTGGAAAATAAACATGTAAGTTTGAGTATAGTATAGATGATATGCTATTGATAATTTGTTATTCAATCACCATATTACTTAGCCACTTTATATTATGGTCAGTTGTTGCTCTAGGGGCTGGCATGTGAATCCTTTACTTATCTTGGTCTACTTAGAATTGTACCACTTTGTGTAAATGTAACTTCACAACAGTACAATCTATTTATTCCCTTTTCCTTTGTTCTCTTTTTGTCATATTAAATATTTTATTGAAACATTGTTTATTAACATTTATACTTGCCTTATTATTTTGGTTAAGAGGTTAAAACACATGAAAGTAAACAAACACATCTTAAAGTTAGAGTTCAGTGAATTTTGCACATGATCTTGTCTATCCACAGGTCTGCTTACCATTTTTATTTCAAGAATCATTTGTCTTCCAATGAAATAATAGAAAAATAGCCTTTAACATTTCTCTGAATATTTTTCCTCTCAAGACCTCTTCATTCCTTTCTGTAGTTCTGTTTCTATCAGTTATATTTGCCCTCAGCCTGAAGAGGTTCCTGTAGCATTATTTATATTACAGATTGGCCAGCAACAGTTGTGTCAAGTTTGCTTATGAGGCTCTGTCTTATTGCACCTTGAGTTTGAAAGGATAATTTTGCTAGCTGTAGAATTCTGGCTGAAGTGTTTGTTCTTTCATCATTGAAAACATGCTGGTGCATTCATTTAGTTCTCCATGGGTTCTGTTGAGAAAGCAGCCATCATTTAAATCATCATGCTTAGACATACATATATATATATATATATATATATATATATATATATATATATATAAAACATATCTTTAGTTCCTGGAAGTTTTTGATTGTTACACATTTGTTCACTTAGCTGATATTCTTTATACTTCATAAATACCAAATATATAGCTTACTAATATAATTTAAACTTCAATACATATTTTGTTAATCCAAAATTTTCTATTTAAATAAATAAAAAGCTACTTATTACATTGGTAATAAAACAAAGCAAAGCAAAAACAAAAAATAGCTAACATTAAAAATAAGAAGACCAAAAAGTCAATTTTTTCCAATTAAAATACATAAATATGTTAGAACAGTTATATAGAAACTAAAATAGAGAGCATTCACAACCAGAATATCAAAATGATTACAATTGCTGATGTGTTGCTAATGTTGACATGCATAAGATAATGTATAAGGACAGATTAAAACTCTTGGCACAAAATAATGAAGTGGCATTTGTTGTACCTATAGCAAAATATATTTTATGTTACTATAATTGTATAATATACAATTCTTTTGTGGAAAAAAATATTGTATAGATGAAGTGATTTATGTATAGTACTTATCAGAATTACTTCACTGACAAAACATGTATAGAAAACAAATGACAGTAGCAGGAATTTATGCATAGGCCTAATATATAATGATTTTGGTATTCAAGTAATTATGAAATGATAGCCTCTTTACAATAATTACAAGTGGAATTAGTAAAATACATTAAGGATATGCATAAAAATAATCATGAATTGACAGTTAATATTAAATGGGCTTAATACTTAGTTGAAATTGAATAAGTAAGAAGATACCCTTTTTTATGTTGATACCAGATAATGAAAGGAGTATAAAATGGGCCTGGTTTTTTTAAATTAATTTGTTATTTCTTAACAAAGTTTTAAATTTCGCTACCTTTTTATATAGTAATTATCTTTCTATGACTATAAGTGACAGAGCTTGTTAAACAGGTGCATGAGAGTTTGATACAAAAAGACAAAACAACTATTTTAAAAATAATCTATACTGTGTTAATATGGTAAATACTACATAATTTTTATATCCAATCAGGTAGATGTTATATAATTCTTGAAGATACATCAGACATATCACTAATAAAAAAGCAAATTGTACTTTGTGCAAGTACAGAAAAGTAATAGTTAGTTAAATATTTTTATGTATATATATTCATATATACACTTCACTGCTAATTATGTTCACTTTTGTGAAAGGGTATGCATTTCCATTGTTTGGAAATTTTACGCTGTGCATCTGAAACGTTTTGGGAGGTGTTTGTACTATTTTTTTAATGTGGGAGAACTTGTGCAAGATAGGTGTTATTTCTTTTTTTTTTTTGGTCTCATTGATCTACAATTACATGAGGAACATTATGGTTACTAGACTCCTCCCTTCATCAAGTCCCCCACCCACTTACCCCATTATTCACTGTCTATCAGTGTAGTAAGATGCTATAGAATCACTACTTGTCTTCTCTGTGTGGCACAGCCCTCCCTGTGCCCCCCCACATTATACATGCTAATCATAAGGCCCCCATTTTTCTCCCCCCCTTCTCCCTCCCTTCCCACCCATCCACCCCAGTCCCTTTCCCTTTGGTAGCTGTTAGTCCATGCTTGGGTTCTGTGATTCTGCTGCTGTTTTGTTCCTTCAGTTTTCTTTTGTTCTTATATTCTACATATGAGTGAAATCATTTGGTACTTGTCTTTCTCCGCCTGGCTTATTTCACTGAGCATAATACCCTCTAGCTCCATCCATGTTGTTGCAAATGGTAGAATTTGTTTTCTCCTTATGGCTGAATAATATTCCATTATGTATATATACCACACCTTCTTTATCCATTCATCTACTGATGGACACTTAGGTTGCTTCCATTTCTTAGCTATTGTAAATAGTGCTATGATAAACATAGGGGTGCATCTGCCTTTTTTCAAACTGGGCTGCTGCATTCTTAGGGTAAATTCCTAGAAATGGAATTCCTGGGTCAAATGGTATCTCTATTTTGAGCCTTTTGAGGAACCTCCATACTGCTTTCCACAATGGTTGAACTAATTTACATTCCCACCAGCAGTGTAGGAGGGTTCCCCTTTCTCCACAACCTCGCCAACATTTGTTGTTGTTTGTCTTTTGGATGGTGGCAGTCCTTACTGGTGTGAGGTGATATTTCATTGTGGTTTTAATTTGCATTTCTCTGATGACTAGCGATGTGGAGCATCTTTTCATGTGTTGGCCATCTGAATTTCTTCTTTGGAGAACTGTCTGTTCAGCTCCTCTGCCCATTTTTTAATTGGATTGTTTGCTTTTTGTTTGTTGAGGTGTTTGAGCTGTTTATATATTTTGGATGCCAACCCTTTATCGGATCTGTCATTTACAAATATATTCTCCCATACTGTAGGATGCCTTTTTGTTCTATTGGTGCTGTCCTTTGCTGTACAGAAGCTTTTCAGCTTGATAGTGTCCCACTTGTTCACCATTGCATATCCATGGCTCCTTTATCATATATTAATTGACCATATATGTTTAGGTTAATGTCTGGAGACTCTATTCTGTTCCACTGGTCTGTGGCTCTGTTCTTGTGCCAATTCGGGGTCTTTTGTGGTTCCATATGAATTTAGAACTATTTGTTCCAGTTTGTTGAAGAATGCTGTTGGTAGTTTGATAGGGATTGCATTGAATCTGTAGATTGCTTTGGGCAGGATGGTCATTTTGACAATATTAATTCTTCCTAGCCAAGAGTATGGGATGAGTTTCCATTTGTTAGTGTCCTCTTTAATTTCTCTTAAGAGTGTCTTGTAGTTTTCGGGGTATAGGTCTTTCACTTTCTTGGTTAGGTTTATTCCTAGATATTTTATTCTTTTTGATGCAATTGTGAATGGAATTGTTTTCCTGATTTCTCTTTCTATTAGTTCATTGTTACTGTATAGGAAAGCCTCTGATTTCTGTGTATTAATTTTGTATCCTGCAATTTTGCTCTCTTCCGATATTAGTTCCAGTATTTTGGGAGTGGAGTCTATAGGGTTTTTTATGTATAATATCATGTCATCTGCAAATAGTGACAGTTTGATTTCTTCTTTGGTGTTATTTCTTATTACATGCAAAGTGCATGACTTTAGGCATGAGGGCTTCAAATTCATTTGTAAGACTATCTTTTGATAAACACAGCTTATTTATGAGATACAAGATAATTGAGATTTCCTAAGTTTTCTTGATTTAAGCTTTGTTTTCTTGGCATAGTCTCATTTTGTGTAATATCAAATTTATTAGCATACATTTTCTTACATAACTATATATGTGTCTCCATGATATGGAGCAAAGATTTCCTTTACAATGATAATATCGATATCTTTTTTTCTCCTTGATCATCTAGCCAGGGGTTTATCAATTATGCTTTATGAAAATAAACATTTTTAGATTTGTCCATTTTTGTGAGATTAATATATAAATCAAGTATAGAAATCAAATGTATAATCATGCATGACTTGACTATTTTTCCTGTAATTTCTGATAAGTGATCAGGAACAGAACAAAGAAGACCAAAACAGTTTCTGTGACTTAATTGCCCTTGCTATTGTTTCAATACCATGTAAGACGTCGCGCCCCAGGAGACTGGAGACTGCCAAGGATTAAGTTTAGAGTTAGTTAATGGTTGTCTATTAAGTCCCCCACACAGAATTCCATTGTTGTTAACATGTATTTGCTCAATAAATACGAAGGGTGCCCTCTCAGCACCACTCTTGCGCTGTTACGCCTTGAGTCTCCTGGCTGGTCCTTTCAGATCTTCCATATCTCATCACGTCTCCTCCTTTGTCTGTGGGTCAGAAGCAGGGAGGGGACTGACACATTTTTTCTTTGTAATTAAAAAAAATCTTTCGGTGATCTTAATTGTAATTATTTTTTAATTTCCTTTTAATTCTTTCATGTCCACTTTTTTCATGAGAACTCTTAACTTATTAATCATGGTCATTTTAAATTCCTGCTCTGATAATTCTAAAATCTCTGTCATATCTGTATTTAAGTTTGTTGCTTTTGATGCTCTGTCTCTTAAAATGACTTTTTTTTTCTCTTTCAGTATGCCTTGCAATTTTCTGTTGAAAGCAGACATAATGTATTGGGTAAAAAGAACTGAGGTAAGTAGCCCTTGTTTAAGGTTTTATGTTTATCTGGTTAAGAGTTCAATTGTGTTTATTGTTTCTGGTAACCATGGATGTCATAGGCAAAAATTGCCTCCAGTGTCCTTGTTTTTGTCTCCCCTGTTGTCCTTAGTGACTCCTTTAATAAGGTCTGAGATGTGCAGCTCTTTCACTGTAGTGTCCTTAGTACTGGCTCCCGTAGGGGCTTCTGCTTTTGGGTGGATGCCCCTCTCCAACACTTGGAGCAGCATTTGACCCTGTAATATCAGTTTTCTGATGAATTAAGGAGAGTTGTTGATTTTCAGTTTGTTGAGCTTTCTCTTACTGTGAGAACAAGAGTGAGGACTTTCAAGGTCTTTACATGTCAACCAGAAACCAGATGTCTTTACTGTTTCATTTCTATACATTTTTGGTATTAAATTATTGCTTTTTCAATAAAATCTTGAGATATATTATTAAATCATAAATTTCAGTATTACATTTTGCATTTATTGCTATTAAGTGTTTTTTAAGCTATATTGATTTATCTAATACTTCATAACATATTTATTGGAATATAAAATTTAAAAGCAATATAATTTTTCCTGTATGTACATATATTTACATATACATGTATTTGAGAAATCATCATCAAAAGCAAGATAATGTATGTAGCCCTCACTACACTCAGGTTTTGTTGTGCAATTTCATATTTCTGTCTCCTGATCCTGCTATATGATGCTTATGTTAATTGTACAAAATTTTAGATGGATGTATATTTTTATTTTCTTTTATACACATTAAGGAATGGTATATGTATATCACCTGATATATGTATCTTTCAATTATTTTAGAAAGTGACAAAGTGTTTTGCATCTTAAGTGCATGATTTTTTCTTCTTGGAACGTTTTCTTTTGCTTCTGAAAGGCAGTTAGATGATGGCAGGAGTGCAGTTGGGAGACTAGGAAGCAGTGCATCTCATCAAAATCAGGGACTGAGTCCATTTGAAGCTGAGCGTCTTTTTAGGGGACCATAGAAAATTGCTCTATTTCTGGTTCATACTGACCCTTCGGGCGTACTGTTCCTGACATCACATGAACCCGTGGGATGTTTTCCAGAGTTTGTTTTCCAAGGTGGGCCCTAAGCTCCAAATTGAGTCCCTTAGGCTGGCAAAACTGCTGGAAGCTGGTCAGTTGCTTAATTTCTCAGTTACACAAATTCTGCTTTGTGTCTTGGATTCTCAATCTCCTCCTTTGAGCCAGGATACCATGTGGAGAGAAGGGGCATCAAATTTGGTTCTCATCACCGGGACTCCTCTTTTCCTGAAGTCATCCTTACAATGTGAGCTTCTTTGAGTCTGTCATAGCTTTAAAAAGTTGTCCTTTATATTTTTCTACCTTTCCTAGTTTGTTTCAGCAGTATGATTGGGCTGAAATGTCTGGTCTGCCTTTACAAGAAGAAGATGTCTTTATAAACATTGTCTTTTAAAATATGTTTTAGTTTGGAGGCAATTTGCCTCATGGCCAATTAACCCAATCTATTTATTAAGAATTTAAAGAATTTTTAATTAAATTTCTATCTTATGATAATTCATTTACTTACAAATGTAAGAAATAATACAAAGACATACAATGCACCCTTTTCCCATTTTCAGCCAGTTTTAACATCTTACAAAGCTATAGTACAATATCTTATCTCAACGAAGATATGAACATTTATCCAGTCAAGTTGAAGTACGTTTCAAGCACTACAATGTTCCACTGTGTTGTACTTTATAGGCACACCCACATCTAACTTCCCAGCCCCCATAATCCCTCCAAGCCCTGACTTAAAGTAGTCAATAATCTATTTTTCATTTGTGTGTGTGTATGTGTGTGTATGTATTATATATGTATTATTGTATATTATATATATAATATTTAAAATAATATTGTTTGTTTCAAGAAAACTGTATAATGGAATAATATTGTGTCATCTTTGGGTTTTTTTCTTCAGTGTGCTTAATTCTCTGGACATATATCCAAGTTGTTGCATATATCAGTAATTTGTACCTTTTTTTTTTTTTGCTAAGTAGTACTTTAAAGTATGGATATACTACATTTAGTTTAATCAGCTATCCTTTTAAGGACTTACAATTGTATCCAGGCTGAAAACCTAGAATTAATACTGCTTGGTCATGTATATAATCTTTTATATATGAAAAAACTCTATTTGCTAATACTATAAGGATTTTGTGTCTGTATTCAAGGAATATTAGTCTATAGTTTTGTTTTTTATATATATTGTGCCCCAGCATATGGTCTATCTTGGTGTATGTTTCATGGACTTGAAAAATATGGATATTCTGCTACTGTCGAGAGGAGCGTTATATTAATGTTGATGAGATCCTGTTGGTTGATGGTGTTGTTGAGGTCTTCTGTGTTATTGCTGATTGTGTCTAGTTGTTTTATAATTGTAAAAGGTTGTTGAAGTTTCCAGTAATAATTATAGATCTTCTATTTCTCTTTACAGGCCCATCAGTTTAGACTCATATATTTTTCAAAAAGGTTGTTTGAAGCATACACATTTAGGTTTACTTAGTCTTCTTATTGGGTTGGCTCTTTTATCATCATTTCTTCTTTTTCTCTGAGAAATTTCTTTGCTCTGAAATTTATTTTATCTGGTGTCAATATAACAATTTTTGCTTACTTTAGATTAATATTTGCATGATACACATTTTTCCCTTCTTCTACTTTCAATCTACCTACATCATTTTATTTAAAATGAGGTTGTTGTAGACAGCAAATAGTTGAGCCATGTGTTTTAATCCACTCTACCAATGTCTCTTTTATTTGTATATATTCACCATTTACATATATGTTATTATAGATTTGCTAGAACTTAAGTCTACCATTTTTTTTTCTGTTTGCTCTCTCCTTATTTCTCTGTTTTCCTTTATTCTGCCTTCCTGGGGGCTGTGAAAGTTATTATGTTAGTCAGCTTGGGCTGCCATAACAAAATCATGTATATTAGGTGGCTTAAACAACAGAAATTTACTTCTCACAGTTCTGGACGTTAAGTCCAAGATCAGCATGATTGGGTTCTGGTAAGAACTCTCTTTTCCGCCTTTGAGATGGCCAAATTCTCTCTGTGTCCTTAGGTGGCCCAGAGAGAGAGTGAGAGAGCGTTAGCATGAGCTCTCTGATGTCTTTTCTTATAATGTCTAACCTCATCATAAGGGTCCCATCATGGCCTCATCTAAACCTAATTATTTCCTGAAGGTCCTGTCTCCAAATACCATCATACTTGGGGTTAGGGCTGCAGTATATGAATTCTGTTGGACACAGTTCAGACCACAGCTGTCATTAAATCTCCACCAAGCCTCTTCTGTCACCACCATGGCAAGGAGGGAAGCTGCACCTCATTTTATCCTGGGGGATTGAAGTTAAGGCCCCCACATGACATTCAGTTAACCCACTGACAGGGAATGCTCTTTATCATCCATTAAGGCTGCAAGTCCCAGCTCTCCATTGAGCCATCTCTGATAACATTGGAGGGCATTTTGGGGTGACTCTTTACAGCCTGGTGAGGTTAGAAATCTAGGCTCCCCATTGAGCCTTCACTGACATGGGTGAGGATGGTGTTTGGCTGTAGTTGTGTGGCTGTTGTCTAAAAGTTTTCTGTAGTGTTAGTTTGTCCCTTTTCTAGCCCTTTGTCTACAAAAAGGAGATTTTTTGTTGGGCTTTTATGTTTGAACCTTTCGGTATTTCCAATTGCCAGATTTTTCAGCTCCAGATATGGAATGTAGAAGGCAAAACCACAACAAAACAAAATGAAAAAAATAAATAAATGAAAGAAAAGCAGCTTTGGGTCCTGACGTCCCTAACCAGTCTTTTCTTCTCTCCACCTTTCAGAACCCTCTTATACTTGTTTTACATGTAACATCCAGATTTTTAGTTGAATTTAGGAGTTCCTAATAGGGAAAGAATGTCTTTTCTGGCTTCTTGGAAGCAGGCATGCAATTACTTTTTTAGCCAATGATCTTCATAAGCAGGTTTCTTTTTGCCATCGTTTGCTTAATTTCTTCCAATCTAGTTTTCCATTTATCCCATAAATGTTTCTTGAGTTCCCAACATGTGCCAGGTATAGACCATGTGCTGCAGTTACATTACTGGGAAACAACCTAGTGGGAAACAGACAAGCAAATATGGAGTATACTATAGAAGAGAAGTTTTGTGGTAATCTGTTATATATTAATAACAACTAGACTGTTACCTATGTATTTTTGTGTTGTTTTTAATAGTTTCTCAAGGGAATGGTATTTGAATTCCTTACTTGTGATGTTACTATATAGTATCATTTCCTGTAGTATACAATATTATTCTCTTTGTCAAGATATATTTTACATTTAGAATGATTTATATAAACATATATTATAATAAATTTGGTGCTGTATAGTATATAGAATATAAGTAAAAGCAATGAGAATTTGTGTATCTCTCTGTGGGCTTAATATATAATAATTTTGGCAATCAAGTAGTTAGGAAATGATAAAGTACTTAGAAAATGGAACTAGTAACATCCATCAGAGGATACACAAAAAATAAATATAAACAGGCAGTTACTTACTAAGCAAGCTTTATACTTGATGTAAATTATTTAAGTAAAAAGATAACCTTTTTTTTCTTGATGCTAGGTTATTGAAGGAGTGTAAAATAGAAATGAGTTTTTGGAAAATATTTTGGCATATTATTTAGTAAAGGTACAAATTTATACAGAGATTACACAGTATTTGCCATGTACATCTATATCAGACACAGCTACTCACACATGCACTAAATATAGATATGTACATAAAAATCAAAACAGCTACTTTTTGATAAATTATGGTGTGTGTGTGCTATGAATACAGTGTAGCTTTTACAACCAATTAGGTAGATGTTACATATTTACAAAAGACCATTTCAAAGTATAGTGCTAATAATAAAGAAATCAGATTATATTTGCCTACAGATATATGTACAGTTATGTAAACATATTATTCATGTTAATATGTGTTTGTGCTTATATCTGTATACATAGACAGTTCTCAGCTAATCACAGTTCCTTCTGGAAAGGGGTAAATATGTATCATCATGTTTTGAAAACTTTACACTCTACATATACCATATACATGTGCTATAGACTGAATGTGTCCTCCCAATATTCATATGCTGAAACCTAACTCCCACTCTGATGGTATTAGGAAGTGGGACCTTTGGAGAGTGATAAGGCCATTACCTGAATAGTAGTAGTGTCTTTATTAAAAGAGGTCCCAGAGAGCTTCCCTCATCCCTTCCACCATGTAAAGTTACAGGAAGAAAATGACCATCTATGAAGTAGGAAGTGGGCGTTCACCAGACACTGAATCTGATGGTGTGTTAATCCTAGACTTCCCAGCCTCCAGAACTACGAGAAAATAATTTCTGTTGTTTATGAGCTACCCAGTCTATGGTATGTTGCTATAGCAGCCTCAAGGGGCTGAGACAATGTACATAATTAAGCATAAATGATTTTTAAAAACCCTCATTATTATGACATATTGCTAATACTTTTTAAAGGATTTGTACTTTGCTTTTTTCTATTAAAGTAGTACAGAATGAGATACATTAGGTAGAAGTTAGACATGAGATTTAGAAAAGATAAAGGAAAAATAAAAATAAGAATATAAACAAGATATGAAGGAAAGTAACTCGTGAATTTGAACTCTTAGTAACATCATTAAACAGGGATCATTAGGAAACTGGGCACAAAGACTGATCTTTTTGTTGTCCTACTAGAGTTAAATGTCAAGTGTATAGTAAAGTTCATCTTAGATTTTAGATTATCTATTGCCATAATAGAAGATAAAAATTACAGCAATAAGGGTTCAAACCTTCTCAAATTTTATCTGATCAGTAATGTGACCTGGTAGTGTAGGTTTTTTGTGCCATGTCTTATGATGTATATAAAAGGATTTATAACAGCTGCTGTTGTGAGAAAGAAAAATTGATACTTAACTGTATGGAATCCAAAAATCCTGCTAAATTTCCTGTTTAATTTCAGTACATGATCTCAAAGTGAGGTTTTTAATATTTTACCACTAGGTATGACATTTGCTGCAGGTATTATGTTTGTTTTTTTATCATGACTGTATGGTAAAGTTAGTCATATTGTTTCTCTCTATTTTGATTGTGTTATGATTTTGCCCTTTGTTTTGCAATAGTTGTTTGATACTGAAATTTTTATCTTACTAGAATTCATTTTTGGATTAAACCCATTTTTCTCTTTTCATATGTCAAACGTTTAGGATAAAATTCTTTATATAATTGTGCATGTGTCACCAGGATATGTTATGAAGATTCCTTTTTACATTGCTGATATTGAATGTGTATTTCTTCTTTATTATCTGGTTTTTTCTTAATTAGTTTAGCCAGAGGTGTACGTAACTCTTAACAAGAAGAAAATTTAGATTTTTCAATCTTCTCTTTGTGTTTCTTTTAACATCACTCACAGACATTAATTTTATCATTCCATTTCTATTACTGGATTGATATTGAATTACTGTTTTTCCCCAATATTGTGAGATGAATTTTCTGATAAAAAAGTTTAGTATTTTGCATTTATTGCTATAAATATTCCTGTAGCCACACATATTGTATTTCACACTTTGTAACAGCTTTATTTAAATATGATTGAGTTTAAATAAATGTTACAACTTTAAATTGAATAATATAAGTTTTGACATTTGTATGTATATTCAAAAGAACATCACCAGAAGCAAAATGCATATCTATCCTAGATACTCAGGGAAACTCAAGTTTCCTTGTACAAGTTTGTATTTCCCCTATCAGTTCTTCCCAAATGTTCTCCTTTCCCGTGTTGTGTACATTATTATATAAGTCTTTGTGTGAATGTATATTTTGTTTTTCTTGGATAAACATGAAGGAATGGCATGGCTAGATCCTGTGACAGGTGTACCTTTCAGTTGTTGTAGGATATGTCAAAGAGTCTCACAGTGTGATAGTACTGTTTTCCATCCTACCAGCTGTGTATGAGAGTTTCAGTGGCACTACATCCTTGTCAGCACTTATTGTGGTCGTTATTTTTATTGTAGCCCTTCTAATAGGTATACAGCGGTATCTCACTATCTAACCACTGAGAGGGGCAGTTTGGGATGAGTCTCTATAGCCCGGCAATGGCGAACATCTAGGTTCTCCACTGGGCCTCTGCTGGGGTAGGTGAGGATGCTGTTTGCTTTAGAACTGTTATTGTCTACAGGTATCCTGTCTTGTTTGCCTACATCTTTGCTAGTACTTTGTGTAGAGAGAACAGGTTTTCTCTGAGCCTCTTTTTGTCTGCACCATTTGGCATTTTCCAGTTGCCGGGTTTTTTCAATCCAGTTCTGAGATGCATGAGGCAAAAAAAAGCATGAAAACCATTACTGTGTTGTTCCTTGATTTCTGAGATTTGTAGTCAGCCTTCCTTAGAGTATTTCTATTATTTGTTTTTATATATACTGTCCAGGAAATATTGTTGTACTTAGGGAGAGAAATAGGAAAAGTCATGTACTCCATCTTCTGGGAAACAGATATCCAATTTTTTTTTAAACCAAATGATATTTACATGAGGTGGATACTCTAATTTTTACCATCATTTTCTTAATTTCTTTTAATGTAATAGTTCTACTAATTCCATTAGTATTTCTGTTTAAAAATTTTTTTATTGTGGTATCATTAATATACAATCACGTGAGCAACATTGTGGTTACTAGATTCTCTCCATTTTCAAGTCCTCACCACATACCCCATTACAGTCACTGTCCATCAGCACAGTAAGATGCTATAAAGTCACTACTTGTCTTCTCTGTGCTATACTGCCTTCCCCATGTTAATGTTTGCTAATCGTAATGCCCCTTATTCCCCTTCTCCCTCCCTTCCCACCCACCCTTCCCAGTCCCTTTCCCTTTGGCAACTGTTAGTCCATTCTTGGGTTCTGCGATTCTGCTGCTGTTTTGTTCCTTCAGTTTTGCTTTGTTCTTATACTACATAGATGAGTGAAATCATTTGGTACTTGTCTTTTTCCACTTGGCTTATTTCACTGAGCATAATACGCTCTAGCTCCATCCATATTGCTGCAAGAGGTAGGATTTCTTTCTTTCTTATGGCTGAATAGTATTCCATTGTATATATGTATCACATCTTCTTTATCCATTCATCTACTGATGGACACTTAGGTTGCTTCCATATCTTGGCTATTGTAAATAGTGCTGTGATAAACATAGGGGTGCATATGTCTTTTTGAATCTGAGAACTTGTTTTCTTTGGGTAAATTCCTAGGAGTGGATTCTCAGGTCAAATGGTATTTCTATTTTTAGTTTTTGGAGGAACCTTCATATTGCTTTCCACAATGGTTGAACTAGCTTACATTCCCACCAGCAGTGTAGGAGGGTTCCCCTTTCTCTGCATCCTCGCCAGCATTTGTTGTTCCTAGTCTTTTCTATGTTGGCCATCCTAACTGGTGTGAGGTAGTATCTCATTGTGGTTTCAATTTGCATTTCCCCAGTAATTGGCAATGCAGAGCATCTTTTCATGTGCCTGTTGGCCATCTGAAATTCTTCTTTTGAGAAGTGTCAGTTCATATTGTCTGCCCATTTTTAATAGAGTTATTTACTTTTTGGGAGGTTGAGGCTTGTGAGTTATTTATATATTTTGGATGTTAACCCCTTGTCAGACATGTCATTTACAAATATAGTCTCCCATACTGTAGGATACCTTTTTTTCTGATGATGGTGTCCTTTGATGTACAGAAGCTTTTTAGATTGATGAAGTCCCATTTGTTCATTTCTGATTTTGTTTCCCTTGCCCACGGAGATGCGTTCAGGAAAAAGTTGCTCATGTTTATATTCAAGAGATTTTTGCCTATGTTTTCTTCTAAGAATTTTATGGTTTCATGACTTACATTCAGGTCTTTGATTCACTTTGAATTTACTTTGGTGTATGGGGTTAGATAATAATCTAGTTTCATTCTCTTGAATATAGCTGTCCGGTTTTGCCAACACCAGTTGTTGAAGAGGCTATTGTTTCCCCACTGTATGTCCATGACTCCTTTATCATATACTAATTAAACATATATGCATGGGTTTATATCTACGCTCTGTAGTCTGTTCCATTGGTCTATGAGTCTTTTCTTGTGCCAGTACCAAATTGTCTTGATTACTGTGGCTTTGTAGTAGAGCTTGAAGTTGGGGAGCATAATCCCCCCGGCTTTATTCTGGATTGCTCTGGCTATTCAGGGTCTTTTGTGCTTCCATATGAATTTTAGAATGATTTGCTCTAGTTCGTTGAAGAATGCTGTTGGTATTTTGATAGGTATTGCATTGAATTTGTAGATTGCTTTAGGCAGGATGGCCATTTTGACAATATTAATTCTTCCTACCCAAGAGCATGGGATGAATTTCCATTTATTAGTCTTTATGTCTCTTTAATGTCTCTTAAGAGTGTTCCTTAGTTTTCAGGGTATAGATCTTTCACTTCCTTGGTTAGGTTTATTCCTAGGTATTTTAGTCTTTTTGATGCAATTGTGAATGGAATTGTTTTCCTGATTTCTCTTTCTGCTAGTTCATCATTAGTGTGTAGGAATGTAACAGATTTCTGTGTATTAATTTTGTACCCTGGAACTTTGCTGAATTGAGATATTAGATCCAATAGTTTTGGAGTGGATTCTTTAGGATTTTTCATGTACAGTATTCTTTCATCGGCAAACAGGGGCAGTTTAACTTCTTCCTTGCCAATCTGGATGCCTTTTCTTTCTTTGTGTTTTCTGATTGCCGTAGCTAGCACCTCCAGTACTATGTTGAATAAAAGTGGGGAGAGTGGGCATCCTTGTCTTCTTACCGATCTTAGGGGAAAAGTTTTCAGTTTTCTTGCTGTTAAGTATGATGTCAGCTGTGGGTTTGTCATATATGGTCTTTATTATGTTGAGGTACTTGCCCTCTATACCTATTTTATTGAGAGTTTTTATCATAAATAGATGTTGAATTTTGTTAAATGCTTTTCAGCAACTATGGAGATGATCATGTGGTTTTTGTCCTTCTTTTTGTTGATATGCTGGATGATGTTGATGGATTTTCAAATGTTGTACCATCCTTGCATCCCTGGGATGAATCCCATTTGATCATGATGGGTGATCATTTTGATGTATTTTTGAATTTGGTTTTATAATACTTTGTTGAGTATTTTTGCATCTGTGTTCATCGGGGATATTGGTCTTTAATTTTCCTTTTTTGTGGTATCTTTGCCTGGTTTTGGTATTAGAGTGTGGCTGGCTTCATAGAATGAGTTTGGAAGTACTCACTCCTCTTCTATTT
Source organism: Manis javanica (assembly GCF_040802235.1). Classification (NCBI taxonomy): domain Eukaryota; kingdom Metazoa; phylum Chordata; class Mammalia; order Pholidota; family Manidae; genus Manis; species Manis javanica. The sequence continues at coordinate 20,242,204 of NC_133174.1, read as the reverse complement.
TTTGGAAAACTAAGGAGGATGGGTATTAGGTCTTCACTAAATGTTTGATAAAATTCAGCAATGAAACCATCTAGTCAAGGGTTTTTGTTCTTAGGTAGCTTTTTATTACTAATTCAATTTCCTTGCTGGTAATTGGTCTATTCAGATTTTATTTCTTTTTGTGTCAGCCTTGAAAGGTTGTATTTTTGTAGAAAGTTGTCTGTTTCTTCTAGGTTATCCAGTTTGTTAGCATATAATTTCTCATAGTATTCTTTAATAATTCTTTGTATTTCTGTGGTGGCTGTAGTGATTTTTCCTTTCTCATTTCTGATTCTGTTTATGTGTGTATACTCTCTTTTTTTCTTGATAAGTCTGGCTAGGGGTTTATCTATTTTGTTTATTTTCTCAAAGAACCAGCTCTTGGTTTCATTAATTTTTTCTATTGTTTTATTCTTCCCAATTTTATTTACTTCTTCTCTGATCCTTATTATGTCCCTTCTTCTGCTGACTTTGAGCTTCATTTGTTCCACTTTTTCCATTTTCAATAATTGTGAATTTAGACTATTCATTTGGGATTGTTCTTCTTTCTTTAAATACACCTGGATTGCTATATGCTTTCCTCTTAGAACTGCCTTTACTTCATCCCACAGGAGTTGGGGCATTGTTCTGTTGTTTTTATTTGTCTCCATATATTGCTTGATCTCCGTTTTAATTTGTTCATTGATCCATTGATTATTTAGGAGCATGTTGTTAAGCCTCCATGTGTTTGTGAGCCTTTTTGTTTGCTTTGTATAATTTATTTCTAGTTTTATGCCTTTGTGATTTGAGTGGTTGGTTGGTACAATTTCAATCTTTTTTAATTTACTGGGGCTCTTTTTGTGGCCTAGTATGTGGTCTATTCTGGAAAATGTTCCATGTGTACTTGAGAAGAATGTGTATCCTGCTGCTTTTGGGTGTACAGTTCTGAAGATATCTGTTAGGTCCATCTATTCTAATGTGTTGTCCAGTGCCTCTGTGTTCTTACTTATTTTCTGTCTGGTTAATCTGTCCTTTGGAGTGCATGGTGTGTTGAAGTCTCCTAAAATGAATGATTTATATTCTATTTCCCCTTTTAATCCTGTTCATATTTGTTTTACATATGTAGATGCTCCTGTGTTGGGTGCATATATATTTATAATGATTATATCCTCTTCTAGGATTGACCCCTTTATCATTATGTATTGTCTTTCTATTTCTCTTATGAATTTCTTTGTTTTAAAGTCTGTTTTGTCTGATACAAGTACTGCAGCATCTGCTTTTTTCTCCCTATTAATTGCATGAAATATCTTTTTCCATACCTTCACTTTTAGTGTGTGTAGGTCTTTGGGTTTGAAGGGAGTCTCTTGTAGGCAGCATATAGTTGGGTCTTGTTTTTTTATCCATTCAGTGACTCTTTGTCTTTTGATTGGTGCATTCAGACCATTTACTTTTAGGGTGATTATTGATAGGTATGTACTTATTCCCATTGGAGGCTTCAGATTCATGGTTACCAAAGGTTCAAGGGTAACTTCCTTTCTATCTAAGAGTCTAACTTAACTCACTTACTATGCTATTACAAACACAATCTAAAGGTTCTTTTTTTCTCCTCCTCATTGCCTTCCTCCTCCAATCTTTATATATTAGGTATCATATTCTGTACTCTTTGTCTATCCCTTTTTATTGCCTCTGGTGACTGTTATTTAACCTTAGAAACACTTCCACCTGTAGCAGTTCCTCCAAAATACACTGTAGAGATGGTTTGTGGGAGGTAAATTCTGTCAGCTTTTGCTTATCTGGAAATTGTTTAATCCCTCCTTCAAATTTAAATGATAATCTTGCTGGATAAAGCATTCTTGGTTCGTGTCCCTTCTGCTTCATTGCATTAAATGTATTATGCCACTCCCTTCTGGCCTGTAAGGTTTCTGCTGAGAAGTTTTATGATTGCCTGATGGGTTTTCCTTTGTATGTGATCTTATTTCTCTCATTGGCTGCTTTTAATAGTCTGTCCTTAACCTTGATCTTTGCCATTGTATTTATTATATGTCTTGGTGTTGTCCTCCTTGGCTCCCTTGTGTTCAGAGATCTGTGTACCTCCATGGCCTGAGAAACTATCTCCTTCCCCAGATTGGGGAAGTTTTCAGCAATTACTTCCTCAAAGACACTTTCTATCTTTTTCTCTCTATTCTTCTCCTGGTACCCCTATAATATGGATATTGTTCCATTTGTTTCGGTCACACAATTCTCTCAGTATTCTTTCATTCTTAGAGATCCTTTTTACTCCCTATGCCTCAGTTTCTTTGTATTTGTCTTCCATAATTTCTATATCATTTAGCATCTCCTCCACCATATCTAATGTGTTTTTATTGTCCTCCATTGTGTTCTTCAATGATTGGATTTCCATCTTATATTTGTTCCTGAGTTATTGAATATTTTTCTGTATCTCCATGAGCATGTTAATGATTTTTATTTTGAAATCTCTTTCAGGAATGTTCATGAGGTCGATTTCAGTTGAATCTTTCTCAGGTGTATTCATAATTTTGCTTTGAACCAGATTCCTTTGTCATTTCATATTTGTATGTGGTGCCCTCTATTGCCCAGGAGCTCTACTCTCTAGAGCTGCTCAGCTCCTGGACCAATGTTGGGGGTTTCAGGGGAGCAGTGTTGGTGCCTGGGGTGGAGGAAAGAGCTGTTTCCTGCTTCCTGGCTGCTATGCTTGTCTCCACTGGCAGAACCAGTGGGCTGACCACATAGGTGTAAGCCTCTATGCTTTGTGTTTGTAGCTGTCATAGGTGGGGCTTCCCTCTGGCTGATCTGACACCAGGACAAGGGTTGCAGTTTTGTGAGCCAGGTGCAGGCTAGCCAGGAGGAAGACACAGCAGGCTGCATAACATGTTGTGTGGCCTTGGAGCTGCATAGTCAGCCAGGGGGATGAAGCACCTGAAGATCGTTTAAGCTCCCAACCTACTGTGTAGAGTGCACCCAGACAGTTTTGTCTACCTGTTCTTTCTCCTGAGCAGTAAGCTCTGTGCAATCCTTGCCCCTTTATCAGCTCTCTTAGTTTTAGGAAGTCTCTCAGACTGCCCACCCAGATCAGCTGGATATGAGTCCCTGTTTTCCACAAGCTGCTGGAATCTCCATCTCTCCAGGTATTTCTCCTGTATTAGCTTTCCAACCCCACTAATCACCAGAGCACCATGCAATGTAGGTTCATGCTCCCAGAGCAGATCTTCATGGCTACATGTTCAGCAGTCCCAGGCCTCAACTCCCTCCCTGCTGTTTTTCTTCCTCCTGCTGGTGAGCTGGGGTGGTGGAAGGGCTTGGACCCCACCAGGTCACAGCTTTGGTACGTTACCCTGTTCTGTGAGGTCTGCTTTATTCTCCAGGTGTATGCAGTCTGGTGCAGCCTTCTTTCCTGTTGGTCTTTCAGGATTGGTTATATTAATTATATTTTCATATTATGTGTGGTTTTAGGAGGAGGTCTCTGTTTCACCTTTCATGCTGCCATCTTTAATCCCAGATCTGCTCATCCTTGTTTTCGTATGCTTAATTTTGCATGGTATATCATTTTCTGTACCATTACTTTTAACCTCACAGTATCTTTCAATTTAAATTACCTCTCATATAAACAGCATATAATTAGGGCTTGCTTTTTTTCTAGTCTGAAAAACTTTACATTTTAATTGGAAAGTTTACACTTCTAAAAAATTAATATTTTTTAACACAGATTACTTTATAGTTGTTCATCTTTTCCTTCATTCTGTTTTTCCCATCTCTATTTATTTGTTCTTTTTGTGCATACTTTTGTATTTATTAAATAATTTTTCTTACTGAATTTAAATTCCTCTCTAGGATTTTTATCACTGGCAATTTAAACTCACACCCATGTATTTCTTGACTGAGCCAACCTTAGTGACTCTCTTGTAAGCATTGAAATGTCTCAGTGGCTGCTATATTAAATCCTAGACTGAAATTTCAATCAACTGCCTTTACCAGCTGATGCCAGTGGAGTGCACCATGTCCACCCTCTGGCCCAGGATCTTCCTGTGTTCGGGTGATTCTGTAATGTGACTTAGTTTGTTAAGCAATAAACTGACTCATGTTTGTTTATATCATTGTGTCTTATTTAACTAACTGTTTGGAAGAATAATTTTGATGGATATAGAATTCTGGGTTGAAAGTTTTACTTGTTCTTTCAGCACTAGAAAGAATAGCCTCAATTTTCTCTGGCTCTCCATGGATTCCATAGAGAAAGCAGCTGTCTCTTACATCACTGTTTTGGGGTAGGCAATGTATCTTTGTCAGATGTTTTCCATTGGTAAACATTTGCTCACTTCACTGATATTCTTTACATTTCATATAAATGCCTAATATATAATTTAATAATAAAATATTTCAAAAATTTAAAGGCCTATGTTGTCCATCCAAATTGTTCCATTTATCTAAATAAAACTATAGCTTATTTGATTGACAAATACAACAACACATAGCAAAAGCAAAAGAAAATCTCCCATAAGGGAAAAATATTTAATTTTTATTTCTATTGAACACATATCTATAAATTACATACAAAGTAAAATAATTGAAGCACATTCCAAGTGGAATATGAAAATTTTTTTATAATTGCCTATGTATTGCTAATGTTGACATGTATGAGAAAACATATGAGAAGAAACAAGAATCCTTAATAAAGAATAATGAAGTGACACTTGTTACCAAGACTTGCTTTGACAAATCATGTAAAGAAAAATAACAAGAGTATATGCATATATATATATAATTTCAATATATAGCATTTTTATTATTTAATTATAAAATGAGAAACAATTGGAATAGTTTAATACAACAGTTTATACAAAAGTAAACATAAATTGTCTATATTAAATATGCTTACTTATTGGAAATTAAATAAATGGCAAGATTGTATTTAACCTGATACCAGATTATTGAGAAATTATCAAATGGTACTGGACTTTAGAAATCAATTCAATATTTTTAGCAACTTCTTTTTTACATACTCTTGAAAAAACTCATTTTCTTTTTAGTACCCAACACAGCTACTCACAATTGGGAATAAACATATGGTTACAAAATTGATAAAGAAGGTATTATTTAATAAATATGCTGTGTTCATTCCATGGATATTATATAACTATCCAATCAATCAGGTAGATCTTACATACTTATTGATGATATCTCCGTGATGTATTACTAATAAAAAAAAGCTAATTATAATTTCACATGTGCACACATGTAGATATATTCTTTATTTAATACATATTTATGGGAATATCTGTTTTTATACACACTTTATTGATGATCATGGTTTAATTCTGTAATATTCATTTGCAATTTTTGAAAATTTCACACTGAGCATGCACTGAATTTACAAGTAGTAAAAGAAACTAAATAAATAGTCCCATAATGGCATAACACTAATGGCTGTTTTTGAACATCTACTCTTCACTTTTTTTCCCTTTTATGGTAGTGCAGAATAGGTAAGAAATTGTGCTGAAAACCTATTAATAATGAAAGCAATAACTGTTAAAAGTTTTGTGGAGAAAATAATTTGTAATCCACCTTAAGCTGATCTCTAATTAGTCAATGAGATCATTAAAGTAAAGATCAGAGGCAAAATGATCACAAATGCTCTTTATTGCTCTCCTTGGATTAAATGTCAAATGCACTGTAGTATTAATCTTTTTTGCATGGGTCTCTATTACTGTGATATCACAAAAAAATGACAATATTCAGAGTTATACTGACTCTCAAACTTTGCCTGCAAAGTGTATAGAAAAAGCCTTTAAAATGTATCCTTGTCCTGTAGAGTTTTTGTGCCATTTCTTATGATGTATATGAAAAGTTTATTAAAAATTGCTATTCTCAGAAAAACGTGTTTAACTGTATAGAATCCATTAGTCTTGATAAGTTAACTTATTTAAGTCTAGTGCATTACCTACAGGTTGCTTTTAGATAGATTGAAAACATAATTATGTCATCTGTGAATAAAGGCAGGCTCATTTAGTTGTTTCCAATCTTCATGCCTTTTCCTTCTTCTTTTTCTTGCATTATTGCCCTGACTAAATTTTCATAAAATGTTGAAGAGATGTGGTGATAGTACACATCCTCATCTCTATTTTGATCTCAAGGGAGAAGTTTTTCAATATTTCATCACTAATTAACATATACTGCAGTTTGCTAAGTTTTTAAAGAATTTTAAGGAGGTAATTAATTATATCAGATAGTTTTACTGTATCTACTGTCATAGTGACATGGTTTTGTTCCTTGGTCAAGGTGGTTTGATTTGAAAATGTGAAACCAAGAACCCATTCTTGGGTCAAGCCCAATTTGCTCCTGGTATATTGTATTGTTGCATAGTTATTTCTGGATTCTATTCATCAGACATAAGGTTTAATTTAATTTTTAGTATTTGTCATGGGGCATAAAAACCTTTGGTTTTCCTCTCATGTAATGATCTCATTATTTTGGTATCAAATTTATAGGGGTCTCATAAAACACTTGCCTAGAGTTTTTACTGTTTCTTGTGGACGAGGTTTTTCAAGATTGGTGTTATTTATTTCTCAGTTATATGGGAAACATCAGGAATCCACTCATCAGGACATAGTATTCATTTGTGGGCAAATTTTTCTATACAGATGTAGTTTATTGAAATCTTGAGATTTCCTAGTTTACTATTTTGTTATTTTTTAAATTTCATCATTTTATGAATTTCAAATTTATTTGCATAGATTTCGTTACAACATAATGAATGTGTTTCCAAAATCCTGATGATGATCCCCTCCACAATCCTGCTTTTGATAATGCATATCTTTTTTATTCTGTTTATCTTGGATTTGTCGTTCATTTTTTTTTTCATAACTGATGTTAACTTCTTACATTCAAAATTTTAGATTAAATTCCTGCTTTATTTTCTGATTTTATTTAGTGAATTTTCAAATCTTAAAATTTTAGTGTTTGGTCTTTTTTTTTGGTATCATTAATCTACAATTAATTGAAGAACACTATGTTTACTAGGCTCCCCCTGCACCAAGTCCCCCCCCACAAACCCCATTACAGTCACTGTCCATCCGTGTAGTAAGATGCTATAGAGTCACTACTTGTCTTCTCTGTGTTGCACAGCCCTCCCCGTGACGGCCCCCACTACACATGCTAATTGTAATGCCCCCTTTCTTTTTCCCCGCTCTTGTCCCTCCCTTCCCACCCATCCTCCTCAGTCCCTTTCCCTTTGGTAACTGTTAGTCCCTTCTTGGGTTCTGTGATTGTGCTGCTGTTTTGTTCCTTCAGTTTTTCTTTGTTCTTATACTCCACATATGAGTGAAATCATTTGGTACTTGTCTCTCTCCGCCTGGCTTATTTCGCTGAGCATAATACTCTCTAGCTCCATCCGTGTTGTTGCAAATGGTAGGATTTGTTTTCTTATTATGGATGAGTAATATTCCATTGTGTATATGTACCACTTCTTCTTTATCCATTCATCTACTGATGGACACTTAGGTTACTTCCATTTCTTGGCTATTGTAAATAGTGCTGTGATAAACATAGGGGTGCATCTGTCTTTTTCAAACTGGGCTGCTGCATTCTTAGGGTAAATCCTAGAAGTGGAATTCCTGGGTCAAGTGGTATTTCTATTTTGAGCATTTTGAGGAAACTCCATACTGCTTCCCACAATGGTTGAACTAATTTACATTCCCACCAGCAGTGTAGGAGGGTTCCCCTTCCTCCACAACCTTGCCAACATTTGTTGTTGTTAGTCTATAGATGGTGGTAATCCTTACTGGTGTGAGGTGATATCTCATTATGGTTTTAATTTGCATTTCTCTGATGATTAGCGATGTGGAGCATCTTTTCATGTGTCTGTTGACCATCTGAATTTCTTCTTTAGGGAACTGTCTATTCAACTCCACTGCCCATTTTTAAGTGGATTATTTGCTTTTTGTTTGTTGATGGGCGTGAACTCTTTATATTTTTTATGTCAACCCTTTATCGGATCTGCCATTTATGAATATATTATCCCATACTGTAGGATACCTTTTTGTTCTATTGATGGTGTCCTTTGCTGTACAGAAGCTTTTTAGCTTGATATAGTCCCACTTGTTCATTTTTGCTTTTGTTTCCCTTGCCCGGGGAGATATGTTCATGAAGAAGTCACTCATGTTTATGTCTAAGAGATTTTTGCCAATGTTTTTTTCTAAGAGTTTTATGGTTTCATGACTTACATTCAGGTCTTTGATCAATTTCTAATTTACTTTTGTGTATGAGGTTAGATAGTGATCCAGTTTCATTCTCTTACATGTAGCTATCCAGTTTTGCCAGCACCATCTGTTGAAGAGACTGTCATTTCCCCATTGTATGTCCATGGCTCCTTTATCGAATATTAATTGACCATATATGTTTGGGTTAATGTTTGTTTGGAGTCTCTATTCTGTTCCACTGGTCTGTGGCTCTCTTCTTGTGCCAGTACCAAATTGTTTTGATTACTGTGGCTTTGTAGGAGAGCTTGAAGTTGGGGAGTGAGATCCCCCCCCCCCCACTTTATTCTTCCTTCTCAGGATTGCTTTGGCTATTCGGGGTCTTTGGTGGTTCCATATGAATTTTTGAACTATTTATTCCAGTTTGTTGGAGAATGCTGTTGGTAAATTGATAGGAATTGCATTGAATCTGTATATTGCTTTGGGCAGGATGCCCATTTTGATGATATTAATTCTTCCTAGCCAGGAGCATGGGATGAGTTTCCATTTGTTAGTGTCCCCTTTAATTTCTCTTAACAGTGTCTTATAGTTTTCAGGGTATAGGTCTTTCACTTCTTTGGTTAGGTTTATTCCTAGGTATTTTATTCTTTTTGATGCAATTGTGAATGGAATTGTTTTCCTGATTTCTCTTTCTATTGGTTCATTGTTAGTGTATAGGAAAGCCACAGATTTCTGTGTGTTAATTTTGTATCCTGCAACTTTGCTATATTCAGATATCAGTTCCAGTAGTTTTGGAGTGGAGTCTTTAGGGTTTTTTATGTACAATATCATGTCATCTGTAAGTAGTGACAGTTTAACTTCTTCTTTACCAGTCTGGATTCCTTGTATTTCTTTGTTTTGTCTAATTGCTGTGGCTAGGACCTCCAGTACTATGTGGAATAACAGTGGTGAGAGTGGGCATCCCTGTCTTGTTCCCAATCTCAGAGAAAAAGCTTTCAGCCTCTCACTGTTCAGTATGATGTTGGCTGTGGGTTTATCATATATGGCCTTTATTATGTTGAGGTATTTGCCCTCTATACCCATTGTGTTGAGAGTTTTTATCATGAATTGGTGTTGAATTTTGTCAAATGTTTTTTCAGCGTCTATGGAGATGATCATGTGGTTTTTGTCTTTTTGTTGATGTGGTGGATGATGTTGATGGATTTTCGAATGTTTTACCATCCTTGCATCTCTGGGATGAATTCCACTTGGTCATGGTGTATGATCCTTTTGATACACTGTTGAATTCTGTTTGCTAATATTTTATTGAGTATTTTTGCATCTACATTCATCAGGGATATTGGTCTGTAATTTTCTTTTTTGGTGGGGTCTTTGTCTGTTTTTGGTATTAGGGTGATGTTGGCTTCATAGAATGACTTTGGGAGTATTCCCTCCTCTTCTATTTTTTGGAAAACTTTGAGGAGAATGGGTATTATGTCTTCTCTGTATGTCTGATAAAATTCTGAGGTAAATCCATCTTGCCTAGGGGTTTTGTCCTTGGGTAGTTTTTTTGATTACCACTTCTATTTCATTGCTGGTAATTGGTTTGTTTAGATTTTCTGTTTCTTCCTTGGTCAGTCTTGGAAGTTTGTATTTTTCTAGGATGTTGTCCATTTCTTCTAGGTTTTCCAGCTTGTTAGCATATAGGTTTTCATTATATTCTCTAATAATTCTTTGTATTTCTGTGGGTTCCATTGTGACTTTTCCTTTCTTGTTTCTGATTCTGTTGATGTGTGTTGATTCTCTTTCTCTCTTAATAAGTCTGGCTAGAGGCTTATCTATTTTGTATATTTTCTCAATGAACCAGCTCTAGGTTTCACTGATTTTTGCTATTGTTTTATTCTTCTCAATTTTATTTATTTCTTCTCTGATCTTTATTATGTCCCTCCTTCTGCTGACTTTATGCCTCATTTGTTCTTCTTTTTCCAATTTTGCTCATTGTGACCTCAGACTATTCATTTGGGATTGTTCTTCCTTCTTTCAATATGCCTGGATTGCTATATACTTTCCTCTTAAGACTGCTTTCGCTGTGTCCCACAGAAGTTGGGGCTTTGTGTTGTTGTTGTCATTTGTTTCCATATATTGTTTGATCTCTGTTATAATTTGGTCGTTGATCCATTGATTATTTAGGAACATGTTGTTGACCGTCCATGTGTTTTTCTGGAGATCCTTTTATCTCTCTGTGTCAGCTTCTCTGCATTCCTGTTCTCTGATTTCTATTCCATTAATGGCCTCTTGCACCTCATCCATTCTGCTCTTAAGTCCTTCCAGAGATTGTTTCATTTCTGTAGTCTCCCTCCGGTCTTCATCCCTTAGCTCTTGCATATTTCTCTGAAGATCCATCAGCATTGTTATGACCTTTATTTTGAATTCTTGTTCTGGGAGATTGGCTAGTTCTATCTCCCCTGGCCCTCTCTCAGGGGTTGTCTGGACTATTTTGGACTGGAATATATTCTTCTGCCTTTTCATGGTGGTAGCGGTAGCTGTAGGCGAGTAGCAGGTGTGTCAGCTGGAAGAACAAAGTCCTTTCCTGCTTGTTATTCACCTTGCCCTTTTCTGCTGCCTGTGTCTGTTACCCGCACTCTTGTAGCAGCTTCGGGGTTAATCCCCTAAGCTACTGTTTGTGGGGTCTCCATCAGAGTTGTGCAGAGCCCTGCAGGGAGTGGCAGGTGTGCCAGGTGCGCTCTCCTGCGAAAGCGGCACCCCTGCCGGGAAGCTGTTTACCAACAGTGGCCTTTGGGTCTGGCCTGGGCTGCTGTGTGCCAGGCTTAGTGGCTGCTGGGAGCACAGCTGCTCCTGGACTGCTCCTCCACCACCACCGCTGGCTCCCTTGAGCCCCTCTCCAGCCCCTTTCACACCACCGCGGGCTCGCACAGGGCTCTCCCAGGCCCCTCTGGCATTGTCACCACCGGCTCCTATGGGCCCCTCTGATGCTGCCTCCCCTGGCGTGCGCTGCCACTCTCCCACTACTGGGCTGGTGTGTTGGGGTCCATGCCAGTTGGGGGAATGACTGGCAGGCTGCTTATCGCCGTGAGGCACCTCAGAGCTGCGCTGCTGCCCAGGGGGTTAGGTCCCCTAGAGTTCCCCGGTTTCCCAGCTGGGGTGCGTGTGTTGGGACAACTTCATCCAGCTGTGAGGTCCCTGTCCCTTTAAGACTTGCAAAAAGCACTCGCTTTTCTTTTGTCTCAGAGGCTCCAGTTGCAGGGACCTGCTCACCGATTTTGCTTTTCCATTTCTCTAGTATCCAGCACCCTGTGCACCGTGTGTCTGTGCTCCTGGTGCGGATTTCTAGAGCTGATTATTTAGCAGTACTGGGCTTTCACTCCCTCCCTGCTCTGACTCCTTTCTTCCTGCCAGGGCCTGGGATTGGGGGGTGTTTGGGTCCTGCTGGGCTGCAGCTTATATCTTACCTCCTTAGTGTGATGCTGAGTTCTTGCAGATGTAGATGTATCCTGGCTGTTGTCCTGTATCTACTGGTGTCTCTTTTAGGAATAGTTGTATTTGTTGTATTTTCAAAAGTATATATGTTTTTGGGAGGAGATTTCCACTGAACTACTCACGCCACTATCTTGGCTCCTCCCCCTAGTGTTTTATCTTTTGTATTAATGCTCTAAATTTTCCTTTATATATGTATTTTGAGCATTGCACACAACTTTTAATAACTTATTTGTGGTTTAGTTCATTTAAAATAAAATGCACAGTTTAAAAGTAAATTATGTATTTTGGGGTGTATGTGGTGTTTGTGTTTGTGAAAACATCACCACAATCAAGATAATGCACATATACCTCTCCCTAAATTTCCTTGTGCACATTTAGACTTCCCCTACCTAATCCTGTCAAGCACTCTTCACTTTCCCATTCCATGGACATTCTTGCATGAGTCTTTATATGGATGTATAATTTCATCTTTATTGGATAAGCTTCAAGAAATGGAATGACTAGACCATATGAAAGGTGTATTTTAAAGTTTTTTTACAATATGTCAGTGTGTGCAACATGACTACCATTTACATCCCAACAGCAGTCTGAGAGTCATAGTTGCCTACTTTCTTGCCAGCATTTATCATGGTCAGTGTTTTTCATTGTAGCTCTTCTAATCCATGTGCAATGGTTTATCTCACCATAGCTCTGAATTGTATGGGGCTGCAAAAGACATCATTTTTTCTTTGCTAGGTATTCCCTGCAAGCTTCGAAAATAGATCACAGGCCTGATGCCAATCATTTCTCTCCCAGTTGTGCTTTTGCATGTATGGTTCTTTTTAATTGCATACTGGATTTTCTGTATGTAATACCATTGAAGTAATTGAAGGCTCTGAATGAACATTTCTTCCTTTAGTGAGCATTTGCTTTTACTTCTGAGAAGTAGCTAGCATGCAGTCAGTTCATCTCATAGCAATCAGGGAATTAATTATTTTGAAGGTGGATCTCAGGTTTTGTGGGAGTTTTTCTATTTCTGCTTCATACAGATATATAGGGCACAGCTCCTCAGGGATGCTGAATGGACCCTGGGTTGTTATTCAAAGGCTTTCCCCTTAGTGAGACTACTGGAAGCCCTTCTTAACTGCTTGGCTGCTAAACTATAACTTTCTGGTTAGCATCTTGGCTTTTCAGTCACCCACTTTGGATAAGCATATACCTTGAGGGGAAGAGAGGTACAAAATTTGTGGTTTCTCTTCTGAGATCTTGTCTCTTCAGATGCTTGCTTCCTTAGGTTTTTGGGGCTTTCCATATCTTTAATGTCTTCCATCTTTCTTCATTTTTCTCAGCTGGGCTGATAGAGCTGCTCAGTCATTACTGCAAGCAGACAGCTACAGATATACTCTTATTACGGAATAAGGTTTCATAGTTGTTTTTCCTCCTTTATCTTATTAATCCAATCTTCATATCAATAAGATTAAAAAAAAGTTCTTTTAAGATAGATAATCTTCCAAAGAATGAAACTTTGCTGTCCTTATTTGCCTAATGTTCAAATAAAATTTTTTCATTGATTGCCTAAATGTTTCCCTAGTTCACAACACATGCAGGATATATATCATGGTGGAGGTATATAATTTCACTAGGTACAGCCTAGTGAAACACAAACAAGTAAATATAGAATATATTGTAAAAGATTTATGGTAATTTTTTAAGCTACAGTAGTCTAAATTATTAGTTATACCTCTTTTGTATTATGTTTACTTGTCCCTCTAGATGTTGACATACGAACAGTTTACTTATCTTGGTCTCCTTAAGAGTTGACAGAGTACCAGTTTATGTAAATACAATCTCACAACAGGAAAATGCCACTTATTCACCCTATTCTTTGTGGTCTTTTTGTCACATATGTTATTTTAAAATTTTATTAAAAACTGGACATTGATGATTATTCATTTGTCCTTTAATTTTCTTAGGTGAGGTAAATGGTATGTTCAGTTAAATACACAAATCTTAAGCTTACATTCAATGAATTTTGCAAGTCATATACTTTACATGCAAAATGCTATTTAACATTTTTGTTTACAAAAGCATCTGTCTTTATAATTTTCCGATTTCCCATTTGAAATTCTTCTTTGACATATTGTTTATGTAGTGCAGAGTGGTTTGATTTCCCCTTATTTAAAATTTAAAAGTTCTGTTAGTTGGTTTTTTTTTAAGCAGCTTCATTAAGGTGTAATTGATAAATAAAAACCTGTACATATTTAGAGTATACAATTTGGAGGATTTGAACATATGCATACACCTGTGAAACCATCACCACAATCAAGGCATTAAACATAGCCACGTAATTTCAGTCTATTGTGTCAGAGAACATACTTGGCTTTAGTTCAGTCCTTTTAAAACAACTGAGGTTTGTTCCATGGCCTAGTAAACAGGCTTCACTGGAAATCTTCCATGTATATATATACATGGAAAGAATTTGTATTCCATGGTTGTTGGGTAGAGTAGTGTATGGATGTCTTCTAGGTCTACTTGGTTATAGTGGTGTTCATATCGTCTATATTGTTGTTGATTGTTCATTTGATTTGTATTCTTTTTTGGTCTGGTTGTTTTATCTATTATTGAAAGCAAGGTATTAAAATCTCCAAATATTATGGTTGAAATGTTTGTTTTTTCCTCTCAGTTCTCTTAGTTTTTGCTTGAAGTATTTCAGGACTCTGTTGTGAGGGGAATATGTCTTTATAATTTGTATATCTTTGTTATAAATATACCCTATTATCATTATAAAATAGGTAGTCACAGTTTTATCTTATTTTGTTTTATATTAATTAATATAGCCACTCCAGCTCTCTTATGGTTAATCTTTGTATGGTATGTTGTTACATTCTTTTACTTTCAAAATATTTGCAACTTTAAATTTATTGTGTGTCTCATGTAGAGAGTACCTTATTTAGTCTGATAATCTTTCATTTTCTAATTTGTCTGACATTTTCCTTTGCTTAGATTGCTTAATCCATTGACATTTAATATTATTCTTGATGTGGATTTATGTCTGCATATGGCCCATGACTGTTTATCCCTGTGTTCCTTATTTACTAATTTCTTCTTATTAATAAGAACTTTTTGCATAAATCTTAATTTCTTTAACAATTTTAATCATATTTTTTGTTATTAGTTGTTTCTCTGGTTTACAATATAAATATTTATTAGAACTTACTTCAGATTGATACTCAATTCCAGTAAAATATAGAAAATTAATTTCTATATTTCCTTCATTTTTGTGCTTATTATTATATACATTATGTTTATATATGTCACCCAATTCTACATTGTTATATAATGTAATAATTGTTTTATATGATCTTACATCTGTTGAAGAAGGTAGAGGATAGGACAGCAAATTATATTTATAGATTTTATTTAATATTAAACTCCTTATGTACTATTTCTGAATCTGCTCATTTCTTCCTGTGAGTTTGTATATATGTCACCCAATTCTACATTGTTATATAATGTAATAATTGTTTTATATGATCTTACATCTGTTGAAGAAGGTAGAGGATAGGACAGCAAATTATATTTATAGATTTTATTTAATATTAAACTCCTTATGTACTATTTCTGAATCTGCTCATTTCTTCCTGTGAGTTTGTGGTACCATTTGGTTTCATTTCCTTTCTCCTATAGAGATTCATTTGCAACTCCCTCTTTTGTGTTCTTATTGTCAAATATATTACATCTATATATGTTACATGACCTAAATGCAGTTTTGTAGATAGTGTTTTGTGCAGTTATTTTAAATCAGTTATGATATGAAAAAATCAATATTTGATTATGATTTGTATTATAATTACATAATTACTTTTACTGTAGATCTTTTGTTTGTCTATATGGATTTTTTTATTAAAGTATAGTTGTTATACAGTATTATATTGGTTTCAAATATACAACCTAGTGATTCAGCAGTTATATACATTATTAAATCCTCACCCCAACTAGTGTAGTTACTGTAAGCACAGAAAATGTTACAGAATTATTGAATGTATTCTCTATGCTGTATTGCATCCCTGTGACTAATTTATATTATGATTGGGATTTTGTGCCTCTTTATCCCCTTCATCTATTTCACCCACCCCAAACCCTCCCCCATGGTAACCACCAGTCACTTCTCAGTGTCTATGAGTCTATTGCTGTTTTGTTCATTTTGTTTTGTTTTGTTTCAGTATTCCACATTGTAAGTAAAATCATATGGTATTTGTCTTTCCCTGCCTGGCTTATTCCACTTGGCATAGTACCCTCTAAATCCATCCAAATTATCACAAATGACAGGTTTTCCTTCTTTTTTATGACTGAATAACATTCTTTGTGTATATGTACTACATCTTCTTCATCCATTCATCTGTCGATAGACACTTTGGTTGCTTCCTTCCGTATAGTTTTTAATTGCTGTCTGGAGTCACTACTTTCACGCTCAAGAACTTCTTTAGAGTTTCTGATATTGTAGAGCTTGTGAAAATGCATTTTCTTTGCATGTCTCATAATTTTGCTTTTGTTGTTATTAAAAACTGGACATGCAAGGTAATATGATGCAGTAAATCTGGAGACTGATTCTCCCACCCAGCTTCTTGTCGTGTGTTTTGTTCTGTGTTTGGTGACAAAGCTGGACTAATGTGTACTCTGTTTCCACTGCAGTGTGCAGTTTCTGATAGCCTTGCTCAGATTTTTCTCCATCTTTTTATCTCTTATCATGGCTTCCTAGGGGTCCTCCCCTGGTCAGTATAAAACACTTAAAAGTCAGATAGTATATAGTGAAGCTCCTGAACCAAATGGGTTTCCGTGGCTTTGGAGACTGTTTTCATGGTTCTTTAAAATTGTACCTTTTCTTTTAGCATTAAAAAGAACCAGTCCATTTTTCTGGCTCTCTATGGATTCTGCTGAGAAGAAGGTAGCTGTCTGTCATTCAAATCAATGTTCATGGTAGTAGTGTATATTTATTTCTCAGAAGTTTTTGGTGGGCATACATTTATTCACTTCACTAATATTATTTATATTTGGTATAGATGTCAAATATAATGTTGACTAATAAAGGACTTCAAAAACTAAAGATTTTTTGTCAATCCATTTGTGTAAATTAAAGGATAATTTATTTGATCAACACTAGCGATAAAGCAAAGTAAAAGCAAAAAAACAGCTGGTATAAAAAATAACAAAACAAAAATCGAAAAATTTATTTTATATTTAATTCATAAACACATCTGGACATATTTACACAGATTAAAGCATATTCCCCAACAAAATATCAAAATGGCTTGTTATTGTTAATCTGGTATTAATTGTGACTTGAATGAGAAGGTGAATGAGAGCAGCCAGAATCTCTTGATAAAAAATAATGAAGTGACACTTATATTGCCTTTTGGAAAATATTTTATATCTATGGCTGTTGTGTAACATATAACACCATTATGCTTTGGCAAAACAATCTATATTAGAAGTGATTTATACAAATATGGTGAATATCAGAACCAATGGGAATATCAGAACCAATCAGTAACAAGCAGTACATAGAACATAAAGAAAATAAAGAGAAATATGCATAAGAATGGTTTATGTATAATTTTGATATTTCAAATAATTATATAATAAGTTAACAAATGGACTTAGAAATGGCATCTAATAATATAGACAAACTAAGTATAAAGTGGCAAATACTCTGTTAAATGTGCTTGGTACTTAGAGCGAGTTAAATTTATAATGAGACAGTTTTTGTCTCGACATCAGTTTATTGAAGGGGTTAGAAAATTACAGTGGCTTTTTTATAGTAATTTGGCATATTTTACAAGTTTTAAATTTACCTACCGCTTTACCCAGCCATTTTCTTTCTAGTACTGCATCTGACATAATTACTCATGCATGTGTGTTAAAGTGTGAGTACAAAAAAGGCAAACCTGCTATTTCTGAATAAATCATGTTTTGTCCATACCATGAGTACTATACAGCTTTTGCAACAAATCAGCTAGAACTATATGTACTCACAGAAGAAATTTTCAAGATATATTGCTATAAAAAAGAAGGCAAATTGTAAATTAATTTCAGATGCATGCAAAATTTAGAAATATATTTGTGTGAATGTGTATTTATGTATGTATCTGTTAATTTATATACTTTGTTGCTAATCATGGTTACTGCTGAGAGGGAAGATGGGTCTGCATTTTTCAGGATTTTTCACTGAGCATACAATATATGTGTAATTAACAAATGATAAAGAAATAGAAACAAGAAAGCATATGTTTTGTTTTTTCCCCTTTTTTGAGTTAGTACCCACCAATATAAGAAGTTATACTTAAAAAAAGCATAGAGTTCCACTGACATTAAATGTCATGCGTATTATAAAGTTTATTTTATATTCAGTGGTTTCTGTTACCATAATATGAGAGAAAATGTAAACAGTGATTAGAGTTATAGTGACTTTCAAAATTTGATCAGTTTATAGGAAAAACTTTAAAAATATAACCTTGTCCTCTAGAGCTTTTGTGCCATTTCTAATGATAAATATAAAAAGTTGGTTAAGAATTATTTTCCTCAGAAAAATGTGTTTGTGATTCATTGTATGGTACTTGTCAATCTTTCCGAGTCTTTTAGCTTATTAATTACAATACATTGCCTATGGATTGTTTTTTAGATTGGAAATACAAACACACAATCTATGAAAAATGATGGTAGCATTTCTTCCTTTTTGATTTAAAGTCTCTTAAATATTTTCTTGCATTGCCCTGGCTAGGACTACCCTAAAATGATCAATAGAACTAGTGACAGTAGAAATCCTTGTATCTTTTCTGATCTCAGGAAGGAGTTTTTCACTATTTCATCCCTTGGTATGATGTTTCCTACATTTTTCTCAGTTTTGCTTGTTGTTTTCATCTTAAGTGGGTGGTTATATCAAATGGTTTCTCTCTGTCTATTGTGATAGTACATGATTTTCTACCTCTTAAGTGGTTTAATTTCAAAATGTTAAGCCAACAAGAATTTATTCTTGGATTAATCTCAGTTTGTACATTGTGTTTTAGTTGATGCATCTTTGATTCTATTTATCAAACAAATTGTTATTGTTTTCTGCAGTTAATCGTGTGGGATATAAGCCTTATGTTTTACTTTCTTATAATATCTTCATCAGTTTGGTGTTGAGTTTATAAGGGTCTCCTAGAACATTCTGGGGAGTGATTTTCCATTTTGTGAAAGATTTTGAGCAGGATTGTTGTTATTTCTTTCTCATTATATGGAAAAGCTCAGGAATTCAGACACTCATTTTTAGGACATGGCACTCATTTGTAGGAAGGATTCTTATTATAGACAAAATGTATTTAATAATTATAGGACTTATTGAGATTTCCTAAGATCTAAAAATAATTTTTTGATCCCTTCTACATTTATGGTATTGATAAATCTTTCAAGAAATTTAAAAATTTTCCAGTTTATTGAGATATAATTGACAAAAAGTATATATATTTAAGGCATATAATGTAATGATTTGAGATTCATGTATGTTGTGATTATCTCAGTCAAGTAAATTATTTTATTCTATTAAAAAATCTTCATGATTTATCAATCTTCTCTTTGTAATCATTACAATTTCATAAACTGATCTTAATTTGGTTATTTCATGTCTTTAATTACTAGCAGTAAATTACTCTTTTTTTTCAAATTGTTGAGGTGAATTATGAGATTTTCTTTTTTCAGCATGTCCGCTTGTGGAATGGATGCTATGAATTTTTCTTTAGGCATGTATTTTGGTGTGTCTCATACATTTTAATAGCTTCATTGAGGTATATATGATATAAAATAAACTGTGCAACTTTAAAATAAACAGTACACGTTATATGTATATATTTGTGCAGTCACCACAATCAAGATAACCTAAATATCCATCTCATCCCTTTCTAAGTTTCCCTGTGGCACATTCATATTCCCTCCCTGGTGATCCTGCCCAAATACTCCCCGTTTACCCATGCTATGCATATTCTTGTACAAGTCATTAACTGGTCATGTAACTTCATTTGTTTGGATAAACTTCAAAGAATGGATTTGCTTGATCTCATGATTGGGGTATCTGTAAGCTGTTTTACAGTGTGACAAAACACTTTGCCGCATGATTATACCACTCTATAACTACAAGCAGTGTGACCATCTCCATTGCTCTACCTTCTTGTCTGCACTTGGTATGGTCAGTATTTTTAGCTGTCACCCTTCTGATAAGTGTGCAGTAGTATTTCATTGCCACTCTGAATTGCATGGGTAAAACCAAATCATAATTCTTTCTGTTCTAGGCATCCCCAGTGAGTGGAAAAAATAGATCAGGGGCCTGATGTTAATCCTTTACATTTATACTTTTCCATGGGTGGTTACTTTTGTGGTTGCATGCTATAGCTTTTCTGTATAAAATACTATAGAAATAACTAGGCTCTAGGTGATATTTTTCTTCCTCCAGGGGACCTTTCTTTTGCTATTTGGAGGCATTTTCTACAGTAAGTACCTTTTGACTTAAAACCTTTAGAAACTGGGTCTCAGATTTTATGAGTCATTTTCTATTTCTGGTTCATAGAGACATTTAGGGCATAGCCCCTCAGGGATGCCCAAAGAGCCCATGAGGTTTGCTTTGTTTCATTAGCCTTCTGCTTTGCTGGGCCCTGAGCTCAATGGTGTGTCCCCTGAGATGGTGAGAATACTGTTAGACCTGCTTAGGTGCTTAGCTGCTCAGCATCTCCTTCTGCTTAGCATCTTGAGCATTCAATCACCTCTTCTGAATTAGCAAGTACTTTGCCGGGGAAAGTGCTACCAAATTTGGGCATCACCACCTGTGCTTTCCACTTCCTGAGACCCTGTCCTTTCCATGTTTGCTTCCTTGAATTTGTGATACCTTGGAGAGATATCTTCCATGTTTCCAAATATCCCAGTTTTTCTCAGGCAGATGTTCAGGCTGGTTGATTATATTAAGAAATAGGCATCTCCCTCAAACTTTTTTTTGGAAATGTTTTAGTTAATAGGTATTTTTTCTCCTATAGCCAAGGAATTCCAACTTATGTTAATACTATAAACAATATCAATTTAATTCTCTATTTTGAGGTATTGTACATTCATGTGCAGTGGAAAAAATAATATAGGGACATTCTGGTACCCTTTACCCAGTTTCACCCCATTTTAATGTCCTGAAAAACTATAGTTTGTCAACCAGGATATTAAGACAGTCAATATATAGAACATTTCAATTACCACAAGAATCTCTTGTGTTTCCCTCTTACAGGCAAGCCCTCCCTTGCCCCTTTGCCCATTCCTGATTTCTGGCAACTACTAATCTGTTCTTCATTTCTATAATTTTTCATTTAAGGAATATTTTATAAATGGAATCATTCTTTATGTGCCAGTCTTTGGAATTGGCTTTTCTCTCTCAGCATAATTCTCTGGAGATTTATCAAGGTTGAGGGTATAAATAGTTTTTGTTTTTATTGCCAAGTAGAATTACATAGTATGGAGGTACTGCATTTTGTTTAATCATTCGCTCTTTTAAAGACATCTGAGTGTTTCCAATTTTTGGCCTTTACAGGAAAAGCTGTGATAAACATTTCAGTACATATTTCCTTGTGAACATGAGTCTTCATTTCTCTGGGATAAATACTCAAAAGTACAGTTTCTGTGTCATATGGCATTTCCATGTTCAGGTTTAATAGAGACTGCCTAACTTTATCAGAGTGCCTGTATTTCACATTAAAATAAGTGATGTATTAGTTTGTCTTCACCCTTGCCAGTATTTTATTGTGTAACTATTTTTATTTTAGCGATTCTAATAGATGTGGAGTGATATCTTATTGTGATTTAATTTGCATCTGCCTAATATCTATGATGTTAAATATATTTTCAAGTGATTACTTGCCATAAGTATATCCTCTTTGGTGAAATTTCTCATTTCCTTTGACTGTTTTCTAGTTAGATTTTTAAAAATTTGTTTTACAGGTTCTTTATGTTATAGACACTCATCCTTTGTCAGTTATGTGGCTTGTAAATAATTTCCTCATGTATGTAGCTTGTTCCCAGTTTAACAGAAGATAAAATTGCTAAAGTAGCAAATGTTTTTAATTTTGACAAAGCCTAATTCATTAATTTTACCTTGTATGATTGTACATTTGGTGTCAAACTACCCACTCTTTGCTTAGCCCTAGGATTTGAATGCTTATATCTTATTTCCTTTTTATAAGCTTTTTAAAATTTTATATTATTTTATTTATTTATTTATTTCATTAAGGTATGATTGATATACACTCTTCTGAAGGTTTCACATGAAAAAACAATGTGGTTACTACACTTACCCATATTATCAAGTCCCCACCCATACCCCAATGCAGTCATTGTCCATCAGTGCAGCAAGATGTCACAGATTCACTATGTGCCTTCTCTGTGCTACACTGTTCTCCCTGTGATCCCCCACACCATTTGTACTAAACATAATACCCCTCAATCCCCTTCTCCCTCCCTCCCCATCTGCCCTCCCACACCCCTCCCCTTTGGTAACCACTAGTTCAGTCTTGGAGTCTCTGAATCTGCTGCCATTTTGTTCCTTCAGTTTTGCTTCATAGTTATTCTCCACAAATGAGGAAAATCATTTGGCATTTGTCTTTCTCCACCTGGCTTATTTCACTGAGCATAATGTCCTCCAGCTCCATCCATGTTGTTGCAAATGGTAGGATTTGTTTCTTTCTTATGGCTAAATAGTATTCCATTGTGTATATGTACCACATCTTCTTTATCCATTCATCTACGGATAGACACTTAGGTTTTTTCCATATCTTGGCTATTGTAAAAGTGCTGCAATAAACATAGGGGTGCATATATCTATTTGAATCTAAGAAGTTGTATTCTTTGGGTAAATTCCAAGGAGTGAGATTCCTGGGTCAAATGGTATTTCTATTTTTAGTTTTTTGAGGAACTTCCATATTGATTTCCACAGTGGTTGAACTAGCTTACATTCCCACCAGCAGTGCAGGAAGGTTCCCCTTTCTCTGCATCCTCACCAGCATTTGTTGTTCTTAGTCTTTCTGATGATGACATTCCTTACTGGAGTGAGGTGATATCTCATTGTGGTTTTAATTTGCATTTTCCTGATGATTAGTGATGTGGAGCATCTTTTCATGTGTCTGTTTGTGATCTGAATTTCTTCTTTGGAGAACTGTCTCTTCATATCTTCTGCCCATTTGTTAATCAGGTTATTTGCCTTTTGGGTGTTGAGGCGTGTAAGTTCTTTACATATTTTGGATGTTAACCCCTTGTCGGATATGTCATTTACAAATATATTCTCCCATACTGTAGGATGCCTTTTTGTTCTGCTGATGGTGTCCTTTGCCATACAGAAAGTTTTTAGTTTGATGTAGTCCCATGAGTTCATTTTTGCTTTTGTTTCCCTTTCTCGAGGAGATGTGTTCAGGAAGAAGCTGCTAAAGCTTATAATCAGGAGATGTTTGTCTATGTTGTCTTCCAAGATTTTATGGTTTCATGACTTACGTTCAAGTCTTTAATCCATTTTGAGTTTACTTTTGTGTATGGGTTAAATAATAATCCAGTTTCATTCTCTTGCATGTAGCTGTCCAGTTTTGCCAACAGCACCTATTGAAGAGGCTGTCATTTCCCCAGTGTATGTCCATGGCTCCTTTATCATATATTAATTGACCATATATGGTTGGGTTTATATCAGGGCTCTCTAGTCTGTTCCATTGGTCTATGGGTCTGTTCTTGTGTCAGTACCAAATTGTCTTGATTACTGTGGTTTTGTAGTAGAGCTTGAAGCTGGGAAGTGAGATCCCCCCTGCTTTATTCTTCCTTCTCAGTATTGCTTTGGCTATTCAAGGTCTTTTGTGGTTCCATATGAATTTTAGAACTATTTTCTCTAGTTTGTTGAAGAATGCTGTTGGCATTTTGATAGGAATTGCATTGAATCTACAGATTGCTTTAGGCAGCATGGCCATTTTAACAATATTAATTCTTCCTATCCATGAGCATGGGATGTGTTTCCATTTACTGGTATCTTCTTTAATTTCTCTCATGAGTGTCTTGTAGTTCTCAGAGTATAGGTCTTTCACTTCCTTGGTTAGGTTTATTCCCAGGTATTTTATTCTTTTTGATGCAGGTGTGAGTGGCATTGTTTTCCTGATTTCTCTCCCTTCTAGTTCATTGTTAGTGTATAGGAATGCCACAGATTTCTGCGTATTAATTTTGTATCCTGCAAATCTGCTGAATTCAGATATTAGATCTAGTAGTTTTGGAGTGGATTATTTAGGGTTTTTTATGAACAATTTCATGTCATCTGCAAAGAGGGACAGTTTAACTTCTTCCTTGCCAATCTGGATGCCTTTTATTTCTTTGTGTTGTCTGATTGCCGTGGCTAGGACCTCCAGTACTATGTTGAATAGAAGTGGGGAAAATGGGCATCCTTGTCTTGTTACTGATCTTAAAGGAAAAGCTTTCAGCTTCTCACTGTTAAGTATAATGTTGGCTGTGGGTTTGTCATACATGGCCTTTATTATTTTGAGGTATTTGCCCAGTATATGCATTTTATTAAGAGTTTTTATCATGAATGGATGTTGAATTTTGTCAAATGCTTTTTCAGCATATATGGAGATATGTGGTTTTTGTCCTTCTTTTTGTTGATATGGTGGATGACGTTGATGGATTTTCAAATGTTATACGATCCTTGCATCCTTGGTCATGATGAATGATCTTTTTGATGTATTTTTGAATTCAATTTTCTAACATTTTATTGAGTATTTTTGCATCTATGTTCATCAGAGATATTGGTCTTTAATTTTCTTTTTTTGTGGTCTCTTTGCCTGGTTTTGATATTGGAGTGATGCTGGCATCGTGGAGTGAGTTTAGGAGTATTTCCACCTTTTCTACTTTTTGGAAAACTTTAATGAAGATGGGTATTAGGTCTTCACTAAACGTTTGATAAAATTCAGTGGTGAAGTCATCTGGTACAGAGGTTTTGTTCTTAGGTAGTTTTTTTTATTGCCACTTCAATTTCTTCACTGGTAATTGGTCTGTTCAGATTTTCTATTTCTTTCTTGGTCAGCCTGGGAAGGTTGTATTTTTCTAGAAAGTTGTTAATTTCTTCTAGGTTGTCCAGTTTGTTAGCATATAATTTTTCATAGTATTCTCTCATAATTCTTTGTATTTCTGTGGTGATTTTTCCGTTCTCATTTCTGATTCTGTTTATGTGTGTAGACTCTCTTGTTTTCTTGATAAGTCTGGCTAGGGGTTTATCTATTTTGTTTATTTTCTCGAAGAATGAACTCTGGCTTTATTGATTCTTTCTATTGTTTTATTTTTCTCAGTTTTATTTATTTGTGCTCTAATCTTTACTATGTCCCTCCTTCTGACTTTGGGCCTCATTTGTTCTTCTTTTTCTATTTTCATTAATTGTTAGTTTAGCCTGCTTATATGGGATTGTTCTTCTTTCCTGAGGTAGGCCTGTATGGCAATATACTTTCCTCTTAGCATGGCCTTGGCTGCATCCCACAGATTTTTGTGGTGTTGAATTATTGTTGTCATTTGTCTCCACATATTGCTCAATCTCTGTTTTCATTTGGTCATTGATCCATTGGTTATTTAGGAGCATGTTGTGAAGCCCTCATGTGTTTGTGGGATTTTTCATTTTCTTTGTGTAATTTATTTATAGTTTCATACTTTTGTGGTCTGAGAAACTAGTTGGTACAATTTCAATGTTTTTGAATTTACCAAGGCTCTTTTTGTGGCCTAGTGTATGATCTATTCTTGAAAATGTTCCATGTGCACTTGAGAAGAACATGTATTCTACTGCTTTTGGTTGTAGAGTTCTGTAGATGTCTGTTAGGTCCATCTGTTCTAATGTGTTGTTCAGTGTCTCTGTCTCCTTACTTATTTTCTGTCTGGTTGATCTGTCCTTCAGAGTGAGTGGAGTGTTGAAGTCTCCTAGAATGAATGCATTGCATTCTATTTCTGCTTTTAATTCTGTTAGTATTTGTTTCACATATGTAGGTGCTCCTGTGTTGGGAGCATAGATATTTATAGTGGTTATATCTTCTTGTTGGATTGACCCTTTATCATTATGTAATGTCCTTCTTTGTCTCTTGTGACTTCTTTGTCTCTTGTGACTTTCTTTGTTTTGAAGTCTATTTTGTCTGATACAAGTACTGCAATTCCTGCTTTTTTCTCTCTATTAGTTCCATGAAATATCTTTTTCCATCCCTTCACTTTTAGTCTGTGTATGTCTTTGGTTTTAAAGTGAGTGCCTTGTAGGCAGCATGTAGATGGATGTGTTTTTTTATCCATTCAGTGCTCTATGTCTTTTGATTGGTGCAGTCCCTTTACATTTAGGGTGATTATTGATAGGTATGTACTTATTGCCATTGCAGGCTTTAGATTTGTGGTTACCAAAGGTTCAAGGTTAACTTCCTTACTATGTAAGAGTCTAACTTAACTCCGTTAATATGCCATTACAAACACAATCTAAGGGTTATTTCCTTTTCTCCTCCTTTTTCTTCCTCCTCCATTCTTTATATATTATGTATCATATTCTGTACTTTTTGTCTATCCCTTTATTGACTTTTGGGACAGTTGATTTTGCATTTGCTTAGTAGTTAGCTATTCTACTTTCTTTGCTGTGGTTTTATTACCTCTGGTGACAGCTATTAAACCTTAGGAACACTTCCATCTATAGCAGTCCCTCCAAAATACACTGTAGAGATGGTTTGTGGGAGGTAAATTCTCTCAGCTTTTGCTTATCTGGAAATTGTTTAATCCCTCCTTCAAATTTAAATGATAATCTTGCCAGATAAAGTAATCTTGGTTCCCGCCCCTTCTGCTTCATTGCATTAAATACATCATGCCACTCCCTTTTGGCCTGTAAGGTTTCTGCTGAGAAGTCTGATGTTAGCCTGATGGGCTTTCCTTTGTATGTGATCTTATTTCTCTCTCTGGCTGCTTTTAATAGTCTGTCCTTTCCTTGCTCTTTGCCAATTTAATTACTATATGTCTTAGTGTTGTCTTTCTTGGGTCCCCTGTGTTGGGAGATCTGTGGATCTCCATGGCCTGAGAAACTATCTCCTTCCCAAGTTTGCAGAAGTTTTCAGCAATTACCTCCCTAAAGATACTTTCTGCCCCTTTTTCTCTCTCTTCTTCTTCTGGTACTACTGTAATGTGAATATTTTTCCATTTGGATTGGTCTCACAGTTCTCTCAAAATTCTTTCATTCTAAGAGACACTTTTTTATGTCTGTGCCTCAGCTTCTTTGTATTCCTCTTCTCTGGTTTCTATTTCATTTATAGTCCCCTCCACTGTATCCAACCTGCTTGTAATACCCTCTATTGTGCTCTTCAATGATTGGATCTCTGACTGGAATTCATTCCTGAGTTCTTGAATATCTTTCTGTACGTCCATTAGCATGTTAATGGTTTTTATTTTGAACTACCTTTCAGGAAGAGTCATGAAGTCCATGTCATCTTTCTCAGGAGTTATATTAATTTTATTAATTTAATTAAGTTATATTAATTTTACTCTGAAGCAGTAAATTTTACTCTTTACTAAATCTTAAGTGTTCCAGTCTATGAGCATGATATGCAGGTCTTTCCATTTTTTTCAGAGATATTCTTTGATTCTTTCATTAGTGTTGTATGGTTTTTAGTATACAAGGCCTATACATATTTTGTTAGGTTAGCCTCTAAGTGCTGAATTTTTGAACAATTATAAGTTGTATTATACCTTTTATTTCAGTGTCCACATGATCATTGCTAATACATAGAAATACAGTTGAACTTGTATGTGGATCTTGTATCCTGTAACCTTACTGATGTCACTTATTTTTAAAGTTTTTATAGATTCCTTGGGATTTTCTGTGTAGATATCATGTCATCTGCAAATATCAGTTTTATTTCTTCTTTCCTGGTTTATATGCTTTTCTTTTCTTGCTTTATTGTCCTGGCTCACCTTCCATTATTATGTTGAATAAATGTCATGAAAGTGGATACACCAGCCTTTTTCCTGAACTTAGCTGGGAAGCATTCAGTCTTAACTGTTATGCATTGTATATATGCAGATTTTTGTATATGTTGTTTATCAAGTTGAGGAAGTTTCTCTCTATTACTGTTTCTCTGATGATTTTTTTCATGAATGGGTATCAAATTTTGTTAATAGGTTTTGCTTCATCAGCATATATGTTCATACCATTTTCATTCTTTAGCATGTTAATAAGGTAGATTATACTACTCAGTTTTCAAATATTGAACCAGCCTTAAATTCCTAGAATTAAACTCACTTTTTTTGTGGTGCATAAGTCTTTTCATATATTGCTGAGTTTTATTTGCTAGTTTTATGTTACGGATTTTGTGTCTGTATTCAAGGGATATCAGGTTTTTTTGTACTTCTTTGTCTGATTTTGACACCATGGTAATACCATCTTCATAAAATGAGTGGGAAGGGTTTCCCCCTCCCTTTATTCACTATTTTTTATATGGAAGGATTGATTTAATTCCTTTACTCCATAATACAGTACAAACCCAAACATTTTTAACATTTTAATGATCCTCATGTCCCCTTTTCTAAGAATCATAAAATATTATTTAAGAAATCCTCTTCAACAGTCATGAGGTAATCTTTATTCAAAGCAGTAGTAATAAAAAAATGAGATATTTTTTAATGTGCCATAAATTTATGAGAATCTAGTAACCTTCCAAAGAAGTAAAATATTTTTTCATTCACAGGTCAATGTGGCCATGCATATCTTAAGGAATGGTGATGGTAGGCTGGACTGCTATCTAGTATATATAGAGAATATTCCAAAAAAATATAGCTGTATATGGAAATATTTTACATACACTATTATTTCCATATACTATTACCATCATTACTAATATTAAGTACTATTACTAGCACATTTCAAAAATCAAGTAAATCCTCTTGTTCATTAAAAAATTAATGAAACTAAATATGTAAAATTTAACCTTGTAAGTCATTTAACAGCTTAATATTTATTGAATTTGAATAAGACTTTTTTACATATATATTTTTAATTTAATTTAATTTTTTTATTAAGGTATCACTGACATACAATCTTATAAAGGTTTTACATGAACAACATTGTGGTTATTACATTCACCATATTTTCAAGGCCCCCTCACACACCCCATTACAGTCACTGTCCATCAGCATAGTAAGATGCTATAGAGTCATGACTTGTCTTCTCTGTGCTATACTGCTTTCCCTGTGACACCCCTACATTCTGTGTGCTAACCATAATGCCCCTTAAATCCCCTTCTCCTTCCCTCCCCACCCACCCCCTCCATCCCCCCACCCTCTCACCCACTTCCCTTTGGTAATCACTAGTCTGTTCTTGGAATCTGTGAGTGTGCTGCAGTTTTGTTCATTCAATTTGCTTGTTATACTCCACAAATGAGTGAAATCATTTGGTACTTGTCTTTCTCTGCCTCGCTTATTTTACTGAGCATAATACCCTCTACCTCATGTCATCTGCCATGCCCCTGTAACTGCTGTAAGGCAGAGCGACCCTCAGACTGGCCTGTAGCGATGACAGGGACAGCAGGTGTGTGGGACTGGTGCCTGCAGGGAGGAAGGAGCAGCAGGCAGCGTGCTGCAATGTGGGGCCTCGGGGCTGCATTGCCAGCCAAGTGGAAGGAGCGTCTGAAACTCCTGAGAGTTCCCAACCTGCTTGGCTGAGCATGCCATGACGATTGTGTCCACCTATCCTTTCTCCTGTCCAGTGAGCTCTGTGTAATCTTTGCCCCTTTAACGCCCCTCTCAATACTGGGAAGTCTTTCAAAGTGCCCGCCTTTCTTCTACCCCAGGGGGCCAGTTGTGCGTACCTGTTCTCCATAAGCAGCTGAAATCTCAGTATCTCCCAGTATTCCACCCATCTTTGCTTTCCGACCCCGCCAATCTCCGGAGCACCATGTAATGTGGGTTCGTGCTCATAGAGCAGATCTCCAGGACTGGGTGTGCAGCAGCCCTGGGCTTCTAACTCCATCCCCGCTCTGTTTCTCTTTTTTGTTTATTGACCTGTTCTTTGCTGCTGTTGTTTATCTTTCACTCTTTCTGCTTCCTCTGGTTTTGATTCAGCGTTTAATACTAACTATATTTGGTTCCCCTCCACAGCATAATAATTACTCTCAAAAACAGTTTTGATGTTTCTGGAGAACTAACATTGTCATTTACAACTTACCCAAGTTCTGTTTCCAATTATGCTGTACCACATGACACTCAGCACACGTTCCTTGTAGCACGGTATTCCCTCTTCCTTCCTTCCTTCCCACCTGTCATATCATTGCCCCCATTGATTTCTCTCATCCCTAAGGTATAATCACTCGACGCATTTTCATGTGATCATTTGAACAAATTATCTTTTTGAACAGTTGAAAATCGAAGAGACTGTGGGTTCATCTTCACATACTGCTTCTCTCTCTCTCTCTTCCTTTCTTTACATAGATCCAAGCTTCCAACCTGTATCGTTCTTCTCTCAGAAGAACCCGTTTTAATGTATCTTGCAAAGGAGATGTACTAGTGACAAATGCCTTCAGTTTTTGTTTGTCAGAGAAAGCCTTTATTTCCCTCAAATTGGAGGGTCAGAGAGGTCAATATGGCGAATCAGAGCTTACCAGTTCCAGAAACCTCTATGGAAACAAGTATCAGGGTATGAAAACCTGAAAACCTGTGTAATTAAAAAATTTCTGGACACTCTTTGTGGAAAAGTCCAAGAGTTAAAAACTCTCTGCACATTTCTGTGTTTTACCTCCAGGAGCTCTACCAGATTCTCATAATAAAGATTAGGAAAAAATTTCCCTGGGCTTCCAGCAGGAGGAGGGAAAAGTGATCATTTAGAATATTCCAGAGCATGCCATTCCTCTTAATGAGGCCTGTCTTCAGGAGAAACTTTATTACCAGAGCCTAAATTGGACGTTGATCACAGTTCAGCTGAAGTGGGAGAAAGGAGCTACTTAGCTCTAGCCTTTTCTATTCTTCCATGTGGTGGAAGGGAAGTAAACAACTCCAGTCCCATACAGCCTTTCCAGTTTAAGGAGGGGGATGGACTGACAATCACTTGTGAACTTTGCAGCCAGTAAGTCAGAAGTATAGGTTGCTCCTTGCTATAGTCACTTCCTGGGTCTCGTGACTGACATGTGACGTGGAGGCAGGCTTGGGGGACTGAGCCCTTAGCCTGGAGGACCTGATGCATTCTCCAGGTGGATGGTGTCAGGATTGAGTTAAACCTGAAGGACACCCAGTCAGTGTCCACTGAGTATTGGAGAATTGCTTGGTCGTGAGGGAAAAGCCCACATGTTATAGTGTATGAAACTCAAACTGCAAAAAAACAAAAATAAAGAAAAATTTTGAAAGAAGTCAAAGGAAAAGCAACCCACCTACAGAGGAGGACAGATAAGAATTACATATGACTAGGCCTCAGAAATCACAGAAACAAGGAATATTTAAATGTTGTCATGAAATATTTAAACTGTTGAGAGAAAAAAATCCACCAGTCTAAAATTCTATGTCTTATAAAATTATCCTTCAAAAAAGGAGAAATACTTTTCTCAGAAAAACAAAAATTGAGAGAATTTGTTATCAGTAAATTTAACCATGTAAGAAATGTTAAAAAGAAGTCCTTCAAAAGGAAGAAAAATGATACAGAGTCCATATAAGAAAAGAAGAGCATTCAGAGAAGAGAAAAGTGAAGTCAAAATACTTATTTTACTTATTTTTAATTGATCTAAAAGATATCAATTTATTCAAAACAATAACAATGTAATAGATGATTATGGCTTATGTATAAATGAAATGAATGACAAAAATTATAGAAGGGACAGGAGGGAGGAATTAGGAATACTTTGTGATTATAAGCTATTTGTATTATCAGTAAAGTGATCAGATGAACTTGGATTAGTTGTGAATGTGTACTGCAAACACTAGTGCAAGCACTGAAAAAAGGGGAAAAAATGGATATTGATAAAAGGAGAGGAAATGGAATCACATAAAATGCTCAACTTATTTTCCTAGTTTTATTGAGATATGAATGGCAAGTAAACATTGTATATAGTTAAGGTGTGCAATGAAATGTTTTGCATATGTATATTATGGAATGACTTCCTGCAGTCAAGCTACTTAACCTAAAAATTACAAAAGACAGAAAAAGCACGTGAGAAAATTTTTAAAAGATTAACAAATAGAAAGCAGTAACAAATATAATAGATATTAATTCAAGTGTATCAAAAATTATTTTGGATATCAAGAGTATGAAAACAAAAGATTGTCAGCATGGACCAAAAAATAAATCTCATCTATATGTCGTTTATAAGAAACTCACTCAAAACATAAACATACCTATAGATTAAAAGTAAAAGGATGGAAAAAGATATACCAGGCTAAAATTAACCAAAAGAAAGTAAAAGTAACTGTATTCACATCAGGGTTCAGAGCAAAGAAAGTAATAAGGGATAAAGAAGGGCATTACATAATGAAAAAAGGGTCAAATCTACAAGAAGACATGGCAATGCACCTAACAACAGCATCAGAATATGTGAAGCAAAAATTGATAGAACCGTAAGAGGAAACAAATGAAGCCACTATTAAAGTTGGAGACTTATATACCCCTCAATCAGAAATGGACAGATACAGCAGGCAGAAAATCAGTAAGAACATAGTTGAACTCAGCAAGATCATCAATCAACTGAATCTGATTGACATCTACAGACTACTTCTTACAACTGCAGAATATACTTTGCTTCAAGCTCACTTGGAGCATTCACCAAGATCCACTATATTCTGGGCCGTAAAACACATCTTAAATATAAAAGAATAGAAATCATAGAATATCCATCTCAGATAATAATGGAATTAACCTTGAAATCAGCAAAAAAAAAGATAACTGGAAAACGCTCAAAGCTTGGAGATTAAATAAAACACTCCAAAAACATGAGTAGAAGAAGAAATCTCAAGAGAAATTTAGCAAAATATTTGGAACTAAATGAAATAAAAATACAACTTTTTTATTCCAAAATAAAAATTGTGCAAGTTTTTGGGTGACATAGTTAGCACAATTATTTGGTAAAAAGTATTCAAATGCAATAGAAAAGGGCACAGAAAGTTGCCTTACCTCTACCAGTGGAAGTTTTCTAGTTTATCTAGGATTCAAAAGCCATTTGGCACTACAAGCTTATGTCTCTCACCTGTAAGACACACTAAATGAAGATCCTCACTCGCTCAGCCTTACCTTACATAGCTAAACTTAACTGCAGTTTCACTAAAGAACTTGCATTTCCTCAAGCCGACCTGGAGCATGTATACTGTACTGTCACTTCACTGTAGTCATCTGGACCCCAACACCCTCACTCTTTCTTTTTAATTGTCCCTCTGGGTTACCATAGTATCTCAACATCGTCCTCATAAGATTACTGCTCCCACACACAGAAATCCTAATGCCTCCAGCAATAGCACAGACTGTTGGAAAGAGCATATGTCCAATTAATTTAAAGGGAATAAATGAGTGAATGAGCATATTATCTAATTATTAAGATTGAATTTCTCCATAATTCTTAGGTAAGCTAAGCAAATCCAGGTATGCCATTTAATTTTACTGAACAACAGAATGAAAAAGATAAGGAAAACAGGAATCGATAATCTTTTCATTTTGTTCTGCTCTGTTTTTTGATCACAACAATTTTACTAGTGAGTTTTTCCACCTTTCCAAAGTTAACCCCTCTGACAGTGCCATGTTATCTTGTTCTGGATCAAAAATAAGTGGGAAGGTTTCCCAATTTGATTCACAATGTTTAAAAGCTCCTAAGTGTAAACTCGATGCCCATTAATAAATGTGTAAAGGTCATTCATAAACTTACAATGAGAAGCTATTTAAACCACCTGTTAGAAGGAACAGCGTTTTAAAAATAAGAGAGAGAGAAAGGAAGATCTCCAAATTACCACATAGACAGACATAAAGATGCTATATATCTGCGGTGGAGGAAGGGCCCACCAGGGGGCCGGGATGCTCTAAGTCTGGGAAGAGCAGGTGACATGGGCTGTCTGCTGCACTGAGAACAGAGTGCAGCCTTCAGAAGCAGCCACAGGGAAGAGCTGGCCGGCCAGTCAGCTTCTGGGGTTCGAAGGTAGGCACACTGGGGAAATGCTAAGGAAAAGGCGCTGTAATGATGGGAAGAGCTGCAGCTTGGCAATGTACCAGCTCCTGGGCAGAGTTCACTCTCAGTAAGATCCCAGGAAAATAGAACCCGACGACGATCTCCACATTTTGATTTGTTCTCAGATTTGCCATCCCCTTCAATAGGCCTCCTTTCAGTACTTCGGCTACAAGTGCCTTCTTATTGCCTGAGATACGTTTTGGAACAGTGAAAACAGAAGTGATTTTAGAGACCAGAGGTCTGCCTCAGGGTGAGAGGCAGTGAACAGTGTGGCCGCTAGACAAACTCAGACCAGGGGTCTAATCCCAGCTCTGCTACTAACCAGTCTTGTTAAGTTGAGAAAACTGCAAGTTGCTCATCTTCCAGGTGGGTGTGGTAAGCCCTATTTTAGAGTACTGTTGCAATGTGTACAGTATATATAAACCACATGGGAGATGACCAGCAAATACTCCCTAACATTTAAAGAATGGCACTTCATATTATTATTTTGATCCTAAATCATACCACCCACCTCCCTTGGAATGTTTTTTTAATCCAGGAATTGTCAGTGAACGTGTAATATTCTTGCACAAAGAATACTGAATCAACCAAAAACTCTCCCTAACTAGTAAAACGAAGTAATTTTTCCCTTTAGAGCATCTGTCACTTAGTTCAGGTGTGGAATTTTTTCCCCAGCTGGATACAAATAAGACTCCTAGAATTTGTGTCAATGTACAAGTCCTCCCATCCCCCCAGACACCCTTGCTTCCTGATGACCTCTATTTATATTTGCTCCCCGCTCCATGAAGGTAGCACTCCCTTGGAGCTTGCCAAATTACATTTGAGATATTCTAATTAAAATGCCCTTTTAATGGAGCAGGCTCTGGCTTTCCCAGCTCTGGGCAAATAGTGCCAGCACAGAGGCCTCTTGGCAACTCGCCTCATGGGAGTATCTCCCTTATGTCTCAGAAACTCCCTGTAGATAATGTGCACAAACACCTGGTTTGCCCGTGAACACTGTGTTCCTTTGCACTGGAGCAAGGGCAACAGACACCCTCCTTTCTTGCCCTAGGTGGCGATTTCTTTGTGGTTTACCCACAATCCCAAAGCAATCATAGCTGCAGTTTTCCACTGTAGACTGAATGTTTGTATCCCTCACCAAAATTGGTATGTTGGTGCCCTAACCCCCAGTGTGATGGTATTTGGGAGGTAACTAGGTTTAGGTGAGGGAATGAAAATGGGGTGCCCGTGATACAGTTAGTGCTCTTGTAAGAGTAGCAAGAGAGGCCAGAAGCCCCTCTCTCTGTGCTGTGTGTGGACACATGCAGAAGGTGGACGCTGCAAGCCAGGAAGAAAAGTCTCACCAGAAACTGAGTCCATTGTCACATTCGATTGTGGACTTCCCAGTGTCTGTCGCTGTTAAAGCATAAATGCCAGTTGTCTAAGTCACCCAATCCTTTGTATTTTGTAATAGTAACCCAAGGAGACAAATGGGGTTCTGTTTAACTCCAAAGCATAGCGCCGGAAGGTGGGCATCTACTCACCAGTTCTGCAACTTGAACTAGCTCACCACACAGTGTAAGGTAAAATTATATCCTACCGAGGACTTGCAGTTTCCGACAGTCCCGAACTGCCTTGCTCCAGAAATTCCCACTTAACTGCTCTTATAAGGAATACCCTCTTCTTTTTACTTCACCTATAGTTCATTGAGAGTATTTCAACATCTTAACTTGGATGCCTGAAGCTCAAAAGCTCTAAAGTTCTGTGAGTAGAGGCTGGATTTTCTTTATCTTAGCATGCCCAATAGTAAGAGAGTCTTCTAAGGAGCAGATACTCAATGTATGGTGAATAAAAGAACCAGTCAACATGACATCTAATTAAGTAAGATTTATTTTCTTCTTTACTGAATAAGCTATGAAAAGCAGAGTATAGATCACTTTATTTTATTAAACTAAAGACTGAAATGAACAGGTAAACTAACATTGCTCATGTTTACTTTTTTTTCTATTCCATTACCCCAACTCTTTTCCTATGGGATTCTTTTGCATTTCTAAGAATATAAGCCTAATTGTGACGTGACGTTGTATTTGGTCTGGAGGACCAAATTCTCAGACTTCAGTAGAGGTGGGGAGACCCTTCTGGGCATGGCCAGTGGTGCCAAGGTTGGCTGCAGCTCTGACTTGGGCTTTTTCTTCCTCATCTTGCAGAGCTTCTTCACAAAAGGATGGGAAGGCACTGGGAATTTCTTTCTCGGTGTTCGCTATAAATTCCAGGATTTTCATCCTGCTGGTTTCAGCGTGGGCTTTGGGGCCCCACAGAAACTCACAGCGAGGGGGATCACTGCCAGGCACCTGGCGGCACTCCAGGTACTTGAGTCTCACCAAAGTTTGGGTGATGAGCTTCCTGGGTTCCCCGTAGAAGAAGTGCCTCCTCCCAGGATATATACTCATCCCCCTCAGGTGTTTCCACATGTCTTCCTCAGTAGCACAGTTGTCCTGCAAGAGGATGATACCCAGAACACGCATCACGAGACCAGTCTTTGGAAAGCCCCTGCCAGGACGCACCCTCCCATTGTTGGGGAGCTTCAATTTGCTGACCAAGTCATACGATCGTCTGGGTGAGTCACCTTCCTTCAAGTCAACAGCAAAGAGGCTCTCAATGCGCTTAGCAGTTTTCTTGAGGATCTCAGGAAATTGGTATTCATACTCTTCACCAATAATCTTCAGCATGTCTTCCTTCAGCATGGGCTGCTTCAGTTTATACCTGTGCACAAGGAAGTGCTCCAACAGGTCAATAACGTTCCTGACTAAATAACCTTTGTGTGAGCCTTCAGTGTTGAGTGGAACCTCAGCAGTCCTTGGCATATCCTGATCTTCGTCGTCGGAAGCTTCATCAGATGTAGTGTGAGTAGATGCCGTGGCGCCAGGTGGTGCTTCCTGAAGCTGCTGGCCAGTGCTACGTGGCTCAACATCAGGCAGACTCTGGAGAAGATCTTCACACTGAGGAAACGAGGAGGGAGTGGACTCGGCTGCTGCTGCTGCTGCGGTGGCCTGAGCATGCCCACGACTCTGGGTCTCACCCTGGGCCTGCTGCTGTGTCTGGCGGCCCTGGCGCTTGCTCTTCCGACGCCGAGGCATGATGACTCTCTGGTCAAGGACAGCAGGCAGAAGTCTGGGCAGGCTGTGAGCAGGTAAGGATACGTGGGGGAGGGAAGATGCGAGGATGTGAGCCCCTTCAGCTGGGAGATCACCGTGGCTCTAACCAAGGCCACCTCTGCAAGTTTCCACGGGGCTCTACTCTAGGTCCCCACAGGGCTCCTGTTCTGGTCATCCTGTTCCCTGAGAACCTCAAAGAGGACCTCGGAGGAAACCTGAGATGAGAGCTTGCTAGCTCCATCTGGGGTACACTGGGGTGACAGCAGAGGCTGCCAATGGGGAGCCTCTGTTCTTGGGTGTGGGGGTGTTTTCAGTTCACAATAAGATTGTAATGTCAGCTATTGGCAAGTCCTAGACCCCCTCTATTCTGCTATTGTAAAGGTGCCCCAACGCCAACAACTCCCGGAGAACCAAGAGGAGCAAAAGAAGGGGTCCCTTAGCCCCTATCCCAGTCGGGGGACACCCACCTGAGAGTTAGGTGGAGCACTCTCCTTCAAGAGCCGCTCGGGTCCGCAGTTCTCGTGTAGGGTGCTTGGTCTGGCGGTACTTCCTGGTTCACCTCCCGTTGGCCGACTGCTGGCAGCACCCTCACACAAAGTACCGTTTTTCCCTTAGATTTAATGTAAATAAGTGAAGTTGAGCCTCAGCCTGACAGCCCTGACCTGAGCCTTCACGTTCTGAGTGCAGAGGTGGGGCTCAGAATGTTTTGTGATCTGTTCAATGGTGGACTGTCCCTCAGTCTTTCCCCGAGGCATAGCTTGGGACTCATCACCTCCTGAGAACCCCCAGGAGGATATGTGAGTCGTGGCCTGCCCCTAGACCCTCCCGCCCATGGTCTCCAGGGCTGAGAACAGGGGATGGATTCCGTGTACCCTCATTTTGTGTGTTCTCCTCACACATCATGGTCCTCACCTGAACTCCTAGAAAGGCCTGAAATCCTCCAGTTTCAGAGGACAAACCTTCCGCTTTAAACACAGTCCCCCCACCACCCGGGCCACCACCTTGCCCCAACACCCGGCTGGCCACCACACCACCCAGCCCACTGCTGTGGGCCACCCCCCCACCCCCCTACCCTGCTGGCCACCACGGAGCTCCCCTGCTCCCAGCCCCTGCCATGTCCCTCACACCCCCACCCCACTGTCCCCAGCCCCCTGCGGTGACCCATACCGCTGCCGTGCCCCACTACCCCTGTGCCCGCTGCAGCACCGTGCCAACCACCCACAACGCCCCAGCCTGCCACAGCGCCATGCCACCCCCAGCACTACGCTGCCTGCCGGCGCACACCCCCACCCACCCAACTACTGCCGGGACCCACCCCACTCCCCACCACGCACCCCTTCTCCATCCCCCGGCCGGCTGCTGTGCCCCCACACAACACCCCATCCTGGGCCACGCGTCACACACGACCCCCCGGCACTCCCACAGCCCCTGGCTCGCTGCTGCCCTGCCCCTCCTCTACACGGCCCACCGGGTTGGGGGGGGGGGCTGGGTCGGAGAGGAAGGTGGGCGGGATTTGGTGAAACTTTGAGCCTATGTTTCCTCACCTACACCCTTGTTGGCGTCTTCTCTCCCTCTGCTGCCCTGGGGCTGCCCCCTTAAACTACGGCCCTTCCTCACCTTCCCGAGACCCTCTAGGCAGAACTCTCCCTCCACCTGATGAGCTTCCCAGGACAGCACTACAACTGGCACAAGGAGCCGCCTCCACCACTCTTGTGGAGTGAGGGGTTCTCTCATCCTTCGTTCAGGCCCTTCCCCGTAACTTCTGGTAGGGTTTGGGACTTCACTTGCCTGTTCTGGAGAGCACTACTCTCCTCCTCAGTTATAATGGAGTGGCTGTAGGGTGACAGCAGGGTTGGGATCTCTGCTGCCCCAGATATTCTAGGGAGCTCTACTCTCCCCCTCAGTTATAATGGAGCCGCTGTAGGGTGACAGCAGGGGCGGGATCTCTGCTGCCCCGGATGTTCTGGGGAGCGCTTCTCTCCCCCTCAGTTATAACGGAGTCGCTGTAGGGTGACAGCAGGGGCGGGATCTCTGCTGCCCCGGATGTTCTGGGGAGCGCTACTCTCCCCCTCAGTTATAAAGGTGTCGCTGTAGGGTGACAGCAGGGGCGGGATCTCTGCTGCCCCGGATGTTGTGGGGAGCGTCATCAGTCATAATGGAGTCTATCTGGCCTTACAGCAGAGGTGGAGTCTCTGCTGCCCAGATGTTCTGGGGAGCACTACTCACCCCGCCAGTCATAACAGAGTTTCTCAAGGCTGACAGCAGGAGTGCGATGTCTGATGCCCGGGATGTTCTGGGGAGCTACTCTCCCCCTCAGTTATAACGGAGTCTCCCTAGACTGACAGCAATGGCGGGATCTCTGCTGCCCCGGATGTTCTGGGGAGCGCTACTCTTCCCCTCAGTTATAACGGAGTCGCTGTAGGGTGACAGCAGGGGCGGGATCTCTGCTGCCCCGGATGTTGTGGGGAGCGCTGTCAGTCATAATGGAGTCTATCTGGCCTTACAGCAGAGGTGGAGTCTCTGCTGCCCAGATGTTCTGGGGAGCACTACTCACCCCATCAGTCATAACAGAGTCTCTCAAGGCTGACAGCAGGAGTGGGATCTCTGCTTCCCCGGATGTTGTGGGGAGTGCTACTCTCCCCCTCAGTTATAACGGAGTCTCTCTAGACTGACAGCAATGGAGGGATCTCTGCTGCCCCGGATGTTCTGGGGAGCGCTACTCTCCCCCTCAGCTATAACGGCTTCTCCCTAGACTGACAGCTGGGGCGGGATCTCTGCTGCTCCGGATGTTCTGAGGAGCGCTACTCTCCCCCTCAGTTATAATGGAGCCGCTGTAGGGTGACAGCAGGGTTGGGATCTCTGCTGCCCCAGATATTCTGGGGAGCTCTACTCTCCCCCTCAGTTATAATGGAGCCGCTGTAGGTTGACAGCAGGGGCGGGATCTCTGCTGCCCCGGATGTTCTGGGGAGCGCTTCTCTCCCCCTCAGTTATAACGGAGTCGCTGTAGGGCGACAGCAGGGGCGGGATCTCTGCTACCCCGGATGTTGTGGGGAGCGTCATCAGTCATAATGGAGTCTATCTGGCCTTACAGCAGAGGTGGAGTCTCTGCTGCCCAGATATTCTGGGGAGCACTACTCACCCCGTCAGTCATAACAGAGTCTCTCAAGGCTGACAGCAGGGGCGGGATCTCTGCTTCCCCGGATGTTGTGGGGAGTGCTACTCTCCCTCTCAGTTATAACGGAGTCTCTCTAGACTGACAGTAATGGAGGGATCTCTGCTGCCCCAGATGTTCTGGGGAGCGCTTCTCTCCCCCTCAGTTATAACGGAGTCGCTGTAGGGTGACAGCAGGGGCGGGATCTCTGCTGCCCCAGATGTTGTGGGGAGCGTCATCAGTCATAATGGAGTCTATCTGGCCTTACAGCAGAGGTGGAGTCTCTGCTGCCCAGATGTTCTGGGGAGCACTACTCACCCCGTCAGTCATAACAGAGTTTCTCAAGGCTGACAGCAGGAGCGGGATCTCTGATGCCCGGGATGTTCTGGGGAGCTACTCTCCCCCTCAGTTATAACGGAGTCTCTCTAGACTGACAGCAATGGCGGGATCTCTGCTGCCCCGGATGTTCTGGGGAGCGCTACTCTCCCGCTCAGTTATAACGGAGTCGCTGTAGGGTCACAGCAGGGGCGGGATCTCTGCTGCCCCAGATGTTGTGGGGAGCGTCATCAGTCATAGTGGAGTCTATCTGGCCTTACAGCAGAGGTGGATTCTCTGCTTCCCCAGATGTTCTGGGGAGCACTACTCACCCCATCAGTCATAACAGAGTTTCTCAAGGCTGACAGCAGGGGCGGGATCTCTGCTGCCCCGGATGTTCTGGGGAGCGCTTCTCTCCCCCTCAGTTATAACGGAGTCGCTGTAGGGTGACAGCAGGGGCGGGATCTCTGCTACCCCGGATGTTCTGGGGAGCGCTTCTCTCCCCCTCAGTTATAACGGAGTCGCTGTAGGGTGACAGCAGGGGCGGGATCTCTCCTGCCCCAGATGTTGTGGGGAGCGCTGTCAGTCATAATGAAGTCTATCTGGCCTTACAGCAGAGGTGGAGTCTCTGCTGCCCAGATGTTCTGGGGAGCACTACTCACCCCGTCAGTCATAACACAGTCTCTCAAGGCTGACAGCAGGAGTGGGATCTCTGCTTCCCCGGATGTTGTGGGGAGTGCTACTCTCCCCCTCAGTTATAACGGAGTGTCTCTAGACTGACAGCAATGGAGGGATCTCTGCTGCCCCGGATGTTCTGGGGAGCGCTTCTCTCCCCCTCAGTTATAACGGAGTCTCTGTAGGGTGACAGCAGGGGCGGGATCTCTGCTGCCCGGGATGTTGTGGGGAGCGTCATCAGTCATAATGGAGTCTATCTGGCCTTACAGCAGAGGTGGAGTCTCTGCTGCCCAGATGTTCT
Organism: Manis javanica; assembly: GCF_040802235.1. Taxonomy (NCBI): domain Eukaryota; kingdom Metazoa; phylum Chordata; class Mammalia; order Pholidota; family Manidae; genus Manis; species Manis javanica. Next base: position 20,200,757 of record NC_133174.1, on the reverse strand, counting down.
GGGGAGCACTACTCTCCCCGTCAGTCATAACAGAGTTTCTCAAGGCTGACAGCAGGAGCGGGATCTCTGATGCCTGGGATGTTCTGGGGACCTACTCTCCCCCTCAGTTATAATGGAGTCTCCCTAGACTGACAGCAATGGCGGGATCTCTGCTGCCCCGGATGTTCTGGGGAGCGCTACTCTTCCCCTCAGTTATAACGGAGTCACTGTAGGGTGACAGCAGGGGCGGGATCTCTGCTGCCCCGGATGTTCTGGGGAGCGTCATCAGTCATAATGGAGTCTATCTGGCCTTACAGCAGAGGTGGAGTCTCTGCTGCCCAGATGTTCTGGGGAGCACTACTCACCCCGTCAGTCATAACAGAGTTTCTCAAGGCTGACAGCAGGAGCGGGATCTCTGATGCCCGGGATGTTCTGGGGAGCTACTCTCCCCCTCAGTTATAACGGAGTCTCTCAAGACTGACAGCAATGGACGGATCTCTGCTGCCCCAGATGTTCTGGGGAGCGCTACTCTCCCGCTCAGTTATAATGGAGCCGATGTAGGGTGACAGCAGGGGCGGGATCTCTGCTGCCCCGGATGTTCTGGGGAGCACTTCTGTCCCCCTCAGTTATAACGGAGTCACTGTAGGGTGACAGCAGGGGCGGGATCTCTGCTGCCCCGGATGTTGTGGGGAGCGCTGTCAGTCATAATGAAGTCTATCTGGCCTTACAGCAGAGGTGGAGTCTCTGCTGCCCAGATGTTCTGGGGAGCACTACTCACCCCGTCAGTCATAACACAGTCTCTCAAGGCTGACAGCAGGGGCGGGATCTCTGCTGCCCCGGATGTTGTGGATGTTGTGGGGAGCGTCATCAGTCATAATGGAGTCTATCTGGCCTTACAGCAGAGGTGGAGTCTCTGCTGCCCAGATGTTCTGGGGAGCACTACTCACCCCGTCAGTCATAACAGAGTTTCTCAAGGCTGACAGCAGGAGCGGGATCTCTGATGCCCGGGATGTTCTGGGGAGCGCTTCTCTTCCCCTCAGTTATAACGGAGTCGCTGTAGGGTCACAGCAGGGGCTGGGTCTCTGCTGCCCCAGATGTAGTGGGGAGCGCCATCAGTCATAGTGGAGTCTATCTGGCCTTACAGCAGAGGTGGAGTCTCTGCTTCCCCAGATGTTCTGGGGAGCACTACTCACCCCATCTGTCATAACAGAGTTTCTCAAGGCTGACAGCAGGAGCGGGATCTCTGATGTCCCGGATGTTCTGGGGACCTACTCTCCCCCTCAGTTATAACGGAGTCTCCCTAGACTGACAGCAATGGCGGGATCTCTGCTGCCCCGGATGTTCTGGGGAGCGCTTCTCTTCCCCTCAGTTATAACGGAGTCGCTGTAGGGTGACAGCAGGGGCGGGATCTCTGCTGCCCGGGATGTTCTGGGGAGCGCTACTCTCCCCCTCAGTTATAACGGAGTCGCTGTAGGGTGACAGAAGGGGAGGGATCTCTGCTGCCCCGGATATTGTGGGGAGCGTCATCAGTCATAATGGAGTCTATCTGGCCTTACAGCAGAGGTGGAGTCTCTGCTGCCCAGATGTTCTGGGGAGCACTACTCTCCCCGTCAGTCATAACAGAGTTTCTCAAGGCTGACAGCAGGAGCGGGATCTCTGATGCCCGGGATGTTCTGGGGACCTACTCTCCCCCTCAGTTATAACGGAGTCTCCCTAGACTGACAGCAATGGCGGGATCTCTGCTGTCCCGGATGTTCTGGGGAGCGCTTCTCTTCCCCTCAGTTATAACGGAGTCGCTGTAGGGTGACAGCATGGGCGGGATCTCTGCTGCCCCGGATGTTGTGGGGAGCGTCATCAGTCATAATGGAGTCTATCTGGCCTTACAGCAGAGGTGGAGTCTCTGCTGCCCAGATGTTCTGGGGAGCACTACTCACCCCGTCAGTCATAACAGAGTTTCTCAAGGCTGACAGCAGGAGCGGGATCTCTGATGCCCGGGATGTTCTGGGGACCTACTCTCCCCCTCAGTTATAACGGAGTCTCCCTAGACTGACAGCAATGGCGGGATCTCTGCTGCCCCGGATGTTCTGGGGAGCGCTACTCTTCCCCTCAGTTATAACGGAGTCGCTGTAGGGTGACAGCAGGGGCGGGATCTCTGCTGCCCCGGATGTTCTGGGGAGCGCTACTCTCCCCCTCAGTTATAACGGAGTCGCTCTAGGGTGACAGAAGGGGAGGGATCTCTGCTGCCCCGGATGTTGTGGGGAGCGTCATCAGTCATAATGGAGTCTATCTGGCCTTACAGCAGAGGTGGAGTCTCTGCTACCCAGATGTTCTGGGGAGCACTACTCTCCCCGTCAGTCATAACAGAGTTTCTCAAGGCTGACAGCAGGAGCGGGATCTCTGATGCCCGGGATGTTCTGGGGACCTACTCTCCCCCTCAGTTATAACGGAGTCTCTGAAGACTGACAGCAATGGCGGGATCTCTGCTGCCCCGGATGTTCTGGGGAGCGCTTCTCTTCCCCTCAGTTATAACGGAGTCGCTGTAGGGTGACAGCAGGGGAGGGATCTCTGCTGTCCCGGATGTTGTGGGGAGCGTCATCAGTCATAATGTAGTCTATCTGGCCTTACAGCAGAGGTGGAGTCTCTGCTGCCCAGATGTTCTGGGGAGCACTACTCACCCCGTCAGTCATAACAGAGTTTCTCAAGGCTGACAGCAGGAGCGGGATCTCTGATGCCCGGGATGTTCTGGGGACCTACTCTCCCCGTCAGTTATAACGGAGTCTCTCAAGACTGACAGCAATGGCAGGATCTCTGCTGCCCCGGATGTTCTGGGGAGCGCTACTCTCCCCCTCAGTTATAACGGAGTCGCTGTAGGGTCACAGCAGGGTCGGGGTCTCTGCTGCCCCAGATGTTGTGGGGAGCGCCATCAGTCATAATGGAGTCTATCTAGGCTTACAGCAGAGGTGGAGTCTCTGCTGCCCCAGATGTTCTGGGGAGCATTACTCACCCCGTCAGTCATAACAGAGTCTCTCAAGGCTGACAGCAGGAGAGGGATCTCTGATGCCCCGGATGTTCTGGGGAGCGCTACTCTCCCCCTCAGTTATAACGGAGTCTCCCTAGACTGACAGCAGGTGCGGGATCTCTGCAACCCCGGATGTTCTGGGGAGCGCTACTCTCCCCCTCAGTTATAATGGAGTCTCTGTAGACTGACAGCAGGGGCGGGATCTCTGGTGACCCGGAAGTTCTTGGGAGCGCTACTCTCCCCCTCAGTTATAACAGAGTCACTGTAGGGTGACAGCAGGGGCAGGATGTCTGCTGAACCCTCTGTTTTGGGGTGGAATACCCTCAAGTTCACACAGGACTCTCAGTTATATTCCTTAATACTGTAGGCACTTCCCTCTGCCACTGCCCTTACAAGGCCCTCACCTCCTTGAGACCTTCCTTGCAGAAATCAGCCTGGCAGTGGAGGTGAGGGACCTCTACCTGACGCGCTGTTTGGGCGAGGTACTCAGTCAACATTCTTCTAGGTCTTCATCTTGGTGCCTGTCTCTATAATGAAAGACATCTCGGGGAAATGCCACATCCCTGCAAACCCTTGAGTAATTTTTCTACTTGCAAATTTTACAGAAAATGAGTCTGTGTCCCAGGAGTGATATGAGATGGGGGAGCTGAGGAATAAGGCAGAGGACTAGGGATGGGAGGTGGGCTACAAGCCAAGGAGAGCAGCCTCAGACAAAACCACAATGCCAGCTCCTTGATCTTGGGCTTCCAGCCTCCAGAACTAGGAAAAAATTACTTTCTGTTGTTTAAGCCTCCTAGTTGGTGGCATTTCATTATGGCAGCCCTAGCCAAGCAAGTGAGTACACTGCCCTAGATGAAGATTTCTTACTGGCTTATCTATGATGCCAAAGTAATTCACAGTAGTATATTTTCACAGCCTCCTAGACACCCCGTGAGGTGAGGAAAGATTTTCCCCAGTATGATTGTGTGGTGTCCAAACACACTGGACACTGTAGAGATGAGACAAACAGCTGTTTATGAATCAAGTGTATGCACAGATTCAGGGGGAACACCATGTGCCACCTAGCACAACATGGGGTTGCACTCAAGAACAAATAAAATAAACGGGCCTGTGGAAGGCAGGGTTTGCAGTATCAGAGGATGAGGCAATCCCCTGTCCCCATGGGAGCAAGTAATCGGTTTGTTTGAAAAATTTCACCAACTGGTAGGCAAGAAAAACTTGCAATTTAGGAATAAGCAAGATGTGTCTGTGCCTTGGTCCCTTGATAAAGATGGTTGGTTGTTACAGGACCTTTCCTGCATGTGCACGGTGTGGAGGAGAACTTGCAGTTAGGCAATTCAGAGCCCTGCTGGGTTCTCCAAGTATCAAGGAGCACCTGACATTGGACCTTAATTTTAGACCTTACACCACAGTGTAGTTTTCCATTCAGAGATTTTTTTCCCTCAGCTCTGAGACACATCATCTGAGGGTCTGGCCTCTACTCGGCACTCCCACAGTCACATCTACTCCATAAGGCACTTTAATTATAATTACATTGCATGTATTGACTTGCAGCTTCCTGAAACTTAAAGTACCCTGCCTAAGGAATTTACACTTTACTACTCTCACCTGTGACACCTTCATTCCCACCCTTTCTCGTAAGTCGTAGAGGATATCGCAACATCTTCCTTCTGTGATGGCAGCTCCTAGCTTCTGAAGTTCTATAGGCAGAGGCTCGGGCTTTATCTTATCATCCCAGCACTAATACAAAGGCTTCCAAAGAGCAGATACTCAACTGATGTTTGGGGAATAAAGAGAAAGTCTAACTTGTTAAGATTTAATATCTCCTACATTCTTTAACATGCTAAGCACACCAAGGTGTAAATCATTTACTTTTATAAAGCGAAAGACTGAAGGGAGTAAGGAAACTCAAAGGTGATCTGTTTTATTTCTCTATTCCGTTATCCCAGCTATTTTACTGTGGGATTCCTTCCCTGAAAATCCCTATTGTGGTATCACATTTTCCTACAGGATGACTAAAACTGTCTCAAACTTCAGTAGGGGCTGTGGAAGCTGCTGGGGAGGGCCCTGGAATTCATAGCGGCTGCGGCAGAGTGCCAGCCCCGGCTGCAGCTCTGGCTCGGGCCCTCTCTTTCTCACCGTGCAGATCTTCCTCATTTGGTGATGAAAAGACACTGGGGACCCTTTTGTTGACCTTCACCAAAAATTCTAGCAGTTTCGTCTTGCTGTTTTCCTCATGGGCCCCTGGGACCCACAGGAACTCACCGCACGGAGGATCAGTGGCAGGCACCAGGCAGTACTCCAGGGACTCCAGAGCTTGGGTGAGGAGCTTCCTGGGTTGCCTCTAGATGAAGTGCTTCCTCCCAGCATATCCTTGCACCATGTTCGGGAATTTCCAGATGTCTTCCTCAGAGGCACGGTTGTCCTTCATGAAGATCACACCCAGGACGGTCATCAAGGGACTGGCTGGAAATCAACAAGCCCCTGCCAGCACACCCCCTCCCATTGGTGGGGACCTTCAGTTTGCTGATGAGGTCCTGTGAGTGGCTGGTTGAGTTGATTTCCTTAAAGTCAACTGGAAAGATCTCAATGTGCTCAGAGGCTGTCTTGAGGATTTCAGCAAATCGGCCTGGGTGCTATTCGTCGACCATTTTCAGCATGTCCTCCTTCATAATGGGCTGCTTCATTTTATGCTTCTGTGGAAGGAGCTGCTCCAACAAGCACACTTTCATATTTAGAGCAACACCCTGTGATCACTCAGTAGAAAGGGAGACCTCAGCAGAACGTGACGGTTCCTCACCCTGGATCTAATCACCTTCATTAGATCTTATACCAAAAATGTCCCAACAAGTAATGGTGTGCACGGGACTCTCTAAGCCCCCTGGGAAGCACCACCTGAGACAGTAGATGATGAGGGCTTGGGCTCCCCTCTGAAACAGAAGAGGCAGGGGACTTTTCCTTGTCCCTTCTGCTGGGCTTAGTGGTTGGCAGTCCCGTAGGCCTGGCTCTGACCCCTGTCATGGCCTGGAATTTCTCCCTCCCTTACCCTTAGGCCAGAGTACTAAGGCCAGTGCCACCAAGGACCCCTAGGAGGAAGGAGGAAGTGAGGGTCTCCTCATCTGACCATATACCTGTCGTTGGTCTCCTGAGGCTGAATAAGGAATGAATTGTATGGTGTTCCCACGGTGATGGGGTATTTGGTTCTCTTTATCCTCAGGGTATTCTCCTTGGCCTCTGGAAAAAGCTGGGAATCCTGCCATCATTGGCCTTAGACCCTACGTCCCTCACGCCCTTGTGACACCCTATGAGGAAGTATGTCACCTTGGGTCAACAATGCCCAGGTATGCCAGCGCTGCCAGCAAGGCTGTGGGGGTGTCTGGTTCTCTCAGTTCTTCGCTGAGTTCCCTGAGTCTTCACTCCGGGACTCACGTTCACTGCTAGCAGGGCTTTGCTGACTAGAGGCTGCTCTCCTCAGGCCAAGGCCCTCACATCTCTGACACCTTTCTTGCAGAGTCAGCCTTACATGATAGCTGCTGCTAGACTGCAGATCTATGGGCCATGGCTTGATATTCTTTATGTTACCATCTGTACTACTATCAGGGAGCCTTCCAAAGAGTACATGCTCAGTCAGTGCTAGAATGGGGGAAAAAATGGAATGAGCACAATGTCTAATTTGTTACCATTTAATTTCTCATACAATAAGCTGTGCAAGCCCAGATACATATTAGTTAATTTTACAAGCCAAGAGCAAAAGGAATATAAGGCAAACTGAGAATCAACCAGCTTTTACTTTTCTTTCACCATTTTGTGATCCCAAATGTTTTTCTACGGGTTTCTGTCACATTTCCATGAAAAATCCTATTCCAATGCCATGTTACTTTGTTCTGTAGCATAAAGAAAATATTGGGGGCTATTCAATTAATTTCTTTACAAATAACAAAACTCTTAATTTTCAACCTAAACAGTAATATATGTGACGTCCATGCCATTAAAAACCTTAGACTGTGAAACAAAATAAAACTTCAATTTAAAGGAACAATATTGGAAAAATTAAAAAAAGAAAAGAAATTCATACAAGTAACTTATAAGGAACAGGAAAACAAACAAAGTACATGTTTTGTCGCCTCCAGACCTACTACTTTATACTGACGGAGGGGCTGGCCACTCTCTGCCCCCCACAAAATGACAGAGCTGCTCCAGCACTGCCTAGACCTGGGAAGAGCTGCGGGACTTGGCCCCTAAAGGCTCAGAGGCCTTGGCAGCAAAGTCAGTCCTGGCAACAGACGCGGCCCTGGCAGCGGCCTTAGGGGCAGCCTAGGCAGCCTTCTTGGCACCGGCCTTGGTGGCGGCCCTGGTGGTAACCCTGGCTGCAGCTCTGGCTTCCAAAACCTCCTTCTCATCCCTCAAAACCTCCTCGTACAGGTTGGAGAAGGAAGTCGGAACCCTGTTGTTGATCTTGGCCAGGACCTCAGGAACCTTCATCTTGCTGGTTTCAGCGTGGGCCCTGGTGCCCCACAGGAACTCATAGCGGGGAGGGTCGCGGTCGGGCACCTGGCAGTACACCAGGTACTTCTGCTGCACCAGCTCCTTGGTAATGAGCCTCTGGGGCTCCCTGAAGATGAGGTGCCTCCTGCCGTCATAGACCCCCAGCGTGTTGAGGAACTCCCAGACCTCTTCCTCGGTGGCGCGGTTGCCCTTCATGAAGATCACGCCGATCAACAACATAATGAGGCTGGTGGTGGGCAGCCCACTATCGCTCCTCAGAATTGCATCATCAGGGAGGCCCAGCTTGCCGACCAGGGTGTAGGCGTGACGTCTGCGGTTGGCTTCCCTCAATTCCAGGTCAAAGAGCAGCTCTATGAGCTCAGAGGTTCTCCTGAAGGTCTTGGAGAAGAGGTGCCTGTACTTCCTCCTGACGATCTTGAGCAGCACTGCCTGTGACCTGCCCCTTGGTCTTACACTTCTCCAGCAGCAACTGCCCCAGTTTGTTGACCTTCCTGGTGTTCACATCCTTCCGAGCTCTGTGTTCGGGGGCTTCAGCCTGGGAGTAGCCTGTGTCCTGCTCGTCTTCGCTGGGGGCACCTTCCTAGGCTCCTCGGTGGGAGGCACCCACAGGGGAACAGCTGCGGGCCACAGCTGAGCAAGGCTCCTCGACCAGGAATGCACCTGTGCCTGTTGCAGGGGAGCTTGGAGTAGAGCCACTGAACCCATACACACAAGCAGATGCAGGAGTGGAGGGTGAGGAGGGTGGCTCTGGTGCATCATCTGGTGCCGCAGCTGGCCCGGCACCTTCTGGACCCTGGGTGACCCCCTTGGCCTGGAGGCTATTATCCTGGATGTGGTGCTTACTCTTGGGCTCTAGAGACATTCTGACACCCAGCAGCGACAGCACATACGGTCGTGGGTAGGAGAGCAGGTCGTGCAGACATCTGGCAGGGAAAGAAGCAGAGGGGAGAGAAGAAGAGTGTGTGAGCGCCCTCGGCCTCAAGATGCCCAACACCACCGCCTGGGCCCTAGTCAAGGCCGCCTCTGCAGGGTGCCTCCAGGGACCCTGACCTCCCAGTCAGCCTGTACTCAGCCCTGAGAACCAGGGAGGTAGTCATGCCAGGGTTTCCGTAACACAGGTTTGTGCCTATTCAGAATTACAGCGAATCCTCACATTGGCCAAATGGTGGTCCCAGGACCCCCCCTTCTATTGACTGATGTCCCAATGCACCTTAAGAGCCAAACTCTGAGCTCCCCCATGTCGACTATAGGACATTATATGACATCTTAGCCTGCTGGACCTTTGTACTATTTTAAGGGTTGACAGGACAGGATGGGACAGATCACGCACTCATCTTGACTCCTGGCCTGATCTGGAAATCTTCCCTCTGCTGACCTGCAGCCACCCTCTGTCACCTGCCAGGATAATGCACACAGATGCACACACACACACACACACACACACACACACACACACACACACACACACAAATCCTCTGCTGACCTGCAGCCACCCTCTGTCACCTGCCAGGATAACACACACGCACAAACACACACACACACAGCACGGTCCCTCCTCTGTGACTCTGCTGAGAAAAAAGAGAGTAGGCACCTGAGTCATCAGGCCTGCCCGCACCCTTGCAGGCTGATGTCAAGAGCAGGGCTCTGTGTGGCCCTGCTCTGGGGCCTGGAGTCCCTTGATTCCTCCCAGAGGGCCCCTCTTCCCTCCACAGGGCCTGGGATTTCTCCCTCTGCTGAGCTGAGCCAGAGGCCACCACCTTTGGGACAAGCCTTGGTCCCTGAGGCCCCTATGCAGTAAGGAATTGGACTTGGGACCTCACAGCCCTGCCGGGGCCTCCTGGGACCACAAGTTGGGGCAGGTGGGGCCGGGCCTGTGTGGCCGCCTCTTTTCTGGGGAAAGGGGTTTGGGGGCTATCGGGGACGCATCCTCACAATTCTTACTCCAGACGCCTGGCACCTCAGCATCTGACGAGAGTCATGGGGCTTGTCCGTGTGCTCTACCAGGACAGCAGCTCTCCCACAAGGCCTCCGCCGCCACCCACAGCATGGATAGGCGGAAGTTAGGAAGGGCTACTCCGGGTCCTGTGCACCGGGCCTCCCACTCGGGGTGGGGGAGGAGTACGGTTGGTGTGAAGGGGTTTGTTTTGTGGCTAGAGTGGGGCCAGTCGGGGGAGGGACCGGCTTGCTTCTGCTGAGAGTCCCACAGGGCTGGGCCTGGGACTCGAGGCTCTGCTGAGCTGAGTCAGCTGGCCTCCCACTAAGCCTCTCATTCCCCTCAGCACCCCCAGGAGGGAGTATTTGGGGGCCTGAAAAGTATTCTTTGGATGACTTGTGTTCTTTGACATTCGGTTGGAAATTTTAGGGCACAGAATGGGATCTTTCTTGGGGTATGTTCCCCGGGAGCTTGAACAGAACGTGTTTTCTGATGTTGTCTTACGTGTGTGTAATTCCCAGTACCATGTACATCTAGTTAATTGATGGAGTTGTTCAGTTCAACTGTACTTTCCTGATTTTCTGCCTGCTGGAAGCATCCATTACCAATAAAGGGGTGTTAAAGTTTACATCTCTAAAAGTAGACTTGTCTCATCAGTGTTTGCCTCATGTGTGTGAACACCGAGTTTTGTGGTCCATACAAATTATGTTTTCTTTGAGAGTTGACCACTCTGTCATTATGTAATACCTATCATTAATCCTGGTATGTTTCTTTTTTGCCAGCTTGTTTATTTAGTATTAATTAATTAATTAATTTAAGGTATTATTGATAGACAATCTTATGAAGGTTTCACATGAGTAACATTGTGGTTTCAGCATTCACCCCTATTGGCAAATTCCCCCACCCACCCCATTACAGTCACTGTCTACCAGCATAGTCAGATGCTATAGAGTCATTACTTGTCATCTCTGTGCTCTACTTTCTTCCCAGTGACCTACCACTGTTGTGATTGGCTAATTATAGTGCCCTTTAATCCCCTTCTCCCTCCCTCCCCACCCACCCTCACCAGCCCCGTCCCTTTGGTTACTGCTAGTTCCTTCTTGGAGTCTGTGAATCTGCTGCTGTTGTGTTCCTTCAGTTTTCTTTGTTGTTACACTCCACAGATGAGTTAAATCATTCGGTACGTGTCTTTCTCCAGCTGGCTTTTTCACTGAGCATAATGCCTTCTAGTTCCATCCATGTTGTTGAAAATGGTAGGATTTGTTTTCTTCTGATGGCTGAAAAATATTCCATTGTGTATATGTACCACATCTTCTTTATCCATTTGTCTACTGATGGATGCTTAGGTTGCTTCCACATCCTGGCTATTGTAAATTGTGCTGCAATAAACATAGGGGTGCTTATGTCTTTGAATCAGGGATCTGTTTTTCTTCAGGTTAATTCCTAGGAGTGGAATTCCTGGGTTAAATGGTATTTCTACTTTTAGTTTTTTGAGGAACCTCCATACTGCTTTCCACAGTGGTTGAACTAATTTACATTCCTACCGACAGTGTAGGAAGGACCCCTCTCTCGGCATCCTCACCAGCATTTGTTGTTGTTTGTCTTATGAATGTTGGCCATTCTAACTGGTATGAGGTGATATCTCATTGTTGTTTTAATTTGCATATCACTGATGACTAGTGATGTGGAGCATCATTTCATGTGCCTGTGGGCCATTCGAATTTCTTCTTTGGAGAAGTGTCAGTTCAGATCCTCTGCCCATGTTTTAATTGGGTTATTTGCTTTTGAGGGGTTGAGGCTTGTGAGTTCTTTATATATTTTGGATGTTAACTCCTCATGGGATTTAGTCATTGATGGACATATTCTTCTATATTGTAGGATGCCTTTTTGTTCTGCTGATGGTGTCCTTTGCTGTACAGAAGCACTTTAATTTGATGTGGTCCCATTTGTTCATTTTTGCTTTTGTTTCCCTTGCCCAAGGAGATGAGCTCAGGAAAAAGTTGCTCGTGTTTATATTCAAGAGATTTTTGCCTATGTTTTCTTCTATGAGTTTCATGGTTTCATGACTTACTTTCAGCTCTTTGATCGATTTCAAGCTTACTGTTGTATATGAGATTAGACAATAATCCAGTTTTATTCTCTTACATGAAGCTGTCCAGTTTTGCTAACACCATTTGTTGAAGAGGCTGTCTTTCCCCATTGTATAACCATGGCTCCTATCTCATATAATAATTTTCCATATATGTGTGGGTTTATATCTTTGCCCTTTATTCTGTTCCATTGCTCTATGGGTCTGTTCTTGTGCCAGTACCAAATTGTCTTGATTACTGTGGCTTTGTAGTAGAACTTAAAATTAAGGTCCATAATCCCTCTGCTTTATTCTTCCTTCTCAGGTTTGCTTTGGCTGTTCAGGGTCTTTTATAATTCCATATGAATTTTAGAACTATTTGCCATAGTTCATTGAAGAATGCTGTTGGTATTTTGGTAGGGATTGCATTGAATCTATAGATTGCTTTAGGCAGGATGGCCATTTTGACAATATTAATTCTTCCCATCCATGAGCATGGAATGTCTTTTCATTTATTGGTATCTTCTTTAATTTCTCTCATGAGTGTTCTGTAGTTTTCAGAGTATAGGTCTTTCACTTCCTTCATTAGGTTTATTCCTAGGTATTTTATTCTTGTTCATGCAATTCTGAATGGAATTGTTTTCCTGATTTCTTTTTTTCTGGTTCATTATTAGTATATAGGAATGCAACAGATTTCTGTGTATTAATTTTGTATCCTGAAACCTTGCTGAATTCAGATATTAGTTCCCTAATTTTGGAGTGGATTCTTTAGGGTTTTTTATTCACAATATCATGTCATCCACAAACAGTGACAGTTTAACTTGTTCTTTGCCTATCTGGGTGCCTTTTATTTCTTTGTTTTATCTGATTGCTGTGTTGGCCATTTTCTTTTTATGCTATATTGTATGTATACTAGAACTCAAGCATGTCATTTAATTTTTTTTCAATTCATTCTTCCTATTTTAATTTTTGTTTTCTTTTCTCTGCCTTCCTATAGGTACTTGAACAATCTTTTAGAATCCAAATTTTATTTATCTACACTGCATTTGTGTGTATCTTTTTGCAGTTTCTTTTAGCTGGTTAGTCTGGACATCTTATATATTTGCTATCTATCTGTCTATCAATCATGAAAATCTGCTGTCATCATTTTACCACTTCTAGTGACATGTAGAAATCTTCCCTTTTAGAATATCCCTTTTACTCTCCTGTTTTTAATATATTGTCTTAAACATTTCCTCTATATACTTTGATGTCTGTGTCAGACCATGCTATAATTTTGCCTCAGCTGAGAACCTGATTCAGAAAACTCAAAAGGAGAAAGGTTTATTGTTTTCTTCTGTTTATTTGCTTATCCTGGTTTTTCATCTTTTTTGATGTTCCAAGATTATTTCTTTTATCATTTCTTTTTACTAAAAAAACTTCCTCTTAGCCATTGCAATGGGATATTTTGCTGGCAATCAGTTCTTTTAGTGTTCCTTCATCTGAGAATATATTGGTTTTTACTTCAGTCCTGAAGATATTTTTGCGAGTTATAGGATTCTGGGAGGACAATTCTTTTCCTTTAGCACTTAAAAAATGTGCCACTTTCTTCTGGCTTCCTTGGTTTCTGATGAAAACTTGGACTTAATTTGAATATTGTTTTTCCCTGTGGGAAGGCGTTTCTCTCTTGCCACTTTGAAGAGCTTTTCTCTGTTTTTAGTTTTCTGAAGTTTGACTGTGATGTGTCTTGGTGTGGATTTCTTCATGTTTACCCTGATAGGAGTTTCCTAAGCTTCTTGAATTAGTAGGTTCATGTCTTTTGAAAATCTGAGGTGTTAGGCATTGTTTCTTAGAGTACTCTTTCAGTCCTATACTCTATTCAGTCCTTACAGGATTCTAATGACAGGATTGTGAGAATGTTTGTTATTGACCTCCTTTTGGTTGTTTGTTTAACCTCCATACATTTCCTCTCCATTGTCCTGATTAGGTTATTTCTCTGTTTCTTCCTTCAAGATCAATTATTATTTCCTCTGTTATCATACCATTGGGGGGGGGGGGAAGGTGAAGGCACTGTCTCTATTGCCAGGTGCTTGTGGAAGTCCATGTTCCCTCTTAGCCTCTGTTAACTCATGAGTAGGAGATACTTCTGGTGATTTCTGGGTGGGACTGGAAGTTCTGGCTCCCCCCTGAGCCTCCACAACTCCTTGCTGAGGGAAGGAGTGGGAGCATCAGGTTGCAACTCCTCATGTAGACTCTACTGATACCATCAAATTGACTTCTTTAGCATGGATGGTAGTGAAAAGTCATTCATCTTTACTAGGTCTCCTCTGACAGTACCCTAGCAAGGAAGGACCAGTGTCTCATTAATTCCTGGGGATTGGAAGTTTAGACTTTCCACATGCTCCACTGGCACTGCGGTGTGGTAGAAGGTATGCTATTTACCACCCAACAATTATTTAGGTCCCAAATCCCTACTCAAGCCTTTTTGGACACAGTTTGGGTTAACTAGTTTATAGTCCAGTGAGAGTGAACATTTGGTGGTGTGAGTGATAATGGAGTCTTAATTTTTTCTGTGATGTTTGGCTAAAGTAGAGAGCAGTTCTAGTGAGTCATAATTGTGAAGATATAATAGAAAATAATCTTATGTGTTTATCCACATAAGTTTTATATATATTGGAAGCATAATTCTTCTGCATATGGAATTTTGAGTTCACATTTTTTTCTTCCACCATGGAAGTTCTCCAGTTCTCCACTATAAATCACTGATTTTCCTTTCTTATAATATCTTTGTCATTTTGGTGTAAAGTTTATAGCACTCTGGTAACATAATTGAGAAATGTTTTTAATGTTTCTAATTTCTGGAAAAAATTGTGCAAGATTGTGTTGTTTCTTTTTCACTATATGGATAAGATCAGGTCTTCATACATCAGGGTATAGAATCATTGTAAGAAGGATCCAATTACAGATGCAGTTTATTAAAAAGATAGAGAATTGTTGAGATTTCCTGTATCTTCTTTTACTTTTTTAAGCTGATTGTTTCTTTGAATTTTCTGATTTCAGGAAATTTCAAAATATTGACATAACTTTGTTCATACTATTATGACTATGTCTTAAGGATCTGTAGTGGAAATCACTCTATGTTCTCGGTAGTGATGTTTAGTTTTTTGTGTTTTTTTAGTAAGTACTGTCAAGGGTTTATGATTTTTTGCCCTATTCCAGAAAAGAAAAATAACAGTAACATCAAAAAACACCTTTTTTGATTTATAAATTTTCCCTTTGTAATTTAAAAATGCCATTCATTATCTTAATTTTGTTTTTTACTTTCTTTGTTTTTCTACTTCAAAAAATAGGTTTTTTTCTATTTCTTAAGGAGGATGACTTAAAAATCTCAACACTTTCTGTTTTGAATTTAATGCTCTAAATTTTCTTTAAGACATACGTGGTACATGCTGAACATTTTGAACAGGCTCGTTGAGGTATAAATTGATTTAAAATAAATTGCACAACACTCAAGTTACCATCATCATATTAAGATACATATGTATATTCATGAAACCAGTACCACAATTACAATAATGCAGATACCCACTTCTCCCACACCATGGTTCCTTGTGAATCTCATATTTCTCCTCTCTGAATCTTCCCAAGCCCTCCACACTTTCTCATGTTATGAACATTCTTGTAGGAGTTTTTGTATGGAGATGAATTGCGTTTTTTTCTTGAAAAAACTTCAAGAAACAGAATGGCTGGCTCACATGATAGTTGTACATTTCAGTTATTTTAGAATATATCAAAGTTTGTTATGTGGTGTGAACATACTGTTCTACTCTTTACCAGCAATATATATATGGAAGTCATATGTGCTCTATATCTTTGCCATCATTTGTTATGGTTGGAATTTTTCTTTGTTGTTCATCTAGTAGGTGTGTAGTGGTATCTTGTTGTTGCTGTAAATTGTGTGTGTGACCAAGTCTTAGTTCTCTCTTTGCCAACATCCTTAGTAAATGGAGAAAAGGGGCCCCACACCTGATAAAACAGATGTTCTTCTCCTTCCCATTCACACTCTGCCATGTGTGGTTATTTTTTATTGCAGGCTGGATTTTCTGTATGAAATACTATGAAAATAATTGAAGTTTTTGGGTGATTTTATATTTCTTTAGTGAGCATTTTACTTTTGCTTTTGAGAGGAAGTTAGGGTGGGGTCTTTCATTTCATCACCATCAAAAGACTGATTCCATTTGGAGCTGGATCTCAGGTTTTATGTGATTTTCTATTTTAGGTTCCTGTTGATATTAGGAGATAGCCCCTTGGGGTTGCCAAATAAACCTTGGTTTGTTTTCCCTGAGCCTCTCCTCCCTGATGTACTGTCAGGTCCCATCTTTGTCCCCTGGGTTGGTTAAGACTGCTGAAAGTCTGTTCAGCTGCTTAACAGCTTAGTTACAACTTTCTGTTTAGTATCTTGAACACTCAGTCAAATTTTTGGAATCAGCAAAGCATTCACCGTACAAACGATAGCAACTTAGAGTGGATTTCACCATGTAGGCTTCTCTTCTGAGATGCTGTCTCTTCATATGCTGGCTTCCTTGGGTTTGTAGTTTCCTCATACAACATCTTTAATATCTTATAGCTTTCCCAATTTTTCTCGGCACAGTGGTTCGGCTAAAGAGGGTAGTGTACCATTAGTGGGAGTGTTTATCTCTACAGACACTAGTTGTTGAAATGCTTTTGGATTTGTGTATATTTTTTTCTTTTATATAGAAAATTAATATAACCTTATGTCCATAAGATAAACAGTGTCTGTTAAGGCAAGTGATCTTTTTAAGGAGTGTATTTTTTCTTACCATTTCACATAAGTTATTTTTTCAACTTAAATGTTTCATTGGGTGAAACAGGTGAAGGGAGAAAAACATTGGAGAGAATGTTTGATATCTTGATCTGGGTGATGGTTACACGAGTGTACACACATGTCAGAGTGCATCAAGCTGTAACTAAGATTTGTGCATTTTATTGCTTGTATCTTTTAAATTTTTTAAATAAATGTTTCATCAACATTTTCTTCCTTTTCCAACTTGTGCCAACGACAAGCCATGTGATGGTGTTCTTACTGAGGTACAATCTAGTGGGAAGCAAACAGTAAATAATGAGAATATTATAAAAGATAAATTTTGTAGGAATCCATTTTACAGCATTAGTAGCCAGATTACTACCTAGATATACTATATTGAATTGTTGCCCTAGGGACTGGTATATGTATCTTTAATCTTATCCTGGTCTATTTAGAGTTATGAAAGTACCACTCAATGTGAATGTATCCTCATACACTGTATTTCCTGTAATTTTTTCCTTTCCTATGCCATATTTCCTATGACAAATGTATCATTGCCATTTATTTTACATATGCAATGCTATTTATCATGTTTGCTTCATAGAGGTTTATTTCAAAAATAGGGAAAAGTTGTTTTATATTTATTCACATATTTTCCCTCTCTAGTACTCCTTTCTGTAGCTTTAAATTTCCATGATGTGTCCTTTCCTTTTAGCCTAAAGACCTTGCTTTAATATTACTTTGCATTATAGGTTGTACAGCAACAAATAGTTTCAAGATTGATTGTGAGGATGTGTCTTATCTCATTCTTTGTTTGCAAGGATAATTTTGATGGATATAGAATTTGAGTTGAAAGCTATATTTTTTTATTTCAGCATTGGAAAGATATTGCCCTGTTTTTTCCAGATCTCTTTCAATTTAGAATATAGAAATGTGTTTTTTTGTACATAATCTTGTATCCTGCAACCTTGCTGAAATTGCTTTTTAGTTTTAGGAGGATTTTTAGTAGATTTCTTGGAATTTTCAACATAAACAATAAAGTCTTCTGCAAATTGGGAGAAGTTTGATCCTTCTTTCCAACGTGTATGTGTATTATTTATTTTTCTTGACATATTTTAGAGGCAAGACTTTCCAGTATTATGTTTAATAAGAGTGGTGGGAGACTGCCTTGCCTTTTTCCTAATGCTAGAGTGAAAGCATTCAGTCTTTCACCACTAAATGTGATGTTAGCTGTAGTTTTTGTTTGAAATGCTCTTTACCAAATTGCTGTAGATAGCCTCTCTTGCTAACTTACTGAGTTGGGAAACATTTCTCTCTCTTGTATTTTCTGAAAGCGACTGTGTAAATTGGTGCTTATTCTTTGAATATTTGGTAGATTACCAGTGAAACTATCTGGGCCTGGATATTTCTCCAGCAGCTTATAAATTATGAATTCAATTCCTTCAGTGGTTATAAGACTATTCCAGTGTCTGTTTCATTTTAATTAAGTATTATTGTTTGTGGTTTCAAGGAATTAATCTATTCCTTCCAAACTGTCAATTTTATTTGTGTATTTTCCCCTTGTTATCTTTTTAACAGCTGTAGTGTCTATAGTTACAGCCTCATTTTCATTCCTGATATTGATGGTTTGTATCCTTTTGTCTTTGTCAGTATTGCTGTATAAGTTTACCAGTTTTGTTGTATTTTTTTCCCATAGAAATAAGTTTATTCATTGGTTTATATGTTGTTTTCTGTATTTTAAATTTTATTATTTCCTGCCCTTTTGTTATTCCCTTTCTTCTGCTTGCTTTGGGATTATTTCACTCTTCTTTTTCTAGTTTTTAGTGGCATTAATCTATATAAGTGATTTGAGACATTTTTCTTTTTAATGTAAGCACACCTTACTAAAAATTTCCCTCTCAGTACTAGTATAGTTATGTCCCACACATTCTGATATATTGTATTTTCATTTTCACTCAATTCTATGTATTTAAAAAAAACATTACCTTCAGGCTTCCTCTTTGACCATGAAGTATTTAGAAATATGTTGTCTAGTTTCCAAGTGTTCAGAGATTTTCCTATTGTTTTTCTGTTACTCGTTGCTTATCAGATTCCATTATGGTCAAATAACACACTCTATGATTTCTAGCTATGTCTTTTATCAGTTTCTAGTTTAATTCCTTTGTGTTCTGAGGTCCAACAGTGCATGATATCTATTCTTTTAAATTTGTTACCATGTGTTATATAACTTAAGATGTGGTCTTTGTGAATGTTCTATGTGAGCTTGAAAAAATGTGTATTTTGATCATGTTGGAAGTAGTCTATAGACGTCAGTTATATCCAGTTGATTGATGGTGCTGTTGAGTTCAACTATGTCCTTACTGATTTTCTGCTTCCTGGATCTGTCCATTTTTGATAAAGGGGTGTTGAAGTCTCCAACGGTAATAGTGGACTCATCTATTTCTCCTTCTCCTTGTAGCTATATCAGCTTTTTCCTCACATATTTTGGTACTCTTATTAGGTTACATTAAGGTTTTATATGCTTTGTTGAATTATTGACCCCTTTATCATTATATAATGCCCATCTTTATCCCTGATAATATTCCTTGATCTGAAGTCTTATATGTGAAATCAATATAGCTATTCCTATTTTATTTTGATTAGTGTTAACATGGTTAACATGGTTTAACTTTCTCCACCTCTTCACTTTAATCTATATGTTTCTGTATATTTTAAGTGTATTTCTTGTAGACAACATATGGCTGCATCTTGTTTTTTGATCCACTCTGACAATCTTTGTCTTTTAATTAGGTATTTAATCTGTTGATTTTAAAGGTGATTATTGATATAGTTGGATTAATATCTATCATGTTTAGTACTGTTATCTATTTTCTGCCCTTATAATTTGTTCCTATTTTTGATTAATGCATTTTTCTGACTTTTTAAATTTTTTAAATTTTTCTTCCACTTTATTGAGGTATAATTGACAAATAAAAATTGTATATATTTAAGGTGCATAACATAATGTTTTGATATATGTATACACTATAAAATGATTACCACAATCAAGCTAATTAAAATATTAGTTACCTTTTTTTTTGGTGAGAACTCTTAAGATTTACTCTTAGCAAATTTCAAGTATACAATACACTATTAAACTATGATTGCTATGCTGTACATCAGAACGCCAGAACTTATGTATCCTGAAACTTTGTACATTTTAACCAGCAGCTTTCCATTTTTCCCAGCCCCAGCCCCTGGCAACCACCACTGTACTCTCTGCTTCTGAGTCTGACTTTTTTATAAGTATGGTTTTAATTGAACATTGTATATGTTCTATTTTTCTCAGGTTCCTTAGCATATTAACTATACTTCCTTTTCACTTTTTTTTAGTGGTTGTCTGCCCTACAGTTTGCAGTATACATTTACATATAATCTGGTACACTTTCAAAAAACACTATACTGCTTCATGGATAGTACAGGGACCTTATTCTAACAAAATATTCCTAATCCATTCATCCTTTTTATCATTGTTGCCATTCATTCACTTATACATAAGCATACATGAGCTATTTACATTGTTGCCGTTATTTTTTAGAAGCTGTTATCTGCTATATCAATTTAGAATAATAAACATAAAAGTTTTTATATTACCTTCACTTACTCTTTTTCTGATGTCTTTGTTTCTTTATAAATATCAAGAGTTTCTGAGTAAAGAAATTATTTTAACATTTCTTGCAAGGCAAGTCTGCTGACAGCAAAGTCCCTCAATTCTTGTTTGAAGGATAAGTGTTCAAGGTTCAGAATTCTAGGTTGGTGGAACGATACAGAACCTTTACTGCCATGTAGCTCCATTCTCACTCACCTTTATTGTGCTATTGTTTTTATGCATATGATATCTGTCTTACATACCCAACAATGCATTGTTAAAATTATTCGTTTATATAAAGTACATGTCTATTAAAGAATCTTGTAGAAAACATGCATATATTTATAAAGTTGATTTTATTTTATATTAAACTTCTTATGCTCCATTTCTTCCTATGAATTTGTCTTACTATTCAGTTTCATTGCCCTACTCTAATGCAGGTTCATTTACAACCCTCTCCTTTGTGTTCTTATTACTGAGTATATTACATTTGTATATGTCACATGACCAAAACATAATTTTATAGATACTATTTTGTGAATTGTCTTTTAAATCAGTTATAAGTAAGGAATATCAATATCAATATGTAATTATGCTTTATTTAACTTAAACATAATTGCTTTTACTGGAGATCATTGTTTTTTTCATATGGATTTTATGTAAGTCTAGTATCATTCCTTTCCTACTGAAGAAATACCTTTAGAATTTCTTACATTGCAGGCTTCATAACGCAGATTCTTCCAGTTTTTGTTTATCTGGGAATGTTTTAATTTCATCTACATTTTGAAATATAGCTTTGCTGGGTAAAGGAATCTTGGTTTTCAGTTTTTTTTGTTTTTTTTTTTCTTTCTGCACTTTGAATATGTTCTCCCATGGTATTTGGCCATGTTTTTGATGAAATGTTAGCTGTTGTTCTTACTGATGTCCGTTTGTACATGATGATTCACTTTTCTTGCTTTTAATATTTTAGCTTTTGCTTGCAACATTTTGACTCTGATGTCTCTTGGTGAAGATCTCCTTATGTTTTTCTCTTCAGAGTTTGTTGAGTTTCTTGAACATGTAAATTAGTGTTTTTCATCAAATCTGGGAAGTTTACAACCATTATTCATTTGGACATATTTTTTGTCCCATTCCCTCTTGCTTCTCCTTCTAGCACTTCCATTATGTGTATATTACTACTTTTGATGGTGTCCCATATTGCTCTGAGGCTCTCTTCATGTTTCTTCATTCTTTTTTGAGTGTTCTTCAGATTACATAATTTCTATTGATTTATCTTCAAGTTGGCTGATTCATTCTTCTGTTGCCTCAAGTCTATTTTTGAACCCCCTCTAGTGAATTCTTCATTTTGTTTGCCAATTTTCTGTCCCAGAATTTCAGTTTGCTTCTTTTTAAAGAATAATTTCTAGGTTTTTATTGATATTCTTGACCAAAGTTCACAACTGTCCATTTCTTACCCTCTGTTTTGTCTATACCATACATTTCCCAGGCTTCTCTACTTTCTTACTAGCCCCTGGACTCTGCTTGCCCCCAAGCTGGAGCACGCACAAGAAAAAAATGGAACATTCCCCAGTATCAGCTTATCCTAAGGACTGGCTGACCACAGCATGATCATTTTCTTGTCAAATCCCACTGGTCATTTTCCTTCGCTTGCTCTGTTTCCCTCCAAAAGCTCTGTTTATCTGCTTGCCTTCCCCTTTCCCTGTAAGAAGAGAAATCTTCTGTTAGATTTTAAGACATTCACATATTTCTGAAGTTGGAGCATTTTCCCTACTACAGTAGTCTTTCTTTGTAACTAAAGTCTCTCCCTAAGCCTGAATTTGTTTTATTTGTAATTCTCCATATGATGTAATTATTATCAGAGATTCCTTTAATTCTTTAAACGTGGTTTCTTTGGTTATTTGTACAGATTTAGAATAGCTGCTTTGCAGCCTTTGTCTGATACTCCAACATCCAGGTGCCTGAAATGTAATCCCTATTGTTCACCTTTTGTTGTATATATGTGTCACACTTTCCTATTTCTTTGCATGTTTCATAGCCTTTTGTTGTTGTTGTTAAAAACTGGATGTATTAGATAATATAATGTAACAAATTTGGATACCAATCCCCAACCGGCTTGTTGTTTGTTCAGTGACTTGATTGGACTGAGTCTTTGAAGTTTATTTCCACTGCAGTGTGCGGCTTCTGAAATGATTGCCCAGATTTCAGAAGCTGACTTTTTAGGGGTCCTCCTTTGGTCAGCATAAGACACTTATTGGTCAAAGGCTGTACTGAAGCACCTGAAGCAGAAGACGATTACCCTCTAGTATTGGATTTGTTTGTGTCTTGGAGACTGTTTTCACGGTTCTGAGTTCAAAGTTTTATCTTTTCTTTCAGCATTAGAAAGAACAGACTGAGTGTGATTTTTTTTTTTTTAAGTCTGGCTTCTGAGTAGACACGCTGTGTCAGAATAGCTTACTGTTTAACCAGCGACTGGTCAGATGTTAGGCTTAAGTACCTTGAGCCATTAAAGCTCTGCTCTTTGCTGATGGATCTCTTTGTGGTTTGGAAATGTTTTCAAGTTCTCTGCACATCCTACCCTAACAGCTCCTGGCAGTCCAGTACATCCAAACAGACTTTTGGACCCTCAGGATGAGTGTGATATGAAAAGAGCTCTTCTTGGCTGTCTCTTTCTCTGATTCTTTCTGTTGTATTTCTACCTGTACTACCATCTCCCTTGCTGCTACTATTTATTGCTACTACTTCTATGGAGCTACTGGCCCCTTCTTAATAGCTCATCACCAATATCTCCATTGTTTTGAAACCCTTAGGCATGAACGCTCCGTGTTCTGTTCCAAATAAAGTCAGTACTCTTAGGTAAAGCTGCTGAGATAGCAGTCCTTACAGCCTACTTCTTCCCCCAGGCAAAACCTCTCCACTACTGCAGCTTAGCTAGAGAAGGAGACAAAGATCCACTTGTCCCAGAGTGATACTTTTGCTCTCTAAGTGGGCACTGGTGGGGAAGGATGGTAGCCCCAGGTCTTCTAGGCTTGCCTCTCCTCTGTCCAACAAGCCAAACAGGGAGATGGAAATTATCAAGGCCCAGTATCAGTTAGCCTGTTACACTTGAAGCAGAGTCCTTGCCAGCTCAGTGGGAACTGGGTGAGGGAAATGAACATCTATTTGTATGTGTTGAGTGTGTCTGTATATGTATGTATAAAATGCTGTGTGTGTAGTTATACAGTACGTATTTTGGAAGCCTTTGTGAGAAAATGATAATGAAAAAGAAATACCTAAATCACAATCTATAAATAATACTGAAAAATATAAGGAATAAAAATTTTGTCATTGTATATGCTAACTAGATTCTATTATTGCAGATAAACTTACTTCCAACAAAATACTACAATTTTTTATTTAAAATATCACTGTTGAGTAAAAATGTCTACTAAGTGTATTCAATTTCTTAGGTCCTTATTTGCCATCTATGTCAAATTTCATTTATAGGACATCTATTCCTTTCCAGGTATTGCTTTATAGAGAAAAATAAGGCATTACTTTTTCTCTTGAGTTCACAATTTAATCAGAGATAAAGAAGAAGACAAATTGTGTCCATAGAGTAGGAAATGATATCATGTAGTGAAAGAAGGGTGCAAATCATGCCTTTGGAGCACAGAGAATTAGTGCAATGGCAAGGATACTTGACAATCTAAGTTATGGTCTTGATACATAACAATGGCAACATGGTAGAGTGAGTGCACCTGAGAGGATATGCAGCAAGATCCATTAAAAAATCAATAGACAGTTTTCTTAAAAAAATAATGAGATAATGAAGCCCACCAAATAAATAGTTTGAGGTTGAAATACATAAGATAAAAACTCTAGTATCAAATTGTAATATCAAAAAGATAAGAAATGACAAGTGTTGGTGAATATGTGGAAAAATGGGAACCTTCATGCACTGCTGGTGGGAGTGTAAATTCGTACAGCCACTATTGAAAGCAGTGTGGAGGATCCTCAAAATATTAAAAATAGGAATAGTGTAAGACATAACACTCACTAATTCCACTTCTGGGAATTTACCCAAAGAAAACAAAATCACTTATTCTATAAGATATATATATATATATATGCACTTCTGTGTTCATTGTAGCATTATTTACACAGTGGCCAAGATATGGAGGCAACCTAAGTGCCCATCAGTAGATGAATGGATAAAGAAGACATGGTACATGTATACAATGGAATATCACTCCACCATTAAAAAGAACGAAATCTTGCCATTTGCAACAACATGGTTGGACCTAGAGGATATTACGATAAGTGAAATAAGTCAGAGAGAGAAAGAAAATGCCATATGATTTCACTTATATGTGGTATCTTAGAAACAAAACAAATGAACAAACAGAACAGAAATAGCCTCATAAGCATGGAGAACAAACTGGTGATTGCCATAGGAGGTGAGGGGGTAGAGTGATGGGCGAAGTAGGCAAAGCATACCAAAACACCAAAAATCTCACTGCCACCCAAGTTAACTTCTTGAAAGTTATCGGCTCTAGCATTTAATGCAGTAGCAGTCTTTCATAATGTATACTTTTCTAGTATAAAATGCTTATAAAGTGTCTATATTAAAGTATGTTAAGTTCAGTCTGCAATATCAGGTAATACAAATCTAATCTATACATTTTTTTAAATTATAATTTGACTCTATGATTTGTAGTTGCGTAAATGTTGATAACTAGTATTCAGTATTTTAGACTAGGTCTAATAGTCCTCTGGAGTCCAAGGTGACAAACACTTCTCTAAGGAAAACTTTGTCATTAGTGAAGCTACTTGTTGCAGCCATATTATAAATTACTTTATTCCTCTAAATTGAAGTCCTTCTGTTATATTTGGAAATATGCTTTAAACAGGGATTGAAATAGGTTCTTTCAAGGCATTCTTTCTCCTGTCTCCTCTGTCTTCACTCATTTTTTTCTCCATTGACTTTTATCCTTAGTCTCTAAAAAACCCCAAATCAGTCATGATATAAATAAATAAATGAAAAAATTAACCACTAACTATGCTCAGTAGCAGACGCTTGGCCCACACTGTCCCGTTATCTCCCTATGACCATCAAAAATGCAGTAAAACTTCTCAGTCAATTAAAGATGAGTAAATTACACCAGAACACAAATATTCCAATGTTGTGGGCTCATTTCTTTGGGTATCTCTCAATTCACAAAACTGAGCTTGGGAATTCTTCAGTGTATTGTTACCTCCTTGAGATTTACAGCTTTGTAAAGTTGCCTCATTGACAGAGATGGTCCATATAACCCATCTCACCATTACCAGTAGACATTTTTAACCCATCTAAAGCAGATTCCTTTACCTAAACTCCATGTGTGTATGTGCACGTGTACACACACACACACATACACACACGCACAAAGTTTAGATTCTCATGTTTTCTATGTTAGGATCCAATATGTACAATTTGTCATATAAAAAAGTCCATGAATAATCAAAGGCTATTCTCTATACCTTGCTTTTTCATTCTCTCTATTCTAATAGGTCATGAATTCCTTAGGTTTCTACCCTCTAGATATTTTACATCTTACATTTTCAAAGAAAAATTTCAATTTACGCTTTCAGAGTTAATTATATCTCAATATAATTTTGGTAAATGTATTTTCCTCGTATCATTCAAGTGAATTGACTCATCACATAAAGTTGATACTCATTTCCTTCACTGGCCCTGGGAAGAATGGGCAGTCTATCAGGTCAAGTGTTGCTTAGGGTGCTCCTCACA
The DNA here is from genome assembly GCF_040802235.1 of Manis javanica. Lineage (NCBI taxonomy): Eukaryota > Metazoa > Chordata > Mammalia > Pholidota > Manidae > Manis > Manis javanica. The sequence goes on along the minus strand of NC_133174.1, from coordinate 20,175,053 downwards.
GGTCACTGGAGAGTCTTGGCCTTGAATCTGTATCGCTTGTGTTCAAAGCACTTGATGACTTGTCCTATAATGAATTTCTGGATGCTATTCAGTTTCATGATAGGAAAAGTTTCTGTCAAGAATATGTTAAGATATTAACTCTGTTTTTTTCAAAGAGCTCAAGGACATCTCCTGTAAGGACCATTACAGGGATTTCACCTTGATATGACTTAAGTTGCAGGGCTTAGAACCTACTGTATTGTTTTCTATAAGAAATATTTGCTTAGTGTTTACTTGACTCAGTGAGTAGTACAGTCACTATGGAACATGTGATGTAGGATGTAAATACACACCAAGCAGTATATGCATTGTAGGGATAATAAAGGGACAAGTATATGAAGACCATGCAGTGTTTTTCTTAGAAGAACTTACTCCATGTTGACTACCATTAGCTTTTGCTGAACTTGGTCATAGTCAACATTGATTTGTTTTTTTCACCACTATGAAAAGAAATCTTAGTTGTTTCTGTTTCAGGGTTTGAATCTTAGCCTAAAAAATTATATGGCAATGAGGCTGATTCTCTTCTTCTAATACTGTTTGATGAAGTCTTGTGTATATTCCCATTGTGTGACACTTTCCTCAATTACAGTGAGGGTGCCTCTCTTAGAATAACATGGAGAGTTTTCTGCCAGAAGTTGGTGACAATTGTTCTCCCCACCACCCAGGCCAAACAAAACTGTCTTACTTATCATCCAATGTATTCATGCTTCAGTGATTCCTCACATTACTGAAAGGATGTCATAGTAGTGGAGGTGATTCCTTTTCTCTCTAAGTGCTTAATATTTCAGTTCACTTTAAAAGCTTATTGCATGTTGTCATCATGATAGAAATTATAGTCTGCCTCAAATCCATCACATGATTCTTACAAAAAATCAGTTCACTGGCATTTACTAACTCAGAGCCCAATATTGCCATTGTCCAGTAGTGCTAAATGATGTTAATACACAGCCAGTGGAGGTCACACAACTGGATTACAATTAAGTTGTCAGTGTTAACATGTCAGTCATTGGTTTTCCAGATTTATTTATTTTTCATTTTTTAAATCCTAGCACAGCCAGTATAGCAATTGACCATAACTTGTTGTAGGCTATGAACACAGCTTCCACAAGCTAATGAAGGCTTGATAACAGTGATGGTGCCAGTCTTAGATTGCAGGGTATTTTTTAAGTCCAGAATAAGTCACCCACTATTTATCTCATTCAGGACCACTTGGAGTCCTTTTCTAGCATGAACTGTAGGATACAGAGGATCAGTTGAATGTCCTGTGATCCATGTGATACAGGATGCAATCACATATGCATCAAGGTATCTTCTTTGTTATAAAAATAAAGATGCTATTCTGTGAAGTGTGGACACTATTTCCCTAGAACTACTTGCCCTTTTTTGACTACCTTCAGTTTCTGCTGAACTTGGGCATAGTTGACATTATGATTTTTTTACCTCCCTGGGGGATAAAAGTTGGTTTATCAGGTCAAGTTATATCTGCTACAGTGATTGGTTTCTGACCTTAAAAATAGTATGCCCATAATGATTCTCTTCTTTTAATACTGCCTTATGAACTTTCATGTATGTTTCCATAGCATTATGCCTTCCTGAAAAGGTTGTGAAGGTGCCTTGCATAGAATAATATAGATAAGTATCTGTCAAAGAGAACAGCTTGGTTCACCCTACTCCAGAGCCAGACAAGACTTGGCGATTCAGTGGTCCTGCACATTACTGAAAGGATTCCATAATCAAGGAGGTGATTTGCTTCCTATTAAAATGCTTTATTTCAGTGTATGTAAGTTTTCATTGCATTCTGTTGGCAATATGGAAATTATGGAATCTGACTAAAAATCCATTGGATGATTCTCAGTAAGAATTAGTTCCCTGACATTTACACACTTCAAACCAGTTGTTGCTGTTGTTCAATTCTCTAGCAGTATAAGAACCTGTGCCCATGGATGTCAAAAGACTTGATGTCAATAAAGGTGCCAGGATTAGCATGTTAGTCATTGGTCTCAAATATTTCTCTTTTCTCTTTGATCCTTAAGAAGGCCATTGCAGCAGTTGTCTAATGAGTGTTGTAGGCTCAGAACATAGCTTCCCCTGGATGCTGATGATGATGTACAATCTTGAGGACAATGATGGTGCCAATCTTAAATTGTTAACTCCAGAATATCTCCTCCTGTATTTACCCAACTCAAAACCATTTGGAGTCATTGCCTATCATGTGCTATAGGATATGAACAAAGGACTCAGGAGGATGTTACCTGGGTAAGGACAACATGGAAGTTGTCAAATATATTGGATTGGATTTCCTCAAAATGACTCCCCACATTCACCACCTTCAATTTGGTAGATGTTTTACTACACAGAAGTTTTTACAGTTGCTTTCCTGGTCAGAAAGAATTGCTAATTAACAATCGATGTATTTCTTCCTCAGAGGTTTCTCAGGTGCCTGAAAGAATATTATGCACATGAGATTTCTATGCTTTTCCTAAAGATGCTTGATGATCTCTCCTCTCTGTCCCCATTGACTGCCCTCTCACTGAACATCAGTTAGAATGCAGAGTTTGAGTCCATTGAATTGGTTCAAATCCAAATGGCTCATTCCAGTGTTCACCCTACTCAGAGCCATTTATAAGTCATTATGAAGTATGTCATGTAGGATGGAACACATACCCAGCAAGATATCTCCTGTCTCAGGAAATAAGGTGCCATTCTACAAAACCCAGGCAGTGTTATCTCGAGAACTATACACCCTGTGTTGACCATCTTCAGTTTCTGCTGAACTTGGCCATAGTCAGCATTGAGTTAATTTGTTTCACCTTCCTGGGAAGAAAACGTGGTGTTATTAGTTGTTATATCTGCTACAATGATAGGTCTATGGACTGAAAAATAGTATGACCAAGAGGCTGATTATTTGCTTGTATTAGCTGATGATCTCTCATGTACACTCTCATTACAATGACACATCCCTCCAGGGTAACTAAGGTGCCTTGATTAAAAGAAAATATGAATAAGTTCCTGCTACATGGTAGCAGCATATGCTTACCCTACTGTAGGGAAGACAAGTCTGTCTTGTTTATGAGTTCAAGATATTGGTGATTCAGTGGTTATTCATATTACTGAATGTATGTCACAACCATGGAGGTGATTACCTTGTACCCAAAGAGCTTCATTTGTACTTGTTTCAAATTTTCATTAGCTTTTTTTCTGCTGTTTTAAAATTTTATTTTTAATATATTGGGGTACATATAATAAAATGCACAGATCTTAGTGTACAACTTGATAGATTTTGACATGTGTATACATTCATATAACCATCACCCAGATCAGATATCAAACATGCTTACTAATTGTTTCACCCATCACCCATTTCACCCATCTCCCCATCTCCCCCACCCCTATAGCATGCATGAGTCTGTTCTCTGTGTCTGATTTTCAGTATGTTTTGCCAGCATGATGGAAATTATGGAGTCTGGCTCAATTCCATTCGCTGGTTTATACTGAGAATTATTCCACTTGCGTTTACCCACTAAGATCTGGTTGTGTCATTGTCCATTAGTGTTACATTACCAGTGGATGCTGCAAGACTTGATGACAATGAGGATGCCAGGCCTAGCATGTCAGGCGTTAGTTACCAGATTCATCATTTCTTTTTTTTAACCAATTGCAGCAATTGTCCAACAAGAGTTATAGCCTGTGAGAAAGCTCCCCATGGATGACACAGGCTTGATGGCAGTGATGGGTCTGGTGTTAGATTGAAGGATATTGATAATACCCAGAATATTTTGCCCAAAATATTTACTGCATTCAGGGCCTATTCAAGTAATTTTCTGGCATTTGCTATGTAATAGGAACCAAGGGCCAGGTGCATGTTCCTGTATGAGGACAATGCAGAGCATGTTGTAGAATGCAGCAGATGGGTTTTCCTCAGAATCATTCCCAGCATTCATGACTTCCAGTTTATGGTGTCCATTAAACCACATTTTACTTAATGTAATTACTTTCTAGGTCAGAAGTAATTGTTGGTATATAGTCAATGTATTGCTGCTTTATAGGTTTTCCACATGCTTGAAAGAATATTATGCATATGAGATTCCTACTTTTCTCCTCAAGATGCTAAATGACTTATCTGTGTCCCCATTGGCTGCCCCTTTGCTAGATGGCACTTAGGATGCTGGGCTTGGAATCCATTGGATTGGTTTCTAGCTAAATGATATATGCTGTGTACACCCACTAAGGACTATTTACAGTAATTATGCAAAGTTTCAGGTAGGCTGAGAACACACAAACAGCACAATATTCTCCATCTAAGTAAAATGCAGGTGCACATTCTGTGTGGTCCCCAGAACCCCTTATTTTGTCTTGACCACCTTTGGTTTCAGTAGAAACTGGCCATAATTGGTGTTGAGTTAATTTTCTCTTCCACCAGGGGGAAAACTTGTTTTATCAGGTTGTTACCTGTGTTAGAGTAATTGGTTTCAGGCCTGGGAATGATATGCCCGTTAGGCTAATTGTCTTGATTTAATACTGCCTATGAACTATTGTGTATGTTTCCACAGTATCAAAGGGTAATGATAATGTCTTGCTTAGAATACTAGGGATAGGTTTGTGCCAGAAGTTTCCAACTTATGTTCACTCTACTTCCCAGCCAATCAACAATGGTTGTATTTCAGTTCAGTGTGTTGATGCAGCTTTTGTTCTTGCCATTTCAAGAGGATAACATAGTCATGGAGGTGATTCACTTCCTTGAAAGCATTTCATCTCCATTCCTTTAAATTTTCATTCTTGCACCAGCAGAATGAGAATCAGAGATGCTGGGTCAAAACCACAAGAATGATTCTTAATGAGAATTATTTAACTTGTATTTACCCACTCAGAGCCCCATATTGTCATCGTCCAGTGTTTTTGTGGGATGTGAATACAACCCAGTGGCTGTCACATGACATGATGACAGTGAAGCTACCAGGCATAGAATATCAGTCATTGGTTTCCTAGATTTATAGTTTTTATATGGACTCCTAAGAGAGCCATTGTAGCAATTGTCCAGCAAGTGTTGAAGCTATATGCACACCTACTCATGTTGACACCTGGTTTATTGACAACATCGGTGTGAATCTTAGATTGGAGGGTTGTAAATTGTTAATCTCCGTAATATCTCATCCTGAATTCATCTAACTGAAAGCCCTTTAGAGTCATTTTCTAACATTTACTATAGGATATGAACAGAGGACCAGCTGTCTGTCCCCCTGGGTGAGGATAATTTGGAGCAAGTTGTAGAATTCAGTGGATTGCTTCACTAAGAATAATTTCCTGAATTCACTATATTCATTTCCGGTTGGCTATAGCACCACAGGCCACTTATTGCCATCACTTTCTGGGTGTGAAATATGATCGGTGTTATATATGCAATGTATTGTTATTCCAGGGGGTCTCTGGTGCATGTAAGAATATTATGCACATGGGATTCCTGCTCTTCTCTTTCAGATGGTGGATGACCTCTCCTTTGTGTCCCCATTGTCTCTTTCTTTGCTGATTCATTCATAATTTATCTGGTTTTCATTCTATTGAGTACTTTTCCATTTGAATGAATTGTCCTGTTTCACCCCACTCAGAGTGATTAACAGGTATTTTTTAACATGTAAGGTAAGATGTGAACACATATCCAGCAGATGTGTAAGGAAGACAAAGTTGCCCTTCTTTGACTACTGGTAAATCATTCCCCAAAACTACTCGCCCTGTGTTGACCAATTTCACTTTCTGCTGAATTTGCCCATTATGTGCATTAATTTCATTTTCTTCATCTCCTTTGGAGAAAACTTGTTGTACCAGAGCAAGTTATATATGCAGTTGGTTTCTGGCCTGAAGGAAAGATGTACCCATGAGGCTGATTATCATCCTTTAATACTGCATTATGAACTCTCATGTATGTTTCCATAACATTATGCCTTCCTTGAGGGATATTGAAGATGCCTTGCTTAGAATAATATAGATACGTTCATTCCAGGATTTTTCAGCTTATTTTTATTCCACTCTCTGGCCACTCAAGACTCTCTTGTATTTCATTTCAACATGTTAGTGCTTCATTGGTTCTTCACATTGCAAAAGGCTGACATAGGCATGGAGGTGATTCATTCCTTTTAAAGTGCTTCATTTCTATTCCTTTAAATTTTAATTGCTTGCCAACATCATGGTGGAATTTAGGAATTGTGGTCTAGAACCATTGGATGAGTCTTACTGAGAATTATATCCCACCTAGTGAATAGTGTTCCATTGAATGCTATGCTATTTAATTAAAGTAATGTGGCCAGGCTTAGTCAGTCATGTTTCCTAGACTTAGTTTTTCTGTGTTAGCTTGTAACAGGACCAGTGTGGCAATGTCCCATTGAGTGTTGTTGGGTGTAAACACATCTTCCACTAGATGCCACAAGTTTGATGACAATGACAGTGCCTGTGCTATATTGCAGGTTTTAAACATAGATTAGCTCACCCTGTATTTACCGCATTCAGGACTCTTTAGTCATTGTTTAGCATGTGCTATGTGCTGCAGGAACAGAAAGCCAGGCAGATGTTTTCTGATGTGGGTAATATGGAGCCAATTATGAAGTGAAGTAGAGTGATTTTCCTCAAAATGATTCCTCATCTTCACCCACTTAACTTTCTGGTGAACTTTGCAACCCATGTCATTGTTGCAATTGCTTTCCTGGTCAGAAATAATTGCTGGTTTATGCTCAGATGTACTTCTGTTTCAGGGGTTTCTTAGGTGCCTAAAGTATATTTTGCACTGAGACTTCTACTCTTCTATACAAGTTGCTTAAGAACCTCTTCTCTCAGTTCTCATGGCCTATGGACCTTTCCTGAATGATAACATAAATTGCTGGGCTTAAAAGTGATTGGATTTGTTTCTCCTTGAATTACTTGCCCTGTATTCACCCTACTCAAGGCCATTTGCTGTCATAATGCTGCAGATGATGCAGGACCCATCAGAATATCCCCGGTGTAAGAAGATAAAAATGTCATGCTATGAAGGCCAAGCAATGGTTTCCTGAAAACCACTCACCAGTTTGACCACACTGAGTTTCTGCTGAACTTTGTACCCAATATCACTTAATTACAATTACTTTCTAAGTTTAGAATAAGGGTTTGTCTTTGAGTCAGTTTGCTTCTTCAGAGGTTTCTCATGTACTTGAAAGAGTATTATATGAACAAGAAACTTCTACTCTTCTCCTCATGGAGTTTGATGACCTCTTCTCTAAGTGCCCATTGCAGACCATTAATGAGTATAGCAATGGAGTTTCGGGGCTTAAATTTAATTAGGTCTCTTTCAACTTAAGCCATATCTTAACCCACTCATGAACCCTTGCAGTCATTATCTAGGGTCATATGTTGGGTGTGAACAGACACGCTTTAAGATATCCCTTGAGGAAGGGAAATGAAGTTGCCGTTTTATGAATGCCAGGCACTGGTTTTCCCCGAACCACTAGCCCTGTTTTGCTCACATTCAGTTTCTGCTGAACTTGCCAATGGTAGGTGTGGACTTTATTTTCTTCACCAGCCAGACAAGAAAACTGTTTATCAGATCGAAGTATTAATGCTTTACAGTTTGTTTTTCAGTCTAAAAAATATTCCTGTGCTCTTGATTCTCTTCCTGTACTTCTGATACTTCATGAACTATCTTGTATATTCCCATAACACTATGCCTCCCACAAAGACAATGTATGTATCCCACGTAGAATAATATAGATAGGTTCCTGCTGAAAGATTTCACCATGTATTCATGCAACTCAGTCATCTAGACAAGATTATCTTGTCTTTCATTTCATGTATAGGTTGTCCAGTGATTCATACTTAACATTACTGAAAGTAAGTCAGGTCATAGAACTGATTGCCTTCCTCTCAGATTGTTTCATTTGCAGTTGTTTTAAATTTTCATTACCACCTGCATGATGGAAATTATATCTGATGAAATTCACTGGATGATACTTGCTAAGAATTAGTCCCCTTGTATTTACCCACTCAGAGATGGTTCATTTATCGGGTTGTGCAATAGGTAGGGGACATGAGCAAAGTTGATGCCACACATCTTGATGACAATAACTGACTAGACTTAGCCTGTTACTGGTCTTCCAATGTTTGTTTTCTGTGTTTGCTGTTACCACTTGCTGCAGCACATGCTGGATCATCACCACAAATTCCTGTTTGGGTGCATCTCCAGCCCTGAGAAAAAGGAATGGTCTGTCAGATCCTTGAAATGCTGCTTCATAGATATTTCACAAGTCTGAAATTATGTCATGGCAGTGAAGCTGCATCCCTTCTTCCCAAACTATATGATGACTGTTTCCATAAGTCTGCACCATAAACAGCCAGGCTTGAAAGCAATGAAGGTGACAGACTTAGGACCCTTTGGATTATTCTCCCCAGGCATCACCATGCTTCAGTTCACATCCTCCAACAGCTGCTGCTCAATCAATTCAACTGCCCCTAAATTCATGCAATTTATCAACACTAGAAAGATTGGACAATTATTTCAATGTAACATTTGTTTTGAGTGTTTCTGAAAGCCCCAAGGGATCGTTGTGTCCATGAATCCAAATCCCTTCTGCTGACAGTGATTGCTCTCTGTCCTGTAACACCCAGTGTAGTACTGCATGGCTTGGTGGAGAAAGGAAAGTTCCTGGATTGGTCTCCAGTACATGACTTCCCTTGTGTTCACACCCTTTAATGCCTGCTGAGCAATGGCTGAAACTTTCTCTGAGTTCATGTGCTTCACCAGCTCTGGGAATATTGGCTGGTCTATCAGGTTAATATAATGTTGCATCCTGGTTTCTTCAGAGTAGTTAAGGAACGTCATGTCCATGTGATCTATTGCCTTTTTCTCAAAGTGCTTCATGACCTCTTGTGTAAGTCCCCATTGCAAGCCACTGGGCCTGATGGCAATTAGGTTGGCTGACTTAGAATCACCTGGATTACTACCCCCAGAATTATCCTATGGTCACTCCTCTTAAGACCAATGGTACCTACCTATTTTTAACTAGGTGCTGCAGGCTTTGAATATACCCCACTGGCCCCTGCTGGCTTGATGGCAATAAAGGTGCTAGTCTTAGCAGGTGGTGGATTGGCTTTCCTCAGAATTGATTGCCCTTTTTTCAGCACCTTTAGCTTCCTGTGAATTTGGTCACAATTGGCCCTAAATTCATGAGCTTTATCAGGCTTTGACAAAAAGGGTGATATACCAGGACAATGTATTGTTTCCTGTATTCTTCAAAACCTCTAACAAATTTCAGGGTAATGACACTTAATCCCTTCTGCTAAAATGCTTGATGACTGCTCCCTTAAGGCTGTGCCCTATGCCATCTTGCTTGAGGGCAGTGAAGGTATGCTGAGTGTTTGCCAGGATTCATTAAATTAGTGGAGGGCTGGAGTGGCACAGATGAGGTTCGGGAACCTGCTTTCTCATTTTTAAAGTGCTTTTAAAACGATTATTTCTTTAGATTTTTACAAAGTCTCTGGGGTGTAAACAAGGCAGTAATGGGAGAATGAGAAAATCAAGGGCCAAATATTTAAGCAGAGTACGTCTGTGATTACTTATGTGTTTTTTCTTCTGAGTCAGTCTTCCTTTTTTTTAAAGAAAAAATTTGTTAATCCTTTGACATCATTTTTGGTATATGCTTTATTATAATTCATATAAGTGAATTATATCTGTGTGTATCTCTGACCATATCTCTAAGGTATCACCCTAGGTGATTTGGGGAATTCCTTTCAGTCAGCCTGTTTTTATCTTTAATTATTTATCAGTATCTAATCTTTGTATGTATTTGTTGATGTCTTTTGTTTTGGTCAACAAGCAGATACAGTGAGTTCAAGGACCCTGTTTTTGTGTTCTCTTTCTTTTTTTATCATGTGTTCTAAAAAAGTGCCCAGTACACAAATATGCCTATATATATAACTACACATTTCTGCTGAATGAATGCATGGATGATTTAATAAATTGTCGTATCACAGTATATTTTGGAGGGGTGTGGGGGTTGAACCACAGAAAATACACAGTAGAATGCAAGGATTGGCAAATCCTAACCCATACATCTACCAATACAGCCTTACAGACTAGAACTAATATATAAGCAGTTATTTAGCATGTTATATAAATGAGCCAAAGGTGACCTTTTTATATTGGCTCTTAGTGTTTTTTCTTTTTTTATTTGACAGCAGGCTGAGACCTATTAGCTCAAAAGCCTACCAGCCCTGAACTCAAAATTTAGCACATCCAGTTTTTAAGTATAGCCCAAATAAGGAGATTTTTAACCAGTTATAGCTTGCTTGATTTGTATATCCTGTGAAACTGTGCCCCACATCTGCTACCCATAGATAAGATAAACCCCTGGTTTAGGAAGACCACGATGCACCTCTTTAAAGATCTCTGACCCAGAGACTCTCTGCTTTGTGAGTGAGTGACATCACCTAGATACATGAGCCCTTTCATAGACCTCCTTCTTCCCTAGGAGTTTTCTTGCCTTCCTCTCCTTTTGGAGGATGTCCCTTTATGTGGAGCCCTGGGTACTCTTATACTGTGAGGTACATCACCCACATGCACACCTGTCAAAGTGTAATCCATATACAGCTTGTGTTTGTTATCGTATTTTGGCCTATGTTTCTTGATCAGCGCTGAAATCTCCAAGATCCCTACAAAGAGGCAAGAATAAAGGGAGGTATAGCAATAATAGGATCTCTGATTTATAGCAACAATAGGATCTCTGATTTATAACACTTTTTTTTTTAGAACATATTGTCACATTTCATGTATGCCAAGGAGTTTTGGGCATGAGATGAGGATATTTTGGCAAAAAGCACTATTCTACAGCAGTAATGATTTTGGCAGAAATTTGTGTACAATGAAGTGACCCAGCTCTTAAACATCTATTCAATTTATCAGGGATAGTCAAGTGCAGTGCTAGTTTAGAAAATTCCAAATGTAAGGCATCTTCAGTTTCTCCTTTTCACATTCAATCAGTGAGCAATTCCTTTCATTTGTATCCTGAAGTACTTCTTTTACATACTTCTCACCAATGACACCACTGTCACCTGATTCTAGCTGTTTATCCACTTTCACCTAGAATATCCTAGTGGTGTCCTCACTTGTCATTATGCCTTCAAATTCAAATCATTAGAACTCATCATCCATAATCACACTACCCTGGTCTTTCAAAAAAGGAGATATGTTCATGGCACTTCTTCCTTAAAATGTATTTTTGGCTCCTCTTGACTTGAGAAGTCCCAGTGAACTCCAGAATAGCATTTATATAAGCCTTTCTTAACCTTTCAAGATAGAACTGACCCTCTACCTGCCTTTTTTGTACTTGTAGTAAAAAAAACCTATAACCATGTTGAGACTTTTCCACGTATAGACAGAAAATCAAATGTCTTGCCTATTAGCATTTTCCTTGAAACTTGTACTGCTCTTGCACATAGTAGATACTCAAACATGTTGGTTGATTGACTAAATGAATGTTTAGAGATGTGAATGAGTATCTAGAGAGTATGTTCCATTTAATCAGAATGTATTTAAAATACCTAAATCTGAATTAATATTTACTTGTGATTCTTGTAATATCTAGAGCTCATGATTTTAATTGTGATGTTCAATGGACAGTATGCATATATGTTATATACTTAATAAAGGAGATTGGGTTGCAGCGGTATTTTTTCCCAATCATATATCCTAGAAAGCTTGTGTTTGATTTTCTTAAATCTATTTTATTGCTTTCTTCCTGAATTTGATATGCTGGAATGAATAAAAGTTAGTATGCAGAATATATAAAAAATATTCTGCTTACTATTTTATCTTTATGAGCTCCTTGGTTTCTAAATAAAGGAGAGTTTATTCAACTAATGAAAAAAGTCAACGATTTTTTCCATCACAATAATAGTGGCAAGAAATAAATGATCTTTTGTTTTTTCTGTGTGCATGTGAGTATAAATAGATTTCTTTGTCCAGAAAAGGTTTGACTATAAAGAATATCCTCCTTCCCCCCCTTTCTCTCTCTTCCCCATTCCCTCCTCTACACCCCTCTCTAACTCCCTCTCCCCTGCCAGCTGTCATAGTTACACCAGATGTATAACACCAGCATTTCTCCTCTCAACTTATGTCAGAGCAAACCAAACACTATTTTATCTTTACTAACTGGTCTTTGCATTTATAACCAAATGGATTCTTTTCTGCATTCTTTGAAGAAACAATATTTTACATGCTGATCTTTCCATAGGCAATGCACTAAGGTTCTTCTTTTAATTTTTTAATAAGGTATTATTGATATACACTCTTATGAAGGTTTCACATGAAAAAACAATGTGGTTACTACATTTACCCATATTATGAAGTACCCACCCATACCCCATTGCAGTCACTGTCCATCAGTGTAGGAAGATGCCACAGATTCACTATTTCCCTATTGTGTGCTACACTGTTTTCCCCGTGATACCCCAAACCATGTGTACTAAACATAGTACCCCTCAATACACTTACCCCTCCCTCCCGACCCACCCTCCTACACCCCTCCCCTTTGGTATCCGCTAAGCCCTTCTTGGAGTCTGTGAGTCTGTTGCTGTTTTGTTCCTTCAGTTTTGCTTCATTGTTATACTCCACAAATGAGGGAAATCATTTGGCACTTGTCTTCCTCAGTCTGGCTTATTTCACTGAGCATAATACCCTCCAGCTCCATCCATGTTGTGCAAATGGTAGGATTTGTTTCTTTCTTATGGCTGAATAGTATTCCATTGTGTATATGCACCACCTCTTCTTTATCCATTCATCTACCAATGGACACTTAGGTTGCTTCCATATCTTGGCTATTGTAAATAGTGCTGCAATAAACATAGGGGTGCATATGTGTTTTTGAATTTGAGAACTTGTATTCTTTGGGTAAATTCCAAGAAGTTGGATTCCCAGGTCAAATGGTATTTCCATTTTTAGTTTTTTGAGGAACCTCCATATTGCTTTCCACAGTGATTGAACTGGCTTACAGTCCCACCGGCAGTGTAGGAGGGTTCCCCTTTCTCCACATCCTCACCAGCATTTGTTGTTCTTAGTCTTTTTGATGCTGGCCATCCTTACTGGTGTGAGGTAATATCTCATTGTGGTTTTAATTTGCATTTCCCTGATGATTAGTGATGTGGAGCATCTTTTCATGTGTCTGTTGGTCATCTGAATTTCTTCTTTGGAGAATTGTCTCTTCATACACTCTGCCCATTTTTAATCGGTTTATTTGCTTTTTGGGTGTAGAGGTGTGTGAGTCCTTTATATATTTTGAATGTTAACCCCTTGTTGGATATATCATTTACAAATATATTCTACCATACTGTAGGATGCCTTTTTGTTCTGTTGATGGTGTCCTCTGTCATACAGAAAGTTTTTAGTTTAATGTAGTCCCACATGTTCATTTTTGCTTTTGTTTCCCTTGTTAAAGGAGATGCATTCAGGTAGAAGTTGCTTATGTTTATATTCAGGAGTTTTTGCCTTTGCTGTCTTCTAAGAGTTTTATGGTTTCATGACTTACATTCAGGTCTTTGATCCATTTCAAGTTTACTTCTGTGTATGGGGTTAAACAATAATCCAGTTTCATTCTCTTGCATGTAGCTGTCCAGTTTTGTCAAAATCAGTTGTTGAAGAGGCTGTCATTTCCCCATTGTATGTCCATGGCTCCTTCATCGTATATTAATTGACCATATATGGTTCCATATAGTCTGTTCCACTGGTCTATGGTTCAGTTCTTGTGTCAGTACCAAATTGTCAAAATTATTATGGCTTTGTAGTAGAGCTTGAAGTTGGGGAGCATAATCCCCCCAGCTTTATTCTTCCTTCTGAGGATGCCTTTGGCTATTCAAGGTCTTTTGTGGTTACATATGATTTTAGAAATATTTGCTCTCATTCATTGAAGAATGCTGTTGGTATTTTGATAGGAATTGCATTGAATCTGTAGATTGCTTTAGGCAGGATGGCCATTTTCACAATATTAATTCTTCCTATCCATGAGCACAGAATGTGTTTTCATTTATTGGTATCTTCTTTAATTTCTTTCATGAGTGTCTTGCAGTTTTCAGGGTATAGGTGTTCACTTCCCTGGTTAGGTTTATTTCTAGGCATGTTATTCTTTTTGATGCAATTGTGAATGGAATTGTTTTCCTGATTTCTCTTTCTGCTAGTTCGTCATTAGTGTATAGGAATGCCAGAGAATTCCACGTATTAATTTTGTATCCTGCAACTTTGCTGAATTCAGAGAATAGATCTAGTAGTTTTGGAGTGGATTCTTTAGAGTTTTTCCTGCATAATATCATGTCATCCGCAAATAGGGACAATTTGACTTCTTCCTTGCCAATCTGGGTGCTTTTTATTTCTTTGTGTTGTCTAACTGCCATGGCTAGGACCTCCAGAACTATGTTGAATAAAAGTGGGGAGAGTGGGCATTCTTGTCTTCTTCCGGGTCTTAAAGGAAAAGCTTTAAGCTTCTCGCTGTTAGGTATTATGTTGGCTGTGGGTCTGTCATATATGAACTTTACTATTTTGAGGTACTTACCCTCTATACCCATTTTGTTGAGAGTTTTTATCATGAATGGATGTTGAATTTTGTCAAATGCTTTATCATCTATGGCGATATCATGTGGTTTTTGTCCTTTTTGTTGATGTGGTGGATGATGCTGATGGATTTTCTAATATTGTATCATCCTTGCTTACCTGGAATAAACCATACTTGGTCACGGTGGATGACTTTTTTGATATGTTTTTGAATTTGGTTTGCTAATATTTTGTTGAGTATTTCTGCAACTTTCTTTTTTTGTAGTGTCTTTGCCTGAATTTGGTATTAGAGTGATGCTGGACTCATAAAATGAGTTTGGAAGTATACCCTCCTCTTCTGCTTTTTGAAAAACTTTAAGGAGAATGAGTATTAGGTCTTCACTAAATGTTTGATAATATTCAGCAGTGAAGCCATCTGGTCCAGGATCTTAGCTGTTAGGTAGTTTTTTGATTACCAATTCAATTTCGTTGCTGGTAATTGGTCTGTTCAGATTTTCTGTTACTTTCTGGGTGTGCTTGAAAGTTTGTATTTTTCTAGAAAGTTGTCAGTTTCTTCTAGATTGTCCAGTTTGTTACCATATACATATTTATAGTATTCTCTAATAATTCTTTGTATTTCTGTGGTGTCTGTAGTTATTTTTCCTTTCTCATTTCTGATTCTGTTTATGTGTGTAGTCTCTCTTTTTTTCTTGATAAGTCTGGCTAGGAGTTTATCTATTTTATTTATTTTCTCGAAGAATGAGCTCTTGCTTTCATTGATTCTTACTATTCTTTTATTCTTATTGATTTTATTTATTTCTGCTCTAATCTTTATTATGTCCCTCCTTCTACTGACTTTGGGCCTCATTTGTTCTTCTTTTTCTAGTTTCATTAATTGTGAGTTTAGAGTGTTAATAATGGGATTGTTCTTTCCTGAGGTACCCCTGTATTGCAATATATTTGCCTCTTAGCATCGGCTTTGCTGTATCCCACAGATTTTGCAATGTTGAATTATTGTTGTCATTTGTCTCCATATATTGCTTGATCTCTGTTTTTATTTGGTCATTGATCCATTGGTTATTTAGCAGCATGTTGTGAACCCTCCATGTGTTTGTGGGCTTTTTTGTTTTCTTTGTGTAATTTATCTCTAGTTTCATACTTTCGTGGTCTGAGAAACTGGTTGGTACAATTTCATTCTTTTTGAATTTACTGCGGCTCTTTTTGTGAAGTAGTATATGATGTATTTTTGAAAATGTTCTATGTGCACTTGAGAAGAATGTGTATCCTGTTGCTTTTGGATGAAGTGTTCTGTAGATGTCTATTAGGTCCATCTGTTCTAGTGTGTTGTTCAGTGCCTCTGTGTCCTTACTTATTTTCTGTGTGGTGGATCTGTCCTTTGGAGTGAGTGGTGTGTTGAAGTCTCCTAGAATGAATGCATTGTATTCTCTTTCCCCTTTTAATTGTGTTAGTATTTGTTTCACATATGTAGGTGATCCTGTGTTGGGTGCATAAATATTTATAATAGTTATATCCTCTTGTTGGATTGACCACTTTATCAATATATAATGTCCTTCCTTGTGTCTTGTGACTTTCTTTGTTTTGAAATCTATTTTGTCTGATACAAGAACTGCAACTCCTGCTTTTTTCTCCCTATTAGTTGCATGAAATATCTTTTTCCATACCTTCACCAAAGGTTCAAGGGCAATTCCCTTACTATCTAACAGTCTGATTTAACTCACTTAGTATGCTCTTACAACCACAACCTAAAGGTTGTTTTTTTTTCCTCCTCCCTTCTTTGTATATTAGGTAACATGTTCTGTACTCTTTATATATCCCTTGATTGACTTTGGGGGTAGTTGATTTGATTTTGCATCTACTTAGTAATTAATTGTTCTAATTTGCTGTGGTTTAATTTCCCCTGGTGACAGCATTTTAATGTTAGGAAAACTTCCATCATTAACAGTCCCTCCAAAATGCACTGTAGAGGTGGTTTTGGGGAGGTAAATTCTCTCAGCTTTTGCTTATCTGAAAATTGTTTAATCCCTCCATCAAATTTAAATGATAACCTTGCCAGTTAGAGTATTCTTGGTTGAAGTCCCATCTGCTTCATTGCATTAACTATATCATGCCACTCCCTTTTGGCCTGTAAGGTTTCTGTTGATGAGTCTGATGATAACCTGATAGATTTTCCTTTGTATGTGTCTTTTTTCTCTCTCTAGCTGCTTTTAAAAGTCTCTCTTTATCCATGATGTTTGCCATTTTAATTATTACATGTCTTAGTGTTGTGATCCTTGGGTCTGTTGAGTTGGGAGATCTGTGCACCTCCATGGCCTGATAGACTATCTCCTCCCCCAGATTGGGGAAGTTTTCAGTAATTACCTCTTCAGTGACATTCTCTATCCCTTTTTCTCTCTTCTTCTTCTTCTGATACCCTATAATGTGAATATTCTTCCATTTGGATTGGTCACACAGTTCTCTCAGTATTTCATTTCTAGAGATCCCTTTTTCTCTCTGTGCCTCAGCGTCTTTGCATTCCTCTTCTCTAATTTCTATTCCATTTACCATCTCTTCTACTACATCTAATCTGCTTTTAAATCCCTCCATTGTATGTTTCATTTCAGATATAGAATTTCTTAATGATTGAATCTCCATCCTAAATTCATTCCTGAGTTCTTGAATATTTTTCTGTACCTCCATGGGCATGTTTATGATTTTTATTTTGAACTCTCTTTCAGGAAGATTGGTGAGTTCAGTTTTATTTGGCCCTTATTCTGGGGTTTGTGAGATTTTGGTCTGAACCAGGTCCCTTTCATGTTTTATATTTCTATGTGGTGCCCTCTTGTGACAAGAAGCTCCAGTCTCTGGAGCTGCTCAACCCCTGGAATGTGGTCGGCAGTCATAGGGGAGCGGCGCTGCTGCCTTGGGGCAGGAAAGAGCTGTTTCCTGCTTCCTGGCTGCAGTGCCTGTCTCCATTTCAAGCACACAGTTGTAAGCCTCTTTGCTTAGCTTCTGTAGCTGTAAGTGGGACCTCCCTCTGGCTGGCCTGATGCCGGTGCAGTGACTGCTGGTTTGTGACCCAGTGCCAGCAGGCCAGGAGGAAGGCCCACAGGATGCGTATCACATTGGGGGGCCTCATAGCTGAGTAGCGAGCCAGGGGTAGAGAGTGTCTGAAGCTCCTGAATGTTCCCATCCTACTGGGCAGAGTGCACCCAGACAACCTTGTCCACCTATCCCTTCTCCTGCTCAGCAAGCTCTGTGCAAATCCCACCCCTTCAGTAACCCTCTCACTGCTATGAATCCTCTCAGACCGCCCACCTTTCCTTTGTCCCAGAGTGGCCGGATGTGGATCTCTGTCCTTCACAAATGGCTGGAGTTCCAGTCTCTCAAGTATTCTGCCTGTTTAAGCTTTCCAACCCCACTATTCTCCAGAGCATTGTGAAATGTAGGTTTGTGCTCCCAAAGCACATCTCCAGGGCTGGGTGTTCAGCATTACTAGGCTTCCAACCCCTCCCTGCTCTGTTTCTCTTCCTCCCGCCCATAAGCTGGGGTGGGGAAAGGGCTTGAGTTCTGCTGAATCAAGGCTTTGGTATGTTACCCTGTTTCATGAGGTCTGCTCTGTTCTCTAGGTTTATGCAGTCTGGTGCAGCCTTTCCTGTTGCTCTTTCAGGATTGGTTGTATTCACTATATTTTCATAGTATGTGTGGTTTTGGGAGGAGTTCACCTCTCATGCCACCATATTGAATCAATCTTTCTCATTTCGTTTTTAAGAGCAGAATTTTTTACTGAGGAAGTCTGGCTCCAGCATCTCTGTTCATAACCATCAGTGCCTCTCTCTGCTTAAACTAGTTCCTTAGTCTTAGGAATTTAGCTAGTGAGATCATGGTGATATTAAAAAGTTTTAAAATTTCATCAATATTCTCCCAGATTTGTATTAGAAGCTTCTAATATACTATAATTCCTTACTTCAATTTGTACTTAACAGCAGTTTTTGACTTTTAATAATTGCTATAGTGACACTAACCATAGCAAATAGAATGTTAAGTATTACCATTTGTTAACTTAACAATTATTTATTGGGAAAGCAGAAGCTGTTAAAACTATTTTTAAGCAAAAAATTCATAAAGGAAGTAGAAATGTTAAGATAATTTAGAATTAAGATATCCTATGATAAAATATCCAGCTATTCAATCTTTCTGACATCAGTTTCCACATCTGTAAAATGGTGTCTACATTACAGA
This sequence comes from Manis javanica, assembly GCF_040802235.1. NCBI lineage: Eukaryota > Metazoa > Chordata > Mammalia > Pholidota > Manidae > Manis > Manis javanica. Next base: position 20,156,242 of record NC_133174.1, on the reverse strand, counting down.
GCAGTTGTGGGAGTTGAAGTTGGTAGTCACAGAACATCTAATATAATATTTGCAAACTAATATCTCAATATATTGTATACATCATTTAAAAATATGTATGAATTTACAACTAAAATAAAGGTTATGTTTCAAACACAATGACTGCTCTAAGGAAGAGAAACATTATTGTCTGGCTATTAGTAGAACATTAAATTGTCTTACCTTCACTCACTTCACAAAATTTAATTTCATGTAATATTTAAAGCTTAAAATATGATTCCTTAATGTCCGGATTTAGAGTACTTTGACATTTTTATTTTGAGTATTCTAAAATTATACATTTAATTTGTACTTCCTCAAAGCATACTCATAAACCTCTTTCATACATCCACGTTAGTGAGGTAGAGCTAATATAACTTTAAAATAACACTTTAGTCATAGGTAAAGGAAAAATAAATTTCTCAAAAATATCCCATTAAGATAAGGGAAGAATAAAATCACTGAAATTGAAAATTCCTTCACATAACACTATGCTATCATGTATAATTAAAAACTAATTTGGGCTTTATAAGTGTGAAAACATATTCCATCCAGATGTAAGCTTCTTACAAAGAACTGGGTAAGATGAAATAGAATGCTTTGCTTTTTCTAATCATATGTCTGTATGTGCATGTTAGCATTGTTTAACTGGCCTTAATGTGGAAATGTTAATATGAGTCAATTGAGAAAACATTTACTGAACACCTCCTCCATGTGTGGCACTGTTAGGTTCTGACATAAAGGAGAAATAGTCCCTACCAGCAGGCAAATCACCACCTAATCAGGGACAGCCCATCAGAAAATCAATAACTTTAAGTGGAACAATAAGAAATTACTATGAAACACAAAAGAATGTTTACCATATTCTTATAGCAGTAATTATGAAAAAATTAATAAATGAAATTATATTTTGCCTGGAATTAAATGGGAGGTGGGTGCACAGCAGTGTAATCATGAGTAACAGCAAGGGCAAGAAAAAAAAGATTATAAAATCTAAGTAACAACAGTAAATTATATTTTAGGCCATTAAAATGTTCATATTACAAAAGATGGTGGCATTGAGAGGTAAGACAGAGGCTTCCTCCTAAAACTGTATATAATATGAAAATATAATTAAGACAACTAATCCTGAAAGAGCAACATGAAAGAAGGCTGCACCAGACTGTATACACCTGGAGAAAACAACAGGCCTCACAGAACAGGGTAATATACAAAAGCAGTGGCCCGGCCAGACCCAAGCCCTTCCCCCACTCCAGCTCACTGGCAGGAGGAAGAGAAACAGATGAGGGAATGGAGGCCTGGAACTGCTGAACACCTAGCCCTGGAGGTCTTCTCTGGGAGCACAAACCTACATTGCATTGTGCTCCATTGATTAGTGGGGTTAGAAAGCTAAGACAGGCAGAATGCCTGGAGAGACTGAGATTTCAGCCACCTGTGGAAAACAGGGATGCATATCCAGCTGCTCTGTGAGAAAAGAAAGGAGGGCAGTCTGAGAGACTTCCTAACAGCAAGAAGGCTGCTAAAGGGGCAAGGATTGCACAGAGTTTAATGCTCAGCAGAAAGGACAGGTAGACAAAATTGTCTGGGCACACTCTACCCAGCAGGTTACAAACTTTCAGGAGCTTCAGGTGCCCCATATACGTGGCTGGATACACAGCTCCAAGGCCTCCCACTGTGATACACAACCTGCTGCACCTTCCTCCTGGCCACCCCTCCCCTGGCTCACAAACTGGCATCCCCTACCTTGGCATCAGGCCAGCCAAAGTGAAGCCCAGCCTCAGCAACTACAATCGCAAAGCATAGAGGCTTACACATGTGTTTGGCCCACTGGTTCTGGCAGTGGAGATAGGCATAGCAGCCAGGAAGCAGAAGACAACTCTTTTCACTGCCCCAGGCACCAACACTGCTCCCCTACAACCCCCACCATTGCTCCAGGGGCTGAGCAGCTCTATAGAGTAGAGCTTTTGGAAACAAGATGGCACCACATAGAAATATGAAACATCAAAGAACCTGATTCAAAGCAAAATCCTACATACACCAGAAAAAGAGTCAAATGAAACCAATCTCATGAATCTTTCTGAAAGAGATTTCAAAATAAAAATCAGAAACATGCTCATGGAGGTACAGAAAAATATTCAAAAACTCAGAATCGAATTCTGTTTGGAGATCCAATTATTAACAAATACAATGGAGTGCTTTAAAAGCAGATAAGGTATGGTGGAGGAGACAATAAATAAAATAGAAATTAGAGAAGGGAAATACAAAGAAGCTGAAGCACAGAGAGAAAAAAGGATCCCTAAGAATGAAAGACTATTGAGGGAACTCTGTGACAAATCCAAATGGACCAATTCACCCAATAAGGTGAATACCTTATAGGGGTACCAGAAGAAGAAAGAGTAAAAGGGATAGTAACTGTCTTTAAGGAGGTAATTTCTGAAAACTTCCCCAATCTGGGGAAGGAGATTGTCTCTCAGGCCATGGAGGAGCACAGATCACCGAACACAAGGGACCCAAGGAAGACAACATCAATACATATAATAATTCAAATGGCAAAGATCAAGGATAAAGACAGACTATTAAAAGCAGCCAGACAGATAAAGAAGATTGCATAACAAAGGAAAACCCATCAGGCTATCATCAGACTTCTCAGCAGAAACCTTACAGGCCAGAAGGGAGTGGCATGATATATTTAATGCAATGAAGCAGAAGGGACTTGAACCAAGAATACTCTATCTAGCAAGATTATCTTTTAAATTTGAAGAAGGGATTAAACAATTTCCAGAAAAGCAAAAGCTGAGAGAATTTGCCTCCCACAAACTGTCTCTACAGTGTATTTTGGAGGGACTGCTATAGAAGGAAGTGTTCTTAAGGCTAAAACGCTATCACCAGGGGAAATAAAACCACAGTAAAGAAAGTAGAACAATTCATTCTGAATCAAATGCAACATTAAATCAGTTCTCCCCAAAGTCATTCATGGCATATAAAAAAAAGTACAGAATATGATACCTAATATATAAAGAATGGGAAAGGAAGAAAAAGAAGGAGGAAAAAAAATAAAAATGAACCTTTAGATTGTGTTTGTCATAGCATACTGAGTTAAGTTAGACTCTTAGATAGTACGGAAGGTAACCTTGAACCTTTGGTAACCACAAATCTAAAGCCTGCAATGGCAATAAGTACATACTTATCAATAATCATCCTAAGTGTAAATGGTCTGAATGCACCCATCAAAAGACATAGAGTCACTGAATGGATAAAAATAACAGATTCATCTTTATGATGCCTACAAAAACTCACTTCAAACCCAAAAAGGTACATAGACTAAAAGTGAAGGGATGGAAAAAGATATTTCATGCAACTAATAGGGAAAAAACAGCAGGAGTTGCAGTACTTGTATCACACAAAATAGACTTCAAAACAAAAAAGTCACAAGAGACAAGGAAGAACATTACATAGTAATAAAGGAGTCAATCTAAAAAGAAGGTATTACCATTATAAATATCTATGCACCCAACACAGGAGCACATAGGTATGTGAAACAAATATTAACAGAATTAAAAGGGGAAACAGAATGCAATGCATTCATTCTAGAAGACTTCAACACTCCACTCACTCCAAAGGACAGATCAACCAGACAGAAAATAAGTAAGGAGACAGAGGCACTGAACAACACATTAGAACAGACGGACCAAACAGACATCTACAGAACTCTACACCCAAAACCGGCAGAATACCCATTCTTCTCAAGTGCACATGGAACATTTTCAAGAATAGATCATATACTAGGCCAAGAAAAGAGCCTCAATAAATTCAAAAAGATTGAAATTGTACCAACTAATTTCCCAGACCACAAAAGTATGAACCTAGAACTAAATTACGCAAAGAATATGAATGATCCCACAAACACATGGAGGCTTCACAACATGCTCCTAAATAACCAATGGATCAATGACCAAATAAAAACAGAGACCAAGCAATATATGGTAACAAATGATAACAATAAATCAACGCCATAAAATCTTTGGGACACAGCAAAGGCCATGCAAAGAGGGAAGTATATTGCAATACAGGCTTACCTCAGTAAAGAAGAACAATCCCATATGAACAATCTAAACACACAATTAAAGAAACTGGACAAAGAAGAACAAATGAGGCCCAAAGTCAGTAGAAGGAGGGACATAATAAAGATTAGAGCAGAAATAAAAAGAATTGAGAAGAATAAAACAATAGAAAGAATCAATGAAAGCAAGAGCTCATTCATTGAGAAAATAAACAACATAGATAAACCCCTAGCCAGACTTATCAAGAAAAAAAGAGAGTCTACACACATAAACAGAATCAGAAATGAGAAAGGAAAATCACTACGGACATCACAGAAATACAAAGAATTATGAGAGAATACTATGAAAAATTTTATGCCAACAAACTGGATAACCTAGAAGAAATGGACAACTTTCTAGGAAAGTACAACATTCCAAGGTTGAACCAAGAAGAAATAGAAAATCTGAACAGACCAATTACCAGCAATGACATTGAATTGGTAATTAAAAACTACCTAAGAACAAAAGTCCTGGATCAGATGGCTTCACCGCTAAATTTTATCAAACATTTAGTGAAGGTCTAATACTCATCCTCCTTAAAGAAGTTTTCCAAAAAGTTGAAGCAGGAATACTTCAAAACTCATTCTATGAGGCCAGCATCACTCTAATACCAAAACCAGGCAAAGACACCACAAAAAATAAAATCACAGACCAATATCCCTGATGAACATAGATGCAAAAATACTCAACAAAATATTAGCAAACCGAATTCAAAAATATATCAAAAAGTTTATCCACTATGATCAAGTAGGATTTATTCCATGGAAGCAAAGATCATACAATATTAGAATATCCATCAATGTCATCCACCACATCAACAAAAGAAAGGACAAAAACCACATGATCATTTCCATAGATGCCAAAAAAGCATTCAACAAAATTCAGCATCCATTTATGATAAAATCTCTCAACAAAATGGATATAGAGGGCAAGTACCTCAACATAATAAAGGCCATATATGACAAACCCACAGTCAACATCATACTTAAAAACGAGAAGCTGAAAGCCTTTCCTCAAATATGGGGAAAGGACAAGGATGCCCACTCTCTCCACTTTTATTCAACATCATTCTGGAGGTCCTCCCCAAGATAGTCAGACAACACAAAGAAATTAAGGACATCCAGATTGGTAAAGAAGAAGTTACACTGTCCCTGTTTGCAGATGACATGATATTGTACAGAAAAAAACCTAAAAAACCCACCCCAAAACTACTAGATCTAATATCTGAATTCAGCAAAGTTGCAGGATACAAAATTAATACGTGGAATTCTCTGGCATTCCTATACACTAATGACGAACTAGCAGAAAGAGAAATCAGGAAAACAATTCCATTCACAATTGCATCAAAAAGAATAACATGCCTAGAAATAAACCTAACCAGGGAAGTGAACACCTATACTCTGAAAACTGCAAGACACTCATGAAAGAAATTAAAGAAGATACCAATAAATGAAAACACATTCTGTGCTCATGGATAGGAAGAATTAATATTGTGAAAATGGCCATCCTGCCTAAAGCAATCTACAGATTCAATGCAATTCCTATTAAAATACCAACAGCATTCTTCAATGAATGAGAGCAAATATTTCTAAAATCATATGTAACCACAAAAGACCCTGAATAGCCAAAGGCATCCTCAGAAGGAAGAATAAAGCTGGGGGGATTATGCTCCCCAACTTCAAGCTCTACTACAAAGCCATAATAATTTTGACAATTTGGTACTGACACAAGAACTGAACCATAGACCAGTGGAACAGACTATATGGAACCATATATGGTCAATTAATACACGATGAAGGAGCCATGGACATACAATGGGGAAATGACAGCCTCTTCAACAACTGGTTTTGACAAAACTGGACAGCTACATGCAAGAGAATGAAACTGGATTATTGTTTAACCCCATACACAGAAGTAAACTTGAAATGGATCAAAGACCTGAATGTAAGTCATGAAACCATAAAACTCTTAGAAGACAGCAAAGGCAAAAACTCCTGAATATAAACATAAGCAACTTCTACCTGAATGCATCTCCTTTAACAAGGGAAACAAAAGCAAAAATGAACATGTGGGACTACATTAAACTAAAAACTTTCTGTATGACAGAGGACACCATCAACAGAACAAAAAGGCATCCTACAGTATGGTAGAATATATTTGTAAATGATATATCCAACAAGGGGTTAACATTCAAAATATATAAAGGACTCACACACCTCTACACCCAAAAAGCAAATAAACCGATTAAAAATGGGCAGAGTGTATGAGGAGACAATTCTCCAAAGAAGAAATTCAGATGACCAACAGACACATGAAAAGATGCTCCACATCACTAATCATCAGGGAAATGCAAATTAAAACCACAATGAGATATTACCTCACACCAGTCAGGATGGCCAGCATCAAAAAGACTAAGAACAACAAATGCTGGTGAGGATGTGGAGAAAGGGGAACCCTCCTACACTGCCGGTGGGACTGTAAGCCAGTTCAATCACTGTGGAAAGCAATATGGAGGTTCCTCAAAAAACTAAAAATGGAAATACCATTTGACCTGGGGATCCAACTTCTTGGAATTTACCCAAAGAATACAAGTTCTCAAATTCAAAAACACATATGCACCCCTATGTTTATCGCAGCACTATTTACAATAGCCAAGAAATGGGAACAACTTAAATGTCCATCAGTAGATGAATGGATAAAGAAGAGGTGGTACATATACACAATGGAATACTATTCAGCCATAAGAAAGAAACAAATCCTACCATTTGCACAACATGGATGGAGCTGGAGGGTATCATGCTCAGTGAAATAAGCCAGACTGAGGAAGACAAGTGCCAAATGATTTCCCTCATTTGTGGAGTATAACAATGAAGCAAAACTGAAAGAGCAGAACAGCAGCAGACTCACAGACTCCAAGAAGGGACTAGCGGTTACCAAAGGAGGGGTGGGGGTGCGGGTCGGGGAGGGTGTGTGGGGATGGAGGGAGAAGGGAATTGAGGGGTACTATGTTTAGTACACATGGTGTGGGAGTTAATGGGAAGAGAGTGTAGCAAAGAAAAGGCAAATGGTGAATGTGTGGCATCTTACTACACTGATGGACAGTGACTCCAATGGGGTATGGGGGAGGGGACCTGATAATATGGTGAATGTAGTAACCAGATTGTTTTTCATGTGAAACCTTCATAATGGTGTATATCAAAAATACCTTAATAAGAAAAAAGTAGCCAGTATAAAAAATGTTCATATTACCTATTGATTAAAACCATGTACTTACAGTAGCTATTTTATAGAATATGAAAAATATTCCAATTATTAAAATGTATTAAATAATTTCTAAAAATTTTGATTTTGATTTAGCAAAATTATTTTAATAGTTTTACAAAGTGTTGATTTGGCCATATGTTGCAAGTGAGGGGAACAAACCTGGGGGAAACTAATACTTTCTAATAGAATACTTTTTTAATAGGATTTTGTCATCTCCATATTCTTCTAGTTGTATGGTTCAGTGGGTGATTTAACACCTGTGTAGATAAGTGATGTTAAAAAAATTGTGTGATCCTATCAAGCTTTTGTAAATGGTACAATATATGTATTTTCAAAGTCTTTTCTCACCAATAAAAAACAGAAAGAAAGAAAGAATAGATTGTATATTGAGTGCCGATAGGAAACTCTTTTAACAAAATTACCTGTTCTGGGCTTTGGTATAAAATTGAGAACTGCTCGCCTAACTTGTTGGAATTAGGCCATGACATGCAACAGCTCCTGGTGGCTGAGAAGATGCTAGGAAAGTAACAAAAACTTTATAGAATATAGGATTTTGGAAATATGTATCCTAGGGCTTTCGGCATTGTAGTTACATAGAGACAACTATTGTACATAATGTGAATGTAGGCTTTGTCTAATGATGTCATTCTCTCCCTCCCTCTCCTCCTCTTTTCTCCTGAGAGTTATGTATCAGATCATTACCTAGAACACTAACTCATGGGCTTTTCCCACACCCACAAACCCACCCCTTGGAGATGGGTTGTACTGAGAGGCATTTTGGTGATCGATGATTATGGACTCACAGGATATCATTCTGGAAACATAGTTACTTGATAATTTCTTAACCCAAACCTAAAATAGCTCTTAGGAAAAACTAGGTCAATCTAAATAGATCAATTACTACTGTCATAAGATTAAGAAAATACTATCATCAAAGTAATCTAGAAGAAAAAGCACTGTACTAAGCACTTTAAATATATTGTTTAATCTAACATGCAAAAAATATAGGCATGTAAAAACACACACATACACACACATTTTCAAACCACACCAAGGTGTTGCTTTTGAAGTGTACACATTTATTATGTTGTCTTCCTGAATAAATAACTGGAAAATATCAAAACTATTTGGCTTAAGAGACTGAGTTCTTCCAAATGTGGATGCTGAGTGTAAGCCAACTCTATTAATTTCATTAGAAGATCCAAATGCAAGCATCTGAATGTGCTCATATTAACAAGAATCATCTTTCTATTTAAAATAGCTCAAATATTAGTTTACAACATTATACATGTTATAATACAACATTATTATCACCAATCTATTTTATCTAAGCCAATGAACAAACATTAGCATTCACAAATTGTCTTCATCTTTCAAACTGTGGCAGATAATGTCTGTCATCTTTTACTTGTCTGTGGACATACTATACTAGAATGTGTACTGCAGGGATTGTGTACCATGAACTACATTTTCCAAGCCCATTTGTTAATTATTGGGTGATAATTCTCTCTGGGTTTCTCATATTTCTGCATGTTTTGCAAGCAAGGCCCTAAGTACCCTGTTTTACCGATTGTCTTTTTAAGGTTATTTGTATAGCAAAAGCCATGAAAGATAAAGGCTAAAGCTGTTCTAAGAGGAATATGCATCCTTGTAAAAATAACTTCAATGTGAAGCTGATTGTACAGTACAGTTAGAAAAATTTGAATTAGTCAAATTATTAAGTAAAATGTAATAATATACATCTTCAACAGTATTTTAATGGAGATTCAACTAGCTATTGTATTCCAGCTAAATTAAACATCCTTTGTGGTTTTTATATTAAAATTTTACATATCTACTTTTATGCATGGTGTTCAAAGTTTAATTTGGCAGAGTTGTATTTTATTTAGCAGTAAATTAAAGCAAAAAGAATATGGAGTAAGAAGCATAAGACCTGGGATACATTCTGCCTTTTTATATTCTATTCAAATGCCTAATCAAAATTACCTCACATTTGATGTCTTCTGTCCCATAAAATTGTCAATAATAAGAATCTACTCTAACCACTTTTACCTCATGTCATTGTGGTATGGATTCAATGAAATAAAGTAAGTGATATATTTTCCACAATGTATGCCTTTCTATAAAAAATAATTATTTATGTATATTTTGCTTTATTACAAAATGGATTTGATGCAGCTTATAACCTTAGCAGACTGAATTGATGCAATTTCCCCTCGATTCCTATCTACCTCCACCACTAGCAGTTAAAAGCACATAAAAATGTGGATGAAGTATATGCAAAAAAATATAAATAGTTTTACAATTTAAGCCAATCTGAAAAATTTTTTAAAAAGTCTACTTCCAAAGTATCAGCAAAGAGTAAGGAACAAAAAAACAATAGTAAGAGAGTGATCTCAAGCTACAGAGGTTAAAATAATTAGTTTTTGAACCTGAAGACAGAAGTGTAAAATAAATCTCTTCAAAGCAGCAAGGTCTTGGAAACATACTACAGCACGAATAAATCTCAAAAGCATTATGCTAAGTGAAAAAACACAACTTAAAAGGTTACATACTAGGACCCTCATTACAGATAGGCTGGAATAGACTCATTTCTCCCTGTTTCTTCCTGAAAAGTACAACTAAAAACAGTGGACAAATTATAACAATCGTAAAGGACTCTGAAAGGTGGAAAGAAGAGGGCAGACTGGCTGGGGAATCCCTGGTCTTGAGGAATGACATGACAGCAAGTTCTCTGTTTTTTTTTCTTTTAATTCATTTTTTTCAAATATTCTATATATTCTTACTGGGCACTGGATTATTCTGTAATGTGGAACACCAAACAGGCACATACCACAAAAGAAGCTTAAAGAAAAGCTTGATTTCTTAGACAAAAAAATGAGGAAAGGGGCAGCCCAGGATAACAGAAACTTTTACAAATACTTGTCTGACTCCACAAACCCCACAGATGTCCCAGCTCCCCGCTGCTGTGGGGCCAGTGGAGATGGAGTAGTGAGTCTGGACTTCACATTCCTCTGATGGTGGCAGGCAGAGCCCCTCAGCTTCTCAATTGGAGAGTTGGAGAATTTCAGAAAGGAAGACGCAGGAGAAAGGGGTTATTTAAACTTGTATAGGAAGCCTTGAGCAACCCACATGAGAGACTGACCCAAATTATCACACCAGAGGATTCAAGAACTGAACTATAGTGTGGAATAACACTTGGTTTTTCAGAGTGGTATCTGAGTCATATACTTCATAGAGTAGACTGGACTAGCATGGCAGAGTCTCTGAAAATTAAATTGCCCTTGAATCTACAGCCCTCAAACGTAGGCCGGGGCCTACACGCTAAAGTTTAACAGGGGGACTGCCTGCTAAAATTGAAGATTTAAATAGGATCCAGAATGTCCTAATATAATAGTCCAAATATTCGGGGTTTAATTGAAAATCTCTCATCATACCAAGAACCGGTAAGACTGCAACCTGAATGAGAAAGGATAATCAAGAGATACCAGTGCCAAGATGGTGCACATGTTGGAATTATCTAACAAGAATTTTAAAGAACCTATCATAAAAATGCTCCAATGAGCAATGCTTAAAATGAATGAAACAAAGAAAATATCAACAGAGAAACAGAAGCTGTATAAAAGAGCCAAATGAATGGCCCAACCCAGGGAAGAGTTAGTAACCTGAGATATAATAGACATTTAGCATATTACAAAACCATGAAAAACTATGCCAATACATGCGACTTCTAAGAATGTTAAAAATGAAAAATTGTATATAAAAGTATAGCTTAGAAATATGATTTAAAAAGAGTAACTCAATCACTTACCAACTTTACATTTCCCTGTATGGCCCCGGAATATGACTGGTTAGCCAGAGACGGGTAAGATTCCTCAAGGGAGGAACAACCTAAGACAGGCACAGTTGCAGGGGGGCCATCAGGTGAGAAATTGGGGATCAACAGAGGTGAGGTTTAGAACCTCACACCCCCCCCCCGTTCTGAGAGAAATCTTCTGCATCCGTGGATGTTTTATTGCCCGTGTCTAGCTTGGATTAACACATAGTCTACAGGCACACACCTGATCATCTACATTTGCTCTCTTACAACACTAAACTATGTTTTCTACCTTTATCTTGCATCTACCTACCACTTCAGCATTTTATTAAAAATAATAATAAAGAGAGAAATGTGGTATCCACCTATAAATCAAGTATAAAAATCAAACAAATATTCATATTTGAACTGATTGTTTATAGTTCATAATGTGTGATCAAAATCGAAAGTTTCTGTGATGACTGCCCTTGTACTGTTCACCATGTAACATATTCACTATGTAAGAATTTGGTCTCCATGTAAGAACTTGTTCGTTATGCTTCAGAAGATGGGAGACCGACAAAAATTAGGCTTGGGGTGGATTAATGATTGTTCATTGAGCATTGACTCCCCTATACAGAATTTTATTGTTGTTAACAACCATTTGATCAATAAATATGAGAGATGCCCTCTCAAAAAAAAAAAAAAAGTACAGACTTCCAATTGTAAAATAAATAAGTAACCGGGATGTAATGTATAGCATAAGGAATATAGTCAAAATATTGTAACAACTTTTTGTATGTGATAGCTGGTAGCTAGATTTATCATGTATATAAATGTTGAATCACTGTGTTGTACACCTGAAACTAATGTAATACTGTGTGTCAATTACCCCTCAATAAAAAATAATTATCTACAAAAAAAAAGGAGTAACTCAATAAGGATAGAAAATACTTAAAAGTGAATCACTCAAAATGAACCATTCAAGAAGCACAAAATCTCAATCATAATATAAATTAGTCAGAGGATGAAAGTAGAGCAGAGAAAATAGTCAGTAGTTCTGTAACATCCTTCTGTGTTGACAGTAACTGCACTAGTTGGGATGAGGATTTAATGTATATAATTGTTGAATCACTATGTTGTAGACTTGGAACCAATATAATTCTGTGTATCAACTGTACTTCCATTGTCTATTTGATATGTGAAAAGGTTTCTCACTAATTATCTTTGTATTTCCGTTGTTCACAGTTGGATTGATTGTGTTTTTCATGCATTAATTGACCATAGGAATATATTCTTTGATGGGGTATTTTATATAGCTTTTTCCATTTTTCCTATCTAACTATAGGACTTTGATTTTATTAAAGAGCATTTTAAATACTGAGGGCTAAAATATTAGGTTATCATATACTTTGGAAATGTTTCATTGTATATCTCTTCATATCTATGTTGATTGTATTTTTCACACATTTATTGATTGTAAGAATGTATTCTTCATGGGTTACCTTATATGACTTTTGTCATTTTTCCTATTCAAGTATAGATCTTTCATTTTTTAAGGAACATTTTATATATTGAGGACAAATATAACTTATCAAATATTCTGCAGTAGTTTTATCAAGTTGTTGCTTATTTTAAATATATTCATATATGACATGCTTAAAATGGAAAAGAAGGTGTACTTTAATGTAGAATAAAGTCTAATCATAAAAATCTTTAAAAGCATGAGCCATTCAAATAAAGCACTGAGATTATATAATTTTATTAGTTATTCCAGGGGACACAACCTCTGTCTTATACCAGGTGATTGAGGAAATAGATGAAAAACATCACTATTGTTAGGTAAAATTTTTCTTAAGTTTTTAACTGAAATTTCATTTAAAGCACAACCAGAACTAATTTATTTCTAAATAACAAAATGCTAAACTCAACCATTAAAAAATTTTCTAACACCAAAATATATTTTAACCATGAGCAATATGTTGTACTAAGTGACCAAATTGTTTATCTTTCTATAGACTGGCTTCCTATTAGCTAGTTAAATGGTGCAGACATCGAACTGATGATTTTGGTTTAGGAATAGTTCATCAGAAACCAGTATTCTGACTGTAATTAGAGAGTGGGTGCAGTTTTCTGTTGCCACCTACATATATATGACAACAAAGTATACACATATATGACAACAGAATCATCTTTCCAGACTATGAGAACAGAGTATTCACCCTTCTATTTCCAATACCAGAAGCAGAAGAAAATGAGAATATAGAAGCACATAGATAGTTTATTCAAAAACTGTTATAAAATTTTAAAAACGTAATTATAAGAGATATGAGGTGGGTGAGAATAGAACACACACCCGTTCACTTTACAGGACATTATTATCTGTTCCACCAGAGAACAATACCCAACTAATTAAGCCTTCCCTAATAGTCACATTAAGACACAGGTTCTAATCATCACTAACTGAAGATCTATATTGAGTCCTTCATTACTGTTTTACTTAAAACCAATTCCTGCTATTGGAAGGATATGCCAGGGAAGTATCAGTAAAAATGTCACTCTTAGTAGAAATATAAATTGCTCTTGCCTTTCTGAAGGCAAATGGACAGCATATATTGAAATCTAAATGTATATACAGTTTGATCCAGTTCTTATTTTGTTTAAAACTGGGGACTACAGAGTAGTTGCTAAGAACATTGATCCTGGTGCTGGACAGGATGTGTGGAAATCCCAGATCTGCACTTGGCTGTGTGAACTTAGATAAGTCTCTTTTTATTTACAGTGCAATGAGGAAATAATACCTCTCTCCCATAACGCAGTATTTGGCACGTAATACTGTCTTAAGGAAATCATTGTACAAGTGCATCAAGAGTCTTCCTAACAGCATTTTTTTTCTAAAATCTTTAAACAAGCTACTTAAATGACAAGCATAGAAGTTGCTGAACACTTGCATTTATAGGTTTTGGCTCACTGTATCCCTCTGTGTAAATGAGATATATTTCACACTACAGAATGACGACTTCAATAAAAATTATTAAGTGAGAAAAATTGCAGATTGATACATACCTAATTAATTTGCCTATAAACTATTTAAAAAATTTTTCTTACCCCAATTTTAATAACTGTATATAAATCACTAGAAAGGGATCTCAAGGTATAAATACCAAATTGATAGTAGTAGTTACTTTGGGGACAGGACAAGAATTTTGGTAAGACTAGGAGGGTTTTTTCTTTTGTATGTGAAGTTTTAGTTTTTAAGAGATGCACACATGTCACTCATTTAATTTTTAAAAATGAGTAATAGCACAAATTGCATAAGTTGTTTTCACAATGTGGTGAAGTAAAGAAATATTCACCAGAGACAATCAACATTGCATTTCAGGAATAAATTTTGAATATGTATTTAAGTGGTATGCTTACCTTTTAAGGCAATAGGCCTATGCTTTGTGATGAATAAACTAATAGATTTTTAGAAAATAAGACAAATTACCCTTTTGGCCAAAACAACCAGGAAATTATCCATACATAGAGTCAATAAGCACCCTCAGAATTTGAGGAATAAAAATTCCAGCCTGAATACTTTATAAGTTTGAGCTTTTACATCAGGTATGTTACACAAAAGAACATTTCATTGGCCCAGGCAGAAGAAGCCTTTGGTATATAAAGTTCAAAGTATCAGTTTTCATTTACTAAATTTATTTTGCCAATATATGAGAAGTCGGCAATTTAGATCTGGGATCCTAAGTGGCCTCATTCACCAGAGTCACATGACTGATAACTAGACCCCAAACATCTCATTGCTGGGCTTAGTGGTCAATGTTTAGGGACTGAAAAACAATTAAATGGGATACAAATAATAAAATTTAAAGGACTATTTTAAAAAGATCAAGTATCTTAGAATGTATCAATTGCCACAAACAGGATAATAGAAAGATTGAAATAAATGTCTTCCAATTTGCCATCTATTTAACTCAAAGTAAAACCTGAAGAAATGATTGAGTAGAAACCATGTGACTGTGAACAAATACAGTGCTGAGAATTTCTTTCTTATTTTCAGAATTAGATGATAAAATATTCCCATTTTTCATCACTTTTCTTTTCCCAATATATTTTAAAATGAATCCAAAAATATCACAATGTAATGAGATTCTGATATTCTTAAAGCTCCATCTTGATCAGATTAAAATAATAAGGCCCATGCACTACAAAGCTTATGGTAAACGCTTAATATGTAATATATTTTTTAAAAGCACAGTAAGCCATAAAACAGGTGTAAGCAAGTATAACAGAGTTCTGCTTTTTCCTTTGATGACAGAGTTGTTTTACTGAAAATTCTTTTTTGTTATTAAAGTATCATTGACACACAATCTTCTGAAGGTTTCACATGAACAACACTGTGGTTTCAACATTCACCCATATGATCAAGTCCTCACCATGACCCCACTGCACTCACTATCAGCGTAATAAGATGCCAAAGAGTCATTACTTGCCCTCTCCATGCTGTACTGCCTTCCTGCAGACCTATCTATATTGTAATTGAGAATTATAGTACATCTTAATCCCCTTCTCCTCCCCATTCACCCTCCCTAACCCCTTGCTCCGCTTTGGTAACCACTAATCCCTTCTCAGAATCTATGAGTCTGCTGCTATCTTGTTCCTTCAGTTTTGTTTTGCTTTTATACTCGACAAATAAGTGAAATCTTTGGTACTTGTCTTTCTCTGCCTGGCTTATTTCACTGAGCATAATACCCTCTACTCCATCCATGTTGTTGTAAATTGTAGCATTTGTTTTCTTTTTATGGTTGAATAATAGTCCATTCTGTATATGTATCACATATTCTTTATCCACTCATCTATCGATGGACACTTAGGTTGTTGTCCGTAGAATTAACCTTGCAAGAAGTGTTAAAAGAAGTCCTTCAAAAAGAAGGAAAATGATATAGAATCCATATAAGAAAAGAAGAGCATTCAGAGAAGAGATAACTGAAGGCAAAACACTTATTTTACTTATTCTTACTTGATCTATAAGATATCAATTTATTCAAAATAATAAAAATGTAATCGATGATTATGGCTTATGCATAACTGAAATGAAAGACAGAAATGATAGAAGGGACAGGAGGGAGGAATTATGATTACATTGTAATTATAAGCTATTTGTACTATCAGTAAATTGGTCAGGTGAACTTGCATTAGTTGTAAATGTATATTGCAAACACTAGTGCAACCACTGCAAAAGGGGGAAAAATAAATAATTGATATAAGGAGAGAAAATGGAATCACATAAAATGCTCAACTTTTTTTCCTAGTTTTATTAAAATATGAATGACAAATAAACATTGTATATACTTAAGGTGTGCAATGAAATGTTTTTCATACATATATATTGTGAAATGATTCCTCCAGTCAAGCTACTTAACCTAAAAACCACAAAAGACAGAAAAAGTATGTAAGAAATTTTTAAAAGATTAGCAAATAGAAAACAGTAACAAATATGATAGATATTAATCCAAGGCTATCAAAAATTAGTTTGGATATCAATAGTATGAAAACAAAAGATTATCAGCATGGATCAAAAAATAAATCTCATCTATATGTTATTTATAAGAAACCCACTCTAAATATAAAGACACCTATAGGTTAAAAGTAAAAGGATGGAAAAATATATACCAGGCTAACATTAACCAAAAGAAAGTAAAAGTAACCGTAGTCAATCACAGTTCAGAGCAAAGAAAGTAGTAAGGGATAAAGAAGGGCATTACATAATGAAAAGGGGTCAAATCTCTGAGAAGACATAGCAACGCACCTACCAAGAGCATCGGAACATGTGAGGCAAAAATTGATAGAACCGTAAGAGGAGACAGATGAAGCCACCATTAGAGTTGGAGACTTATATTCCCCTCAATCAGAAATGGACAGATACAACAGGTAGAAAATCAGTAAGAACATAGTCGAACTCATCAACATCGTCAATCAACTGAATCTGATTGACATCTACAGACTACTTCTTACAACTGCAGAATATACTTTGCTTCAAGCTCACTTGGAGCATTCACCAAGATCCACTACATTCTGGGCCAAAAAACACATCTTAAATATAAATAGAAATCATAGAATATCTGTCTCAGACAATAATGGAATTAAACTAGAAATCAGCAAAAGAAAGATAACTGGAAAATCCCCAAAACTTGGAGATTAAATAAAACACTCCAAAACTATGAGTAGAAGAAGAAATCTCAACAGAAATTTAAAAAAATATTTGGAACTAAATGAAATAAAAATACAACTTTTTTATTGCAAAATAAAAATTGTGAAAGTTTTTGGGTGACATACGTAGCACAATTACTTGGTAAACAGTGTTCAAATGCAATGGAAAAGGGCACAGAAAGTTGCCTTACCTCTACCAGTGGAAGTTTTCTAGTTTATACAGAGTTCAGAAGTTATTTTGCACTACAAGCTTAAGTCTCTCACCTCTGAGACACACTAAATGAAGATCCTCACTCCCTCAGCCTTACCTTACATAGCTAAACTTAACTGCAGTTTCACTAAAGAACTTGCATTTCCTCAAGCAGACCTGGAGCATGTATACTGTACTGTCACTTCACTGTAGTCATCTGGACCCCAACACCCTCACTCTTTCTTTTTAATTGTCCCTCTGGGTTACCATAGTATCTCAACATCGTCCTCATAAGATTACTGCTCCCACACACAGAAATCCTAATGCCTCCAGCAATAGCACAGACTATTGGAAAGAGCATATGTCCAATTAATTTAAAGGGAATAAATGAGCAAATGAGCATATTATCTAATTATTAATATTGAATTTCTCCATAATTCTTAAGTAAGCTAAGCAAATCCAGGTATGCCATTTAATTTTACTGTACTACAGACTGAAAAAGATAAGGAAAAGAGGAATCGACAGTCTTTTCATTTTGTTCTGCTCTGTTTTTTGATCACAACAATTTTACTAGTGAGTTATTCCACCTTTCCAAAGTTAAACCCTCTGACAGTGCCATGTTATCTTGTTCTGGATCAAAAATAAGTGGGAAGGTTTCCCAATTTAATTCACAATGTTTAAAAACGCCTACTTGTAAACTCGACGCCCATTAATAAATATGTAAAGGTGATTCATAAACTTATAATGAGAAGATATTTAAACCACCTATTAGAAGGAACAACATTTTAAAAATAAGAGAGAGAAAGGAAGATCTCCAAATTACCACATAGACAAACATAAAGACGCTGTATATCCGCCGTGGGGGAAGGGCCCACCGGGTGGCCGGGATGCTCTAAGTCTGGGAAGAGCAGGTGACATTGGCTGTCTGCTGCACTGAGAACAGAGTGCAGCCTTCAGAAGCAGCCACAGGGAAGAGCTGGCCGGCCAGTCAGCTTCTGGGGTTCGAAGGTAGGCACACTGGGGAAATGCTAAGGAAAAGGCGCTGTAATGATGGAAAGAGCTGCAGCTTGGCAATGTACCAGCTCCTGGGCAGAGTTCACTCTCAGTAAGATCCCAGGAAAATAGAACCCGAGGACGATCTCCACATTTTGATTTGTTCTCAGATTTGCCATCCCCTTCAATAGGCCTCCTTTCAGTACTTTGGCTACAAGTGCCTTCTTATTGCCTGAGATACGTTTTGGAACAGCGGAAACAGAAGTGATTTTAGAGACCAGAGGTCTGCCTCGGGGTGAGAGGCAGTGAACAGTGTGGCCGCTAGACAAACTCAGACCAGGGGTCTAATCCCAGCTCTGCTACTAACCAGTCTTGTAAAGTTGAGAAAACTGCAAGTTGCTCATCTTCCAGGTGGGTGTGGTAAGCCCTATTTTAGAGTACTGTTGCAATGTGTACAGTATATATAAACCACATGGGAGATGACCAGCAAATACTCCCTAACATTTAAAGAATGGCACTTCATATTATTATTTTGATCCTAGATCATACCACCCACCTCCCTTGGAATGTTTTTTTAATCCAGGAATTGTCAGTGAACGTGCAATATTCTTGCACAAAGAATACTGAATCAACCAAAAACTCTCCCTAACTAGTAAAACGAAGTAATTTTTCCCTTTAGAGCATCTGTCACTTAATTCAGGTGTGGAATTTTTTCCCCAGCTGGATACAAATAAGACTCCTAGAATTTGTGTCAATGTACAAGTCCTCCCATCCCCCCAGACACCCTTGCTTCCCGATGACCTCTATTTATATTTGCTCCCCGCTCCATGAAGGTAGCACTCCCTTGGAGCTTGCCAAATTACATTTGAGATATTCTAATTAAAATGCCCTTTTAATGGAGCAGGCTCTGGCTTTCCCAGCTCTGGGCAAATAGTGCCAGCACAGAGGCCACTTGGCATCTCGCCTCACGGGAGTATCTCCCTTATGTCTCAGAAACTCCCTGTAGATAATGTGCACAAACACCTGGTTTGCCCGTGAACACTGTGTTCCTCCGCACTGGAGCAAGGGCAATGGACACCCTCCTTTCTTGCCCTAGGTGGCGATTTCTTTGTGGTTTACCCACAATCCCAAAGCAATCAAAGCTGCAGTTTTCCACTGTAGACTGAATGTTTGTATCCCTCACCAAAATTGGTATGTTGGTGCCCTAACCCCCAGTGTGATGGTATTTGGGAGGTAACTAGGTTTAGGTGAGGGAATGAAAATGGGGTGCCCGTGATACAGTTAGTGCTCTTGTAAGAGTAGCAAGAGAGGCCAGAAGCCCCTCTCTCTGTGCTGTGTGTGGACACACGGAGAAGGTGGACGCTGCAAGCCAGGAAGAAAAGTCTCACCAGAAACTGAGTCCATTGTCACATTCGATTGTGGACTTCCCAGTGTCTGTCGCTGTTAAAGCATAAATGCCAGTTGTCTAAGTCACCCAATCCTTTGTATTTTGTAATAGTAACCCAAGGAGACAAATGGGGTTCTGTTTAACTCCAAAGCATAGCGCCGGAAGGTGGGCATCTACTCACCAGTTCTGCAACTTGAACTAGCTCACCACACAGTGTAAGGTAAAATTATATCCTACCGAGGACTTGCAGTTTCCGACAGTCCCGAACTGCCTTGCTCCAGAAATTCCCACTTAACTGCTTTCATAAGGAATACCCTCTTCTTTTTACTTTACCTGTAGGTCATTGAGGGTATTTCAACATCTTAACTTGGATGCATGCAGCTCAAAAGCTCTAAAATTCTGTGAGTAGAGGCTGGATTTTCTTTATCTTAGCATGCCCAATAGTAAGAGAGTCTTCTAAAGAGCAGATACTCAGTGTATGGTGAATAAAAGAACCAGTCAACATGACATCTAATTAATTAAGATTTATTTTCTTCTTTACTGAATAAGCTATGAAAAGCAGAGTATAGATCACTTTATTTTATTAAACTAAAGACTAAAATGAACAGGTAAACTAACATTGCTCATGTTTACTTTTTTTCTATCCCATTACCCCAACCATTTTCCTATGGGATTCTTTTGCATTTCTAAGAATATAAGCCTAATTGTGACGTGACGTTGTATTTGGTCTGGAGGACCAAATTCTCAGACTTCAGTAGAGGTGGGGAGACCCTTTTGGGCACAGCCAGTGGTGCCAAGGTTGGCTGCAGCTCTGACTTGGGCTTTTTCTTCCTCATCTTGCACAGCTTTTTCAAAAAACATTGGGAAGACACTGGGAAATTCTTTCCTGCTGTTTGCTATAAATTCCAGGATTTTCATCCTGCTGGTTTCAGCGTGGGCTTTGGGGCCCCACAGGATCTCATAGCGAGGGGGATCACTGCCAGCCACCTGGCGGTACTCCAGGTACTTGAGTCTCACCAAAGTTTGGGTGATGAGCTTCTTGGGTTCCCCGAAGAAGAAGTGCCTCCTCCCAGGATATACTCTCAGGTTCCTCAGGTATTTCCACATATCTTCCTCAGGAGCACAGTCGTTGTGCAAGAGGATGATGCCCAGAATACGCATCACGAGACCAGTCTTTGGATAGCCCCTGCCAGGACGCACCCTCCCATTGTTGGGGAGTTTCAATTTGCTGACCAAGTCATACGATAGTCTAGGTGAGTCACCTTCCTTCAAGTCAAGAGCAAAGAATACCTCAATGCGCTTAGCGGTTTTCTTGAGGATCTCAGAAAATTGGGATTCATTCTCTTTGCCAATCATCTTCAGCATGTCTTCCTTCAGGATGGGCTGCTTCAGTTTATACCTCTGCACAATGAAGTGCTCCAACAGGTCAATAACATTACTGACGTAATAAACTTTGCGTGAGCCTTCAGTGTCGTGTGGGACCTCAGCAGTCCTTGGCATATCCTGATCTTCGTCGTCGGAAGCTTCATCAGATGTAGTGTGAGTAGATGCCGTGGTGCCAGGTGGTGCTTCCTGAGGCTGCTGGCCAGTGCTACGTGGCTCAACATCAGGCAGACTCTGGAGAAGATCTTCACACTGAGGAAACGAGGAGGGAGTGGGCTCTGCTGCTGCTGCTGCTGCGGTGGCCTGAGCATGCCCACGACTCTGGGTCTCACCCTGGGCCTGCTGCTGTGTCTGGCGGCCCTGGCGCTTGCTCTTCCGACGCCGAGGCATAATGACTCTCTGGTCAAGGACAGCAGGCAGAAGTCTGGGCAGGCTGTGAGCAGGTAAGGATACGTGGGGGAGGGAAGATGCGAGGATGTGAGCCCCTTCAGCTGGGAGATCACCGTGGCTCTAACCAAGGCCACCTCTGCAAGTTTCCACGGGGCTCTACTCTAGGTCCCCACAGGGCTCCTGTTCTGGTCATCCTGTTCCCTGAGAACCTCAAAGAGGACCTCGGAGGAAACCTGAGATGAGAGCTTGCTAGCTCCATCTGGGGTACACTGGGGTGACAGCAGAGGCTGCCAGTGGGGAGCCTCTGTTCTTGGGTGTGGGGGTGTTTTCAGTTCACAATAAGAGTGTAATGTCAGCTATTGGCAAGTCCTAGGCCCCCTCTATTCTGCTATTGTAAAGGTGCCCCAACGCCAACACCTCCCGGAGAACCAAGAGGAGCAAAAGAAGGGGTCCCTTAGCCCCTATCCCAGTCGGGGGACACCCACCTGAGAGTTAGGTGGAGCACTCTCCTTCAAGAGCCGCTCGGGTCCGCAGTTCTCGTGTAGGGTGCTTGGTCTGGCGGTACTTCCTGGTACACCTCCCGTTGGCCGACTGCTGGCAGCACCCTCACACAAAGTACCGTTTTTCCCTTAGATTTAATGTAAATAAGTGAAGTTGAGCCTCAGCCTGACAGCCCTGACCTGAGCCTTCACGTTCTGAGTGCAGAGGTGGGGCTCAGAATGTTTTGTGATCTGTTCAATGGTGGACTGTCCCTCAGTCTTTCCCCGAGGCATAGCTTGGGACTCATCACCTCCTGAGAACCCCCAGGAGGATATGTGAGTCGTGGCCTGCCCCTAGACCCTCCCGCCCATGGTCTCCAGGGCTGAGAACAGGGGATGGATTCCGTGTACCCTCATTTTGTGTGTTCTCCTCACACATCATGGTCCTCACCTAAACTCATAGAAAGGCCTGAAATCCTCCAGTTTCAGAGGACAAACCTTCCACTTTAAACACAGTCCCCCCACCACCCGGGCCACCACCTTGCCCCAACACCCGGCTGGCCACCACACCACCCAGCCCACTGCTGTGGGCCACCCCCCCACCCCCCTACCCTGCTGGCCGCCACGGAGCTCCCCTGCTCCCAGCCCCTGCCATGTCCCTCACACCCCCACCACACTGTCCCCAGCCCCCTGCGGTGACCCATACCGCTGCCGTGCCCCACTACCCCTGTGCCCGCTGCAGCACCGTGCCAACCACCCACAACGCCCCAGCCTGCCACAGCGCCATGCCACCCCCAGCACTACGCTGCCTGCCGGCCCACACCCCCCCCCACCCAACTACTGCCGGGACCCACCCCACTCCCCACCACGCACCCCTTCTCCATCCCCCAGCCGGCTGCTGTGCCCCCACACAACACCCCCTCCTGGGCCACGCGTCACACACGACCCCCCGGCACTCCCACAGCCCCTGGCTCGCTGCTGCCCTGCCCCTCCTCTACACGGCCCACCGGGTTGGGGGGGGGGTCTGGGTCGGAGAGGAAGGTGGGCGGGATTTGGTGAAACTTTGAGCCTATGTTTCCTCACCTACACCCTTGTTGGCGTCTTCTCTCCCTCTGCTGCCCTGGGGCTGCCCCCTTAAACTACGGCCCTTCCTCACCTTCCCGAGACCCTCTAGGCAGAACTCTCCCTCCGCCTGATGAGCTTCCCAGGACAGCACTACGACTGGCACAAGGAGCCGCCTCCACCACTCTTGTGGAGTGAGGGGTTCTCTCATCCTTTGTTCAGGCCCTTCCCCGTAACTCCTGGTAGGGTTTGGGACTTCACTTGCCTGTTGTGTGGTTTCCCGCTTCACGCAAACTTGTGTTCCTCAGGCGCCTGAGAAGTCAGAGACCGTTACTCTCCCAGTGAGCAACAACGGGGTCTCTCTCTCAAGGCTCAGAGCAGGGGCGGGATCTCTGCTGCCCCGGATGTTCTGGGGAGCTACTCTCCCCCTCAGTTATAACGGAGTCTCCCTAGACTGACAGCAGGGGCGGGATCTCTGCTGCCCCGTATATTCTGGGGAGCGTTACTCCCCTCGTCCGTTATAACGGAGTCTCCCTAGACTGACAGCAGGGGCGGGATCTCTGCTGCCCCGTATATTCTGGGGAGCGTTACTCCCCTCGTCCGTTATAACGGAGTCTCCCTAGACTGACAGCAGGGGCGGGATCTCTGGTGACCCGGATGTTCTGGGGAGCGCTACTACCCCCCTCAGTTATAACGGAGTTGCTGTACATTGACAGCAGGGGTGGGATCTCTGATGAACCTTCTGTATTGGGGTGGAATACCCTCAAGTTCACACAGGACTCTCAGTTATATTCCTTAATACTGTAGGCACTTCCCTCTGCCACTGCCCTTACAAGGCCCTCACCTCCTTGAGACCTTCCTTGCAGAAATCAGCCCGGCAGTGGAGGTGAGGGAACTCTACCTGACGCGCTGTTTGGGCGTGGTACTCAGTCAACATTCATCTAGATCTTCATCTTGGTGCCTGTCTTTTTAATGAAGGGCTTCTCGGGGGATGACACATCCCTGCAAACCCTTGAGTAATTTTTCTACTTGCAAATTTTACAGAAAATGAGTCTGTGTCCCAGGAGTGATATGAGATGGGGAAGCTGAGGAAGAAGGCAGAGGACTAGGGATGGGAGGTGGGCTACAAGCCAAGGACAGCAGCCTCAGACAAAACCACAATGCCAGCTCCTTGATCTTGGGCTTCCACCCTCCAGAACTAGGAAAAAATTACTTTCTGTTGTTTAAGCCTCCTAGTTGGTGGCA
The DNA here is from genome assembly GCF_040802235.1 of Manis javanica. NCBI lineage: Eukaryota > Metazoa > Chordata > Mammalia > Pholidota > Manidae > Manis > Manis javanica. The sequence goes on along the minus strand of NC_133174.1, from coordinate 20,131,728 downwards.
TTTCATTATGGCAGCCCTAGCCAAGCAAGTGAGTACACTGCCCTAGATGAAGATTTCTTACTGGCTTATCTATGATGCCAAAGTAATTCACAGTAGTATGTTTTCACAGCCTCCTAGACACCCCATGAGGTGAGGAAAGATTTTCCCCAGTATGATTGTGTGGTGTCCAAACACACTGGACACTGTAGAGATGAGACAAACAGGTGTTTATGAATCAAGTGTATGCACAGATTCAGGGGGGAACACCATGTGCTACCTAGCACAACATGGGGTTGCACTCAGGAACAAATAAAATAAACGGACCTGTGGAAGGCAGGGTTTGCAGTATCAGAGGATGAGGCAATCCCCTGTCCCCATGGGAGCAAGTAATCGGTTTGTTTGAAAAATTTCACCAACTGGTAGGCAAGAAAAACTTGCAATTTAGGAATAAGCAAGATGTGTCTGTGCCTTGTTCCCTTGATAAAGATGGTTGGTTGTTACAGGACCTTTCCTGCATGTGCACAGTGTGGAGGAGAACTTGCAGTTAGGCAATTCAGAGCCCTGCTGGGTTCTCCAAGTATCAAGGAGCACCTGACATTGGACCTTAATTTTAGACCTTACACCACAGTGTAGTTTTCCATTCAGAGATTTTTTTCCCTCAGCTCTGAGACACATCATCTGAGGGTCTGGCCTCTACTCGGCACTCCCACAGTCACATCTACTCCATAAGGCACTTTAATTATAATTACATTGCATGTATTGACTTGCAGCTTCCTGAAACTTAAAGTACCCTGCCTAAGGAATTTACACTTTACTACTCTCACCTGTGACACCTTCATTCCCACCCTTTCTCGTAAGTCGTAGAGGATATCGCAACATCTTCCTTCTGTGATGGCAGCTCCTAGCTTCTGAAGTTCTATAGGCAGAGGCTCGGGCTTTATCTTATCATCCCAGCACTAATACAAAGGCTTCCAAAGAGCAGATACTCAACTGATGTTTGGGGAATAAAGAGAAAGTCTAACTTGTTAAGATTTAATATCTCCTACATTCTTTAACATGCTAAGCACACCAAGGTGTAAATCATTTACTTTTATAAAGCGAAAGACTGAAGGGAGTAAGGAAACTCAAAGGTGATCTGTTTTATTTCTCTATTCCGTTATCCCAGCTATTTTACTGTGGGATTCCTTCCCTGAAAATCCCTATTGTGGTATCACATTTTCCTACAGGATGACTAAAACTGTCTCAAACTTCAGTAGGGGCTGTGGAAGCTGCTGGGGAGGGCCCTGGAATTCATAGCGGCTGCGGCAGAGTGCCAGCCCCGGCTGCAGCTCTGGCTCGGGCCCTCTCTTTCTCACCGTGCAGATCTTCCTCATTTGGTGATGAAAAGACACTGGGGACCCTTTTGTTGACCTTCACCAAAAATTCTAGCAGTTTCGTCTTGCTGTTTTCCTCATGGGCCCCTGGGACCCACAGGAACTCACCACATGGAGGATCAGTGGCAGGCACCAGGCAGTACTCCAGGGACTCCAGAGCTTGGGTGAGGAGCTTCCTGGGTTGCCTCTAGATGAAGTGCTTCCTCCCAGCATATCCCTGCACCATGTTCGGGAATTTCCAGATGTCTTCCTCAGAGGCACGGTTGTCCTTCATGAAGATCACACCCAGGACGGTCATCAGGAGACTGGCTGGGCATCAGCAAGCCCCTGCCAGCACACCCCCTCCCATTGGTGGGGACCTTCAGTTTTCTGACGAGGTCCTGTTAGTGGCTGGTTGAGTTGATTTCCTTAAAGTCAACTGGAAAGATCTCAATGTGCTCAGAGGCTGTCTTGAGGATTTCAGCAAATCGGCCTGGGTGCTATTCGTCGACCATCTTCAGCATGTCCTCCTTCATAACGGGCTGCTTCATTTTATGCTTCTGTGGAAGGAGCTGCTCCAACAAGCACACTTTCATATTTAGAGCAACACCCTGTGATCACTCAGTAGAAAGGGAGACCTCAGCAGAACGTGACGGTTCCTCACCCTGGATCTAATCACCTTCATTAGATCTTATACCAAAAATGCCCCAAGAAGTAATGGTGTGCACGGGACTCTCTAAGCACCCTGGGAAGCACCGCCTGAGACAGGAGATGATGAGGGCTGGGGGTTCCCCTCTGAAACAGAAGAGGAAGGCGTCTCTTCTTTGGCTGCAAGGGCCTGAAATCTGTGACTGGGAGAATCCTCGGGCCCGGGGGCATTTCCCACGAGTGTGCCGCCTACTCTTCTGACTCTGTGGTCAGGGCCAGCAGGCATGAGTGTGAAGAGGAGGACGGGTGATGACGGCCCACTGGAGGAGGAACGCTGGAAAGGTGGTGCTTCTCCAGAGTGGAAATACCTTCTCAGCTGGCGTGTGTAAGGAAGGCGACACTTGCAGGGTTCCTGGGGCCACTGCTTTAAAAACTGATGGGACTTCTCATGAGCTTGTCCCTTGGGAAACCTGTGAAGAAAACTGGAGTGAGTGTGAGGCTACATCCTGCCAGCCCTGCCTCAGGCATTCTGGGGTGACAGCAGGGGCTGGCAGTCTTCTAGGTTGAGAAGTCTCTTATTTCCCACTCAAGGCCATCGCTCAACTTCTGGGAGCTCATGGGACCTGGTCCCTCTGCTGCTCTGAGGTTGACATCACAAAGCTTCCCAGGACCCACAAGAAGGGAGTGCAGGGGGTCCCCACCTCATCACCCCTGTCCACGTGCCCCCAGTGCTGACTGCTCGGTGAGCTGTTTTCTGTCCTGGTCTCCTTTGGATCCTCAGTCCTTGTTAAGAATCCTTACTTTGGCTCCACTTAGGGCCTAGTAGCCCCCCCCCCTTGCAATGAATGGTGGCTGCACCTTCAAACTAAGGGTTTCACCTCCCAAAGACCTGATATAAATAAGTGTTGGGGGAGTTTGAGCTACACAGCCTTGCCCTGGTTCTTCAAGGCCTGAAACCAAGGGCTGCCCCAGATATTTTGTTATCCCTTCTGCTGGGGGTAGTGGTGCGTAGTCCCGTGGGCCTGGCTCTGACCCCTGTCATGGCCTGGAATTCCTCCCTCCCTTGCCCTTAGGCCAGAATACTAAGGCCAGTGCCACCAAGGACCCCTAGGAGGAAGGAGGAAGTGAGGGTCTCCTCATCTGACCATATACCTGTCCTTGGTCTCCTGAGGCTGAGTAAGGAATGAATTGTATGGTGTTCCCACGGTGATGGGGTATTTGGTTCTCTTTATCCTCAGGGTATTCTCCTTGGCCTCTGGAAAAAGCTGGGAATCCTGCCATCGTTGGCCTTAGACCCTACGTCCCTCACGCCCTTGTGACACCCTATGAGGAAGTATATCACCTTGGGTCAACAATGCCCAGGTATGCCAGTGCTGCCAGCAAGGCTGTGGGGGTGTCTGGTTCTCTCAGTTCTTCGCTGAGTTCACTGAGTCTTCACTCTGGGGCTCATGTTCACTGCTAGCAGGGCTTTGCTGACTAGAGGCTGCTTTTCTCAGGCCAAGGCCCTCACATCTCTGACACCTTTCTTGCAGAGTCAGCCTTACATGATAGCTGCTGCTAGACTGCAGATCTATGGGCCATGGCTTGATATTCTTTATGTTACCATCTGTACTACTATTAGGGAGCCTTCCAAAGAGTAGATGTTCAGTTAATGCTAGAGTTGAAAAAAAAAAATGGAATGGGCACAATGTCTAATTTGTTACCATTTAATTTCTCATAGAATAAGCTGAGGTAGCCTAGATATACAATATTTAATTTTACAAGCAAAGAGCAAAAAGAATATAAGGCAAACAGAATTAACCAGCTTTTACTTTTATTTAACCATTTTGTGATCCAAATGTTTTTCCTACAGGTTTCTTTCACATTTACATGAAAAATCCTATTCCAATTCCATGTTACTTTGTTCTGTAGCATGAAGGAAATATTGGAGCCTATTCAATTTCTTTACAAATAACAAAACTCTTAATTTTCAACCTAAATAGTAATATATGTGACATCCATGTCATTAAAAGCCTTAGACTATAAAACAAAACTTCAATTTAAAGGTGCAATATTTGAAAACTTTTTTAAAAAAAGAAAGCTACAAGTAACTTCTAAGCAACAGGAAAACAAACAGAACAAATGTTTTGCTTCCCTACAGACCTACTACTTTAAAATGACTAAGAGGCTGGCCACTCTCTTCCTACTACAAAACTTCAGAGCTTCCCCAGCACTACCTAGACCTGGAAGGACCTGTGGAACTAGGCCCCTAAAGACTCAGAGACTTTGGCAGCAGAGGCGACCCTGGCAGCGTGTTTAGCAGCAGCCTTGGTGGCTTTCTTGGCCACGGCCCTGGCAGTGACCCTGGCTGCAGCTCTGGCTTCCAAAAACTCCTTCTCATCCCTCAAAGCCTCCTTGTACAGGTTGGAGAAGGAACTCAGAACCCTGTTGTTGATCTTGGCCAGAACCTCGAGCACCCTCATCTTACTGGTTTCAGTGTGGGCCCTGGCACCCCACAGGAACTCATAGTGAGGAGGGTCATGGTCGGGCACCTGGCAGTACTCCAGGTACTTCTGCTGCACCAGCTCTTTGGTGATGAGCCTCGGGGGCTCCCCAAAGATGAGGTGCCTCCTGCCGACATAGACTCTCATGATGTTGAGGAACTCCTAGACCTCTTCCTCGGTGGCACGGTTGCCCTTCATGAAGATCACGCGGAGCAACAACATAATGAGGCCGGTGGTGGGCAACACACTATCGCTGCTCAGAATTGCATCATCAGGGAGGCCCAGCTTGCTGACCAGGGTGTAGGCGTGACGTCTGCCATTGGCTTCCTTCAATTCCCGGCCAAAGAGCAGCTCCATGAGCTCAGAGGTTCTCCTGAAGATCTTGGAGAATAGGTGCCTGTACTTCCTCCTGACGATCTTGAGCAGCACTGCCTGTGTGACCTGCCCCTTGGTCTTACACTTCTCCAGCAGCAACTGCCCCAGTTTGTTGACCTTCCTGGTGATCACGTGCTCACCAGCTCTGCACAGGGGCACTGCAGCCTGGGAGTGGCCTGTGCCCTGATTGTCTTGGCTGGCGGAACCTTCCTGGGCTACTGGGAAGAGACGCCCACAGGTGAGCACAGGGCAGAGCCACTGGAGCCAGACACAAAAGCAGACACGGAAATGGAGGGTGAGGAGGGCGTCTCTGCTGCATCATCTGCTGCCACAGCTGGCTGGACACCTTCTGGACCCTGGGTGTCCCGCTTGGCCTGGAGGCTATTCTCCTGGATGTGGTGCTTACTCTTGGGCTCTAGAGACATTCTGACACCCGGCTTCGACAGCACATACGGTCGTGGGTAGGAGGGCAGGTCGTGCAGACACCTGGCAGGGAAAGAAGCGGAGGAGAGAGATGAGGGCGTGTGCACTCTCGGCCTCAAGATGCCCAACACCGCTGCCTGGGTCCTAGTCAAGGCTGCCTCTTCAGGGTGCCTCCAGGGACCCTGACCTCCCGATCAGCCTGTACTCAGCCCTGAGAACCCGGGAGGTAGGCATGCCAGGGTTTTCGTAACACAGGTTTGTGGCTATTCAGAATGACAGCGAATCCTCACATTGGTCAAATGTTGGTCCTGGGACCGTTGTTCCTGTTGACTGATGCCCTGCTGTACCTTAAGAGCCAAGCTCTGAGCTCCCCGAGGTGTGCTATGGGACATTATGTGACATCTCAGCCTGGCGGACCTTTGTCCTATTTTAAGGGTTGACAGGACAGGACGGGACAGATGACACACTCATCCCCACTCCTGCCCTGATCGGAAAATCCTCCCTCTGCAGACCTGCAGCCACCCTCCACCACTTGCCAGGAACATGCACGTACACACACACACACACACACACACACACACACACACACATATGCACCACGGCCCCTCCTCCATGACTCTGCTGAGAGCAAAGTGAGGAAGCACCTGAGTCTTCAGACATGCCCAAATCCTCCGAGGCTGATGTCAAGAGCAGGGTTCTGTGTGGCCCCTGTTTCAGGGCCTGGAGTCCCTTGATTCCTCCCAGAGGGCCCCTCTTCCCTCCACAGGGCCTGGGATTTCTCCCTCTGCTGAGCTGAGCCAAAGGCACCGGCACTGGGACAAGCTTTGGTCCCTGAGGCCCCCATGCAGAAAGTAATTGGACTTGGGACCTCACGGCCCGGCCGAGTCCTCCCGGGACCACGAGTTGGGGCAGGTGGGGCCGGGCCTGTGTGGCTGCTTCTTTTCTGGGGTAAGGGGTTTGGGGGTATTGGGGGCACATCCTCGCAGTTCTTACACCAGACGCCTGGCACCTCAGCACTTGATGAGAGACGTGGGGCTTGTCCGTGTGCTCTATCAGGACAGCAGCTCTCCCACAAGGCCTCCGCCGCCACCCACAGCATGGATAGGCAGAAGTTAGGAAGGGCTACTTCGGGTCCTGCGCACCGGACCTCCCACTCGAGGTGGGGGAGCAGTACAGTTGGTGTGAAGGGGTTTTGTGGGTAGAGGCAGGGCAGTCGGGGGAGAGACCAGCTTGCTTCTGCCCAGAGTCCCACAGGGCTGGGCCTGGGACTTGAGGCTCTGCTGAGCTGAGTCAGCTGACCTCCCACTAAGCCTCTCATTCCCCTCAGCACCCCCAGGAGGGAGTATTTGGGGGCCTGTGCCTACTACCGTGACACGGTCTCCCCCAGGTCTGACAGTCGGGTTGGTGAGTGCCCCTCTCAGCCCTTTCTATGCCTTCCTTTGACTCCTTGTAGGTGCTGCACTACCTCCTCTCTCGTGACACGAGGCCAACTCCTCACCTGAAAGATGTCAGTTCCCGGAGCCCAGCTTTGAAATGCATGTACACCTCACCTGGCCACAGCTGCCTGTCGCCTCCCGAGCTTGGCTGCTGCAGGTACGTGTGGTAAGGGGACAGAGGGGATCCTGTGGGATCCCATACCCCCTACGGTGTGTAGCTCCGCGTCCTCCCTCAGATTCTCACAGTGACTGCAGGCAGAGTCACATCCCTTCTCTGATGTGACTCCATCCCTGTCCTCTATCTTGGTGCACAACATCCCAAAAGGCAGAGTGAGGGGCTCCTTAGCCTGTGCGCTCACACTGTGTGATCTCTCTTTGTGGACATGAGGCTCATTGTCCAGAACGTTTCTGAATGAATTTCTGGCCTCATGTTAAATTACTTTGGTCTTGTTATTCTATTTTAGTTCATGCTTTATATTCTGTTAAGATGACCGTTAACTAGGGCCAGTCCTCATTCGCTGCTGAAGTTTCAGCTGCTTTAGCGCAGCCGGTGGACTCACACTGCCACCACCAACTCTGACGTCTGGTTGTTACCCATGTTTCTGGTGCGTGTGCTCTTGAGTTTCCACCTCCCATCTCTCCAATGAAGCAGTATAAACTCCCTGTCCCTGGGCACTCGGGAAGAAACATGGGCTGAACTTCCACATCCTTCCTCCCAACCTGACAGCTTCCCTTACTGCAACTACAGACCTGTCTCCTCTCCAGGGCCTGGTCCCTTCTGCCCACGGAGCTTGTAGGCCGGTGGAGACATGGTGTCCCTCAGGGCTTCCTTTGCTGTGAGTTTCTGCTTTTGTTCATACTGGTTTTTTTCACTCCTTTAATTTTCCCAGGGTTGATTTTGGGCATGGGGAACAGTGGCCTGAGTGTGGCTGTCATCTCAGCTGCTATGGGTGAGGCCCTAAGTCTACCAAGGAGTTAAGGGTGACTGATAGGTTTAGAACGTGTGCTCCTCGTGAGTGCACATGGCATGTGGTTCTTGCTGACGCTTCTTTTTCCTGAATCGGTCAGGAAATGTTTAGACTCACTTCCTTAAAGAGTGTGGACGTGTTTGTGAGGTATGTTTCTAAGTATGTTTTTTTATATCGTTTCTGCTGTGTGTGTTGTATTTGTCATTACACGTCCTAAGTAATTGTTGATTTTCCTTCAGATCAGTCTCTGGATTTTGCTCTGATGATCTTTTTGGTACCAGGTTTCTGAATCCCTTGTACATTTCAGTATTTTCTGTGCCTGTTCCCTTAGATTTGTTGAATTAGAGGATGAAACTGTTCCTGTTATTATCTTTTCCTTTTCACTCTTCATAGCTCTAATTTCTTTGGTCTTCTAGCATCGCATGTGCCTCTGTATTAGCTCTGGTTTTCCTGTTTTAGTTCAAAGTGTTTTTAAATGTCTCATCAGATTTCCTCCTTGGCCTATGTGTTACTCAGAAGTGTGTTGTTTCATCACCAAATACTTTTGATTATCCTGCTGTCTTAGTTGTATCAGTTTCTAGTGTAATTAATTGTATCTTGGTCTGAAAGGATTCTTTGGGTGACTTGTGTTCTTTGACATTTGGTGAGAAGTTGTAGGGCACAGAATGGGATCTTTCTTGGGGTATGTTCCCTGAGAGCTTGAACAGAATGTGTTTTCTGCTGTTGTCTTAAGTGTGCATAATTCCCAATACCATGTGCATCTAGTTAACTGATGGAGTTGTTCACTTCAACTGTACTTTCCTGGTTTTCTGCCTGCTAGAAGCATCCATTACTAATAAAGGGATGTTGAAGTTTCCATCTCTGAAAGTAGACTTGTCTCATCAGTGTTTGACTCATGTGTTTGAATACTGAGTTTTATGGTCCATGCAAATTATGTTTTTATGTTTTCTTTGAGAGTTGACCACTCTGTCATTATGTAATACCCATCTTTAATCCTGGTATGTTTTTCTTTCTTGCTAGCTTTTTTATTTGTTTATTAATTTATTATTTATTAATTTATTTATTCATTTATTCAAGGTATCATTGATAGACAATCTTATAAAGGTTTCACATGAACAACATTGTGGTTTCAACATTCACCTATATTATCATGCTCCCCAACCCCACCCCATTGCAGTCACTGTCTGTCACCATAGTAAGATGCTGTAGAGTCATTACTTGTGGTTCTCCATGATGTGCTCTTTCCCTGTGACCTACCTATTGTTATTGCTAATTATAGTGCCCCTTAATCCCCTTCTCCCTCCTTTTTCACCCACCCTTGCCAGCCCATTCCCTTTGGTTACTGCTAGTCACTTCTTGGAGTCTGGGAGTCTGCTGCTGTTTTGTTTCTTCAGTTTTGATTTGTTTTTACACTCCACAGATGAGTTAAATCATTCAGTATGTTTCTTTCTCTGCCTGGCTTTTTCACTGAGTGTAATGCCCTGTGTCCATCCACGTTGTTGCAAATGGTAGGATTTATTTTCTTTTTATGGATGAATAATATTCCATTGTGTATATGTACCGCATCTTATTTAGCCATTCATCTATTGATGGATGTAGGTTGCTTCCATTTCTTGGCTATTGTAAATGGTGCTGTGATAAACATAGGAGTACATATGTCTTTTTAAATTATGGATCTGGTTTTCTTCAGGTAAATTCCTAGGAGTGGAATTCCTGGGTCAAATTGTATTTCTATTTTTAGTTTTTGAGGAACCTCCTTATTGCTTTCCACAATTGTTGAACTAATTTATATTCCTACCGACAGCATAGTAGGGTTCCCCTTTCTCTGCATCTTCACCTGCATTTGTTGTTTCTTGTCTTTTGGATGTTGGCAGTCCTAACTGGTGTGTGATGATACCTCATTGTGGTTTATAATTTGCATTTCCCTAATGATTAGTGATGTGGAGCATCTTTTCACGTGCCTATTGACTATCTGAGTTTCTTTTTTGGAGAAGTATCTGCTCAGATCCTCTGCCCATGTTTTAATCCAGTTATTTGCTTCTAAGTGTCAAGACATGTGAGTTTTTTATATATTTTGAACGTTAACCCCTCATGGGATAAGTCCCAATGTTGATGGACATATTCTCCCATATTTGGGATACCTTTTTGTTCTGCTGATGGTGTCCTTTGCTGTACAGAAGTACTTTAATTCGATGTAGTCCCATTTGTTCATTTTTGGTCTTTCTTTCCCTTCCCTGAGATGCATCCAGGAAAAATTGTTCATGTTTATACTCAACACATTTTTGTCTATGTTTTCGTTTATGAGTTTCATGGTTTCATGACAGACATTTAGGTCTTTGATCCATTTCAAGCTTACTTTTATGTATGGAGTTAGACAGTAATCCAGTTTCATTCTCTTACATGTAGCTGTCTAGTTTTACCAGCACCACTTGTTGAAAAGACTGTCATTCCCCATTGTTTATCCATGGCTTGTATAACATATTAATTGGCCATATATATGTGGGTTTGTATGTGGGCCCTCTATTCTGTTTCACTGCTCTATGGGTCAGTTCTTGTGCCAGTACAAAATTGTCTTGATTACTGTGGCTTCATATTAGAGCTTGACATTAGGGAGTGTGATGATCCCCCCAGCTTTGTTCTTCCTTCTCAGGGTTTCTTTGGCTATTCAGGGTCTTTTATGGTTCCATGTGAATTTTAGAATGATTTGTTCTAGTTCGTTGAAGAATGCTGCTGATATTTTGATAGAGATTGCATCAAATCTGTAGATTGCTTTAGGCGGGATGGCCACTTTTGCAATTTTATGTCTTCCTATCCATGAGCACAGAATATATTTCCATTTATTGGTGTCTTCTTTAATTTTTTTCATGAGTGTCTTGTAGTTTTCGTGGTATAGGTCTTTCACCTCCTTGTTTAGCTTTATTCTGAAGTATTTTGTTCTTTTGGATGCGAGTGTAAATGGAGTTGTTTTCCTGATTTCTCTTTCTGCTAGTTGATTGTTAGTAGATAGGAATGCAACAGATTTCTCTGTATTAATTTTGTATCCTGCAGGTTTGCTGAATTCAGTTACTAGTTCTAGTAATTTTTTTGGTGGATTCTTTAGGATCTTTTGTGTGCAATATCATGTCATCTACAAACAGTGACAGTTTAACTTCTTCCTTAGCAATCTGGATGCCTTTTCTTTCTTTGTGTTGTCTGATTGCTGTGACTAGGATCTCCAGTACTATGTTGAATAAAAGTGGTGAGAGTGGGCATCCTTGTCTTGTTCCCGATCTTAGAGGAAAAGCTTCCAGGTTTTCGATGTTAAGTATGATGTTGGCTCTGGGTTTGTCATATATGTCCTTTACTACTCTGAGGTACTTGCCCTCTATACACATTTTATTGAGAGTTCTTATCATAAATGGATGTTGAATTTTCTCAAATGCTTTTCAGCACCTAGTTAGATGATCATGTGATTTCTGTCCTTCTTTTTGTTTATGTGGCATATGATGGTGATTGATTTTTGAATACTGTACCATCCTCGCATCCCTGTAATAAATCCCACTTGATCATGATGGATGATCATTTTGATATATTTTTGAGTTTGGTTTCCTAATATTTTTTTGTGGATATTTGCATCTATGTCCATCAGGGATATTGGTCTGTAATTTCTTTTTCTGTGGTGTCTTTGCCTGGTTTTGGTATTAGAATGATGCTGGCCTCATAAAATGAATTTGGAAGTATTCTCTCCTCTTCTACTCTTTGGAAAACTTTAAGGGTGTTTATTAGCTCCCCTTGAAATGTTCAATAAAATTCAGCCATGAAGCCGTCTGAACCAAGGGTTTTTTCCTTAGGTAGTTTTTGATTACCAGTTTGGTTTCATTACTGGTAACTGGTCTGTTCAGAATTTCTGTTCCTTCCTGGGTCATTCTCGGAAGGTTGTATTTTTCTAGAAAGTTGTCCATTTCTTCTAGGTTGTCCAATTTGTTAACATAATTTATCAGAGTATTGTCTAATAATTCTTTCTATTTCCATGGTATACATAATGATTTTTCCTTTCTAATTTCTGATTCTCTTTATGTGCATACACTTGCTTTATTTCTTGATACATCTATATGCAGGGATTTATCTATTTTGTTTATTTTCTCAAAGAACCAGCTGATGGTTTAATTGATTCTATTGTTTTATTTTTCTCAATTTTATTTCTTCTCTGATCCTTTTTAATTCCCTCCTTCTCCTGACTTTGAGCTGCATTTGTTCTTCTTTTTCTAGTTTCATTAATTGTGAGTTTAGACTCTTTGCTTGGGATTGTTCTTCTTTCTTGAGGTAGGCCTGTGCTGCTGTATACTTTCCTCTTAGAACTGCCTTAGCTGTATCCCACAGGTTCTGTGCTATTGAGTTGTTGTTTTCATTTGTCTCCATATATTGCTTGATCTCTCTTGTGATCCACTGATTATTTAGGAGCATGTTGTTAAGCCTCCATGTGTTTGTGGGATTTTTTGTTTTTGTATCATTTATTACTAGTTTCATACCTCTGTGGTCTGAGAAACTGGTTGGAACAATGTCAGTCTTCTCGAATATACTGAGACTCTTTTTGTGGCCTAGTATGTTATCTATTCTGGATGATATTCCTTGTATGCCTGAGAAGAATGTGTATCCTGTTGCTTTTGAGTGGAATGTTCTGAAGATGCCTGTTAGGCCCATTTGTTCCAATGCACTGTTCAGTGCCTCTGTCTCCTTACTTATTTACTGTCTGCTTGATCTGTTTTGGTGTGGTTGGTGTGTTGAAGTCTCCTAAAATGAATGTGTTCATTCTATTCCTTCCTTAATTCTGTTAGTATTTGTTTCACATATTTATATGCTCCTACATTGGATGCATAGATATTTTAATGGCTATATTCTTTTTGGACTGACCCCTTTATCATTATGTAATGTCCTTCTTTGTCTCTTGTTACATTTTTTTTAAAGGAAAACATTTTATATTTTATTATTTTTTTTTAAGAGGGCATCTCTCATATTTATTGATCAAATGGTTGTTAACAACAAGGAAATTCTGTATAGGGGGGTCAATGCTCAATGCACAATCATTAATCCATCTCAAGCATAATTCTCGTCAGTCTCCAATCTTCTGAAGCATAACGAACAAGTTCTTACATGGTGAATGAATTCTTACACAGTGAATAAGTTCATACATGGTGAACAGGACAAGGGCAGTCATCACAGAAACTTTTAATTTTGATCATGCATTATGAACTATAAACAATCAGGTCAAATATGAATATTCATTTGATTTTTATACTTGATTTATATGTGGATCCCACATTTCTCCCTTTATTATTATTATTATTTTTATTTTTAATAAAATGCTGAAGTGGTAGGTAGATGCAAGATAAAGGTAGAAAACATAGTTTAGTGTTTTAAGAGAGCAATTGTAGATGATCAGGTGTGTGCCTGTAGACTATGTGCTAATCCGAGCTAGACAAGGGCAATAAAACATCCATTGATGCAGAAGCTTTCTCTCAAAACAGGGGGGGTGAGGTTCTAAGCTTCACCACTGTTGTTCCCCGATTTCTCACCTGATGGCCCCCCTGTGACTGTGCCTGTCTTAGGTTATTCCTCCCCTGAGGAATCTTAACCGTCTCTGGCTAACCAGTCATTTTCCGGGGCCATACAGGGAAATGTAAAGTTGGTAAGTGAGAGAGAAGCCATATTGTTTGAAAAGGTTAGCTTTTTACTTCTTTGCAGATTTATGCCCTGTGGCTTCTATGCCCAGCACTTGTCTCGAGGTATCTTTACCACCTGGAGGAATTATTATACTCGGTAAATTCGATATGAGGCACGAATTCTATTTAAGGGTTGTAATTAGGAAGGAAGAAGAAAAGCTATAGAGGTAGCATGTGGAAGAAAACATGGGAGGATTGATTATTTCTTTGACATATCTTCTTGTAGAGTACCTTAAGCATGTATAGGTTTTAAACTACTAACTAACTTGTGCACACATATTAACATAATAGGAATACGGTGACATAAACTAAGCAAATCTATAATTACCAGCCATCTCCAGTGAAGCCAAGAAAACCATTTAGGCACACTAGGCATTTGTGAAAATTTGTCTATGATATGATGGATATTGTCCAACTGTACTTGAACAGTCTGAGAGAAGTCAGACAAATTAAAGCAACCCATTTCTGGGATCTGTTCACATCCCATATGTTCTTTTAACCATAGATAGTCTATAGTCGTAAGGTTTTGGAGCACTACAACTTGCACGCCTCCCAACTCCTGGTTGAGTTCCAACAGTACAGATCCGGTCAAATTCGTTGTCTCACTGTATGCACATGCCAGCCTAGACATCTCCCTCCTCATTCCAATGGCAAGTCCAGGAAATGGTGGGGTGGACGCAGCCACATCTGCAGCACCACCCGGATCCCTGTGGAGGCTTTTTGATGATCATCCCATGGCACGAGTCCTCCAGAGAGTGCTGATGCCGGAAGCTCCTCCTCATATCGTATCTTAGTTCATTTTCTGGGTAGCCAAGCTAGGCCTTGATCTTCTGCATAGAAACAAACAGACCCTTTGCCCACACTTTGACATGCCCTCTATACCACTGTGTAGAACTCATTGAAGGTCAGCACACAGGAGCTGCTTTTTTTTTTTTTATTAAGAGAAAGGCATATTATCAGAAAAGAGTACCTCCATAGCTGATCATCTGATACCCTCTAAGTGATCAACATTAAGGATATTTAAAGCATGTGTTAATCTTTGATTTACCAATAGTTTTATCCTATCAAGGAGTATTCCCCCTTTTCTTTCTTTCTTTCTTTTTTTCTTTTTTTTTTAATCTTTAATCTACACTTACATGAAGAATACTATGTTTACTATGCTCTCCCCTATATCAGGTCCCCCCTAAAAACCACATTACGGTTACTGTCCATCAGCACAGCAAAATGTTGTAGAATCACTACTTGTCCTCTCTGTGTTGTATAGCCCTCCCTCCCCTTTCTCCCTCACCCCCCATACATGCTAATCTTAATACCCCCCTTCTTCTTCACCCCCTTATCCCTCCCTGCCCACCCTTCCTCCCCAGTCCCTTTCCCTTTGGTACCTGTTATTCCATTTTTGGGTTCTGTAATTCCGCTGCTGTTTTGTTCCTTCAGTTTTTCCTTTGTTCTTATACTCCTCAGATGAGTGAAATCATTTGGTATTTCACTTTCACCACTTGGCTTATATCACTGAGCATAATATTCTCCAGCTCCATCCATGTTGCTGCAAATGGTAGGATTTTTCCACTTCTTATGGCTGAGTAGTATTCCATTGTGTATATGTACCACATCTTCTTTATCCATTCATCTACCGATGGACATTTAGGTTGCTTCCAATTCTTGGCTATTGTAAATAGTGCTGCGATAAACATAGGGGTGCATCTGTCTTTCTCAAACTTGATTGCTGCGTAATTAGGGTAGATTCCTAGGAGTGGAATTCCTGGATCAAATGGTAGGTCTGTTTTGAGCACTTTGATGAACCTCCATACTGCTTTCCACAATGGTTGAACTAATTTACATTCCCACCAGCAGTGTAGGAGGGTTCCCCTTTCTCCACAGCCTCGTCAACATTTGTTGTTGTTTGTCTTTTGGATGGCAGCCATCCTTACTGGTGTGAGGTGATACCTCATTGTAGTTTTAATTTGCATTTCTCTGATATTTAGCGATGTGAAGTATCTTTTCATGTGTCTGTTGGCCATCTGTATTTCTTTTTTAGAGAACTGTCTGTTCAGTTCCTCTGCCCATTTTTTAATTGGGTTATTTGTTTTTTGTTTGTTGAGGCGTGTGAGCTCTTTATATATTCTGGATGTCAAGCCTTTATCGGATCTGTCATTTTTAAATATATTCTCCCATACTGTAGGGTTCCTTTTTGTTCTATTGATGGTATCCTTCGCTGTACAGAAGCTTTGGAGCTTAGTGTAGTCGCACTTGCTCATTTTTGCTGTTGTTTTCCTTGCCCGGGGAGATATGTTCAAGAAGAGGTCACTCATGTTTATGTCTAAGAGGTCTTTGCCTATGATTTTTTCCAAGAGTTTAATGGTTTCATGACTTACATTCAGGTCTTTGATCCATTTTGAGTTTACCTTTGTATATGGTGTTAGACAATGGTCCAGTTTCATTCTCCTACATGTAGCTGTCCAGTTTTGCCATAACCATCTGTTGAAGAGACTGTCATTTCGCCATTGTATGTCCATGGCTCCTTGATCAAATATTAATTGACCATATATGTTTGGGTTAATTTCTGGAGTCTCTAATCTGTTCCACTAGTCTGTGGCTCTGTTCTTGTGCCAGTACCAAATTGTCTTGATTACTATGGCTTTGTAGTAGAGCTTGAAGTTGGGGAGTGAGATCCCCCCTACTTTATTCTTCTTTTTCAGGATTGCTTTGGCTATTCGGGGTCTTTGGTGTTTCCATATGAATTTTTGAATTATTTGTTCCAGTTTGTTGAAGAATGTTGCTGGTAATTTGAGAGGGATTGCATCAAATCTGTATATTGCTTTGGGCAGGATGGCCATTTTGACGATATTAATTCTTCCTAGCCATGAGCATGGGATGAGTTTCCATTTATTAGTGTCCCCTTTAATTTCTCTTAAGAGTGACTTGTAGTTTCCAGAGTATAAGTCTTTCACTTCTTTGGTTAGATTTATTCCTAGGTATTTTACTCTTTTTGATGCAATGGTGAATGGAATTGTTTTCCTGATTTCTCTTTCTATTGATTCATTGTTAGTGTATAGGAAAGCTACAGATTTCCGTGTGTTAATTTTGTATCCTGCAACTTTGCTGTATTCCGATATCAGTTCTAGTAGTTTTGGAGTGGAGTCTTTAGGGTTTTTTATGTACAGTATCATATCATCTGCAAATAGTGACAGTTTAACTTCTTCTTTACCAATCTGGATTCCTTGTATTTCTTTGTTTTGTCTGATTGCCGTGGCTAGGACCTCCAGTACTATGTTAAATAACAGTGGGGAGAGTGGGCATCCCTGTCTGGTTCCTGATCTCAGAGGAAATGCTTTCAGCTTCTCGCTGTTCAGTATAATGCTGGCTGTGAGTTTATCATATATGGCCTTTATTATGTTGAGGTATTTGCCCTCTATTCCCATTTTGCTGAGAGTTTTTATGATGAATGGATGTTGAATTTTGTCAAATGCTTTTTCAGCATCTATGGAGATGATCATGTGGTTTTTGTCTTTCTTTTTGTTGATGTGGTGGATGATGTTGATGGAGTTTCGAATGTTGTACCATCCTTGCATCCCTGGGATGAATCCTACTTCGTCATAGTGTATGATCCTTTTGATATACAGTTGAATTCTGTTTGCTAATATTTTATTGAGTATTTTTGTGTCTACATTCATCAGGGATATTGGTCTGTAATTTTCTTTTTTGGTGGGGTCTTTGCCTGGTTTTGGTATTAGGGTGATGTTGGCTTCATAGAATGAGTTTGGGAGTATTCCCTCTTCTTCTATTTTTTGGAACACTTTAAGGAGAATGGGTATTATGTCTTCTCTGTGCATCTGATAAAATTCCGAGGTAAATCCGTCCGGCCCCGGGGTTTTGTTCTTGGGTAGTTTTTTTATTACCGTTTCAATTTCTTTGCTCATAATTGGTTTGTTTAACTTTTGTGTTTCTTCCTTGGTCAGTCTTGGGAGGTTGTATTTTTCTAGGAAGTTGTCCATTTCTTCTAGGTTTTCCAGCTTGTTGGCATATAGGTTTTCATAGTAGTCTTTAATAATTCTTTGTATTTCTGTGGAGTCTGTCGTGATTTTTCCATTCTCATTTCTGATTCTATTGATTTGTGTTGATTCTCTTTTTCTCTTAATAAATTTGGCTAGAGGCTTATCGATTTTGTTTATTTTCTCGAAGAACCAGCTCTTGGTTTCGTTGATTTTTGCTATTGTTTTATTCTTCTCAATTTTGTTTATTTCTTCTCTGATCTTTATTATGTCCCTCCTTCTGCTGACTTTAGGCCTCATTTGTTATTCTTTTTCCAGTTTCGATAATTGTGATGTTAGACTATTCATTTGGGACTGTTCTTCCTTCTTCAAGTGTGCCTGGATTGCTATATACTTTCCTCTTAAGACTGCTTTCGCTGCGTCCCACAGAAGTTGGGGCTTTGTGTTGTTGTTGTCATTTGTTTCTATATATTCCTTGATCTCTGTTTTAATTTGTTCATTGATCCATTGATTATTTAGTAGCATGTTGTTAAGCCTCCATGTGTTCGTGAGCCTTTTTGTTTTGTTTGTAGAATTTATTTCTACTTTTATACCTTTGTGGTCTGAAAAATTGGTTGGTTGAATTTCAATATTTTGGAATTTACTGAGGCTCTTTTTGTGACCTAGTATGTGGTCTATTCTGGAGAATGTTCCATGTGCGCTTGAGAAGAATGTATATCCTGTTGCTTTTGGATGTAGAGTTCTATAGATGTCTGTTTGTTCCATTTGTTCTAGTGTGTTGTTCAATGCCTGTGTGTCCTTACTTATTTTCTGTCTGTTGGATCTATCCTTTGGGGTGAGTGGTGTGTTGAAGTCTCCTAAAATGAATGCATTGCAGTCTATTTCCCTCTTTAGTTCTGTTAGTATTTGTTTCACAAATGCTGGTGCTCCTGTGTTGGGTGCATATATATTTAGAATGGTTATATCCTCTTGTTGGACTGAGCCCTTTATCATTATGTAGTGTCCTTCTTTATCTCTTGTTACTTTCTTTGTTTTGAAGTCTATTTTGTCTGGTATTAGTACTGCAACACCTGCTTTCTTCTCACTGTTGTTTGCCTGAAATATGTTTTTCCATCCCTTGACTTTTAGTCTGTGCTTGTCTTTGGGTTTGAGGTGAGTTTCTTGTAAGCAGCATATAGATGGGTCTTGCTTTTTTATCCATTCTATTACTCTGTGTCATTTGATTGGTGCATTAAGTCCATTTACATTTAGGGTGACTATTGAGAGATATGTACTTATTGCCATTGCAGGCTTTAGATTCGTGGTTACCAAACGTTCAAGGTTAGCCTCTTTAGTATCTTTCTGCCTAACTTAGCTTGCTTATTGAGCTGTTATATACACTGTCTGGAGATTCTTTTCTTCTCTCCCTTCTTATTCCTCCTCCTCCTTTCTTCGTATGTTGTGTGTTTTGTTCTGTTCTCTTTTTAGGAGTGCTCCCATCTAGAGCAGTCCCTGTAGGATGCCCTGTAGAGGTGGTTTGTGGGAAGCAAATTCCGCCAGCTTTTGCTTGTCTGGGAATTGTTTAATCCCGCCATCATATTTAAATGATATTCGTGCTGGATACAGTATCCTTGGTTAAGGCCCTTCTGTTTCATTGCATTAAATATATCATGCCATTCTCTTCTGGCCTGTAGGGTTTCTGTCGAGAAGTCTGATGTTAGCCTGATGGGTTTTCCTTTATAGGTGACCTTTTTCTCTCTAGCTGCCTTTAAAACTCTTTCCTTGTCCTTGATCCTTGCCATTTTAATTATTGTGTGTCTTGGTGTTGTCTTCCTTGGATCCTTTCTGTTGGGGGTTCTGTGTATTTCCATGGTCTGTTCGATTATTTCCTCCCCCAGTTTGGAGAAGTTTTCAGCAATTATTTCTTCAAAGAGTCTTTCTATCCCTTTTCCTCTTTCTTCTTCTTCTGGTACCCCTGTAATACGAATATTATTCCTTTTGGCTTGGTCACATAGTTCTCTTAGTGTTGTTTCATTCCTGGAGATCCTTTTATCTCTCTCTATATCAGCTTCTATACATTCCTGTTCTCTGGTTTCTATTCCTTTAATGGCCTCTTGCATCTTATCCATTCTGCTTATAAATCCTTCCAGGGATTGTTTCACTTCTGTGATCTCCTTCCTGACATCTGTGATCTCCCTCCGGACTTCATCCCATTGCTCTTGCATTTTTCTCTGCATCTCTGTCAGCATGTTCATGATTTTTATTTTGAATTCTTTTTCAGGAGGACTGGTTAGGTCTGTCTCCTTCTCAGGTGTTGTCTCTGTGATCTTTGTCTGCCTGTAGTTTTGCCTTTTCATGGTGATAGAGATAGTTTGCAGAGCTGGTATGAGTGACCGCTAGAAGAGCTTTCCTTGTTTGTTGGTTTGTGGCCTTCCTCTCCTGGGAGAATAGCGACCTCTAGTGGCCTATGCTTGGCAGCTGTGCACAGACAGGGCTTCTGCTACCTACCCGTTTGCTGTGGAGTTTATCTCGGCTGTTGCCATGGGCGTGGCCTGGCTGGGGCTGCTCCTCCACAATGGTGGAGCCCTGTTGGAGGGGGAGCAGCCGGGAGGCTATTTATCTCTGTAAGGGGCCTCTGTGCTCCCTGTTGCCCAGGGGTTTAGAGTGCCCAGAGATCCCCAGATTCCCTGCCTCTGGTCTAAGTGTCCTATCCTGCCCCTTTAAGACTTTCAAAAAGCACTCTCCAAACCAAAACAACAATGAAAGAGGAAAAAAATAAAAAAAATAAAAAGGGAAAACGTGCGATATTGTTTGTCCTCAGACGCTGGTCCCAGGCACCCGCCCACCAGTCCTGCTGCCCTGCCTCCCTAGCACTGGGGTCTCCATCCCTCCAAGGCCTCCAAAGAGCACTCTCCAAAAAAAGAAGGGAAAAACGCGCGACCCTCTCTGTCCCCAGGCACCGTTCCCAGGCACCCGCCCACTGGCCCTGCCGCCCTGCCTCCTTGGCACTGGGGTCCCTGTCCCCGTAAGGCCTCCTAAAAGCACTCGCCAAAATGAAAAAAAAGGGAGAAACACACAATTTTCTTTGTCCACCAGGCACCTGCCCACCAGTCTTGCTGCCCTGCCTCCCTGGTATTGGGGTCCCCATCCCTCCAAGGCTTCCAAAAAGCACTTGCCAACAAAAAGAAAAAAAAGGGGAAAACATGCGATATTCTTTGTCCTCAGGCGCCGGCCCCAGGCACCCGCCCACCGGTCCTGCCGCTCTGCCTCTCTAGTATTGGGGAAAATGCGCGATTTTCTTTGTCCCCAGGCGCTGGTCTCAGGCACCCGCTCACCAGTCTTGCTGCCCTGTTTCCTTGGTATTGGGGTCCCTGTCCCTTTAAGGCTTCCAAAAAGCACTCGCCAAAAAAAAAACAAAAAAAACTGCTCCGGTTTCTTTTCACCCGCCCGGAGCCTGGTGGAGGGGCGCTCGTGTCCTGCCGGGCCAGGGCTTGTATCTTACCCCCTTTGCGAGGCGCTGGGTTCTTGCAGGTGTGGATGTGGTCTAGATGTTGTCCTGTGTCCTCTGGTCTCTATTTTAGGAAGAGTTTTCTTTGTTATATTTTCATAGATCTATGTGGTTTTGGGAGGAGATTTCCACTGCTCTACTCACGCCACCATCCTTGTCTCTTGTTACTTTATTTTTAAATATATTTTATCTGATATAAGTACTGCTAGTCCTGCTATTTTCTCCCTATTATTTGCATGAAATGTCTTTTTCAATCCCTTCACTTTAGTCTGTGAATGTCTTTGGTTTTTATGTTAGTTAGTTAGCAAATAGATGAGTCTTGTTTTTTTATCCATTCTGTAACTCCATGTCTTTTGATTGGTGCCTTCAAGCCATTTACATTTAGGGTGATTATTGATCAGTATGTACTTATTGCCATTGTAGGCTTTAAATTTGTGTTTACCAAAGGTTCTAGGACAGCTTCCCTACTATCTGACTATGTTAACTCACTTATTATTCTATTTCAAATATGATGTAAAGGTTCATCTTTTTTCTCCCCTTCTTCCTCTTTTCCTCCTCTACTCATTATATATTAGGTGTCTAATTCTGTACTCTTTGTGTATTCCTTGACTAACTTTGTGAGTCACTGATTTAATTTTGTATTTGCTTAGTAAGTAATTAGTCTACTTCCTTTACTGTGGTTTTATTTTCTCTGGTGACAGCTATTTAGCCTTAGGAGCACTTCCATCCAGAGCAGTGCGTTTAAAATACACTGTTGAGATGGTTTGTGGGAGGCAAATTCTCACACCTTTTGATTATCTGGAAATTGTTTAATCCCTGCTTCAAATTTAAATGATAATCTTGCCAGTAGAGTATTTTTCGTTGGAGGCCCCTCTGTTTCATTGCATGAAATATATCATGCCACTCCCTTCTGGCCTGTGAGATTTCTCCTGAAAAGTCTGCTGATAGCCTGATGGGCTTTCCTTTATAAGTGTTCTTTTTTCTCTCTCTGGCTGCTTGCAATACTTTCTCTTTGTCCTTTATCTTTGCCATTTTAATTACTATATGTCTTGGTGTTGTCTTCCTAGGGTTCCTTGTCTTGGGAGATCTCTGCACTTCCATGACCTGAGTGACTATTTCCTTCCCCATATTGGGGAGGTTTTCAACAATTGTTTACTCAAATAGACTTTCTATCCCTTTATCTCTCTCTTCTTCTGGTACCCATACCATATGAATATGGTTCTGTTTGTATTGGTCACACCGTTCTCTTATTCTTTCATTCCTAGAGATCCTTTTTTCTCTCTATGCCTCAGCTTCTTTGTTTTCCCATTGTCTAATTTCTATTTCATTTACCATCTTCTCTACCTCATCTAATTGACTATTAAATCCCTCCTTTGTATATTTCATTTCAGATACTGTGTTTTTCAAAGTTTCTGTATCTTTGTTGAAGTCCTCCCTGAGATCTTGAATATTTTTCTGCAGCTTCATAAGCATGTTTATGACTTTTATTTTGCAATTTTTGTCAATAAGATTGGTAATTTCAGTTTCACTATGCTCTCTTTCTGACATTTTTTTTTCTTGTAATTTTGTTTGGACCATATTCCTTTGCTGCTTCATTTTTCTAGTATTTCCTGTGTAATAGCACCTTTGTGTAGACAGCACACTCTGGCACCCAGAAGCTCAGTATCCTGTGTGGAACCCCAGTTGTTGGTGAGCAGTGGGTATATGCCTTTCTGCCTTGTTTGTAGTGAGCTGTGTGGGCCATCAGCTGATTATAAGAGCAGGGAAATTACTCTCTGGAGCTTCCATGTGCCTGCAGCAATGGTGGGGATCACAGGCGAGCAGAACCAGCACCTCCCATGAGGAAAGATCTTGGCTTGGAAGGTTTCCTGCCTTCCCGGCTGTGATGCCTGCCTCCACTGCCAGGTCAAGTGGACACTGCACACAGAAAGGAGCCTCTGATGCTATGTCCCTGTAGCTGCTGTGAGTGGTCCACCTTCTGGCAGGTCTGATGGGATAGTAGGGCAGCAGGTGAGAGGGACCTGTGCTTGCCAGAAGGTAGGTGTGGCAGGCTGTGTACCACAGTGGGGGTCTTTGGGCTGCATTTCCAGCCAGGGAGTGGAGTTTCTGAAGCTCCTGTGAGTTCCCAACCTGCTGGTCTGAATGTGCCAGGAAGGTTTTGTCACCTGCCCTTCTTCCTGAGCAGAGAGCTCTGTGTAGTTCTTGCCCCTTTAGCACCCCTCTTGCTGCTTGGAAATCCTTCAAACTGCCCACCTTTCTTTTGTCCCTGAGGGCCAGTTTTGCATTCCTATTCTCCACAAGCACTGGAATCTCAGTCTCTCCAAGTGTTCTGACCTTTGCTTTCCAACACCACTAATCTCCAGAGCACCATGTAATGTGGGTTCATGCTCCCAGAACAGATCTCCAGGGCTGTGTGTTCACTGGTCCTGGGCTTGTACTACCTCCCCACTCTGTTCCTCTTTCTCCAGGGGGAGGGTTTAGTTCATGCTAGATTGTGACTTTCCTACTTTACCCTTTACTGTGAAGTCTTCTCTTCTTCCCCAGATGTAGGCAGTCTGTTTTGCAGTCTTCAGGTTGCTTTTCCAGGATTAGGTTTATTTGCTGTATTTTCATGTTTTTTGGAATTGTGGTTAAAGGTTTCTGCCTCCCTTCTCACCTGATCATCTTTTATTGAATCTTCATTGAAAATTCTTAAGAAAACACTAACTTAAATCAGTGTTTTTTTTCTGGTGCTCCACACATTTAGTTTGTCTCTTGTGTAAGCTGACATTCAGTCCTACATTAAAAAAAAAATAGAAGAGCTCTATAAGGGTGTTCACTACTATTAATAAAAGAATGAAATGGACACATAGTCTCATTAGAAATGATTGTAATTTTCCAATTATACATATATTCTTATACATAATGAGACACTCCCTTTTTTAACTCCAATTAAAACTATTTTTCTATTTCAAATATTTCATCCTAACTCAAATGCCAATTTTAGCTTCTATATTATATATCTTTCCAATGTATCATCAGGATTTTCATCTTACAAGGTCATTGAGAAAAAACTTGTATCATTTCATTAAAAATAATTGTAGCTGATGAATTCTGGAAAAAGAAGATAGATGTGTAAATGCATAAGTAAATTCTCTTATTATGTAATAGTTGATATATAAAGTTCTGAAATGGACAATGCATTCCATGTTTAACCAAGCAATTGTAAAAATACTGATTAATTTGTAACATGATTTTAATGTGGATCACATAAATTGACTTTTCAAAGAAAACATTTTCACTATGGAAAGCATGGAAAACCTCTTAGTGATCGAAAATAAAATTTAGACAAAACATATTCCACTATTTTGAGATCCTTGAAGGATGCATGCCTGTCTTATTATCTCCAGCACTTTATCCTTTGCCAACACACAGAAGATATACACTATGTGTTGTGTACATTTAGTTCATAAAAGTTTAGTGGAAAAATCCAAGAACTAGGTATGATATCTCTCCTTAAGTTTAGAGATGCTAACTGAACTCATCCATTAATCCACAATTATCAAGATATTTTAAGCCAACCTAAATATATCCAAATGTATATCTTCTTTACCTTATTGTCCTAGACAATTTGAATACAAGCACATTTGTAAACTTGAATTACTGATGTAATTATGGTCATGCACTGACTTGGCTAGATGAATAGTGATTTGGGGTTCTTATTACCTTGGCATCTGTTCTGAGTTAATAAAAATAAAATTTAATGTGTTTCTTGTTTGTTTGGTTTAGTGTTCTTGTTTTTCCCTTGTGCACCTTCAAATCTGACCAAATGAAAATCTTATTCAGAACTGCAGAAACATTTATGATAAGTCAATAAGTACTGGTAACATTTACCAGTTTCTTCACCTAATCATAGGTATGTACTTGAACTTTATAAGCCTCCTGAAAGTCAATGAAAAAAGTGATAATGACAGAATAATGTCCAAGCAACACTTGAAGAGTTCTACATAAAAGTTATGTGTGTGTGTGTGTGTATATATATATTTGTGATAATTAACACTATGAAGCAGAAAATGACCTTTTAAAGTGGAAAAAAATCAATCTACATTGTGTTTCCATTCAAGGAGTCTTTAACTACTTGATTGCATCACAAAGCCTGTTTTATTTAGGTGTTACTGCATGGCAAAAAAAAGTCATCCTATACAGTGCAAAGTAACAGCTGTTTTTTTATGCTCATGGATTCCATGGTGCAGGTATTTGGAAAAGGCACTTCAGGGGCAGCATCTCTCTGTTCTGTAAAGTTGGAGATCTCAGCTTGCAAGATGAATCCACAGCTGGATGCTGGAATCATCTAAAAGTTTATTCATTCATAAGTTTGGTGGTTAATGCTGGCTTTTGTCTGGGACCTTAAAAGAGGCTTTTGACCAGAACACCTATACATGGCTTCTCCATGTGGCTGTTTGTGTTTCCTCACTGCATGGTGGCTGAATTCCAAGAACAAGCATCTTGAGAGAACTAGGTGGAAACTGTATCACTTTTTAAGACCTTTAATCACATATCCTTAGAAGCTACAGGATTTCTCAAATTCAAAGATGAGGGACATAGGCCCTCTCTCTTGGTGGTTGGTGTGTTACAATTACATTGTTAATAAAAGGATGTGGAACAAGAGAAATTGGAGTGGCTATGTGGAAAATGCAGTCTGGCACAGGGAGATTGAACAGACACTTTGCGAAAGACGATATCCTAATGGACCAGTAAACTGAAGGAAAGATCATCAGCATGATTAGTATACAGGGATGTGCAAATGAAAACCACAAGAAATTACTACTCCACATTCGCTGGAATGACTAATTAAAAAGATATAATGTACCTAGTGTTAGTATGTGGAGCAACTGGAACACTCATACATTGCCAGTGGGAATGCAAAGAGCATAACTACTTTGGAAAACAGTTTAGACGTTTCCTACAAGGTCAAAAATACCTTTACCAAATAATCCTGCAGTTGCACTCCGTATTGTTTACCCAAGAGAAATTAAGACATATGCCATGCAAATATTTATTTGTAGAATTTTTTAGAGACTTTTTTCATATTGGCAAAAATTTGGAAAAAACTCAAAGCTCATCAATAGGTGAATAGGTAATCAGATTTTGGTATTTCGATGGAATTCTACTCAGCAATAAAGATAACAAATTACTGATACATGTGATAACATGGAAAAAATTTAAAAGATGCTGTGCAAAAGGAGCCAGACAGAAAAGTACACATATGATTCCATTTATATGAAATTCTGGAAAATCTAAAAATAATCCATAATGACCAAGAACAGACCAGTGGTTGTCTGAGGCTGAGGGTGAGTGGGAGGAAAACCACCATCTGGAAGCTCAAGTGTAAGCCTGCTTTACGTTTAGCCTATCACATTCTCTCCATCAGGAATTTGAATCTAACAGAATGGTTTGGTGATGGAAGGGAGAATTTAGTCATGCCTGCTGATGACATGCTAACAGCATCTAAGTCCAGCAAAATGATTCCAAATCAATACCATATCCTGGAAGTTTCTACATTGCCCAGGATCCCTTTGTTTTCTACTCATCTCCTGAGCTTTGTCCTTAAGCTTTGTCCTATTGATTCTGTGAGCTGTATCTAGTCTTGCAATAAACTTCCATTCAGCTAAAGTTACTTGTAGTCAGCTTCTGTTGCCTTAAAAAAAACAGAACTGTCAGTGAAATAGACTCCTACGTGCTGAATAATGGAAATGGAAATTTTTTTTATTATGCAGCAGGAAAAGTCTTCAGTAGGGAATCCAGTAAGAAAATACTATTGTTTGCAGTATATCTAATGACACCATTGTTTGTAATATGCAGTGGCTTACATTATAGTCTTATTCTAAGAATCAGGGTACTTCATCTTAATTTTTCCGATGATGGGAATAAATTGCCTGGTTTCTTGATTTTATCCATCAAGGTCCCTCATTTGAGGCTGCCTAATTTTAAAATTCTGGCCCAAACCATTATCACCCTCTAGAATAATCTCTTTTCTACTGGAGGGTTTCTTACTGTCTCAGTTGAGAATTCTATTGATCAGCTTCAAGTTCACCTTTGATGCTGATTCTGCTGTTATTTCTAATAACTGGCTCTAGGCTATATTCTTGGTGAAGGCTTTTCCTTCTTACTCTAGTTAATTCACAGGATCCTTGTTATTTCCCCATCTCTGAGCAGAAATCCTAGTACTCAGTCTCTTCAACTACCTTGGTAGTATCTTAAGCCAAGCCTCCAGCATGTTGAACATTGCCTTTTAGTACTTCTATTGATTACCAGTCAACAGATTTCCCTAACACCGTTTTCCTGCCAGAACATCCACTGGCTGCCCTCCAGTAGACATTGCTGATTACATGGGCAGGCTGCCTGCTTGCTTATCTTTCTGCTACTGCCTACTGGCGAATTCTCCTAACACTTGACTAGGCAGTCCAGACTTATTTTTAATTGCCAGAAACTTCTCAGACCATGTTTCCTATAGCTTGATAAAGTCACTGGTTCCTAGGCCTCTTAGTGTGTTTACTCAGTTCTGATGGATGATTTGGTAAAACCATAATTTTTGTTTTCATTTCTATAGTTAAAGTCCATTATTATTCTTATACTTGGCCTAGCTATATTAGCTTATGTTTCTCATGTGTTGTCTCTCACTCGCTCTCTCTTGCCCAATGTAGTTAGAGAAACTTCCATCATTATTGAAGCCATCTGGGAAATTTCTGGAAATACTCTCCAAATTTAAATTTATTCAAGAAGATGTTCTTAGTAGAGTCTTTGTAATACTGTGAATTTACTTCTTCTGTCTGAAAAGAGGTACATTAACAGAAGCTGAATTCAGCAAAAAGAGAGATTAGATTTTCTTAGTGTCCTACATATTTTCATTGTTTTAGATTAGATGTATTTTATGATAAGATCAATATAATAGTAGAGGATTGTTTGTCAAAACATGTAATTTCAATATTTGGAGATAAAGGTTTTTTTCCTCCTCTAGTCTCACAAAATAAATATTTTTAAAGACCATCTTTTTAATGTATGTAAGTGTAGAAGCAAAATATATTTCAATCTTTTGTTTCTCATAATATAAAATACTTCAAACTGGAACTTTGCTAGATTTACAAATGCATCTATGCTATTTATCAGTAATTTAGAATGTTTATCAGGACATTTGTGTACTATCTATATCCTAATGAAAAGCAGGCAGATATGGGAATAGGTAACAAATTTTTTAGATAGAGTTTAATATAAATACATGTTTAAAGTTATCTGAGGCAAGTTTGATTATATTGCATTTCATCATTATATTCTGTTTCAAAGGAATAATTATATTTCATTCTATTTATTTGAAATTTTATTCATGAGAAAAATATCAAATTAATATTATGTATACAGTTATGATTAGCCTTTCTTGCACATAAGTAATCATTTATGGACAAAAGTATAAAAACTATCTGTGACTACATATATTAAGTTTGTTCCAAAATAATATCTCAACAATACCTATGCTTATATTAAAGCCAATGCATTGGGCCAAACTTCTGAAGCTCTGAAATGAAGATTGTAAACAATTCCATCATAACAGGTGTTTAGGGATATAGTTTGCCACCAGTTCATTCTGATAGACCCATATTAAGGACAATATTCTTTCCTATTCTACCACCTAACACCAGGTCAGATGTTTTTGATTTTCTATTATTTTATACTCAGTTAGGTGAATTTATTCACTTGTGTTTTAAAGTTATTCAGGCTAAATCGACTTTTTCTTGTCTTTTCCTTCTATTTTATGCTGTGGTATTGTGGCTCATTACATCCATCTATGATGGATAGAAATCTAAATTTACTGTTAAGAATACTATTGACTTTGCCTATAATTATATTTATGACATTTTTCTGTGTAACCATGTAGTAAATTTTGGAATGAGAAATGTGTAAAGTACCTCAGTTTTCAAAAGAGAAAGTTATATTTATTACCTGCTTATTTGGAAGGCTAAAATATTTACAGTAAATAATTATTTATTTGCATTTTTGGCACACATAACTTTCACTTTATGTCTTTAAAGACTTGGGAAAAGTACTATTCACAAAATCTATATTATAATGACAGTTTAAGAGATAATTGGTTACTCTGGGTGCTCCCGTTTAGATAACCAAAGAGCAATGTACTTGGATATATTAAATCTGGTTAAAGAAATGCTTTTGTGTTCATACAGAACTAGGTAAACATTCATCTGACAATATTTCTGCATTCCCTGGTACCATCACCTCTCTTTATTCTAAATAGCTTCTAATTTTTCTTTTCATGTCCATTTTACTTGATTAATTCTAATAGACTAAAATTTTCAAACTTTCTAGATACAGATGTAAAATATCTATCTAGTCTATACTCTTCTCCCTGGCTGGAGGATTGTCTTTTCTTACCTTATCCTAAGCCCTCCAGTATATTAATTGATCCAGTATTGATCCAGTACAGTATAAGCTTAGGTGATTTTGCATTTTCTCATTGACCTTATTATTCTTGGCTTGCTTTATTAAATACCCACTTACTCTGTGCAAGGTAGAGTAGTAAGTTTTGTATATCTTTTTTTCTCATTAAATCCTCACAACTGCACATTTGGAGGCAGAATATAGATTTAGAAGATAAGTAACTGATATTTAATACGTAATTAAAAACAAGAGCCCAGGAGGTTCAAGATGGCGACATGAGAGGTGAGACAGAGAACTCCTCCCAAAACCACGTAGAGTATGAAAATATAGTTAATACAACTAGCCCTAAAACAGCAACAGGAAAGAAGGCTGCACCAGACTGCATACAGACCTCACAAACAGAGCAGACCTCACGAAACAGGGAAATGTATGACAGCCTTGATTGGAGGGACCTGAGCCCTTCCCCTACCCCAGCTCACTGGCGGGAGGAAGAGAAACAGAGCAGGGATGGAGTGGAAGCCTAGAACTGCTGAACACCCAGCCCTGGAGGTCTGCTTTGTGAGCAGAAACCTACATTGTGTGTTGCTCTGGAGGTTGGGGAGCTGGGACAGGCGTAATGCTTGAGAGACTGAGATTGCGGCCATTTGTGGAGGACAGGGATCCACATCCAGCCACTCTGGGACAGAGGAAATATGGGCAATCAGAGAGGCTTCCTAGTGGAGAAAGGGCTGCTGAAGAGGCGGGGTTTCAATGGAGCTTGCTGCATGGGAGAAGGGAGAGCTGGACAAGGTTGTCTGGGTACAATCTTCCCAGCAGGTTGGGAACTTTGAGGAGCTTCAGGTGCTCCATATCCCTGGCTGCCTACTCAGCTCTGAGGCCCCCAGTGTGACACTCAGCCTGCTGCGCCTTCCTCCTGGCCTGCCAGCACCTGCTTACAAACTGGCAGTCACTGCGCTGGCCACAGGCCAGCCAGAGGGAGGCCCCGCCTACAACAGCAGGACACGCCAAGCACAGAGGCTTACACCTGTGTGCTCGGTCTACTGGCTCTAACACTAGAGACAGGCACTGCAGCCAGAAAGCAGGAAACAGCTCTTTCCTCCCCTCAGGCACCAGCACCGCCTATGACCTCCAAGCTCACTCTAGGGGCTGAGCAACTTCAGACTGGAGTTTCTGGGCACTAGAGAGCACCACATAGAAATACGAAACGTCAAAAGAACCTGGTTCAGACCACATTTCACAAACCCCAGAGAGAGGGCCAAATGAAACTGAAATCACCAGTCTTCCTGAAAGTGAGTTCAAAATAAAAATCATAAACATGCTTATGGAGGTACAGAAAAATATTCAAGAACTCAGGAACGAATTTAAGATGGAGATTCAATCATTAGGAAATTCCATTTCTGAAATGAAACATACAATGGAGGGATTTAAAAGCACATTGGATGTAGTAGAAGAGAAAGTAAATGGAATAGAAATTAGGGAAGAGGAATACAAAGAAGCTGAGGCACCTAGAGAAAAAAGAATCTCTAAGAATGAAAGAATATTGAGAGAAATGTCATTGAGGAGGTAATTGCTGAAAACTTCTCCAGTCTGGGGAAGGAGATAGTCTCTCAACCCATGGAAGTGCACAGGTCTCCCAACACGAGGGGCCCAAGGAAGACAACAATATCAAGACATAATAATTAAAATGGCAAAGATCAAGGATAAAGACAGACTTTTAAAAGCAGCTAGAGAGAGAAAAAAGATCATATAACAAAGGAAAATCCATCAGGCTATCATCAGATTTCTCAACAGAAACCTTACAGGCCAGAAGGGAGTGGCATGATATATTTAATGCAATAAAGCAGAAGGGCCTCGAACCAAGAATACGCTACCCGGTAAAGTTATCATTTAAATTTGAAGGAGGGATTAAACATTTTTCAGATAAGCAAAAGCTGAGAGAATTTGGCTCCCTCAAACCACCTCTGCACTGCATTTTGGAGGGACTCCTATAGATGGAAGTATTCCTAAGGCTAAATAAATGTAACCAAAGGGATAGACAAAGAATACAGAATATGACTCATAACATACAAAGAAAAAGGAGAGGAAACAAATAAAGAACCTTTAGGTTGTGTTTGTAATATTTCAAGAAGTGAGTTAAATTAGACTGTTAGATAGTAAGGGAATTACCCTTGAACCTTTGGAAACCACAAATCTAAAGCCTGCAATGGCAATAAGTACATACCTATCAATAATCACCCTACATATAAATGGTCTGAATGCACCAATTAAAAGACATAGAGCCACTGAATGGATAAAAAAAATAAGACCCATCCATATGCTGCCTACAGAGACTCACTTCAAACCAAAAGACATACACAGACTAAAAGTACAGGGATGGAAAAAGAGATTTTATGCAACTAACAGGGAGAAAAAAGCAGGATTTGCAGTACTTGTTTTAGACAAAATAGACTTCAAAACAAAGAAAGTCACAAGAGACAAAGAAGGACATTACATAATGATAAAGGGGTCAGTCCAACAAGAGGTTATAACTATTATAAATATCTGTGCACCTAAAACAGGATAACCTACGTATCTGAAACAAATGTTAACAGAATTAAAGGGGGAAATAAATTGCAATGCATTCATTTTAGGAGACTTCAACACACCACTCACTCCAAAGGACAGATCAACCAGACAGAAAATGAGTAAAGAGACAGAGGCACTGAACAACGTATAAGAAGAGATGGACCTAACAGACATCTACAGAACACTCCATTCAAAAGCAACAGGGTACACATACTTCTCAAGTGCACCTGGAACATTTTCAAGAATAGATCATATACTAGGCCACAAAAAGAACCTCAGTAAATTAAAAAAGATTAAAATTTTAACAGCCAGCTTCTCAGATCACAAAGGTATGAAACTAGAAATAAATTACACAAAGAATATGAAAAGCCTGCAAACACATGGAGGATTAAGAACATACTCCTAAATAATCAATGTATCAATGACCAAATAAAAACATAGATCAAGCATTATATGGAAACAAATAAAAATAATTCAACACCACAAAATCTTTGGGATGCAGAGAAGGCTGTGCTAAGAGGGAAATTTATTGCAATACAAGCCTATCACAGGAAAGAAGAACAATCCCAGTTTGAACAGTCTAAACTCACAATTAATGAAACTAGAAAAAGAAGAACAAATAAGGGCTAAAGCAGAATAAAGATTAAAGCAGAAATAAATAAATAAATAAACAAACAAACAAACAAACAAATAAATAAAATCGAGAAGTATAAAACAATAGAAAGAATCAATGAAAGCAGGAGCTGGTTCTTTGAGAAAATAAACAAAATAGATAAACCCCTAGCCAGACTTATCAAGAAAGAAAGATAATCTACACACATAAACAGAATCAGAAATTAGAAAGGAAAAATCACTATGGACACAACAGAAATACAAAGAATTATTAGAGAATACTATGTAAAATTATATGGTAACAAACTGGATAACCTAGAAGAAATGGACAACTTTCGAGAAAAATACAACCTTCCAAGACAGGCCCAAGAAGAAACAGAAAATCTTAATAGACCAATTACTAGCAAATAAATTGAATTGGTAATCAAAAAAACTACCTAAGAACAAAACTCCTGGACCAGAAGTTTTCACTGCTGAATTTTATCAAACATTTAGTGAAGACCTAATACTCATCCTCCTTAAAGTTTTCAAAAAAGTAGAAGAGGGAATACTCTCAAACTCATTCTACAAGGCCAACATCACTCTAATACAGAAACCAGGCAAAAACACCACAAAAAACGAAAACTACAGACCACTATCCCTAATGAACATAGATGCAAAAATATTCAACAAAATATTAGCAAACCGAATTCAAAAAAATATCAAAAAGATCATTCATCATGATCAAGTGGGATTCATCCCAGGGATGCAAGGATGGTACAAGATTCGAAAATTCATCTACTTCATCCACTACATCAACAAAAAGAAAGACAAAAACGACATGATTATCTCTATAGATGCTGAAAAAGCATTTGACAAAATTCAACATATATAGGCGTGTTCAAAGAGAATGTTAGAAAACTAATTTGTAATGATTTTTAAACATAGCGCAAATTGGCCTCTTTTTTTTAAAATTTTTGTTTTGGTATCGTTAATGCACAATTACTTGAACAACATTATGGTTACTAGACTCCCCCTATTATCAAGCTCGCACCACATACCCCATGACAGTCACTGTCCATCAGTGTAGTAAGATGCTATACAATCATTACTTGTCTTCTCTGTGTTACAGTGCCTTCCCCATGTCCTCCCCCACTACAATATATGTGCTAATCATAATGGCCCTTTTTCCCCTTATACCTCACTCGCCACCCATCCTTCCCAGTCCCTTCCCTTTGGGAATTGTTAGTCCATTCTTGGGTTCTGTGAGTCTGCTGCTGTTTTGTTCATTCAGTGTTTTCTTTGTTCTTATACTCCACAGATGAGTGAAATCATTTGATATTTGTCTTTCTCCACCTGGCTTATTTCACTGAGCATAATACCCTCTAGCTCTATCCATGTTGTTGCAAATGGTAGGATTTGCTTTCTTATGGCTGGATAATATTCCATTGTGTATATGTGCCACATCTTCTTTATCCATTCATCTACTGATGGACACTTAGGTTACTTCCATTTCTTGGCTATTGTAAATAGTGCTGCGATAAACATAGGGGTGAATATGTCTTTTTGAAACTGGGCTCCTGCATTCTTAGGGTAAATTCCTAGGACTGGAATTCCTGGGTTAAATGGTATTTCTATTTTGAGTTTTTTGAGGAACCTCCATACTGCTTTCCACAATGGTTAAAATAATTTACATTCCCACCAGCAGTGTAGGAGGATTCCCCTTTCTCCACATCCTCGCCAGCATTTGTTTTTTTCTATTATTTTCTATGTTGGCCATCCTTACTGGTGTGAGGTGATATCTCATTGTGGTTTTAATTTACATTTCTGTGATGATTAGCAATGTGGAGCATCTTTTCATGTGCCTGTTGGCCATCTGAATTTCTTCTTTGGAGAAGTGTCTGTTCAGATCTTCTGCCCATTTTTTAATTGGTTTATTTCCTTTTGGTTTGTTGAAGTGCATGAGCTCTTTATATAATTTGGATGTCAACCTCTTATCATATGTGTCATTTATGAATATATTCTCTCAT
The DNA here is from genome assembly GCF_040802235.1 of Manis javanica. Classification (NCBI taxonomy): domain Eukaryota; kingdom Metazoa; phylum Chordata; class Mammalia; order Pholidota; family Manidae; genus Manis; species Manis javanica. The sequence goes on along the minus strand of NC_133174.1, from coordinate 20,097,276 downwards.
ATGGTAGGATGTCTTTTTGTTCTACTCATGGTGTTCTATGCTGTGAAGAAGTTTTTTAGTTCGATATAGTCCCACTTGTCTGCTTTTGCTTTGTTTTCCCTTGCTTGGGGAGATATGCTCATAAAGAAGTTGCTCATATTTATATTCAAGAGAGTTTTGCCTATTTTTTCTTCTAGGAGTTTTATGGTTTCATGACTTGCATTCAGGTCTTTGATCCATTTTGAATTTACTTTTGTGTATGGAGTTAGACAGTAATCTAGTTTCATTCTCTTATATGCAGCTGTCCAGTTTCACCAATACCAGCTGTTGAAGAGGCTGTTATTTCCCAATCCATGGGTCATTTATCATATATTAATTGACCATATATGCCTGGGTTAATATCTGGTTGCTCTGTTCTGTTCCACTGGTCTATGGGTCTGTTCTTGTGCCAGTACGAAATTGTCTTGATTACTGTGGCTTTGTAGTACAGCTTGAAGTCAGGGAGAGTAATTGCCCCTGCTGTATTCTTTCTTCTCCAGATTTCTTTGGCTATTCGGGGTCTTTTGTGGTTCCATATGAATTTTAGAACTATTTGTTCCAGTTTGTTGAAGAATGCTGTTGGTATTTTGATAGGGATTGCATTGAATCTGTAGATTGCTTTAGGCAGGATAGCCATTTTAACAATATTAATTCTTTCTACCCAAGAGCATGGGATGAATTTCCATTTATTAGTATCCTCTTTAATTTCTCTTAGAAGTATCTTGTAGTTTTCAGGGGGTCTTTCACTTCCTTGCTTAGTTTATTCCTAGGTATTTTATTCTTTTTTATGCAACTGTGAATGGAATTGTTTTCCTGATTTCTCTTTCTGCTAGTTCATCATTAGTGTATAGCAAAGCAACAGATTTCTGTGTATTAATTTTGTATCCTGCAACTTTGCTGAGTTCAGATATTAGTTATAGTAGTTTTGGAGTGAATTCTTTAGGGTTTTTTATGTACAATATCATGTCATCTGCAAATAGTGACAGTTTAACTTCTTCCTTACTAGTCTGGATGCCTTTTATTTCTTTGTATTGTCTGATTGTGGTGGCTATTACCTCCAGTACCCGAACTTAGATGAAAAACTTTCAGCTTCTCAGTGATAAGTATGATGTTGGCTGTGGGTTTGTCATATATGGCTTTTATTATGTTGAGGTACTTGCCCTCTATACCCATTTTGTTGAGAGTTTTTATCATGAATGCATGTTGACTTTTGTCAAGTACTTTTTCAGCATCTATGGAAATGTTCATGTATTTTTGTCCTTTTTTTGATATGGTGGATAATGTTGAGGGATTTTTGAATGTTGTACCATCCTTGCATCCCTGGGATGTATCCCACTTGATCACCATGTATGACCCTCTTGATGTACTTTTGAATTCGGTTTGCTAATATTTTGTTGAGTATTTTTGCATCTGTGTTCATCAGGGATATTTTTCTGTAGTTTTCTTTTTTGTGGTGTCTTTGCCTGGTTTTGGTATATGTCTATTATAACTTCATAGTATGAGTTTGGAAGTATTCCCTCCTCTTCTATTTTTTGGAAAACTTTAAGGACAGTGGGTACTATGTCTTCTCTAAATGTCTGATAAAATTCAGCGGTGAATCCAACTGGTCCAGGTGTTTTTTAATTGGGTATGTTTTGATTACCATTTCAATTTCATTGCTGTTAATTAGTCTGTTTAGATTTTCTGTTTCTTCCTGGGTCAATCTTGGAAGGTTGTAGTTTTCTATAAAGATATACATTTCTTCTAGGTTATCCAGTTTTTTAGCATATGTATTTTAATAGTATTCTCTAATAATTCTTTGTATTTCTGTGGTGTCTGTCATGATTTTTCCTTTCTCATTTCTGATTCTGTTTATGTGTGTAGATTCTAATTTTTTCTTAATAAGTCTGGCTACAGATTTATTCATTTTGTTTATTTTCTCAAAGAAACGTGTCTTGGTTTCATCAATTTTTTTCCATTGTTTTATTCTTCTCAATTTTATTTATTTCTTCTCTGATCTTTATTATGTCCCTCCTTCTGCTGAATTTGGGCTTCATTTGTTCTTCTTTTTCCTATTTCAGTAATTGTGAATGAAGGTTATCCATTAGGGATTGTTCTTCCTCCTTTAAATAGGCCTGGTTTGCTATATACTTCCCTCTTAGAACTGCCTTTGCTGAGTCTGACAGAATTTGAGGCATTGTGCTATTGTTTTCATTTGTCTCCATATGTTGGTTGATCTCTGTTTTAATTTGGTCATTGATTCATTGATTATTTAGGAGCATATTCTTAAGCCTCCATGTGTTTGTGGGATTTTTCATTTTCTTTGCTTAATTTATTTCTAGTTTCATACCTTTGTGGTCTGAGAAACTGGCTGGTAGAATTCCAATCGTTTTGAATTTATTGAGGCTCTTTTTGTGGCCTAGTATGTGGTCTCTTCTGGAAAATGTTCCATATGCACTTGAAAAGAATGTGCAACCTGCTGCTTTTGGGTGGAGAGTTCTATAGATGTCTGTTGGTTCCATCTGTTCTACTGTGTTGTTCAAGGCCTCTGTCTCCTTATTTTCCATCTAGTTGATCTTTCCTTTGTAGTGAGTGGAGTGTCGAAGTTTAGAATGAACACATTATTCTATTTCCCCTTTTAATTCTGTCAGTATTTGTTTTACATATGTAGGTATTCCTGTGTTGTATGCATAGATATTTTTAATGGTTTTATCCTCTTCTTGGATTGACCCTTTTATCATTATGTAATGTCCTTCTCTGTCTCTTTTGACTTACTCTGTTTTGAAGTCTATTTTGTCTGATACAAGTACTGTAACACCCTCTTTTTTCACCATATTAGTTGCATGAAATATTTTTTTCCATCTCTTCACTTTTAGTCTCTCTATGTATTTTGGTTTGAAGTGAGTCTCTTGTAGGCAGCATATAGTTTTGTCTTGTTTATTTATCCATTCAGTGACTCTATGTCTTTTGGTTGGTGCATTCAGACCATTTACATTTAAGCTTATTATCAATAGGTATGTACTTATTGTCATTTCAGGCTTTAGATTCATGATTACCAAAGGTTCAAGGGTAACTTCCTTACTATCTAAGAGTCTAACTTAACTCACTTCCTATGCTATTACAAACACAATCTAAAGGTTTTTTTATTCCCTCCTCTTCCTCCTCCTCCATTCTGTATATATTATGTATCATATTTTACTCTTTGTCTATTCATATTTATTAACTCTGGTGACAGCTATTTAACCTTAGGAACACTTCCATCTATAGGAGTCCCTCCAAAATACACTGGAGAGATGGCTTGTGGGAGCTCAATTCTCTCAGCTTTTGGTTATCTGGGAATTGTTTAATCCCTCCATCAAATTTAAATGATAAGCTTGCCAGATACAGTATTATTTGTTCGAGGCCCTTCTGCTTCATTGCAATAAATACATCATACATCATGCCACTCCATTCTGACCTTAAAGGTTTCTGTTGAGAGGTCTGATGATAGCCTGATGGGTTTTCCTTTGTAGGTGATCATTTTTCTCTCTCTGGCTTCTTTTAATAGGCTGTCCTTATCCTTGATCTTTTCCATTGTAATTATTATATGTCTTGGTATTGTCCTCCTTGGGTCCCTTGTGTTGGGAGATTTGTGCACCTCCATGGCCTGAGAGTCTATCTCCTTCCCCAGATTCAGGAAGTTTTCAGCAATAACTGCTTCAAAGAGACTTTGTATCTCTTTTCCTCTCTCTTCTTCTTCTTGTACCCCTATAATGTGAATATTGTTCTGGTTCAATTGGTCTCACAGTTCTCTCAATATTCTTTAATTCTTAGGTATCCTTTTTTCTCTCTGTGCCTCAGGTTCTTTGTGTTCCTCTTCCCTAATTTCTATTTCATTTATCATCTCCTCCACCATATCTAATCTGCTTTTAATACCCTCCATTGTGTTCTTCAATGACTGGATCTCTGTCCTAAATTCGTTCCTGATTTCTTGAATATTTTTCTGTACCTCCATGAGCAGGTTAGTGATTTTTATATTGAAATCTCTCTCAGGAAGATTCATGAGGTCAATTTCATTTTAATCTTTTTCATGTATATTCATAATATTCCTTTGAACCAGGTTCCTTTGACATTTCATAATTTGTCTGTGGTGCCCTCTAGTGCCCAGAAGCTCTACTCTCTGGAGCTGCTCAGCTCCTGGAGCAATGGCAGCAGTTGCAGGCAATCAGTGTTAGTGCTTGGAGGGAGGAAAGAACTATTTCCTGCTTCTTGGCTGCTATGCCTGTCTCCACTGCCAGAACCAGTGGGATGAACACACAGGTTTAAGCCTCTGTGCTTTGTGTTTGTAGATGCCATAGGGGGAGCTTCCCTCTGGCTGGCCTGACACTAGGGCAGGCATTGCCCATTTGCAAGCATGAGCCAGGTGCAGCCTAGCTGGGAGGAAGACACAGCAGGCTGTGTATCATGGTGGGGGGCCTTGGAGCTGCATAGCCCACCAGGGTGATGGAGCACCTGAAGATCGTTTAAGCTCCCAGCCTGCTGGACAGAGTGCACCCAGACAATTTTTTCTACCTGTCATTTCTCCTGAGCAGTAAGCTCTGTGCAGTCCTTGCCCCTTTAGCAGCCCTCTTGTTTTTAGGAAGTTTCTCAGGCTGACCACCCAGATCAGTTGGATATGAGTCCCTGTTTTCCACAAGCAGCTGGAATCTCCGTCTCTCCGGTGTTCCATCTATCTTAGCTTTACAACCTCACTAAATCACCAGAGCACCATGCAATGTAGGTTCATGCTCCCAGAGCAGATCTCCAGGGCTAGGTGTTCAGCAGTCCCAGGCCTCCACTCCCTCCCTGCTCTATTTCTCTTCTTCCTGCCTGTGAGCTGGGGTGGGGGAAGGGCTTGGGCCCCACCGGGTCACAGCTTTGGTACGTTACCCTGTTCCGTGACGTCTCCTCCTTTCTCCAGGTGTAAACAGTCTGGTGCAACCTTCTTTCCTGTTTCTCTTTCAGGATTAGTTGTATTAATTGTATGTTCATATTATATGTGGTTTTAGGAGGAAGTCTCTGCCCTACCTCTCACACCGCCATCTTTAATCCAATAATCCGTGATGTTTATACTGTATCTCTCCTACAGAAGGCATGGAAGACTATTAATAAGTTGAAGTTGACAGCATCTTGAGATAAAGAGATTAAAACTTATGATCCATTATCTCCAATTTCAATTAGATATAAGTTGAAAGTGTAGGAAAAAATTTTTCTTCTGCCCTTCTGGTCTATAAATCAAATTGATATAAAACAAATTAGCAGGAGAAAAATAAATTTAATTATGTACGTATGGGAGCCACATAAGAATATGAGACCTGAGAACATGTCAGGCAGTTGAGGCTTGTATGCTTTCCTAAGCTAAGGAATGGGATAAGGGTCTGGGGCTTCAAAGGGGGAGAGGGTGAGTCACAGGACAATAAAAGAGCAGATGTTTGGAAATTAGGTGTTTGCCCTGACATACAAATAGGTCATTTAGATAAAAAGTTATCTCTGGTAATAGCTCTTTCTGGGTCACATCCCCTATATAAGTTCTTGTAGATAGTTAAAGGAGAAATAAGTTTTTCTTGAATCTACTGGGTCTTGATTGCCTTCAATTGAAAATAATCCACATGCCAAAGTAGCATATTTTGGCATCATGTATTTTGCCCTCACATTTCAGTCCCACCTTTGAAACTTACCCAAGAAGTTTCACAGTACAGAAACTGAGTTGGTAGATTGCTCCATCTCATTGAACCAATCTCTTAGTCCTGAGAATAGGTCACTTCAGTTAAATAGTTGTGTCTTGTTTCAAGAAGTAGTGATGCAGGTGGGCTATCATAAGTTAAGCCTATGGTGCAAGCAATCAGGTATTTAATAAAAGGCATTTCTATGGAAAGAAAAGAAAAGCAATAGCTAATGATTGGGTCAGACTATAATCTTAGTTTCTGCATTCTGAAGCCAACTAGTTGAGAGGATTTTTAGATGTACAGCTCAAAGTTATCTTTAGTTGGAGTGAAGTCAGGTAGTGACAATCTGATAGATTGCTCTGGTTTGTAGTTTGAATACCTCAGGTGATCTTTCTGAGTCATCCATACAGCAACAGGCATGAAGATTGTCCATGGTATCGTGGTGATTTCTCTGAAGTTTATATCAAGTTGTGCAACTTTAGCTTGCATGGTTTTAGAAAAAGAGTAGCTTTGTTCTCAACGATTCCAGGTCAGAAGGGTAGGAGAAAACTGGATATGTTAGTTCACAGAGTTGTAGCCAAATATTGGAGGAAACTAGAAGAAGAAGAATTCATGATCCAGTCTAGTTTATATGGTAGACAAGAAACCTCAGAGATAACTTACAGGACAAGAATCTAATACACACAAGTGTGTATTTACTTTCTACTGAAACATAAGTTTTCTGTCTACAGTCACCCCCATTTAAATCAAAGATAACCATATTTAGACTTTCCTTGCAGAGTTATTTTAATTATATCTGTTAATTAGAATTCTTAACCCTTAGAAACTTTAATTTCTAGTGAAAACTAAGTCATAAGTAGTTGTGAATTTTGTGTTACACTAGTATTCTTTTAGACTGGCAAATTTTTTAGTGCATTTCATAATTTCTAGAAACATATGCTTTTTTTATAGTATGTTCTTTTAATGTGGCATAAGACATGTTTACTAATAGACCAACTTATCTTAGTTTCTCTGCAATAGGAAGCCAAAAATAGAGAAACTTATGTTCAATTAGTAATGTTTTGCTATTTTATCTTATTTGGAAATGATCTAGTCAATAAATTCCATCATTTAACTTAACTTAGAAAACTCTAAAGTTTCAAGTTGTCAAATAGATTTTGGGAACTATTTTTAAGTACACATACCATAAAATAGAATTATTGATAAAAAGTTTACCTAAAAAACTCTTATTCCACTTATATCTATCTAAATCACTTGCTCCCAACAATTTTGTTTAGTGTATTCACAAAAACTTCATGAACCACTAGACAAAGGCAATCATCATCTGAAGCTGTGTTTCTGGGTGACAAATTGTATAAGAAATATAATATGAACTTGGCTAATAAACGCAGAACAGAAGTTGTGTGTCTACATTATGTTCAGTGTCAACTCTAAAGACATGCCTATTTTAATTAAACCAACAAACTTAAACTAGCACAACCCACATTTCTGTCCAACCAAATTAATGACTAGACAGCAAAAGCCTCTTACAGACCAGGGCCCCTTATGACAGCATTTACATGAGTAACCTGTAAACCCCTGAGCCTGGAGATCAGACCAGAGTCTTCTCTATGAATCTTATAGGGAAAGGGAACTTAAAACAGGCAGATGGGGCCAGATTTTGAGAAGGGAAGTGTATGTTGGTTTTAATGTTTGTTCTAATTTCTGTTCTTTCTTCTTGTTAAGTGTGTCCCTAAGGGTAGCTATTTTATTTCTTTGTGTCCTCTTTTTAATTTGGTCTTTCTATAGGTACAAGTGATACAACTGTGTTGGGTGAGAGCTTTCTCAAATTTTTTTTTTCTGTCAAATATGGCCAATTCACAGCATCCATTATCTGGCTATTGATGAGCAGGATCTTACATTCATCTCAATAGGAACTCAAACCCTCAAGTCTTTTTATGGCTTAACCATGTAAGAGATGTCCCCAAAGGAGAGTACAAAAAAATGCAGCCCTTCATAAGATCCAGAAAGTTCACTCCTAAAGTTAGCCTAATGGAGCACAACCTACATTTCTGTTCAACCAGATTAGTGACTGGACAACAAAGGCCTCTTACGGACCAGGACCCCTTATGACAAATTCCCCTGAATGCTGGCACAGCCAGACAAAGGGAACATTGTTTCTCAGATCCACAGCCTATTTGGCAGTCTGCCAGATACACAACAGTACATGCATCCTCCGATTGGCAGAGACCCGAGAGAATATTCTCATTGGTCTTAAAGCCAAGCTCTCAAGACATAGAGCAAAATTAAAGGGAAACCTCATCTGGTTTTTCTTATATCCACATTAACAGCTTTAGCTAAGCCTTTGGTCTCTTGGAAACAAACTAATACCTAAGAGGGGTTGGGGCTATGTGATATTTTACACAGTACTTCATTGTGTGGAAATTTTCTTCGTTAGTGACCCAGTGCCGGTCCAACCCATTCCAGGACAAACTTATTCTAACATGGGATCTTTGGGTTAGGTGGCAAGTACTCTAATAGCCCTGAGGTGCTCAACTTGTGCCTTTGCAGCTTTGGCTTCCAAGGTGTCCCTTAGCAACAGCCTTTACTTCACGTACATATTTACTCACAACAAAGTTTGTCTAAAGAGACTGAGTCTGGTGAAAACTGAACTCACCACTGTGAGGCCAGGTTGAACAGCAGGCTTACCTGTGCTCTACCCTCTGGTTTTTCTCCCTATCATAAATGACATAACAGAAACAAAGAAAACTGTGACCATCTCTGGGACAAAAAGAATCAAAACAATCAGAAGTACTCATATCAAATCTTTACCAGAGTTGCCATATCCAAGGAGCAGTTCCACAGATATTTTGTCCTGATTTAGAAAAGGAAAAGACAAGACTCAGCACTCTTGGTTCCACCAATTCCTGCCGGCAGAGATCCCTGGGACTAACATGGTAGGAATTCCTTCCTACTGCCAACACTTATCACAGGTCCCAGAGTCTCTCAACTGCAGCAGCCCTGGAATGAACACTGTCTAGCCAGTGAAGTTTGTCCCATCTAGGTCACCAACTGTAGTGGAGGAAAAATTTTTCTGCTCCCACAACAGTCTTGTAGTTAAAATACAGTGAGGGAAGTTAATTGCTAATGACTTCTTAAAAGTAACACTGTTAGCATATGTTGCCTAGTAACCCAGTTCTCTCTCTTTGTTGGCCAACACCAATTCTGCTCGAAAGTAGATGAATAACAACGTATTTTAAACAAATACTGTTGCAGATCTGTCCTTTGCAAAAATGAAATGGAAATAACCTTTGCCGTTTATTTGCATAGGGATTGCATCCGGTAAAAATAATATTTATTTAATAGATAAGGTGGTGAGATCTAAACCATAGCAGAACTAACTGAATACTGATTCAGGAAGTGTTTACAATTTAAGTGCCCATAGGAAAACAAGTTAGCGTCTTCCTTTACATGTCTACTCAAAATAGTATGCTGTAGCTGGCAATATGTACAAGTGAAAACATGTCTTATATTTCTTTCCATTTTTCCCAAATTCAAAACAGTGGTGATCAGCAATCTAATGTCTGACTGATCACTCATTTAATTCATATTTTAAAACCCCACCCTGTTTACAAAAGAATCATGACTATGGTATATCTTGAATTCAATACAAATTATAACAGGGGCAAAAAGGCATTTTCAGCTTTCTAAATTGTCAGATTTGTGATGGGTAAGTATATTTTTTCAATGTTCACATTTCTTAGGAATATCACATATGGATGAAAAGGAAAGGAAGGAAAAACACAATGGTTTCTCTATGCCGTATAAATTCCCATGGCAACTTCTGAAACTAGCTTACAGCGAGCGCTCCAGAAATATTTGTTGATGATGATGATAGATTGCACATTTCGTATGCACTAATGTCAGTGTATGAGCACATTGCTTGTGTTTCTAAAAGCAAAGCAAGCAGTAATGTTGACAAATGACCACATTCTTAGGTGCTTCTAAGTACTGGTAGTTCCAAGTCAGGGGCCCTCATCCATTTATCAAGACTGTAACTGAAATTCAGCTGCAATGTATTTGTCCAACTTGAGCATTTAAGCATAAACACCATTTATCTGGAGTTACTGCTGTTCTCTTTAGATAGGTCTTGGGATCAAACTTGCTTCTCAAAGTATACTAGACATGTTCACAGGCACTGGCTTCCATATGAAGTATGAAGTTTCTATACCCTAAAAAGTGAAAATAATAGTTTAGGAAAAACCTTCCATTCCATTTGTGAAGTTTAATTATCTTATTGCAGCAGTTTAGCCCTCACTTTCTGGAGCCAGAAGAGGCTGTCTTCAAATTGTATTCCATCTTTTTCTAGCTTTACATCTTTGAACATGATACTGACCTTGTGAAATCTTAGTAAAGTCAACTGTAAAATGCTGCTACTAAGAATTCCTATCTCAAAGAGTTTTTGCATGAATCAAATGACATAAAACATATTATGCATTTAACAGAATATCTGGGATATATTAAGTACTTTACAAATTAGCTAAGATACAAATTTACAGGTATTTTGATTTACAAGCATCCATGTCAGATAACTATTTTCTAACTGTCACATTAGGACATTTCCTATTACTCTTGATGTTTATCCAGTTCCTTTCTTACCCGATCCTTTTAACCACTTCTTTCTTTAGTTCTCCAAATGTTCATTTATAACCAAGTGGCTTCCTTAGATATTATGAAAGAAGAGGATCTCAATATTACTGCCTTACAAGCTATTATTGGAATTGTTTAATTAATACAGAACTATAGGAAAGTAAAATAAGCTAATCCTTTATATCCACATGTAGCCTCAACAGTCACCAACATTTTGCAAATCTATTTATTTCCTGACAACTAAGATCATCTATATCAATATGAGTTAGTTGCTTTATTTTCTTTCCAGGAAACCTTTGGTCTGGAAATGAAAGACCATAAATTAATCAATAATTTTATTATTTACTTCAGGAAACTCCTACAAATTAGTTTATTGAAGATAGTAGTCTATTCATCTAGGCAAACAAGTTTACTTATGGAAACTTGCTTTAAGGTCCTTGCTACCTCACTAGTCCTAAATTATTATATTATGACTTTTTTGCCCAATCCCATTCAGTTCCTTTCCCTAAACCACTTGAGCCTGAGACACTGCTAACTCTGTATCAATATGGTATTCTTCCTGACTAAAATGATTTTAAACAAACCTAGTGTTACTCTATTAATGGGTTGTCTTGTGATACTTTGTGAAAATTAATTCTCATATATATGATGTGTATCTGTGTATTTGTGGGTAAGCAGGAATTTTTTGGAGAAGTTAAAAGTAAAACAAAGGTACTGTGACATTTCCACTCTAAATTTTTCAGTCAGCAGCTCTAACTGATCAGGGCCATTATGATAACACATTCACCATACCATTATGAAACTTAACATAATTATTATTCCTTTATATCAACAAATACACAATCCATATTCAAATTTCCCTGATTATCTCAAAGTCAATTTTTAAATATTTTTTATTTTAAATTAGTATTCAAATAAATTCCAACATTGAATTTGGTTACTAGGTCTCTGAAGTATCTTTGGTTGTGTAACATGTTCCTCACTTTTTTTTTTCCTAATGTGTTTGTTTGTTGGATAAACCAGGTCACTTATTCTATAAAAAGACCTATATTCTGAAGTTGACTTTTCTTTTCTCATGGTGTGCTTTCACTTTCTAGTCTGCATATCACCCTACTCTCCACATTTCCTATCAATTTCTGCAAGATCTATAGGGCTTATTATATTCAGGAACAATATTTTGATAAGATATCTTACAGGTGGTACATGTATTTCCTATTGTGTCATATCAGTAGACACATAATGTAGGGTTGTCTATTAGTTATACTAAGTCTGGTTACTGGGTTTAGGTGGGATCAGTGTTATCCCCCATCTTAAACTTTTCCATCACAACCTTATCTAAAGGATTGAGCATCCATTGAAGTTTGTGGGCTACTTCCATTTTTTCATTAGATTTTAAAATTGCAATTTTATAATTCTATTATTCTGTATCAAGCTGAAATTCTTTTTTAAAGAGAACTTCCCTCAACAAATATTTAGTTACTCTGACATAGAGTAAATGGAAGATTTCCTTCTATTTATCAATTTTCAGAGCAATGACAGTGTACCATAGCAGCATCCAGTGGTGGCCAATAAGGATTTTTTGAGCAACATTATAAACTCATTAATTTTTTAAATTATACTCAATGTGTTTGCAACTGAAACATATTGTTCCTTATAAGCCCATAGAATCCTTTTTTATAAAAGAAAATAATAAAATATTTTTTAATATTTAAATATAATATTCTTAAAGACACATTCACAATTCCTGAGTAGACATATCAGTGGATTTAGCAAAGTGATTATGCTTATGTGACCACAACCCATTCTAAAAACTAAACAAAATTTAGCAATTCCCTCTCTAAGCCCCATCATAATCTCTATAATGTCTTCTTTACCAAAGGTTACCATTATCGTGATTTAATAGCATAGATCAGTTTTCCTTATTTTTAAACTTGATATAATGGAATCATCCAGTACATATCCTTTTGTGGATGGGAGTATTTTTGCTAAAAGTTACTTTTATGAGACTCATCCTTGATGATGCAAGAAGGAGTAGTGTATTCATCTTTATTACATTCACCCATTGTGTGAATATAATGCAACATATTAGTTTATTCATTCAATCAGTAACATACTGTCATAAATAGCTCTTTAATAAGTCTTAATATACATTAAGTTCTTCCAGATTGTTGAGATTGATTTGCGTTTTCTTTTCCATATAAATTTTAGGTTAGTTGATTAGTTGGTTGACTTCCACTCACACACACATGAAAAAGAAAACTAAATTAAAACCTGCTGGGGATCTTTATGGTAAACTTAGTGGATCTATAGATCAGTTTGGGGGGAATTTATAATACTGGATTTATACTACTGGATATTCCAGTACATGGCCAATTCTGATTTACATAAACTCTCACAGTCCATTCTACACACCCTTCCTTGTTGATGACTGTTTTAACTATTTTTGTGTTCTAAAGCTATTTTTTCCAGTTTTTCTTTATATAGATCATGTTATGTCAGTTATTTATTTTTGTTTTTATATATAAAATTATACTTTAATAGTTATCATGGCTTTCTATCTACACATGTATTCCTGTTGTCCCCAACCAATTATTCATGCTTACATCCCAGGCTCTTGTGGATTCATCCATTAAAGTTAATGATGATGGATATGATACACTTAAAGTTTTAGGGAGACAAAATGTGCAATCATCAAATGACTCCATTAAAGTTTATGGTGTGTCTGCCTGTTAGATTAGGATGCTGTTCTATATATAGCTAGCTATTTTTAGTGCAGTGTTACCGTCTTTTTTTGTTTCCAGCTCTAGCTACATGGTTCCAGTGTTTATCATATTTCATTAAGTTAATTGTCTCTAAAGCCATGTGGATTCTGTCTTCATAGCCATACCCTTTCCTCATGTTTTATTTTTCCTTTTTCTCTCTCTGAGCTTGCTTTGCTTAGATTAATGCTGAATCATTCTAATGTTTTAGGGAGACGAGGAGACAGGTTTTAAAAAGCAGCAATTATTTTGACTTGCCTCAAATGATTTCAGTGACTGTTTTAGTTATAATACTTTTATCTGCTTTATCTCTTCATTGCTTGGTTAAAAAGCTTTCATGTCTGTTCAGTAGATAAAGAAAAGTCTAGCTTTTCTTTTTCAGATTTCAGCTGTTCAAAAAGAATAAGTTCAGAGAAGACTTAACTTTTTTCCTCAGGTTAGCATGTCTGAACTCAGATGTTATTTGTCACTTTTGAAATGTTTTCTCCAGCCAAACTGACATTTCAGTTCTTTGAGAACATCCTGCCTAATTTTCTGATACATCATAGAAATTTTATTTAAAATAAAGTAAACTTTGATCTCTCAAGCCCTGTCTCTGTTGAAGATTTCAATAGAATATTGGATTTAAAGGTCTTGACAGTTTGAAATGGACTGTAAATTGTTAGAATCTGCACAATTGGGCTGAAAAATTCCTAAAACGTAATCTTTGTGGAGTCATAGTTTCTGGAAACTCATGTCTAAGTATCTTAAGCCACTGAAATTTCTCCTTAAAATAATTAAGGTAGGAGCAAGCAGTAAGCTCAAGAGTAGGGTTTCTAATCCTCAAAATTACTGACATTTGGAGGCAGATTATTATTTGTTGTGGGATATTCTCCTATATGTTGTGGGGAGTTTAGTTGTATCTTTAGCCCTTCCCAAGTAAATGACAATGCTGCCACCTCCACCAGTTGAAACAACCAAAAATGTCTCCAGACACTGCTAAATGTTCCCTGGGGGTGGGGGTTGGGGGTTGCATAATCACCACTGATTGGGAACCACTACTCTAGAGTATAATAGCCATGAGGAGTTAAAGACTTTTTTTGCTAATTTGTCTTCCTGTTAGAGAAGGAGCTATAAAATTGAGCTAATGAATAGTGGCTTACTCTGACTGAAGGAAGAGTTTCTGGAAGAATTAAATACAAATTTCTTGTCCCTAATCCAACCCATCTCTGTGGGGGAAAGCAAAAATAGGTGGTCCTTTAACTATATTCCCATGAAGAGGAGAAACAGTCCTTGAAGTTCAAAGATAGAGCATACATCTGGAAGTAATAGCTCACGTTAATCCAAGCAATATTTCAGAAATAATCTGATATTCAGAAAGAATACAAGAAGACAAATGTTATGTGCTAAAGTATAAGAAAGCCAGGATTCACAAAGCTCAAATGAATAGACATCAGGATTAATTTGAAGAGGAGATGGATAAAATTAGATGAAACAAGACAAAATTTGAAATAGGAAAAGATTATAGGGCAAATAGAATTGAGGAGCTGCTTACAGATCCATTTTGGAAAAAAATAAAGAACAGAATATACAATATTGCAACATAATCACATACATTCATTCAATGATAAGTTTTATATTTGCTGGATTATTTGATTTTTACAACAATCTGTGAATTAGGCAATGTAAACCAAGGCAATGCTGTTGAGCAGTAAAGCCAAGTTTTTACTGCATGCTCTATTATACATGAGCTACCTGAGAAGGTCTTAAAGATTGAGAAAAAGATAAAGAGGTTACTATATACAGAAATGGTTGTGCTGAAACAGGTGGATAACATAAATATAAAACAGAAATAGGTGGAGAGACAAATGACAAAGAAAAAATAACCAATATATCAGTGTTACAATTGATAAAATGCTTCTTGAACATCAAAAAAAATGGTCTGAGGGTGAAGATCAAAACAGTCACTGAACACCAGCAAAATCAGTGTAGGGAAAGCTACATCTAGATACTTTGTCCAATGGGATACATTACAGAGTTTAATATAAAAGTATATAAACATCCAGGAAGAGAGAGGGGAAAAGATGACCCAGAAAAGAATGAAAACAAGACTGCCTTTGGACTTTTTCTTTTTCAATATGAAGTAGGAGAATTCAATATATTCCATTCTTTTTTAGACTTCCTAGGTAGGTAAATTGATATAAAGCAGATTAATAGGAGAAAAACAAATTTAATTACATATGGGAACCCTAAGAATATGAAACTCCCAGGCAGTCAGGCAATTGAGGCTATGTGCCATTCTGAGCTAAGGAGGAGATAGGGTCTGAGACCGCAAAGGGAAGGAAGACATTTTACAGGAAGACTGGACAAGCAAATGTCTGGTAAACAAATGTTTGCCATGCCATGCAGAGACCATGGGACACAGGGGAATTTGATCTCCAGGCCCTGCTGGGGCTTCCCGCAGCTTACCACAACTAGGCCATATTCTTTGTAGCTATCTCCGACAAGAACTATACTGTAGCTCCAAGAAGAGGGGTTCCCTGCCCAGGGGAAGTTCTCTATGTATTCATTGAACTGAAGAAAGGCAAGGGCAAGAAATTGGGAATTATAGGGTTTCCTTGCTCCCACCCCATTCTCTCGGCTCCAAACCCAGGCTGCCCCCACTCTTCCCCCAGCACCACTCAGGGCCGCCTCTTGTTTGGCTACCCAGCTCCCAGCTCCCAAGCTCTCTTTCTCCCCTCCTCTCACTGGCCCCAACACACACAACAGGGGGAACTCTTTGGGCACATCCCAAGTGACTGGCAGGCGTGGGACCAATTATGTAACAGGAATGGAGGGGAGGAGAGAATGGGAGTTTCCCCTCCACCCCTACCTTGAACCAGCAATCCCATGCCTGACCAGTGGCTCTGTTGCAGGTGAACATCTCATAAATGTACAAACATGCTCTTATTATATACACAATGGGCACTATTAAGGCCAGGTGGTAATCCTGGTCAGAAAGTTCCATTTCCCCACATACGTAAATTCTTTGAAGACAGTTAAGGGGGAAGATAAAAAGCTCTTCCTGAGTTTTTTGGGCCTTGATTCACTTCAGCTCAAGGTAACCCATATGCCAAAGTGGCACATTTTAAGGTGGCTCATTCTGAACCTTTTCAGTGGTGTTTGCTTGACTCCCCTTCCAGGTGATGCAAACAAATTTTAAGATCAAAACCTTTAAATTTGAGCCCAGAGATTGGAAGCAGATTATTAATTTTCCATGTTTAGCCATTAATTCATTCAGGATCAGTGAAAAGAGGATTGCTACCTGGTACTTTTCTACTGGGGTCTTTGTCTTCCTATATTTTATGTCTGAATATTTTATAAATATTATGAGAAATTTTTAAGTTAAAGTAAAATTTAAAGAATTTTACAGTGAACTTCCATATTCTTAAAACCTAAATTCTAGTATTAACATTTTACTATACTTTTAAAATCACACATGTCTATCCATTCATCTGTATATACATTAATCCGTCTTATTTTTATGCATTTCAAATTGATTTTCAGATAGTAGTACTCTTTCCTCTAAATACATCAGCAAATTTATCATTGACTAGAGTGAAATTTTTTGCCATGTTTTCTTTCTTTGAAGTGAAATTTATTTTAATCATAAACATACATTTGTTGAGTTTTGACAAGTATATACACCTATATAACCCAATCTTCTATCGAGGCATAAAATAATTCAAAACAGCAGTAAGTTCACTCATGCCCCTTCCTAGAAAATCCTGGCCCTTACCCTTCCAGAGAAAAACGATGTTCTGTTAGTTTTCTCTGTACGTTAGTTTTGCCTGTTCTGAAATTTCATATAAGTAGAATAATGCAGTATATATTATACCACTTATGAAAACAAGGCAGACTATAATATGGCAAAGAGTATTGTAGGATAAAGGAAAGCTTTTTTCCTTCTCTCCCTCTAGGTTTTTTGGCTGGTTTAATAATTAAATTGACTTAAACCAGACTAACAGGAGAAAAACAAATCTAGTTTATATGTATGGGAGCTCATAGAAATATGAGTTTCAAAGAAGTGACCAAAGCAGACAGCTTTTATATCTTTTAGACAAAGAAACAGTAAATTTGTGAAGAATAGACAAGACAGTTTTGGGGTTTGGGCTTCGGGTAGCAAATTAATGAAGTAACAGCGTTTGTTTATATTGTCTTCTCGGCCCTAAATTCCCTGTCTCTGGTGATGAAGATGCCTTTTTTCTTTCAGGTTCCATAAGGGTACCTTTCACATGGGGAACTTATTTTCTGCTTTTGGGGGCACAGAGGTAGGTCAGAGTGTTCTTGCACCAGCTAATTCTTCAAAGCTTTAATTCAAAATAATCAATATGCCATGTTTTGGGACAGCCCAGCCTGAACTCCATCCGTATGTACTCTTTCATGTAAAACCTCTTTCACTCAGCATAATAATTTTGAGATCCATCCATGTTGTTGGTTATATCACTGAATTGTTCCTTTTTACTGCTAAGTAGTATTCTATTACCTGAATATACCACAGGTTGTCCATTCTCTAATAGGATGGACACCTGGGATATTTACAGTTTGGGCTCTTATGAATAAAACTACTGTGATCAATTTTTACATCTTATTGTGAACATACATTTTCATTTCTCTTGGCTAAATAACCTGTAAGAAGTGCTATGTCATATGATAGATGTATGGTTAATTCTATAACAAACTGCCAGAACTTTTCCTGAAATGATTGTACCTCTTCACACCCCCACCAACAATGTACAAAAATTATGGTTGCCCCCCAGCCCCACTGATATTTGGTTTTGTCATTCTTTATATTTTAGCCATTTTCCTGGATATGTAATAGAATCTCATTATGTTAGTGGGCATATATTTAAAAAAAAAATCTCTGGCTTATAGGTGCAAAAGGTGTTTTGTTTCCAGACTTCAGAAACGAGTACTGATTAGCCTTGAGTTTTTAGCATCTGTGCTGCTTTCACTGTTGATATGTGGTCAGGAAAGAAACCCTACAAGCCAAACAGCCTAAGGCCCTCCAATTTGAGGGTGCCCAGCAAGGTCCTTCAGAGGAAATTTTGCTAGATTTTCTCAACACAAAGTTTTGTATCAGCTTCCAATATCCTCTTTCAACTGGGACCAAATTGCATTGTATTTGGTGTGTATGCTTCCAACATGGTGATTGGAGCCTTTTTCTATTTTAGTAATAAATAATGATTCAATCTCTATTTTTCATTATTGTTACTAATTTTGGGGGAAGTGAGAGTTGTACATGAACATTTACTTCATCATTTTCCCATCTTCTCATAGGGAAATGTTTAAAATGAAAAAACCCACAAGTTATATAGTTTTTATTATGAAACAACTTTGCAAAAAGGCCCATTAATTCCTAACTCCATTTCTATCATAATATTCTAGTAGGGAGAATAGAACTATCTATCTGTAATTTTTCATCACTATATTAATGAATTTTGGATAATTTTGTTTTATTTTAATCTCTAATTGAAATTTCACCCCAAGGAGAGTTTTCTTATTGAAAATTATAATAAGGAGATTTTCCATGTAGTTGGTGGATTGGTTTTGAGGTTTTTGGGTTTTCTTTTTCCAAACTGGAACAGTCAGTTTCTAAGCTGTGACAAAACAAAAGCTCCTACCAATTCTAATGTTCTGAATACAATTGAAGTAACTTGCCAGCCAGGTAAAAAGAAACAAACTAAATTAAATAAGCGTACATTATGACTTTTCATTTTTCAAGGCAGAGATTAGAGTTTATATCCAAAAGTTAACGTTCTGTTACTAAAAATTCTGATATCTAGGCAGCTTTCTAATTCAAAAGGCTAACTAGTTGTTAATGCTTATATTGAGAAAACACTGTCCAAGATCTGACAAACTTTTTCCTTCTTTCTTCTTTCTTCTCTTCTCTCTGTCTCTTACATATTTTTTCTTCCTTTCTTCTTTTTTTCCTCTTTGCCCCTCTCTATTTTTTCTTTTTTTCTGACTCACTTCACATGTAGGTCCTGGAGGAACACTAATGGATGTTCAAAGAATCTTGATAAAAAAAATTTTATCTGGTGGTGGATGGGCTACCTTGAGCCCTAGTGGCAGATGAAGGTACCAGGCATACTACTTCTATGAACAAGTTCAAACATGCTGGTCCTTGTAAACCTTCTGGTAGAACAGCTGTTTAACCTTTTCAAACTGGAAAAAAGGAATACCAACCAAATGAGAACACTCAAAGGCTACTTATTCAAAGCTTGCTATAGCAGGGAGATCAGCCACCATCAGTTGAGTTTTGGCAAAATCTCAAAAGCAGACAGAGTGGGAAAGCTTTATAGTGGAAAAAAGGGAAGCCTTCAGGTACACTTACCCTGACTGGATAGAGATAGTGGTCTGAATGCCTACCAGTCTGACTAATAAGATAACAGGCCAGCTTCCTGGGCTGGACACTGTAGATGAGTTCATTTCCTAGGCTGGTTGCTGCAGGTTGTGCATCAGAACTATGTTTATGTGTGGTCTGGCCATTGTCCATTTGTATATATTCAGCCTTTCAAAACTGGAGGTTGGAAGCATTGTTTAATGGGTAAAGAGTTTTAGTTTTACAAGGTGCATTCTGGAGATGAATAGTGGTGATGGTTGTAGAACAATATGAAACCACTTAATACCACTGAACTATATGCTTAAAATGGTTAAGATGGTAAATTTTAGGTTACATGTATTTTATCACAATAAATAATTGGGGAAAAAACCCTCTGCATAGGAACATAGTATGAAAGAAATATTACTGTTATAATTTGGATAATACATAATTTTGAACAGACACCACAAAGATTCCAGTACTTATGTTGCACTGTAAGAAATTATGTAGTGGGGAACAGCTGATGAACAGTCTTTCAGCCAGAGAGCAATCTCTTTGGACATATTACCTTACATTAACAATCAGTTCTGATCACCTCCCATTTTGAGCACCCCTCCCAAAGACTTTGCAGTTTATCAATAATCTCTGCAAAGAAATGTAATACTTATATCCAGGCCATTGGAACTCTAGGGAGCACCAGAATCATCAGAGAATATATTAAAGATTAAAGAGCTCAAGGGTACTCTGGAACATTTTTCTATGGCTTGACAGTGAAACTTCTAGAACAGTTTTCTGTTTCTGCAATGTAGTGTTCCTTTAGATTCAATGACAACACACAAAACCTACAGATTCAGATAGGGGCATCCGTAAGTTCTAAAAAAACAAAGAAATCTGCAAATAACTTCTGTATTATGGGTATAACAATAATTATTCTTTACCCAAGAGACTCCTGTGATTTTTGTCTTTGCTCAAGGCTGTTTGGCCGATAATGCAGGAATAGCCAACCCTGCCAGATATGGTAGTGATTTTTATCTTTTACATTGTGGGTGCAAAGTGAGGAAACTCAAGAAAATATCTTCAAGTGGCTATTGAGTTTTAAGAACTATTATATTACTGAAATTACTAGTATTTTGCTGCTTCTGTAAGTCTTCAACCCATGAAATTGGAAACAAATTTGAAATCTGACATTACCACTGGCTGACAAGCCTAATGCAAGGCTTTAGCCATCTGGAAGAACCAGGGCATGGACCTCTAGCCCTTGGCCACATCTGCTTAGGTAAGTTACAATGTGCTGTTACTTCTGCAGAAGGATTCAAAGCCTTTAGTAATACACCTGGAGTAACTCTGGAACATGAATTTGATAACACCTGTAGACACCTTAGAGAAATGGAATGAATGTATAATGAAATGCCTTTCTGTTCTCCAAAATTAGAATTTTCAAATAGGGATAATTAAATTGCAATGCTTGCACATTGAAAGAATAATCTGGTAGCTGCTGAAAGAAGAATGTATATATAAAATGTAATCATATCAAGTTCTTTTATTTAATAGTCTCTTGCTTTTTAATATACCATCACTAGAAAAGTTGTCTGATATGCATACTCTAAATGGTGCTATGCAAGTCTTCAGACAAGGAATATCTAACTTCAAATATCTACACACTAGGAATATAAAAAATTAGTTATATGTTTTCACTTTGTTAGTGTTGGATTAGGATATGAGAATTTTTTTTCTATAGAAAACAAATACCCAGGACCAATATACCCATACAGTTCAGGGTGTGAGGCAGCAAAAATATATAAATTCATGGACAGTTTGTAGCCACCTCTTGAAAGAATGAACCCAGCTAAAAGCAGAGGTACTCCTGTTGAAGAAAGAGAATCATTGATAATCTGAGACTAGGACCTCTGAGACCTGGTAAAGGGTCAGAAAAGCTTTCCCTTCTTCCCTTCTCTGTTCTTTGGCTGGTCTAATAATTAAGTTGACATAAGACAAATTAACAGGAGGAAAACAAACAAAAGTTTGATAACATATGTACATGGGAGTAACTCAGGAAAACTGAGTAGCTCTCAGAAATGGCTGAAGACATCACCTTAAATGCCATCTTCAGCTGAAGACAAAAGAAGATATTGGGGGTGGGGGAGCCAGTTATGAAAGGTGACCAGGCAAAGTACAGTAAACAAGCGTAAGGTCGTAAAGTGGATTTTAAGTTCACTCCTTCTTGATTGATAAATTTGTAGAGATTGAGAGTCATTCCCTTCCTGGTTTGGTGTCTTACAATAGGATAGCTTCTACTTGGTTTTTGGAGCTTTTCCTATGTTTTCTGTTTCTTAAAAATAATCAGCCTAAAATAATCAATATGCCAAAGAAACATATCTTGGGGTGGCAAAATTTGCTCCCTGTCACTGACCTAGACGTAGATGGACTAGAGCTCTCAGGAAGGCCAGACCAGACTCAGGGAACCAACACCCGCATGCTCAAAAGCATAATGAATCACAGCAGGGCTTTGGACAAGTTAAGGGTGACAAAGAAGATACATAAGATGGTAAGGAAGATATAAATTAAGATGTTCAAAAGTAACCTGAGATGTATAGAAAGAGAAAAGAAAGTATATTCTATCAACATTTGCAAAGGCGAGTTAGTTGAACCAGAAATCTGACATCACATTCAAATTCAGCCACCAATCCACAACACCTTCAATTACCACGAATGGCTGGACATAATTGATATTTTCAATTTTCACCTGGAGTTCAGAGAGAAAATCCTCTCTGCAAACTGGTAAACAGGGATTTTCTTCCAATTCCAGAGAGTACCTCTGCAGCTGAGTCGGCAAAAGGAAGTTTTGAGGTTACCCTGTCATTGCCATCCTCCCCATAGTTCTCAAATATGCATGCACATAATTACATATAATTATATTCTTTTCTATAACTCTGTTAATGGTGGATAGTCACACAAATTTAGATTGTTAAAGAATCACAGGACTCACAGGACAAGGTTTACAAATATACTATTTATTGCAGAGATCGGATGCCGTAATAGAGTCAGGATATGCATCACAGCTACAGGTTGCTGTGAGGAGTGGGGTACCCCTCCCGGAACAAATTCCCCTATGAATCTAGTGACTGAAGTAAGGCAAGGGGAAGGGCAGGTTGGGAGAAATCATTTTCATTGCTCACAGCTTGCTCAAATTTGCTAGCCAGGCCCAGCTCCGTCCGTTCCCACCAGCCAGGGTGTGCGTGCTCCCCAAGTCCTTTCTCCCCAGTCCACACTAGCAAAACCTGCCCCCTGCTCCATTCTTCTGTAGCCATGGCACTCTCTCTACTCCCCTGCCCGCCCCTTCCAGGAGGCACTCCATGGGTGAGTCCTTGGTGACTGGCAGATGCCAGACCAATTACTACCAGAAATGGAGGGGACAAGAGAATGGCCATTTTCTCTCTACCACTTGCCCCAGATCCACTGGAGGCTGCAGTGGTAAACACCCATTGATATGTAAATAGACTAAGGCCAGGTGGAAGATTCTGGAAATTCGACCATTTACCCCACACTACATCACAGCAAAGGATTGAAAAGTTTGGAGCAGGTTCAAATTATCCTCCTTTAATGATCTTGCTTTATCACTTGGATCTGGAATCCCCAACATTTACATGGAGCCAGTGATCCCAAGATGGAGGCTTGGCCAGAGCTTCTCACACCTTTCCGGTCATGTTATTGCTACATAACCAACAGTGGCGGAGCTGGTGTGCAAAACCATCAATAATTCTGCTGTTATCATGTGTAAACCATCAATCAGGTGCATACCATCAATCTCATTTCATAAACAATGCTGGCAGGGTGGCATAAAACATGCTGAAACTTGCCTCAGACCCATGGTTACAGAACAATACTATTAATCATTCTATTTCATTGACCATGGGTCAGTACCACGCAGATACACCTCCTACTTAAGTAAAATATCTCAGGCCAATTCCAGGCCTACTGGAATTACCCTTGGAGCATAATAACCAAGACTGTCTTTTTGTTTGTAATCCATCATTTGATTCTCCACTGGTGTCTACTAATACCAAGCTTCCCTCATCCATCCTAGGTGTCCTCCAGGGCAGCCTCCTGTGCCTCCACCATCTCATATTATAACTATGATACTGTGATTTATAATATATATATATAATAAGTTTATATTTGGTCTTCTGCCTAGTTCCTGGCACAGAGCTTCTAAAGCCCTTGGAATTTCTTGTGGTAAGAGCAATAAAGGTGTCTTTTTTTACGTTAACGAGGTGAGTTTTAGAAAGGCTTTAGGTAACCTATGGATGGGGGCTGGTTGCCAGGGAAACCAGCCATTTGATTAAGGGTGATGATAATGTTCTGAATACAATTAAATACAATTTGGAACTTACAATATTACCCCAAAACCTCCAGGGAGGGAAGGGGGTTCTGTAGGTTGCATCAGTTGCCAATGGCCAATGATACAATCAGTCATGACTTTGTAATGAAGCCTCCATAGGAAACCCAACAGGGTTTGGAGAGCATCTGGGTTGGTGAACATGTGGAAATTTGGGGAGGATGGTGTGCCTAGAGAGAGCATGGAAGCTCTGTGCTCTTTTCCCATTCCTTACCCTATGTTTCTCTTCCATGTGACTGTTTCAGAGTAATATCCTTTTATAATAAACCAATGATCTAGTAAGTAAAATGTTACTCTGAGCTCTGTGAGCCATTCTAGCAAATTAGTCTAACATGAAGAAGGGGTCTTAGGAATCTCTGATTTATAGCAAGCCAGGTGCAGGTGACAACCTGGCCTTCTGTCCAGGGTCTGAAATTGGAAGGGTCTGGGGAAGAGGGGTTGGGGCAGACTTGCTAGATTGAGCCCTCAATCTGTGGCATCTGATGTTAGCTCCAGGTAGATAGTGTCAGAATTGAGTTGAATTGTAGGACACCCAGCTGGTATCTGAGAATTACTTAGTGCTCTGTAGGAACTCTCTCTTCCACACACTGAAATTGAGTCTCAGAACCATTTTAATAGTATTATCATATTTTTTTCTTTTGTTTCATTTTTATAGTACTATATTACTTTTCCTCAGCTTATTTTTCAAAGTACTTGAAATAAACCTTCCTAAATAGTCCATGAGCTCAGTAAAATGTTTCTCAATGTTATTTTCTATATAGGCAAATATATCAGATAATTTCCTAGTTTCTCTCTGTCTTGAATTATTATTGTTATTATTATCCTTGATTGGGCTTTCTGTTCACTAGTTTCTTTCTTACCTTGTTTATGTGCTCTCATGTCTCTAAAAGATTGTTCTCTTGTTTACTTTGTTCAGCATTTGAGTTTTTAACCTTTTTCTCTGCAAATAAGCAGGGTTTTAAAACATGCAGGTTTCTCCTGTTATTAAAAAAAGTAAAACACCCTTATCTCACGATGTTCTTCCTATCTTTCTTTATTGAACAAGTTAGATACACTTGTAAGTCTCTGCTTCAAAAATATCCACTTATTTTCAACCAATTACATTCTAGTTTCCATTCTCACTACTGCCATTAATCTTGTCAAGGGTATTAATAGCCATCTTGTTGATAAAGCCAATGGATTTTCAGACTTTATTTGATTAAACACAAGCATTTAAAAATGATGATTGCTTTCCTTTAAAAAACTCTTCCTTCAGTTTTTATCACAACATATTATTCTGTCTTCTTTCTACAATTCCAGTGGTTCCAAATTTTCTCTTGTAGATGAATTTTATTCTGCCCATCCCTTGAATGTTTGAGTTCTGCGGGTTTCATTCCTAGGCTCTTCTCCTTGGTAGACAGCCCTGTCTCTGGGCAATTCCACTACTCTCAGGACTTCAGTGGCTATCTGGCACATAGCTAACATATAAGCTAACATTTCCAAGTGTGTCTCCAGCTTAGGGCTTTCCCTTCATCTTCAGGTGCAAGAAGCCAATAGTCTTATAGATATTCCCACTTGGATTTCTTATAGGAACCCTAAGCCAATCTTATCCAGATGATAAGGTTATCTTTACTACCAGGACTGCCCCTCACAAATCTCTTACTGAATAATAAATGCAATTATGCTAACAATAAAATCATACATTTTTCTTAACTATTTTCTCTATTTTATGCTTAGTTTCCAATAAATCACCTGGTCTGTTGGTTATACACCTTACAAGTCTTTATAAACCGATATATATTTTTTTCAATATTTACTGTCTGGAGGAAACT
Source organism: Manis javanica (assembly GCF_040802235.1). Lineage (NCBI taxonomy): Eukaryota > Metazoa > Chordata > Mammalia > Pholidota > Manidae > Manis > Manis javanica. The sequence goes on along the minus strand of NC_133174.1, from coordinate 20,071,657 downwards.
AACATCCTTCCCATGAGTCGTCTGTTCATGACCAAATTCAAACTGAGATTTTAGTCTCTTCTTGAAAACTTTCCCCATGTCTGGCTTGGCTTGCTCTCCTGTTCTCTTAAGCACTATAGACATTTATATATAATTACAGTGTATTGCCTGAATGGCAAATGTTGATTTATTGTTTGTATTTTCCACTTAATTATAAACTTGGTGAATGTCTAAGTCTTTCTTGCTAGTCCTTAAAAAACTAGCAACCAGCAAAATGGCAGGTATGCTGTGCTTAATAAGAATAACTCAAATTACTTTTAAAGAAAACATGTTAGGTGATTTATTAGGTGATGTCATTGCCAATGATTATCTCATAGGAGACAGAACATATTATATTTCCTTAAAAATATCTCTCCTGAAAAATAAAACCCAAAAGAATGAAGAATTGGAATTCCTAATATTATTTGGAAACCTACTGGCCACTATGTCTTTGTTCTTTTTGTTTAATCATAAATCCATACAAAAATTTCATTCTTTATTTTACAATCAAGGCAAATTTAATATCAAGGGGTTCTTAATGACCAGAACCATTACTAAGAGTTAATACATACTTATTCTCAATTTTGGCAAATTGTGATATTGAGTTTACTTATATATAAAATTGGATATGAGGAAATATAAATCATTCCAAAGGTGACCTCTTTAGGAACAGGTAATTACAGACTGCCTTTTTGAAGTTTAAGTGTGCTGTTTATATTTATTTATTTGTTAACATATTTCAGAGCATGCATATATGTGATAGATTACACTGGTGTCCTAATCTTTTACCTCTGCCTACGTCCATGCACTTTTCCATGTTATTTATAGTCCCCCCTCCACACACACACACACACAGACACACACACACACACACACATACACACACACACACACATCCTTAGCTTGGTTTGACCAGTGTTGTGTTAACATATGTCATATAAGCAAAAACTTGAAATGAGCTTGCATGTTAGGTTATTCACTTATACACCTCTGCCATTACCATGAAAACATTCCTGACCTAGTCTACTAGAGGATGAAAGACATTTGGACACCGCCAAGTCACCCAAGTCACCCCAGTCAAAGCCAGCTTAGAGCAATTGGCCACCAGATTACCTGAACATGTTAGTGAGAGAGACCAGTCAAGATAGGCAGAAATGCTTGGCTGATTTCCAGCAAAGCATATGAGCAATAAATGTATACTGTATGCCACAGGTTTTGTAGTTGTTTGTTATGCAGTAAAAGATAACTGGTCCATTATAATTCTTTCTGTATTCAGAGTTCATTCAAGGCAGTTTATGAAGAAACATCAAAAAGTTATTCTCATGTGAACAGCAAACTAGAAATCAATTTCTTTAAATAATTGAACAAAGTAGTAAAAGTATTCTGACTCTGATAATAATCCATAAAAAATAGAAATTCATCAAGTATTTAATAATAATACAGAGTCTCACTTTGTGAACGTATCGAACATCCCTCCTTCACTACTTTGGCTCTAAAGTACGAACCAGGTGGCAGAGACAATTTTACCTATAAAATATTTCCTTTTCTTAGATCCAAATGACTTCATTTACCAGCCCCCCTTGCAGTTTGGCTTAGAGTCATGTACTTGGGTTTTTACCAATAAGGAACTGAGAGAAGTGATGTATTATTTATGCTTCGAGGGAATGAAGGTAGATGTCAGTCCTCCATGTTCACGATCCCTCTGTCATGTACAGCTGAGAGTGATTAGAATGTAATAATGGGATTTTTCCAAAAAGGAACCCAGATCTACAGTGCAGTTTGAAGGGAGGTCACCAAGCAGAACCACTGGATCTGAATTGGACTGTGTGTGATGTTAGTCAAGAAATGAACTTTGGTCTATTTGTGTATTGTGACAGTTAACATTAATTATCCTAAGTAATATAAGGTTACATTGTCAAAATTCTTGAAATACTATGTAGGTTAATATTCTAGGTGAATATTATATTCATTATATGTTGCTCCATAACATATTCACTGCAAAACTTACTAACTCCCAACACGAACAGTATTTCACTGTTTCTTTGGTCAAGAATTCAGGAGTGCCTTAAGTGGGTGGTTTTGGCTCACGATCTCTCAAGAGGTTGCATTCACAAGGCTGGTTGCAGCTACAGTCTCTTCAAGCTGGAAGAGCCACTTCTAAACTCCCCTATGTGGTTGGTGACAGACTTCAGTTCCTTGCCATGTGTGTGTCTCTCCACAGGCTTCTATGAGTATCTTCACAGTAAAGCAGCTAGCTTCCCCATAGCAAATGAGTCAAAAGAGGAAATACCACACTTTTTTAAATTTTAGTATCATTAATATACACTTACATGAGCAACATTGTGGTTATTAGATTCCCCCCATTATCAAGCCCCCACCACATAACCCATTACAGTCACTGTCCATCAGCGTAGTAAGATGCCAGAGTCACTACTTGTCTTCTCTGTGCTATACTGCCTTTAACCCCCCTACATTATCTTTGCTAATCATAATGCCTCTTATTCCAGTTCTCCTTCCCTTCCCATTCTCCCCACCAGAGTGCCTTTCCCTTTGGTAACTGTTAGTCCATTCTTGGGTTCTGTGATTCTGCTGCTGTATTGTTCCTTCAGTTTTTGCTTTGCTCTTCTGCTCCAGATGAGTGAAATCATTTAGTACTTGTCTTTCTCCACCTGGCTTATTTCACTGAGCAGAATACCCTCTAGCTCCATCCATGCTGTTGCAAATGGTGGGATTTGTTTTCTTCTTATGGCTGAATAATATTCCATTATGTATATGTGCCAACTCTTCTTTATCCATTCATCTACTGATGGACACTTACATTGCTTCCATTTCTTCACTATTGTAAATAGTGCTGCCATAAACATAGGGGTGCATCTGTCTTTTTGAAACTGGGCTCCTGTATTCTTAGGGTAAATTCCTAGGAGTGGAATCCTGGGTCAAATGGTATTTCTATTTTTAGGTTTTTGAGGAACCTCCATACTGCTTTCCACAATGGTTGAACTAGTTTACATTCCCACCAGCAGTGTAGGAGGGTTCCCCTTTCTCTGCATCATTGCCAGCATTTGTTTTTCCTAGTCTTTTCTATGTTGGCCATCCTAACTGGTGTGAGGTGATATCTCACTGTGCATTTAATTTGCATTTCCCTGATAATTAGTGATGTGGAGCATCTTTTCATGTGCTTATAGGCCATCTGAATTTCTTCTTTGGAGAAGTGTCTGTTCATATCCTCTGCCCATTTTTAATAGGGTTATTTGCTTTTTGGGTGTAGAGGCATGTGAGTTCTTTATATATTTTGGATGTTAACCCTTTGTCAGATATGTATTTTACAAATATATTCTCCCATACTGTAGGATGCCTTTTTGTTCTGTTAATGGTGTCCTTTGCCATACAGAAGCTTTTTAGTTGATGTAGTCCCACGTGTTCATTTTTGCTACTGTTTCCCTTGCTCAAGGAGATGCATTCAAGAAGACCTTGCTCATGTTTATATTCAGGACATTTTTGCCTATGTTGCCTTCTAAAAGTTTTATGGTTTCATGACTTACATTCAGATATTTGATCCATTTCAAGCTTACTTTTGTGTATGGGGTTAAACAATAATCCAGTTTCATTCTTTGCCATGTAGCTCTCCAATTTTGCCAACACCAGTTGTTGAAGAGACTGTTATTTCCCCATTGTATGTCCATGGATCCTTCACTGTATATTAATTGATCATATATATTTTGGTTTATATCTGGTCTTTCTTGTCTGTTCCATTGGTCTATGGTTCTGTTCTTGTGCTAGTACCAAATTGTCTTGATTACTGTGGCTTTGTAGTAGAGCTTGAAGTTGGGGAGCATAATCCCCCCAGCTTTATTCTTCCTTCTCAGGATTGTGTTGGCTATTTGGGGTCTTTTGTGGTTCCATATGAATTTTAGAATGATTTGCTCTAGTTCATTGAAGAATGCTGTTGGTATTTTGATAGGAATTGCATTGAATCTGTAGATTGCTTTAGGCAGGATGGCCATTTTGAGAATATTGATTCTTCCTATCTGTGAGCACAGTATGTGTTTCCATTTATTGGTATCTTCTCTAATTTCTCTCATGAGTGTCTTATAGTTTTCAGAGTATAGGTATTTCACTACCTTGGTTAGGTTTATTTCAAGGTATTTTATTCTTTTTGATGCAATTGTGAATAAAATTATTTTCCTGATTTCTCTTTCTGCTTGTTCATCATTAGTGTATGTAAAAAATGCAACAGATTTCTGTGTATTAATTTTGTATCCGACAACTTTGCTGAATTCAGATATTAGATCTAGTAGCTTTGGAGTGGGTTCTTTAGGGTTTTTTTATGTATAATGCAATATCATATCATCTACAAAGTGGGACTGTTTAACTTCTTCCTTGCCAGTCTGGATGCCTTTTATTTCTTTGTGTTGTCTGATTGCCATGGCTAAGACCTCCAGAACTATGTTGAATAAAAGTGGGGAAAGTGGGCATCCTTGCCTTGTTCACGATCTTAAAGGAAAAGCTTTCAGCTTCTCACTGCTAAGTATAATGTTGGCTCTGGGTTTGTCATATATGGCCTTTATTATGTTTAGGGACTTGCCCTCCATACCCATTTTGTTGAGAATTTTTATCATGAATAGGTGTTGAATTTTGTTAAATATTTTTCAACATCTATAGAGATGACCATATGGTTTTTGTTCTTCTTTTTGTTGATGTGGTGGATGATGATGATGGATTTTCAAATGTTGTACCCTCCTTGCATCCCTGAGATGAATGCCAGTTGATCATGATGGATGATCTTTTTGATGCATTTTTGAACTCAGTTTGTTAGTATTTTGTTGAGTAGTTTTGCATCTATGTTCAAAAGGGGTATTGGTCTGTAATTTTCTTTTTTTGTGGTGTCTTTGCATGGTTTTGGTATTAGAGTGATGCTGGCCTTGTAGAATGAGTTTGGAAATATTCCCTCCTCTTTTACTTTTTGGAAAACTTCAAGGAGGGTGGTATTAGGTCTTCACTAAATGTTTGATTAAATTAAGTAGTGAAACCATCTGGTCCAGGAATTTGTTTTAGGTAGTTTCTTGATTACCAATTCAATTTACTTACTGGTAATTGATCTATTCAGATTTTCTGTTTCTTCCTGGGTCTGCCTTGGAAGGTTGTACTTTTTTAGAAAGTTGTCCATTTCCTCTAGGTTATCCTTAATAGTATTCTCTACTAATCTTTGTATTTCTGTGGTGTCTGTAGTGATTTTTCCTTTCTCATTTCTGATTCTGTTTATGTGTGTAGACTCTCTTTTTTTCTTGATAAGTCTGGCTAGTGATTTATCTATTTTGTTAATTTTCTTGACGAATCAGCTCCTGCTTTCATTGATTCTTTCTATTGTTTTATTCTTCTCAGTTTTATTTATTTCTGCTTTAATCTTTATTATGTCCCTCTTTCTACTGACTTTTGGCCTCATTTGTTCTTTTTCTAGTTTTGCTAATTGTGAGTTTAGACTGTTCATATGGGATTGTTCTTCTTCCCTGAGATAGGCCTGTATTGCAATATATTTCCCTCTTAGCATGGCCTTCGCTGTGTCCCACAGATTTTGCAGTGTTAAATTATTGTTGTCATTTGTCTCCATTATTCCTTGATCTCTGTTTTTATTTGTTCATTGATCCATTGATTATTTAGGAGCATGTTATTAAGCTTTCATGTGTTTGTGGGCTTTTTCATTTTCTTTGTGTAATTTATTTCTAGTTTCATACCTTTGTGATCTGAGATGCTCATTGGTACAATTTCAATCTTTTTGAATTTACTCAGCTTCTTTTTGTGGCCTAGTATATGATCTATTCTTGAAATTGTTCCATGTGCACTTGAGAGGAATGTGTATCCTGTTGCTTTTGGATGGAGTGTTCTGTAGATGCCCATTAGGTCCATCTGTTCTAATATGCTCTTCACTACCTCTGTCTCTTTACTTATTTTCGTCTGGTTGACCTGTCCTTTGGAGTGAGTAGTGTGTTAAAGTCTCCTAAAATGAATGCATTGCATTCTATTTCCCCCTTTAATTCTGTTAGTATTTGTTTCACATATGTAGGTGATCCTGTGTTGGGTGCATAGATATTTATAATGATTATATTCTCTTGTTGGACTGACCCCTTTATCATTATATAATGTCCTTCTTTGTCTCTTTTGACTTTCTTTGTTTTGAAGTCTATTTAGTCTGATACAATTACTACAACTCCTGCTTTTTTCTCTCTATTAGTTGCAAGAAATATCTTTTTCCATCCCTTTACTTTCTGTCTGTGTTTGTCTTTGGGTTTGAAGTGGGTCTCTTATAGGCAGCATATAGATGGGCCTTGTTTTTTTTTTATCCATTTAGTAACTTTACGTCTTTTGATTGGTGCATTCAGACCATGTACATTTAGTGTGATTATCAATAGGTATGTACTTATTGCCATTGCAGGCTTTAGATTTGTGATTACCAAAGGTTCAAAGGTAACTTCCTTACTATCTAAGAGTCTAACTTAACTCACTTAGTGTGCTATTACAAACACAACCTAAACGTTCTTTTTTTTCCCTCCTTTTTCTTCCTCCTCCATTCTTTATATATTAGGTATCATATTCTGTACTCTTTGTCTATCCCTTGATTGACTTTGGGGGTAGTTGATTTGATTTTGTACCTGCGTAATAATTAATTGTTCTACTTTGCTGTGGTTTTATTTCCCCTGGTCACAGCTATTTAGCCTTACGAGTAGTTCCATCCATAGCAGTCCCTCCAAAATTCACTATAGGGGTGGTTTGTGGGAAGCAAATTCTCTCAGCTTTTGCTTATCTGAAAATCTTTAATCCCTCCTTCAAATTTAAATGATAACCTTGCCTGGTAGAGTATTCTTTGTTCGAGGCCCTTCTGCTTTATTGCATTAAATATATCATGCCACTCCCTTCTGGCCTGTAAGGTTTCTGTTCTGAAATCTGATGATAGCCTTCTGGGTTTTCCTTTGTATGTGATCTTTTTGCTCTTTCTAGCTGCTTTTAAAAGTCTGTCTTTATCCTTGACCTTTGCCATTTTAATTATTATGTCTTGATATTATCTTCCTTGGGTCCCTTGTGTTGGGATATCTGTGTACCTCCATGGCCTGAGAAACTATCTCCTTCCCCAGATTGGGGAAGTTTTCAGCAATTAGCTCCTTAATGACACTTTCCATCCCTTTTTCTCTCTCTTCTTCTTCTGGTGCCCCTATAATGTGAATATTATTTTGTTTAGATTGGTCACACAGTTCTCTCATTATTCTTTCATTCTTAGGTGTCCTTTATTCTCTCTATGCCTCAGCTTCTTTGTATTCAGTTTCTCTAATTTCTGTTCCATTTACCCTTCCACTACATCTAATCTGCTTTTAAATCCCTCCATTGTATGTTTCATTTCAGATATGGGATTTCTTAATGATTGAATCTCTGTCCTAAATTTGCTCCTGAGTTCTTGAATATTTTTCTGTACCTCCATGAGCATGTTTATCATTTTTATTTTGAACTCTCTTTCAGGAAGATCAGTGATTTCACTTTCATTTGACCCTTTTTCTGGTGTTTGTAAGATTTTTGTCTGAACCAGGTTCTTTTGACATTTCATATTTCTCTGTGGACCCCTCTAGTGCCCAGAAGTGGTAGTCTCTGGAGCCTCTTAGCCTCTGGAGTGAGGTTGGGGATTGCAGGGAAGCAGCACTGGTGCCTGAGGGGAGGAAAGAGCTGTTTCCTGCTTCTGGCTGGAGTTCCGGTCTCCAGTGTCAGAGCCAGTGGGCTAAGCACACAGGTGTAAGCCTCTGTGCTTTGTGTCTGTTGCTGGACTGGCGGGGCCTCTGGCTGCCCTGAGGCCAGTGCAATGACTGCTCCTTTGTTAGCCAGTTCCTACAGGTCAGGAGGAAAGCGCAGCAGGCTGTGTATCACAGTGGAGGGCTTCAGAGCTGCGTACACAGCCAGGGGCATGGACTGCCTGAAGCTCCTCAAAGTTCCCAACCTGCTGGGCAGTGTGCACCCAGACAACCTTGTCCACCTATTCCTTCTCCTGTGCAGCAAGCTCCTTGCAAACCCCACCTGTTTAGCAGCCCTCTCGCTGCTAGGAAGCTTCTCAGACCACCAACCTTTCCTTTGTCCCAGATGTGGATCCCTGCCCTCCACAAACAGCTGGAGTTTCAATCTTTCAAGTATTCCATCTGTCTTAGCTTTCCAAACCCACTAATCTGCAGAGCACCATGCAATGTAAGTTTGTGCTCCAAAGCTGATCTACAGGAGTGGGTGTTCAGCAGTCCTAGGCTTCCACCCTTTCCCCACTCCATTTCTCTTCCTCCCACCTGTGAGCTGTGGTTGGTGAAAGGCTTGGGTCCTGCCAGATCAAGGCTTTGGTACATTACCCTGTTTCATGAGGTCTGCTCTGTTCTTCAGGTGTATGCAGTCTGGTGCAGCTTTCTTTCCTGCTGCTCTTTTAGGATTAGTTGTATTAACTGTATTTTCATACTATATGTGGTTTGGGGAGGAGTTCTCTGTCTCAGCTCTCATGTCACCATCTTGAATCGATCGTTACAGAGTCTTTTATAATCTAATCTCAGAAGTGATATACCATTACTTCTGATCTGTCCTATTGGTCACACAAGGTTTTGCTACAATATGGGCATGAATACCAGGAGAGGGGATCACATGATTGGAGCATCTAGCTACCACAGGTATAATAGAGAATGGAGAGGCCTGAATAAACTTGACAGTGCATGCCCTGCTAGAGTAATTCTTTTATACTTTTTAGAACACTGTGTGGGACAAAACACATATCCTGGTAAAATAATAACTGGAAGGAAATGCTCTTAAAAACACCATATGTGTCTGTGGAAAGGTGAATAACAGGATGTTTCAATGAAAGAGAAAATGATATGCCATTAGAATGTGTTATTTTCAGTTTATATCAAGAGCAAAGAGACTGTCCTTTCTGTGTATCTTTGATCTAAAATGGTAGTCTTTTTTCATTTCAGTTCATGTTGAGGGGCAGGTGGTATAATTGTCTGTTTTAAGCTGCAGTACTTAGTAGCTATCATTACACACACATTAAGATAATGTGAAAATGTAATTTGCATAAAATGTCATCATAATAATCTTTTAAGTCATTTTGCCTACTGTAAAGAGGACCCCAAAGAAAGCCATCTGGTTAAAATTTTAATTCTCACTACTTGTTAAAAAAGTCATTAAAATTGTGGTCTTACCTTGGTTCTCATGAATATGTATCTCCCCTTTTTTGTCATATATTTAATATTAGAAAAAGAAAAAGAGTTGGAAGAGCATAACTATAAAAATAATTCCCATGTAGGTGGCTCACCAATTGAGAAAAAAAAGGTGGGTTGAATACTAAGGAATATAAAAGGAAAACTGTGTATATTAAAATTTCTGGAACTTGAAAATATAGAGGGGCTTTTCTAACAGATTGAGTTAATAGTATCATGGAATGGCATCTGTAATTGATAAAGGCAGAAGGAAGAATTCAGAATCTAAGGCAAGAAAATTGAAATGTCACAATTTTTTCCAGTTTACAGATAGATTCCATATCCTTATTATTATGGATATGTGTGTTTGTATGTATGATCTTTAATCAAACAGTTAACACAAAAACATATATGTACTTATCTTTCTGTTGTGGCACAGAGTTAACTGTCATATTTTGTAGCACAATTACCAAAAGCCTTTGTATTGGGAAAATTGACATGAGAGATGAAGAAAATGAGTTATAGCCCATATTGATATTCTGCTAAGGGAGTTTTGTTAAAATGGAAAAGACCATTGAAGTGGTCCAGATTAAGTAAAATTACTGAATCATAAAAAAGGCAGTATCATGGTTTTTCTTTGGTATTACGAATAACTACTGAAAATTTCTATAATAGACAAATTTCCTTGTTTATCAATAATGGCAGAAGAGCTATTCAATGAAAGAGAAATTTTAAGGTATCTAAATATACCTGCTTATGTGCAAATCAAAGCAGAATGTTTTAAAAACCAATATGCAATATTGATTTTATGCTCTATAAACATATAATATTGACCCCTTTCAACTTATCATAACAACTTGTGGGTATTCATTGAGTATAATTGGGCAGAATACTGATCTTGCATTTGACCTAAACTGCTCTCCTACTTTTAGCTGTGCAGTATCTGGTGATCTGAAGCCCAAACGATCAATTGTGAAATGAAGATAATGATCTCTGCCTCACAGGGTATTTGTGAAGATTAAATGGACAACAAATTTGCAAATAATTTGGAAGCTGAAAAACGTTACACAAATATTGGTTATTAACACTCATTCCCATTCTATCCTGGAATACAGTTCCTCTCCTCTCATGCTTTATTCTTCCTCTATTCTACCCTGTTGTACACTGTCCCTACTCCTGCTGTCATAGTACTGCTTTCTAAACAGTTCCTACACTTACAACCTATTTACAGTCTCCTGTTTCTGATGTGCTGGGCACTAAAAATCAAAATCAACAAAAAACAAATTATCTGAGCAGCTTGTTGAAATTTTTGCATCAAATAAATAACACTATAATTTAAAGGCCTGGTATGAAAGAAGAGGCAGTAGTAGTGCAGAAAGTGGTAGCCTTGTTTGGAATGATCTGGATCATCTTCTATTTATTTACCTCCTGGTTCTTAGTTGAGTTCCATAAAGATGAAATCTAAGAAATGTGAAGCCACAATAAATTAAATGAATGTTATCGTATTGTGGATATGTGGATATGATGTATGAATATATAAATAAATTTATAGATATAAAAAATAACACAACTCTAAATAATAATATATCCATGAGGAGTTTGCTTCATATTTCTCAGGTCTAATGCCTTATCTTGATCATTCTTCTATCTAATGGTCTCAAGAAAAATAAAACACAATTTTATTTCTAAAATAATTTCCATGCATTGCCACACTAAAGTTAAGTGTCATTAATAATAAACTGAAATATACAATATGCTTAGTAGGTGTTCAATCAGGTAAATAGTATACGTATTTTCTAAAACCCCTTCCATTGTCTCCCTTAGCTCCTGTGCACACTGGTATTGGAGAATGTATGACATACAGGCTGATTTTATTAAAAGGTCTCCCACACTAGTCTATAAATGCCTTTAGAGCACAAATCAAACCTTTGTTCTCCTTGTATTCCAAATAACTAGCATAAGACTGATATGTAGTAGTCCTCAATGAGTATTTTTTAATGGATAAATAAAATATGAAATCAAAGAGGATGGATGACTAATACAGCAAAAGGTAGTCAGTGGAAATTCACCCAGTGTTAACACTTAACCTCTCTCATTCTGATTTTCTTGGGTTTTTTTTTTCCTTTTCTCTTTTTCAAATTCATTTAGGTATAATTTGCATATGGATGCCATCTATTTTAAGTGTTTAATGATTTTAATAAATCTATGCAGTTGTGAACCTATTGCTGCAATTCAGTTTAAGAATTCTTCAATCGCTTCAAAGTTTCCATGTTCCCATTTACAGACAATCCCCACTCCTACTCCCAGACCCAGGCAACTATTCATCTGCTTTCTGTATCTATAGTTACATTTTTCTAAAAGTTCCATGTAAGTTGAAAAATGCAAGATTTGGTCCTTACTGGCTGGGTCTGTCATTTAACATAATGTTTTCAAGGTTCATCCATGCTGTAGCATGTATGGGACTTCAGGGTTTTTTTTACTGAGATGTATCCCATTGTATGGATATACCAGATTTGTTCATCCATTCATCTTAGTTTTGCAGAGCTTTCCTTTTTTGGGATTTTAATCTTTCTTTGAGGACTGCTAGTTTTAGAGTAATTCCTGGGCCTGGCTGCCCTTCAGCTACAGGAAACAGAGGCTTTTTATAAGCTTTCCAGAAAGCTTTCTGGTTTTTACGCTTGGGTTTCAATTGTCAATTCATCACTATAAGCCTTTTAAAAAGACTTTTTTAACAACAAAAAAATGCTATGCTTTTCCCCAAGTGTCTGTTTAACATTACCTATTTCCACTGTCTTTATAGAAACTATTCCCTTCATTTTTCTCAAATGCCTGAAACATCATCACACCTACCAGTTCAGTTCCTTTCACTAGACTATCACCCTAGTTAAAACCACAGTAAAACTTTTTAAAATTTCACTGTTACTGTTCCAGGGAATATGTGCACTCTGTCTCCCATTAGTGATAGAATCCCCATTGCCAGCTGAATAGTTGAAGATGCTATCTTAGTATTTGCTCCTTCTGACTACTTTGAGCCCAACTCTTAAGGGTTGAGTTCGTTCTCCTTGGTCCTTGTCCCTGACACAACAAAGAACTGAAAGACAGACAATAGTGAAACAGAGCAAAAGTTTTATTTGAATGTACTCCAAGGGAGCAAGTCAGAATCAAGGTAAACAAAGGCCCTGAACTTTTAGGGGGAGGGTCTATTTATCATGACCTAGCAGGGGAGGCACTTCCTTTGATTGACAGGGTGAGGTCATTTGATTAACAGCTCTAGTCATACACCCATTTCTCTTGGTGCGCATATCTTTTCCCAGAATGCACACAGAAAAGCCCATGGAGGGGTATGGCAAAACCACAATTTTATTTTATTGAGGTTATGATGAGGTGTGGTTTGGGTGGTTCTTAGTTTTGTTCAATTACATCTGCATTGGGACCTGGTTGGGACCAGTTTGGCCTGGTCTCCATAGGCAAGAAGTTATCTCCTTACAAAGCCTTTGTTGTCTTAACGTGGAACTCCCTACCTGAGCAGAGTTTGGGCAGCTTTTTTCCTTGGACCTTATCTTCCCCTTGCCCCCTGCTGCTCATGTCTGCCTTTCTAACATTCCTAACACAACTATCTAAAGTGGGGTTTTCCAAGAAACAAACTCGAAGATGAAGATTATTGTGCAAAACTTTTATCAGGGAGTGCTCTTGGCATCATTATCTGCAGAAGGAAGGTGGAGGAGCAAGATTTTGACAGAAGGGATACTGGGCTGTGATGCAGTGTGAATGAAGGCTTCATGCAACTGAAAGGGGAGCTTTGAAGCTGGGATAATACTACATAGCCACCCAGAGTTGGGGCAAGGGAGGCAGGCCTTTAGGCCCCTCTGTTGTTTGGTGACAGTGACTTTGAGCAAGCTAACTCCTTCAAGAGAGACAGTTCTTGAAGACAGCTGGTAGATGAGGGCTCTTTTTCAGCATTACCTATAGCACCTGGGAGGATAAATCCTGTCCTGAAGTGGGTCCAGGTGGTATGTCACAGCATCCACTATATAGAAACAAAAGGATTTTCTGACTAATGATGTGAGGGGTGTAAGGTATGAGACATCAAGGATGAATCCAAGGTTTTTGATCTGAGCAACTAGAAGGATGGAGTTATTTTAACTGAGATAGCAAAGGCTGTCAGTGAAGTTTGTTGAGGGGGATTTCAGGAATTTAGTTGGGGCTGTGTTGTGTGTGAGATGTTGATTAAACATCCAAGTAGATATGTCAAGTTGACATTTGGATATATCAGTCTGTCAAAGACTCAAGATGATTTTATTAATAACTGCCAGTATTTTTCAACTGTACTTTCTGATTCTTGTGCTGTTATTTTGTTTTTGTTTTCTGTGACCTTTGAAAATATTTTCAGTCAACTTCCTTAGCACCAGTACCTGGTTGTTCTGTTTACTGAAATCGTGGGAATCTGAGAATAACTTCTTTTTTATTTCCATCCTTGAATGGCAACTTGAGTATATGTCAATTCCTCTGAATGCTAAACTGTTTTTACATATTACTATCATTTTCTTGCATGTGTATTTATGACTATTTCTGGACTATTTCTTTTCACTTCAGGTGTAGTATATTCTCATAGAACCCATGCTGTAGTTATTGTTTGTTGACTCATCCTTGAACATAATCACCAACAAAAATCTATCTATATCCAGCATTTGAAGATACTCAAGGTATATTGATTGAATTTGGCTCTTTTTCAACCACTGAGGCCAAAAATAACTTATTTTTTAAGATAGGGCATATGCTGATATTTAAAAAGATTAAGAGTATTCATGGTTAATTTTATTGTCCCAATTAGACAGATTCACGTTGGATAGTTGATATCAAATCAGCTATTAATATATTTTTGTCTTAATCATTATAGGAGGTCATATAAATACTTCTGGTTTTAGAATATGTTCTTATTTTTTGTTTCAACACTCCTTTTGTTGAGCAATTAGGAATAAGATTAGCAAAGCTTTCAATCACTCAAATATCTTAATATTAACCTAGATTTTTTTGATTTGTGTATTAAAGATGAATAGAAGTTTATCACATAAATAAGGGTAAGGAATAGAAGTAAAAAAGAAGAGTAAGTCCAAAATAATAATATCACACAGTTATGTATAAGGAAATAGGTAGTCAGGTATATGGGCAGCAGTAGTAATATATTTTTATACTTAATTCCATATTTATCAAATATTTTGTTGAAATACATATTTGGCTTTAGGTTTACAGAAATTCCGCACTCTTTTTAATATTAGCAAAGTAATAAGAATTCTATATGTTGACCATGCTTTCATGAATATTCTACTGTTGAGTTCAGCAACAATAACAATATCCCACAACTTGGTAGACATATAGGACTTTGAAAGATTATAGGCAATGATTATGGTGAGGTTATTCCTACAGGTTAAATCCTGTGGTCCTCACTTAGAAATGTGCATTTAGTGACACTTCAGTAACAAGACCATGAATTAAATTCGGAAGAGAAACCAAATCTTTAAAAAGGTGTTACTTTTTCAAAGTCAATGATAGTGACTAAATTGGATTAAAACCCTTCTTCCTTGAGTACCTGCCCAGAGCTATTTCCAATATACCTCATGACCACAAAATTCAAGACTTCAATTTGACATTTATTTTCTATTGTGGATATTGATTTCCTAGGGAAAAAAATGAAATGTGCTGTTGTTGTCCTGTGTGTTATATTGACCACATAAACTCTAATTGATTAAGAAGGCTTATGTACTGTCTTTTACTTTGTATATTACTGCAAATTTATTTTAATAAAGCTCCTTCAGTGATGGCTGATTGCAACTACATATAGTAATAAACAGTACTGCTAATGTAAAAACAGTTATTACAGATTTATCTGTTTTATAGGCCTGCCTTAGCCCAAATAAAACCTTCAGTGTATTTTATAGTACTTCGTGAGGAGCTTTGTAATTAAGCTCATGTTTAAATGGAAAGAGGTATGACAATAGAATGCAGTTTTTTGAATCCTTCAGTTTTTGGCTGACTGTTTTGAAAACTACAGAAGCCAAAGAAAGCTACCAGATATATTTATGACCAAGTTATAAATGACATGTTTTGTTTAATATTTTTCTATAAATGTAGTATCTGGGTCAACTTTAAAATTTTTTTATCCAACCCAAAATATTGAAGACTCAAAAGCTATTATATTTCTCTTCAATATTTCTTATCCTCACATTCATTTAATATTTGCCTAGTTAATTTTAACTGCATTGGTTATTGAAAGCAATCTAGGTATAAGTTAGTTTACTTTGATACACTAAATAAACCATTCCTGACTACAAATAAAATTAATCTTGTGTAAATACATTTTGGGGGGCGGGAGATATCAGATACTATCCACTAAATGGAGACAAAGATGAATTCCCTTATGATTTTCCTAGCTTCCAATGACAATATCCACTAGAATGGTAGAAAACTTCAGGGCAAAATGATTTTGTTACCCTGTTCAACCTTGACTGTAGCCTCTTGTTTTATCTCCTCAAAAGATGTATTAAATGCGGGGATTGTTGTTATGTAAGTGTATATTATTATACAAATGTATTAAATGTAAGGATAGGATATGGAAGAAGCAAAAGGAAGTATATATTGGTTTTAGATATTTCAAACTAGAGCCTGAATATTACAATCACGGTAAATTGCCTTGCTATTCATAAACTATGTATCAGACTTCAAATTGTCAAACAAAGCAGGGTATATAAAATAAACCTTCTTGATTCAATCATTCTGCATTGCCAGAACTCCTACTGAATTATGTGCTTCAGGTCTATTATTTCATTGAACAATACCATTAAACAACAGAATATAACTGACATTTTTTGAACACTCCATCCAACGGCAGAAGACATATTTTTTTTTCCAAATCCACAGATAGGCCATAGCCTGGACCATAAACCTAACCTCAAAAAATATAAAGGAATTAAAATCATATATTCTCTTTGACCATAATGGAATCAAACTAGACATCAGTAATAGAAACAGAAAAATCTCCAAACACTTAAAAATTAAACAAACACATCTAAGTATTTTATAGGTCAAAGAGAAGTAAAAAAGAATGAAAAATGATCAAATGAAGTGAGAATGCAAGATATCAAAATTTGTGGGGCACAGCTAAAACAGAACTGAGATTGAAATTTATAGCAACCAAATGTTTGCATTATGAAAGACGGAAAATCTTTAATCAATTATCTTATGCATCCACTTCAAGAAACTAGAAAAGAACAAAATACAGTTGACCCATGAACAATACAGGTTTGAACTGCACAGGTCCACTTACACATGGATTTTTTTCAATAAATATGTTGAGAAATTTTTTGGGGATTTGGGACAATATGAAAAAAAACACATTTTTTTCTCTAGCTTAATTGATAAGGCTTCCAGTCAACAGTAGGCTATTAATTAAGTTTTGGGGGAGTCAAAAGTTATACATGAATTTTCAACTATGCCGGGTGTCAGTACCCCTAACTCCCACATTGTTCAAGGGTCAACTGTAAATCCAAAAGTAGAAGGTAAGTGATAGTAAAGAGCAGAAATTGATTAAATTGAAAACACTAAACAATAGGGAAAAGCAATGAAACGAATTGCTGGTGCATTGAAAAAATCCATGAACTTTATTACAGCCATAAAGTGGAGAGGACAAAATTTACTGATAATAGGAATGAAACAGTAAGTATTATTACAGATGTGTAATGAGATATTATGTATAACTAACAAAATCTGTATAGGATCTGTATGCAGGAAACTACAGAACCCTGATGAAATAAATCAAAGATCTGAGTAAATGGAGAGACATGCTATGTTCATGGATTAGATGATTAATCATAGTAAATATGTCAAGTCTCTCCATTTGATTTATAGGTTTAACACAATTGAGTCTATAGTTACTTAAGAAAAAAAAAACCCACAGAAACTGTTTACCAGTGTTCTCCAAATTGTCATATCTAATATATCTTTTTTCAGTTTTTTAAAAAATTAGCTTCTACATGTTGATCATGATGATTATTAAATTATCTGCTACAGCTGTGGTGAACAAATGTGGTTTCTCAAATGCACCGTTTTGTTTTCTCACAATTTCTTTTTTAATTACACCTAATAAAGTTTAGCTCATGCTAATATTCCTCTGGCATGGTTACTGAAATTCGTTCTCACTTAAACACTTCCCATAGGTGTTACCACAGTACATCTGACTTACCCACTATTAAATTTATTGCATTCCATTGTCTTGCTCGACTCTTGAGAAGCAACAATCTTTGGCTATTTTTGTCTGATATCTTATTCAGGTGTTATTCGTTCATCCAATGAATGTCTTCTTTCCTAAGACACTATGGTATGCAGTGGGTGTACAAAAATTTGTATCACGTTCTGAATTTCCTTACTCTGTTGTAATTCACACATTTGTTTGAGGGTACTGGGAAATTCACTTGTATTTTTAGAATTATTTGCTTAAAAATATAAAAAATTCTTCTAATTTTTTTGTTTAAATAATTAAGGCCAATGGCTAAGAATATAACTAGCAAATATAGGTAACTCAATCCCTTGTTCAACAAATACACATTGAACAAGCCACTATTTGCCATGCTTTTTGAAATGTATTGAAATACATTTATCTGGTTTGTGTTTTCATGGAAAGCTTAATAAATGATACTAGGTTTTCAGGATTCTTTATCTGTCTTTCATAGACACAAGCAAAAAAATATATATGAAGAATGTTTTAAACATATCGATACATCTGGACAGTTTTAATGATACAGTTGCCCCCAAAAGCCATGTTATGCCTCAAATGACCTCATTTGAGTAAGAAATTTGAACAAAAATATTCTTAACTTATTTTATATAGTTTTGATCCTTGAGGGTATTTTTAAAAAATGAACTCATGTTTATCACGGGATATAATTTTGAGCCTTATATCTTTCACAGTTCTAGAATATGCTAATTTCAAGGTGTGATTTTATTCAAGTGATAGCAGAAAAGATGGAAAAACCATAAAATGGTTTTATCTGCAGCTAAAATTATTCTCTAATTGGAGAAGTCATCAAAATATGCTGATCTCTTTTTTTAAATTTTTTATTAAGATATTATTGATATACACTTTCATGAAGGTTTCACATGAAAAAACAATGTGGTTACTACATTTACCCATATTATCAAGTCCACACCCCTTCCCAATTACAGTCATTGTCCATCAGTGTAGTTAAATACCGTAGATTCACTATTTCTCTTCTCTGTGCTACACCCCATAACCCCTCACACCATGTGTACTAAACATAATACCCCTCAATTTCCCCTCTCCCTCCATCCTGACCTGCCTTCCCACACACACACCCTTTGGTAAGAAGTAGTCCCTTCTTGGAGTCTGTGAGTCTGCTGCTGTTTTGTTCCTTCAGTTTTGCTTCGTTGTTATACTCCACAAATGAGGAAAATCATTTGGCACTTGTGTTTCTCTGCCTGGCTTATTTCACTGAGCATAATATCCTCCAGCTCCATCCATGTCGTTGTAAATGGTAGATTTGTTTCTTTCTTATGGCTGAATAGTATTCCATTGTGTATATGTACCACATCTTCTTTATCCATTCATCTACCAATGGACACTTAGGTTGCTTCCATATCTTGGCTATTATAAATAGTGCTGCAATAAGCATAGGGGTGTATATGTTTTTTTGAATCTAAGAACTTGTATTCTTTGGGTAAATAACAAGGAGTGGGATTTCTGGGTCAAATGGTATTTCTATTTTTAGTTTATTGAGGAACCTCCATATTGCTTTCCACAATGGTTGAACTAGCTTACATTTCTGTCGGCAGTGTATGAGGGTTTCCCTTTCTCTGCATCCTCGCCAGCATTTGTTGTTCTTAGTCTTTTTGATGCTGGCCATCCCTACTGGAGTGAGGTGATAGCTCACTGTGGTTTTAATTTGCATTTCCCTGATGATTAGTGATGTAGAGCATCTTTTCATGTGTCTGTTGGCCATCTGAATTTCTTCTTTGGAGAATTGTCTCTTCATATTCTCTGCCCATTTGTTAATCAGGTTATTTGCTTTTTGGGTGTTGAGGCATGTGAGTTCTTTATATATTTTAGATGTTAACCCCTTGTTGGATATGTCTTTTACAAATATATTCTCCCATACTCTAGGATGCCTTTTTGTTCTGTTGATGGTGTCCTTTGCCATAGAGAAGCTTTTTAGTTTGATGTAGCCCCATATGTTCATTTTTGTTTTGTTTCCCTTGCTCAAGGAGATGCTTTCAGGAAGACGTTGCTCATATTTATATTCAGGAGACTTTTGCCTATGTTGTCTTCTAAGAGTTTTATGGTTTCATGACTTACATTCAGGTCTTTGAACCATTTGGAGTTTACTTTTGTGTATGGGGTTAAACAATGATCCAGTTTCATTCTCTTGCATGTAGCTCTCTAGTTTTGCCAACACCAGTTGTTAGAGAAGCTGTCATTTCCCCGTTGTATGTCCATGGCTCCTTTATCGTATATTAATTGACCATATATGATTGGGTTTATATCTGGGATCTCTAGTCTGTTCCATTGGTCTATGGTTCTGTTCTTGTGCTAGTACAAAATTGTCTTGATTACTGTGGCTTTGTAGTAGAGTTTGAAGTTGGGAAGAGTAATCCCCAAGCTTTATTTTTCCTTCTCAGGATTGCTTTGGCTATTTGGGGTCTTTTGTGGTTCCATATGAATTTTAGAACAATTTTTTCTAGTTCATTGAATAATGCTATTGGTATTATGATAGGAATTTCATTGTATCTGTGGATTGCTTTAGGCAGGATGGCCATTTTGACAATATTAATTCTTCCTATCCATGAGCACAGTATGTGTTTCCATTTATTGGTATCTTCTTTAATTTCTCTCATGAGTGTCTTGTAGTTTTCAGAGTATAGGTCTTTCACTTCCTCAGTTAGGTTTATTCCCAGGTATTTTATTCTTTTGATGCAATTGTGGATGGAATTGTTTTCCTGATTTCCCTTTCTGCTAGTTCATTAGTGTATACAAAAAATGCAACATATTTCTGTGTATTAATTTTCAATCCCACAACTTTGCTGAATTCAGATATTAGATCTAGTAGTTTTGGGGTGGATTCTATAGGGTTTTTTATGTACAATACCACGTCATCTGCAAAGAGGGACAGTTTAACTTCTTCCTTGCCAATCTGGATGCCTTTTATTTCTTTGTGTTGTCTGATTGCCATGACTAGGACCTTCAGAACTATGTTTAATAAAAGTGGTGAGAGTGGGCATCCTTGTCTTGTTCCCAATGTTAAGTGAAAAGCTTTTAGCTTCTCACTGTTAAGTATAATGTTGGCTCTGGGTTTGTCATATATGGCCTTTATTATGTTGAGGTCCTTGCCCTCTACAAACATTTTGTTGAGAGTTTTTATCATGAATGGATGTTGAATTTTGTTTAAATGCTTTTCAGCACCTATTGAGATGATCATGTGCTTTCTGTCCTTTTTGTTGACATGACGTGTGGTGGTGATTGATTTTCAAATATTGTACCATCCTTGCATCCCTGGAATAAATCCCACTTGGTCACAGTGAATGATCTTTTGGATGTATGTTTGAATTCAGTTTGCTAATATTTTGCTTAGTATTTTTGCATCTATGTTCATCAGGGATATTGGTTTGTAATTTTCTTTTTTTGTGGTATCTTTGCCTGATTTTGGTATTAGAGTGATACTGACCTCATAGTATGAGTTTAGGAGTATTCTCTCTTCTACTTTTTGAAAAATTTTTAGGTGAATGGGTATTAGGTCTTCACTAAGTGTTTGATAAAATTCAGTGGTTAAGCCATCTAGTCCAGGTGTTTTGTTCTTTGGTAGTTTTTTGATTACCAATTTAATTTCATTCCTGGTAATTGGTCTGTTCAGATTTTCTGTTTCTTTCTGGGTCAGCCTTGGAAAGTTGTATTTTTCTAGAAAGTTGTCCATTTCTTCTAGGTTATCCAGTTTGTTAGCATATAATTTTTAATAGTATTCTCTCATAATTCTTTGTATTTCTGTGGTGTCTGTAGTGATTTTTCCTTTCTCATTTTGGATTCTGTTTATGTGTATAGACTCTCTTTTTTTCTTGATAAGTCTGGCTTGGGGTTTATCTATTTTGTTAATTTTCTCGTTGAACCAGCTCTTGCTTTTATTAATTCTTTCTACTGTTTTATTCTTCTTGATTTTATTTATTTCTGCTCTAATTTTTCTACTGACTTTGGGCCTCATTTGTTCTTCTTTTTCTAGTTTTGTTAATTGTCCAGTTAACAGTTTAGACTGTTCATATCGGATTGTTCTTCTTTCCTGAGGTAGGCCTGTATTGCAATATACTTCCCTCTTAGCACGGCCTCCCACAGATTTTTGCAGTGTTGAATTACTGTTGTCATTTGTCTCCATATATTGCTTGATTTCTGTTTTTATTTGGTTATTGATCGATTGGTTATTTATGACCATGTTGTGAAGCCACCATGTATTTGTGGGATTTTTCATTTTCTTTGCATAATTTATTTCTAGTTTCATATCTTTGTGGTCTGAGATGCTGGTTGGTACAATTTCAATCTTTTTGAATTTACTGAGGCTCTTTTTATGGCCTAGTATATAATCTATTCTTGAAAATGTTCCATGTGCACTAGAAAAGAATGTGTATTCTGCTGCTTTTGAGTGTAGAGTTCTGTAAATGTCTGTTGGGTCCATCTATTCTAATATGTTGTTCATTGCTTCTGTCTCCTTATTTATTTTCTGTCTAGTTGATCTGTACTTTGGAGTGGAGTGTCGAAGTCTCCTAGAATGAATACATTGCATTCTACTTCCCCTTTTAATTCTGTTAGAATTTGTTTCACATACACAGGTGATCCTGTGCTGAATGCATAGATATTTATAATGGGTCTATCTTCTTGCTGTATTGCCCCCTTTATCATTATGTAATGTCCTTCTTTGTCTCTTTTGACTTTCTTTGTTTTGAAGTCTATTTTGTCTGATACAAGTACTACAACTCCTGATTTTTTCTCTCTATTAGTTGCATGAAATATCTTTTTCCATCCCTTCACTTTTATTCTGCATATGTCTTTGGGTTTAAAGTGTGTCTCTTATAGGCAGTATATAGATAGGCCTTGCTTTTTTATCCATTCAGTGACTCTATGTCTTTTGATTGGTGCATTTAGACCATTTACATTTAGGGTGTTTATTGATAGATATGTACTTATTGCCATTGCAGGCTTTAGATTTATGATTACCAAAGTTTCAAAGGTATCTTCCTTACTATCTAAGAGTCTAACTTAACTCACTTAGTATGCTATTACAAACACAACCTAAAGGTTCTTTTTTTCCCTCCTTTTTCTTCCTCCTCCATTCTTTATATATTAGGTATCATATTCTGTACTCTTTGTCTATCCCTTGATTGACTTTGGGGGTAGTTGATTTGATTGTGCATTTGCTTAGTAATTAACTGTTCTACTTTCTTTACCTTGTTTTTTTACTAGTCACAGCTATTAAACCTTAGGAACACTTCCAACTATAGTGGTCCCTCCAAAGTAAAGTGTAGAGATGGTTTGTGGGAGTAAATTCTCTCAGCTTTTGCTTATCTGGAAATTGTTTAATCCCTTCTTCAAATTTAAATGATAATTTTGCTGGATAAAGTATTCTTGGTTCAAGGCCCTTCTGCTTCATTGCATTAAATACATCATGCCACTCCCTTCTGGCCTGTAAGGTTTTGGCTTAGAAATCTGATGATAGCCTGATGGGCTTTCCTTTGTATGTGATCTTATTTATCTCTCTGGCTGCTTTTAATAGTCTGTCCTTATCCTTGATCTTTGCCATTTTAATTATTATATGTTGTTGTCTTCTTTGGGTCCCTTGTGTTGGGAGATTTGTGTACCTCCATGGCCTGAGAGACTATCTTCTTCCCCAGATTGGGGAAGTTTTCAGCTATTACCTCCTCAAAGACACTTTCTATCCCTTTTTGTCTCTCTTCTTCTGGTATCCCTATAATGTGAATATTGTTCTGTTTGAATTGGTCAAAAAGTTCTCTCAATATTCTTTCATTCTTAGAGATCCTTTTTTCTCTTTGTGCCTCAGTTTCTTTGTATTCCCCTTCTCTAATTCCTATTTCATTTATCGTCTCCTCCACTGTATCTAATCTGCTTTTAAAACCTTTCATTGTATGTTTCATTTCTGATACTGTGTTCCATAATGTTTGGATCTCCAACTGGAATTCATTCCTGAGTTCTTGAATATTTTTCTGTACCTCCGTGAGCATGTTAATGATTTTGATTTTGAAATCTCTTTCAGGAAGATTCATTAAGTCAATTTCACTTTAATCTTTCTCTGGTGTATTCATACTTTTTCTTTCAACCAGCTTCCTTTGACATTTCATATTTGTATGTGGCGCCTTCTTGTGCCCAGAATTTCTACTCTCTGGAGCTGCTCAGCCCCTGGAGCAATGTCAGGGCTCTCAGGGGAGTGGTGTTGGTGCCTTGGGAGAGGAAAGAGCTGTTTCCTGCTTCCTGGCTGCTATGCCTGTCTCCACTGCCAGAACCGGTGGGCCAAGCACACAGGTATAAGCCTCTATGCTTTGCATTTGTTGCTGCTGTAGTCAGGGCTTCCCTCTGGCTGGCTTAACTCCAGAGCAGGGTTTGCCGGTTTGTGAGCCAGGTGTGTGCTGTCTGGGTGGAAGATGCAGCAAGCTGCATATCATGGAGGGGGACCTTGAAGCAGTGTAGCCAGCCATGGGGCTGGATCGCCTGAAGATTGTGAAAGTTCCCAACCTGCTGCACAGAGTGCATCTGGACAATTTTGTCTACCTGTCCTTTCTCCTAAGCAGTAAGCTCTGTGCTGTCCTTGCCCCTTTAGCAGCCCTCTCACTGTTAGGAAGTCTTTTAGACTGCCTGCCTTTCTTTAGTCCCAGAGGCAGTCAGATATGGATCTCTGTTTTCCACAAGTGGCTGGATTCTCAGTCTCTCCAGGTATTCTGCCTGTCTTAGCTTTCCAACACCCCTAATCACAAAAGCACCATGAAATGTAAGTTTGTGCCCCCAGAGAAGATCTCCAGAGCTAGGTGTTCAGCAGTCCCAGGCCTCCACTCCTTTCCTGGTCCATTTCTCTTCCTCCCACTGGTGAGCTGGGGTGGGAAAAGGGCCGGGTTCCTGCCTGACTATGGCTTTGGTATATTACCCTGTTCCATGAGGTTTATTCTTTTCTCCAGGTTTATGTGGTCTGGTTCAGCCCTCTTTCCTGTTGCTCTGTCAGGATTAGTTGTATAAATTATTTTTCAAATTATATGCTCTTTTAGGAGGAAGTCTCTATCTCACCTCTCATGCCATCATCTTCAATCCTCCTTACTGATCTTTTAATATTACTTATTTCAACTACACAAGACTACTTGCATTGGACATGGAGAGCAGAATCATCTTCATATCAGTTTACTGAATAGAAATACTTATAGGAGACAAAATGCCTTAATACTGTCTTACTAGTTTTCTGCTTTTTAGGACATTAGAAATGCATTTCTTTTTTTCCCTCCTGGCTTATCTCTAATATACATCTTTGCTGTACTTATATTTATTCGTTCTACATTTTAACTGTCTGTTTTTTACCTAGAACTATATGTTCCAGGGCACAGTCAGAGCCACCATTCATATACCTACTGGGATGTAGCCTTAAATTCCTCTTTAAGTTCTCTCTGAGTTCTGCTGCTTGCTAGCTTTATTCATGAATGGCAAACATCTATTTTGGGTGTTTGGGCTGTGGACAGATTCCCAGTTATTTTATTTAGTTATACAGTTGACTCTTCAACAACACAGGTGTTGAGAACGCTGACCCTCTGTGCAGTTGAAAATTCATGTATAGCTTTTGAATCACTGAAAATGTAACTACTAATAGCCTACTATTGACTAGAAGCCTTACTAATAACACAAAAATGTATTAACACATATTTTGTACATTATGTATATTATATATATTCTCTGTTCTTACAATAAGGTAAGTTAGCGAAAGTGTTTTCTCAAATTGTTACATCTCCAAAAATTTCTCCAAAACATTTGAAAAAAAATCCATATGTAAGTGGACTTGCATAGTTCATGCCCATCTTGTTGAGGAACAAACTGTAGTTAGATAAAACTATTCAGCAATTTTTAAGCACAGATAATGACCATAATATTGATGCTATTAAGCATAGAAATTACAGATATTTTTGTAAAATAAATGAGATTGTGATTTGTTTATTATACTGTGTGCCCTCTTTTATACTTGGATTTCTGAAGCAATTATAAGAATAGAGAATGGGAAAATAAATGTGTATCATCAGTAAAGTCCAGAGTTTCCCTAGTCTTAAGTTATGTCTGCAGGTGCACAAGCAAATCCTTGAATGTTTGTCTAACATTAGGGGCTCATTCGTATCTGTCACTGAGGAACTTTATTTCTCAACTGTATCTAGATAATCTTCCCAAAAAAGCTCTGAGATTTCAATGGGTTTTCTAAATAATGCACCTTTGTCTTCTTTGCCAAAACGTCTGAAAAGCTGTTGGCCTGTATACATTTAGAAGACTTGGCTGCACATTTAACAAACTCTGAAATTTAAGATTGAAAAGTTTAAAATAAGTGGTTCATGTTATATCTATAACTAATTTTCCATCATTATCACAACACATAGTTTTCAAGCCTTTAGAAAACTTACAAAGCAAATTTAATTGTGATTTTCTAGATTTGAATAATTTGAGATTGCTTGTGTCATGGTAACTCAATTACAGGTAGATACTTAGGATGATGTGTTATATTTACTTTATTCTAAATACCAGGTAAAGGACATATTTCAAGTGGAATCCACAGTTAATCTTTGTCAAGTAGTCTGTCACAGTGAACTCTTTTCCAGTCTCTAAAAATAATATATACATATGTGGATGGATACACACAGAGAGATGAATAAACATGTATGTTATGTACCAGGATAAGAAACATGTGAAATTATAAATTAAAAACTTTAAGCTTCTCCATCATGCCTCACTACAAGGATCCTTATCTCCTTTCTTAAAAGGTACTAACATTTTTTGTATGTGCCTGTAGTGAAGAATATACCAGGAACTCTCCCTGAATCTTTTTTTTTTATTTTTAAAGTAAGTGGATTCAGACAAGCTTTTAATCATTCCTAGTTGAAGGACATGTAGGTTGATTTTTACTCTTGAAATTAATACAAAATTAAATAACATTATAATTAGTTCTTGTCATAGTTTTTGAAAAGGGTTATGGGGTTATTCCCCAGCAAAAAATTGCTAGGTCAAGGAGTTTCTGGAGGTTAAATTTCCTTGGACATTGAAAAATTGGCTTCCAAAATTGTTTTACTTATTTAAGTACTCATGAGTAGTTTTAAAATAGACTGTTTTTCCACATCTGTACCAAATAATAATTTTACTTAATTTTATAAATTTTACCAGTCTTATATTTGAAAAAATGTTTGCATTTTTTTAAGTCAAGCACCCTTTCATATTTTTAGCCATTTGTATTTATTTCTTCCAACTGCCTGATGATAAATTATGCATATTTTTTCCTATTTGGTGTCTTGATCAGTGCACACACACACACACACTCATGCTGCTTACATTTGAAAGTACTTGTCACTTTAGAACAAGTTCAAATAATAGTGTTGTTAATCAGAGCCCTTTAGATTTTTCTAAGTTTTCATGGAATTATTCTGTTGTTTTGTTCATTAAGCCTGATGCTTTCCTTGATTTTTAACATAGATATAGACAATTATTTTTAAAAATCAGGACTGCAGGGCATATTTATCTCTAGTTCCAAGCTTGTACCGTTAAACAACATAAACAAGTCCTGGAGCTCTAATGTACAGCATAGTGATTATAGTCAACTATACTGTATTATAAACTTCAAAGTTGCTAGGAGACTAGATCTTAATTGTTGCCTCTACAAAAAATAAATGGTAATTATGTGACATGATAGAGATGTTAGCTAACACTGTGGTGGTAATCATATTGTAATATATAAATGTATCAAGTCAGCACATTATGCATCTTAAACTAACAAAATGTTATATGTCAATTATATTTCAATAAAACAAATCAGTACTGAAAATTATTTTATACATGGTTTAGTATAAAATGGTAATCATAAATTTTTCCTCTAATCTCCTTCAATTACACATACACACACACTAGAAAGTGTCAGTTTTAAACCACCCTTCTTATATTCCTGTCAATATTCATTCATCCCGTCAATGCTTTTGTGTGTGCCTTAAATGTGGAAGCATTTTCCGAGATGCCAGAAACTCAGAAATAAACAAAACATGTAAAATCCTCACCTGAAAGTTATATACTTATTTTAACATACCAGTCTTCTCTTTTCTAACACTTTATTTGTCCCCTGAGTATTGATATTAATAAATTATACTGTTTTGAATTTTGTTACCAGTATTATTCTGATATCAGAAAATATTTTTAAATATTATCTTAATTATTACTCTGGAAAATTTTTAATTGCATTTGAATTCAGTTCTTGGTTTGAAATTATTTACTATGAGACTATCTGGGTCTTTTAGTTTTTAGTGAGGATTTTTAATCAATATTTAAATATGAATTTTTTTTGCAGTTACTGGCTTGTTTAGATTTTCTATCTCTTCAAGGGTTAATTTGTGTTGTTTCTACAATATAATATATTTCATCCTGTTGTCCAAAGAAATGTACAAAAATTATCCTAAAGAATTTTGCTATATCTCTTATATTCCTTTCTGTTTTTTCCTTTCTTTATTTCTAATTTGATAGCATTGCATTTTATCCTTTTTCATATGTTAATATGAAATCATGTAAAAAATATATATATATATGTACATATATATAAAACCTAACTTGTTATGGATTTTTTATAATATTATTGATTAAAGCCTTTAAATTTTTCTTCTTTGTTATTTTCATTACTGTATCGTATTATTTTTTTCCAAAATTTAACACCAAAATTGTAACAATTTGAAAAATATTGCTTTTTATTTAGGAATATTTGAGTTAAAGAATATGGATAATTTTTCACTGAGAATAGCTTTAGCACGATCAATTTTTAAAATATATCCTTAATCATTACTGTCTCGATATTATGCAGTATTGATTTGTATTTCAGCTTTAATCTAAGAGTTGCAAAAGGATTTTGTTTAAAATTTTAACATATTTTGAGATTATTTTTAGATTTTCTTTCCTCCTTCATTTTAAATATGCCATTGTGGTCAGAAAATATGGTTCTTTCTTTTTTACATTCTTAAATGTATTGTGCAATTTTTTATGATTTAACATAAGCCCAGTTATATTAGTTGCCTCATTATCACATGAAATTTTGTGTTATCAGATTGTATAAACTATTATGTAGCTTTAACACATGCTATTAGTACCTTGCTCAGCCCTCAGACCCTGCAGTTCTCAATGTGCACCTCCCTTTTGGCTGGGAAAATTTGTTCATATTTTATACTGTTTCTCAGTTTTTCCATATTATTAATCTGTGACAGGTAGTTTAATTACATACCCCTTACTGGATGCTTCCCCTTCCCTGTGTAAGTTCTCTCTTCTGTACCTGTATTTCCTATCTTGTCTACCGAACACATGTCACAGGAATTCTTGCATTTGGACCTGCTTCTGAGCAAATTCAAAAAAGACAATACCAATCTCAATAATGCAATTTTTCCTGATAAATTATATTATAAATTACTCAGAAAGATTATGTGACTTACTCATTAGCTATTCATGGTGGGTTAAAGTCTGTTTCTCATTCATTGTTTCCTATAATTTTGTTCTTGAAATCTTATGTTTCATATTTTCCACACTTTGTTATTCAGTACCTGAATATTAATCACAAAGTCTTATTCTCAACATGGAGAGTGCTCTGTCATTATAACATGCCAGGTTTTTCCTTCGTTAAGAATTCTACATTGTCTAGAACTAAAATCTTCATACAACTTGGTTCATACTTTCACTTTTAAATCACTTTAGATACACCTATTAGATGCAGCATATGTTTGCTAGTGTTGTTTTATATGCTCAGCCTTTATGTGAACTTATCCCATTTCTACGTTTGATATCAAAATATTTGGTGTTAGTACTTTCATTTTACATTATGTTTTATAGTTAGAGCTCCCTTTGTTTTCTCTCCTGCTGACCAAATTGTGTGTGGGGGTTTCTTTGTTCTAGTGTTTAGCTTTATGACCTTAGATGACATATGATGAATTCTGAAGGATGGAAAGCACCTCTCCTCTCCAGGATGACAATGGGTGAAAGCCCTTCTATGAAGAGAGATTAATCTGTGCCCTTGCAAGGGAGGTGATAGTGTTCTAGAAGGAATGGATGTAGGTATAGCCTTAACGAAACCTTAGTCCTTTCTGTTACTGTCCCTGAGTGGGGAAAAGAATCGCCTAAAAGAAAAACACTATAATGGTGTCCTTGTAGTTCTGGCATTTAAATTCTTTGTGATTTGATATTCCTTAAGATATCAAATGCCTCATTTTTCCAACCCTTTGAAATAGTGCATTAGTTATTTCAAATTCAAGTGCATTGCTTCCAATTTTGAAAAATCTGCTTTTTGATGATTCTTGCTTTCACTTTGGAAAGGGGGTTGTGGGTGTGGAGTGTTTGTAAGGTTACATGTCAGTGGTTTTCCAGATTATTATAATAAGAAATGATATTAATTATATCCAATATATAGTATTTGCTTATGTAACAAACATTGGTCTGTATTATTCCTATGTGGTAACTCATTTGTAAATGAGTATTATATTAAATGGAACTATGAGTTGTATATTAATGCCACTATAAATTTACTTCTGGACAAACTGAGTAGCAGGAGGCTGTATATCCTGCCCAGGGTCGTACATCCCTTGGATGATAGAGCCAGTTAATTTCATAATTCATGATGACTGGCTTCTGAACTCTTCACCATGACACCATACATCCTCCAACAGGAGCCATCTTTTAAGAATACGGATCTGGAAGAATAAGATGGTTCACTGTAATTCTTCTGCTTCCTTTACCTAGAACCTGGATAGGACAAATGAACAAAACACAAAAGACTATGAAAGGTGGAGAAAAGATGGGTGCCCCAGCTAGGGACGTTGGTATTCAAGAAAGGATTCATAGTTGAATCCCCACGGGAATTTTTTCACCTTCTTTATGTCCCAACTTGAGTGCAGAAGTTCTCAACTCAGAAATACCAGGTAATGGGGAAGAAAAAAAAAAAGGGGAAAATCAGTAAGTCTGCTCTTTCTGGCCAGGAGACTGGGAGAGCAGTGGTTCTCAGCTGGGGGTAATTTGTTCCCCAGGGGATGTTTGGCATATCTGGAGACATTTGTGGTGATTAATTCTGGGATGGGGAGTTGTACTGACTCATACCTAGTGTTCTGAGGCCAGGAATGTTGCTCAACATTGTTGCTCAGCAGTGCACAGGGCCACTCTCCACAAGAGGTCCCAAATATCCGAAGTGCCTAGGTTGAGAAATCCTGCTCTGAGTGGTCCAGGGAGGGAGCACCGCACTGTGGCCCACTCACACAATTCAGCCCACCACCTGATTTTGTAAATGTCTCATCCAGACTTTGCTTGGGTATAATATGTGTGTTGGTGTGTGTATGTGTGATGTGTCATGAAGTTTTTTTTTAATATTTTTTATTTTGGTATCATTAATCTACAATTACATGAAGGACATTATGTTTACTAGGTTCCCCCCTTCACCAAGTCCCCCCGACATCCCCATTCACAGTAACTGTCTATCAACATGATAAGATGCTGTAAAATCACTACTTGTCTTCTCTGTGTTGCACAGCCCTCCCCGTGCCCCCCACACACTATATGTGCTAATCATAATGCCCCCTCTCTTTTTCTCCACCTTTATCCCTCCCTACCCTCCCATCTTCCCCAGTCCCTTTCCCTTTGGTAACTGTTAGTCCATTCTTGGGTTCTGCGATTCTGCTGCTGTTTTGTTCCTTCAGTTTTCTTTTGTTCTTATACTCCACAGATGAGTGAAATAATTTGGTACTTTGTCTTTCTCTGCCTGGCTTATCTCACTAAGCATAATACCCTCTAGCTCCATCCATGTTGTTGCAAATGGTAGGATTTGTTTTCTTCTTATGGCTGAGTAATATTCTATTGTGTATATGTACCACCTCTTCTTTATCCATTCATCTACTGATGGACACTTAGGTTGCTTCCATTTCTTGGCTATTGTAAATAGTGCTGCGATAAACATAGGGGTGCATCTGTCTTTTTCAAACTGGAGTGCTGCATCCTTAGGGTAAATTCCTAGAAGTGGAATTCCTGGGTCAAATGGTAAGTCTATTTTGAGCATTTTGAGGAACCGCCATATTGCTTTCCACAATGTTTGAACCAATTTACATACCCACCAGCAGTGTAGGAGGGTTCCCCTTTCTTCGCAACCTCGCCAACATTTGTTGTTGTTTGTCTTTTGGATGGTGGCCATCCTTATTGGTGTGAGGTGATATCTCATTGTGGTTTTAATTTGCATTTCTCTCATAACTAGCGATGTGGAGCATCTTTTCATGTGTCTGTTGGCCATCTGAATTTGTTCTTTGAAGAACTGTCTGTTCAGCTCCTCTTCCCATTTTTTAATTGGATTATTTGCTTTTTGTTTGTTGAGGAGCATGAGCTCTTTATATATTTTGGATGTCAAGCCTTTATTGGATCTGTCATTTATGAAAATATTCTCCCATACTGTAGGGTACCTTTTTGTCCTATTGATGGTGTCCTTTGCTGTACAGAAGCTTTTCAGCTTGATATAGTCCCACTTGTTCATTTTTGCTTTTGTTTTCCTTGCCCGGGGAGATATATTCATGAAGAAGTCACTAATGTTCACATCCAAGAGATTTTTGCCCATGTTTTTTCCTAAGAGTTTTATGGTTTCATGACTTACATTCAGGTCTTTGATCCATTTCGAATTTACTTTGTGTATGGGGTTAGACAGTGATCCAGTTTCATTCTCTTACATGTAGCTGTCCAGTTTTGCCAGCACCATCTGTTGAAGAGACTGTCATTTTCCCATTGTATGTCAATGGCTCCTTTATCATATATTAATTGACCATATATGTTTGGGTTAATGTTTGGAGTCTCTATTCTGTTCCACTGGTCTGTGGCTCTGTTCTTGTGCCAGTACCAAATTGTCTTGATTACTGTGGCTTTGTAGTAGAGCTTGAAGTTGGGGAACAAGATTTTCCCCACTTTATTCTTCCTTCTCAGGATTGCTTTGGCTATTCGGGGTCTTTGGTGGTTCCATATGAATTTTTGAACTATTTGTTCCAGTTCTTTGAAGAATGCTGTTGGTAATTTGATAGGGATTGCATCGAATCTGTATATTGCTTTGGGCAGGATGGCCATTTTGACGATATTAATTCTTCCTAGCCACGAGCATGGGATGAGTTTCCATTTGTTAGTGTCCTCTTTAATTTCTCTTAAGAGTGTCTTGTAGTTTTCAGGGTATAGGTTTTTCACTTCCTTGGTTAGGTTTATTCCTAGGTATTTTATTCTTTTTGATGCAATTGTGAATGGAATTGTTTTCCTGATTTCTCTTTCTATTAGTTCATTGTTAGTGTATAGGAAAGCCACAGATTTCTGTGTGTTAATTTTGTATCCTGCAACTTTGCTAAATTCTGATATCAGTTCTAGTAGTTTTGGAGTGGAGTCTTCAGGGTTTTTTATGTGCAATATCATGTCATCTGCAAATAGTGAAAGGTTGACTTCTTCTTTACCAATCTGGATTCCTTGTATTTCTTTTTTTGTCTAATTGCCATGGCTAGGACCTCCAGTACTATGTTGAATAACAGTGGGGAGAGTGGGCATCCCTGTCTTATTCCCGATCTCAGAGGAACAGCTTTCAGCCTCTCACTGTTCAGTATGATATTAGCTGTGGGTTTATCATATATGGCCTTTATTATGTTGAAGTACTTGCCCTCTGTGCCCATTTTGTTGACCTCTCCCGGGCTCCTCTGGTGCCACTGCCACCGGCACGCATGGGCCACTCCCGGGCTGTTCGGTCACTGCCGCAGTGGGCTCACACGAGCCACTCCCGGTCCCCTCTGGCACCACCTGCACATGCAGGCCGCTCCCAGTCCCCTCCAGTGTTGCCGCCCCCAGCACGCACTGCCACTCTCCCACTACTGGGCCGGTCTGTCGGGGTCCATGCCAGTTGGGGGAACAACTGGCAGGCTGCTTAGTGCTGTGAGGGCCTTCAGAGCTGCACTGCTGCCCAAGGGTTTAGGGCGCCTAAAGTTCCCCAGGATTCCCAGCTGCTGGCTAAGTGTGCCAGGACAACTTCGTCCAGCTGTGGGGTCCCTGTCTCTTTAATACTTGAAAAAAGCACTCACTTTTCTTTTGTGTCAGGGGCTAGTTGTGGGGACCTGCCCACAGGTTTTGCTTTTCCATTTCTCTATTATCCAGGACCCTGTGCACCTTGTGTTTGCGCTCCGGGTGCGGATTTCTAGAGCTGGTGTTTAGCAGTCCTGGGCTTTCACTCCCTCCCTGTTCTGACTCCTTTCTTCCTGCCGGGGTCTGTGGTGGGGGTGCGTTCAGGTCCCTCCTGGCCATGGCTTGTATCTTACCCCCTTCATGTAATGTTGAGTTCTCGCAGATGTAGATGTATCCTGACTGTTGTACTGTATCCACTGGTGTCTCTTTAAGGAATAGTTGTATTTATTGTATTTTCATAAATATATATGTTTTTGGGAGGAGATTTCCACTGAACTACTCATGCCGCCATCTTCCCATGATCCTTGTTATGAAGTTTTAACAGGGATTACTTTTTTTCAATATAACAAATAAAAGGATTAACATTTAAGCAGAATCTCCTGCAATATATAGAAGGCTGAGAAAGTGGCCAAGCCTCTACTCTACTTTTTGCTGCACTGATTTCCCTGAGATCGAGTGGTGGTGCCTGCCTGAGCAGCATTCTCTGGGGGAAAGCTATTTTGCTACAGGCTTTGCAGTGTTCTGGTACACCTCTCTGTTCAGCTGTTTCTCTGTTTTTGCAGATGTGCTAATAAAGTCTGCAAGAAATAGCAACAGACTCTCTCTGTGAGTGAATATTACCAAGGAAAATATTCTGTTGGCAGGAAAAATAAAATTATATTTTAAAGTTGTTGTCTTCAGGGGAGTTTATTACTTCCTCATCATGCTCTCACTGCAATTTCTACATAGAGTAATAGTTTAATAATATATAACATATGTATGAACTGATGACACATTGCAAATTCCTCAATTGAATAGTTTTGTAATTATTCTCTCTTTTAAGATACATATTAATTACATAGGAGAAAACAGTAACTTTAGAGTGGCGAAATCTGACAGCATCATCATTAAATGCAGTGGTGCCATCTGGGACTGGACCCTGGAACAGTAAAAGGATACTAATATGACAGCTGGCAATATTTGCTGACATTTATGGATTAGTTAGTAGTATTCAATCAGTGATAATTTCCTAGTTTTGACAATTGTACTGTGGTTATATAAGATGATAATATTTGGGGAAGCTGTATAAAGATAAAGGAACTCTGTACTATTTTTGCAACTTCTTTTGGTTATGTATTACTTTTCACTCCACCAAGTCTAGCACAAATTAGCAGCTCCATAAATGCCTTAATTAATAAATATATGCCTATTAGTTTAATCTTAAATTTTGTCTATACTTTCTTTTAATTATTTGTTTCCTGACACTAGATAATACTTTCATCTCCAAAGAAGCCAATTGTTTTCTCTTTTTATATGAAAATCTGCAAAGTCCCAATACCTAACTGTGTCCACATTAATTTTCAAAGACCCTAATAACACTCCACATCTTCTTCTAGAAGACATGGCACTAGGACAGCAAGAAATCACTGGTGATATAGATAACACCAGAGAAACTTCAAGGGCCTGGTTTGAAATGCTAGTATATAATTCAGACTTAGCATTGGATTCATGAACTTATGATAGTAACTCAAATATACATTTGTGTATTTCAAAAATATTAAAACCTTAGCTTCTTAAGTTGTTTTATTTTTGTTTTCTTTCATTTGTATTGAAACCTTCTGAACATAGCACTAAGAGAAGTCATTATTAACTCATTTTTAAAGCTGTCATAGTGTTTGATCTTGTCACATCTCTCATTCAAAAGGTACTTATAGTGGATGTACAAAATATAGTTACACACAAACTTCGTATGAAGATCCCTACTTGTATGCATTCCATATATTTAACAGATAAAAGGAATTAACTTATAACTGAATCAAAACTATTTTGTTTTTAATTTCTTGATAAATATCATCACTGTTCTATAAATATTTTGTAATGCCATTGTTTGAAGCCTCTGGTTGAAACAAATTAATTATAAGTTGGTCATTCTTTGGATTTAACAAGAAATCTATATGATATGATTTTAAAGCAGTCAAATCTATTGGTACATGAGTAATGAAATCCATAACTTCATATTTAAATAGAAATTAACTTAAAATTGAAATGTATTTTATTGTCAAGCTCAGAATAAAACTGGGCAACACCTCCCTGGAATCAATAACTCAGACATAGCTAGATTTATTATATTTAAAAATATGTTAATAAAGCTACAATATTGTAAGTGAATGGACTCCCAGTCCAGAATTGCTTTAAAATGAAAGGAGGCTTGGTAAAGTTAACTATATTAGAGTCATAGTGAAGAGTAAACTTGAACATCTTATTGTGGTTAAAATAATGGATATGGTTTGCTGACATATAAAAATTCTTAAATGAAATAAGGTAACTTGCTTCAAGAGAAATGGCCTCATAGTCCAGCAGAACTCTTTGCAGTAAAGGACACGTACAATATGAGGCAGCCCACTTTAAAGATTGTCATCCTGTGGGTGATGTCTGTAGAGGAAACTGATTTCAATATGATGTTCCTATTCCTAAACTATCTGTCTAATCTGCAATGTGAATTTTAAGTATTGATTTCACTGTAATTAAAATAAAGTTGAAAAAAAGTCTATTTCAACCAAAGAAGTTTGTAAATAATTAGATGGATTTATATGAAATCCCAGCTGGTATTAAAATGTGACACAATTTTTGCATAAGACATTTGTTTAGTGGCTCTTCAAGTGATTTCCCAAATTCATGGCTTTTTTCTTACATTTTATCATGGTATGCCAAAGTTTTCAAGTTTAACATTATAATTCTGTAAATTTTTTTCTCTCTAGGATTGTGTAGTGCATTTTTGTTGTTTTTGTTCTTGTTTCCATTTTTCTTTTGATTGTTTTCTATACAGCATATCCTATGTTATTATTCTAAAGAACAAACAAAAGAAATGAAAATATGAAAGAGCCAAATCCATGTATATCAGGTATTAAATTAAATATAAACAGACTAAATACTCAATTTAACAGTTAAAGATTGTTGGATAATATATATATATATATACATAAGCTTAAAAGTGAACTGCATGGCCTATAGAAAAGAATAGGGAAAAATGTATAATTTAACACTTAACCAAAGAAAGTTGTTATTCTTACATCAGACAAGCTATACGTAAGGGAAGAAATTACCAACAGAAAAAAATTGGCTTATTTCAATATAGTAAGTGGCTGAATCCAAGAAGGTATAAATGTCCTTACTTTATGTTTAGATAATAATATAGCCTCAATTTACAAAGCAGGAAGTGATAGGACTAAAAGGAGATAAAGACAATCACAGTGTGAGAATTTAATTCAGCTTCCTCTGAAACTGATAGAAAATCATTAGGAAAAAACAAAAATAGCAAGAAAGAATATTTAAATGATCTTGTCCTAATTGACACATATAGAAGAATAGACTCAACAACTATGGAATACATACTTCCTTCAAGTACACATGTAACCATCTACAAAATTTGATTATATACTGTATCATTAGGCAAAATTTGACTAAATTCAAATGACTAATACACTATGTTCTGTGGCCAGAGTGAACTTAAGCTAGAAATTATCTAGAAATTTAGTGATCCCCAAAATGTTTTCAGATTAATTATTTTTTGTATTTTGCACGTGTGGTGGGTTTGGATTGATTTTCTGTATAAAATAGTATGGAGGTAATTGGAGCTTCTGGGTGATTTTATCTTCTTCCTGGGAACATTTGCTTTTGCTTTGAAGAAATGGGGGCAGTTCATTTTAGCAATCAGAGATTGAGAAATTTTGAAACTGGATCTCAATTTTCTAGGGAGTTTTCTATTTCTCATTCATACAGACATTAGGGCATAGCCCCCCCAGGATACCAAATGAACCCTCAAAATGTTTTCCAGAGCATTTTGTCCTTAGTGGGCACAATCCAATCTGTGTCCCTGGGTTGGTAGGACTACTGATGACCTTGTGCTTAGCTTCTCAGCTACAACTTTCTGCTTAGCATCTTGTGCTTTTAATCAGCAAAATCCTTTAAAGGAAAAGCAGGACCAAATTTCATTCCTACCTGGGTGACTCTTTCTGAGATCTTGTCCCTTCATATCTTTGCATCCTTGGCTTTCTGTCTTCAAACAAATGTCTTAAATAATTTTTTCTGTTTTTCTAGATTTCCTCAGCAGGATGGTTTTTCTGAAACAGGATATTCTGCCATTACTGGAAACAGACATTTTCACAAACAGTATATATATATATATATATATTTTTGTGGTATGCTTCATCTTGTACCTTTTTACCCATAAGACCAATTTATGTAAAATTAAGAAGATAAACCATCTAAAGCATGTGATGCTCATTAGCAGTGGATCTTTTTGTCGTAATTGCTTAGATTCTTCCAATTAATCTTTTTTTATCAAGTCAATAAATGTTTCTTCAGTATTCATATACTAGGTATGACCCATCTGCTGGACGTACATTCTAGATACACAACCTAGTGGAAGAAGAGTTAAGTAAATAAGGTGTGTATTATAGTTATGGGTAGGTACAGGTTCCTGTGTTAGCACACATTAATGAAACAAAACTATATCCTAGACCTTAACAAAAATACCAAGGATTTACAGGTAAGAAAATTGTATCAAACAAATTACAATCTTTAATCAAGTTGTCAGTGGCACATGAAGAGGTATAATTTGTACACTGTGCTCATTTGTAAGTTGGAGCTCTTCTGATCAAGGCAGACTGGGCAAATCAGACCATTTCTCTCCTGTGTAGAACTTGAGAAGCTGGAACAGAGAGAGGAAGAGATTGGAGAACTAACAAAGGCAAATAGATATGACAGAGTAAAGATCCATAGAAGTAACATAGCATGCATAGCTGTCTTTATTCTTGAGAGGCCTTCAGGTTCAGATAGCTTACTTAGAGATGGGACACTGAACAAAACTAACCACCAATAGGTTCACCCGGACACAGGGGAAAACAAACAGTTCAGGAGTTACTATTCAGTGTCTTTGTGTGGTGGGAGATGGGATATAAATTCTGTAGGGTTTGGGTAGAACACTGGAGGCTAGGGTAGAACACTGGAGGCTATTATTTGGAAACTACAGTGAACCTGAAATCCACCAAATCTGACCAGGTCCTAAAGCTCAACTTTGAATTATTTGAATCTCTGATTGGATTAAGGGTGTCTGGCCATGATAATACTGTTAGTAGCTCAGCCTGAGTGAAATTAAATTTGAATTATCTCTGTAATTTTCATATATTTTTCATATATATTTTTTGGCACATAGTTAAAAATGAGTGATACAACAGATAGAAATAGACATATAGATTACCAAATAGAGCTATCAGACCTGTAATTAAAAATGTATGAATGTCCAAGTAAATAAAAGATTAAGAATTGAGCTGAGAACTGGAAATTAAGACAACAACAGGTTTTGTTTTATGTGAAGTTCTGTTTTAGGCACCCAAGTATTTAAGTTAGTGGTATGCCTGTTAAATGGATCCTTTAATAATAGTGAAACATCTCTTATCTCCAGTTATACTCCTTAAAGTTTATTTTGTCTAACATTAATGTGCCCATTTCAGCTTTTTTATAGTTACTGTTCGTTTGCTCTGTTTCTTCATATCATTGTTTTATACCTAACCATATCTTTAAATATAAGTTGTATCTCATATAAACAGCATGTAATTGGGACTTAGTTTTATTGTTGTTTTTCTTATCTAGTCTGACAAGCTCCACTTTTAGTGGGAATATTTAGGTCTTTTTAAATTTAGTTATTTTGTTTTAAAGTTGACCATCTTGCCTTTTCTTTTCTATTTTCCCATCTCTTTTTCTCTTTTCCTACTTGTGTGCCTACTTTGGTGTTTATTAAACAGTTTTTATTCAAACTAAGTTCCTCTACTGGATTTTTATCTGAGGCAATTTGAAAACATGTCCACACATTCTTTGATATTCTCTCCTTCAAGAGATGAGATTTATGGCTCTTCCCAGGATTTTGGGTCAACCTCACGATTCTTAATGTATGGAATGCATCAGTTGTGATGCTGTATAAATTCGTAGGCTGAAATTCCAACTGACTGCCATTACCAAGTGCCACCACTGGAGGGCGCCCATCTGGGTCCGCCTCTGTGTGTTCTTTCCGCGTATTTCAGTGGTTCTCGTTTTTCCAACACGCCCCACTTCCCCTCAGCCAAAGGACTTCCAGGAGCTGCGTGAATTACATTGTCAAGAGAGAACCCGTCTCAGGTTTATGTGGATGTGACTTATTTCACTCTCAGTTTGGAAACATAATCTTGCTGAATTTTAGTAGTTTTATTTTTTTCCTTCGTGGTGGTTCAGGAGAACACCGTTAGTTCTCTGTGAATGCTACTGAGAAGGCTATTCAAAGCTCATGACGTCTTCCCACTAAATGCCGCTGAGTTTCTAACAGGAGGTTAGTGGTCATTTAAATCACTGTTCACCTGTTGGTAATATGTCCTTATTTCTGACAGTACTGGCATAAGTAAATACAATGTTCATTTCATTAATATTCTTCATATTACATGTATCTGTTGAATGTATAGTATGCTAAAACATTGCAAAAATATATAGCTATCTTTTCAATCTAAATTTTTTCGTTTATGTAAGTAAACGAATTAATTTATGTAAATACACTAATCCACAGTAACAGTAACATAAAGGAAAAAAGCTAGCATAGAATAACAAAAGTCAAAAAAATCGAATTTCATTATTTTTTATAAAAATGAATTTGAATGCATTGTATATGAATTAAAATAAGCATATTTCCAAGCAAAAACCGCAAAACATTAAACTTTTCTCTTATAATTGGTGATCTGATGCCAGTGTTGACCTGGAGGAAAAATTGTATAAAAGAAGACTCAGAACTTTTAATAAAGAAAATGAAGTGACACTTGTATTACCTTTAGCAAAAATTTTCATATCTACAATAATTATATCCAATGACATTCAGCTTCACAAAACATTTACAATAATTTATATAAAATAGTTGAGTACAACATAGTAACAATTTATAAAACATAAGTGATAGTAAATGAAAATATGCATATATATGTGTGCTTTCTATGAAGTAATTTTGGTATTTCAAATGAAATGATAACCTTTTTAGTAGTATTTGTAAAAAGTATCAAAAGAGACATACAAAAAGCGTAAAAGACCATTAAGTATATTAAATATGCTTAATATTTAATGGAAATTAAATAAGATAATTTTTATATGTTTACCCTAGTATCATATTATGATGGACTTTAAAACATTAATCTCTTTGGAAAGAAATTTGACACTGTTCCACAAATTTTATATTTGCATAGTAATTCCACTTCTAAAACTGTACTTAAATATGTGCTGGGAGAGGGCTCTTCACATTTGGAGGCTCTGGGATCCCTACTCGCTATCGACCCAAGTTGGGGCTGCACCTGCCAGAACCCCCTCACCCTTTAGGAATTCATTTCAGAAAGGCAGTGGGAGTGCAGAGGCTCCCAGGCCCAGGAAGTAGGGGTGACCTCTCCAAAGGAGAAGGCCTAGTCAGCGGGACCACTCACTAAGTTCCACGCAACCCCAGCAGGTCCACATCGTACCAAGAGGGCCTTAAATTGTTTGTGGTTATATGATGTTGCTTTATTCAATTGCAAAAAGCAAATGTGTTGTGTAAGGCCCTGGCTGCCTGACTGTGCTCTCTCTCAACTGCAGTGCAGCATCCTCCACACAGTCAAGTAAACCTAGAACCACTTAAAAAAAATATGGATACATGAAAGACAAAATAATTGTGAAATAAACTATATAAATTGTAGTGTGTCCATTCTGTGAATACTATCCAACTTTTACAATCAATCTGGTAAATATGTGTGTGTGTGTGTGTGTGTTAACAAAAACATCTCCAAGACACATTGCCAATAAAAAAGGCAAATTGTAGACTTCTAGATAAGTGAACAAATGTATAAATATGTTATTTATGTAAATGTATACATATGTTTGCATTTGCTAATATATACATTTGGTGGTTAATCATGATTTCTTTCTGCAAAGGAGTATGCATTTTTTTGGAACTTTTACATTGAGTGCATGCTGTATTTGTAGTTAATAATATGAAAGTCAAAGAAATAGTCACATGATGACCTATTACTAAAGGTTATTTGAAATATCTATGATCCTGCTTTTTGTCTCCACAGAATTGCCTTTTCTGGTAATTTCATGTTAATGGATTCGTACAATATGTGCTCTAATTTGTCTTGCTTCTTTCATTTGGCGTAATGTTTTTGAGGTTCATCCATATTCTAGCACATATCATAAATCAGTTCCTTCTCATTGATGAATTAGAATTCCATTGTGTGGTTATTCCACTTATTGTTTGCCTGTTTATAAGTTCATGGAGATTACAGTTTTTTCCAGGGTTTGGCTATTATAAATAAAGTGACTGTGAACTTTCTTTTAGAAATCTTTGTATAGACAAGCTTTCAGTTCTCTTGGGTAAATACCTATGAGTAGAGAGGCTGGATTATATTGACATGTTTAACTTTTTAAGAAACTTCCTAGATGTTTTTCCAAAGGTGTTGTGCCATTTTACAGTCTCAATATCAGTGTATGGAGTTCCAGTTCCTCCATATCCTCACCAACTATTGGTTTTGTGACACTTAAAAGTTAGCCACTACAGAAGGCTCCCAAATCTGTGGGAAATCATTGTCTTTTTCTTCAAATATTATGCTTACTGTAGATTTTTCATTGATTCACTGAAGATGAGGAAATCCCTTTCTATTGTTGGTTTGTCAGATTTCATCAACTTGCACACTTACAACTGGTAATTTGAGTTGCATGTATTTTATTTGTATTTCCTTGAGGACTAAAGATGTTGGGAATTTACTCATGTGCTTATTGAATATTCTTTTTGTTTTTAACATTTACCAATTTAATAAAGGATACCATAAAGGATACAGCCAGATGAAGAGATACATAAGGCAAGGTCCCAAATAAGGGAGTTTCTATCTTCGTAGAGCTTGGGGCCTGGCTCAGTGGCAGTTGGAGGTGTTCTGGTTCCCCCAGAATGGAAGCTCTTTCTAACAGAGAAGCAGGATCCAAGAGATCATAAGATTTTCTTGGGGTGGGGGAAATTTTTTAAGGGCTTCATTGCATTGTCATGATTGACTAAGTTATTGACCATTGGCTGATTCAGATTCCACTCCTGGGTGCAGGGAAGGGGTCCAAAAAAGTCTCTCATTAACATGACAAAACACCCGTTTCACCATTTAGACTCTGCAGTGTTTTCTGGAACTGTGAAGACCAAATATACCTGGGAAATATATATTTGGTCAAAAAATATATATATCAATGACCAAATATGT
Organism: Manis javanica; assembly: GCF_040802235.1. Classification (NCBI taxonomy): domain Eukaryota; kingdom Metazoa; phylum Chordata; class Mammalia; order Pholidota; family Manidae; genus Manis; species Manis javanica. Next base: position 20,028,704 of record NC_133174.1, on the reverse strand, counting down.
ATTGTGACTCATTATGTTGCAACTCCTTTTTTATTTTCCATATCATTATCAATGTTCTTGGTTATTTTTGTGACCTATTTCAGTTCACTAATACTTCCTTCAGCAGAATCTAATCCACTGTTAAATCCATCCAATACATTTTTAATTTCAGTTATAGTGTTCCTCATCTTAGGAGTTCTCTTTTTTTTGAAGCCTGTGAAATCATTTTTTATAGAGTCCTGTTCCCTGCAGGTATTTTCAGACTTTTTCTTCTAATTACTCAGTATTTTATGTCTTTGTTAATTTGATTCTGCCATCTGTTGTTTCTGTTAGTTCTTTAGTGAAATATTTACTAAAGGTAAGTGTCCATGTATTTAAAGTTGTTTTATAATTATTGATTGGAATAATTCTTTATATATTTTCGGTACAAGTCTCTTTTTCAGATATGTCTATTGTTAATATTTTCTCCAGGTCTGTGACTGGTCATTTCTTAATTTCAGGCAGAGAAATTTATATATTTGATGAAATACAATTTTTTAAAATTTAATCCTTTCTGAGAAATCTTTCTCTATGCCAAGCACTAAGAGATGTTTTCTTATGTGTTTTATAATTTATATTGTATATTGAGGTCTAAGACCTATTTCAGGTTCATTTGTGTACTGTAAAATTCATATGCAAATACATTTTCCCATATGGGTTTTCAGTTCTGACAGTATTTATTGAAACAGCTCTTCTTTGTTCCATTAGATTAGCTGGGCATCCTTGTCAAAAATTAATTGGCCATATTTCTAAACTCTCTACTCTGTTTCATGCCCTCCTTATGCCAATGCTATACTATCTTGAATATTGGAACTTTGTAGGAAGTTCTGAAATCAGGTTGTAAAGATCTTTCAACTTGTTTTTTCTTAAATTTGGATTATTGTAGATACTTTGCACTTCCATATTAATTTTAGAATTTTTGTATAAAAGGCTGCCGACATTTTTATTCAGAGTAAGTCAGCAGATCGATTTGGAAAGGACTGATATCTTAACACTATATGCAGTTTTCCAATCCAAGAAAATGGTATATCGCAACATTTCTTTAGCTCTTCTTTTGTTTTTCTCAGCAACATTTGTAGTTCTCACTTAAAGGTTTTGCATACAGTTTGCTAATGTTTCCCTAAGCGTTTCATGTTTCTCCATGCTATTGTACATGAAAATGTTTCAATTTCATTTTTAATGGTTATTTGCTGTCACATAGATATGCAGTTGATTTTTTGTGTACTAATCTTGTATTCTACAAATTTGGTAAGTTCACTTACTAGTTCTGTTTGCTTTTTTGTATATTCCTTCAGATTTTCTATACATATGATAATGCCATCTCTTTAAAAAAGACTATTATAAGTCATCTTTTTCAATCTGTATATGTTCTATTTCCTTTTCTTGCCTTAATAAACTAGCTAAGATCTCCATTTCAATGTTGACTAGAAACAATAAGAACCAATACCCGTGTCTTGTTCCCAAATCTGTGGGAAATCATTGTCTTTTTCTTTAAATATTATCCTATTTGTAGATTTTTTTCATTAATTCACTTAAGATGAGGAAATTCCTTTCTATTGTTGATTTGTCAGATTTCATCAACTTGCACACTTACAACTGATAATTTCAGTTGTATGTAAATTATCCCTCAACACAGATTTAAAACAGAGAGATCTCCTTAAATATTTACTGGGACTATTTTTCAGGTGGGTAAATACCACAGAATATTGACTATTTTTTCATCTTTATTTAATATGTCTTCCATCCTTGCCCATTATTATATATGGACATATGGAAAATAGGAAAACACACAAGTGTCAACTCCAAATTATTGTTGCAATTAAATGATGTGATGTTTAGGAAATAAACTATGAAGAACTGTGAAATCATTAAATTATTATTTCTATTGAGAAAATTTATATATATATATATATATATGATATTTCTGAGTATATTTAAGGTTTTGACGTGATTGTTATTCTTGGGATTTTTGCAAATGATAGCAATTTGTGAATATGCAAAGCTATTTTTTAGTTGTCAAAAAATTAGTCACACATTGTTACAGAAACATTATCAGTAGAAATAAACAGGGCTTGGAATAGGAACAGATTAAGAAAAATAAATGCCGCTTTGAAGTATCCAACAATGATTCTAGGCTCAGAAACAAATCATTTCCTTCAGAAGCTTCAACAATGACATATTTTGTCCTCTCTGAATTTTACCTGTCTCTAATAGTTAGCAGTTATTTCCCAGGCATTGATCCTAGATTGTTGCTAGGTGATGACTACAATTTTGTATCTTACCAGTTTACCATTTGCTACACGGGATTTCTTGTATAACTCTTTGCCAAAATATTGCTTTTTATTCTAAAAATTAATAAACTATGCTTATCTTAAGTAGGATGTAATAAAAAATTTTTTCCATGTAATAGAGTCTTTAGGGAGACAAAATTAAATTTGTTGGGTCATTGACTCACAGAATTTGTTCGATTTGTAATCACTTTTTCAATACACACACACACACACACACACACACACATACACACACACACACACACACACAACTGAACAGAATCTACAAAAGAAAAGCAGACCATATCACCACTATGACTTATGGTTCATCTGATCTGATTCAGCTCATTTGCCTGGAAGGAGTGCCTGCTGGGAACCGGATCTTTTCAACTCGTTTTGAATGCACTGAAAGGCCGATTATGAATTTGGGCTCAGCGTTTTATAATCTTATTTGTAGTTTTGTTTTCCATTTTGTAAACTTGATGCAGTTTATTTTTCTGTCCATCAGCTAAGCCATCCAGACTTGCTGGGGTAGTGGTAATGATACTTACCTGCTGTCACAGCCCAAACCTTGGATTGAGGCTTACTGAGTCCTCAAGCAAATTATTACATTTCTGCAAACCTCAATTAATTTTATTGGCAAAATGAGGATAATAATAATTTTCTCATAACCCTAAGAAAATGTACAAATATATGCAAACATCCAAAAGAGAGTTTGTTGTTATATCACCAGCCAACATGTTATGTTCAAGTTCTCTTTCCTAGAATAGGAAAACATTTTTTCACTTTTCCCCCTCTTTTAATGTTTCTAACAATATTTTTGCTATGCCAATCCCAACTCTTATGTAGTCGTATTTCAATGGTAGGACATATTTCACTTCCCTCTATTTTTATTTAGGTTTTTTACAGAGTAAACCCAAAATATGTCTTTTAAAAGGCTGTTCTTCTGTAGAATCATGCTTTCTTTGCATCTCAAATCAAATCACTCTATTTGTCTTTATCCTTGTAGTCGGCAAGAGAAATTCTCTAAAATCCAAAATGAATTTAGTATTTTGGAGATATAAGGTTTATTTTGGTATATTCAGATTTTTATTGTTTTCTGATCTCAGTATTTTCTGCTCAAATATCTAAACTATGATAAACAGTTATATTTATGTTTTATTATATTTGTCTCTTTAAGTCAATATGTATTTTGGTGTCTTATGTTAAGAGTGGATAGTATTTTTTTTCCCAATAGTCAACTATTTTTCCTAACACTATTTAATAAGTAATATTTTTAACCCACTAAACTGAGAATTTAACATGTATATCTTATAATTTTATATATACTAGAGTTTATCTCTGAGCTAACTCACCTTATTAAACTCTTTCTTCTGTACTATTACCATACTTTTATTTATATGAGATAATAATTTTAGAATCTATTAGCCAAGGTTGCTTATAATCTCAATTTCCAAAATTCTATTATCCTTTTGTTGTTCTTTATTCTTCCCCATTCATTTTGGTTAATGAGAAAGCAATCTTATTGGGACCAAAGTGCACACTTTGCAAAACAGATATTTGTAGATCAAAGTGGGCAGTAGGAGTAGGAAAGGAGAGTGAATCACCACTTTTTGGGAAAATATTCTGTTTCTCATTTATGTACTGGGCCTTATTCCACTGGAAAATAAACTGTACAACTTAAAACAGTAAAGGGCTTTTTTCCCCCAAATACCTGAATGAATGAAATCCTGCACCTACCAGGTCATGTAATAATCTAAGTATGATACAATCACTACTTAACTCTTTATAATTGTATTCCTTTAAAAATTCTCCTGGGAATAAGGACAAGGAATTAAGCTATGGTATTATTTTGGCAATTAAATTATAGCACATACTGGTTTAACCATTCTGAGACTGATACATAAAGATTTCTGGGTATTATTATATTCAGTAAAGAAACACTGACACTTACTAAGATGAAATCAGTGAGTGATAGTTCTCTTTGAGTGTTCCCATAAGTATTACCTTTTTCCTCTGTTAGCAAGAACACTCAGGTAATACTCAGCCAGTAAGGCAGTATTAAGTGGGAAAGAAAGAAAAACGATAAATCAAGAGAGGGTTCTGCTTAATGAATACTTCACTCAAGTTGTAAAATATCTGCATAAATACTTTTAATGCATACCAAAATGTGGTGAGTGCCAAAATGAGAGAATCGCTGGGGTTGATGGAACTTTACAGGAGAGAGGAATTGTTGTATTCAGCAATCTTGTATGACTTCATGGTTGACTTGGCACCTGAGCTACACCTTGACAGATGGTTTGGATTTGGGGTTGATGAGGTGGCATCACTGGAAGAATGGAGACAAAGCTACTGAGGTGCAAAGACTCAGTATATGTTCAAGGAAAGCTAGGTAATTTATTTTGGCCAGAACATAGAGTGTGTGAGAAAAAACAGTGGGGGATCATTTTGGAAGCACAATTGGAGGCCAGATGGCAGAATATCTTGAATACTGGGTTTTATTTTGTTGGTAATTTGGGGCCCATGAAATAATTTTTCAAAGGCACTGTTATGAGTGGTGCTATGCTTTAGAAAGGTTACCAAACAGATTATCTTCTTAGATGACCACTTAGGCTGGGTATTCATAGTATCAGTGGGATTCTAAGATTCTAAAGTCTTAAAATTACCAGGATCAACAAGGTTTAGAAAATGTTATCTTAACCAATGATCAGAAAACTTCATCCACTAAGCAATTTCTACTTTTGTACTGTGATGTTTGACGTTAAATCAATATTTTTCTTGTCTTTCTCTTTATTGAAGGAAAGATGTTAATATTGTTCTTTGAAAGGAACTAGCTGAAGCATATAATCCTTGTCTTCTAAATTATTAAAATAACAAATGTGATATGAAATATTAAAGATTTCTAGTGCATTACAGCAATTATAAAAGATCATATCATTTGCATTGAATCTGCTTCATATATATTCATTTGGGCTCAATATAGTTACAAAACAGTGCATCTTCAAGATATCTCTGCTATACCCAGATTAAGGAATTAGAATCCCACCATAGACTAATTTATGTGTTTCATATGAGATTATTAGTTTTATTTAATTTTTAAATAAAATTCATACAAAAATCCATTTGTTTATCATGCACATTATTTATTGATTTATGGAGACATGCAGTTGGTATTCATTTTGATAAACACTAAAAATGTAAATGAAGTCAACTCAATAATTAACTTGAGTGCTCATGCATTGAAAGAAATAACTAAAGAAAAAGCAAAATCTAGCTGCAACTGCTGGTGGTCCATTAGTGGAAACCAAATCAGTTCTCAGTGACACATAATCTTGTTATATTGCAATAGCTAATGTATAATTTTTATTAAAAGCTGAATGTCGATAACATATTAATTATGCATTTTGTTTAGGAACTAACATTAATGCTGTGTAAAAGCCGGTAGCACGGGAATTTTGGAAACTGACAGCAATCAAGCTTTGTAATACTTAGGAAGTGAGAAGATATTCAAGTTTAATATTTATCAGTTCTGCATTTGTGAAGTTACAGTCACTATTTTAGACCTGACTGTTGGTGTCTTTTCAGTTGAAATGCTAACATATGGAAATATATGGGAGTTATACAGAACCTGGTAATGGATTGGATACAATAGATTAAAGATAAACGTTAAGAATGACCCCTAGATTTTGGCTTGCTTAACAGAATGGCTTTGTGATTGCTGTTCTGTTCAGTTAGGGCTGCCATAACAAAGAACCATAGATTAGGTAGCTTGTAAAAGCAGAAATTTACTTACAACAGTCTTGGAGCCTGGAAGTTTGAGATCAGAGGCCTAAGAGAGAAAAATCTCAGTTTGGCCTTTTTCATATGATTTTGAAATGCCTTTTATCCATCTGGATAGAGATGACAAGAATGCCATTGGATGTTGATATGTGGAATCCAGAAGTGAGGTTTGTGACAGAGATGTATTTTCAGAGTTATTTGCTAATTGTAATTTGCTAATTGAAAGCCTAGAAGTAAACTGGACTGCTCAAAAAAACAGTGAAAAGAGGAGAAATTGGTGTCCTGGGATTGAGGCATGGGGTATTTAATCCTTTACTGGCCTGGTAAGGTAGGATGATCTTGAAAACAAGATCAAAGAAAGGCAGACAAAAAATATAAAGACATTCAGAAGAGGAACTGTCACAGCAACTAAGGGAGCAAAGTAATTACAAGTGCTGCTGAGATTAGGATGAGGAATAATTTATGATAATATTTAACATTTACTTAACATTGATTACTAGTACTTTTTGCCAAGTAATTTTTGCCTAATATTGTTTGTCTAATACTGAGTACTTTACCTGGATTGATTAATTAGTCTTCATTCACCTTGAAGTGAAACACTGCTGTCTTGCCTGAGAGTTTCAACCCCAGGCAAGTTCGCTATGGATTAAGTCAGACTGAGAAATGACAACAATATGCTTGGGGTAAAAGGGTTTATACCCGGCTTTATTCTCCTGACGGTAGGTTTAGCACTAGAATCATAGCTCATTGCCAATGGGTGTGGAAGCAGTGGCCTAGCAGCAGGCCAGGTACATGATCAAGTAGTTTAGGGTTAGATGAGGATCCAGGCCATAGGAACATCCTTTTTCCCCACAACTATTACCTTCATTTACAAATGAGGAAATCAACACTTAGAGAATGTAGAAACATATTCAAATTATCATAAATAGTAATTGGTGTATGTGGGATTGGAACCCAGTCACTCTGAGTCCAAAGATTGTACACTTATCCTCTACACTCCATTCCATCCACATGATCTGAAAAAATACTTATTGAATTTTTCCCTAAACATGAAGAACAAGCACAAATATGTCAATGTAGAAAGGACTGAAGGCTGTCATAGGTGTGCTTGCTTCTGCACATACACGTGACATTCCACTGAATGATGGAGTGAACTGATACTGACTTCCCAGATCCTCCAAACTTTATGTGGGGAAAATTGAAGTTCCTTTGGCCAGTATCCTCACCTGAACCTGGGCCACTTGATGATGTAACTGTCCTGCTGCTAGGCTAATGCTTCCACACCAGTAGGCAATAGTCTATTATTGACTGAGTCACTATATAAAGGGCTCTGCCCAGTGCTCTGGCAGAGGCAGAGATGAAGGAGGGTTACAGACCTGCAGACTGTTGGATATAGACATAATTCTAGTGCTCAACCTATTGCCAGGAGAACAAGCCAGGTAATAAACCCTTTTACCCCAAGAACGTTCCATTGTCATTCCTCGGTCTCACTGAATCCATAGTGAACTTGCCCAGGGCTGAAGCCCATTGGCAAGACAATTAAGTCATATAAGGATCTTTGAATGACAAGAGAGCAAAATAAAGTGATATCACACATGGAAATTTGGTTGGTTGTGACATTGTGTTAAAAAATTACATACTAGTTTTCCTTTAGGGATTATGCATTTTGAGATCTCAATTTAAGGGATTTAAGTGACGATAACCCCATTTCCAGTTCCTGTAAGGTTGATAAAGCATGCATATCAAGAAATGTTATATTCAATGGCCCAGTGGATTGATTGATATTGCCTTCCTTGATGTATAAACTGTTTTTAGAAATTTGGAATACTAACTCTATTAAAATAGTAGAAAAATCTCTTCTAAATATGCTGCCTTACTTTATTCCAGATAGTGCATTCTGTGCTACTGCCTTGATCTGTAATTACACTATTATTCTTCTGAAGGGCTATGACATGTTGAAGGAGTGAGGGCCCAAGGATACCACAGTAGATTTAGCTGCAGATTCCAGGCAGCTGTCTGAAGAGTTTAAGCAAGGACTCCTCCACACACACAATTAGTAATTTGCATGTTTTTTGAATTAGGTAAAGTATGTTTGCCTTTGGACACCTTGCATGCACTGGAGATCTCTAGTCCACTCTCAAGATAGATAATTTCTTCAGAGAAACCAGAAATGCTATTGAACTTTTCGTTACAGTTCACTACAGTGAAAGGATATAAATTAAAATCAGCAAAAGGAAAGGCACATAGGAAAGAGCCCAGAAGACACCAGACAGACACTTCCAATTACTCCCTTCCTATGGAGTTACACAGACAGTACTTAATTCTTCTAGCACTGATGTATGATAGCATGCACAAAATGCTGACAACCTTGGTCATATAAGCACAGAGCATCTGTATCACTGACCTTAGCTCCTCAGTGTCCAGCCCCCATAGAGATCAAAGCCCTAGGCCTACCAAAACAGACATTCACCATCAATCACATTGTTAACATAAACTATCTTGTGTGCCCTACACATCAGGCACACAAAGACACTCTTATCAGGCATGATAATCCAAGAACTCAGGTTACATTCCAGGAGCTGAGCAAGGGCCCTCCTGAAGAATTTAGGCAAATACAGGCTTCAGCAATCCAGAACTCCTCAGTTAACCTTTGACTGCAGAGTGTATACATTTTTGATATTTTATGTGTAGTTTTTTTTGTTCTATATAATGTCTTAGTGATTTTTGTTGTATACAAAAATGATTTATAACTTATGTATTCATTTTACAAAATATGTGTATCAATCCTAATAACTTTTAGTTGTCCAACATAGCTTAAAAATATATGCAATCTTAATTATTTACGTATCCACAAAACAGTTATCATTGAGTACTTTCTGATATCACTAGGCCTTATTCCTTATTTTTGTCTAAATTGATTTCAACTTCTAAGAAAACTTTTAGATGATTGAGGTGATAATTTTCTCATTGCTAACTTGACTGAGAAAAATAGATAAGCCTTCAGTATGTACAATGAATTTAACATGAGAGAAAACAGAATGAAGACTTTTATGAATTAGTTAATGTGAGCAGACATATATATAAAACATGGAAAATGTGGCAAGTGTTTATGCAGTTCTAATTCAGTAATTCAGAAAACACAAAAGAGTAATATTTTCCTAATGAAGAAAATAAGAAAGTGCTCCAGAAATGAGATGAAAAATAAAGGAAACCATAAGGACTGAAATAAAAACAAAAATTAATAATAAAAAACAAACAGTAGACTAACTAGAAAACAATAACAAAGACATGGCAATAAAAATAACTGCAAATGATTTATCAGGTGGACACTTGTTTTTTGCTCTTCCCAGTGTCTAGTTCCCAATCATCTGGTGCCTCTTGAAGAAACAATCTGAAATTTCAAACCAAGTTAAAGTAAAACTGCCATTTCCCTAAACTCCAGGGGAGAAAATACAACTCTAATAATCAATCCTCTGTCCCCCTGGTCAAAGTGCTTGGTCTAGGGGTGAGCCCATAATCCACATTAGGTCAGAGTGAGGTCTTCTGACACTAATGGACAAACAAGGTTTCTTCCTACTGTTTCTGATAAACGTGCACAGGAGATCCTCTCAAACTCACTGCACAAAAAATCCCAAGGGGAATTTATAAAACACCTGTTACCTAGGTCACAGCCTATATCATGTATATCAAAATTTCTGGTTTTTATAAACTCTGAAGTGTTACTTACACAATCCTGAGGGAATTTCAGTTGGCAGTGCTGAAAATGCATGCTCCAGAGAATATAAATTATCAAAATTGTGAATGCATTTAAATCACGGGTGGGCTTGATAAATTTCCAGATTGTTCAGGCCAACGACACCATGTGAACTTCTTTTACAATATGTATGTGTGGATAGAGTTGGGAACCTCTCTATGTATTGATTGCCAGACCGTGCTGATTTTGGTACTGAACTCTGAGACAAAAATGTTACCACAGGAAGATCTAATATGACAGTGAAAAGGGTGATTCATATTTTAACAGAGAAAAGCATTTAAAGTTTAAAACAAAGGTGAGACACTTCAGATAATGCTATTTCTATAAGATTGGGAGATGGTTACTATGCTGCTGATACTGTGATCCTATCTCTGGAAAGAAGGCTCCATTCAAAGGCCACCTCCCTGCTTCCTCACCCCTCAGCAACCCCAACCCCCAAACCTTGAAAGTTCTAGACTGTATCTGATATTCGGAGCACTGAGCAAATATTGAGGGCTCACTCTGTTGCGCGGCAGCAGTTGTCCTAAGGCTTTCACGTCTCCTCTCTTTCAGCCTCTACTTCACAGACGATGAAGGCTTTGGGATGTGACCAGTCCTGCAAGAAAGAACCTGAGGACGGGAAATCTCTTAAGAGCACAGTTTCTGACTGGACCCCAGAAAAACAGGACTCAAAACGTGGGCTACTGAACACGATGAGCAGGGGGTGTCTGCCCATGACCTTGTGGGGCAAGGCAGCATGTCCTTCATGGTAAATCTGAGGTCTCAGCAGTATGCAGCCACTACTGCTTTGTGGTCTCTTTGGGTATGTCTCTATACCTTTTGGGAAAGATGTGAAAACAGCGAGCAAGCCCATGATCTGAGAGGTTGACGAGAAGATGCTGTGGGACAGACAGACATTGCCCCAAAGGTGGCCTGGATATACGTGTTGAAAGTATCTCCTCTCACATGAGAGTTTGGCCCCCCAGTTCTAAAGGCCAAAACCATCAGTACCGAGTACCCTGCCCTTCCTTCAGTTAGGAGCAGGCATGAAGAATTATCTCACAGGGGACCCCACCAAAACTGGTTGTGCAGCCATTTGCATACCTGCTACCTCAGAGATACAAGACAAAGTTGGCAGAATATGGTGAATGGGCTCCACAGAGCGGCTCCACCCTCATGAGAGTGGGAGAGAGTCTGCTTTGCCCTAGTTTCAAGCCCAGTGCAAAAGGCTTTGGCCAGTTTCCCAAGGAGGCCAGCTTGGCGGTACTGTCATTGCAGACACAGTGAGGGGCCTTTCCACTTCTAGAGGCAAGACATGCTACCCCCACCCCCCGCCAAATTCTCCAATCCAGACAGGCCTGCTCAAAGTTGGAATGCCACTTGGCATTGGAAATAATCCTCACTTAACAATTTCTCTGAGACCAAGCGGAGGATCGAGACCCAGAGGGAGCCTAAAGAAGTCCCCATCGAGGGTGGGGGAGGAGTGTGGGGGTTTCTGTGCACATACTTTTGGCTCCTAGAATGATGGGTTGCAGTGCTCTTGCCTACTCTGGGGGCTCAGAAGCTTCAGTGCTCCAAGGAGGATCACCCTGCAGGCAGGGAGCACACTAAGTGTTAGTGTGCTGTTATGGGAGGCCTTGAAGGGGAGAATGCATTATCGTCACCTGGGAGGTGGGAGAAGAGGCAGATGCAGGGTGCCTCCTCGATCCCCAGAGTGTCTGATTTAGGACAAGGGGAATGGGGTCTGGGAGTCTGGGTGTTGTCCATGCTGCTGGTTCATGGAGCCTCTGGTTTACCGTTAAGGAGCTACACTTTGAAGAGAGACTCTTTGCCAATTGAACCAACATAGGAACATTGGTAGCCTACACACTCCTGAAGACATGGTCTGAGTGCCTGGTGTCAGGAATACCTAAATGGCAGGACTCTCTTGCTCTTTGTTGCCTTCCAGCCTCAATGAGGCAAAACAATTGCATGTGGAAGGACAGATGCCCAGAGTGAAACACAGTTGAAGTGATAACTAGTTTAAACATGTGTCTTCCTGATGCATGATGACATATGACCGTTCCTTGATAGATTTATTCCGGAACCACAAAATTACCCACAAGTCTCTACTTGATTGCAACTGCGCAGTCACTCAGGAAATGCCATCATTGTGTTTTGTGACATACATGTGTGGGGTACTCACACTTGGCAGCAGTTTGTGGTGCATTTGGAAGGGTTGCAGAAGAGAAACTGTGCTGGCTGTGAAGTAGGATACTTCTTGAATCACATTATTCATTCCACAAAATCGGTATTTCTCAGGGATGCATACGGGAACTTGCCAGCAAACTGTTGTGTTGTGCTGCTTTGCTTTGTTCCAGCAGGTGGACTCCCGGTTACTGACCTGCCCTGTGGCAGTTCCAGGGCTTCCAGTGGAGTGCCATAGACAGCTTTTACTTCTCCCGCCAAAGACGTGTGAAAGGTGCACCCGATTTAGGGAAGATGATCCAGTCGCAAGCATCCGCTGTCGCTGCCTATAGTGACCGCCTACAGTAAACTGACAAGGCAATGCATGCTTGCTCCTTTGATTTGTCGATAGTAGTCTTACAGTTTGAAACCCTGGGAATTCTGACTCTCTGGAGGATGTTAAACTTTCTTCTCTTAAGGTTGCTTTATCGGTTTCTGCAGTATGTTTATTCTCTGTTAATGCCCTGTTCAGTTTTCCTTTATTTTTTTAGTTAAGATACATGCTTCTTCGTATCTCTATTCCTACTTGACCAAACTGTTCAGTAGAACTTCTCTCTTTTTTATATTGTTTATCATTAATTTTATATAATAATTATTTGGTGTCCAAACTCTATTCATGTGGTTGAAATACTTTCTTTTATGTTTGGTCTTACACTGTTTTGGGGAGGACACTAACTTGTTACTCCTTTTTCAGTGAGTTTCTTGATGATGTTTTTATTGTTCTCTTGTTTTGGCAGAATAATGAATCAAGTTGTTTCCTTGTTATGTCTTTTGTCAATGCTTTATTTAATTCTTAGTTTGGGGCTTTGTGTGACTGTCTTGGGAAAATAGGCAGTGTCTGTTACTGCAATAAATCAGCATTTCCTTTTCCCTGGGATGTATAGAAATTATTTTGGCCTTTTTGGGAATCCACTGAAATCATGTGATTCCTTTAAAAATTAAAATATTATATGAGATATATTGTTATTCATGTTTTCTGTTAGAATGCTGAACGTTATCTCTCCTAATAAAATCCTTATCATTAGTAAAACTTATTTGAATTGCTAATGTGGTTGTCTAACTATGTAACTATAAACCAGTGTTTACGTTAGTATATTTTGTTTTATGGAAAACCATATGCACAAGTAATAAAAGCAATTATAAATTGGATTTAATGTAATGGAACTATGTCATGGACACTATTACATATTGAAAACACTACTTATAGACTATGAGAAACATATTTGTAATAAACCCTACGTTAAGTTGTCTTTTCAGCCTTAAAAAGTCTGTTGAACCCTGGATATTATGGAGTGAATATATACCCCCAGAATTCATATGTGGAATGCCTATTCCTCATTGTAACTGTATTTGGAGAAATGACTTTTTCAGTAATTATGGTTAAACGAGATGTTAAGGGTGAGCCCTAATCTGATAGCACTGTTGACTTTAAAAAAAAAGGAAGAGACACCAGATATCTCTATCTCCATATGTGCACAGATTAAAGACCATGTGTGGAGACAGCAAGAAGTCAGAAGTCTGCAAGACAGGAAGAGAGGATTTACCAGAAGCCAGCCCTGCTGCCATCTCAGTTTTGGACTTCCAGCCGTCAGGACTCTGAGATATAAATTTCTGTTGTTTAAGCCATCCATTCTCTGGTATTTTGTTAACTATAGCCTGAGCAAACTAATTCATGAGATAATACTTGATATCAGCTGAATAAACCAGTAATTAAAAGTCATCAATGACAGCCAACCACAACACTAGATAAATTATTAATGAATTTTGTCAAATGTGAATTTTTCCTCTCAGTCATAGTGTTTTGTGAACTTTGCTCAATCTTGCTGGTATTTCCATAGTAAAAGACACCTTTGCCCCTCCTCTTCATTAAAAAAACACATTTGTATCTGCTCTCCTACACCTATCTTATCCACTGCTTCCACATCCAAATAAACTTAACACATTCCTCACACTGTAGTTTGGATAATCAATTTAAAATGAAAATCTGATTATATTAATACTCTGCTTCCAAGTCTTTATCAATCCATCCAGTTTATTATATTTATTATATGTCTTTTCTCAACTAAATGTATGTGTACGGTCTCCCTATAGGACTCACCTATATATATATATATATTTTTTTTTTATTAAGGTATCATTGATATACAATCTTATGAAGTTTTCACATAAGCAACATTGTGGTTACAACATTCACCCATATTATCAAATCCCCCCGCCACACCCCATTGTATTCACTATCCATCAGCATAGTAAGATGCCATAGAGTCATTACTTGTCTTCTCTACGGTATACTGTCTTCTCCGTGACCTACCTATATTATGGGGACTCTCCTATATTAAGTGAAACAAATACAGAATTTAAATGAACATTGTTAATTTTGTCATAAGTGGTGATGCTAAGATAAACAGAATACATTACAGAAAGAACTTCCATGGAATTTCCAAGTTGAACAGTTAGAATGAAAGAAGGCTCAGTTTGCTGCTATGCAGTTTGGGAGAAGGGTGTCCAGGTTTTTTTGCTATAACCTTCTTAAGGCAGGGTATGTTTCTTATCCATAGCCACGTCACTGGCTTTGAAGACAGTGTCTGTCTCAATAAATGGTCTTAAAAAAAATTAAGAAGCTGACATTTCCACTAGAAAAACATCTGAAAAATTCAAATATAGCTAAGAGGGGTAAAAAGTCTGACTCCATTTCTTACAAGAGTGAAGACATCCTCCCTAGCCTCATGAATTCAACAAACCTGATCTTCATTAATACTTATTTTCCCAATTTCTGTATTCCCCTTTCACTTATTTTTGCCTTTAATTACAATTATAGTTCTTTTCAACTAATAACCCCTGGGTTAGTGGGACTAAGGCTCTCTTCCCTAAAGTTCAATACTTAATAGATGATTATTGCATGTTTACTCAATAAAAAGCACAGAAAGTAAAATTTTTGATAATTTCTATTATCACCAGTAAAGATTTCTGTTTAGTGACAATCACTATGGACAGTTTTGAGGAATGATTGAATACATGATATTTATGATGTCTAAAATAGACAAGTAATTAGTATCTAATTTATATAAGAAACTACAATAAATTAAGAAAAATGTATGATCCCTAAAAGATAAGTGAACAATTTACAGAACAGGAAACCCAAAAAGTGACAATAGGATTGTTAGAGCTGTGCAAAGTACACAGCTAATCACACAAATGTTAATTAAAACAATGAATTAATAGTAATTTATGATAAGAATAGATTGGTAATATTTACAAAGCTGGATAATGCCAGATTTTGGTGGGGCTTGGAGGTATCATGTTCTGCTGGTACAACTATTCTAGAGAGTAGTCAGGCAATACATTGGCAAATGAAATAAATGCAACCTGTGATCCAGCCATTCTACTATGTATATTTCCCAGGATAATTTTTATGTAGGCCCATGAGGAGACATGCAGAATGATGTATGTTGCTTCATTATTTGTACAACATTGGAAGCTACCATTGTGTGCCTTACTGGAAGAACATATAGTAAAAAACTTGTAGAAATAACTGACGATTAGTCAGTAGTTAGAAACAAATGATTAGAAATGCATGTAGCAAAGCAGATGAATCCTAAGAATAAGGCTCTGTGAAAAATGCTATTTACATAAATTTTAAAAACTTGCTCATAAAGTAATGATACATATTTTCTAATAGTTTGTTTAAGTGAAAATTTGAATATCAAATACATCTGAACTGATGAGAAAAGGAAGGATGGGAACCAGGTTTGGAGATATAAAAAATTTTTTAAAAGGTGTACTGAGTATAATTTTCAAATGAATATGTTTCACATAAAAATATCAAAATTATATAACCTTTTGTCTATATGTGTCCAAAGTGAATCAGGATTTTAATGGAAATTGTGTTTTTGTGTATGTTGACCTATGTATCCTGTATCTTCTTTGTGATTATTGTAAATCAGGGGACAATTTTCTGTGTTCTCTGCAAAGATCAACATGTCTCTTAGACTTTAGGTTTTATAGAGGCCCATCACCTAAAATTTTTAAGATCATCTGTGTGAATGGTGCTGCTTGTTTAACTATTCAGTTTTTCTGTCCAGATTTTGTCTCTGAGCTTTCCAAGGTGCTGGGGGCTGATGGGTGACAATGATACATGGTGGAATGAAAAGTTCTGGCTCTGCTCAGAATCCTTTTCTGCCCCTGCTTCCATTACCTACAAATAAGCACCTGTTGTTGAATGAATATACATTAGAAAGGGCCATCCTAACACACTGTAATGGCTGCAGCTCAACTCTGAATCCTTGTCACAGCTCAAGAAAAGATATGTAGTGGAACACAGCTGGAATAACTAGAAAAATAAATATCAAAAATATCATCTTAGGACCAGAGAAACCATCTGTCATGAAGTTCTTCCCCCTTGACCAAGTCCAAACTGAGTATGTAGTAAGACAAAAGAATCTCATGAAATCGTTTATTCTTCCTTCTGCAGGCCAAGAAGATGATGACTGTGCAATTAAAGAAAAATATATTTGGTCACTGTTACTTATGTTAAGACCTCCTAGTCACTGGTTTCCAACTGGGATAGGTTTGCTCCCCAAGAGACATTTAACGGTGTCTGAAGACATTTTTGATTGTTTCAACTAACTGTCTTCTAGCAAGTAGAACCCAGGATGCTGGTAAATATCCTACGACACAGAGGACAGCCCCCACAGAAAATAATTATCTGACCCAATATATCAACAGTGATGGAGTTCAAAACCTGTGCCTTGAGCCAAAAGGTTAAGTCAAATGTGTCCTTAGTGCTCACACATCCTGAATGGCAACGTTGTCCTCCTTTGACCTTGCCTGGATTGCTCTTTTAAAGATATCCACATGGTTTTCTCCCTCTCTTCTTTCAGGTTTTAAGTCAAAAGAGACCTTCTCAGTGAGACTTTCTTTGACCAACTTATTAATATTGGAATCCTTATTTCACTCCAAAAAATCCCTATCTATTTCCCTTGATGTCTTTTATTGCATATACTTAAAATACGTGTGTGGGGAAAATGGAAGTTCCTATGGCCAGGATACTCATCTGACCCTAAACTATTTGATGAGGTAATTGCCTACTGCTAGGCTAATGCTCCCACACCCACAGGCAATAAGCTATTATTAACTGAGTCACTATAAATAGAGCTCTTCCCAGTGCTCGGTGGAGGTAGGGATGGAGGGTGGATTATGGACCTGCAGACCGTTGGATAGCAGTTGACCTTCTGCCATAAGAATAAAGCCAGGTATAAACCCTATTACCCCAAGAAAGTTCTGTTGTCATTTCTCAGTCTCACTGAATCCATAGTGAACTTGCCCGGGGCTGAAACCCTCAGGCAAGATAACATGGAATATGCTTTACTTATTTCATTTTCTGCATAGCCCCATGTGGATAAAGTGAAGGCTTAACAAGATTGGCCTGTGTGTCTGCAAGACTTTCTGCTGGAGAAGCTGAAGAAGGTGGGTATTGTAAGGCCCACCCATTGTCCTTTTGGTTAATTCATTTGAGTCCATTGTCATTTTTCAGACTCATTGAATCCATAGTGAACTTTCCTGAGACTGAAACCTATTGGCAAGACACCCCATTACAATTTAAGCAGCATTTGTTTGCTGGATCTCCAATAGTGTGAGGCATGCCTGACACATAATAGGCATGCAGTATTTTCTTGTTGAATGAATGAATTCAGTCCTAAGACTCTAAAGAATTCAAATACAGATGTGGCACCTTTTCCAGGTGATAGTATGCAGTTTCACTAAGTCTTGAGGCCTGAACTTATTGCTACTTTCTTATTCCCTCTGCTCTGTAACAAGACCAAAGGAAATAGAAAGCTCTTCCAGCTTGGCTATGAAAATTCAGAAAGAAAATGTCTTTGTTCACATTTAACAGCCATATTCTATTAAATTTCTTTCAATTATTCCCATCTAAGAGAGTGCCTAACTGAAATAGATTTTTTTAAAACTCTCTTTAGTTTTCATTGGTTGGTTTTTTTTGTTAGAGCCAACATCTGGCAAACAATGGTCTGTAATTATCTAAATACCATAGTGAATTTCCTATCCATACCATTCCATACATATCACTCTCAGGTACACTCATGGAAAGATGTGGACAAGAAAAATTTCCCTGCTGGGCATAAGGGTTGTATGTACCAAGAGTCCTCTCCACATACAACTGTCACCATTGTCGTACATAAAGAATTGGTATACTATTGGAATCTGTAACCACTAAGTGCTAATTTCCTTTATTATTCTAAATAAAGTTACTTTTTAAAATCACCAATATCCTGTTTTTCCCTACCATTACATTCTGGGTGTATTGAGGTGGTTAAATCATTTTTCATATAGGTTACATCTCACTGGTGAACCATATCCATAGAATGGTCTGGTTATGAGAATCTAGTACAGCAACAACTCTTTAAAGAACTTTCAATTGATCTCTAGATTTTTCTTATAAATAAAGGGGCAATTTTGGTCACTTCTTAGCACATCTGCCTTGGTCAGGGTCCCTTCAGAAAATAGAGGGCTAACTCAAAAAGTTCTAATTGAATTTAGTGAAGGGTTTATATAAGAGGTAAGAACAGGGTTAAGGGGACCAAAAAAGAATGCTGGGACACTCACAAAGCCACAGTGTGAATCCCTTTACCTCCCCTAATACTGGGAGGCAAGAGGAGGAAAGGGTGTAACTGGAGCCCTTCATGAGGCCCTGCAGGGGCAGACACCTGGAAGGAACTGTAGGGTTTTAAAGGAACAAAAGTAGCTAATACCCAAACTTCAGTAGTACTACCCAAACTACCTAGATGTCACTTTAGAATAGTATCACAGGCTCTGTCTTTTATACGAAGAAGACAAATGAACTTAAGGTTCTGCACAATGAGAATTCCCCTCACCATGGTCTACCAAGGCCAGCCCTCTCTGAGGCTATAATGTGGTAACTTTCTGCTTCTGAGTGGTTCCAGCATTTACGCAGAGTCATCCACAAGTCAGGTCCATGTTTTTTCTGACTCGAAACTTGTCTTTGGGAAAACCCCCTTAAAGCCATAGGTGTGGGTTAGAGAGAGAGGTAGCTTAGCAGGAGTAGGTACAGTAAAGTATGAGCCATATGCTGGTAAAATTTACTTGTGCTATTAAAGCTGCTTGTCACCAGTATCCTCTGTTTCATTTCATTTAGAGAAATGGAATATTTATATATTCAAATGTATGAGTACATATGCCAGATAGCACATAGTCAACACTGGGGAGCTGAGATTGCATGGTCACTCAATTTTTCATATTCATTCATTCTCTGTCAGAGTCTAGAGCCAACCAGGGCCTAATTTTCAAACGGTGTTGGAGGAGGTCATCAAAAGGACATGCCCACTGATTGACCCTCAGGTAAACTCAGGGGCTCCTCATCCCCTCCCCCGTGCTTGGACTGTAGGTTGCACCTGCCATTCCACAGCTGAAACCGTTTTCAAGGACACAGCCTTGAGAGAGCAACATGCTTATTGAGCCCATCTGGACGGAATCCATGACTAAGCCCAGTTAAGGCCTCCTATAAACTTTAAGGATGCCGGCAGGCAGGCTTGGGGATTTGTTCGTCTTGCAACCTCCCAAGGCAGGCTCGTAGGTAAGTTCCCTGCTTATTAAACCTGCCACATACTCACTTGGAGTGGCCTGCCTCTTTCTTTGGTCTCTTCCTGTCCTCCGTGTACTGGGTGGCAGTTTGTGAACCAACAAACAGGAAAATGTTTTTGGCAAATTATAGCACAGTCCTCCTCCAAAGCTCTAGGAGTCTCTGCTCTGATTCTTTTACTGTAGCTCGTCTATGTGACCCTGACCCTTTAAGAATCATTGCCTCTGCTAAGTCATAAGGTCACATGCCAAGGCAGTTCAAACCACAGCCTGAGCTTGCTATAGAACTTTCTCTTATTTTAGGCCTTTTTCAAAACTGGCTAGCTCCTGAGTAACCCAAATTGACCAGAAATGTACTCCTAAATGTGGTATGTATTGCTTCAAAATTCTAAGAATTGTGCTGCTTTTTTGTTGTGGAAAGTTTGAGTTGTGGGAACTTGTTTCTCACTTGTGAGGGACTATCACAGTGTGTCTTAGATGACCAGATACCTAGTAACTTCAGTGATGTGGCTTGTGAACCTTACAAGGATTGTGGCATCTAGGGTGCTAGCTACTTCTTTGTGACAAGGTCCAGTTAGCATAATAAACATAATGGACCAGAGTGAGGATCTCTCTGAAACCAAAGTCTCTATGCATTATATTTTAAAGAAAAGCAGAAGAGTTGATATGGTCCTTAGATGAGACATGGAATGCATTCTGTTGTCCTTGTAGGGAAAAGCAAACAACTTCTGACTTTCTTATCTAATTTGTAATTTAAAAGAAAGTGTTTGCTAGATAAGCTCTATACCAGGTACCAGCCAGCATCAGTATTACCAGAAAGTTGGCCTAGAGCAATATTCCACTTCACCATTCCACTAAGATTTAGGCTCCAGCTATGTTTTATCTTTATTTGGGCAACCTGAGGGTGTCCTTTCTCCCTTCATAAATACTAAGTATTAGATATCTCAGTTGCATGAGAGCCTACATTGTTTGTTTTTATTGCTCAATTCAGTGATTTCAATGGGAAGGTGGAGGAGCGCATTGTGGTAGTTTTATTGATGACTGTGCATGTACTCATTTGACCAATATATTGAACATCTACATGCCAGACACTGTTCTAGTACTGACAGTGCAGCAGTGAGTAAATCAGGAAAAATATCCCTGCCTTCATATGCAACTTGCATGTTAATAAATGAAACCAGCAATAACCAAGATAAGTAGGTAGACTATATTGCATGTTAGATGGTAACAATACAAATAAAATACAGTGCAAAGGGGGACAGAGATGGTGAGAATGGGGAGTTTGTGACTGTGTGATTGCAGTTTTACATAGGCTGGCCAGGTTAAGTCCTTACTGAGAAGGTGACATTTGATTAAAGACCTGAAGGAGGTAAGGCAAGTGAGTTCTACAAGTATCTGGGGTCAGAACAATCAAGACAGAGAAACCAGTAAGCATGCATATCTTGGGGAGGGAACATGCCATGCGCATCTGAGGGACAGAGGAGACTAAGTGATGCAGAATTAATTGAAAAAATATATTAAATAAAGTACTAGCAAGGCTTAAAATTAACACCAATAGAATTTAAAACAGTTTATACTTTTTTCATCATTAGATAATATAAAAATCAAACAAATGACTTTCCTATAATGTTGGAAAGCAGCAAGGGAATTTTTAATGATATGGAGAAATGCTTACAAAATGAGCTTAATACACAAGTCTCTATATTATGTGACCTCAGAGCTGTAAAACTATGTAGCATTTTGGAACAAATATATAAGAAAACTTATCGAAAACTTTTCTGAGTTGTGGGATTTGAGTAATACATATTTTCCTCCTTACTTTTTTCTGTGTTATCTACAGCATCTACAGTTTTTGCTTAATTTTGTTTTCTCTAAAGAAACTGGACAGTATGGCAGTTAAGAGCTTAGGATTTGAATTAGACAAACTTGGACTGAAGTGCTCAATCTAGTTACATACTGTGTTACTTTGGATAAGTGATGTTAGTAGTGCCTATATCTGTAAAATAGGGTTAAGAAAAATGACCTTATAGGGTTGTTTTAGATAATTCAATGTGGTAATGTTTTTAAAGGTGTTAATACATTGCATGGTCTGTCATAAATACTCAATAAATGATAGCATCATTATTAATCAGAAGTATAGTTTCTGTAATCAGATATTTTTTAAAGGACAGAGATAAAACCTAATGGCTCGAACACATACATATTAAATGATACCCTCTCCTCTGAACTTTAAAACAGTGATATTTCAGAGTGATTGCTACTCAGAACTCTCTTCATAGAACTGCTTTTTTTTTCCAGTTTCTATTATGTGTATGTGTGTCTGTGTGTGTGTATTTGGTGAGAACATGTAAGATCTGTTCTGTTAGCAAATTTCAAGTATACAAACAATAATAACTATAGCCACCATGCTGCACATTAGGTCCCCAGAACTTAACTCATAACTGAAAGTTTGTGCTCTTTGACCAACTTCTTTAACAGTTCAAATAAGATCCTCATTCTGGTTAAACAAGAGAGATAAGCTGTTTGTTATATTTACAAAAAATGCATTTTTTCTCATTTTAAAAACGCTGCATGATAATTATAGACTATTTAGAGCAGGTAAAGTATATGAAGAGAAAATAAAGTCAATGATAACCAGATGGCCACTCTAATTATATGTGTTTCTGTCCAGTATTTTGCAGTGTATATTTAAAAAATTGTTTTAAATCTGAAGAAGTTGACATTATATATGTATTATTCAATTAAAGCAAAAATAACACTTTGGAAATCTCTTTAAGATTTTTATAACTTAAAAGATGAATGTTTTGTTTAACTAAAAGAAGCATTTAAAACATACTAAATAATATGTATTTAGATTTCAATTTCAATAAAATTAAAGAGAGTCATATAATAGCACCAATTTTTCAGAAGTTCCTCTTGTATAGCACCAGACTGAGATAATATTTCAAGACAAAGTTTAAATGTGCTTTTTATTGGAATAACCATAAACCACTACATAATGAACATTTTAATCTAATTTCATTTTCTTCTAAAGTGTTTTAAAATGCTAAACATATAAGTGATTCACTAACCAGGAGAAATTATATTCCTTTTCATTGTTTTAAAGTGCTTATTCCTAGGCCATGCAAGTCTATCAGCATATTTTCAATCTAATGTACCAAGGTCAAATGCACTCTGGAGACATTTCTTAATGGAATTTTCAGGCGAGTCCTTGCTATTGTACAGTAGACTAAACAATTTGATGACCAGCACATTTAGCGTATATATTATGTAATTTCAGAGAACTTTGAAAATGCAGGGGTGCCTTTTAAATGCTAAATAATTTCTTTGGACATTCTTTCTGAGGAAAGATGGAAAAAATAATTTTGCTGACTTTTTTCAGTGAGACAAAGTACAGATGACTTGTGAGTGTAAATTTAATTCTTTCAGGTATTATTTCAGTGGGCTCAAAGCATGTACAAAAATGTTCAAATGGACAGTAAGGAAACAAGATAAAGTGGCTGGATGAACTGGACTGTCATTAATATCTTAACAATTGTTATACATAAATATTGTTAAATAATATGGAAGGCAAGTTAGGTCTCCATCCATTAACTAAACTTATGGGTATGATATTCAATTAGAATTTTATATTATTAAATATATATTAAAGCAGATTAGCTAAGCTATTAACTATATTATTAATAATGTCATACTTTAAATAATGTTGCCTTGATCCATTCTAATATTATGGCAAGAATAGTATGTATCAAAATGGAATTTGATGTTGAACACAATTATCCTGTCTTTGAAATAATTTCCTTCCTTGCATTCTATTGTGTTTAGTGGGTTTTCTCATATTTGTCCATTTTTTTATCCAGTGCTTCTGTCTATATATCATTTTTTTTTCTCCTCTTGCTTCCCTAACACATTAGTAGTGGTTTTAAGAAAACAACCCTCTTTGTATTCCTAGAGTCTCTCCCTTGAATATCTTCACCCACTCTTTTTATTTACCAGATACATACAGATAATAACCAAATATTTGTCTCCTATCCTAGACTCTTTCCGGTGACCAATTTCTAATTCCTGTATCTTTCTGTCCCTTCCCAGTTCACCACTAAGTTTCAAAAATCCATCTGAGGTGTGTCATCAATCTCTCCTCTCCAGTATCTATTACTGTAGCCATAAATAAGATGGATTGATCTATACCTAGTCTAGACAGTGCTAACCAGTAAAACTTTTTGCATTGATGGTAAAGTTCTATATCTGTATTGTCAAATATGGTAGCCATTAGGTGAGCTATGGAATCTTGAACTGTGGCTAGTGGAATGAGGAACTGAAACTCTATTTCTAACTAACATTACATTCAAATGTGCACATAAGGCTAATGGCTGCTGTATTGAACAGCACAGCTATGGAGTATTTTCGTTAGTCTGATTTGGTCTCAGAAGTTCCAAAATCAAGACCTTTGGATCTATCTTAAACACAGAGAACTATATATGTTACTGTGCTGCTTAAAGACTCTCAGTGCCACCTTCTATGTTACTAGTCCAAATTCCATAGACTCACATCCAAGGTTCACTTTGATCTGGTTCCATCACTCTTTTCCAGTCAAGTTTCCATTAATCCTGTCCTTATGCTCTAATCCATCCAAACTGAACTATCTATGTTCTGAGTCCAAAGTTTGTGCTTTCTCCACACTCATAATTTGACTTATATAGTATTCTCTTCCAGAAAGCCTTTGCCCGAAGTACATTTCCAGATCATCTTATTTTGGTCTTGTTTGTTTTTTAGGAAATTTCAAATGCATTTGTAATATAATGACAGAATCCAAAAGTTATGTACAACAAAGCCATTTCTCCACCGGCCACTTCCGTAGATCAGAGTCTGCTTATTTCAGAAGACCCAGGATGCCTTAAGAATATTTGTCTCATTGAGACAGGGACTGTGGGTGTGGTCAGAGAAGGGTGAGGGCCTCCAGAAAAAAACAAGGCAGGATATTTGCAGTCAGAGCAATGTAACTACATGCAAGGAAACCCCCTAGTAAAACTCTGTGTTAAACATTCAGCTCTAGAGTCATTCTGCAGTGAGATCAGTTGGTGTACCCCAGATAAAGAAGAGTAGCATGTTTATTATATGCTAATCATTTATAATCATTTGTAAGATTCACTTTAACATGCTAAAAGGCCCAGGCCTATGTGCTGTCTCTCCTCCTTCAGATCTGATGAAGTGATTTTGCAAACTGGGCAAACTAATTTAGCCTGCAAGCCCAGCCAGAACACAGTAAAAGGCAAGAAGGATTCCACCTTAAAGATAAGATTGCACTTAACTTACTCTTAGGCAAACAATGCCTCAGTGCACCTTGGGGGCAGAGCAGGTGGCCTTGTTTCATATGCCCCAGACCAAGATGCTGGTCTCTCAGGGAGAAATCAACAGAACAGGAGGTTACATGTATCAAGTTACTTGTAAATATCCTGGGACCACTTAATGAGTCCACACCCCTAATCTTTTTTTAATGTTCTTGAAAAATCCTCATCTGTCTATAAAACCCCTAGACAAGGCACCACCCCATACTCTCTTTACCCCTCCTGGCATGAGCTGGGAGCTCTGTCCTTTCACTTTATCGCTCAGTAAAAGCCTGTACCTTGCTCTCCTACCTTGAGTGTTTGTGAAGCTCATTCTTCGGCTCTGTGAACAAGAACCCCGGCATCATTTTGGGGGGTTTGTCCGGGATAGCTTCAGAGGTGAGTATCGGCATCCAAGCCTGCCTTTTCTTTCACTGTCCTTATAGAAGGAAGCCGTCCGTGGCTCACAGCATGGGGCGCTCATCAGCCACTTACATGGGACTAGCCTGGCTGCCGATCTCAAAGTCTCGAGCGACAGGTTCCCCTGCGTCTCCCTCAGTGGATCCCCCGTCTCCCTTGGGAGCCAGGAAAGTCACCTGAGTGGAGGCCAGGATTCCCTTTCAGAGGCATCTCCTTGGATGCAAGGGACTGAGGAAGGCCATGGGCCCCTGTGAGAGTCTAGGCTGAGGCTGCACTTCAGCGGCTCCTCACAAGTCTGCGTGTCTGGAATCAGGCCCCGACAGCCCGACTGCGTGTCAGTGAGGAGCGTCTCTCTCTCTCTCTCTCTGTCTCTGACTTCCCGCCTGCTTCTTCAGGCTGCCTGGGCCTCTCAGTGAGGCAGGGCCTTTCCTAACTCTCTTCTAACGTCATCAATCTCACGGAACCCAATGCTCACCACCACAAGGTAGGAGATCTATGCTTCGCTCTTATTCCTGAGTTAATACTGCACTTTTTTATCTCATTAAATGTGTCTGGGCACCCGTTAGCCACTTAGAAGATGATTAGTGTCGGCTACCAGTCTTAAATCTCGGGTGAAAGGTTTCCTGGTGTCTGCCGCTCCTTGCTCCCCTGCCTCCAGACTGACGGGAATGTCGGGGAGTGGCTGAGCCGATTTCCTACTTTCCTCTCCTAATCTGCGGACTCAGAGGGCAGACCGGACTAGTAGACAGTGGTCCTTGGACCTCGGCTCATTATTTCATAATGTTCAGACTTTGGTCCACTGTCTAGCATATAGAACACTCAAAATAGCTGGCCATCAAATTATTGGACTAAATAATAAATAAATGTGGACATTTGCATTTGAGACTCTTACCAGAGCATTTCAAATGAAAGTAATGAAATCATTAGATGAATATGGATTGATAATTGCATATATTTCATATATGGAGGATATATATATATATTCCAGAATATGCAACTGGTCTATTCAGTTATAGCTGAATGGCTTGCATATTTTACACAAATTGTTTTATCTTTTTATATGCATATGTAACATACATTTTTATCTGATAAGTACTGAAAAAAGTAATTTTAATCTTTAAATTTTTCTAGATAATTGGCTCTGTTCTCCATTTTCTTTCCTCCATGTAGAGCAACCTTAAACATTATAATTATGTGCTACAAAACAAAACATTGTGTGAAAATATTTATTTTAAACCAGAATATTATGTCAAGTTGAAAAGCTTTTCCCACTGTGAACATTTGCTTGCCATCTGTATTCAGTCCAAGCAAGCTGTTCATTACTGTTAAGGAAACTTGAATAGTGGACACTCTATTCCTTGGAACTGATTAAATTATAGCAGTTAATAAATGAAACATTTGATACTCCATTTAATATTTTGTGAACTTCCTCTAGAATATCCTGAGAAGTTCCCTTACTTTCTAGGAAACACTTGTACAAAATAGCAAAAACATGTATCTATCTTGTAAATAAATGCAGTCCAAACAGCCTGTAATACAATTATTTCAATAATTTTTGTTACCACAGAAATCACTGTATATATTGTAAACAATGTTAAGTGAAAAACTGCCCTAAGGATTAGACATTAGACATTAGACAAGACTCAATTGCTAAAGAAGACCCACAGGACCAATAATGATAAGGCTAAAAAAAGTGATGATTCATTGCATGAATAGGCTATAGTAAGCAATAGCATTAACGTCAGGATATGGATCATAGCCAAAGGCTCCCTCACAGCAAAGATCTGGAAAATCCAGGGATAAATTCCTATTGTTCTCCCTTTGCAAAGGCCTTACCAGAATGCATCTTTTCTCTCACACCAGGAACAAAATGTTCTGTCCTATTGGAAACCACCTATGTGTGCGCTTAAAAGCATAGGACTAGGGAACCCCAAATGGAGCATCAATCGGGATTCCTTATGCCCTGATGGTCATGTAGGCATCTTCCTGCTGCATAACCTGTCCCGAGAGTGGAGCCCTTCAGGCTCCTGGCCAAAACTAGGAGCAAATCATCAATCTCACTTACTGATAAATAATGCTGACATACTGGTACATCACGCCAGAACTCCTCAGACACATAGTTACAGTGTAGCACAGCCACACAAACACTGCCCTGGGTTAGTGCTGTGTGGCTACTTTCCTTATTTCAGTAAAATAACTCGGATAATTCCATACCTGTGGGAATTCACATCTACAGCTCAGAAACAAAATAAGGAACTATTTCTTACAACCTATAGAAATGACCAAGGATTAGTATTCAAAATGTGTAAGAGGTACTTGTAAACTAGAAAGAAAAACAAGTAACCTAATAAAAAGATAGAGAAACCCCAAGCATTTTTTAGAACACACAAAAAAAATTCACAAATGATTTAGGAGTGGCAAAAAAAAAAAAGACACTACAATACTCATCAAATTGCCAAATTTTTCAAAAGTCTGCTACATAAAGTTCAATAATAATCTGAGAAAATAAAGGCCCTTGTATTCTGCCATGGTAGGGTAAAATGGTACAGTCAAAAGAACAATTTAACAATCTTTACAGTAGGTAGGAATGTTTAGACCTTAAGATGAACTCTTCATTTTATAGGAATGTACCTTAGAAAAACTAGAAAACATAACAGGGAAACATTTGCATTATGATTTAATGAAACATTGTTTGTAATTCTGAAAAATTAGAAATAACATAACCTATGCATAGAGAAATAGTCAACAAATTATATTTTCAATGGAGTATTCAGTGGAAGTTAAAATGAATAAACATTCATGTATCATAAGTCAGTGATACAATGTTATACAAATCCTTAATTGTAAATGTGCTATTAATACTAAAATTTTCAAACATAAACTTGAAAGGAAATCAAATTACAGAAAGATATAAATAATATTGCATCACTTATATGAAACTTAAAAATACAAAAAAATCACAATACATTATTTATGGAACCATACAGATGTAATGAAATATAAAATTTAGGAAAGATAACTACCACCTTTTGGACTATGATATCTCTGGGGAGAAACCTAAGAAGTATTCTCAGTGTGGGGTCCAAAATTTATTTGAAAGCAAGAGTTTTTGTAAATGTGGTACAATACTATCTACAACCATTTGGAAAATTAAAACCATCCTTCCAGGAATTGGGGTTGTATAGGAACAAATGACATATTTGGAACTGAAAAAATCTGCCAAATAAAAATGGAGGCCATGGAGGTCAAACTACCCATCCATCAAAAATAAAAATAAATAATTTTAAATAATTAAAAAGCAACCTAAAATGTACTAAGTGAAGATTTTATGTGAGGAAGCCTGCCTGGATTTATCTTGGATCCTTCCTAAAATTACTGCCTGATTAGTTGTAGAATGTGGACCTGCTTACAAATGGAAATTGAGGAAGGTGTCCTGAGCTCCCACCTAGAGAAGAGACATTTTTAAAGTCAAGAGTTGATGAACTTGGATGGCTCTAGTTGGAGTACTTCTCAATAATTCTTACAAAGCTCTCCATAAAGTAATAATTGGTGTTAGGAGTCTGCCATATTCAGAGGGAATTATCAAGGAGATATATCTGTCATTCGAGTGAATCTTTTCACCATTTCTTGATCTTCTAGGCTGCCTATCTGGTGTAAGAGAGAGAAAAAGGTGGAGAAATATGAGATGGGTAGAGATGACAAAGAGAACCAGGTAAGCCCACAAGAGTGACGAAGGATTTGACTAGGTAAGAGAACCAGCGTCTACTTGAAAAAGACTGGGGTTTTTGACTATTACAAAAAACTAGATATTTTAATTGTAAAAATGAGACTATTCTTATGACTAAATGTGGCCAAACACCTTTATTATCTATCAGTAGTCACAAAGATTATGGGATCTGCTTCAAATTCCATGCTAAACAGAGAAAGCCTTAGCCCTACAGAGTTGGTCTAAAGAGTCAATGAGGGGAATAAATATTTGTATGTGCCTTAAGAGACACTGCTTATACAATAAACTGCTTATAAAATAAAATAAAATATTATAGGGTTATTTTAGGCAAAACAGAGGGTACAAAGAAACGTATATCTTCCTTAGAGCAGTTGTGATAAAGACCTTAAAATCTACTCTTTGGCGATTTGCACCAATCATTATAGTAAAACAGAAGAAAGAGGTTGAACTTGGTGAACATGTATCTATCTATCTATCTATCTATCTATCTATATATATACACACACCATCAACTACTTTGAAGTTGGATCTAATGAGAACTTTCAGAGTTTTTCAGATGTGTCATGCTACTTACTGATGGTATACATTACAATCCCCTGTTGTTTTGAGATAAACATCCAGAAAATGCCACATTGGAGGCATGAAGGAAATTGGGGGTGTCATTCATATAGTATATGGACAAAGAACATGTTGGCTGAGTTTAATTTTTGCCTGAATCACTTAGATAAACTCCACTTTCTCTGTTTGAGGCTGCTTAAGTAAGAAGCTGCAATGTTTTTGCCAAGGGGTTTGGGGGAAAGATTGCTTCAAAGTTTCTTATTTTTAAAATTTTTACTTGTCACAGTGTTGTTTTCTAATTTGTGAATACTCTGAAAGCCTGTAATTTTCTCTACAAAATTACAGTGAAGTATGACTAAGCAATTCAAGTGATCATGTTAAGTCCTGAATTTGAATTGCTGTAAACTAGTTGATAAATAAGAAGCTGTAATACTTCATGCAGTAATCCTCAGGGTAAATTTCCATGGTAGCACTCAACTCCTAAGCCAAGATGATGCTTATTTGAGTTACTTGGTTAATGCAATCTTTATTGTGAAAGTGCCAGAGTCCAGCTCCAGCAGGGGCGGGGGTGAGGGGGTGAAGCCCAAAAAGATGAGACGGAGTTGGCATATGGAGAGACAGGACACGGAGTCAGATGGAGGTGGTCTCTTGACAAAGTGTTGATGACAGCTTTATTTATACCATTTTGCACAAGGATATGATTTTTTATTGTTCTGATGATTAATTAGTATAGGCAGTTGGTTAATAAGTATAGGCAAGCTTTTTTCTTTCTTCTCCTTTCTAATCTATTCATGGTTGGTCAAGCGTTAGACAGGTGATTGCTTTTCTGTTCCTTGACCAAAACTTTTTCTATCAACATGTACTCTATTGTGCTTTACGTTTCTATGCAACACAGTTTCTAAGTAGTGCATGTGACCGTAGGAGCGTGCAGTATGTAGCAGCGGCTATGGAGTCTATCAGCTCAGGGTGAAATACAGGTCACCTAGTGCCACAGTTAGCTAGGATTCTTTCCCAGAAAAATATTCTTAGAGGCTTTAATAAATTTATAATTAATTTAAAATTATAAACTCATATCTTCACCTTATACCCCTTTGTAGGGCACAGTAGGCAGCAAACTAAATTTCCCCTTCTTATCTACATTTCTCTTTCCTCTGTGTGGATACCAAATTCTGTCTGACATATGCTACACAGGTCTCAATGACTCCACTACTGCAGGGACTAAACAAGCTCTTACATGTTGAAAAATGCAAGGGCATTCATATCATATAAACTGTTTCTGTTTTGTTTGGTTTTTTTGAGAGGGCATCTCTCATATTTATTGATCAAATGGTTGTTAACAACAATAAAATTCTGTATAGGGGACTCAATGCACAATCATTAATCAACCCCAAGCCTAATTCTCAATAGTCTCCAATCTTCTGAAGCATAAAGAACAAGTTGTTACATGGTGAACAAATTCTTTCATAGTGAATAAGTTTTTACATGGTGAACAGTGCAAGGGCAGTCATCACAGAAACTTTCGGTTTTGATCACGCATTATGAACTATAAACAATCAGGTCAAATATGAATATTTGTTTGATTTTTATACTTGATTTATATGTGAATCCCACATTTCTCCCTTATTATTATTATTACTATTATTTTTAATAAAATGCTGAAGTGGTAGGTAGATGCAAGATAAAGGTGGAAAACAGTTTAGTGCTGTAAGAGGGCAAATGTAGATGATCAGGTGTGTGCCTATAGACTAAGTATTAATCCAAGCTAGACAAGGGCAACAAAACATACACGGATCCAGAAGATTTCTCTCAAAACAGGGGGGGTGAGGTTCTAAGCCTCACCTCTGTTTCTCACCTGATGGTCCCCCTGCGACTGTGCCTGTCTTAGGTTGTTCCTCCCTTGAGGAATCTTATCCGTCTCTGGCTAACCAGTCATCTTCCAGGGCCATACAGGGAAATGTAGAGTTGGTAAGTGAGAGAGAAGCCATATTGTTTGAAAAGGTTAGCTTTTTACTTCTTTGCAGATTTATGCCCTGTGGCTTCTATGCCCAGCATTTGTCTTGAGGTATCTTTACCACTTGGAAGAATTATGATATTTGGTAATTTCAATGTGAGGCACGAATTCTACTTAAGGGTTGTAATTAGGAAGGAAAAAGAAAAGCTATAGAAGTAGCAGATGGAAGAAAACATGGGAAGATTGATTATTTCTTTGACATATCTTCTTGTAGAGTAACATAAGCATGTATAGGTTTTAAACTACTAATTAAATTGCATACACACATTAACATAATAAGAATACAGCTATATAACCAAAGCAGACCTACAATAACCAGCCATCTCCAGTGAAACCAAGAAATCCAGTTAGGCACCCTAGGCATTTGTGAAAACTTATCAATGATATGATGGATATTGTCTAACTGAATTTGAAGTTTGAGAAAAATCAGACAAATTAAAACAACACATTCCTGGGAACTGTTCACATGCCATATGTTCTTTTAACAGTAGATAGTCTATAGTCGCAAGATTTTGGAGCGCTGCAACTTTCACTTCTCCTAATTCTTGATTGAGTTCCAACAGTATAGATCCAGTCAAATTTGTTGTTTCACTGTATGCACAGGCCAGCTTAGATATCTCCTTCTTCATTCCAATGGCAAGTCCAGGAACTGGTGGGATGACTGCAGCTACAACTGCAACAGCGCCAGGATCTTTGTTGAAGTTTTTTGATGATCATCTTCTGGAATGACTCTTCCAGAGGATGTTGATGTTGGAAGTTCTTCTTCATATCGTATCTTAATTTGTTTTCTGGGTAGCCAAATTAGGCTTTGATCCTCTGTATAAACACAAACAAACCCTTTGCCCACACGTTGATATGCCCTTTATACCACTGTGAAGAACTTATTGGAGATCACCACACAGGAACTGCTTTTTTTTTTTTTTTAAGAGAAAGGAATATTATCAGAAAAATGTATTTCCATAGCTGATCATCTGGCACCCTTTAAATGATCAAAATTAAGGATATTTAAAGCATGCATTAATCATTGACTTACAGTTAGTTTTATCCTATCAGGGAGTAATTCCCCTTTTCTTTCTTTTTTTTTATTATTAATCTACAATTACATGAAGAATATTATGTTTACTAGGCTCTCCCCTATACCAGGTCCCCCCCACAAACCCCTTTGCAGTCACAGTCAATCAGCATAGCAAAATGTTGTATAATCACTACTTGTCTTCTCTGTGTTGTACAGACCTCCCCTTTCTCCCACCCCCCACCTTTATACATGCTAATTATAATAACCCCTTTCTTCTTCCTACCCCTTATCCCTCCCTGCCAAGCCATCCTCCACAGTCCCTTTCCCTTTGGTAGCTGTTAGTCCATTCTTGGGTTCTGTGATTCTGCTGCTGTTTTGTTCCTTCAGTTTTTCCTTTGTTCTTATACTCCACAGATGAGTGAAATCATTTGGTATTTCTCTTTCTCTGCCTGGCTTATTTCACTGAGCATAATACCCTCTAGCTCTATCCATGTTGTTGAAAATGGTAGGCTTTGTTTTCTTCTTATGGCTGAGTAATATTCCATTGTGTATATGTACCACCTCTTCTTTATCCATTCATCTACTGATGGACACTTAGGTTGCTTCCAATTCTTGGCTATTGTAAATAGTGCAGCGATAAACATAGGGGTGCATCTGTCATTTTCAAACTTTAGTTCTGCGTTCTTAGGTTAAATTCTTAGGAGTGAAATTCCTGGGTCAAATGGTAAGTCTATTTTGAGCATTTTGAGGAACCTCCATATTGCTTTCCACAATGGTTGAACTAATTTACATTCCACCAGCAGTGTAGGAGGGTTCCCCTTTCTCCACAACCTCGCCAACATTTGTTGTTGTTTGTCTTTTGGATGGTAGCCATCCTTACTCCTGGTGTGAGGTGATACCTCATTGTGGTTTTCATTTGCATTTCTCTGATAATTAGCGATGTGGAGCATCTTTTCATGTGTCTGTTGGCCATCTGTATTTCTTTTTTGGAGAACTGTCTGTTCAGCTCCTCTGCCCATTTTTTAATTGGATTATTTGTTTTTTGTTTGTTGAGGTGGGTGTGCTCTTTATATATTTTGGACATCAAGCCTTTATCGGATCTGTCATTTACAAATATATTCTCCCATTCTGTAGGGTACCTTTTTGTTCTATTGATGGTGACTTTTGCTGTACAGAAGCTTTTCAGCTTAATATAGTCCCACTTGTTCATTTTTGCTATTGTTTTCCTTGCCCGGGGAGATATGTTCAAGAAGAGATCAATCATGTTTATGTCTAAGAGGTTTTTGCCTATGTTTTTTTCTAAGAGTTTTATGGTTTCATGACTTACATTCAGCTCTTTGACCCAGTTTGAATTTACTTTTGTGTATGGGGTTAGACAATGGTCCAGTTTCATTCTCCTACATGTAGCTGTCCAGTTTTGCCAGCACCATCTGTTGAAGAGACTGTCATTTTGCCATTGTATGTCCATGGCTCCTTTACCAAATATTAATTGACTGTATATGTTTGGGTTAATGTCTGGAGTCTCTAATCTGTTCCACTGGTCTGTGGCTCTGTTCTTATGCCAGTACCGAATTATCTTGATTACTATGGCTTTGTAGTAGAGCTTGAAGTTGGGGAGTGAGATCCCCCCTACTTTATTCTTCTTTCTCAGGATTGCTTTGGCTATTCAGGGTCTTTGGTGTTTCCATATGAATTTTTGAACTATTTGTTTCAGTTCATTGAAGAATGTTGCTGGTAATTTCATAGGGACTGCATCAAATCTGTATATTGCTTTGGGCAGGATGGCCATTTTGATGATATTAATTCTTCCTAGCCACAAGCATGGGATGAGTTTCCATTTGATTTGTTAGTGCCCCCCTTAATTTCTCTTAAGAGTGACTTGTAGTTTTCAGGGTATAGGTCCTTCACTTCTTTGGTTAGGTTTATTCCTAGGTATTTTTTTTTTTATGCAGTTGTGAATGGAGTTGTTTTCCTGATTTCTCTTTCTATTGGTTCATTAGTGTATAGGAAAGCCACAGATTTCTGTGTGTTAATTTTGTATCCTGCAACTTTGCTGTATTCCGATATCAGTTCTAGTAGTTTTGGAGTGGAGTCTTTAGGGTTTTTTATGTACAATATCATGTCATCTGCAAATAGTGACAGTTTAACTTCTTCTTTACCAATCTGGATTCCTTGTATTTCTTTGTTTTGTCTAATTGCCATGGCTAGGACCTCCAGTACTATGTTCAATAACAGTGGGGAGAGTGGGCATCCCTGTCTTGTTCCCGATCTCAGAGGAAATGCTTTCAGCTTCTCGCTGTTCAATATAATGTTAGCTGTGGGTTTATCATATATGGCCTTTATTATGTTGAGGTACTTGCCCTCTATTCCCATTTTGCTGAGAGTTTTTATCATGAATGGATGTTGAATTTTGTCAGATGCTTTTTCAGCATCTATGGAGATGATCATGTAGTGTTTGTCTTTCTTTTTGTTGATGTGGTGGATGATGTTGATGGATTTTCGAATGTTGTACCATCCTTGCATCCCTGGGATGAATCCCACTTGGTCATGGTGTATAATCCTTTTGATATATTTTTGAATTCGGTTTGCTAATATTTTGTTGAGTGTTTTTGCATCTACGTTCATCAGGGATATTGGTCTGTAATTTTCTTTTTTGGTGGGGTCTTTGCCCTGTTTTGGTATTAGGGTGATGTTGGCTTCATAGAATGAGTTTGGGAGTATTCCCTCCTCTTCTGTTTTTTGAACACTTTAAGGAGAATGGGTATTATGTCTTCTCTGTGTGTCTGATAAAATTCCAAGGTAAATCTGTCCGGCCCGTGGGTTTTTTTTCTTGGGTAGTTTTTTGATTACCGTTTCAATTTCTTTGCTCGTAATTGGTTTGTTTAACTTTTGTGTTTCTTCCTTGGTCAGTCTTGGAAGGTTGTATTTTTCTAGGAAGTTGTCCATTTCTTCTAGGTTTTCCAGCTTGTTGGCATATAGGTTTTTATAGTAGTCTTTAATAATTCTTTGTATTTCTGTGGAGTCTGTCATGGTTTTTCCATTCTCATTTCTGATTCTGTTAATTTGTGTTGATTCTCTTTTTCTCTTAATAAGTTTGGCCTGAGGCTTATCTATTTTGTTTATTTTCTCAAAGAACCGGCTCTTGGTTTCATTGATTTTTGCTATTGTTTTATTCTTCTCAATTTTGTTTATTTCTTCTCTGATCTTTATTATGTCCCTCCTTCTGCTGACTTTAGGCCTCATTTGTTCTTCTTTTTCCAGTTTTGATAATTGTGATGGTAGACTATTCATTTGGGATTGTTCTTCCTTCTTCAAGTGTGCCTGGATAGCTATATACTTTCCTCTTAAGACTGCTTTCGCTGCGTCCCACAGAAGTTGGGGCTTTGTGTTGTTGTCATTTGTTTCCATATATTCCTTGATCTCTGTTTTAATTTGTTCATTGATACATTGATTATTTAGGAGCATGTTAAGCCTCCATGTGTTTGTGAGTTCTTTTGGTTTTCTTTGTAGAATTTACTTCTAGTTTTATACCTTTGTGTTCTGAAAAGTTGGTTGGTAGAATTTCAATATTTTGGAATTTACTGAGGCTCTTTTTGTGGGCTAATATGTGGTCTATTCTGGAGAATGTTCCATGTGCACTTGAGAAGAATGTATATCCTGTTGCTTTTGGATGTAGATTTTATAGATGTCTAGTAGGTCCATCTGTTATACTGTGTTGTTCAGTGCCTCCGTGTCCTTACTTATTTTCTGCCCGGCAGATCT
The DNA here is from genome assembly GCF_040802235.1 of Manis javanica. Taxonomy (NCBI): domain Eukaryota; kingdom Metazoa; phylum Chordata; class Mammalia; order Pholidota; family Manidae; genus Manis; species Manis javanica. The sequence continues at coordinate 19,992,246 of NC_133174.1, read as the reverse complement.
ATCCTTTGGGGTGAGTGGCGTGTTGAAGTCTCCTGAAATGAGTGCATTGCAGTCTATTTCCTCCTTTAGTTCTGTTAGTATTTGTTTCATATATGCTGGTGCTCCTGTGTTGGGTGCATATATATTTAGAATGGTTATATCCTCTTTTTGGACTGAGCCCTTTATCATTATGTAGTGTCCTTCTTTATCTCTTGTTACTTTCTTTGTTTTGAAGTCTATTTTGTCTGATATTAGTACTATAACCCCTGCTTTCTTCTCTCTGTTGCTTGCCTGAAATATGTTTTTCCATCCTGTGACTTTAAGTCTGTGCATGTCTTTGGGTTTGAGGTGAGTGTCTTGTAAGCAGCATATAGATGGGTCTTGCTTTTTTATCCATTCTATTACTCTGTGTCTTTTAATTGATGCATTCAGTCCATTTACATTTAGGGTGACTATTGAAAGATATGTACTTATTGCCATTGCAGGCTTTAGATTCATGGTTACCAAAGGTTCAAGGTTAGCCTCTTTAGTATCTTATTGCCTAACTCAGCTCACTTATTGAGCTATTATATGCACTGTCTGGAGATTCTTTTCTTCTCTCCCTTCTTATTCCTCCTCCTCCATTCTTCATATGTTGGGTGTTTTGTTCTGTGCTCTTTTTAGGAGTGCTCCCATCTAGAGCAGTCCCTGTAAGATGCCCTGTATAGGTGGTTTGTGGGAGGCAAATTCCCTCTACTTTTGCTTGTCTGGGAATTGTTTAATCCCTCCATGATATTTAAATGATAATCATGCTGGATACAGTATCCTTTATTCAAGGCCCTTCTGTTTTTCATTGCATTAAATATATCATGCCATTCTCTTCTGGCCTGTAAGGTTTCTATCGAGAAGTCTGATGATAGTCTGATGGGTTTTCCTTTATAGGTGACCTTTTTCTCTCTAGCTGCCTTTGAAACTCTTTCCTTGTCCTTGATCTTTGCTATTTCAATTATTATATATCTTCGTGTTGTCCTCCTTCGGTCCATTCTGTTGGGAGTTCTGTGTATTTCCATGGTCTGTTCAATGATTTCCTCCCCCAGTTTCGGGAAGTTTTCAGCAATTATTTCTTCAAAGACACTTTCTATCCCTTTTCCTCTCTTCTTCTTCTGGTTCCCCTATAATACAGATATTGTTCCTTTTGGATTGGTCACACAGTTCTCTTAATATTGTTTCATTCCTGGAGATCCTTTTATCTCTCTCTATGTCAGCTTCTATGCATTCTGTTCTCTGGTTTCTGTTCCATCAATGGCCTCTTGCATCTTATCCATTCTGCTTATGAATCCTTCCAGAGTTTAGTTTCACTTCTGTAATCTCCTTCCTGGCATCGGTTATCTCCCTCCAGACTTCACCCCTTAGCTCTTGCATATTTCTCTGCATCTCTGTCAGCATGTTTATGATTTTTATTTTGAATTCTTTTTCAGGAAGACTGGTTAGGTCTGTGTCCTTCTCTGGTGTTGTCTCTGTGATCTTGATTTGCCTGTAATTTTGCCTTTTCATGGTGATAGAAATAGTTTGCAGATCTGGGATGAGTGACGGCTGGAAGAACTTCCCTTCTTGTTAGTTTGTGGCCTTCCTCTCCTGGGAGAACAGCGACCTCTAATGGCTTGTGCTGGGCAGCAGCTGCGCACAGACAGGGCTTCTGATTCCTGCCCGGCTGCTATGGAGTTTATCTCTGCTGTTGCTGTCGGCGTGCCCTCCTTCAGGCTGCTGCTCCAAAATAGTGGAGCCGCATTGTAGGGTGAGCAGCCAGGAGGCTATTTATTTCCGTGAGGGGCCTCCGTGCTCCCTCCTGCCCAGGGGGTTAGAGTGCCCACAGTTCCCCAGATTCCCTGCCTCTGGACTAAGTGTCCCAGGACACTTCCATCCGGTTTTGGGGTCCCTGTCCCTTTAAGACTTCCAAAAATCGCTCGGAAAAAAAAAAAAGCCCTCGCTTTTCTTTGTCCTCAGGCGCTAGCCTCAGGGACCCACTCACCGTTCTTGCTGCCCTGTTTCCCTAGTATCCAGGACTCCCCACATGCACTGTGTCTGCACTCTGGTGTGGATGGCTGGGGCTGGGTGTTCAGCAGTCTTGGGCTCCCTCTCCCTCTCTGCTCCGACTCCTCTCCTCCTGCCAGGAACTGGGGGAAGGGGCTCTCGCGTCCTGCCCAGCTGGGGCTTGTATCTTACCCCCTTCGTGAGGTGCTAGGTTCTCGCCTGTGTGGATGTGGTCTGAATGTTGTCCTGTGTCCTCTGGTCTCTATTCTAGGACAAGTTGTGTTTGTTATATTTTCATAAATATATGTGGTTTTGGGAGGAGATTTCCGCTGCTCTACTCACACCGCCATCTTGGCACCACCTAAGCAAAACTGTTTCTGTTTTTACTACAAACCTTAAACTATAGACAAGTCAAATATGATGTATGATTATTCATTTGATTTTTATACTTTATATGTGAATCTAATAAAATGTTAATGTAGTAGATAAATGCAAGATATAGATAGAAAGCATGATTTAGAACTGTAAGAAGGCAGGTGTGGATGATCAGGTTTGTGCCTACAGACCAGGTCTTAATTCAAGCTGAACAAGGGCAACAAAACATCCACAGGTGTAGAAGATTTCTCTCAAAACTGGAGGGGGGTGAGGTTCTAAGCCTCTCCTCTGTTGACCCCCTTTTTCTTACCTGATGGCCCCCCTGTGACTGTGCCTGTCTTAGGTTCTTCCTCCCTTGAGGAATCTTACCTGTCTCTGGCTAACCAGCCATCTTACGGGGCCATACAGGGAGATGTAAAGCTGGTAGGTGAGAGAGAAGTAATATTCTTTGAAAAGGTTAGTTTTTCACTTTTTTGGAGATTTATGCTCCGTGGCTTTTATGCCCAGCACTTGTTTTGAAGTATCTTTACTTTCTGGAAAATTATGGTGCTTGGTAATTTTACATATGAGGCACAAATTCTAGTAAAGGGCTGTAATTAGGAAAGAAGAAAAACAAACTATAGAAAGAGTAGAGGGAAGAAAACATGAAATGATTAATTGTCAATAGGGTTGTTCTATTCAATATTTTCTTATGACTCTATTTCTATAAAATTTTCCATCACTAGTTTCACTAGCATTGTAAAGAAAGGGGGCTTTCTCAATGGAAATGGGGTGGTCAATGTTTGACTAACAGCAGGTTTCAGTACTTTATGCCAGGATAGCCATTTGGCCCCTGCGTGTTCCATTCTTCAGGAGCACTGTCCTGAAAAGCTTCTGGGAAGTTAAAGTTCTCATCTTTTCCATGCTGCTTAGCAAAGGTTAGCTTAGTCTTTGGCAACAATGCAAGCAAAAACAAAGCCAATAGTATAATGGAAAATAACAAAATCAAGGTGGGCAATAGAGGGAGCCAGCTGCAAAGGTCCCTGATTTGTGGGGGTCTTCCTCCAGCCTGAGCTTTGCTACACAGCTTGAGTAGCATGACTCCCAACATAAAAGGGCCTATTATATACAATATAACATTAGGTAATATATAAGATATCTCTAGAAAGTACAGAAATATGTCTGTAAGGTCACAGTCTTGATAACTATTAGTGTATGACATATCAACTGCTCAACAGAGCCAGAATGTATGGTCTATCTATAGAATTAGTTGATTAGCAGTGAAGTGACCTATATCAGAATATCAACATGAGTTCTCAAACTAGGGTCCGATATACAGTCTGTATCCCATATTGCTGTGTATACTATCCTGTTTCTCTCTTTATAGAGGCATGATCAATGCTCTAGCAGGCATCATCTGATAGTTTATCCAGAACTTTAGGTAACTTTACAATTTCTTAGAACAGACTGATCATATACTCTTAGCAGTAACACTTCCGAGTGTGTATCACACATACACACATATTCTTTTATCTATTTTTAAGTTTATACTTTACTAATGTACCAGTATACTGTGTTCATTACTAAGCATATATAAATGATAGAAATATAAAATTTTTGAGGAAAAAATTAAGTATTATTTTCACAAAGATATTTTATGAGAATGTTCAGCGAGACTAAACTTGGTTAGTCTCTGGTTCTGAAATTCTTCTGTTTGACATGAGAAAATTAATAAGATGCCATTGAGTGCCTCAGTGTGTGCTTCTCCTATGATATCTCATTTTGGAAGTCTGCCAATTACAGAATTCAGTTACCGGGGGAATGTTATGTGAAAGAAATTATCCAATCTTCCAAAATAATCCAAGTAGCTGACATTAATGCATGCATAAATCAAGCAAATAGTACAAATATATGGAGCAATAGGATTGTGTTAATGCTATGTGTTAGAGAAGAAAATGTTAAAATATTTAACTTCCTCAAAAATGTAGAAGTGATCATTACAGCACATCTGTGAGACAGGCACATAGAATAGTCAGTTACACTAGTATTATTCTAATAAATTAATCTGCAAGATAGAAGAAAGGTGGAACCAATGACTTCTGCATAAAGGGAACATTCCTATCCTCTACAGGTAAAATGGAAATGCACTAAATTACCACCTTGCTCAGATGAACACTCATAACAAAGAGGAGAGTGTATCACAGAGGCAGTGGACCAAAAGAAACTTTTCCCAAACAGATGCATGCATTCCCATAACCATGATGGGTCATTCAATCAGTTGTATAAAGGTATACAGTGGCTATTAAAAACAGCCATAACTCTTCACTTTTATATTAAATGTAGAGATTGAAAATTCGCTTGGGTTTCTAGAAAGATCATGATAAGAGATCATGGCCTTTTCAATTCAAAGTTGCAAAAGAGGCAAAAGAAAAAAAAAGGAAAATAATAAAAAGAACCATTTCTATTGGTTATTATTGGAGGATGTCTTCCAATTTTTTTGAAATGGGTTTGGAAGTTAAATTAAGAACCCTACTGCAGCATTCTTCTGTACATCTGGAACCAGAGTTCTACAAGAAAGAAATCTGCACTCAAGAACAAAGGATTTTATTAGGAAATATAATCTAGGGCAGAGTCACCAAGCTCTGGTCTGTGGGCCACATCTGGCCCACTGTCTGTTTTTGCTAATAAAATATTATTGGGATACAGGCACACCTTTTTATTCTGTATTGTGTGTGACAGGTTTCACAATATAATGTCAGACTTGACTAGTTACAACAGAAACCATATTTCTTATAAAGTCTAAAATAGATATTCTCAGGTCTTTTAGAGAAAAAAGAGTTTTTTGATATATAGACCCCTGGAATTGATATACACTGTTAAAGTTTGTGAAAAGACTTGTGATTAATATAAACATTTAATGACTAAATATACATATTTATTGTTATGGGAAAATAATTTTACATACTATCAATCTTAAAAATAGCCAGTTATTTTACTAAAAACTTATTTGGGAGTGACAGAAATGCAGTCTGGAAAAAGCAAACTATGACAAACCATAAGCAAGTCCAAAGAGACAAAGGGAAGGGCAGCTTTTATTAGGTTTTAGGAGGAAATTGGGGAGGGTTATTTTAAACAAAAGTTCATCAGAGAACAAGAGTTGCAGTTGTGGTGGCTTCTCATTGGCTGCCAGTGGTGGTGAGTGCACTGTCGCTGGGGCAGGGAGGGAATCTGCCTTCTTAATATAGCAGGAGAATGAAATTCCTACGTGGAAATGTCCTCCCTTGTCAAGATAATTTTTATCTTCCTTCTTGCTGGTTACACAGCCTGCAAGGAGTGGTGGGTGTGTGGGAATTCCCCCTTCAGGGCTTCCTGACGCCATTTTAAGTGAGGTTTTCTTTAAAATTTTCACAGTATGTTTAAATATTTCCCTGGATATTTTATCCTCAATGTGTTGCAAGTGTGTGTATAAAACCGTTTGGTAGATAGCATGTAGTTCATTCTAGAATGTAGCTTCGGCCATTCTTCATCAGTCATTTGGGACTTCTTTTCTCGTTTTAAAAATGGATTTTATGTCCAGTGGTACACCATTTGGGTATTTCTTCAAACACCAGAATCTAGAATATCGTGCAATTGGAAAGTTCTATTATGATCCTTGTAGGCAGAGAACCAAATAAGCCAGTTTTTGAAAAGGTAGTATCTCCTGTTTTTTGCCTGGATTTCTGTGCTACTTATCACATAAGTATCACCTGTGAAGAACACAGAAGCTCATAAGCCATTCAGGTCAGCTTTTATTTTATTGTACTTTAAAAGCAGTTTGTTTCTTCCAGAAGTACCCCCAAATAATTTCCCTGGGCATTTATTTTCAGAGTTGAGCTTCCCCGTTCTCCTCGGAGAAATATGTTCTTATTTACCAGTTCTTTGCCTCTCTCTCCAGGTCAAAATGTCTTTGTGTGAATGTCCTTGTTTCCCTAATAGTGTTTTATGCCAATAAATAAGAGTGATCTTTTTCACATCAGTTTCTTCTCTACTAGCTAATTTGCTATCAGGGATCAAGTTTTGAGAGATTACTTTCCTGCATCATGTGATTAATAAGTAATCTGACAAGAAATCTGGCCCAACTTTTCTGTCCCAGTTTACATCGTTGCTCGTTCCAGTCCGCCTCTAGATATTTATTCATTTGACTTATTGTCTTTAATAGATCTAAACATTAATGTGCAACTAGTAGAGATACTATAATATCTTTACATGAGTTAATATTATAAATGAGAGAGGTCCTGAGCCCCTGCCAGTAACATGGCTGGATTAAGTTCCAGGTACAGTCTGGCAGTGGGATGATGGGTACTAGGATGGACAGATAGCACAGAAAAATTGAAAATGTCAAGAGAAATGGCACATAATCTTCACCTGCTCTACAATTCTGCCTAGGGCCAGATCCGCTCAGGTAAACAGTTTTCTGACTTTATTTTTCCTATGGAGTAGAAACAGCGAAAGGGAGAGAAGATTAGAAAGGGAAGAGGAGGAGGGAGGAGGGGGTGATGAGAGAAGAGAAGAAACCCTGCCCATTAGTAGTTACTGCTTTAGGGATTTCTACCCAGTGAAGCTAAATGACTATATCCTATGCTGGGACTTGGTGTTTTTGCCTTTCTGGATCCCATATTATCGGCTGTCTGTAATTCAAGTAGTTTCCCCAGAAGGGTGTTCTCCTAAATGCGATTACTTTGGCAGGGTGATCTCTGGCAGAATTATTACAGTTCTCAAGATTCTTGGCCATGGCCACAAAATTTACCATAAACGTACACAAAATGTATTCACCATGGTAGAATAAGATGGACCCTTGGAAGTGTCTCTGTACAATGGATAAGCAAAAGGATAAGTTATCTGGCATGGTAACAAAAAGCTTAGAATCAGGGAGACAGTGAGCAGTTAGCTACACTTTGTTTTTACTTTTGGTCTAAAAACTGATTTGACTGCCTATACTAATGAAAAAATCTCACCCCCTCCCAAATAAATATTAAATATTTATTTAAAGTTGGATTAAATTTATAAGAAATGGATAAATCTTATGAAACAGGAGGCAGTTTTATTAACATTTTATTGATTTATTTGCACATATCTATCACAGCCTTGGGTCATAGAGGTTCAGTGCTACCCTGCAGGTATTCATTGACCCAAAGTAGCAGATTTGTCCCTCAGTGGCCCACATGCTAATAATGGTTCCTGGGATATAGGGCATCTATAGTGGTAGAAAAAGAGATCAGTTGTTGGAAAGTCCTCAGAGAGGATATATTTGATAACAAGCATGTTAATATAAATTATCCTATTATATTCTACTCTTTGTAGTGCCAGTGAAAACTGTACTATTTATGCCCATGATGCATGGTGATTAGTTGTGCCTTTTGTTATTCCACTTCATCTGAATAGTTCTTTTCTTCTCTTCCCCCATTTTTTAAAATGAAGCCTTAGCAAAAAATTGACATTATTAACTTACTATGCTTTGGGAGCAGTTTCTGTGAATTTAAATGCATGTTTCCTTAATTTAAAATAAAAATGAGAAATATACAAAATGATTATATTTCATTATGCAAATTTATTTTTCTCTCTCGCTAAAAAGATTTGGTTATTGCCTTTGCTTCAAATGGAACACAAATGAGGCATGAGATCTCCTGTTGCTTTTTCACAGTTGAAAACAACATTAAGTATTAGCACAAGTCATTAATATTACATACAGGCTCTAATTCAGTTGGTTATTGATTTGTTTGGTACCACACAATATAACTATTTGAAAAAGCCTATAGCAGAACTGTGATAAAAATCACTATAGATTATTGGCTTGAGCCAAATATACTAGAGATTTATTTACTTAATAACATAAGCAACAGGTATTAGTTACATGTTTAGGAATTTGAGCTGCTTTTTATGTTGCCAAATGGATGATTAGTAAAACAAGTAGCTTGAGCTTTGTTCAACATGTACAGTTTCATTATATTCTTTATTTGGTGAAACACTGATTATGAAGTCAAATGTAAACTTTAATTTTATACTGGAAAAACTTAAAAGCCATCATTCTTCAAATGTGATCTAAAGTCATAACCAGGGTATTCACAGAATTCATTTACATTAATCTATTATTTATGTAAATTTAAACAGGTACCGTCATTTAGAGCATGTCTTTGTCATTATGAAAAGTGATGCTATATCTTGAAAAGATCTTTTTTAAATCAAATATTACATATTGAAATTTTAATTTCACTTTTGTGAATAATCTTTTTATTTTAAATTAAGGAAATATATGTTTAAATTCACAGTTATCAACACATTCTCAGTTGTATTTCTATATACAGCTAGCTCTCCTGTTGTAATACAATGGTATTGTGTTTCCAGTAGAAAACTGTATTTTGAAAAGTAATTCACATGCGAATCCCATCAAATCAACAAATGCATTGCCTTTGAATTTCAGGCAGCTGTGTGTTTCCTTTCTCAATTTAGTACTGCAGGCTTGTCTCGGTATAGTAATGTGAAACCACTTGGGATGCTGTAGACCAGTCCTTCTCAAATGGAAGCAATTTTGCCCCCAGAGGATATTTGATAAGGTCTGGAGACATTATTGATAGTCACAACTGGAGAGAAAGTGTTGCTAGCATCTAATGGTCGAGTCCAGGAATACTTCCAAACATTCTATAAGGTATAGGACAGCCTCCCACAACAAAGAATTACCCAGACCCAAGTGGCAGCAGTGTCGCTGTAGAGTCGGGTAAGAAATCCTGCTGGAGAGCAATGCTATCCACTGGAGTAATATTCTGTGAGTCACGAATGAGAGCCACATCCATAATTTAAAATTTTCTTCTAATCACATTAAAAAATTAAAAGGAAACAGGTGATGTTATTATCCTAATATACTTTATTTAATCCAATATATCTAAAATATTTTCATGTCAACATACATTTAATATTTAGACATGAAAGATATTTTACATTTTTGATTCTTTTAAAAATCCAGTGTGTATTTTACATTTACTGTACATCTGAATTCAGACTAGCCACATTTCAAGTGCTCAATAAATACAGCTGATGGCTAATTGTACTGTTCGAGGAAGTTTGCCTTTACTACTATTCACCCCCATCTTACATATAGAAAAAAATAATAATGCTCTATACCGGAGTTGTGCCACCAAATGTGACCAGTGTTTTATCAAAGGATCTTATCCAAGAATCTTATTAATAGTAACACTTGCATAAATGTTAAATCTCATCTCCAAAATGATCACTTTTTATGACATTTAGTCACAAACTCAGAAGGAATATTAGGGGAATGTAATACAGCCTCCATTTCAGTCCAGCAATCTGTCACTTACAATGTTATAGTATCTGTATCTCGATCACAGCCTAAATAAAGTCTCTTTATTATGGGAAGGGGAGAGTACTTTTCAGAGTTTTAAATACCACTCTTTTCTTTCACTTAAACCAATTCTAGTGTATTAAGACAGACAAAATATTTATACAGACTTTTCTCTATTGAAGTTAAATGTAATACAGTTGTGAATTTGCTCCAGTTTAACATGACACTGGTATGCTCATTAGTATTGTCAAGAGGACAATGAATCTGTTGTTAGTGGTTTAGAAATGATATTAGGTCGAAATAACCCCTGCTTTTTTAAAAACTGAAATACAGTTGATATGTTAGTTTCAGGTATATAAAATAGTGATTCAATAATTATATACATTAGAAAATACTCACCACCATAAGTGTAGTTGTCATGTATTAGCATTCAAAGATATTGCAGTATTATTGACTATATTCCCTATGCTGTACATTCATCCCTGTGACTATTTGATCTTATAATTGGAAGTTTGTACCTCTATATGCCATTTGCCTATTTCACCCAACCCAACAGTAACCACAAGTTTGTTCTCTGTTTATTTTGTTTAGTTTGTTATTGAGATTCCACATATAGGTGAAATAATATGGTATTTGTCTTTCTCCACCTGGACATACTTCATTTGGGTAATAACCTCTAGGTGCATCCATGGCAGGATTTCTTTCTTTTTTATGGCTAAATATTATTCCAGTGTGCATATGGACCACATCTTCTTTATCCATTCCTCTATCGATGGACACTTCAGTTGCTTCAATATCTTGGCTATTACAAATAATGTGGCAATAAACTTAGGGGTGCATATATCATTTTGAGTTAGAGATTTTGTTTTCTTTGGGTGAATTCCTAGAAATGGAGTTTCTGAATTATGCTGTGTTTCTATTCTTAGTTTTTTAAGGAATCTCTGTATTCTTTCCATAGTGGCTGCACCAATTTACATTCTCACCAACAGTGTAAGAGTGTTCCCTTTTCCCCACATACATGCCAACACTTGTTCTTTCTTGTCTTTGGATAGTGGCCATTATTACTGGTGTGAGGTGATATCTCACTGTGGCTTTGATTTGCATTTCCCTGATCATTAGTGATACAGAGCATCTTTTCATGTGTCTGGTGGCCACCTGTATTTCTCCTTGGAAAAATATCTATTCAGGTCCTCTGCCCATTTTTTTAATTGGGCTACTTGTTTTTTTTGGTATTGATGCATATGAATTCTTTATATATTTTTAATGTTAGCCTCTTATCAAATAAATAATTTATGAATATATTCATCCATAGTATAGGTTGCCTCTTTGTTTTGTTGATGGTCTCCTTAGCCATACAGAAGCTTTTTAGTTTGATGTAGCAACACTTGTTTATTTTTGCTTTGCTTCCTTTTCCCAGGGAGACTGGCCCAGAAAAAATTTCCTCATGCTTATGTTCAAGAGATTTTTGCCTATGTTTTCTTCTAAGAGTTTTACGGTTTCATGTCTTGTATTTAGTTCTTTAAGCCACTTTGAGTTTAGTTTTTGTGTATGGAGTTAGATAACCAGTTCCATTCTCTTGCACGTAGCTGTCCAGGTTTCCCAACACCATTTATTGAAGAGACTTTCTTTTCTCCACTGTATATTCATGGCTCCTTTATCATATATTAATTGATCGTATATGAGTGGGCTTATTTCTGAGCTCTCTATTCTATTCCAATGATCTATGGATCTGTACCATACTGCTTTGATTACTGTAGCTTGAAGTCAGGGATCATAATACCCCCAGCTTTGTTCTTCTTTTTCAAGATTGTGTTGCCTGTTCATGGTTCCATATGAATTTTAGGATTATTTGCTTTAGTCAATTGAAAAATGACATTTGTATTTTGATAGGGATTGCATTGTATGGGTTGGATGGCTATTTTGACAATATTCTTCCTATCCATGAGGATGAGAGAGATTTCCATTTATTTCTGTCTTCTTCAATTTCTTGCATAAATGTCTTACAGTTTTCTGAGTACAGATCTTTCATCTCATTCATTAGGTTTATTACTAGGCATTTTATTCTTTTTGATGCAAATTGTCAATGGAATTATTTTCCTGATTTTGTTTCTGCTAGTTTGTTGTTAGTATATAGGAATACAACAGTTTCCTGTATATTGGTTTTGTATCCTGCAACTTTGCTGATCCAGTTATTAGTTCTAATAGTTTTTTGTTGGAGTCTTTAGGGTTTTCCAAATATAGTATCATGTTGTCCGCAAATAGGGACAATTTCCTTCTTCCTTACCAGTTTGGATGCCTTTTATCTCTTCTTTTCAGACTGCCATGGCTAGGACTTCCAGTACTATGTTGAATAAAAGTGGTAAGAGTGGGCATCCTTGTCTTGTTGCTGATTTTAGAGGAAAAGCTTTCAGCTTTTCACCATTGAGTAGGATATTAGCTGTAGGTTTATATATATGGCCTTTATTATATTCAGGTTTGTTACCTCTATACCCATTTTGTTCAGAGTTTTTATCATGAATTGATGTTGAATTTTGTCAAATGTTTGTTTTCATCATCTGTTGAAATGATCATGTAGTTTTTTTTCCTTCCTTTTGTTAATGTGGTGTATCATATTTATTGATTTATGAGTATTGTACCAACCTTGCATCCATAGAATAAGTACCACTTGGTCATGATGGATCATCCTTTTGATGTATTTTTGAACTTGGTTTGCTAATATTTTATTGAGGATTTTGGCATCTGTGTTCACTCAGGATATTGGTCTATAATTTTCTTTTTTTGTAGTGTGTTTGGTTTTGGTATTAGAGTGATGCTGGCCTCATAGAGTGAGTTTGAAAGTATTCCCTCTTCTACTTTTTGGAATACTTTAAGAGGGATAAGTATTAGCTCTTCTTTAAATGTTTGGTAGAATTTAACTGTGAAGCCATCTGGTTCTGCACTTTTGTTTGTTAGTCTTTTGATTACCAATTCAGTTTTATTACTGGTGATTTGTTCAGATTTCCTGTTTCTTCCTGGGTCAGTCTTGGAATGTTGTACTTTTCTAGGAATTTGTTCATTTCTTCTAGGTTGTCCAGTTTATTGGCAAATAACTTTTCATAGAATTCTCTAATAATTCTTTGTATTTATGTAGTCAGTTGTAACTTCTCCTTTTTCATTTCTGATTCTGTGTCTTCTCTTTTTTCTTGATAAGTCTGGCTAGGGGTTTGTGTATTTTGTTTATTCTCTCAAGGAACCAGCTCTTGTTTTATTGATTTTTTTTCTATTGTTTTGTTATTCTCTCTTTTATTTCTTCTCTGGTTTTTATTATTTCCCTCCTACTAACTTTCCTTTAATTTGTTCTTTTTCTCCTTTCTTTAGTTGTGACTTCAGACTGTTCCTTTGGGATTGTTCTTGTTTCTTGAGGTAAGCCTGTATGGCTATGTACTTCCCTCTTAGAACTGCTTTTGTGATACCCCACATATTTTGAACTGTATTTTTGTTCTCCTTTGTTTCCATGTATTGTTTTGATTTCCTCTTTGATTTATTCATTGATCCATTGATGATTTAGAAGCATATTGTTTAGCCTCCATGCATTTGTGGGATTTTTTGTTTTCCTCATGAAATTGATTGCTAATATCATACCATTGTGATCTGAAAAGATGCTTGTTACAATTTAAATCCTTAATTAATTGAGGCTCTTTTTGTGTCCTAATATGTGATCTGTTCTGGAGAATGTTCCATGTACACTTGAGAAAAAAGTTATCTTGCTGCTTTTGGGTAGAACATTCTGTATATATCTGTTAAGTTCATCTGGCCTAAGTCATTCAATGCCTGTTTCCTTATTTATTTTATCTCTGGATGATCTGTCTGTTGGCGTAAGTGGGGTTTTTAGATCTCCTAATATGATTGTATTGTGGTCTATTTCCCCCTTAAGGTCTGTTGGTATTTGTTTTATATATTTAGGTACTCCTATGTTGGATATGTATATATTTACAATTGTTATATCCTCTGTTGTACTGATCCCTTTATCATTATGTAATATCTTTCTTTGTCTGTTGTTACTTTGTTTTGGAGTCAATTTTGTATGATATAAATACTACTATCCTGTTTTTCTCTCCCTTTTACTTGCATGAAATATCTTTTTCCATCCCTTCGCTTTCAGTCTGTTTAAATTGGTTTAGGCACTATGCAAAGCAGTGTGGAGGTTTCTCAAAAAACTAAAAATATAAATACCATATGACCCAGAAATTCCACTTCTGGGAATTTACCCAAAGAAAACAAAATCATCAGTTCAAAAAGATATATGCACCCCTATGTTTATCGCTGCACTATTTTCAATAGCTGAGATATGGAAACCATGTATTATTGAAAACTCTTGTGCTACTATATATGGTACCTGAGATGAATTTGAAGAAGACATATTATGGTCCATTAGGTAACTTAATTTTGGTGCTTTTCCTCCTGTGGAATCTCTCTCAAATGGCCAGGGATTATGGGAAGTTTCTGTTTCTGCTTTGAAGAGTTAGCTTTTCATTTGTAAATTTTCAGTGTAGTTGATGCAATAGCAAAATCTTTGAATTTCTCTAAAATCCATTAAGAAAGTTTTCCACTCACAAAAGATGGAAATCATCTCAGAATTGAGAAAAACAGATTGTCAAATGAAACATAATGGTAAGTGGTAGAATTTGTTTAAATATAGCTATCTACTCTTCAATAATTGTTGCTGAAAATGCACCATCTGTTTTAAAAGAATAATCATTCGTGGCATATCATGTTAATACATTCAAGAGAAGGATTTAATTTATTTTTGAAAATTCCATTTACTAGAGTCATTAATTAAGTATATTTGACCACTGTGTTAAGGCAATATTAAAAAATTTCCAGTGAGCTATATGGTATATCTTTTAGCTGGTTGGTTCTGTAAGATCTGTGGAGTCACTACCTCAGTTCTCTCAGAATTGCTTGGAGCAGAGAATTAAGAGATGTCTTATAAGCAAAGATATATGATAGGAAATGTAGTGTTGGTCAAACTGATATCTTAATGTTTAAAATATTTTTGGAGAAGTCAGCTTTCTTAAATACTCATTGTCCAGGTTGGGTAAATATCTTCCAAGCAGGCTATGTGTATCCATGATGTTCTTTACTAGAAGGTATAAAATGGTTTCTGTTTTATAAGCATGTAATCAAGAACAAAAAAATAGGTAATATGAAATTGCTTTATGCTCTAAAAAGTGATATTAATCTAACATATTTTTAATTCAATGGAGAGATTGTCAAACTTTTAAATAATCCACCACTAATTTATTGATACCTGATTTCACTGACACCTATTAATTTTGCTTCTCTATTGCATGTTACCATTTTATAATTTTTAGTACATCTTGCATTATATGTAATACATTAATTTTTTCACAATGTGTGAAACAAAATATATTCTAGGCAGTAATAGTAGATAAAATGCTAAATATTTTGGTTTCTTATTTTAAGGCTCACCTAAAGCATCTTTTGAAACTTTTTTTGATTCCTTCTCAATTAAGTGTGATTGATTTTCATTCTGTAATAAGGAAGTTATTCATTTCATCTTGAATTTCTTAGGCATGCATTTTTATTAATTCCTCTTTAACTACTCCCTTCCCTTTAGAAAACAAGCACCCATGAGGGAAGTGACTGCTATTCTTCTACATAATTTTTCTTGAATCCAGCATGTCTTACATATAGCAGACTCTCAATCAATATTGGTTTAAACTATATCGAGTACTATATACTTTTACCCATTTTGAGATTAATTGGCTGTTGTGTATTAAGGCAGGAATTTAATACACAACTCATTTTTCAAAGACAAATCAGCCAGATGGTTTTTTTCCCCCATTTAAGTGGTTGACACTTTTATATTTATTCCATGTGGCATGTGCTCTTTCTGTCACATCTCTCACTTTAATGAGTCGATAATGTCACCAAATGGTTTTGGCTATATCAGAACAGGTATGTGTGGGAAGTAACTAGAATTCCCTTATGAATACCTCTAAATGCCAGATGAGTTTCTAATGTAGTCATTAGGAGAAAAGGAGAGCATCTGAGTTAATGAAAAAAAGCAAAGACACACACTCTGTGGTAGACCTACAATAGCATGTATCTAGGACAAAGCAGTACTCCTCTTTAGAAACACAGGAGACACAGTAGTCTAGTTTGAGATGCACACACACACACACAAACACACATATATGTAATTTTATCTTGCCCTAATTCTTTTCTCCATTAAAAAAAAGTGTCTAACTTGCTCTAGTCTATTTACCTACATTTGAAGAGTTGGCTTTAATATTTTTATTAAAGAATTTCAAAAATGCAAATATATTAAGCTAACTATAGCATTAACTCAAAGTCTGGCATTAACTCAAAGCACGATGGTCTTTGCTTACTAAAATATAGCAAGCTTGGAGGGACTAACTTCCTATTCTAATCTTAGTTTTTCAGTTAGTACCTGTGTGACCTCAACATAACATTTAACTTGTGTCTCAGTTTCCACATCTGTAAAGTCAGAGATTTGAATGTCATATGCTTTAGTGAGTCTTCATTCTGAATGTGCTTGTGTGTGATTGTGTATTTGTAAGGCAGCCTTCATTTAATCCTTTCCTATACCATGTATTAGCTTTTACCTTGCACAAATTATTTAATATGCCCAAGACTGAGTCTCATCATTTCCAAAAGAAGTAAAATAGGCATGTGTCAAGAGGATTAAGTAAAACCATGGATGCAAAGTGCTTATGATACATAAAATCTCTCGTTTTAACTATTATTATTATGAGTTTTTAAGCCATCAAAAGACCTTAAATATTTCTGTTTTTTAATATTAGTATAAATTTCTCAATTTGCAATAAAGAATGTGAACTATTCTAGTTCAGTTTTCTTAATCATGCTCCAAGTTTGGACATAAATATGAAAGGAAGAAAAATGTAGTAATATTTTTTATTGCATATCCTTTATTGCATGGAGAAATAATTTCCAAAGATAGGGAGTGTCAAGAGCTAAACTAATTAATCAGTGAAAAATATAGTCTGACTCTCTTTATTGAATAAGTCAATAGAAAATGCTTATTACCATAGGGATTTTATAGTAGTTCAAATCTTAATCTTAAATATATTATAATCCAGTTATCAGGGCATGAAGTAAATAACCAAAGCAGTGAAATTCAAAATAGTTGGTGATCAGTGGAGTTATTAATAATTACTGGACTTTCGACAAGTAAATAATAGCATGTACTCTTGTGATTAGAAAAATCCTGAAATAGGAGACAGGCATTCAACTGCACATTGACAAAGGGACAGAATGCAACAAACAGAATAATGCACAAGCAGTGGGAGAATAGCGTGAGTATTAGGACAAAAGTGGGAAAGACCATGATGTATTTTGGGGACAGTGGAAAGATCAGTCTGGAGATTTTAAGGAAATAAAGCTAAAATGATGAAATTGAGACCCTTAAATACAAGTTTAAGATCTAAGATTTTTCCTGCCAAAAAGGAAATAGGAAGGGGGGAAGATTTTTTAATTCTAATACAGAACTTCAAGGAATTTGCTGGAGTGTACCTAGCCTTTTTGAGAGATAATGAGAATGTCAGTGTGACTAGAGTGCATGAATGAGGTGAGAGTCACAGGAAACAAAGATGAAGTCAGAGAAGTAACGGGGAGGAGGGTATCCAGATCACGAAGGGTCTTTTTTGATCATATTAAGGATTTGACTTTAACACTGTGTGAAATGGGGAACGGATGGCTTTGAGAAAATAAATGATTTTATCTGATATATTTATAATGGATTCTTCCAGCTTTTATAATATAAATGGACATTACATTAGAGCAAGGGTAGAAGCAGTGGGGCTGATTAGGAACTTCTCTTTATGATCCAGGCAACAGATGATGGTTGCTTGGAATGAAATAATTTCAATGGGAATGGTGAGAAATTGTGGGTTCTAGATAAATTTTGGAGGTAGAGCAACAGAATTTTCTAAGTGGATGGGAGTTATGAGAGAAATAGAGGAGTCAAGGATGACTCAAAAATTATTGGCCTGAATAAGTAAAAGGATGGAATTGACATGTGCAAAGGGGAAATCTGTGAGTGAAGAAAGTTGGAAGTGGATGGGATATACAATTTTTTAGTTAGGGACCTGTACGTTTTGAGATATTGATGAGATACTCAAGTGGAGATAACAAATTGGTGTTTGGATATGTTCTACTGAGTTCAGGAAAGAAGTTTATTCTGAAGATGTAAATCTGGGAACCAACGGCATAAATGAATTTGAAAACCATTAGACCAGAAGAGATGAACAGAAGATAGGTATGTTTAGAAAGGAGAGCAGGATTGTGAACAGACACGTAGAGTCATCCAATGTCAAGGGCTTAAATTTAATAGGAGGAATCAGGAAAGGAAACTTTCAGTTGCAGCCAGGGAGGTAAGAGGAAAATCAAGGAATTGTAGTGTCTTGGAAACCAAGGGAAAGTGATGGTAGCAATGGGGAACATTGAGAGCAGAGCTGAATGTGTTGGGAGCATGTGAGATTGAATGTGAATTTCAGGTTCACTGGAGAAAGAAGACAATTAGAAGGGGTCATTTCCTCAATGAACTGGGGTAGAGATGATGAATTTGTTTTTAATAAGCTAAGGCAATCTTATTGGTGGGGCACATATCTTGTTCTAGTGGAGAGTTTCCATATTTTCCAATCATTCTCATCATTGTTTTTACATGTTATTATAATCATTTACATGAGTTTCTGCCACTGTACTAGGTGCTCTTCGATAGTAAGGGTTGTGTCTTATATATCATATGGCTACAACCTTACATTATGTGTAGCAGAGGCTAGGTATATTTTTGCTGAAAAGAGTAAGTGATTGAATAAAAGGGCAATAGTTGGATGAGTGAGTAGGTGAATGAAGAAATGAAGCCTTAAAATGGAAAATTGGAGCTTCAAAAATGAGCAAGTTATATATGGATTTAGAGATCTAATATAATAGTTATATCAGCCTCCATATGTTTCCTTGATGTGGTTTTGGGTGCTAATATTCTCCATGCTCAAAATTAGAGTTTTCATTTAGGTGATCTATGCTCAAATATGGAAAATAAGTACAATCCAACTGCAATGTCAGAAAACCCTGAGACTTTCATCAAGTCACAGATATAAATATACAGTGTAAATATCTACTGGTCACATACCATAATATCTGTAATAATCTAGGAAGACCATCTAGAGCAGCACTATCCAGTAGAACTATGACACAGGCATAGTTGCTAGCCACATACATGATTTTAAATTTTCTAGTATATGTATTTAAAAAAGAAAAATGAAGTTAATCCTCATATATTTATTAACCCAATGTATCTAAAATATTATTTCAACATGAAATTTATATAAAATATTTTGCATTCTTTTATTCATCCTCGGTCTTTAAAATCTAGTGTATATTTTATACTTACATCACACATCTCAGTTTGACCTAGCTATATTTCAAAAGCTCAATAACCACATGTGGGTAGTGGCTACCATTATGGGCAGCACAAATCTAGAAAATTCAAGGGATAATAAAGTAAGGCAAACCTTGAAGTAAACAAGTCTTCATCTCTCTCATTGCTGCTTCAAAATTGTATTATGTCTTATTACACCATGCAGTGAAATTTGGGGAAGGGCACTTCTTGAGACCTATTTTAATTGTCTCTAATCAAAATTAAACCTAAGTCTTGGTTATTTAAATGATAGAATAACTTGACCTTGTGTGTGTGCATGTATGTGTGTATATAAACCATGTTTTTGAGCATGGGAATTATTTTAAATTATTTCCCAAATTAAAACTTATTATTGTAGTACTATATTCACTCTTTTCTAAATATTTGGAATCATTCCAAAGTACTAGCCAAGATATTGTTCAATAGTCCAGCACAACTAGTATCATTCTGAGGCTTGCATGCTATACAAAACATCCTCAGTTAAGGATTGTAAAACAAAATCATGTCACTTTTAACTCGTTATCTCCTCTCTGGAAAAATACAAAACAAAACAAAATTTAAAACTTAAAAAAAGGCTGAAACTACGTAAATTAAAATTGCTTTGAAAGGCTCATATTATTGTGTACATTGTTATATTGCATTAAAAATTCATGCTTTTTTGTCCTCAAGTTAAAAATGTAGATGCCTTAAAACTGCAAGATAGTTTACAATTCCAGAATCAATATATGCATTAAGCCTCATTCATTGAAGAGTAACTGATATAGTACATAACTGTGTTCATTGTATACATGCCTCACCTCCCTTGAAGAATTAGAATTATGGAATCAGTTAATCAGGGACAGTGTCAGTGATATATCTCATATATTGAAATAATTGCTATTTATTAGAAGAATAGTATCAAAAGCACCTAACTCGACAAATTCAGTTAGTCACTTAATTTATGCGTTATCACAAAGTAGTATGCCAAAAAATAAGACAAGCATAATTTTTGGATAATGTCACTGTGATTGCTTCTCATGAAATATAATTTAACTTTTCTTTCTTTATTAAAGTTGAAATGTCTAGATGAATGAAATTGTTTCCTTTTCAAGGCAAAAGCTCATATCTGTTTTATGACTATTTATACAAGTACATTAATACTCACCAATGTGTCAGCAAAATATAATTTGGAAATGATAAATATGTGAATATATGTGTACATATCTGTGTGTATGTATATATACATATCATTTCTAACAACAGGATGTCATCTTTAGGAGCACTGAAGGTAATATGTTATCCATTTATCCACAAAGAAAAAAAATGGATTTTTATTATATTTTGCTTGGGCAGAGCACATCAGAAATAAAACTTAAGTTTTGAACAATGTATCTTGACATGTAAGTTCTTATATTCACAAATTCATGTATACTGTACTTATCATTTCTAGAATAAACACCACTAATTTAAATTTTGCTATTTTTTAAGTATTTTTTATTGAAGTATAGTTGATATACAATATTGGTTTCAAGTATACAACTTGAACAGTGATTCAGCAATGACATACATTATTAAATCCATACCTCAACTAGTGCAGTCAACATAGAAAGATACTAACAACCATTAACTATATTCTCCATGCTGTACTAACATTCCAGTGACTAACTTATATTAAGATTGAGATTTTTGTGCCTCTTTATTCCCCCTCACCCACCCCAATCTTTCCCGCATGTAATCACCAGTCACTTCTCAGTGTTTCTGAGTCTACTGCTATTTTGTTCATTTTGTTTTGTTTTTGATTCCATATGTAAGTGAAATAATATGGTATTTGTCTTTTGCCACCTGGCTTTTTTCACTTAGCATAATACCCTCTAGGTCCATCCATGTTGTTGCAAATGACAGAGTTTCTTTCTTTTTCATGGCTGAATAATATTCCATTGTATATATGACCCCTATCTTCTGTATCTGTTCACCTATTAATGGACACTTCGGTTGCTTTCATATCTTGGCTATTGTAAATAATGTGGCAATAAACATAGGGGTGCATGTATCTTTTCAAATGAGAGATTTTGCTTTCTTTGGGTAAATCCCTAGAAGAGGTGTTACTGGGTCGTATGATATTTCTATTTTTAGTTTCTTCATAAATATCTGTATATGACAGTATGTATATTACTGTCTTGAGTATAATACACTAGATACTTAAACATTTGCCAAAGTTCTGCTGGATGGCAAATGCTTTTCCATATTACCAAAAATGAAGAACTATGAAATTGTTTTTTCTGTTGAGCATTAGTAGCATCCTGTTGGAAAATAACATGAAAATCATGTTAGTAGTAATTCAAATGTGTCCTTTTGAATTGTGTGACCATGGGTACGTTATTTGACACTTAATAAATCTTAGTTCTCTCAGTTGAAAAGTGAGGTCTAGGGAGTAAAAATGTTCAAATATGCCTTATACTATTAGTATTTCCTGTAAACATAATATATATTATTCCACTTATTCTATTATGTATCTGATTAAAGATATACTTTATTTTATATTTATGTAAACAAGGTTCTATCTTTTTAAACCATTTTAAATTGTACATGCTGTTACTTTTATAATGCTATAAATAATTTGTTATAAAATTAATCCTGGAATACAGGTCTAGAATAAAACTTTTTTCCTAAAATACAAAATTTGTCATCATGTTCATTCGTCCTTGTTGCTCCATCAAATATATTCCTTTTCTTGTTTTTGGAATATTAATTTGATTAAATTATATGATTTTAAGTTTAAAAGGAAACAAGTTAAGAAAAAATATTAAAAACTCTTATAGCCCTAAAAATAAATTGAATATGCAGTCTTGTAGTTTGCAGCTGTCCATATTTCCCTTTATATATTTTTTAAATCAAAGAAAAATAGTGAATGTTCATGAACAAAACATTCTTTTTATTTTCCATTTCATTAAATTTTAACCAATATCATTAAACTTCCTAGTCTCAATTTATTCAGTCATATTCATTTTCCCTATGATCCTTTGAATGGAACTTACTTATTTTCCTTATGGGTGTGATATTTACAGATGCCATGTGAAGTAGATATTTTGTTTTGATGAATTTATCTGCTGAGGATAAATTATTAGATGAGAAGTTTCCTCTGTATGGACATTCCCCATGATGTTGCGGAATTTAATTCAGAGTGCAGAATAATTTTTTGTATTTTCTGAAGAAATGTTTTTAATTATTTACATGGCAACTTGTTAGGAAGTAAAGTTTGGTAAAATGTAGTTTATGTAATATTATCGCATAAACAAGAAAATATATTTACTTCCATGTAATGTTATGAAATATATTTATTTATATATATATCCAAGAAAGGACCTGGGTTACTGACATTTTATAAAGGAATACTGAATATGGGGTGATGGGAAGGCTGTAAAGATAAATGGGAACTTTTGCAATTTTATTGGTCATCTGGTCTACTTTGCCTAACATAATGCATCCAGTGGTATGCTGGAGCCAGCTTGTAGAAGCTCAGGGGAGCTGGTTGTGTACAACTCTTCCCAATTTCATGTTCAAGGATGCCAGTTAATAGCTCATAATACTCCATGGAGGGAGTATGCTACAAATCAGAACCTTTCTTATTTTTTTTACAGCTCATTGTTAAACATTTCCCAGTATGTGACTGGATATACCCAGTATTTCCCAGGTTTAATATTTTATTGCTTTTCTGCATTCATGACACTTTATGCTCAAGACTGTCCCAGAATTTAAGGAGATCAAGTAAATAATAAGCAATTAACACCCACCTTGCTTCATGTGATTATGGTGGCTTGGGAAGAAGGGACACTGATGAAAGGAATGAAGGTTAATGCTCAGGCTTAGGGAATAGGCTGAAGTGGTTGGAGTTAGGAAGTCCCACTGGACTCAGTGGAAGTCATGGATTGGAGACTAGTTTGCCAGATCCTGATTCTAGTGTTCAATAAAAACTTGCAGAGATGGAGGAGGGATAGATGGTTTGATTGAGTCATTAGTCTTATTACATATTTCACCAAATTATAAGGTTATGTTGGAAAAATAATTCCTGCCTGCATAAGACTTGGCTCATTAATTGAGGTAGAGAAGGGATTGCAGGTGTGATACCTAAGATCCTGCTATGGGCACCATGAAAGAAAAATTAGGGCAAGTAGACATGGCCAGATCAGTTCCATATTTGTAATGCTAATTGATCTCACACATTCTTCCCTTATACATATCTCAACTTCTTACTGATGTAACAAAGTAGACATCAGATACGTTAAAAGCAGAAGAGAGGCGACGTAGAAAATAGCAGACACGACGGTTCAACAACGTGGTTCTGAATGGGTGGAAATGTCTAGTGGTGTTTTAGTCATTGCTCTCTAGGTCTGACCATATGAATTTTGGATTATAACCTATGAATTCAGGAATAAATATATGTTCTGCTTAGGATATTTGAAGGGAGAGGATAATTTTATTTTGAGGGATGGGAAAAAGAGTTTTGATGATCTGCATGGGGGCTGGAGCTTGACCCTGTGGAAATAAGTGTAGTGTGGGTTACAGGGTATGGGCAGACCACAAGCCAAAGCTTGTTTCAGGTTCCAGTGGTTCTAATATTTTTAGAGATCACAAATATCAACATTCAATAAGTTATAAACTCCTTTTGAGAAAGGTCATGCACATTTGCACACAATTTCAGGGCACGTGTGGGTCGTCCACAGAATTCATCATATTAAGAATGTATGCTCTAAGCCTCAAAAGTTCCATTCTTGTTTGTCCAGTACACTTTTTAAGAAAGAATATCAGACCTCTATTTAAGATTGATCAGTTTATTCTTGTTCAGCATAGCTTTTATATGAAATTATTTCATAGACTTTCTAAAAGAAGTAGCAACATAAGTTGAAAGGGGCAGAGGAACAATTAACCCCAGTATCCTTACTGTTATGATACTAAACACATTGTTACTTGTCTTCTATTAAAGTCATACTTAATTGGGTGATCGAGGTCTCAAGACTGGACATTATTTCATCTGAATTAAACAATGTCCAAAGTTGTAAGTGGTTCTGCTAATGCTAAGAGCCTTTAATTTCTACTACTTTGCCCACCTGTGTTCCTGCTCTTACGTTCTGGATGCTCCTACACCCCGTGGGGATGGTTACTCCATTCGTCTGATCTATTTTCAGTCACTTTCTCACCAGAGATATCTTCTCTCAGGCTATAGGTATAGTCAATTCCTTTCAGTGATAAATATAATAATAATAAATGCATTTCCTACAACTTT
This sequence comes from Manis javanica, assembly GCF_040802235.1. Lineage (NCBI taxonomy): Eukaryota > Metazoa > Chordata > Mammalia > Pholidota > Manidae > Manis > Manis javanica. The sequence goes on along the minus strand of NC_133174.1, from coordinate 19,967,841 downwards.
AACAATTACTTAACTCTGTCAACTCTTCACAACCAAATATTGGGATTTGAAAACCCGATAAACATCACTCATGGTTTCTCTTTCTCAATTTATAACAAAGTGAGAAATAAGCACAGAATATAGTTAAATAGAAATCTAGCTATATTTCTCCTGTTTATAAAAGGTCAATGGTTTATTATTGTTTTGACGTTTCTTATAAGACCATAAAAAATGTTGTCCCTGTTTACCTAGCCTATTTCATCTCTTACTATCCAGCATTACAGCTTACACACCTAGCCAGAATGTGCAGAATTTAGAGGACTTCTCTCTGTTCCTTAGTTGAATGATGCTCTCTCTTCTCTAGGCCAAGCTTTGGGGGGTTTTGTTTGTTTATTTTTAATACAATGCTGCTGCTTCCTGGAACATTTCCTGGCACATCCACATTTGCTTATGGAATTGTCTGGTCTCACACGGATTCCTAGGCTTCTTTGTGCAAGTTCCTCTTTGACAGGCCAGTGAAGCCAATGGATCCCTTCTCAGAATAATGATTTTGCATGCATAAGGTAAAAGACATAGGATTATAAAAGAAGCTGATCATATTGCAATATAATTATCAAAATATCAAAAGTATGTTATATAATTATGTCTTTCATTAAATTATCAAATAAGATCTAGAGGCAGAGTTAATAACTATCATAATTTTAATTTACTTAAAATGATATATGGAAATACATTTAACTTTTAATATTAGTATACCACCGACACTGCTAATACTGCTGTGATGTGTGTCTACGTTCCTACTTTAAGGAAATGCTAATTTTATCAGCTTTATTGAAGTGGACCTGATATATTAAAAAACTGCACATATTTAATGTGTACAGTTTGATGAGATTGACTATACCTATATACCCAAGAAACCATCATCATAATCAAGGTAGTAGATATAACCACTACCTTGAAAAGTGAAAGAAATGCCAATTTTAACTGGAAGTTGTACTTTTTCTACACCCAAGTTAACTGACTCTTTGAATCCTATCCTAGGATATTCGCTGACACAGGCTAGAATTTTGTATCCCATTTGGGTCTTCTCTGACCTCCCATTTTGGATTTAGTGCACATTCTTTGTTATCCCAACAGTCACCAATTTTTAAATAGCAGCGATGAGTCTATGGTAATTACCAATTTAATTTGACTCTTCTAGAAGTTTAAGAGAGAAAGGGCCATTTATATCTTTTACAAGAAGGTTGTGTGGCTCCTAGCACACATGACACAATTTGTGAATAAGCAAATGAATAAATACATAGAAATTAGTGGCTCACTGTTAATTCCTACTCATAGTAAAAGGAAGAAAAAAGTACAAATATATTTTCTTCTTCTGGTAATTGTCTTTTTCTTTTCCTTATTTTCTGCATTAGTGGGATCATTAGGGATTAATATTGGTGGATTACTTTAGAATGATAGTAATAGTATAAATACTTTATTAAGGAAAACTCAGTCTGAACCTCATAATATTCTATAGCCAAAAATGCAGAGAGGAAAAGTCATTTCTGCATAGAAAATTGCATAATTTATATACAGTTGTAGCTCTAAAATTGTCTATCCATCATCTTTTCAGTAAAATGTAGAGACAGATTTTACTCTAGTATTTGGACCTGCTCTATGTTTTCTATCATTAAATATGTCTGTGATACTTTGGCTTATGTGACCAATATCTGTCAAATCAATCCCTTGAAATATCGCAATGGAGGACTTTATAATTAGCTAGCAAAGGTGGCAACATACATCTCTGTCACACAATGTTATTTTATTATTTATTTTTCTCAGTGAATTGAAGTATAATTGACAAATATATATATTTACAGTATACAAAGTGATGTTTTGGTATATGTATCCATTGCAAAATGATTATCACAATGCAGCTAATTTCTGTCACCTCACATGGGTTATAATTTTTTTTGTGTGTGGCAAGAACACTTAAGATCTACTCTCTTAGAACATTTCACATATGCAACGCAGTATTTTAACTGTAGTTGCCATGCTGTACATTAGATCACCAGAGCTTATTCAACCTGCATAGTTGAAACTTTATACCCTTTGACTGACATCCCTTCATTTCTCCCACCCCTCAGCCCCTTGGCAATCAGCATTCTACTCTCTGCTTCTGTGAGTTTGAGTTACTTAGATTTCACATATGACTGAGACCATGCAGTATTTGTTTTTCTGTGTCAATTTATTTCAGTTAGAATAATGTCCTCCAGGCTTATCCGTGTTGTTGCAAATGGTAGGACATCTTTCTAAGGCTGAATAATACATACACATACACACACACACACCACACACATTTTCCTTATCCATTAATCTGTCAATGGATACTTAGGTTGTTTCCATATTTTGGCTGCTGTGAATAATACTGCAGTGAACCTAGGAGTGCAGATATCACGGCAGATGGTGATTTTATTTCCTTTGGATGTGTACCTAGAAGTGTGATTGCTGGATCATATGGTAACTGTATTTTTAATTTCTGAGGAACCTCCATATTTCTATAATGGCTGTACCTATTTACGTTCCTACCAACAGTGCACAGGGGTTCCCTTTTTTCTACAATCTTGCAAACACTTGTTATCATTTGTCTTTTTCCTAATAGCTAGCTAGCCTAACAGGTGTGAGGTGATACCTGATTGTGGTTTTGATTTGCATTTCCCTGATGAATAGTGATGTCAAGCACCATTTCATATTTTTGGTCATTTGCATGTCTTTAATTTAAAAATGTAAGTTGTTAGTATTATTTGTATATCTTTCTGTCATTACTCTGTTTATTATATTGTTATAATGAGATACCAGGTGGTACTTAAAGCCTTTTGTGGGTTTTTTTTTAGTTTCTCCTCCTACATTTCATGTTTTGGTAAATGTTTGATTTTTTTCATAAATTAAGATGTGTAAAAGATATTTTTCTGGTGGATTAGGCATTTTATCACTATAAAGGAGCACATCAGTTTTTAAAAACATTACACCTTTAATTAAATCTTCCATTATATTAACATAACAACTCCTTTATTTTCAGAATATAGCTGGTAGGTCCCTTATAATCATTTTACATTTTTTCATTTAGTTTAACTTTCTTTTAGATGAATCTTTTTCATATAACACACTGTTGGGCTATGAGTTTTGATATTATTTAAGAATCCCTTACTTTTAATAGGTTAACTTTTGCTATTTATATTTTCTGATGTATTCAGAAGAATTAATTTTACTTCTTTCCTCTTACTTCATATTATCTTGTTTCTAATATTTTCCCTTTTGTTTTTGCTAAACATATTTTTATATGATTCTGTTTTTCTATTCATAATTCAGAAGGTTGGCAATTGATTTCTATCCTTTTGTGGTTTTATTCTATAAATAAAAATGTGTAATCTAAATTACTGAAAGGTATTAGCAAGGGTGGTAATGGTGAATCAAATGTATTTGTAACATTTTTAAAGTGACAAAGTAGGCTGGTTCTAAATAACCTAATAATCTCAATGGTTGCTTAGGAGCCTGTTATTGATGGCTTTTAGCACTCCTGTTTATTTATATTTTTAAAGAAATGCAGTATCACAAGTGCTCTTAAAAGCACAGAGGAGTTTAAACTATGAAGGAAATATATTGATGACTCTGAAATAAAAGTATAGTTGTATATACCATAACGATGCATCTTAAAAATCAATGATATTGTAATGAACTTTGATAAATAATTACTATAACATTTATTGGCTTCTCCACCATGAAAGGTGAGACTATTAGGAGACTACTTTCCATCTCTACTTCCTGATTATTATTTTTACATTATATCTGGTGTTATGAGCTCTACAATATATACCTTTAAACTAATAAAAATCTAGTTCTTGACTTGTCAACTTAAGATTTTATGTCTTACTTCCCTCTGTGAAAAATTGTGAAATTATTTTACTTATACTTTCTTCATGTCCCATATCATAAACTTAGTTTTTTTACTAGATGGAACCATATGAAATCACTGATTTTCCAAGGTCAAAACAATCAACTATTGACAATTTCATATCATCTAACTTTATATGTTATCATTTTTATATTCTTAAGTTTTTAAAATTTTAACTTACATAACCATATTTCACATACTATTTATATACATGTAGTAATTACTCATCTGTAAAATTTATATATATTTTCCAAATCATCTCATCCTGCCTCTGGGTATCTAGGGCAAGTATTTTTGTCTTTCAGTAGAAAGTGAACCAGCAGTTTCTCACATAAAACACAAACATAAGTTTCTCCAGAACTTAGTCTTATGACCACAACTACATGTGAGGAAGGCTCAAAAGTATGCTCAAGCTGGGTGGGAATGTGCCCAACTTAAACTAAGATATTCCATTTTTAAAATAAAGATGGTAAGAAGAGATATTTGAGGACAATTATCAGTCTCTGACACATATGCTATCTAATTCTTGACATTGATAGACTTACAAAATTTATATCATTGTGTAAACATTTTATATTGATTGCTAAAAATAAAAATGAGTATTATACAGTAAACATATACATAGTAAACATCTACATATATACCTATAGTATAGCATATAGTATATATAGTATATAATATATAACATACTGTATATAGTATATAATATATACAGTATATGTAATATATATAATACTATATACTATAATTTTTAGGTGACTGGAGAAAATTGAAAAAAACAAATATAACAATAATAAAACTAAATAGATCATGTTAGAATAGAAGAAAATAAGGTGGAAAGAAAGGTGTAACACGCAAACCACAAATAGAAAACAAAAACTATGACAAATGGGTTAAAAATCAGTTTAGAAATGTACTATTCTTAAAGAGATAAAAAAATACTTATAATGACAATATATAAGGATAAAAGTAAGAGATGATCCAGATTTTTTAAATAACAATATATTAAGATTATTAGTGATAATGTTACGGAAAATACTGGAAAGCCTGGACTGGATCACTGACAGAAGAACCAAGCGGCACTCGGAGGTCTTGGAGTGTTGAGGCTTTATTTCACACCAGTGAGCTCAGAGGGGAGTCATCTCCCAAAAGTCGGAGCCCCGAACAAAGGCAAAGGGAGCAATATGTATCTTTCTGCTTCTGTATCTGCCCTATGTGCACAGCAAGTGAGCAGGCAAGGGGAAGTGAGTTTAGGGAGTAAATGCCTGGCAGAGCGGGGAGTGAAGGGGAGGGGGAAGTTAAGGGAGTTTTCTGTGGTCTTTGCTAAGAAGAGCAGCAGAAGGGAGCCACCTGGACTAGACTGCTGTCCTGGCACATTTTTCCCTATCAATAAAATCAGTCAAAGTGGAATTTCAGTTCAAAAATCATTCAGAGAAATGACTGGGTTATTTTGTGTTGTCAAGTAATATGGCCCATCAAGAATATATATAATGACTCAGTATAATTAATCATTGAACAAGGTAATATCAAAATATAAATTAAAATATTTTCCAAAGTAAAATTTGAAAATTTCTTAAAATACTAAAAATGGATGAATCCACAATCATAGAAGGAATATTTAATGTTTTCCTTCCCAGAAATTGACAGCTCAAATAGACAAAAATAGAAAACTTAGATGAGAAAATTACCAAGTTTACTGAAATAGATGTGCAGGAAATTTTTATCCAAGGAACAAAAAATATATATTCTTGTCCAGTTGTTTTAGAACCCTTAAAAACTATGTCATAGCCTCAAAGAAAATTAAAATTTACTGAAAATACAAAAAATTCATATAGGCCACATTCTCTAAATTCTATATAAGGAAACAAGAATTAAAGATAAATTGGAAACCATGGTTATCCATTTGATTTTGAAGACAAAAGTTATAGTTAGAATCATATAAAGTAGAAATATTATAATAAATATAGTTAAAGCATTATGTACAAAAGCCTATGTGAGGGGAATCAGGTTCATGGCAAGATAGGCAGCCACATTTCCATCACATTGATCACTTATCTAAACAAAGATCTCAGAAAGAAGTATAAAATATAAAATAATTAATAACATTAGAAGAAACTTTTCAAAACTTGTGGTTAAGCACCATAGAATTATATGGAGAACTTACCAATTCATTCTAGTTGTCACATTAGCTCCAAGAGCAAAATTGGGTAGGTGATATCATAGAAATAAAATTATCAATTTCACCTGAGAATATGAATATGAATCCATGATATATATATACCCAAAATAAAATAATGATAAATGTAACAGATTCTTAAAAAGAATAGTTATTCATGACCTAGTCGATGTTATCCCAAGTATTTAAGGAAGTTTCACAATTTAAAAACATATTAATGTAATTCTTCCGAGAAACATATCAAGGGCAAAAATAAACTATACAAATATTTCAAAAGTTGCTGGAAAAAACTGGCAATATTAACAACAATTCCCATTAAAATTCTTAGCTACCAATAGATTCCTGTTCATCTCATGAAGTGTGTTTTACCAGGGATAGTGATTAAGCCTGGTACCTAAATGTGAGTTAATGAAGCAATAGTCTTAATATAAGCAGGAATACATACCTAAACATGTGTGAAATTGCTCAAATCATTCAACTTTTTTTTTCTGGATTACAAAAAATATTTAAAATGAACAAAGAAATATGGATATTAGAAACAGATAAGACTATTTTCATTTGCAGAAGGTAAATTGACTTGATAGCTTAACTTTGATGTCGTAAAAACCAAATAGTTCAGTCATCTTGATGCCAGATAAACACACACAGACATAATCAGTCACATTCTATATATGGCTAGTAAATGATGAGAAAATGTAAACATAAAAAGATATGATTTACAAGAGTGACCCACTGAAATGTTGCCCCTTCTCCGGTGCTCCCACTCTGGTCTGTTCAGCCTCAATCATGTATGTCTTCACTGGTCTCTCCCTCCACCCTTGATTCCTTGCATTCTTTTTTCAACACAGCACTCAGAAGTATCTTTTTTTTTTTTTTTTCAGTCAGTCAGAGGTCTTTTAAAGCTGGTTGGGTGTGTTTATAACCTCTGATAGCTATCTTCTCACTCAGCCTAAAAGCCAAAGACCTTATAAGATCCTATACATTTACAGCTTTATGTCTGTGACTTCATCTTCTGAAACTACCTGCTTAGCTTACTCTGCTCCAGCCACACTGGATTCCCTCATCTTCTTAGAACATTCCAAACATGCTTTCATCTCAGATGCCATTCCTCTTGTATGCTGTTCCTTTACCTAATGACAATTTTCTGGTTATCCATAGGGCTTACTCTCTCACCTCTTGCCTCCAGTTGTTTATTTGAAGACCATCCTCTCAGTAAAGACTTTCCAGATCCATCCTATTTTGACCTGTGTTGCCTACTCCAACTCCCTTATTTTCTTTGTTTTTTTTCTTTAATACTCATCACTGTTACATATTTTGTATTTTTCTAATTTATCCTGCTTATTTCTGTCTCCCCTATGACAATGATCTAAGACCATGCATTGAGAACTACACAGCTCCAGTAGAAACATTCATGTGATGGCAAAACTTTGTACATCCTAAAGTGTGTAATGTGCAACCTGCACAAATGTGTAAAGTAACCCTGCTCTTACAATAGTAATTCAAGGCCTATTATGGCATGGATTTCTGCTATTTTGTTTTGCTTTCTTTTCCCTGTCATATAGGGAGTGATGGTAAGAGTAGTGAGAGATGTGGTCAAAGAGGTAATGAGATGAGATTGTGGATGGGCTTCAGAAACCATTGTAAGAACTTGGAATTTACTGGGAGCAAGGTTGGGAAACCACTGGTGAATTATAATGAGATAGGTAACCTAATCCATATTTGCTTTAAAAGGATCACTCTGGTTGCTATATTGAGATCTGACTGTATATGGAGGAACATGTTGTAAAGGATGTCACTTAAGAGACTATTCTAATGAATCAGACCAGAGATGGTGGTTTGGAAAAAGGAAGGCAGCATATTGGAGGTGGAGAGTTCTTCTCAGGTCCTGGATATATATTTAAGGTAGAGCCATGAGGAACTGCTGATAGAATGGATGTAGAATAGAAGAGAAAAGGTGGAGTCAAGGATGACCTAAGATATTTTTGGCCTGAGCAACTGGAAGTATTCAATTGCTGTTTATGGAGATGAAGAAATACCCAGAGAGGCATATTTTTATGTGTGGGAGATGAGTAGTTTGGCTTTGGGTCTATCAGTTGTCATATTTCTATTAAACATTTAGATGTACTTGGATATATGGCATTGGACTTTAAGGGGAGGCTAACCAACCGAAGATATAAATTTATGATTGATCAGTCTATGGATGGTTTTTTTTATTATTATTAATTGTAGTGAAGAAAATGTATAACATAAAATACCTTAACTATTTTAAAGTGTACAGTTTAGTAATGTAATAGATAGTTCTTAAGTCATGATCACGGGTGAGATCAACAAGAAAGTAAGTATAGAGAGTACAGAGAAAGTGTCCTAAAATTAATCCCTGGGGTAATTCAAAGTGAAAATAATGAAGAAGAACCAACAAAGTGTGGAAGGAGAAGCCAGTGAGAGGGAAGAGGGAAACCTAGGAGTATGGGGTGAGTTCAGAGCCAAGAGAAAAACAGTTTCAGGGAGGAAGCGGTGATCAACTGTATCACATGGTGCTGAATATGCAAAACAGATGAGCACTTAGATTTGACCATTTGATTTAGTACTATAGAGCTCATTAGTGCCATTCATATTTTGTCCCCAGTTCTTCACCTCTGTTTCTATGCATGTCATTGCCTGTGGCTTTTCAGTTCTTCTTAGTAGAGAGTAAGTATATGCCTGTCCCTGACCTTGAATTAGCCATGTTACTTCATTTGGCTGATGGAACACAGAAGAGTGTTCTAGTATGCTAGGTCCTTAAGACATTTGCTTATTTCCATTTGTCTTGCCCTTATATATCACCATGAGAAGGACATGGTCTGCTTAGCCTGTTGATTCAAGGAGGATGAAGTATACATGAGGCAGATCCACACCCAACCTGCAGTTGACAGCCATCCAGCCTAGCAAATCTCTCTCTATCCTTTTGATGGATATGGTGACCGTGACAAGAGCTGTCATGTTGAAATGATGGATGGAGACCCTGACTGTAGCAAGTTCAAAGGAGAATAAGAAGAAAAGAATTGGGTATGGTATAGCAACACTTCTACACAATTCTCACAGTTTTCCCACAAATGGGGTGTAAGAAATTGAGAAGTATCTGGAGGGAGATATGGAATAAAAAATGATTTTCTTTTTGGAGTGACAGAAATGACAATAAGTTTGAATGCTGATGAGAATAATCAAGTAAAATGGGGGAAGAAAGTGATGCTGAGTTTCTTGTTCACAGAGTCGAAGAATGAACTTAGCAAACACTCAAGGTAGGAAAGCCAGGGAGAGGCTTTTATTTAGAGACAAACTGAGAAGACAAAGCTCCTGCCTCATGCCAGGAGGGGACAAGAGAGCCCATAGTTGTGTCTTGTCTAGGGGGTTTATAAGCAGTTGTGGATTTTCGGGAATGTGGTAAAGGGCTTAGGGGCATGGACTTGTTAAGTGGTCTTAGAATGTTCATCTTTGATGAGACATTAGGCCCCTTTTCTCATCAGTCCTCCAGGTAATTCTGCAAAATTAACATAAGAAATTTACAGCAGATTCCTTCCCAGAATAGGAGCTTCTTGATCTGGGAGCATATGAATCATCAGTCAAGACTGCCTGCCCTGCCCTCAAGGTGGGCTGAGTTATTGTCTGTCTGCTAAACAGTTGAAAAGGCAATCTAAGATGGAGTCTTTCTTGCTTTTACTATGTTGTTTATGGCTGGGCTTGCTTTCCATTATTAATTGCCCAGGTTGCAAATCACCTGATCAGGGCTGAAGGCAGGAAAACAGCATATAGACCTGGGCCTTTTAGCACACTAAACTGAATTTTACACATGATTATAAATGATTAGCATAATAACATGGGCTATGCTGAGTATCTGGGGAATATTAACTGATCTCACTGAAGAATGACTCTAGAGCTTAATGTTTATCACAAAGTGTTGTGAGGGGTTTCTTTGCATATAGTTACATTACTCTGACTGTAATTATCCTGCCTTGCTTCTTCTGGAAGCCCTCACCCTACTCTGTCTAAACCCACGGTCCCTGTCTCAAAAGGATGATGCAAGAAAGAAGGTAGAGAATCACTCCAGTTGTTCTGGAGGATGCTATGGACACAAGTGAAGATTTTGGCTTAGGAAAGTTTCAAAATCAGATTATCCTGACGTGGCAATCCACACATTTTCTATTAAAATATGCTTAAATGTGGCATAAGAGTGGGTAGATATGTAGTAAAGCCAATGTAGTGACATGGTAATTTAAAGTCCAGGGATCTTCCTATTCCTAGGGTGTGCCTTTAATGAGATGTGTGATCTCAGGCAGTTCCTCTAATTATTTGGATCACTTCGTTTCCTATTCCCATTAAAAAAATGAATAGAGAGATGAATTCTAAATTTCCTTATCTAGCTCTAAAATAGTATTATTCCAAGCCCCGACAATTATGCTTCAAATAAACCCCTGTGAGAGCTGTTACCATCATTATGTAAGTGCACAGCTTACTGGCATCCTTCTGTATAACAGATCTCAAAATGCCTCTTTCACAGTAACATCCTAAGCTCACCTAAAGTCAGATATTTTAGAATATCTGACATCTGCTTAGTCTCCCAAGGATGGCAGAATGGATTGACTAATAGTTATTTTAGGATGTAATTGCTACACTGTTAAAAAATAAACCCCTCTGCAACTAAATAATGTCACATTTCTTTGCCACTTATGTAACCAAAATGATTTATCCAAATAAAAGAGCATGATTTGGGGAAACATTTAAAAAGTCATTGCAAATGATTTTCATTACTAGCCTACTGTGCTGTAACAAGTGTGATTCTCCATAGTTTAGATGGTAGCTATGTAGAACAATGGCAGTTTTCTAATGTTACATGTTAAGAAATCTTAGTTTAATACAGCAATAGAGAAAGTTAGGATACAGAATATAGGAAAGGAAATACGGAAGTGCTGCAAAGGCCCTAAATACTGTGGGGCAAATAGAAGGTAGAGTGAGGAATAGAAGGAAGGAGATGGTACTTGATCAGTTCCTGCAAATAATAGAGGTAGTTGACAACCAAGAAGGGTAGTGTCAATGGAAATGAGGGCCTAAGAGGAAGAGATTGAGAAGACAAAAAGAAAACATGGAGGAAGTTTCTACAAGACTTAATTTTGTATATTCAAGCCCAGGGTGACTAACTTATGTAATTTTAAAGAGTAACCACTGAGCCCAGGGGTTGGAAGTGAGAATAAATAATTATTATAACTAAGAAAATGGATGTATAAATATAGATCTACAGTTAGATAAATTGATGGAGAAACTTGTTAGATGACATGAGTGGATATTTAAAGTTTATTGACAGTTTGTGTAACTTTAAAGCATATCAAGAAACTCAGTTTGTCATAGCTTACAGATTTCATTTCAGCATCTGTATAAATTTTAAATAGAGTGTTTTTACCACAGGCTTTTATCAGTTCTTAGATATAGGATAGTTCTAGACTTCACTGTATTTTAATCAGTTGGCTTCAATTACTAGATGGAGCAGATGTCAACTGGTAATTGCATCAACTGGTTGAACATGTCAGTGGCTTAATGACTATTGTATTATTTCTGGTACTGTAATAAAAAGCAATTTTAATTTACTTCCACTTTCAGGATAAATTTTAAAAACCTAACTTTCCTTGACTCAGCCCAAAATGGGAATGATCTACATTTATTTCTCTTATCTATGAATCATTACAATTTCAGCACCTAGAACAGTGTCTGACAAATCGTCAGTATTTTTAAAAAAAAGTATCTTCATTAAACTGAGTTGGGTAATAATAAATTTACAACCCGATTATTGTACTTTAAAATAAATATTTTAAATAGTTCTGTTTAAAAATCAGTTCTGTGCTACAGCAGCTATATATGAGTTATATAGACAGTTATAATAAACCTTTGGAATTTATAGACATCATTCATTAATGACTTTGAAATTATGTGTGCAGTAATAGAAATAAAAATGAAGCATAGAATGAAGATATCATTTCCTTGTAGCACCTTTATGAAAACTTTTATAAATAAAGAACATATTTAAGTTAAAGGCACACAGAATCCTATGAATAAAAATCAAAAAGTCACCTTTTCTGGTTCCAAGATGGATTACACATCAATTGATGTTTTTGTTTGTATGTTTCACTGTCAATGGGCCAGAGAATTTTGAAATTTCACAGGAAACTTACATCTGAAATTAAGCAATATGTTCTTGGGAATCTAGGCTGAACATCTTATCAGTTACTCTTCAACTATACTATACACTTTCCCTTTCAACTTGTAAACCATTAACTTGGAAGTACCATGATTAAATCATCAAAGGATGATTTTACCAGTTGGCCAAAGGAGCAAGAATCTTTGCTGTACCTGTGGTGGTGGTGATTCTATCGTTTATTTTTATTCCTTCCCTAAAAGGCAGAATATAAGTAGACACCAGGTCAGTGCATATGAGAAAACAAAGGGAGTCACTGCATTCTCATCAGTGCAGAGTCTTTCATATGGTGGTTTTTTTTGGTATAAAAATAAATACTTTCTGTGATAAAGGTTGTTATAGACTTGTTTTATTACCATGAGAAGTTCAGATATGGGCCATGACAGATAAAGTTACATCAGGTAAGCTGCTCTGTGTAATTACTTCTTACGATGGGATACTGTTTTCTCTCTTCAGCCAAAGAGTATTTTCCTTATGCGTTCCTCTTGTCCACAGTTAGAAAAAGTGAGAGACTGTGTAAGCCCTGGCCATGTTTGACAGGAAATGTTAGATTAGTGGGGTTTTTTATGCTAATAACACTTTACAATTTCTTTGTACATGTGCAGAGCTGATTTCAGCTATCAATTGCAAGCTATCCTTTGATAGTACCACTGTCCTATATGTAAATTATTTGCACAAATGTTAAAACTGTTTTTAAAACATGACAATTTCAGCTACTTCAGGGTGAAAAATACAAAATTACTTCAAGATCATATGTGATAACTGTTTAATCAGTAATTTTAGCAAGCAAGAAATAGTAAATTGGGAAATAAACTATGAAAGTAAAGGGAATATGTATGTATATGTATATAATCTATATACCTGATCTCACAATCCATAGAACAATTTCTTGGACATAAACATACATATTTTTATACACACATATACATACATACATACATACATACTACATAGGAAAAATGTCTTCCCCTTCTCAAATTTTCCTTAAATTTAAAATATTATTTATATTTAAAGTGCATATACATATCCACTTTGAATTTGGCCTATAATATATTTTTTTACCTTCTCCATTTTATTATTGGTATACATATTTGGTCATCATAAAATGGTTAGGAATAGAACTAAGAATGCATTCCTTATGTCAGAAGCAATGCAGAAAATCAAGTACTGGATATTATAAATTGTATTTGAAGTTGAAATTGCTATTGATTCAAAAAAGAATTTCCAAACAGTAAAATTTCTACCAATCAAAAAAGCCATGCAATGCTATACATGACCACAAAAATTATTTTTACTCTTCTGAAGCACAAAATCTCTTACATATTAGAAAAGTTAGAACTGTGAGAAAAATACATGAAAAGAATGCTATCTAATCACAGAAAGAAAAAAATAGAAATTACAACAACATAATAATAAACATTCATAGTAGTTACCTGATTATGTGTTATGTAGTAGCTAATAGCATTACAGTTGAACATCAAACCTGCTTTTGAAAGAGCTTTATTGTTTCTATTATTGCAAAAAGAAGAATGGATTAAGGAATTAGATTTTATTGCATACTAAAGGCTAAATTTGACTTCTGTTAACATCAACAGAGATTAAGTATTTCCTCATAAATAAGGTGGAAGTCAAAGTAGCTTATAAAGGGAATAATAGTTTAGGTATGTTATATTTAAATTCATTTTGTGAAAAAATGCACTGTTTTATAGATAGAAAAAAAAGAACATTTAACATCTGGGTCTCCCAGAATCTATTTACCCCTCCAATATAACTGAAATCTAACTGGAATATTGTAATATATACCCCTCTTGCTATTTCTAATGGCTTCTATTCTGTCACTTTGCTTAGTGGCTATCCTTCATGCTCCCAACTCCTGAATTTGTATTTTTAGGTCAGTACACAAGGCACATTGTAAACGAGAGGCAGTATGTGTTAGCTGTTTCAGTGAATTTAAGAGTGAGGTGGGGAGGTTAGGCATGAGGTTTTGGAGACTAGAGAGTTCATCATCACAGTGGAGGTATGCAGAGGGGATGGTAGAAGCTGTGCTGAGAGCATCAATGGTATTTCTAGGGCATAATGTTGGCCCTTGTGTCCCTCAGTTCCTGTTCCCAGCTACTCCTGTAATCTTCTAAGGAGGTCCGTGAACTATCCAATTATTTTCAAATAAACTATTTTTCTATTTAAGATAACCAGAGTAGGTTTCTGTTGTTTGCAAACAAGAATCCCTACCAGCATTGCATCTTTCTTTCAGAGGTATCTATGTTTTTCATTGTTAATTGGTCATGTAAATCTTATACTGCTCTTTGGTAAACACTAGTTTAGCAAATTCATGAGTATGTGATGGCTAACCAGAGGATTTTGACCCTATCCAAGCATTACTGAAATGCAAGAGCCTATGGATCCTGGGAAATAAAATTAAATTATCACAAATGTTGTATTTTTTCACACTTAAATGGAAAAATGACCACTACTTTCAGGGGGGGGAAATGTGTCATGAGTAGTGGATTTGTAGGAAGATCCAACACAATTCTGACATATTAATGTGGATGAATGAATGAATGAGTGAATAATACCTTAACAAATACTATCACCATGTAAAAATAGTACAGATAACCCAATCTAAATGATGAACATTTTTAACTAGAATACAATTTCATGATAAATACACTCTATACTGCAAGGAGTCATTAATAAAGTTTAATAGAGGTTTGTCTCATCCATAGCTGATTCCAGGCCTTGTTGCTCAGCAACTACCTGCCAGATCACATTTCCAAGCTGTAATGTAACTGACTCCCATGAGAGCACTTCAAACAAATGGGAGTTTTCAGCCACTTAACTCAATGCCCTTTACACAGGGATTGCTTTAGGGACCATGAGATTTGAGATTTAAAATGTCCCAGGACCCCTGTTAACTCTAGAGTTTCCATAGAATGGTGACTGCAAATAAGTGCCTATAAGTCCAAAAGAAAGGCATACAGGCAGGACTGAAAGCCAACCTGGTAGGCATTTCATTTCTGGATAGACAGCCTGGAAGTGAATGAAATAGCCAATGGAGAACCTACTGACAAAAGAAAAAATGAGACCAAGGACAGTCTGGTAGCATTATTTATCTGAATATAAGGAGAAAGACATCAATAAAAATATACAGATGGAGAGGTAGTTAGAAATTCAGGAGAGTTTAATGGCTATGGAAGTTAATGGATGGAATTTTAAGAAGGTGTAATTGTCAGTGCCCAATATATCTGAGAAACCAAAATGAGTGCAATAAAGTTGTAAGATTTGAGATGAAGTTGCTGATGAGGCCAAAATAAATTGGCTTTATCACTTGATTGTTTTTCTGTTGAGCACTTTACTAACTCACTTTTTAGATAGTTCCATTAGTAGTTTACCTTTAAAATATTTCTGTGAATCAATTACCTTATCTGTCTATGGCCCAAATAAAACCGTGAATATGCTAGGCCACCCATAAAATAAAGTACAGCCACGGAGATAGAAGGGTGGGTCATCACAGTCATTCTTCATTATTGGCATCAGACCAGAATGGAAGAAATAAATCAGAAGGCCTATTATATAATCAAAGCATAGAAGTCATAAAAGTAGCCATTGTCAAGAATGTAGGCTGGGGATTAAAAAGGGGAAGAGGAAAGAGAAAAGTAGGAATCAAGAAAACAAAAAGGAAAATTTGGAGAGAATTTTAGAAACACTGGGATTCCTCAAGACTTCTTTATAATTTATAAGGAAGTCCATTTTACTGACCACAGCTTGAAACTTTAGTGAAGGGTGCCAGCTCTTTCTAAGGCACCTAAAAACACAATTCCCATTGATCCTTCTGTCTCTCCCCACCCCCAATCTCTCTTTATCTCTCTTTTTCTGTTTTGCTCCCTCTCTCCGCACACGCACACACACCCAGTATGCAAATACATTAAATTTTGTATAATATTAAATCATTATATATAACCTCTCTATTATAATGAATAAGATCCTTCATGCCAGGAAAAAACAAGATGTCTTCACAATGTATCTAGCGCCTAGAAGAGTGGATTGCAAATTATATAGCTTACTGTTGCATGGAAAATTATGCATGCACAAACTGAAATGTATTTACTCAAATATGAGGTATGTCAAAGGAAATCTAGAGATATCCCTAGACATCTATCTCTGAGTTCTATATCCATCCTGCAGACCTTTTAATGGTCTACCCAATATTCAATTCTCCTCTTTTACTAACCATAATTCTCATTGGGGTAGAAATGCGTTAACGGCAAGGGATTGTTGCAGAAATTCAGACAAATAAAATCATCAGGCCTGTGAGCAGACAATGTGTTTGCCCTGGTTACTTCCAATACATTTCTCATGAGTCTATTTAAAAATATTTCCCTCCTCACAGGTCCTTTGCAGCTAGGGTAGCCACTTTAACCAAATTCTGGTCAATGAAATAACAAGGAAAAATCAAGTGTCTTGAGCTTTCAATAAATCTCTAATTTTCCTAATGAAAGGGGGGCAGATTCTACATTGCTTAAACTTGTTTATCCTCTGCCCTTTTTCATCTTCCTGTCTTGAGCAAAGGCTTGCTGCTTGATAGTGGAGCAGCCTTGCAACCTTGCAACCTTGACTTAAAAGGTCATATTATAAACACAATGGGAAAGGAAACTATAAAGTAGACTTGGTATCTTTCTTAAACAACTACATCTTCCCTGAAATCCATTTCTCCAGGCTTCTTGTTGCCTGAGAAAATATGACTCCTATTTGTTTGAGAAATTCACAATTCCATAATTCATAAACTATAGTTATGTTATAGCTATGTCTATACATGTATATGTATAGATAAAAGAGTTATAAATATATTTATATTGGCATTCCAAGCAACATAATTTAAGTATAGATGTCAAAAGATCACTAGGACTAACATTTTATTATATAATTGGGCAATGATATACTATGAGAAAATTTTATTGAATGCCCAGGTAGAAATTTTTTAAGGAAGACTGTGGATATAGCAGCAATAACAGGGGAAGAAAATTCATTATAGGAAATAAAACAACACAGGGCCACATTTATTCTAATTAAAATTCATCACTGTGAAAGGACAAGATAAATTTTATTAAATGTCTTCACTTAACCTACGTGAAAAAAGTTTAAGAACACGTTAAAATCTTGAATGTTAAACTTAATGATTTATGAACATCTAAAAACCAGAGTAAATAATTATATTCAAATTGGTGGCCCAGCACTTCAAAAAGCGTTTTGTAAAAAAGTGATTCTGTCAGGGTTTGTTAAACATCACCTAGCATAACATAAATATTGATTCTTGGGTCTAGTAAATAGTAGAGGTGAGATGAAATGTCAAGTGTCTAATAAGAGGAGATCTCATAAAAACACTGGCAACATGTGGCCATTTATCACCTTTTGTTTTGTGTGCGTGTTTGTTTTTCATGATATATGAGTGGCAGAGTGGAAAAGTACTAAAGGGCATCTTTGTTTGAGGAGATTAAGGGTTTGATCCCATGCTTTGGAGTAAAGTAGGCAGTGCATGAACATTTGGGACCACATAAGAAAGAAAAGATTTAGGTTGGAGAGCGAGCAACAAATCTGATTCTATCTACTTCAGATTAGGAAAATGTATTCTTGGTTGAATAGCAACAAGGGATTGAGTAGTTTTTTGCAGAAACCAGACAAATAATACCATCAGACCTATAGATCAGACACCATGTTTGCCCAGTTTATTTATGATATATTTTCTCATTTATAAATAGTAAGAAATTGGCAAGGCTTTCTGGATATGAGTAAGAGATTATCTTTCCTTGACCAGCCTCCCTTTGTTCCCTGTTCTATCCACTCCATCATGCTTTGAGAGTTACTGGACTTATAGAGTGTTGTGAATTACAGTTCATTTTGTATGTGAATTTCCTAATGAGTTACACTGAAGTGGTCTCTAGGATTATAAGTTATTTTTTCCACTCTTCAGTTCTAACTATGATTTTTAAAAGTTTTAGATAACAGTATCTACCCTCCAATTTCCATCCCCTTGTACTTATGCATTACTTTCAAAGAGAGGTCCATGGCCTATGTTTACCTAGCCTAATGCTTATCAATGCATCACACACCCATGAGTGGAAAACTTAAGATGGTCCTGAATGCCTTAATGAAACCACCTCATTTCTGATTATATCTTTCTTCACCCTTTCTCTGATAATTCCCCTTGAGAAATCTATTTACTGAGAAAGTTGTGACAGAGCAACCCTTGTAGGCTGCAAGGACTCACACTGACTTGATGTTTATGGACAGAGACAAATGTTCTATGGATCTCTGCAGTGATTTCCCCCCGCTGCAATAAATAAAGGAAGCCAGACAGTCTTTACTGTTCTATTAAAAGTGAAGAATGGTTGACTTTGAACTCTGCCTGGGGTTAAATGATCTCAGGCCTTAGTGAATTCCTGATTTCTCTCCAGAAAGCTTTCCATGAGTACCAATGTGTTCAGTCATCCTGAAGGTGTACCCATGCAAGGCTTTCTTGCAATTAAAGGAACTAATGAGACATCAAGAGTAGCTGTGGCCTCCTTGTCAGATATTACTGTTTTTACGGTCAATTTGAGTTCCCACTTTTAAGACTTAATAGTAGAAATATGAAAGAACAAACCCTGTTAAGTGTAACAAAGAACAAATAGAAAAGATGTGAAAAGCCAAGAGGTCACCATCGAAAAGATGCTCTCAAGATGGTATCAGTTTTAAATTTCAGAGAGGAATCACAACCCTCCGAGTGAGATGTGGAAAGAAAACTACACCTGAAATTAATTTAATTCCCTTCTATTTATCAATAATTCTGAGTAGGCGGCAACTTTTTCCCATTTTCCTGATGACCAAAAAAATAGAGTAATCAGTTGACCCACTGCTTGACATATAAAAGTGTTGGTGGAGACAGCAACCTATTTTATGAGCAATAAACTAACCACATACTTCCTAAGTAGTAGCTAACTTTTTTATTATGTCACTTCCCCTTTTAAAAAAGTTTGGTCACAAAAGAGTGAACTTATTTTTCAAAATTATAATTAGTAATGCACTAGCAAAAAATGTTGTGGGGAGAAATTTTATTAATTCTGTGTACCTTTATTTTTCTGTTACTTTCTACCCACGGCCACTCCCACTTTGGATATTAGCGTGAATATTCTCAGTGACCTTTCTCCTTTTCGTTCTCTGGAACACAATTGAAACAGCAGTGGACATTTAACCCATGGGTAGTTTGTGGAGAGGAGGATAGATACTGACTTTGTAATTTACACTTATTTTCCATTAGTTATCTCCTGATAGAACTGTGGAACAAAAGGGTGTAGGAACCAGTTACAAAGGTGAATCCCCAAGTGCCTGCATTCTAGGGGAAGGTGTTTGAAAACATGAAACTAAAAGAAGCGTTGAGATTATGATCTTGCATTGTGGATGTGACATTTTCAGAGGGCCACTAATCTGACAGCTGTATTGTTTCTGGGACGAACCAGAAAAACATAGAGAACCTTATTAGGAGTCTAGAACAAAAAGATAACAATTCACCCCCTTGGATTGTCAGGCAGAATATTTTAGTTGTTTATAATGATGTTCTCTATCTCTGTTTCTCTGTGTCTAAATATATAAAAGTTTAATTGTTCTGAACAAGGAAAAAGATTTTAGGAGCATGTCTCCCTGTGTTTGATTCAAGTAGTCAAACAGAACAGAATAGGAGAGGGCCAACATTGACTCTCCCTGGTCAGAAACTCATGACTTGAGTTGAAAAGCAGCTTTTCCAGGAGTCAGGACAACACAAAATTGAATCTCGACTCCAACAGTAATAGCTATGGGATCTCGGTTTACCTACTTGAGACAACAGAATCATGTCACCAACGTTTTTTTGATCATTGAAAAGAGTATACAAGGTATTTAGTACCATACTTGATACATAAAAATGATCTGGAAGTGTAGCTATTTAAGTACTTTATGCAAATCATCTCTGCTTCTTAAAAGAAAGAAAAGTTGTAATTCTCCCAAATATGGGCAATGATATTGGTTTACTGAATAAAAGTATTAAGTAGATAATAGAAAGAGATGAAATTATATGCTTTTGTGAAAATTTGTAGTGTTTTCCTTGAAAATTTTAATCAAATCTGGCATGTCCTAACTTTATTTCATAAAAGCTTCTAAAACTGAGAAAAGAATAGGTTTAAAAATAAACATGTATATAAATATACCTATTCCCAGTGAGAAAACAAATTGTACACATACCCGTGTATGTGTGCACACACCCAGAGAATGTGCAATAACAAAATCATAATGAATTACAAGTAACCAATTTAAAAATACTGTCCTATAACAAACTAAATTTTTTATAATCTAAATCTAAACTGCAAAGACTATGGAGTGTTACTGGCACTTTTAATAGAATTAATTTACACAAAAAATGAATTATTTTTATTATATCAAATGTTTTTATCACATTTCACAACACTTTTACAGCAAAGTATTGAGATTCTGCTGTCCCATCAAAATGTATTACATTGTGTTCCATTTTCAGTGCATAATATTTGCTGTTGTAGTTTAAAAAGTCATTCTCACGTCTACATGTTAATGTGTGACATTCCTATCTTAATTTGATAGATTTGTGGTTGTACCATGATTTTGAGGATTTATTTTTGTATTTTCTATTCTCTTTGATGTGATGGTTATCTCGTACTATACTGCTTATTGTTTTTATGCACAGGTATATAAGCTCATAGAATACTTCTCATCTGCTTATTCAGTATAGTGGTATTTACCTTTGGCATATAATTTATTTCAAACTCTTGCCTAGAGTGATGGCAAGTTAGGTTAAAACCTTCAACATGAAAGATATGAAATGTACATACCATGTTGGTTCATATGTACTTTCAAAATGAAATATGTCATGTTGAGTTGCTGTGCTGGGGAGAAAACAGTTTCTGTAAAGTTAATGGGAAGGCAGAAAAAATTATAACTATGTTAATTGACTTAATGGTGTAGAATCAGAAATTTGTTGTAAAATCAGGAATGCTCTTGCAAAGTAAACTACCTATCTGTGTCAGTTTGGGTAAGAAGAGCAAATTTTTCTGAAAATAGACTATATCAAATAACTTTAGGTTGCTTTTAATCAGTCAATATTTATTGATCATCTCCTATGGACTGGGGACCGAAATAGGGAAAAAAATGGACAAACAGAATTCATAGTCTGAAGAATATGTTCACAAGCCTAACAACTCTCAGCCAGAGATAATCATATGTTCATTCAGATTTATCAACAAGCATTTTTTGTGTGTATTTACTAGTGTGTACAGCACTGTGAAAAATCATTTGAGAAAAAGACACAAGTCAAATTAATCTAGGAGTTGTTAAATACAGAGATACACTAGAAGAGACAGCTTCTGGTGATCATAGCTAACAATTCAGAAGTGGAGATAGGTTTCTACTAAGTGTGTCTAACACATCATATTGAGGCAGAAATCAAGTGCTGAGTTAAGGGTGGTAGATGAACACTGAAATTTACTATCCACCCATTTTTTTAAACAAATATTTATTGGCAGCTCTGTGCCAGGCATTCTTTATACATGGACACATAACAGCATTTATAAAACATACAGTATCCCTTCCCTCATGGAGCTGATAACCTTACTAAATTGATCTGCCTAGACAGGACTTTTGTTTGCTATTTTATATGATAACATGATTTTCTTTGACAGATTAACATCAGCAAACATTTTGAACTTTCTACACATTTGGGGAAAATTCTGAGTGCCATTTGGATTTCCCAACTTAGTGAAGTATGGTCTCCACGTTTTGGAATAATGTGGAGAAAACGGAGAGTAAAGTTAGTACACAGGAGTGAAAGTTGTCTTCAAATTTCAGGCTTCTAAATTAACTGCGAGACAGGAGCTCTGCAATAGTGATTGCCTGGGACCTGGTCGCCTTAGGTGACTGAAATAAGGGTTCATGAGAGATTGTACTTAGCACTGAGAATCTGTAAAGCCTCTTACTGAGCTCAGTCCTGGCCACAGCAATCAACCTGACACTTCAAGCATAATGAACCAGATTAGCTTATAAAATCACGTTGAGAAGTGTTTAGCCAGAAGCTTGAAGTATAAACAGAGTTGGGCTGTTTTGGCATGTCTAAATATGTTTGAGTTTTAATGCTAATATTGTGGCTAGAGAAAGAATGCCCTCTGAAAGAAGGGGATAGTGGACATAAATATAGAAATGTGATTATCAGAAAGGAATGAGTTATCTTGGTTATCCCTCTAACTGCATAGAAACTTCAAGAGCTATCGGGGGAATGGATGGATGGAAAGATGGTTCCAACAGTTGTCATGGTTGTCCTGTTTTCTGAATCAAGCTTGTCCAGTCCCAGTGGCTAGTATATCCCTATTTTGGACATGGATTTTTCTAACCAATGCTAGTGGACCTGATAGTTTCTATTTGGTGGAATATCATTGTATGGACTAGGATAAAGAGAAAAAAAAGGAAAACTTAAAGACTACTGCAGAAATAAAAGTGCAAACAATAAAGAAAAGTTTGGTTAATTTTATATTTACAATATAAATAGAGATTCTCACTAAAATATGTCAATTCTTTTCAGTAATTTTCACAATTGGCACTACTAATACAACTGTTATGGCTATGGTTAATCCTTTTTTGCACTATTTGAACAAACATTTCCTTTTATTATTTGCACTCTTGCAGGTATGCACTCACATCACTTTTTAGTTATATTGCTTTTATTAATTTTGTTTTATTGTTGTTATTTTCCTAAGGTTTAATTTGCTAAATGAACCTTAGCCCTAAATACAATAGAGTGTATTAAAATTTCTTTGAAACCCGGGCATGCTAAATTCAGTTTTCTAGTTTACTGTTATTTCTGTTTAAGGAAGAGATACCCCTATTAGAATATAGTCTTTCTGAATAAATTTCCCAGTGGTCCTGACCAATATCTACTTTTAATTTCCCATTTAATTTTCTGCCTGGTTTCACACGAGGGTCTCTTTCCGTGCTTGCTCAACCCCAGTTTCTTTCTCCCACCAGTCGGCATAAAGCAGAGTACTAAGGTATTATTTTGCATTTGTCTGAGTCACATTTCTGGTACAAGTACTAAATTCTCTGTTTCTCTGGCACCATCTCCCTACATTTGACTGAAAACATACAAGTGTTCATGGATAGAGTCTGTTGCTTCTTCCTCATCATTGATGATACTAAATGAGTAGTTCATCGACAACTCCTGTAAATTAGAGACTGCTTATTATCAGATCTTTTTTCTTCCATGGTGATTTTATAGCTCTAGTATCAAAGCTTTCTCAATGCTCCTTTTAATTAAGAGACTTTTTTTCTTCAAAATCCTATACATCTCAGATTCATAAAGCTAGATATATTCTGCCAATTTATAATGTATCTTGATATTGAATGATTTTGTAATTTATCAACTTCCTGTGGCCAACAATGACTTTTACTTTCCCAAGTAATTCTATGTAACTAGTGTATTATACTTTCCTCCTATCTTTCCACACTCACCAAAGGAATGCTTTACTTACTGATACCAAGTACACCTATCAAAGAACTATGGTTATGCAATGTCTTATTCACATTCTTCCTTCAAATTGAAGCACTTCTATTGTTTTTTGGATGTCAAAAGATAGCACAGCTCGACAATACTGTTTGCTGATTAGTAATTAATTAAAATTGCTAATTTAACTAAGAATGAATTTATCACATAATTTTTAAGTACTTTTTTTTCTGCAAATCCAACCTTATAATTATCCCACTGCCTATGATTAATATTAAGGCAAGAGCCACAAAGAAGCTGTTACTCATATCTTTTGTAGGAACAGAATCAAGAAGAGGGGATGCCCATGTCAAGGCTTTCTTGTTTTGCTTTGAGAGATTCAGTGTACCCAGAAAAAACAGGACATCTGTGCAATAGGGGCTTAGGTTCTAAACTGCTCGTACATGTATCCTATGACCAATAATATATGTCTTGAAAGGCAAAGATCTGCCTCCCCTTAGGAAAGCCAATGAGACAAGATATTTAACCTCCTAGCCTGTCAGTTAATATGCTTTCATGCACAAGTGGGAGAATCTCTACCTCAAACCGGATTAAAAAATAAGTAAATGCATTATCTCACATATATCAAAGATCAGAGATATAGGAGAGCTTCAGAGTTAGGTATTTAAAGAGCTTAGTGATGTGATCAAAAACATAGTTCTTTGCAACTCTCTATCTTCATTCCACAAAGTTGGCGATGTTTTGAGATTGGTAGCTACAAAAATCTAGGCAGCATATCTAAATAGCCATGCCCAGGGAAAGATGAGATGGTTCGTCTGCTCTCTTAGGAATGAGAAAATACTTCCATGAGCTCACAGGCAGATTTCACCCCATGTCTTCATGGTCATATGACATCATCTGAATATTCCTGAACCAGTCAAACCCAGTTTCTCATGAGTCACATGGTTGGGGCAGAAGGGCATTTCTGAACAAAACTGTGGTTCCTTCAGGAAGGAATTAGATTTGAATGAGCTCTAGATAAACAATTAGGATGTCACTTTACTCTGCCCTCCAGCAACTGTGACATAGGCACTGTATGGAGACCTAAATTCAGTTATCACCTGCTCTAAATAAAATTGAAGTGTCAATAATTCATGAATTCAAGTATTTTAGACAATAGGAATGCTGTAATATTTTTCAACATGTGTGGTCCACCTACTGACATAATATTTCTATTGCCTCTGAGATGTCCAAGAGGATATGAAGACTTTAAGTCTTCTACTGGTGACAGAAAAACCTTTGAAAAATGTTTTGGTGGATGTTTTATTTAGTTATGGATTATTGGTTAGAGATTCTAAAGTTGAAATAACTTGGGATTTTCATAGAGATGACGAATTCCTTGTGTATACAGCAGTAAAAGAGCCCAAACGATAAGCAAAGTGTTAGGTTTATATAAGCAGCAAGGTTAGTGGTAGTACTTGGAATGATCAGCTCTACAGTGGTCTTGCAGTACTTAATTGCTCATCAGTTCCATAGGGCCAAAACAGATGGATAGCCTGCTGAATTCCTATTTTTTTCTAAATTTAAAACTCCAACTCTGATGAATGGACTTGGATCATTGAACCTGAGTCACTGTTACTCTCAATTCTTTGTGGTTCCTGTGGACCTTCAGTTGAGGGGACACTGAGAATCTCTTGAACACCTTGTAAGTGTTCCTTTTTGATCCCAGGGGATACTATCTTTTGTTGTTTGTGTGCATCCCCTCCAACTGTGGTGGGCCTTTACTTCTGATTCTTCTTTGGAAGACTGTCTTTGGGCTGCTGACATTGCTGTGTCCACATGAGTATAGAGCTGCAAGTGCCTGAGTGTTTATGTCCTCTCATAATCCTTCTCTGTCAGAAGTGGGAAATAAAAGATAGACCGAGAGAGGGCCTCGTGTTTCAAGAACTATAGGAGAGCTCCTGTTTATTTATGGAAATTAAGAGCAATCCTATGTTGCCCAGCTTGCAGCACCAATTTATATTATTGACTGGACCCTATAATTGTTTGAGTCTGCAGCCCTGTCCTCTCCCTTCTCATCCCCCTTCTGACCCAGAATAGGACCCTCTCTTTTCCTGACCACTTGCCCCATGCACACTGAGTGTCATTTCTTAAGGGATTTTTTGAACTGACTCTGAATGAATAGTACCCCCTGTGGACCAAGAACATCAATTCACTAAGTCAGGGTGCAGGCCTGGAAGAATCTGGTTATAACTCTGAGCTGTTTTCTAAGTCTGCATCCTGGTAGAACTATAGTGATCTCAAAGTACTTCCTGCATTTCTTCCACCAGCAGCTGATTACGTGGTTTATAAATAGTGTCAGCAAATGACAGGCTTCCACATTCACTTTCTAGTTTATGGAGTATTGGCTTTTCTGTTGCATAGAAGCAAGTGAATGTCTCTGAAATCATCTCCACAAACTACAATAATAAATAAAAAGGAATCTAGTGTCCTTGGAAGAATCACAAATATTAGTTCAAAGAACTGGAAAAACAAAGCAGGAGTTGAAATGCCTCTCATATCTCCAGGATCACAGATTGACCAATCAAGAAGGTAGATATGTCTCAGAGAATGAGTGTATTATTATAAATGTGCTTAATAAGTCACTGTTCCTCATGGATTCTCTTTAGTGGAGTCAATCTGTGTAGTTCCTAACATTTTGTTGCAGCTATCAGTTAGAAACAAACAAACAAGCACTTTGGCAATGAGCTTAGAAAACAAAAACAGAAAAGTAGATACTATTTGCCATCACCTGGAAGAGACAGACACCTTGCTTCGTGGCTATGGAATCTAATCTGTTTGGAAACTGTGGCAAATAAGCTTCATAATCAAATCGCAGAAAAAAATCAATTAGGGTTTTCTAGAACGGCCATACCCTCACTATGATATAGATAAAGACATATAAATATATTCATATAAATGTGTTATGAAGAGGGTATAGACTTGCTACATATGAAATCTTGGTGGTATCTGTACCCTTGACCTTCAGGCAGCAGGTGACCATGTACACAGATCTACCCAGTATAAACTGAATATCTATTTCTGATTCCCCAAAATCAGTTATGGGGCCAGGAGTGCTCCAACATCTAGTAACATAAGCAGGATGATTAAAACTCTGGGAATGCCTACTGCTGCTTCATTGCCACCCCTCCTTAACCTATACTTATGATTTCATGGAGAGTTTTCAACAATGAACTGAGGAAAAAATTTGAGCTTAAATTATAGATGGTTCTGCATGATATGCTGACCCATGCCAGAAGTTGATGATCGTGTTATAGTTGATAGAGATGGCTCAGAAGGAAAAATCTGCCCAGTGGGCAGTTTCAAATGGCCCATTTAGTAGTTTACCTTGCTTGAAAGAAAAGATGGCCTGAGGCAAATCCAAACAGCAATTTATGAACAGACACTGACGGTTTACAGTTTAACTGGATGATCAGGCACTTAAAAGGGAAACGACTGCTCTGTCTTACAAGATGCCACGTAAGATCTGAATCAGTGCACAATATATGGTGCTGGTATCCCTAGCCAGCTTTCCTGTGATAAACAGGAGGAAGTGGAGTTGGTAGCCTTCATGTTTAAATCTAATGACTCACTCAGTTTTATTTCAGGTCTTTCTAGCTCCAGGTTCACATTTTAGTACCCTAAAATGCGTGTTCCCACTGTGAAATATAATAATATTTCTCTAAAGTTCTAAATGACTGACAGCTGGCAATTTCAGCCTTTTAATGCCATTGGGTAAACAGGCAAAAAAAAAAAAAAAGAAAAAGAGGGATGGGAGAATTATGTCATTGGAGGGAGTGACTGATCCTAATAAGAGGAAATAAGGTTGCTGATTCCAACAGAGGGAAACAGCAGTATTTATGAAACGCATGTGATTCCCCTGGAGTGATTCCTTTCACTACATTGTCTGGAAGTAAGTGATAATGGAAAACTCCTGTACTTTTATGAAAGAAAGCCACTGAGAGCTCAGACCACTCAGAAGTAAATATGCATGCCTAAATAACTCTCAGTCAACTCAGGAGGTGGCTGAAGAGGTGGGAGCCCAGAAGGTATAAAAAGAAATATTGCAAATACCTATGATCTGAAGAACAATTGCAAAAATAGAGATGGCTCCCTCTTACTCATAATTCCCTTCCCTGCTTGTTCTGTCAGGTGTAGGTCAGTATTTTAAATAATTGGCCTTTCTTCTTTCCTGCTCTTTCTTCCTACCGTAAGTGGGACACCTAGTGGAGATACCCTTTAAAATACTGCTACACAGTCTGTACTGAATACTGAGGCATCACCTGGAGATCATGACTTGTTACTGTTCGTAGTCACTGAACATGGCGCATTGGTTTGGGGAATTTAAAAAAGAAACAAAGTTGGATTTGTCTGTTGGGAAGTCTATAGTGTGCACTTGTTATTCTTGGAACCCAACATCTGACCAACTCTTTTTTGAGGGGAAGGGGGTAGCTATTCCCATTGAGTTAATCATGGTAGGCTGAGGGGCTCTGTTTTCCACTACAAAAGCCATCATGACCTGTATTTCCTCTCTTTCTATCAAGTCATCATGAGACAGGCATATGACATAGGCCTGGCAGTTGGATAGGGTTTCTGACCTGAGAGTCTTAAACTTGAAGGTGTAACAAAAAGACCAGGGCAGGGGAAGCTGAGAAACTGGTTAGTGTGGTAGCAGCAGTATCATGAGTGCAGTGGCTTCAGGAATGTTTATCCAATAACAGTGGTACTAGTGGAGCATCCTGTCCAGACCTTCCTTGTTCCTGAATTTGACTGAATATCCAAATGCCTATCTTAGTACATGTGTGTTATTTTACAAGTCTGGTTCTTCAGCCCTCCTCTCAGCTCTGTGAGCCTCCTGATGTTCTTCCCCCAGGTATTCTTCTGTTTCTGATTCTTAGCTGCTGCTTCTATTTCTGTTTCTTTTCGTACAACATAAATCCTCACTGGTATAGCAGCAAAGTTATCCTGATTTTTGTTTCTAAAACGAAGAGCAAAAAGTAGGCTTTTTAAGATTCCTCAAATTTTAAATTCATTTGTAAAAAAATTACTTAATGGATAAAAATATATGTTTTGGAAGTTTCTCTAATAAATGAATTCATCCATTCTAACGTATCATTGGCTTGATCTCCAAAGAAAATGACAGATTTTAAAAACTTTATATCATGGTCAAAAAATATTTACTGAACTTTATTCTAAATATTCAATTTTTTAAATTATTCACTTAAATTATAAAATATGAAAATACCTCATATATGCCTGCTATGCAAGCCAGTGTTCACATATCTATACCTTCATTTGTCAAATTAATTTTATTATAGCTAATACTTCAATTGAGAAATGAATATTATCTATCAGAATTCCACATGGAAAGTGACCTTTAATATTTTTCCCCAAAAAAAGGTCACATGTAAGTATTTCCATTCTTACTAGTTACTTTTGTTAGCTTGTTTATATATTACCAAGATGTGGAGATGTCTGAAGCTAGGAGCAAGGGGTTTGTGTTTCTTGAGAAATATAATGAAAATATGCAGAAGCCTCTATTCTGCAAAGTATTTGACAAGCACATTCTTGTTTAAACTAAATAAGAAAAATAAGAGAGTCATTTGGAAGATCCTAACATAAATATCTCCTTTTTGAAACTCACGTTATAAATAGAAAAGAAAAATAAAACCAAATGTTTTGCACGAGTGGCAGTGTTAGGAAGGAAAGGACTCGGCTCGGTGTTGCAAGAAAGTCAGATATAGTGAGACGAGAGACCAAAGTCAAGAAAGCAAAGTAAGTTTTAATACACTCTGCATAGAGTCACAGAGCGGGCCTGCCTAAGACAAGACAGGCAGGCGTGGATGCTCATTCTGAGGCTTATTTTATATGGTTTTGGCAAGGCAGAGAGGTCCTTGATTGACAGCTGTCAGCTCTAGGCTTGATCTGATTGGTGAAATGTGGACAGGGGCTATGCTGTGCCTGTGCCTCTCATGTTTCTTATCTGGGGGGACCCTGGACATTTCCTGAGTCACTCTTGGACCCTGTGGCTTCATCTGATTAATTCTTTGAATCATTTCTGGCTTTCTGGCTCTATTTGATCAACTCCCTGTGTCATCTTTAGGGGGCCCTTTCTCCTTTCCATCCTGCTCATTTCTGACTTTCTGCCTAACAGCAATACTAATTGCTTCTGATCTTAATTTTTTCATATGAATTGCCCTGAGTATCTAAGTTAATGATTAAGTGCTTAGTGAATGAATAAAATCATCTGTAACAGTGGTTAAGATAGATATTTTTTTCAAATCTGATTTTAAAAGTATTGAATGCCATGAAATCTTTTCCTTTATACTAGAGTGATTAAACAAGATAATAAGAAGTAAAGATACCTGTCAGTAAAATATTATTGTGAAATTCAAGCAGTTTTATTTGGAAGTATTACTTAGATAAATTTAGCCTTATGTCCTTTCAGAATGCAAAGGAGCAAAACCAAATATTTAGCAAATATAAGAACTAAACGAAACAACAAAAGGCCTCCATTAGATGATTCTCTGTTAAAGAAATCTAACATCTGCAAGATACATCTCTTTGTTCTTAATTGCAAACTGAGGAAAGTGATTTTTTTTAAGCTCAATATGAGTTTAAATGTAAAACACACAAACAAAAGCCTATAGGGAGAAGAGAGAGTTGTGGTCCTAAAGTCCTGTCAATGCACTGGTCATACAAACTAAAAGAATTTAAACATGGATTCAATAATTGTTTTAGATTTGAACTTGCCTTGAATGTATTTATATATTCATATATGTATGTATGTATGTATATATATATATATATATATATATATATATATATATATACATAATACACACACACCTATAAATACATATAAAAACCACACGTGTATATAGGAGAATGAGCAAATTACTAGTCTAAAAATATATCTGAGCAGAACTTTATAGATTTTAGGGCTTCATTTTTGAGAAGTGAAAGTAATATACTTTGGAATGAAGATTTTATTTAATCAAATTTTATTTATTGATATGTGACATAAAAAGCCTTGAGTTGCTACCCATTTTAAGTATGTAATTATTCCTTCTTCCACAGACACCTGCTTGGGACTTCTGTGTATTATCGCAATGATTAAATCTGTTATTAAATAAGTGCTGTTCATAGGAACAAAATAAGAGCTAAAACTTTGATAAAGAACACAAATTTTTACCAATTTCAAATAATCTAATGTTTCCTCAAGTTTTATAGATTTGCTATTGCCTTATATGAGAACAGAATCAATATTTTATTCAAGGCTGATAATATTTAAAGATATATAAAAATATAGAGATTTTATATATATATAAATATTTTATATATATAATTAAATTATATGTGGAGAAGGGGATATAAATACATGTAATTTATATATGATTAAAAAGTATAATATGCTTCTTATAACCTCTCTTGGACACACACACACACATACATACACATGTGCATGTTCACACACACAGAAGCATGTCAGAGACTCCCTCTGCTCCTACAAGACTAACAATTATGGCAGCAAAATAGGGTTGTCATAGTGATGCTGAAGTATATGATTTTCATCCAGTTATGAAACTGCATTTTGTTTTCACATGCACCTGCTTCTGTTCCACATTATAGTATTCATTTGGACTCCATATTTTCTAGAATTGAGACTTTGTATTTTAGTAAAGATTTTCAGCTCTTGAATAAAAATAGCATGTCAAACACTTTTTCTTTGCCTGGAAGACAAAAAGAAGTGCATGTGATCCTGAGATAATGCTTTTGACTATACAGGTGGTTTCCTTCATTTAATATTGGAATACTTTTCTTCACAAATCTGCTCAAGAAATGAAAGTCTTTCTCTTTAATTGCAGGAGTTTCATATTCATCCTGAGAATCATGCATAGCTTCATTGCAATAATAATGATTAAAAGTTTCAGATCATTTCATTACTGTATATATCCATATACTGTAGATATTCGTCATTCAAAGTATGGACAATATAGCATTTATAACTTGTACATTTAAGTCAGAATACTTGTCGGCTGAATCTAGAAAGTGTGTGTTAGAAGCACCCAGAGCATTAAAAGTGTGTTTTCTATTGTTTGCTGCTTTTAATGTTGTATTGGAAAACAAGACATTAGTCTATTCAAAAACCAGTCTTCAAGGAGAAGTAGAAGGAACAAGAGATTAAAAACAGGGAACAGAAGTTCCCTGTTTTCTTGCATATGGGGCAAATATAACAAGAATCCAGTAAGTTTTTGGGATAATGTAATTGACAAAGAAAGAAACTTCTGTACTATAAACTAGCCATATATTGAAGTGGCTTGCAAAGCTCTGCACAAGGAGAGTAAACTTCCTAATTTCCATTAAGGTAACACCGTGGGGGCTAATGATAAATGAAATTTCTTACAGAGATCAGAATCAGAATCCAATCAGAGATTTTCCTATGGCAAGGGCTCCTCATAATACCTGCTTCACATGTCCTCATCTTGTTATTCACCAGTGACTTTAGTGTATCTCCCATTCCCTCATTCTTGGTAATTTATATACCTATTCCACTATTTATGAATATTTTGAATTCTAACCTGTGCTACTAGGGACATCTTTGCACATGTACCTGGGTATAGATCTTGGACTAGAGTGGTATCATCATAACGTATGAATATATTTCACCATAAGTGATAATACCTAATTTTCCACAGCAGTTATAGTCACAAAGTCTGTGCCTGTTCCTGTTCTTTCACATCTTGAACAATACTTTATGTTGTCAGCCTTTTTAAATCTTTGCCTGGATGTGTGGTATATATTGGCATCTTAGTGTGGATTTAATTGACGTTTCCCAGAATACTAATGTGGTCATGCACTCTTGTGTGCATGTATTGGCAATTAGGGTATCCTCCTTTGTGCAGTGCAGTTTATGAGCGTTCAGCTGTTGCATATCCTTCCTATCACCTGGCATTTTTGATCATTTTTGTTTTGGTCATTCAGGTAGCATGTAATGTATTTCATTGTGGGTTCAATTTGCATTTCCCAGATGAATAATTAAGTTGGATACTTTAAAAAGTTGCCATTTGAGTATCCTCTGTAAATTTCCTGCTTGAGACTTGTCCATTTTATCAATATTGCATTTTCTCCCTTGTACTTATTTGTAGGAGTACTTTGTATAGAAATAGAATCTGTGATTAAAAATTTTCCCATAAAGAAAACTCTAGTCACAGATATCTTCATGGTTAAGATAGAACTAACACATCCAGAGAAAAGAAAAAGGGAGACAACTTCCCAACTTGTTTTACGAGGTCAGCATTTCTTTGATACCAAAGTACCTGAGAAAAACTTTATAAGAAAGAAAAATTAAAGACTATTCTCTCATGGACATACAAAGCAAAAGTACTAGATAAGATATTAACCAATCAAATCAGGAACATATAACAAAATAACAAAAGATATTATCAAGTTAGATGTATTCATAAGCAATATTAGAATAACATTTACATATCAAAAATGTAAATTGTATTAATAAAATAAAAGAGAAAAATTCATATCATGTCAATAGGTGCAAGAAAAAATGGTTAAATTCCTAGCAAATTTAGAATAGAAAATTTTGCCTAGTTGGTATTGTAGAGCGCTCTACCTAATATAGCAGAATACAGTCTTTTCAAATGTATGTGGAACATTCACAAGTATATGTGCTGGACTGTATAATGAATGTCCATAAATTTTTAAGTATTCATATTACATAGAGTATGTTCTTTGACCAAAATAGAATTAGAGTTCAATAATAGATACCTATAAAGTCCTCAAATATTGAAATGAAGCAACCCATTTCTAAATAATGCATTGATCAAAGAAAAAATAAGGGAAACTAAACATTTTGAAATGATTAAAATAAGCACAAGATATCAAAATTTATTGGATGCAGCTAAAGTTATGTGTGTGTATATACATATATATGTAGATGTAGATGTATGTATAAAAATAGATATAATCTAAGCTTCCACTTTAAGAAACTGTCTAGGCTTTATACTGAGGAGACTGGTGAAGATGGTAGAACAGAGGGCACAGCAAAAACCTCCTCCCCTGTACACATGGAGGAAGCACCTACATCAAATAAAACCAACCTTGAAAATGACCGGAAGACTGCAGAATAGACCATCTACACCTGGAAGAATAGAAGACCGCATTGAGAAGGGTTAAAGGGACAGAGCCACAATCAGTCAGGACCCAAGCTCTTCCCCCATTCCAGCCCACAAGCAGGAGGGAGAGGAATGGAGTGGGGAGGAGATAAGTGCACAGGAATCCTGTACACCTTGCACTGGAGATCAGCTCTGGGAACACCAGTCCACATTGAATTAGTCTTTGGTGATTAACAGGGCTGGACACCAGGGAGAATTAGAGCACTCTGGAAGGCCGAGTCTCCTGTGACATGTGGAGGACAGACATAGTCCACTGGTCCCACTGAGACCCAGCAGAGAAACAGCAGTTTGGAAGATTTACAAGCAATGGGAAGTGTGTTAAAGGGGTAGTGGTTGGAGAGAGCTCTCTCCAGAGGAGAAAGGGGAGGTGGATGATGCTTTCCCAGCCCTCCCTCAGACTAATTGGTCAGGCCCTAGTGGGAGCCAGCTCCAAATACTCCATCTCCCTCACTGGCAGCTCAGCCCTGTGTTGTGCTCCCCTGCACACCTGCCCCACCAGCCTCACCCTGCCCAGAAGTGGGCTGACATTGCTGTCCATGCCCAGACGGCAGCCCCACTCACACTGAAACCAATCAGAAGCATCTCCCAGCTCACAAAAGTCACACTGAGTTGAGCTGTCAGCCTCTGCTGACAGAGATCAGCCACTTCCCAAAGGCAGGCAGAAAGGTGGCCCTGCTCACAGCCCACCAACAGCAACTGTGACTCCACCACAGAGAATCAGGAACTAGTGAGCAAAGAGTCTTAAGCTTCTGGGCACCACAGGAAACCTTCTTCATAAAGGCATTAATTTCTAGACTAGGAGGCATAGCAGATCTATCTAATACAAAGGGAAAAAGTACAGAAACCCAGACAAGGTAAGGGGGCTGAGGAATATGTTCCAAGCAAAAGCCCAGGATATGACACTGGAAAGAGGGCTAAATGAAGTGGAGATTACCAAACTTCTTGATAAAGATCTCAAAGTAACCATCATAAAGATGCTCACTGACCTGCAGAAAACAATTGATGATCTCAGTGAGAACTTCAACAAAGAGATAGAAAATTTGAAAAACAGCCACTAGGAGCTGAAGAATACAATAACTGAAATGAAAAATACAATGGAGGAAATGAACAGTAGACTGCTGGAAATAGAGAAAATAATCAATGAAATGGAAAATAGAGAACAGGAAAACAAACTGAAAACAGAGAGAAAAAAATGATATTTAAAAAATGAGAAGATGCTACAAGAGCTGTGTGACAACTCTAAATAAAACAATATTTGCATAATAGGCATCCCAGAAGGAGAAGAGAGAGAGAAAGGAGTAGTAAGTATCTGAATAAAAATAGCTGAAAACTTCCCCAATCTAGGAAAGGAAATAGACACCCAGGTCTGGAAGGGCAGAGAGCCCCTAACAAAAGGAAACCCATGAAGACAACACTAAGACATATGATAATTAAAATGGTAAAGATTAAAGATAAACAGTGTATCTTAAAAGCAACAAGAGAGTGGCAGACAGTTACCTGTAAGGGAAACTCCATAAGGCCATCAGCAGATTTCTCACCAGAAACTTTAAAGGCCAGAAGGGAGTGGTGTGAAGTATTTAATGAATTGAAAGGGAAGAACCTACAACCAAGAATCCTCTGTCCATCAAGGTTATCATTCACAATTGAAGAACAAATGAAAGTTTCCAAGTTAAATGAAAGTTAAAAGGACTCACACCACTAAACCAGCCTTATAGGATATGTTAAAGGGACTTCTGTAGATGGAAATGCTCTTAAGCCTAAATATTTTTCATCAGTGAAAATAAACCTATAGTAAAGGTAGTAGGCCAATTTCTTACTAAGCAAGTATGAAATTAAAAAATCAAAAACATTAAGATCAACTATACACAAAATTGGTCAAGGGATACTCAAAAAGATATAAATTATGACATACATATAATGTGAAGGAAGGAAAAGAATAAAAAAGTAGTACTTTTAGAATGTGTTTGAAATCGAGTGACCATCAACTTATATATAGATTGTTATATATCTAGGAAGCTATATATGAACCTTGTGGTAACCACAAACCTAAAGCCTATAATAGATAAAAAATAAAAAGAAAGGAATTTAGGCATAATTCTAAAGAAAACTATCAAGTGACAATAGAAGAGTGTAAAAGAGGAAGAGAGGAACTGCAAAAACAACCAGAAAACAATGAACAAGATGGCAATAACTATGCACCTATCAATAATTACTTTAAATGTAAATGGACAAAATTCACCAATCGAAAGACATAGGGTGGCAGAATGGATAAAGAAATAAGACCCATCTGTACGCTGCCTACAAGACACTCATTTCACACCTAAAGGCATAGACTGAAAGTGAAGGGATGAGAAAAGATACTTCATGCAAATACAAGAAAAGAGTAGGAGTAACATTACTTATATCAGACAAAATAGACTTCAAAGAAACAAGTGTCAAGAATATTACATAATGATAAAGGGATCAGTCCAAGAGAATATAATTTTAAAAAACTGTGTATCCAACATAAGGGCATCTAAATATATAAATCAAATATTAACAGACCCAAAGGGAGAAATTAACAGCAGCACAATAATACTAGGGGATTTTAACATCCAACTTACATTGATAGATAGATCATCCAGACAGAAAAGAAATAAGGAAACAGTGGCATTGAGCAACACATTAGACTAGATGGACTTAACAGATATATACAGAACATTCCACCCAAAAGCAGCAGGATACACATTCTTCTCAAGTTCACATGGAACATTCACCGGAATAGACCACATATTAGAACATTAAAAGTCTCAATAAATTTAAGAAGATTGAAATTGTATCAGGCATCTTTTCAGACCACAGTGGTATAAAACTAGAAATAAATTACATGAAAAAGGAAAAAAAACACAGACATGCAGGATAAACAACATGCTTCTAAATAATCAATAGATCAACAAACAAGGAATCAAAAAATATGTGGAGACAAATGAAAACAGAAACAAAACACTTAAGAATATGTGGGATGGAATAAAAGTAGTTCTAAGAGGGAAGTTCACAGCAATACAGGTCTACCTGAAGAAACAAGAATAATCCCCAAAAAACAATCTAAACTTACAACTAAAGAGACTAGCAAAAGAAATACAAACAAACCTCAAAGTTAGAAGGAGGGACCTAATATTGAACAGAGCAGAAATAAATAAAGTAGCAAATAAGAAAACTATAGAAAAAATTAATGAAACCAAGAGCTGGTTCTTTAAGGAGATAAAATAGACGAATGCCTATCCAGACTTGTAAAGAAAAAAAGAGAGAACACAGACAGAATCAGAGATGAAAATGAGAAGTTGCAGTTGACACTACAGAAATTCAAAGAATTATAAGAGAATTCTTTATTCTCCAATCTTCCAAGACTAATCCAGGAAGAAACCAAAAATCTGGACATTTTACTATTAACAAGATTGAACCGGTAATCCAAAGACTGCCAACAACAAAATTCCAGGACAGATAGCTTCATAGGTGAATTCTACCAAATATTTAAAGAAGGGCTTATACCTATCCTTGAAGTATTCCAAAAAATAGAAGAGGGAATACTTACAAACTCATTCTATGAGGCCAGCATCACTCTAATACCAAAACCAGACAAACACACTACAAAAAAAAGAAAAGTACAGACAAATATCCCTGATGAATATAGATGCAAAATCCTCAAAAAAATGTTAGCAAACTATATTCAAAAATATATCAAAGGAATCATCCATCACAAAAAGTGGACTTACTCCAGGGATACAAGGAGGGTACAATATTTGTTAATCAATGTGATACACCACATTAACAAAAAAGAGGGATAAAAACCATGTTATCACTCAATATTTGCTGAGAAAGCATGTGACAAAAATTCAACATCCATTCATGATAAAAATTCTCAACAAAGTGGGTGTAGAGGGAACATACCTCAAGATAATAAAGGCCATATATGACAAACCCTCAACTAACATTACAGTGCAAAGTTGAAAACTTTTCTTCTAAGATCAGTAACAAGACAAGGATACCCACTATCATCACTTTTATTCAACTTAGTACTGGAAATACTAGCCATGGCAATCAGACAAGAAAAAGAAATGAAAAACATCCAAATTGGTAAGGAGAAAGTAAAATTGTCACTATTGGCATATGACATGATACTGTATATAGAAAACCGTAATGACTCCACCAAAAAAAACATAGTAGAAATAATAAATAGATTCAGTGAATTTGCAGGATACAAAATTAATCTATGAAAAAAATCTGCTGTGTTCCTCTATAGTAATAATGAACTAGCAGAGAAATTTGAGCAAACACTTTCATTTAGAATTACATCAAAAAGAATAAAATACCTAGGAATAAACCTAACCAAAGAGGTGAAAGTCCCGTACTCTGAAAATATAAGGCACTGATGAAAGAAATTGAAGAACACACAAATAAATGGAAAGCTATGCCATGTTCATGGATAGGAAGAATTAATATTGTCAAAATGGCCATCTTTCCCAAAGCAATTTACAAATTCAGTGCAATCCTTATCAAAATACTAATAGCATTTTTCAATGAACTAGAGCAAATAATACTAAAATTTGTGTGGAACCAGAAAAGACCCTAAATAGCCAAAGTAATCTTGAGAAGGAAGAACAAAGATGGAAGTATCACACTCCCTAGTTTCAAGCTATACTACAAAGTTAAAGTGATTAAAACAATATGGTACTGGCAGAAGAATAGACCCATAGATCAATGGAACAGAACAGAGAGCCTAGAAATAAATCAATGTATGTATAGTCAACAACTAACAAGGAGGCAAGCATACAGAATGGGGAAAAAAAGGTCTCTTCAATAAATGTTTTTAGGAAAACTGGACAGCTACATGCAGGAGAATGAAACTGGATAATTATCTACAGCATACACAAAAGTAAACTCTAAATGGATTAGAGACGTAATATATAACATGAAATCCCAAAACTCTTAGGAGAAAACATAGGGATCTCCTGAACATCAACATGAGTAATTTTTTTCTGGATATGTATCCCTGGACAAGAGAAACAAAAGCAAATATAAACATGTGAGGTTACATTAAACTAAAAAGCTTCTGCACAACAAAGGAAACCATCAACAAAATGACAAGACAACCTGTGTATGGTAGAATGTATTTGCAAAGAATATATCCAATAAAGTGTTACTATCCAAAATATACAAAGAACACATATGACTAAATACCAAAATAACCCAATTAGAAAATCTGTAGAGAACCTGAATAGACATTTTTCTAAAGACATACAGATGGCCAACAGACACATGAAAACATGTTCCACACCAGTAATTATCAGGGAAATGCAAATCAAAACCACAATGAGATGTCACCTCACACCAGTCAGAATGACTAGTATCCAAAGACAAATGCCATATGATTTCACTTATATATGGGGTCTACAAAAACAAACAAACAAATGAACTAAACTGAAATAGATTCACAGACACTGAGAAGGGACTGGTGGTTACCATGGAAAAGGGTTGGGTGGTGGGTGGGTGAAACAGGTGAAAGGCATAAAAAGGCACAGAGTCTCAATCATAATATAATAGGTGAAAGTACAGCGTAGAAAATATATTCAGTAATTCTGTAACATCATTCTAAGTTGCCAGATAGTAACTACACTAGCTGGAGTGCACATTTAATAATGTAGATAACTGTAGGATCACTTTGTTGTATACTTGAAACCAGTATAATATTGTGTATCAACTATACTTCAATAAAGTATAATAGTAATAAATAACTTTTTAAAACAAAGAAAAAACTAATAAAAGC
Source organism: Manis javanica (assembly GCF_040802235.1). NCBI lineage: Eukaryota > Metazoa > Chordata > Mammalia > Pholidota > Manidae > Manis > Manis javanica. The sequence continues at coordinate 19,927,997 of NC_133174.1, read as the reverse complement.
AAAAGGAAAATTAAACCCAAAGTAAGGAAGAATGAAGAAATAACTAAGGTAAAAGTAGAAAACAAGAATATAGAAAACAGAAAATGTTGGAGAAATTTAATGAAATAACAAGAAAAAGTTTCTATTAAAAGAATTATAAAATTGATAAAAGTCAAGTTGATTAAGAAAAAAACAAGGTAGAAAATATCAGTAGGAATTAAAAAGACGTAACTACAGATCTTATAGACATTAAAAGAAAAGTAAGGAAATATAATGAAAAGAACTTTGTGTCAATACAAAAACAGGCACAATTAAATAACTGAGTTGATCAAAATCATGAAATGCCTTGGTATAAATTTAACAAAATATGTGAAAGACCTGTACACTTATAACTATACAACATTGATAAGAGAAATGAAGATCTAAATAATTAGGGTGATATACCTTATTCATGGATTAGATGACTCAATATTATACAGATGTCAATTTTTCTAAAACTGATCTATATTTTCAAGGTTATCCCAATCAAAATCCAAACAGGCTTCTTTTTCCCTAGAAATTGACAAGGAGATTCTAAACATTTATTTGAAAAATGAAACGACCTAGACTTGTCATAATAATTTCGAAAAATAATACAAAGTTTGAGGACTTACACTACCTGCTTTCTAAAATTATAAAGCTACAGTAGTTGAGACAGTGTAATATTAATATAAGGGATGAATATATAGAATAAGAATAGTGTCCAGAAATAGACTCATACACATGTATGTTAAGTTGGCTTTTTCAAAATTGCAAGGATAGTTCAGTGGGTAAAAAATAACCTTTCCAGCAATTGGTGCTGAAACTCTGAAATATACTTAAGAAAAAAAAATGAACCTTGACCGAATCCTCATATCATAAGTTCAGCATAAAATGGATCATAGACTTGAAGGTAAAAACTAAACCTATAAATATCTGTAAGAAGACATATTAAAAAATATTTGTAGTCTATGCATAAGCAAATATTACCATGCATAGATAATCAATTATATAAGAAAAGAAAGATCATCAAAGTTAAAACATCTGGTCATTTGAAGACACTGTTAATGCCACACATCCAGTATCTGCTACAATAGCCAAAACTCAAAAGGTGGACAATTCCAAATTATGGCAAGCATGAGGAGAAAGTGGAACTTCCATATATTGCTATTGCTGTTAGGAGTGTAAAATGTGTCCAGCTACTCAGGAGAGCTGTTCAGTTTCCGATAAAATTAGACATAATTTAGCATGAACCCTGGCAATACCATTCCAAGGTGGACTAAAGAGAAAACATGTCCTCATGAAGATTTATACATGAGTGTTCATAGCAACTTTATTCATAACAATCCAAACTGGAAACCATTCACATATCCACCAAAAGATGATTGGATTAAAAATGGATAAAATTTTGTGGTATATCCACATATTGGCCTATAAATCTGCAATAAAAATGAAAAAAACTAATGATACAACATAAATGGATATGTTGGACAAAAGAAGGCAGACAAAAAAGAATGCCTGTAGTATGATCTCACATATACAAAATTTTATGAAGGAGACAAATCTGATCTCTTGTGATCAAAAGCTGATTGGTCATTACATGGGACCAGGGGTCAGTAGGGGTTAACTACACAGGAACATGAGGGGAGTTTTTGCATGATGTAAGTGAAATATTTTGATTGTGGTACTGACTATATGAGTGTTAACATTTGTGAAAACTCGTGCTGTAAACTTAAAAATGAAACATTTTCTTATCTGCTAAGTATATAAAACATATGTAAAATAAAAATCTTAAAATATATTTTAAAAATCAGAATGAAACATCATAACATGCCTGGTAGAATGACTAAAAACAACTTAAAATTTATTTATCAATATCAAGTGCTAGAGAGTATGTTGAGTGACTTTAATCCTCACACACTGCAGATGAATATAGATCGGTAGTCCACTTTTGAAAACTCTTTAATAGTATTTACTAAGAACGGGCATTTTATACCAATGACCTGTCTGAATTATATATCCAAGATAAGTGCAAATGCTTGTTCACCTGTGGACATGTACATGAATATTTATAGCAGCATTATTGTAATATCCCTTAAATAGAAGCAATTTAAAAATCAACAGTAAAGCAGAAAAATCGTGAACAAAGTACTGGTCCATGCAACAGCATGAATGAACCTCACAGACAGTGTTGAACCAAAGAAGCCAAGCACAAATGATATGATTCCATTTATAAAAGTTCAAAAAGAGGCAAAACTAAGCTAGACTCTTGGTCACTTATGGTGGAATAGTGGTATGATGGGCTTCTGGTGTGTTGTTAATGTTCTGTTTTTTGATATGACTATTTGTTAGTAGGGTGTGATAATTTTTTAAATTTTCATCAAATGACGTAATTGTGATTTATATACTTTTCTGTATATATAATACTTAAAATGTTTACATTTTAAAGATCAGATCATATTGTTGTTCTTAAACCTCTCCAGTGGCTTCCTGCTGCATTTCTAAATCAAATCCCAAATCCCTGCTCCTAAACTCTAGCCATACTGGCCTTTTCTCTTTTTTTTTTTTCTTTCTTTTTTTTTACAGACTGAGGCATATTTATTGAAGGTATAGCTTAGACAGCAAAGCAGAGCCACTGCTCCATGGGCAGAGTAGCCCTACCTCAGTCACCTATTAGCTCTTTTCTTAAAAAATTTTTTTATTAAGGTATGATTGATATACACTCTTATGAAGGTTTCACATGAAAAAACAATGTGCTTACTACATTTACCCGTATTATCAAGTCCCCACCCATACCCCAATGCAGTCACTGTCCATCAGTGCAGCAAGATGCCACAGATTCTATGTGCCTTCTCTGTGCTACACTGTTCTCCCCATGATCTCCCACACCATGTGTCCTAAACATAATACCCCTCAGTCCCCTTCTCCCTCCCTCCCCACCTGCCCTCCCACACCCCTCCCCTTTGGTAACCACTAGTTCATTCTTGGAGTCTCTGAGTCTGCTGCCATTTTGTTCCTTCAGTTTTGCTTCGTTGTTATACTCCACAAATGAGAGAAATCATGTGGCATTTGTCTTTCTCTGCCTGGCTTATTTCACTGAGCATAATGTCCTCCAGCTCCATCCATGTTGTTGTAAATGGTAGGATTTGTTTCTTTCTTATGGCTGAATAGTATTCCATTGTATATATGTACCATATCTTCTTTATCCATTCATCTACAGATGGACGCTTAGGTTGCTTTCATATCTTGCCTATTGTAAAAAATGCTGTGATGAACATAGGGGTGCATATGTCTTTTGAATCTGAGAAGTTGTATTCTTTGGTTATATTCCAAGGAGTGGGATTCCGGGGTCAAAGGGTATTTCTATTTTTAGTTTTTTGAGGAACCTCCATGTTGCTTTCCACAATGGTTGAACTAGCATACATTCCCACCAGCAGTGTAGGAGGGTTCCCCTTTCTCCGCATCCTCGCCATGGCCTTTTTCTCTTCCTCGAACAAAAAATGAAGCAAGTTCATTTTTACACCTTTTCATGTTGCAGTTCCCTCCGCCTAGAACACTATGTTCCAAAATCTTAACCCTGCCTGCTTTTTATTAACATTCATGTCTCTGCCTTTCCTAAAATCTAAAAGCTGATTCTGTGCCATTTTATTTAGTACCCTTCATGTTTTGCTCAGTGTAATTCTCATATTTGAAATAATTTATTTTGTGATTTAGTTTCTGGTTCCCCTAGTTAGAAGGCTACACCTGTGCTTATAACAGCTTTGAATGTCTGGTCCTCTGCTGTATCTTCAGTGACTAGATAGGCAGTAGGTGTTCAGTAAATAGTTGGAACATGAATAAACTTATAGATGAATGAGTGAATGAATGAGTTAATGAATATAATGCATAAAAATTAACAATTAGTGATTAAATATGAAATGTTTTTAGGGAACTACATTACACAAAGGAAAGTGTCATCACGTTTATTAAACCTTTATATGATATTATTGAAATATGACCCAGTGAAAGGGCCTTGAGAATGATAATTTCACCAGCTTGCACAAACCTCTTTTTCTCCATTCCAAATAATATTAACATTAAATTATTACTTCCATACTGATGCCCAAGCTTCTGTTATCCTATAGTGTTATTGCTGAAGCTTCAAAGATGAATAATTTTACATAATCATTATGTGCTACATTAAAAACCTGAATAGTATGAACACATATTTTTTCCAATATACTAAATGTATATTCTAAACAAATTATTCATAAAACATAAACATATCATATTTCTATAAAAGTAGCTTATCATCTAATTTGCTTTGTTTGCTTTCTAAAGAGTTCCAGGTGCAGGTGGGCACTTAAGTGCTTTTTGATGATGATGGTAATTTACTGAAATTTCTTACACATAACATTTTTCTTGTAATATTTCAGCACATATGCTCTCTTTTATCCTTGCTAAATCTTGCCACCTGTAATGTTTCATTTTCCCAGTTTGAACTATTATATGGTTCACAATGCATAAGAATTTTTCATCTTTTAGCCTTATAGTGGGGTGGTCTAATACTTGTGTTCCCTCAACACCTTGTATTATAGTCAATAAATGGTGAACAACAGCAAACTATATACAGAATTTAGTAAGTGTCCATGAAAGGTCACATTCTCAAGGCTAAATGAATAAAAGTGATCTATTATGATTACAATTACGCACCTTTTGCAGAACATACTGTAAATAGCTTCTGATACTGCTAATTAAGACAGTTCATCACAGAAACCAATGTACATTATTAGGAAGACACATTTGGAGTATAATTCATGTGAAATAAAATTATAATTACCTTAGTGTCATTCTAATCTATGAGCTTGAAATAATTATTTCTAATATTGGAGTTTCTCACAACATCAAGAAATCAGTAGCTACTAAGAATTTACAGCATTTTTCTAGCAGTGTCTAAGTGGGAAGAAAATATTTCAGTATTAGACATTTGTGCATATGTGATTTTACTTGACTCTCATCACAACCCTAGGTAATAAATATTTAACTTATTGTGGTAATTTTAAAATCTTTGCCAATTCCAATATAATTTCTAGGATTGATTCTATTAGAACTTTTTCAGCTACTTTTTATCTCTTTGTATGTCTAGCTATTTTTTAATGAATGCCAAATATTATAGAGGGTTTTAGATGCTCTTGATTATGTTATCTTCCTCTGAGGAATGTTACTGGTTAATCACCACAATTCTAACAACATTATACTTATCAATAATAGTGTATTGTACATTTAAAACTTTGTTAAGAGGGCAGGTCACATATTAAAGGCTCCTATCACAATAAAATAAAAACATTTTTTTAAAGACTTAGTCTTAAACTTTGTTCGAGCGGATCTATTTCTGGTTTGCCTATATTCTTAGGGCATCATCTTTCGGGCATAGCTTTTCTGGGGTGTCAACTGAAAATCTGGTGTGTTCTTGAAGGCCTTCACCCTTTGGATGAGCTCCAGTTCCAAAGTCTTCCCAGCGTTGTGTCACCTCTTGAAATCTCTGCTCACCTCTCCAGCCTCTTGATGCTGTTCTCTGCGTGGCCTTCCTGAGTGTCACTTGCATATGCTCAATGTAGAAGCTGGACAAGGATCCAAGGGGGAATTTATAAATAGATGTTTAGGACTCTTCCTACAATTCTCTCTACTACCAGTTCCCTGTCCACCAAGTTCCAGCTGCCATTTTGGTCCCAAACTTTTTATTTGCCTCCTCTAATCAGTGGGTCCATTTTCCTGGGCTCTGTTAATCTGTGTTATGATTTGGAAAACACTTCAGATGCGTAACCAACCAACCACCACCTCTTCCAATTTATATCTGGGTTCACATTGTTGTTTTGCTATCATAATCTCCCATGATATTTTCTATCACCAAAGAGGCAAGTTCTAACTATCATCAGCTCTAGACCTGTTTGCCATGAGTGAGCTCAGTCCTCCACCTATAGACTATGCAATATCCACCTTATCCATCCTCAGGCCTTGAAACTATAATGGCCTCAGGGTTCAGTATTACTACAGATTAGCATCTGATTCCTAAACCTTTTTTAAGTATGATACCTTTGCCAAAGAGAGGCTCTTTATCATCCAGATTCTTTTATGTAGTGTGAATCTATGCTGTGTGTGGTCCCAGCTTTTGAAATATCAGCATTCTTTATTTCGAATGAGGCCGGTTGGGCTAAGGCAAAACCAAACTTTCTTCTGCTGGAAGTCTATCAAGATGTTTTCAACCTCAGAGGGGCTCCCTTATCAGGCAGGAATACTTTTCTGTTGTGCATCAACTAAATTGAACCCTACCTCTGAAACTAACAAAGGATTTACAGGATTTCAGAGCTCTTCACTGAAGGCAGGTGGATAATATAAAAAGCCTCTTATCTTCATTTATCCTGTTTCTAAAATGGTCAGTTTCATAAATGGTTGTATTGAATCCCAAATTTGTCCAATATATTGTGCAAAATGGAGTGGAGAGAGAGAAGAATTGGTACACAATAAAATGTGAAGACTCCCAGCAACTTAGTCCTCTGAAATAAGTGGGAAATTGTTCTTGTTTTTCTTCAGTATCTGAAAGATTTCCCGATATAGGTAGGCTGACTTGTATTTTGTCAGCTCCTATTAAATTGTGTTGTCATAGATACCTATGAATTGTATAGAGTATAGAAAACCTTTATTTCAGCTTTTATAAGCCTCTGAAAACAAGGAGAAAAAAGATTTAGAGTCTCTGATTTTAGTGAGACTATTCAATTTCTTGTTTGTTTCTTTTTTAAAGTTCGTTGTGCTAAAAAGTCACACTCTTGGTATCTAGACATATTAAAGAAGTCTCAGGAGACTTTGGGTATTTGTAAATTTTCTGTCTTATTCTAACATGTCTGCATGACAATCTAATTATTTTGTGAATGTTTGATATGGTTTCAATGACTACACAACACAGTATCCTTCCTGTCAAAAATACACACCTGGTATACATTTGTGTGTATGTTTGTGTGGGCATGTGTGTATGTTTGTGTACATGGGTTAATTTTTTTTCCACTGTGTTGAAACATTACTCAGTTGGTAATTTAACATATATTGCCTTAGCAATATATGTTATGTAATGTATACATAACATGTATTATGTAATGTATAAATAATTTTAAAAATGCATGCTGGGACTTCATTGATGGATCCTAAATAGGGAAAAATAAATCAACACTGAGACTAAGGAAACTAACTCAGTGGCAGTCATGTGAGGGAGCAGTAATTCATACCAAAGTGTCCAAGAGTTGGTAGTAGAAATATAAGCCTTTATTCAATGTGATCAATGCTGAGATGAGCCTACTTTCAGAAGTGTCTAAACAGTTGCATTTCTCTGTCCAGTGGATAACAATATATGAAGGCTCATCTGTTTTGGAGACAAACCTGAGTAAGTTGATGAGATACCCAGAGAGAAGGTTGGAAAGACTACCTGTTAGGAGGGTCCAAGTTAACCAAGTTTGTGTTTAGGGCATGTTTCTGGGGCCATAGGGAAAACAGCATATTATTTAGGAATTACAAGATCTCCTTAAAAAGTCAAACCCTGAACAAAAACCTGAACAAGAATATTTATAGCAGCTTTATTCATAGTTGCCCAAAACTGGAAGCAACCCAGATAATCCTTCAGTTTGTAAATGGATAAACAAACTTTGATAGATCATAAAATGAGGTAATTATTCAGTAGTAAAAAGGATCTATCAAGCCATGAAAAGATATGGATGAATTTGACATGCTTATAGCTGGTTGAAATAAGCCAGTCTGGAAAATGCTACATATTGTATGATTCCAGAAAAGGCTAAGTTAACATCAGTGGCTGACAGGCTGAGGGCAGGGGAGGCTTGTATACATAATCCACAAGGTTTCTCTTTAAGGACAGCACAACTATTCTGTATGATAATATTGTAATTGTGGGTATATGACAATATGAATTTGTCAGAATCCACAGAACTTGACAGCACAATGAGTGGACCTTAATTTGTGCAAATTAAAAAAAACATATAGGCGGCCAAGATGGATTGCAGAATGTGACAAAATAATCGGATTGTTTGTAAATATATGAAACAACCTCACTGACAGAGGTGGGTGAGTTTCTGACCTAAGTAAAATTATAACTGAAAAAAGTCTGTACATAAACACTGTACTCTAGTTGATACTTGAGGGTATGAGTGAACATTTATGATACTGCTATACAAGTGAACTGGAATTGAACAACTAAATAAATGGAGCCTGGTTTTTCACTGAGTGTAAATTTACAGATAAGCAAGGGCAGGAGGCAAGAGGAAGGGGCCAGAATTCAGTAGTAGACTAGTATTGGAGTCATCAGTATAAATTCATATTCAGCTTAATATAGATATAGCAACATATAGAATTATTTATAGGTATGCCTATATATAGGGGTTAGTATACACACACATATATCCTTGCTTTGTCAGCTGAGAGGGCCTAGAAGCAATTGATACTTCAGTAGCAGTAAGTACACCTAGTGTCCACATCCTGGTTTCTAATACCTTTCCTTAACCAGGGCTCCTGAGGGAAATATTCAAGATGAACTTGGAGCATCTTGTAGTGCTAGAAAGGAAGTGTTCAAAATAAAAGGTAGGCGGAGGGAGGAATATGAGTATTTCAAAAGAACACAGGAGCCAACAAATAGCTAAGCAATAGCTAAAGCTGAAATGGTTTGAGGAAAATAATAAAGTAGTGTTGGATTATAACCCAAAGTATAAAATAAATCTCTATCAATCCATACTCGTGTCAATAAATAATTTAATAAACAAATGAAGAAAGGAGATAAATCTCCTGGGTAAAAGAGTTCCAAATATTTGGTGTGGATATTCCACCCTGAAGGAAACAGAGTATAACCTTGATTCTGTAAATGTCAAGTACTTACAGTGAACTTCTTTCCAAAGGGCACCATGTGGAATGAGGGCCAAAAAAGACTAACTTTACTGTGGAGAACTCTGATGCATACTATCTCAGCCAGGTAATCAAGGTCAGCATCATTAGTGAAGAGTCATGTTGATATTATATTCATTTGATAGGACATGAATACAATGGTATTTTATCTCTGTAGTTTTCTTCCCCAAAATGCATAACTCCAGGGTAGTCATGAGAAAAACATCAAAAAATTCCCAGTTGAGGAGCATTTAACAAAGGACCTAAACGGTACTGCTCAAAACTGATGTCAAGGTAATCAAAAACACAGAAACTTCGAGAAACTGACATAGCCAAAAGAAGCCTAAGACTTGACTGAATGTAGTATCCTGGGTGAAATTTTGGAACAAAAAGGATATTAGGTAAAAAGTAAGAAAATCTGATCAAACTATGGACTTTAGTTAATAATAATGAATTGATATTAATTAATTATAACAAATGTACCACATAAGACAGGGGAAACTAGGTGTGAGGCATATAGGAACTCTTTGTACTATATTCCCAATTTTTCTGTAAATTTAAAACTGTCCTAAAAAACATTTAAAAAAGAATCAGAATTACCTACAATGAATAAATTTATACACATACCTACCATAGAAACATTAAATCATCCAATTAAATGTAGATCTACATCTATTGTTCATTTAGTTGATTTCCTAATTGCTTATCCTCTGAATGTATTTTTTAAACATATACAAAGTATATATATAAATATTAAGTATTTAATATTAAGTGTTATCTTATAGGTTTATTATTTACCAGGATCTCTAATAAGCACTTTTTCAAAAGAACTTTTATATACATATTGTTTATATAGTTAGTAATATATATTTTATATATGTATATAATTTGTTAACATAAAATCTTATTCCAAACATAGTTGATATAAAATTCTCTTTAAGGATTCATTAATCTAATAAAAGCACTAAAGATGATTTTTTATTTTACCAATGCTAATTTTGTTGATGAATATATATACATATATTCATATATATGCATATGAATGAGATGAAATAATTATTTTCACAAATGACTAAAACCTTACATATGACATTCATTAAGGATACAAAATCTCTATGGCAGTTATTGCCATAGCTACAAAACTTTTCCTTTAAATCAAGCTCAATGACTAATATTTCTCATCTCCCCTCATCTTTTGCTGCTAGATCACCCAGATAATAGAATACCATTTCTATCCCCATCTGATCAACATGACAGTTTATTAAGAGAAATGTAGAAAAGGAACATTTTGTTAGCAATACATTATTAGAGTTGTGTAATACTTGTTTCAAACTGCTCAAAACCAATTACGTGTTTCTGCTTCATTGCTAAAGGCATGGCAAGCAGGAATGTAATTTTGTTTTCAGACAATGAAAGCTTTTGCTTTATAAAGAATTACTATTTTCTGGTTTAAGAGAAAGGGCTTTAAGATCACCTTTCCTTTAATGCAAATCACCTTTTCAAGTAAACGTCTTTCAGGTTGATAACTCTGAAATCACCATCATTAATTGATCAGGGTAAGGGATATTTTACATGGTCAGAGACAATTGAAATTATACCTTCCTCCAAGGACATCTAGAGAATAGTTTCCTTAAGGAAACACCTGACATGTGCTGGTGATTATCTTCCAGAGTATATTAAAGGAAACTGAAAACAATTTGAAAGCATTAAAAAGAAGGAAGATTTCTATATCTTCAAGTATTCTTTTCTGGTATTCCTGTTTATTCTCATGAAAATAATTACAGACAAGGATGTAAATCTATTTTAGACTTAGAAAACTGATGGAAGAAGGAAATTAATATACACTGATGAAAAGAAAGAAGATTACTTAGCATTTAAACCAAACACAACTTTTCTGTTTGAAAGGTGAACCTGTTTAATATATGTGTATGTGTATATGTATAAAGCATTTTACTAAATCAAGTATTTTTCTCACTGCTCTGTGAAGCAGTCCTTATGAATTTATCTTTCTTAGGCAATACTTCTATTAGAAAATTCATTGCCATGTATGTTTGTTTATATATATTTGCTTATTGTGTGTCCTTAACCATATCATCTTCCACCAAATATTCCAGCATCTCTTTCCCATAGGGCTCACAGTAATATTTCACATATGGGTTGAATTTTGTTCTCCTTGGAGTTCTTCCATTTGAGGCCCCTGCTCTCTCTCGAGGTGGACTAATCCCTCTCCAGACCTCATCCACAGCCATTTATCCTGGAGCTGAATATCCTTATCATGCCAAGACTGCATTGCTGCCCCTCTGGTGTTGCATCTCCTATTTTCCAGATCCTTCTCTTATTTGTTCTCTCCTTTTTTTCAGGAGACATACTCCATGAACTTCCTAATAAAGAGCTTCTGGGAAGTAAAACAAAGTGGGGCACTTCCATCTGGCAATATATTTATTATACTATTATAAATTAATCATCTGACTTGGATTTTAAAGTGTAGGTTAATAAACTCCCTCTGCAATTTAAAGGCTTTTTTTTTCTCCTTTGCCTTTTAGCTTTTGGGGTAGCTTTAGAAAAATTGCATTTCATTTTGGTACCCCTTCTCTTTTTTCATTATGTGGTAGTATTTTTTCTTTTTAAAAGTTTTAATGATCATGTTATTGGCACTTATATTCTGAAATTTCACCATTATATGATTCATAGTTCATTATGGATTTTAAAAAAACATTTCAATCTGAAAACTTATTTCCTTCATTTTCTTGCATAATTTCTTTGATAACTTCTTCTGCTCTCTTTTATGATTGTGTTTATTGGAATATATATTGTTTATTTGGATCTTTGATTTCTGAATTAATCCTCTGGTATTCTCTTTTCTCTCCAATATTCAATATTTTTACTCTACTTTCTGGGAGACTTCCCTTAGTGTATCTTTCATCATTTCTACTATATTTCAGCTCTCCAGTTGTAACTTGCAAGAGCTCTTTATTTTGCTCTGGTCATTCTTTTGTAGCATTCTGTTCTTGTTTAATAGATCTGTTCTTGTTTAAAAGAACTTTCCTTATTCCTCTGATTACATTAATTGATATTTTACTTTGATGCCTTCTTCTGCCAGCTCCTCATGCTTTCTCTGTTTCCTTTGGTTCTGTCCCTTCTACATTTTAAAAATAGAAATAATTTTGGCATTTTATATTTCATATCCTTTTCTATTTTCATTGCCTTCTGTTAAAGGCATTCATCTTTGATGTGCCTCAGCTCTTTGTTCATATGTAAACTTCTGGTACTAAAAGTTGAAATTTCTGTGTGTATAAAGGTAATTGTTCCACAGATTTATCTGGCAGTGAGGTGGAATTTTAGTGAGGATAGCCCCCAATAAAGTATCTGTAACACTTTTCTTTGAGGGTGGGATATAGCATACATTGATGGTATAAACTTCATATATGTGAGAGTTTTTAAAAATGAAAAGGATGGACTATTCTAGAAGTATAATGAGAAGCAGAACAAGACTCTTACTCATCTCCAGAGCCAGACATACGAGGGCTGTGGGAGATGACAGCAGCCATCACTTGGGAGATCTTCATGGGAAGCAGTGTCATCAGATAAGAACCTCTTTGAAGGTAAAGGGAACACAAATATAATAGTTTGAGGGTGCAAAGGATGTTGCCGATAGTACACAAAGAATTTCATAAGGCACAATAACAGGAACAGAATAGGCAATGTGCAGAACCATGCAGAGAAGAGACTGGGAGATGAGTGGTTCATGGGTCTTCTTTTGCTGACTGGCAAAGTTAATTAGCTGATATTCATTCTGATTGATTCGGGAAAGATTTGTTAAGGACTTTGTTGGTGAGAAAGAAAAATGTGATTCATATTTTAGCTTAATATTAGCCATGTAGATGGATACAGAAGACCTAGGAGAGTATAGTCTTTCAGTTTGCAGGGTTCACTGGGACAAAGCCCCTGATTCATTTATTAAAATTAAGGTCATGTTGACATATACTGCAAAGGAACATAGAACTGAGGAATCACAATCAAAGATAAAGGAGGAGACAGTGATTGTGTAGAGGAGAAAATGCTTTAAAAGAGATAGAATCAATGAGAAGACTTGAATTTGCACACGTATGCTCTGCATATCTGCCAGTGGGTTCTGTAATCTCACAGTTGTTCCTGCAGAAGAGTTCCACTGATCCTCAGCCCAGAACAGCCATGTTAAAATGGTGCCCATGATCACTCAAGAGCAAACACCACACTTCCACTACACACAGACATATACATGTGCACAAATTTCTTTCTGTCATCTTAATAGAATTCTCATAATTTTATTCTTTGCATATATAAAAATGGCAATGAAATTCTAACTCTCGTGATGTAATAAATAGCTAGTAGACAGAGGAGTATTTAATGTGTTTGAGAATGAGCAGGATCACCTGGAGCTATAGTTTAATTTGTGAATGTGTGTAAGAAAATACTTAACAGCTCTCCCAAATACTTTAATTGCTTTTTACTTTAAAGGAACATACATAGGTTGGGATAAGAAATATAAAAACTTGAGTCATTATTCTTACTGTGGTTTTATTTACATCATGGGATTATGGGAAGATGCAAGAATGTGTGTGTGTGTGTGTGCGCGTGTCCATCTATGATTGTTACTTTTGGCAAATCACTCTAATCTACCTGAAAGAGTTTTTAACATGTTCCTCAAAAGACCGTCCCACTTAACCTTTCCTCAAGCAGAAAACGAGGCTTAGTCACTAATAACACTGAGCAAAAGAAATCCTACAAATACCGAGAGAACAATGAAACCATGCAAAATAAACACAGCAGGATCATTAACAGTAAATCATTCTGGGCAAAGCTAAGAGGATTTTTTTCTGACAGATTATAAAATTAGTGTATGAAGGGTGGACTATGGATAATAAATGTCTCAGTTTCAATAAGATGGTTGACACAGTGGTTCAAGTAAGTGCATAAAAATTGTCAAGTAAGTTTTGATGAGAACACAATAAGATGGATTAAAAGCAAACTAAGAGACTGTAAATGTGGACAATGATAGATGAGAGTAGGACCTTTGAAGGACCAGAAAATGATTCTTGGCTCTATTAAATGGATTTCTGACCATAAATAGAGGGCAAACAGGGCTTGAATTAGATTGGCAGTTTATATCAGTTTGGAAGGTGCTGTAAAAACCAGTTTGCAGAGAGAAATGATATAAATGGTTGTAAATAAGTCTGTGGGCAGAAAAGAACAAATGAGATTCAATTTGTAAAAGAGCAAGCAGGAAGAATATTAGTAAACAACTGTATAACAAACCATTTCTTGCTAATAAAAGTAATGGCATAGCATGTTACAATATATAGCATCCCTATTAAATGCTTATTTTTATGAGCTTATTGTGTAGCAAGCCAAGTGAACAGACTATTTCCTGGAATAAGGTTGATTATCCAAGGGAAGCCATTGAGTTCTCCTCGGACTGCACACTGGAGTCCATGTGTTTGGCAGATGGGCCAGCTGCGTATCTTGTTTCCATCTCCATCTGGCTCCTTCTGATTCTTGGAGCCTTTTCTGCATATTTGCAAACAGGCAGCAAATATTTTTTATTAGTATAGCAACATGTCCATAATACTCTCTGATGTTCATTCAGAGGCTGTATTTGACATTGCATGCCAGTATATATCCCATAGATTGTCTCCTTTCATGTATTTTTGTTATCTGCCAGATAGAATTTCACAGAATAAGTGTACAACTTCCATCCATTTCATGGTTTAAAAGAAAAAGATGCAGTGAACTCCTCCTTTTTGTGGTTTGATGGGCCATAGGTGTTGTGAATGCTGGTAGTGAGAGATGGAAAATTTCCTCCAGGTAAAACCATGTAATTTGTCTCCAATTTTAAAAATTTGAATTCATGTAAAAAAACAAAGTATTATAGATGCATCAAAAAGGGGAAGGAATGAGTTATGTTGGAAGCTAGGTTGTTAGCCACTCAAGATGTGAATACATGACTCTGGACACAGAAAAGAAATGGAAATAAACAACTTCCTTATTCTACATAGTTGAAATATGGTTTATTAGCCCAAAATACTGCTGTGTTAGCTTCTTTATAGCCTTAGTAATTCCCCTATAATAGCAATTAGGACCCAGCACATTTCCTTATACCTAATACATATACAATAAAAATATTACCAAAATAATTAATACAAAATCTTCTAATTACTTTCTTTCTTCTCTTTGAAGGTAACAGTGATTTTCAGGTCTTAGAATGCCAACTGTAGCCAAAGAATGAAGGGTATAGAAACATTTCCAATATAATCCCAGCCTTGTATATAAAGTAGGGACTTCTTAAAATTACAGCTGGTATTGATAAAGGGGCAAAATAAAGGACAATAGATGCATTAAAGAGTTCCATTAGAATTGGGTGGGAAAGGAAAAGAGTAGGTCAGCAGTATTTAGATTGAGAAAACCAAGTCATTTCATCATAAATACATAAGGATGCTGAGCACCTCCAGAGAAAGAAAAACTTGTAAAAGAAAAACTTGTTTCAAATGTGGGCCTATTGTTACTTATAAGAGAGTAATTATGATAATAAATTGCATGCATTTATTTGTTTTTCTAAATAAGCGAGCATTTCAACATCTTCAGAGGTTGTGGGAAATTTGAGCATTCACAGTTACCTTTGACATTATATTAATTGGGTCAAGGGAAAACTCTTGAGACCTCATACATGGGCAAACCTGTGTTGGAAGGGAATCTGGGTCGAGAATGACAATGTTAGTTAAGAAAAAAATGGTTCAGCATTCTCAGGATATCATATTTTCTGACAAAGTTGGATTTAAAATCAATCAGAATTTGCATCCAAATTCTTGGTAAGTGATAAAAGATTATGAAGAATCATGAAGAATTAGGCATTGAGGTTGAGATTTCACAGATTTGAATAGGAATTGTCATGACCCAAACAGGAAAAATAAAAAGTAAAAAGGAATGCCTGGAAGATATAATTGTTGCCTTGACCCTCAAACTTGTTATGTTGCTCACCGAAGCTCAACACGATGTTGACAGCTACCCTTAAATGACCAGCTGTAGATTTCTCCTAAATGACACAGTAAATGAGTTATATTTTACATATGTATGATCTTTCCTGTTGAACTACAGACAAGTTGCTGATGTTTGAATGGATTTAGGGTTGTAACTAATATGAAAAAAAGTTAAAACTTAAGAATTTTATTAAAACAAAAAGAGAAGTTTTGAATGCATTGCAGTGGTAGCTCAATAGCTATCACTGATGGCCCATCATATGAAAATTAATGTGAAGTGGGCTGTGAAGGATGTAAGGATGACTAAGCTGAGTCCCTGTCTCTCAGGAAGTATGCAATATACTGGTGGACAATGACATACAAAACTAACTCTAAATAAATAGAGGACAGTTAAACAGCCGCGAAATACTGCAGCAACATGGTAAAACAGTTTGGGGTATTCAGCATTACCAATGTAATCCCAGCCTTGTATATAAAGTAGGGACTTCTTTAAATTACAGCTGGTATTGATAAAGGGGCAAAACAAGCCATCCCACCAAGGGCATATTCCCAGACAGAAGGCTTATTTTGCCATTATCTTTGTTTTTAAATTAGTTTTGTCCATCTTAACTCCCACTTTTTCAATTTGAGCTAAAAACTAAGGCAGCACTCCTTCAAAGATGAATCAGGAACATACTCCTCATTTCTCAATTTCATTTGTTGTGTCATGTTTCCAATGCTACTGATCGCCAGCCAGAACAGAATGCGCACTCAGAGTTCACAATGAACATGTATTACAGTGTGAGGGGATTTGCTACTACTAATCATACAGATATTCTGTCTCAGGCCTGGAAGATGTTACTGAGCCCTGATTTCTAAGACAGGCAGGTCTTTTTCCTGTTGGATCCATTCCACTTCTAGTTCATCTTTCTTGGATCTCACTTGCTATATCAATTTCCTTGAGATCTAATTTGGCTGAAATCATGAACAATCCTCCTATTTATTTTTATTAAATAATGTGTCATTTCCTTTTATTGATGACATGAGAACTCATTCTTTAATCTACATAAATGAATTGAGTATCTTATGCCCTGGACAGTGTTCTTTAAAAGAGAAATAAAGTAGTGAATGAAACCAATGCAGTTGCTGCCTTTCCAGAATTCACAGTCTAAGGCAGGAAACAGACAACAGATCTAGATATAAAAAGAAAAATTAACAGATAAAAAATAAAACTCCAGGTGGCAATAAGTAGTCTGAATTAAAACATAGCAGAATAAGGTTAGAGAGGACAGTGTTACTAATTTGATAGGATGATCAGTAAAGGCCGCTTAGAGGAGACAACCTGAGACTGGAATGAAGTGATGGATGTAGCCCTGTGACCTTCAGAAAGGAAAGAGTTTCCAGGAGAGCAAATGAAAGACCCCATTAAAAGGAGGTCTTCAGCATGTCCAAGAAGCAGCAAGTGACCAGGTGGCTCAAGTGCAGTGAGCGAGGCAGAAACAAGAGGTGATGAGGACAAAGAGGTAGTAAAGGTCCAAATCTCAGTACACCTACATTTTTTTCTAAGCTTAAAGTGTAATTTTCATGAACATTTCCAGAGTCCCATGGCAGTCTCCCACTGCACCCACCCTATCAGGTCTTGGCCCAGGTTCACGTTAATTGTCCTCTCCAGCTTTTGTAAAGGTTCTTGTTAGCATCTCCCTTCTTTCTCTCTTCTGTTCACTTCTCACATGGATAAGTGTGATTTATTGTCCTTGTGAAATAATTAGAAACACATATATTTGTATTTGCCAAGAGAATTTACACATGTTTTATTTATAATGATAGCCTTTATAGCAGTGAATTGCTTAAAGTGAAAACAGAAGGGTGTTAGTGAAAAGTTGAGTGCTGGTGCAGAGGACAATCAATATCTGTAATAATAACAAATACAAAATTAAATAATGTATTTCTTATGAAGGGCCTTAAAATACAAAGAAGGTGGTGGGGAAGCTCTGTCACAGGGTTGGTGGGACAAGAAACTACTCTGGTCTGTTTTCCTGCAGCTATGACCTATGGTTATC
Organism: Manis javanica; assembly: GCF_040802235.1. Taxonomy (NCBI): domain Eukaryota; kingdom Metazoa; phylum Chordata; class Mammalia; order Pholidota; family Manidae; genus Manis; species Manis javanica. The sequence continues at coordinate 19,910,035 of NC_133174.1, read as the reverse complement.
ACTTCACATGAGAGATCACACTCAATGGAGGGGCGAAAACACTGATACAGACCCTTTAAAATGGAGAAGATTGAAAAATCACATCCATATCATGGTTTCTTGAGGTTCCCCTGTCTTTCCCAGTCATCAGCCCCTGCGGAATGAGAGTGACTCTAACATCATTTATCCCTTGATCGAAGAGCCAGAGGAAAAATAGTTATGTGTGATACCTGTTATAGTTGCTGTTCTCTAGGTAAATTAGAGAGGGTGGGGCAAGAATACAGAGAAAAAAGAAAATAATAAAACTTAAAGAAACCTATTCTTTGTCCTTTTTTTATGTCCATAAATAATCTCTGGGCAAAATTATATGTTATAAGGAAATGCATTGCTAAACATAATTAGGGCTTTTAAAATTTAAGCCCAACATATCATTTTACTTAATTTATACAGAGAATACAGAGCCCTAACTCAAAGGGAACAATTCAGTTTGCAGCCTGTTCTCCAGAAGAGGGAGGCCAAGGCACATTTACCCTCAAGTTTAACCAACATCATATTAATCTTAACTATACTGTCCATTCTAGTCTGGCTGGTAAATTCACCTAAGCATTGTCCTGCATGACAGCAGTTCTACCTGAAGCCATCAAGATCTAGAACTGTCTCAGCATGAGGTTCTTAGGAGAGCAGAATGACCTAGCCAGAAATAGTTGAAGTGAGCAGAATAATCTAAACTTTAACTTCAATCTTTAATGAACTCCCTGGTAGTTCCTGGAGCTCTGTTAACACGGGCCTGCCTTTTTTTCTTGGCCTTACAAAGCATTGTCCAGTCTCAAGGATATCTGTCAGATGCCCCTTCCTAAGGTGTCCCAAAGACTAACTCAGTTAAATACCACCTCCTCTGGGAAGCCTTCTGGTAACATTTATAAATACGCTCCACCTCTATTCTTTCTACCACATTACTGTGCTACCCCATTATATTTCATCCACAATACCACTATGTAAAATTATCTAGTTTATTTACTAGTTCCCTTTTTTCATCTACTAGAATGCAAACACCATGATTTTAGCTATGTTGTTTTCTTATTACTCTAGAACAGTACCTGCCATATGCACTCTTTATCAACCTTTTTTTAATACTTTTAAGACAATTGCAAAATTACAGAAAAGTTGCAAGGAAAAAAACAAAGGATGCCCATATACCCTTTGACCAGATTCATCAATTGTTAATATTGTTCCACATTTGTTTTGTCACTTTTTTCTAAATATTATGTCTATCAGTCCACATATTTGTTTTTCCTAATAAAATTCTCAAACATAGCCTCAATGTAGGTAGTAAGATCAGAAAATTTATTTTAGCAGTTTTATTGGCTAATCCAATGTCCATATTCAAATTTCACAATTGTCCTGAAATATTCTTTTAGCATGTTTATTGTTTTCTGATATAAGATCCAGTCCATAATCATGCATTGCAGTTAGTTGTCATATGTCTTCTAGTATCCTTTAATCTTGAATTGTTTCTCAGTTTTTATCTTTCATGACTATGAAATTTTTTAGGGGTACATTTTTGTAGGAGTACAATTATATTTTAGAATGTCAATAATTTTTTGGGGGGAATTTGAACACATGAATACTGACTGCCACCTAGAGTTGTCTTGTTCTTATATGAAGACCCAGAGGATTGAAAATATATAAAATTTTTAAAATCTCACTGATCTGAACCAAAAAAATCCCCATCACTCAGATCAGTCCAGTAGAATGCTGAAATATCTTCCCATCTGATAGCCCTGCTTCTTATATAATGCATTCAACTTCCCATATCCCTTGGTGACAAATCAATGTCTGTGGCTAATTCTAATCATACCTTTTTGTTTCATTGAGACACAATGCATTGACTGTTGACTAGAATAAACTATGTTGCATGAATTTGTGAACAGAGAACCCAGAAACCACGCTAACTTTGTTAGTGTCAATTACATTAAACTGGGGGGTTGACTATACCCCTCCTATCTCTTTATTATGTTAAATGTTTGATCATTTGTTTGATTCCTTCTTTAGGAATCATCCTGGTCTTTTATTGCAATGATGTCTCAAATATAAGATTTCCAAGTGGGTAGAAAACAAAAGCATTTATCACCAAATAATGAAAGAAAATCATAGAAGTTTTCAAGAGACCATTATATAGTTAAATCATTTATATGTTCCCTTTTTAAGCCCCTACAATTTATTATATTGCATATTATAATGCAGTTACTAAAAAAGAAATCAATGCCAGTGTCATTTAAACTCTTTCTCCCTAATTTAACCTGGGCATCTGGACTACCCATTTCAGAGCTCATCAGTGGTTCTTGAATGTTGAGTGTACCCTACTTAATAACTGAGCCTTCACTGGGCTCAATGAGCTGCTGATATGTACCTTTACATATTCAAAATCTGTCCCTCAGTATAGATACTAACTGGATCTTTATTGAATGAAAAGTTCAAATCAGGCTTCCCCTTGGCAATGATGCTAGCTCCCTCAGATTCTCATTAACAAACCATGTGATCACTGCACAAAGAATGCTTATAGGAAAAAAAGAGTATTGACCTCAGTGTATTATATTCCCTAAAAATATTTCGAAATGGGCATTAGTTACAGAAGCAAGGAACTTGGCAGCTTATTGATTATGCAAATATGTTCCCTGCACTTTTTTAAAATGAACCAATTAGTGTAAGGGTTGCCAAATCTTTCTTTTAAAGGGCCAGATTGTTAAAATTTTAGGCTTTGCTGGCCACAACTATTTAACTCTGCTGATGTAGTGGAAAAGGAGTCACAGACAGAATATTAAGGAATGGATGTGGCTGTGTTACAATGAAGTTTGTTTACAAAACAGGTGGTGGAGCAGTGGATTATAGTTTGCTGACCCCTTAATTAGGTAAAATATGCCCTATATATATAATACACATATGCATATATATATGCATATGTGTTTGTTTATCAAATGGAATTGAGTATCTCTTTCAGCAAACTGAGCACTGTGAAGTAAACCTGCAAGAGGTGTGAATAAATTTTGTATATATTTGAAGCTACCACATCTTTTATTTTTAATCAACATGTCTTGTTAGAAAACAACAGAGAAACTCTCTATCCATGCCTCCTTCTCATAGGTAAACCGTTCTCTGTAGGTATGCAGTGCAGTTTTTCCTAAAGGAAATCAGTTGAAAAATTAAGCTATTCATTAACTCAGCATGCTTTAAATAAGTAAGTAAATATATAAATAAATACTCTCCTATTTAATTGTTAGGCCGGGTGCTTGGATGTGAGACGCTTTATGCTTTCCTGAGAGTTCAACTCAGAGAAGGTACAAGTAGTCAGGCTTTAAGAGACTTTCTAGTTGCTTCGTATGTTGAAAGGATTCTATCATCAAATCTAAGTGTGCTTCATTTGGGAAGCGTGACAGCAGCAGGTTTGGCATTAAAGTTAGAAACATACAATGAATTGGAGAAGAGGAGTGTTCCTCAAGTGATCTAGACACATGGACTCTGAAATCAATCTCATCTTATTAAAGATTACAGCCCCAAGGTCTTCTGGTGATTTTTCTTCATGACATCCCCTGATAGTTGATAATAGCAAAATAATAATAAATAAATAAATAAATAAAAATAAAACCCAGCAATCCTACTCTGATGTAACTCCAGCTTCTGTTCTATTTAAGCTACTGTGCATTGTGACCTCTTTTATAGCGATTTGTTAATTTTTTCTCTCTTGTATTGTGAAACTTGTACTGCACATTTCCAAAATTGGCAGTTACAATGAAAGTCCACATATCCTCTGTGATTAAGACAGAAATGTTCCATAGAACACACAAATCAAGTATTACAGAAGAGAAATACAAGTCAATGAGACTTACTGGTGCCTGGTTCACAGAAACAGAGCGGCAACTCATCCATTATGAAAGTATTTCAGAATTTGTGCCGCAGTGTATGTGCCTACAGCATAAAGTAGCTATACTTACACTTTTTATGTGTATTTCACTGTATAGTCCATGTGAATCTAGTATCAACTCAAGACATGGCTATACATTTTAGAGTAACTGAATCATGTATGTTTTTGAAAGTTAATAATTATTTTTGGTATTCTCAGAGTGTTGGGACATATACAGTAACTACATGTAGAGATAATACATATTTCTATGACTATGAATTCTAATAATATATCTATTTAATGACTTTTCACATGAAAAGAAAATAACCCTAAATGAAACTTCAGATCAATAATCCTGAGAAAATTAACTACAATGAATAAGTTTTGTGATGCACATTGGACGAAGCCTTCAAATTTGTCAGATCTTTACAAATGATTTGTTTGTGCAGATTCATTGTTATGTTTTATGAAAAATTTTGGAAATTGACTCCACGGAATAAAGTAAAAAGGAATTTTATTAGCTTTTGTGAAATGCTTTTAAATGGTTTCACTAAACATTAAAAAAAATGAAAATAACATTTGAGACCATTACATCACTGAGGTTATTTTAAAGGTCTCTTGGAAGTACATATAACTTATTTGCTATTATAAAAAGGTTTTATTAAAAAATATTTGTATTTTGTGTCCAAAATAACTCAATAATATATTCATTTGTTTTGCAAACAGCAATAGCAGTATTTATTTGAAATCTTACCAAACTTGAGCAGAGACAATGTGAAGACAAATGGACATTTATAATCAATTAAAGACAAAGAGTTACCTTCTCACAGATTCTCCTCAAAAGAACCAGTAATGAACATACTTCAACAAGAAGAAAAATGAACCTAGAAGAAAGGAATTAGATGAAAGAAACAATGAAGAAGGAAGAAAATCCTAAATAGGTTGTATGAGATTTAAAATGATTGTAAAGAAGTTTGGGATGATTTAAAAGTAAAGTTTAATAAAAAGGCTAGAAAACAATACATGGATGATAGAAAGTATTCAGATAAGGTCTTTGACTTGTAAAGGATGAGGAATGAAATATAGACTAACTCTAAATCTGGGAGTTAAATATAAAATTAAATGTGAATATTCATTAAAATGGATAATAGAGTGCAAGAATAAAATGAATATGCAAAACAGAACATGACAACTTAAATATCCTAGAAAGAAATGCATTAATAAAAACTAAATGTAAATGAATTAAACTTATTCATTAGAAGATAGCAAGAAACTAGGTTCTTAAAAATTAGATATACATGACTTACAAGAGAAATACCTAAAGCAAAACGACATATAAAATTTGAATAATCAGATATGGAAGGCAAAATATCCCTGACAAACTAAACAAATAGAAGATGATGAAGCAATATGTATTATTAGGTAAATGAAATTTCACATGCCAAGGATCCATAGGAACTAATAACAGAAGTCAAAATTCATGAGAAATGCATAGCAATCATAAACTTGTACAAACCTATATGAGCTTATCTTTGAAATATAGAACATAAAATAGCATTAAAAATAAAATTTAACATGTCAACCTATTTGAAGATTTTAAGAAAATTGGGAAAAATGTCTTAGAATATAATACATTGAGCATAAATAAATATGAATATTGGTTAATTGTACAGTACTATGTACAATTAGTACTGTACAGTACAGTACTAATTCCCTATCTATGTAGCCATTAGAACCCTATAGCCAATAAAGACAGCACAAATATTCTAGTCTCATGGTGCATAGTATACAATTAAGTATGTATGGATTTAGAAAAGGAAGCTGTAACAAACTCCAAATAATTGATTGGGGCATTTGGTTGAAAAGAACGTTAAGGAGTAGATAAAACAGCACAGAATGCTATTCAGCAGTTAAAATTATTGGAGTCAATTTCAATTTAGTCTTATCATCATGAATAGATCTCAGAAATAATGTTGAAAGATAAAAGCAAGTTGTGGAATGTTTGTATAATATAATTCTATTCAATATTGAACACACTAATTCTAAAAATATGCATATATATAACACATATATATTACACTAAATATATGATGGTTGTTGCCTCTGTGTAGAGGGAAATGGAATTGGGAATCAAATCAGACACAACATGGTTAGTGTCCTTCCTCTATGCGAAATGTTTGATGTTTTCTTGTAATGAACACCCCCCCCCCAGATGGAGAGGGGTTAGGGAGAAGAAGAGAGAAGAAAGGAGGGAGGGAAGACGGAGAGAGGTTTTTCTAACAAAATCTGTGTGGCGGGTCCTTGAGTATTTCTGATATTATTTCTTCATAGTTTTCTGGAGTTGTAACACTTATGAAAACACATTTAAAAACCAACAAAATATTTGAATGTTTTATAAATGATTTCAAGTTAAAGGAAAGGAATTGAAGTCGAGAGATGTGATTTTCAGTGTAGTCTCCACCACTTACAAACTTGCGCAAGTCACTAGTGCTGAACCTAGATCCCTCATTTATAATGTTACTAAGAATGTTCTGCTTAGTTTTCGAGAGTATGTGTAAAAGCATTTTGTAACAGAGAAAATGCTTTCAAAATAATAAAAATGAAAATTAACTATTATCCCCATTTGAAAGGGGAGAAAATTGAGTCTTAGTAAGAAACTCATCTAAATTGATAGGGGTGATGAATGGCACTGGTAAGAAAAGGCCAGAACTTTGCTAATTATAAATAACCTTTCCTTTTGGTAAGAAGTATATCTTTTGCTGCATATGGAATATTTGGGGGTGGGGGAGAGGTGGCAGGGGAAAGGGACAAATTTAAGGCTTTTTCTCATATCTAGCAAGGGCTTATAAAACTTATTAGTGATTGTGTAATAAGTCATTTTTCTGGGTTACGTCCTTGAATCACATTTCCTAATTGAAAGTTATACCATTTGAATAAAAAGATTAGCAGATGCCTTCATCTGGGACTCTCCTGGCTGCAGAACTGCATGTTTCAGTACAGTAATTTTTATATTTCTACCTTCTTAATGACATGTAGCCTTCTGCTAGTAACTGAAGTGGCAGTCTGTCACCCTGCTACTTCTGCTTGCTGTCTGCCTGACAGCTAGGATAGAAAAGAGCTGTCGGCTCTGCCACTCTTGTTCCCAGGAGTCCACAGCTATGCCCCCTAATCTGAATGTTGTGCTTCAGTAACTCCTTAAGAGGGTTCTTCTGCCCACTCAGCTTATGTTCCCTAACCACATGGCAGCTGCTCGGGAAGCAGGCGATCATCACTTCTCTACACAGAGTTGCTCTGCAGCAAATATATGGATTTAATAATGGCAGGCTCCTACGTTACTGATGCTTAGGCCATCACAACATTCAAAGATGAATATGAGTCACTGATACCAGGTATACTTATTCACAAAATGATTGTGATCCATATTAGGTGCTGGAGTTTCTCATTCCTGCACAAGATGCCTCTGTTGACTCAGGAAGAGCAACCCTGTAGTGGAATGTATGAGAAGGAGAAATATGCCCCACTCATTTTGTGAGAGTGTAAGAAATGCCAGGTTCAGAACTCTGTTTCAGGGTTAATTTGAATGTCATTCATTTCAGTGGTTCTCCAATATTTGTTCATGAAAGTATTTCCACCACTCCAATCATTATTTGCTTTGGAACTCAGAGATCTTCATCCTATTAGTCTTGATTCTGTGATTCTGTGACGATTAGTAGCAGAAAAGCAAACTAACCAAATGTGGTCATCCTAACACTATGTTTTCTTTCAAATTTTTGGTTGAATTGAGGTTTCTGGCTGTTGTGCTTATGGACAAAGCTAAAACTCCCCAGTGGAGTTCTAGTCATGTCTTGTAAGATTTATGTACCCCATGAATGAGTACATGTATGTTTTATTACTATTTTAAACATATTAATGGTTAAAATCTGTATGATGAGAGATTGGAATATGCGCCCATATTTACACTTGGCTTTGAATAACTTGTTTTTGAATTATACTAATTTGAGATTGTTTCAGTATTTCAGAATGATTGACTATATATACGAGTGGAAAAGGCTAGCTATAGTGAGATGCTGATGTTTCATAAACTTGTTCTTGTGTATCATCTCTAAGATATATTTACATGACTACTTTAAATAGTTTCTCTTTCCATTATACTTTGAAATGGAATTTTTATAGCCTCCAAAAATGTATCTGACTGTATCATTGGTTTATGTATTCTTACTCTATGTAGAATTTGAAATGAAGTCCTATCTTTTTTATAAATAGATAAAATAGCAAAATTCCCTATTTTCAGGCTCATTTTAATAACATCCAATTGTAGGTAATTTTAAGGTGAGTTGGATGTTAATGCATTAAAATTTTAACATAGTTCACAAAAATAGAAATCATGTGTGGCAAGTATTGTCAAAGTCTCAGGGATGGAAGGTCACTAAAAACTATGGGAATAGGAAATTGATTTGGGGCAGAGTAAACCTTCCTGTTCTTTTTTCCATGTCAATTAGGAATTTTTTTCTCAAAGAGTCATACTGGAAGATGACCTAGGAATAACTCGGTATACCATCAAAAGCAGACAAAGGTCATCCACAGAGTCCCAGGTACTTCTGGTACCATCTCTAACTCTGATCCTGATAAGGCCTGTTGGAATCTGAGTTAGGAACTATTAGAGCTCTGGGTTCCTTAGCAATAAATTCTTCATATGCTTCCCCAATTTGGATAGCCCAAGAACGACAACTTATGAAGAGATGGTTAGTTGCAGTCCACTCATTCACAGATTCCTTTGGTCTCAGTGAAGAGGCCTGAGACCCCACTTCATCACTCGTCACCTGGACTCTCATCTTCATCCTTATATCTGACTCAAACCTGTACCAAGCTTTGATGCATCAAATCATTTCATTCTTTATTCTGGAATTCCCCATAGCCTTGCACTCAAAGTGTTGGTATGACCTGGGAACTTGTTAGTAGAGCAGAATCCCAGACCAAACCTGAGACTCTGTATGTAAACAAGATCTCTGTGCGATTTGCATGTATGTTTAAGTTTGAGAACTACTGCTTCTTATGTTTTCTTACCACATTTATCTAAGTGAAACCTGGCTGTCTCCCTAAGCCATTATTTCTTATGTAGTGGCTTCTTCTCAGAAGATAATGTTCTCCATCCTGTATTCATCATACAATTCTGAAGTTTGGAAGTGTTTCCTCTCAGCTCCTCACTATTGTATTTAAATTGTTCTCTCTCTTCTCCCTAAGAAAACATCTACACTGAAACTTTTGCTCTGAGGTTTCACCATTCTCCTTTATTCCTTGTTGCTAACTTCTACATATCTGTGTGTTTCTCCCCTCATTTCTTGAAGATTTGTGGAATCTGGAGGACTCTTTCTCCCTTGCACACTATTCCTGATATAATTCATGGTGATTTATAAATAGAGAATCCTTCCAATATATGGGCCTCCCAATTTCTTGATCTCCTCGCTTGTGAGTATCTTTGCCTCCACTATACATAAGCCATCAATACCCTGGTAATACCACCAGTGGATATTACCAAATGGTAATGTCTCTAACAGTAATAGAGACATTACCATTTCCAATATGTATGTGTCCTCCATAATCTCAATTTCAAACATTCTACTCTGTAATCCTCACCTTCTCTTTCCAGTTCATCCCCTCTAGTACCTTCACTGACACAGTTCTTTGCTCCCATTGGCATTCATAACCAATTGCCTTGTCCTGTTTTTACTCTCTTTCACCTGCTTTTCCTTTGGCCTGGCTACCAAAGTCTTCTGAAAAACCTGAAACCTGGTTAAATCAAATTCTCTAAGTCTTACAGTTTATCACTTGATTATGTCATATAGTTTTATGTTCATGATACATCAAATCTTAAGTGTGCCTTTAGTACCATCATACAACTTAGCAGTAATTTTCCTATCTGAATGAGACCCACCCTCCTTCTGATAATTATTTCATATTTTCTCCTCTTTTCTCAAAACTCACCACTTCTTCCCCTGCACACTCCTTTTACTATCTGTTGATTGTCTTTTTTCTTATTTCATTGAGAAAACAATCCAAAGAGAACTCTCTCATACTTCTACCTCCAAGTCTATGAACAGATCTGCTTGTGTAGCCACATAAACTTTCTACTCACCCATTTCAATTGATAACCTGTCTGAAATACTTTCTAAGGCCAATTTTCAATGTATGCACTGATTCCATGTCTTTGTGTCTTTTCAAGGACTTTGCTACTTCAATTGTCCGCCTTTCTCCTGAATAACTATGTTCTCCAGTTTAACTGGATCATCCTAATCTTTCTTTTAAATGTCTGTGATACTGTGACCCTAATCTCTATCTGCTATCATTGTTCTTCACACTTCTACATGAAAGAATCGCCCTCACTTTATAATTCATTGTAGCTTCAACCCATTTGTATTAATCTAAGTTATACGGAGAAACAAAACCAGTAGGAGATAAATGTAATTTACCATGAGGAATGGATTCATGGGATTTTGGAGGCTGAGAAGTCCCATGATCTGCAGTTGGCAAACTGGAGACTCTGGAGAGCTGATGGTGTCAGTTCCAGTATGAGTGCAGAAGATCAAAGTCCCAGCTCAAAAATAGGCAAAGAGTGAATTTACCTCTACTCTGCCTTTTGTTTTATTCAAGCCTCCAACAGCTTGGATGAAGGCCCATCCATAGTGGGGAGGGTAATCTGCTTTACTTGTTCTACCAGTTCAAATGTTAATCTCATCCAGAAACACCTAGAATAATGTTTAACCAAATATCTGGGCACCCCATGGCCCAGTCAAGTTGACACTTAAAGTAATCATTACATCAATCACGCTTTCATCTCCAACACTCCAGTAAAACCACTTCTTAAAAGCTGCTGCTAGCCTCCATGTTGCCATCGCAGTGATTAATGCTCAGTTCTCATCTTCCTCAAACAAATCTTAGCATATGATACTCCTACTTTCTTGAAGAACTGTTAAATTCACCACAGGGATGCCAAATTCTTGCATGTTTTTCCTATCTAATTGGCTGCTCTCTCTCAAACTCTTTGAAAGTTCCTCTTTGTTTTCCTTATCTTTAAATTTTGGAGTGTCCTAGGGCTCAGTCCCCTGGCTTCTTACTTTCTCTGTATACCTCCATTCTGTAAGTAAACTCATCCTGCTTTAAATACAATCTCTGTACCAATGACTGTACTTTTCACTACAGCCCTGGGTTCTTCCCTGAACTCCCATTGTGTAGTTGACATGACCCAGCTATATAATAGACTTTTCAATTTTAACATGTCTGAAACCAAACTTTTAATTTACTGCCAACCTAACCTAATCCATCTTATTTGCCATCTGAATAGATGACATCTCCATCCTACCAGTTGTTTTAGAGCAAAAAACTTGAAATGATTTTTCTACTCCTCACATTTCACATCAAATTTAGCAGTAAATCCTGTTGACACTAATTTTGAAATAGATTCAAGTTTTGACCACATGTTGCCTTCACTAAAGCCACTATAATCTCTTCCTTTGACTACCACTAGAGCCTCTTGGCTAGTTTACTGGCTTCTATCCTTTTTTCAAACAACTCTACTGAGATATATTTTACATATAAAACTCATACAATTTCAAGTGTATAATTCAATCATTTTAGTAACTTTACTGAGTAGTGCAACCATCACACCTGTTAGTTTTAAGGCATTTTCATCCCCTCAATAAGATTCCTCGTGCCCATTCCCACCCTTAATTCTAACAACCACTAGTCTACTTTCTGTCTGTGGTCATTTCCTATAAATGGAATAATATAATATGTAGTGTCTTGCATCTGGCTTCTTTCACTTAGCATAATATTTTTGAAGGTCATCCTTGACAGCGTATATCTGTATTTTGTTTCGTTCTATTGTAGAATATTTCATCATATGGATATCCATTCTGTCTGTTTATAAGTTGATGAACACTTAAGTTGTTTCCATTTGTAGGCTATTCTGAATAATTCGGTTGTGATCTTTGACATGCAGGTGTCTGTGTGTACATGTTTTCCTTTTTCTTGGATAGATACCCAGGAATAGAATTGCTGGGTTACATGGTAGTTACATATTTAGCTTTTGGGGAAGCTGAAAAGCCATTCTCCAAAGTGGCTGCACCGTTTTACATTCTACCAGCAATGTATGAGGGTTGTTTTTCCTCCACATCCTTTTTTTTTTTTCCATACTAGCCATACTAGTGAAGTGAAAAGTTATCTCATGGTGGTTTCAATTTGCATTTCTCCAATGACTAATGATGCTGAGCATCTTGCATGTGCCTATTAGCCATTCAGATATCTTCTTTGATGCAGTGTTTGTTCATACAGTTTGGCTGTTTTTTGATTCAGTTGTCTGCCTTCTTATTCTTAACTCAGTCTAGTGACTAACCTATAGCATTTGATATTTCTATTTCTATATTTGAAAGTATATTACTTTTATAATGGAAAAAAAACAGGAAAAATAAAATCCAATGAAAGAAAACAGAGTTGTTTTGACTATAGTCCTTAAATAAAAGACCTGAATGGAAACTAGAAAATTTAAACTTTACTGGACTCAGTGCCTAGGTGATGCCCAAATTATAGAGGAGAAGTCAGATAGACTCCTGAAATAGTACTCAGATTATACTCCCAATTTGGCATTTCCTTATCCTTCTAAATCTCATTTTAACTGCTAATTTTGGATTTGGGGGCCTTCGGGACCATACTAGATTGAGACAAAGAAAGAAAGGAAAAAATTATAACTTTGGTCAAAATATTAGCTTGTGATAGTGGCACTCCATACATTATTCACAAATTAGATTTCCTACCTCAGGCCAGGTAAGGTCAGACATGTGTATAGATCTTTTTTCTGGCATATGATAATACCGCACTTATCTATGTGCCTATAAGTATTGGACTAAATGGATTTTGTTGACTCTAATGTCAGGGTTAATAATGAAACGTGCTCAGCGCACCAAGGATGTTAAGCCTTTCTCTCAGTGTTACCACCCTATACGCAGTGGGGGAGGAGGGATGTAAGGGACAGAGGAAGAAGGGGAGGAGGAAGAGGGTGGTGAAACCTTGCGATTTTCAAAGTGTTGGTTGCGTGACTTCAGAGACATGGCAGAAAGTTTGAGACTGTGGCATACCCCAGACTGTGCCACTGATGGCTGTAACTTGGGGGTCTGGGCTACTCAGCTATCTCCTTTGGTACTGGAAGAGCAGAAGAAAATGACAAGTTTAATGACAAGAGATAATCTGTGACCCAGAGACAGAATCTCTCACAAGAATAAAAAACATCTACTATCTACTTTTAAACCATCTAAAACAATTAAACCATCTAAAAAATGCTTAGCCTTTTTGATAGGCATCAAAGCTCAAAAAAAGAAACAGATTTCCAATTGATAATCTGAAAATTACTACTCTGGAACATTAAGGACTGAAGAGCATTAGCTGGAGGAGGATACACTTGGGCAACAGGACTCAAGTGAACACTTAGACATTCTAATAGAGGTGGTTGAGAATTTGCCTGAAATCCAGCACACTACTGCTGATAGTCACAGATTGCTACCAAGAGAATATGTGGAGTGAATTTGGGGGCTAAATTTCTAACGAACAAGTTCCCTGAACTGAATCCTTACATTCCCATCTGTAAGACTGCTACTTCTACCTTCAGAGAGTGATTGTTGGATGGCTGGGGACTCAGAGCCACCAAGGAGAGTTTCATGAGTTGTGCAGTACCATTACGGTGCCAGACTGCAAGGAGAAGGGACATTCAAATAATACATATCATCAATTTGAATGTTTTTGAAAGAATGTCCTGACAGAAGCAATGTGTCTTGTCCTAAAACAGTTTATTGCAACACATTCCCAATACATTCAACAGAGTGTCTTGAGATTGGGTCACTTTCTAATTTGTAGAAGGCACTAGCATAGCACTGACTGCCTCTCCTTTTTAATGGGCTGCAAAGAATATATACTAAGTGTGTGACCAGTGTATCCCTGGAGGAGGAAAAATAAATATACTTGTGTTTTATTCTTGTGAGAGATTGTGTCTCCATGTCACAAGTTATCTCTTGTCATTAAACTAGTTTCCCATCCCACCCTGATATTGGCAATGTGTCTGCAACTAACGTGGTAAATTATGTGGAAATTGAAATATATTCATGAAACCTAAAAATTCAGTACAGATCAAAAACATATGACAGATTTAGACCCAGATTTAAAGTCGCGGAATCCTTTTTTGGAATATGGACTGCTTAGCTCTCAGTTATTGCTGCTTTGTATGTGTCAGAATATCCATAACAAAGTTAAAATATACTTTTCTTTTTTAATAGAGGCTGTATAAAATAGTGGTTAAGGGCATAGAATCTGAAGCCAGAGAACCTAGATTCAAATCCCATCTTTTTTGATATCTCTATGCCCTTAGGCAAATCATGGAGCCTTACTGTGCCTCAGCTTCTTCAACTGTAAAATGGAGTTGAGAGTATTAATACATATGTCATAGAATTATTGTAAAGACTAAGTGAATTAATGTGTGAGAAGCATTTTAACCAAACCAACATACTAGCACAATATATTTGCTGCTTCTTCTAATACTACTACTATTACATAATAGTAATTAAGTAGTGGTTATATTTTGCCTATGTTCTTCATCTCAAATAAGAAATGAGTATGAAAATTTTTGTGCTAGAGGGGAAATACTTGTGCATTTGTAGGCCTTTTGGCATTCTTCAAATTAACGTATTACTAGCATTTTACTAATTTTTCATCTACATTCTGTCAAAGTATCTTTACTATATAATATATAATTGCTTATCTGTGTTAACCTTTTAGGCACAGCTTTGAGTCTATGTCCCTAAAAACTTTCTCTGTACACAGAAAAGTATTTCTTACCCTTTCTGGCACAATTTTAACAATGTTCAATATGACTATCTATATGCAAATTTGATAGAGACATAGATTTAATACATAATGTCCATCTCTTCTCCCTCTTTTTAACTTTATAAAAAGTGTATGGAATAAAAACTAATCTAAATAAATAGAATCTTAGTCTTGGCTATGATCAGACTTAGACACTGATCATATGAGATACACATAAGATTATATATAGATACATAGCTATATAGATATCTTATTAATTTATAATCTGAAACATACAGTACACAGGAAATTTCTTTTCAGGAGCAGTTTGATTTACTAATTCAATAATGCGGGCTGCAGTAGAATGTTCTGGTAGAGGCGGATTTCTAAGAGTCTCCATTTCTTGGTAGTTTTTGCTCACTCTTGGTCTTTCTTTTATGAAGCAGGCAAGTTATTTGAAGTGGTAATAAACAGATGAGAACATAGTTTAAAATATAAAACAGCATTCTGTGATAATTTACTGCTATTTTAAGTTTTACCTAAGACTGCAGACTTCACAGCATTATCTCATGGTTGGTCGTATTAGCTGCAATTGCACCCTGCAATTTTTTATTTGAATGGCAAAAAATATGGGATATGGATAAGTCAGCCAAGAAAGAATGCCCTGTGATTCCTGTCTGAATGCACTCTTTGCCTTTTAGTATGATGTAAAGTGATACACCTAGAAACCTGAGCCACCCAGAACTCTACTTCTTATTTATACCATTGTTATGTTAGTACAACGCAGGTCTCTCTCTAGCTGTCTGGTCCTTAAACTGCTATGGTCCTGATTCAGTTACTTCATTGCTTATTGCTTTGAGCAAAGCATTCTAATCTCTTTTGCCCTTGGTTTCCTGGGATGTGACATCAAATTATGGATTCTTTATGGTTTTGTTTATACTCTTTCTAATAGGGTTCAAGTTGGAGGCTTTTACCTTCAAATGATTTCAAGTTGTCTTTCCAATTTCTCAATGGCTTTTCTGTTAAATTGCAGTTTGTGTTTTTAAAAGAATATAAAATATTAAAACATGATGGAAAAATTGTTCTTGCTTACAAACAAGTAGTAATGTAATATTTATGACACTTTTCATTAGAAATCAATTACTTGATATCTCAAAGACATACAATATAGTATTTATATTGTTGAAATTACCTTTATTCTGCATTGTGGACCTAACCCAAAGTATTCCATGGATATTCTGATGCTCCAGATTTTAGTATGAATGATGTTAGCACCTCACATATCCCATGAAGACATTTAAGCTGTTGGATAAAACTACAACTTAAAATTGAAGATTGAGTTCCTTTGTGTATGTCATTTTATGTCACAGTAAGATGTTTCATTCTATCACTGAAATTTCAAACTATTTCCATAGACTGAGTTTAGTACCTTTTTATCCGTATGCCAGGTAATACTATTTTCTTTGTAACATAGCAATATCATTTTGTTTCAGAACATTTTTAATAAAGTTAAGCCCGAGAAAAAGGTATTTAGTTCTTTAGAATAAGTCTGCTGATAGTAAAGGTATTTTACTATCAATGGGTGAACATGTTCTTAGTCATTCAGAAGGAAATAAAAATAAGAGTACCTCTGACAAAATTTGGCATCTCTAGTCCATCTGTCAAATGAGCCAAACAAATTCACATACCATAATATCTTTCTAAAGCAACATCATCAACACATGTCAGTTATGGATATTATTAAGGAAAATTGTAATCTTTACAATCCAAGTTGTTAATGGGGGACAGTTTTGAACTTTGAAAGGGGAAACTGCTTAGATGTTGGGAAAAGAAACCATGAAGACATGACTTAAAGGATGAAGGAGGTAAGGAAACGAATGTAATATACACATGACCAGTGTCAGTCATTCAAAGAAGGTATTATTTATTTTTGTTGGTTGGTTGGTTGGTTTTAATGATTATAATATTTTTAGTATTCTTATAAAGTTAATTAGAGAGAAATTAATAAAGATTAAAAACTGGACTTATAATAAGAGAGAGCCAGCTTAATCAGCTGGCCCTTGAGAGAGCAAATGTTGGTGAAGACAAGAATAAATGTAAGAGATATATAATTGGCATCAAAGAGAAATTCCTTTTTCTCTGAAAAAAGAGAGGGAGATATTAAAATAAGGATAAACTTTAAGAGAGTAGGAAAGAAAACTCAAGGACTTCACATCTCATTTTCTCTGTCTTCCCATTAACATAGAAGGCAAATTCATTTATTAACTGGTGGAGAAAGGCACAGATGGAGACGCTGGAAGCTCAGAAAACTGAATATTTGATTTAGGATTTAGAACATAAGGTCTGTTCTCATAGCCAGGCATTATGTCTTTGTAAATTACATTCAGTCCAGGCTTCTAATAGTCACTCTATGGACATGAATTTGACCATTTAGACTGAACTGGTCTACATTCAGTTCTCCAAATCTTGTATTTCTTTAATGTTGCCCTATAGTTCCTGTTTCTGCCCCAAATTTCAAGCATCTTTCTAATTCACACACAGATTTACATTAAACATCCAGTTTCTTTACTAGAATAATACCTGTTAAGTCTCGAGTTGTACCATCCAATATGGTAGTCACTAGGTGCATGTGACTATCTGAAGAAAATTAAAAATTTAGTTCTTCATGTGTAATAGTCACATTTTAAATGCTCAGTAGCCATTTGTGGCTAATGGCTGCCATATTTAATAGTATAGATATATTTCGTGGCAGAAAGTTGTATTGGATATTGGTGGTCTAGAATCATGCCATTCCTACTTGGCTAATTTTTTTTAGTGAGATAAAGATGATCTGTTAAAATCACATTTATAAGTGATTTTAAATTTGAGTGCATTCCTGACAAAGTAGTTTCCTATCCCCATGATATTCCCAAGCCTGTAGGTGAAGTAGGTATATATGCCCAAAAGAAATGAGAAGATTCAGCTTCAGGAGTCTTAATATTCACAAAACTGTAGTCTTTGACTCCTACTGGTAGTTCAATGCAGATCATAACTTTATGTTGGAGAAATTTAAGTAATTTATCATCGACCTCTCTGACTCATTCCTGATCTTGTATCCCAGCGAGAATAATGAGCTAAATTTTTCTCAAGGCTTCAGCCACACCTTTTATACTCCATACTGGTTAAGAAGGCCAGGAAGGTTTGGTTTTCTCTTTTCTTAGCCAGGAAGTGTCTGGATGTCGCAGGAGAAGAGCATAGTTGTTTAGCTAAGGACTTGGGTGTGTTCCAACTCTGTCACAAATAAGTTGTTTGATTCTTCTGATGTTTGGTTTCTGTATTTATTGAATTTGGTTAAAAATACCACCTTTCAGTCTAAAATAAGAAAATATACTTCAATCCACGAAAGGAATCCCAGTCATAGATGGTGCTACCTATGTGTATAGACTGTGCTAAAAGCTTTCTGCAAGTGTGGTAACTAAGTTCTCACAGCAACCTCTTACAGCTTTCATTTCAATTTTAGGGTTTCTTTTTTTATCAATGCAGTGCATCTCAGTGATTAAGAGCATTGTATTAGTGTATATTAAGGTAGATACCATAACTGATAAGCCCCCAAACTCAATTTTCAATACAATCAGTGTTTCTTTCTCATGCAGTGGTTACATAAGAAAAGTCAAGGATGGCTTTCAACCTGGTGATGGACAAGGCCAGATTTCTTCCATCTGTTCACTCCACCATAGGCCAGGACCTTGGAGATATTTGCTTACAGCCTGAAAATGAGAAAAAGAAAGAATGGAGAAGGCACATTAACTTCTTAAACACCTTGATCTAGAAGTGAAACAGATCACTTCCACTCACATGTCAGTAGTGCAAACTAGTCACTTGGACTCACCTAGATACAAAGGATGCTGGAAAATGTATCCTCTGGCCAGTCAGTTATTTCTCAGTAATCAACTCTTGATTATGGAAAGGGAGCATGAATCTAACATCTCCTTACTGTGCATGATTTTACATAATCTTTGTTTTCTCATTTTCTATAATGGATATATAACTTTATGTAATCTTTGTTTTCCCATTTTCTATAATGGACTAAATGACCCTATCTCACAAGAATTAACTTAAACTATTAGGTTCAGGGCTCAAATATAATAAGCGCTCAATAAATAGAACCTCGTTAATTCATTGTCATGCTCTTTAATAAACTGCAAAATATTCTGGTCTCTGCAATATTGGGGCTTCATTTGATTTTGGCAATTTCTTTACTCCAACAATCAGCTTAATTAGGAGGACTCTATCATGTCTGCTAGCTCTCCATGATGCTAAACATCACCCTGCTGATGGTCCCTGGGTATTTTAATTTTGCACAACTGTGCTATGCTTCTTTTTTAGAATTTCCTTATTATTTTCTTTTCTTTTCTTTTTATCTTGTGTTTCTGTTGCTAACTGCACATTTTTTTTCCATTTACTCATTGAAAATTGTACTTTTCCCATAAGTGGATGCTTAACTGTGGCTTAAATTGAGGGTATGTCTCTACCCACAGCATCATGCAAATAGCAGGTTTTAATTTCAGACCTTTGTGAGATTGGTCCATGTTGTATGTGTACCATCAAAGTATAGCAATTGAGCAGTAAATAAATAAATGAACTAAATAACAGTCTAAATGAAACCAGACCATATGTGCAGGAGAAATAATGCTCATAGAAATCTTTTTCTGCATTCATTTTTTAGTTTATCTTCCTTGGACATGGGTATGTATGCATGTACATGTTGTGTGTAATGAATGTGTGTGTATGTGTGTTTAATTTTGGGTTAGATGGTGAAAAGAAAGAAATGTATATAATGTGCATAAATTTTTGTCTTTAGGGGATCCGTTATAAGGAGGTGCATTTAGGAGGGCTTCAGTGGCAATGATCAAGGTGAATATTATTTTTATCGACTAATGGATTTTACTGAAAAAAAGAAACAGGGTTTACACTTACGTTCCAGAGTCTGTGTGTTGTATGTGTTCAAGAAACATAGTATAATAATATTTCAAAATGGAAGTGTTAATTAAAACACATTACAAAATAATGTATTAGGCCAAAATGTGAAAATCTTATAAGTAACAGAGATGCATTTAGAGGAATTTTAGTCTTCATGACCCTATCAGGAGTGTTAAATGATGGGTTTGATTAAATATTGGGAGGAGCCTTTTCTTTGCTGACAACTGTGCATCAAGGACCTCCTTACTCCCCAAGGGGGAAAGATGGTATAATACCTTCTAACCCCAAGCAGGGTCCTAGTAGCTAAACAGAGTTTATTTGAGAATATTTTTAGCAGGTTTATTTGGAAGGAACAAAGTGAATTGAATTCTTTCCCTTCAAAAGGAGAATGGTGTGGTATTACTTCCAAATCCCAAATCAAAAGAGAGTGTAATGGGTAGTAAATAAACCATAGAGATTTGATGTACAGTATAATGAATATAGTCCACAGTAGTGTACTATAATGATGTAATGTGATAAATATTGCTTCAGTGTCAATCCTTTTGCAATATTTAAATGTATCAGAGTAACATGCCATACACTTTAAATTTACAAATTGTAACATGTCAAAATATCAAAACAACAAAAAAAAGAGGGACTTTAAGGAGTTGCCGCAGTGAGCTTAATATGTAAATTTCATGGAAAATAGGGACTGGCATTTAACTCATACCAGCAGCAAGAGACAGCTGTCTGTGTAGAAATTAGATGGCACTCCAAGTATATATTTGGGCAAAATTGTATAGCTATTTCCTGTGGTCTACATGTGGACCATGAACAAGAAAAAGTGAGAATACAGTTTTCTTAGATTTTGTTCAGTGAAGCCTCTGAAAATATTAATTAGGTCACAGAAAAAATAAATCTGGAAACTTTTCCAGATATCTAGGGGCTGGGGAATGAAAGGGCAACTCATGAGCATAGAAATGCTTATGATCTTCCTCATCAATGAAAAAAGCATGTAAGATATTTCCCCATAATTAGGGAAGCCTCAAAAGAACTCATGAGGGTACCTGTATCAAATCTCTATATCAGATCTCTATTGTCACGATAATACGATGTAACAAACAACTGAACAAACCAACCCCACTTCATTCGCATACAATATTAACCTTATGGTTCATCGCCATATAGATGTCTCTATTGATCCTGGCCTGGCTCATCCATACATTTAGGGACTGGTTGCCTCTGAGCTTTCTCTAGGATGCTTCTGGCTGGGGCAACTGAGATGACATGGGCCTTTTATCCTCTAGCAAGTTAGCATAAGCAATGACAGAGGCACAAAAGTGGGGGCAAGCCCATTTACACAAGCCTTTTTCAAGTCTCTACTTACTTCATGATGGTTCACGTTTCATTGGCCAAAACAAGTCATGTGGCCATCTCCATTCCAATTTTTTGGAAATGTTTCCATTAGTGACATTTTTCTGGTTGTCATGTGTAAGTCCTTTATTCAGTTAGTAGGTATTTATTATCTATTATTGAACCTTTGTCATACAAAGTGATAGTTCTAACCTCCAAAAGGCAACTGCTAAAACATAGTTGCATATATATAACTTTTAAGACAGATCATTTTATTTGTTTCTTTAGAAAACAGAGTATCTAGGTCTTAATATGAGATACAGAGTCATAGGTTTAGGGCTAGGAACAACCTTACAGATAGTTTATTCACCTCCCTCACTTTAGCAGATGAGAAAGTCAAGGCCAAAACGCATACCATTATATGTCCACAATTACAGACAATTTTCCAGAATCAGGACTGTAAGTAATGCCTTCAGATCCACAAGCCCACATCTCCTTCCATACCTCATAGCTTCCCACATGAGCACTCTCAACAGGGAATAGAAGAATTTGGATAAGGTGGGTAAGCAGGGGTTAATGTTAAAAAATGGAGTGTAGACTCAATGCAGGTAATAGAAACCAGTTTTATTTGTTTCTTTTAATTTATTTTTTTATTGTGAATAATAGTGATGCTGAGGTTCTTGTTTGCAGAGTCAAAAAATGAACTTAACAAACACTCAAGGTAGGAGAGCCAGGGAGAGGCTTTTATTTAGAGATAAATGAGAGGACAAAGCTCACTCCAGGACGGGACAAGACAGCCTGTAGTTGTGCATCGTCTAGGGGTTTTATAGGCAGTTGAGGATTTTGGGAAATGTGATAAAGGGCTTAGGGGTGTGGACTTGTTAAGTGGTCCCTGAATATTTAAAATTAACTTAACACAAGAAATGTACTGCTCTGATTTCTCCCTGAGATACTGGTGCCTTAGTCTGGGAGCATATCAAACATGACCACCTGCCCAGCCCCCAAAGTGGGCTGAGGTATTGTCTGTTTGCTAAAGAGTAAGTAAAGAATCTTACTCCTTAACTTCCTAGGTATTAAAATACAATCTTATTTTTAAGATGGAATCCTTCCTGCCTTTTACTATGTTGTTTATGGCTGGATTTACTTGCCATTATTAATTGCCCAGATTGCAAATCACCTCATCAGGTCTGAAGGAGGAAAGACAGCACTTAGGCCTGGGCCTTTTACCATGCTAAAGTGAATCTTACACATGATTACAATTAGCATAATAAAAATATGGGCTACTTCCCTTTACCTGGGGAATATTAACTGATCTCACTGAAGAACGACTCTAGAGCTTAATGTTTGACACAGAGTTTTGGTAGGGGGTTTCCTTACATGTTGTTACATAGCTCTGACTGTATTTATCCTGCCTTGCTTTTCCTGGAGGCCCTCACCCTACTCTGAGTATACCCACGGTCCTGTCTCAGTAGTGTTGTAAACATGAGTATACAAGTATCTCTTTGAATCCCTGCTTTGAATTATTTTGGGTGTATATCCACAAGTGGAATTACTAGTTCATATGGTTCAATATTTGTTTTTTTTTTCAGAAGAAACCAGTTTTTAAATTGAAGACTGACTATGCTGCTAGAGTCTTAAATGCTCTTTTGCACAAAAATGTGGTGGGAAATGCTTCATAGGAGGCATAAGGGAGATGAAGAGCCTTCTACATACCTTTGCTTCATGGCAAAGGTACTATTGACAATTTATTTTCTTCAATCACATTCGCATTTTCACAATGATGAAATACCACTTTGTGCCCTGTCATTGTCTTTGTCATGCTTCAGAGTCACCTGAAGGGCCTGTTAAAACACAAATCCCTGGATCTCTCCTCCAGAGTGTCTGCTAAGCAGACCTCAGGGCAGGGGAGGGAGAGTGGTGGTGCTGACACTATATTTCTGACAAGTTCTCAGGTGGTTCTAATGCTGTCAGTCCAGGAATGAAACAGAATCATTGACCTATGGAAATAGTAGTGAATAGTAATATGACAAATGTGGAGACTGCGTGTCATGCTAAAAATTCCATACATTGCCTGTGCATATGTACTACATTTAGCATAGAAGAATTATCTTCCTGATAGACATTAGGAGAATCAAAGAGTTTATAATGTGTGATATAAAATTTATATAAATATATATATATTTCATCTTCACTGTGTATGCGACTGATTAGAGATGTTGCTGCAGCATTTTTTAAATTCATTTTATTATCATTAATCTACAATTACATGAAGAGCATTATGGTTACTAGACTCCCCCTTCACCAAGTCCCTCCCCACAAACCCCATTACAGTCACTGTCCATCAGCATAGTAAGATGCTGTAGACTCACTACTTGTCTACTCTAGGTTGCACATCCCTCCCTATGCCCCCCCACCACATTATACATGCTAATCGTAAGACCCCCTTTCTTTTTCCCTGCCCTTATCGCTCCTGTACCACCCCTCCTGCCCAGTCCCTTTCCCTTTGGTAACTGTTAGGCCCTTCTTGGGTTCTGTGATTCTGCTGCTGTTTTGTTTCTTCAGTTTTTCTTTGTTCTTATACTCCACATATGAGTGAGATCATTTGGTACTTGTCTTTCTCTGCCTGGCTTATTTCACTGAGCATAATACCCTCCTCTAGCTCCATCCATGTTGTTGCAAATAGTAGGATTTGTTTTCTTCTTATGGCTGAATAATATTCCATTGTGTATATGTACCACATCTTCTTTATCCATTCATCTATTGATGGACACTTAGGTTGCTTCCATTTCTTGGCTATTGTAAATAATGCTGCGATAAACATAGGGGTGCATCTGTCTTTTTCAAACTGGGCTGCTGCATTCTTAGGGTAAATTCCTAGAATGCTGCAGCACTTTGATATCTATCTCAAGGAATATAGTTTAGAATTGTCTTGGCTGCAGCTTCACAGCTACTATAAACTACTCTAAGATCTGCTTTAACCTAAAGAACTCTTCATTTATTTTACTTCATTAAGAAAAGCTCAGTAACTCCTTTCTTAAGCAATCTCTCCTCTCCTAACATCTTTTCTTCCCTCAGTCTGTCTGCATATTGGTACAGTTTTATCAATTTTATGCAAGAATATGAATTCTGGCTGCTATACATAAAGGTCATGTGGTTCCACATTGTTTTCCAACTTTCAAATGACACATTTGTACCAAAGTCTTTCTGGAAGTTTCTTGGGGAGTTCAAAATACCACATGCTCTTTGAAAAAGACTTTGACATGTGGTCATTTGATTTCAAATTGGAGGTGTTTAATGAGGGATTCCTAAGGCAAGTATATGAAATACAGCAGGACGAGACTATGACAAACGTGTAGACAAAGTAAAATGGATTTTCACAAACAATGGCCTTAAACTGTCAGCACATCCAGGTATGTTTCTTTCTTCATCCTCTCTTTTCAACTCTCCTTTGACTCTGGGCCCTTGTAAGGTCTTCAGCCGACCTCCGAGGCATGAGCATCCAATGCTAGACACCTCTCCCAAACTTCCTCCTTCCCTTCCCTGTTTCCTCCTCACTTTCTGTTACACTTTCTGAGATAACCTCCCTGTTTATAGGAGTTCAGGAAATACCAGTGGGCCATCAAACAACCTTTTCAGCTATCAACTCCCAAATGACATTTTGAGTCTTATTATAGAGCCTCAGTATGAAATTGAGAGTTTCAGGTAGCCAGGAGAGAAAAAAAGAAAAATAATGCAAATGAGATATTTAGTTATCCTGAAAACCACATCACATGTACAGTTGCTTCCTTGCCTGTATGGATGAATAGTTCTGAAGAGAAAAAAAGAAATAATAAGACAAAATAAAACCAGATGGTGATGTGTGCTCATTTCTGTTATTTCCATATTTGATACTTATATGACAGTAATAATGGAGATAAACATATTTACTGCCAGCAATATAATTACCTACCTTAGATTATAATTATCTGAGATTAGAGCTTGTGTCCCTTCCTATAAATTGTGAATGACAAAGGCCATCACATTTTCAACTCCCATAGCACCTATCATGGTATTTTTGACATAGTAACCAACACTAATAAAAAAATTATACTGCTACAATAATAATAATAGCTACCACAATTGAAGAGAAAATAACAAAAGGAAATACAAATAACCAGAAGAGAAATAATTTAAAGGAAAGGCATAAACATTCCAAAGAGAAAAAGTATTCTGAGAATAGATTGGTGGTTCTAAAGATTATCCTTAAATCATTGCCAAAGATCCTGTACCTGAATTTCAAGGAGAAAATCAGATTTTTCCAGGGGGAAACTTTAAAGGGTACTATGCATATGACTCTATGAGATAGTAGAAGACACCCAGACATTTCTGCAAACATTGTAAGAAAGGGGTGCATAGTGACAAGCATAGATGGGACTTTTTTCAGAGTCCAAAGGGCAGCTTCAGAATCCAGAAGGCAGCTTGTCATGATGGTGCTTCCAGGAAGCTCTGCAGGGAGAGGAGGCAAAGGAAGCCATATCAATGACCTGGTCCCCATGTCATGGATCTTCCTGTCTCTATAACTGAAAGGAGAGAAAAAGACAAGGAAAAATAAAAGATACCTCAAAAGTATTGGACAACATTTTCAGGAGCATCATTGAGATGCCAGATCTACTGATGCCAGAGTAATTTAGGAAGTTATTTAGGTGGGGGAATGAACGCCTCAAAATTGTGATGGGATTGAGAGGAATAAAACACATAGCATGCTATCATTTATTGAGGAACAATTTAAGAGTGCCAGTGTGGCTTAAATGTTTCTTATACATACAGCGCTATCCCATAATGTGTGGTTATTAAGCAAGTGAAACATGACTAGTATGACCAAGGAACTTGGTTTTAAATTTAAGTTAATTTAAATAACTTCCATTAAATTTAAGTGGTCACATGTAGCTAGTGGCTTCTGTATTGACCAGCACTGAACCTATCCTTAATAGAAGTCAGAGATAATGTTTTTAATACCCTGTATTTTAGAAATGTGGAAACTGAGGGAAAAAGATTAAGTAAATTAATCAAGATCACATCTAGACTATAGCTATCTACCACAATAATCCAGAAGTTTCTGACTAAAAATACTCTGTTGTCAGTATTATATCTCATTATCTAGTTTTCTGGAGTGACTGATAATTTAACATACCAAAAGACATACCCAGGAATGCATCACTCTTTGTAAGAGCCCCACACCAGAAACTACCCATGAGCAAGTCAAATGAATAAATATATTACCGTCTATTCACACAATAGATATTATAAGAGAATGAACTATTTACAACTCTGTGTAGTAATTTAGATAAACCTTACCAACAATATTGTTGAGTTAAAGTAGCCAAAGCCAAAAGAGCATATAATAGGTGATTCCATTTATGTTAAGTATTTAAACAGACTAAGCTAATCTATACCTCTATACCATTAAAAGTCAGGGCAGTTGTTATTCCTGGGGGCAGAGGTGGAGGAATGGTGAGTAGGGCAGTAACTGGAAGGGAATGTGAGGGCAACTTCTGGGATGTTACACTGTTTCCCATTCTGGATACTGATTAGCGTTTGTGAAAATTCATTGAGTTGTGCACTTATGATACATGCATTATATTAGTTTTCTGTTGCTGTATAACACATTGCTACAAACTTAGTGGCTTAAAGCCACATAAATTTGTTATCTCAGTTTCTGTAGGGAAAACTCTGGGCATGGCTTGGATGGATTCTTTGATCACAGACTCATTGGGCTGACATTGTCTGGAGCTGTAGTTCTTAATCCAGGACTCAGGTCCTCTTTCAAGCTCACTGGCTGTTGGAATTAATTGCCTTTTGGTTACAGGACTGCAGTCCTCTTCTCCTTCTAGCTATAGATGGTTATTAGAATCTAGAGGCTCTCCATAGATCCTTGCCATGTGGTCCCTATAGTAATTCATATATATATATTTGCTTTGTAGGCCAACTAGAGCAAGTTTCTCTGGCTTCTTTGATCAGCCAGAGAAAACTGTCTGCTTTTAAAGGAATCAAGCCCACCAAGATAATCATCTATCTTAAAGTCAACTAATTTGGGATCCTTTCTCAGGAGTACCTAGATTAGTATTTGAAAGAATATCTGAGAGAAGGTGTGCATACAGCCTGGGTTGGGAATCTTTTAATGCAATCTATGAAGTCTGCCTACTGCAGGTACCTTTTTTATGTCTAGAAAAAAAGTGAAAAATAATCCTGTTTTTATTGACATGTACTTGATATACAATATTATATTGGTTTCAGGTGTACAACATAGTGATTCAACAATTATGTACATTACCAAATGCTCACCCCAATTAGTGGATACCCTCTGTCATCACAGAAAGACAGTACAATATTATAGACTATGTTCCCTATGCTGTATTTTTATCCCTGTGATTACATTATAATTGGAAATTTGTACCTCTTTATCCTCTTCACCTATTTGGCCCAAACCCCCCCCACTCCTTGTTCTGTGACAACCAACGGTCCATTGTCTGTGTTTATAAGTCTTATTTCTGTTTTATTTGTTTTGTTATTCAGATTTCCCATATAAGTGAAATCATATGCTATTGTCTTTCTCTGACTTATTTCTCTTAGCATTAATACCCTCTAGGTCTGTCCATGTTGTCACAAATGGAAAGGCGCCATTCTTTCTTATGGCTTAGCAATATTCTGTTGTATATATGTACTACCTCTTCTGTGTCCATTCACCTATTGATGTCGACATCTAGGTTGTTTCTATATCTTGGTTAGAGTAAATAATGCTGTGATAAACATAGGAATGGATATATCTTTTAAAATAAGTGATTTGTTTTCTTTGGGTAAATTCCCCAAAGTGGAACTGCTGGGTCATATGGTATCCCTATTTTTAGTTTTTTGTAAAACCTTCATATTGCTTTCCATAGTGGTTGCACCAATTTACATTTCCACCAACAGTGAACAAGGGTTCCCTTTTCCCCACATCCTCACCAACACTTACTATTTCTTGTCCTTTTGATACAAACCCTTCTGATTAGTGTGAGATGATATTGTGGTTTTGATGCACATTTCCCTGATGATTCATGATATTGAGCATCTTGTCATGTGTCTGTTGGGCATCTGTACACCTTCTTTAGAAAAATATCTATTCAGGTCCTCTGTCTATTTTTTAATTGGATTATTTGGAGATTTTTTTGCTGTTCAGTTGTATGAGTTCTTTACATACTTTAGGTATTAACCCCCTGTCAGATCTATCACTTGCAAATATATTCTCCATTCAGTAGGTTGCCTTTTCATTTTTTTGATGGCTTCCTTTGCTATATAGAAGCTTTTTTAGTTTGATGTAGTTCCACTTAACTTATTTTTTATCGTTTACCTTGCCTGAGGAGACATATCTAGAAAAAAGTTACTAATACTGATGTTCAAGAGTATGTTTTCTTCTAGGAGTTTTATGGTTTAACGTCTGATATTTAGGTATTAAATTCATTTCAAGTTTATTTTTGTATATGGTATGAGACAGTGATTGGATTTCATTCTTTTGCATGTAGCTGTCCAGTTTCCCCAGCACCATTTACTGGAGAGACTATCTTTTCCCCATTGTATATTATTGCCTCCTTTGTCATTTATTAACCATATTGTTTGGGTTTGACTATGTAAGTGTTGGTTTATTTCTGGGCTCTCTGTTCTGTTGCATTATCTATGTGTCTAGAGACAGTGAGCCAGTACAATACTGTTTGATTACTATAACTTTATAGTATAGTTTGAAATCAGGGAGCATGATACCTATAGCCTTGTTCTTCTTTCTCAAGATTGCTTTGGCTACTCAGGGTCTTTTGTGGTTCCATAAAAATCTTAGGGTTATTTGCTCTAGTTCTGTGAATAATGCCAGTGGTCTTTTGATAAGGATTGCTTTGAATGTGTAAATTGCTTTGGGTAGTATGGCCAAAAATAATTCTTAGTATCCCCTATGAAATACCAGGGATAAGCTTCTCTACCTAGATGTTATAGCACTACTTTAGAGCAAAAGTTAGTGTGAGAAAGGAAGTTCTACAGACAGCATTATGGTAACAGGTATGGGGAATGACATAGCTAATCATTATTTTCATCTTGTATTCTTGATCTTTTCTTTTGCCTAAATAATGACGAGAGGGACTGGAAGCTTCCCAATTGACCATACTCCTAAATATGAATTCAAGTACCCTGGTCCACACAAATTATCTCTGAACATAGTGAGAAATTTATGGCAATGGTTGTTGACCTTGACAGTCTTTAAAATGCTATATTGGCATAGCAGGGATAGTTTTGTACGTTAAAAAGAGATAGAATTAATAGAATTAAGTGCATATGGATCTGTGCAGTCTGTCAGGATGGACGGGCCTGTGTTTTATGACAAAACATGTTCTTTTGACATCCCCAGGTCATGCAGGACTTGATAGATTTTGGAGGTCTCTAGCTCCAGTTTGCTCCGGTTAGCTAAGATTCAAGTAAAGACCAACAGAGTTCACAAGAGCAAGAGATGTCAAGCTAAACTACCTTCATTTCATGACAGCTTATTAGGATAGTAGATCAGGGAACTGTGTGTGTATCTGGACGTCAGCAAAACACATGACATTTTCTCCTATATTTCCATGAAAAACTGTAAACATAAGCCCTGGGTATGAGTTCAGTTAGGGAGAATTACATGTAGTTGACTACACAGAGAAGAGGAGGTCTTGCCTAATATTGTCTATCACTCCAGCCAAGTTCTGAAAAACATGATTATCAAAATTACAGATGACACAGAAGTGGAAAGAATAAATTCCCTGGATAAGAGAATCTGTTTTCAAAAAGATATCAACAGATTAGAACACTGAGCCAGCTCTAACAAGGGGAAATTTGATATAAAATACTTTAAAGCCTTGCATATATGCTCCCAAGTTATAATACCCATGGCTACCTAGTTTAAAATACTACATTTTGGTGCATAATTAGTTTGTGCATTTCCTATGTGCTAGGCATAACACTGAGAATTTGTATTATCTAATTTTATTTTTTTAATCATACTATTTGGGTGGTGATACTTTCCTTAATTAAGTTAACTTATTTTGAGTAGGCCAGAATTGGTGTACTTTGTTACTCTGTATTAGTGTAAGTACATCTATAAAGGGTTGGAGCAGCTTGTGGTTTAGGGATTACACTTTTAGAGTGGATTATAATTGTAGATTCATTAAACAATATATGAATTGTAAGATATGGGCAAAAAAGTAGTTAATATGTGAGATTTAATTCCTTATAAATATGGTGTCTACAATGCTAAAGATGAGACTTTTGTTTTTCCTTATCTACTGCAACCCAGAGCATTGAGTTCAGGTCTTAATGTCATAATTTTAGGTAAATGCAGGCAGACTAGAGCCAATTCAAAATATATCACAATCACTGTTGTGAAAATGCTCAATATTACATCAAAATAAAGAAAAGGAAATGAGATTTATTTTATATTTCTGAAGAAAAGATTTATTAAATTTCCTTTCAGCTATAAACATTACAAGGATTTTCTAATAAAAATCGTAGTAAAAGATGAATCAGACTTGCAAAGTGGGAAATTAGGACATATTAGTATTCTGAGAGTTTATTTCTGTGCAAGGAAATATATTTAGAAATATTTATGGTATAATTTAATAACTTATAGTATTACAATTATTAATTATATTATTTAACAAAATAAATTATTGTTATGAGTGGCTTGATTAATAGTAGAAAAAAAATGACCAGTACGAACAAATGTTTTTTCCATGTAGCATTAAACTTAAACTCTTTGGAAAGGTGAACAGCTTTCTTTACTAGAGAACAAACTTAATTTTCTAGCATTTGCTGATTTCTAAAGCTAATCTATCTATCAACTATCTCTCTATGGTGGTTAGATTTCATGAGACATATTTTCTTGTAGTATATTATTTAAGCTGGTGGGCTTCTATCAACCTCTAAGTGGGTATATTTTTTAAAGTTTTAGGCTTAAATTTAAAGACAAAATACATATACAGTGGTAAGATAAAGTTTTAAAGTTTGTGTAAGTTAACTTCATTTTTGGCATAGAAATTTTATTTCAGTGTTTCATGGGTTACAATCAATATTTACAAAATGATTTCCTTTCTCATGGAATTACACTCCTGAATTTCTTTTTCTTTACCATGAAGAAAACTTTCATTTATCTTCTTGATAAAGATGCTCTACGTACAAAGTTTTATGCTGCTTCCTTTTATTAGATAGACATTGTAATTGTGGCTGCAAGAGAAAGGGAGAGAAAAAGATGTGAAGCAAATTCACTTTGTCTAGTTCCCAATTAGAGACTTTTTCATGACAACCTTTATCCCTAGCTCTTTCTTTTTCTCACAGTTTTCTGGAGTATTTTAGAAGTTACTGTAAGATAACAGTAATATTATATATCAGGATGCTCATTAAATTCAAGCAGTCATGCTCTGTCGAATAACTGTAAGACAATCTTCATCTATTTGTGTTTAGATTTTGTACTATAGCTGCAAAAGTATAGAGAATGAAAGATAAATCAGATAATTCAGATAGAATACTCTTTTTCCTCTAGGTTGATATGACTGTTTATATGTTGGCTTATATAACCAAGGTTACTAATAGTACACAAAACTAAAAGACCAAGATCAAAACTAAAAGAATTACACAATATTGGCTTAATTACACAAAACATCTAAGAGGGTTAAAATACAATGGAAATGAAAATCATGCATAATCTTTCAACTCAAAATACATAGAATTATAGGTTTTCAGCTGTAATCCAAAGATGGTTATATATTGATGAAACCCAAAAAAATGAAATTCAATAGGGATTAATGTAAAATCTATCAATAAATTCTAAAATATCATGTAAACACATATGCAGTCTTTCAGGTATCCAGTTTAATGGGAATTCGTATTAAAATATGCTTCAATGGGTCATTACACCAGATGGTTTTTAATGTCCCTTTCAATTGTACAACTCTATGATTTCATGATTTCTGGCTTCTACTGAAAGGTTAATACAAATTTCATAGAATGTCATGTCAAACAAGTAACTTGATCTTGTATGACTGAAATTCTGTGCCTAAAAACAGCAAGTTAAGAGAGTTCTAGAGATCTTCTGTACACCATTGTGCTTAGCATAGTTAATGCTACACATGCTCTTAAACATTTTGGTGAGGATAGATCTCATGCTATATGGTTTTCACCCCCTACCCTGAAAAAACAAACAAATAAGGCAATAGTTCTAATCCACTTTGAATGACCAAACATATATGAAGTCTGTGTTCACATAAGAAATCCACATTTTTTTTTGAGGGGGCATCTCTCATATTTATTGATCAAATGGTTGTTAACAACAATAAAATTCTGTATAGGGGGGGTCAATGCTCAATGCACAATCATTAATCCATCTCAAGCCTAATTCTCATCAGTCTCCAATCTTCTGAAGCATAATGAACAAGTTCTTCCATGGTGAACAAATTCTTACATAGTGAATAAATTCTTACACGGTGAACAGTACAAGGGCATTCATCACAGAAACTTTCGGTTTTGATCACGCATTATGAACTATAAACAATCAGGTCAAATATGAATATTTGTTTGATTTTTATACTTGATTTATATGTGGATCCCACATTTCTCCCTTTATTATTATTATTATTTTTATTTTTAATCAAATGCTGAAGTGGTAGGTAGATGCAAGATAAAGGTAGAAAACATAGTTTAGTGCTGTAAGAGGGCAAATGTAGATGATCATGTATGTGCCTGTGGACTATGTGCTAATCCGAGCTAGACAAGGGCAATAAAACATCCACGGATGCAGAAGCTTTCTCTCAAAACAGGGGGTGGTGAGGATCTAAGCTTCACCACTGTTCCCGGTTTCTCACCTGATGGCCCCCCTGCGACTGTGCCTGTTTTAGGTTGTTCCTCCCTTGAGGAATCTTACCCATCTCTGGCTAACCAGTCATCTTCCGGGGCCATACAGGGAGATGTAAAGTTGGTAAGTGAGAGAGAGGCAATATTGTTTGAAAAGGTTAGCTTTTTACTTCTTTGCAGATTTATGCCCTGTGGCTTCTATGCCCAGCATTTGTCTTGAGGTATCTTTACCACCTGGAGGAATTATGATTCTCGGTAAATTCGATATGAGGCACGAATTCTATTTAAGGGTTGTAATTAGGAAGGAAGAAGAAAAGCTATAGAGGTAGCAGATGGAAGAAAACATGGGAGGATTGATTATTTCTTTGACATATCTTCTTGTAGAGTACCTTAAGCATGTATAGGTTTTAAACTACTAACTAACTTGCGCACACATATTAACATAATAGGAATACGGTGACATAAACTAAGCAAATCTATAATTACCAGCCATCTCCAGTGAAGCCAAGAAACCCAGTTAGGCACCCTAGGCATTTGTGAAAATTTGTCTATGATATGATGGATATTGCCCAACTGTACTTGAACAGTCTGAGAGAAATCAGACAAATTAAAGCAACCCATTTCTGGGATCTGTTCACATCCCATATGTTCTTTTAACCGTAGATAGTCTATAGTCGTAAGATTTTGGAGCGCTACAACTTGCACCCCTCCCAACTCCGGGTTGAGTTCCAACAGTCCAAATCCACTCAAATTTGCTGTCTCACTGTATGCACATGCCAGCCTAGACATCTCCCTCCTCATTCCAATGGCAAGTCCAGGAAACGGTGGGATGGACGCAGCCACAACCGCAGCATCGCCCGGATCCCTGTGGAGGCTTTTTGATGATCATCCCCCGGCACGAGTCCTCCAGAGAGTGCTGATGCCAGAAGCTCCTCCTCATATCGTATCTTAGTTCATTTTCTGGGTAGCCAAACTAGACCTTGATCTTCTGCATAAAAACAAACAGACCCTTTGCCCACACTTTGACATGCCCTCTATACCACTGTGTAGAACTCATTGGAGGTCAGCACACAGGAACTGCTTTTTTTTTATTAAGAGAAAGGAATATTATCAGAAAAGAGTACCTCCATAGCCAATCATCTGACACCCTTTAAGTGATCAAAATAAGGATATTTAAAGCATGCATTAATCTTTGATTTACCAATAGTTTTATCCTATCAAGGAGTAATCCCCCTTTTTCTTTCTTTCTTTCTTTTTTTTTCCTTTTTTTTTAATCTTTAATCTACACTTATATGAAGAATACTATGTGTACTATGCTCTCCCCTATACCAAGTCCCCCCTAAAAACCACATTACAGTCACTGTCCATCAGCATAGCAAAATGTTGTAGAATCACTACTTGTCCTCTCTGTGTTGTACAGCCCTCCCTCCCCCCCATGCATGCTAATCTTAATACCCCCTTTCTTCTTCCCCCCCTTATCCCTCCCTGCCCCCCCATCCTCCCCAGTTCCTTTCCCTTTGGTACTTGTTAGTCCATTTTGGGGTTCTGTAATTCCGCTGCTGTTTTGTTCCTTCAGTTTTTCCTTTGTTCTTATACTCCTCAGATGAGTAAAATCATTTGGTATTTCTCTTTCTCCACTTGGCTTATTTCACTGAGCATAATACTCTCCAGCTCCATCCATGTTGCTGCAAATGGTAGGATTTTCCCTCTTCTTATGGCTGAGTAGTATTCCATTGTGTATATGTACCACATCTTTATCCATTCATCTACCAATGGACATTTAGGTTGCTTCCAATTTTTGGCTATTGTAAATAGTGCTGCGATAAACATAGGGGTGCATCTGTCTTTCTCAAACTTGATTGCTGCGTTCTTAGGGTAAATTCCTAGGAGTGGAATTCCTGGGTCAAATGGTAGGTCTGTTTTGAGCATTTTGATGAACCTCCATACTGCTTTCCACAATGGTTGAACTAATTTACATTCCCACCAGCAGTGTAGGAGGGTTCCCCTTTCTCCACAGCCTCGCCAACATTTGTTATTGTTTGTCTTTTGGATGGCAGCCATCCTTACTGGTGTGAGGCAATACCTCATTGTAGTTTTAATTTGCATTTCTCTGATAATTAGCGATGTGGAGCATCTTTTCATGTGTCTCTTGGCCATCTGAATTTCTTTTTTGGAGCACTGTCTGTTCAGTTCCTCTGCCCATTTTTTAATTGGGTTATTTGTTTTTTGTTTGTTGAAGTGTGTGAGCTCTTTATATATTTTGGACGTCAAGCCTTTATCAGATCTGTCATTTTCAAATATATTCTCCCATACTGTAGGGTTCCTTTTTGTTCTGTTGATGGTGTCTTTCGCTGTACAGAAGCTTTTCAGCTTAATGTAGTCCCACTTGCTCATTTTTGCTGTAGTTTTCCTTGCCCGGGGAGATATGTTCAAGAAGAGGTCACTCATGTTTATGTCTAAGAGGTTTTTGCCTATGTTTTTTTCCAAGAGTTTAATGGTTTCATGAAAGAAATCCACATTTTTAAAGAAGTTTGACAAACCATGATGAATCACACACAGGGAGCAGAATGAAAAGAAAATTTTGAAACTATTTCATTTTCAGGAAGTTTGAGGACATAGAGATGTTTAACCTCAGAAAATGAAAGCCAGGCCCTATGTTTGTGTGTATGTGCACAGTTGAGTGTGTGTGCATGCATGTGTTTAAGTGGCAGCCAGGTGTGCAGGACATTTGGCATTTCAGTTGTTATGAAAGGAGCATTAAACACATTCAGGGGTTTTCCTGAAGGTTGATTTGGAGAAACAGCTGGGAGGAATAGGGGTAACAGCAGTTCAGTTAATAAAATCATTTCTGCACAGCATAGGGAAGAATTTTAGAGCACTTAAAGATGTCTAATGAAATTGACTTCCTTGTTAAGATATGATGGGGATTCACCCATCTTAGTTATCGAATGATTTTAATAGCCATATAGGTAGGGGAGGTAAGGCAGTTGAAACTGATATCTGTGCATCAGTCCAGGATCCTAAAATGTTCCATATTCAGAAAAAATAGACTAAAATAATCCACTCATCTGCAAAAGGAAACCAGGAAGCTCACCTGCCTCTGCTTGGCCTTTGGATGGAATAAAAACAAACAACAAAGAAAAACAGCCTGAAAAATAAAAAAGACAGGCCTGCCTCACACATGTGTCTGGTTCAATTTTATTATTTCTCCAGGTTCTAGTAAATTCCAGTTTGAGAAATTAACACAAAAAGTGATCCCTGGTTGCAAATACCCATGCAACATCTGGGAGAAGCCAATTCAATGTTACTACTACTATCATTCAAGAATAAGTACAGTGGAGACATTTTCTGACAGAGGAGAGGTTGTCACAGAGATAACTTCCAAATATACAGTTGAAGATGAAAATTAAACAAGACAGAAAAAAACAGATAAGTCAGAAGGTCGAATGAATGAAAACATGAATAAACTTGTTGGGAAGTTTAAACAAATAGTGAACATAAAAGATGAACTTAAATAATGGACAGTATTATGTAATAGGAAACTTTTTTTAAGGTTATTGTATTGTTTCAGAGAAAGATAGTGATGTTACCTATAAACTTTGAGTTAAATGTGGATGTTAATATTACATGTATACTCAGTGAAATAATACATATAGAATATATAATACAGTAAGAAGAATAATACCTCTTAAAATCAGGCAATAAATGAAGGCAAGAATGGAGGAAACCCCAATAAAATTAGAATAAATGAAAAATGAGATAAATTAGTTAGTATATCAATAAACACTATATATGCAAATAGTCTAAAATCTACATATAAAATATATATAAATACATAGAGATGTAGATTTAGATATTGTAGGTCTCTCTGTCATATATATTATATATAACATATATAACCATTCTTTTAATTTCTAGCAATTTGCTTTTGTTTTAAGTATGTCTCTTAAATAGTCCCTTAATCTTTACAAAATAAACATTAAGACAAAAATATTCCTAGACTCTATCACAATATAATGATAATTTCAGTTCATTAGTGTAATAAAAATACTCAACCAATATGTACCTAATAACTGTATGTTGTGTCTCACAATATGTAGAACAAAAATTATCAGCATTTCAGAGAAATAGACAACTCCAAAATTAGAATGGAAGTGTTTTCCAAAGAATAACATTGAAAAAGATATTTTTTAAAGTATGGATTTAGAGTACATTGAGACACAATTAGCAAAATTAACAAGCTTATTAAAGAGTTACCCTATGCTTGTATCCAAACAGGACTGTATACATTTTTAATATTATGCATACAAAAAATATTTTAAAAGTTTGGTCATAATCTAGGCAATAAATCAAGACTCAGAAAATTTAGTCTGTATCACATAGACTATATTCTCTAACAAAAGTACAATTTAGTAACCAACAACAAAAAGATTCCTGAAAAACCACGTATGTTTTAGAACTAGAGAAATGAACTTATGGGTGAAGATATAGTGAAAATTAGAAAAGTACTGGGAGCTGAATTAAGATAAAACTACTGCAGATAAAGATTTTTGTTTAACATTTACTTAGAATAAAGATAAAATATAGGAAAATGGTTGGAAACTAATTTTTTAAGTATTCAACATATGAAGTAAAGTAAAAACAAGGCCAGAACCATTGAATGATATTAGAAATTAAAGAGTAGGCACAGCTACAGAGAAAACAGATTAAAGAGACTGTTTTAAAAGACTTTATGCCAACATGTATAAAAACATAGTAAAAATATACAACTTCCTCACACATACACAGAGACACACAGTATATTATTTGTTAGTCCTAAATCTAAAGTATATACCATATATGCTTACACACTAATATGAAAAAACTGGAAATATTTTGATGGCTCTCCTTGGACTGTGGGATTTTGAATAATTTTTCAATATTTTTCTTATCAGTTTTTCTCAGAAGAGTCTAAGTGACCCAGAGGTTTTAACATAAAGCTAATGCTCTAACCATAGTAGAATGCCTATCATTCTTGTATCTGGATTGGAGTTAGCACAACCATTTTTCTGGTTATATTTACAAGTATTCTTTGTCAGTATACTCTTTCTGGATAGCTCTATAAAGGGTGGACTTCCTGGATTAGAAGGGAGTGACTGCCTAGCAAAAGTAGAGATAGTGCCTTGATTAAATCACAGACTCTTCTGAGACACTGGAATTACTTTTGCTGCAGTTTGGAAATTGGATACATAAGTGAATCCCAAGAAATACTTCAAAATAAAACTGTACATGTTCATCGGTGATTTTATATTGATGTCAGTATCTCTCCATTGACTAGGTATGAATATTAGAGAAAAAATACACTGATTTAAAACCTTATTGAAATTGTTCTACACACCACCTTTCCTAGTCAAATCAGAAGTTTGTTCTGAATAGTGTTACTGCCTGCAGATGTCTCTCTGATATTTAAAACCATTCAATGGACTAAAAGTGACCATTCCCCCAACATAGTGTATAAAAGGCTGAGGGAAGGTGACTTGGTCATATTCGGGTATTTCTCTATATACAGAGATCTAATGTTCTATGAACAGAAATTTTTAGTGACTGGATGTATTTTTTTAAACAGCATAGAGAATAGAGTCAATAATTCTGTAACATCCTATGTTGACAGATATTAACTACTGGTTGAGGTGAAGATTTAATAATGTATACAACTGTCAAATCACTATGTTGTATACTTGAAACCAATATAATGTTGTATATCAATTATAGTTCAATAAAAAAAACAAAAATAAAGAAATTTAAAATGCTTTATTTTTCAGGTAAATTTTATTATTTACTAAGCACCATCGGATATATTGCCTCACACATAAAATGTCTAAACTCAACCTCTCTTCTCCTATCCACAAACATGCTCCTTCTGAGAGGGGCAAATAGCAGCTGCATCCAGGGCTTGCTGGGCATGTAATCTGTGAAGTTGGTGTGAAGCTCCACTGTTATACTCTTGAAATTTCAATCAATTTTGAGCAAAGTACCTGCATTTTCGTTTTGCACTATGCTCCACAAATAATGTAGCCAGTTGACTGCATTTTCCAACTGCTTAGGCCAAAAAAATCTCAGTCACATTCATACCCAAACTATCAACACTTCCTATTTATTTTGCCATCAGGTTATATTTACCTCTCATCAGTATCACTACCACCACACAAATCCAGCCACCAGCACCCATACACTGCTTCCTAACCGGTCTCTCCTCTTCCTTTCTCAGCCCTCTCCTCAGTCTCTTCTCAGTGGAGTAGTTGAAGTGATCTTTATAAGAAAAGTTGAGTCATGTCACTTCTTTACTCAAATCTCTCCAATTTCACTTGACTAAAGGCCCAAATCTTCACAGTGGCCTACAAGGTTCTACAAGATCTGGTTTCCCAAAATATTTCTCTCCTCTTCTCTTGACATCCCCTTTCTTATCCACTCATTTTATCAACACTAGTATCCTTCCCATTCCTGCAACCTCCCTGGGCTTTGGAACTTTGAATATAGTTTCCATTTCTCTGCTGAGGGTCATCATCTGATTATTTATATGTCTATATTTTCCATCAGGTTCCTGAAAATCTTTTACAGCTGTTTTAAAGTATTTGTCTTATAATTGCAACATCTGGGCCCTCTTAGAGTTGGTTTATTGGCTTTTCTTCTTAAGTATAGATCAAATTTTTCTGTTTCTTTACATATCTAGTGATTATTGGTTGAATACTGGATATGAATGATATATGCTAGAGACTCTAGATTCTGTTCCTCTGAATAGTTGGTTATTATTCTAGTATGTACATAACTTGGAGGGACCCACGTTCCAAATTCCATCTCCCCTGTGGGCTGCAAAAGATGAAATCACCTTTCAGTCTTTTCAGTCTCCAGCTGGTGAGATTTTGTTGCATCTCTTGGGTTTTTAACATACTTTAGAGATCAGCCAAGGATCTGGTTGATTTTATACACAGTTGGGGCTTGCCTCCTCTACAGCTCCCTCACTTCCAGAATTACTAGTTTTTCTGCCTGTTCTTCTTCCCCAAACTCTGTTAGGCTGTAGCTTTTTGTGTCCCCATGTGTATAGAGATGTAGGTATACTACAAGGCAAAAAGACAGGAACTCACAACTTTCACCAGTCATACTTATGTTCTTAGAAGGATAGATTTCCCTCTAGTTTCTGCCCACTTTTGTTCTGTCTTCTATGTCTTGAAGTTATTATTATTTTATATATTTTCCACATTTTATAATTGTTATCTATGAAAAGTTAGTCGGATCAAGCTTCTAGTTGCACATATTTATGCACATTATTTATCCCCTCTGCACATTATTTTTTTCATCTGTAAGATGCAAATAAGATGCAGATAACAAGGTCAGTGTGAGGATTAAATATCTTACGTATGTGTCATGAGTTTGCACTGTGTCAACTTAGTTGAGCTGGAACTCTGTTCTCAGAATTCCCTTTCCCTAATAGAGACATTTTGCATGGGAATTTGAAGGTGAAAGTGATAAATATACTTTTTGCACTTGGAAGCATAGTGCATGGCCCCAACCTCTGTTGCAGCTCACACCTGTTGTCATTGATCTGCTGGCTCACCGTGTTGGTGTGGGGCAGTAGCTGGGCCCACAGCTCTTTCAGCTCCCAGTCGATCTCCTGCTTCAGCTTCTCCAACTTTTGTGTCCCTGCCTGTTTAGCTCCAGATAAAAGGGCACTAACCAGAGCAAGATTCGGGGATTAAAAAGATATGACTGAGAAAGTCAAAAATCATGGTTAATAATTCCCCATATCCTGTCAGATAGTCTCGAAGTAAATCAATCAGTTGATCAGGTGGTATCTGTTGGTTGAGAAGAAGAGTCTGCAACTGAATTTAGATCTTAGCAGATTAGTTACAGAGTGTCCTTGCTTTACTAAAATGGCCTGTCAGGACCACTGTGCATTGGCCCTTGAGCACCAACTTGATTAATCAGTCATTGCAAGATAGTCTCTCTAGGAAGGGCATGACATCTGGGTTAATTTTGGAGAATGCAGCTTGAATTAGTGAAATGACATGTAATTTTGCTTCAATGCTGATATTTTTAACAGTTCTGGATTCTTTTTTTGGAATTGTGCCTGAGGACATCTGACAAGCTGCACAAGAGAATCAGTCAACCATGTATATTGTCATCCTTCATTTTTTATCTGAAATAGAATTATCCACCTTGATTTGCTGTCTCTCTCAGTTAATGTGAAGTCAATAATTAGTGCTGATTTTAATTCTCATTCCTGATTAGAAATGGTAACTTTACATAGCCATTTATTTTCCCCAATTCTTACAATAAATAATTATTGACCATTTCCTATTTTGTCCATGCATATCACACTGAGTTAAATATAGAGGTTGTTTTTATTATTATTAAAGACAGGCTCACATAGGTGTGTAGTTAAATTTTCTTTAGTAGTAATCTACTCATGATTCTTTCTTTGACTTTCTTCCTTCTTCCTTCTTGTTTCAAACAAATTATGACTACCTACTAAGGGTTACTATCTCTACCAAGGAAACAGGATGGGTGTGGGAATGGAGAGGGAGGAAGAAGAGATTAATTGGATTTAAAATGAGATTATCGAACATAACTTGTTTCCACAGGCTGAAAATCACCTCATCTGTGGAACTGTGTTAGGCACTAACAATTTTATGTAGATAGATAGTGCATTTTACTTATACACTGTATTATTTGTACCCTATTTGTATTTGTATTACTTATGTACTCTATCCCTTACTCAGTTTGGGGGGAGTGAATATATAAAAATCTATTCAGAAGGTTTTGAGCAAATCAGATTGACTAATTAGGGATCTAATGTGGATGATGATAACTTTCCAAAGGTAAATGGTGATGAAACTTCAATATGAGGTGAAGAATTTTACACATTATCTTCTAGGCAATGAGAGGATACTGAATATCTTTTGGTTAATGAAGCTGTGTGTTACAAACATTGAATTTGTTGTAATATACAGGATGAACTGAAGGACAGAGATTTCAGGAACAGATGACCCATAAAGAAGACTATTGCTATGTGCATATTTGATGCCTTATACACAGAATATATATAAACACACACACACACACACACACACACACACATACACTAAGGAACTTGTCTCTGTGGTATATCTAATGGTGGTGCATTAAAAAGTAGTAAAGTAAACAATAATAAACAACTAAAGAAAAATTTTAGAAACATGCCTGATAGATCTGATAGTAACATGAGGACTTCAAAAGATTGAGAGTACAGTTTTAAAATAATTTATATTTCAACAGCATTATGAAACATAAGCATGCATCAAAAGAGCATGGTATTTTAGAAGAGAAAGCACAAGAGTAGAGGTCTCAATTTTAAGGTCACTTATCTAGCCAAATAGTCACTTAGTATTTGAGAAGAGTTCAGAAGGCAAAATAGCACTCTTAATTATTCTCGGCATAAAACCTTCAGGTGTGGAAGTTAACTTCTCTGGAATTTAAAAGAGAAAATATATGGCTCCTATGCTAGGCAGTTTCCACGGGTCAGAGCACTCTTCCTAAAAGATTTCCCATTTGAAATGAGGAGGATTCTCCAGTTGGAGAGGTGTGAGGTGAAAAAATAATCATGATTTGCTGGTTCTCTCTGATAATTTCTGCCTTAATACTTAGCATTTGGTCAGTAGACCACGAGTAGAAAAAATGAAACGGAATAAAAAATAAATAAATAAAACTTTCTTGATACACTTAATATTGAAATTACTCTAAATATTCAAATACGGACATAAATAATTTTTATATTTTCAATAGAAGCAATTCCATGCTTCAAGAATCAGTATGAAAAAAGGGGAGACATATCACACATAAAGCATAATATTTTCTTTTTTTCTTTCCCTTCCTTCCTTTTTTTCCTCACTAAAGCTACTACAATTTGGGATTTTCTGCATTAATGATACACATCAATAAAAGTGTCCTTACAAAGTCAGATGTCAGCCTTTTAATATAAGTCATAATGTGATCTGTTAATTGAAAATAGCCTTTGTTTAAGACAAATGCACAAATTGGGACTGGGGCTGACTAGGAGAAAAATTTTAACCAGTACGTATTCTTGTCCCCTTGTCTAATCTAATCTCAACGTACTACGTGTTATATCTCATGAGCCTTAAACAAGCCACAGAGCACTGAAAGAGACACGATTGCTGGGACACCTGTAATGTCATATAGTGTAATAAAGTGAGCATGAGGTGACAAGCCAGGATCAGGATCAGGACTGACATCAGTGAATGCCATTTAGTTATTAATCACACAAATGGCCATGACAATGGCAATTCTTAATTACCTCAAAGATGATTATCTTGTCTGTGTATTAATCATCATCCCTTTCTTTTTCCTTTTTCCATTCACCTTTAGGACAAAAGAAAGGAGAGCCTTACAATATTCCTGCTTACTAAATTTAGCAGGTGGAAGCTTAAAAGAATGGTTAAAAATGAGATATTTGGATCAATGATGTATTTGGCATCTCTATAATTTTCCTTTATCTTATTTCTATAGATGACTGAAAAGAGTTCTTTACTTTTACATATATCAGTTGTCTGCATATACACCTATTTTAGTCCAGAAACCACATTGGTTATAAAATTTGTCCCTAGATATTTACAATAGGAAATATTTTATATTTTCATTGGCCATGATCCTTTAAAGTGCCACTTAGGATTGATTGTGATAACATTGCTCACTTTCTTAATTTTGATTAAGTAGACTCATGTAACAATTGGCATCTCCCCCATTCCAAAGTGTTGCATAAAAAAATTCTGAATCCTGACCTTGAGCTGCTGAGAATGCCATTTATATTGAGCAAATTAAACACAACTGTCTTGGGCATTTTAAGTAAGAATCAATCTTGATCATTCCTTTTGGCAGATTTACAGGTAAACGTAAACCCAAAATACTTAAAAAACAAACAAGCAAGAAGATAACAAGGTCTAAAGAACTTGGAACATTTACAAGAGGACAGCAAATCAGATTAGTGGCCACACTGGAAACAGATGTGGCAAGGAGATAAATAGATATTTCCTGAGCTTGACAAAGAAACAAATACACTACTTGACACTTTATGAGTAATTAATAAAAGAGATGAATAATGATTTTGTCATATTTTTATAAAATAAAGTTGGACCATAGGGAGGAGAAGTACAGTCTTATATTTTAAAAAGGTTATTGATCTCATGTAATTAAATTCTACTAGAGGAAAATTACATCACCTAATGATATTAAGCCTGTGAATTTCTTTAGGAATTCCTTTGAGAACTGATCAGTAAGCACTTCATTTGTTTAACTAGTTCACAGGTATAATTGTGGGATTAAATCATTATATTATGAGAAGAATTTACTCCTACTTTGGAGGTGTCAATCTGTTTTCCTCCTGGCAGTTCACATGTTGTTTCTTCAAAATGCACATGTTACAAACCAAATACAACGAATAACACTAAGCACTGCACACTTCGTGTCACAAAACAAATTTAGAAATACTTCTAGGTGTTAATGTGGCTGATATTGATGACATATG
Organism: Manis javanica; assembly: GCF_040802235.1. NCBI lineage: Eukaryota > Metazoa > Chordata > Mammalia > Pholidota > Manidae > Manis > Manis javanica. The sequence continues at coordinate 19,865,597 of NC_133174.1, read as the reverse complement.
AATATAATTTAATGTGGCTGGATTTTAAAATAAAAGTAAAAAGAAATAATAAGTAAATACAGAACGTGCCAAACCATTGTCTGGCTGTTCTAGTGATTTCCTTCTCCATATGACAATTTTAAGTCTGTTTTAATTTTATTCCAATGAACGTGTTCCTCATCTGCCCTAGTCCATTATTCAGGTATAATTGTGGTCTTTTGGCATAGTTCTACTTGCTTGGCTTTAGCTGCTAGAACGCAATTATACCAAATGATTTCTGGTAGTTATTGCTGCTATTATCACTTGGCTGCCCAGGACCTGCCAAGATTTTCCCAAATACCATGACAGTTTTGTTCAAGAAAAAGAAAAAATAACACAGCGTCATTTTATTCCCAAATTTGCATCTCCCTTGGGAACCACAATTGTGATGTTCTTTTCCCTACAACATTTTCTTTGTGTTGATTTTCATACTAAACATCATGGGTGTAATGTCAGTCAGAACTGGCTATCAAGCCTCTCAAATTATGTGTTTTCAGTTTATACCAGATTCTCTTTTCTACCATACAGTCCAGCTAACCCAACTATTATTTCTCAGGGTATGGTTTACTCTTTTCTGCTTACAATCTAAAACCAAACTTACATTTGGTTTGGTTTATGCAAATGCGGGTTTGCAGAAGGTACAAATGTAGCTGGAGCATGCTGTCAGTTTCATACAGCTTCCTCCTCATTTTCTTGCCAAGTAGACCTGATAGGTAATACTTCCTTTACTTTTGTTGATGGCTCTTGATTTTTCTTAGTCCATCAGTTTTAATGACTATGTTGGTCTTTCATACTGCCTGGATGGAGGAAAGGTTTAATTTAAAATGAAGAATACTTGATAGTGGTGACAACAGACCCAAATGACACAGAAAGCAATAGATGTATGGGAACGTTTGGAAAATGAACCCAGTCTTTGTGGGAAGGAGCTAAATAATAGAAATTTCTCACCTTTTGGATTGTTGTGCATGTATAGTAAAAGTCACTTTTTTGGTCCAGTTATTTTACTTGTATATTTTGGGGGAGGCATAAAAAAATATATTATTTTTTCCTTATGCATGCCAGATTGAGCCAAGAATGCATTTTGAAAAAAAGATAACTTTTGCTGTTTAAAAAAACATACATTCAGATGTATCAATAAATCATGTTCACCTAGAGACAACCATGCTCAAAATCCTCTTGGTTTTGTGGGTATAAAATAATAGAAAACCTAAACTTTGCCTTCCAAGAACTTGAAATAAACTTGTGGAAGAAGATTTGTGTCATTTTAGCTATAAACACAAATATAAAAGAACTAATGGTTAAAGTAGATTATGATCATTGTTAGGGTCTATTTGGTCTCCTTCCCATCACACTTGTCTCCGGTTGTCTCTAGGCGTGCCCTGCCTCCAGAACCAGCATGAGCCCTGCTTGAATATAGCAAGCACAGTTTCTCTTTGCACCAGCAAGGTGGGGATTTGGAAGTAACTGTTTAATACCATATGCTATCCCTCTACCTTTCTCTATACTTGACCCTCATTTCTTCCTGTCCTGTCACTGGGTTATTAACTAACTTCTGTCCTTGAAGTTCACCTCATTTCAACTTGCTTCCTTATTACTAGCTCACCCCCTCCTTCCTCTCAGTGTGCCATATGTCCAGTGTTGCTGAAAAGGCGATGCTAATTCTTTTATGACTGTGAGTGCCAAATCGGTACACTGCAGCTTATAAACTCTACAGGAATTTAAATAAGTGAGAGATGAGTCTAGACTAGGTTATCGGGGATCTTGGTCTGCCTAGAAATCAGAATGTATAGACTAAAAGGGAAGGCTTCCCAAGTGGAGCAAATAATGATAAAGCCAAAGATAAGAAAATGCTTAAGTGTAGAATGATGATACAAATTTGCTTAGATAAGAGGGCTTGTGGAAACACAGATGAAAATATAGTTTGGGGCTAAATTGTGAATGTTCTTGAAGCTAAGATGTTTGGAATTATATTGTATATAATGGAAAATTATTGAGGATTTTTGAGCATAGGCAGGTCATATTTAAAGCGACATTTTAAGAATTTGGTTCTGTAAACATGTCTATGACATTGCTTACTTGCCTTGCTTACCTTGTTTTATTGAAGAGATGCTGTGGTCATCGAAATGATATAATGAGGGCTCAAATAACTGGATACACATTAATTTCTGTTCTTCTTCTCTCTTAGACCCAAATATCATGAGTAGGGTCTCTTCTTTTGATGACTGCAAATACTAAGGTCCTTGGTCCAGAACACATTTCCCTGTAACCATTTCTCAGAAAAGGAGATGGCAGTCTACTAGCTCTTCAGAATGCTAATTCTTAATGAATTGCTCCCAGAAGTAACTGTGATAGCCTCCAGTTTACCTGGGAATTCCCAACCTCAGGTATTACCCTTCCATTGATGAAACTAGGCTGGCCTTGACTCGCTCAATCCAGTGGTGCATCGTGAAGGGATGTTGTGCCAGTTCCAGGCCTAAGCTTTAAGGAGGCCTGACAATTGTATGCTTTTTTGCTCTTGGGAATGCTGAGCTGCCATGTAAGGAATTTGTGCTACTGCAGAGATGTTGTGTTGAGACCAAATGGAGAGGCCACAAGGAGAACATCCTCTGAGACTACACAAAAAGTGAGACAGACACCAAATCAATCTAGTGTCCTGAGCTCAGCTCTTCAGCTGTGCCACCATTGAACCAGACATAAGAATGAGGAATTGTTCCAGCCCAGTTGAGCCTCCAGATGTTTGCAACCTAAGCTGGAATTACAAGGAACAAACTTATGAAGCCAGTCAGCTCAATAGAACCATGAAAAAAACAAAATAAAAATCCAACAAGAATGGCAATGATGACACAACAAAACAGTTATTCCTTTAAGCTGCTAAGTTTTTGAGTGTTTTTCTTTATTATTTTTTTTTTACACAGCAATATACTCTTATTTTAAAGGGCCTCCAAAAGTCTCTTGGGAAGATGTATCTTGAGCTAAGTTCCACTCTCTTTTTCCATACCACTCTATTCCAAAGTTTCCTAGGGGCATCCTTTTTATTTTTCCTGATCTATAATATAATTTTCATATATTTTCTCTCATTTCATTGGTACCCTGAGAAGAAGGCAACATCATAAATGTTCTCAGTTTTGCATCACAAGCTAGAGACCAATAGGTTCATTATCTCTAATTATATAGATGATAGAACAGTTTGAATTTAAATGGCATACTTTAAGTTACAGCTAGTTACATCTGGAATTCAAACCATTCCTATATTAGATGTTATATCCAAAGGGAGTGAAAGTAAGACAATATTTTTGAAATCTACATTGTATTTTATACACACATGCACGCTGAAGATCATCCACCTCATCCTAGAAATGGTACATGTAGTGGCCACTCACTGTTCATTTGTCAGAAGAAGCCACAAGCCTCCAAACTAATTCCAAAGGAAATCAGAAGAAGTTAAGAAACTCAATACTAACTGGGTCTGCTTGTGCTGGTTGAGAAAGTGGTGTTCACCCGAGTCATCTTGAAAATACCCTGTCTACTGAATAAAGGGTCTGGTAGAAAAAAGATGAAATTCCTTACCGAGAAACTTAGATGTGTCCTCAATTTATTTGTAGGGGCTTTAAATTGTAACCATAACCTAGCATTCAGTGTTGAGGTGTTGGGATTGCTTCTAGGCAAGTATCTTTGTTTTCCACTTAGAAGTAGTCACAACCTTTTTTTATGTGCATGAATGAATGGAGCTGCAAAAGGTCACAAAAGGGAATATTACCCAGCTTAGGAAATAATGGTGGGGTGCCTCATCTCACATTTTACCTAAAAAGTCATGTATGCAGGTGGCATAGATTCATGATGGAGGAGAGCTACCTGGCTACCTGAACCATAAAAGACAACAGAAATTGGGAATACATTATCATTCTGTTAATCCACAGCACAATTTAGCATTAACTTAAAAAATACAGGCATTCACTTGGCCACCAGGAAAACTCAGACAGTCTTAATCCACCAAATTATAGGAACAATTTGCCTAATGGTAGTTCCCATCACAGGTAGCATTGCTCTGCCTCTTGCTTCACACTTTTTTAAACATCTTCATGGATTCTCCCAGATACTGATGAAAAGCCAGATTTGTCCAAGTGCCCTGCTCCAACAGTGTTACATGGGAACCCTACCAAATTCTAAAATTCAGTAAGAATCCAGAACAGGTCTCTTGCAGACCCTAAGACTTGAATGGGAAATGGAGGGAAATGTTGTAGCACTCTCTACTTCTGTGAAGTTCTTAGAAAAATACTGTTAAGAAATTTTCAGCTTTCTTTTATATGCAGTAGACATGGATGATGGTCATGAAACCAGTTTGACTACTTTTTGTCCCTTCTGCCTTAATGTGTCTGGGCTGTCCTTTTAAACTATTTGAGCTCTTGCCCTCCATTGCTGTCAGCTTTGGTTCTCAGTCAGAAATCTAAAGAACATTTTTATCATTGTGTTGCAAATATTTGAGTAGGCAGTCAAACAGGCTATATTTTCTTAGGATTTTTGTTATATAATCCAACACTTTGATTACCTGCAATATATTGTGAAGTATCCCTTTCATTTTTACTTTCTTATTTTCCTTCTAATTCCCTGCCCTTGTTTTTTTCCCAAAATTCAAACTGATATATGGATGGTAGTTAACTAGTTTGGGATATGTGATTATGGGAACAAGGCCAGTCTATTTCCCACATGTCAAACCCTGGTTATTACTCAGTAACTGTGAAGAAACCACTTTTGAGGTCTGCAAAAAGTGAAACTTAGTTACAGACCCTGATTCTAATCTAGAGTCATTGAGAAACAAGTTTTAGACCTAAAGGTTAGGGCTACATTCAAAGAAGGGGGAAAAAAAGGCTATGAGGTAATAAGTGCAATGGCTTTTCTGAAGTAGTCCTACTACCTAATTCTGAATGTTGGGTTGTATATTTTTTTAAATGATAGTTACATAACATGATAGAGGTGCTAATTATTGCTCCAATGACAATCATATTATAATATATAAATGTATCAAATTAATGTTGTATACCTCAAATTTAAATAACATTATATGTCAAATATATTTCAATTTAAAAAAGGGGGTGGTGAAAAGATGGTGGAGTGGGATAGCAAAGCAAAAACCTCCCATGTACACACCCAGGAATCAACTACCGCAAATACAACTAAGTCTGAAAACAATCTGAAGACTGCAGAATAGACCATGTACACCTAGAGAAGAAGAGAGACCACACTGCAAAGGGTAAAGGAGCAGAGCCATGATCGATTGGGATCCAAGCCCTTCCCCCATCTCAGCGCACAACTGGGAGGGAGAGGAATGGAGTGGGGAAAGGAAAAATGCTCAGGAATCTGGCACATCAGGGCCTGTAAATCTGCTATGGAACACAAGTCCACATTGCACTGGGCTTTGGTGACTAATGGGGCTAGACACCAGGGAAAGTGGGAGTACTCTGGGGAGCCAAGACTCCTGTCACTCATACAGGCCAGGCATGTTCTATTAGTCCCACTTAGACTCAACACAGAGGTGGCAGTTTGAAAGATTTACAAGCAGCAGGAAGTGTGCCAGAGGGGCAGGGGTTGAAGGGAGCTCTCTCTGGAGGAGAAATAGCAAGGGAATGAAACTTTTCAGCCCTCCCTGAGAAAGCTCAGCCAAACTGGTCAGGCACTTGCAGGAGTCAGCTCCAAAATGCTCCATCTCCCTTGGTGGTGGCTCAGTCCCTCATACGCACTTCCCTTCACACCTTCCCCACCCAACACACTCAGCACAACAGTGGCCAAACGTTACTGAATGACAGGCAGAACTGACAGGCCGAGAATGGACAACACTTTCCTGACTCTCCTGGCCTGTCCTCAGCTCAACTGGACAGACTTCAGCAGGAGCCAGCTCTAAATTCTTCAACTCCCTCACTGTAGACTCAGCCCCATGGTAGTGCTTCACTGCTTGCCCACCCCACCCAGCACACTCAGTCAAGCAATGGTCCGTGATTGCTGACCAGCAGGCAGAAGACAGACTTGCCCCAACATATCACAGCAAAAATGCCTCACATCACACAAAGGTCACACAGAGGTGAGCTGTGGGGACAAGCCACTATCAGCAGACAGGCAGAAAGGCAGAAATCCTTCAAATTTAAATGATAATCTTATTTTCACAGCCCACCAGCAGCAACTATGGCTCAGCCACAAAGGAGAACCAGGTGCAGGTGAGAAAAGAGTCCTGAGCCTCTGGACACCACAGGATTCCCCCTCCATAAATCCATTACTTTCAAGAACAGGAAGTATAGCTGATATAATACAAAGGAAGAAACACAGAAATGCAGACAAAGTGAGGTACAGGAATATGTTCCAAACAAAAGCACACGGTATGATACCAGAAAAAGGGCTAAATGAAATGGAGATCACCAATATTCTTGATAAAGAATTCAAAGTAACAATCATAAAGATGCTTACTGAACTGGGAAAAGAATTGATAATCTCACTGAGAACTTCAACAAAGAGATAGACAATATGAAAAAGCCACTTGGAGCTGAAGAACCCAGTAACTGAAATGAAAAATACAATACAGGGGATTAATGGCAGACTGCTAGAAGTGGAGGAAAGAATCAACGAGATGGAAAATAGAAAACAGGAAAAGAAGAAAGAATTTCTAAAAATGAGAAGACATTAAGAGAGCTGTGTGACAACTCCAAATGAAACAATACTCTCAAGTTGGGGTTCCAGGGGGAGAAGAGGAAACGAGAGTACAAAGTGTCTTTGAAGAAATAATAGTTGAAAACTTTCCTAATCTGGGGACTTTAAATAGGCACCAGGTCTTGGAAGCTCATAGAGCCCCTAACAAAAAGAACCCCAGGAAAGCAACACCTAGACATACGAAGATTAAAGATAAACAGAGAATCTTAAAAGCAGCAAGAGACAGTCAGACAGTTACCAGTAAGGGAAACCGCATAAGGCTATCAGCAGATTTCTCAGCAGAAACTTTATAGGCCAGAAGGGAGTAGCATGAATAATTTAATGTATTGAAAGGGAAGAACCTACAACCAAGAATCCTCTACCCAGCAAGGTTATCATTCACAATTGAAGGAGAGATTAAAAGTTTCCAGATAAACAAAGGTTAAAGGACTCACCATGACTAAACCAGCCTTATAGGATATGTTAACAGGACTTCTGTAGATGGAAATATTCTTAAGTTTAAATATTTATCATCAGTGAAAATAAACCTACAATAAAGATAGTAAGCCAATTAATTACTAGGCAAGTTTAAAATTAAAAAATTAGAAGTAGTAGGATCAACTATACACAAAATTAGTCAAGAGGTACACAAAAACATACAGATTATGGTATACATAAAGCATTGAGGAGGAAGAAGATAAAAGTACTTTTAGGCTGTGTTTGAAATAGAGTGATCATCAACTTAATAGACATAGATTTAGCGAACTATCTATGAACCTTATTGTAACCACAACCTAAAGCTACCTAAAAATTTTTTTAAAAGAAATCCAAGCATAACATAGAGAAAACCATCAAATAACAAGAGACTATAAGAGAGGAAAAAAGGAACAGGGAAAACTACAAAAACAACCAGAAAACAATTAATAAAATGTCAGTAAGTACATACCTATCAATAACTACCTTGAATATAAATGGAGTGAATGCACCAATCAAAAGACATAGGGTGGCAGAATGGACAAAGAAACAAGACTCATCTTTATGCTGCCTGCAAGAGACTCATTTCACACTTAAATACATAGACTGAAAGGGAAGGGATGGAAAAAGACATTTCATGCAAATAAAAGAGAGGAAAAAAGCAGGAGTAGCAGTACTTATATCAGACAAAATAAACATCAAAACAAAGAAATGAGAGACAAAGAGGGACATTAGATAATGATAAAGAGATCAATCCGACAAGATAATAAATTGTAAATATCTATTCATCCAACATAAGAGCACCTAAATTTATAAAACAAATACTAACAGACCTAAAGGGAGAAATAGCAACACAATCATTTTAGAGGATTGTAACACCCCACTTACATCAATAGATCATCCAGACAAAATAAATAAGGAAATGAGGCACTGAACAATACATTAGACCAGATAGCTTAATAGATATAAATGGAACATACCACCCAAAAACAGCAGGGTACACATTTTTCTGAAGTGCACATGGAATATTCTCCAGAGTAAATCACATATTAGGATACAGGAAGAGCCTCAATAAATTAAAAAAGAATGAAATTCCCTAAGAATCTTTTAGAACACAATGGTATGAAACTAGAAATCAATTAAATGAAGAACAAACAAATGCATGGAGGTTAAACAACATGCTTCTAAATAATGAATCAATGAACAAATCAAAAAGGATATCAAACAATACATGAAGACAAATGAAACTGCAAACAAAACATTTCAAAATACATGGGATGCAGCAAAAGTAGTTCTAAGAGGGAAGTACATAGCAAAACAGGCCTACCTCAAGAAACAACAAAAATCCAAAATAAACCATCTAACCTCACAACTAAAGGAACTAGAAGAAGAAACAGAGCCCAAAGTTAGTTGAAGGAGATATTGATGGTATGTTAGCTGACATAATAAAGAGCAGCAGAAATAAATAAAGAATAATACAACAATAGAAAAAAATCAATGAAACCAAGAGCTGGTTCTTCAAGAAGATAAACAAAATAAATAAATGCCTATCCAGATTTACCAAGTAAAAAAGAGAGTGGATACAAATAAATAAAATCAGAAACAAAAAAAAATAGTTACAACTGATACCACAGAAATTCAAAGAATTATAACAGAATTCTATGAAAACGTCTATGCCAATAAATTGGACAACCTAGAAGAAATGGAGAAATTTCTAGAAATGTACAATCTCCCAAGACTGACCTAGGAAGAAACAGAAAATCTGAACAGACCAATTACCAGTAACAAACTTGAATTGATAGTCAAAAAGTTCCCAACACACAAAGGTACAATGACAGATGGCTTCACAGCTGAATTCTATCAAACATTTAAAAAGCTAATATTCATCCTTCTTAAAGTATTCCAAAAAGTAGAAAAGGAGAGAGTACTTCCAAACTCATTCTATGAGGGCAGCATCACTCTAATGCCCAAACCAGACAAATGCACTACAAAAAAAGAAAATTATAGACCAATATCCATGATGAACATAGATGCAAAAGTCCTCAACAGAATATTAGCAGACCAAATTTAAAAATGCATCAAAGGTATCATCTAATGACCAAGTGAAATTTATTTCAGGAATGCAGGGATGGTACAATATTCATATGATATACCACATCAACAAAACGAAGGATGAAAATCTAATGTTCATCTCAATAGATGCTAAAAATCATTTGACAAAATTCAACATCCATTCATGAAAAAAACTCTCAACAACATGGGTATAGAAGGCAAGTACCTCTACATAATAAAGGCCATATATGATAAACCCACAGCTAACATCATACTCAATGGTGAAAAGCTGAAAACTTCCTGAAAGAACAGGAATAAGACAAGGATGCTTGCTCTCACCACTTTTATTCAGCATAGTACTGGAGTCCTAGTCACAGCAATCAGACAAGAAAAAGAGATAAAAGGCATCCAAATTGGTAAGGAATAAGCAACACTCACTATTTGCAGATCACATGATACTATAGAAGGGAAACCCTAAAGACTCCACCACAAAATCTATTAAAACTAATAATTGGATTCAGCAAAGTTGCAGGATACAAGTTAATTAACAGAAATCTGTTGCATTACTGTATACTGTCAATGAACTAACACAAAGAAAAATCAAGAAACCGATTTCATTTACAATTGCATCAAAAAGAATAAAATACCTAGAAATAAGCCTAAGCAAGGAGGTAAAAGACCTGTTGCTCTGAAAACTATATGGCACAATGCAAGAAACTGAAGGAGACACAAATAAATGGAAATTTGTACCATGCTCATAGATAGAAAGAATTAACATTGTCAAAATGGCCAACCAGCCAAAAGCAATTTACAAATTCAATGCAATCCCTATCAAAATACCAAACAATGCATTTTTCAGTGATCAAGAGCAAAGAATCCTACAATTTATATGGAATCACAAAAGACCCAGAATAGCCAAGCACACCTGAAAAAGAAGAACAAAGCTGGGGTATTATGCTTCCTGACTTCAAGCTATACTGCAAAGCTACAGTAATCAAAACAGATTGTACTGGCACAAGAACCAGAACCACAGATCAATGGAGCAGAATAGGGAGTCCAGAAATAAACCTATGCATATATGGTCAAATAATATATGACAGTGGAGCCATCAATATACAATCAGAAAAGAGTCTCTTCAATAATTGGTGTTAGGAAAACTGGACAGCTACATGCAAGAGAATCAAACTGGATCACTGTCTAACTCTATACACAAAAGTAAACTCAAAATGGAACAAAGACCTAAATATAAGACATGAAACCATAAAACTCTTAGAAGAAAACATAGGAAAAAATCTCTTGAAAATAAGCATGAGCAATTTTTTTCTGTATGTCTCCCCAGGCAAGGGAAACATAAACAAAAATGAACAAGTGGAACTACATCAAATTAAAAAGCTTCTGTACAGCAAAGGACACCATCAACAAAACAAAAAGATAACCTACAGCATGGGGAATACTTCTGTAAATGGTTTATCCAATAAGGCACTAGCATCCAAAATATATAAAGAACTCATATGATTCAACATAAAAAAAAAATTAAAAAATGGACAGAGGACTTAAATAGACATTTTTCCAAAGAAGATATTCAGGTGGCCAGCAGGCACATGAAAAGATGCTCCACATTGCTAATCAGAGAAATGCAAATCAAACCATGGTGAGCTATCACCTCACACCAGTTAGAATGGCTGGTATCCAAAGACAAGAAATAACAAGTGTTGGTGAAGGTGTGGAGGAAAGGGAACCCTCTGATACTTTTGGTGGGAATGTAAATTGGTGCAGCCACTATGGATAGCAGTATGGAGGTTCCTCAAAAAAACTAAAAATATGCAAACCTATGCTTATTGCTGCATTATATACAATACTCAATATATTGAAGCAACCAAAGTGTCCATCAATAAATGAATGGATAAAGAAATGTGGTATATATATATAGAATGGGATATTATTCAGCCATAAGAAATAAAGAAATCCTGCTATTTGCAATAATGCAGATGCACTCAGAGGGTATTATGATGATTTCATTTACACGTGGAACATAAAAATGAAGCAAAATGTACAAAACAATTGACTCATAGACACTAAGAAGTGACTGATCATTACCATGGGGGAGGGGTTGGGGTGGGTAGGTGAAATAGGTGAAGGGGATAAGTAGGCACAAAATCTCAATCATAATATAAATTAGTCACAGGGATGGAAGTACAGCATGGAGAATATAATCAATAGTTCTGTAACATGCTTCTATGTTGACAGATAGTAACTACACTAGGTGGGGTGAGGATTTAATAAAGTATATAACTGTTGAATCACTACGTAGTACACTTGAAACCAATGTAATATTATGTATCAGCTATACTTCAGTTAAAAAAAAACTTAAGGTACTTAGTAGTTATAATTTAAGTGATCACTGAAACGCCATCTAGGTTCCTTGTTAAGGAATTATTTTCTCTCTCGATTGCAAAACATATTAAAAAACCCAACAATTTATACGCCCATCAGATTGTTAAGAGAACTACATGTCAGTATGGTCTGTGGTATTCAGAATAATGGCCTCCTAAAAATGCCAATGACCTAATCCTCAAAACTTGTGACTGTGTTAATTCACATGATAAAAGGGATTCTGCAACTGTGACTATCATTAAGGCTTGGAGGTGCAGAGTTTATCCTGGATAAGCCAAATTTAATGACATGAACCATAATAAGTAGAACAAAAGATGAAATAGAAGATCAGAGAGATGGCAGTATAAGAAGGACTCAATGTCCCATTGCTGGTTCTGAGATGTGAGTGTGCAAGGGCCAGAGAAAGACATCCAGGAGCTAAGGGCATCCATCAGCTGACAGCCAGCTGATGTCCTCATGGAAATTAATTTCGCCAACATCTGAGTAAGCAAGGAAATAGATCTTCTTTTAGAGCCTCCAGAAAGGAATTCAGTCCTGCCATTACCTTAATTTTAATCCAGTGACACCTGCATTGGACTTCTGGCCAGAACAACTCCAAGATAATAAAATTGTGTTGTTTTTATGTTGCTGTGCTTGTAAGGAATGTGTTATATCAGCAGTAGAAAATTAATACCACCAAGTAATAATGGTTTTCCTAACATAGCAACATAAAGTTTTCTTTAAACATTGACCTGTCAGCAGATAATCTCATTGCTGTATTTTACTAGTGGCTCCCAGCAATGAATCTTGGCAGTTGATTAGATCTGTGGTGTCTCCCATCCACGATAATAATCTGTTGCTCTTTCAATCATGGGTTCTCCATGGTAGGGACACCCATGGATAACTAATACGCAACTGTTACTCTATCTGGGATATTTATGAGTAGTCTGACACTGTTGCTAGTGTATTATTTAGGTAGATCTGCCCAAATCTTGATTACTGGATCTACTGGGTACCAGGTCCTTGGGTAATCAAACTCACCAGGATGAGCTCTAGTTTTCTTCTGTTACAAAGAAAAGAATGTAATATTCACATTCTCCCCCATAAGGATTGTATAAGGATTCATGAAGATGTCATATTGTGGAGTGCTCATCACAGTGACTACATTTGATAAATGTTATATCCTATCTCCTCTTTCCCTCTCATTCATTCATTCAACAAATATTTAATGAACACTTACTTTGTGCTAAATATTCTCCTAGGCACTTGGGGTACTTCAGTGTACAAAAGACAAAAATCCTCATGTGAATTGTATGGAAGACTCTCTTGCTCTCTCCATTTGGTAATTTAAAGTAGAAATTTTTTTTTTTTTGAGAGGGCATCTCTCATATTTATTGATCAAATGGTTGTTAACAACAATAAAATTCAGTATAGGGGGGTCAATGCTCAATGTACAATCATTAATCCATCTCAAGTCTAATTCTCGTCAGTCTCCAATCTTCTGAAGCATAACGAACAAGTTCTTACATGGTGAACGAATTCTTACATAGTGAATAAGTTCTTACATGGTGAACAGTACAAGGGCAGTCATCACAGAAACTTTTGGTTTTGATCACGCATTATGACCTATAAACAATCAGGTCAAATATGAATATTCGTTTGATTTTTATACTTGATTTATATGTGGATCCCACATTTCTCCCTTTATTATTATTATTATTTTTATTTTTAATAAAATGCTGAAGTGGTAGGTAGATGCAAGATAAAGGTAGAAAACATAGTTTAGTGCTGTAAGAGGGCAAATGTAGATGATCAGATGATCAGGTGTGTGCCTATGGACTAAGTATTAATCCAGGCTAGACAAGGGCAGCAAAACATCCACGGATGCAGAAGATTTCTCTCAAAGCAGGGGGACTGAGGTTCTGAGCCTCACGTCTGTTGATCCCCAGATTCTCACCTGATGGCCCCCCTGCGACTGTGCCTGTCTTAGGTTGTTCCTACCTTGAGGAATCTTACCCGTCTCTGGCTAACCAGTCATCTTCCGGGGCCATACAGGGAAATGTAAAGTTGGTAAGTGAGAGAGAAGCCATATTGTTTGAAAAGGTTAGCTTTTTACTTCTTTGCAGATTTATGCCCTGTGGCTTCTATGCCCAGCACTTGTCTCGAGGTATCATTACCACCTGGAGGAATTATGATACTCGGTAAATTCGATATGAGGCACGAATTCTATTTAAGGGTTGTAATTAGGAAGAATAAAGTAGAAATATTTTATGTAGAAATATTTTAAAGTAGAAATATTTAAATATAAAGAGAACAAATAATCATGTATTTTAGTTGAGCCACACACAGCCATAGAGACATGGCCTTTAAATAAATGAAATGCTTTTAAAACATACATAAATATGTAATGAGTGATTTTCAAAAAAAATCAAAGAAATAAAAAAACAAGCTAAGATACCCTCTGTACAACTGCTGAGAAATGTCTTAACCATAAACATAATTAATGAGTATTCCTAAAGGAGAACCAATTTTGGATAATGGGATATCCAGGACTATTGTTAGCTATACTTAGTAACGATTTCAACATGAAGTTTTCAAGTTGAACAGATGGCTCTATTTCAGCAGTGTCACTATTAGCTATGCAATATAAATAAGGTTTGTTTGCTTATGTTTAAGTGCCAGTTATATTTTTATTTACATATTCATTTTTAATAGATTATTTTTTCAGAGATGGTCTTTCTAAGAAGAAAAAGGATAAGCTAATTTTAAGATGTAAAGTTAACATTTTATCTAAAAATATACACTGTATCTCTTGGGCAAATAATGGTTTACAGTGAATTTCCCTTGTCATTCAGACTCAGCACATAGAAAAAATATTTCTGTTGATAATTCTTATTTTTACATTTTGCCTCTAAAAATTTCCCTTGGGAGGATTGAAAAATAGTACTCTGAATTTCTGGAGACTAGTAAAACTGATAGGTGTCTTCCCTTTCTTTAGCCTTTCCTCTATACAAACTGATAGAATCCAGACCTGAGTACCACCTTTCCAATAAGCCCACCCACCATCTCAGAGGGGCCTAGATGTCATCTTACCTAGGCTACAAGCATTCTCTATCAGCAAGCCACAAGCCCACCTTCCCTCTGACCTCTTCCCTCAAGGAGCCTGCCAAAAACCCTGGCCATAAAAAGCCTCTTGACCTGTTAGAGACCCTTTCCTTTGTTCTGCTGGACAGAACCAGAGGGTCCCTCTCAGGTTTAGCAATAAACCTGCTTGGACTGTTGAGTTTGCATCCCCTCTTTTTCTTTCATTCATCCCTTCTTTTCTTTCATCTATCCCCTCTCTTCTTTCACAAAGCCCCTCACACAAAAATGACTGAACATCAGAGTAAACACAAGTTTATTTTAGAGGAGAGGTCAACATGTATAGTTAGGAATAAATCCATACAAATTTGAATCAATTCTAATTTCTGAAAGCTGCCCAAATCCTTGTGCAGTGGCAAGTGGTTTATGAGGTAAATTTCAGTCTACTTTGGGCTGCCACTGGAAAAACAGAGAGTTCTCCTTTTCAGCTGCAAATAAAATAAATGACTTTGGCTAAGCAGAAAGCTCTGAGACAGGGAGATAGGAACTGGGAGGAGGGCGGGCGGTAAATGACTGACTGACAGAATTGTTAAGGGTGTGTGAATGTTTTTCCAGAAATGGGAGCCCTATGCAAAAGAATATAGGGTGAATGCTCCAATGAGGTAGCAAGAAGCCAGAGCTACGGTAAAGGACTTCTACAGAATCCTTCTTGGTCACTCAGCCAAGTTTCCCCTCAGGAGTCAGCTCAGTTAGGCTGTTCGGACTGATACCTCCTCCAACTTGGAGAGTGGATCATGCTCTTTATGTATCCTCTCTCTCGACCCCATTCTCTCCTCTTCACCTAATACTCACTCATCCTTCAGATCTTAACATCACTGTCTTCCTCCAGAAAGACTTCGAATACTTCCGCAGTCTGTGTAAGGGGCTGTTTTCCTCTGCCATGTTCCCTTAGGGTCTGTGACCTCAGTCACAGCACACATCATGCTAGAACTTTTGATTTAATTGTATGTGCTGTTTTGTGGACTCTAAGGTTTGGGGGAAGCTTTCTGACATTATTACCAGTGAATCCCAAGCCCTTAGCTTGTTGTAATGTACATACTGTATTTATGGAATGACTGAGCTGAAAGCCGGGAGCAGAGTGGGCTATTTAGATCAATGTGTGACTGCAGTCAGTGCTCCCCCCAGGTCCCTTCAGATCTCCTTTATCATTTCTGTGTATTTACATTTTCTTGGTACATTCACTCAACTCTAATGCTTTTATATTCCATCATTACTATGTAGAGTTATGTTATCAGTGAGAAGAATAAGGAATCTGTGACTGAGTCACACTGAAACAGACCGTCATCAGCATTTTGCAAATGGTTTCGTAGCCTCCTAAAAGTATCATATCATACAGGGGCTTTGAAAAAAATGCTACCCAAATACATGAGTTGGAAAGATAACTGCCAACATGTGGAGATTTTAGAATTGAGATTTAGTATATAAAAATCAATGAAGCTTTATATAAGATCACTCATCAAAAAGTAACTTTGAGTATCAAGTTGGCGTAATGTATAAATCAGAAACATAAAAAATAAATATAAAATTTTCTCTAAACAACTACAGCCTTAACCTTAAATTTTATTTCCAGATGAATAGAAGTTCACAGAATCTGTTTTTTCTAATCAAAATAACTCCTCCTCCTGATTCTAAAGCAATGAAATGAAATGGCTAAAATCATGTTATTTTATGATAACAGTTTTACAGCTGCTAAGAGGGAGACATTTTTAAACCTCCCATACCTCCCATATCTATTATAAACGCCACTGAAATTATCATCCTTAGATTGAAGAAGAGGGTGAAATATTTGTCACAATATAGTCTCTCCACCCCACCATCCTGGGAAGAATGCTATGACTAAAATTAGAGAGTGCATGCAGCACTGCTTAATTTCAGTCTTCTGCAGAAGGAGGAGAGAATTGGGCCTGAGGAGATAAATAGAGATCAGAACAAAGAGAAGCTAGTCAGTTCATGTGAGTCTCTCAACACCCTGGGTGGTAAGCCCACAGTCATCCAAGAAACAGATGCTAGGCTTAAAATGCAATTCAGGGTGTTGGTGAATTGCATTAAACCTTGTATTTTGTTTTTCTCATGAAGAAAAAAGAAAAATATGTTTTGTTTCTCGGACACAAGCACGTTTTTGTACAGAGATTTTGTCCTGATGTTCTGCTTTAATTTCACATTCCCTAACATGTTCCAGTAGCCCTTAAAAATTTTGTCAACCCAGTTTTACAATCATAAATTAACTTACCGCTCACGAACAGTTTCAGTAGTATAGTCAACATGGCCAATCACAAAATGTTTGACTTTTATTTACATAATGGAGCATGAGTCATACATTTAAAGCTTCAATATATTTCTCCTGTTCTAAAGAGTTATCTTGGATTAGTGGAGAATAGGTAGCAGAGTGAACAAATTACACTAGTGGTAAGACCACAATGAAATATTTAATTGTCTGTAAAAAGAGTATCTTGGGATGGTCTCTTATTGTATTGCTACCTCTCACATTTATTATGCATCTTTGAAAACATAGACAAATATTCTGATTGGAATTAAAGAAGCAAAAGTTACTCTCTATCAAGTGGTCCTGTCATTTGGAGAAGTTCATTTTTTACAAAATTGGGAATTGTTTGTCATGCTAAGAAAATTTAACAACCCAGCAGTATTTTTTTTTTTTGGTACATGTTTATATGCTTAGATACTTTTAAAAGCAGGTAGGTATTGCGAATGAAAATACAGTGGTATGAATATATTATAATGCGAGGAATTGGGATTTACATTGCCATGAGTATTTTAAGTCTACCTTTATAAACCAGTCTTGTTCATTGTCACCACTTAATGTTCCCCCTTTTACTCTCCTAGGCAGAGATAGTGTATATTGCATGTAATGATTTATTTTCAGTTACTTTGTACCTTCATATGAATGACTTGTAAACTCCTGGACAAAATGATGTGAGGGTTCTTGTTTGCAGAGTCAAAGAATGAGCTCCACAAACATTCAAGGTAGGAGAGCAAGGTACGGGCTTTTATTTAGAAATAAAGTGAGAGGAAAGAGCTCCTGGTTCATGCCTGGAGGGGACAAGAGAGCTGGGGTGGTACGTTGTCTAAGGGATTTATAGGCAGTTGAGGACTTTTGGGAACTGAGGGTTTAGGGTGTGGACTTGTACCACCTGCCCTGCCCTCAAGGTGGGCTGGGTAGTTGTCTGTTTGCTAGGGCTGTTTACAGTGAAGTCACGGGTTATGCTGAGATACTCTTGCAGAACACTCAAACATTCCAGGCCAAGTTGCTCCTGGCCTTTTGACATTTAACTGATCTCACTGAAGATGTCTATATTCCTAGTCTGGTATCTTTACCCTAGAGAATTAGTATGACCTTGACTTTGCATAATGCTTAACACAGAGTTTTGATAGGGACTTGACATTGTTACATTGCTTTGACTGTAAATGTCCTGCCTTGCTTTTTCCAGAGGCCCTCACCCTACTCTGACGACACCCATGGTCCCTGTCTCAATACGTTTTTCACTACCAACTTTTTAAACTCAAAATCATAGTAATTATTGGTAGGGTATTTTGTAATCATTAGATATCACAGGGGAGGAAGAATAATTTTCCCTCTAACCTTCTGGGTCCTTGGCTGAGACCCCCTGCAATAAAGGACAGATTAACAGGAGAGAAACAAAATTTAATCATGTATGCCTCTTGTATACACGGCAGAGATCCAAGAAAACTGAGTAACTCCCAAAATGGCCCAAGCCACCACCTCAAATACCATCTCCAGCTAAAGACAAAAGATCTTAGGGTGAGGTGGGGGCAGTTATGGGAGGTAACTGGGAAAAGCACCATAAACAAGGGTAAGATTGTTATGCAAATTTAAGTCTTTGTCTTCTCTATTGATAAGAGTTGCTAGAGATGGAATCATCCTCCTCTTCCTGGTACAGAGAGGGCAGACACCCTTACACATGGAGATTTCACTTATATATGTGAATGTCTCTTACAAAAGAGTAACTTCTAATCAGTTTTTCACAGCTTTCCCTATGTCTGCCTTTGAATGGAGGATCAAGTAGAAAGTTCTCTTGCTCATTTGTATATGATTCACTTGTGCCACATGCTGGCCAAGCCCCTGGGTTTAGACCAGGCTAGCAGGAAGAATAGAGAACCTAGAATATGAATTACCTGATTAAGATTAAAATGCCACCCTTCATTGATATACCTCTTCAGAACAGGGCCATTCCTGGGGAACTCTTATATCAGACTAAAAGTTGCAGTATTCCCATGCCTCTGTGGGCTTAGCAAAACATGAATGCTGAGGATATGGCAATGATTTTCTAACCATGAAAGAACTAAATATGACAGTATCTTTTTAACAAACAGTTTCTTCTTTGAACAGTGATTCCCAGTTTCAAATGTATAATTCAAGGAAACTCTAAAGAATAATGAGGTTCTGTGAGACTTGCCTCCTGCCAATATTTCAAAACTCTAATAAGTCTTCGAGTAAATTTTCTAAAGACCCTAGTGAAAAATCATTTTCAAAACCTGGGGTCTAAAGGGGAAAAATAATGGGTGGGCCCTAGTTGGTGAGAAAAACTGGAGGTCATCTATCTAGTGTAAAAATTTCCCATGTTTATTACTCAAAATTTTTTCTGTAGGTTCATAGGCATTATTAGAAACTGGCAAAAATAATGCAATGGTCAAAAATGTTTAGGAAATGCTGTGTTTAAATAATTTGCCTTCCTATCAATCCCCAAAGGGAAATAGAGGTATTTTCCCAAACTTATTTTAGGATTGCCCAAACAGTCCATAGGATTTTTATTTTTTTCTTTCAAAGAATCTGGCAGAACTAAAGTTCTGCTGAAGAGCTCGATTGGGTAGCGCTTACTGAGATGGTAGAGCCAGCAACACAGAAATGGATACCTGAACACAAAACCACCCAGCCTCCCTTAGACTCTTTTAGAGCATTTTCACTTTAGTGGAAGAATCTGGAAGCCATAGGCTTTTCTCTGGAGGTCTCTTCTGACCTAGTGACTCAGAATTCTTTCTTAGAACTCATCACTTTGAAATTTGCTTTCCGACTACTTCCATAAGCTGTCTGCTGAGAATTAGGTTTTACCTGACTTCACAATACAGATCCAGGAAGTAAGAACCTGGCTTTTTTTCTTAACTTCCAGAGAGGTTATGTCATGATTCAACTACACTGCAGCAGCATCGCGTGCCAGACATTCCAGCAAGGCAGCAAGGAAAACATAATCCCGGCTGGCTATGAAATTAAGGATCCTTGGAACATGTGGGACCAATGAGTTAAACTGGAAAGATGATCTGGGCAGATACCCATGTGTTATTCCAGCTAAGCTTGGCATATTAGAAAACCACAGTATTTGCAAGCAAAAAGACAGGAGCTCTGAATCTGACCTCTGGCCATTGTTTGCCTTTTAATTTGGGCAATTTATATAACTTTTCTAACTTTCAACTTTCTCACTTGTAACAAGAAGGCAACACTGCCAACTTTGAATACTTAGATCATTAAATAACATAATTTCACATTGAAGATGCTGGTATATAGTAAGTATTGAATCAGTAGTATTAGTATTAATGAAATGGAATGTAAAACTGTTCTTTTAAATCCTCATGCCGCTACCACAATCCTTTGACCCTGTTTCCTCCTACCCCTCCTTCCTTTCTGTACCTCTCCTTACCAGTAGACTGCAGGAAATGATTCTGGCTAAGTAGTGATGCTGGGGTTCTTGTTTGTGGAGTCGAAGAATGAACTTAGCAAACAGTCAAGGTAGGAAAGCCAGGAAGAGGCTTTTATTGAGAGATACAGTGAGAGGACAGGGCTCCTGGCTCATGCGCAGGAGGGGACAAGACAGCCCGTGGTGGTGGTGCATTGTCTAGGGGTTTTATAGGCAGTTGAGGATTTGGGGGAACGTGAAAAAAAGCTTAGGGGTGTGGACTTTTTAGGTGGTCCCTCAATATTTAGAATTAACATAAGGAATTTCCTGCTTTGATTTCTCCATGGGATACAGGTGTCTTGGTCTGGGAGCATATCAAAAGGCCACCTGCCCAACCCCCAAGGTGGGCTGAGGTATTGTCTGTTTGCTAAAGAGTAAGTTGAGAATCTTCTTAAACTTCCTAGGTGTTAAAATGCAATCTTATCTTTAAAGTGAAATGCTTCCTGCCTTTTACTATGCTGTTTACAGCTGGGTCTGCATGCTAAATTAGTTGCCCAGTTTGCAAATCACTTCATCAGATCTGAAGGAGGAAAGACAGCACATAGGCCTCGGCCTTTAGCATGCTAAGGTGAATCTTACACATGATTACAAATGATTAGCATAATGAAAACATGTGCTACTCTTCTTTATCTGGGGAATAGTAACTGATCTCACTGAAGAATGATTCTAGAGCTTAATGTTTAACACAGAGTTTTGGTAGGGGGTTTCCTTGCATGTAGTTACATTGCACTGACTGTAATTATCCTGCCTTGCTTTTTCTGGAGGCCCTCACCCTATTCTGTCTAAGTCCATGGTCCCTGTCTCAGTAGTATAAGGTGTTTCTGTTTCCACAGATATTTTCTTTTCAGTGGAGGATATCTGATGATTGAAAACACTTATGAAAGGAAATAAATTCATTTCTCATGATGGATTTTCAAATCATGAAGTAATGTAGAGGAGTTATTTCTAATATAACCATTTCCCCAGCATCCCAATTTTTATCATGTGTGTGTGAGACTGAGTCCTCACAAAGCTGACCCTTAACCCCACACTCAACACTCAACACTTCTGGGAACCTCTTGAACCTTCTACTCCAATGATTTTGATAACAGAAAGTAGAAGCATATAATCTATTGTTTTTCTAGCTATTTTTCATTACTCTGTGCAAACTCAGATAATAAAGTCTTATTTTACAGTGATTGGGTT
This sequence comes from Manis javanica, assembly GCF_040802235.1. Lineage (NCBI taxonomy): Eukaryota > Metazoa > Chordata > Mammalia > Pholidota > Manidae > Manis > Manis javanica. The sequence continues at coordinate 19,843,977 of NC_133174.1, read as the reverse complement.
CACTTTTTAAGAAGTTTCCAAATTTCAATTTTATTTTCAATTTCATGTCTTCATTCTGTTACCGGCTGAGATGCTGTACTTCCTGGGGTCGGGTCTCGGAGGCAACAAAGAATGAAACCAGCAGACAAGAGAACAGAGCAACCAGCAAAGCTTTTAATGAGAAATGAAAAGAGAAAATTTCCTGTTACCCAGGAAGGGCTCTAAGAGACCATGCTGTTGAAATGGCTGGATCTGGGGGTTTAGAAGCTTCCACGAAGGAGGAAGCCCACACCCTGTGGACCTAATAGATAACTGAACTGATGACATCACAACTCACTCCTGATGAGCTGAAAGTACGATGCCCCATTTGCCCAGGGCAACTCTTTCCTAACTGACTGAAAGTAGGATGTTCCTTTTGCATAGGGTGTAATCAGTCAGGGCTGAGGTCTATCCACCTAAGTGTACTTTTGAATGGCTGGGTTAGATTGGAGCTCTTGGAGGAGGAAGCCCCCATGATTGGCTGAGAGTTGCTGCTGGCGCTAAGATGGGGATGGGAAGACTTTCCCATCTTCCAGGACAAATTTTCCAGGAAGCAGTTTTTTATTTACTGCTAAGCCCTGATCTTAGTTCCCTGGGGCCATGAGTTCTATTTGCCTGTGTTCCACTAACTCCTGCCTCAATTCTATCTCCTTATTACAACATTATAAGCAGGAGTGAATTTTGTGGTGTTAAGTACTACGTGTGAACAGCAGAAATGTGTGTGAAATTCAGGTCTGCCACTAAACTTACACAGTGATTGCAAACACTGAAATTTTATGTAAATGTTGTCTAAGTACAAAAATGAGATCATTTAGTGTCACTCAAGCGTATATTTATAGATTGTAAAATTGCTAATATTCAGTGTCCCCTGTTGTTTGAAGTGCTTTATTTGCTATGAAATATTTTAATCATTTTTCTCCATTATTGACCAAGCTTTAAGTCACATGTAATTTTACTAATGGCTCCAGACGATACTCCGCATGTGTGTTTTCTTATAGCTTGGTTCATGTTCTGTCCATAAGCAATGTAGTTTTGTTTGTGTTTTGTGTTTTTCCAAATGGGTCGTGCAGTCTTACCTTGTGTTTCCTTTATTCAAACTGGGTTGAATATCTTCTCGTGGGCTTTCCTACTATTTAGTACTTACATCATGATTTTCACGCTCTTCCAGGATTCTCTCTTTGCTATTTCGTTCCCCACAACCAAGCACTTGGTTAGAACAATATCCTACCCACTACTGTCTTCTCAAGGCTTATCCCAGCATCTGGCCCATCACAAATGCTTAAGAAATGTTTGATCCATGAATGAATGTATGAGTGAATGTCATTGTAGAATTTTGATTCTGGGAGGGGTTCATGTTCCATTTTCAGAAATCACATGCACAGTAATACCCATGGGGGTGGAAAATATAACTTCCAGTAGAACAATTCTAGTAATTTTGAACTTATTATAGAGCTCATCTAATTTCTAAAAAGTTCATATTATTAAGAAACTTTTTTGGTTATGCTGATCCATAATGTGGTATCTGAAAATATTCTCTCTTCTATCTTCTTCTAAAGTAAAAAGTAAATATAGTTTTATATCCATTTGACATCTTATCATATCTGCATAATAATTAATTCATGGCATTTTATTTTGTTTTAGACTAAACCTTATCAGATGTTTTAATAGTCTTTGTATGCTATGTTATAAGGTCCTAAGTCAACTTTTCTGTAGCTTGAACTCCAGCCCTTTTACACAGAAAAGACGCAGATAGTGAAAACCCCAGGAATTGGAAGAATCAGCTTTTATCCAGAATCAGGTCACATGTCCTGTTTCTGTTTTCACAGGGCAAAAATGGAAAATGATGAAAATGAGAAGAATCAGCCTTATTGTCACTTAGTAGAGACCAAAGAAAGCTTGTTTGTGGAGCTGTTGAACTGCAGATCAAATGTAGAGTGCCAGGTAAGAACTGAGGACAGTGACCAAGATCTGGCTTAAAAAATTGTGTTTAGGAAATACACTTACAGGTCTGAGAAAGACTATTTAATTTGCTACTTTTAAAAACATGTAAGCTATCTTCTTTCTTGAGGTTTTAGTCTTCTTATAATGTTTGTAAGATCTCGTCTCCCACAATTTCCCAGTGGAAAAATATGCATGTGATAAACTAAGTTTGGCTTCAGTTTGTGTTAGTATAATCTAGTCTGTCTCCTTACACTTGGAGCTTGTATCCCATTTATACTATTGCTCCTCAGCTTGACTGAATTCCCTGTTAGTGATGAAACTGTATAACTATGTATATATACATGAAACATCTTTCATAGTACACTTGGATATCATCTTACATATATCTTAAAAACGTAAATCCTAGGGAAATATATTCCTACTTATTTTACAAATACCAATAAAATATGGACATTTTCCAAATAATTCAGAAATTAAAAATAAAATTGATAAGGCCCCCAAACATAAATGAAATGGATAGCACCCAATAAATGTCTAGTAACTAGGAGCAAGCGGTTGTAATACAGCAGAATAAATAAAACTAATACATCAACTTGATGAACTACTTCTTTATAGACTCTGCTATGTTTCTTATATAATTTTATTTTGACAAATCAAATCTATGTGTAAAATTCATGAAAACGATTTGGAAAGAATGTTGAGTTAATCTATTCAGTGAATCATACTGTATTCATTTTACTCCTTTGCCAAGTATTTTCATGGATCCTTGAAATCTGTAAACACATTAACATTAACATTGTAGGCTTTTTTTTTATTAACTGGACAAAACAATACCATAGTTAATGATGTTTATATTTCAAACTACAACAGGTTTTCACATTAAAAAGGTTCATGTTCTGGCAGATGATAGAAACAACATATGGGAGGGAAAACGTACTCTTCTTTGACTCTCAAAAACATTTTTACATATTTTGGAAGCAGAAGTTCAAGTTAAATCATTTTGCTTCTTAGTGAATTAGACCCTGGATGGCCAAGGGAAATTAAAATGCTTTAAATTAAAATGCTCTTCAAGGCATCAAAATGAGCAAATGATAATTATTTCTTATATCTTAGGAATTAAATAGTGGAAGGAGTTTCCCAAGTACAAAATAGTAGTTGGCTTAGACTTAAACATCTATCAAAAGTTTATTCATATTTAGGACATAATTAAGGCAGTTGCTTATTTAGTAAAGAAATAAAAAAGGACAATAATTCATGCAGCACAGAGGGATCATACTTTTGGCATGCATCTCTTTTTATATCCAGTGACACTTTACTGGTGAATGTTCCTTACTTAGTTCAACCTGACTTCCTACCAACAAACAACATGTAATTGGGATGTTCATAGATTGATACTGGATGAGCTTAATAAAGGGTTCTACTTCTGCACATCTCTGGAATTAAAACAAAAGGCACCAAACCTACAATTAACAGCTGGAGATAACATATAATTTTCCAGAGCCCAATAGCAGTTTTTATGTTACTCCATTGTGCTTCATGTATTGGCCTATTTGCTGTGGATTCTGCCCCAGGAAAGCTGAGAGTTTGTGTGTGCTGAATTGGGATGTCATTTTCTGTGACCTCTGAGTGTTAGTGATAAAAGCTTTACTGTCAGGGAAACATAGGCACCGTCTTGCCTTTTTACCGTTAGAGATGTCATTTGCTTCTCAAAACAAATGCCTGTGGGCTGCACCACAGCTGAGACACAGTTTGTCAAACATCCTTAATCATCAAACACATCAGAGAGTATAGTCCTGCTTGGAGCCTCCATTCCATCCTGGGAATCACGTGTTATTTAGCAAAACACTCTGCCAAAGACATCACTGAAATAATATGATGTGATAATAAGAACAATACTGTATAAATCAAGGAAAGGAACAGCAAAACGTTGAGACTTTTCTTGACAGCCTACAGTATGTTGTAAGTAGTTTGTTATGAGCATTTTTTCTTTAAAAATTAGGAAGTATCAAGTAATTGAGATGATTTCATTGAATTGCAAATACTCAGATTGAATAGTATAAAGATAGGGAAAATCAGAGCCAAAGCCTAAGCCATGATGTCATAAAACTGTAAGAATGCTGTCTCAACCATGTGGAAATAGCTCATATAAAAATACACACATGCAGAAACATACGCACATATGTGATGCCTAAGCAGAATTTTCAATATTTTTAAAATTCACGCAAAAAACACAGAAAAAAGCATTTATCATTTCATACAAATTATTAAGCAACAGATTATAAGAAGAAAAAGGTTTTTTTAGTAAAAGAAAATAAAAATAATTTTGAAAAAGTTTGTTAGTAGAAAGTCAGGTGATGTCCTAAGGTTACAGGCTTAGTAGGTTAAAAATTTAGTCAAAATTTTTTTTTCTATGAGTGCTTATTTTTAAATGACTTTTAAAGTTTCTGCTGAGTCTTGGTTTTTGGGTTTGGGGATTCATTTTATACTTACATCTCCTTTTATCCTAAATGCTTTATGTGGTAGCTTGCAACAAGCTGATACATAAAAGTATATACATATATATATATATATATATGAAACATTGGAAGGAATTTTATATGTGAGGAAATACTATGAAAAGTGCAGATATAAAGTCACTCTACAAAAATGCATACATAATATCCTTGCAATATTCAAGTTGGACTGTGAATTTGGTTGCAAAATTCCTACAGATTAAAACAAAAAAATGAAATGTACTAGGTTACAAATTTATATTGTGTATTGTCTAAATCATCATACATACATAAGCAAGAAAGTATAAAAATAACATAAAAGAAATCCCAAATATAGCAGATATGTTAATATGTGTAAATGTAATAAACCCATTGTGTCAGACTAAATATGAAAGGATTTTTTGCATTTGACAAAAAACAAAAACCTCGTTTGTATGCAGTCCATGAGATAATGTACATGTATAGAAGAGCTGAAGCTGAAAATACAGGCATGACTATGGGATCTCACACTCAAAATGTTTGACTTACTAAGATTGCACACTAAATAATCCTTTACTCTGACAACAAGCCACATCTTCACCAATGAGTGAATGGTTAAACAAACTGTCATACATGCAGCCGACAGAAGATGATGAAAAAGAAAAACAGCAATATAAAATGTTGTATTAAACATTACTACAATAAGCCTCCAGGAGATTGGTATATAGAAACCTGATAATGCAGCACTGCTCATTTAGTTTCTTGAAACTATCAATGTTCTTGGTGATGTTGCCTATTCTTGGCTACCTATTATATAGGAGCTTACATGATCTGAGCATTTTACCAGAGCTGTTTAGTGACCCAGATGGTGGCTGGTCCATGGAGAAAGGCAGCCCATGTGTAGTAGTCAGTTGCAGGGATGAGCCCTTTGATATATATGTCAAGTTGTCCAGGTTGAACACTCAGTGCTTCTTCAGCTCCTGGGACAAAGAGCCAACTGCAAGGCAACGTGGATATTCTATAAGGATTTGGGTTTCAGTTCTAACAGTGATGCCAAGTCAGGAAGGAGGAAGAGAAACTGGAAACGTTAGTTTGGATAGTTGAAACCACATATAGAAGGAAACCGCAACAGCTGAAAAATTGCTAATGGTTGACAAGGTGTGTAAGATGACAGGATCCAGTCCAATTCTGAGGTAGATAATAAAACAATGCAGCTTACAAAGTGGTGCAAAATAGCTCAAAGACAATGAACAGGACCAGAATATGATAACCCACAACGTGTACTGTAGTTTATAATTGAAATGAAAAATTTCTCTCTGTAGTCATGCTCCTTTTCATCAAAAATAATCTCAAGGAAAGATGATTCTTGATCACAAAATAAGTCTGTCTCATTAGATTTGGTCTGATTATTTACATAGGTGCAACGAGAATAATTTTCTAAGTAGGCCTTTTAAATTTTGCTCTGCTGGAAGTTTTTACAAAGAATTTTGGATTGGACTTTAAAAAGTCTCCTGAAGTTAGTAAGCCAAGCCAAGAAGTCACCGCCATATTTCACCTGCAGTACCTATTAATTCCTCTCTTCTCAAAGTCTCCCAAATATATATGTTTCCTGGACCTGCCAGGACACAAACTTCCTTACTCATCTGAAAGGCTGTGAGTCCTGTAAGCCAGGTGCCAGGCTGGCTTTCCCAAGAGGGCTTTGTAAGCATTGGCTTTAAAAAGTCAGCCTTAGTTCTTCAAAAGTATCTAGTCATATCTGAGTCTATGAGCATCATTCTCAAATATGACATCCCAGTCAAAGCATTAGTTAGTTATATAACCAGTGTTTCCAATCATGTTCTGTTAACAAGGAGAACAGATTCTTATTACACCCATGCAAACAATTATTTTGCCATGAAAATAATACTCAATAGGAGATTCTGAATTCTGGAAAGATAAGGCCAAGAGAAAATGTGTCTTCTCTGTTTATAAAATTATAATCTGCTAAATTGTTATAAATTATAGCTAGCTTAAAGAAAAAAGGAATTCTTATAATCACAAATATTAAAGCATCATCAATATTTCAAACAAAAACTTCATGAGTTCATTTAGTCTTACACATGGAATTTTTGTTTGGCCCCATCTTAAATCAGCAGTCTCATGAGCTCATCAGCTTCTCTGCTAGAGTTCTCAAATCCTGATTCAGTCTAATAGGTTAGCCTTAAATGTACTTAAGCAAGGCTATTCAGAAGTCTGTGCTCTAGAATACTAGGCATAGCCATTTCTGTGAGTCTCATAGGCAGTCCTTTTTTTTCTTTTTTCAAGATAGGCATTCTGGCCTGAGTGTAAGCACTTTCAGGGAAACCTCAGATTGAAACAGAAAAGTATCTGTGGATGTCAAAGGACTTAAAATAGCCCCAGTTAAATATCTGATGAGACTGAATTTCAAAAAGAAATGAAAAGGGCAAGGAAATTTGGTTGTTTCTGTGTTACACAACATTTTAAAAAATAACTGAAAGTATGACTAGTAACACTCTACTGGTGTTGTACATCATTAGGCAGAGCAGCACGAGGACGTATCATGGACGACAAGGACGTCAACAAGTCTCTGAGAACTTCATACAATTTCTGAACTATTTATATTAGTAACATTTCCCCATACAAATTGAAACTATGGAAGGTTAAGCATCTCTTATTTGATAACACTTCTCATACAACTCATGGCATGCCTAATTAGTTCTCTTTTACAAGGTGAAAGGTCCTTCGTGATTTTCTATGGATCCTCTGGAAAATCTCAAAAACAGGTTGAGATAAAGAAGATATCATTTAGAATTTGTTTTCCAGAATGTACAATGTCAAAAGCTGTCAGGAGGTTTGAACACTTGATTAAATTGGATCATGGGTCACTTAGAAGCAATATGTGGCTAACTATTTAACCAAAGTGATCATAAATGATTTCAAAAGTAAATATAGGAGGTAACATGATTTTATAAAATCTTAGCTCTTTCAAAAGTGAGACTTTGTTTTTCTAAATAATCAAGGACATGGTGAAGTCCACATAAAGCACAGGATATTTTTTTGATAAAACACAGAATATTTCCATACTAGGTAGTTTATTTAGGAAGCACAGAAAAACATCTTATAAATTCTTATTAAGATGAGTAGCCCTAGAAAAATTTATCATTTTAAAAGAAGACCAAATTCTAGTTTCATATCAGCACAATATTTGATACTAAAGCTCTTTTAAAAAATCTTAAAATAAGTAAATAAATACATCCGACAAGTCTTAACTAGTTTTGACCAAGACAAATAAAGTTCCTTTTCCAAAAACATTATACAACTTGTTCCTTTCATTCAAATTTTGTTTTACACTTCCTCTTTCTTTCTTTTTTTTTTTATTAAAGTATCATTGACATACAGTCTTATGATGGTTTCACATAAACAACACAGTGGTTTCAACATTCACCCAAATTATCACATCCTGACTGCCACCCACCTCTATTGAGTCACTGTCTATCAGCGTAGTAAGATGTTATAGAGTCATTAATTGTCCTCTCTGTGCTGTACTGCCTTCCCCGTGACCTACCTATACTGGGATTGTGAATTATAGTGCACCTTAATCCCCTTCTCCATCCCCACCCATCCTCCCCAAACCCTCCCCTTTGGTAACTACTAGTTTCTTCTTGGTGTCTGTAAATCTGATGCTGTTTTGTTTCTTCTGTTTTGCTTTGTTTTTATACTCCCAAATACACATTTGTCTTTCTCATTCTTGAATAACCAGTCATTTTACTTCAGGATGAAATTACTTTTTGCTTAACAGAAAGACATCCTGCATTTTAGTTTATTATTTTTACTAATGGAGATTTTTATAACTGAATTTGACAAGTAGGGCAGATGAATGCCATTTCATTCATCTAATGCCAAAGAAGTAAGAAAGTCTGTGTAACTTTTTCTTATGACCCTGTAATTCTTGGTTATTATTTATTTAATTTTAATTATTTAATTAATTTTAATTTAGCATAAGTCCAAAGTGTTAAGGTATACATGATTAACTTGATTACTTAATTTTAATTTTAGCATAAGTCCAAGGTGTTAAGGTATACATGATTAGTTAATTCATTTTTAATCAAGAAGGGAAATATCAACATACTGCCTTCATTTGAAATAAAAAAATACCAAATATAAATTCTTTTACAAACTATGTAATGATGTGGTGTCAGAAAGGGAGAAAATGAGAAAAATATGGGGAAATCATTAAATTTAGATGAGCCCTGAAAATCTAGACAAAGCAATTATCAACTGATAATTTGGAGTTACTTGTTTTCCAAAACTTAATTCAAATATGATGATCTTTTCTTATAGTACCCCAGGTTACTTTTTATTTTGATGCATAATTCATTTAAAAAATTAAAACATTATTCTTAAATCAATTGAAATACCTTTTCATCACTTGTTAAATACAAGGGACATTTAAGTGTATATTATGAAAGCTTAAACCTATACACATTTAATGAAATGTCTCTCCTAAACTTATTGGTAGCAATGGGATCTTTCAACATATTGTACAGCATATTCCTATAAAGGTTATGTTAACCATGCCACTTCCTTATTTCAAGATATATCTTATTCTTTTTCCTTTTCAAATTAAATACATTGAGTTTTCCAATTGGTCATTTCATTAATGGGAAATTTTTATAACTGAATTTGACTGTGTTTGTCATGCTTCTTTTAAGGGCATCACAAAATTTTGTATTAGATATTGATTTTTATTTACTCATACTTTAGTATACTTTTACCAAATTTTCTACACTGCTTTTCTTCCTCAAATTAATTACAAATTCAATTGCGATGAAAATTATAGTAAATATTTGTAAGTATCTTGGAGCACAAAACAAATAAACTTCTTATGCTTGTGTTTTATTTTAACATAACTTTCCAAATATTTCAGACAAATATAGGGTTTTTCTTTAAGAAAAAAAGTCCCTGTGTGGACTTTTTAAAAATGGGTATAACCAGACTCTGTGGTGCAATTGTAAATTTGAATTGTTATGGATATTCTTTTCAGTACCTGGTTATTGTATTCCTTGATTTTTCAAGTGAAAAATCTACAAAATACTATTCTTTCTCAAGTAATCCAAATATGAATGATAAAAGAAGCATGGCTTAGAAAAAGACTATAGTAGAAATTGTTTTTGCCCCCTCAAACTCAAAGGTTAGAGAGACACGCAATTATTGGAATGATGGTAATCCTCTATGTGATGTGGTACCTACATAAAATCCAATTTTTAGTTTAAAAAAGACAAAAAAAGCTAGTATTAGCTAGCTTTAGTTATGAACTAAAAGCAGAAAACTGACATTGGATAAACTAGATATTTAAAGTATTCTTAATCCAAAAGGATCTAGAAGTTGTTGACTGATAGTCTCAACCAAAATCCACAGAATTATGGAGGCATCATTACCAAGGAAGAGGGTCCTCCCATCTGTTGTTTTCCTTGTTGACCCTCTTTTCCCTGCCAGAATATGAAGGAGACATTAGAGACAGGTGATGCAGGGTCAGATGACAGGAAATCTTTTCAAATATAGAATCACTTTTCCCCCCAAAATTAATGAGGTAGAGACTAAAAAAATCATTGGAGACAACTATAGCTTAAGGTGTTTTTGCTTAAGATGCTCTTTCTTCCGTTACTGATTTCCCAAGAATTACAGGGTCATAAGAAAAAGTAACAGGCTTTCTTACATCTTTGGTATTAGATGAATGAAATGGCATTCACCTGCCCTAATTGTCAAATTCAGTCACAAAAATCTCCATTATTAAAAGTAATAAACTAAAAATGAATTCATTTAATCAACCATCCAACTTAAAATGGTACCAAGAACATACCCTTCTTCATACTCTAGATTTTTAGTATTTATTGTTAATTTTAGCACTCTGTTTGCATTAGATGTCCAGATTTTATTCATCTTCAATAACTGAAACTAACTGTTTAATTTATTTTTTTTCCTCCCTTTTTTTCTTCCTCCATTCTTTATATATTAGGTATCATATTCTGTACTCTTTGTCTATCCCTTGATTGACTTTGGAGGTAGATGATTTAATTTTTCATCTTCTTAGTAACTAATTGTTCTACTTTCTTTACTGTTGTTTTATTTCCCCTGGTGACAGCTATTTAGCCTTAAGAACACTTCCATCTATAGCAGTCCCTCCAAAATATACGGTAGAGGTGGTTTGTGGGAAGTAAATTCTCTCAGCTTTTGCTTACCTGAAAATTAATTCCTCCTTCAAATTTAAATGATAATCTTGCCAGGTAGAATATTCTTGGTTCGAGGCCCTTCTGTTTCATAGCATTAAATATATCATGATACTCCCTTCTGGCCTCTAAGGTTTCTGTTGAGAAGTCTGATGATAGCCTGATGGGTTTTCCTTTGTATGTGATCTTTTTTCTCTCTCTGGCTGCTTTAAATACTCTGTCCTTATCCTTGATCTTTGCCATTTTAATTACATGTCTTGGTGTTGTCTTCCTAGGGTCCCTTGTCTTGGGAGATCTGTGCACCTCCATGGCTGAGAGACTATCTCCTTCCCCAGATTGGGGAAGTTTTCAGCAAGTACCTCCTCAAAGACACTTTCAATCCCTTTTTCTCTCTCTTTTTCTTCTGTTACCTCTATAATGCAAATATTGTTCTGTTTGGACTGGTCACACAGTTCTCTCAATATCCTTTCATTCTTGAGATCCTTTTTTCTCTCTGTACCTCAACTTCTTTGTAGTCTGTTCTCTAATTTCTGTTTCATTTCTCATATCCTCTACTTCATGTAATCTGCTTTTAAATCCCTCCATTGTATGTTTCACTTCAGATACTATATTTTTCAAGGTCTCTGTCTCTTTCTTGAATTCCTCCCTGAGATCTTGAATATTTTTCTGTAGCTCTATGAGCATGTTTATGATTTTTATTTTGAAATCTCCTTCAGGAAGATTGGTGAGTTCCATTTCACCTTGCCCTCTTTCTGGTGTTTGTGGGATTTTGGTTCTAACCAGTTTCCTTTGACATTTCATATTTTTAGTTGGTGCACTCTAGTGCCCAGAAGCTCTACTCTCTCAGCCCCTGGTACAATGGTCGAGATCACAGGCAAGCAGTGCTGGTGCCTGCCAGGAGGAAAGAGCTCTTTCCTGCTTCCTGGCTGCAGTGCCTGCTTCCACTGCTAGGGCCAGTGGGCCGAGCGTGCAGGGAGGAGTCTCTATGCTATGTCCTTGTAGCTGCCATAGGTGAGGCCATCCTCTGTCTGCCCTTGTGCAGTGGCATGGGAAGCCAATTTGCAAGCCAATGCCTGCTGGGAGGAAGGAGCGGCTGGCTGTGTATTGTGGTCACAGGCCTCAGAGCTGCATTGCCAACCAGGGGGATGGAGCACCTGAAGCTCCTGAAAGTTCCCAACCTGCTGGGCTGAGTGTGCCAGGACAACTTTGTCCATCTGTCCTTTCTCCTGAGCAGCAAACTCTATGTAATCCTTGCCCTTTTAGTAGCCTCTCACTGTAGGGAAGTCTGTCAGAATGCCTGACTTTCTTTTGTCCCAGAGCAACTGGTTGTGTGTGTGCATATTCTTCATATGCAGCTGGAACCTCAGTCTCTCTGAGTATTCCTTCTTTCTTAGCTTTCCAACCCCACTCATCTCAAGAGCACCATGTAGTGTAGGTTTGTGCTCCCAGAGCAGATCTCCAGGGCTGGTGTTCAGCAGTCCTAGGCCTCCATCCCTCCCTGCTCCATTTCTCTTCCTCCTGCTGGTGAGCTGGGGTGGGGAAAGGGCTTGGGTCCCACCAGATAATGGCTTTGGTACTTTACCCTTTTCTGTGAGGTCTGCTCTTTTGCCCAGATGTAGGCAGTCTATCACAGCATTCTTTCCTCTTGCTCTTTCAGAGTTAGTTGTATTTGCTATATTTTCATAATATATGTGGTTTTGGGAGGAAGTTTCTGTCTCCCCATTCATGCCACCATCTTTAAGCCAGCCCCCTCCACTCCCAGGTGATTGCATTGCTGCTGCTCCTTGGACCAGAAAAAAAGAAAGTAGCAGGGTTGGTAAACTGCTTAATGAGCTAAATATTTCCCCAAGCTGAGAGTTATTTTTATATTTTGTTAATGAAAGGAAAGAAAAAGAAGAATGATATTTTGTGATACATGAAACTTATGTGAAAGTCACATTGTACTGTTAATAAATAAAGTTTTATTGGAATACCACCATCCTCAATCATTTATGTATTCTCTATGGCTGCTTTCATGCTACAATGAAAGAGAGTTGAGTTGAGTGGTTGTGATAGAGACTCCATGGCCGAGAAAACAAAATATTTATTATCTCGCTCTTCAGAAAAAAAAAAATCAACCCCTAGGGCATGTTGATGGAAGTAGCATTGCTGGTTTTGGTATAAGTACATGTTCAACTTTCTCATGCCATGACAAAATGGTTCAGAAGTGGAAAGTAGTACCAATTTACAGTCTTAGCAGCAGTGGGTGAAACTACTTGTTGCTCTTCATATTGGCCAATGATTAGCTTACTTTCAAAGGGTACAATATTGCATTTTTTATGATTTTTAGTTTTGTTACCCTGATTACTAATGAGGTTGAAAATATATATATTTTTATGTTTGCAGGTCACATGTATCACGTCTTCTATGGAGGTTCTGTTTATGCCTTTTGCCTTTATTCTTTTGCAAGTTTTCATCTTTTGAGTACTTCTTATTCTTTATACTTCAGTATAGTGATTCTCTGTCAGTCATACAGATTGCAAAGATTTCCATCCAGTTTCTGCTAGTCTTTTATGTAACAATATTTCTTAATTGTATTAAGTTGCATTTACCAGTTTTCTTTAAAGTGTTTGTATTTTAAGAAATTTTCCTTTTATTTGATGCATTAAATGTTTTCCTTTATTGACTTGGAAAAGTTTCATAGTTTTTCTTTTCAAAATTAAGTCTTTAATAATGATGGTACTGATTTTTTAATGGATTAAAGGGATCAAATTCTGTTCTTCCATATGGGTCACCGCTTATTCCACCATCTATATTTCCTCAAAGATATTCAAAGCTGACTGTAGCATAAATCAACTTTCAATATAAGCATGTATCTATTTATGGCCTGTTTATTTGCTTCCATGGCACCAAATCTCCATAATTTCTGTTACAATAGCTCAGGAATGGTTTTGCTCATGGTAGGGCATGTTCTCACATTTGTTCTTTTAGGGGAATGTTTTGGCCATTCTTGTTTAGTTCTATACAAATTTTAGAAGCAACTTGTCAAATTCAATGACAAAAATCCTTTGGGATCCATGCTGAAATTATATGGAATCTATAAAATAATTATTGAGTAAGTGACATCTTTCTGATATTGAGTCTTGTTGGCCATGAATGCAATATATATCATTATTTATTTAGGTCTTTTAAAAATGTATCTGTAATGAGATTGGCCATATTTTGTTGTTGTTATAAATGATCTATTTCCCCCAAGTTTATCACATTTAAAATTTTCAAACTGGAATTTTTTAAGACTAATAATCACCTCTATATCATCTACATAAATTCAAGGATTGTTCATGCTTTTCTAGAGAAGGAAGGAGAAGGATATAAAATATACTTTTAATGTAAAATCTTGTATATGTGTGTGTGTGTGTGTACGTGTGTGTGTGTGTGATCATATCAATACTTCTGGCTGACTAAGAACTTTTAACCCAGTGCTTTTAGCATTCTTTGATGATCTTTGCCATGGGGTTTATAAAATCATGATATTTCTAATTCTGTCATTCTTTGTAGATTTTTAAAAGGCATTATTCTTCTAAAACAAAGAACTTTCAGCACCCCCTTCTCTCTCTTTTTTGTATGGTTTTTTGGGTATTACATTGTAGTCATGATTTTCGTTTATTCAGTGTTTTGTAATTTATTTAATTATAATTAGCTAAAGTAATTCTTTTAGATGCTCAGATTGTTCCCAGCTTGACCTTTCTGAACCACTGAAACAGGTCCCAGTGTCCTATTAACAGGATTTCATTAGTTTGTTAGTGCTTATTTGTATAGTGGCACAATGAGATGTCCCAGGTTTACCTGTACTTTCCCTTTCATTGACTGAAAATGAGACTTTTTTCCCCAAGAGCCCCCAGTAACTTGCTACTGCAGTGTCATTTCCTCAGATCCTTTCTAGGGAAAAATTAGAAATTACTAGTATATGTCTCAAAATTACATGCTCATGTGGATATTTCCTATTCAAATTTATCATTATAGGAGTTTCTTTAAAATATTGTATTTTATATTTGTATCTCCTTTCCCTACAGTGAAATCTTGGTTTCAAAGATCCATTTTCTTGTTTTATACTGTAATATTTATAAAATTGTCTCCAAATTGCTATATTACTACTCACATAAATGTTCTTTGCAGTTTTTGCAGTTAGGCTAGTGTGCTAAAAATTACAGCAAATAATTATTGTCTCTGTGTAGTTATGTGATCAATTTGATATACACTCGACTTCGTTTCTTTTCTGTTCAACTTTCTACTTTCATATTTCAATATGTGAACTAGTTACATGACTAAAAAACCTGAAGAGCTTAAAAAGGTACATTCATATATTACATTCCCGTTGGAGCACCTGACTCCTGTGATAACATTTCCATTGACTCCTGATTTATCTTTCCTGTATTTCTCTCCACAAAAATAAACAAATACATGATATTAGTGTTTACCCTGTTTCTTAAATGAAAGAGGTCACTCTATACATTGCACAGCACCTAGCCTCTCACCCCTACCCACAGTCCCACAAATCACTGCATACCTGGTCATTGCGATGTACATCATTTAGTTGTAAGATTATATAGTATTTCATTGTGTGAATGTAAGATAATTTATTCAAGTGGTCTGCTTTATATAGGCATTGAAGTAGTTCTCAATACTTTTGTCATTATAAATAATGCTACAATAAATACTTGTGTGTATATATTGCTTATACATTTGCAGATGTGTACCTTCCAAATAGGTTTCTTGAAGTAGGATCTCTGGGTCGAATGCATGTTTAGTTTTATTACCAAATTGCCTTAATGTAGGTTCTACAAATTTGCACTCCCATTAGCAATGTAAAAAGAGCCTTAATATGGATAGTATGCTTTGGGATTTTTTTTTACAGGTTACAAATTGGATTTTAATGTGGTTTTAATGTGTATTTTTCTTATTAAGAGTGGTACTTTATAATTTTTCATATATTTAAGGGCTAACTGTTACATATTATAAACTATATATTTATGTCTTCTGCAAATGGAGTTTTATCAGCTCATTCCAATTCTTATGATTTTAATTGTTTTTCCTAATTACATTGGCTTATATATCCAGTGTGTGATATAATACATAGGTGTGAGCATCAATCTATTGCTTCTGCCTCTCTTGTTTCACCCTTAACTAAGATGCTAGTTTTATGCTGTTTGTCTCCTATTTGTCTGTCCATCTGTCTATTTATCTTTCTATCTACCATCTATCTAATCTATCTACTCTATCATGTATCTATCGTCTGTCTATTTATAGTTAAGGAAGTTTCTATTGATTTCTAATTCATTAAGTGTTTTTATCACAAATGTTTATTGAATTTTATAAAAGTTTTTTCAGCAGCCAATTTCATTTTGAATACCTTTGTAGAAATTGAAAATAAACTACTTGTAATAGAATCCAAGCCTTCCCTCTCTCAAGAAAACTATACCATGAGCAATAGGGTTGATTTAAAAAATACAAGTCTTGTTCAGTATTAGAAAATAATTAATGGCATTCACCATTTCTAAGAGCAAAGAAGAATAAAATGAGATTGATTTATGGTTTCATTTTCATATTTGTCAGATTTAGATATCAATGCTATTCTTCATTTAAAACTTTTTAAAGTTAAAAATGGAAATACCATATGATCCAGAAATCCCACTTTTGGGTATTTACCCAAAAGATTTGAAATCAGGATCTCAGAGATTATTTGTACACCCACATTCATTGCAACATTACTCACAATAGCCAAGATGTAGAAACAAACTAAATATCAATAGATGGATGAACGGATAAAGGAAATGTGGTTTATACATACAGTGGAATATTATTCAGCTTTAAACAAGAAGAAAATCCTACCATAGGCAACAACATGGTTTAAACTTGAGGGTACTACGCTAAGTGAAATAAGCCAGTCACATAAGGGCAAATACTGCAGGATTCCATTGATATGAGGTATCTAAGGTAAGCAAATCTGCTTTTATGTGAAGCAGAGAGTGAATTAGTGGTTGCCAGGGGCTGGGGGACAGGAGAAATGGGGTGTTGCTATTCAACAGATATGAAGTGTCAGTTGTGCAAGATGATTAAGTTCTAGCAGTCTGTTGTACACCATAGTGACTACAGTTAAGAATACTCTTGTGTACATAACAGTTTGTTAAGAGGGCAGGTCTCATGTTAAGTGTTCTTACTACAAAATTAAACAAATAAAACAAAAAATAAATAAATACAATCATTGTTTAGAAGTGTTCCTTCTTTTTCTATGCTCTGCAAGAGTTTCTGTCAAGTTAGCATCATCTGTTCTTTGAGGGTGTAGTAGGATTTCCAATAAAACAATTTGAACCTGCTCCTCTATTTCTTCCATGGAAATTGGTTTGGCAATTTTCTTTATCTGTAGGCTTACATTTTGTTAATTATATTTCCTTATAAATCATGCACTTCACACAGGTTTTCAAGTTCACTTGCAGAGTTTTGCAAATGACTTCCTCTGTTTCAGTGGTTATTTCAGACCTACTGTGAATTATACTGTTTTTCTTGATTAGTTTTGCTGAGTATATCTATTTCATTAATTTGTCAAAGAAGTAAGACTTTGATTTATAAGTAGTTGTAGTACATTTCTGTTTTGAGTGCATTAATTTCTGCTGTAATCCCTGTTCTTTCTTTCCTTTTGATCTCTTTATCTTGTTTGTTTTTTAGTTTTTTGAGTGGGATATTTCATTCATGTGTTTTCATCTTTTTCATTTATGCTGATAGGAATATTTAAGGGTGTGATTATTCTATCACTGCTTTAATTGTATCATGGGATCTAAATTGAGCTTTTTACATTTCTAGAAAGAATGGACTTTTAACAAAAATATCGATTTCTAACATTGAATTGTGAACCAAGTATGCTGTTTGTGTTATTTATACACATTGACCTTTTCTTTTTGAAACAATCACATAACTGTCTCAAATGCTTGAGAAAAATGTGCCTCCTCAATTACTGGAGTGCAAAGTTTGATATATACTCTATCAGATAGACTTTAAGAACTAGTATGCTTAGGTGTTCTGTATCTCTAGTGAATTTTCAGTCCACTTCACGTAACTTGATTTGTAGGTAGTGTGTTGAGCACTCATATTGATTAGTGTGTTTCTGTTATTCGTAGCATTTCCTGTCATTTCTGCATTATGTTTGTGTGCTATTTTAGAATACAGGTCTTCATTCATAGCTGTTATGTCTACATTGTGAATTTGACTTTAGAATTATCATTTTTTTATATTGTTGTTTTTGAACTGAATTCTGCTTTGCCAGATCTCAAGATTGCAACCACTACTTTCTCTCTTTTTTCCCTCCCTCCTTCCCTCCCTCCCTCCTTCCTTCCTTACTTCCTTCCCTCCCTCCCTCCCTTCCTTCCTTCCTTCCTTCCTCCCTTCCTCCCTCCCTCCCTCTCTCTCTTACTCTCACTCCCTCTCACTTTCTTTCTTTGGCAGTCTCCTGAAATTCTTTTTCTTATCCCTTTATATTTAGCCTTTCTGAATCACCTTCAAAAGTTGTATCTCTTGATTTCAGCATAGACTTGGATTTTGCCATGAGCCACTCTGAAAATAATTTCCATTTAATAGGTGATTCTAGCCTATTTGTTTTTATTAGGATGGTTGATATGACTGACATAATTAGATTAACTCTGTTAAATTATTTTATGTTTTCTGTGTATTATGTTTTATATATGGTATTTCATTCTCTGGTCTCCTCATTTGAGTTTTTTTCTTTTTGGACTTAGGAAGGTTTTGATATTTTTCTAGTGGTTCCCTTTAAACTAATACTCATAATGCTATTAACCTTCTTTTTCTTATTTCATCAGATCTTTGGTTAATAAGCTTTAAATATGATTCCCCACTACCCACATACTACCTATCTAGCAAAAAAATGTGTTCTGCATTTTAATTCCTCTTGATTTTTAAAATTCCATTTTATCTCTCTGATGGAACAAGCAACATTTATATTTCAGTCTTCAATTCTTACCTCCAAGTGTGTTCTTGATATAAAGCAACGATTAAATCCATTTAATGCTTATTACTAGTCATCTTTCTCAAGTTTCTCCTGTCATCAGTGGATAGTATGAAGCTTATACTCTAGTTACATGAGCATAGTAGATTTGTAAGGGCTTATGAGGACAATATTCTCTTGAGTTCTGATATGTCTGACTGTAGTTCCAGGGGGAAGGGTGTTCCTGGCCTGAGGCAAATCCCCTATGAAACCAGTGAAACTCAAATAAATCAAGGAAAGAGATAGGTTGGGAGAAACTATTTTTATTGCTTACAGCTTGCTTGAATTCACGAGGGAGGCCCGATGCTGTCCATCTCCTTCAGCCACAGCTCACACTCTGCCACCTCAGGGCACTCTACGTCGTGCCTAACCCTTCCAGGTAGAACTCTATTGGCAGGTCCTTGGTGATTGGCAGATGCCAGACAGACCAATAACGTACCAGGAACAGAGGGGAGGAGGGAATGGCCATTTCCTCTCCACCCCTTACCCCAGATAGATGGGAGGCTCTGCAGTGGTAAACACCTATTGACATGTAAGCGAAGGAAGGCTTGGCAGGAATTTCCAGAAATTCTGTCATTTACCCACCACTGATAATATTTTTATTTAGCCTTATGGTTGCAATACATTACAACATATAAGCTCCTTGATTGTCACTTTATTTTCTTTCATTTTTTGAAAATGTTTCTCTGTTGCTTTGCTTTGGGTGCTGCTGTCCAGAAGGCAGATTTAAGCTTGATTTTTTTTCCCATTATCATGTTCTTTTCACCTGGAGGACCAAAGGAGTTTCTATCTTTTAAGTGTAGTCATTTTCCTAGCATATGTTTCAGAACTGATGGGTCTGGATTCTGCTGCTGATGTGCATGTCACATGTTCATTTCTGTAATTGCCTTCCATTTGCTCATTTCACTTCCTTCTGAATATTGTGTTTTGCTCTATCTTCCTATTCACTCATCCTCTCTTGTTGAGTGTAATTTCTTTTCTTTTATGCCTGGTTATGTTTTACTGAGTACTGCACACTGCATGTGAAATAATGTGGAACTACCTTGAGGACCTATCAGTTCTTTTCCTAAAGATTTATATTTATTGGCTGTCTTTTGCAGCAGGATTTTATCCTAGTTTGTAGCCTTTCTGGTAACTTCAACAGATCTCTCCTCTTGGCAGGACCTGAATTCCATTGTTATTTACCAACCCCTATGAGTCTGAAAACAGTTTCTTAGATTCTCAGCTGCATCTTTAAATATTAGCAAATGTCCCAGAGGGAAATCCATCACAAAATCTGGCATTATTTCCATAGAGTTTGCTCTTTATCTTTCGCAGTCAACAAGATCTTCCAACAGATGCTTCTATTTTATCATTTTTCCAACTTTACATATTCTCGATAATCTCAGCAGGAGAGAGAAAACAAGACAACCTATTCCTCATTAGAAGATGAAGTAATTTATTTTTCTCTCACCACTTCTGAATGGTTCCCTTTACCTGTAGTGAGTTGCTGATACTTAGGAGCAAGATTTAATGGTCAATATAAGTGGTGTTCTTTCTAATATTTATAGTAATCTATATATCTTTATAGAAAATACTATAGCAGAGAACTGGTATTTACTTTCTTGAATGAGTATTGAAAGGATGAAACCGGGTTGTGGACAATACAAGAGAACTGCGTGGTCTAGAGGTAAAGGCACCACCTTTCACCAGAGAGCAGGGAAGGGGATTTTCTACCTGTAGGTAGTTTCAAGATCTATTGTCATAATGTTTTCCGTATTTCTACTTAGTGTCTGTTTAGTGCAGCTTCTCTGACTTTGTCATTGAAAGTAAATCTTAATATTGTTTATATCTTGCTTTTTTTCCCTTGCTGAATCTCACTAAAGTTGTTTAAATCTTTTTAAATAACCAAGTTTTGACACTGTTCAGTATTTATTCCCTTTGTCCTTTTTTAAAATTTATTTTACTGTTTCTTGATAACTACTTAAATTTGATAACTAGCTCATTAATTTTCATCCTGCCTGGTTTTCTAGTATAGCATTTAAAGCTCTCATTTTTCAGCTCTTTCAATTTTTTATTTGGAGCATTTTGCTATTCAGTTATAAGTATTACCTTTATTCTAATTTATTTTTGACCTATGAGTTGTGGAAGTATTTGAAGTTGTCTAATTATCTTTTCATATTCACCCAATGTGTACTTCAGCATATACTTTCATATCTCACATTGATCTGTACTGAATTTTGAACAAAATAGTTTGGCATTGCTTGAAAAAAGCCTGTCAGTAATTACAAAGCAATTTGCCAAAAAGTATGCCTTTTGTGTGTGTTTGTATATGCCTACGTGGATGTATTTTTTTCTTCTTTTCCACAACAAAGTAATGCCACAAATAGGTAACACTCGATAATTCAACTACGTGACAGTCCATCAACAGAGTTTTCATTTACTTTTAAAAACACTGAACTACATTTGTGAATATAATAAGACATAAAATGTGTAAACCACATGACCTTTTTCAGACAAATATTTCATTGGCCTGCAGAAGATATATTTTTGATTTCTATTTATCTTGCTTCCTTTCCCCATACTGTGAAAAATACTTTGAACATTCTTAATTAGTGATCTTTCCTCAAAATTTTTTTGAAATCTTACATCATAAAAATGTATTCATAATAAATCCATTAAGTCCAAAGTTCTAGTTCTCAAAATTACCATTTGTAAGAGAACTAGTAAGTCTGTAGGGGAGCTGAATATTGAAGCCAAAATCTTTCATTCTAGGATGAATTTCTAAAATATTAATTGCATTTAGAATTCTAGTAGTAATGGACAGCATATGGTTCTGTGCCCTTCTGCTTGTATGTCTCATAATCTATGAAATGGATGCTGACAACGTGGAACATATCTTAGTTTTCTCTTAATTCTAATTTTAAATATACATGTTAAACAAATTTGCAAAAAAATAAAAGCCCTACTCCCATATGTTTATTTATTCTTTGTTTAAAATAATAACAAAATCAAGCTGCATAAAGAATAGAATATAATTACTGTTATATTTTAGAAACACATTTTTAGCACATGGTTCCCATGAATTTATGATTATTAAAAGCATTTTATGGAAACTAAATGTAAATTATGGAGGTAGTTTAAATTTTAATAACCATTTCCAGCACTTTTCTCATTTAAAGTAACTCACGTATTTTCAAATTTTTTATTTTGTAAAAACTGGTATTAAGGAGGGAAAACTTTTGCCTGTCCTCTTTTCCATTCCAGTTCAGTTGAGTCATTCTTAATTTAATGCTCTAAGTTTACTAAAGGAAAAACAGTTTAGCCAATCATTATCCATAAGCTATGTATGTATGTCCTTAGGTTTTAACTACGGATGCCCTGAAATTAGAACTAAAGATGGAAAGCACATGGCTATGAGCTCATCACACCATAATGAGACGGGCTTCAGAGACTGCAAAGTGCTTCACTTCCACAATATGCAAATTGTGTACAATGCCAGATGCAGAAACGCCAATCCAGTTGCCAAGTTCTATGCAGGGCATGGTGATTCATTCACAAATTGTCACAAATTTAGATACTCAGGAACTAGCAGCCTGTTTAAGGCTGCCTACATGCATGGTTACTGTGCACTATTGTATGACATTCCAGCACCTGGAAGGAGATCTCAGCTTTAAGTTTTGTTAAACTGCCATTATGTCAGACTTGGTTAACACCAGGATATAACTCACTATTTTTATGTGCCTGTGGATATAGATCTGCCTGCTCATGACAGAGAGAAACCATTTAATTCAAAGAACAGAACTGACCTTGATGTAGATTAGCATCTGTTAGCACCTCTCCCTGCATTCAGATTTACAGATTCCTCCTTTGAAACAAATTGTCTTTTGTCCCCGTAAGCCAGTATTTATGAAATAGCCAGTGTGAGTTTCTCCATGACATACGATTATATGTATTTCACCATCTTAGAATAATATGTTCATTTATTCAGCAAATAGTATTTGATGACTTACCAGGAGCCAGGAAGTAAGTTGGATGTTGACAACAATAAAACAAGTTAGAGTGTGCCTTAAAAATATCTAAATTAGTGGAAATATAAATAAGTCATATGTTCTTTGTTATCGGTGTGTGAACAAAACTATTTGCTTTTTAAAATATTTTGTTTCGGCAGTGTTTGAGAGTTAAACAAACATTTGGTACTGAAAAAAATAAATCCAGGCCAGTTTTTGAGATATTCATCCTTCTAAATAAGAGTGTAGTGAGACTTGTACAAAAGAGTTAGTGGGTTTGTTCACTCAATCAATTTTCTGCAGGTTTATCCCTGAAGTCTAATGTTTTGGCCTAACAACTCTTTCCCAAGGTACGAATCCTCTGAAAAAATGAAATACTGAGAGAGAAAAGGCTAGCTGATCTTTACTTTCTCTTTACTTTCTTAAGGGAAAGAAACTATATGTTTTTCTTTGTATAAAATGATATAGATGCCTGTGGTGTGTATATGTGATATCAATGGAAAAATATGCATTCTAAAATCTAGATAGTTTGTTGCAGGGTCAGCAAATGATGGCCTATGAGACAAATCAGGCCTGCCACGCTTGTTTTTAAATAAAACTTTATTGGAACATAGCCATGCTCACTTATTTACATACATTTACATACTGCTTATGATTGCTTTTATACTGTAGCAGCAGAGTTGAGCAGTTATGGTTGAGACCATACAGCCTGCAAAGCCTAAAATGTTTGCTATCTGGCTGTTTACTGAAAAAGTTTACAGACCCCTGGTTTAGAGTTTTGCATTACATTTCCTCTAAAAATTAGTATTTCTTTCAGTAATTAACTCATGTTTGCAAATTATTGCCCAAATAAAAAGTACTAAATGATAATGTTTATGCAGGTTAATTTATATCGTATTTCTCATAAAAATGCAAAATAATAAATAGAATCAAAATAATCATTTTGTATAGAAGCTAGCCTATAGAATATGTTTAACAGAGAAGTTAAAAGAAACATGAGTACTACCCAAGGATAAATATTTTCTACGAAAATTACCAAATTTGGTACTATAATTTCCATGTGTATAAGGATCCAGTGAGGAAAACAGAAGTCATACCGCGTAGTTCATTACAAGACATTTAATATCAGGTACGAGGTATAAAGACACTAGAAGAACTAAAATTGAGTATGGTGATTCAACTCAGACCTTACCAACTATATGGTACCCCTGCCATCTGTACAGGTAAAAGAATAAAAGGATGCATGAGGTGAGGAGGTAAGGCTTCTTGTGTGGAAACTGGAATCACAGCAGGTGCTGCCCACTGGGAACTGGGACCGTGGAGGGGTAGTGTGTTGGTTTCCTTGGACTGTCATAACAACTTCTCATAAACCGAGTGACTTAAAACAACAGAAGTTTATTCTACTACAGTTCCGGGGTCATGGAGTCCAAAATCAAGGTATTATCAGAGCCATCCCTCTGAACACTCAAGGGAGGAATTCTCTTTGCCTCTTCCTAGCTTCTGGTGGTTAATGGCAATCCTTGGCATTCCTCAGTTTGTTGCTCTATCACTCCAGTTTCAATTGTGTTTAAACATCACTGGTTTAGATGAAACAATATCAACTTTGAGTTAAGAATTGTTGAACTAGGTGATGGGCACATAGTGGTTTGTTTTATTATTCTCCATACTTCAGTATATTTTTAATACTGTCATAATGAAAACTAAACAACACAAAATAAACTACTTAGAAACTGTTCTGCTTCTGCTAGATTTAGTTGTTGAATTAAGGCTGTTACTAAAGGTCACATAAGTCAATACTTGAATCAATTAGTAATGATGCTAATGAATTTTGAAGGTCAACTTCTGAAACGACTTTGCACTGAGAGAAATTGAGCAGGTCTATATGCTCTGTATCTCCATTATCAATATTGGTGTGTTAAATATACAAATGTATACAACACCACATTACATATTTATTTTTAAAATATATTCACTCATATACAACCCAAGTCTCCAGAAATTTTCAAATACAGATGGTTCTTTTGCATTTAAATAAAGAAAACTCATCAGCTTGGCTTTGTATCTGCCAATGCAAATAGACAATCAGATCATATCACACAACATAGCTGCATCCTAACGTGAACCAGAAGTGAGTCTGATGAGTTTGAATTCCAGTTTTGATATTATCTACATTCCTATTTTGGACATATGATCTGTATAGAACCTCAGTCTCTTGAGGACAAAAGAATTAATACCCAATGCTGTTACCATGATCTTTCTAAAACATATACCATAATCATTTTCTTCTTAGACCTTAAAGGATGAAATGGTATCTATATTCCTTAAAATCTTGCCTTTGCTCATCTCTGTAGTTATGTCTTGCCATTTCTCATGTCTCTGTGCTCCATTCATGATAAACTACTTATAGCTCTGTGTAGGTGCCATGGTTTCTGATTTTTCCATGTCTATCCATACTCCCTAGATTGACATGTATCGCATTTGGCCCATTTCACTTTTTTATCACTGGCCTGATGCCATCATCATTTGAGTTGCACTTCCCTATTCATGCACAAAGACTCTGCTCCCTTGTTATGACACAAGACATTCACCTAAATACCAAGTAAATAGTTGAAATGTATAACAGAACTTATTTACAGGGTATTGCTAGTATCTATTTCAATGTGTAACTATGCGATGTATCATTTTTCTGCAACAATCTTTAGTAATGATGACTTAAATATCCAAAATTTTCTAGCTTCTCTTTTTATCATGTAGAGTCTCACCTCCTGTTCCCTATACTTACTGCCCTTCGATAAAACACTTTAATCAATAACTTCTCTTTTTAATGAATTGTTGTCTGTGCTTCACTTTTATTACTCATGAACTTCCCTAGGTGCCTGTGAGATGAGATGCAGACATCTAGCTTTGTGCTACTCTATTCCACTTCCCTGTAGAAAACAGCCAACACAGTTACTAGAACCAAGGGACTATGGGCACGATAACTTTTAGCTTATTTTCATCTTCAGGTAAGGTTGGAATTTGCCTTCACCTACTTTAGAGGTATGTGCAGTAAATTTCCAACGTAAACATGCAATAATGTAAACAAAAATCCAACATATCTATTTCCATCAACTTGAGGGCAAATGGTTACATTTTTGAAATGTAGGCAGTATTGTTTGGAACATTAGAGCTGATTTGGCTTGAACCCCCACCCGGTTGGCATATTATTATTTGGAAGTAATAGTTAAGCAATCTGATCACTTCCTTGAAAGTTCTTTCCCCCTCTATTGAAAACACTGAATGGTCACTGATGTTTGAGTCACGTGAGTTTCAAGGTATATCTGGTATCAGGACAGCATTTGTTCATCTGGAGCAGCACATTCCAGATTTGAAATATTCATTATTCCACATTTCCTGCCTGGTGGAAATCAGTATTGATCTAGGTATGAAAAAAGGATAATCCAACAAGATCTGTACTTTTTTGTCAATTTGCATTGTTTTAATTTTTATGAATTATGCAAGTCTTTCACATATACCATAAAGCTGAGAATATTTATAAAATGGTATAATCATACTCTATAACTCTTGTATAAATATGGTCTTCATGCCCATTCAGTTTGTATACCTTGATAAGAGGACAAAGCAAAACCTTTGAAAATGTATGTGCATGCATATTTTTCAGTAAATATTTTGCTACCTGTGCATTGTCTTGTGGTATTTATCTAAATTTTAAAATTTCCATTGAGGCTGGGTGTATAATTGTTTATTATGTATCTCTAATTCATAGAAATAACTTAAATAAGTTTACACTTCATAAACCCAAATTATTTCTTTTACCTACTTGGGTTTATTAAATATTTTAAATTACAAGGATATAAAGTGATCATTGTGTTAGAAAAGTATCTTCTCTTGGTTTCCTCTCACACTTACAGTCTAATATCAGAACTTAACAATCCTTTTAATATGAAAACTTCAGAAAAGTCACTTTTTGTAAATGGTCTGCTTAAAAATACAGTTTCTGAACATATTTCCTTATTTAATTTTGCTCCTTAGTAGCAGCGTGCTTCACCACAAGGTAAACAAGATTTACTTGTAAACTAAGAGCCAAAAAATAGGATGGCATGAAAGCCTTCCTGGTAAAGGAATTTTTAAGCAACAGATCATTTACTGTCAAGCTCTGAATAATATTACATAGGAATGATTTAGGCTGACTTAAAACTAATTGTCCCCATTTTGGATTTCACAATTAAAAGGGAAGGAGGACTTCCAAACAGCCTGCTTTCCAGAAGTATGAGTGTGTCTGGAGTTACAATTCTGGCAGTGATCACATTGCTGCATGTTAACAAAATGTGCTCCCTGTTGTGTACCTGGGGTGGCAGTGATGGCTGGCTTGGTGAGTTGCTCAACCCCTAAGGACATTTTTGCAAATAGAGGCAAAACGTCAAGACCTTTCTCAAAAATTAAATCAGCAAGCTTCCTAGTTATCCTCCTGTTTTAAGTAGATGGAGTAAATTCCTGTTCCCTGAAGTACCTTGTGAGAGCAAAGCTGCTTGGGCACAGTTCAAAGATGCCTTTAGCATGAATGGGAGCTGGAAAGAAATAGCCTTTTGAGAATATAAAGCAGAGAAAGTTTTCTCTTCCCATAGATGTATATGCCATACCCTTATAAAAAATAATTACTACGTAGAGTCTGGGCATTGGAGTAACACTAGTGATCTCTAAGCAAGGTCAGAATCTTAAGAAATAACTTCATTTACTTATAAGGTGCTTTATATAAAGATGTACAGATGTGTGTTTCCATGGGTATCTATTTCAGATTCTATAATCTATCTTCAGCTTTCTGTATCTATTTTAAACTTGACTTTTCCCAATGATTTTAAATACAAGCGTGCTGTACTCTCTGTAGTGCTGTCCAACAGAACTTGGTGCTATGATGAAAATGTTCTATATCTACATTGTCCAGTGATGGCACCTGGCTGCTCATGACCACTGAGCGCTTGAAATGTGGCTAGTGAGACTGAGGAACTGAATTTTTAATTTTTAAGTTGTAATGGACATAAATTGAAATAGCCATGTGTGGCTGGTAGCTATTCTATTGGTATTGGGCAGCACAGCTTTAGAAGAGCTCTTCTCAAGTTTTACTATGCACCAGAGGATCTTGTTCAAAGGGAAATACAGATGCAGTGTGTCTGGAGAGGCCTCAAGATTCTGCATTTCCAGCAAACTCTCCCAGGTGATGCTGATGTGGTGCCTCACACCACAGTTCAAGACTGGTACTCAGACCTTTGATGCATGGTAAGATAACATTAAAAGCCCCAGTGCCCGGGCTGTACCCAGTATTAAACAAACAAGGAATTCTCTTGGTGAGACAGAGGCATCAGTATATTTTTTACACCTCTCTAGGTAATTCCAGTGTCTAGTCCAGTTTGAGGACAGTGTTTATTGTACTTTAAAGTGCATAGAAATGATCAGGAGATCGTGTTTAAATACAGATCCTGCTTCAGTGGATGTGCAGTGGGGCCTGAGAGTTTAACATTTCTAGTAGGCTTCCAGATGATCCCAAGGTTACTGGTCTGCTCTAGACATTGCCATTCATAGGTTGGGTCATGGACCAGCATCACAGCATTACCTGGGAGCATTTTAGAAATGCAGAACCTTAGGCTGTGCCCTAGAATAATGGAATCAGAATCTGTTTTTGACCATCATTCACAGGCAACTTGCATGTACATTACAGTTTAAGGGCCACTATCCTGAAATCACAACCATTTAATTTGTTGATATTGAGTTTGAGAGTAATTCTGGAAATTAGAATTTGAGTTCAGTGATTCTCATAGTATGATCTCAGGTCCAGCAACATCACTGGCCACTCACCTGAGGATAGGGCCCAGCAATCTGTGTTTCACCAAATCCTTTGGGTGATGCTCATGTGTGGTACATTTTGAAAAAGACTGTTCTGGCTTTGGTTGGGTTCAGGATTCTGAAGAAAGAAGCTTTATCAATATTTAGTTTGTACAATTCTTGTAATGTATGGAAGACACATACCCAATGCTCTATACACACAGTTTTGTGCATTATGTTAAGTACTATGTATCCCAAGGAGCAGTGCTGTCACAAAGATGTTCAATTTATATTTGTTGAATGAATAGCTACATGGTTGTTTATCAACAAAATGCATAATATGCAGAATTTTTAGGATATTCCAGGATGATATTTTAAAATACAAATCTTACCATTTTATTTCCTCACTAAAATTCTTTAACACCTTACCATTTCTGTAAGGATACCCCTAAAACTCCTTAAATTGATCCATAGGATCTGGTCACATTCAATGCCTTCAACCCCTATCATGGATTCTCTATAACAAAATTATGTAGTTCTTTATAATAAAATTATTATAGCCTTTCTTCACTTTGGTATTGGAATCATGTTCTTTCCCATCAGGACCTTTGCACTTTTCCTTTCTAAAGACATTATTCTTTCTATATCTGCCCTTTTACCTAGTTAACTAATTCTTATTCTTAGGACAACATATCTGATAACTCTTTGAAGAGAATTCTCTTGTGAATAAATGAAGTCCATCTTTTATGAATTCCTATAGCTCTTTGTATTTTCCTTTAGTTCATACATATTAGTATTTATACATTTATTTGTTTAATTAATTAAAGTCTATCTCTGATTCCATATTGTAATTCTCTAAAAGTCAGAGGTTAGGTATGAATTATACCGCTAGTGCCTAGCATATACGACCTGTGTAATATCTGTTGGATGAATGAAGTAATTCATTCAAATTAGAGTGATCAACTGTAATACCTCATTTTTTGGCTCCATTGCCCCCCATCTCCACTGATGTTACGAGTCAGAAAATTGAACCACTGATATTTATCCAGAAATATTCAACTAGGAATACTCAATGAGTTCTCCTAATGTATTTTCTTTATATAAATTAGAAATTCCTAGCCCACAGTATTCCAAAAGAGAGACAATAGTCCATTTGGAGCTATTTTCTTTGTTGTCTTTTAAAATGAATTTTTAGATCTTTCCATATTTTTTTTTTCCTAAGCAGCTAGATTTATAATTAATTTAGTGCTGGTTCCACCCTTTTGTTAGAGCACTGAGAATTCCAAGTTAAATGTGCTTTTTTCCCATGTTATTGCTCCTTTTGTATTATTTTCTGAGACTGCCCCAGCAAATTGCCATAAACTCGATGGCTTAGAACAACAGGAATTTATTTTATATTCTCATTCTTCAGGATGCTGGAAGTCTGAAGTTTAAGTGTTGGCAGGGTTCGTTGCTTCTTGGAGGCTCTGAAGGAGAATCTGTTCCATGTTTCTCATAACTTTAGCTGGCTAGTGTCTGTCCTTTGGTGTTCCTTGGCTTACTGAAGTATAACTCTAATCCCTGCCTCCCTCTTGACATGGCCTTCTCCCCTCTGTGATGAATTTTTCTCTTATAAAGACACCACTCATTGGATTAGGACCAACCCTAATCCAGGGTAACTGTCATCTTCACTTGATTACATCTAAAAGACATTATTTCCAAATAAGATTATATTCTGAGGTTCTGGATAGACATGAATTTGGGGCTGGGGTGGGGGGGGGTTGGGGAGGGCACTATTCAATGCAGTACAACTTCTTTCCCCAACAAGGAGGTAAAGATTCAATTCAAAGGCAGGCAATAAACACTGATTAGGTATCTACTTACTCATTTATTCTATAATACAGTTTACCCAATAAAATTGTGAAGTATGTAGCATGATCTCTATTTGACAAATGAAAAAACTAAGGTTAAAATGGAGTAACTTGTCTAAGGACATATGATCAATTTGAAGCAGAATTTCACTTAAATCAGATTATCTGACTTTCTAACCAAAACCTACGCTCTTTCTATACCATGATCCATACCAGTCCATACTGGCCTTCCTACCCTACCACATTCCACAATCTAGAATAATATACATTAATAGTATAAACTCAATATTTATTCACAACATTGTTAAAATGTTGCAGGAACAACTAAATATTTACTCTTCAAGTTCTACTTATTGTGCAGCTACTAGACCCAAGATTTGGCCAACTCTGCCTCTTTACCATTTTAACAACCTACCTTCTGATGCAATGGGCAGAGACATAGTGAAACATAGCATTTGCCAAAGGTAAGTCCTGGGCCCCGTAGTCTTACATATCATCATTCTCCCCTTTTTCCACATGCCTACATATGTGTTCTAACTAGCCCACTGAGGTCATATGTCCTGTACAGACACGTCATATATGTTTTCTTTGTAGAAACTAATTAACAAATGTTAACGGCTGCCATCAGAATTTACCATTATTTTCAACAGCATTCTAAGCATTCTCCAATTAATGATTTCTATTGGCAATTAGTTTATATCATTTTGTTACCTGTATATGTAGTAACAAGAAATGATTTTTAAAAGTGTGTGCTCTTGATGATTTTCAGAATATTTCTATAATAAGTATAAGGAACAGTTAATCTATATATATTATTTTATTAGACTAGACATATAAAAAAATTAAAAATTAGCCTGAATCCTAGAAATAAATAATTTTAGCCCTACCCTGATGGTTATCAAATACTTGGTTTATTCTTCTTTTTGAATGAAAAATACACACATCTCCCTGACATCTTTCCAAAGAGTAAGATCCAAAAATCCATCTTATCATATACATTCGGCTGAAATTTCAGAATTTCTGAGTGATGTGTGAGAATCTTTATATCTGATTCACAGACCTATGACTTATGAATTATAGGTGAATAAATGATGTGTCCAGCACCAAAATTATATCTATCCTGGGAAACAATATCAAGATGAAAGCTGGAAGGGATGTGAGTGGGTAGAATGGCCTTTGAGGAGGCCCTGATTATGCTACAGGGAAGGTATATCCAGCTCCATGGTCTCTAGCTACAAACTTTAAAGATGTTTCCTTTCCCATTCATTATTCTCCTTGGACACATCTGAAATAAACATTGGAGACTATCTCTCCTTGGAATCTTTGCAGTTTTCTCAATCTGCTGCCTCTAGAAAGGTTGAAACTCCAAGGGGTCACTTTGAGTCTTAAACAGTCACAGAACTTTCCATTTCTTTTGCAGTAACATTCTCTTAAAAATTCAGGAGACTTATTATGTATTTAATTCTAGTCAGTTTCATGCTATAAAAACCATATACACAATCATCATTTTCTGTATTTACTTATTAGATTCTATGCTATATTTCTTGGTTTTCTCTTCACCATCCATGTCTCTTCTTTCAACTTAATTACTTATTTCTTGAGCTTATTAAGTTCTGTAGGTGAATCATAACTTTACTTTTCTTCTTGAGCCATTTTATCTAACTGAAAGGATTTAGTGAGTGTCAAAACCTTCATTGGGTCTTCTCTCTGAAAGGTCTTAATTTGTTCAGATATTTTAATATGGATATACAGGGAATACCCTTGATTTGATTTCTGTCACAAGGCTGGGTTTTAACTGGCCTTTGTCTCTCAAAGCCCTTATCAGGTATATATTTTAGCAATTACTGTTAAAAAGCAGTTGCCTCTTCTAATCCTACAAGGCCCCAACTTTCCGGACTCTCACTTTTTCCTTTTATTCCTGCTTGCAAACCAGCCAGTCCTTTCCAGAGCCAATCTCTTTCTTTTAGTACTTTATCAAGGTTAGAAACAAATGGATACACACACTTGTGTACTTTTTCAATCTTTGTTTCTTGATTTACAGATTCCCAAGGTATATAATTTGTCTTCTAGATTATCTGTCAACAATTTAATCAAATAATTAGATGCTGCATAACATAGATCACCATTGTTACAGCCTCTGATAATAGTTTCCTCACCACTCACTTCCCTGTCTTTATTGTAAGGTTTTGTGATGGTGGTACCACATTTCTAGGTATATATTTCTTCAGTAAGCAAAATAGATGACATTGTACAGATTTTTCTGCATTTAAAAATCATTTGTGGCCTATATCATCAGGACATATTTCTTGCTCCCACTAAATGGGAAAGCTAGAGGCTATCTCTTATTCTACTGTCAATGTAATGGTATAGGGACAGGAAGATGGTGATTCAGCCTAGAAAAGATACATCATGTCCTGCTCACATCTTCTCAACTAGAGCAATTCACAGGTTCAGTTACAAATTCAATAGTGGGGAGGCACACACTTCCCACATGCAAGGAAAAGGAAACAAAAAAATATTTTGTAAATTGCACCAATGACTATCCTATCAAATGATAAATGAGTCAGTTTGGCTATCAAAAATATTGGAAGAAAATTTGACATGAATCTGTAATTTTACTAGTGCTCCAAAATAATTTAAAACACATGTGTTTCCTACATATATATACACACACACACACACACACACACACAGTATATTATATAATACATTTGTATTACATACATTTTCCTACTATATTTTCCTAAGTATTTTTGTTAGCATAATAAAAATAGTGGTTATATAAAGTGGTCACAGTTATAGAGTTTATTAGACTAGACATATAAAAATTATACATTAATTCTATACATGTTAATTCATTTTATTCTTACAAACACCCTATAAGGTAGGTGTTGCAATTCCTATTTCAGAGATGTTGAAATATTAATATTAAACAATCATGCTCATGAAATGCACTCATCACTTGGCAATATGTGAAGATGGGCAAGACTCACATTTCTACTTACTTTGCTTTGTGTACAGTTCATCTGACTATTCTATAAGCACTCTGAGATTAAGACATTTTAAAACAATAGCAACAAAAGCAGTAGTAGTAGTAGTAACAGTAATACCACTACAACTCCTACAACTGTGATGAGGTGACTACCACCTCTAATCAAGAAGTTTTTATCTTCTTTGTTGTGGAGAAATGCATTAATACCATTGAGGTTGGGAAATTTAACTTTACTTTTTACTCTTTCCTATCACCACTAGCTAACACATCAAAGTTCTGCAGAGTTTGTCTCTTTAATTATTCTTAATTGTTATCAAATGAGTTCTACTTGGTGCCAAAGAGTAGAATAATGCCTACTAAATAATGGATATTTAATATGTAAGAAAAACTCACGTAACGTAGAAGGGAATCTCCAACACTAATGTGTTCATGTTTAATTAATGTGCTCTGGACCAATATGTTACAGAAAACTTTCAAATATATAATGGATCAATTAAATTAGACAAACTACAAAGTGCTTTTAAAATCTAGGATTCTATGACTACTGTGCCTACAAGCAGACCTCCTTTCTTCTTCTTTTCATATTTCTAAATCTTTTTATAGAAATTAGTACATGTATACACTTAATTTGAGTTTTGCCTCCAAGTTTCATAACTTAAAGTTTGTTATCTCTGAAGTCATTCTCCTATCCTTTCAATTCTTTCACTCTCTTAATTGACCTCATACTGCCTTCTTCAAGCCTGTTCCTTCCTACTTGCTATTTGCTCACCTTTTTTCATTCCTTATTTCCTATTTTTCCAATATAAGTTGCAATGGTTCAGGCATGTCAGGGCATATCTACTAGTTCCTTTGCTGTAAATCATAGTATCATCTTAATATGTGCTGAAAAATCCTTTGATAAATCCCAATACTTATTCATGATAAAAAATATTCATCAAACTAAGCAATTCTTTTAGACTTGAACCTGATAAAGGATATCTATGAAAAATTCTATAGCTAACATCATATTATTTATGAAGTACTGATGCCGGGGTTCTTGTTTGCGGAGCCGAAGAATGAGCTTCACAGTCAAGGTAGGAGAGCAAGGTACAGGCTTTTATTTAGAGATAAAGTGAAAGGACAGAGCTCCTGGCTCACGCCAGGAGGGGATAAGAGAGTCTGTCGTTGATGCGTTGTCTAGGGGGTTTTATAGGCAGTTGAGGATTTTTCGAGAACATGAGAAAACTTACAGGTGGGGACTTGTTAAGTGGTTCTTGATTATTAAAAATTAACCTAACTGTAAGGAATTTCCTGCCTTGATTTCTCTCTGGAACACCAGAGCCTTGGTCTGGGAGCATATCAAAACGCTGCCTGCCCAGCCCCCAAGGTGGGCTGAGGTATTGTCTACTTGCTAATGATTCTTGCGTCTTGAACTTCCTGGGTGTTAAAATGCAATCTTATCTTTAAGATGGAATTCTTCTTGCCTTTTACTATGCGTCTACACCTGGGAATGCAATGCTAAATTAGTTGCTCAGTTTGCAAATCACCTCGTTAGATCTGAAGGTGGAAAGACAGCACATAGGCCTGGGCCTTTTATCATGCTACAGTGAATCTTACACATGGTTACAAATGATTAGCATAACAAAACATGTGTTACTCTTCTTTAGCTGGGGAACATTAACTGATCTCACTGAAGAATGATTCTAGAGCTCAATGTTTAACATAAAGTTTTAGTAGGGGGGTTTCCTTGCATGTAGTTACATTGCTCTGACTGCAAATATCCCGCCCTGCCCCCTCCAGAGGCCCTCACCCTACTCTGACTACATCCATGGTCCCTCTCTCAGTACTCAATTTTTACCTGTAAATCAGGAATGAAACAAAGATATTCATTCTTACCACTCCTATCACTCAACAAACAGATTCAGCAATTTAGTTGGGGGACCTAGCCAGTGTGAGAAGGCAAAGAAAAGCAAGAAAAGTCATAGAGGATTAGAAATGAAATAATAAAACTGTTTTAAATGTATATAATATGACAGCACTTAGAAAATCCTAAGGAATCTTCAAAAACATATTAGAACTGATAAGTAAGTTATGCAAGGTTGCAGGATACAAGATCATATGCAAAATTAATTGTGTTTTTATAAACTAACATTCAAAATTGAAAATTTAAAATTGCATCCCCAAACATGAGATGCTTAGGTAAAGTCTAAAAATATAGGTGTACAATTTCTACATTAAAAACTACAAATCATTGCTTAGGAAAACAAAACATCTTCAGAAATTTTTCATCATCGCAAATGTAAACTCTGTATCCAATAACTCTTCATCCCTTTCTCCCCTCAACTTCTGATAACCACTGTTCTACTTTCTATCTTTGTGAATTTGACCATCCTTGGTACCTCATGTAAGTGGAAGCATATATTTGTCCTTTTGTGTCTGGCTTATTTCACTTGCATAATATTTTCAAGATTCATCCATGTTGTGGCATGTATCAGAATTTCATCCCTTTTTAAAGCTGAATAATATTTCATTGTATATGTGTACCACATTTTAGTTATCCATTCAGCTGTCCGTGGACATTTGAGTTGTTTCCACCTTTGACTATTGTGAAAAATGCTGCTGTGAATATCAGTGTACAAATATCTGTTTAAGTCCCAGCTTTCAGTTATTTCAGGCATATATCTAGAAATGGAGGACATTGCTTCTGTTGGTGGGGAGGATTTAAGGGAACTCATGAATATAATATTCTCAGGCTCCTCCACCATCACATATCCTCTTTCCAGATTTCAGGACCCCATTCTCTTCCCATCAGAGTTGATGCTGCATATCCCATCTCTTTTGTAGCTCTGCTATATTTATAATCAAATCTTATGCCTGATTCTTTGAAACAGTAATATAAAGTATGGACATTTTCAAATATTTATAGAGGTAGATGTAATAATCGTAAAATGAAGGTACTAGCACCCACTGTGTAGCTTCCACAATTATCAATGCCTAGCATTGTTTTAAATATACCTTCACCCACTCCTACCACCTGATCATTTTGTAGCAAATCTCTGGCATCAGTATTTTATTTGTAAATATTTCAATATACATATTTCAAAAAAGTAAAACTCCTTTTACTATAACCAAAGTATTTTTATAATACAGGAAAAGAATAATAATTCTTTAAAATTATCAAATATCTAGTGTTTACCTTATTTTCCATAGTATTTTGTAAATGAGTAAATAAATGTGTGTGTGTGTGTGTGTGAGTGTGTAATAGTTTGTTTTCTAACAAAGCCAAGGCCTGTCTGCCTTGCAGCTGTTGGGAATGAGAGGCCCTCTGGCTTTTACAGCATGCCACCTATTGTCAGTTGGCTTCTTTGAGACTTTCATTTCATTTGGCCTAGGCTTTTAATGCTATTAACTGAAGCCAGCCTACTCTACAATCATTCTAAATTGGCTTTGGCCTCATACAGTTCAATTGCTATAGCAACCATATATTCCAAATTCTCACTGTCAACCTACATTTTGTCCCAGTTAACCAGAGGTTTTGGGCTTTTTTTTTTTTAAAGCTTTTTTAATTGTAATGCCATTGCATGACATGGGCATCACTGTTGGATTACCTGATGAATATTCCAACTAGAAAAATCCATCTAAAAGACACCAACTATCAGTCTGGATCCTCTAAAGAGCAAAGCTTGAGGGAAATCTTATTTAATAAGATTAAATAAGTGCTGCTAGTTTATTAGAAAGTAGAAGCCCAAAGAAGCAGAAGTGAGGTAAATGAAGACTGAGTCAGGGGGAGGAGACAATCAGACGGAGGGTTATCAAACTGATCTCCACGTGGTGACAGGTGTAACTTAATTTTCAACTTCAATGGCATTTCTTTCCAGAAGCCTTGTGAACAACTGAGTCTCAGGAGAGTTCATTGGAGGGATGAGTACTGAAAATTGTATTCACTGGCTTCCAGTTACCTTAATTAAAGCTACTTTTCCATGGGTTTCAATTCCCCCACTTCTGGATTATGCTTTGATTTCATACCTCAGTGGCAACTGGGAAGTTCCAGGTGGGAGGCTAGAGGCACACTGTAAAAAATGATGAGAGGTCATGTTGTGTTGTGCCTTCATGTAGCCCCAGAAAGGGTAACTTCAGCAGTGTCTGGGGTATGTATTAGAAGGGGTATTGCAACCAGTGGATCAAGGTAATCTGAGATGGCACGTAAGATGTGTCTGATACAGAGCACTGGCATAGATTATTCCGACCACACTCAGTCCCTCATTATCCACTTAGGCAGTATCTTGTCAAGTTAAAAAGAAGTAACATAAGTCTCTAGTCAAAATTAGTTGAGTGAAATTCTGTACCATGGAACATGAAATCTTGAATGAAAATGATCTATCACTGTCAAGTTTGGAAAATGCCTTTTGAAGGAGAGAATGGCAACCACCCACTTACATGATGTTATGAGCAACAAAGAAAATATCACGTGGCAGTGATAGGTAGCTATGCTGTCTGAAAATTCTGTGTGTGTTGCACATCAGATCAAGTATCAAAGAGATGTAGATGCATTTTCCTTGTTGCAACACACAAAAATCAATTAAAACATATTTCCTAAAATGGAGGGAAAAATTTGGGGCACTAAAGGGGAAAACATGGTACAGATGAGATTTTGCATCATCCTACTGTGGCAATAGCCCATTAGTCATGAAACACATGCCACTGGAGAAATTACAACTTCTTCAGTCAGATTGGAAGAATGGAGAAGTAAACATCAGAGTAGTTCTTAGCTGAGAGAAGATGGAAAGGGAAAGGGCTGATAGCTCTTTGCTAACAGAGTCGGGGATGCCTCTAAATATCTTGGAGCTGTTATTGTGTAACTAAAGTAAATGTGAATTGGTTACTGTGAATTCTGCTAAATACTGCAGTGCCTGGAGCTAATGTAAAGGGAACTGTTGGTACTGTCACCAGCATACTACTTTCTGTGTTGGAGCATGTTATCTGATGGCTCCATCTATTAGGTGAGGGAGGATATTTTAGAACTAATCTGGGCCCAGTGGTTTGAATTGTTAACAGCAAGATATCCAGGTCAGATGCCCTTTTCAGAGCTCCAAGTACTTGCAATTAGAGTGCACAGATTTCATCTCACTAGAACTTAATGAACTTGTCATGATGTTTACTTTACCAACTATGCACAGACTTTTCTCACCAGGGCCCAGAAGGTGTCCACCACTGTGTCATTCTGGGTACAGTGACATTTGCTGTATAGTTTCAGTGGTAGAACTCAATCTGATCAAGGCTTAAATTTTGGAAGCTATTTTCTGTGGAAAGTACACAGCTCTTCAGAATATAGAAAAGTAGAATTTCCCCTTATAATCCTCAGTAAAATATGCAATCAGAGAGAATTAACTAAATTTCACCAATTTTTTTAATGGAACTTCCACTAGATAGAAGAAACTTTATAGACAATGAGTCGACTTATTGGTGCATGACTATAATCCCATGAGGATTTACACCACTGTCTTTCTCTTATTTCTTAATCATTGGCAAGAAAATAGGCTGCCCATCAGTCTCCATTGAGGAATAAACAAGCAAGGTAAGATTTCTGAGAAATTCACTCAGTATTCAGTGAAACTTAAATAGACTGTGTAGACATTAAGTTGATGGGCCATGCCTTTCAATGCTAGAACAGAAACTGGTGCATGGTAGAATCTTGAAATACTGTTCCAGCTGTGAGGACTCCTTGTAGGAGCAAAATAACCAACAGTTATAATCTACCTTCTGTTTCAAGGGTGGAGAAGTAGGTTTATGACTTACCCATATACCAAAAGTGAGGTGAGTATAGGTTAGGGGTTCATAGGATGATTCATGAAATAACTTCTTGTCTACCTGGGAATTTAATGGGGGAATTTACCTCCCATTTTCTGTAATGCACAGGGAGCCTGTCAGAATGAAGGGTGGAAAAATCCCTTCAATTGAAATAGCAGATGTCTCACTACCACTTAACCAGGACACTAGGAGGAAAAGTGGGGCAGTAAATCAAAGTGGAGCAATGGGGACTGCAACGTAACTATGGCCTCAGGGCCTCAAACTTTTGTTATTAAAAAAAGATGGGAATCACTGTGTTTTATCAATTAGAATTCAAGTGTAGTTGTACCATGTGGTAAAAATATTCTGATTCCCTCTCAGAAGGTTTATGTGGGAAGGATATAAAAGGAGAGTTGGAATTTTTCCTGGAATGTCTTTCTGATGTAATAGTGACCAATATTTTGATATGTCAGAATTTTCCCCCGCAGTGGGTCTGGAGTGGAATCTTCTGTCCTTTTTATTGCTCACTGTTAAAATTCCTCTTCCAATCTGACTATATACAATTCCCATCAGATCATAAAATTCTCCTAAATCGTTTTATCCTCCACATTATTTTTTTCTCTTGTTTCTCATCTCTTTATTCTTTTCCCCTGAATTTTGAAATATTCTCCAGCTCATGAATTTGGTTATCTGAAGTCATCCCTTTTACCGTATAGCCTATACTTCTGAGTTTCAAACTTCAGAAATCAAGATTTAAGTTTGAATTACATTTGATTATTTCATCTTCATGGTCTTTTCTTTTGGAAGTATGTCTGCTGGCATTTCTCTGAAGATATGCATTATACTTAATCTTAATATGTTCTGTTTTCTGTTCTGTCTCATTGTGAGTTTGCTCATTTTTTTATTTGGCACCCCTCTTTCAAGCACTTGTTTTTCCTCAAATGCATGGTGATACTTGTTTTCTCTTCATATTGTAGATGAGTTCTAGATTTAACATTCATAATTTGCATATGTCTCTTTAGCTCAAGTAAAAATCTTATCCTAGCATTGTTTAAGGATTCCGAGTATCAGAGCCCTAATTCTGGAAGCCTCATGATGGAAGGGCACATAAATGGACAGTTCCTTCATTTAGGATGTTCAGTTTTAACTCCAAAAGTCATATCCACCTTCCTTTGTGATACTATAGTTACCAGAACACTTCTTATTTATCCTGCCCTTGTGACCACTATGAGATTACCTAGGGTTACAAAGTCCTACCTCAGAAAACTATATTCTAACAAGTACACTGAAAGCAGGGCCTATACAAATGTTATGCATGTATTAGGTGCAATATTTACCATCTAGAATCTAATCTAGAAGTGTCACAATTCAAAACAATCATTTTATCATCAAAGTAATTAAATTGCTTTTAATCCATATTACTATGGTAAGTATAGGCATGTGACATGTGCTTCTGATATAATGGTGGATAACACAGATAGGGTTCTACCCTCTGTTGGTTTATAGCCTGGTAGAAGGGCATAAAACACAACTATAAAATAATCTAATTACTGCTGCAATAGAAATGTTATTTAGCACTGATGTAGAACAAGGCAGGGATGATAAATTGAACATGTAAAGGAAGACTTCCTGGGAATAGTGAAATCCAAGCTGGGATATGAAAGGTAACTAGAAATTATCCAAATGAAGTTGAGAGAAAA
The DNA here is from genome assembly GCF_040802235.1 of Manis javanica. Classification (NCBI taxonomy): domain Eukaryota; kingdom Metazoa; phylum Chordata; class Mammalia; order Pholidota; family Manidae; genus Manis; species Manis javanica. The sequence continues at coordinate 19,803,174 of NC_133174.1, read as the reverse complement.
AGTGTTCCAGGTTTGAGGAACAGCTGCTATGATGGCACAGAAGCAAGATAAAGTGTGACACCTTCAAGGAACTAAAAGGAACTTGAGTATAGCTCAGAACATGGAATAGAGGAACCTATATAGGCAGTGGAAAGACATGAGGCTGGAAAGGTAAACAAGTTCAGGTCATGGAGGATCAGGTGTGCTGTATGGAGGGATATGGCGTGTTTGTAGATATATGAAGAGTTTTAAGAAAGAGACTGATAAGATCAGATTTCCAATTTAGAAAGCTGACTCTAATTACATGATGAAAAATAGAACGCTGGGTGAGAAACTAGAGGCCAGGATAGCGATCAGGAGGTGCACAGTGCTTAGGCAAGAGATGTCAGTGACCTTGACATGAATTTACTAAGAACAATAGAACTTGGTTATGCTTGGGCTGTGGAAAGAGGTCAAGACAAATACTCAGGTTTGTGGCATTGGTGACCTGGGGGACGTTGATTTCATTTCTTAGAATCAGAAGTACGAGAAGAGCTATCATTGGCAGCAGATTATTTGGGGGCAGTGAAGATGACTTTAGTTGTGGGTAACTTATGTTGAATTGACTGTGAGATATCTATATGTATATATCTAATAGGCAATTGCTTATATCAGAAGCCTGAAAAACAAAATGGTATATCCAAAATGTATGATTAGAGAGATTTTACAGGAAGACTGTTATAAAATGTAGGTAGAGTTTAAGAAATCAAAAAGGTTGGTGAAGCACTTAAGGCTAGCAACAGCAGGGAACCTTTACTTAAACCTCTGGGAGAAAGGGGAATGAGCAGTTGCCAGGATTCAGAGACATACAGCTATAGGAGAGTATCACAGGGCAAGAGCTATAGCTTCCAGTAAAATAACAAAAACCACTGCCAAACTATGTTCTGTCAGTGAGGGAGCCAGTGGAGTACATGCCTTGACCTTTCTCTCCTTTTGCCCTTCCATTTCCCACTAGAACCCCTACTTCATGTAACCCAATTAAAAGCAAAGGGCCAGGAGCCCAGTCTACAGAGCTCAACTTCCGCAGTCACAGAGCAAGGTAGGGAAAAATGGATAATGGACACACAGAAATACAGGGAGATTATCCAGTGCAAGATCTGAATCTATTATCTGAGTTACAAACAGGATTTTTAGGAGCTATCTACTTTTTAGATAGAAATTCCATTGTGTATTTGAGGTGGAGAAAGGTAAGCTCATTCAGGAAGGTTATATAGTGAAAATAGAATACATATCAGGGCTCTACATTAGGGGTCAGTGAACTTCCTCTATAAAGGGCCAGGTAGAAAACATTTTAGGCTTTGTGGACCATGTAGTTCATGTCTCAACTATCATCTCAGTTATTTGCTCTTGCTCATAGCTATAGACAATACATGAATGAATGAGTGACTCTATGTTCTAATAAAACTTTATCTACAAAAACAGGTGGAGGTCAGCATTTGACCTGCAGGCCATAATTTGCTGACACTGGCCTAAAGGAAACCAGAATGAACAGAATAAAAAGAATTATGAAGGAACACCACGACTGACAGGATAGCCACTAGATTAAAATGAGGAATATGAAGTGTTGTAAAGCCAGGTATAGTGTTTAAAGAACAAAGGAATGACCCATAATGTCAGAGGAATGCAGGGAAGTTCAACCAGAAAGATACTAAGAAATTTCTGTTGGATTTAGGTATAGGAAGATCATTGGTGATTAATGTTCAGTGGTGATCCCGAAGTCAGATTTCAATGAGTTAAAAAGATGAACTGAGAGTAAAATCACTAAGTGTAAACAACTCGTTAAAATTATTGGGTTGTAAAGAGAAGAGATATGCTACTAACTAGAGGTGATGAAATAGGTCTGAAAAATACACTTTAAGGTAAGACAGAATAAAAGTTATTTAAATGTGAACAGAAAAGAACTCATAGAGAGGTAGTGGTAGAAGATGCATGATATACATGCTAAAGAAGGAATAATTTGACATAAGAAAGGTCCCTTGAAAATGCAAGAGAATGAACAAATATGGAAATTCAAACTTAGAGAGGAAATGGAATATCATTTTCATTATAACTGGAGGAAAGGAGATAATTGTGGCATTTGAGGCTTGTATCTATTGTCTATCCCTGCATATCAAACTACCCCCAAAATCAAGGATTTTTTATTCACACTTCCGGAGGTTAGTTGGGCTCACTTGGTGAGGTCTGCTACTTCACATGCACTGGCTGAGATACTGCCGGTGGCAGCTGTTATCCAGAGACTGTACTGGGGCTGAAGGAGACAAAATGGCTGCTCTTGTGTCTGGTGATTGGTGCGCCGAAAAACAGACTTCTAGCTCGTGTTCCTCTCCAGCAGGCTAGCTATGGCTCTGCAGAACATCAAAAAAGTGAAACTGGAAGCCGCAAGGCTTTTTAAGGCCAAGCCTCAGAGTTTATACAGTATGTTTTCTGCATTTTCTTTAAAGTCACAGGCCAGCCCAGATTCACGGGGAGAACAAGTAGGCAGTGCTTCTTAAAGGCAGCAGGAGGGGAGCAGTCCCATTGCGACAGGTTATGTAAAATGGGAGGATTTGTTTCTGGCATCTTGGTGAGCCACTTCCCATAAGACTTTATAAAACCTATTCGTTTGGAAAAACGCCTGCTTTTCTTCCTGTTCTCAACAAAATGGACTGATTAGAACTACAGAGTAGGTATGTAAAATAAGCTATAATCACTAATCAGTAGAATTAAGAATAATCTTTAATTGATTTGAATCTTCCTGACAATACAGAAAAGTTAAACAAGGGCATCTAGAATACTTCAGATTCTAAAATCCTTAATGGATAGAAAAATATGAAAATACTTCTTTTGGGTTGTTTCAGACACTAAAATCCAAGGTATGACAACTCCATTGATGTTTGTCTTAAGGCTTCTGTTTATAACCTGCTTTCTACTTTCAGCTAAAGAGTAATTAAAACTTGGTCCCACTGAAACTCAGATTCAAAGGGATTCAAAGGGTTGAGATAGGACAAAAATGCTTTGGAATTATTTGGCATATTCAGTTGACTTCTTGAAATATGATTGAAAAGTGGCACGTGCAATTCTTAACCATCAGAATTTCGATTGATCCGTTTATCTGGATAGAGTCTCAGTGGGTGAAAATCACTGAAATTGTAGAATACCTGAAACAACTTCAATCCATCACACTGCAAAATATCATCAGTGGGCTGAAAGGAATACAAAACAATGTTTACTTGCCTATTTTTGGTTCAAAAGTTTTCACTCTAAAAACTAATAAGCAGCTCAAGGTTTCCTAGTTGACATCTTTCTTAAAAACTACCTTTATAAAATTTCTCCTCTATTCAATAATTCCCAAGTGCTGAGTCCAGTATGGATGATTTTTGAGAATTCTTTTATTCTCTCACTCTCTCTGTTTCAGTCTTTCTTTCCCCTGCCTCATCCTTCCTTTCTTCCTCTGTCCCCTATCTCCCTTTTCTTTCTATAGGTAGAAAGGGAGTATATGTAGAATGTTTAAGAGCCCTTACTTGCAAATGCGCCAATCTGAGATTTTATGCCTTTGCTCATTTTAGTTGAAATTTTTATTAATATTGAGGGGTGGCTCTTAACCCTGAATGGAAGTTCAGCCGTGCCCAGATAGGTCTGACATTGTGCTGGATTGGGCAGTACCAGGAGATGATTTGTGTAGTAAAAGTTCCAGGCTAAAGGAGAAACTTGGGTTTCAACGCCTAAAGGGAAATCTGAGGTCAAGCAGGAAGGAGGAGACAATCGCGGCCAATTTTAGTTACTATTTAACTATCCTAGTTTAGAGCAATTTGTATGTAAACTAACTGAGACCCAGATGTAAGCATGTCTTTTTCACCACATCTTGACTAAGTCGCCATCTTCAGGGGCTTCTATTGTCACCATCAACAACACAGTCCAGAGCAGAGCATGAACCACATGAGACCCACTAGGGACCCAAAAACTGGGTAAGACTTTGAGGGGCCCAAGTAACCTGAGGAGTCAAGTAAGAGGAAGAAAGAATAAAATGTAATCCATTATATTAATATCCCCCATATTTATATATATGGCCTGGTGAGTTTTGAGAGACTGAGGCTGTACTTGCATAATTTGCAAGTGAGTATGTAGAAATTTAGTTGTGAAGCGATTTCTGATTTATTCTGGACTTGATAATGAACCTCTTAGGATGTATTAGGCATGCATTATGCCTCAATAATTTCTTTTCTTTGATGACTTTTAAAGGTAATACTAAACAGGAATAAATAGCATCTTATTTGGGCTGAAGTTTGTGTAATTTGCCTATCCCAAATCACAGATAATTGACTAAATTATGCAAATCATTGTATATAGTTTGGGCCATGAGATCATTAAGAATTTTGGACGTAATTGATCACAGCTGCTACTGGGTAAGTTTGCCCTTGTGGGAAGTACAAATACCCACACATGAATGGAGTTATCCTATGATTAACGTACACTTCAGAAGTGAAACTCCCTTATTAAAATATTAATTATTTGTAATAAATATACTTTGATTAGGGCAGACAAACCAGCATGGATCATTTATGTCCTTGTTATACTTCACATAACTTTACAGAGTGCAGTTAAAATAGCTTATATGCATCGTCTGAATATTTGTTATATCCATTGCTAAATATTTCTTAAAAACTGTCATTACTCAAGATTTTCTTTTGTGCACTCTTAGCCTCCCATTTCTAGATTTTTCTTTTATTCAATATTCTTGCACTTTCCTACATTTTTATTGATCTTATCCTCTTACCAAAATCTAATTTTCACTTGTTCTATTAATTGATTACACTATTTTTTTAAAAACTCAGTTTCAATGTGCAGCTCTCTGAGTGAGTTTCAGTGTACCTACCACTCCTACCAGCAAATTGCCGGTTAAGCCATTCATCTTCAATTATGAAATTTAAAGGCTCTGCCTTTAACAAAAGAATTTGGCTGGTCAGGGAGGAAGTCTGCTGAATTGCTTTAACAGAAGAATTCTCTGTATAAAGTTTCACACTGGGGCTGGACTGCCAGGCTCAATGTGTTTACACATGAATGGCCTATTTGGGAAAGAGGTGGTTTAGTCCAGTTTGAGACTGAAATCAGGTTTTAAGAATTGAGTGTATTTTATACATTGAGTCATAAAAACAGGGCCTTGCAGTCTTCTTTAATCTTTCATATAATGACACTAAATCTGCTCTTACTACCTTACCATTAATATAATAATATTTTGTCATAAATTCATTATAAACTTTTACATATGGGATATGTATAAATATAAATTTTCCTATTTTGCTCATAAATTCTTTCTATGAGGGGAATACCAGAGGTGTCTTCTAATATTATAAGCAACATAAGGGGGACCCTGAGCAGTGGGGACTATTAATCTTTATTACTTTGCTGTTTCATATAAATTTCTTGGAAAAATGGGTTTTTCTATGGGGGTTTTTCTGTGGCCCAGTTTCCCGTAACTCCTGGTTACTCATGTTTGAATTGTTACAAAAGGAGGAACAAACTGCATCTAGTGTTGAGAGGCCTGGGCTGTTCTGCCTCACTTCTTTGTGGCAGTCTGCCTGCAATAGTTGGTCCCATTACACTGCTTTCATTTCCAGAATTGCTGCTTTGATCAATATTTTGGGTTATGTTATTTACTAAAGATGAATAAATCTTAAAAACATAAGAGTTCCCATATATGAGCCCAATCACCAACATCATAACTGCAAAAATAAGTGTGGGCATTAGCAGGGCCCAGCTCTGAGGTTTCCTGTGTTCAGGATTCCTCCTCATGCCTGGACCTTGTCACACAGCGTGAGCAGCATGGCCCACGCCATCTCACCCTTTTTTATTTTTTGCAGCTAATCAAAGCGTTTTTAATTTCAAATGAGTTGTTCATATTTTTTTTGCTCAGCATCTTTAGGAAATGTCCTCATGGCAAGAGCTGTAATTTGGGTTTGGAGCAAGTATAGGTGATTGAAGAGTAGAGCCAGAGCCAGATCATTAAGGGGTACTCACTGGGACTGTTCAAGTTACAAGCCCAAGGTAGGGACTGCAGCCAATTAACTCAGGTTGTGTGCTCAAGATTAATGGAAGGGTGTGTGTCTGAATAAAGTCTATGATAGCACAGAGACAAATTCAGGAAACCAAAAAGCAAGACTGAAGCTACAAACAAAAAGGGATGGAAACTAACTGGTGTAGGTATCAAGGCTCAGGGCCAATTGGGGACAGGAACACTGCAGTGAATTTCCGGGAGAACTGGTCCTAAAGTATCCCATAGTTGTTTGGAGTCTAGTCTGATAAAAAGACCTGAACTGGGTCTGCCAAATTCCAGTGCAGTGCTAAACATTAATTCAAACTGAACCAACAGAAATAGGAAGCCAGGGAATAGTGGATCAATGAATCCCCTAATGATGTACCCCACAGAGATTGCCTTTGAATACCTGCCACAGATATCTCTGTCAGCACTAGCCAGAGAAGCGGTAATAAGAAAGAAAGGGGAGGGGATTGTAACCAGTACAGGCTAAATAAAAAGACCTTTTTCACTTTCCCTTTCTTCCTTCTTATACCAACTCTCTGGCCTTTGAAGAGAGTGTGGGGTTGGGGTAGGAAACGTCTACAAGCTAATCTTGCTCCTGTCAGCCACTATAAGCAAAGTCCCAGATCAAGCTCATACGGGGAAAGAGGAGAAGAGAGAGACTGAACTAGAAGGGCCTAACATGCCACTAAGGGAATAAGCTGTTAATAATGTTTTATTGCAGGAAGTCATTATTTACATTCCCCTCAGTTAAATTTTTTCAATAAATAAGTTACTTGAATAATATGCCATTATGTTATTGAGCCTTGTGTGGCTCTTATATAGAGTACCAGGGTACTAAAAGTACTAGTTTTGTAGGTTTATCATGATAATTACCTGCTAAATTCCTAAAAAGATGAAAGAGCAAAGCAGGATCTCAGGATGTAACCAATATTATTGATGTTCCCCTCCTCCCATGGAAAGAAGGATCAGGAGACTATTTGGATTTCTATTGTTTAAACAGAATTCTAGTCAAGTGCTGTGACTTGCAAGCTTGACAGGCTTTCTAAGGCTTTCTGCTTATTATCAGTGAAAAGATTGCTAGTATTTTTAATAGGATGTTAACATTTATAGATATCCTTAACTTGTATTATCTTTTCTAAATTTTCCTAACACCCTTGTAAAATAGGGAGGGTTAATTTTAGCATTTTCATTTTATAAGTGAGGAAAATGAATCACAAACCTTTTAAAAATTGTCCAAAATCACAAAATTAGAACTTAGTGGTGACTCTAAATCTCTGACTCTTTCTCCTTATTAGTGATTGCAACATTTTGTTTTTGTCATTAGGTCTCTGGAAATGCATACACAAACACGAAAGGCAGGTTTTATGTGATAATGAATCATACAACAGACTACCATCAACTACACAGGAATATTAAAGTAATAACTTAAGCCAGAAAATATTTGTTGAACTTTTCCCAAGATACTTAAAATGTTAAGATGCCTAATTGTGCAAAATGTGAGTGTATCCAATTTGTGCACTGAAATAGGATAAATAGCCCGAAATGGAAAGTTTAAAAAGTCACCTTCTATTTCTCAAAAAAAAAAAAAGGTAGTTGTGTCAACACCGTATATGAAATTTAGAGTCTTTATTAAGGGCTGCTGATCTAAGAAGTGAAGTTAGGTTATAGATAATTTTCATTAACTTTTTGACTATGAGAATACCTATGGGTTTCTCAAACCATGAAAGATCCTAATTTAAGCACCACATACCAAAGATAATCTGGGTCTATGTATTCCAGAGGTCATTGTCTTTTTGGACTGGACTGTGAAAGCATCAGCAGCATGTCAGTCTATGATTTTCTTTCTCCTCTACTCCCATTCAGCTTGGTGATCATGGTTAAGATAACTACATGATTGATTCCTGCCTTGCTCCTTGTTTTTTTCCATTGTGTATTTTCTCCAGCAGTCCACAGGGAAATGGCAATGTTATATAGATGCCAGCAAAGTCTCATGACTATATTGCTTCAGCAAAATGTAATATTCATGTAAGAGAGCCTCAGAACATTTGTTATTCTGTGTGTGTTTGTGTGTGTGTGTGTGTGTGTGTAGGTAGGTAGGTAGTGAATAATGGGCAGTTTCAGATATCAAAGATAGAAAAAAGGCCCTTCATAATGATACAGTGTACTTCCTGTGCTTGGTGAACTGGTTCCTGTTTTTGTTAGTTCCACTTGCCTTAATGTTAAGAACCACACTGAAATTTGTCAGATTTAATTCAGGATCAAGTCTTTTTTTTTTTTTTGGTCAAACAACTCTGAACTCTTCAGTACTCTTGGACCAGTTCTGGAAACTCACTACTGTGTTTTGTCCCCTATTGGTCCTGAGTCTTGATACCCTATACCAGTTAGTTTCTATCCCTTTTTGTTTGTAGCTTCAGTCCTACTATTTGATTTCTTGACAAAATTATTGATACGAGTGTAAGATGAATGCTGTTTTAATATTTAAAGTGGGGTAGCTTACTATGCAGAAATAGATAATTGGAATAGATTGTTTTTAACCTGGACTTTTGTAACAACATGTAAAGTTTATGACTTTGGGATAAGGCAGTGTACAAGGTTGCAGAATCTTGAAGCCAGTGATAATAAAAAACTAAAGGCTCTCAAATACACCAAAAGAAAATGAAAGTAATCTAAAGAGAATCTCACTTTCAAACCATACCTCAAATAATTTCTGTGTATAAAATTTCAAGGAATATGAACTCACTTTCAAAAAAACCCTTAGAATACACAAAGAAAGTAATCATCATGAACATGAGTCAAAGGAAATGAGCAAAATGAGACCAACCACTTCGATAAACATTAGAATTATTGGCCATATGTAGAATATCTTAATAAGATATCTTAATAACTTTAGAGAAATCAAAGGCAATGCTGAAAATTAGAGAAGTAAGTCTGTAAACATTACATGTATTTAAAAAAAAAAACTTCTGCTTCTAGTAATGGTAAACTAGTTAATTTGGACCAACTCTCCCACATAGAATAACAAAAATTTGTACAATTAAAAAAATATATTGGTTTGGAAGCACTGAAGAACTAATGTGAAATGCAAGAAATAAGGGACACCCAGAAAGGTGAGTTGAGGATTTGGGGATTTTTTTCCTAGGAATATCTGGCAAACATAAAAGATTCTGTGGTGAAGATAAGCTGGGCTTCTGATAGATTTGCAGGGCTGGGAAAGCAAATTAAGATTTAGTTTCTTTATCAGACTTTATAACTTTTGTGTTGTCAACACATGGGCTACATGACATAAGAGAGTGCTCTACCTGTTTGGAAGAAAAAAAATAAGTTCTTTCTTGAGGAAAAATACATCAAACTAGACTTAAAATTATTTCTATGGCTTTTCATATACGGTGTCCACCAATCAATGAAAAACTATCAAGCAGACAAGTAGACAACAGGAATATTGAAATCAGAAAACAACAGATAAGCAAACAGATTTAGAGGAGAAACACAGATAATGAAATTAATACACACATTTTTATTTTGCTTTCCAGCTTTATTGTGATAGAACTGACATGTAATATTGTGTAAGTTATGTTTTTGAGTGACCATGCATAATATGTTATGGAAATAAAAATGAGAAATAATAATTTGGGAGTGAAATGAAAATTATGCAAAGAACAACATAAAAATTCTTGAAATAAAAAAAATCTAATTGAAATTTTATAAACATAATGTATGTGGCTAACAGCTGATTAGACAAAGCTAAAGAGATCATAGAATATTCAAAATGAAGTATGTTGATTTAATAGAAGGAATGAAAATAAAGGAAACTAAATAATGGTCATATGAGGTACAGTGGAAAAGTTAACTATACTTGTAATTGGAGTCCCATAAAGTGAGAAGACAATGGGAGAAAAAATATTTCAAAAGGAATACAGAAGAGAAATTTTCCAAGGTCATAAGAGTTATGAAGCCACAAAGCTCTAGCAATTCCAGAAAATGAAATACAAAAATCCACACCTTGCACATCATGTAAAACTACTGAAAGCCAATCATGAAAAGAAAATTCTAGAAGTCTGAGAGGCTTCCTAGCAGTGAGAGGGCTGCTAAAGGGGCGGGGTCTGCATGGAGCTTGCTGTGTGGGAGAGAAGGGATAGGCGGACAAGACAGTCTGGGTGTACTCTGCCCAAAAGGTTGGAAACTTTCAGGAGCTTCAGGGGCGCCATACCCCTGGCTGGCTACTCAGCTCTAAGGCCCCCCACTGTGATATGCAGCCTGCTGCACCTTCCTCCTGGCCTGTTGCCACCAGCTGGCAATCTGGCAGTCCCTGTCCTGGCATCAGGCTAGCCAGAGGGAGGCCCCACCTATGAAAGCTACAGACGCAAAGTACAGAAACTTAAACCTGTGTGCTCAGTCCACTGCCTCTGACAGTGGAAACAGGCACTGCAGCCAGGAAGCAGGAAAGAGCTCTATCCTCCCCCTAGGCATCAGCACCACTCCCCTGTGACCCCTGACCTCACTTGAGGGGCTGAGCAGCTCCAGAGATAAAAGCTTCTGGGCACTAGAGGGTGCCACATACAAATATGAAACATCAAAGGAACCTGGTTCAAACAAAAATCTAACACCAGAAAAAGGACCAAATGAAACTGAACTCACCAATCTTCCTGAAAGAAAGTTCAAAATAAAAATCATAAACATGCTCATGGAAGTACAGAAAAATATTCAAGAACTCAGGGATGAATTTAGGACAGAGATTCAATTATTAAGAAATTCCCATAAAATGGAGGGATTTAAAAGCAGATTAGATGTAGTAGAAGAGATGGTAAATGGAACTGAAATTAGAGAAGAAGAATACAAAGAAGTTGAGCCACAGAGAGATAAAAGGATCTCTAAGAATGAAAGAATATTGAGAGAACTGTGTGACCAATCCAAACAGAACAATATTTGCATTATAGGGGTACCAGAAGAAGAGGAGAGAGAAAAAGGGATAGAAAGTGTCTTTGAGGAGGTAATTGCTAAAAACTTCCCCGATCTTGGGAAGGAGAAAGTCTCTCAGAGCATGGAGGTGCACAGATCTCCCAACACAAGGGACCCAGGGAAGACAAAACCACGAGGCATAATAATTACCATGGCAAAGATCAAGGATAAGGACAGACTTTTAAAAGCAGCTAGAGAGAGAAAAAAGATAACACACAAAGGAAAACCCATCAGGCTACGCAACAGAAACCTTACAGGCCAGAAGGGAGTGGTATGATATACTTTATGCAATGAAGCAGAAGGGGCTCAAACCAAAAATACTCTCCTTGGCATGATTATCATTTAAATTTCAAGGAGGGATTAAACAATTTTCTGATAAGCAAAAGCTGAGAGAATTTACCTTCCACAAACCACCTCTACAGTTCATTTTGGAGGGATTGCTATAGACAGAAGTATTCCTAAAGCTAAATAGCTGTCAGCAGGGGAAATAAAACCACAGCAAAGAAAGTAGAACAATTAATTACTAAGCAGATACAAAATCAAATCAACTATGCCCAAAATCAATCAAGAGATAGATAAAGAGTACAGAATATGATACCTAATATATAAGGAATGGAGGAAGAAATAAAGGAGGGAAAAAAAAAGAACCTTTAGGGTATCTGTATAAAAGCATACTAAGTGAGTTAAATTAGACTGTTAGATAGTAAGGGAATTACCCTTGAACCTTTGGTAACCATGAATCTAAACCTCCAATGGCAAAATATACATCTTATTGATAATCACCCTAAATGTAAATGGACTGAAAAGGCACAGAGTCACTGAATGGATAAAAAACAAGACTGATAATATGAAAACCAGGCAAAGACACCACAAAACAAAAAGGAAAATTACAGACCAATATCTCTGAAGAACATAGGTGCAAAAATACTCAACAAAATATTAACAAACTGAATTCAAAAATACATAAAAAATATAATTTATCATGAGCAAGTGGGAATCATCCCAGGGATGCAAGGATTGTACAACATTTGAAAATCCATCAACATTATCCACCACATCAACAAAAAGAAGGACAAAAACGACATGATCATCCCCATAGATGCTGAAAACAAATTTGACAAAATTCAACATCTATTCATGAAAAAAACTCTCAACAAAATGGGTATAGAGGACAAGTACCTCAACATAAAAAAGGCCATATATGACAAACCCACAGCCAACATTATACTTAACAGCAAGAAGCTGAAAGTTTTTACTTTAAGATCAGGAACAAGAGAAAGATGCCCACTCTCCCCAATTTTATTCAACATACTTCTGGAGGTCCTAGCCACAGCAAAGAGACAACACAAAGAAATAAAAGGTATCCAGATTGGCAAGGAAGAAGTTAAACTGTCCCTGTTCACAGATTACATGATACTGTACATAAAAAAACCCTAAAGAATTCACTCCAAAACTACTAGATCTAATATATGAATACAGCAAAGTTGTGGGATAGAAAATTAATACACAGAAATCTGTTGGATTCCTATACACTAAAGATGAACTAGCAGAAAGAGAAATCAGGAAAATAATTCCATTTACAATTGCATCAAAAATAATAAAATACCTAGGAATAAACCTAACCAAGGAAGTGAAATAACTACAAGACACTCATGAGAAAAATTAAAGAAGATACCAATAAATGGAAACACATCCCATGCTCATGGATAGGAAGAATTAATATTATCGAAATGGCCATCCTGCCTAAAACAATCTACAGATTCAATGCAATCCCTATCAAAATACCAACAGCATTCTTCAATGAACTAGAGAAAATAGTTTTAAAATTCATATGGAACCACAAAAGACCCCGAGTAGTGAAAGTGCCCTGAGGAGGAAGAATAAAGGGGGGGAGGGGGGTTATGCTCCGTGACTTAAAGTTCTACTGCAAAGCCACAGTAATCAAGACAATATAGTACTGACACAAGAACAGAACCATAGACCAATGGAACAGACTAGAGAACACAGATATAAACCCAAGCATATATGGTCAATTAATATACGATAAAGGAGCCGTGGATATACAATGCAGCCTCTTCAAAAGCTAGTGCTGGCAAAACTACACAGTTACATGTAAAAGAATGAAACTGTATTATTGTCTAACACCATACACAAAGTAAACTCAAAATGGGTCAAAGACATGAATGTAAGTCATGAAACCATAAAACTCTTAGAAGAAAACATAGGCAAAAATCTCTTGAATATAAACATGAGCAACTTTTTCCTTAATGCATCTCCTCAGGCAAGGGAATAAAAATAGAAAATGAACAAATGGGACTATATCATGCTAAAAAGCTTCCATACAATAAAGAACACTATCAGCAGAACAAAAAGGCATCCTACAGTATGGGAGAATTTATTCATAAATGACATATCCGACAAGGGTTTAACATCCAAAATATATGAAGAACTCACACACCTCAACACCGAAAAAGGAAATAATCCAATTAAAAAATGGGGGGGATTATGCTCCGTGAATTAAAGCTGTACTGCAAAGCCACAGTAATCAAGACAATATGGTACTGACACAAGAACAGAACCATAAGCCAATGGAACAGACTCGAGAACACAGATATAAAGCCAAGCATATATGGTCAATTAATATACGATAAAGGAGACTTCTACAAAAAAGAAATTCAGATGGCCAACAGGCACATGAAAAGATGCTCCACATCACTAATCATCAGAGAAATGCAAATTAAAGCCAAAATGAGATGTACCTCACATCAGTTAGGATGGCCAACATAGAAAAGACTAGGAACAACAAATGCTGGTGAGGATGTGGAGAAAGGGGAACCTTCCTACACTGCTGTTGGCAATGTAAAGGAGTTCAATCACTGTGCAAAACAACAGGGAGGTTCCCCAAAAAAACTAAAAATAGAAATACCATTTGACTCAGGAATTCCACTCCTAGAAATTTACCCTAAGAATGCAGGATCCCAGTTTCAAAAAGACATATGCACCTCTATGTTTATTATAGCACTATTTACAGTAGCCAAGAAATGGAAGCAACCTAAGTGTCCATTAGTAGATGAATGGATAAAGAAGATGTGTACAGAATGGAATATTATTCAACCATAAGAAGAAAATAAATCCTATCATTAGCAACAACATGGATGGAGCTAGAGAGTATTATACTCAGTGAAATAAGCCAGGTGGAGAGAGACAAGTACCAAATGATTTCACTCATCTGTGGCGCATAAGAACAAAGCAAAAACTGAAGGAACAAAAGAGCAGCAGACTCACAGAACCCAAGAATGAACTAACAGTTACCAAAGGGAAAGGAACTGAGAAGAGTGGGTGGGAAGGGAGGAAGGGGAATAATGGGCATTAAAATTAGCACACATAATGTACAGGGGGCACAGGGAAAGCAGTATAGCACAGAGAAGACAAGTAGTTACTCTATAGCATCTTATTATGCTAACAGACAGTGACTGTTATGGGGTATGTGGTGGGACTTCATAATGGGGAGAATCTAATAACCAGAGTGGTGCTCATGTGATTGTATATTTTTTTATTGGTTTATAAATTCAATTTAATATGTATATTTCTAACTTTCCTAATAACTTATTAAAACATGATATTCAATATTTTTCCTAATTACAGTTTCAAAAGTATTATAGTTAATCACTTAATGTATTACCTTGCCATAATTAAGCTGAAAGGTAATTTTACTACATACATGCTTGCCTTCAAGTACATCGGCTAATTTCTTTTCTGTCATTGGACATCATCTAAAATTGCCATATGTACATTAATAACTTAAAACTTATGATACAATGTAGTCAAATTCATGATTTAGGACTACAGACTCAGTATGTTTTTCACATACAATAATTTATTTTATCCAGTAATTGTAACACTCCAAAATTTCATTGCTACAGTATTCACATCTCTAATTACATCATATCCTTCTAGGTTACACCTATCCATACCAACAATTCTTTCACCTGATCAATACCTCCAATTTTTTAAAATTATTTTTATTTTCTTGAAGAACATTATGTTTACTAGGCTCTCCCCTACCCCAAGTCCCCCCCACAAACCCCAATATAGTCACTATACATCAGCATAGTAAGATGTAGAATCACTACTTGTCTTCTCTGTGTTACAAAGCCCTCACCTTTTCCTTCCCCCCACATTATACATGCTAATCATAATACCCCCTTTCTTCTTCCCCACCCTTATCCCTCCCTACCCTCCCATTCTCCCCAGTCTCTTTCCCTTTGGTAACTGTTAGTCCATTCTTGGGTTCTGTGATTCTGCTGCTGTTTTGTTCCTTCAGTTTTTCTTTTGTTCTTATACTCCACAGATGACTGAAATCATTTGGTATTTGTTCTTCTCCACTTGGCTTATTTCACTGAGCATAATACCCTCTAGCTACATCCATTTTGTTGCAAATGGTAGGATTTTTTTTCTTCTTATGGCTGAATAATATTCCATTGTGTATATGTACCACCTCTTCTTTATCCATTCATCTACTGATGGACACTTAGGTTGCTTCCATTTCTTGGCTATTGTAAATAGTGCTGCGATAAACATAGGGGTGCACCTGTCTTTTTCAAACTGGAGTGCTGCATCCTTAGGGTAAATTCCTAGAAGTGGAATTCCTGGGTCAAATGGTAAGCCTATTTTGAGCATTTTGAGGAACCTCCATATTGCTTTCCACAATAGTTGAACTAATTTACATTCCCACCAGCAGTGTAGGAGGGTTCCTCTTTCTCCGCAACCTCGCCAACATTTGTTGTTGTTTGTCTTTTAGATGGTAGCCATCCTTACTGGTGTGAGGTGATATCTCATTGTGGTTTTAATTTGCATTTCTCTGATAACTAGCGATGCGGAGCATCTTTTCATGTGCCTATTGGCCATCAGAATTTCTTCTTTGGAGAACTGTCTGTTCAGCTCCTCTGCCCATTTTTTAATGGGATTATTTGCTTTTTGTTTGTTGAGGAGCATGAGCTCTTTATATATTTGGATGTCAAGCCTTTATCAGATCTGTTATTTACGAAAATATTCTCCCATACTGTAGGGTACCTTTTTGTTCTATTGATGGTGTCCTTTGCTGTACAGAAGCTTTTCAGCTTGATATAGTCCCACTTGTTCATTTTTGCATTTGTTTTCCTTGCCTGGGGAGATATGTTCATGAAGAAGTTGCTAATGTTCATATCCAAGAGATTTTCCCTATGTTTTTATCTAAGAGTTTTATGGTTTCATGACTTACATTCAGGTCTTTGATCCATTTTGAATTTACTTTTGTGTATGGAGTTAGACAGTGATCCAGTTTCATTCTCTTACATGTAGCTATCCAGTTCTGCCAGCACCATCTGTTGTAGAGACTGTCATTTCCCCATTGTATGTCCATGGCTCCTTTATCATATATTAATTAACCATATATGTTTGGGTTAATGTCTAGAGTCTCTAATCTGTTCCACTGGTCTGTGGCTCTGTTCTTGTGCCAGTACCAAATTGTCTTGATTACTATGGCTTTGTAGTAGAGCTTGAAGTTGGGGAGTGAGATCCCCCTTACTTTATTCTTCCTTCTCAGGATTGCTTTGCTATTCAGGGTCTTTGATGTTTCCATATGAATTTTTGAACTATTTGTTCCAGTTGGTTGAAGAATGCTGTTGATAATTTGATAGGAATTGTATCAAATCTGTATATTGCTTTGGGCAGGATGGCCATTTTGATGACATTAATTCTTCCTAGCCAAGAGCATGGGATGAGTTTCCATTTGTTAGTGTCCTCTTTATCTTCTCTTAAGAGTGTCTTATAGTTTTAAGGGTATAGGTCTTTCACTTCTTTGGTTAGGTTTATTCCTAGGTATTTTATTCTTTTTGATGCAATTGTGAATGGAATTGTTTTCCTGAGTTCTCTTTCTATTGGCTCATTGTTAGGGTATAGGAAAGCCAAATATTTCTGTGTGTTAATTTTGTATCCTGCAACTTTGCTGTATTCCAATATCAGTTCTAGTAGTTTTGGAGTGGAGTTTTTAGGGTTTTTTATGTACAATATCATGTCATCTGCAAATAGTGACAGTTTAACTTCTTCTTTACCAATCTGGATTCCTTGTATTTCTTTGTTTTGTCTAATTGCCATGGCTAGGACCTCCAATACTATGTTAAATAACAGTGGGGAGAGTGGGCATCCCTGTCTTGTTCCCGATCTCAGAGGAAAGGCTTTCAGCTTCTTGCTGTTCAGTATGATGTTGGCTGTGGGTTTACCATATATGGCCTTTATTATGTTGAGGTACTTGCCCTCTATACGCATTTTGCTGAGAATTTTTATCATGAATGGATGTTGAATTTTGTCAAGTGCTTTTTCAGCATCTATGGAGATGATCATGTGGTTTTTGTCTTTCTTTTTGTTGATGTGGTGGATGATGTTGATGGATTTTCGAATGTTGTACCATCCTTGCATCCCTGGGATGAATCCCACTTTGTTGTGTTGTATGATCCTTTTGATATATTTTTGAATTCGGTTTGCTAATATTTTATTGAGTATTTTTGCATCTACATTCATCAGGGATATTGGTCTGTAATTTTTTTTTTGGTGGGGTCTTTGCCTGGTTTTGGTATTAGGGTGATGTTGGCTTCATAGAATGAGTTTGAGAGTATTCTCTCCTCTTCTATTTTTTGGAAAACTTTAAGGAGAATGGGTATTATATCTTCTTTGTATGTTTGGTAAATTCCTAGGTAAATCCATCTGGCCCCAGGGTTTTTTTCTTGGGTAGTTTTTTTATTACTGCTTCAATTTCTTTGCTGATAATTGGTTTGTTTAGATTTTGGGTTTCTTCCTTGGTCAGTCTTGGAAGGTTGTATTTTTCTAGGAAGTTGTCCATTTCTTCTAGGTTTTCCAGCTTCCTAGCATATAGGGTTTGATAGTATTCTCTAATAATTCTTTGTATTTCTGTTGGGTCCATCGTGATGTTTCCTTTCTCATTTCTGATTCTGTTGGTGTGTGTTGATTCTCTTTTTCTCTTAATAAGTCTGGCTAGAGGCTTATCTATTTTGTTTATTTTCTCAAAGAACCAGCTCTTGGTTTCATTGATGTTTTCTATTGTTTTATTCTTCTCAATTTTATTTATTTCTTCTCTGATCTTTATTATGTCCCTGCTTCTGCTGACCTTATGCCTCATTTGTTCTTCTTTTTCCAATTTCGATAATTGTGACATTAGACCATTCATTTGGGATTGTTCTTCCTTCTTTAAATATGCGCAGATTGCTATGTACTTTCCTCTTTAGACTACTTTCGCTGCATCTCACAGAAGTTGGGGTTTTGTGTTGTTGTTGTCATTTGTTTCCATATATTGCTGGATCTCCATTTTAATTTGGTCGTTGTCCATTGACTATTTAGAAGCATGTTGTTAAGCCTCCATGTGTTTGTGTGTCTTTTTGCTTTCTTTGTACAATTTATTTCTAGTTTTATGCCTTTGTGGTCTGAAAAGTTGGTTTGTAGGATTTCAATCTTTTTGAATTTACTGAGGCTCTTTTTGTGGTCTAGTTTGTGGTCTATTCTGGAGAATGTTCCATGTCCACTTGAGAAGAATGTGTATCCTGTTGCTTTTGCGTGTAGAGTTCTGTAGATGTCTAATAGGTCCATCTGTTCTAGTGTGTTGTTCAGTGCATCTGTGTCCTTACTTATTTTCGGTCTGGTGGGTCTGTCCCTTGGAGTGAATGGTGTGTTAAAGTCTCCTAAAGTGAATGCATTGCAGTCGATTCCCTCCTTTATTTCTGTTAGTATCTGTTTCACATATCCTGGTGCTCCTGTGTTGGGTGCATATATATTTATAATGGTTATATACTCTTGTTGGACTGAGCCCTGTATCATTATGTAATGTCCTTCTTTATCTCTTGTTACTTTCTTTGTTTTGAAGTCTATTTTGTCTGATACTAGTACTGCAACTTCTGCTTTTTTCTCTCTATTGTTTGCATGAAATATCTTTTTCCATTCTTTGACTTTTAGTCTGTGCATTTCTTTGGGTTTGAAGTGAGTCTCTTGTAAGCAGCATATAGATGGATCTTGTTTTTTTATCCATTCAGTGACTCTATGTCTTTTGATTGGTGCATTCAGTCCATTTACATTTAGGGTGATTATCAATAGGTATATACTTATTGCCATTGCAGGCTTTAGATTCATGGTTACCAAAGGTTCCAGGTTAGTTTCCTTACTATCTAAGAGTCTAACTTAACTCACTTAGTATGCTGTTACAAACACAATGTAAAGGTTCTTTTCTATTTCTCCTCCTTCATTCTTTATATATTAGGTATCAGATTCTGTACTTTTTCTCTATCCCTTGATTGGCTTTGGGGATAGTCAATTTAATTTTGCATTTGCCTCACAATCAGCTGGTCCACCCTCCGTACCATGATTTTACTACCTCTGGTGACAGCTATCCAACCCTAGGAACAGTCCCTCCAAAATAGACTGAAGAGATGGTTTGTGGGAGGTAAACTCTCTCAGCTTTTGCTTATCTGGAAATTGTTTAATCCCCCCTTCAAATTTAAATGATAATCTTGCTGGATAAAGTAATCTTTGTTCCAGGCCCTTCTGTTTCATGGCATTAAATACATCATGCCCTCCCTTCTGGCCTGTAAGGTTTCTGCTGAGAAGTCTGTTGTTAGTCTGATGGGCTTTCCTTTGTATGCAATCTTATTTCTGCCTTTGGCTGCTTTTAACAGTCTGTCCTTATCGTTGATCTTTCTCATTTTAATTACTGTGTGTCTTGGTGTTGTCTTCCTTGGGTCCCTTGTGTAGGGGGATCTGTGGATCTCCATGGCCTGAGAGACTATCTCCTTTCCCAGATTGGGGAAGTTTTCAGCAATTACCTCCTCAAAGACACTTTCTATCCCTTTTTCTCTCTTCTTCTTCTTCTGGTATCCCTATAATGTGAATATTGTTCCGCCTGGATTGGTCACACAGTTCTCTCAATATTCTTTCATTTTTAGAGATCCTTTTTTCTCTCTGTGCCTCAGCTTCTTTGTATTCCTCTTCTCTAGTTTCTATTTCATTTATAGTCTCCTCCACGGTATCCAACCTGCTTTTAATACCCTCCATCGTGTTCTTTAATGATTGGATCTCTGATGTGACTTCATTCCTGAGTTCTTGGATCTTTCCATACCTCCATTAGGATGTTGAAGATTTTTATTTTGAACTCCCTTTCAGGAAGAATCACAAGGTCCATATCATTTAAATCTTTCTCGTGAGTTGTATTAACAGTTTTACTCTGGACAAGGTTCCTTTGGCGTTTCATGTTTGTATATGGCACCCTCTAGTGTCCAGAAGCTCTATTCTGGAGCTGCCGAGTCCCTGAAGCAATGTCGGGGGTTGCAGGGGAGCGGTACTGGTGCCTAGGGGGAGGAAAGAGCTGTTCCCCACCTCCTGGCTCCTGTGTCTGTCTCCACTGCCTGAGCCAGTGGGCCGGGAACACAGGTATAAGTTTTTGTCCCAGATCCCAGAGCAGCCAGATATGGGTCCCTGCCTTCCACCAGCAGCTGGAATCCCAGTCTCCCCAGGAACTCTGCCTGTATTAACTTTCCAACCCAGTAGTCATGTAAGTCTCATGACAGCATCGTGAAATGTAGGTTTTTGCTCCCAGCACAGATCTCCGGAGCTAGGTATTCAGTAGGCCCAAGCCTTCCACTCCCTTACTGATCCATTTCTCTTCCTCCCACCGGTGAGCTGGTGTGGGGGAGGGGCTTGGGTCCCGTGGAGCCACAGCTCTGGTACGTTACCCTGTTCGCTGAGGTCTGCGCTTTTCTCCAGGTGTGTGCAGTCTGGCACCATCCTCTTTCCTGTTGCTCTCTCAGGGTTAGTTGCACCAATTAAATTTTCTAATTGTATCCAGTTTTAGGAGGAAGCCTCTGTCTCTCCTCTCATGCTGCTGTCTTTAATGTGATTGTATGTTAATGATACCAAAATAAAAAAAAGAAAGATAAAAGAAAGATGTCAAATTAACAACCTAACTTTACACCTCAAGGAATTAGAAAAATAACAAAGTAAAAAAAAACGTAGCAGAAAGAAGGAACTAATAAAGGTTAGAGCAAAGATTAATGAAATAGAGATGAAAAATATAGAAGAATATCAACTAAACCAAGAGTTCTTTTTTGAAAAGTTCAACAAAACTGAAAATCCTTACCTAGATTAAGAAGAAAACAGACTCAAATAACAACCATCAGAAACTAAAGAGACATTACAACTAATGCCACCAAAATAAAAAGGATAATAACAATATTATCAATAATTGTATGCCAATAAATTGGATGACCTATAAGAAATGGATAAATTTCTACAAACACACAATCAACCAAGACTGAATCATGATGAAATAAAAAATCTGAACATATCTATAACTAGTAAAAAGAATCAGTAATCAGATATGTTCCAACAAAGAAAAACCCAGAATTAGATGGTGTCACTGGTGAATTTCACCAAGTAATTTAAAAATGTTAACATCAGTACTCCCCAAATTCTTCCAAAACCTAAAAAGAAAAAGAACATTTCCAAACAAATGTCATGGGGATGTCAAACAGACTTGAGCATATGCTATGTATCTGAAGAATTTCGAAACTAAGAAATCCAGTGTACGGTTTAAAAGTTCAACAAAGGAAACACTGAGCCCAGACAGTTTTATGCTTTTTGTTGCAGTTGTTTTTAACAAACTTGCCAAGCTGGTTCTCAAATTTTTGTCAAAGAACCAACTGCAAATAATATATAAGATGCTCCTTAAGAAGGACATGGTAGGTGGTTATTGTATTAAATGGTAATTATTATTTTAAAGTAATCATTAATTAAGAGAACAGGATGTTTTTGCAGGAATAGTCAAATGGAAGATATTTTTAAAAAATCCTCAGAATGAGAGCCACTGTATATGAAAACTTAATTCAGTTCTGAACTGAGAAACTTTAATAAATGAACTGGAGTGTCCTATAAACACTGATTGATCTAAGCTTTCAGTTGCTGAAAGAACTTTAAGGGCTCAATCAGTTATATTTACAGCTTTGTTTAGAGGTAAGAGATATGCTAGAGCAGCAGCCAGTGAATCATCATCAGACTTCTCAGCAGAAACTTACAGGCCAGAAGTGAATGGGATGTATATTTAATGCCATAAAACAGAAGGGGCTTAAACCAAGAATACTGTATCCAGCATGATTATCATTTGAATATAAAGGAGGGATTAAACAGTTCACAGACAAGCAGAAGTCGAGGGAATTTGTCTCCCACAAACCACCTCTACAGGGTATGTCAAAGGGACGGCTAAATAGATGTCACCAGAGAAAATAAAATCACACCAAAGAAAGCGGACCAACCACATACTAACTAAAGGTAGAAAAATTAAATCAACTATTCACAAAAGCAGTCAAAGGAAACACAAAAGAGTACAGATTAAAACACCTAACATATAAAGAATGGAGGAGGAAGAACAAGAAGGGAGAAATAAAGAATCATCAGACTATGTTTATAATAGCTTAATAAGCTAGTTAAGTTAGACGGTTAGATAAAAAGAAGCTACCCTTGAACCTTTAGTAACCACGAATCTAAAGCCTGCAATGGCAGTAAGTACATATCTTTCAGTAATCACCCTAAATGTGAATGGATTGAATGTGCCAATCAAAAGACACAGAATAATAGAATGGATAAAAAAGCAAGACCCATCTATATGCTGCTTATAAGAGACTCACCTTAAACCCAAAGACATACACAGACTAAAAGTCAAGGGATGGAAAAAGATATTTCATGTAAACAATAGGCAGAAAAAAGCACATGTTGCAGTACTTATATCAGGCAAAATAGACTTCAAAACAAAGAAAGTAACAAGAGATAAAGAAGGACATTACACAATGATAAAAGGGTCAGTCCAACAAGAGGATATAAACATTATAAATATATATGCACCCAATACAGGAGCACCAACGTATATGAAACAAATACTAACAGAATTAAAGGAGGAAATAGAATGTAATGCATTCATTCTGGGAGACTTCAACACTCCAGTCACTCCAAAGGACAGATCTGCCAGACAGAAAATAAGTAAGGACACAGAGGCACTGAACAACACATTAGAACAGATGGACCTAACAGACATCTACAGAACACTACTCGCAAAAGCACCAGGATGCACATTCTCTCAAGTGCACATGGAATATTTTCCAAAATAGACCACACACTAGGACACAAAAAGAGCCTCAGTAAATTCAAAAAGGTTGAAATTCTACCCACCAACTTCACAGACCACAAAGGTATAAAACTAGAAATAAATTGTACAAAGAAAACATAAATGCTCACAAACACATGGAGGCTTAACAACATGCTCCTAATAATCAATGGATCAATGACCAAAATAAAATAGGGATCAAGCAGTATATGGAGACAAATGAAAACAACAGCACAAAGCCCCAAATTCTATGGGACACAGTGAAGGCAGTTCTAAGAGGAAAGTATATAGCAATCCAGACCTACTTAAAGAAGGAAGAACAATCCCAAATGAATAGTCTAAAGTCACAATTATTGAAACTGGAGAAAGAAGAACAAATGAGGCCCAAAGTCAGCAGAAGGTGGGACATAATAAAGATCAGAAAATAAATAAACAAAATTGAGAAGAATAAAAGAATAGAAAAATCAATGAAACCAAGTGCTGGTTCTTTGAGAAAATAAACAAAATAGGTAAACCCCTAGCCAGACTTATTAAGAGAAAAAGAGAATCTACACACATCAACAAAATCAGAAATGGGAAAGGAAATATCACCATGGACCCCATAGAAATACAAAGAATTATTAGAGAATACTATGAAAACCTATATGCTAACAAGCTGGAAAACCTAGGAGAAATGGACAACTTCCTAGAAAAATACAACCTTCCAAGACTGACCAAGGAAGAAACAGAAAATCTAAACAGACCAATTACCAGCAATGAAATTGAAGCGGTAATCAAAAAACTACCCAAAAACAAAACCACCGGGTCAAATGGATTCACATCTGAATTTTATCAGACATATAGAGAAGAGATAATACCCATTCTCGTTTAAGTTTTCCATAAAATAGAAGAGGGAATACTTCCAAATTCATTCTATGAAAGCAGCATCAGTCTAATACCAAAACTAGGCAGACTCCAACCAAAAAGAAAATTACAGACCAATATCTCTGATGAACATAGATGCAAAAATACTCAACAAAATATAAGCACACCAAATTCAAAAATACATCAAGTGGGATTCATCTTAGTGATGCAAGGATGGTACAACATATGAAAATACATCATCATCCATCACATCAACAAAAAGGACAAAAACCACATGATCATCTCCATAGACGCTGAAAAAGCATTCAACAAAATTCAATATCCATTAATGATAAAAACTTTCAACAAAATGGGTATAGAGGGCAAGTACCTCAACATAAAAAGTCCATATATGACAAACCCACAGCCAACATCATACTTAATGGTGAGAAGCTGAAAACTTTTCCTCTAAGATTGGAAACAAGACAGGGATGCCCACTCTCACCACTGTTATTCAACATTACTGGAGGTCCTAGCCAAAGCAATCACACAAAACAAAGAAATACAAGGAATCCAGATTGATAAAGAAGTCAAACTGTCACTTTATTTGCAGATGACATGATATTGTACCTAAAAAACTCTAAAGACTCTACTCTAAAACTACTAGAACAAGTATCTGAATTCAGCAAAGTCGCAGGATACATAATTAACAGACAGAAATCTGTGGCATTCCTATACAATAACAATGAACTAGCAGAAAGAGAAATCAGGAAAACAATTCCATTCACAATTGCATCAAAAGGAATAAAATACCTAGGAATAAACCTAACCAAGGAAGTGAAAGACCTATACCCTGAAAACTACAAGACACTCTTAAGAGAAATTAAAGAGGACACTAACAAATGGAAACTCATCCCATGCTCTTGGCTAGGAAGAATTAATATTGTAAAAATGGCCATTCTGCCTAAGGCAATCTACAGATTCAATGCAATTCCTATTAAAATACCAACAGCATTCTTCAGTGAGCTGGAAGAAAGAGTTTTAAAATTCATGTGGAACCACAAAAGACCCTGAATAGCCAAAGCAATCCTGAGAAGGAAGAATAGAGCAGGGGGGATTTCGCTTCCAATCTTCAAGCTCTACCATAAAGCTACAGTAATTAAGACAATTTGGTACCGGCACAAGAACAGACCCACACACCAGTGGAACAGAATAGAGAGTCCATATATTAACCCAAACATATATGGTCAATTAATATATGATAAAGGAGCCATGGACATACAATGGGGAAATGACAGCCTCTTCAACAGCTGGTGTTGGCAAAACTGGACAGCTACATGTAGGAGAAAGAAACTGGATCATTGTCTAACCCCATACAGAGAAGTAAGTTTGAAATGGATCAAAGACCAGAATGTAAGTCATGAAACCATGAAACTCTTAGAAAAAAATATAGGAGAAAATCTCTTGGACATAAACATGCACAATTTCTTCATGAACATATCTACCCGGGCAAGGAAAACAAATGCAAAAATGAACAAGTGGGACTATATCAAGCTGAAAAGCTTCTGTACAGCAAAGGACACCACTGATTGAACAAAAAGACATCCTACAGTATGGGAGAATATATTCATAAATGACAGGTCCGATAAAGGGTTGTAATCCAAAATATATAAAGAGCTCCCCCACGTCAACAAACAAAAAGTAAATAATCCAATTAAAAAATGGGCACAGGATCTGAACAGTCAGTTCTCCAAAGAAGAAATTCAGATGGCCAACAGACACATGAAAACACTCTCCACATCTCTAGTCATCCAAGAAATGCAAATTAAAACCACAATGAGATATCATCTCACACCAGTAAGGATTGCCACCATCCAACAGACAAACAACAACAAATGTTGGCGAAGTTGTGGAGAAAGGGAAATCCTGCTGCACTGTTGGTGGGAATTTAAACTAGTTCAACCATTGTGGAAAGCAGTATGGAGGTCCCACTAAAAGCTCAAAATAGAAATACTATTTGACCCAAGAATTCCACTCCTAGGAATTTATCCTAAGAATGCAGCAGTCCAGTTTGAAAGAGACATATGCACCCGTATGTTTATCGCAGCACTATTTACAACAGCCACGAAATGGAAGCAACCTAAGTGTCCATCAGTAGATGAATGGATAAAGAAGAGGTGGTACATCTACATGATGGAATATTATTCAGCCATAAGAAGAAAGCAAATCCCACCATTTGCAACAACATGGATGGAGCTAGAGGGTATTATGCTCTGTGAAATAAGCCAGGTGGAGAAAGACAAGTACCAAATGATTTCACTCATCTGCAGAGTATAAGAACAAAGAAAAAACCCAAAGGAGCAAAACAGCAGCAGACTCACAGAACCCAAGAATGGACTGACAGTTACCAAAGGGAAAGGGACTGAGGAGGGAGGATGGGTGGGAAGGGAGGGATAAGGGGGGGAAAGAAAGGGGGCACCATGATTGGCATATATAATGTGGGGGGTGCCACAGGGAGGGCTGTCCAACACAGAGAAGACAAGTAGTAATTATATAGCATCTTAATACGCTGATGGACAGTGACTATAATGAGGTATGTAGGGGGCACTTGGTGATGGGGGGAGTTTAATAAACATAATGTTCCTCATGTAATTGTAGATTAATGATACCAAAAAATAAAATAAAATAAAATAATTTCAATCTTCATCAGTAAATAATGATGACAGGCTGGTCAGGTCCTACCCTGAAACAATTTATGCCCTTGCTCCTGGTTATAGAATATCAATTCTGTGTAGTTACTAGATTCTATAGCTTGGACCAAGAGTTAGTCCTAGGCTCCAGAGCTGCCTAGAAAAAATATGTGGTCCATCCAGTCCTGCTGAGATTAACCCCTGCTATACATGAAGTGAGAAAATATATTATCCACAGGGAAAAGCTTTGAAACTAAGCCTCTGCTATGGTGGATAAAACCATTTTCTGTTGGATTATAGCTTTAAATATGAGGGCCATACTTATGTTTTAGAAAACAATATAGATTAACTTTATGACCAGTGGAAGAGAAAGACTTTTTTAAAGTATTCACAAAAAGCATAAACACATTTTTAAAAGGATTGATAATATTTACTACTTTAAATTAAGAATTACCTTTTTTCTTGGGATACATATTTTAAAAGGGGAAAATATGTCTCAAATAAGGAAAAGCTGTGACATATATAACTGATTAATCATTAGTATTTGCAATACTAAACAAAAATCCTAGAATAAGAAAAAAACAACCCAATAGAAAAAAAATATGGGAACATTTTGAGCAAGTATTTCCAGTTGAGAAATATAAGTGAACACCAGTTATATGGAAAAAATATTTAACTTCATTCAAAGTCAAGGAAATGGAATTTAAAACACAGTGAATTATAGTTTCACATCTAATAGATTCCAAAGGAAATGAGAGAAGGGAGGAAGAAAATAATGGGGCAGTGGGGAAGGGGGTTGTGAGTGAGCATAACTTGGTATGAACATTGGAATACATACAATTTAAGAGTTCTACTCCTGGGTAGTTATCTTAGAGAAACTGTTGAACATGTGCACCAGGAGATGTATAAAATGATGTTGTTGGAGTATTGTTCCTAACAGAAAGAACTGGGAACACTCTAACACATATCACTCATTTTGTAGACCAATTAATTTCAGATATTCATTCAATACACTATACAGCTGTGTAATTGAATGAACCACTGCTAACCACAACTACACGGAGGAACAGCAAACATAATCACAAGGGAAAGGAGCAAGTCACAGAAGAATATTTTATTTATATAAAGTTCAGGAACTGGCAAATGGAAACACAACCTTAAGGTCTGTTAGTATTTGTGTTATATATTTAGGTACTCCTATGTTAGATACGTATATATTTACAATTGTTATATCCTCTGTTGTACTGATCCCTTTATCATTATGTAATATCTTTCTTTGTCTATTGTTACTTTGTTTTGAAGTCAATTTTGTGTGATATAAGTACTACTATCCTGCTTTTCTCTCCCTTTTACTTGCATGAAATATCTTTTTCCATCCCTTCGCTTTCAGTCTGTTTAAATTGGTTTAGGCACTATGCAAAGGGATGGAAAGAAGGAAGGAAAGAAAGGAAAGAAAGTTCTATATATTTTTTTTCAGATATTCAAAGTATTAGGGATACAAAGCCGAGATGGACAGCCTCTGACATATTAAATCATCCAAATGAGAGGCCTGGACATATAACCAACCACCCATGAAAGGACTGTATCACCAGCGCTGGAAAATTCCGGAACAGGGAGTATGAAGGTATTTTTGTAAGAAATAGCAGACCCAGGCAGGAAAGTTCAAATAAGGCCAGTGGCCAAAAGAAGGTCAGAACTAGAGAATCTGATATGAACATCAAAGTAAATTCCAAGAGCAAGAACTATTAGTCTGAATTGAGCAATGACCAGAGATACTATCCTACTCCCAGCTGACAGCTCATGGCTCTGCCTTTACAGCAATGATATTGTCAGCAGAAGAGGGTACCTGAGCAGAGGGCTTGCTAAGTGTGACAGACTAATACTTTAGATAACTGTGTGTTTTCCTATTTCATTGCTTTTCATGTTTTTTGTACCTTTTTACAGTTTACTATTTAAATGTGTCCTTTTAAGTAATGAAAAAGTATGAAGAAGATATTCAGAGAAATGTAGATAAAGTTGGGAAATTTTGGTAAAGTTGGAAGCTTTGATTTCCTGACAGTAAATAACAGTTCTAAGGTCATGGTCTAGTCCTTTTGTATTAGAACTTTTTTAATCCTAATTTAACCTTCTCCACAACCCCCCAAATAGACATTATTCCTATTTTGCAGATAAGGAAACAAGGCCCATAAAGTCTTAGATTTCTATGGAAATAACTCTAAGCATGTCTAGATCTGGTTTCATGGTATTTCCTTGGGGAGAATATTACCTTCAAAACTAAGATCCTCCTTCCTTTATAATAAATTCCTCAAATATTTGCTTTTTGGTGTTGATTCACTTTAAAAAGCCAAAATACTTTTAAATGCCTCTCCCTTTGTGTAGAGGAATGAGGGGGTACCAGTGTGTTATAGAAACAACATTGGTAAATCTATAGAAAATATCATTCTTTAGGATGGATTTTAAGATAGCTAGAATTGTATTTCCAAACTTTAAAGGAATGGATTTTTTTTTTCAAACGAGATCTTACACAAAACTATATATAAACAGATAAAAGAGGAGCTGAGGTTGGCAGAATTGAGGCTGAAGGAGCCTCTTGGATCCTGAACTCTCTTCCATTCTAGCAGTGGTGCCCTGGGACACATCTCGGAAAACCCAGAGCCCTGAGGAAAGCAGGGTTAGAGCTTGAACAGTCTGAGTGTCTAAGAGGGAAGGGAGGATAAGGCCTCAGAGGTCAGGGGGTGGGCAATCAAAGGGGAAGTTAAATATAGCCTTCTCTTCATGTTTTAAACATGGCTGAACCTCATTTCTAAAAGTTCATACTTCCATCATTCTTCGCCGTTATTTTTTTCCACACTGCTTCCGGACATATGTAGTTTGGACACTTTGTCTGAAAAGTAACTGAATCCCAGCTGGTAAATTCCAGTGTTCTGGTATTCTCCTCCTGGGGGACTACTCGGGCCAGTATGTATGGAGTTTAGTGTAGAACAGGGGTACTGCTGTTCCCTTTGATTACTAATTACGGCATTCAAAGTCATATCCTAGCACAGACATGCATACTGTTTCCTGATTCTCACCTTTTTCTTTTTTTTTTTAGAAATCTGCACTAATTTCTCATTGCCATTCAATTCCATATGTATTTCTGCATTCAGCTAATTTAGCACATTTCCCTTTTATTCATCCATACTGTTGATTTCTTTCTCATATATCAGGAACTATGGTAAAGAATGGTAACTGGCTTTATCTCCTAATCATATGTTTATTTAATGATTCTCAAACTACTAATGGAAAATTTGTTTTTACTATTAATTCTTCATTATAGATGATGATGGTAAGCCCTCTGTGAGGGTTTTATATTTCTTAGCATTCAAATCTTATAGTGAAACTATGTGGTATGTTTTCTCTATTCTCCATTTTGCAGATGAGATCATTTGTTTAATGTTTTAGTCATATCAGTGTGAACTAATTTGGCCTTTAAATAGACAGGGGATATTAATTCTGGTTTTGGCTCTCTGAGATAGAAAATAGAAGGCTTATTTCAGCTATTCCCACGTGAAAAAAATGGATCTCTTTTTCAATAGATCAATATTGAAATGGCATGATTTGCCTCAGTTAATGAAAGTTCTTTAAAAATGGAGAGCTGTGTAATGACGCTGTCCAAAATAGAAGAAGAATAATCATGGATTACAGGAAAGCTCCTAAAACTTGATTTTAATTTAGAGATGGCTCTGCTATTTATACTACTTTTAATAAGATTTAGTTTCATAATGATTAGAGTAGTATACATTTGTATAGTGATAAGTAAAGACACACATACTGATCATTTGTGAAATTATGAGATTTATGCATAATTAGAAATAGACATTTCTAAACAAAATGTCAGATTTTTCCATTCATGATTAACAAAAATCCCACCAAATATAACTCTACCTTATTTTTTTTCTACATAAGATATTAAATATCTATACCCTATAGATATAAAATAAAACAAGTTCAGTGTTTAATTTATTGTTAGTTATCCTTTCTAGATAATGCATAATGGGATCTAAACCATCTTCTTCTAATTCAATTAAAGAAACATTTAGTGGTGTGAGAAACATTTCATTTAGGTTCTTTAAAAACTCTAAAAACACATATAAGTAAATGCAGTCTTGGTCCTTTGAGTTGTTTCCAATAGATCCTGAGTGAATATGAGATTCTACTTTCTGGTGTATAGACCATTCCCACATCACAAGGGCTTCATTCATTCATGCCTTCTCTCATCCAACAAGTATTTATTGAGAACCCACTATGCTAAGGTGTGCTAATCACTGATGCATTACATGATTGACATAATGTACTCTCTCATACATCTACTGGAGAAGATAAAAAATTAGACAGGCAAAAAATAAGTTGTAATAAGTCCTGTGATAAGGGAAACACTGAGTGGTAAGCAATACATTGCAGGAGCATGGGGAGCTTGGGACAACTTTGGATTCTTAGTTCACATTCATTGGCTTTTTCTTCTTTCTCTTCTAGCAGATGTGCCGATGCTCTGCCTGTATTCCCATGTAACTCACAATTCTAGTAAGAGCCTATACAGCACCCAACTGTAAGCACTGGCAATCCCTCAGCACATGTATGGCACAGGCCAGAATTCCCAGTGAGTTGATGCCCCTAATATCAGCCCTTAACCAATAGCATGGGGTTTGGAGATGAATATCTAAGCTTCCTCAACCCTCAGGGAGGAAATCTCAGAGGTACATTCTACAAAGTATCCCAGAGTTTCTCAGTGGGATTGTGCCCTGGTTGACCCCTAGATTAACCTGATCAATAACATACCCATTATTGGCTTCCTTTCCTTACCTATGCTGTGTCTCCCCCACCAAATGGGTGTTTCCAGGATCACCTTCCAAATAAACTACTTGCATCCAAATCCTTGTGTCAGAGTTTACTCTAAGAGGAGCCCAACCTGTTATATTCACATTCTGAAACCTACAGAAGCTTCTGTAAAAATTCGGGACTCCTCAGTGTTAGTCAATCCACATGATATCTTTTTTATTACTCCTTCAGATGAAAGAAATGAAGGTCATTACATTTTACGACCAAAGCCATAACTAAAATACAGTTTTTCTGAATCCAAGACACACTGATATTTCTACAAAATCACCATAGTCTCTTCCCAGTCAGCCGCTTGATCTCATTGGAACAAAAATCATGTCATATAGCAGCATTCTAAATATCTGGTAAATAATTTCTCAGCTAGATAATTGAAATTGAAACACTAATCTTAAGTACCAAAAAGCAAGAATTTTGTCATTATTCCTAGACAAGCCACATTTATTTGGCCATATAAGTTACTTGATGTCTGCATTCTTATGTAGAACTTTGCCATGGAAAGTAGAAAATAAAGATATCAAACTTCAAGACCCAATTCTTACAAATGAAAATCATGCATAAGGGAACTATAAACATGTATATTACTATTAAAAAAACCTAGGTTATTATTTAGAATAGAACTAATGACAATCACAAACATATAACTAACTTTTTTTGTATCAGCATTTGCCATGCCAAACTATACAGAAATTATCAGAATTAAAGGAGAGAATTTAGGGCAACTTGTACTGCCATGTATTTTGGGTTCGTGATAAAAGCAGATTTGAGATATTTTCTTCAAGGACAGAAAATACAGTTTTCTATTTATCTTTTGTGTCTTGAAATGAGTCTTGATCAGTTATAGAAATTGCAGGTATCTGTATCTTAAATCACTTGAAGTATAACTGAAAACTGGTACTTGTCTGTTGTTTTGTTTAGAAGATAGGTTTTTATATTCTTTCTCTTAAAATATTTTTATGAATATCTGTACAATGATGCTTTTCTAAAGTTTGGATAAATAAAACTATTAGGACTGTACTGTGGCACTCAAGGGCTTTTGGTAGGTAGCAGGCACAAATTAAATATACAATAAGTGCATCAAGTAATTGATAAACTGCTGATTTATATATTAAAATATGTATATTCTATTCTAAAAAGAGCCACTTGACAAAAATACATGTACTGAAAAAGATCTGAAATATATTTATTTCAGATACCAAGATAAAGGGAAAAGAGCTACAGAAAAAGAATGGTATCAAGAGTAAAGTTAGTATAATAAAAATATATATATGTAGACAATCTTAGATTTTTATGGAGGATTTCAAATTTGTTGCCAAGAACCTTTTGTTGGATATCTTCTATTCAGTCCTGCAGTGCAGTTCCATATCCTTCCATACTTTGGAATTCTGCCTTATAGTATCTGATCTGAATGAACATCAACAAACTTCCTAGCCCTCTGGTTTCCTTGAGTTCCACCATGGGTACACCCAGTAGGAGATTGTAGAGAAGCAAGAGAATGATGTCAGCATAGTTCTTTCTTTTGCTCTTAACCTCTGGGGTCACCTCAGCCCTCCTGTGTCCTTCCAATGAAAGTCACTATTTCTTTGAAGGAAGCCCTATGTACACAATAGGTTCTGGGTTCTAATCACCTCTTTATTTTCTCATAACCTCAGGCTTGCAATTGGTGAAATCTTGGCTGTTACAGGATCCCTGTGCCATCCCTAATGACTTCCCAACAGACTGGTGACACTTTTACAAATAGTCCCTTCATTAGACTCTCTTTGAAATTTTCTGTTGTAAGCATGACATTTGTTTTCCTTCAAGACCTCAACTGATACAACTCCAGTTTCTAAAATGAAGAATTGATCTAGAGAAAAATCAAGGTGTGAATGTTTATCAGATTAGAAACAATAGCAATTAAAGAATCTTTTTTAGCAAATGTATAAATCTTCCTAAAGAGAAGTTCATAGCAAATGCATTATAATGGGTACCCATAGAATTAACTCTATATAATAAATGTATATCTTCAATAGCAATTCAGGAATAGGTTGAAAAGTAAATGGCTGTTTTTTTTGCAGCATCCTTCATGTAACTAGTAAACACTATGTTGAACATATGGATCTCATGTGATTTATCAGAAAAGAAGTTTCTTTTTGTCCCCTAGTGCCCCTTCAGTGTATTTGACCGGAATGGATACCCCTGCCTCTGGATGAAATTTATAGCAAATATCATAATGTTTTTGTTTCATCTAGCCAATAGTTAAGATATGTATTCCAATGTAGAGATCAAAAAAGTCTCCTAACTCAGCCTTGCAATGAGAATGTAAGGTCTTTTTTTTCCCCGGCCTTTTGTTTCTACCTGTCCTTCTACATCTCTCTTATGATTTATGGCCCTTTCCAGGAGGAGCAGATGAAGTGATAAGTATCAGAGGAAGGGAGATGATATAAAGAGAGCAGGAAAATTTTTCTTCGATTGGTACCGTGGCGGCGCTTTGGTGCTCTGAAGTTGGAACGTGTTTGATGTTGGCTGTTCGTTTCAGGGAGTGCTTCTATAGATTCTTCAGATTTTTTCCTTCATTCCCAACCTCTGGCCCCAGGGTTTCCTCACCTATCTTTTCCTTGACAAAGAAGAATTTTCCAGCAGGACGTTGTCACTCATTTGCATCCTAGGCATGTGGTGGTAATTTCTAGCTTATTAATGAATGGAATCTATTTGTTTCTGTAAGAGAACCTTTAGGATTTAAGACAATCTATGAGGGTTCTTTCACACAGAGCCCCAAGGAGAACAGTTGCATATTCAGATCTCTTAGAAGCTTTCTGAGAAGTATAATTACATACTAAAACATAGTCCATGTTTCTGATGCCAAAGACCACTTCAGGTTGCCTCTTGTCTTTTATATTTCTATGCCATGAGCAAGACCCACAGGTATTGTTCCCTCTTCCAGCCTAAAACAAAAGCAAAACCTCCTGCTGGTGAAACATACTCAGTCTTGTAAGGGGGCTCTTTCAAAGCTCCTCAGCTCCTCTCGGGTTGAGACTGAGGAGAAAGCGCTAACAAGCCCCTTCTTTTGACAACATAATATTTTCTTACAGCACACAAATGGTCCTCTTACTAATCACCTTCTCCCAACCATTTTGTACCTGCATTATCAGTGACTTCATATCTCATTATGGAATATACCTCAACCAGCACTTCCATTTTGATAGGTTATTATAAAACTTGATGGTCTAATGCATAAGGATAATTCCATAAGTGCACTTTATAAGAAGTCAATAATATCATCTTTCCATCACAAAATCTACAAACCTAATTGCATCCTTACCCATAGGACTCATTTTCCTTTGTCTTACAATGGAAAATACGTACTGATATCAGAGAAAGGTAAAAACACTCCATTTGTCCCCTGTAACCCTTCTCTCTCCAGGACTTTGCTCTTACAATGATCTCTCCTCTGTCCTATAGCTTCAGTATGCTTTTAGAGAAAAGCATGTGGTAAAGACTGTATCATTTCCATCTGTATTCAAGGTAATCTAGTAACTCCCATACTAAAAACGTTCGTTGTAACACATGATCCCCTGTTGGAGCTTCAGGAGTTACCCAGTAACTCACACTGTTCTTTTCCAAGATCTCCACCAACTGAGAGATAACATACAAAGTATAAGACAAAATATTAAATCAACTTTACTTACCTGGTACATTGGCACTTCTTGATATTCACATTAGAGAAACTTAAAGGTGCAGGGTAAGTCTTTTCATTGCACTAAAATCTGTAGAAGCAAAAAGAAAATGGTTATGACCTAATGTCCATCACAAAAAAATTAAACAAGACACAAATCATGTTTTCTCACTGTGAATACCATGCGGCAGTGAAAATTGTAGATAAAGATGCATACATGCTGATTTAGAAAAATCTCCAATGTGCACTTGAAATAAAAAAGCAAGCTGCAAAATGACACATATGTTATGTTACAGTTTATACAAATAAATTACAAAATATCACTATGCTTTTCTATTTGGATGCAATTAATATATAGAAGGATTCTGTGGGCATAACTTCCAGATAAGAAATGACATTGGATTCAGGGATCATGATAGACTGCAAATGGCCACACATCTTTGCAACTTCTCTGATTAAGAGGTAGAGTATATTTTTCTCCTCATAGAATCTGAATTGGCCTTGGGACTTGCATTGTCACATTGTTCAAGTTCCAAGCCTAGGTTTCAAAAAGTCTTACATCCTCTGATCTACCTCTCTTGGAACCCTGAGAGCACCTACTTGAAGTCTGAGAGGTCACATGGAGAGAGACCCAACCATCCCAGCTATCCCATCCATCCCCCACACACATCCATCCCAGACAGCCATCCCTTCCATCCCAGCCATCCCAGCCATCCATCTCAGCTACCTGTCCCAGCCATCCAGTGCGGCCATCCATCCATTCAAGCCATCCCGGCCATCCCTGCCATCCTGGCCATCGAGCCATCCCAGCCAGCCATCTCTGCCATGCCAGCTAAGAGACATGTATGTGAGTGAACCCAACTGATACCAAGTAGAGCAGAAACCAGACTTAGCAGCTGCTAACAGCCCAAATTATTGATCTATAGAATAGTGAGAAAATAAGGTTTTTTAAATGCATAAAAAAGATTAATACAGGGTTATTCAGAAGTATTTTAATTTTATGTGTAATTTAAAAAATATTTAATGAGGAGACTATATCTCTGTATTCCTGTGCAACTAACATTTCTTAAAAAGCTAAAAACCAAAATTCTGGATAAAGAGAGAAAAACTGTGTGTAATACTGCTCACGAACTACCTTTATGGACTAACCAAATAAAACACTATATACCCAGGTTCCAAATAGAGCTGAAGGCAATTTCGGGTGTATTTAGTAAATACAGTAGGAAGAAGACCCTCTCTTTCCTTTTCAACCTTCTTTGCCTCAGAGCAGATTATTCTAATGGTTTGGTCAACCCCTCCAGAATGGATCCTCCTCAATATTTGCTTTCCTCAAGTCTCTGCCTGAACCTTTATTTCTGTGAAAATGTTAAAACATGAGCATTAGGTCTTAGAAATCATTATGTAAATAAATGGGATTTAGTACAGCAACTGCTAAATTCCTGGCAATGATCAGCTTCAGTACTGTGTTAAGACAGGATCTCTGGAGCTCCAACTGCTTTAATACTTGATGAACCCTACCAGTGTGCCTTTGGGCAAGTTACTTAACCTCTCTAAGCTTCAATTTGCTTATATATAAAATGAGTATCATCATAATAATACCTGAGCTGTTATAAGAATCAACCTACAGAAAACATTTGAAGTTAAAGTGCTTGGCACAAAGTGTTACGCATATGTTAGCTGTGAAGATTTTGTTGTAATTATTTTCTGTCAATGGAGTTAACACCTGATTCTTAGTAATATATCTTGCCCAAGTTTGCCATGTTAAGAATTTAAGTTCACTCTTTCTTCTTCCACTTTTTTTTTACCTTAGTAAAACACACATAACAATTGCTATTTTAACCATTTTTAAGTGTATGGTTTAGTGGTATTAAATACATTCACATTGTTGTACAACTATCATCGCCATCTATCCCCATAACTCTGTTCAGCTTGTAAAACTGAAACCCTATATCCATTAAATGATTTAACTCCCCACCCTCCCTTCCCCTTAGCCTCTGGCAACCACCATTATACTTTCTGTCTTTATGATTTTGATTACTCAGTATCTCATGTAAATGGAATCATACAATACTTGTCCTTTTGTGACTGGCTGTAACTCCAGGGGGAAAATCCTGGGGCAAAATACCTTTGAAACTAAAATCAGTCAAAGGGAGAAATAAAATGGGAGAAACCCATTTATTGCTTACAAGCAGTTGGGCACTTCTGCTCGCCTGTGTCTCTCACAGCCTGACTGCAGAAAAAGGGACCCCACCCAACCTCTCAGATCCAGATATCCCCTAGCTCCCCCTTGTAATTCCCTATTGATATGGAGATGCACTAAGGCTAGGCAAGAGATTCTGGAAATGTTGCAGTTTTACCCACAGTCTTATTTCACTTAGTATTGTCAGGTAAAATCGAGTCGAAATGACCAGGCGAGGAGGCAACAAAGGAGCCAAAAGTTTGATAGGGCGCAATCCTGGGCAATGTTCACTGGTCTGGTTAGTCACAGGCCAGAGACGTCGCGCCAAGCAGGGCAGGCAGTGAGTTTATAAAGAAGTTAGCGGGAGGGAGAGCATAGGTCTACAGTGGCGGAGGATTGGCTAGCCTAAGGCACATGTCATTGGCCTTTACAGTAGACAAAGGACTAGAAAGTTACTACTACTTTTCCAGGTTGGGAGGGGCAGCAGCCGGGGATTTTGGCACGTCATCAGGCCAGACTCTGTTGGTCTTTTCCTCTTACTAGGCCTGGGTTGGGGGCTTTGCTTCCTGCTTTCCTTATTTGGTGAGGGCTGAGCTAGTCTGATGTGCTCACCCCTCCCTCTGGTGCCTCCAGCCTTACAAGTATGATGTCCTCAAGGTTCACCTATGTTATAGCATATTAGAATTTCCTTTGTTTTAAGGCTAAATAACCCATTTTATATATATATATATATGTATATATATATATATATATATATACATATATATATATACACACACACACACACACACTATGTTTTGCTTATCTGTTCATCTATCAATGGACAACTGAGTTGCTTCCATTTCTTACCTATTGTGAATAATGCTGCTGTGGACATAGATGTACAAAAATCTCTTTGAGACACTGGTTTCTATTCTTTAGGTATATATGTGGAAGTGGAATACCTGGATCATATTGTAATTCCATTGTTAATTTTCTGAAGAATGGCCATACTGTTTTGCATAGTGGTTCTACTGTTTTACATGCCCCCAACAGTACACAAGGGTTTCAATTTCTCCACATCTTCACCACACTTATTCTTTTTTTTTTCTTTTTTATAGTAGCCATCTTAATGGGTTTGAGGTGGTATCTTACAGTAGTTTTTATTTGCATTTCTCTAATGATTAGTGACACTGAGCATCTTTACATGTGTATATTGGCTATTCATATATCTTCTTCGGAGAAATGTCTATTCAAGCCCACTTTTGAATTGGGTTGTTTATATATTTGTTGTTCAGTTTAAGTGTTCTGTATATATTGTAGATATTAATCCCCTACCAGATATATAATATGTATCCATTATGTATATATACATAATATATATACATTATATATATATATATATACACACACACACACACACACACACACACACACACACACACACACACACACACACACACACATCTTTTCTCCCATTCCGTGGTGTGCCTTTTTACTCTGTGGATAATGTCTTTTGATTTGCAGGCCAGGGTCCTCTTTTTTCCACCCTGGCTTCTGCAAACTGCCTGAAAGCTTCTCTAGGAGAACATACACAGCTGCCTGCCACATGGCCATGGTCTGGGCCTGGGGAGCTGCTACTGTGCTAAGAGCTGAAATGGACCAAAATTAGCAATTCCCATCCAAGTCTTCCCCTGGATGTTGTAAGCCTTCAGTAGACTCCAGAGTTCCAAAATTGTTACATCAAGCAGATTCTACCATGCAATTGTTGTGTAGGTGGGCAGACAGATTCCTCATGTGTTCTACTCTGCCATCTTCCCAGAATCCTCTTTGGATTCATTCTTAATAGTTTTTTATTCTTAATGGTCAGCTCATTAGAGTTAGGACTTCTTCTAATTTGCTCAGCTATATTACTTTCTTAGTAAGTCTAATTTGCAAAATACTGATAAACTACTTTGCAATTATAGTATACAAAAGGATTTGTGATCCATTTGTTAAGAACAATACTTTTATTTTCTTATAAAAGTTATTGGTCTGTTTCATTTGGAGTTAAGTATGAAATTTTAACAACCTGACACTAAGTTTCCTTCCATGTCCCAAAATGAAATACAAAATCTTCAGCTTCTTATACAGTGAAATAGCAAATGTTACATGGAAGATTTTACAACTTCAACATGGAAGTCAAGACTTTACAAAAGCTTACATATTACAGAAGGCAGTGAGAAGGAAAATATGAAACCTATACTTAAAACTTGGATTGTAGAACAACACATGCACACACACACACAGATATATACACACTCACAAAAGTAATTGCTAGTATGAGCATTTAAAATACTTAAAAATCTACCTTAAATATGTGAATATTTAAACTCAATATAGTGTTACTCTCCCCTGTCCTAAGAGAGATAAACTCAAATCTATTCCTTAGGAAATCTCCATATAGTATTACCTAGGCATTGATGCTGACTTCTCTTTAACCCATCCTAGTGTCTACTCACAGAATTCACGATCGAAGGAACATCAGCAGAAGGTGCAAACAATTTCCTACTGCTTCTGAAATAGTTCTCTGTAAGTTGTTAGGAAACAGTGAAGAGGAGAAATGCCTAAACTTTTCCTGTTCTTCATGTAGAATATTGATCAAATAAACCCAGTCTTCAGTAAGGAAATTTTACAGACTTTGAAAGGAACGTTTAAGAATTACATGAGCCTGTATTATGAGTACAATAGGGAAGTGACTTTTAAATAATTTTATACAGGACATCCAAATGGAATAATAGCCATAAAGTTACTGAGCAAAAGTAAGGCAGTAAGAAGTGGATCTTTTCTTCAGAATTCTAATAAATAGCAATTGCAGTACATGCTCTTTATCAGCTCCTTGCTTATGTGAGTATTAAAGGGTGATAAGACTTCCAGTTTCTTGTTTGAAATGTAAGAAGCTTCGAAGTCACCGCTTGACCGTAACAAGTTTGGTGGTGTCTTACAAAACTAAGCATACTGTTACCATACGATCCAGCAACCACACTCCTTTGTGTTTACCCAAAGGATTTGAAAACTTTGTGCACAGAAAAACCAGCACATGGATCTTTATAGCAACTTTATTCATAATTGTCAAAACTTGGAAGCAACCAATATGTCCTTCAGTAGGTGATTGGATAAACTGTAGTACATACAGACAATGGAATATTATTCAGTGTTAAAAAGAAATGAGCTAGCAAGCCATGAAAAGATAGGGAGGAAACTTAAATGCATATTACTAAGTGAAAGAACCCAGACTGAAAAGGCTCCATACTGTATGATTCCAGCTATATGACATTCTGGGAAAGGAAAAGTTACAGAGACAATAAAGACCCATTGCCATGTGTGGTTGAAGAGGTGTGAGGAAGTGGAGCACAGTAGATTTTTAGGGTAGTAAAAAAATACTCTATGATATTTTAATGATGAAAGCATGTCCTTGTACATTTATCTAAACACATAGACTGTCCAATGCCAAGAGTGAACCCTCAGGTAAATTATGGACTTTGGGTGATTATGATGTGTCAGTGTAGGTTCATCAACAACATCTTTTTAAAAAATGATAGCCCTTTAAATCTATTTACAAAAAAAAGTGTATTTCAAAAGTCATATATATGGAAAATAGTGTCATCCCCCACAAAATAGTCTCAATTACATTTAACTACTTTTAACTTGTAAAGGTATGTTATTTTATCTATAGCCACACAACCACACACACACAGATGCATGAGTTTATCCTAAGTGGTGTCCTACTGCCGTGCAGACATCGTCTTTGTCCCCTCCTTCATAGTGCAGTCATTTTACACTGTCATTAAGCACCCATTCCTATATTTTAGTTTAACGGTCATATATTATTACATCAGGTCACCAGTTACCTTTCATTACTAATATTTATCAAACACTTATCATTTTAAATGCCATAGTCATGAATTTCCTCATGTTTAAATCTTTGTACACAAGTATGATAATTTTCTCCAAATAAATTACTAAT
The DNA here is from genome assembly GCF_040802235.1 of Manis javanica. NCBI lineage: Eukaryota > Metazoa > Chordata > Mammalia > Pholidota > Manidae > Manis > Manis javanica. Next base: position 19,761,770 of record NC_133174.1, on the reverse strand, counting down.
AGTTCAAGAGACTTGTCATCGTAGAGCATTTCTACTTATAACCTACTCTCTGATTTAAACATGTAGAAATTATTGAGAAAATATTTATATTAAAATGTATATAGGTATGCATGGGATATGTGTATATAAGGATATATATATACACATATATATGTTCACACACATAATTTATATTTATTTACTTATATAAATTATATGTAATCTCCATTCACCCAGTTTTATACAGGAACCCTAAGCAGTGAATGGAAGCTAAAGTTTTGAGATCCAGGCTTTTAAAGACAAGAAACTGGCAGTAAGGATGGGTATGAAATTACTTTCAGTAATTAGGAATCCAAAGTACTGAACAATGGCATGGAACAAAGCCAGTCCCCCTGCCTGAATCCAGGGCCCATGCTCTGAACCGAGAAGTAGTAGCTCGCTTATAACAAGGGGAACAAAAAACCATAATGGGAAAACTGACAATGTAATTATCTCAAAATTAAATAATCTGTTAAAAAAATGACATAAAAAGTTAAAAGACAAAGCTGGGAAAATGTTATTTGAATATATATCAAACACAGTATCAGAACTCAGAATATATAACAAACTGTTGTGAATAAATAAGACACAGGCAAACCTTCAATAGAAAATTGGATACAGGACTGGAAAATAGGTATTTCAGAGAAGGTGAAACCCCAATGCCCTGTGAATATATAGAAAAGGTTTAAGCCACACAGAAAATGAGGGACTGAAGAAGCGTCTTCTTTGCTTGTGTCACCATTTTTAAACTATTCATCTTCCTTCTCTTTCAAAATACCTGATCTTTGGAAATTCATGGCATTAGTCTTCATTAACTGATATTCCTCTTTTTTTTTCTTTTCCAATTCATTATTAGGGCAAATGCCCAGCTTTTATTAACAGAAATTTACAACATATACTTCTAGTGCTCTTTTTTCATAGCCTCTAGAAAACAGTTCTCTTAACTGACACATGCTGGAAGTCTTCAGTAATTTGCTATTCCATTCTAAAAAACACAAACTGGTTCTTATTTTACATCAGTCATTGAGATAACAGGATTACATGTTTGGGGTGTGACTATCTTTGTTGAGAGAGTGGTCGGACTCTATTTTTTCTAGGACCTTCTCCAGGTGCTTAATTCTCTTCTTTTAAATCTTCCTGCTTCCTTAATGGCATATTCCACAAATTGTTTCCTCACTTCTACAGGTTCTCGCACTCCTTCAAGCAATTTGAAAATTCTTTCATATTTTCGTCCAAACGGTCAAATTTCCTTCATTAACTGATGTTTTATAACAGCACTTGTTTCCTCTGGACATAGTGGCAATTTATTTGGTATCATTCCTGACACAGACACTGATGTGATTTTTTGGTCATATGCAGAGAGACAGCTGGTAATGATTTGTCCTAAAGTGCATTACGTGTAGGTTTGTCCTAATAGTCCCCATCTACTTTCATCTACCAGCCAGCTAAGTCACTCTCATTTACCATTGTGTGTCCCAGCTAGCCTACTTGGTTCCTTTTTACCACTTCTTATGTCATTATACACCTGGATATCTCAACATCCATAAGGGTGAAGTCTCTCATGCTTTGTCTTCCCAGTTTCTGACCATCTGTCAACTTCAGTCTCTGACTCTCATACCCTTATAATCATCAATATTTGCATGACTCCAATATCTCTGCTGACCAATATATCTGACCAAAATTTCCTACCTTCCAGGTTATCTAGTCTAGAATTTTCTCTTCTGTAATTTTTCAACAATGAGACCTCCACTGATTTTGTGAACACTTATTATTGTTACATATTAACCCCGCTTCCTTCATTACCCAACTTGGATTTTGTTCCCTAACTGTAGTGACACATTTCAATTCCATTGCCTTTCTCTCCTGCCACAGTACACAACTGGCAAAGCTCTGATTTTGGCTGAAACAAGGTATCTTTCTACTCAGTGGTTTCTCCTAAGCAGGTGGATGCTGATTGAAGAATAGTACACATTATTACAGATATATTTGCCTTTAAAGGCAAATAACTATTAATATTAAAAAGGCACTCTCTGCTGGTCAGAGTTTCCACAACACTTCTCTTTTATTTTACATTTCTATTCTTACAGAATATCATTTCACATAGTCTACTTATCTTCCAAATCCTGTATATGTCTTCCCCCTAAAACTGTATTGAAAGAAAAATTTTATAGAAAAAAATAAGCCAAAATTTCCTCAAGTCTCACCAATAGTGTTACCGGATCTTATGCATCCATATGCATAATCACTGCTGCTTCTCATGTTGTAAATTAAATAAATTGCATGCATAAAAGCCAGTTCCTCTGGGTCGTGCCCTATCTCAGCATCTCAAAGACTTAATTTCTGCAGTTATCACATCCTCTCTCCCTCTTATCATAAATTTGTCTCACTCTACAAGATCATTCCCATCAGCATACAAATGTATTCTCAAAGAAGCATTTCTTAATTACTTAAAAATTTTAAACAATTGTACTTTTTAAAATGGAAAAATAAAATAAATTCATGCATAACCTGAGATACTGCTAAGATACTAAAAAGGATAAAATAGTCTATGGGTGTTAATATGGAAAGTTCCCAAGAAATAGAAATTCATATATACATATTCACACACACACACACACACACACACACACACACACACACACATACACACACACACTTATGTTTGTTTGTATACCTATTTCAAGTTTTGGGCATTTGTACATGAAATTTCTAGGGGTTAGATACTACATTTTTAATAACAGTTACTCCTAGAAAGAAAAATAAGATTCTGTTGTTGAAGTAAGATTTATAACTTTTTGTTTTACATATCTCTCTATTATATACATAAGCATAATTTTGTAAATTTACTCAGGGAAAGGATATATTCAAATTGTTGTTATTGCAATAATAATCCAAGCTTCAGAGGAAGCTAAAGGGAAATGAATATTTATTGAGCACCCACAGCCTCCTGTGCTTGCTTGACTTTCACATAGAGCATCTGATTTATTCACTTAATTTTTATGCATACCAAGTAACATAGTGCCTTTAATAGAAAGGATAATCCAGTGCTTCTATCTGGTTTGTGGAAGGAGATGGTGAGTTCAATACTTAAGAGGTTCTTTATGATTTTTTCCCTTCTCCTCAATTTAGGGTTACTTCTCATGTTGGAAATAAACAGCAAAGTTCCTCCCATTTATTTTACAGAAGCAGTCAACAAATCAGAATGAGTAACATATTCTAAGGACTCAGTACATATTTGCTTAATTAATGAATGCATGGATCTTTGTCAATTCACTTCATGCTTATGTAAGAAAACAAGCACAAAATTAGTAGTGACTCATCTGACTGTAACTCCCCATGATATTTTTCAGGTCTTCTATAAAATAAAGGCTGCATACAATGGCATGGACCTCACCTTGATGATTTTTTTCAATCCTTCAAGAATATTCTTTCACAAAAATAATGGGTTCCCAATTATAACCATAGGTATCTGTGTGGTCTTCTCTGTGATTAGGCAGTTGCTTTTTCTATTAATTAGTGCAGTGATTTCTAACCTTGGCTACACACTGGAGTCACTGGGGGAGTTTTTAAAAATCCCCATGCCCAGAAAACTGAACTCCAAACCAATTACCTGAGAATCTCTAGGGGTACGACCCAGGCATCCGTCCTTATAAAAGCTCCCTAGGTGATTCCAACATGCAAGTTTGAGAATTGCTAATAACAGGAGATGTGAACTCTCTCATCTAAGCTATACCTCTGAAAACTGGCATGTGAAGTAAGCAAAAATATCAGTGCTTCTTTTTTTTTTAAAAAAAAAGTTATTTTAAGTGTAGAACAGAAATGAAACAGAAGGCTCACCTATTGAAATATAAAATTGGAGGGTGGTGGTAAGATTTATTTATACAGGAAAGGCTGGCATCTTATAAGTAGCTTCAGCTAAAGTTGGGATTTGCCCAGGGCAATAGTACAGTTAATGAAGACAGAGAAGTATTAAATCACAGGCCCAGTGATTTGTGTTTTGATTGACTTCATGAAATTGTGAGAGCTACATTTTAAGTCTGATCCTCACACACTGTCTATAATCAATTACAGCTTAAAATAATCATTTGTGCTTATTAAATCTGAATTTAGGAATGCAAATACATGTATGTGAATACAGATTAGAACGTGAAGATAAATGGAAACTAATGCTTCCTGTATATTTGATTTCTCCTTCCAGCAGAAAGAGTAACCCAATTGCATGTTTAATTTTCCTTCATTAATTGTACATTATACTTTCAGATGTTCCTTTAATATCTATGACTCAGGATGTTGTACGTTATTATTCTACACAAGCATAATACTCTTAGGAGATTTTTGCATGATTTCCTGGGGCAACAGAGTAAATTTTTCAGAGTGATTTTTTTCTGTAGTTTCCAATTCATAATGTTTCAGAATTCTTAAGATGATATTCATACTTAAATTGTGTACTTAATTTGTTAATTGTGTCTATTCAACAAATATTTTTTATAATAAACCATATCTAGATATTATGGTCATCCTGTGGAGTATATAAGAAAAATATACCATTCGTCTTGCTTTAAAGCATCTTAAAATATTGTAAGAGTCAACATATGATATACATGAGGACACAGAAGTATATACAAAAATAAAGTATACTTACACATAGGAAAAAGAATAGCAGGTAAAATTAATCCAGTTATCCTATGGGCTAAGGCTTGTGTTTGGCTTTGGGCTTGCTTACATCAAGATACAATGTCCAATGTCTTCATAGACTTTACGTACTTTAGGGTGTGTGTGTGGGGGGGATAAATATTGTATAAGTGTGTTCATTAAAACTTGATTGAGTGGAAATATGTGATGTGCACACACTATAAGAACATTTTCCAGGAAGAACTAACCCTAACCTGTGCTAGAGCCTGGGAAAACTAAGACTAAATGAAGCTATTGCACAGTATTGGTGGGAAAGATCCAGACCAGGGAAGGAAGTGGGAGAAAAGTGCAGCATGGTAAAGCACATGTTTCAATCAGAGGGTAGCAGGCGTATGTCCTCTGGTATACTAAAAGATATCCAAAGAGATCAGAAGATACCAAATCGAGATTGCCTGATGGAGGCAAGGTGGCAAGGTGAAGTTGAAGAGGGAGGTAGGAGAGTGGTAACGCTGAGCCAACGCAGATTAGGTATTACATAGGGGCTATGTGAGGTCCCTGCACAGTTACGTTTTCAGTGACAAAGCCTTGGTCCCTTCTTGCCCTCCACAGGTTAGCATGTTTGCATGGAGAGGGCTCAAGCAGCATCATGTTATCGAGATAGGCCTGCTCAGGCACTCAGGCACTGATAAAAGAGAAAGTCCTCCCTGTATCAAACAAGCTAGATGAAGATGGGCTTCACTTCCAGGAAGACATTCCTACTGCTCTGAATTTGAACCCCAGGAAGTTTTGGCATTCCAAAACACATGGGTCTCCTCCCACCTCCATTACAGTGGTTCTACAAATGTGTTCCAGGAGATGTTTGGCATCACTGAGACCCTTGGTATCATTTCATAGTAGTGGTAAGACATTCAGTGTTTTTTAACTTCTAGTCTCTCACAAGTATGCAGTGGAGTTTTCCAGAGGCTATATGGCATCTAACATCTCATAAGACTGAACAGAAGCAGATACGTGAGTTCAGTGATCTTCTATTAAGCCAATACTGAGGATATTTGCAAAAGTACAAAATAATGCTTACTCTTCTCACTATCTTTTTGCTTTGGAAAATGGTTATTTTAGTTATTCATAAAATATGTTATTTTAACATGTAAGGGGGTTATTTTCATTTTTAAATGAGTTAATACTTATAAATTCTCAGTTCTAATTTTTAGTATGGTAAATATCAGTAAGTATTATTCACATTAACAAAGATAATTTTTGCATCCTCAGTAATTTGTAAGATTGCAAAAAGTTCTGAAACCAAAAATTTAAGAACTTCTGGTCCATTGAATATAACAGCACCTTCCAGTCTGTGTTTAAGCAAGAGATATATACTTATTCTTTTTTCATGGAGGCCAACATTCAGCCTGTGGTTGCAAAATATACTGCACAGCTAGATCAGTTTGAGTCCCTTCATTTTGAAATTTAGATGTATTAATGGTCAATTTTTGCCAAATTAATTTCAGTAATGTGATCTCAGTGAGTGATGAGATGGCCAAACTACAGGAATAAACTTAAAAAAAAAGGGTCCACTACCTTTAATTTTGTAAATATTTGCCCCTTTTTGGTAGTCAAGTGCTTACCAAATTCAGGGCAGTTTCCTGAAGTGAGTGAAAATGAAAGGGCACCATCACAAAAGTTTTTAAACCTGTAAGTTTTACTAAAGTGCATGAAAGACGAAGTCAGTACATTTAATTTTGTCATCAAGTGTATTGTGAGATAAAATTATATATAGTGCTTGTTGGATAATAGCTTATCTTGCTTCACAAATGGTTTAGAGACAAACTGTCAATAGATTTGTATTAACGTATTCAGTGTCAGAATGCTATTTCCTAGAGCCCTTTGTATAATGAGACTGGGATAATCTATCCTACTCCTTTCTCCATTGTGATTTCGGATCCCTTTAGTTCTCAAAATACTTCAGGCTATTTCCTTCATCTCTTACATTCATGAAGATAATAAGAAAAGTGTTGCTGAAATGGGGAGCGTATGCACACCTATGGCTTGGCTTCTCCCTTGAGAAGGTTCTCACTTAAGTTATGATGTCTCTTTAAGCTTAGTTTTCAGAAAGGAGGGTGGTGGTAATGGTAAGGAGAGGAGGGAAGGGGCCAGCATGGAATTTAAGGCATGTAGAGATCAGTGGGCATTAAGGAATACAGTGGAAGTTACAGAGCAAGAAGGAGAGTCAGAGAAAGAACAGGAGAGAGCCAAGCTTGTCCGTGTCGGATAGTGACCTAGGACCTGTCCTCTTATTCTAACTCAAGCTCTCTATTTTGATATTAAACCTGTTCATAATACAAAGAACTAATTTAACCTCCTTTCTCTTTACTTTTAGCTGCAAAATATACTCTAAATTTATTAGTGGAGACCCAGAATGCTTTTCTTGTTGAGTCTTACTCTCTGCACTTGTGAGCATTGTTTGCATGAGCACTAACATTGGACACTATACATGTGGAAATGCTCTGAGCTCCCTGTGGGAGATTTACCATATTTAATACTCATTGTTATAAGCCTGGCTCCATGGCCAAAAATAGAGTAAAAAGCTCCAGGGAGCAATCTCACCATCCATATAAAATCATAACATGTTAGGGCTCCCAGAGTCTTTGTGATGATCTGATTCACTGATCTGATTCAGATGATTAAATTACCGCCCACCAAAGCTAAGAAGAGCCTGACACTTCTTTAGGGAATAATTGAGCATTGCAGAAAAAGAAAAGGACCCTTCTCAACCACCTATTATAAACATAGATCCAATTACTTGCACAGGTATTTTGGATTAACTCAGACAACTAGGGCTCTTTCTTCTAATTCCCATCCCACTAGTCCTTGAAATAGTTGCAATATGATGTATTCAATCCTATCAAGGTGAAGGACAATCACTATTAATCCATGCCAGGCCCTCAAAGTAAAGCAAGCGGTGATGAAATGCATATTCTGTCAGGCACAGCTTACTCACCTAGATGTCTCATCCAATATTCTTTGGGAAGAATTTTGAGCTTTACTAGTCCCTCTGTAGTTTGCGAAAAAAAAAAAATCTTCTGGGAGTATATGAGTTCTGTGGGTTACATTGTATGAGATCCTAACATTTTGCACTCTGTTATCACTTTTCCAGAGTTACTTGAGAAAAACAAGGGAGATAAATGATGCAGCAAAATAAAACTTCTCTCTCCTCCCGCCTTGCTCTTCTGTGCTATCCTGTATTATGATTGTTATATAACTTATATTTTCATATTATATCAAAACAGAGCATAATTTTTCCAGGTAAAAAACTTACTTGCATTTTTGAGAGTAATAACTTTCTATTTGCTAGAAACTAAACGTACTTATTTATACTAAGTAAAATAAATGTATGCATGAGACCTCTTATCTATTTCCCTTCATATTTTTTTCGCAAACCAATACAGTCTTAGCCAGTGCTCAAGAACAAACACAACACATTTAGTAATGCCAAATGATACATCCAAAAGGATGGAGAAAATGTGTGAGGAGATGATGAATAACGATTAATGGCGATTATGATGATTAAGAATAAATGATAGGTCCTGGGTATTTTGGGTCTCTCACCCCCTCCCATTTGTATAACAGATGACAAATGCAACATACAGCTGCATCGCAATTAAATGTCTTTTTCCTTTGTAGAATTAGAACCCTTTTCGAGACTGTTTTATATGCTGGGTCTACAAGGCAACTATACACATAAAGGATTGAGTCTGGACATTAATGATTTAACCAAAATTATAGGAAATGATACTGGTCAAAATAATTTACAAAACCACAGAAAATTTTCATGGCGTGGGTAAATGCTTAGAAATAATAAAACTGATAAAAATTTATATAAACCATATACATTTTACAAAGGAAAAGGTGTTTATTTTCAGAATTGAACAGGTAGAATTTTCATGTAAGGCATTTATAAAAAGGCAAAAATTTTTGGCATCGACATTCTCTTGGAATTAGTTCTGTCAACACCCCTACAGGTGGTACAAGACAAACAGATGGAGAAGTTTGTTGATAATATGGGGTCGTTTCAGAATCCCACTATGGCTGTTCTCTTCAGCATCATTTTAAGCCCCTGGATCCTACTCATAAAAATCTTTTTTATTTGGAAAATAATTTTCAGCATCTTACCATAAATAAGAATACTATTTCATACCAAGAGTATCTATTAAAGGTCAAAGTTTCCCATGTGTCTTAACAGAGTTGAAACATTCCCACTGGTTCAAGAAGATGATGCCAGCTCTGGCTTAGATGACTCACAAGGTAGGTCATGAGTGCAGTGTATGTATGGATTTCATTTCCACTCTAGGCTAACTATTGGGATGTGTACCAGCAAAAAGTCCTAATATTAATCTGGCTTACTTCCTGAAGACTGTTGAAATAACTTATGTTTTGTTAAATTCACTTTTGTCACATGTATTATATTGCTAACATAATTGTCACTTAACCTTGTCATGGATTGAGACCACAAATTAATCAATTTTGTCTTGCTTACTTTTAAATCCTCAGTACTTATATGGCAAACAGTATGCACTAAGTAAATGTCTGTTGAGAGATGATAATAATGAATGAGTACATTATTCTATGAATACTGCTAACTCATTTCACTATGAATAATAATAACACTTTTAGTAAGTTTTCCAATGTTGTTTTTAGTAGTTAATAAAAGCACTCTAACTAGTATCTGCCCAGTTGGAATATTGCAATATAAATAGCACAATAAAAACCATTACTTTGAAAATCCCAGCCATCCATCTAATTCAATTTTTCTCTGACTCAATATTGGTTGTGAAGCAAAACCTACATAAACCATGATAAACAATTCAGGCATCATAATTAAAAATGACCTTCTCTGTCTGTTGTCTATCATCTGATTCTGTTTTCCAAAAAAATCACCAAAGCTTTTGTTTATCACATTGACTGAAATGTCAAGGTCTCTTGATGATTACAACTCAAAGAAAAGCTTTTATTAGAAAAATGTAGCACTTAGAATACTTGAACATAGAAAACCACGATATAAAAATGTGCTTTTATTTTGAGCTCTGTAGCATTCTAACTTTATAGCAATTTATTTTACTTTCTGCATTTCAGAAATTAAACACAATTATAACAGTAACTCAGGCTTTTCAATGGGAAACAAAGAAACAAAAAAAATAGCAAAACAATTGTCAAAATAGGATACATGACAATGGCATCTAGGATTAAAGCATCCGCCTTCACCAATGTGAATTCTGTGATCAACAAGTTATTTGTGAGACCTGTCAGGTGTGGGGGAAGGAAGATGGGGAGCAGGGATAAGAAATTCTGTAAAGTATAAGGTGCGTTTAGGAGAGGAGAGCAGAGAGAGAGTGTCAAGGCACCAGGCCTTTGGGAACTCCAAGATTAATTTCCAGGTCCAACCAGATTGAAAGTTGTGTAAACTTTCCCAAATTACTATGCATACAAAACTAGTGTATATTACTAAAAAATTGTAATGTAATTGTATCTGGGCAGAAATGGGAAGGAGAAACAACCTTTACTATAGTATGTTAGATTTGCCATGATTCCAGTGTAATCTCTTAGCAACCACCTGACTGTGTATGTTCTTATAATAAGGAACTTTCAGATTATTGAATTGAACCCCCCTTTTTGTCTCTCAATTTTGGTCTTTTTCAGACTATGCTCTCTCTGGAATACTTCTCCCCTCTCCTATTGTTACTTCGTCGGTGATTCTTATTCACCCTCCATAACTCAACTTAGAAATCACTTTCACAAGGCTTGGCTGACTCCACTAAACCTAGGTTGCGTATTCTTTCCAAATTCTCCTATCAACCCAGAGGTTATGACATTAGATTGTAATTCAGGATATGCTCTGTACCATCCACCTCTTAAGTTATGTGAAGGCAGGAGATACTTCCAGTAACAGTATCCCTCTTGTTCATCATTATATGACTAATTCCTAGCACAGTGCCCATTTCATATGGTAAATGCATCTGTTGATTTAAATAGAAATTGAATGATGAAGAAAGACAGTTATTCATTAACTATTTATTGTAGAGACCAAATAACTCAGAGCAATCAAAAGTTAATACCAGGCAAGGAGACAGAAACCAAGACAAAAATTCAGCTGCAAGGGGTTCAGGAATTCAGACCAGCAATTTGGGCAAGATGATAGTTACATCTTCTAACAGCCTGGGCAGCAGGATTGGAGAAATAGATCTTTTATTAATAAAGAGGGGATCCAGAATCTAGCAACAGGTAGAATTGAGGCAAACCTCAGATTTAGACAGAGAATATTTTATGCTCTTATTTTCAAGACAAAACTGATCTTTGCTCAAAGTTGGAGAGAGAATAGAGTGATATTTAGCATTTGCTTTGTGATTAAAGATACATTCTTTTATTTGATCAGTTTCATTGAAATACAGTTAACAAATAGAAAAATTCATCCTTTTCAGAACACAATTCTGTGAGTTTTGACAAATGTATACAGACACTTCACCACCACTACAATTGCAGTATAGGTCAGATCCATCACTCTGTACTTTGTGTCCCTTTGCAGTCAATCCCTAACCCTCACCTCTAGCCCCTGGCAACCAATGATCTGTTCTCTGTCCTCTAGTCCTGCCTTTTCCAGAATGTCATATAAATGCAATAATAAATTGTGTGGCCTTTTGAGCCTGCCTTCCTGTAATTAGCATAATGCATTTTCGATTCATTCATGTTTTTATGGGTATTAGATATTTTTATTTTTGTTTTTTAAACCTGCTAGCACAAATTCTTTAGTCAAGCTTCCCGCATGTGAGAAAATCACAGAGGTCAGCACGTTCGGAATGCAACAGGCAAGTCTTGCCCTGGAAAAACCAATTTGTGCTCATGTTATCTCCCCTGTCAAGTAAGTATGTATTCGATTATCTTTTGATTGCTGAACAGTATTCCATTGCTGAATATATCACTGATTATTTATCCATTCTCCAACTGAAGGCCATTTGGCTTGCTTCCAGTTTTTTGCAATTATGATTAAATCCACCATAAATACTCATGTACCAGTTTCTTTCTGATCTTTGACAAAGAAGCAAGGATAATACAGTGAAGCAAAGATCATTTCTTCAACAAATATTGCTGAAACAAGTAGAAATTTACATGCAAAAAAATTCATCTAGACACAGACCATATACCCTTGACAAAAACTAACTCTAAATGGGTCATAGGCCTAAATGTAAAGTGTGAAACTATAAAATTGGAAGATAGCATAGGAGAAAACCTAGATGATCTTGGGTAGGATGGTAACTTTTTAGATACAACACCAAAGACACAATCCATTAAAGAAATAATTGATAAACTGGACTTTCTGTGAGAGACAAGGGAATGAGAAGATAAGCCACAAGCTGGGAGAAATGTTTGCAAAGCATACATCTGATAAAGGAATATTATCCAAAATATACAAAGAACACTTAAAACTCAACAATAAAGAGAAGACCCAAATAAAATTCGGTCAAAGACCTTAGCCACCTCACCAAAGAAAATACACCACTGGCAAATAAGCATATGAAATCATGCTCCACATCATATGTCATCAGGGCAATGCAAATTAAAACAAAAACGAGAGACCACTGCACACCTATTAGAATGGCCATAATCCAGAACACTGGCAAGTACTGGTGAGGATGCGGCATAACAAGAACTCATACACTGCTGGCAAGAATGCAAAATGGTACAGCCACTTTGTAAGACAATTTGGCAGTTTCTTACAAAACTAAACATACCCTTACCGTACGATCCATCAGTTGTGCTCCTTGGTATTTACCCAAAGGAGCTGAACACTTATGTTCACAAAAAAACCTGCACACAGATATTTATAACAACTCTATCATAATGGCAAAAACATGGAAGCAACCAAGATTGTCCTTCAGTAGGTGAATGGATAAATAAATGGTGGTATGTCTAGACAATGGAATATTATTCAATGCTAAAAGGAAATGAAATAGCAAGTCATAAAAAGACAAAAAGTAACCTTCAATGTATATTAACTGAAAGGAGCCAATTTGAGAAGGCTACTGTGTGCTTCTAACTACATGACATTCTGGGAAATCAGAACTATGGAGATAATTTAAAAAATCAGTGGTTGCCAAGGGTGGAGGGAAAAAGGAAGGGTTGAATAAGCAGAGCATAGAGGATATTTAGGACATTAAAAATATTCTACATGATACCATAATGATGGATACATGTCATTATAGGTTTGTTCAAACCCACAGAACGTACAACATCAAGAGTGATCCTTAAGGTGAACTGTGGACTTTGAGTGATTATGATGTGTCAGTGTAGGTTCACACTTGGTAACAAATGTACCATTCTGGTGAGTGATGATAATGGAAGAGGCTATGCATGCGTGGGGCAAGGGAGTGTATGGGAAATCTCTGTACTTCTCAATTTTGTTGTAAACCTAAAACTGCTCTAAAAAAAAAGTCTTCTAAAAAGCCGCTTAACCAAATATATGTGGGTCTATGTTAGGACTCTATTCTGTACCATGGATTTATCTTTCTACCCTTTCTCTAATACTACATTCTCTTGATTAGTATAACTTTATAAAAATTATTGGAATCAGGTAAGTATGTCTTCCAACTTTATTCTTTTCAAACATGCCTTTTTACTCTTCCAATTCCTTTGAATTTTATGTAAGTTTTTAGGATCAACTTGATTTTCAGGAAAATTCTCGCTAGGATTTTGATTGTTGCTGTTTAGTTGAATCTCTAGATCAGTTTTGTTAGAATTGCCATATTAACAGTATTGATTTCTTCCAATCTATGAACATGAGATATATCTTCCTACTTATTAAGGTCTTCTTTGATTAACATTATTAATGTTTTATACTTTTCAGCATACAGATCTTGCATATATTTTGTCAGATTCATATCTAAGTGTTCATGTTTTGATGCAAATTTAAATGCTGTTTTTCCATAAATCTTAAAAAATTTAGAATAGAGTTAAACTAACAGAAAATTTTCAAAGTACAGAGTTCCTAAATGGCACACATCCACTTTCTCCCATTGTTAACAACTAAGGAACCAACATTGTTACATAATTATTAAGAAAGCTTCACACTTTATTAGTATTTCATTGATGTCCTCATTCTGTCCCTGGATCCTATCCAGGATACCACATTACATTTAGTTTTCATGTCTCCTTAGACCCTTCTGATTTGCAACAATTTCTCAGACTTTCCTTGTTTTTGGTGATCTTGACAGTTTTGAAGAGTGTTAATCAGGTATTTTGTAGAATTCTTCTCAATTGGGATTTGTCTGATATTTTTGTCATGAGTAGACTAGATTTGGGAGTTTGGGAGGAAGATTGAGATAAAGTGCCATTCTCATCACACCATATCATGCTATGTGGGGTATGACTTACCACTTTTGATGTTAACCTTGATCACTTCGCAGAGACAGAGTTTGCCAGATTTCTCCACTGTAAAGCTACTTTTTAAATGGCATTTTTATAATTAAATCTCCAGTGTTTCATTGCTAGTATATAGAAATACAATTGATTCTTTTATATTTACCTTTCATCTTGTGATCTTGCTAAATGAACTTATTAGTTCTTTTAGCTTTTTATAGATTCTATTGGATATCCAGTGTAGAAAATCATGTCGTCTGCAAACAGATAATTTTATTTTTTTCATATGTAATCTGTATACCATTTATATATGCATGTATATATGTATGTCTGTATGTACTGCCTCATTGCATTGGCTAGGACCTAAAATACATGTTTAATAGGACTGGTGCAAGTAGACATCATTGCCTTTTCCCTGTAATTGTGAGCAAAGTATTCACTCTTTCATCATAAAGTATTATACTGTTGGATTTTTAGATACCCTTTATCAGATAAAGAAAGTTCCTTTCTCTAGTGTTCCAAGAGTTTTTATCATAAATGGATATTCAATTTTGTCATATTTTTTTTTGCATTTATTGAGATGATTATATTGTCTTGCTTCTTTAGTTCCTTGACATGGTGTATTACATTGATTATTTTAAACCACCAAACAATGCTTTCTCCAATCTTGTACCCTGCTCATAATCTTTCTCTTCAGCACCTGATGAAGTCTTACTTGTGTTTATAGCTCTCAGGGGTTCTATAGTTTCATGCTAGTCAACACTCAGCCTTTAGCTAATTGTCAAATATTTTAGCTGAAATCTTCTTAGCCACTTGTATGCTAGTCCTGTCTTCCTCGTGTGCTCTGCCACAGGTAAGTCGATGGTTGTGCCACATCTTACCTTGGAAGTGCCTCTCTGTCCAAAGATTTTAGCCTTGTGGACTATACTGTAACCTCACATCTCTGATGGGTTCAAGAAAATGTGTGATTTTATAGTTGCTTTTTTTCTCATTGTTAGTGTGGAAATTATGGGCTTTCCAGCTTTCTAAATTCCAAGTAGTATAGTAGTCTTTGTGATTAAAAAAAAAAATTGACTTATCTCCAACAACAAAATGATATGGGACATCATTTCCCCAGAGAATTTTAAATATACCCTCTTTTTAAAGAGTAAAATGTAGCAGTGACATTGGTCTAGGCTCATATTCAGCATAGACAAGGCTAGTTTTACTATTTGTTCTGTATAGCATCTAGTCCAATGTTAGAATGTGTGACTTGGATAATAGTTGTATTTGCATTTAAGGAAATTCTCCCTCTAGGCTTAAAATTAAGAAGCCAAGGGATAATTATAGAACTTCTGGCAGAGTAAATAAAAAGAAGAATAAGGTGTGAAATTATTTGAAGTTGCATAAATCAAGCCTACTGACCGTTTTCCCTAAGTATGAAACCAGTGAGTGCCACTCAAAGGAGAATTTCACATTGTTTTTAAAGAAGAAGTAAGTGATAACAGCCAATGCAGATGAACATTACACATGTTATGGGATTTCATATGAATGTTTATTACATAAATACACTGATTCTTTAATTCAATAAAAGTTTATTGAACATCTAAAATATGACAGACACTAATCTGCCATTTATGGAAGAAACATTCAGACAGGCAGTTAGGAGACCTGAGGTTTAACCTTGATTTTGTTACTAACTCTTTGCATTATCTTGGATATCTAACTTCTTTAGACAAAAATCAGTGAGGGGTAAGGTATATCAAGGATTTCAGATATATAGCCATACCACTACATTCCACCCAGTCTATTTCACCCAGCATTTATGTTGGACTAGGTAATTCATACATGATTCTTCAGCCTAAAACAAGCTGGATTATTTTAAATTGTTTATCTTAAAAGAATCAAAGAACCAACAAAAGGAAAAATTACTAGACCAAGATCTGGGAGAGAATTGAGACCCTGAGAGATGTAGCTAGCATCAAGGCTCTCTGTTGTGCTAGGAGGATATGCCAATCAAGAAGAAATGTCTGAGAGCCTGATATATTCTTTTTGGTGGACTTTCAAGGTTAAATGGACAGACTAGGAGTCCATAGCTCACCAAAAGAAGTGATCCTACTATCTTCTTTAGCCCCACCCTCCAATTTGGGTTGGGATCCTAAAGACCTGTCTTGTAGGATTAAGGATAAACCAGAAGTGAACCAACCTCACAGGAAATTCCAGTTCAATCCTTGAACTCAGGTTAAGATGGCTCCTGACTACTAACATTTCTGGGATGCTTCATAGAGAGAAAAGGAAATCTTATGTGAAGAAAAATAGTACATTGAGCCAAAGTTATTTCTACAGATAATTTTTCAAATATGATAAGTCCAGTTAAATTTAACAATTTAACAAGGGAATGACTTAGCTAGAATCAACAGAAATATTAAACACCTGCATGAGCTTGGGTTTTGGAAATAATAGCACATGTTTGAAAAATCCATAAGCTATTATATTCAAGGATTTAAAATAATAGAAATTTTCAGCAACATTTATATGAAAAACAAGAAAGGCCATTCTAAGAAGAATGAAACCAATAGAAGACTAGATAAAGCTGGAGACAGAAGTAGTAAACTGAAACTTAGGTCAGAAGAAAGTGAAAACCTAAGCAAGCCAGTCAGAATGGCTAAGTCAAAAAACAAGGAATAACAAGTGTTGATGAGGACGTGGACAAAAGGGAGCCCACATACACTATTGGTGGGAATGGAAATTGTTTGTCACTATGGAATACAGTATGAGGTTCCTCAAAAATTTAAAAATAGAACTACCATATCATCCAGTAATTCTAGCTCTAGTTATTTATATGAAGAAAACAAAAGTACTAATTTGAAAAGATGTATGTACCCCTATGTTCATTGCAGCATTATTTTCAATATTATAATTATATACATTTATATGATTTATACTTATAATTATTTATGATATTATATTATTTACAGTAGCCAGGATATGGAAGCAACCTAAGTGCCCATCAAAAGATGAAGGGATAAGGAGATGTAGTATTTAAACACAATGGAATATTGCTCAACCATAAAATGGAATGTGGTCTTGCCATTCATGACAACATGGATGGACCTAGAGGGTATTTGCTAAGTGAAATAAATCAGACAAAGAAAGACAAGTATTGTATGATCTCACTTAAATGTGTAATCTAAAAAACAAAATAAATGGACAAACAAAAACCCAGAAACAGACTCATAAATACAGAACAAATTAGTGGCTGCCAGAAGGGATGAGGTCAGGGAGATGGGTGAAATAGGTGAAGGGGATAAAAGGTACAAACTTACAGTTATAAAATGAATAACTCACAGAGATGAAAGGTCCAACATGGAGAATACAGTCAATAATGAAATAAATCGGTTTGGTGACAGGTAGTTACTGTATTTACCATGGTGAGCATTCTGTAATGTATATAAATGTTAAATCACTGTGCTGTACATCTGAAACTATAATAATATGTCAACTATACCTCAATAAAACTAAATAAATAAATACTGCATTTTTCAAAAGAAGGAAAGAAATGCCATAATAGAGGTGTCAGCCCTGTGTGTTGAGGGATCTAAGAGAAAAGAACAATTAGTTCCAATTCGGGAGGAGATTAGAAAAGTCTTCATAGGAACAGTGACATATAAGCCTGGCCTTGAAGGATGAGTGACTTAGATAAGCAGGGATGAGAGGGGAAGATCAATTCTAATACAGTTCTTGACACATAATGTGTTTTGACTGATGTATCACTAACTGTCACACAGTTACCTTAATGGAGAATAAGGCTCTATATGCAGGCTGGATCCTTAAAAGACATCTTGGCATAGATTTAAAAATCACAGAAGCAGAAAGCTTGGGAGAACGTGACTACTACCACAAACATTAAGAGGTATTAGTCAAGCAAAGGGGTAAATGAAGTTAGTTCAGGCAGAAAGAGGAATGTGTACATGCTGGGAGCTCAGAGGACGAAGTAGCAGGCAGATGTGGGGAGTGAGAGTTTGGGAGGTGGGGCATAGAAGTCAGAAAAATGAGGCTGAACAGGTAAGCACAAGGGAAGGTTGAGTGAAATCACAAATAATTTATAAATAAATAATATTAAAAAAATTAAAAACCTAAGCAATGAAGTCAAAAACATCATAGCTAAAGAAGAAAAAAATAATATATGTGGAGGATAAAATCAGAAATTGCCTATTACAATTTCAATTAGAATACAAATAAAAGATAAGAAAGAATGGAGAAGAGTAATATTTGAAGGGATAAGTAAGAGTTTTCCAAAACTGATGGAAACTTCATTCCTCAAGTACAAGAATACCAAAGAATCCCAAACTGAAGAAATAAAAATCTATTTCCACCTAGTCACATCATGGTGGAAATGTAAAAGAATAAAAGGAATGAGAAAATCTTCAAAACAGCCAGGCAAAAAGACGTATTTCCTTTAAATAAGTGATAGACCACAGACCCATAGCTGACTTCACAACTTTCCTCTATGAGTTTCTCTTTCCTTCTTCTTTTATTTATTATTTTAGAGATTTGCTTAAGGATTTGAAATACAGCAATGACCCCCAAAATTATCTTACAAAGTGCTGAAAGAAAATAGTGGTCAGTTTAGAATTCTATTCCCAGCCAAATCATTGTCTTCATCATCATCCTTGACTTAAAGCAAAACAGACATTTTCCAGATAAACCAACATTGAGTATTTGCCGGAGGACCAGCAATGAAGGAAATTCTAAAGAATGCCCTTCAGAGAGAAGGGAAATGATCCTAAATGGAAGGAGAGAGATGGAAAAGAGAAACAGAATGAAAATAAAGTGGTTAATATGTAGGTAAAACTAAATAAACTTTAGTATCAATGTGTAAAATGTATAAATGTATAAAATGTATTTATATATGTTTGTATAATGTATTTATGTACTTTTATAATTTATAAATGTATGAAATATATATACATATATATATACACTTAGTATAAATATATAAAATGTATAAAGTGACTTTTGTGACTGATTCCCTTTTGAACATGGTGAAGTAAGCTTTTGTCTCCTTTAGACTATTTTCTCCTTCTAAACTGTCTTTTAAATCAATGTCAGTGCTTCCAAATCAATCTACTTTGAAGAAAAAAAATTTATTTTACTTTATGCTGTCATTTGGGGAAAAATTCAGTACTTGGGTATAATTTCTAGCTCTCTAATCTGCTTTTCCATTCTATCCATTCTACCATTTAACTTAGACATCATCTCGATTTCTTATACATAGTAATGCAGTGTTCTATAATAATTTACTGTTCCTGTTCCAATCATATGCTATTGATCTAAAATAAACTTTATTTTAGTTTCCTGCCCTCATGGTTACATTAACAATTTTTCTCTGGGTATAACTTCTATTTCTGGTGTCACTATTCTCTTATTCACAATATTGGCTTTACTTAAATGTTTGCGGACCTTTAAACAGGGCAGTTTTATGTAGCAATGGTGTGAAAAGGAAGTTAGAATGGGCTAAAATTTGAATGAGAAGTAAGGGAATGCAAACACAATAACTATCCAATAATTTTAGAAGATTGTCTTTAAAAAATAGAAAGAAAAGGGGAGGCCCCAATAGTTCGAATGGATAAGGGGCAAAAAGAGGTTTTGTTGAACGTGTGTGTGTTTTGCTTTTTGTATTTTATTTTATTGTTTAGACAGATACTAGATTATGCTCTTTTGCAGTGTGAGCTTGCCGTGCTCACTCCATTCAGCAAAGGAGTCTATTTCTCTTCCTTTTGAATCTGGGCTCTGCAAGAGGATGTGGAAGAAGAGACAAAGTATGACTTGTAATAGTAGATGTTAAGAAATCTGTAACTACACACTATACCACTTGGAATGCTCCAACCTGGTAAAATAATCAATATAAAAGGCACACAACTGTCCTAAGGCAGCCATGCTGTGAGGAAGCTCAAAAGAAGTCACATGAGGAGAGAGAGGGAGTCCCTGTGGAGGAGCACAAAGGTACCAGACATGTGAGTGAAGCATTTATGGACTTCTAGCCCAGTTCAGCATCCAGGTGACTGCCGCTGAGTTACTGGAGTCAAAGAACAAACTAGCTGAGCTCTGAACCCCTGACCTATGGTTTCATGAGCAAATAAAATACTTAAACTTCTAAGGTTGTGGTGGTTTGATATGCAATAGATAACTAAAACAATTAGAGTGTATTTAATACCAGCATGCCTTTTCTTCCTAAGCACAAATATTTTTAATGGGTTAATAATAGTCTATGGAGAGTTTTTTTGTGTGTAATTAACTTTCATACACCGCATTTATAAAGATTAAAATAATAAACTCATTATGTTAATTACCCAGGTTAAGAAGTGAAGCTTAAGAAAGGTAGTAACAATCCCCTGTACATCTCTGTACAGCTGTATCTTCTTCCCTCCTCTTATGAAGTAACTCGTATCTTGTTATGTTTATTATTCTTAATAATGTCCTATATGTTCACTACATATATATATTTAAGCACCATATGCTATTCTTATGCAAATTTAACCCTCATACAAATGGCATTTTGCTACAATTACCCATCAGCAAACTGTCATTTTTTGTGTGCAACGTTAATTTTTAGAGATTCCCCTATATTGATACAAATTATTTTAAATCATTTCATTGACTCTGGGTTGTTTCCAGTTGTTTGTATTACAAACAGCATTGCTGTAAATACTTTTTCTATGTTATGCACCAAGGATTGAAAATGCTAGGTTGTAGGGTATGCAGTCTTGCTTTTGTTAGAGAAAATCATACTGTTTACCAAAAGTCACCAGTAAATTTTTTACACAGTAGTCTCTACTTTCTTGAGATTCTTTGAACTCAAACCAGAGTAATGATAGTATGCTGCCCTTTATAGTTTTGATTTGGCAAGGTCAGTATGTAGGTTGTCTCACCTTAGCTTTTGACATTTATTATATAACATATTTAATTATTATATAGCTAGAAGAGTAATGTTTCAGAGTGTGGGAGCAAAATCGGAAATGGTTCAAGTTGATCTCTTATGGACTTAAAATTTGGCTTTCTGAGACACTGGTCTCAGACACCTCTTCTTCCTTCTTTAAAAAATTCATAACCAAAAGTCAAAATTAAAAATTCAAACCTACTTATTTCCTTCCCATGCCAGAATATCACCTCTTCATTACCCTTTTTTAAATCAGAAGATTAATTTTTCTTCCCTGCTTGCCTCTTTTTCCTTTAATGCAATTCTTATATTTTCTGTAACACTGACTTCTATGGTTCTTCTGTAACTTTATCTCTTTCTTCAGGACATAACTCTAAAGAACACAATTAAACAGAACACAAGAGGGTTTTAAAGTAGAGATAAAACGTCTTTTCTCTACAATAATGGTGGAGTAGATTTATACATATTGCATTATTGGTAGTTCCCAATCCACCACCAGAAATCAACAGCAAAATATTTACACACAAGCAGTCTGAATTGTTGCCTGGAGTGCTGTATTTGTAAATATGTAATGGAAAAGGAAGAACAATCAAATTCTCAATTGGGTTTCACGTTCGCCTTGATAACACCCTCTTCATACAGGAGGCAGCCCCTGTGCTGCAGTATTCTCCCAACTCAGGCTCCTGCAGTGGGAAAATAAATATATGGAGGGAAGCACTTCTTGGCTCCAAATATTTTACCCTTCTCTCATATTGTTTCAGGGAGAATACTCTAACACTCTGCACAAACTCTAACAGTAATATTTTGTATAACTTAATTCTGGACATCATTTCAATAGTCCCTCCTTTGTGCCATCTAAAGTTTAAATCCAATTCTAAAACAGAGTTACAACGTAAAACTAAGGTGTGAGGTAAATGGAAGTTTTCACCCAGAATTTCCTATTTTAATTCGCTATTTGAATCACAGGAAACTATTTGTAATGAAAAATAGTCCTTTATATACATAATAGACTGTTAAAATGATATTTGATTCCAGGCATTGGTAAAATCATTGGACCTTGGATGCTGATCATGACTAATTGCTTCCGGTCCTCTTTGCTTTGTCATAGAATTCCTGATATTCGACTCTATCAAATCATCTTCCATTAGTTATTCATTGAACTATCAAGTTTGTGATGTGAACAGATAAGATACTTGATGTTAAATTCTATTAAATTTATCTCTTAGATTTCTCTTTCTTAAAAATGGATGAAATTAGAAGGAATACAAGCGTACAGAATTTTCCCATTTATCCTTGCTAATATTTAACAAATACTAGAAAGAAATAGGGGAAATTTTTCTGCATTACCTAATAAATATTTCCACAATTAGTCTACTTTAAAAGCAGATTGCACATAATTTGTATTAGGGGATGAAGTAAAGTTTTAGAAGAAGTAATGGCAGAAGCATAGATTTAGAAATACCATTTTTTATTGAGCTGTTTCTTTTGTCTTTTGATAAATTGTTGGGATTATAAAATCAGTTATTTTAATGTGTACCTCTAGGATAATCAAGGCATAGTTATATGTTCTATATTTAAATACGTTTCTTCCTTTATAAAATAACTCATGTATCTTTTTTATTAGCTTCCTATGTGTGTAGAATTTAAAAGGCATTTCTTTTTGTTACATTTTAGTGAGATGAAAGTAGCAATGGTAACAGGAAATACAACTAAATTTTATATTATCATTTATGTTGATTTTTAAGAAAATAAGCATTATAACAACACATAAGAGTTTAGAAATTTCATAAGATAAAATATCTCTTAAATGTTACTGCATCACTGTCATTCTGTTAAGAGGAGCTGTTAAGGGTTTCTTTGATGGATTTAAGATTCTCCATGGAATTCATTCATTCATTTATTTATCAAATAGGTACCAAGAGTTGTGCTAGGTACTGAGGATGCAGGATAGGGCTCAAATACTTTACAATATTCACTGAGGAAAACAGATAATTTACTTTTAAAAAAGTAAAACAGAAGTCTTTATATCTGTTTCCAGAAATAAGAAATTCTGTTATGGGGAAGGAAGACAATACTAAACGATGATAAAATGTATGTGTATGTGCTCTCTACCATTAAAATAGGGCCTCAGGTAAAGGGACTATGTTTTATTTTTGTCTCTTAGTAGTGGAATATTTGCTATACCAAACAGATCTCAGTGGCTAAACAGAATGGAGGTGTATAAACATCTTTTTATGGTACAGCTAAATTGGTTATTTTGGAGAAGCGTTTCAAAGAGGGGTTCAGAATGAGATGCTCCTTTCATTCAGGGGATCCACCATTTCTTAGGCCTCAGAGAACCTCTATTTAGCCTTCTGCTACAAGCCTAGAGACAAAGGGAGAACAGACCTGGGAGTTAGCAAGTGGTCTTAGTCTGGACTGGAAGTGCCATATATTAATTCTGCCCACATTCTATAGGGCAGAACTCTATCACGTGATCCAAATTTCTCTCCAGGGTTTGTGGAAAGAGAACTTGGATATTGCTGAACTTGCTCAACTCTACCACATATTTTTTTCTTCAGCCTAGCCCAATGCCTGACAGATACTTGCTATTAATAATGTTTGTTGAACTTTCAGTCTGTATTAAAAGAACTTGAGCAAAGTTCATGTACTCCTACAGCCACAAAATGTGTTTGATTTGCATTGTATAGTTAATTTACTCTAAACTAATTGTGTATACTCCGCTGAGCAACTGAATACACCATATCTTTCCATCTTTATAACAACCCATTATTTTTTCCATTTTTCTAACAAGGATAACAAGCATACTCAAGATTAAATTACTTGTCCCAAATCACAGAAGGCAAGAAATCGGATTTCACTGAGCTTTGTTATTTGATGGTGATTTGATTACTTTCAGTTTTTGAATATAATTATTAGTTGTGCAGTATTGGTCACAAGAAACTTAGGCAAAGGGTTTTGTGATACTGTGGTTTATAACAAAAAATACATACTTGCTCTTCTTCCATTTCTGGCAGGAGCTCCTAAAATCCTAGGAATTTCCTAAGTGTTGAGAGAGCTGAAAGTGTCTTTTGTTATGTTAATGAGGTGACTTTTGGAAAGCACAATAGGATGGGGGCTGGTTGCAAAGAGAACCAACCACATGATTAGAGGGTAGGAACTTTCAGTCCCCCCCATACCTGCATGGTGGGGAGGGGGCTGGAGGTTGAATCAATTGCCAATGGCTAAAGATTTAATCAATCATGACTATGTAATGAAACCTCTGTAAAAACCCAGAAGGACCGGGTCTGTAGCACAACAGTGGAGATTTGGGGAGAGTGGTGTTCTCAAAGAGCGTGAAAGCTCCATGCCCTTTCCCTATGCCTTGCTCTGTCCTTGTCTTCCATCTGAGTTATTCCTGAGTTATGTCCTTTCATAATAAACCAGTGATCTAGTAAGTAAAATGTTTCTCTGAATTCCATGAGCCATTCTAGCAAATTAAACCTGAAGAGGGGGTCTTGGGAACCTCTGATTTATAACCAGTTGGTCCGAAGCACAAGGTGACAACATGGGCTTGGGAACAGTGTGTGAAGTAAGAATGTTGGTGGGGGGGGTGCAGTCTTGTATGACTGACCCCTTAACCTGTGGAATCTGATGCTGTCTCTGGGTAGTGTCAGAATTGAGTTGAATTGTAGGATACTGGGTGTCATAAGAATTGCTTGGTGGTGTGAGGAACCCCTCTCCCCACATTGGAATTGGTACCCGAACCTATGTAAGTGTAGGGACCAAGAGCAGGCTGCCCCAAAATGTGCTACTTTGGCATACTGATTACTTTGAATTAAAACGGCTGGAGAAATAGCAGGAAGAGGTGGGATTCTCTGACCCCCAAGGTCCCCCTCACCTTGAAACCAGGAAATCCCCACATGAAAGGCCCTCCCTGCCCCTGTTGCATAGAAGACATCCTTATCACTAGAGACAGGGAATTGAGAGTGTAGAAGGCTGCATAAACAAATCTTGTTACTTTTTTACTAATTTACTACCCCAGCCTAAATGCTGTTTAGAGTTCCTTACTAACTGAAGTTCCCAAACCTAAGTTTTCTTTGTACTGCCATTTCCTCACATATTTTTGTTTCTTTGTCCAAAATGTATAAAAGCTTCAGGCCTTGGTCATTTCTTTGGATCTCAATTATATTATTGGGCCTCCATGCACACACAATAAAACTTAGGTTTTTTTCTCCTGTCAATCTGTCTCATGTCAATTTGATTCTTAGATCAGCTACGAGAAACTTGAAGGGTAGAGGAAATTTCTTCCTCCCCAACATAAGCTTTTATTCTCTTAGATTGAGTAGATGTTAAGATAGGAAAAGAGAAGATTTGGAGCAGATTGAATAATGGTCATATACTTTAAATGTAGGTACAGAAGCAAACTCGGTGGCATTGACTTTAAATTTATTAATACCCTTCATTTTTTGAAGTAGGCCAAATGGTGTTCTATAACCCTGGATCCCTATCTAGTTGTTAATATAAGACATTCCATTGGTAATAGAAATGTGGGTCAAAATATTTGTTAAAAGTAGTACACAAAAATGGTTTTTAAATGGAAGATAAGTGTTGTGAATGTTTATCATTAAATAATCTTATATCTGTACCTAAAAAAGGGCATTTTAAATATAGCCTGTCTCCACTGTTGGGACACACTGGGTATCATTAGTCAGAATCTGAGACTAGTATGACATACATTGAGCTGTATATAAGACTGGTCTTCTAACCACAGTTTGTGAAATTGTTATACCTTCTTGGAGAATCAGCTTCTTTGTCATTATATTGTGCCCCTTTTCATTCTATACGATTTTCCTTGCTTTGAAGTCGGCTTTATCTGAAACATAGCTACTCCAGCTTGCCAGCATGGTATATATTTCTCTATCCCTTTACTTTCAATCTCTCTATGTCTTTACATTTATAGCTTTCTTGTGAACAGTATATAGTTGGGTCTAGTATTTTGATCCATTCAGATGGTCTCTATCTGTTAACTGATGTGTTTAGACTATTCATATTTCAATCAGTTATGGATGTAGTTAGTTAAATATTGACCACATTTTAACTGTCTTGTATGTATTGACATTTATCTTTGTTTCTTTTCTCTTTTTTTTTGCCTTCCTCTATTTTTTTCTGCCTTCTCTGTTTGTAACTGAGCATTTTATATGATTTCCTTTTCTTTCCTCTTTAGCATATTAATTATTTAGCTGGAAGTATATATTTATGATGACTTAAGTCCAGTTTCAAATAACTTTACTGCTTCATAGATTGTGTGAGTGCCTTATAGCAAAATATGCCCCATGTCATATTGTTATGACACTGCTATCATTCATTCCACTTATCTGTAATCTCTACTCACCAAGTCCACTGTGGCTATTATTATTTTGAGCAAACTATTATCTATCAGATCAATTAAGAATAAGAAAAATTAAAGATTTTATTTTACTTTCATTTATTCCTTTTCTAATGGTCTTCATCATGTAGTTCTAAGTCTCTGACATATATCACTTTCCTTCTCTCTGAAGAACTTCAAACATTTCTTGCAAGGCAGGTTTACTGGCAACAAATTCTCAGTTTATGCTTATCCATGAAAGCTTATTTTTCTCCTTCACATTTTCTTAATTGTAATAAAATGTGAAGAATTTAAAATTGGCTATTTTATCATTTTAAGTGTACAATTAAGTGACATTCACTTCATTGCTCTGATCTATTTCAAAACCTTTTTCATCATCCCAAACAGAAATTCTGTTTCTTCCTCTTTCTCCTCCTTCTGGTATCCCTATTCCAGGTCTATCACACCTTTTGTAAATGTCCCACAGTCCTTGGATATCTGATCCATTTTATCATTCCTTTTCTCTTTGTTTTTCAGTTTTGGAAGTTTTTATCCTCAAGCTCATTGTTTCTTTCTTCATTTGTGTCCACTCTGCTGATCGACCCATCAAAGGGATCAATTTTTTGTGTAAGTGGTTTT
Organism: Manis javanica; assembly: GCF_040802235.1. Lineage (NCBI taxonomy): Eukaryota > Metazoa > Chordata > Mammalia > Pholidota > Manidae > Manis > Manis javanica. The sequence goes on along the minus strand of NC_133174.1, from coordinate 19,734,816 downwards.
GATTTCTAGCATTGCTTTTTCTTAGAGTCCACCTCTCTGCTTACATTACCCATGTGTTCCTGCATATTGCCCACTTTTTCCATTAGAGCCCTTAGCGTATTAATCTTAGTTACTTTTAATTCCCAGTCTGATAATTCCATCATCTTTACTATATCTGTATCTAGTTCAGATGCTTGGTTTTTGTTTCTTTAGACTGTGTTTTTTGCCTTCTGCCATGCTTTGGACTTTTCTGTTGAAAGATATGGTGTGTTGGGTAAAAGGAACTGAGATAAATAGGTCTTTTGTGTGAGGTTTTAGGTTTATCTATGTGTTAGGCTGTATGTACTGTTTGTTGTAGTGTTGATGTAAGAGGCTAAAATTTCTGCTGATGTCCTTGTTTTGGTCTCCCCTGTTGTATTTCAGTATTCCTAGAGATTCCTTAAATAGAATCCGAGCCTTGGAATTCTTTTCAGCTGCAATGTCATGTTATTTAGAAGCCCTGCTGACATGAGGGTAAGGAAGGGGGCAGAGGTAAGGTGTTCTATGCTGCTGTGATTAGGTTGCAGTATTTTAGTGGACTGGAGGCCCTGGGCTGTGACCTTACAAGTGCTTCTCAGCTTTTTTGCTCAATATAAGAGGGTTACAGGGGACTAGAGTTAGACATTTCTCTTCTCTCACCTTAGTTAGGCTCTGTTGAAACCCATATTGGTTGGGCTTATATTTCCCTTGAGGGAAGTCTTTTGCTTAATGGGAACAGGCCCTCCAGAGCCATTTCAAAATGATTGCTTTTCCTTTCCCACTGAGGGATGCATGAGGCAATTTTCTTCACCCAGAAAACTAGTGGTAAAATTCAATACCTGGTGATAAAAGTGTGGATGCCCCACTAAGGATGGGCCCTCAGGAGTTTTATCTCTCAAATTAGTTCCCACTCATAACAATTAATCCATTACCCTTTAAGTGTTCCTACCAACCCCCAGATATTCCTTGTGCTCTGGGTAAGCACTGACTGTCTGTATTCATCTCTCTCTCTAGTTTAGTTTTGAACCAGCATATTGCCCTGTGACCTCAATTCTCTAATGGGTCTCAGTAAGTTGCTGATTTTCAGTTTGTTCAGCTTTTTGTGAGGATGAGAGTGTCCGAATTCCAAGTTCTTTATGTCAGACTGGTAACCAAGTCACCATAGTTTGTGGGAAGAGTTTACTGTGAAAATCTATTTCCTTTCAAAGTTGCCCTCTGAATAGCAAGGAGTTATCAATATTTTGGAACAAAAGTCTGTCTTGAAAAGAAATATGTATATACTTTCTTAATAATCAACTTTGTAAGGAATAAATAATTAAATATATGATAGTTGTTTTGGTCAAAATATTGTAAAATCCTCATTTCAATTCACATAACCGAGAATCCCTCAAATTTTGTCTTAGAATCACCAGTGTGAACTACAGACTAGATGAGTTCCATAATTACCTATTTATTGTAGGTTAATGCATTCATTTTTTTAAAGCAGTTTGACTACATTATTACATAGTACCCTAATCAGCAATCTGACAATTTTTCACATGACACCAATTGACATCTTTGCTCAAGTTATTTTTATAAAATATCTGTCCTGTCAAGTGCAGAGAACTTCTATGACATTTAAAAATGACTATACAATTATTTACAGGTGCTCAGCTGCAACGTGGTAGATTTTAAAAACAAGTTATTTTACTTGTACAGAAAATTGTGAATACATGTGTCATAGGCTGGGTTCCCTGGGAAACTGATTCTGAGACAAAGTTTAGTTTGCAGGGTTTTTTATGCTGGAGTGCCCTTAGGATCAAAACCTGTGGGAGGAGAAATAAGGCAAGAATGGAAAGTGGGAGAGTCTGATTTTGAGGCAGGTTCATCAAGACTCTCAGCCCATCCCATGGGGAATGTTCTAGAACTACACTGGTCTTTCAGAATTGTCCCTCATGGGATCAAAAGGCTAGCCCTTTATACCCTCATCTTGAGCAGTCATTTCATCTGGGCTGTGAGCGACAGCCATGACTTCGAGCAAGGCAGCTGAAACATTACCTGAAGGGGCTCAGAGCAACCCGGGCAACAGTTCCTTCCTTGAAGGGGAATGGTATTACACCTTTCTGCTCATCGTAGCATGAGGGTTGGATAAAAAGCACATTTCAGTAATTGTTTAAATATGATTTGAAGTTAAACAACAGTCAAGGAATTGAGAGATCTTTGTTTTATAACCTAAACAGATATTCATGTATATGTGAGATTAGCTAATTAATATAAAGCAGATATTCCCCTTACAGGGAATTTTTGCAAAGAGTGCATTACAAACAAAAAAACAGATCAGAGATTAAAAACAAAATATGAACTCATTAATGTAGTAGCCCTTGAAAAGTTGTTCTTACAGAGTGATTCTCTTTTTATTTCAGTAAAACTGAAGATTAAGACTCTTTATTTGATGGCATCTTGCTAAAACGTATTATATGTGCTATTGCTTTTATAGTCAGAGTTAAATGAAGTCTATTTGAATTTTTTAAAAATTTTATTTGGTCAACATTTTGATATATTACATTATATTATATTATATATTATTATATCACATATAGAATTGGTATGTACTGAAGAAGATGGGTCAAATTGGGTTGGGAAGTGATTATAGAGATAGGATATGTTGAAAGGTTAATTTGGAAAGATTCTACACTGAGCTAAAGAAAAATAGCAGCAAAGTTGAGAAAAACTAGGAGATTTATTGAGATGAAGGTTGAGCCAAGAGTTGCCAATTGTTTTACAGCCAGGATCTTTAAAAGAGTATGGAAAGAAACGGAGGGAGACCAAGGGATGAGAATATTAAAAAGGCAGGTAGAGAACCTCTTTATAGGTAATCATCTAGGCTGAAAACATGTGATGATGCACTCAGTTTGTACCATACACAAGAGACTGTGCTCTATGAATATTCTTGTGCACCTAAAATTCCTTTAATCTACTTGTGTGTTCATTATTTCACTCAACATACATTTATTGTTTGCCCACTATATTGTGAACTATTAGGAAAATTTGGATCTTAATTTTTCATTCTTCAGCTAAATGTATGTAAAGTCAATGAAAAATCCAATATACTGATAATTTGCCATTTATTCACCATACTCTTGTTCAATCTAAAGTCAACTTTACTCTTCTCCTTGTCTAGTAGCTTTTGCATTTATAAAAAAGGTAATGAAATTATGCTTTTCAGGCACTTCTGCTAAGATGTATCTTTACCATTGGATTATGTAGTGGGAAATTAGTGACAAATCAAAAACTATAGAGACCAGGAGCTCTCTTAAATAAAAGGGTTTATTGAGCCTTTACAGATGCAGCCATAGTCCTGGAACAGGAAGTTTCTGCTTCACCAGCACCAAGGTCAGTTAACAGAAACAACTTGACCACCAGACTCAAGAAACAGGGTACTTTTACAAGGGGTCTTAAAGAAGGAAAGTGTGTTAAATTCACATTAGCTACCAATAAGGAAGATGGGCTAATGTGAAGCAGGGGAAATCACGGGATAGGTGGTTAGTCCATAGAGAAGGCTTGTGGATTAGTTGATGATGATCAGACACTGGTCATGTGCAAGGGGGATGTGGTGGTTCTAGGGACCTTCCGGGTGATCAGGCTTCATCCAGGAACATGGACTTTTTGGTTAGCCATGGCCTGTGGCTATTGACTGATGACCTTCCTTTCTCTCTCTCATTCTCAGGCCCTTATGTCATTTAATTTAGGACATTTCAGAATTTTTTTACCTTGTCATTAGGAACAAAAAATATTTAGAACTCTACAGTATCCCTTGTTAGCTTCCTCTTGTTGAAAGCCTAAATTTGTAAAGCTTTCAACACCAAACCCGGAAGGTTTTAGTGACAGAGCCGAGAAACTATTTATTTCTACTTTGTACTTTATTAAGTTTCCATACTTTGTAATGTCACTGAAGTAATTTAACTTCATCTTTGAAAATGTAATTGAGTGTTTCATACTGGAAATATGACCACTAAGAGTTATAATTTTTAAATATTTTGTAGCAGTAGGGATAAAGAAAATAAGACAAATGTCTGTATAATCTTCTTATGCCCTGGGTTGAAGGTAAAGATTAATTATGAGGATATGATGTTAGACCACAGAGAATATAACTTTAGGGGAATTTTTATGAAGCTCTAAACCAGCATTTCTGAGGTATTATTGTCTACTGATTTTTCTAAGTGTACTGGACATACAAATAGTAACTTTTAGGATTTAAGGAAAAGAAGGAATATATATTTTCTACAAATTTCAAGCTCCTTTTCCCCCATCCAGAAATGATTAAAGTATTTTGATTAATTATAAACATTAAAATTTTGGAAATATATCCCTTTTTTTAATTAGCATGAAATAATTTAAAATACTTTCTTAAATAATCAGAGTTTGCATATGAACTTTTTTTATTGAAAGATTTATAAGAGAATACTATGCACAATATTATTTGATATAGAAATATACTAGATCTTTTCGGTTCCCAAAATATTTGTGGCAAAATGGATACAGTGTCCTCCTGACATTGATTTCAATTGTGTTAGTATGAAGTATAACCTTTATGGTAAATTAAGCACATTATACTTTCTGTCAAAATCAAACCAGTTTATTGAAAAAAGTAAGTATAGTCAAGTGATTTCATTTAGATGTAATCTCACCAAGAAATTCTAAAAAATTCTACAATTGCTTTAGGATTTGGATATTCTAATCTGTGAAGCATGAAGATAGCATATACCTTTACTGTTCATGTGTGCTTTATAACCATTTTTTAAAAAGGCACTTAAAGGATTGCTTTCGGTTGTAAACATGAATGCCTCCTAACTTCATTCATATTTTGAATTTTAGTTGTTCCCAGTATACTAGACCAAATACTGGCTTTATTCTAGCTGTTAAACTTGAAGAGAATAGAGGAGAAACTTAATATACTTTAGGGAAACATAGACATTATTTTAAAATTATTATAGTTCAGAATCACAATGCCCATTCCCCTAAACAAACTGCATGCATCTTGTTTTTCTGCTTCTCTTTAAGCTTGATTACATCTCTGCTCAATTACAGAAATGAGCTTTTAATTGGACTTCCTTAATTGGAAGTTTTGTCAGTTGCAGAGCACAACTGCTCACTTGTTCCTTAAGAATCAGTTAGGTCTGATCTATACAGCATGAAAGAATGAGGAAGATTGGAGAGGGATCACAATGTGATCCCTAACACTCAAGTTTCTAAATCACAAATAATACACAATGCTTAGCCATGTCCAACCACGTCATTTTATTTTTGTCTTATTGGTGTCTGGTAGTACTTGACATCTGTAAATGTAAATGTTTTAAATTACCTTAAATCAAAAACATACATCATTATGGTTTTTTAAAAATTGAAACATGCTCGTTTATAAAAATTCCACTACTCAAAAATTCTAACAATTTTATAAAAATATAATACTAATATAGGTGCTCCTTTTAAATTACAAAGCAATACATTTATTTTTAAAAATGAACTGAAAGGAAATATGGAATAACAGAGCTTCAGGTGTTTATTTAAAAAATCTAAATCATATGACCAAATAAAAAAATGTATTTTCAAAAACATTAAGAATTTGGAGCCATTTTGGTGTTAATACATGTTTCTGTTTCAAATCTGCTTGTTACATTTTGGCACCTTTTTATGAAATTTGAGAAAATTGGCATTTCACCACTTACTTATTATGACTTTCCCTTCACCATCCTCAGCTTTTTTTCACTTATAATACTTTTATTATTGTCAAGTTTTATAACAGTTATATATACTTCTCTAACTCTAAACTAAAAATAGCATCAATTCTTTAAATTTAAATTAATTTCTTTTTTTATTATTTATAAATTGACTTACAGATCACCAGGTTTACTCTATGTCATCCTCAATTTCTATATTTTAAATCATGTAACTAGTTAGTTGTATTTTATGATCAAGTAGTTTTTGTTTGTGAGTTTGATCTGTGAGAAAGGAAACTGTATTTTCTGGGTATTACCTACCTTAGAGTAAAGATGTCTTTTCACTTGAAGAAAATCTTGTCTGGATATAATATTCTTGAAACATAATCTCTCCCTCAGAATGAGGTACCTTTGTTACATAACCTTGAGTTGAATGTTGACTTGTAGAAGACTGATGTCAATGTCCTGTCTACCACCTTGTGCATAACTTGCTTTGCATCTACCAGTGTATATTCATATAGTTTTAATGTACTTAATATTCAATAGCTAATTACCATATGCCTTGGCATTTAGCATTTCATTTCAGTTTTTCCAGAGACAATGTGGCCCTTTTGCTGTGCACATTAAAATCTTTATTTCAATGACGACTTCTATCTCAATCTTTTCACCTTTGTTTTGGTAATAATCTCAAGCCTGCTAGGCATTTCTTCATTATGTTGTCATTCATGCCTATTCCATTTGTGCTGATGCTAATAATGTCTTTAATCCCTAAATTTTTTTTTCTTCCTTGACTTCCTGGAATCCTAGCAACTCACAATTCACTTCCTTCTCTCTACTGAAGTCTTTACTATGTTCTTTAAAATGGTTACACAAGACATTAAGCAATTTTGTGTAATTTTTAGAGAAAAAATAAACGTTGTCACTAATTGCCTTAAGATGATGAAAAATTACTTGTTGGAATCTTTTTTTTCATGATGTAGCTTTTCTTTTATTGTACATTCTTTGTGTGTCTATGTGTGTGTGTCATTTGTACAACTCATGATGGTTTCACCATAATTATTCAACTTTGAATGGATGGCTACTAACTAAAATTTATTTTGTGCATGTTTTCCTGGAAGTAATGATTTCTTATGGAGTCTGGACTTTAGAGAATATTATTGGCCTTACATAAGTGTTTCAGGGAAAGTTACCAATAGAAGGACATTTGTGTATGGAAAAGAATATTTACTACTACTTTTCTCATATTCAGTAACATTGTAATTCTATGAATCAATTTTGAAAATAAATTTAGTATTCTTGCACAAATATTATTAAAGTAAAATATACTAAATATTGCTGGACATTTAGGTATTGATTACAAACTTAGTCAAATGCTCTTAAATACATTCATATGCCACTATGCCAAATGTCTTCAGTTCCTTCCAATGCCTTCATCATATACAAATTATTATATTATATATTGCATATATTACCATAGTAGAAGTTGTTTCTACTCTATACAGTTAAACCAATATTAAATATCAACATCAAGTCTTGTCCTGTTTCTTTACTAACTCTATACATGTCTAATTTGACCTCAGAGTACAGACATACTAGCAGATCCCAGAGAAAAAGAGCCCAATATCAGATCAGTTAAAGTTGCTGATTCTGGCCAATAGGCTCTAATTTTATCTTTGAAATGGATTCAGACCTGAGCCAATTCTCTGGCTGGGTCCTTCTGCAGAGTTAAGATTCATTGCTAATTCACTTGGAATTTACAAATCCATGCCTGATCTCAGATTCTTTCTTTTGTGTCTCTTTACTCACATTCCCATTGAATTTTGATCTGAGAATATTATTCTTCAGTTTAGAAATTCCTTCATAATATCTAATAGGAATTTATTATTAGATATTAGGTTATCTAAATATGTCTGCTCCAAGAAAAGCATGTATTGTGTCTGTGTGATGACTTCTTGTCTCTGGATTTTTAGCTGATCTATCATCTTGCAACTCATGGCTGTGCTCTCATTTGTCAGGTCATTGTGCGTGAACACTAGCGCTGATTAGCCCTCCTGATTTTATCAGTGCCTAACTTCTGGGAATTATACAGTTCCTTATAGCTAGTATTTTTGTATCTCCCTTACTTAAAGGAGATACAAAAATACATAGCAACCTATAATTAAAAAGAAAAGAAAACAACACAGAAAGAAATTCCCATTTTCATAATAGGATGCCATTATATTTAAGCATATTCTGTGAGAGTCATCTTCTTCTATATTTACAATAAACTTTTGTACATTTTAAATTAACTTTTACACTTGCAAGTGTCAAAAAGACCCAAGGGTATTTTTTCACAGATAAAACAAGTTCCAAATAATTGTAATTATTTTTTTCTTTTTGATATTTCAGTTTTTCACAATTTGGCTAGTGGGAGCTTTTATAAGGCACAGCTTTGATCTTTTAACCCAACTGAAGATCTATTTTGAAGGCACCTTTCTTTTCTGGCAACAAGGTCTTCCAATCCATTATTCATTTTTTCCTGCCTTAAGACATTAAATTAGTTACTCCCCCCACTGCACAATTATTTTGAACTGAGAAAGACTTTAAGAAGTGAAGCAATTGGGATTTATATTCAGGTGCTGTTAACAAGGTCTGGAAATGATATTTATTTAAGCAGGTTACAGGTTTATTTTTCTTATTCCCAGGAAGAGTTTCAGAGGTCAGCTGTCCAAGATTAATTATAATATTTAATGTTTTTGCCTTCTTGTCACCTTCAGGTCTCTGTTTTGACATATACATTGGAATGTATCCCTGAGCAAAAATATGCCTAGCTGAGTACCTTTTAAAGTACATTGAATAATTATAACAACAATCATTCAATTTTCTTTTTTTAAGTCCATGTATTTCTTTTTATTCTCAAATATTCCTTAGCAGTGTTAATACATGTATGCTAGTAGAGTACCTTGTTTTTTTCTACTATTGAGATATAATTGACATAAAAGATTATGTAAGTTTAAGGTGTACAACATGATTTGATACACGTGTATATTGGGAAATGATTATCACAATAAGGTTAGCTATCATATCATCCATCACCTCACATAATCACAATTTTTGTGCATGATGAGAGCATACAGGATCTTTTAGCAACTTTCAAGTATATAATACACTATAGTCACCATGCTGGACATTAGAGCCCCAGAACTTATTCATCTTAAAATTGAAAATTTGTACCCTTTGACTAACATCTCCCTGTTTGCCCCAGCCCCCAGCACCTGGAAACCACTATTTTACTTTGGCTTTTCTTTATTTTGGATTCCACACATAAGTGAGTGTTGGTCTTTCTCCATCTGACTTATTTCACTTAGCATAATACCCTCAAGGTCCATCCATATTGTCAGCAATGGCAGGATTTCCTTCTTTTTTAAGCTGAAAAATATTCCATTGTGTGTGTGTGGGTGTGTGTATACATACACATTTTCTTCGTCCTTTCATCCATCAGTGATAACTTAGGTAGTTTGCATGTATTGGTTACTATGAATAAGGCAGCAATGAACATGAGGGCACAGTTATCTCTTTGAGATACAGATTTAATTTCCTTTGAATATATACCCATCTCCTCTTCCTTTTATTACTCTATTTCCTTACATAATAAGTTATGACCAAAGACCAAATCATTAGTAACTAAGCAATTATTTTCTCCTTTTTTGGTAGTGATAAGGGCTTGTTTAATCTTCCAGTCCTTCTGGAAGGTAAGAGAAAATAGCTTTACTTATTCTTCTATTGTTCCAAAAACAAAACACAGCTAAGTTTCTGTGATAACACAGAATAAATATTCACATCTGCAAATTTTGTTGATGTCCTGAAAACGAAGGCTTGTAAGAGTTCATATTCTGATAGCTGAGTGCTAAAAAGGAGTGTTTGTTGTAAATAATGCCTTATACTTTATCATTAGTATTTAAAGTATAGTTCATAAAAAATAGTTAATAGAACAGAAGATGCAGGCAAAAATGACAGAATTCATAGGTATGAAATGGCCATTGGAGAGTGTATCTGAGGTAGAAAGAAAATGTGACTTTTAGCAGATACCTCTTGTGTTCCAATCAGTACAAATTATGTGATATAATCAGTAAGTATTCATGAAGCAAAAACATTTATGGAGCTTCCCAGGAAAGTGATGACTATTAGGAAGAATGAATCCTATTTTGTCAACAATTTATCAGGAAATGACCTATGTGAAGGTCATACAAACTTTAATCCACTCATTTTGTACCCATTTACAAAGTATACTCTGAAGGACTCAGTTGAGCTCGTCCTAAGGATAGTTTTTTTTTTTTAATTGAAGGGTAGTTGACACACAGTATTACATTAGTTTCAGGTGTACAACACAGTGATTTAACATTTATATACATGATAATTCTAGGTACCAGCTATCACCATACCAAGTTGTTACAATATTTTGACTATATTCCTTATGCTATACATTACATCCCGGTTACTTATTTATTTTACAATTGAAAGTGTGTACTTTTTTTTTTTTGTGAGGGCATCTCTCATATTTATTGATCAAATGGTTGTTAACCACAATAAAACTCTGTATAGGGGGGTCAATGCTCAATGCACAATCATTAATCCACCCCAAGCCTAATTTTCATCAGTCTCCAATCTTCTGAAGCATAACGAACAAGTTCTTACATGGTGAACGAATTCTTACATAGTGAATAAGTTACATGGTGAACAGTACAAGGGCAGTCATAACAGAGGCCTTTGGGTTTGATCATGCATTATGAACTATAAACAGTCAGTTCAAATATGAATATTCATTTGATTTTTATACTTGATTTATATGTGGATACCACATTTCTCTCTTTATTATTATTATTTTTAATAAAATGCTGACGTGGTAGGTAGATACAAGATAAAGGTAGAAAACATAGTTTAATGTTGTAAGAGAGCAAATGTAGATGATCAGGTGTGTGCCTGTAGACTATGTGTTAATCCAAGCTAGACAAGGGCAATAAAACATCCACGGATGCAGAAGATTTCTCTCAGAACAGTGGGGGGGAAGGTTCTAAGCCTCACCTCTGTTGATCCCCATTTTCTCACCTGATGGCCCCCCTGCAATTGTGCCTGTCTTAGGTTGTTCCTCTAAGGATAGTTTTTAAAAGAGAATTATGGGAAAATAATTTTCACAATACCTACATTGTAATTAGTTCCAATAAACTATGACTGAATTTTATTAGGCTGATACAGTACTTCTTCATGAATCTTATTTAGTTTTATTTGAAAGATAGTAAACTTTAAGAAAAATCATGATTCCCCATATATAATAAAATTATGTGACAGTTGGGGCAATTTCCTGTTGAAAGAATGAGTATTAATTTAGTGAATACTAGTATGGATATCATTGAAGTTAATCCATTTTATTGTCATTCTACCTAGCAGTGAAACATAAGAAATATTGCATCATTCCTAGTCTATAATAGACCATGGCTATTCATTTGAATTTTTAAAAAAATAGATCTGAAAATATTATTTGGATCCTAAAAAATTTGCAGTGGATGACCTTTAGTTAACTATGGAATTCAGCCTCCTAAATGATTCTCAATCCTTATTGTGAGATGATAAAAGTATACACATTTTTTATTTACCCACCCATTGCTAGCTTCGATTTCCTATCAAGTTCAAGAACTAGCTCAGGCTATTTTCTACTATAATAGTTTTCTGCTGTTGCATTACAAATTAATGCAGATACAATGGCTTAAAGCAACACACCTTTATTACCTCACATTTTCTGTTAACCAAGAGTCTGGGCATGGCTGGCAGGCTCCTCTATTTAGGCTGCAGTCAAGATGTTGGCCAGTTGGAGTCTTACTGGATGCTTGACTAGAGAAGAATCTGCTTTCAAGCTTATTCAGGCTGTTGACAGAATTAATTTGCTTCTGTCTGTATGATCGAGGTCCCTGGCTCCCTACTGGCTGTTTGGCTGGAGGACAGACACAGTTCCCTGCCTGTTCCTTGACACATGGTCGCGTTCATGGTCCATTCACACCGTGGCAGTTTTCTTCGAAGCCACCAGGAGAATGTCTCTCTGTCAGTCTCTGTCTCTCTCTCTCTTCATACGTAACAAAACACCACATGAGAGTAACATCCTATCACCTTTGTCATATTCTATTGGTTAAATTCATATTACAAATTCTGCCAGCACTTGAAAGGATTGTGTAAGGGTGTGACTCATTAGTGTTTGCATTATAGTGTGTGTGCCACACATGTCATCCCAAAAATCCACTCTGAGGACACTAAAGAGATAAAAAGACAGCATTGATTTGAGCAAAAATAACAACAAAAAGTCAGAGAATTCCTGGAGAGTCCTAGGCTCCCTGAATGTTATGTGTACTTAGGAGGTACACTGTATCTTGGAACTGAAAGTAACCTGAGACAGCAATAATAGAAAATGATGAGAAGAATATGTTAAGTTCTGTTCTGCCTCTGTCTTTTACCTCGAAAACAGCTCTTTAGCAAAGAATTCTGCAGCAACAGAATAGACCACCCGGGCAGAAAATAACAGTACAGAACAAAAGTCCTGCAAGGATGAGTTCAAAATAACATGTGTGGGCTAGCCAGACACATAGGGGAGTTCACTTCTCTATGCCCTCACACTCTAAACCTACAGGCCTGTGGATTATAATCTAGGGAGACCATCTTCACTCCTGCTGCTTTTTCTGAATAGTTTAAAGTGAAATCCTTGCCAGAGGGGTTATTTCCTTGAGTGGCAGCAGTTGGGAGTGAAGTACAGTGCTTCTGGGGTTCCAGCTATTCTGCCTCTTTCTCTTTAAATTCACCCAAAGGAAACTGTATTAGACCTTGACCTTGACTTTATTCCAATACCAAGCAGAATAGCTGACACTACCAGGGAACATGTGCTTTCAGATCAAGTATATTAGACACCCAAAATACCACCACCTCACAAGAAAGGCAAGAAACAACAGATAGCATATGAAACAAGAGAAACACCAGAAAATCAAGTACACTTAAATAGTTAAGAGGTGATATAAGCAATAAAAATCATTAACAATAAAACTTTAAAAAGAACTAAGTGAAAATGTTTGATATAAAATTTAAAATATTTGAACTAAGTATGAAAGTTGGATAAATAGTAGGGTAGATACATCTAAAGAATTACTTAATGAGTTGAAAAATGAGGTTGAAGAAATCTAGACAGAAACCTGAAAGGAAAAATAAGTCAGAAAATATAAAACTAAAGCTGAAAGTGAAGGAGGACAGCATTATGAGTTATAAAAAGCAAGTTAGAAAGACAGGTGATGTTTGAAAAAAAATTTTTAAGGAAATTTTTAAATGTTTTAATTGAAGTATAATTGATATACAATATTGTATTTGTTTTAGGTATATAACATAATTTGACAGATATATAAATATATAACTGTCAATATACATTATACATTACTAAATGCTCACCATGATATGTGTATTTACCATTTGTCAACATACAAAGGTATTACAGTATTATTGGCAGTATTATAATCATCCCCATGACTAATTTATTTGAAATCATAGTGTGATACCCCAGCTTTGTTCTTGCTCAAAACCACTTTGTCTATTTGGGGTCTTTGGTCATTCCATACAGATTTTAACATTCTTTGCTTGAGTTCTGTGAAAAATGTCATTGATATTTTGATTGGGATTACATTAAGTCCATAGATTGCTTTGGTTAGTAGGGTTATTTTAACAGTTCTTCCAATTCATAAACATGGAATATTTTTCTATTTATTTGTGTTGTCTTCAGTTTCTTTCATCAGTGAAATTAGATTTATCCCTTGGTACTTTATTCTTTTCAGTTGCAATTGTAAGTAGGATTGTTTTCTTAATTTCTCATTCTGCTGGTTCATTATTTGTATAGAGAAACATAACAGAGTTCTGTATATTATTGATTTTGTAGCCTGTGACTTTAATGAATTCCTTTAGTAGTTCTAATTGTTTTTTGTGTAGTCTTCAGGGTTTTGAATAAATAACATTGAAATTTTTCCTAGAGCTTAAGAAAAACTGAGATAAAAATTTTAGATTTACAGTATCTCTAGAAAACTAAGTGGAAAAAAATCCACACCCCAACACATTATAGTAATATTCAGGAACACCAATGACAGACACAAATTTTAAATGATCCTAGAGTAAAAAAAAAATATCTAAAGAAAAATAAGGATGAGCCATTATATGAGAATTATTAACAGCAAAATTGAGCACAAAATAAATAATTATAAAATAATTAAAGAAAAATATGTTCAGATCAAGAATGCAGTATTGAGCCTCATAGTCATTCAAATATGAAGGCATAATAAAAAATAATTTTCAGTGTGATGTCGGAATGTTTGCCATAAAAGATACACTTAGAAAAATTATGAGAGAAACAAACCCAGAAATACACTTCAATATGTAGGTGATGTAAGAATGGTATAATCCTTTAGCAGGCTTTCTGTGGTCTAGAAAAAAATTTTAAGCTAATTCCCCAAAGGTATAAAAATGATGTATATAATATCAACGTAGAAATAAAAATCCAGGCAATCTTACCGTAATGAAAAATTTCAAGGGCAGGTATAAAAGGAACATATTTAAATACTTGCCTGTTAAATATATAATTGTTAGGGGATAAAACTTTATACATTTAAAACTTCAAAATGAATAAGTTTTCATTTTGATTCAAGTTTGGATGTAGAAAGTCACAACAGAGCATTGCCCTCACCCTAAGAACTGGAAACTAAAGACACAAAGAAACATATATGAACTAAGCTCCAGAGAGTGAAAAGCCCCTCTTAGCAGAAGAGAGATTTAACAGCTATTCTCATGTCTGGTGGAAAGGAGTTCACCATAGTTGGTGCTGGTACTGGTGAGGAGAAACTAGCTGGACTTTTAGTGAACTTTTAATGTTGAATGATAAGACATTCAAATGTGGAGGTTCCCCAGGAGCAGTGCAGCATTATAGCCATCTGCCATCTCTCCTTGAGGTGTTCCCCGAATGCTCAATGATAGTGCATTATAACTAATGCAATTTAGGAAATATATTAAATTGACTAATTTATAGAACAATACTGTACACTGATTGACTGATCTCCACTATACAGATTAGGAAAGTGAATACAATCAACATTTTTGAAATTCCACTGATCAATAAGTCAGTGAAATTCCACTGACTTATATCATAATGAATATTTTTGAAATCTTTGATCAAAATTTTGAAAATTTTGGTTAACTATTATTTTTACAAACTGTCATGGTTTATTTGTTTTATAATGTGTCATTAATTTTGCAAGTTTTTAACCTTTACATAAATGGAGTCACATAATTCTTTTTCTGTAACTTTCTTTTAAATTAAGTAATATATTCACTTGATTTTTTTTCACTCAAAATGAATGTATAAACATTTATCTCGATTGTAGATACATAAAACTGGAACTGCAGATATTTAAACAGTTTTTGAAAGTATATATAACAATTTAAGATAATTTCTGATGAACTATACTTCAAAAAATACAAGATAAACTGCCAAACTTTTAGTAAGGTTTTACAATCTCATTATCTTACAGTATTTTTAAAATTTTCATTACCCTATTACTTAATAGAATTGAACAAATTTTCATATACTTACTGGTTATGTTTTTCTCTTCTAGGAAATGTTTGCTAAAAACTTTTGTTACTTTTTTCTAGGGGAGACATTGTCTTATTGACTTACAGGAGTTCATCATATGTTCTAGATTAAAATTATTTTTCATTATGTATGTAATGAGGATCCTTTCTCATTTTTGGCCTTGTTTTTAAATTTTATAGACTTCTAAAAAAGTTTTATGGTTAAAAATACATTGAATTTGTTATCTTAACCATTTTTAAGTGTACATTTCAGTAGGCTTAAGTATATTCACAATGTGTAACAGATTTCTAGAACTTTTTCATCTTGCAAAACTGAAACTCTATACCTTTTAAACACTAATTTTCCTTCCCCCAGGCACTTGACACCCATCTTTGTACCTTTTATTCCTATGACTTCATCAGAAAAAAAGGAAATTAAAAACACAATTTGATATCATTACACACACATTAAGATGGCTCAAATTTAAAAATCTGTTGAGACAAAGTTTAAGTGAAAGTGTACAGCAATTGTACTTTCATACATTGCTGATGGGAATGTAAAATGGTACTTAGAAACCAGTTTGACAGTTTCATATAAAATTAAATATAGATTTAACAGTGACTCAGCAATCCCACTCTTTAGTATTTACCTTGAGTATTCATGGTCGCTTTACTCCTAATGATCAAGAATGTACAAAAACATTTTGGTGCTTCCATTCAGTAGAATCCGGTTGAGCAGTAAAAGGTAATAAACTGATATGTGTGCAACAGTATGGATGAAACTTAAAGCATATTGTTTGATTTCATATATGTGAAATTATAGAAAAGATAAAAATTACAGTTACAGAAAGCATATATAGGCACCAGAGACCAGTGGTTAGAGGGGAGGACTGACTTCAAATGATCACAATAGGACATTTTGAGCTGATGGAGATGTTCCGTGTCATGATTTCTGTGGTCATCTCCCAAGTAAACAGATGTAAAATCTCGCTGAATTGCACACAAAAAAACTGATGAAATTTATTGCATGTAAAGTATAGTTCCCTAGAGCTGATTTTAAATTTAAATATAGAAATCACAGTATTTGAGTAGAAGAAGAATCCAAAAAGTTATACTGAAATTTTTGAAAAGAATGTAAGAAACCTTTGCATATATGGATGTCTGGCATACCTGGCATTCGTTCACTGTATTCATGTCATTTGGTAATGGTTAATGGGAAATAGTTTAATAGTGTCCTATGCAATTTAGAAACTTTGAAAGGTAATGAGGAGTTAATTTATTTTTAATAATACAAGTGGTTTCATGCTTAGGTTGAATTTACAAGCTTCTAGTATATATTAGCAACATATAGAAACTCATCCGTTAAGAGCAAATGATCAACTTGGTCTTATAGGCAGTCATGCTGTGGGGTTATCTAACAGGCAATTTAAAGTTAATATGTCCCAAATACAGTTTTTTAACTTCTTGATATGCGATTCTACCAATATGTCGCTTCCTGGTTATTCAGAACTAGTCCTTAATTTAGAAGTCATTCTTAATTTCTCTTCTTCCTTACCCACTACATAAAATCCATCAATATATTTGGCTAGGACTACTTTAAAATGTCCTCTGAATCTGGTCACTTATAATCTGTATAACAACCACAGTTTCAATTCCAATGAGTTCTTGCCTGAACAATCACAATAGCTTTCAAACTAGAATTCTGCTTTCAATTCTTGCCCATTCTCTACAAAATCACCACACTGACCTTTTAAAACCTAAATTAGATCATGCCTGTCCTCTACATATAACCCAATAATGGTGCTCCACCATATTTACAATAGTATCCAAAGAGTTTCTCAAGATTATAATGCCACTTATATCATATAGTAAAGTGGTTCCTTTTTTATTGTTAAAAAGAGCAAAGTTCAGTGAGCCTGCTTTATTAAAATATTTTAGAATTTAGAAATATGAACTTGGCCTTAATTTTTTTATATGCACAGACACACACACTCTTTCTTTAATTCACTTAGTGTATGTATTGCAATTATAACATTACCTGGCATGAAGTGCATACCCAATACATATGAATTAAAAAGAAAAGAATTAATGAATGGGAATGCAGTTACATATAAGTCTGATTTTGGGTAAGTTTATCTCTCATTCAGTGAACATCAAATTACCTAACACATTTTAATTTAACTTATCCTAGTATTTTTGCTATAGAATGATATAAGATAATTGTATATGTATTAGATTGTGACCAAAACACCATCACCATCATCAAGCCTGAGTACTTCTCCATAAGGATTTTATAAACACAACAAACTAAGAATAATGACATAGACTAAGTTACAAGTATCTGACTTGTATGCACGTGCTATACATAAAATCACAAATGAAGTTTTCTCCATACTATCTAGTCCTCATTAACAAGCTTGTCATATCATTTCCAATTCCAGATACTAATCCAACCTCACAGAATTATAGAGCAACCCAAGGTTTACAGTAGGGAAAATTCATGAATCGATTCACAAACAAAAGCGTAAAGCTGAGAGTGATTCATTATCTAATCTGTAAGGTTAGCAGTTGTCTATGTGTACAATGGGAAACTGTGGTCCACTAAGACCCTTGCAGGTGATCTGTGAAGTCAAAACTGTTTTCATAGTAAAACTTGGATGCTATTTGCCTTTTAACCTTCATTCTCTCAGGAGTGCACTGTGGACTTTTCCAAAGGCTACAGGGAATGAGATATTGCAATAAATTGGACACCGAAGCAGATATGAGAACCCAGCTATGCTATATTAAGCCAATAATTCAAAAGATACACAAAAATATTTTTTAAAAGCTACCTTTCTTTTTTTTTCTTTTTTACTGAAATATCATTGATATACAATCTTATATTGGTCTCAAATATACAACATAGTGGTTTAACAGTTACCCATATTATTAAATCCTCACCCCCACTAGTGCAGTTACTCTCTGTCAACATAGAAAGATGTTACAGAATAATTGACTATATTATCCATGCTGTACTACCATCCCTGTGACCAACTTATATTATGACTGAGAATTTTTATGCTCATTTATCCCCCTCCCCCACCCCATCCACCCATTCCAGTCCCTCCCCATGGTAGCCACTAGTCACTTCTCAGTGCATATGAGCCTAGTGCTATTTTGTTCATTCTGTTTTGCTTTGTTTTTATAATCCACAAATAAGTAAAATCATATGGTATTTGTCTTTCTCCACATGGCTTATTACACTGAGCATAATACCCTCTAGAAGCATCTTTGTTTTTGCAAATGGCAGGATTTCTTGTCTTTTTATGGCTTAATTATATTTCATTATTTGTATCTACCACGTTTTCTTTATCCACTCAATCCACTCATCTATTGATGGACCCAGGTTACTTCCATACCATGGCTATTGTGAGTAATGCAGCAATAAACATAGGGGTGCATATATCGTTTTTGAATTAGGGATTTTGCTTTCTTTGGGTTAAATTCCTAGAACTATAATTACTGGGTTGAATGGTACTCCTATTTTAATTTTTTGAGAAACATCCATACTGCTTTCCACACCAGATGTACCAATTTACATTCCCACCAACAGTATAGGAGGGTTCCCATTTCTCCACATCCTCGCCAACCCTTGTTATTTCTTGGCTTTTGGATAGGGGGCACTCTGTGTGAGCTTATATCTTACTGTGGTTTTGATTTGCATTTTCCTGATGATTAGCAATGTGGAGCATCTTTTCATGTGCCTGTTGGCCATCCATATTTCTTCTTTGGAGAAATGTCTGTTCAGGTCCTCCATACATTTTTTAAACAGGTTATTTATTTTCTGGGTGTTGAGGCATATGAATTCTTTATATATTTTGGATGTTCTTTATATATTTGGATTCACCCTTTATTGAATGAAACATATATGAATATATTCTCTCATACTGTAGGGTGCCTTTTTGTTCTGAAGGTGTCCTTTGCTGTACAGAAGCATTTTAGTGTGATGTTGTCCCATTTGTTCATTTTTTATTTTATTTCCCTGGCCCAAGAGAAAAATTTCTTATAGTTATGTTCAAGAGATTTTTGCCTATGTTTTCTTCTAAATTTCTTATGGTTTCATGTCTAACATTCAGGTCTTTGATTCATTTTAAGTTTACTTTGGTGTATGGATTTAGACACTAATCCAGTTTTATTCTCTTGCACATAGCTGTGCAGTTTTCCCAACACCAGTACTGAGGAGGCTGTCTTTTCCCCACTGTATATTCATGGCTCTTTTATCATATTAATTGATTATGTATGCATGAGTTTACATCTGGGCTCTCTATTCTGTTCCATTGATCAATGGGTCTGTTCTTCTGCCAGTACCATATTGTTGTGATTACCATAGTTTTGTTGTATAAAAAGCTGCCATTCTTTTCCTTAATTTTTTGTGAAAATGTGTTTTATATGAAGTATTTTTTTGGTTAATATGTAAAGAACTTACTAGTGTCATTTTAAATAAAGTAATTCATATAAATAGTTCTTAAATTTATATGTTAATTTCTAATATGGTAAATATTGATAGATATAACCAATACAAACAAAAGCTCTGTGGAGTGCTCAATAATTTTTAAGTGTATAAAGGAGTCCCAAGACAATAGGTTGAAAGCGCTATATTAACAGGAACTTCGTTGTTATTGTTACCACTATTATTAGCAGAATAATGGTTTAGAATAGAAAAGCATTGTTTTAAACTCACTTTAAAAATTGTGCCTACATAGGATGACTAAAAATGGACCTAAGGTGATATTTAGCCAAATCTACTCTTTTTCTAAATGATATCAAGTGGTATTTTTGACTGTTTTTTTTTCACTACAGATAATTTTAGTTAAGAATATAGCCTTAAATAAGAAACACAGCAAAAAAAAAAAAAAAAAAAAAAAGAGAGAGAGAGAACTTCAGCCTGAATCTAAAATGCTGATTTCATTTGTGAGTAAAAGGGCACCAACATATGTACATTTGAGGAATAAGGCTCTCAGAATGCCTTCTTTCTATTTTGAAGTGTTTGTTAGATAATTGCTCATTTTCATTTTATGGTACATGATGGAGGAAGGGAATGCTTTTTCACATATAAATGTAAATTGTACAAAAACTATTGGCAAGACTTCTCATGACATTTGTTGGTTAAAAAATTGTAGTATGGTAGGCTGTTTAACAAATTACTTCCAAAAACCAAGTTGCCTGACAGTGGTTATTTGCAGTTATCTATGAATATTTGACTTGATTTTATTTTTTAAACCTAGAGGGAAACTGGAGAAAAATGATACTAAAGCAGGGTCCCGTGAAACACTGAAAAATGAGGTAGAGGAACAAGAATGAAGATTGCTTTTTTCTCTAGGCCCCACAACCTATTCAACCTAGAACTAAAACTAGACTTTCTGAAAGAATGAAAAATCACAAAGTTGTTTGTATTTATGATTTATTAGTGATATAGAATTAATGGACTACCTGCTAGCACACATAATCAAGGTCAAGTTTACCCTAGAATTATTTGACAAACAGACTGCATATGAAATTATAAAAGTCTACAAAATCACTCTTTGTTACAGAAACAAATAAACTTACATTGATATAGGGAGTAGTGTAACATACTAATTAGCATGGAAGTACATGGAACAAAAAGTAGTTTTAACATTATGTAAAAGAAGATTGGTATTCAAGTGTAACATCCCCTTGCTAAGAGAGTAAAGGAAAATACATTAATGTATAATAGTGGTACATTAATGTAGTAGTATTAGAAAGTATGTAGTAATTAAAATTGAATGAATATTCAAACTTGAACAGAATATTCAGCATTCTAGGTTAGATGACCTTTGGCTATATAGAAATTCATAGCATGCCTAAAAAAAGAATGTATCACAAAATCTCAATCATATAAATTAGTCATGGGGATAAAGTAGAGCATAGAGAAAAGAGTCAATATTTCTGATATATCATTCTATGTTGACAGTAAGTACAGTACTTTGGGTGAACATTTAATAATGTAGATTACTGTCAAATCACTATGTTTGATACTTGAAACCAATATAATATTGTATATTAACTACACTTCAATAAAAAAACGTATTAATGAAGGGAGTTGGTTTGTAATGAATGCACAGAAAAACTTTTAGTAGCACAAAAAATACTGATAGAACTCATCAAAGTACTACGCAGGGGAGAATTCTTGACCAGCATATTTGAGTGGTAGAATCTCAACGCAAAGCTATCTCCTAATTTCATTATATTGTTTTAATATGATAGAGTTAAACATTTAAAAAAGCATTTTGAAAACATTTTTCCTTTATTCCCAGCCAACTAAGCAACCTTTTGGGACTAGATGGTATGAAACATAAAGCTGTTCATATGGAAATATGTTGTTGGTCATGGGAATATAGTTATGCCATGGCAATTCTAGTTTTTTCCAATATAGATCTCCTTGCCAGGGGCAATAACTATTGATATTTTCTTGTATGTACTTCCAGACATTTTCTATGTCCTTGTATATCAGTTTAATACTTTAATGACTAGTTTCCTATGATATGGCTTTAGCTTAATTTATCTCTCCTGCTCCCTATTGATGGGCATCAAGTTAATTTAGGTTTTGTTATGGACAGGGTTTCTAATTTTAAAATAATAAACTATCTTACATGCTTTAGTGCCCCATCTAAAAATATTGTTATTATGTGACTGCCCCTCATACATGAATCTATTTTCAATATGATTTTTTAAGGCTGAAGAAAAATTCTCGATCAAGATAAATTTACCACAGCAATTTCACTGTGAAAGTTTATGATGAATACTACCTACTAGAGAGGGGCTGAGCCTGCCATCAGGAAGGTATATGAAATTTCAAGAATATTGCTGGGGTTAACTGAATTGATATTAAAAATAATGGTTCAATACCTAGACTGACTCACAATTATTAATTTCATGAATAATGTAACTGAGTTATGGAAGCTAATATTAATGTATGACATGATGCCAAAGGGAAATGATAAGTTTCCCTTTTGGGAATCCCAAATATATCTCCTCACCTGTTGATAACTCTAAAGTTCACAAGGACTCTTACTGTCCTACCTCATCAGCAAACAGGATCCCAGTTGGGTGAGGACTAATGGGCCTTTGTGGAGAGATGCCAAAATGTTGTTTGTATTAGTCTAACCAAATAATTTGTGTTACTAAATTGATGACATTTTGCTAAATTTTCTTTTTGTATTATTTATAATATAGAGTAAAAAAATGCATTATTGTTATAGGCCTATTGTTGGACAGTGTCCCATACCAGATAAATCTATGAATATGTGGTCTTGAAGGATAATTATAAGCATTGCTAACAAATGTTCACATCTACTGATAAAATAGTTTGTCAGTGTTTGGTTGGTTTTGAATCTCCTAAATAGCCTTGGTGAAATTTCCAGCTTGCACTGAACTCCATGCTTGGAGGGATAATACTGACCCTGCACCTGTCAGTGAGGCTGCAGATGGTGCACGTAACACACACGATTGCCTTCAAAACAGGAAGGAGGAGGACAGGAAGGAACAGATTGCTGTGTGAAATGAACACACACTTCCAAAAGGCTAATTATTTGTTCTCTAAAACTATTTCCAGTGTGCTGCATCCTTAAATACTGCGGCTCATTTCTGTGCATCATTAAAAAGCCAAAGGAAATTTACAACAGCAAATGCAATACATAAATACATTGTGGTGTCATTCACCAAAGTACATACTTCGTATTCTTTTAGTTATTTGAGTTTGTGGGAGGAAATGTGATTGTAGATTAAATTTTCTCACTGAAATTAGGCATAGATGAACTGAGAAAATGTTGCATAACTAATTTTTTTCAGGAGGGAAACTGAAAAATTGGTATTAGTTTCAATGTGAGTCTTTCAGATGACCAAACTTCACCAGAATATTGACTTAATCAAATAATATTTAAAAGAATTGGCTATGAAAAAACTTCGGCATTAATCTTAAAATACAAAGTTGAAAAACATTATTACAAATAAGTCTAAAGTAGATCTTATTTTAAAAGAAATAGAAAATAATAGACGTTAACAAATAAATATTTTTGAGCAATAATTATATACTAGTGATTATGGTATATATTATATTAGTATTTTTGTGATATGTTTTTATCACAAATGAAATTTATAAACTGATAATTCAAAATTCAAATTATTTGACTTAAAATACATGAAATGCATGATTCACTGGTGGTAAGAAATCTACTTTTAAATTTAACATATTTCTTTAAGCTGAAACTAACATTCAATGCATTTAGTAAAACTGGTTTTCTGATAAGGTAGCCTTTACATATTCTAAATGTTTTAGCAAGATAAAAGAATTTGAACCCTGATCATATTTTCCTATCTCATTGTTCCTATCTCTAAACTTTCTCAGAACAGCAGAAGTTTGGATTTCTAAGCTGTTTCTGGGACATTATTTGCACTCTTGTATAAAAACTCACATTTCTTTTAGATTGATGTCATACTTATTACTTCATTATTTTCTTCCCAGATGATCTGAATTCTGGCTGGTGGATTTCCTCTCCAAAACAACTTTCTGGTAAAATTTAAGAACAGTTAAATGACCTTGAAGACAATGCATCTAATATCTTCATTCTGGGACTGAGGACCTGCCACTATTACATAATCCTGCTCAGGCCATTCAATCTCAGGGCCACAACACTGCTCACCCAGAACTATTTCCAACCTGAAACCATATACAACAATTCCTGTTATTGACGCTGTGGCCTCTCATAGTCTTGACCTATCACAGTTTGCCTTTTCTTTCACTTCACATGGGTGGCTAAGGGGCTTTAATAAAAATCATGTGTACATGTGAATTAGTACCATGATGAATCCAAAGCTTCCAAGTGCATCTCAGCCCCCAGAACTTTCCCAAGAATCCATGTGCTTGTCAACAGTCAGCTCCTGACCCCATCCCTGTTCCTTCAGTGACTCTTCCTAATTACCCTTCTTTTGTAGCCCCCTGCTGGGGATCTAATTCTCTGGGGATAACCTAGTTTACACTTACACCATTGACAAAATTGCTCCTGTTCAACATTTTTCCCCAAACCTAAAAGCATATCTGCATGAACCCTTTCTTACTACATTTAATCAACTCTCAGAGGATAAGGTACCTCCCTCTCTCTGGTCAAGGCCACTTACTCCAGCTGTACCACGGACACCCTCCTTCCTTGGAGTCTTATTTCTTGATGGTTATCATTCTCTGGTCTCTTCATTCTCTTTTTCGTCACTCTAGTCACCAAACGTGCTGAGGTTTCTAGCAACTTAAATATATTTCTTGAACTTTGATCCCATCTAGCTGCCATACTATCTTTATTTCCTCATATAGACTTCTTAAAAGACTTATCTAATTCTCCATTTCCACTTATTCTCTCAATTTAATTTTCCAACCCATCAGAATCTGGCTTCTGCCCCTTCTTTTCTCTCTCAAACTGGTAATGTAAAATGTCATCCAAGACATTCTCATTTCCGAAATAAGAATACATATTTATTCTTGTGAATCTGTCTGCTGCATTTGGCACTACGGAGCACACTTTGCTTCCTATGTTGTGCAAATAACACTTTTTCATTATGAAGTAGCAAATTAACCAAAACAGGCCAGCATGATAATCTCCCTTTCTAGACTGCTAAAATGGAGTCTTATGTGGCATAATATAATCCCGGCAGTGGCACCCCATCACCTTTGCCATGTAACATCATGTGTTAGTCTGCTTAGGGTGCCACAACAAAATACCATGGACTGGGTAGCTCAAAAAACAAAAACTTATGACTGGTAATATTTATTTAAGTATTTTATGTTCAATAAAATGTTATTGCTTCATTGATATCATAAAATTATTGCAAAATATATGTACAACTATTGGTAAAATGATGACACTTTATATAATCAAAATTGTATGTGGAAAAAACATTAATTAAAAAAAATACGTCAATATACACATTATTGAATAGTCTGATCATTAGATGTCAGGTGATTCTCCTGTAAGATTGTTACAGCTCATGGAAATTATAATGATTATACCCCCACATTTCCAGTGACCATAATTGTTCTCTTTATCGAGTCTAATTGGATTTACTTGAACTTCTGGAAAAAAAGAGTTACTTAATAATATTAAAGATGAGAATAATTTTTCTCCCTTTGTAGTGAGAATTACTATAACATATCTCTACTAATTACAATTTGAATAGTAATTTGGCAATGGATAATTTTTAACATAAAAACGGAAAAAGTTGAGATATATATGCTGGACTTTAACAAATTTTAAGCATATTTTGAGAGAAACATTTTCTCTTCTAATATAATGATGCAATACAATTCTTTAATACACTTCTATTTTAATTATATAAATTATATAATTAAATAATATTTTTAGGAATTAAATATTATTTAAACATCGTAACTGTAATAAGGTAATCATTTTGTTAGAAGGGAAGTAAGATTCTCCCATAAGATGCTGAAAACTTATTTGTAATTCAAGAAATGACCTATATTTAGTGATAATGACCATCAAAAGATATTACTGTTTACCATGTATTAGTAGTTTGAGACTTTTTGCATTATAATTTCTAAGTGATATTGGTTCACATTTTCTATTCAGAACTACTTTTACAGGATTTGTTATGAGGATTTTATATGCTTTGTAAAACAAGTGGGAGAGTTGCCATAATTTTAAATTCCTAAAAAGAGTTTATAGAGAATAGAGTATAACTAGGTTCTTTAAACTCTAAAAACATTCTCTTGAGTTTGATATTTACTTCTTACAGTTTCATTTTTTCCCTAATTTAGCTAAAAGAAAATTTAAGAATGTGTCATTATGGTCTCATTTCACAAATTTTGACATATATTAAATACTTCATTTTGCTAGTGAATTTGTAGAATATTTTAAAACTAATTGTTAAGCACTTCCAGTTTTATTATTGCATTTTGGTCAGAAAATGTAGCCTGCACAATTTCTGATTATAAGATATTTATTTTCTCAATTTTACCTTTTGGTATAATATGGCTAATTTTTATGAATGTTTCCCTAATCAAATGCTTTAAAAGAAAGCATATTAAATCATGTTACCTTGTAATAGATGATATTGATAATATAAAAATATAATCTTTCTTAAATGCATTACAAGTTATGTATTATTTTAGAACATTTATATTCCAACATAATTGTTTTGTTTCACTAAGTTGATATCTGCCAAAAGTATTGTGATATTTTTCAAATTCTTTTTCTCATTCCAAGAGTTATTTTTCTTTATATAGTATAATGTTTTATTTAGAAATCAAAGCTTCATTGAACCTCATTTTAGTTTTCTTAGACAACTTTTATGTGTTTTTTTTAGGTTTTGGAAAAAGTACTAAGCTTACATTTTTCTTTATTATCAAGTGTGTTACTTTCAAATTAAGATTATTACAGACAACAGTTCATTTATTCTCACATATTCTTATTCTGCTTCCCATATTTTAATGGTAGAATCTAGAATTTTGTGTTTTATTCATCCTTTCATTGCAATTTTTAAATATTCTGTCTTTTCTTTCAAGAATTTTATGATATTACATCCAGATATTTAAGTGTCTTTGCAACTATTAAGTGTAGAGTTATGTTAGCTTATTTTGGTATTTGAGAAAAAAATTGCTTAAGATTAATTTATTCTGATCTTTTAAAGCAGATTTTGCTTAATTTACCTCCTGAGTTACTCTGTGTCTGAGAATGCCAAGCTATTGCATTTGCTACGATGATAATTTGACTGAGTATTGACTTCCTGGATAACTAATGTTTTCCCCACAAATTTTTATACAACTTGCTCCATTGATGTCTGAACTTTTATATAACAGTGAAGAACTTAGTAGCTAGCCTGTAGGTAACTTATTTGTTAGACTGATTTTTAATCTTCTTTTTTGTATAATTTTCCTAGATTACACAAATGGAGGTTTTATCCTTTAGTCGTCAAAAGTTATCCAAAGTGCATCTATTCATTGTCTTCACAAAAATGAATATTACATGTTTTAAGATGGGTTTCATACCCTCTCCTGGTCTGCCAATGTCCTATGAAAAACAGGAAATTCTCTTATTATCATCTTAATCTTTCATCTCTTTTAAGTGCTTTCTTTATGTTCTTTACTACGATGAAACTCAGACTCTACTTAAAATTCATTTCTGCTTTTTGCAGAAATTACATATCATGTTAATATGTAAATATATATATATATATTTATATATGTGCATAAATGTATGTACATGTGTATGCATAAACAAAAGTTTCTCTGCTACGTGTATAATGCTTTGTTTGCTCATTTTTGGCTTTGCTCTCTCTTCTTCTAATGAAAAACATCCTATCGTAATCTGGTTTTGGCCAAAAAAAACATGTGAGTGCATTTTTCTTCTAGCATTTCCTTATTTCCATGAATACTTTATAATCTTGTTTTCTATCTTAAACTGAAAAATTACATAAATCTGTAAAACCAACTCAG
Source organism: Manis javanica (assembly GCF_040802235.1). Lineage (NCBI taxonomy): Eukaryota > Metazoa > Chordata > Mammalia > Pholidota > Manidae > Manis > Manis javanica. The sequence continues at coordinate 19,707,012 of NC_133174.1, read as the reverse complement.
GAACCCAAGAAATACGTTAGTTTGTTTATTTAGCATTCCAATTACTCAAAAAAGCCACAACAACATGGTAGGCCTAATTATATAAAGAAAAAAGGACCTAGCATGGAATCTCAGTAGCTGTGAGACCGAGGATTTTACTTAATCTCTTTGAGTCTTTTCTTCCTCATTTGTAAGGTGAAAATTATAAACCTGTGTCACATCATTATTAAAAGCTTGAAATGTTAATACTGAGTGCAAGTCTCTTACAGAATGTCTAGAGATCAGAAAGTACAGAAAAATGATAGTTTATTATTCTCAACTATTGGTTTCTAAGATTATGAATGAATAAATCGATGAATGAATCAAAGTATAAAATAGATAAAATTACACTATGTCACATTCTTTCAACTCTTCTGAAAAAACTGATAGGTTATGTTTGTAAACCACAGTAAAAATAATCACTTTTCTGCAAATATCAATTCAGGAAGGTGAGATTATAACTATTCCAGTAAAAGAATTAAAAAATTTAAACCAATGCAGCTTTAATGTGCTAGATATGTGCTCTGTTCTATAGGATGAATGTAAAAAATATGCATGCATTTTCAAATTGCATACTCAATGATAGCTACTCCTCATTTAATTTAAATGATAGGATTGATATTTGCAATGGATAAGTCATAAGAATATTATACTAAACGTTAGCCCTGAATGGAGACATAAGGTAGTGATTTATTTTCTTATTTTTGAGTGTTCCAACTATAATAATATTCATAGGCTCAATGATAAAAAGATTAGGGAGCAAAGGGGGCAAGTGGCAAGTATCTTTGTGTACCAATTTGCCTGATTAGGCACTTACAGTGGAATTTCAATCATAGTACTCTTTTTAAAACCGTTAACTTGACATACGTAAGTCTGTTAAATAATATGAAAAGTATAGCCTTAGTTAAGGCTCGACATGTGCCTGCTCTTATTTTATTTTTCCCTTTTGAACATGTAACTCAGTTCTTTGTACAAGAGAAGTGTTTAATTGTTACAATAACAAATTAGGTATCATAAAAGACTTTTTATGCATCTTTAAAACCTAAAGTTGGGACCCATTCCTAGTTCTGCCATGTTTTCCTCAATCTTGGTTGGGGGAATAACTTTACATCTACATTTCGGCCTCTTATACTGCCCATCTCTCCACACCATTGCCCCAGCAGAGATTGTTATATCCTGTTGCAGTCTCTGTTCACTGCTAATATGAAAAAAATCGCCTGAAATGTCTTCAGTTTACTGCATTATAACTCTTTCAAAACATTGTTTGAAAGCTTATGGTGTTCTTTGTAACAGGTCAGTCTTTATCATTTTTTTTACCTTTCATGAGTGTTACTTAATTGGTATGATACTTTAGGTATTTTGCTCTTCAGAATTTCATTCAAGATCCAGAATACTGAATTCCTGGTGACTAACATTACACTGTGAAGGGTAATAGACTATCAGATTTGACTTAGAGAAACTTTCTGGTTTCAGTAACTTTATAATACCTTCAAAAGAAAGTGGCAATAACTCAATATATCTATATCTGAAACAAAAAAGGGGCTGTAAAATCTATTGTAATAGCCATTGTAAATAAAAACATGCGGTGTAGTACAGTCTTTCTGAAGATGCCAAAGGAAGTTTTCAAGGACCACACAGCAAAAAGATAATACTATGATTTGTTCCATAATTTCATAAATATGCTCTGTATAATCTGAAACATAATACAGAAAATAATTGTAATAAAATGACAAAGAAAATTAAAAATCATTCAAACTAATTTTTAAAATAAGTGCAAAAGACATTTAAAATATAATGTCCAGCAAAATTAAGGGTTTAAAATGATAGTTTCCTTCCATTTGAAGTAACTTATGTAATTAAATATTTCTCCTGAGTGAACTAACTTGGCATTAATTCTCTCCCTCTGATCCTCTGCATATGGCTACCATTCTCCCAATTAGGAAACCTTAAGGTTATTTTCTGGAGCAATTGATGGGAAGAATCTCCTGATTCAGAGTTAGGACGCATACCTGTCTGGCAGAACTTGGTAGGGAAATATACGAGGCTGAACATAGAGACACTCAATGGTAATCTGCATAGTGAATGACAAGGTCTCCACCTTCCCACTGCCCAGCTTTGCAAACATTTTGAACTAGGAACTCCAGGCAAGATTCTGAAGAGTTATATTCTAGAGATGCTCAATAACCCTAGACATAAGACTTCCAGCTTCTGAAATTTTGAGGATCCTCCCAATTTAAAACTCACCACCCAATCACCACATAGTGAATTCTATCAGTAAATAATCTTCATATTCACACAGTCATCTTTTCAACCAAAGATTAAACGTTTGAGAAAAATCTCTAAGGTGAAAGACAAGCATCTAAAAAAATAAGGCAAAACAAAACCAACAAAAGGAAAATTAGTTAAAACAGAAATGATACAGACAGCATAAAATAAGTTCAATTTTTCATAAGTAGTAGTCTCATTGTAATATTATAAATGAAAACAAAATATTTTAAAGAAATATCTATAGGATAAAGAAGAGCTCTTGGAAATTGAATATAGGCTGATAATAGAAATAAAAAACAAGGCTAAAAAATGAAGTTGAGAGCATTTCCCCAAAAGTGGAGCAAAAAGGAAAAGAGGTGGAAATTAGCAGATAAATGAAGATAGGAGAGTGAGTCCATAAGATCCAATAACCAAATAAGAGAAGTTTTAGCAATGGAGAAGTGGAAAATGGAGATAAGGGAATTAACAAAAGCATTTTTCAGGATGAACAGCATCATCTTTTATATGAAAGAGTCCAGTTAGTGACTACGACACTGAGTGTAGTATTGAAATCATCTCCATCATGTCAGTGGCAATGGCATAAATATAAAGAAAATTCCCTCAGTGAGGGTGAACCGTTTGCAAGTTAACAAAGAGACAACCGGATTGCTCAATAGCCATCCTGTGAAACGAATTTCTGCAAAATTCACAATGATTTTTTTTCAACCCAGGCTTCTATATTGGTTCAGTTATCTTTAATTGTGACAATAGGATAATTTCAGTCCTTAAAATAAGTGTATATGTGCAAATGTGCACACACATATAGATGTATAGGCATATATGCATGCATGTGTGTGTATATATACACACACATATTCATGTGATTATATATAAATAGATAACAAAAATATGTACATATACTGATTCATTAATTCCAGTTTTAGGCTGTGTATAAATATACTTCAAGCATTATTCTTATATTTACCAGCAATCATGTATACATAGGACCTGCCATCTTGCTTTAATGCCCTGATTATTTCTTTTATTGACTTACAAGTAGCACATTCACTGTAGAAATATCAGATATATAGAAAATCAAAAAGAAGAAAAAGTCAATAATATATTGTTAGATAGAACCATTTACTGCACATATGAAACATATATACATGTATATGTACACTCATATGTGCATGTAAAGAATATTACACTTAACACACTTAACATGCTGTTAGGATGACCATATTTATTACTTAATATATCATTTTTCAAAATATATACTCTCCAAACATGTAGAACTCAATGGATATTTACAGAACACCTAATATATTCAGAGGACTTTGAGAGTATATGCATGAGGATTTTTATTATAGTGTTTTCTGTGGAGCTAGAAAATTGAAAGCAATCTGGGTATGTATCCATAATTGAGGTAGTAGATAGGATATACAACAATAGCACATCCTGGATATGCAGGAGTTTGAAGCAACAAATGAGATACACACAAAGAAAGATGTATGGATCTTAAAGCATAGTGAATGCTGAGTAGAAAAAAATGTAAGAAGAAGTATGAGACACATAATCCCATATAATATGCATAAACCCAAAATCAAGAATGTTACCTAATCTATGAGCAGACAACCTTCTCTAGAGGTTCAAATGCCTTTTGTAGAGATGGATTTGCCATGGATTTTCTGGATATTGTTCTGTAATAGGATGTTAACAGTTACATGGAAATGTTTTTAAGGCTATTACTTGCTTATTGATTTTATCAATGGCATCTGACCTACAGATCTAACCAGTATTTAGTAAGATCTATTATTGAGAAGTTGCATCCCTTGAACATTTTACTTTATGGTTCTCCCTAAGCCCTATATTCCTTAAGGTGGACTTTGTGGACTTAGCAGAAATACTGCATGTTCTTCCACTTTAATCAGTGGCTTAATTGTATATACATTTGGACTGATAAGAATAGAGGATTGATAATATTGAGATGGAGTGAAAAGTTCCAAATTTCCGTTAGTGTTTTATGTTTAGTATTAATTCTTGCTTTTGTATTTTATTATTTCTTTATCTAAATTGAGATTCATACAATAAAATGCACAAACAGTGTAGAGCTCAAATTTTGACATGCATGTACACTCATGCAACCATCACCCAGATCTAGCTATTAAACATTCTCACTAATTTTTTCCCCTTCACCTATTTCACCCATCCCCACACCTCCCTGCCCTATTGCCATCACCAGTCTGTTCTCTGGGTCTATGAGTCTATTTCTGTTTTGTTTGTTCATTTTTATTTTTTAGACTCCCAATTAAGTAAAATCATATGAGATTTTTTTTGTCTTATTTCACTTAGCATAATAGCCTGCAGTGATATATTATCAGTTACTATATAATTTTTCAAAATAATTATATACTCCCTAAACATGTAGAACTCAATGAGTGTTTACAGAACACCTACTATATTCAGAAGACGTTAAGAGTACATGCATGAGGATTTTTATTGTATTTTAAAAATCCATGTTGTTGCAAACAGCAAAATTCTTTTTTATGGCTGGGTAATATTTATTTATCTATTGATGGACACTTAGGTTGCTTCCCTATCTTGACTATTGTAAATAATGCTGTGATAGACATAAAAGTGCAAGTATCTTCTCAAATTAGTGATTTGTTTCCTTCAAGTAAATTCCCAGAAGTAGAATTACTGGGTCATATGGTATTTCTGTTTTTAGTTTCTTGAGAAGACTCCATACTGTGTTCCATAGTGGCTGCACCAATTTACATTCCCACCAACAATGTACAAAGGTTCCCTTTTCTCCACATCTTTACCACATTTGCTATTTCTTGTTATTAACCACTCTCAGTGGTGTGAGATGATATCTCATTGTGGTTTTGATTTCCATTTCCAGAATGATTAGTGATGTTGAGCATCTTTTCATGTGTCTGGCTATCTGTATGTCTTCTTTGGAAAAAATGTCTATTCAAGTCCTCTGCCCATTTTTTAATTGGATTATTATTATTACTTTTTTTGGTGTTGAGTTGTATGAGATCTTTATATGCTTTGGATATTAGCCCCTTATTGGATATGACATTTGAAAATATCTTCTCCCATTCAATAGGTTGCCTTTTCATTTTGTTAATGGTTTCCTTTGTTGTGCAGAAGGTTTTTAATTTCATGTAGTCCCACTTGTTTATTTTTGCTTCTGTTTCCTTTGCCTGGGGAGACATAGCCAGAAAAAAAACTGCTAATACTAGTGTTCAAGAGTTTACTGCCTATGTTTTCTTCTAGGAGTTTTATGGTTTCAGATGTTATATTTAAGTCTTTAACCTATTTGGAGTTTATTTTTGAGTATGGTGTAAGATACTGATACAGTTTCATTCTCTTACATGCAGCTGTCCAGTTTTCCCAAGAGTTTATTGAAGAGACTATTTTTTCCCCAGTGTACATTATTGCCTCCTTTGTCCTATATTAATTGACCATATAAATGTAGGTTTATTTCTGGGCTTTCTCTTGGGTTTCATTGATCTATGTGCCTGTTTTTGAGCCAGGACCATACTGTTTTTGATTACTGTAGCTTTGTAGTGTAGATGGTATCAGGAAGCAACATACCTCCAGATTTGTTCTTCTTTCTTAAAATTGCTTTGACTTTGCTTTTGTATTTTAAAGATGTTTCAAAATATGATTTTACTATGGTGGTATAATAATAAAGCATTTTGCCTGTACAAGGGATCACCAAATTCTCTGCTAAGGGCCAGGTATAAATATTTCAGGTTGTGTGGTGTTTGACACGGCTGCTCAACTCTGCCTTTGTATCTCATGAAAGCATCCATATACGATATGGAAATGGATGAGTGCAGAATGTGTTCAAATAAAACTTTCACAAATATAGATGACAAATTAGATTTGGCCTAGGGGCCTTTGTTTGCTGACCACTGGTCAACACTCTTGACTACTCAAAGTATGTTCTATGGACCAGTTAAATCATCATTACCTGTGACTTTATTAGTAATATAGATTTCAAACAAAAGCTAGTGAATCAGAATCTATAGTTTAACAAGATCCCCAGGTGATTTATATACTCATTAGAGTTTAAGAATCACTGGTCTATTCTATTCTGTCCAGTTTTGCCAACATCAGTTGTTGAAGAGGCTTTCATTTATATCAATGGCTCCTTTATCATATATTAATTGGCCATATATGTGTGGGTTTATATCTGGGCTCTCTATTCTGTTCCATTGATCTATGGGTCTGTTTTTTGTGACAGTACTAAACTGTTTTCATTACTGTGGCTTTGTAGTAGATCTTTAAGTTAGGGAGTGTAATCCACCTGGATTTGTTGTTCCTTCTCAGGATTGCTCTGCCTATTTGGGGTCTTTTGCAGTTCCATATGAATTTTAGAACTATTTGTTCTAGTTGATTGAAGAATGCTGTTGGTATTTTGATAGGGATTGCATTGAATCTGAAGATTGCTTTAGGTGGGATGTCCATTTTGACAGTATTAATTCTTCCTATCCATGAGCACAGGATGTATTTCCATTTACTGGTGTCTTCTTTAATTTCTCTCATGAGTGTCTTGTAGTTTTCAGACTATAGGTCTCTCACCTCCTTGGTTTGGTTTATTCTTAGGTATTTTATTCTTTTTGATGCAATTGTAAATGGAGTTGATTTCCTGATTTCTCTTTCTGCTAGTTCATCATTAGTATATAGCAATGCAACAGATTTCTGTGTATTTATTTTCTATCCTGCAATGTTGCTGAATTCAAATATTAGTTCTAATAGTTTTGGGGTGGATTCTTTAGGGTTTTCTATGTATAATATCATGTTATCTACAAACAGTCACAGTTTAACTTCTTCCTTACCAATATGAATGCCTTTTCTTTCTTTGTGTTGTCTGATTGCCATGGCTAGGACCTCCAGTACTATGTTGAATAAAAGTGGTAAGAGTGGGCATCCTTGTTTTGTTCCCAATCTTAGAGGAAAAGCTTTCAGCTTTTTTCTGTTAAGTATGATGTTGGCTGTGGGTTTATCATATATATAGGCTTTATTATGTTGAGGTACTTGCACTCTGTACAAATTTTCCTGAAAGTTTTTATCATAAATGGATACTGAATTTTGTTGAATGCTTTTTCAGGATCTATGGAGATGAAATGCAATTTTTGTCCTTCTATTTGTTGATATGGTATATGATGTTGATTGATTTTCAAATATTGTACCATCCTTGCATCACTAGAATAAATCCTACCTGATTATGCTGGATGACCTTTTTGATGTATATTTTAATACAGTTTGCTAATATTTTGTTGAGTATTTTTGCCTCTATATTCATCAGGGATATTGGTCTGTAATTTTCTTTTTTTGTGGTATCTTTGTCTGGTTTTGGTATGAGAGTGATGCTGGCCCAACAGAATGAGTTTGGAAGAATTCCCTTCTCTTCTACTTTTTGGAAAACTTTAAGGAGAATAGGTATTAGGTCTTCACTATATGATTGGTAAAATTCAGTGGTGAAAAAATTTGGTCCAGGTATTTTGTTCTTAGGAAGTTTTTTTTATTATCAATTCAATTTCATTGCTGGTAATTGGTCTGGTCAGATTTTCTGTTTCCCCCTGGGTCAGTCAGGAAGGTTGTTTTTTTCAAGAAAGTTGTCCATTTCTTCTAGGTTATCCAGTTTGTTAGCATATAATTAGTCATAGTATTCTCTAATAATTCTTTGTATTTTGGTGGTGTCCATAGTGATTTTTCCTTTCTCATTTCTGATTCTGTTTATGTGTCTTAGACCCTATTTTTTTCTTGATAAGTCTGGCCAGGGGTTTATCTATTTTATTTCTTTTCTTGCAGAACCACCTCCTGGTTTCATTGAGTCATTCTATTGTTTTATTTTTCTCAATTTTATTTATTTCTGCTCTGATCTTTATTATATCCCTCCATCTACTGACTTTGGGTTTCATTTGTTCTAATTTTTCTAGTTTCATTAATTGTGAGTTTAGACTGTTCATATGGGATTGTTATTCTTTCCTGAGGTAGGCCTGTATTGCTGCCTTTGCTGCATCCCACAGGTTTTAGGGCGTTGAGTTGTTTTCATTTGTCTCCATTTATTGCTTGATGTCTGTTTTTATTTGGTCATTGATCCATTGATTATTTAGCAGCATGTTGTGAAGTCTCCATGTGTTTGTGGGCAGTATCGTTTTCTTTCTAGTTTCATACGTTTGTGGTCTGAGAAACTTTGGCACACTTTCAATCTTTTTGAATTTACTGAAACTGTTTTTTTTTTAAAGTATACATTTCAGTGGTGTTTGTTTTTTTTGTATCATTAATCTACAATTACATGAATGACATTATGGTTACTAGACTCCACCCATCATCAAGTCCCCACCACATACCCCATTACAGTCACTGCCCATCAGTGTACTAAGATGCCGTAGAATCACTACTTGTCTTCTCTGTTGAACAGCCCTCCCTGTGTCCACCACCCCCTACATTATGTCTGCTAATCGTAATGCCCCTTTTCCCCCCTTGTCACTCCCTTCCCACCCATCCTCCCCAGTGCTTTTCCCTTTGGCAACTGTTAGTCCATTCTTGGGTTCTGTGAGTCAGCTGCTGTTTTGTTCCCTCAGTATTTTTCTTTGTTCTTATACTCCACAGATGAGTGAAATCAGCCAACAACCATCTCCCTCCACTTGGCCCACCCCACTGAGCACAGCACCCTCCAGCTCCATCCATGCCGCCGCAAATGGTAGGATTTGTTTTCTTCTTATATTCCATTGTGTATATGTACTGTATCTTCTTTACCCATTCATCTACTGATGGACACTTGGGTTGCTTCCATTTCTTGGCTATTATAAATTGTGCTGTAATAAACATATGGGTGCATATGTCTTTTTCAAACTGGGCTGCTGCATTCTTAGGGTAAATTCCTAGGAGTGCAATTCCTGGGTCAAATGGTATTTCTATCTTTATTTTTTTGAGGAATCTCCATACTGCTTTCCACAATGGTTGAACTAATTGACATTCCCAACAGCAGTGTAGGAGGGTTCCTCTCTCTCCACAACCTCGCCAACATTTGTTGTTGTTTGTCTTTTGGGTGGTAGCCATCCTTACTGGTGTGAGGTGATATCTCATAGTAGTTTTAATTTGCATTTCTCGGATGACTAGCGATGTGGAGCATCTTTTCATGTGTCTGTTCGCCATCTGAATTTCTTCTTTGGAGAAGTGTCTGCTCAGATCCTCTGACCATTTTTTAATTGGATTATTTGCTTTTTGTTTGCTGAGATGCATGAGCTCTTTATATATTTCGGATGTCAACCCTTTATCGGATCTGTCATTTATGAATATATTCTCCCATACTGTAGGATGCCGTTTTGTTCTATTGGTGGTGTCCTTTGTTGTACAGAAGGTTTTTAGCTTGATATAGTCCCACTTGTTCATCTTTGCTTTTGTTTCCCTTGCCCAAGGGGATATGCTCATGAAGAAGTTGCTCATGTTTATGTCCAAGAGATTTCTGCCTATGGTTTTTTTCTAAAAGTTTTATGGTTTCATGACTTACATTCAGGTCTTTGATCCATTTCAAATTTACTTTTGTGTATGGGGTTAGACAATGATCCAGTTTTATTCTCTTACATGCAGCTGTCCAGTTTACCAACACCAGCTGTTGAAGAGGCTGTCATTTCCCCACTGTATACCCATGGCTCCTTTATCCTATATTAAGTGAGTATATGCTTGGGTTAATACCTGTACTCTCCATACTGTTGCACTGGTCTGTGGGTCTTTTCTTGTTCCAGTACCAAATTGTCTTGATTACTGTGGCTTTGTAGTAGAGTTTGAAGTTGGGAAGTGAGATCCCCCCTGCTTTATTCTTCCTTCTCAGGATTGCTTTGGCCATTCAGGTTCTTTTTTGGTTCCATATGAATTTTAGAACCATTTGTTCCTGTTTGTTGAAGAATGCTGTTGGTATTTTAATAGGGATTGCATCAAATATGTAGATTGCTTTAGGCAGGATGGCCACTTTGACAATATTAATGCTTCCTAGCCAAGAGTATGGGACGAATTTCCATTTGTTAGTGCCTCTTTAATTTCCCTTAAGAGTGTCTTGTAGTTTTCAGGGTACAGGTCTTTCACTTCCTTGGTTAGGTTTATTCCTAGGTATTTTATTCTTTTGGATGCAATTGTGAGTGGAATTGTTTTCCTGGTTTCTCTTTCTGCTAGTTCATCGTTAGTGTATAGGAAAGCAACAGATTTCTGTGTATTAATTTTGTATCCTGCAACTTTGCTGAATTCAGATATTTGTTCTAGTAGTTTTGGAGTGGAGTCTTTAGGGTTTTTTATGTACAATATCATGTCATTTGCAAATAGTGACAGTTTGACTTCCTCTTTACCAAACTGGATGCCTTGTATTTCTTTGTTTTGTCTGATTGCTGTGGCTAGGACCTCCAGTACTATGTTGAATAACAGTTGTGAGCGTGGGCATCCCCGTCTTGTTCCTGATCTTAGAGTAAAAGCTTTCAGCTTCTCGCTGTTCAGTATGATGTTGGCTGTGGGTTTGTCATATATGGCCTTTATTATGTTGAGATAATTGCCCTCTGTACCCATTTTGTTAAGAGCTTTTATTGTGAGTGGATGTTGAATTTGGTCGAAGGCATTTTCAGTGGCTATGGAGGTGATCATGTGGTTTTTGTCCTTCATTTTGTTGATGTGGTGGATGATGTTGATGGATTTTCAAATGTTGTACCATACTTGCATCCCTGAGATGAATCCCACTTGATCATCGTGTATGATCTTCTTGATGTATTTTTGAATTCAGTTTGCAAATATTTTGTTGAGTATTTTTGCATCTATGTTCATCAGGGATATTGGTCTGTAATTTTCTTTTTTAGGGTCTTTGCCTGGTTTTGGTATTAGGATGATGTTGGCTTCATAGAATAAGTTTGGGCATATTCCCTCCTCTTCTATTTTCTGGAAAACTTTAAGGAGAATGGGTATTACGTCTTCTTTATATGTCTGATAAATTTCAGAGGTGAATCCATCTGGCCTGGGGATTTTGTCCTTAGCTAGTCTTTTGATTGGCAATTCAATTTCATTGCTGGTAATTGGTTTGTTTAGATTTTCTGTTTCTTCCTTGGTCAGTCTTGGAAGGTTGTATTTTTCTAGGAAGTTGCCCATTTCTTCTAGGTTTTCCAGCATGTTAGCATATAAATTTTCATACTATTCTCTAATAATTCTTTGTATTTCTGTGGGGTCTGTCATGATTTCTCCTTTATCATTTCTGATTCTGTTGATGTGTGTAGATTCTCTTTTTCTCTTAATAAGTCTGGCTAGCGGTTTGTCTATTTTGTTTATTTTCTCAAAGAACCAGCTCTTAGTTTCATTGATTTTTTCTATTGTTTTATTCTTCTCAATTTTATTTATTTCATCTCTGGTTTTTATTATGTCCCTCCTTGTGCTGGCTTTGGGCCTCATTTGTTCTTCTTTTTCCAATCTCAATAATTGTGACTTTTGACTATTCATTTGGGATTGTTCTTCCTTCTTTAAATAGGCCTGGAGTGCTATATACTTTCCTCTTAGAACTAACTGCCTTCGCTGCATCCCACAGAAGTTGGGTCTTTGTGCTGTTGTTGTCATTTGTCTCCATATATTGCTTGATCTCTATTTTAATTTGGTCATTGATCCATTGATTATTAAGAGCATGTTGTTAAGCCTCCATGTGTTTATGAGCCTTTTTATTTTCTTTGTACAATTTATTCCCAATTTTATACCTTTGTGGTCTGAAAAGATGGTTGGTAGAATTTCAAATTTTTTCAATTCATGGAGCCTCTTTTTGTGGCCTAGTATGTGGTCTACTCTGGAAAATGTTCCATTTGCACTTGAGAATAATGTGTATCCTGTTGCTTTTGGGTGTAGAACTCTGTAGATGTCTATTAGGTCCATCTGTTCTAGTGTGTTGTTCAGTGCCGCTGTGTCCTTACTTATTTTCGGTCTGGTGGATCTGTTTTTTGAAGTGAGTGGTGTGTTGAAGTATCCTAGAACAAATGCACTGCATTCTATTTCATCCTTTAATTCTGTTAGTATTTCTTTCACATATGTTGGTGCTCCTATATTGGGTCCATGTATATTTATAATGGTTATATCCTCTTGTTGGACTTTCCCCTTTATCATTATGTAATGTCCTTTGTCTCTTGTTTCTTTCTTTGTTTTGAAGTCTATTTTGTCTGATACAAGCACTGTAGCACCTGCTTTCTTCTACCTATTGTTTTCATGAAATATCTTTTCCCATCCCTTGACTTTTATTCTGTGTGTGTCTTTGGGTTTGAGGTGAGTCTCTTGTAAGCAGCATATAGATGGGTCTTGCTTTTTTATCCATTCTATTACTCTGTGTCTTTTGATTGGTGCATTCAGTCCATTTACATTTAGGGTGATTATTGAAAGATATGTACTTATTGCCATTGCAGGCTTTAGATTCATGGTTACCAAAGGTTCAAGGGTATCTTCTTCACTGTCTAACTTAACTTGCTTATTAAGCTATTATAAACACAGTCTGATGATTCTTTATTTCTTTCCCTTCTTATCACTCCTCCTCCATTCTTTATGTGTTAGGTGTTTTAATCTGTACTCTTTTGTGTTTCCTTTGACTGCTTTTGTACATAGTTGATTTTATTTTATGCATTTAGTTAGTATTTGGTTGGTCTGCTTTCTTTGGTGTGATTTTATTTTCTCTGGTGACATCTTTTTAGCCTTAGGAGTGCTTGCATCTAGAGCAGTCCCTTTAAAATACCCTGTAGAGGTGGTTGGTGGGAGGCAAATTCCCTCAACTTTTGCTTGTCTGGGAATTGTTTAATCCCTGCTTCATATTTAAGTGATAATTGTGTTGGATACAGTATTCTTGGTTCAAGGCCCTTCTGTTTCATTTCATAAAATATATCATGCCATTCTCTTCTGGCCTGTAAGGTTTCTGTTGAGAAGTCTGATGGAACCTTGATAGGTTTTCCTTTGTATGTGACCTTTTGTCTCTCTCTGGCTGCCTTTAATACTCTGCCCTTGTCTTTGATCTTTGCCATTTTTATTATTATATGTCTTGGTGTTGTCCTCCTTGGGTCCCTTGTGTTGGAAGATCTGTGGGCCTCCGTGGTCTGAAAGACTATTTCCTTCTCCAGTTTGGGGGAGTTTTCAGCAATTATTTCTTCAAAGACACTTTCTATCCCTTTCTCTCTCTTCTTCTTCTGGTACCCCTACAATGTGAATGTTTTTCCATTTGGATTGGTCACACTGTTCTCTTAATATTCTTTCATTCCTGGAGATCCTTTTATCTCTGCCTCAGCTTCTGTGCATTCCTGTTCTCTGATTTCTATTCCATTAATGGCCTCTTGCCCCTCATCCAGTCTGCTCTTAAGTCCTTCCAGAGATTGTTTTATTTCTGTATTCTCCCTCCCAACTTGATCCTTTAGCTCTTGCATCTTTCTCTGCTGGTCCATCAGCATGGTTTTGACCTTTATTTTGAATTCTTTTTCAGGAAGATTAGTTTAATCTATCTCCCCAGGCCCTCTCTCTGTTGTTGTCTGGGTGATTCTGGACTGAACCAAATTCTTCTGCCTTTTCATGTTGATAGAGGTAGTTGTAGGCTGGTAGCATGTGTGTTAGCTGGGAGAACAAAGTCTCTTCCTGCTTGCTGGTCATCTTGCCCTTCTCCGCTGACTATGCTGGTTACCCACACATGGTATCAGGCTCTGGGTTAATTTCCTGAGCTGGGGCAGGTGGGGCAGCCCAGAGTCCTGCAGGAGAGGCAGGCACACCAGGTGTGCTCTCCTGCAAGAATGGCACCCCTTCATGCCTTGCCCCTGCTTCCTCTGCCCATGCAGGACAGCTGCTCATGGGCATCAGCTTTTGGATCTGACCCCAGCTGCTGCACGCTGGGAGGAGTCTCTGGGCAGCTGCTCTGGGTACAGCCACTCCCAGACTGCTCTGCCGGGGCCACCCCATTGGGGGAATGAATGGCAGGATGTTCATCACCATGAGGGGCTTCAGAGCTGTGTTGCCTCCCAGGGGTTTGGGCACCTGAAGTTCCTCGGGATTTCCAGCTGTTGGGCTGAGTGTGTCGGTAGGATTCCATCCAGCTGTGAAGTCCCTGTCCCTTTAAGACTTTCAAAAGCAGTCACTTTTCTTTTGTCCCAGGGGAGCTGGCTGTGTGGACCCGCTCACAGATTTTACTTTTCCATTTTCCTAATATCCAGTACACCATGCAATGTGTGTCTGCACCCCTGGTGTGGATTCCTAGGGCTGGTTATTTAGGAGTCCTGTGCTTCCACTCCCTCCCCACTCCAACTCCTTTCCTCTGCCGGTGAGCTGGGGTGGGAGGAGTGCTTGCATCCCACCGGGTCGTGGCTTGTATCTTACCCCCTTTGTGAGATGCTGAGTTCTCGCAGATGTAGACGTAGCCTGGCTATTGTACTGTATCCTCTGGTCTCTCTGTTAGGTGTAGTTGTATTTGTTGTATTTTCAAAAATATATATGGTTTTAGGAGGAGATTTACACTGCCCTACTCACGCCACCATCTTCCCCCCAAATTCCCAGAGGTATTCTTAAAGATAAATTTTGTTTTCAAAAGCAGGACAGATACTGATTATACTTAAATAATCCAAATTTATCTTGATATACTGTCCCAGATATAGAGCTCCTCTCTGAAAATTTAGGTACCTGGAAAGTTTTTAATTTATACTCACACATTAACACACAAGCATACCTTATTCAATAAAAATCTAATTACTGTATGTCTCTTTTTTTTCTAAAGCAAATGGATGTGAAACTATGAGAGAAAGGTTCTGGAGTTGAGTATAGTTATCTGATGGCTTCACTGAAGAAGTAATGTCTAAGCCAATATCAGGAGATGAATGTGAATGAACTAGATGAAGGAAAACTTAGAAGAGCATGCCAGTTAGGGGGAACAGGCTGTGAAAATCCTTGTAGCAGGAGGGAGCATGATGATTTTTAAGGAATGGGAGAAGATAATATTTCTGGTATTTTGTCAATGAGAGGACAAGTTGAGTCTTGGCCTTCAGGGTTTTGCTGTTCCCTAAAATTGGTAAGCTTCACTGAAGGTATGTAAGTAGATAGGTGACCAAATCAGATAATCTTGTCTGCCTTGGAAAATATTGATTAGGCAGAATTTGTGGTGAATTCTGGGAGACCACTTATAATCTAGTTGGGTTGTTTGTTTTTCACTTGGATGTTTTTTTCCTAATATCTTTATCATGTTGATATATTACACAGGAATGGGCACAGCAGTGATTGTTGGTTTGTTATGTTATGTGCCCTGTGCCCAACACTGTTAGAAACACAGTGATTCTTAAATATTTGATAATGATTAATTAGCAAAAATGGTTATGGCAATATAAGGTAAATTACAGAGCATAAAGACAAATATATAAAATTTCTTGTAATCATGAAATGATAAGCTTCATAATAAAGAGAATAAAGCTACATACAAACTGTTGGCTATATACAATACCATCCATTAGATAACTGCATCATCTAATATTTCTATCACTAGTAATAATAATATCATTATTGGCTACCAATTACTTAATGCTGTGCTAGCTATTCTGAATACTTGCTATAACTTATCCTCAGAATAACACTACTGAGTAGTTGTTTTAATCCCTTTTTAGATAAGAAAACTAAGGTTCAGGAAGATGGAAGTGTGTGCCCCAAATCTCACGGGTAATAAATAATTTAACAGGCTTTCCAGTAATGTTCCATGTGTAACCACAGAAAGAATGCTTACTGGATCTACTGTTTTGCCTCCCTCCATGCTCTTTGTAAAATAGAAGTTATGAATTTCAAAACCATTTCTGTAACAAATGGAATCAAGTCAGAGAGGTTTTTAAAGTGGCATTTCAAAAGCCTTAGCTTTCATCTTGCTTCTCTCTGCCAGGTTCTCTACCTTGGATGAAGTAATTCATACACAAAAAATATATTAACCTACCATGTTGTTAATATGTAAATTGACCTTTAGAATTGAGCAGGTTTTTCCCTTCCCACCTGTCAGTTTGACAGGGCCAACTATTTAATGAGTAATTTGTTATGTGTCTAAAATTTATCTTAAGGGTATAAAATTGGGAAAAGATGAATAGAATGAAAAGCAAATTACTCCCAAATGAAAAAGAGCAGAAGTACTCAAGGCAAAGAAATGGACCATTTGGGATCCTATAATTAAAAGGAACTAATTGACTATTTCATAGTCATCTCAAAAACTCTGTTTTCTGTATTAAAGTTAAGATTATACTGATATGATATTGCCCTTCTTTTCTCTACTTGGTAATGTTATTCCTAAAATAGAATATTTCCTTGCTTTTGATTCATACTGAAGTAATACAGATTTTTTTCTCAGATTTAGCAATGGATTTTAGAAGCTGCAAATGGTAAAACTTATTGACTTGTCATCTACTGGTATTCATGGTTATAAACTAGGCTATATTCCTGATGAGAAAAAAATTACCTTTTGTAGCTTTTGCTTCCTTTTATCATTAAAAGAAATTCAAATAGTGCTTGAAATAAAACCTAATTATAAAATTCTGTGTTAGATTTGCCAGTGGGCTTTTACACAAATGGCCAATTGTAGGCATAATAAGTAAACAGGAGGGAAACATGCGAACAGAGTTCACTTAAGCAATGTCAATGAATATTCTTTTTGACAATAAAAAGTGACAAATGGCTACCTTCTTAGTGCCAGTGCTAACTATAATGGTTTGACACTTAAAAAGAGTATTTCCCTAATGACACAAGTGCCCTTTTCTGAAAATTGTTTGTACATTATCCTTTTTATAATATGACTATTAATGTGATACTAAATGAGTTATTTCAAAAGGAATGTTTTGATTTAACCTCACAGTCAGCCATAGGTACTCTGCAAGAATTGTTGCAATACATGTGTGTACTGTCTAGGAACAATATCAGTGAATGTGTACTATTTTTCTTAAATCATTGACATGCAATAAATTTTAGGGATCCATCCATGCCATGGGTAAAAAGACACAATATCTGATAAATTGTAGAATATCATTAAATACCTATAGGGAGTTGATAATGCCATGATAAATTGTAGATAAACAATAAATATCATTATTTTAATTAAGGATACATATCATTGCTTCCTAATTTAATTCATTCATTCATGCTCTTACACTCCAATGTAAAAGCCTGCAAACATATGTTAAGGTTAGAAATACTAATGTTGGCTGCCTCCTAGACCCAGACCCCCCATTTCCTTCTCACTGCCTTCCTTGGAACTGGGTCTGCCTACCTGTACTTTATGATGTCATAGTGCTTTATTCACTGAGCTTGAATACCCTTCCCCAAGCTCTTTCAAATTTTTGCTTTTGCCAGCCAGACACTTCCTAAGGCTTGTGACTGAAGAAAACAAACTGATCCATCACCTTTCTGAAAAATGTTAGTGAGGAGCTTTCTCCAGTATTCTGAGGCAGCACAGATAGGTAAAAAATTAGGGGAAAAAAGCATTGATAAATCCATGTAAACAGCCCCATTATTGGAGAATGGTGAACTAGTGCGTTTAAGGCTACATCTTTTACTTTTAAAAAGGACATAAGGGGAAGAGTCATGCCTTCTCTCGTATTTCCTCTGCATCCCCAGTGGATGTGTCCATGAGACAGCATAGAGTTTTGGTAGTGTACAGAAAAAATCCAAGCCTTGCTTGACAGTTCCCCAGTTCTTATTAGAAATATTTTTAGAAGTATGATAAATTTATCAGCAAATATGGGTACATGACATATACATTCCAGCTAAATTCCCTTGGTAAATAGAACTCTACTAAACAGTGTTACCTGAAAATGTAGCTGTTTGTGTGCCACAACTTAGTAAAAAAATCCTGATACAGGCTTTTTATTTAAATACTAAATTGGTTAATATGAGGATATAACAATAAAAGGAACTGACGTGAGATATTTTTGTAATTAGACATGCACACACACACACACGCACACACACAGACCTACATAGAGCAGTTCCCTACTGCGTAAACAGGTCCCTATAACTATGAGTGCAGAAACAGGATTTTTAGTACAAAATAATGCAAACTAATTCAAACTGGGTGTCAGGGCCCTTGGGTTCCTGCTCAGATCTATCATTAAAGACCTGAGTGACATTGGTAATATCACTTTCCATTTAACTTTTTAGAACTTCATTTATTAAATGTGGGGGTGAGAGGAAAATAGTGGTTAGGTAACCTAAAATTTTTTACTGCTATTATTCGATGGCATTTCCAAAGAATTCTTTATTTCTAACCAATTCATAATTGGAAGCACTATCTGGTGTCATGAAAAGGAATGTTGGGAAAAGTTTTAGTTGTCTTTGCAATGTGCGTTATTAGCTTATGGGGGGAAAAAGGAATGTATCAGAATGTAGCACATATTATCTTGACAAATATCTATTCAATGGTATTCCAAACACCACCAAAATAAGCATGACTGACATTTTATATATTAC
This sequence comes from Manis javanica, assembly GCF_040802235.1. Taxonomy (NCBI): domain Eukaryota; kingdom Metazoa; phylum Chordata; class Mammalia; order Pholidota; family Manidae; genus Manis; species Manis javanica. The sequence continues at coordinate 19,688,268 of NC_133174.1, read as the reverse complement.
TATTTTCCACATCACAAGTGTAGCTTTTGATTATTTTACCTCATTTTCTATGCTTTGTTTTAACATTAGTATTCTAGTATCAATTTGGGAGCTGATCTGATTGGACCATTTAGTTTGGAGATGTTTTTATTCAAGTAAGATATTATTAAATCAATGGATTAAAATAAAATACTATCTCAATGTAGTTTCATCTCCAAGCACCCAGTTGTAAATTGTGAAAATGTCCAAATAAAAGATGCCATTGAGTGTTTTAAAAAATAAGTGCTTAAGATGTGTTATGGTGTTATGGAGTGGTTCAAGTCACCTATTTTAATCTTTTTAGTCTACTCTATTTGTTCATTTGGATAACCACACCTAGGGTTCTGGCATGAAATTATTTCCAAGGAACCTAATTTCTCTGAATTCTACATACTGGAAGAAATGAAGTGAAACATTTAAATGAGGACATTTACATGCACTTGAATTATCTTCACAATATGGAGTTAATAGGTTCCAAGGGCTTTGAAGGGTAGGGTCCTGAAAGAATTGCTGCCATGTTGGGAAATAGCACAGTTGAGGCATCAAACACTAACTTACCTTGTGAGAAATTTGGACTTCATATAACTTATCTCAGCTTCATTAATTAAAGGAAATCAACAGAATTTGCTCATTTTCTCATTAATAATTAAGCAGCAACTTTTTGTTTTTAATGCAGCAATCTTTAAGAGTTACTCCCCTGGAATTTATTATAGCAATAGCAGAAGAAAAACTATAGTGTATATCTTTACAAGTTTTAAAAATAGAATTTTAAACAGCAAATAATATGGCACTAAAACATTTTAACCATTTGGATTCAGCAACCACATAATAAAAACTAAATCAGAGTAATTAGTTGATAGATATAAAGCATCTTAAATTCAGAGTTAAATTCAGCAAGTAATTATCCGAAACACACACAAAATATATTCTAAAGAAAGTTTGACCATAATCAATCACCAGGTGTCTATTTGCCTGTAAGGATGAGGCACATTCTAACATTTAACCATCTGTCAGTCAACATTATTTATTGAATACCTGCTGTGTATGGAATAGTTAACCTTAAAACAAATCAATCACAAAAAAGTCAAGATTTTAATACAGAATACAAGCAAATTAAAGCAACTACATCAATTTCTGGCCAACAGTTTAATAAGAAGTTGCTTCATCATTTTGCATTTCTATTGTGTACATACTCTTGGAATGTATTCTATACCTATACCACAAATACAGGCCTTTAATTAGAAAATCGAAATACATAGTATGCAGGTATCCTCAGCACTTGTCTTATAGCTGAGATTATCCTCCTGTCTCTGATTTACTACCCAATTATTCTTAGATAAGATGCAATGTGCTAACTTATCTGTATCATATAATGCTATTATCAATGTTCTCAGTAAGTATTACAAACAAATCCTCACTTAGTCTTTTTCTTTAGATGTGGATGTAATGTTTCCCTCTTAGGTTTCTGGTAGAGTCTATTAACATTTTGTGTACATATTAGGCACTTAATATATTTTATATCTTTATTTCCTTTACAACCATTCCCATTTAAAAATGCAACTAGAAAACAATATTAGGGTATTATATAATGTGGTTTATTAGAATAAAAGAGGTCTCATCTCTAAAATGAAGATACTTAGAAGCCTGAACTTTGAAAAGAGGGAGGTTCACTATTTTAGTTTAAGCTAGGAAAAAAGGAGGAAAGAGAGAAGGCAAGAAGGAAAGAAGGAAGGTCGAAGGAAGGTAGGCAGGGAAGAAAGAAGAAATGGAGAAAAGGAGGAGGGAGGAAGGAAAGAAAGGAGACTAAAAGTGCCTTAGAATAGTCTTAACATTAAAAAAATTAGTTCCTGGAAGGGTCCTGGGTCTTTGCTGAAGGAGGTGAAGGAGCACTTGGCTTGTCACTCCTTTATCCCCCAGCATGATCTGCTTCCTGGATCTTGAAGGGGCTTCAGGAGGAGGGGCTCAGGTCTGGGAGCTAGTGGTCCTAATTTCTGAATGGCTGAGGTAGAGAGAGGAGCTCAACGAAGGACCTAGGTGGGGTCGAGTAGAGTGCCATATAGTAGGGTGGTTTTTTAACCTCCAAAAATTAGCATATATTGAGGGCAATATACTTTGGCCCTGAGAAAGGAACTGATTGTTTTGTCTGCTCCATTCCTTGAAATTCATTTGTTCAATAAATATTCATTGAGCACCCACAGTGTACTAGGCTCTCATTATTAAGTTACAGTTAATAGTCACAGAGGATAAAAAATGTAAGTACAGTCATTCACTGATGCAGCAAATATGTTTTGGACTCCTACTCTTTTATAAGGCCTTATCCTCAACTCTGAACCAGATTCATTCCATCCTACAAAGAGTTTACAATTCAGAAGGGAACATTGACAAATCACTATCTACACGTGAGACTCCATTCTGTTCCACTGCTCTGTCTGTCCTTGTGCTAGTGTTGTGCTGCCTTGCTTCTTGTACCTTGATAGCAAGTTGAAATCTAGTAGAGCAGCTCCTCTAATTATAATTTTTTTCAAGATTCATTTGGCTAATCCTATAGATATTTTTCATATACATGTCTACAAAAAAGCTTGTTGGGAATTTTGTCGAGTTTGTATTGAACTTGGAGAGAAGTTCAATTTGGGAGAGAATTAACAACTTAACAGTATGGAGTATTCCAATGTGTGAACATGGTATATAGCTTCAGATAGTGATCTTTTCACTGTTTCCATAGTTTTTCCTTTTTTCACAATGTCATATATTACACTGTATTTATCCAGATAGTGATTTCATTTTCTTCAGATATATACTCTGAAGTAGAATTGCTACATGATGTGGTAGCTCTATTTTTAATTTTTTGAGGAACCTCCATACTGTTTTCCATAGAAACCGGAAATTTGCATTCTCACCAACAGTGCACAAAGGTTTCCATTCCTCCATATCCTCACTGACACTTGTTATTTCTTCACTTTTAATAATAGCTATTCTGACAGATGTGTGGGGTTATATTGTAGTTTTAACTTACATTTCCATGATGATTAGTGATGTCAAGCATCTTTTCATGTGCCTATTGGCCATATGTATGTCTTCTTTGGAAAAATGTCTATTCAGATCCTTTGCCCATTTTTTAATCAGATTGTTTGTTTTTTTGTTATTGATTTGTATGAGTTCTTTATATATTTTGGATATTAACCCCTTATCAGATATACAATCTGCAAATATTTTTTCCCGTTCAGAAGCTTGCCTTTCATTTTGTTGATAGTTTCCTTTGCTCTATATAAGTTATTTAGTTTTATGTAGTCCCATTTGTTTATTTTTGCTTTTGTTGCCTTTTCTTTTGGAGTCAGATACAAAAGATCCCCAATATCAATGTCAAGGAGCTTACCACCTATTTTTTCTTCTGACAGTTTTATGGTTTCAGGCCTTACACTCAAGTCTTTAGTCCATTTTGTCTTAATTTTTGTATATAGTGTAAGACAGTGACCCAATTTTGTCCCTTTATATATGGCTGTCCAGTTTTCCCAACATTTATGGAAGAGACTGTCTTTTCCCCATTGTATATTATTGACTCATTTGTCATAAATTAATTGACCATATATGCTTGAGTTTATTTCTGGGCTCTCTATTCTCTTCCACTCATCTATGTGTGTTTTTATGTCAATCATATTGTTTTGATTCCTATAGCTTTTAGGTTTACAGAAAAATTAGGGAAGTACAGAGAGTTCTCTTAATGCCCTCTCCCCACCTCTCTCAGTTTACCTTATTATTAACATTTTACATTTGTGTGGTATATTTGTTACAACTGATGAGCCCAAACTGATGCATTCTTATTAAAAAGCCCATACTTAACATCAGGTTTCACTCTCTGTGTTGTATATTCTATGGGTTTTGATAAATGTATAATTAATAAAAGCATCCACCATTACAGTATCATAGAGAATGGTTTCACTGTCCTAAAAATCCCCCATACACCAGCTATTCATCTCTCCCTACCTTCTACTGAACCCTGGGCAACCACTGATCTTTTCATTGTTTTCCTTTTTCACAATGTCATGTAGTTAGAACCATAGAGTATATAGCCTTTTAGGATTGGTTTCATTCACTTTGCAATAAGAAATTAAGGTTTGTCTGAGTATTTTCTTGACTTGTTAGTTCATTTCTTTTTTTAAAACTGAATAATATTCCATTACATTCCATAATATTCCATTACTACAGTTTGTTTATACATTAACCTATTGAAAGACATCTTGGTTACTTCTAAGTTTTGGCCATTATGAATAAAGCATCTATAAATATTAATATGCAGGTTTTTATATACTATATTAGTCATGGTTCTCCAGAACCAGTAGGAGAATCTCCTACTGGTTATTAAGGAAGGGTCACATGATTATGGTGGCTGAGAAGTCTCAAGATCTGCAGGCAGCAAGCTAGAGACCAGAGAAAGCCAATGTGTAGTTCTAGTCCAAATACAAAGGCTGGAGACCAGAAAAGCTGATGGTATAAGTTCCAGTCCAAACACCTGCAGGCTCGAGACCCAAGGAGGGCCAATGTTTCAGTCTGAGTCTGAAGGCCAGAAAAGACCAATGTGTCAGCTCAGCAGTCATTCGGGAGGAGTTCTGTCTTACCCAATTTTTTTGTTCTATTTGGGTTTTCAATTGACTGGAATATGCCCATTCACAGTGCAGAATACAATTTGCTTTACTCAGTCTATTGATTCAAACGTTAATTTCATCCAGAAACACCCTCACAGACACACCCAGAAAAATGTTTAGCCAAATGTCTGTGTATACTGTGCCCAAGGTAAGTTGACATGTAAAATTAACTATCATAAATCTACCTCTTGTTAACTTGGCATCAGTACGTAACTCCTTAAACCATACTTAATCTCTAAATAAAGACAGTAACAAGGTAATAATTCTACATATCATTATAGAACTATCTTGTATACAACTGAAATGCATTAACTCTTCCCCTAAATCCAGACAAATACACCAAAAGAAAAGAAAACTACAAACCAATATCCCTGGACATTACTGATGAAAAATCCTCAACAAAATACAAGCAAATCAAATTCAACAGTATATCAAAAGAATTATACACCACTTTTAATGTAAATAATTGCCTCAGTTGACCATTATGCTATGTGGAAGTGCACAAGAAATAGCCAATGATATTTTATGACTACTGTTAAAAAATAATCAGATACCTGGTGTGTGATCAAGATGTTCAAGTGACTAAACAGGCCTAGAAAAATTAAACATATTATTAGATAGAAATAGACACATGATATGAATAGTTCCTATCCAAATCAACTTCTCTCACAGCAAATCTATAAGCCCAAGTAATAAGAATTCTCCCTATTAATGTAGATATGGACAATATTGAATTAATGATCCCATCAGATACCATGATTTATTCTGTAACTACCATGTTAATAATCTAAATGTGTTCCCCAAAAGGCAAAAGTAGAAGAGAAATAAACTTTTTCTTAACCTTTAAAATCTTCCCAAATGCAATTATGTATTTCCCAAGATAGTGACAACTTCCATTTCTACACCTATACTTTCCTGTCTGTGTGGAGACATAACATTTTCCTGTTCTCTGCTCTTTTTATCAGTGCTTGTTCACCTTGTTAAAGGGTTTTAAATCTGTCTGCGTATGGAAATTCCTCACCCTAGCAATTTATGATTTATTCTTGCTGCTGCCTTTCCTCTAGACTTTCAAATCTTATTAGAGCCAGTCACTCATTAATATCAATACCCCTGAGAAGTTAAGTGGCCAATTTACCCCAATTTGATAGAAAGGGGGAAAGAGAATTTAAATGATTTTGCCTTTAATTAAGTTACCACAGTCCCAGAAGCAGATCCTTATTTCTTTGCTATTTTCATCACACTAATAGCATAGGATAATACAAATATGAAACTAACAAGAAGCTACTTTCCTTTTTGCACATAAACCCAATATTAATGTAGAATTTTTTACCATGGAAAGAAAGAAAAACGATTCATTTGACACTTTTAATTTTATCTTAGTGCAAAAGTTATGGAAGGGAATTGGGAGGCAACATGCCCAGTAGTTAAGTATAGATTCTGGAAGAAATATGCAAGGGTTTGGTTTATGACTCTTTTATTTAATAACTGTATGATTTGGAACAATTTTCTGAGCCCCAGATTCATCATAGAAATAAGAATGAGAATAATAGAAGGTACATCACAGAGTCACAGAGTCAATGTGAGAAACAAATGAAATAAGATGTATTAAGCATATAGAATAGTCCTTGGTATATTGTCATCAACAACCCCACTTCTTTAGTTTCAAATTCAGAATCAATGAATAACTACACAGTGCCTACCATAAGCCAGTCATTCTAATGTGTGCCTTCCTATACATGTTTAATAAACTATCCTGGTATATGATCTTTCAGGTGAAATGGTTTGCATCTTAATGAGCTGGGGAAAAGCAAATGTTTTCGCTGAAAGAAAAATTTTGACTAAACCCTGCATCATTTTCAACTGGCTATAGGCTCTCTATCAATTAAAATCCTGTAAGTTGAGGTAAGTCCCAACTAGTTACACTGTAAAATGGAAAGAGAACTTCAGCCAAAGCTCACATTTATGCAACTTCCAAAACTAGTGGGTACCTAATTTAAAACATATATATTGCTCTAACTTTTGCTTTACCCAGACTGCTGACCCAAGAGAGGGTAGGTCTCCTCCAAGACTTACTATATGAAAATCTTCTTCAAACAAGAACCTACCATTATTACATAATTGATAGCTAATAGTAATTGACTACTTTTTGCATAAATGTATTAAGCAAAATGGTAGCACTTTTCATGGTACATCCAGTTCTGCCAGATCCAGAATAATGAGAGAACAAGGAATTGGTGTTCACAGTGGCTTTTCTGCCTGTAAGTTTTCCCAGTAAAATTTATTTTATATTTATACCATTTTTTATATAAGCATGGGTCCATGCCCTTCTTATAATACACATCTAATATTTCTTTTCTGACCCTCTGATAAAAACAAAAAACATCTGTGGAAATGAAATTCATGAATGCGTGAAGGTGGAGAAGAACCTATATGGTTGTGAATCATTCTAATACATTTGTAAATAAACTATTTTTATTGGTGCTGTTTTCAAGCTACCCTGACAATATTCTTCTCAAGAGTCAAGAGAAACCTAACACCCATTTCATTCTGTGTGTGTGTATATGTATACATATATGTGTGTGTGCGAATATATATATAGGCATTCAATTACATATACAAAGGTGTAAACATTGTTTAATTCAATATATGATTTTTGAACACCAGCAATGTATCACACACTCTTCCAGATACTATGGAAATGTGAATGACAAAAACAGGCAAAAATATTTTCCCTCATTGAAATTGTATCTTAAGAAGTAAGAGAGAAAATAAAGAAATAAAATATATAGTATGTTAGAAGGTGATAATTGATAACTAAATAGGGTATTAAACCTGTAAGGGGGAGAAAGAGTTGAAATTTTAGAGAGCGTAGGAGACAAGGCCCCATTGAGAAAGTGACATGTCGCATATTAGACCTGAAGAAATTGAGGTACGTTAACTGCAGATATCTGGGGTGACGTTATTTCAGAATGAAGGACAGCAGAAGATCATGCTGGGCTTATTTAGAAAACAAGAAGAAAACCTATGAGTAGAAGAGAGTGAGCAAGTGGGAGAGTAGTTGCAGATAAAATTAAATGAGGTAATAAGAGGAGAGCTAGACCTTGTATAAACATATGTCTCTTACTGTGATTGAGATGGGAATCTAGAAGGTTCTGAGCACAGAAATGACATGATGAGATGTGTATTTTATGGCTGGATTCAGGAGGCCCTTTTAGAATGTTATTATAGTATTTCAGGCAAAAGCTTATAGTTGCTTAGACCAGAGTCATATCACTGGAAGTGGTGAATACAGACACCATATTGTAAAATAGAAGGGAGATATTAACTTCACTGTCTATATGAATGGTAATACACTGCACCATTCTAGGTGGAAACATTTACATGGCGTGCATATTAATGCACACCCTGGAGTTGTACTGCACAATAGCCCTGAGAAGCAGTCACCCTCTGTGTATACTTGGAAGGTAGAGATGATAAAATATGACAGGTTGAATGTGGGTTGTGAGAAAATGAAAGGAGTCAAGGATAACGTTAAATGTTTTGGATTGAAAAATGGTAAAGATATGGCTGTCATTAACTAACATAGGAAAAACTGAAAGAGGTGCAGAAATGTGGAGAAAAAAGAATCTCAGTTTTGAGGAATTGTGTTTGTGTTATTAGACAGACAAGTAAATATTGCAGTTTGTTAGATATACAAGTTCAGAGCTCAGAAGAGAGATATGGGCTAGAGTTATACATTTGGTAGTAAACAGCCTATGTATGCATTTAAGGCTGTGTGACTACAAAAGATCTTCACAATAATAAAAGTACAGTGGAAATACAAGAGGTCACAGAAGTGAATTCTGGGGCAATCTAGTGTTCAGCAGAGGTGTAGGGGAAGAGCAGCAGCCAGCAAAGGAGACTAGAAAAATGTGATAGAGAATATTAGAAAAAATGATAGCACTTCTCTTGAATGGTGTTAATTTTTCATTAGCTGATAAGAGTTTAAAATTTAGGAATGACTAAACGAATTATGTAATATTGAATCAATTGGCCACTGGTTCACTGTTAAAATTGTTCAGTGGATGGAAATGTAAGTGTTTAAAAAAGCAGGAAAAACTCTGTACATTTTTTACTTGGTATATGTGTATGCATAATATATATATTACATATATATTATAAAAATGGAGGAGCATAGAGAATTACATAAATGGCATTTTGTTTGTGAGATGGAGTTCTAAAATAATAAAGACAGCTATCACTAAGAAGAAAGAGTATATGATACAACCATGGCATCTCATATTGTTTCCCAGTGTTCCATGAAGATTCATTTTTCAATTTAAAACTTTTTCTTCAACTGTAAGTTTTGATTGATTCAGGGATGTCAGGTAAGAAGCAGGTACTGGAAGCCTCCATGTAACACATAAATATAGTCTTGAAAATGGTGATTATGCTGATTGTTTGGCACAGTGTCAGGCTCATGTCACTTTAGTTCATGCTTCTTGAAAGGAGGTGCATTATCCAGGTTCAGTCTATTGTTTAAAGGAATCCTGAGTTTAATTACCTTTAATTAAATTGATGTAATGTTGATATATTTAATCTGTTGAGATTGAAAGATTTAGCCTAAATTATCTTTTGAATGCTAGTGCTTTGTGCCATATGGTAAAAATATGACTGGCAATAAATAAATAGTAAATATATGCATATGTATATTTTATGTATTTATACATATATAAAACTTAAAAAAAAAAAGCCTGAGACCAGTTACATGGGTTGATTTTAGTTGAGTATATGCTGGGTCCTATTAAAACAATCCTGCAGTTTCCAACCTGAGAAGTGGACCCATTCTTTGCTATCTAGGAAAAAATAGAGATTGTAAAGGCTGCCGTATTTGGACCCAAACAGATTTTACAGTACATCAGAAAACACAGGTTAATAGCACTGAAATCTTGCTGGTGATTACATAATAAACAAAGTAGGAAAAAATGCTCCAGTTTAGAAAGGGATACCAACATTTTAAAAGCCAAATGTGGATATCAGCTTATAAGATGCAGTACCTTTTTCATAAATTGTTCATTCATTTATTACCCCTTTCATTCCACAAATACTGAGTACCTACTATTTTCTAATCATTCTTCTACACAACACACAAGTGAAGCCAAGAGGCAAAAATTCTTGCCCTTTTGGAGTTTACATTGTAGAGGGAAGGCAGACAAATTAAAAAGGGAAAAATAAAGGATGGCAATGAGAAGTGATGGGATCAGGCTGGGGGATGGTGTTGAAATTTGGTATATGTTGGGCTGGGAAAGCCTTATTGAGTTCACTCAGGTACTACTTGAATAAAGACCAAAGGGAGTAGGGAATGAGGGATCAATCCATCTGTATATGTGGAGGAAAGAGCAGAATATGTCACCCCAAAATATGCCTCTTTGGCATAAGTATTATTTTAGGCTGATGATTTTTAAGAAAGAACAGACACAGGAGTAGCTCTGAAAAGCTCAGTAGAAGTTACCCTTCTGAAGTGACATGTACATGTACACGGGAAACCTCCATTTGAAAGGGGGTCTCCCTCTTGTAAGGAAAAGGAGGATGACTAAATCTCTAGAAACTCTTATCATTGGAGGAGGCAGCAATTTAAATCTGCATAACAACCACCCCCTGATTACTGTGCTTTTCCTGGTCACCTCTGTAAGGGCTCCGCAACCCCAACACCTTCTTCTGTCTTTAGCTGAAGATGATATTTAAGGTGGTTTAGGCCATTTCAGGGCATCTGTTTTCCTGGGTCTCTCACCTATATACAGGAGGTATGCATGTTACTAAACTTCTGTTTTTCTTCTGTTAATCTGTCTTTTATTCTCAGGGGTGGGGGTGAGGGTGGGATCTCAGCCAAGAATCTAAAAGGGTAGAGGTAAAATTATTTGTGTGTCCCCATACCAGCCAAGGAAACAAAGGGAAAGTGATGTAAAAGGAATTGTAAGTACTTTGTCTTTAGTGATATGGGACGCTATTAGCATGTTTGAGAAGTGACATGATTCAACATAGATTTTAATAAAATCCCCGTGGATCCCTATGCTGTGTTAAAAATGAGCTCAAGGTAGTAACATATTCTCCATGATATCTCTGCTTTGGAATATCCTATTCTCTCCCTCATCTGAATTACTCCGATTAGTCCAAGACGACAGCTCATGCCTCCCCTTTCCTGAAAGCATTTGCTGATCTCCCTTCATGGACAAGAAAGAACAAAGGTACAGCATTTATGCATTTAAAGGTCTTAATTCTGGATTGTGTACAGTACCTTGATATACAAAAGGTGATCTGGAAACCTAAATGCTATAGTGATTGGATTACATGAAATATTTTTGGCTACTGAAGCCCTAAAGGAAGGAAGTAATTTGAATCAGATAAGTTTTCTCAAATATGAGAATGCTTTATGTGGTACATCAGCTTTAAACATTTTCTTTACTATTTGCACAATATTAAGTGTAGAGCTAAATCCTAATGTTCAAAATATCATTGACTTTAAACTAATTTCAAGTAATGTCATTCAGTATAAGCCTCATTATTAAAACATATAAACTACTGTTTCCATACCCCTCTTTCCCACCCCGACCACCCCACATTTGCATCTCACCCTGGATGTCATTAGCAACTGTGCTGTATTCTCTTAAAAATTCTCAGCAAGATGGGCTAGTTCTTTGGAATAGTTTTCCTAGTGGTGGTTACTTCCGATTACCAATTTGGGCTTTCAGTTTTCACAAATATTCATAAAGCAGCCTTTTTTATCTTCAATATGATTTAACAGACTATCATGTGGACATTCATAGCTAACTCCGTAAGACTTCATTCTAAATTAAATGGCTAAATTAAACTGATCCAGTCAATTCTTCCCTGACAAAGATCTTCTAAAGATCTGATTTCTATCCTTTAATATATTTAGAAACTTAAGCTTTCTTCTAGACTAACCCATTTCTGCAAATGATTTATTGCTAAAAAAGTACTAATTACTTTACTAACATGAAGTGGAAAGGATAATTTCTATAAGAAAATTCAAGCCCTAAAGTATGCAACCTATGAAGCAAACAAAAATTCCAAGAGGAAAAAAATGACTCAACAGAAACTGCCTCTACTTGCCAATTAACTGCAGAAATCCTTGTGCCTTTTGAATGTTGGAGAGGGCGAGTTTTCCTCCACCCTTCAAGCGTCTTCTAGCTGGTCTAAGAATCAAATTGATATGAGAGTGATTAACAGGAGAAGAGAAACACAAAGTTTAATTACATATTGTCTTGCCAATGGGTTTCAGCCCTGGGCAAGTTCACTATGGATTCAGTGTGACCAAAGAAATTGACAGCAAAACGTTCTTGGGGTGAAAGGGTTATACCCAAGTTTATTTCCAGGTGGCAGTTTAGTCACTAGAATCCCTTTCACTCAGAGCGAGTCTGCATGCAGCAAGCCTGTCTCTGCTTCTGGGCCCCTCTGTCCGCACAGCCGTCCTCTGGGCCTCTATCTTTAGCACTTCCACCACTCCAGCCTCGCTCTGCTCTGCTCTGCTCTCCTGCAGCCTTGCAGCCCTGCCACCATTGTTGCATGCAGAGCACAGGGCGAAGCTCTTTTTATAGAGTCAACAGCCATGTATTGCCCTCAGGTGTGCAGTGAGCTAGTCAACCACAGTCAGGTGAGAATCCTGGCCACAGGAACTCTCATTTTATCCACACATATGTACAGGGAACCTATGGACATGAGATTCCAAAGACAATCAGACAATATACTCTCAAAATGAAGTGTGTATGTCATCCTCAACTAAGAAAAGGGGGTAGGGAAGGAAGGCAATTTACAGGAATATGAAAGAATAAATGTTTGGTAAACAAACTTTTGCTGGGCCACACAGAAACAATAGTACACAGAGAGGAATTTAACCAACTTTGCCACATCCCTCCCTACCAAACCTAGTTCCTATTATAACACAGTTTATATGGGATAGCTATGGGGATGACCCTTTTCCTGGAGCAGGTCTTCCATCTGAATTCTTTTTATGCAGTTTGGGAGGTGGGGAAAGGGGGAGGTCAAAGCGTCTGAGTCTTTTGGGACTGAATTGTTTTCAGCTCTGACACAATCTACACAGCACAGTGGCACCTTTTGGCACGGCTTGCCCTCAGCCCTTACAAGAAGTTGAAGGGAAAATTAAATTACTTAGGATCAGCTGTTTATTTTAACAAGCACACTATCACCTTATTTCACTTACATCTATGTTTCAACTGTCTGTTCAGTGTCATCATTAAGAACTGTTTACTCCTGGTTTCTCTTTTGTGTTCAAATTTTGCATCTACTTTTCTTCTGGGTTTCTGGAATATCTGGAATGCTGATTTTTCTTCTGCTTCCCTGCTCTAAATGCCGGGTCATATTGGTAAGACAGAGAAAAGAGACTATGACTCCCGTCAGCATGATAGCACACCTGAAGTATATTTCTAGGGTGCTCTGTTTTAGAAGATTTTCTTTGTCTACTTAAAGTGTGGTCCTGGGGTTTGCAACATTAATGTCACCTGGGATGTTTTACAAATAAACATTCATGACCCTACCAGGGCAGTCAGGCTCTCTGATGGTGGGATTCAGGAGTAATTGTTTCAAAACTCTCTCCAGGTGATTCTTGCGCACGTTAAGTTTAAGAAGCAGGGCCTAGCAGACATTTTCCTTTATGAAAAGACCCTGAGAGGATGAGTGCTTCTCAGTTAAGGAGGCAACCAAATGAAATACCCTGAGAGGCTAGGCTCCTAGTAGGTAGCCCAGCGAGCAATACAGAGCATTGTGAGGACGGAAGGGGAAAGGAAATTCAGAGAGGAGGAACAAAATGATTCTCTAAGGTAAGTTCTTAGGGTCTGGTGTGTGGTGTTACTAGTTCTCTGTGTACAGTGATGTTCTGAGAGTGTTTTCGTTCTGGTCGTGGATTGTATGTATCTTCCTGATAATTCAAATGTCACAGGGATGCCAAACGAGCTAGAGTTACTAATGCATCAACAGAGTTGAGATAAATGGAGTTGCATTATCCTTTCAACCTTGATTATTTAGGAGAAAGTAATCAAGGTTGTTTTGTAGCATTGTATTGCCAACCCATAGCCCTGGCATTTCTAAATGTTAAAAGCGTGCTATTAGCTGTAATATGTGTTTATGCAGAACCACTGGTGGTGGTAGTAACTAAAATACGTTTTCATGGCATTTATTACTTTACATGAAGTGTTCTTATACATTATCTCATTTTGTCCTTACAAATATAAGCTATTATTTTCAGGAAAAAAAACTATCCCAGGAGAATGTCTCCTTGCTCTGCCCAACATTACAGCTAGAAAATTGCAGACCCCTGAACTTAAATCTGTATTTTCACAGTCTATGTTCAGACTTTTTTCTTTGGGTCTGTGGTCCTCAAGATAAGGGCCCCTGAATCCTGGGCAAGCATGAGACCCTTTTGGTTCCATGAATTAAAAAACAAAATAATAATATGAAAGAGTTATTTCTCTTTTTCACCATGTTAATATTTTTATGGAAGTTATGAAAGCAATGTTGGATAAAAGCTACCACCTTAGGGCAAATTAAGGCACTGGTGCTGAATGTACACACATTATTTTTGTTTAAAAAAAAGTTCACTTAAGTATGTCCTGGGAAAAGTAGAAAAAATACTAGTTTTACAAAATTCTGATTATACATCTTTTAACATTTTGTGTGCTGAAATGGGAAGTATGGAGAAAGCATTTTTGCTCTATATGTAAGTAAATGATTATCTTAAGGAAATCATTTGTGTGGTTGAGTTTTGAGTTGAAGTAGATTTTTTTTTGACCATTTTTTTCTTGAAAAGACTGGCAAGCAATGATTATTCAAACTACAAGGAAAATAACTGACAATATTTGTTGCCAATGAAAAATTAAGAAATTTCCTGCAAAATTTAGAATTTTGAAAAACTTGTAAATGCTCCCATGAGCTTGATGGCCTCTCAGTACTTTTCTGTTGAAAATAGTGGTGATGTTAATGAGTGTATATATTTTTTATATTACATAAGCAAATACAGCAAACCAAAATGCTCCATAGACCAATGTTTGATGTTATAAGAGTACACTTGTGTAAAAGATACATTAACATCCACCAATATATTGGGCAAGTTTAATGTAACAGCACAAAATGTCCATTGATAGTTTCAGAGTCCATACTGCAACATTTCTGAAACTATCACTTGTGAAGTTTGATTACAGAATTAAAGAAGAGTATCCAGAATTACCTTAAAAGGCCATTAAAATATTCCTTCCTTTCCCAAATACCACTGTGAGGCTGTATTTTGTCCATATATATATATACTTCTACCAAAGCAACATGTCATACTGAGTATAGAACAATCTGAGAATCCACCTGTCCTCTACTGAGCTAGACATTTAAAAGATTTGCAAAACTGTAAAACAATGCTACTCTTCACAGTGTTTTATATATTTTTTAACTATAGTTCTTTTCAAAGTATTTTTAAATAAGTTTTAATATCTAAAGGATAAATATTAATAAATATGCTTCTGCCAAAAAAGCCCTTTGGGGGGTCTTAATCATATTTAACAGTATAGAGGTCCTGAGACCAAAATGTGTGATGACCAGCTAGAGTATACCAAGCAGTAGCAATAAAAAAAAGAGCACCTTACCTTTACATAGCCTTTTATATTTAAAATATCATAAAAAATTTTTACACTTGATTTTCAGAAATTAAAAAAATCTGTTGCTTACAGATTCATGTATCATGGCACAAATAGTTTGTTTAAAGTAAAATTATTGTAAAATTTGTCATGTGTCTTATGCTGTAAAGGTTAATTTTAGCAGGCTTAAAATTGGCTTGCGATGTTTTGCTCAAGTAGGACATGTACCTCCTGCCTAACAGTGACCAATGGTCAAAGTATGAAATATATTAATAGCATGTTTTGTAATTGTGGGCACAAGGGGAAATTTGGGGCAGTTTATACCAATTCATCAGCATCATTTACTCATTATTTAGAGATTGATGGTTTATACCTGGTTTAGAGAAACAACCCCCCACCTCCCCACGCCCCCAACCCCCAGCCCCGTGAGCACTCCCAGGGGCTCTGACATTGGAGCTGGTTAGTAGCAAGAATGAGCCTATGAGACCAGAAGTGTGTAAGAAGCCCAGCTGAGATTGTTTTGAGCTTTCTGGTTTCAAGGTGTCCTGTGTACAACAAGTGGTTTCTGAGAGAAACTGTGTCTTTGTTTGGCCCTTACAGAGGGACACTAATTGGTGCTTTAACTTGGCTTCTTCAGACCCTACTGTGAGGCAGTCTTTGGCTATGATGCATAGCCGGTTTTAATGCTGTTTCTGTATCATCTCCTTTTCTGGAACTGAACTGTAGATTGATAAACCATGCCATTTTGGTCTTCTTTAGCAATTGCTAAGTCATCTTTAATAATCAAACCCTTTCTGGTTGCTGCCATTAGTACATTAGTCAAATTAACTAAGAGTAACAAAAACAACCATGCACTGATTCTCTAGGACTTATAAAAACATTACAAATAAGATGTTCTTTCAAAATATTAACAATTTGTTAATTTTTCTGGACACTATGTTGTAATATGTACTCTAAAATATATCAAGCCATTTGTTATTAATGTCATAAAATCATCTAGTCATAGAGAGGTATATATGTTAATACTACATCTATCCATTAGCATAGTTTTGATGTCAACTACATTAGTTAATGTACTTACCAAAAAGTCTGGAGAAAAGGGGCTTCAGGGTAAGCTGAGATACTTGGTAATGTAGTTAAGTACTCAGACTCTTACTAAAATGATCTTCCACACTTAGAGGACTGATTTTCACCTTCAGGATTATTGCTTTGTGGTGATGTGCAGGCCACATAGGTATCATATCTGTGCACAACTAAAGTCAAGTAGATGAGGGGTTTTGTTTCATTATCACTCATATCTCTGACTCGCAATCTAGGAAATCCTCAGCGACCCTCTTCTCTTTCCAACAAACTTGCCTTTGGGCAGAATTAAGTTACTTGGACGCACTTGATGGCACGTGTGGCTGGGACCAGGAAAATATGGCATTTCAGCCTCCATCATGGATGGCAGCCTTAGCTATCAAGTAGGAGGAGGGAGAGAAGAAAAACCATGGTGGGCAAATACCTATTTGTACTGTTACAGTGTAGTGCACATGAATGAGTCCCTATAGACACATGTCAGGTATAAAGAGGGAACTGTATTATGGGAGATGGTATAATAATATGAAATCCCTCAGGTCCAAATGAATGGATGAACTTTCTGTTAAACACAATCCTGGACAGATTATTTTTTTGAAATTCTGCTGTGGGATGCCTGTTTTCCTTAAACACCTAAAAGACATTATCTTTCAAGTTTCAAGTCAAATATCATTTCTCCTTTGAAATTTTCCTAGACACCAAAAGAAGGAAGTTTCTCCCTTTTGAGACCTTACAGCCTTGTTTTAGCCACTGTTCTAGAAACTAGTTGTATTGAAATTACCTGTTTATTTTCTGGCTGCCCTCGTAGATTGAGGTCCTATCGTAATAGAATTGTAATTTGGTTTTTATATGCCTAGTGCATTATCAGCTTTCATATAATGAGTATATTATTACATGTGTATTAGATGAAAAACAGATGGTTGAAACCATATTTTTCACTATAGAAGACTGTAAAATGGGGTTGAAGAAAATAGGAAAAAATCTATTATTTATTCAACACCATTTCTTAATGACCATGCTACGAATCTGGGCAGTATGGACAAATAGGCCTGTGTTAGGCTCTTTACAAAAATGAATCTCTCCATTCTTGGGTTAAATAGGTTGCAAGATACTAATGAACAGGCTGTGTGAACAAAAAGGATTGATAGTATATACATCCCTTTTATGTGTGAAGCATGTTTGACCTTTGGGTTTAACTGCTATAGTATACTATTTATATCTTTAAAAGTTATTAACAAGAAAATACCAGGCATCCTCAGTGGTAAAAATAGCTTCTCCAGCTAAAATAACCAGCATTAAAATAAAAGAGCTATAAATATGCATGCTTCACAATATAAACCCAAATGTCCCCTATGGTATAATTAAACCAATCCTTAGCATTTAGAGAGAGCTTTTCACCTGTGAATCTCAAAGTGATTCACACATTATTAATTCCACAAAAATACCTCTAAGGAAGAAAAGTTATAGATTAGGAAACTGAGATTTGGGGTTCACTTGCTAAAGGTCATAATGCCAGGAGGCTTCAGAGCTGGGTTTAAAGGCTGAGTAATGTTTTCTTTACCCTCTTCACAGGGCACTAGCTAAATTTTATCATTATCATATAAAAACATGTTTTAATAAGCAGCAGTGGATAAAATGAGAGTTCCTGTGGCCAGGATTCTCACCTGGCCCTGGTTGACTAGCTCACTGCACACCTGTGGGCAATAGCTGTTGACTATATAAAGAGCTCCGCCCAGTGCTCTGGGCATGACATGGCGGCAGGGCTGCAAGGCTGCAGGAGAGCAGAGCAGAGGCTGGAGTGGTGGCAGCACTGAGGACAGAGGCCCAGAGGACAGCTGTGTGGGACGACTGTGCAGAGAAGCCCAGAGAACACCTGTGTGGGATGGCTGTGCAGAGAGGCCCAGAGGATGTCTGTGTGGGACAGCTGTGTAGGCAGGCCCAGAGGATGGCTGTGTAGACAGAGGGGCCCAGAGGCAGAGACCAGCTTGCTGCATGCAGACTCGCTCTGAGTGAATGGGATTGTAGTGACTGACCTGCCACCTGGAAATAAAGTTGGGTATAACCCTTTCACCCCAAGAATGTTTTGCTGTCAATTTCTTTGGTCATATTGAATCCATAGTGAACTTGCCTGGGGCTGAAACCCATCAGCAAGACACAGCCAAGTGTTCATGGTACAGTGCTGGGCACAGAACATATTTTAAAACACAATCCATACCCTGGACTCAAATCTAAGGCAGGAAATGTAGATGCAGACAAAATTCTACAAAGAAAACAAAATAAGACTTGTGATAAATTTGTTGGCAGTTGAATAATTTTGAAAATATCAAGTAAAAATTTACTTGGTTTCTCACAGTATAATGGAACCCACTTGGCATATATATATATAGTTATATATAATGAAAATTAGATATGTGGTCTTAGAAAAGGAGGGATGAGAATTGGGAGGAAGGGAAGGGTGAGCAGGGGTGGGGAGGGCAGGTATTTTGGGTTATGAACACATTCTAAACATTACTATGACTTAAATCAGGCATTACGTGGACAAAACATGTGGACACAACCCAGGTTCAAGGAAGAACTGGAAGAAGGAAAGATGAGCATGTAAAAATGAATATTAATTAGGAGATCTCTGTGTGCATGTGCTCACACATGCCTCACTGACATTTCATTATCTTTTGAGGAAAACTCATGTTTTGTCCCAGTCTGACCACTGAGAGATTAACTTCACTTAAAAGTAATCATCACTACCACATAAACATCTTTACATCTTGATTGCCAGTGCTTGAGCAATAAAATACTTACCAAAGTGAATTCTCCTCACAAAACACTTGTATATGCTCTATACACTTTTCAAAAATAATTCTTTAATTACGTGAATAGGCTTGAAACCTTTTTGAAGAGTATTTCAGCATCTAAAGGTTTTCTCAGTGATGTACTCCTTAGAACTTTCCCTTTGCACTAAAACTTTGTAAGGGATAGGCCCTGAGGGACTTTATCCGCTAGAGACCTGTCCTATCCACTAGGCATTTGGAAAATGCAGCTTATAACAGAGTAATAGTTTACTCCTAGAAATAACCCTGGAGCCAGGAAATGCACTCAGCCTGCCGTAAATCTCCTCCAGCACACAGCACAGTAAAGCACTTCACCCTTTGATCCTAACTAGTAACTACCAATCTCTCAAAGGAAAATGAAATCTAAAGAAAGGCAGGCCCAACTTTGGAATTCCCAGGAAGCCACTGGGCAGAATTTTATAGAATATAACCTGTAACTGTGCATTAGGGACTGACCTTTAAAAACAGGCTCTGAAATCACCACTGCCAGTTCAGAGATGAAAACACAATTGATATAATCATTGCTTTGCCAACTACTCATCTTCACCGCTTTGTTCATGGAAAACTTATAATTTTGAAAAACATATTTCAGAATATGCTATATTATAGGTAAGTTAATTTTAAGACACAGTGCCTTTTCTGCTTAAGTAATTTCAGTGCACCTTCATGTTTATGTCTTACCTAGTGCACTCATTTTCTAATTTGGTATAACACATTATTATAAACTTAGTGATTTACATGACACTCATGTGTTGGCTCATAGTTCTGTAAATTATAAGTCTGGACACAGTATGGCTGGGTTTCCTACTTAGGTATCAACAAGATTGAAATCAAGGTGTCAACTGGCTACCTGGCTACTTTCTGGAGCTGGGGGTTCTCTTCTAACTTTGTTCAGATTGGTAGAATTTAGACTTAAATGTAAGACCTGAAACCATACAATTCTTAGAATAAGACATATGGAACACTGGTCTTGGCAATGATTTTTTTTAATCTAACATTAAAAGCAAGGCAATAAAAGCAAAAATAAACAAATTGGACTGTATCAAACTAAAGGCTTCTGCACAACTAAGGGAACAACAAACCGAAAAGACATCCTGTGGAATGGGAGAAAATATTTGTAAACCATATATCCAATAAAGGGTTAATATCAACAATGTACAAGGAACTCTTATAACTCAAAAACAAAAAACAACCCGATTAAAAAATGGGTAAACAACCTGAAGGCATTTTTCCAAAGAAGACATACACATGGCCAACAGGTATATGAAAAGATGCTTAACATCACTAATGATCAGGGAAATGCAAATCAAAAATGTGATACCACCTAACATATCTCTTAGGATGGCTCCTTGTATCCTAAAGAAAAAAAAAGAGAGATGACGAATGTTAATAAGGATGAGAAAAAGGAACCCTGGTATGCTGTGGTAATGTGAATTGGTAGAGCTATTAGGGAAAACAGTATGGAGATCTTAAAAAAGCTAAAAGTAGGACTCATATGATCCAATAATTCCACTTCTGGGTATTTATCTGAAGGAAATGAAATCACTATCTTGAAGAGATATCTGTAACCCCATATTCAGCATTATTCACAATAGAGGAGACATGGATTGACATCCATTGATAGATGAATGGATTAAATGTAAGCTATACATATATATGTATGTATAAAATGTGACATATGCACAATACACAGGAATATTATTTTGCAATAAAAAAAGGAAATGAATTCTGCCACGGGCAACAACATGGAGGCACCTTGAGAGCACTATACTGAGTACTAAGTGAAATGAGCCAGACAGAAAGACAAATTACTATATGGTCATAATCACTTATATGTGGCACCTTTATTTTTTAAAGCCAAACTTACAGAAAATGAGTACATTGGTAATTGCTGTGGGGTGGAGGAAATGGAGAGATGTTCAAAGGGTGCAAACTTTCAGTTGTAAGATAAAGTTCTGAGAATCTAACATACGGCATGGGGACTAAAGTTAATACTGGATTGTATACATGTAATTTGTTAAGAAAGATCTTAGGCACTTGCACGAGAAAAGTATAACTGAGGTGATGAATGTTATTGGTTAACTGTGGTAATCATTTCACAATATGTAGGTATATTAAGTCATCAAATTGTATGCTTTAAATAATTGCAATTTTATTTTTCAATTATAGTTCAATAAACCTGGAAAAAATACTTAGTGCCTTGCTGGCTAATAGGTTAAGGGTCACTCTCAGCTCCTAGTATCAGCTCTAAATTCTCAGAAGCTGCTTTCCTTGTAATCCAGGTACCTCCATCTTCAATGCCAGCAGTGGAGAATATTCCCTCATTGTTCAAATCTCTGAATTACTCTGACCTCTAGACCCAGGTTTGAAGGACTCATGTGATTATGTCAGGCCCATGAGATGATGTCAGGCCCATGAGGATAATTTCACTTTGTTAAAGTCAACTATGCCCTGTTTTACAACCTAATAACAGAAGCAAAATCCATCATATTCCCAGTCTGATGGATTGTACATGTGGCTGCCACAGAGCTATGATCTTGGGGGACATTTTACAGCCTGGTGCCTGGATTATTATTGAAATGTCTTTTCATGTCTTTAACAGATAAAAATCCACCTGGACATCAGATTAGAATTCTTTTTACATAGTATCAGAATGAAATTTTGAAATCTGACTTAAGCCTTTGATAGTGTTCCTTCAAAAAAACATTTTGAATGCTAGTATTGCCTTAAACATCTTTTCTCCATTAATTAGCCTTAAGAAAGGCAAGGTGGTTAAATCTAACCCAGAGGTAACTAATATTTTGAATTTTTTTCCATTGCACTGAATACATAGCTTTTGTTTACACACTACGCATAAAAATCACAACAGTGTATCTGCAGCATTGCCTCAAATCAAAAATACATAAATATTTTTTCTTTGCAAGAAATATTTCCTTCATATAAAAATGATTAATTTTGCACAAGAGCAGAACTTGTTCTATGGTTTTTTATGAGAGTAATGGTAAGTCAGTCCATGCTAAATGTTCCGCTGCAGGCAAAGATATTTTCTTTCCACTTTAAAAATTGAGCAAAAATAAATTATTAAATATAATTTCTGAATTAATACAAAATGATCATTATACCTTTAAAAACACCATATCATTGTCATCACAAGTGTAAGATTCTACATAATTGTTCTCTTTGAATACAGAAAGAAAGAATGGTATATTATTGAATAAGTAAAAAATTGCTGCCCTTGCCAATTTAAATCTGAATGAGCTTTATAGAAGTTAGGAGGAAGCTAAACTATTATTACTACACCCCAGATGAAGTTCTGAACATCAGTCTATTACTTTTTTTAAACTTAACTTACTTTTATTTTTATTTAAATAGCATGATTTAAGGAATCCTAATAAAGTAAAAAGTACTGCTGGTGAATATATTCTCTGATTTTAAAATACTGCTAATATTGTTCCACAGCACTAATCATCAGGGAAATGCAAATCAAAACCACAATGAGATATCACCTCACACCAGTCAGAATGGCCACTATCCAAAAGACAAGAAGTAACAAGTGTTGGGGAGGATGTGGAGAAAAGGGAACCCTCCTGCACTGTTGGTGGGAATGTAAATTGATGCAGCCACTATGGGAAACAGTAGGCAGGTTCCTCAAAAAAACTAAAAATAGAAAGACCATATGACCTAGTAACTCCACTTCCAGGAATTTACCTGAAGAAACAGAATCTCTGATTCTAAAAGATATATGCACCCCTACATTTATTGCTGCACTATTTACAGTAGGCAAGATATGGAAGCAACCAAAGTCCCCATCCATAGACGAGTGGATAAAGAAGATGTGGTTGATACATGATGGAATATTATTCAGCCATAACAAAGGAAGAAATCTTGCCATTTGCAACAACTTGGATGGACCTAGAGGTTATTATGCTAAGTGAAATAAGCCAGGCAAAGAAACAAATACTGTATGATTTCACTTATATGTGGAATCTAAAAACAAAACAAGATGCAAAAAATAGCAATAGACTCATAGACCCTGAGAAGTGACTCATGGTTACCATGGGGGAAGGGTTTGGGTGGGTGGGTGAAACAGGTGAAGTGGATAAAGAGGCACAAAATCTCAATCACAGTATAAATTAGTCACAGATGAAAGTACAGCATAGACAATATAGTCAGTTCTATAACATCTTTTTGTGTTAACAGATAGTAATTACATGAACTGGGATGAGCATTAAATAATATAGATAACTAAAAAAAACCTAACTGTAATCTATTGAGTGCTGATGCATGCTAGGAAATGTGTATTATCTCCTTTAATCTTAACATTCAAAGCTGGTATCTCTAAAAGTCATTTTAAAAATATAACTGCTATATCATTGTTATACCTAATTTTTTTTAAATCCTAATTCCTTAAAGTAATTAATTAAATATCCATTCAGTGTTTGAACTTCCCCAATTTCTATATATAAATTTTGCACCATTCCTTTGCTATTACAAAATCTTGTACACAACATTATACATGCTTTGCTAATTCTGTATTTTTGCCTTGTGTACTGGTATGCCTAGTAAATTTACCATACCTTGTATATGAAATATTATAGGGTTAATTTAAGGATGTAAATTATTTTGTCTTTCTTCAAAGAAGATTTTCATTTACTTCTGGCAAATTCAGGATTAAGGTGATATCTTTCTAATCTATCTTGGATTGAACCAATTCAAAGCTGGCTTTCAACTTGATGAAGGCCGGTCTATTTCTGGGTTGCCCTTTTTCCTCCACTGGAGTCCTTTACATATCCAAAACCAAATTCTTAAGTGATGGACCAGAGTCATTCGTCTGGGCATTCACTGAATTCCTGAGCTTTATAGAATTTGCTACATCTCAGCTTCAGCTCTTCAGCCCTATACCCCTGCTCCTTAACTCTGTGTTGTTTAGGAATATTGACATGCCTCATGGGTAAAAGCAAAGTACTTACTTCTCTTTTCTCTCGAATCTTGGATATCAAAACCTGGATGTCCTGGTAGCTTTCTGAGTCCTTCAAATGGACTTTTCTTATTTATTAAGATTTGGTATTCTTAGAAGGTTTGAACCTAAATAAGCAACATTGTCATAGATAGAAATGGAAATCAGTAATAAGTTTTTAAGTAGAGCTTTGCCATATTACTCTGTAGTGAAGTGGTGGGAAGATATTCTAAAATGAGTAGTTGAAGACAGTATCAACATATCATTTTAGGATTTTTGCTATAAAAAGGCAATCACAGAAAAGGGGAAATCACTGGTCAAGGATAGTTTCTCTCAAGATAAGGAAATTACAGCATGTCTATGTGGTGATGGAAATGATCTAGTAAAGAGGAAAAATTAGAGGAAGGCAAGGCCTTTAAAGAGATAGGAGGATGTGGAATTGAGTGTGCAGCAGACCAGTTGTTTTCATATTAGAGCTGCTCATACAGGCCAACTGTTTAACAAGAAGGAGGGCAGAAAATGTGTACAGGTGCAGATAAATTAGTATAATGGAGATAGGATGTTTTGATTCATTTATTTGGTTGAAAAGTCAACTAATTGGTTGTGTGAAGGATAGAGTATAACATATACTGATGATTGGGGGAGAGAGGAGAAAGTATAAAATAATCCTCTTAAAGAATGAGAAAGTGATTTGTCCAATGGTATAGTACGTACGTTTTCTAGGAAGTACAGAGGATCCGTTGGGATTTGTGAATTGGTTAGTCTGTATACTTTTCTGTCTTACACAGCCTGCTTGAGGGGGACACATGATTAGATAAAAGCTGGATTTAAGTAGGGCTAAGATTTTATCTGGTGAGTTCAACAAAGGTTAAAAGTTAAACGTTTTGGGGGGGTACTTATTATTTTTTTTAGTAGGTAACGAATTTTAGTAAATGGTAAAATAAGGACAAAATAGTGAAGAACATAGAAATGTGATTGGGTCAATGGACTGAATGTGTTACTTGCTTCAAAGAAAAATTGGAGTGAGAAAATTTGAAGAACATATCTGAAAGACAGGAGTTGGTATTCAGATAAAGGGATTAAAAGCTGCATATTCATTGTGCCTTTTCCCCACCCCCTACTCAGAATCCTCACCAGCATGGCTGTGAATTCTAGGAAGTAGATAACTGAGGCCTGAAGAAAGATCTGTACTCACAGGGACTCAAATAGCTCTGCTGTGGGCCTCTGCTGTGAAAGATCTGACAAGCAGAAGGCATTTCCCCACTATAGACAAAGGGCAAGTGGTGTTGGTGGTCCTCAGGAGATGGTGGCAGGGAGCAACCTGACAATGTAGAGGCAGCAGAAACAACTGTGACAGAAGGAGTAGAAAAATGGAAGTTGGGAACATTTAGAATTAGTAGTGTAGTATTTATTAGTATTTATATTAGTATTAGTGTATTATTTTTGTTAGTATTTTAGAATACTAATTCATTTATTAGTATTACAGGAAAATCAGGAGTGGGAAAAATCTACAAAAAATAAATCCCATTAAAATCTAGACTAAAATTTTAAATTATATTTAAAAAACTAGATTATTATCCTTAACAGAAACTCAAAATTAATTCAGTTTATGCTTAGAAATATTAAATTATACCAAATCTTTGAATAAAACTGGTTAAGTCAAGTCTTGATTCCCCCACCCCTTCTGGCATCCACAGCTTAATCATGGGGCCATTTGGGGAGAGTAATTTCAGGGTTCTATTGATTTTTCTCATAGATCTTGATTCATTGAAATTCAAATAAATCTCTATTGAAGTGCCGGGGCTTTTTTTGTTTGTTTTTTTCATTGTTGTCCTGAATTTTTAACTGATCTCACTCTGTCAAATGTGTTAGGTTTTGGTTCAAACAATTCCTCACCAAACCTTCCCAGAATTCCTATTTCCTGGATCATTTGCAAGCTCTACAGATTTCACCCTTTTTTATCCTTAAATGCAAATTAAGTTTTACACTCCTTACTTCATAGTGTACTATCATCAGCAGACTATATAAGATACCTTTCTTCTTATCTGCTTACCTGACTTCTTGTCTTTCATTCTTTCTCCTTTCCCTTTCATTCCATTCCTAGTCCTTTACACAGCTGAACTGCTATAAAAATATATTTGTATCTTTATATTTTCAAAATGTCTTGTTTTATGAGCAAATATTTTTAATTTGTATAAATGGTGTTATATATATATATATGTGTGTGTGTATGTGTGTGTGTGTGTGTTCTGCTTTCTTAAGTACTGTGTTTTAGGTTCTAGCCATGTCTGATGACATACAGTTCAATGCTTCTGACTACTGCAAAGTACTCAATGGTATGCAATAGCTAGCTCTTATCAGTCTACTCATCAAGGTATGTGAAAGGAAAGGAGCGACACACAACAGCAATTCACTGGAGAGTTCTGCTTTATTAGGGAAAGGTGCTGGGTTATATAGGAAGGGGCATAGGGTGATTGTGGTGTTACTTCTACGGGGCTGGTGGCTGTTGGCTAGGTGCTGGGATTGGGAGGGGGGCGAGAGGTGATTGGGCTTCAGGTGGCGCCGGCGGGAACCGAGGACCCCGAAAAGAAGCCGGAAGTTCGCCATCTTACTGGTGGGGACCCTTCATTCCCCCCTTTCTCCTCTATGGGTTTGTGGACGTTGCTTTCTCTCTGACTGCTTCCTGCTGAACAGGGGCGGAGAAGGGAGTGAGGGTTTGAGGATTGGGAGGAAAGGGTTGATAGGACTCCCAACAGTAAGGATGAGTAGATGTGGACTTCTTCAGGTTGGAAATCAATGAAGGTTCCCTGTAACCATAGGTTGAGGACCTGTTGATTCCAATGATGCCAAGAGGATATGGGTGTCAGGAGCCAGGCGTCTGCGGCCATTGTTTCCAGGAACAGTTTCCAGCGGAGAGAGGGGTCCATCTCAGCATGTGGTGAGGAGGTCACGTGAGGGTGAGGGATCTTCCGTGGCCAGAAGCTGGTAGTTCCTGAGTAAAAGCTGGTTGAAAGCTTGATTAGAGATTTTTCCGACTTGGGATTTGATGAACTTTATTATACAGGGTAAGAAGAGACAGACGAGAAGAATGACTATTATGGGGCCTGCAATGGGCCAGAGCCAGGTGAGGAGGGGGTTTGTTAGTATTGAAGAGAATGGGTTGGAATTGGAAGCAGAGTGGAGGCTGGAGGCAAGGTCGGTGAGTTTGGTGATGTCAGTTTCTACAATGCCGGATTCGTTGATGTAATAGCAGCACTCTTCCTGGAGGAAGACGCAGGTGCCGCCCTTCTCGGCTGTAAGCAGATCTAGGGCCCGCCGGTTTTGAAGGGTGACTTTAGCTAGCGAAGTGACCTGTCTTTGGAGAGAGGCTAGGGAATCAGCAGTGGATGTCAGGGCTCCCTCAAGTTTGGCGTCGAGATCTCTAACTGCCCATAGAGAGTGACCCAAGGCTCCTCCCGAAAACCCCACCCTAATGGCTGAGGTGATTAAAGAGATACCGACCATGATGGGAAGGAAAGCAGCCCTTTTTGTGCGCGAGTGCAAGGGAGGTTGGAGCTCAAGGAATTCTGC
The DNA here is from genome assembly GCF_040802235.1 of Manis javanica. Lineage (NCBI taxonomy): Eukaryota > Metazoa > Chordata > Mammalia > Pholidota > Manidae > Manis > Manis javanica. Next base: position 19,660,544 of record NC_133174.1, on the reverse strand, counting down.
CATGCTGTAAAGTGTAAACTGTGGGATTAGGGTGACGAGAATGCAGGGTGTATCGGAGTTGAGAGGTAGTGAGTTGAAAAGGCTGCCATTACACCAAAAGAAGTGTCCTGGTTGCGTAAAAGTCTTAGAGCCGGAGGTAGGGGTGTAGATAGAGAGGCAGTGAAGTGCACTGGAGGGGGGTGGAGTTGGGCCTACACAGTGGTGGATGGTGAGATTATCTGGGTATTCTGGTTCTCACAGGGGTATGTCTGCCAGGGGACGGAGGGGTTGTCCTTCTGCATGGAAGGAGTAGTTGGAAATATTGAGGGGCACGGCAGCCAGCAGTGGGCGCTGTAGTGATGCGCACAAGAAACAATTGGTGGTGTTGAGGGTGTGGTTGAGAAAGATGGTGGTGTCTTGAATGAGCTGTAACCAAGAGTAGGAGGAATAAGAAGATGAAGAGGCGCCGTCAAGAGTTTGGATAATGACTTTTTCGGAATGTCTGATATCTGATGCAACTTGAGAGATCTGGGAGCGAGAGGGAACATACTCTCGAGAGATATGAAGGGTACCGTGGGGGGTCGAGGACCCCTTGTAGTAAACTGAGGCTGTTACTCCAGCAGCCCATCGAGAGTCCCAGGGATCTGGGATTAATAAGGAGAATGAGCCGTTGGGATATTTCATGAAACGGTTGGAGGAGTAATACTGTGGGTACTGGAAGTCACCCATGTAGTGAATGGTGCAAGACCAGTAGGGGCATCCCCCGTAGGTGTCTTGCCATCGCCTGCAATAGGCTTGTCTTTGGTCATAGAGGAAGCAGAGGTAGGGAGAATAAAGGTAGCTGTAAATGAATACTTCAGTGGAGGGAGGAAAGTGGAGGTACAAAGGCTCAGAGCAGCCTTTCAGAGGGCAGTCTGGTGTGGCAATGAGGGCAGTAACTTTTGTTTGATGCTGTGTGTAAGTCTGCTTGACTTTGAATCGCCATGCAAAGGAGGGTGGGGCAGCAGGGAAGACAATAGGAATGAGGGAAAAAAGCGAGAGAGCAGTAAAGGAGGAAAAAGTCATGATTCAGGTATGGATGGCAAAGAGGGTGCACGGGAGATGCAGAGCTTCAAGGGATCAGAGGGATGAGGCGTGGTAGAGTAGACAGCATCTTGGGCTGTATCCGAAGGACTCTGGATTGTGACTGATGGGTCTTGGGTGTCCAGAGAAGGTGAGTCTTGGGTATTTGGTTTCAACCTGGAGATATGAATCCAAGGGGTGACAGAGTTATCAGGCAGTGAGAGTTTGGCGGCCGAGGGGGTGCAGAGAATAACTGGGTGTGGACCTTCCCATTTCGGGGTGAGAGAGGGCTGATCTTCTGGTGGCTTATAAAACACTAGTTGGCCGGGCTGTAAGACAGGAGGATTTTGGGAGGTGGATGGATCAGGAAGGAGCCAATCTTGATATTTCCACAATTCAGTGCGGAGGAGAGAGAGTAGTGGAAGGGCTATATTGGGAGGAATTGGTCCTTTGTGGGAAGGGAGCCCCGGGGGTAGAATCGGGCGGCCGTACATGATTTCAAAGGGTGACAAGAAGGAAGGTTTCTTTGGGAGGGCTCGAATGCGGAGTAGAGCTAAGGGAAGTAAGCGAACCCAGTCAAGGTGTAGTTCTAGAGATAGTTTGGTCAGGATGTCTTTTAGAGTCCTATTGGCTCTTTCTACTTTTCCTGAAGCTTGTGGTCGATAAGAACAATGTAAATGCCAGGGGAGCGAGAGCGACTTGGAGAGGTTTTGGATAATTTGGGCAGTGAACTCAGGGCCGTTATCTGATTGGAGGGAAGTGGGCATCCCGAACCTAGGAAAGATCTGGGTGAGGAGGATAGAGGCAACTACGGATGCTCGATTGTTAGTGGTGGGGAAAGCTTCGACCCATCCTGAAAATGTATCTACTAGCACGAGTAGGTATCTGGTACGTCGTACAGGGGGCATGTTGGTGAAGTCTATTTGCCAATCTGCAGCGGGGACATTACCCCTTGCTTGATGAGCTGGGAAGGGTCGGGCTTTGAGGGGGGTATTAGGGTTAGTGCGTTGGCAGATGGTGCACTTGCAGGTCATTTGGTTAAGTAGGGTTTTGTCTTCAGGAGAAAGAGGAAAAAAAGATTGTAAAAAATGGATTAAGGATTGGGGGCTGGGATGGAACAGGTCATGTAAGAGGCGGAAGAGAGACTCTTTGTCCTGAGAGCAGAGGGCGTCTTGTGATAAGGCTAAAACTGCAAGGGCAGACGGATTGTTGTCTGGTGCGTTTTCTGATAGGGCAACTGACCGGGCTACTCTGTCGGCCTTGTTGTTACCTCTTGCAATGGGGGAGTCGTCTTTTTGATGTGATTTGCAGTGGACTATGCCTAGTCGGTGTGGGAGTTGTGAAGCCTCTAAAAGTTTAGTAATTAAGGCTGAATTAGTTATGGAATTCCCTTTTGTGGTGAGGAGGCCTCGTTCTTTCCATACTGCCGCGTGGGACAAGAGAATGTGGAATACGTACTTGGAGTCAGTGTACAATGTGAGAGACGTGTCCCGGGCCAGAGTGCAAGCTCTGGTGGCTGCAATGAGTTCAGCCTGCTGATTGGTTGTACCAGGGGGTAGGGCTCGTGCTTCAATGACATCTTCGAGGGAGACTACTGCATATCCTGAGTAGTGGGTGCCCTAATGTTTAAAGGAGGACCCATCAGTAAACCAGATGAGGTCGGAGTGTGAGAGGGCTCCTTCGGAGATCGTGGAGTGGCACGGAAGGAAGTTGTGAAGGGCTTCCAGGCAATCATGCGAGGGAGTATGAGGAGAGTAGGGCAGAGGAAGAAGAGTGGCCGGATTTAGGGGCGGGCAGGGGAGGAAAGAAATGTTTGGATTTTGGAGGAAAGAGGACAGTAAGGTCAGGAGTCTGGAGGGGGGGAGAGTCTGTAAACTTTTGTAGGTTAAGAGATCTTTTAGGTGATGTGGGGACAGAATGGTAAGGGGCGCTCCGAATGTTAGTTTGTGAGCTTCTTTCTGCAAGAGCTGTCCAGCGGCTAATGCCCGTAGGCAGGGGGCCCATCCCCGAACTGTGGGGTCTAATTGCTTGGAGAGATAAGCTACTGGGGCAAAGGATGGGCCATAATATTGGCCTAGGACTCCTAGAGCTTGACTGGACCTCTCATGAATGTATAATGAGAAGGGTTTTGACAAATCAGGGAGATGGAGAGCTGGAGCTTTTACAAGGGCTTGACGGAGCTTAATGAAGGAGTGTCGGGGTGAGGATGATAATGGTTCTTCAGGGGGGCCCTTGCTGAGGTCATATAGGGGTCTTGCCAACAGGGAGAAGTTAGGGATCCACGCTCTAAAATACCCAGCCAAGCCTAGAAAGGAAAGGATTTCTGTCTTGGTTTTGGGAACGGGCAGGTCAGAGAGGAGTCGTTTTCTGTCTAAGGTAATGGACTTTCTTTGCTGAGACAGAAGGAATCCAAGGTAAGTGACAGAAGGGGAAGAGATTTGAGCTTTGACAGGGGATACTCGGTAACCTCTGGAAGCTAGAAGGTTAAGTAGAGACGCAGTGTCAAGTTGAGACTGTTCCCACGAGGGACTGCAGAGCAGAAGATCATCTACATATTGTAATAAAGTGGACTCGGGGTGATCATGGTGAAACTGTTTGAGGTCTTGAGCTAGGACTTGTCCAAAAATATGGGGACTATCTCGGAAGCCTTGTGGTAAAACTGTCCAAGTAAGCTGTACAGAATGTCTGATGTATGGGTCCGTCCAGGTGAAGGCAAAAAAATCTTGGGAGGAGGGGTCTAGAGGAATAGAAAAAAATGCGTCCTTGAGATCTAGGACTGAGAAGTGGGATGCAGAAGCAGGGATCTGCGATAAAAGGGTGTATGGATTTGGAACTAAGGGATGGATAGGGACAACGGCTATGTTGATGAGGCGAAGGTCTTGGACAAGGCGGAAAGATCCATTGTTTTTTTTCACAGCTAATATGGGGGTATTAAATGGGGGGTGAGTGGGTCTGAGGTAGTTTTTGTTTAAGAGATCTTGAATGATGGGTTGGAGGCCTATGAGGGCTGAAGTGGTTAGGGGGTATTGGGCCTGACAGATATACTGAGAGCGGTCACGTAATTTGATAGAGGCAGGGGGACATAGGGCCATGGAGGGGCTTGTAATGTCCCAAACTTTGGGATTTACAGGGTGTATAAGGGCAGAACTGGAGCTTTCATTGGGTAGAGGGGGGTTGTCGGCTATGAGGGCCATCAGAAAGGGAGTACTGGGGGCTGTGGGATTGGATATAGTTATGGAAACGTGGAGGAGGGAAAGGATGTCCCGTCCTAGTAAAGGGATGGGACACTGGGGCATAACTAGGAAGGAGTGGGAGAAAGGTATGGGACTGTCTAGGATTGTGCATAAAAGGGGGGGGGTTTAATGGGAAAATCTGTTTACCTCCTACCCCGACTATAGGAGTAATGGCTGGCGTGGTAGGGCCCCGGTATTCTCGCAAGACTGAGAAGGTGGCTCCTGTATCTAGGAGGAAGGAGATGGGGCGACCGTCTACTGTTAAAGTAACCCTGGGCTCCTGTTTGGTGATGGAAATGGTCGGGCGAGAAGCCCCCGGGCCCCGTCAATCTTCTTCTGCCAGCCCCACTAGGGTGGGCTTAGGATGGGGGTTGTTCGTCCAGCCTCCCCTTCGGGTGGTTGGGCAATCAGACCCCCAGTGGCCCTTTTTGTGGCATCTGGGGCATGGGGTGGTAGGAGATCTGGGGGAGGGGCACGCCCTTGACCAATGTCCCTCTTTTCCGCACTTGAAACAAGCTCCTGGCGGGGGCTTGTCTGTAGAGGGGCGCCCAGGTTGTGGTTTTATCAGCTGGGCCAACATCTGGAAATTGGCCTGATCAGCTTTTTGTTTACGGCGTTCTTTCTCCTCCTCCCGGTTATGGAAGACTTTAAAGGCTACTGTTAGGATCTCAGTCTGTGGGGTAGCGGGGCCCTGTTCTAACTTTTTGAGTTTAGCTTTAATGTCGGGGTAGCTTTGAGCTAGGAAGTATGTCATAAGGACCTGTCTTCCTTCAGGTGTTTCTGGGTCCAGGCTGGTATACTGTAATAGGGCTTGAGTGAGTCTATCTAAGAACTCGGAGGGGGTTTCGTCTCTCTTTTGAATTATGTCTTGGAGCTTTTGAAAATTGACTACTTTACGAGCTGCCTTTTTTAGACCTGCTATTAAGCAGGAGGCAAAAATATCTCGAGAGTGGAGACCCACAGCGGTGTTATAATCCCAGTGTGGGTCTTGTTCGGGGACAGCAGTGGGACCAGGGGGACAGGTGGGGTCAGTCCTGTGGGTTTCGGTAGCATGCATTTGGGCGAAGTCCCAAGCTCGTCTACGCTCCTCAGGGAGGAGAGTATTGGCCAGGAGCATGAAAATGTCATGATGCGTGAGGCTGTAAGACTGGAGGGTCCATTGAAACTCCTTGATGTAGGTCGTGGGATCAGTGGAAAAGGAACCTAGGCGTTTCTCTAGTTGGGCTAAATCTCCTAAGGAGAAAGGTACGTGAACGCGCAAGATGCCTTCGGATCCTGCTACTTCCCGGAGCGGGGCGATAATTTTGGGAGGCCCTCGGGACCGAGTCTGAGGGGGACTGAAGGGTTCTGGCTCAGTCTGTGCAGGGGAAACAGGTAATGGGGGCAAAACCGTGATAATTTTGGGGGGCTCTCGGGACCGAATCTGAGGGGGCAAAGACGGACGAGGCTCTTGGAACTTAGTTAGAGGGGGGCTGAAAGGCTCAGGCTCGATTTGCGGGAGGGGGGAAGGTGAGGGGGACGGAGGAGGAGGTGGTGAGGTGTAGGAGGAGATGGTGGAGGAGGGGGAAGGGAGAGGATGGGAGGCTTCTGCGGGGGTGGAGGCGGCGGCGGCGGCGGCGATAGAGGAAGGGGGAGGGGCTGTTGTAGGAGAAGAAGGGGAAGGGAGAGGATGGGAAGCTTCTGCCGCGCGGAAAGCGGCAGCGGTGGCGGCTGTAGAGGAAGGGGGAGGGGCTGTTGGAGGAGAAGGGGAAGGTAGAGGATGGGAAGCTTCTGCCGCGGGGAAAGCGGCAGCGGTGGCGGCGGTAGAGGAAGGGGGAGGGGCTGTTGTAGGAGAAGAAGGGGAAGGGAGGGGACGGGAGGCTTCTGCCATGGGGAAAGAGGCGGCAGCGGCGGCGGAGAGTGGAGGGGTTGTAGGAGGGGGAGGGGCTGAAGGGGGAAGTCTGTATGGCGGAGGCTCGTCGGCCGGGTCAAAGGTAATTGAAGAGGGACTGGGAGTGTGTGGAGGGGAGGGAGACGGCTTGCAGGCTAGGAGAACTTGGGGCGGGGAGCAGGTGGTGCAGAGGCTGGGATTTTGAGCTAGGAGGCGAAAAGCTTCGATATAGGGAATCTCCTTCCATTTTTTCAGGCGCTGGCAGTAGTTAAAGAGATTGCGAGTGATGTTAGGATCAAGAGTTCCCCCTGCGGGCCATTGGTTGTTATTGTCTAGGGGGTATGTCGGCCAGTCTTGGGAGCAATATTTACGGAGAAGTTTTGGTTTTATATCAGGCGTCAGGGAGAGGGTAGCTAGATGCTTAAGCAGGCATTCAAGAGGTGAACTTTCAGGGAGGGATGAGGAGGCTCCCATGGCTAAAGGACAGAGAAGGAGACAAACAGGGGAAGACAAAGGGAGATCCTTGGACTGGAGGCAGACCACAAGGAGACAAAATGGCTAAAGGACAGAGAGGGAGACAAACAGGGGAAGACGAATGGGGATCCTCGGACTGGAGGCAGACCACAAGGAGACAAAGGGCGTCCCCGATGATCCTTGGTGGTCTGCGGAAACTCGTATACGAGTCGGAATTTCTTGGGAAGTGTGGGTCGTCACCCAGACTTCCCTAAGAAGGCAGAGTGCCGGAGTCACGAGGTACCTAGCGCTAGGCGTTTTCGGCAGACCGAACAGGTTTCGGCGGACGGAACAGAAGGAGGAGGGGGCGGGAAAGGGAGCGTTCTCATCCGCAAAGGAGTCACCTCATTTATGGCTGTTGGAGGGGGAGGGGGCTGAGAGTCTGCTGCAGCTGTGAAGGCCTGAGGTGGGGGAGGTGGGGGTTTATGTCTTTTGGAGGAGGGGCCTGAGGGTCCGCTGCAGCCGTGAAGGCCTGAGCGGGGATTTATGGCTGTCGGGGGAGGGGCCTGAGGGTCCGCCGCAGCCGTGAAGGCCTGAGGCGGGGAGCGTTCCCTCCTCGTCCCCGAGCGTCAGGGCCTTGCCGGACGATCACGGTCAATGGCACTGCGATAGCTCAGGGAAGAGTGGCCCACCCCGGGGAAATTTTGCTTAAAAAGTTTCAGCTGAGGCGGGGGTTTATGGCTTTTGGAGGAGGGGCCTGAGGGTCCGCCGCAGCCGTGAAGGCCTGAGGCGGGGAGCGTTCCCTTCTCGTCCCCGAGCGTCAGGGCCTTGCCGGACGATCACGGTCAATGGCACTGCGATAGCTCAGGGAAGAGTGGCCCACCCCGGGGCGGGGGTGGGGGGACTTACCTAAAGGCCAGAGAGGAGTGGTGAGTGTGATGAGCCAGCGCCGGAAAAAGAGGACGAGGGCAAGCTGCTGCTGGTGTTGGGGGAAGACGGGGCCCAGTTGGGGTGTCCCGTCTCCCGGGTTTCGGCACCAATGAAAGGAAAGGAGCGACACACAACAGCAATTCACCGGAGAGTTCCGCTTTATTAGGGAAAGGTGCTGGGTTATATAGGATGGGGCATAGGGTGATTGTGGTGTTACTTCTACGGGGCTGGTGGCTGTTGGCTAGGTGCTGGGATTGGGAGGGGGGCGAGAGGTGATTGGGCTTCAGGTGGCGCCGGCGGGAACCGAGGACCCCGAAAAGAAGCCGGAAGTTCGCCATCTTACTTGTGGGGACCCTTCAGTATGGACAACTGGATTACCTTGTTATCTCAAATTTTCATCAATTCCAAGACTCCACAAATAATAATTTTTTAAATTTTGGTATCATTAATGTACAATTACATGAACAATATTACGGTTACTAGACTACCCCCATCATCATGTCCCCACCACATATGCCATTACAGTCACTGTCCATCAGCATAGTAAGATGTGGTAGAATCACTACTTGTCTTCTCTGTGTTGTACAGCCCTCCCCGTGCCCCCCACCCTCTACATTATGTGTGCTGATCATAATGCCCCTTTTTCCCCCTTGTCCCTTCCTTCCCACCCATCCTCCCAAGTCTCTTTCCCTTTGGTAACTGTTAGTCTATTCTTGGGTTCTGTGAGTCTGCTGCTGTTTTGTTCCTTCAGTTTTTTTCTTTGTTCTTATACTCCACAGATGAGTGAAATCATTTGATACTTGTCTTTTTCAGCCTGGCTTATTTCACTGAGCATAATACCCTCTAGCTCCATCCATGTTGTTGCAAATGGTAGGATTTGTTTTCTACTTATGGCTGAATAATATTCCATTGTGTATATGTACCACCTCTTCTTTATCCATCCATCTACTGATGGGCACTTAGGTTGCTTCCATTTCTTGGCTATTGTAAATAGTGCTGCGATAAACATAAGGGTGCATATGTGTTTTTCAAAGTGGGCTTCTGCATTCTTAGGTTAAATTCCTAGGAGTGGAATTCCCAGGTCAAACGGTATTTCTTTTCTTAGTTTTTTGAGGAACCTCCATACTGCTTTCCACAATGGTTGAACTAATTTACATTCCCCCCAGCGGTGTAGGAGAGTTCCCCTTTCTCCACATCCTGGCCAATATTTGTTGTTGTTTCTCTTTTGGATGGTGGCCATCCTAACTCGTGTGAGGTGATATCTCATTGTGGTGTTAATTTGCATTTCTCTGATGATTAGCGATGTGAAGCATCTTTTCATGTGTCTGTTGGCCATCTGAATTTCTTCTTTGGAGAAGTGTCTGTTCATATCCTCCACCCATTTTTTAATTGGATTATTTGCTGTTTGTTTGTTGAGGTGCATGAACTCTTTATATGTTGGATGTCAACCCCTTATCAGATATGTCATTTATGGAAATATTCTCCCATACTGTAGGATGCCTTTTTGTCCTACTGACGGTGTCCTTTGCTGTACAGAAGCTTTTCAGCTTGATATAGTCTCACTTGTTCATTTTTGCTTTTGATTCCCTTCAGCAGGGATATATGTTCATGAAGAAGTTGCTCATGTTTAGGGCCAAGAGAGTTTTGCCTATGTTTTCTTCTAAGAGTTTTATGGTTTCATGACTTACATTCAGGTCTTTGATCCATTTTGAGGTTACTTTTGTGTATTGGGTTAGACAATAATCCAGTTTCATTCTCTTACATGTAGCTGTCCAGTTTTGCCAACACCAGTTGTTAAAGAGGCTGTCATTTCCCCATTGTATATCTATGGCTCCTTTATCGTATATTAATTGACCATATATGTTTGTGTTAATATCTGGACTCTCTATCCTGTTCCATTGGTCTGTGGGTCTGTTCTTGTGCCAGTGCCAAATTGTCTTGATTACTGTGGTTTTGTAGTAGAGCTTGAAGCTGGGAAGTGAGATCCCCCCTGCTTTATTCTTCCTTCTCAGGATTTCTTTGGCTATTTGGGGTCTTTTGTGGTTCCATATGAATTTTAGAACCATTTGTTCCAGTTCATTGAAGAATGCTGTCAGTGTTTTGATAGGGATTGCACTGAATCTATAGATTGCTTTAGGCAGGATGGCCATTTTAACAATATTAATTCTTCCTACCCAACAGCATGGGATGAATTTCTGTTTATTAGTGTCCTCTTTAATATCTCTTAAGAATGTCTTATAGTTTTCAGGGTATAGGTCTTTCACTTCCTTGGTTAGGTTTATTCCTAGGTGTTTTATTCTTTTGATGCAATTATGAATGGAATTTTTTCCTGATTTCTCTTTCTGCGAGTTCATATTTAGTATATAGGAATGCAACAGATTTCTGTGTATTAATTTTGTGTCTTGCAACTTTGCTGAATTCAGATATTAGTTCTAGTAGTTTTGGAGCAGAGTCTTTAGGGATTTTTATGTACCATATCATGTCATCTACAGTCACAGTTTAACTTCTTCCTTACCAATCTAGATTCCTTTTATTTCTTTGTGGTGTCTAATTGTCATGGCTGGGACCTCCAGTACTATGTTGAATAGAAGTGGGGAGAGTGGGCTTCCTTGTCTTGTGCCTGATCTTAGAGGAAAAGCTTTCATCTTCTCTCTGTTAAGTATGATGTTGGCTGTGGGTTTGTCATATATGGCCTTTATTATGTTGAGGTACTTGCCCTCTATACTCATTTTGTTGAACGTTTTTATCATGAATGGATATTGAATTTTGTCAAATGCTTTTTCAGCATCTATGGAAATTATCATATGGTTTTTGTCCTTCTTATTGATATAGTGGGTGATATTGATAGATTTTCAAATGTTGCTCCATCCTTGCATCCTTGGGATAAATCCCACTTGATCATGGTGTATGATCCTCTTGATGTATTTTTGAATTCAGTTTGCTAATATTTTGTTGAGTATTTTTGCATCTATGTTCATCAGGGATATCGGTCTGTAGTTTTCTTTTTTTTTATTTTGGTATCATTAATGTACAATTACATGAACAACATTATGGTTACTAGACTCCCCCCATTATCAAATCCCCACCACATACCCCATTACAGTCACTGTCCATCAGTGTAGAAAGATGTTTTGGAATCACTACTTGTCTTATCTGTGTTGTATTGCCTTCCCTGTGTGCCCCCCCCACCTTATGTGTGCTAATCATAATGCCCTTTTTTCCCCTTTATCCCTCCCTTCCCACCCATACTCCCCAGTCCCTTTCCCTTTGGTAACTGTTAGTCCATTCTTGGGTTCTGTGATTCTGCTGCTGTTTTGTTCCTTCTGTTTTTCTTTGTTCTTATACTCCGCAGATGAGTGAAATCATTTGATACTTGTCTTTCTCTACCTGGCTTATTTCATTTAAGAGTATATTAATGATACCAAAATAAAAAAAAAAAAAGAATGGCGGTTGCCAGGGGCTGGGACTAGGGAATCACAGGGAGTTATAGTTAGTGGGTGCAGAGTTTTGATTTTATAAAATTAAGTTCTGGAGATAGTGGTGATAGTTGTACAGTAATATGAATTTGCTTAATATTATAAAACCATACATTTAAAAATGGTTGAGATAGTATATTTTATGTATGTCTTACCACAAAAAAATTTAGAAAAAAAGAGTTAAGAATTATGTTTAGTTTTAAGAAATACAAGAAAGACAGTTTTTTACTTACCAATTATATTAGTTTTATTTTACCATAATTCTAAAGTACCTAAAGTCATATACATGCCAAAAGTTTATACAGTGTCAGAAGCCTAGAAAAGTGTTATTTTAGGAGAAGAAACACAAAAGCAATATAAAGCAACTTTTTGTAATGTAAGCCTGTTGCATTATTTTTAGTGTGTCTGCCCTAATTCCTTTTTAGTTCTCAGGCACAATTAGTACTGTTTATTGTCAATGCAATTTATTTATGGGCTGAACTCCCATCAAGAGGGTCTCCTTTCTCTGTCAGCAATGGCTTAATGAAATAGCCTTTCACCTTTGAGATAGGCCTTTAAATTCTCTCTGTACAAATGGAAATGCTCTAGGTCATTTTCTTATAATTGCTTGTGGGCAAGGATTGACAAGCCACCACACAATTTAGCTTGATTGGCAGATTTTTCTCAGAAGTAGTCCAAGCCTGAACCAGCAATTTCAACATGAGATTTAGATGTCTTGACAGAGTTTGGTGGTAAAAATTAGCTTTATTCTGAGTTTTCCCAATGGAGTTGTTTAAAACAAAGAGAAGTATATCACAAGTCTTTGACACCAGATATGATGTTTTATTTGTCTTATAAAATAATTTGATGAGAAGCTTTGTACTTGACATTTAGTAGCTCTTTCATAATCTTAAAGTAAGAAACATATGCAAGGAAAATATTTTTTTGAGTTAGGATTAGGATTATTTTTTAATTATATGTATCTTAAAATTATTACAGTTAAAAAATTAAGATGTAAATATTTGAAATAAAAATGTGATATGCTATAAGAAATGGTTAAGGGTAATAAGTACATTTAACACTTTTCTGTGACAGAAATGCTTTTCTTTTTGTCTTGGTGTTATTTTTCAGTATGTCACCCATCATTGCAAATTATCAAAAGTGTTTCTGCTAACTGATCTACCTGCACTCTGTATGAGATCTTCTAAGGCACATTCTGAAAATAATGGTTACATAACTGTTTTCTTTAAAAGAAGGTCAAAATCCTTGAACTGTTAGGTCATTTGTTAGGTCAAAGACTTTGAGATAAATAAAGAATGGGTAGTAATAGTGAGGTGTCCAGATCAGCAGTCCTTAAGCTTTTTGGTCTCTGGGGAACCATTTACACTCTTAAAAATTATGAAAGATCCCAAAAAGCTACTGTTTATGTGGATTAAGCCTATTGATATTTACTATATTTGAAGTGAAATTAAAAAAGAATGTAAAACATATAAATTATTCTTAAGGGAACTGTAACTTGGGGGGGGGGGAATCCTGGGGCAAAATACCTTTGAAACCGAAATCAGTCAAAGAGGGAAATAGTCGTAGAAACCCATTTATTTCTTACAAGCAGTCATCCCGCATGTCTCTCCACCCAACTGCAGAAGAAGAGAGCTCCACCCAACCCCAACCTCTCCAGTCAAGATATGCCCTCCTCGCCCTTGTAATTACCTACTGATATGGAGATGGACTACTTCTCTCCACCCCTTGGAAACACCTATTGCTGTGGAGATGCACTAACGCCAGGAGAGAGATTCTGGAAATACTGCAATTTTACCCACAGTAACAATAAACCCATTCATTGCATGTAGCTCTGACTAACACAATTTTATTTTAAAAATATTTTTTCCTTGATAAAAAATTAGGAGTATGGCACTGATTTACACTTCTGCAAATCTTTTAAGTATCTCTGATTGTTTTATTTAGAAAAATCATTTTAGAAAAGCATGCATTGGCTTTGGCAAAGGGAGAGTATGAAAATGGCACCTGCCAGCCTCAGTCGTTGGAGAGTATCCCAGCAGGCACCTGCCCCATTGGTGACAGTTTAAGATCAGGAAATGAGTCTCAGTCACTTAAAAAGAGCTTCTGTGCTGCACCCTGGGGTGAGTGAGTGTGCTCCTGTGCCCTTTAAAGCCATTTCTCAGATCCCCGCAGCCTTTTGGTTCTCTCGGAGGTGAGCCGCAGTGGTTTTCAAAGCCAGATGTTTTGGTGGCTTGTTTCTCAGGTACAGATCTTAAAAGCTGGGGTGGCTGATATGAGGTATGAGCACTCCTCAGGGAGAAACTCCAGATTTAGAACATCCCACCCCATTGAAGGTCACTGTACCAGGGCTGGGGCTTATGGCCAGACTGGGTCTGGACTTCCTACCTGCTTCCATGTGGCCTTGTTCTCTTCTGTGTTGTTGGACATGAATGAGCTGCTCAGCTGGTTTGCAGGGCTTTTTCGGAGGGAATTGTTCCATGTGTAGCTGTAGATTCAGTGTGTCCTTGGGAGGCAGTGAGTTCAGGATCTTTTCATATTGCCATGTCAAACAGCCTGGCTTAATAGAAGAAGGCAGTTGATTTCTTATATATGTTTCCATGTCTATTGCAATATCATATGCCATAGAACCACTGGGCAGCTCAACTGTATTGGTTGTGAGAGAATAAGAGTAAAAAAGGCACATTGTATCTTATTATTAAGATAGTTTTGCATGCAGACATCTGGGAGGGTGTCAAGGATGGGCAGGGGTCTCTGGACCACATTTTTAGAATCCATACTTTAGACCAAAATTTATATTCCATAGATGGTGAAAATGTTTTGTTTTTCTGTTTGAAACAAAAATACTCCCTTTGTTTAAAGGTAGCATCAGAAATTTAGGTTTTTGAGACCAAAATTTATTACTATTTTATTCAGCAGTTATGTTTCACCTTCTGGAGAAAGCCGCCTCATATATTTGAGCCAACTGTGGCCCCAGTAAGAGTGTTGTGGGGATGGTATTTGTAGAGTGGTAGAGAATATTTTTCTTCATAAGACGCTGAAGGCTGCGGAGCCACAAAACAAATCGAGTTCCATTAAAGAGCAAAAAAGTAAAGTACCACTACTTATGTTGTGTTTTTTAGAAATGCCTTTTCATCTACTCATCTGTGAAGCACAGCAGCAGTGCCCAAAGACAACCCTGAGGGCCAGGTGAAATAGAGCTAAAAGTCTTGGATTGCCATTTTGTATGAGTGGAATGATTCCAATCATTTGTTTAGTTTTTACATAGGTCACAGTCACACAATTGATACTTTTTTAATAGAATATTGCTTGTTTGTTATACTCTTATTCCAGCATTTCTGGCAATATCAGAATCAATGATAGTTACTTTTACTGCAGGTTTCTATAAATTAAATTAATATAAAAGTTATTTTAGTTACTGATCTATACAGTTTACATATGCTTTACCCCCAAACGGCCAAACTCCTGACCTTGTACTTACTGACCTAGGTTATAACAGCTATGTTTATGGCTTGGTTTTGCATATTTGCATCTTCTTACAAGTTCCCAGCTAAAGTTTATGTCAGAATAACTTAAGGATCACTTTTAAAACACACCAGCTTGGGTCCTTTTCCTAAACGGTTGGATGGTAGTCTCTATTTTTCAAAAACTCACAACACTGAGTCAGACAGCCTTCTCTGTTGTTACAGACAACGCCCTCATCTTTTTCACACCCACCTTTTCTGTAATTCATAGGATGTGTAGAAAATTCCTGGCCTCTTGAGTGGTGTCCTGACAGGCCTTGTTGCCTCTGAAATCCATTTCTCAGGAACTACCAAATACCACCGTGTCTAAGGGAAAGGGTTTTTAAAGATGTCTTTCAGTAGACAAGATATCGTTTTCCATTCCCTGGGGAAGTCATTTCTTTCTTTCCATTGCTTTCCAACTAGCTCCACCCTTTGCAATGGGAACACACAATTCTAGAGTACATTTGGTGTTTGCTATAAAACAGTGTTACGTTGATCATCCTTAAAGAACCTGAAAACCCTTTAGTAGGCTGTTAAAAGAGAGGGAGATATTTTAATGTGGTTAATGTGAGAATCCCCTCAAGAGGAACCCCACCTGGGATCAGCGGATGCCCCAGTTTGCCAAGACCTATGATTGGAGGGGGCAGTGGTGGAGGGGGTTAGTTGGAATGCAATACTGTGAGTGGCATTATAGGGGTCCTCTCAATATTCTATCTGGAAAAAGCAATCAGTAAATTCTGTATTGGTAATTAAGAATTTTATTTGACAGTTTTTTCTTTTATAATTTGATAGGTCAAAATCTAAATTGATGCCAGTTTGTATTTGTAGCTGAAGTAAACATGTAAACTTTGTAGTGGGGATCTGGACAATGAGGTAGTAGAGATACTGAGATACTTACATTTACAGAAACAAAGCTTTAAGACTGGTCATTAAAGTCCTTGGGACCGTTCATGATGATCACTGTATGCATGCAAAGTTGCATTATATGGTTATGAATAACCTCTCCCTGGCAAGTGTAAAAAGTGGTGTGACTCTGTCTTAGCCGGAATCAGCCACATGATACAAAAGAGAAACCTGTAAGGCTGCTGTTGATATTAGATGTAATGCGGCAGTACACACATTGAAAGGTGTGTCGAAATCACTTCTGATGTTAGAAGGAGTACACCTTTCCATCTCATTCTTTTAGGTGTTTTTGCCTTTTATGCTTATTTATTTGAGCTAGTGGGTCAATAATAATCATGCACATTACCTCTTATCCTTATAACCCTGTATTTTCAGTATTATTTCTATTTTAGGGATAAAACTGAGACCCACAGGCTTAATTTCACCCAACTAACAAGTGTTTGGCTTGGTGTCAAAACACTTCACCCTATGAACCCCTTTTCCAAATCCAGGAAAAGAAGAGAATCCTGGCCTCTGTTATCCATTTATGGAAGATTAGATATCTGAAAAATATTTAACCTATATAACTTATATAAGGCCAATTTCTCTATCATCTGAGCTCAGTAGGCACAAAAGAGAGCATTTGGATTTTAAGTCTTGCACCAGATTAGCCTGGATTTTAGCAAAAAATAAAATACAAAAATAGCAATTGAATGTTTGAGTTCACTTGGGTGTTTTGTGATTTTTCAAATATTTTCATGATTTTAGTACAGCCATACTTCATGGGGAGTTTCTTCAGTTCATTCTCCTTTTTTAGCACGAGTCAATGTTAATTTTACAGACACAGACACCCTATTGTTTTAGAAAAAATCTTATGAGAATAATTACCTTGCCCTGTTGACAAATTGTTTAGCCTAAATAACAGTGCCATCTGCTGAAAAGGACTAGTGAGTCACAGAAAAGTTTTCAGAGGTCTCATTTTGGTTGAAATCCACAAAGGCTAAAGAGTAAAAGAAAAAGAAAACACCAGAGGAGTTAAAGGCTAAACCTAGAGGAAGAGGGAAATTCAGGGAATAGGGAACTTTAAAAAGCCTTAATATGATATAAATTAAAGCAGAGCAGCACTTAGGCATATTGAAAAGTTCAAAATATTCTCATTGTTTTACGTCCATCATAATTATTATTCCATTCTGGTGAATTGAAGGAGAGTACTTGAGGCAATGGTATGATTTAATTAAAAATAAACAGGTTAATGAGAATAGGTTCTTAAGTATCCTCAGAAATACTCTGATGAAAGGTTGGCAATAGATGGCATTGCTAAAACTTTAAAGATCAAGAAATAAACATTAATTATTGTTTCTCACCAATATTTGAATTTTGCTGATGTGTTGATAGTTTGTTACAGGCCTATCAGATAGGCAAAAATCAAGCCTTTAAAATAAGCATCTTAAATATTGTGTTATTACTTCCCATAATATTTCTAATTTCTGGTTGTCTCGTTTCTAACTGTGTCCAAGTGACAGTTCAGCAATTACTAACTGGTGTTCTGAGTGTGAATGGATGCTGTGATTATAATGAAAGGTTTGCCCTAGAATGTTTTTTTTTTATTTTGTTATCATTAATCTACAATTACATGAAGAACATTATGTTTTCTAGGCTCTCCCCTACCCCAAGTCCCCCCCCCACAACCCATTACAGTCACTGTCCATCAGCATAGTAAGATGTTGTAGAATCACTGCTTGTCTTCTCTGTGTTGCAAAGCCCTCCTCTTTCCCCCACCCCCCACATTATACATGCTAATCATTATACCCCCTTTCTTCTTCCCTGCCCTTATCCCTCCCTACCCTCCCATCCTCCCCAGTCCCTTTCCCTTTGGTAACTGTTAGTCCATTGTTGGGTTCTGTGATTCTGCTGCTGTTTTGTTCCTTCAGTTTTTCTTTTGTTCTTATATTCCACAGATGAGTGAAATCATTTGGTATTTGTTTTTCTCTGCCTGGCTTATTTCACTGAGCATAATACCCTCTAGCTCCATCCATGTTGTTGCAAATTGTAGGATTTGTTTTCTTCTTATGGCTGAATAATATTCCATTGTGTATATGTTAGAATGTTTTTAAATCAAAATAATAGTATGGAGCCCCTTTTATTGCCATTAAAGAGAGAGAGAGTCTAGAATGCACTACTAATAAACCTGCATTTCAAGAATTGTGTATCTCTATGTTAGTAATGTAGCCTTAGGGATATAAATATGTGGCCTTCTGTTTTAAAACGTCTTTGAATATAGTTTCACAATGTTAAATGGATCATTGCATTTTTCATTGTCTTAATGTATATCCCTACTGAGTTTAAAGTTTTCTTATACAATGATAGGCAATTGCAAATGTTTACAGGGAAAGTGAAAATTTATAGAAAACGTCCTGATCTCTACATTCTTTTTATGGCCATCCTTTCATGTTTTAGTTTTCTGAATTTGTTTTAAATTTATCTTCTATATATGGCATACCATTGGATCTGGTCTTGTTAGCTACTGTGAAAACATGCTTATTTTTTAAAATGTGAATTCAGCCCAATTACACTTACTGATATTCCCACTTCTCTCTGCCATACCTTTTGGAATTTAGGAGGCTTTGACTCTTTTCACGAATGATTAAACACACACACACACACACACACACACACACATACACACACATATAATCTTCATGGCCTCTTCTTTATTTGGCTATAATTTATTGCTTCCAAACTATGCAATTCTTTTCAGCTAGTAATATCTTCTTCATCTCTTCCCTTTCTCTTGCATCAGATTTGAAAGTCATTTTTCTTTTGTTTAATGCTTATAATGAAATCTGCATGTTTATTTTACTTTTCATGTAGTCTCCCCATTCTCCATTTTTCTTAGTTGATACCATCTGTGATTTCAGAACATAGAGCTGGAGCATATTATATCTAATCTTATATCTAAATCTATGTTCTTAAGTAGTGGTAATACTTAATTCTCACCACCACTCCTTAAGTCATTATCTCTCTAGTCATTTGGGATGCCTAAAACTTATTCTCTGGAACATCACTGGATAAACTCTTGTAGTAAAAATATTTGCTGAATTCTTGTACATTCAAAAGATTGTCACTGGTCTTAATGTTTAAATGTTTATTGGCTGAATATAAAATTCTTAGCTAACATTTTCTTTTTTACCAAAGTACAGTAAATAGGCACTTCCATTGCCTTCTGCTATGAGGTATTACTGTTGGAAAATCTAGTAACAAAATGATTATTGTTCTGTTATGTGTGACTTCAAATTTTTGCCTGAATACTCCCTTTTTTTTTTCTCATAAGGCCAGTAGTTTCACTGAAATTTATGACAGTGTTGATAGCTTTAGCTGATTTTTTTGCCCATGTACATGGTGTGTTTTTTCCATACAGAATTTTCATTTTCAGGGAAATTTTCTTTCATCCTGGATTTAAAAATTTATTCTGTTTGATTGCTTTACTTGGGGGAGAGGGAAACTTACACATTTATTGACTGTTCATCATACTTCTTCCATTTCTATCATTTTTTCTTTTTTTTATCCTTTCTTCAATTCCTTGTGATAAAAAAGTCAGTTCATCTACTCCTTCCCATACACAGTATTACTTGTGTTCACTTGCTTTTCCTTCTGATTTAGTTTGCACATCTGAAATATTTTTGTTTTTACATATAATTACTTGAGTCTTGCTACCTTTTTTTTGTCAAAACTTCCTTTTCTTCAGTTACCTTACTAAGTTCTAATTCTAATTTAGGTTCTCTTTCATGATTCCTACCACGATCTTAAGTAATTTTAGGAGAGTGACAACACCAAAATGGCAGAAAAGGAGTTTTCTATATCTTTCCCCTGAAGAAGATCGATATTTTACCATCACCCACAGATAAGAGTGCACATAAGTAGTATGACAAGAAAATATCTAAAATTGATGTATTGAAGATTCATTTCACCTATATCACTGTACTCCCAAACACCACAGCCCACTGCTAAGAGAGTCTGGTTTCAGCTGGTGATTTCTTCCATGGAGGAAAGGAGACTGTGAGAATGAGAGCCTGGCTTCTTCAGCTGTGTGTAATGATGCCAAAGGGGCCCACTTCCTTTTTACCCCTTCCAGAACATTGAGGCAAGCTGCACAACTGGGGAACAGGAAGCATCTGGGAGAACAGCAGCCAGGCCTCAGAGGAAATCCAAGGGATGCAGATCCTACTGTGTGCTTCACAGGCTGCGTAAAGAAGTTGATCTGCAAGCCACTGGGGATGTTCTGCCCCCAGACCCCCTTATGGCCCACGGAGACCCCCATCATTGCACCCACCCCCACTTCGTGGTTGGCTCCCTGTGCACACCCTCAAGGGCAGGAAGAAGTAGCCTTTGCCAATGGCTAGTGAAACAAACAGAAAGCCAGCTCTGCTCTATGGGTCTACGGGAAGCACACACACTTGGGCATTCAGCACTAGCCAAGGGAACGCACAAAGCTGTGAGCATGCATTCTGACTTTACAAGATTGAGAGAAGGTATACAATCTTAAGAAGCCCCCTCCCCATTCCTGCCAAGAAGGAATCAAGAAGTGTACAATAACCATATCTAGACACCTGAAACCACAAAACTCCTAGAAGAAAGCATAGGGAAAAAGTTCTTTGACATTGGTCTTGGCAGTAATGTTTTGGATGTGACACCCAAAACATAAGCAACAGAAGCAAAAAGAAAGAAAAATCAAGTAAGATTACATCAAATTAAAGACTTCTGCTCAGCAAAGGAAACAACAAAATGAAAAGGCAGTCTATCAGATAGGGGAAAATATTTGCAAGCCATCTATCTGATAAGGGGCTAATATTCAAAATACATAAGGAATTGTTAAAAACCAAAAGCAATAAAAACCATCTAACTAAAAATGGACAGAAGACATGAATAAACTTTTTTCCGAAGAATACATACCAATGGCCAATAAGTATGTGAAAAGGTGCTCAGCATCATGAATCATCAGGGAAATGCAAATCAAAACTGCAATAAGATAACACCGTATACCTGTTAGAATGGCTTTATCAAGAAAGACAGATAACTCTTGGCAAGGATGTGGAGAAGAGGGAATCCTTGTGCACTGGTGGGAATGTAAATTGATACAGCTACTATGGAAAAAAGTATGAGGGTGGTTCCTCTAAAAATTCAAAATACCATATAATCCAGCAATTCCATTTCTGTGTATATATCCAAAGGAAATGAAATCATTATTCTGGAGGAGGTATCTGTAGCCCAATGCTCATTGCAGCATTATTCATAATAGCCAAGGTACAGAAACAACTAAGTATCCATGGACAGATGAATGGATTTAAAAAATGTTGTATATATGCATATATACAGTGGAATATTGTCAGCCTTACAAAAGAAGAAAACCGTGGTATTTGCAATAAATAAAATGTGTGAATCTTGATGGCATTATGCTAAGTGAAATGAATTAGAAAAAGGCAAATATTGTGTGATCTCATATGTGCAATCTAAAAAAAGCTACACTCATATATAGTTTAGGATCATGGAAGCCAGGGTCTGGGGGAAATGGGATGTTGGTCAAAGGGTATAAACTTCCAGTTATAGGATGAATAATTTCTGAGGATCTCATATAGAGCATGGCAACTGTAGTTAACGATACCTGTCTGTTACTAAGAGAATAACTCTTAAAATGTTCTCACTGCATACACCCAAAAAATGATCATGTGTGATGATAGATATGTTAACCTTATTATGGTAAACATTTTACAACATGTACATGCATCTTTATCATATTATGCACCTTAAACTTTTACAGTGTTGTATGTCAGTTATATCTCAAGCTGGAAGAATAACTTAAAATTGAATTACAAGTTGCTTTTAAAAAATTTAGTGTGTGGGCACACATTTCTTTTGTTCCATAAGTGTCTATACAGCATTATTTTACTCCTTGTTATCTTTTTTGTATGATACTTTTGTATTGAGTTTTGACCAGGATACATTTTCTTTGTTTGTTTGACATTTTGAAATCATTTGTTTTCCTGTGCTTTTGAGAGAGTAAATTAGCCAGGAGAGTTTTACTAACTTCATTCTGGAGTTTGTTCTTCTGTTGTCTTCATGAATTAACAATAAATCCTGCTTCATATATTCTGAGCTCTGCCTCTTCTGTTCCACTCTTTAAATTTTATTTCAACCTTCCTTTTTCTTTGCCTCTAGTTTTCCTGTCCTTCTTAATTTGAATTATACTACCAGCAGTTTTTCCTTAGTGATGGTTTTGTTCTGGAACAAAGTTTGTGTATTTGAACAGTTGACAGTGCTCACATCACTGTAACACCTTTTATGTTCAGTCCTGAATTTATAGATGTGGAAATGTGAATAAAATATGAATGTTACACAACATATGTGATCTCATTCCCTTTCATTATATACAATCTTTTATTACTATATCAATAATGTGAAAATGTTTTAAATACCACCTAAATAATTACTATTTTAAGACATTGCATATTGAACATAGGCATCCCAATGTTAATATTTGAAATTTATAATTTTCAAAAAGGTCGTAAAACTATTGAAGGGCTATATGCTCCTTGTTTCAATAATATGTATTAAGGATCACAAATTTTGATAATTAAATTCATATATTCTGTATTTGAGAGTCACTGTCGAGTTTGCCAATATTAGATAATATCAAAGCATACATAAGGTAATTTTATCCCCTAAGGAATTCTCTCAAAGTTCCAACACATAATGTCAAGTCTGAAAATTGATGTTTAAAGATAAAAGTAAATAGCCAGATATTTTCTAGGTTGGGGGTTAGTGAAATGAGTATAGAGGGGCCAGAGGAAAGGGGGATAGATGAAAAAAGTAGTTCTTAATGACTTTATAATTATATTTGAATTGAAAAGTCCCCTGTCCCAAATTCCTTGGTAAAGAAATAAGAGAAATGTCTTAGTAGTCCATAAAAAAGCAATATTTATTGATAAAGTAATGCTTTTTGTTTCAAAGAACAAATATTTTTATTGTATTGTTGTCTGTGTTGGTTTTTGTTTTTCATTTAAGTATGTTTTACTTTCATGTATTTACTCCCAGGTATTTCGGAATGGGTTTAGATCTTTCTAATCATTCTGCAATGATTCAGGTAAGAAAATCACTTTATTACTTAAAGAAGATCGTTTGAATATATTTTTTTTTGTGAAGAGTGGTCACAAACAGACTTTTGAGTTGTGAGAGTTCTTTAATAAATTCTGGATACAAAGTCTGTAAGATATATATACACTGCAGAATTCTAATTTGTGCTTGCATTCTGGTTTTCTTGATTGTTGAGCAGATTGTACATATGACAAAGTCCAATATATGAATTTTTGTTTTATGTTTAGTGCATTTATTTTCTGTTTATACCTGCCTTTATCAGGATTGCAGAGGTTTGGTTTTGTTTGGTTTAGAAGCTTTATAGTTGCTTTTACCTTTATGTCTGTGATTCACCTTGAATTAGTTTTTGCATGTGAGTAGCAGTTGAGGCTCTTGTTTTTCCTGATGGTTATGCAGTTGCTATATCACCATTTGTTGAAGAGCATTTTCTTTCCTCATTGAGTTACTCTGACACTTATGTCAAAATCAATTGGTCAAATATGTGTCAGTCTATTGTTGGATTCTTGATTTTGTTCCATTGATCGAATCATGTATAACCTCATAAATACCACACTGCCTTGACTACTGAAGCTTTATGGTAAGTATTGAAATCATGTGTAACTTCTGCAACTTTGACTTTTCCAAATAGATTTGGTAATGCTGGTCCTTTATAATTCTGTGTTTCAATAAAGCCTACTGGATCTTCATTGGGATTGTGTTGCATCTATAGATCAATTTAGAGGAAAAGGACATCTTAACAATATTGAGTGTTCAAATATATCAACTTGGTATAGCTTTATTTAGCTTTCTTTATTTCAGCAGTAGAGAGGAGTGGTATATCTTCTGTTATATTTATTCTCAATATTTAAATTTTCATATTATTTTTCCATAGAATGTTCTTTAATTTTTTTCCAAGTTTTTTCTTTCATAAAGAAATACAGCCAACATTTGAGTATAAATTTTGTAACCTACTTATTAGGTGGGTAAACTCTGCTTATTAATTCTAATAGGGTTTTTTATATTCCTTAGGACATTAGATGTAGACAATTATGTTATTTGTTAGTAAAGACAATTTTCCTTATTGTTTGACAAATGTTATACCTTTTATTTCAGTTGCTGCCTTAGCACTTGTTTTGACTTCCAATACAGTATTCTCCCTTTATCCACCACGCATATGTTCCAAGACTCCTAGTGGATGGCTGAAACTACAGATAGTACCAAACCCTGTACATACTATGTTTTTTTCTGTATATATATATATATATTTGTGATAAAGTTTAATATATGAATCAGGCACATTTAGAGATGAACAACAACTAGTTATTAACTAGTAATAAAGTAGAACAAATACAACACCATACTGTAATAAAAGTTATATGAATGTGGTCTTCCTGCATAAAACATTGTATTGTGCTCACCCTTCTTCTTGTGGGGATATGAGCTGATAAAATGCCTAAGTGATGAGATGAAGTGAAGTGATAATGTAGGCATTATAATGTAGCATTATGCTGCTCTTGCCCTTCTGAGACTATGTCAGGAGGAGCATCTACTTCCAGACCTTGGTTGACTGAAACTGAAAGGTAACTGAAACTGTGGAAAGCAAAAGAGCAGATAAATAGGAGACTACTCTACATGTGTACTAAATGTGGTGACAGCAGATTATCTTGTTCTTTCCCAAGTTTAGTAAGAAAGAGTTCAATGTAGCATAATTAAATATGATGATAGCTGTAAATATTGCAAATATGCCCTTAATCATGGGGGTATTCCTAAAAAATTTTAAATAATCATGCTGTCTCTCGTTTCTTAGAAGGAAAAATGTAGCTATTCATGAGGGTTGCAAAGGCAACTCTATAAGATATTTTAGGGACTCCAATAGAGATGAAGAGCCTATGTACAGTACCATTAAATAAGTCTAAGATATGTGTTTTTCAGTATAGCTCTTTAATAAAAAATGCTAATAATAAATTCTATACTTCATAGTATGTATTCTATACCTAACCGGCAATGTAGCCACATTTATACAGACAAGTGAACACATATTTTTTTTCCTGAAAGTGATGTCTAAAAATGTAGTCATAGGTATTCTGTACCAATAACAGTGGTATATCCTTAAAAAGTATGGATTCAGTAAAAACAACTTAAATAAAAGTATTTCTCCATTGAAATAACTTATCCTGCTAACAGATAATTTAAATACTTAAAAAAATTAATTTCATGAATTATAGCTTATTAATGAATATTATACATTTGCTTTCTTCCTACCCTGGCCTATTAAGATCTATGTTGAGTTATAATATGAATATTTTACTAATATTCACTGTGATTTAACTACTATTCATTATCATAATATTGTGAATATTTAATATTTAAGTAGATAAATTAGAATCCATGAGTTAGAGTATATCTTCACATTTTTGTATATTTGAAAAATAACTCTAGACAATTTATTAGGAAGAACACATTTATTAGCATGATTCCTTATGCTTCTCTAGACAAGGTTCTCCTTGAAGGGTAAATACTACTCACATCCTTCATTGTTTTCCTATACTATCCCTAAATTATGAAGTTTGGAGAGTCACGTTAAATACACAAGGGACCCAGGCTAATGTGACAGCCCTGGGGGAAATAGAAATTAAATTCAATCTGTCAACACAGTCACAGTGCAGCCCAATATTCAGTGTTTATGCAGAGCTACTGCTACAGCTAGGCAGCTAACAACGGCCCACAGTTAAGCTGAGATGAATGAAAGAACCATATTGAAAGAAGAATTACCTGTAATGTCCAAAGTATGCGTAAATCTTTTGTTCTCTTAGAGAGATGCTAAATTGAAGTTGGGACCAAACTCATTAAGAAACACATTTTAAGAATAAAATCAAGTCCTCTTACCCATAAAAACAAATGGGTGGTTACCTACGTGCTTCTAGTAGGTGAAATAACCAGAGAAGAGCACATTTTAAAGGATGAAATAATAAATTTATGTAAGCCAAATTGAGTAAATCATGATTATTAGAAATATACTCTAAACATGCTCAGGCATGTCTAGTTTGGCTTATCCCAATTCAGACAACCCATATACCTCAACTATTCTATCATTAGAATGAAAAAAAGTCATTATGTGACTTTGTTTTTAATATACTTATTTATGCATTTAATCCCTTTATTCACCTACTGTCTATTGAGTGTTGACCACATTCCTGGCTCTTTGTATAGTCCCACTGAAATCATCAGGGAAACAGCCTGGCCTAGCTGGGAACATCAGACCAGTTACTATAATACTGAGACCTAATTGTTGACGTCACGACAGCCTGTAATAGCCCTGATGCCTCGTGGTGAGTGTCAGCCCAGGGCCTGGAGGTCAGGAGCTGATTATTTCTCTCCCATATTTTTGCAGTCAGCAAGAAGGACAGTTGGCTGGAGTACAGTGAATGACGTGAGAGTAGTAGAGCATAATGTCAGTGGAGTCTCAGAGGCCCAGATCATGTAGATCCTTGTAGGTCAGGGTAAGGGTTTTGTTTCTACTGAGAGAAATGAAAAGACTGTGGGAAGAACGGATTTGCCAAGCATGGGAGAGTGGGATTTCAGTTTTTTGCCTATTGAGTTTGAAATGCCTATTAGACATTCAAATTCAGATGTCAAGTGGGCAGTTAAATAAATGAGCCTCACACCCAGGGGATATATGAATTTGAAAGTAATCAGCCTGAGTCTGTTTGAGGTCACCTAGCACTGAGACGGAAGTAATCAAAAGACTGAGCACTAAAATACTTACTCTGTCACTAGAGACAGGAAGATAAGAATTGGTAAAGGCGACTAAGAAAAAGCAGGCAGAAGACAGGAGGACAAATCAGAGTGAGAGGTGTCCTTAAAGTGAAGAAAGTGTTTGAGAAAAGAGGTAGTCAAAAACGGTGTCAAATGCTGCTGCTAAGTCTAGTAATATTCGGACTGAGAGCTGCCCAAGAAATTTGCAACTACTGAGATTATTTGTAATCTTGTCAAATAGAAGTTTTTGTTACAGAAACCAAAAACCCCATTTGGCATGAAACCAAGAAAGAACTGGAGGAAAGGAAGTATAAGCAGTGAGTAGACAAATTTTTGAGGATATAGGTTTTAACAGAAAAAAAAATTTAAGCAACTAGTTAGGTGATATTATAGCATATTCTGCTGTGATTACAGTGATCTCACAGAGTGGGAGAAAAGAATAATATGGAGTTGAAAGAACTTCAGAAAAAATGACCCTAAGTAAATAAGGAGAGATGATTTTATTCACTGATGGAAGTGTTAGCCTTAACCAGTAACATAACCAATTTGTCCGTACTAACGAGAGAAGGCCAAATACATGGGCACTTATTTTGAAATCACCAGGAATTATGAAAGTAGTAATACTGGAGAAAATTAGCTAACTGTGCTCCAGAATGAGGGAAGGGATCTGGGGGGTGCATGAATGACTGCATCAAAGAGAAATAGCAGGTGATATGTCAGTGATACTCAACTTTCAAGTTCAAGTTTCCAGAGACAGGAAATAACAGTGCAATTGCTTGGGAGTGGTGATAAGAAACAAGACACGGATCCTACTTGGCACAGTGGGGAGCAGTATCCTCAGTGTAATGTGCTTTCAGTTAGAGCAAGAACGTTCAGGAAAGGTGGGATTTGCCAGGGAACAGTACAAAAAGGTGTTGAAAGTTGGAGAGAGGAGCAATAGCGGTATGAGATTAGAGGATGCCCAGAAGGTATGGATGGGTTTCTGGTGATGGGAAATAGAGGTCTTGGGTATATCTTACAGTTACTGACATATACATACAAGGATTTTGAGAATGCCTAGGTTAGTTTTGAGGATCTTTCAGGTGGTTTTGGTAGTGAAGCTTATTTTCTGGGAAAGTGATGTTTTCCACACTTATTTCCTTAGATGAGTAGAGTTGGAACAAGGTTGTGGAGTGGGTTATGGGGAGAGGAGAGCAGGGACATGTTTTAATTTCTTTTAGCCTTGCGTGTCTCTGGAGAGACTAGAAACCTAAATCTCAGTTTTCTTTTTTGGTAGAAAAAATATCTGGTTGTTACTGGCATTTAAGTAATGATTTGATTTGTTTTTTCCAGATAAAGTATTTGATACATAGTCTGTCACATAGTGGATGTTCATTAACTAGTAGCTTTTACGTATTATTGCTTTAGGAAAAAATGATTTTAAGAACTTGATATTTAGTGAGCATTTCTGGTCATAAAAATGTACAAATATACCTAAAAGAATATGCTCTAGAAAAGCAAGTGGATATCATTTCTGATGATGTATGCAGTATTAAAAATATATATTCATGGGTCTATTGACCTTATCTCCTTGTTAGGGTGCATTTTTTTAGCTGTTCAAAAAGCATGTCTTTGAAGTAACTGTCATAAGGCTTATAACTATAATTATAATTCTGGATACAACTGCAGTTAACTCAGTGAATCAACAAGACGAACATAAGCAAGCCCTGTGATGTCTAGAAGACATTTCTGGCAAAAGCACAGCTTTGAACCTTAGTATTTGGTTATTCAATTTTCTTCTTCTGCATGTTTGATTATATTGACTCTGTGGGTTTGCTTTGACCTATAGGGAATTACAGACATGAATTTTTTCCATTTTACTAAATCTGATACAAAAAAATGAAACTCTCAAAGGTGGAAAACAAATGACAATCTTTTTATTTAGAAACCTTTTGAAGTATGCAATGATATGCTCTGAACCACATGTACTTCAGAAATTTCCCTCCCTCTTTCTCTCAATCTTTTGGGCTGCCTGTTCATTTGTGCTGTGCATTTAGTCCATGACAAAGAGTTACCTAAACTGAGTATGAATAGAAATGATTGGATTGCCCTGCTTTCTTGAAATAATAACCTTTATAAATGCATGACAAACTTTGCAAATCTTTTTGTTTTTCTTTCCAGAACAATTTATCATATGTGTCACATTTCTAGTCATGGTTGCCTAGTTTTGGAACCTTTAGAAATTATGGGTTTAGGATCCAAAAAGATCTTAGCTTTTTAAACAGAAGAATATAAAACTATGAAGGGATGATTTTTACAAATATTACAAAGCTGAACATAAGATAAACCATATAGTCATGGTTAATAATGATCATTAGTATGAAAATATGATATGTTATTACACTTTGCACAGTGCTTAAGATTATACTAAATCCTTTCACCCATACTCTCTCTATTGATTCTCACACTTATTCCTGAGGTAGGTGCTAATATTCTCATATTATAGATGACAAAACTAACGCTTGAAGAATACAAGTGGTACTGCTTACTTTTACAGAGTAGAACTTGATTGAAGGACTTCTTTGCTAATGCCATGCTTTTACCACCAGGTGATTGGTTTGAAAAATTCCATTTCTTTTTAAACACCACTATCTTCAATCTTAATTGTTTAAGTTCCATAACATTTCTTCCAGGGACAACATGTAAATTCTTCCTTCAATGCATTCTTTTTTCTAAATTCACAAGGTCACTACAATGAGCCTTTGTCACTTCACACAGTCTTGCCTGTGTTCCTTCTGTAGCCCTGTCTTCCTTCATACTCTCTACTTGATTATTCTTTATAAAATGTAGTATTATACAGCACCAATTTTTTAATTACCACATGATTCTAAAAATAATATTCAAACTTGGAAAGGCCTAGAATTCTATTCATGAATACAGTCTGGTTAATGCCTTCAACCTTATCTTCTGTAATCCCTTTATTCCAGGCATAGGAAAAGCGAAAAAGGAAGGCTACATGCCATATATCTACATTTTTAAAAGGTGTAAGTCAAGTTGTATAGTAAATAGAATGTACTTTATATTTCTACTTTAACGTGTTCACATCAATAAAATTGAAAATTATGTGCAAAGCTGTGTTTAAAAGATGGGAAAAATATTAAGGATAACTGAGCATTTTACACACATCTGGGTGTTCTGATAATGGGATAGGGGGTTCTGGAGTCATAATTATATAGTTATTTAATAAAGTTTACTTTTCTTGTTTTAATTTCAGTGAATCGCTACTTATTTAGTCTACCAGAAAATATTTTTCACAATTTATGTGAACAGAAAGTAATACTCTATTTTAAGTTGTGCTGTCTGATACACAAGCCGCTAACCACACATGATTACTCAGATTAAAATGAAACAAAGTGTAGTTTCTCAGCTACAACAGTCACATTTGAATAGTTTAATAGCCACAGATTGCTGGTAGGTACTATATGGAATGGGGCAGGTAGAAAATATTTTCATCATGGCAGAAAATTTTATTGGAAAGCATTGATCTAAAAGATTAAGAAAGTTAGCATAATTATATTCACAGTTTATATAACTTGAACATAGAATCATCAAAAATTATAACTAGACTAAATAGAAAAACAATGTTGTAAAAAGTAATTAAAATACTGACGATTAAAAAAAATGAAAATCATGTTTGTTTGCTCCACTCATTAGAGAAAAAACAATGATATTTCATCAGTTCTTTGCTTTTTTGAGTAATACCATTATCTCCATCCAGCAGTCACGGTCTCAGCTATATTCACAATCAAACAATTCTGTTTGGTTCCTATGAACTGCTATAAAGATAGTTATAAAGTGGATGAGACTGGAATCATGGGGTTCTGTGACTCAAAGTCATCCAAGTCACATTTGGTGCTTTGTTGTCTCTTCAAAGAGGGTCTGGCTGCCCAATGAGAATGAATGAGAAGGTGATTAGCGAGAAGGCAGGGAGAACATTTTACCAATGCCTGTCCTGGCAAGGCAGACAGAAACTGCTGGTAAGGGGTCAAAGCAGGATTCCAATTTTACCTTGGGATCCAACCAACAGCCCTGTTGCAATGCCTCCCAGCTCTGTGCTGCTGTATTAGATCAGGAAAAAGCAGAACCAAACCACAAACATAGAACTATGAAAGCTGCCACATTAAACCTGGTAACAAGAGTCAAACTATTGCCAAAATCCTAACTTTAAGAATCAATCCTTTTCCTCCCTTTTTTGCATTGGTGTCAAATCTCAGTGTAATAAGTCATCCTTCTAATTGTCTCTGATGATATACACCTGCTTCTAAGTATTTCTTAGCTGCATTTTCTTCACTCGCAATCCAGAGCAACCCTTGTGAACAGGCTGGCCAGGTAAAACACAGAAGACCTGGTTACATTTAAATCTCAGATAAACAATGGATATTTCTGTAGTGTAAGTAAGCCTCAAATAGTTTATGGGATATAATTATACTAAAAAAATGCATTGTTTATCTGAAATTAAAGTTAACCGAGGGTCTTGTATTTTAATTCGCCAAATCAGACAATCTCAATTGCAACTTTAGACTGTCTTTGTTTTCCTTTTCATACTCTGTTAGACTGGTCAATGTTTATTTTCTTCCATAGTCCAGAGACTTTAAACCATGACTGTGCATTCAAACAAGAGGAAGAACTTAAAAATAACGTCCAGGAACTACTGAGGTTTGGTATGAAGTCCTGATATTTGGATTTTTTGAAAGCTCCCCAGGTTACAATAATAAGTAGCTGTTATAATAAGAACCACTCACAGCACTTGACCATCCTCCTGCCTGCCTGAGACCTGAGAGAAAAGGAACAAAATGTTCCCTAGCTAAGAGGGGACTAAGGGTTACAATTTCTAAATACTTTACCATGTAAGAGTTGACCCAATCTGAGCGCAGGAAATTGTTGAGATGTCAGAGTAGAAATTATTCCTTCCCAGTCTAGCTAGAACAAAGCCAAGACTGTTTTCATAGCTTCCAGCAGATCTCTTAGCACCATCAAAGGACATATGCTTCTCTGTATTTATTCCCCTCTTCTTAAGGCTGAATAGGTGGGGGCAGAGGAAGCTGGACACAAGAGCGCTATAGTCACAACAAAGCAGGCCGGGGTGTACCAGTTGGGCTATTCCAGCTCACCAAGGATGGCAGGATATTTAGAGACTGGGTTTCTCAGGCAAAAATAATTTACCAACCCTTTTAAAACTATCCATTTCAAACATAATATTGATGTGTAAATTTAAAAGCTATGTTATAATCAAGTTGCATTAATCCATTTTGTATCCCTAAAGATTTTTGTTGCATTAGTGAATGATCTGGTGACTCTAAAAGTAAATTCTTGTTATATAGTTGTATTTGTTCTAAGTGTCTTTGAACCATATTCCTCAGATTGTGTACAGAAAAGCAGCAGCTGAACACCATCTGGGATCTTGTTAGAAATTCAGACTCTCAGGTTCCACCCCAAACCCAGGAATCAGAATATGCAGTTTAACAAGATCACCAGGTGATTTGTATGTGCATTAAAATCTGAGAAGCCTTGATCGAGACCCCCGTGTAGCACATGGCCCAGAGACCTCTACCATGACAGTATCAAAAAATGCAGTACCGTAGGCAAATAATATACACTGTACTACTTGGTGATTTATTAGTAACATTCTATTTTTTTAAAAAGAGTACTGAAAGTGCCAGGTTATTTTAAATGTAGTCAATGCAGTATGGCAAGTAAACTGTATTTATACTTCAAATTCACCATAATTTACGTAGGCCCTATGGAATGAATAAAAAAACATGTTTCAGCTTATTTGCAGACACACACAATTTGAATTATGCAAAGGGACCTTAGAAGTTATATGATCCAGCACACTAATCTTATCAATCAAGACATTAGACAATTTGCTGAAAGTCATAGGAACAACGTGCCTGATGACCCGTTCAGTGCTCATACTTGCACAATATGCAGCCTGTTCCCAGGGTCTCGTGATGCAGTGTTGTAGAGCCATTCATAATCTTGATTAACCATGGTCCTGGACCCACTGTATGTAAATGATTAGGACTATAAATTAATACAAACTTCCAGGAGGGCCATTTTTCCATATAGTATTAAAAGGCATATTTTTATCTACCATCTAGTAGTTTATACTAAAGAAAAAAATAGAACAGTATTTTTGCCTCCCAAATTACGGAACAGGAAAACTCATAAAGACTAGTTGCCACTTCTGAGCATTTAGTTAATGTAACTGAGAAATATGACAAAGTCTTACATAGATAAGAAGGAAAATTACAAACTTAATGAACAGAGAGAAGAGCTTTAAGTGACTGTTCAAAAACAAAGAAATTCAAGCATATGAAAAATATCAGTAATCAAATAAATACCAGTTAAAGGAAGAATAGCAAATTATTTTTTCAAATAATACATTAAAACTTTATTGATTAGTTCATTAATTGTTTCCATACCTAGTTGTTGAGGGTGCTCTATAACAGGCACTGCCTTATATTGGTTGTGTAAATATAGGTTGGTAAAAACGATTATTAAAAAGTTCTGGAGGGTTGATTTTTTTTTTAATCAAGCATAAAAATCCTTAGAATGCAGCATGTCTTTTGCCCAAAATCAGTTCTACTTAAAACAATTTATATCAAATAAACAATCATGGTGGTTTACAAAGAGTTGACATTCAGGTTAATTATCAGAAGTAGACTTTTAATAATCAATTTTAAGAATAAAAAATGGACATTTGTCAAGTAAATTTTTATGGATACAACTTAATGGAGCCATTAAACTAGACATTGTAAAGAGATGTGAAAATATATCACAAATATATTTATAGAAATTTATGAATAAAGAATAAAATTTGGAATGAAGTAGTATGTTCCAAATTTTAGATACTAAAAGTAAATATCAACATATGCAAATATGCATTTTGGGAGTTAGATTGTGGATATTTTTATTTTCTCTTTTAGGATTTTTCAGATTATCCTGATTTTTCAGCAATCAAAAGTGATGATAAACTATTATCTATATGTATCTATATAACTATATTATATATTACATATAGCTATTACCTTTGATAATAGATTTATATTGATATATTTATATTGCCACAGGTAACAATGAACAATATATTTTTAAACAGATTGCAATAGGGAAAGGGTTTCAACAAATATGTTTGAAAGCTTTTATGTACATTTATGAAAGAGACAGTAAAGAGGGAAGTAGTTTGAAGTTAAGGAAAGAATACCAGCTTTATTTGGTCATACAGACAAGGCATAATACTCCAGACCTGCTATTCCCTCAAAGTCTTAACATCTTTGAGTTTTACTATTTCCTCCCCCACCATTTTTAAATTTGAGATGCTTTGTATGATTCTCAAAGTATATTATGTAATATCAGGATGATATTCATGAAATAAAGCAAAAGATACAATTACTTCTACAGTTAAAAGTGAATTAAAAAATTAAACTCTTTGACAGGAAATCTTTAATTGCACTTAGTTTAATATGAAAAAGTATAAATTGCTTAATATCAAAGAAAAATGATGCTCTCCTTAAGATATCCCACCTTTACTCTGTGTTTTTCACATTTCTGCCTATAAAATGCTACATTGCCTTGGTCTCAAAAAGAGATGTGACAGTAATTTTGTACATGTTTTTGGCTGTATCAAGAACTGCTATTTGTCCTTTATCAATAGGAGTAAAACTCCTTTTAGCTGAGTACAGAGTGAACCAACTATATTTCACATCTTCCATTGCAGATAAGTGTGGCCATGTGACTAAGCTCTGGACAGTGGAATGTGTATTGGAGTGGTATGAAAAAATTCTGGGCAGTTTCATTAAAGGGAGGAATCTTCTTTAGAGGAGGAATTGTTCTTTCCGTCTCTACAGTTAGCTGGAAGCAGGCATGGCGTTGGGTGTTAGCTGCCTGACCACACTAAGGATCAAGTCACCCAATAGGATGGTAGCCCAACAAACTAGGCTTCTGCAACTGCCATACAGTTGACCCTTGAACAGCACAGGCGTTAGGGGTACCCACCCCCATGCAGACAAAAATCTGCATATAACTTTTGACTCCCCACAAACTTAACTACTAGTAGCGTACTATTGACCATATAAAAAGTCAAGTAACATGTATTTTTGTATGTTATATGTATTATATACTGTATTCTTACAACAGAGTAAGCTAGAGAAAAGAAAATGCTTTTTAGATTGTCACATCTGCACAAAAATCTCCAATATACTGGAATCTGCACAAAAATTTCCAGTGTACTGGAAATTTTGAAAAAATGTCCATATGGCAGTGGACCCACACAATTCAAACTCACGTTGTTCAAGGGTGAACTGTAGAATCTTTGAAACAACTATAAAATCTATTATTTAAAAGAAAAATAAACTCGGTCTTTTTAAACTCACTGTAATTATCCACAGCTAAGTCTGAATATACCTGACAGAGTGACCTTTTGGATTACCTGTACCTTTTTATTTTGCTGAGAGGAGGTAGGAAACAGCATTGACTACCCTCTCTACAAAATCTGTTCAGTCTCTAGGACCTTATTTGTCCTATTCCACGATAGCCTGAGCTTGGTCTTGCTATTAGCAGTTACCGCTGTTAGATTTACTTCTTCATAACTCAACTGTAGCTCTTTGGGAAACAGGATTAGACAGACCCTGTCTGAAAGAGTAACAGAGCAAATAGCATTTTGTAATTTGCTGACATAGCTTTTCTTCCAGTTTACAAAATAAGTCTCAAGAGTGGTGGGTGAAGACAGCTATAGTTCAGGGGAGTGCTTTTTACAAGGCCTTACACACATCCAGCAGAATTAATTTATGCAGCAGCCACCTTCATATTAAATGATAGAAGTGAAACAGGATAGTTAACATTCCTGAGTAAGCAAAATAATAGTCAGTTGAGATTTGTAGCAATATGGAGATACTAAGTTACAGTGATTTAACACAAATTACCTGCTTAGAAAATATATTTCAGTCTATTAAATATTGGTCTCTGAAACAGAATGAGACTTCAGTTGCTATGAAAATATGGAGGTATTTTCCCCTTTGAACTATATATATTTAATGATTAATTTCATATTATGTGCATGATTTTCCTTCATTAAATCTTTAACTATGATATCAATCTGAAAAAAGGTCTATCAGTAAGAAAGAGATACTTTACAATATGATGGTGTAATTTAGGCAGTGTATGTTACATTAATGTTGATACAAAATTAAATATATTCATTTTAGTGAGGAAGCATTTATCAGATTATTCCTGATATGTGAAAATGGAGAGTTTGTCTATTTTTCTATTTATTTATAAAAGCCATCTACATCTTTATTCTACACTATAGTGCTTCAGAACTTAAAATAAAGATAAGATTAGTATGTGGTTATTCTAGTTATCTGTTTCTAACATCATCTTGATAGAAAAGGAAGAGAAGAAGACATTAAAATGATAAATCTTCATGGAAAGCATACAGTTGTGGCTGTGATTTGTGACAGCACATTTGTAGGTATAACCATGATACCTATTAATCCCTTTCTTTGCAACAATGTAAGAATGAAGAATAAATACTGATGTTATTAGACACTGATTAGCAAGCATATTTAGTCAGTTGGTTAGCTGCTAAATTAGAAATTCTTATTTGATTTACCATACTCCTTACAATAAACAAAAACTAACAAGCAATTTCTATTCTATATTCTTTAGTCCCCAAAGGGCCTTTCTGAAAGTTGCTTTTAGATAACAGTCATAGAGACTCATAGCTGTTAGGCAGTCTATGGATCCCCAGGGAACATATGTTTGTTGGCATTGCTTACTTTATATACAATTGATAAAATTCTCCTATATTTTTCACCAGTCCTTCCTTTTGTGAAAAAGACAAGGAGTAGGTTAAAAAAAATATATAGATACAAACTATTTTTTTAAGCAAAGTGAATTTTCATTTAATAGTATAGCTATTCTGTCAAAGAAGATTGGAGAAGGAGCTGTAAACTTCAGCCCTTGCCTATTTATTTTAGATATAATCCTTCAGGTAGACTCAGGACTCTAGAAATGTACTCTGTCTTTCCCTGAAAATGTAAAAATGACATCCACCATGCTCTAATAGAATTAAGTCTGGTTGATGCAGAGATTCACTATAAAAATCAGTTTTATTTGGAAAACAAGATGTTCAATTACAAAAGATGGAACATCAGACTATGAAGGCATTCACTGACTCTGTTCAGCTAAGAAGTAATGGTGTTCTATAATATTGTTTTCATTCACAGTATCTGTTACAGAGTACAGTTGACCCTTGAACACCGCTCAGGTTAGGGGCACCAACCCCCTCAGGCAGTCCAGAATCCACTTCCAATTTCTGACTCTTCAGAAACTTAACTGCTAGCCTACTGTATATAAAATGGGTCGGTTAACTTCAAATGCAACAAAGAGTATAAAAATGGGAATGAAATGGGAGGGTTGCAGAGTCCAACAGAGAAAAGAGAGCAGCCATTGGGTGAATCAGGTGTTCTGCTGGTCCCTGCCAGGGTTGACACCTACCTGTAGGTAGACCAGGCAGCATTGGGAGGGGGGAATTTCAAAAGGGCACAAGTTACCTCACCTAGGCCTTGCCTCCTCTGCCCCTCTCAGATTCCAACATTTCCCCCTAATTCAGGTTGTAGCAGGTTAACTCAGTTTGTTTGTGTGGTACTAATAGCATGAAGGCCACAGGTTCAGTCCCCAGCTGGGCCACTGTGTGTAACAGTGTTTTCACTTTTCCACCAACCATATTACCTGTGGGATCTGTTGCCTTATATTCCATTACAGGTACTGTGTATTTATTGAAAACTTCTGCATGTAAGTGAATCCTTGCAAGTTCAAACGGTGTTATTCAAGGGTCAACTGCTGTTCATGTTTCTTATGGAAAAACTAGCCTGTAGGAAAAGGAAATGAAGGAAAAACTCATATAAAATGGAACCACTCAGATCATTATTGTAATCTATTTGGGACATTTTTCTTCTGTTCACATATGCACCCATACATACTTAAATGACTATGGAGTCTCATACTCTTCTGTCACCACAAACATTTTTATATTACTAAATATCTATCTAAAAAATAATTTTAATGGCAACCAATAATGTTGCTGGCTGAGACACCATGGACAAAAAATGAAATCCCATACCCAGAACAGGTATTTATTCCTGAGTATTGAATATACCGCTGGTTCTTTCAGGGTCTCTGCAAGGAATGTTGTTATACCAGGGGCTCATTGGTGGTTTCTCTTACACAGGTTCAGAGGCAGCAATAGCTAGATTATTCTTATAACTAGGGAGGCCATGTTGTTGAGACCATGCTGTTCTCCACCTCTGTCACTGTGATCACTCCATTCATGTGTCCATCACAACAGTTCCAGAATGGCCAATGTTGAAGGTCTGCTAATATTGAGTGGCCAAGTTATTTTTTCCATTTGGTTGTTAGTGCCTGTTCAGTGGAGGGTGTTTTCCGGAGGGTGCTAATTTTTTATACAAAGATACTGTCATTTAGTTCCCACTCACATGTCCATCCACATGCCTTGTATTTCAGACCTTCTTGTCTACAATCTCCTGGTCTTTCTCTTTCCAGGACCTTGATCAGGTGACCAGGCCATTTGCCACCATCTGTGAATACATATATATTCTAACCTGTGGTTGTTTCTTATCTTACATAAAAAGGATGACTAGGTGTATTGTTTTCCATTCTACCCATTGGGAAGATTTTCCCTTCCACTCTTTTCAGGTCATTCTTGAGAGTGCTTGTAGTGTAGCCATTTTCCCTTTCCAGAATTTTCCCACATTCTGAGGTGACATCTATAGAACAAGCCCAGATTTTCTTTCAGCTAGTCATTCAAGATCTTATACAGAGGTAGATGTGAGCTAAGAAAACAACAAGGTAACAGAGGTGGTGTTCCACACAGAAATCTAAACAAATAACTTGTTTAATTATTTTCTAGGGGTTATAATGTAAGAGTATGAGCTCAACTCAAAGCTAAGGTGGACCCTAAAGGAGCTAACAGCTGGAGACTGTCTGCTATCCAGTCTAGCTGCTCTTCAGCTTATGTTTTCATAAATCGAGGCTGTCATTGAGATTCAGTTTTCCAAACTCTAAATACTGATGTAATTTATTCACAATTAGAATTTACGTATTGATTGCAGAGTTTTTTTTTACAATGATTCTTTCTAATCAAGATCATTACATGTCTTCATCTGACCTTATCTTCTTCTGTCTCTCAGTAGTTTAACATTTTTATTCATATCAACTGTATACATTTCTCATTTATTATTTTTATCCTCATAAGATGGTTTTATTGGCTATTGATTTATAATAAAAATATTTAATACTGGTTTACTTAAAGTTCATAAATTTTATTCCATAATTTTTGTTTACCTTGGATTTTTCAGATAATTATAATTTGAAAATACACATATTCAAATATTGAATAATTCTTGCACAAATACAAGGAACCCTAACTGATCATAGTGCTTCTTGTTTATATATGCAAAATTATATATACATATTTTTTCCTCCTTTATAAAAATATTAACTTTTATACCAGTTTTATGTACAAGCCGTTACATCTTCCTTCTAATACTGTATATCTGCATTTTCTGTTCTGGGGGTTTAGTTGTGTCAGTGGTTGTTATTCTTGCTTCTTGAACTCTTCTAGGGCCTATTCCTAAAAGCATTTAGTGAACTGAGGTTCCTGGGTTTCTGCAAAAAGCATAACATTTTCCTTAGACTCATGTTTTATCTACAAATACATGTAAATTTTGTGAACTATTCTATGACATCCAGTCATTTTTTTAATATTAAAATAATTGTACTTTTTTCTTCTGC
Organism: Manis javanica; assembly: GCF_040802235.1. NCBI lineage: Eukaryota > Metazoa > Chordata > Mammalia > Pholidota > Manidae > Manis > Manis javanica. The sequence continues at coordinate 19,621,417 of NC_133174.1, read as the reverse complement.
TTTTTTTGTGTACATAAGGAATATTGATTGATAGTTGTTCATGTCCTGAATGCTGTCACCATAAAAGACTAATGAGAATCCTTGTTTGGAAAGCTTGGTTTGATTCTGAGGTCATCCACCTAGGCAAATAGACCAAATCCTGTCTGTAGCTTGTTTTTGTATAAAATTTAATTGGAGCACAGCCACACCCATCATTTACATATTATCTATGACTGCTTTCATGCTACAGGGACAGATTTGAGTAGTTGCTACAGAGACCACATGCTCCGCAAAGCTTAAGATATTTACTCTGGCCCTTTACAGGAAAAGTTTGCCAATCATGAATATATTGATTTGTTCAAAAAATTTCCCTGTGTTATTTTTTAAAAATGTAATGTTTCTCTGTTTCTAATGAATTCATATCTAATTATATCTTTATCTCTTCTAATTTTCTTGGTTTTATTTGATCATTACTTTTCTAATTTCTTGGAGTTAATTTTTTTCTCCTTTTATTATGCTTTCTCACTCAATGAAATATGATTTGTAATACTTTTACCGAGTACAAATTGAACCCCAGTAGATTTTTGATATAGGATATTTTCTCATTGGGCTTATGCAAAACTGTCTAAAATTTCTATTTCAAGTTCTTTTCTTCAATACTTTTCCCCAAAATATTTTGATTTTTTTAATGTAACATTTTTGCTTCTAATTTGTAGTTTTATTGAACTAGGCTCCAATAATTATAACTATGCAAAATCTACATTTGGAAATGTATTAGGATCTTCCTTTAGGCCTACGACAACATTTTAGGAACTTAGAAATATACTAAGAATATTGGAAAGAACTTTGAATTCCCTTAAAGGGACAAATTTAGAAGTACATCTTATTCAATTCCTCTGTTTGACTACTTTCATTGCTGAAGCCAGAACAGTGTATGTTAAACATTTCTCAAGCTGAAACTTGACCTTGTGAAATGGGCAAAAGCTTTGTCAGACCAAATAGAAAAACTTTATAGGATTAGCAGTATAGAAAGAAAAGATAACAATGAATTTCATAGATTTAATAGGACAAATCCGTATGTTGCCAAATCCGTATTAAGACAAATGTACCATGATGGACACTTCTGAGTTCTTCATCGAGTTACAGGATCAGAAACCTGCTGTTCCACAGTGCTTAAGGGCACCAGTCAGCCAAGATAATATAGTTCTCTGTCTGATTACAATATCCTTGAAATAATGGAAAAATTAGACCCTAGTAATGAATCTTTGATCCTGTCTTCCAATCTTAAATACATTTGCATTGACCCTCTGATTCTTCCCTAATTGATTTAAATACATGGCAGTAAGTTCAGAACTGGCAGTTAATATAATCTATGACATGAAATAAAGACTAGGCCGGGGAATCATCTCCTTCATCCCTATTTCTTCTTTAAGAAAAATAAAAAAGCCATTTGCTTCCTGAAAATATGTTGTTATATTCATTGAGTCTAGGGCCTATAACATAAAAGTTTTATGAAAACTTGGAAAATCAGCTAAGGATAATGATTCACCTTTTATAAAAAATGGAAAACTAAGATTTCATGTAGGTATTTTGAACATAAGTACAACTTCTTGAGACAATAGTATAAACTTTACATTTAGTGGTTATAAAATAAGTATCCAAGGACCATACTACCTTCACTTCATGTATCTATGCTTAGGAATGAAAGATAATGAGTATTATGTAGAGTTGATGATGCAATGGCAAACATTTGTATAAGTGAATCAAGAGTTGCTTTTAAGGAACACTGCAACCACAGATGTGGGAAATAAATTTCATTCTTAAAATGCTCGATAGTAATTTTTTTGTCATATTTTAGTAGAGTTTGCAAGAATTGCTTCCATTTCAGAAAGGTTTTCAAATTCCCTTTCTTCAGGATTTAAAGTACTTAATCACCATTTACTTTTGTTTGAAATCAGTGCAGAAGAATGCAGTATAATATGGAGAGGAAATTAAGAGGGAAAATATGCCAAAAACCAGTACAAACTGGCACCATTACCAGTGGAAGGCAGATGCAATGCAAAATATTTTTATTATTAAAAACAAATGGAAAAATAGGATTCATACTAAGAAGCAGTATGTGGAAAACTGCCACAAATCAATATTTGAAGAAATAATTAGTTTTTAAGGATGCCTAACATCTTAATAATCTGCATTGAAATATTAGCTACTCCTTGAAAATATTAGCAGTAAGTCACAGGGGCTTTTAATGTTTATTAATTTAATATTTAAAAATACTCCATTAAAAAAGAAAAATAGCATGGCATATTTTTCAAATTAATGCTTCACAGTTTATCATATTTAGGCACAGCAGCTTTGTCAAGACATATTTTAACATTTGATTTAATGTTAAAAATGTAAAAAGAATGCTCATTTATTTTACTTCAGACATAAGTTCTTTTAAATCCATGTACATGAAAGAAATTCTTTGGTTGGATGAGATACTCCAGAGTGATCTCTGTGTAGGAAATATATCTAAGGTGTGTGGGTCTCATACATAATACATTATAAAGGTGCTCTCTTTGGAAAATGGTTGTTTTAACATTCTGTTTCACAGAGGAGCAACTCTGCATGGACTTGCCTGATAGTTGGACTTATGCTAGTTTTTGTTTATTTGTGAATTGCCTGCATTAGGTGGAATCATTTTTGAGATTATCAGATCCAGATCCTGATCATCTGATGAAAAAGTTCTCAAATCAAGATTCATTAGTATATGGAATAAAATGTTTTTTAAATAGGTTACAGTTGAGGCAATTTGCCAAAAATTTCAATTCTGCAGTTTGGCATTTAATATGCAGTCCTTATGGAATATGATCTTGGGAGTGCACTGGGTGTCCCCAGATACACACTATGTATGCCATTTCCATTTTTCTTTTTGCATTGTTGGATCTTATTCCATTCAACAGGGTATTTGCTGGCTTCACTGAATGAAATTGTTAAACATAGGAGAAAAGAAAAGAGCATCTATTTAAATACCAGAACAAAACTAGAGTCCTTTCCAATGCAATGCTGAGGACAGTTGCCATAATTTTTCTGAATGGAAAAGTCTTGCAATATATATTGAAGGTTGTGTGTGTGTATACACACACATGAACATAGAATGGGGGCAAGACAGGGTGAAAGGTAAGTCAGATTAATATAAGATTTCAAGAGCTACAAATACTGAAAGTTGTACTGAACATGACCAAGGGTTAACAAGATGGCCGTATGTGAAAGAGAAACGAAGAGCCAAAGGAAAATATCCAGGTGAATCACTGAGAAGCAGGAAGGAAATATTTAGAGCATTATTAAGTACATGTGTGTATTTTCACTCTTTTGTCTTTGTTAATGTTGCAGCTAGAGAAAATATTGCCTTGAAATCCATTGTCTACATTTAGAATTACTCATAGAATCATATCTAAGCTTAATTTTTACTTCAGAAAGAACTTTCCAGTGGTAGTAGTTACCTATTACTCTGTAACAAACAACCACATATTTGTTGGCTTAAAACAACACAATTAATTTTCTTCCAGTTCTGGAAGTCAGAAATTAAACAGGGGTCTCACTGGCTAAAATGAAGTTGTCAGCAGGCCCGTGTTCCTTCTGGAGGCCCTGGGAGAGAACTGTCTCCTTGCCTTTTCCTGTTCCAAGAGCCCAGTTAGACTCCTTGGCTCATGACTCCTTCACCACCATCTTGAAAGCCAGCTGTGTAGCATCTTTTCTCCTTTCTTGTCTGGTATTTCTGTGGGTCTGATCCTCCTTTGTCTTTCTGGTAAGGGCGCTTGTGATTATATTGCATCCAGCTGGATAATCCAGGATAACCTCCTTATCTCAAAATCCTTAACTTAAATCTGCAAAGTTTCTTTTGTCATGTAAGGGCACATAGTCACAGATTCCAGCAAGTAGAATGAGGGCATCATGAGGTGGCAAAGTAGGATGGAGCAGAGAGGACCTTATACAAACTGCAATGCCTCTCCACCCCTTTTATGCTCTCATTGTGCCCAAATATCATCCCCCAGTCATCACTTTTCCTCTCTCACATTGGACTCCACGAGGGCCGAGGATTTCTTGGTTTAGTTCGCCATTTCATACCCCCTGTGTGTGGTGCAGTGCGTGGCACACAGCAAGACTCTATTCATATTTATTGAATGGGCAACCCAAGTATATTCAGATCCTAGATATCTTAATTCCCAGTCAGAGGCTCTATCTATAGTATCATAATGCCACTTTTTTTGATTAGTATTATTTTATCAAAAATATTCTGAAAGTAGTTCCCATAGATCGGTTAAACTAAATAAAACACCTTCTCATAGCACAACTGAGAAGTTGCTGCATGCTCATATGTAATCCACATAAAATATCCTCAGGTTCAGGTTGTCATTAAACTGGATCACGACCCATGCAAGAGAATTTAGTCTCTTAGTCCTACTTTTACTTCTCATAGTTTACCAAGGAAAGAGAAAATATGTAATGTTAAAGAAATTGCAATTTTGTTTTGTAAAACATTCTGAAAACTGTTGAAATGAATTGAAGAAGTCATTTGCTTACACATTTTTAACTACTTAAATTTAGATGGTATTAAAGAATGTAAAATATATTTGGACCTATTTCAAGGTTTAGGAAAATATGCTCCTGTTACATATCTGTAGTACAGCAGTTTTTATCTGAAAGAAGGTTAGCATAAGAAGATTGAGATCCCTTTAACACAGAAAAAAAAAATGGTCCATCCATAGGTTGCCATGGTTTCAGGTTAGCAAAAAAAAAAATGAAATTGGAAGGTCACCAATAAGTCCTGAACATATTCTTTTTTACCAAAAGAAATCACATCAATGCAGTGTAAAATCCTAACAAGATTTAGAACAATACAGGCACTTCGAAAATTACAAAACCATTAGTCAATACCATATTAAGCTGATTTATTACCCCTAGTGCTACAGCCTTTTAGCTGCTGATGGGAATCCAGTTAAGAAATAAGATTATGACTCCTTTCTTGAGGTTTTCACACACTATTTTCTCAGAAAATAGAGTAAATTAGACAATAAATCATTGTTCATATCACTTCTCAACTAGTACCAACTAAGAGGCTGAAAAAATTTTCCCTCCTCTATATTAAATTCTGTAAAGTCATTTTCAGCCAAATGATGCAGAAGACCCATTGACTGCAAGGAAGGAAACCCAGTTTGAACTAGATTAAAGAACAAAAGAGAATTTACTAGATAGTCTCTCCCTCAATTACATCCCAGTGGCTTTGTGATAAGTCTCCCATAGGAAAATCTCAAGGTAGGTTTGAACTGCCCCTGTGTGAGTTGCTACTTGGGTCATGTGCCTCTTTACTCTATGAATGGTTCCTTGGACCAAGTAAGGAAAATCTGATGATTGGTTTAGATTAACTCAATTTGCCCTCTTGTCACCCCTCTGATAGGGATCAGAATGGCAGTTATTAGCAAAACTGGGTGTAGTAGGTGCAATAATGGCCCCCCCTCCAAAAATGTCTATGACCTAATCCCCAAAACCTGTGAATATATTTGGTTATATGGCAAAGAGGCATTAGGTTGGAAGATGGAATCAGGTGACTTTATAATCAGTTATTCTGGACTATGCCATTGTGCCCAGTGTAATCATAAGGATCCTTAAAAGTGGAAGAGGGAGACAGAAGAAAGTTAGACACTAAGAGGAGTGATAATGGAAGTAAGGGCCAGAGAGTTGCTATGCTTACTGGTTTTGAAGATCAAGGAAATGAACTAAGAGCCATGTGTAAGGTGGCGTCTAGAAGATGGAAATGGCAAGGAAATGGATTCTCTCTAAAACCCCCCAGAAAAAACAGAGCCCTGCCAACATCTTGATTTTAGCCCAGTGAGACCTGTGTTGGCATATGAACTATGCAATATGGGGTTTTGTGTTGTTTTATGCTATGTGTCTATGTTAATTTGCTATGGTAGGAATGGAAGACTAAAAGAAAAACATAGCACAAATATGATGAGAAAAATTTCTGTAAGCAAAACAAGAGTTTTATTTTGCCAGCCCTATATTTCTCCTTCCTCAACAAAAGAATCATTATTATTATTATAATGTTTAGTTTCATTTTTCATGGGGTTGGTGTTGAAAGGAACTATATCTTAGTATATTTCTTCCTATGAAAACAACCAAAATTTACATGACTAATAGTCTTCTTGCATGGGAGAAGTTATTCTGATGATTTTAAGAAGTTTCTGTTAAGTGAATCAAGTGATGCTATTCATTTTTTTCCCCAGAACTTGGTATTTAGCTCATCACTATGTGTGAACTCTGTATAAGACAAAGGCATTATTTCTGTCAATATTGTGGTTGATAATTTCCCAGCTAAATGTTTCAATTTAAAGTATTCAGGTATGCTCTTTTGTGTTTTATAAACTTCTTCAAATTGTATACTGGCTACATAATATACTTTACTTTTTACTTTCCTGATAAGACCCTCCTCATTCACCTCTCCATTGTTTTAAAATACCTGATTTGTTGTATGTTAAAATAAATTACCACACACAGCTGGCTGGCCTCTCCATTATTGCTTAGGGTTGATGTGGGTTTTTTTTTTTAACACTTCCAAGAGTTTTGAGGGAACAGAGGCTTATGAGTAAAAACTGCCTGTGAACAAATGTAATGTAATTTATACTAAGAAAACATTTACTTGTAAGCAGAGTTGCAGTTTTATACTGTAAACCCAGATGTGACACAGCAATGTAGCTCCTTTGTTTCCTATGGAGAATTAAAGAAACAAAAATACGAAACAACTTTCTTCCTAGGACAAGCCTTGTTTCCTGGCCATGGTAACAATGAGCCACAATAACCTGCATTAAACATGTCCCAGTGAATCGGTCACTAGTAAAGAGGTTTTTGAAAACCAGCCAATCGAGTAGCCTAACCCTTCTGAAGGGCTACCAAACAGCAAGTCACACTCCAGTCATCCTGCTTCCGTGGCTAAAGATCACCCAGTGCCCGAACACGCCATTTCTGAGGTCTGCCAATCTCTGAACTCCTTGCTTGCCCAAACTTCATAGAAGATCAGCACATTGCTTTGTTCAGAGACTGCGGGGCGCAAACACATCTCTCCTCTGCTTAATTGGCAGGAAATCCAGCTTTTTTTTGTTTCAGAAACTGAGTGGTAGCTTCTTCCTTGGATACAGTAATTGCTGCTACCTTCCCCGTAAACTGCCTTCATCTTACCCACCCAACCCTCTTACTCAGGAACAAGCGTGCACGTGCCCACAAAGGGGTTCAAGAACAAACTGAAAATTGACAGTAAAAATTAAAATTATTTTCTCAGTTTGTATTTTATCTTTGCTGTAAATCAGTGTAACCTGACTAAAGCTTCTTTCTTCTAATTTCTCTTCCCTTTCCTTGATTCACTGCCTTAAGGAGCACGGGGTTTTCGTTGGGCTTTATTTGCTGTCGCTGGGAGGAAAGGTATGTGGGAGGGTGGACGATTTGTTCTCCTGGAAGCAGAGGAGAGGAGGAATTCAGTTGCAGTTGTGGTCCTATGAGTTTTCTCTGTTTTCAGCTGCCCAGTCGCTGGTCTATTCTAGTTTTCGGACTGGTGACCACACTTCATAAAGAGGTCCTGAATCTGACATTCAGAGTCCATGGTAATAATCGTTTGCTCTCTGTGTTCCAGCCCTTTTGTCTACCCTTGAGTCCACTGGCCCTCTTAGCACCTGTGAGTTTTGCACTATTGGAGATTTTATACCCAGGCTGTAGGCAAGCTGCTCCAGGCTCATCTATCTAGCCATCTCCCTTTGCCACCACTATGCTGTCTCTCTAAATGTTGTTGAATTTGGTCTAGAGAGAGGCTTGTCAGATATGTCCAGGCTTTCAGATTCCTACAAGCTTTACCTATGGAATGATGCCTCTTGTTCCCCTGATATTCTCAAGATCTCCCATACTTAGTGTTTCTAAGTACCCCCATGCCTGCTTTCAGCTTAGTTGTCAGTAGATTGAAGATGCATTTTCCCACTACTTTTCTATTCCGCCTCTCACAAATCACTGACGAAGAAGGGTAGACTTACCACTTCCTTATATCATGGATTTCCCTGGCTTCTTCCCTGTAGAAACTAAAATTCACAACTCCAGTAGAAGGATTATCCTCTCTAAAATATGAGGTTGCTCTATGTTCTGGTCTTCCAAGTCCACTGCTCAGTACGTCAATGGCATATTGGGAAATGCCATTTCTCTCTTAATAAAATTCTTTTCTCTCTTCATAAAACCCTTTTCTTTTTTGATAAAAGCTTGTTTTTAAGATTCTTATCATGCTTTTAACTCAAAGAAAGTCAGTTTTAGATTCCAAAAGCTGACCTTTGATCCTCAATTTCTCTTTTATAACTGTTCCAATGATCCTAATGTTTCCTGTCAAATGAATGCCTCTGACTGAATAGGAGAAAGTTATAAGCACAGTGATGTAAAAGGTAGATGAAAATGTATTTTTGTGAAAATGTTATCTCCAATACATGTTGATACAAATTTTTTGCCATAATTAATTTTTTTTCAAAATATATTCAGATGTAGCACATGTGGCTTAAGGTAACACAAAGTATTAAAGGCCATTAATACTTCATGCACATGTGGAGGTTGACCCTAAAGATCTGGCAAAATAAAAGTCACATATTCTTCACTTCCAAGTGCTTTGAATCCCTCAGTGTTTAATACCTAATTGGTATACTTTCTCCTATGAGACTGAAAAACCAAGAGAACCTTTAACCTAGTTATCGGGTGAGTACTTTTGTTTGGTGGGTTAGTGAGGTCAGAATGAGGAGGTGACTCAAAGGGACAGTCACTCAACCACTAGTAAAGTGAAACAGTGGAGAAAAATGTAAAGGGTGTTCCAAGTGGCAAGTGGAACTAAGCAATACTGACAGAATATAATACACAAAATATAAATTCTTGCATGTTGCAAAACTCAACTAAAATAGTAGAATGAAGGCAATTATTTTGATCACTCTATTAGCCAATAAATGTAGATAAATGTGTATAAAAAGTGCTGAGTCTTTTTTGATACTATCTTAGACTATTCAGTTGGTTTAGGGTACCAACAGCAATAGCCACAGATATTTATTGCATGCTACACTGGGCCTGGTGGTTTTCCAAGTGCTTATATGTTGTTTTTATTTTTTAATGCTCATAACAGTCCTACAAAATAGTAATTATGTCACTTTTATATATTAAGAAATTGAAACACAAAGAAGTAAAATAGCTTTTGGAAGGGCACACAGATAATTGGCATGAAGCTTGACTTTTGATTTATGCATTTGACTTCATGTTCTTAACGTGTAGGCTCTGATATTTCCCCAGAGTCACCAGTCTGTTTGGAGAGTTGTGGACTTCAGAGTTATCCCAGGTGGTTGTGCATGCAGCAGGACTGTAGTATCTCTGAGTATAATCCTTAATTATTGTTAGTCCACACAAATGTTAATTCTCCCTCATTTAGGCATGCAGAATCTGCTATTACTCAAAATGTTTCAGTGATTATCACTTGGAAAGTATGACAATCTGTAAATCATAGTGTTGGGATTTTAATGAATAGGGAAAGCCTCAGATTCAATCCCAAACTTAATAAACTACAGCAAGATAGGGCAAGATGCTTCTCTGTCTGGAGTTGTAGTCACCCAAGAAAACTTTGTTTCCCACTTGGTAATAGTAACTGGTAGATGACTCAGGATACCTGCCATTTGCACTGCTGTTGTAGAAAATCACCAAGTTCTTTTTGAATATGAAGCCAAGCTTATGTCTTCTGCCAGTCCCCACTTTGCCCAAGTAACTGGTTATATGGAGGACAGAGGCTCTGCCAGAATCCAAGGCCCACCCTAGATTCCTATGGGTTTTGAGGACAAAGGAGAAGACATGTTCCCTGGCTGAGAAAAACTGTATCCCAAGATTCCTCATAGAAACTATTTTGTGAATAAACACATCCACTATTTAGGGCTTTTCTTTTTCATAGGATGATGAGTCTGGATATCATAGCAAACTAAAACAATAAAAAATAACAATAAAGAAGTTTAAAAATATAATAGAAATAAAATGACAGAAGAGCCAGAAAAATCAAAAGAGAAAAACCTATGTGTATCACAGTCCGCTTGTAGATAGAAGATACCTACACAGATACACAAGAATTGCACACATCTTTTACTTTGGGCTTTCTAATTCATTGTAAACAAACATTTAACAGTATTAATAGAAATGTGAAATAACAAAGATGATACAATTTTCTGAGGGTTTGTTTAGGGGTTTAGAATTACAACCTAAATTAGCTCTTAGGTTATAACCTTATTTCTAAAGTCATCATATAAACCACTATGAAATTTTGATAAAAATCCCTTAAAATATAATTGTAAATCTCTGATAAAGAAATTATTCATCTTATCAATGAAAGTTTGTGAATTTAACAGATTAGAAAGTATGATCTATATAAATAAAAATTTCTATTCATTTCATGTCTACTGAGGGTTATACATTATAAGTATTTTCTGAACCTTCCCAAGAATTCCAAGATGGCATTATTCACTCAGCTTTACAAATACAAAAGCAAAGGCCCAGAGAGACAGAGTAGCTCCCTTAAGATCATTCAAGTAATTGACAGAGTCAAGATTCAAACTCAGAGCCACTAATTCAGTACCATTAGTATTGGTGAAATGACATACCTTGTACAAAGAAGGAGGAGGAATCATTGGTTGGTTCTAGAAACAAAACATTTTACTATCAGACAAGAAGACTGAAGGCATATAGTCATTCAGACAAAGAATTTGATGCAACTTGTCTCAGTTGACATAGCCTATGAGAAGAAATGAAAGCAAAACAAACAGATGGGGGAACCAAAGCCAATTACTAAAATTAAAAAGATAGCAATAATTAAATGAACAAGCAAAAAATAAAATGTACATTTAATTTGCAAAAAGGTAACTCTTTTATGTAACATGGGAAATAAAATCTATTTCATGACAGAGATGACTAATACCTTCTGCCGGAAGTCCTTATCACTCATGTGCTCATTAATAGATGGCAGTATCAATAGCACTATTTTTTATACCATTTCATACAATTCTCAAATATTAGAACCTCTTGCAATACATACTACAATGATTAAATTTAATAAAGTATATTCTCCATGTCTCCTGACATGTATTTTTATCCACCTTTTTTTTCAGTTTCTCACACAATCATTCAGATCCAAACTGAGTCACCAAAATTTAAGACAATGTCAACTTTTCCCCTGCTTTTCAGACTCTTTGCTCTATCTGCTTAAGACCTAGCACCTAATAGCCTTTGGAAAACCAGCAGAGTTTAAAGTGAAATCCATATATGTTGACAGGGATTAATCAGTATGGTCTCTAAGAAGTAGATGGCTGTCTCGCTCAAAGTCATTTTTTTTTCCACTTCTGAAGTGTAAGGCACTTCCACTCACTGTTATAATCAATAGCCTTTGTAAGTGATGCAATCACGGGCACTTGAATAGGAGCAAATGAACCAATCCAATTAGATCATTTATGTGGAATATTATATGCCCATTTCCAAATGTCCTTAAATACAGCTTTCATCACCACCAAAACCTAAAGAAAGGAAATGTGAAAGAAACATTAGGAAACATAAAGTTTGCAGTAAACTCTGCCTCTTTGTACTACAATTCCATTATACTACGATTCACTCAACTGTAAGAATGACTCTGGCAGATGAAGGTTTATGCTTTCAGATACATAGAATAATAGGAGCAAGTCCTCTTGGTTTAGAGAGGCTGTTAGCTGAATTGCTGGGGAAAAATGCTTAGGGGCTTGATTTGAAGATAGGGAATAGATGCACTGTTGCTGTGATTTTTTTTTTTTATTGCTAGGAAACATTTTGCTTTCTCAGATATTGTTCAGCAGATACTCTCTTTTTAAAAAATAATCCGGTTTCTTAAAGTATGATGAAGTTATTTTTGTCCTTCTAGCAAATTTTTGTATCTATAATTTTTCACAGTGTTCAAAAGAAAGATTAGAAGGCATAGTTTGTTAAAACTGTTGCATGTTTTTATATTTATCCAAGTTGAGTATCCATATACAGCATTTAAAGGATTTGCTACTGTTTTTTATTCACCAATCTGTAAAGCTGGTAGGTTTTGCAGGTCTCCACATGGCTAACATGGTCTTTTCTTCTGCATTTGTATGTTCGTCCATTTATTCATAATTGTGCATTATATCCATGGGCTAATATGTAGAGACCATAGACAAAATCTCTGTGGTGTGGGAGAAAAGATATATAAACCCAAATATTTCCATATATGACAAGGGTTATGACAAGGTGAGGAGTGGCATCACAGAAAAGCAGGCCCTAACTTTTGAGAGAAAGAAAAGTTAAAGAATTAATCCTAAGTGAAATAATACAGACCGAGAAGAGCCAGAGGGAGTTTGCAAGTAGATTCGTATTCTAGAGGGAATAAAACTGTGTTAAAAGGCATCTTTGACAAAAGGTCCTCTCTTTACATTTCTTACTGGCTTAATACAATTAAGACTTTATCTCTAATGTCAAACCCCAATCCATTCTTCCAAAAGCTAATGGAATATTTCAAAAATCAAATCTCATATCACTACCATGGTTACAGATTTGCAATGGCTCATGGTAGGCATTAGAAGAAAACGTAGTCTTTGTAAGTTCTATTATGATTTTTACCAATGTTCTATTAACCCCTTTTGCAGACAGCTTTTATAGGCTTGAAATTTCATTTAATGACATTAACTTACATTGGCAGACTTCTAAGAAATGTTTTTTTAAACTCAATAGCTTCATTTATGTGTAGGACTGTTGAACCCAAATATTTCTATAAATCAAACAGCTGTATTTACTAGAAGAATGTTGATGATATTGTACATTACCTTATATGGTATTCTTTCTATGAAGATTCTTGAAAGAAATATCTCTCTGGTCTCAGAGTCAGATATGGTTGGTTGTTCAGAGGAGCTCTTTGACTTCTCCTTCTTATGTACCTTTTGAATCATGTAACTAGTTTTTAAATTAAAAATTTATTTATTATAGGTACTTTCCCATGTAATTAAGTATTCTTCTAAATTTTAGAATAAATTCTAAATTCTAAATACAATAAATTCTTGTATTTTAGTGGCTGTATTTTTTAAATTAAAGCATTATTGCTATAAAATCTTATGTTGGTTTCAAATGTACAAACAGTGGTTCAACAGTTACCCATATTATTACATCCCCACCCCCTCTAGTGCGGTCACTGTCTATCAATGTAGAAAGATGTTACAGAATCATTGACTATATTATCCGTGCTGTATTACCATCCCCTGACCAAATTATATTGTGATTGTGCCCCTTTATTCCCTTCCCCAACTCCCCAACCTCTCCCCTTGGTACCACTTGTTCCTTCTTGGTGTCTATGAGCTTTCTGAATCATGTCACTATTAGAGTGCCTCTTTGACCTGCCTAGTGGAATGCTTAAAATTCAGAATATATTATCTTCCATAAGGAAATGTTTAAGATATTAAGGAATTTTTTAAGTTGATATTATTTGCCTTTATCTTATTTCCCCACCTTATTTTCTTGACTTAGTATTTTTTCTTATCTGTTTTGTTTCATATAAGTATAGCATGAGTCTTGAAAATTCACATTAAATCTTCTTAAACAAGATACTACTAGAGGAAAGGAGGGAAAGAGAAGGGAGAAAGGAAAGTACACAATTCTCACAACTTTGTAACTTTTAAGGAATAAAAGTAAAGGAGGAGGAGAAAAAAACTGCTCTGCACTCAAGTTATACATATATACATATATATAATATAAATATGATGCTTCTCCCCTCTTTTGAACTGTATCTTTTATAGGACAACTTTTAAAAAGCATAGAGATGTCTGAACCTCATAGATTAGCTGAGAGAGACTTTTGTTAAAAATTACCTGGGGGTCAATGAATCCCCTATTCTCAGTCCAGATGATTCCTTCTATGGTTGCTCACCAGACCCACAAGATGCAGGGGAGATCACATAATCTAGCCAATTAAAGCATCCCAACTTCCAAGAAAAATGATCAGTTTGGAAATAGACCCAAAGCTAGCCAGTCAGAACTTGCTGGGAGACTTTTGATGGGACTCAAATATGTCTTCTAATGAAGGAAGCCTAGAGCAGCTGATGGTTCTTATGCTTTTATTTGCAGAAGCCTTAGAATGAGGGCACCACTGTAGGATGGAGGGATGAAAGCAGTAATAGAAAGGAACCTTAATGCAATTAGACTTTCTAGCTACATAAACCAATAATTTTCTTTATTGCTTAAAATCCTTTGAACTGGATCTTTGTCGTTTGTAAATTCAACTGTCGCAACTAACAAAATTCATATATAGGTAACTGATTCAAGCAGAGGAATGAAGTCTTAGGTCTAATAATAAAAATACCCAATGTTTAGAAGATGTTTTCTCCCCTCTATGTTCAAAGAACATGCTCTTTCACATTCTTACTACAAAAATTTGCACATGCCTTTTTCTGCTCTTATCTGTAATGTTAAGGGTTTTTTTAAATATGATAAGTCTTTATTTGATATTTTTTAAATTTAATTCACAGCTCAGCCTTGCATACCAAATTTTAACACAAGACATGTACAAAATAAAACAACAGCCCCTAGCCTCTAATCTACCTTTCCCCACCCCCTATTAATCATTTAGTGTATATCTATCCATGGCTTGCTGTGTATTACAGAAAAAGCACAAATAAAATATTAAATATATAGTCACAGATATAAGGTTGTCTGTGTTTATATAAATAGGATGATACTATACAAAATGTTCAGTGATGGTCTTTTTTACATAAACTGTCATATCTTTCCACTTCATTACTTGACTTTTTTTTATTAGGACCTTTTTTTTTTGAGAGGGCATCTCTCATATTTATTGATCAAATGGTTATTAACAACAATAAAATTCTTTATAGGGGACTCAATGCTCAATGTACAATCATTAATCCACCCCAAGCCTAATTCTCATCAGTCTCCAATCTTCTGAAGCATAACGAACAAGTTCTTACATGGTGAACGAATTCTTACACAGTGAATAAGTTCTTACATGGTGAACAGTACAAGGGCAGTCATCACAGAAACTTTCAGTTTTGATCACACATTATGAACTATAAACAATCAGGTCAAATATGAATATTCGTTTGATTTTTCTACTTGATTTATATGTGAATCCCACATTTCTCCCTTATTATTATTATTTTTAATAAAATGCTGAAGTGGTAGGTAGATGCAAGATAAAGGTAGAAAACATAGTTTAGTGCTATAAGAAAGAAAATTTAGATGATCAGGTGTGTGCCTTTAGACTAAGTGTTAATCCACGCTAGACAAGGGCAATAAAACATCCACGGATGCAGAAGATTTCTCTCAAAACAGGGGGGGGTTAGGTTCTAAGCCTCACCTCTGTTGATCCCCAATTTCTCACCTGATGGCCCCCCTGCAACTGTGCCTGTCTTAGGTTGTTCCTCCCTTGAGGAATCTTACCCGTCTCTGGCTAACCAGTCATCTTCCGGGGCCATACAGAGAAATGTAAAGTTGGTAAGTGAGAGAGAGGCAATATTGTTTGAAAAGGTTAGCTTTTTACTTCTTTGCAGATTTATGCCCTGTGGCTTTATGCCCAGTATTTGTCTTGAGGTATCTTTACCACTTGGAAGAATTATGATACTTGGTAAATTCGATATGAGGCACGAATTCTATTTAAGGGTTGTAATTAGTAAGGAAGAAGAAAAGCTATAGGAGTAGCAGACGGAAGATACCATGGGAAGATTGATTATTTCTTTGACATATCTTCTTGTAGAGTAACATAAGCATGTATAGGTTTTAAACTACTAATTAAATTGCATACACACATTAACATAATGGGAATACAGTTATATAACCAAAGCAGACCTATAATTACCAGCTATCTCCAGTGAAACTAAGAAAAACAGTTAGGCACCCTAGGCATTTATGAAAACATCTGTGATATGGTGGATATTGTCTAACTTAACTTGAATAGTCTGAGAGAAATCAGACAAATTAAAACAACCCATTCCTGGGGACTGTTCACATCCCATATGTTCTTTTAACAGTAGATAGTCTGTAGTCGTAACATTTTGGAGCGCTACAACTTGCACTTCTCCTAATTCTTGGTTGAGTTCCAACAGTATAGATCCAGTCAAATTTGTTGTTTTACTGTATGCACAGGCCAGCTTAGATATCTCCTTCTTCATTCCAATGGCAAGTCCAGGAACCAGTGGAATGAATGCAGCTACAACTGCAGCATCGCCTGGATCTTTGTTGAGCTTTTTTTTGATGATCATCTTCTGGTATGACTCCTCCAGAGAGTCCTGATGTTGGAAGTTCTTCTTCATATTGTGACTTAGTTCATTTTCTGGGTAGCCAAATTAGGCTTTGATCCTCTGTATAAACACAAACAGACACTTTGCCCACACTTTGATATGCCCTTTATACCATTGTGTAGCACTCATTGGAGGTCACCACACAGGAACTGCTTTTTTTTCTTTTTTTTAAGAGAAAGGAATATTATCAGAAAAATGTTCCTCCATAGCTGATCATCTGACACCCTTTAAGTGATCAAAATTAAGAATATTTAAAGCTTCCATTAATTGGTGACTTACAGTTAGTTTTATCCTATCAGGGAGTTATCCCCCTTTTCTTTCTTTCTTTTTTTTTTTTAATCTTTAATCTACACTTACATGAAGAATACTATGTTTACTATGCTCTCCCCTATACCAGGTCCCCCCTAAAAACCACATTACAGTCACTGTCCATCAGCATAGCAAAATGTTGTAGAATCACTACTTGTCCTCTCTGTGTTGTACAGCCCTCCCTCCCCTTTCTCCCTCCCCCCCATACATGCTAATCTTAATACGCCCTTTCTTCCTTTCTTCTTCCCCCCCTTGTCCCTCCCTGCCCACCTATCCTCCCCAGTTCCTTTCCCTTTGGTACCTGTTAGTCCATTTTTGGGTTCTGTAATTCCGCTGTTGTTTTGTTCCTTCAGTTTTTCCTTTGTTCTTATACTCCTCAGATGAGTGAAATCATTTGGTATTTCTCTTTCTCCGCTTGGCTTATTTCACTGAGCATAATACTCTCCAGCTCCATCCATGTTGCTGCAAATGGTAGGATTTTCCCTCTTCTTATGGCTGAGTAGTATTCCATTGTGTATATGTACCACATCTTCTTTATCCATTCATCTACCGATGGACATTTAGGTTGCTTCCGTTTCTTGGCTATTGTAAATAGTGCTGCGATAAACATAGGGGTGCATCTGTCTTTCTCAAACTTGATTGCTACATTCTTAGGGTAAATTCCTAGGAGTGGAATTCCTGGGTCAAATGGTAGGTCTGTTTTGAGCATTTTGATGAACCTCCATACTGCTTTCCACAATGGTTGAACTAATTTACATTCCCACCAGCAATGTAGGAGGGTTCCCCTTTCTCCACACCCTCGCCAACATTTGTTGTTGTTTGTCTTTTGGATGGCAGCCATCCTTACTGATGATACCTCATTGTAGTTTTAATTTGCATTTCTCTGATAATTAGCGATGTGGAGCATCTTTTCATGTGTCTCTTGGCTATCTGTATTTCTTTTTTGGAAAACTCTCCAGTTTCTCTGCCCATTTTTTAATTGGGTTATTTGTTTTTTGTTTGTTGAGGCTCTTTATTTATTTTAGACGTCAAGCCTCTATCAGATCTGTCATTTACAAATATATTTTCCCATACTGTAGGGTTCCTTTTTGTTCTATTGATGGTGTCTTTTGCTGTACAGAAGCTTTTCAGCTTAATATAGTCCCACTTGTTCATTTTTGCTGTTGTTTTCCTTGCCCAGGGAGATATGTTCAAGAAGAGGTCACTCATGTTTATGTCTAAAAGGTTTTTGCCTATGTTTTTTTCTAAGAGTTTTATGGTTTCATGAATTACATTCAGATCTTTGATACATTTTGAATTTACTTTTGTGTATGGGGTTAGACAGTGGTCCAGTTTCATTCTCCTACATGTAGCTGTCCAGTTTTGCCAGCACCATCTGTTGAAGAGACTGTCATTTTGCCATTGTATGTCCATGGTTCCTTTATCAAATATTAATTGACCATATATGTTTGGGTTAATGTCTGGAGTCTCTAATCTGTTCCACTGGTCTGTGGCTCTGTTCTTGTGCCAGTATTGATTACTGTGGCTTTGTAGTAGAGCTTGAAGTTGGGGAGTGAGATCCCCCCTACTTTATTCTTCTTTCTCAGGATTGATTTGGCTATTCGGGGTCTTTGGTGTTTCCATATAAATTTTTGAATTATTTGTTCCAGTTCATTGATGTTGCTGATAATTTGATAGGGATTGCATCAAATCTGTATATTGCTTTGGGCAGGATGGCCATTTTGACAATATTAATTCTTCCTAGCCATGAGCATAGGATGAGTTTCCATTTGTTAGTGTCCCCTTTAATTTCTCTTAAGAGTGACTTGTAGTTTACAGGGTATAGGTCCTTCACTTCTTTGGTTAGGTTTATTCCTATGTATTTTATTCTTTTTGATGCAATTGTGAATGAAATAGTTTTCCTGATTTCTCTTTCTATTGGTTCATTGTTAGTGTATAGGAAAACCACAGATTTCTGTGTGTTAATTTTGTATCCTGCAACTTTGCTGTATTCCGATATTAGTTCTAGTAGTTTTGGAGTGGAGTCTTTAGGGTTTTTTATGTACAATATCATATCATCTGCAAATAGTGACAGTTTAACTTCTTCTTTACCAATCTGGATTCCTTGTATTTCTTTGTTTTGTCTAATTGCCATGGCTAGGACCTTCAGTACTATGTTAAATAACAGTGTGGAGAGTGGGCATCCCTGTCTAGTTACCGATCTCAGAGGAAAAGCTTTCAGCTTCTCACTGTTCAGTATAATGTTGGCTGTGGGTTTAACATATGTGGCCTTTATTATGTTGAGGTACTTGCCCTCTATTCCCATTTTGCTGAGAGTTTTTATCATGAATGGATGTTGAATTTTGTCAAATGCTTTTTCAGCATCTATGGAGATGATCATGTGGTTTTTGTCTTTTTGTTGATGTGGTGGATGATGTTGATGGATTTTCGAATGTTGTACCATCCTTGCATCCTTGGGATGAATCCCACTTGGTCATGGTGTATGATCCTTTTGATATACTGTTGAATTCTGTTTGCTAATATTTTATTGAGTATTTTTGCATCTCCATTCATCAGGGATATTGGTCTGTAATTTTCTTTTTTGGTGGGGTCTTTGCCTGGTTTTGGTATTAGGGTGATGTTGGCTTCATAGAATGAGTTTGGGAGTATTCCCTCCTCTTCTATTTTTTGGAAAACTTTAAGGAGAATGGGTATTTTATCTTCTCTGTGTGTCTGATAAAATTCCAAGGTAAATCTATCCAGCCTGGGGGTTTTGTTCTTGGGTAGTTTTTTGATTACCATTTCAATTTCTTTGCTCATAATTGGTTTCTTTAACTTTTGTGTTTCTTCCTTAGTCAGTCTTGGGAGGTTGTATTTTTCTAGGAAGTTGTCCATTTCTGCCAGGTTTTCCAGCTTGTTGGCATATAGGTTTTCATAGTAGTCTTTAATAATTCTTTGTATTTCTGTGGAGTCTGTCATGATTTTTCCATTCTCATTTCTGATTCTGTTGATTTGTGTTGATTCTCTTTTTCTCTTAATAAGTTTGGCTAGACGCTTATCGATTTTGTTTATTTTCTCAAAGACCCAGCTCTTGGTTTCGTTGATTTTTGCTATTGTTTTATTCTTCTCAATTTTGTTTATTTCTTCTCTGACCTTTATTATGTCCCTCCTTCTGCTGACTTTAGGCCTCATTTGTTCTTCTTTTTCCAGTTTCGATAATTGTGATGTTAGACTATTCATTTGGGTTTGTTCTTCCTTCTTCACGTGTGCCTGGATCGCTGTATACTTTCCTCTTAAGACCACTTTTGCTGCGTCCCACAGAAGTTGGGGCTTTGTGTTGTTGTTGTCATTTGTTTCTATATATTCCTTGATCTCTATTTTGATTTGTTCATTGATCCATTGATTATTTAGAAGCATGTTGTTAAGCTTCCATGTGTTTGTGAGCCTTTTTGTTTTCTTTGTAGAATTTATTTCTAGTTTTATACCTTTGTGGTCTGAAAAATTGGTTGGTAGAATTTCAATACTTTGGAATTTACTGAGGCTCTTTTTGTGGGCTAGTATGTGGTCTATTCTGGAGAATGTTCCATGTGCACTTGAGAAGAATGTATATCCTGTTGCTTTTGGATGTAGAGTTCTATAGATGTCTATTAGGTCCATCTGTTCTAGTGTGTTGTTCAGTGCTTCCGTGTCCTTACTTATTTTCTGCCCAGTGGATCTATCTTTTGGGGTGAGTGGTGTGTTGAAGTCTCCTGAAATGAGTGCATTGCAGTCTATTTCCCCCTTTAGTTCTGTTAGTATTTGCTTCACATATGCTGGTGCTCCTGTGTTGGGTGCATATATATTTAGAATGGTTATATCCTCTTGTTGGACTGAGCCCTTTATCATTATGTAGTGTCCTTCTTTATCTCTTGTTACTTTCTTTGTTTTGAAGTCTATTTTGTCTGCTATTAGTACTGCAACCCCTGCTTTCTTCTCGCTGTTGTTTGCCTGAAATATATTTTCCATCCCTTGACTTTTAGTCTGTACATGTCTTTGGGTTTGAGATGAGTTTCTTGTAAGCAGCATATAGATGGGTCTTGCTTTTTTATCCATTCTATTACTCTGTGTCTTTTGATTGGTGCATTAAGGCCATTTACATTTAGGGTGACTATTGAAAGATATGTACTTATCGCCATTGCAGGCCTTAAATTCGTGGTTACCAAAGGTTCAAGGTTAACGTCTTTAGTATCTTACTGCCTAACTTAGCTCGCTTATTGAGCTGTTATATACACTGTCTGGAGATTCTTTTCTTCTCTCTCTTCTTATTCCTCCTCCTCCTTTCTTCATATGTTGTGTGTTTTGTTCTGTGCTCTTTTTAGGAGTGCTCCCATCTAGAGAAGTCCCTGTAAGATGCCCAGTAGAGGTGGTTTGTGGGAAGAAAATTCCCTCAGCTTTTGCTTGTCTGGGAATTGTTTAATCCCACCATCATATTTAAATGATAGTCGTGCTGGATACCGTATCCTTGGTTCAAGTCCCTTCTGTTTCATTGTATTAAATATATCATGCCATTCTCTTCTGGCC
Source organism: Manis javanica (assembly GCF_040802235.1). NCBI lineage: Eukaryota > Metazoa > Chordata > Mammalia > Pholidota > Manidae > Manis > Manis javanica. The sequence continues at coordinate 19,600,224 of NC_133174.1, read as the reverse complement.
TGTAAGGTTTCTGTCGAGAAGTCTGATGTTAGCCTGATGGGTTTTCCTTTAAAGGTGACCTTTTTCTCTCTAGCTGCCTTTAAAACTCTTTCCTTGTCCTTGATCATTGCCATTTTATTTATTATGTGTCTTGATGTTGTCCTCCTTGGATCCTTTCTGTTGGGGGTTCTCTGTATTTCCATGGTCTGTTCGATTATTTCCTCCCCCAGTTTGGAGAAGTTTTCAGCAATTATTTCTTCAAAGAGACTTTCTATCCCTTTTCCTCTCTCTTCTTCTTCTGGTACCCCTATAATACGGATATTGTTCCTTTGGATTGGTCATACAGTTCTCTTAGTTTTGTTTTGTTCCTGGAGATCCTTTTATCTCTCTCTGTGTCAGCTTCTATGCGTTCCTGTTCTCTGGTTTCTTTCCCATCAATGGCCTCTTGCATCTTATCCATTCTGCTTATAAATCCTTCCAGGGTTTGTTTCACTTCTGTAATCTCCTTCCTGGCATCTGTGATCTCCCTCCAGATTTTATCTCATTGCTCTTGCATTTTTCTCTGCATCTCTGTCAGCCTGTTCATGATTTTTATTTTGAATTCTTTTTCAGGAAGACTGGTTAGGTCTATCTCCTTCTCAGGTGTTGACTCTGTGATCTTTGTCTGCCTGTAGTTTTGCCTTTTCATGGTGATTGAGATAGTTTGCAGAGCTGGTACGAGTGATGGCTGGAAGAGCTTTCCTTCCTGTTGGTTTGTGGCCTTCCTCTCCTGGGAGAACAGCGACCTCTAGTGGCTTGTGCTGGGCAGCTGCGCACTGACAGGGGCCCACAGACAGGGTTTCTGCTTCCTGCCCGGCAACTATGGGGTTTATCTCTGCTGTTGGTGTGGGCGTGGCCTGGCTCAGGCTGCTGCTCCAACACAGTGGAGCCCCGTTGGAGGGGGAGCGACCAGAAGGCTCTTTATCTCCGTAAAGGTCCTCTGTGCTCCCTGCTGCCCAGGGGGTTAGAGTGCCCTGAGATCCCCAGATTCCCTTCCTATCCCTTTAGTGTCCCACCCTATCCCTTTAGGACTTCCAAAAAGCACTCGCCAAACCGAAACAACAACAACAAAAAATAAATAAAATAAAAAAACGCACGATTTTCTTTGTCCTCAGGCGCCGGCCTCAGGCACCCACTCACTGGTCTTGCTGCCCTGTTTCCCTACTATTGGGGTCCCTGTCCCTTAAGACTTCCAAAAAGTAGTCACCAAAAAAAAAAAGAGGAAAAAAATAAATAAATAATGGCCACCTCCATTTCTTTGTTCTCCGGCATCGGCCTCAGGCACCCGCTCACCAGTCCTGCTGCCCTATTTCCCTAGTATCCAGGACCTCCCACATGCACTGTGCGCTCTGGTGCAGATGGCTAGGGCTGGGTGTTCAGCAGTCCTGGGCTCCCTTTCCCTCCCTGCTCTGACGACTCTCCTCCTACCGGGAGCTGCCTTGGGGGAGGGGCGCTCGGGTACTGCCAGGCTGCGGCTTTTATCTTACCCCCTTCGCAAGGCACTGGGTTCTCACAGGTGTGGATGTGGTCTGGATGTTGTCCTGTGTCCTCTGGTCTCTATTTTAGGAAGAGTTGTCTTTGTTATATTTTCATAGATATATGTGGTTTTGGGAGGAGATTTCTGCTGCTCTACTCATGCCACCATCTTGGCTCCACCTCCTGTTAAAGGTATTTAATCACTTTACCTATAACTTTGGTATCTTTTATATACATAGCTAATCCATGGAAGGGAAAAATGTAACATTTCCTTTTAAAATATGTTAAAGATATTCATTTGGAACACTGAACTGGCACTTTTGCAAAAGATAAGGTAGCCAGCCAACCTTCAAATAACCAGAAACCTGATATGCCAATGATATTTCAAGGATGGAAACAAACTGACTATGTTAAAACATAAAATTCTGAAATTCTGAACTGTAAACGTTCCCATTTGGTGGCATGTCTAGTTGTATTTCTCTGATACCATTATCCAAATTTAAGATCTGACTCTAGATGATAGTAGTCTTCATATACTCACATATTTTCTATCTACCCACAATTTTACTCTTCAAGAGTGACAAAGTCTTAGAATTTCAAAACTCATTTTAGGAATATTTCTACCTCAGTTTTCTAGGGCTTGAATATAAATAAAATGTAATTAGTAGAAACTACATCTGGCTTATTAACACAGGTTTTCCTGAAATCCTGTATTTTTCTTTTTTAGAATGATAAATATAAAAGGTTGTTTTTCATCTATACAGACAGGAGATTTAGGGTGGAAATATGCCATTTATAATTAATGATTAAAGTTCTTTCAGTCTAATAAGGTTATTAATATAAGAATGTATGTGAGAAAAATGGGTAAAGCTGTACTTTTAATTAGTTAATAAAACTTTTTCCTGATTCATTCCATCCATTCATCGTCTTTTCTGTACGGATTGTACTAGATCTTTCACAATGGAACAAAGAGAAATAAAATAATTGTCAGTTTAAAGGGCCACACGAGTTAAGTGGGTAATTTACAATTCAGAGAAATCCCACTAAGGTTACACAGCAGTAGTATTTTATTCTCATGGGTGATTCTCAAGGTCATACTGCTTCACTCCCTGATACATGCTATAATACATTTGTGCCCATTTTCCTCTCAAACCCACACAACCTATTAACCTAAAGGTCTCCTTTTGATATCCCAGTTGCACAGACCTAGACTCTTTTTGTTTTCAAGTGCTATTATCTTTTATTTTCCCTATATGTTCAGAAAGCCCTCTAGTCCCACTCTCCATTTATCTTATTATATAATTAGGCCCTTGAAATAGACACTTTGGTTACTGTGACATAGTAATACTCCCATCTACAGTTGCCCTTCTCAGGTGTAGCATTTTTGTTACTACAAAGGGTTTAATTATTAAATCAGACTCACACAAATACTAGATATTACCCAGCATCAAGCTATACTAATGATTCAGAAGATGCAGGTAAGCATAAAGAAGAAAGGGGTGGTTCTTCTTCTGGAAAAGTCCAAAGTTGTCAGATATCCATTTTCTAGTAAATTGTGGTAAATTTTGCTTTTAGATTAGGAGTTCAAGAATTTAAGTACTCCTCCATTTTATACACCATTAATTCCACAAAGAGTAAAATGCCCACTTGACTACCCCCTATTCTCCACCCAACCATGTTTATAAGCTGAGCTGTTAAAGGTCATGTGTCACTCATCTACTCTTGTCCACATACGAAGGGAAGAGGTTACAGGCCTATAGGTAACTCTAAATGTCAAAGCATGTAACATAAGGCCTAGAAGACATTTTGGAACTGATAACAGTATTATATATGGAGCACCAACTCTTTATTATGCATTATGTCATAAATAGAGGCTCACTGACAACTAAAGGATGACCCCTTATCTTTATAGAATTCATAGTCTAGTGGAAACAATATATAAATAAGCAATACAACACCTTATGACAAGTGCTAAAATTTATGCCAAGCTATTAAGATAACAAAGATGAAGGATACCTAAATCAGACCGAGGAATTCATAACAATGCCTTGAGGAGAGGGTATTTGAAACTGTTTCTTGAAAGATAATAATAACTTGGCTAAGAAGAGAAGGGAAGATAGTCATTCCAGACTCAGAAAATAGTAAACTAAAGGAACAATATGTGGATAAACTTAAGTGAGTTATGGTGTAAACAGCTTGTCATGATGAGAGCAGAAAGAGGTTGTGAGCGCACGTTAGAATAGAAACCGATGAAGGAGGTAGGGCCTGGATCTAATGTTTTTCTTTCATTTTTGAACCTCGAGCTAACCAATTAAAAATGTTAAGGTTAGAAAGGACATATTTTAACTACATTTCCATTCATTCTTGTACTATTTTCTATTCAACTATTCAGTTTGAACAAATACTTATTGAAAGCCAAGCACTGTCATAGAGGCTGATTTTACAAGTATGAGTGAATGGGACAAAGCCCCTTCTCTCTTATAGTTAAGTGGATAAGGAGAAACAATTTAAAAATAACACATATTCATTATTATAAAATACGACATTTGTGACAAGCGGAGCTAGGGAACTTTGAAAATAAAAATACCAGGTGGGAGCTAGCTAGGGGAGTTTATCAGTGAAGGCCTCTCTGGAAATTGTGTCAAAAGGGATACATGAAAGGAGAGAGAAAACAAATCTTTTGTGACTTTGCATGACAGGCAGAGAGAACTTCATGAACTTCTAATGTAGGAAATAACTTGGCATATTTAAGGACATAAAGAAGCCAGGAGCATAGTTAGGAACAAATTGGGACTTTCTATAGTAATTCAGGTGAGAGAAAGTAATGAGGATATTGATAATAAAAGCTAAAATTTGTTGAGTACATACTTAGTTTGAACCATGTTACAGTTGCTAACATACAATGATCTGACCTACCAAAATGGCAGTTTTGTGTGGTTCAGCCTATTTATACTAGACATTACATAAAATCCTTGAATATACAGTCTCATTTAATATTCATGAAACCATATGAATAGATTATTCCTCATATTTTTGCAATGAGAAAACTGAGGCTTATTGAAATTAAGTACTTTGTCCAAAGACATATGGCTAGTAAGAGGGTGAATCTGTCAAGTGCCAGCAGGGAGCAGGTGGTACATTCAGACACAATAATGTGAGGAAATATTAATACAGGGACTATTTACAGAGGCATTGATCTAGTTTAGGGAAACCAAAAGGGACAGTGCGGTAATCCAGGAGCAGCACCAGCCACCAGCTGTCACCTCCACAAGGCACAAAGGGGTTAGCAGAGTAAGTATTACCCAGAGAGGTAACTGTATGTAAAAGATTACCTGACAGGAGCTGTGGCCTTTGGTAGAGACATGAAGCAAATATATGGAGACTCAGTAAGGGAGAGAAATGGGCTAAGAAATACCCCAGAGTTGACTCTCCACACAGCTCTAGTTACCTTCCAGAACTTTCTATTAGAGGAACCCCACCAGAAGTCAGAAGGCAAAGAAGGCTATGGATATGGTCCATAAGGATCCACCTCATAGGGCACACAGCAAAGTAGAGAAGGTGAGGTTAGATTTGGAGAAGAGTGAGAAACAGAAGATATCCAGCATTGTCATGGAGCCGATATTGAATTGAGCTCATGATAAGCACAGTTCAATATATTGCTTGGTGATCTGAAGTAAAATTGTGGAATTAGAGATCATGAGGATGGAATAAATAAAAAAGCTACTAGAGGAGCAATCTATAGAAATTTGTGGGGGATGAAAAAGAAGGAATCTAGGATGACTCCAAAGTGGTTTGGGTGATTGGGGAGATAATGATGGCATTAAGTTAAATCAGGAAAAATGAAAATGGAGACAAAAATTCCATTTGGAGAATGTTCAGTTGTAGTGTCTATGGAACATGCAGCTTAGTGGGTGAGTAGGTAGCTGAGTGGGTGGATGGATGGATGCTTAAACAGATACAGATATATGAAATTTTGGGGATAGTTTAGAATTAGGGGTTAAAATTTAGAAGTTATTAGCATAAAATCTTAGTGGTTGAGATTTGTGATTTGATTGCAGTTTACTCATGGTAAATATACAGAAAGAAATTTATAGAGAACCAAGACAGGAAAACTAGGCTGTATGAATTTATAAGAGACAAATAAAGAAAGAGCATATACTAAAAACCATTGTTCAACTAGACAATTTTAAATAAGCAGGATAAAATAGTACTGCAGAAAAGAAGGGAGGAGAGAAATATTGAATGGTGGTTTACCTTTTTTTCTAATTCTAGAAAGATATAGAAGTGCCTATAGCAAATAGAGTCAGTTAAAATAATGTACATGCATCAAATATAAACACCTATTGGAACTTGCATGCTCTTTCATCCTTCTACCCTAACAGGTAGAAAGTTTTACCAACCTAAACTTTTAGGTAAATTCAGTGGGCAAGTAGAACAGACTGACAGGAGGACTTAGCACTGTGTGGGTAAGACAAACCATGGAAGGGTGCCAAAGCCAAAAACCTAAGGATAGTCTATGGTCAGGACTAATGAGAGAAGGGTATCCACATAAAATTCAATAAAGAGAAGCTATGTATTATGAAGATATTTGGTAAATTCCTTGAACATTTGTGTAGTGGACATTATATATTCTCTTGACTTAATTTTCCATTCTTTCTGTTCCAAGGAGTAGAAGAGGCAGGTGAGCTAGATTTTAAACTATAATTTCCCTAATAATTTATGAAAGCATATGTCTCATTATATATTTAATATTCTATTGATTAAATGGAAAGAACATGTTTCAAAATGGTATTACCTAAGTGAACTTAAAATAGGTATACTTTCTAAAGAAATTAGCTTTGAACTTATTTGATGAAAGATAATTAAAATAAAAAAATGCCATGGTCGCTTTACCTAGGATATAATAAAAATTCACACACAAGTATTATTGTATATATTGTGTATTAAGAGTGCTGTTGGACTACATCCCAGAGAATGATATTTAATGCTGATTATTACTGATGAGTAATACTATTATTTTTTTACAATTAGCTGAGCAGCATTATGAAATGGTTAACAGTGTGGCTAATTTTAGACTACAAAGAACATTTCTGGCCAGTCTAACAATATATTCAAAACAACTAAATATAACTTCTTAAAATAGATGTATTTGGTGTCTAGATAGTTTCTTAACTATTTGTGGCACTCCAACAAAACTCCCTACAGTTCAAAGACACATAATACAGTTCAAAGACTATAATTGGCCATTATATTATGTAGATACTCAGGACTTTGTTTTAAAAAGCAGTTCCTTGCAAAAATATATTTCATTTCTAAGACTAGTTTCTCATTTATGTATTTCTAATCACAATTGTGATTATATTTTCTATTTACCCTTTAACAAAGAGTTGTGACCACCATGATACAAATATAAATGGCCATTTTCATTTATAGTAGTTCTTCTCCAAGCTAATAAAGTACATGGGGTGCTTTTTTTGAGTGTCCAGAGCATAATTTTGAATAAAATTCACAGGAAATAAAAATTTGGCTTAATTCACTATAATAATCAAGCTCTTTATGGCTGAATAGGCATTTGCCACTGTATAATTAGGTGATAGTGTAATTAATATCAGTACTTAGGGAAGCATAAAAACAATTCATTCTTTAGCCAAGATTCATTTTTATTAATGTTGGGTGTTATACATTATATCATAATTCAACTTAATGTTCATTACCTACCCTGCCCCTACCTCCAAGGAAGGAGTATACTTCGCTGTGCATTGATTTTGGGCATGGAAAAAAGATTTGCTTTGAACAATGGAAATTAGGCAGAAGTAACAAGTGTGTGAATTGCAAATCAAGAATCAAAGAAATCTCATAAGTTTCTGCTTACCCACTTGGGAGCTTATCACTCTAAGCATGAGGAAAATATTCCCAGGTAGCTTCATCCTGGGCTCAGAATGAGGCCTATAGGGAAAACCTTCACTCCACTTGTAGCCCGAAGCAGAGTCCTTCAGATGATCCATAGACCAACAGGTTGAAACAGACCTGCATACACCAATACTTAGAAAAATGAGAAATAAGTGTTGTGGTAAGCCCCTGAGTTTGGGGGTATTTTTATGGAGTGTTAGAGAAATTTCTGGCAAAGACTCTAGGAAGAAAACCCAATTTATAATTGTTACTTAACAATTCAGAATGATGTAGTGAAATTCTATAGATTGAGTAAAAAATAGTTGTAAACTTTGAAGATTTTAAAAGAACATTTTAGCCAATTTACATGAATAGTGTCAATATAATTGTTAGATGATAAACAAAAATCAGAACATTTGTTTGTATGTGTTATTTCTCCATTTGCAGCTTTGTCAATCTTTTAGATTCTCTTATATATGTAAATATTGTGCCAACTATTAAAAAAATGAGACGTTTGTACTAGAAAAAAAGTGCCCTACTTCTACAAAAGACAGCATTGAAAAAACTAAATTTGAAAGCTTTTCTATGGGCACTTTTTAGCTCTTTATAGTTCCCTTTTGAGATGGTGTATTAGGTTCCTATTGCCACTGTAACAAATTCCCACAAACGTACCAGCTTAAAGCAAAAGAAATTTATTATCATTAGGTAGTTCTGAAGTCTTGACTCTGTTTTTACTGGGCCAGAATCAAGGTGTGAGGGCAGGGCTGCTTTCTTTTCTGGAAGTTTTGGGGGAAATCCATTTCCTTGTACTTTTCAGCTTTGGGTGGTCACCCACATTTCTTGGCTCATGGCCCTCTCACTCCATTTTAAAGCCAGAAATATTGGGCCTGGTGTATCTTCCACTGCCATCTATCTGGTTCAACCTATTCCTCCTTCCTCTTCCACCTAGAAGGATCCATGTGATTACCCTGAGCTCGCTAAAATAATCCAGGATAATCTCCCATCTCACGGTCACCTGACAAGCAATTTGAATTCCATTTTCAAACTTCATTGTCCTTTACCTGTAACCTAACATATTCATAGGTTCTGAGGATTAGGATGTGGACATCTTTGGGGGTTCATTCTGCCTACAACAGATGATATCATTGCAAGTTGATTGTACTAATAGTAATATTAGAACAAGATATTGTTTTGTACACATACACAGGCAGATATTGCAGGATAGTATATTAATACATATCACATAATCTACAGTGGACTTCCTAGTATTACCTCATCTGTTTTCAAGCTGCATGCATTTTTGGCAAGAAATCTAAACTTTCTAAGATTTGATTTTCTCATCTGTATAATTGGTGATAATGGTAAAGCCTACATCACTATTTTGTGAGGATTACATGCAATAATAACATATAGGTCCTAGTCTAATGTACATTGACTAATAAATAGAATCTATTATTCTAAAATATATGTGCATTTTTCATATAGCTGTAGATCAGGTATTATGTCTACTTATAATAATAGGTTGTTGATGTTATGTTGAATACTGTTTCTGGCAGGGAGTTTCAAATTATGCCTCTGGCTGTATATGAAGCTTATAATATTTATACACTGAATCTACAGTAATCTGAATCATTGTAGGATCAACTTCAAATGCATACTCATTTAATACTACCAGTGTTACTTTCCAAATACATTTGTCGCTAGCTAATCTCAAATCTCAAAAACTATCTAACATTAAAGTGTTGATAAGCTGCAATAATATTTTACTGAACTGAAAACAAATACAAATAAGATTTTTGAGGTTCTAATATTGCTTAATAATAATAGCTCACTCATTCTGTACAGAACTAATTGAAATTTAATTCCAAGTTAAGCTATAATTATTTCTACAGGATTATTACCGTATCAGTCTTGGTTAGTGACAGTTTCCTTGAGATGAAATCTGGCTATTTATTTTCCTAACCTGTGTTGTGTACAGATTCCTGTAGTACGCACAGAGACTCAGGTAAGACTTACTCTTCACAGCAGTATAGAATTGGACAGTTAAGTGACTCTAGAAAGTGTTATTCTTTCTCTTTAAATCAGATTTTAGATAGAGTAAATCCTCTAGCATTACACATTTCAGGATTCCATGCTGAGTATTTTACAAGATTCCTATTCCTAACAAATACCTATTTTAGGCAACTTGTTCTTAAAGGTGAAGATAATTAACTGGGATTATATACTTTGTTATCCTAAAAATTCACAAAATAAACTCTGCAAATGTTTTTAAGGGCCACTTAAAAGTACAAGGTGTCAACACAAAGGCAGTGAAAAAAAAACCTTCAATGCTTCTATTGGCCTAAATTCTTTAGCCCTAAATGATAGTATTCCATTTAAAAATAATTTTTGTGTATATTAATAACAGCTCAAATATAACAATACAACATCTGTGTTATGATGGAGGCTTTCACTGGGCAATTATTATTACAGTATCAATATTAATACATTGAAGATCTTTTCATGATATCTACACCTATGGCAATAGATTGGAAATATGAGAAGAAAACAGAAAAAAAAAATCTGTAAAGCAGGTGGATGGGCAGTCATTGACTTATTGACAACAATTAGATCACAGAACTGTTTCCTTACTGGGCTCAAAGACAGAGTATTACCATTCTGACAAGAGACAGAGAGATTGCCCTTTGGTGAATTGAGCAGCTCAAAAGGTAAGACCAAAAGGCATGGCCAACAGGGTTTCCCTAAGGAATCCCTATTCGTATGTATGTAAGATAAAGCTGACATTTGTTAAGCTCCTTCCACATCAGAATGTTAGTTTCCCATTTATAGTTACAGACAGATGCCCACATGTTCCTGGGAAATTTCAGGCAGAAATATGATAGCTTAGAAGAAAAAAAGATGAAGACAAAAAAATAAAAACAAGGAAACACACACACAAAAAAAATATAATTTGGAGGAGCAGACATCCATGGGGAGAAAATTTCAGTACCTACAGAGAAATATGAGAAAATATCACATCCATGACATAAGATCAGGATGTTATTTATAAAAAAAAGAAAACTGCAGAAAATAATACGTGTTTTTAACTGATTGTTTCTCAGCTCCAAACCCATTCTGTACTCTGCTTTGTGATGCTGGAACAGGGACTCGGTAATGCCTACTTCTGCTTTGCTAGTTGCTCCCTGTTAGGCTCTGTCACTCGGGGTTGAGAGGGACACCGTGAGGCTGGAACAAGGATGAAGGATTTATTCCCATTTGCTTCCCCGCAATGCATCTTCATCCCAGCCACCTGACTGTCTAGTAAGGCCAGCTAAATACAGTTTGCAGTTTCTTCCAACACTGGCAATGCTAGCTTCATCATGCCCCCATCAGGGATATCAGTCCTAGTCCACTAGAGGGCAGCACCTCCTCCCAGGTCTAGGTGGCGGGCCCTGGGGGCCCCTCCTCTGAATTTAGAGAACAGCACTAATTGAGTAGCGTATCCTTCTCAGAGATGAGAGAATCAACTCCCAACCCCTCCTGTATATTTCTAGGTTGTAATTGTTTCAACCTCTTAACTTTGTTCCTGTAGCCCCAGGGTGGTAGCCACTTCTGCCATCTCTAAATTGGTGAGTTTTCTTTTCACCCTTTCTGTTACTATGTGAACAAACATGTAACTAATTATTTTCTACAAGATTCTATCTATTGGTGTCATGTCTATCTTCTTAAAAGACTCTGCCTGACACTACGTAACTGGGGAAATGAAAATCTCAGTGGGCAGGTTAGAAGATAAAATTAGGCAGATCTTCAAGAGCAGAGCAAAAGATGAAGAAAATAAAAGTAGAAAATGAGCAGTTTATTCCAGGAAGCCTAATGGCTGAGTAATAAGCATCCTAGAAAGAGAAAATACACAGGAGAAAAGAAGCAAATATTTTATGAAAATTTCCTGGAACTCAAGTACATGAATTTCCAGGTTGAAAGAATCTAGTGAGTGCCCAGCACAAAAGATGGAAACAGGCCCCCTCCAAATAATATTATGAAATTCCAGAACACTGGAGATAAAAAGAAGTTCCCATAAGGGAGCAAAAATGAGTGTCACATACAAAGGATGGCTTTGAGCACTCAACAGTAACACAGACACAAAAAGAGGCATCTGAGCAATGTGTTAAAAATATAACATAATCAACCAATCAAGTCTCAAAAATATACTTTCCATGTGCCTTTTAAAAATAATTTAGCAAAGGATGCCCTCCAGCAGCACAAGCTTGTAAGTGAGGAAAGTGGAAGAAATGGCTATGTAGAAAATGCAAGCCCTGACCCAGGAAACTCAAAGGGAATTTCCGGTTTGGCCAGGAAGGGAGGCTACAGGGTGAGGAGTATGCAGTAGGAGTAGAGAATACCAGTCCAGATTAAAGCATGATAATATTTACTCTAAATAACTACATTTAACTGCAGTTGTGCTGTGACAATAAAGGGTGTTTGAAAGAAGGAAAACATAGGAGCGACAATGTGGAGAGCTCATCTATCACTGACCCAAAGATGAAAACAATAAATGTAGTAAACGTAAGCTTCCCGCATGTGTATGTGTATGTGTGTGCTCACAGAGGTGTGTGTTTCCTCCCAATTTATCTGCATGATTTTCAGAAGAGATGTGAAGATGTGGAAACTAAGTGGCAACTCTGTGTTGTTTGATAATAATTAATATTTATAATAAAAAGATACATATACATGTTATGTTGAAATATGGAGATATAAAAATGCCAGATTAAGTGGCTGAAAGATTCACAGTATTTGCCTGTGGGATAGAGGAATTGGGAAATTTATGAGAAATCTGGGGTAATGTCGTGTTTTTATTTTAAGTCATGCAACCACATTAAATTTGTTATACTATGTGTGTTACTTGATAAATCAATTAACAATACTGATCTTACAGGCCAACTCATTTTATTTTATTAATCTACAGTGCATTTTATTTATTTCTGGGTAAAGTCATAGGTCTTTCCTACAGATTTTTTAAATGTCCAAGTGAAAAAAGTAACCACCAGGTTGCTTTACTGGCATGAAGACAGATAGAAATTTCCAAATGTCCAACAAAATTTTGACATTGTCTGATGCAAAGTATTCTTATAATAAAAGTTCAAGTGAATGGATAATTAATGCCACCCTTAATTCATAGTCTTTGTTAGTGATACAGAATACTTATGGCTTGATCTTTGTTTATGATTCAGTTCTATATGCTATGAGAAAGTGGAAATAATGTTTATTGAGTGCCTAGCTACCAAACAATTGTCTCAATATACGAAGATACATTGCATTTAAAAAGGCACATTTATAAAGACATGAAATAGACTCATTAAGATTCATTAATTTCCTCATCTTTCAGAGACATGGATTAAGTACCTTAGTAGACATTACACTCAGATCAGAGGATGAGAAGTAACAAACAACTGCATGACATGTTCTTTTACTTACTATACAAAACAGTTCCATTATCCTCACTTCACATGTGACAGAATACCCAGAGATTTAATATTATGTCAAAAGTCAGATAATTTTAAGTGACAGCACTGGGATTTGAATTTAAGCTTACCTGCTCTAAAGCGTGAGTTCAGCAACGGCAGATCACCTCTATCATTCTCAGAAGTAATTGTTTCTAAGATTTATCAATTGCTAGCAGATGTTGTGCTTCCAAAATTACCTCTGTATGTGTTACCATCTAACATTTTCGACAAGGTTAATACGATTAAGTACATAGATATAGGTTTTGATTACCCCTTAAATCCACAAGGGTTACATTTTGCATATTTCTATGCAGAAGAATGCCATTCATGCCAATGGTTGGAGCACAATGCAGTTCTAGGGCCCTTCATGTTTAACCACCATTGGACAACTCTTCAATTTTCTAACTATTCTAAACAATTTAGAGTAGCTTAAAATGTTAAAACCTAAAAGGTTCTAATATTATATAATCCAACTAGAAATTTTATTAGGGAAAAAAGAAGGCAGAGACATTAAGTGACTGATGAAAGATCAGAGATAATGTGAGGGCAGTTTGGGGATTAAATCCCCAGGTGGTAACATTAGCTAACCAGTCCTTGCTATTTGGAACAGAGAGGCTGAAAAGGAAGATGGAAGAATCACCATCAAGACATTGTTTTCAATATAGAACTTGGCTAGGTTTTGTTTCCGGTGATTTTCTTATAAAATGTTTTTTTGTTTTTTTTAAATTTATTTATTTTATTTTGGTATCATTAATGTACAATTTCATGAACAACATTATGGTTACTAGACTCCCCCCATCATCAAGTCCCCACCACATACCCCATTACAGTCACTGTCTGTCAGCTATAAAATGTTTTTAATAATGATTGGTAAAGGCCCCAAATTATTGTTAGAAAATATATATGTTGTGATAAGTGAGAAAATAGGCATTCCAGAAAAGTAAGACTTGAGTAAAAGGGGTTTTTAAAATGCATTAAGGAACAATTAATTAGTTCTTCTAATTATTGATTAGAATAGTAAAATAGGGTTTACTGAAAAATGTGAGAAGCACAACAAGCAATATGTCATATCATATGTGGTCATTAAAACACATAGACAGTAACACTTTATTCAAGGATACAGACATATGTTAGGATGTAACACATAGTGAGCACCCATGGTGCTAATATGCATTAAATAATATTTTTAAAATGAAATAAAACAAGAATGGCACTTTGTGGAGCTGCTGATATGATAAAATGGATTAACTAAATTCTCTGAACCTGAAGTCCCAGAAGTAAATAAAATACAAAAAATTCTTGTTGATATTCTTTAATAATATGGAGTTATTTCTTTAAAGGTAATTATAAATACAAGTGATAAATTCACTCCTACATGATTTATACAGAGAAAAAATGTCTAATCATTGGAGTGTTGCTACATTGAGAAAATTGATTTTATAAAAAGCACTTTTTCCCAACTTTATTGAGATATAATTAACATATAGCATTGTGTAAGTTTAAGATGTACAATGTGGTGATTTTATACACATATATAGTGAGAAGTGTTTACCAAAATAAAGTTAGCTAACATTCTTCACCTCATAATTAGCATTTTGTTGTTACAGTAAGAACATTTAATATCTATTCTTAATGAAACTTTTAAGTATACAATAAAGTGTTGTTGATTATAGGCACTGCACTGGACATTACATCCCTGGAATGTATTCATCTTGCAACTGAAAGTTTGTACCTGTAAACCAGCATTGTATAAAAAACTTGAGAAATTCTATAGGATCCCAATAATTGAACTTCCTAAAAATTTGGAACCGTTGCCAAATCTCTTTCAGTGAGAATATCTGGTTCTAGTTCCAAAATTTGTTTTCACTACCTTTATGGTGTGACTCATTACATCACTATTATCTCATGAATGTTTAAGTTTTGGTTTACGTTTTGCTCTCTTCCTTCATAGTGCCAAAAAGTATATTGAAAGTTATATGTATTTGTTTTCTGTTGAACTTTGCTTTTTCCTAGAACTTAAGAATATTCATGCAAGTGAAGATAACATTGCTGATAAAAGATGCTTTATATGGGAAAGCATACCAAGTTCTAGGGACTTATGTACCACATGTTGCTATTAGGTAAATAGAAATCAGTAATTTAAGTTTGATAGGACAACTTTTGCATAAATGTATTCAATGTTGATGATTAAATGGAAAACAAAATTAAAATAATATTCAATATTTAGATATTTGGGTTGATTCTTGATGGTGGACTTCATATTCAGTATAGCTCTGGCAAGCCCTATATACTGCATACTCAAGGAGTGGTTATATCAATTAGCATGATTTTGGCCGCATATGGCAGAATACCCAACTCATAGTGACAAAGTTCATTATTAATATGGTGTGGTATTGGTGAGAGAGAACTGGATGCTTGGGACTGAGCACCAGTCTGACAAGTTATTCAAACGTTCAGAGCTTCGTTTTGTTTACTTGGAAAATATTGATGTTAGATTTACACAAACTCTTAGGTTCAAATATACTTCGGAGTTACACAACTCCAATTGCATTGTAATGGAGTTAGCCATTTACAGAAATGTTTTGAGGTTATGTTTTTTATTATCTAACCTTAACTACAGTGAATTCAGGCAAAGCAGGAGGCAAGCTTTGTCGCAGAATTGTCCTGTAGAATATGGTTATGATTTGGGTGAGGTTAGTAGGAAATTAACTAATGAGGGATGAGCCACCACATTTGACGTAACGGCATTGCTGGTGAAAGAACAGTTTGGCTCACAAGGCCACAGTGAGTGAGCATAGGGGAAGCAGGAGAACGTGGACTTCCCCTCTAAGGTTTTGAAAATGCGTCCAGCTACATCCTTATTATTCATATGAGGAGTTGTGACGCTCTTCGTCACCTGATGACACTCCACGTAAGAACATGATCATCAAGTCAAAAATGGGGCCACAGCACATAGAAGCCACAGGGCATAAATCTGCAAAGAAGTAAAAAGCTAACCTTTGCAAACAATATGGCTTCTCTCTCACTTACCAACTTTACATTTCCCTGTATGGCCCCGGAAGATGACTGGTTAGCCAGAGACGGGTAAGATTCCTCAAGGGAGGAACAACCTAAGACAGGCACAGTTGCAGGGGGGCCATCAGGTGAGAATTTGGGGATCAACAGAGGTGAGGCTCAGAACCTTACCCCCCCTACTTTGAGAGAAATCTTCTGCATCCGTGGATGTCTTGCTGCTCTTGTCTGGCCTGGATTAATACTTAGTCCATAGGCACACACCTGATCATCTGATCATCTACATTTGCCCTCTTACAGCACTAAACTATGTTTTCTACCTTTATCTTGCATCTACCTACCACTTCAGCATTTTATTAAAAATGAAAATAATAATAATAATAGGAGAAATGTGGGATCAACATATAAATCAAGTACAAAAATCAAACGAATATTCATATTTGACCTGATTGTTTATAGGTCATAATGCGTGATCAAAACCGAAAGTTTCTGTGATGAATGCCCTTGTACTGTTCACCATGTAAGAATTTATTATTCACTATGTAAGAATTCGTTCACCATGTAAGAACTTGTTCGTTATGCTTCAGAAGATTGGAGACTGACAAGAATTAGACTTGAGATGGATTAATGATTGTACATTGAGCATTGACCCCCCTATACTGAATTTTATTGTTGTTAACAACCATTTGATCAATAAATATGAGAGATGCCCTCTCAAAAAAAAAAAAAAAATGGGGCCACAGCAGCCAACAAGTCCTTAGCACATAGTGATCAGGAGGCATAATGCAATGACAAATGTAATTATCAATTAATAAATAACGTTTATTATTTGAATCATTATTTTAATAACAAAGTCTTTTTCAAAATGTTAGTTTTTGTATCATGTCAATTTCAATAATTGATCTGGTATTTATAAGTCAATTTACATCTTCAAATTTGGAACAAAAACAAAGAGTTTTATAGGTTGACAGTTACAAAGAGTGAAGATAAATAAAGGTACAAACATAAATATATTTCATAAAGTTTCTTATGGACCTTGCTAATGATGGACAGTAATCTGGTCTTTCAGTCCAGGTATCCAGACACAGTAAAATATCCTTATTTAAAAGACAGAATTGTAATTAATCTTAATCATTCTATTTACAGGATGCCAGTTAGAAAGTACTTAAAAATTACAGGTTTTAACAAATGAAATACACGTTAGATTCTGAGGGAACACATATTTATACACTCATGTTATGTTACTTGGTAGATTATACTCCAAGGTCCTGAACCCCATGCTGTGATGATGGATTTAACACTTCATAATGAGCACTAAGTAATATTTACTGTGTATACTCATTTGCATTAAGTTGCTTTATGTTAGAGAAATAAGAGCCTTATGTTGAGTTTATTAGAGTAGTATTAGGTTTAAGACCTCCACACTTTTCCCCATCTGTTAACTGGAATAACTTTTACTTGTGGAAGGGAGATCAAAATAAATGTACTTCAATTAAGCTACTTGTTTCATAGCCACAAAATTTCTTTTACATTTTCTGTCTTTGTGGGAGTTGGAGAGTATGCAGAGGTAATGATGTCTTTATTAAAATGCTTGACTCCATTCAAGAAAAGAGAAATATATTTAATGAAAAGCATTTTGTAAATTAAAGTCAGACAAGGCAAGAAAACTAGAAAAAAATTGCTCACCACTATAATTAACAAATTTTATACTGCATCTATTTTTTGCATTTTATGTAAATCATATTTTTAGAGAAAATAAGGGTCAAGGTCAGTATTCTCTGAATTCATTTTAGCATTTATATTTTTACTCATTTCATTCAATAGTACTTATGGAAAATTGTGGAGTCTATTTATGGATAGTGCTGACAAGTAGCTAAATTGAGGGTAACCTTCATTTTTAGGACATGTATGTCTGATTGAATTAGCAAATTAACTACATTTTATCACAACTGAGTATATGTGAATCCTTGGATACTGCAATTAATTCCTGCAAAAAGGTCAAGTGTGGTTAGATATGGGCCAGGAAAAAAAGCTGTTTCTCTACCGATGCCCTAATTCTTTCTCTTTATCATTCACATTTAATATCTTTCTTGCAGTTGTACAAACTATATCTGACCAATCTTTATTTTTGTTGTATTGTTTGGTTTTCAACTTCCTAGGTTCATCCTCCTTAACCTAGACCACTCACTCAATATGTATGTATTTAAATATCAGAACTAACAAGGTGCAGGCAAGATAATGAACCTGGTGAAGTATGGCTTTCAGTGACTTACTTCTCCTTTGATGTTGTTTCTTGATTTCTCTGCTCTCTGCAGCCACACTGTCCTGTTTTACCTCTAACAGAAGCTGTAACAAAATATCTATATACCAAAACATTCTACGCATAAGGTCATACTGTTTGTGGATTAACCGTACTTCAAATAACAGGAGGAATCTGTGGTAAATTATTCTAATAATGAAAATTCAGGATTAGGGTTCTGGTGTATGAGATCTTTTGAAGGGTAAAAGAGCTTATTAAAGCTTATCACATGGGTGGGTTCCCTACCCATTCTGTGGAAGGAATAAGTTTGAAATGGAAAGATTAGCATAGTTATAAAGTATGAAGCCATTATGTTTATGTCTTTTCAGTATTGTAAACTATTTAGAGGATTTTTAATCTCATCTATAAAGGCAACATCTACAGAACTATCATAAGAGAACACTGCTTATATTAGACTGCACAAGCAGTCAAAAAAATTCAGTCATTTTGCTCAAATTGCATGAAATTGGATCTATCAACTCTTTATTACATCTGGCCTTTATATTTATAGGTTGTACTAATAATTGTGCTATTGTTAAATTGCTTAAGAAGCTTAGAAACTAAGAAAAAGTTACCTATTTTTAAGTGAAGGATACAGAAAAATTGAGTCAATTAAGGAAGATCTGATCTACAGGGAATAGTTATGAAAATTTTAACTATGATTTGAGGAAATTGTGGGTAAATGATAATTAAATGTGTTTATTTTAAGAAACAATTAGAGTAATTTACATCATAATAAGGCTTTTATACAGCTTAACTCTGGGAAAAGTTTTCCTTTATTAATACTTTCAGTATTCAGTTATTCTTAAAAGAATTTTAAAATGACTTTAATTTTGATGTTGCATGCAATGCATTCTTCTCTAAATCTGCTTAGTACTCATTGAAATTGTATAATGTCTATGTAACACTGGAACATAGAAATACCTTTTCCATCCTTGCTAATACAACAACATCACAACTAAGCATGACCCCTGTACATTCGGTGTGGGACTTCAACTGGCCTTATTGGGATTGTGAACTGTGCTTGCTGCTGCTATCCTACATATTCTGAGAAATTCCCAAGCACCTTTCAGAAGTGGTTAGCACTCACTAAAAGCAGAGGTAATTAGACAAGAACAAATTTCGTTTCTCAACTTTATATCCTCCCACCCCCATATTGCTCTCTATAGGCCCAGAAGTGAAAAATCCGAAATTATGTATCCCTACATGAGTCTCTGTAAATACTTAGGACCTTCATTGCTTGAAAATAATATCTGTACTTTGCTTGAAAGAGTCCAGACGGGGTGGGGAAGGGGAATTACCAGTTTCAGTTAGTAATACTATCTAAAATGTGCACGGGTATTTCAATACCATAACCTAACTTGCACTTCTCTGCTTTATCAGCACCTATTAGAGGACCAAATCTGTTTCTTGGTAGCATGAACCTACCATCATATCAAAATATTCAGATTGTATTATTTAATGGTAGAATGTAGGTTGCTTAAGGTCAGTTGTAAGAAGATAATAAAACTGAACAATCATTGTATCTTTTCTAAAACATGATTTATATTTAAAAGTAATTTTTCTTATTCCTGTTGTTTTTCCATTCTAGGTAATAAAAATGAAAAAGAAAAAGTCAGGGAAAAATGATAAGTTGAGCTTTGATCAAAAAAAGTTTTAGAGAGTTGAAGACTTCATATGTATATTTGTCTTGAGTAATAGGAACAATTTACTGTTCCTGGTCAGAAGGACAAGTAATCTTGAAAAGAACACCACAGTTATTAGAGGTATAAAACTTATCCAGTGAATATAAATCATAGGAAAAGCCTAACAGAGATTGGATATATTTGATCACGTTTTTCTTCTTTTGCCTATTTTGCACCAAATATTCTAGATGAGTGTTCATGTATGTGAATGTTAACAGCAGGATTAAGAGTCTAAATGGAAATCCTCTTAGTTTCATGGTGCAAAACACAGATCGATGAACTGAGTATCACCAAGGAGGGTATTTTGCCCATATTAATAATTTGGGACACTCTGTTAAAAAAAAGAAATATAACTGCAGACAGCATGACAATAATAGGAAGTATTTTTTATTATTCTTTTTTATAGGAGTTTTTTAATCTGCTTGCATTCTGAAAGATTTCCCACTTGTCAATAAAAGTTCAAATAAACCAAGATAGTTTAGGTCAAATGTATTCTAGGTTTAGTCTACATTTAGACGAAAAAGGACCTTGACTTGAAACAACCAAATGTAGATTGGCTGTTTTCAAGTAAGAATAATTTTAATCCTCAGAGCAGAAACCTGTTAGAAACTACTATGAATCTTCTCATGTAATGGGTATCTCTTCTCTTTCACCTTAGTTTTGAAAGTTTAAAGAAAATCTCTCACATGGTGCCTGTGTCAGAATAGTTTTTTTTCTTCTAGATTCTCTTACGCATTGAAAGGCATGGTAACAGTTATCTATACCTGAAGAATAATCTTCTTTTTTCTTTTTTTAAAAATTAAAGTATAGTTGATGTATTGATTTCAAATATACAACATAGTGATTTGACAGTTATCTACATTATTAAATACACTGTTATTATCTGTCAACATAGAAAGATAGTATAGAATTACTGACTATATTCTCTGTGCTATATTTTTATCTCTGTGGCTAATGTACATTTTGATTGAGATTTTGTGCCTCTTTATCCCCATCACCTATTTTATCCACCTACACCAACCTTTCCACCGTGGTAACTGCCCATCTCTTCTCCATTATCTCTGAGTCTATATTCTGCTAATTGTGAATTTCTTTCTCACCACTTAGCCTTTGGGTAGGTCATAAGTGTTTATTACACTGTGGAATACAGTATACTTATGACTTATTCACAGGCAAAGTGGTGAAAAAGAAATTCACAATTAGCAGTAGAATAACATGGTAGACACATCTATCTAAAATATAATAAGCCATATTTCATTTTTATTTCAATTTGATCATAATATTGTACATCTGTATAAAATAATACTATATTAAATCAATATAGCACTTTAAAGGAGGAGTTCTAAATACTGGACTGGCTCAAATATAGGGTTCCAGTGGATTGTGAACATACTGTGCTCTTGAACAAAATTTCTTATGTATGGTAATATGTGCATTTTTCTAAGGAAAATACTCATAGTTTTCATCAAAATCTCAAAAGGTTCTGTGATGCTGCCCCTCAAAATATCATCACTTTTGCATTAGTGTTCTCAAAGCAATTTTATCCTGATTTTTTTTTTAGTTCTGAAAATAGCATAGGAGAAAAACAAAAAATTATTCTTATTTACACATAGGAGACTGAGACTCATGAGTGTTGAGTAACTGGCCCTATCATACAGGTAACAATTTTATAAGTCAAGCTGAGATTCCAGGAATTATGACATCTGGTTCAATAATCTTAAATATGAGATTAAGAATGATGCAATTAGTTTTAAATATATTGGATATACTTATTTTAAAATATAACCATAGATTCCATTTTATTTTTCCCATTAAAAATAAATACACAATTTTTCTGTTTAGAAAGTGTCACTTCACTTATCAAGTAGATCTTTGGTCTAATACCATAGCACAATAATCCAGCAGTGTTAAATTTTGGATTCTGGCAGGAGGGAACAATGCTCTATCAAGATTGAATATTGAATTTTGTGGTGGGTCAGAGGATGATGATTACTAATTTGCAAAGCAGAAGTCCTGAAAGAAAAATACTTCAGGTCTTTGCCATCAATGACAAAGGAAAGTTATTTGGTAAGCAAAGTCAAAGGGGCAGTCTTTCCTTTCACATAAAAAGAAATGCCAGAGAAAAAAGATGGTCGAGTAGGAAGGCAGGGCAGAAACCTCCTACACACACACCGAGGAAGTAACTATAGCAAATACTACTAACCCTGAAAATGATCTGAAGACTGCAGAACAGACCACCTACACCTGGTAAAGAAGAGAAGACCACATAGAGAAGGGTAAAGTGGCAGCACCACAGTCAGTTGGGACCCCATCCCAGCCCACAGGCAGGAGGAAGCGGAATGGAGCAGAAAGAGGATAGACACTCAGGAACTCTGCACACCTGGCCCTGGAGATTTTCTCTGGAAATGTTAGTCCACATGGCATTGTGTTCTGGTGATTAGAGGGGCTAGACACTAGGGAGAGTACTCTGGGAGGCTTAGATTCCAGCCACATGTGGAGGACAGGCATATGCCTGTGGTTCCACTGAGACCCAAAACAGAGGCAGCAGTTTGAAAGATTTGCCAGCATCAAGAGGGGTTTCAGAGGGGGAAGCGTTAGGTGGGCCTCACTCTGCAGGAGAGATGTTGGTGGATGACACTTCCCCAGCCTTCCTTTGGCCTAACAGTTTGGGAATTTGCAAGAGTCCCAAACGCTCCATTCCCCTCCCTGTCACTGGAGACTCAGCCCCAAGGTGCTTCCCTGCACACACACCTGCCCTCCTGGCCCTGCAGCATCAAACTTTGCTGCCTGGCAGGCAGATGGTGGCTTTCTCATCTTTCTCTACCCTGTCTCAGCCCAACTACAGAGATACCTGCAGGAGCTATCTCTGAGCACATCTTGTTCCCTGAGGGTGGCCCAGCCTCATTCACATGCCCCTCCACCTCATGAGCCTGTATGTTACCTGGTGACTGGCCACCATGTGGCCATTCTACCCACCATGTTAGCCCAGTGGCCCAGCCATCACTGTAGGGCAGGCAGAGGCATCACTGTTCTGATCACAGAGGGCCTGCTTAGGCAAACTGCTCTCTGCAGTGGACTAAGACAGACCACTGCCAGCAACAGAGAAAAGATAACCAGCCCATTGCCAACCAACAGTGACTGGGGCACCACTGCAAAGGAGAATCAGGCACTGGAGAATAAAGAATCTTAAGCATCTGGTCACCACAGGAAGCCTTCTTCATAAAACCATTACTCTCTAGGCCAGAAAGCATAGCAGATCTAATACAAAGGAAGAAACACAAAAATGCTGACAAATGGTGAGGCAGGATAATACATTCCAAACAAAACTGCAGGATAAGACACTAGAAAGAGGGCTAAATGAAACGGAGATCACCAATCTTCTTGTTAAAGTTTCAAAGGAATGGTCATAAATATACTCAATGAATTGTGGAAGAGTACTAAAGATCTCAGGGAGGACTTCAACAAAGAGAAGAGTCGAAAAAGAGCCATTCAGAGCTAAAGAATACAGTAACTAAAATTAAATATATAATGGAGCAAATGAAAAATAGATTGGTGCAAGTAGAGGAGACAATGAATGAGATGGAAATTAAAGAACAAGAAAACAATGAAGCTGAGGAAAAGAGAGAAAAAAGTATTTCTAAAAATGAGAAGATGCTAAGATACCTGTGACACAACTCCAAGTGAAACAATATTTGCATAATAGGGGTCCCAGAAGGAGAAAAGAGAAGCAAAGGAGTAGAGAGTCTCCTTGAAGAAATAATTGTGGAAAATGTCCCCAACCTGGGGAAGGAAATACACATCCAGGTCATGGAAGTGCAGAGAGCCCCTAACAAAAGGAACCCAAGGAACACAACATCAAGATAAATAACAATTAAAATGACAAAGATTAAAAATAGAGAGAGAGTATTGGAAGCAGCCAGAGACAGAAAAAAAGATTACTTATAAGGGAAACTCCATCAGGCTATGAACAGACTTCTCAGTAGAAATTCTACAGGCCAGAAGGGAGTGGCATGAAGTATTTAATATATTGAAACACAAGGACCTTCAACCAAGAATCCTCTACCCAGCAAGATTATCATTCAAATTTGAAGGAGAGAGAAAAATTTTCCCAGATAAACAAAGGCTGAGAAAATTCAACACCACCAAACCAGTGTTACAGGATATGTTAAAGAGACTTCTGGAGAAAGAAATTTTCTTAAGGTTACATAGTTTTTACCATTGAAAATAAACCCACAATAAAAGTCGTGAACCAGTTATTTACCAAGAAAGTATGAAATTAAAAGTAGTAAAACCACCATTACACAAAATCAGTCAAAGGATGCACAAAAATTCAGATTATGACATTTAATACATAAACTGTGGATAAGGAAGAAGAAGAAGAAAGAAGTACTTTTAGACTGTATTTAAAATAGAACAATCATCAACTTAATATAGATAGTTATATAGTTAGGAGGCTATCCTTTAACCTTATGGTAACCATAAATTTAAAGCATATAATAGATTCATAAAAGGTTAAAGAGAAATGTAATCACAACACTAAAGCAAACCATCAAATAACATGAGTATGAGAAGAATAAAGGAACAGAGAGGAACTACAATAACAACCAGAAAAACAATTAATAAAGTGGCAATAAGTACAGCTCTATCAATAACCACCTTAAATATAAATGGACTGAATGCACCAATCAAAAGACATAGGTGGCAGAATGGATAAAGAAACAATACCCATTTATATGCTACCTACAAGAGACTCATTTTAGACCCAAAGACATATACAAACTGAAAGTGAAGGGATGGAAAAAGATATTTCATGCAAATAATAGGGAAGAAAAAGCATGAGTAGCATTATTTATATCAGACAAAATGGACTTCAAAACAAAGTAACAAGATGCAAAGAAAGACATTACATGATGAAGGGGTCAGCCAGTCAACAAGAGGATATAACCATTATAAATGTCTATGCGTCCAAAATGGGAGCACCTAAATATGTGAAACAAATTCTTACAAAATTAAAGGGGGGTAATAGACTAGAACTCATTCATATTAGGAGACTTTAACACACCACTTACATCATATAGACAGATCAACCAGACAGAAAATAAATAAGGAAACAGAAGCACTGAACAGCACATTCGATCAGATGGACTTAACAGATAACTAGAGAACAATGCACACAAAGGCAGCAGGATACACATTTTTCTGAAGTGTACATGGAACATTCTTCAGAATAGATCACATACTAGGCCATTAAAAGAGCCTCAACAAATTAAAAAAGATTGAAATTGAATCAAGCAATTTCTCAGACCCCATGGTATGAAACTAGAAATAAATTACATAAAGAAAACAAAAAGCCTACAAACACATGGAGGATAAAGAACATGCTCCTAAATAATCAATGGATCAGTTAACAAATCAAAACAGAAATAAAGCAATTCATGGTAACAAATGAAAACAAAAATACAACAGTCAAATATTTGTGGGATGCCGCAAATCAATTCTAAGAGGGAAGTGCATAACAATACAGGCTTACCTCAAGTAACAAGAACAATCCCAAATAAACAGTCTGAACTCACAACTAAAGAAACTAGAAAGAGAAGAACAAATGAAACCCAAAGTTAGTAAGAGGAATGGAATAAAGATCAGAGCAAATAAATATCAGGCAAATAAAGATAATATTTCATGTATTTATCAAAATAAATAAAATAGAGAAGAACAGAACAATAGAAAAAAATCAACAAAACCAAGAGCTGGTTGAAAAAATTAAAAAAAAAATAGATCCCTAGCCATACTTACCAAGAAAAAAAGGGAGAGAACACACACAAAATCAGAAACAAAAAAGGAATAGTCACAACAGATACCACAGAAATACAACAAATTATTAAAGAATTCTATGAAAAATTAGATGGCTATAAATTGGACAACTGAGAAGAAATGGACAAATTCCTAGAAAAATACGTCTTTCCAACACTGACCCAGGAAGAAATAGAAAATCTGAACAGACGGATTACCAGTAATGAAATTGAATTGGTAATCAAAAACTACCAACAAACAAAAGTTCGTTACTAGATCACTTCACAGCTAAATTCTACAAAACATTTAAAGAAGAGCTAATACTCATCCTTCTTAAAGTATTCCAGAAAGCAGAAGAGGAGGAAATACTTCCAAACTCATTCTATGAGGCCAGCATCACTCTAATACCGAAAACAGGCAGACACTACAAAAGAAATTTTAGACCAGTATCCTGATGAGCATAGATGCAAAAATCCCTAACAAAATTTTAACAAACAGAATTTAAAAATACATCAAAAAGATCATCCATCATGACCAAGTAGGATTTATTATGGGAATGCAAGGATGGTACAATATTCATAAGTCAGTATCATACACCACATTAACAAAAAAGATAAAAACCACATGATCATCTCTATAGATGCTGAAAAAGCATTTGACAAAATTCAACATCCATTCATGATAAAAACTCTCCACAAAATGGGCAGAGTAAGTACCTGAATGTAATAAAGTCCATATACTATAAACCCACAGCTAACATCATACTCAATGGTGAAAAGCTGAAAGCTTTTCCTCTAAGATCAGGAACAAGACAAGAATGTTTACTCTCACCACTTGTATTCAACATAGTACTGGAGGTCTTAGCCATCAGACAAGATAAAGAGATAAACGCATGCGAATTGGTAAGGCAGAAGTTATGTCATTATAGATGACATGATATTATATATAGAAAACCCTAAAGACTTCCCAAAAAAAATGTTAGAACTAATAACTGGATTCATCAAAGTTGTAGAAATCTGTTGCTTTCTTATATATTAACAACGAACTAGCAGAAAAAAAGATCAGGAAATATATTCCTTTTATAGTTGCATCAAAACAAATAAAATATCTAGGAATAAACCTAAACAAGGGGATGGAAGACCTGTACTCTGAAAACTATAAGACATTCGTGAGAGAAATTAAAGAAGACACCAATAAATGGAAATCTATCCCAGGCTCATGGATAGGAAGAATTAATATTGTCAAAATGGCCATCATGCCTGAAGCAATTTACAGATTCAGTGCAATCCCTATCAAAATACCAATGCCATTATTCAATGAACTGGAACAAATAGTTCTAAAATTCATATGGAACCACAAAAGACCCTAAATAGCCAAAGCAATCCTGAGAATGAACAAAACTGGGGGTACTATGCTCCCTGACTTCAAGCTATATGACAAGTCTATGGTAATCAAAACAGTATATGTTATTGGCCCAAGAACAAACCCATAGATCAATGGAACAGAATAGAGATCCCAGACACAAACCCATGCATATACATTAAAGAAGCCATGAATATACAATGGGGAAAAGATAGTCTCTTCAAGAACTGGGGTTGGGAAAACTGGACAGCTATGTGCAAGAGAATGAAACTGGGTTACTGTCTAACTGCATACACAAAAGTAAAGCCAAAATGGATCAAAGACCTGAATGTAAGGCATGAAACCATAAAACTCTTAGATAAAAACATAGGCAAAAATCTCTTGAATATGAACATGAGCAATTTCTTCCTGGATACATCTCAGGCTAGGGAAACAAAATCAGAAATGAATAAGTGGGACTACATCAGACTAAAACTACAGCAAAGATACCATCAGCAGAACAAAAAGGCAACCTACAGAATGGGAGAATATATTCGTAAATGATTTATCTGATAAGGGATCACCATCCAAAATATGTAAAGGAATCATACACCACACCACCAAAAAGCAAATAACCCAATTATAAAATGGGCCAAGGACTTGAACAGAAATTTCTTCTCTAAAGAAGAAATACATATGGATAACAGGCACATGAAAAGATGTTCCATGTTATCATCAGGGAAATGCAGATCAAATCCACAGTCTGTTAAAATGGCCACATCTCATCACCTCGCACCAGTTAGAATGGCCACCATCCAAAAGACAAAAAAATAACAAGTGTTGCTGAGGAAGTGGAGAAAAGGGAACCCTCCCACACTCTTGGTGAGAATGTAAGTTGGTGCAGCCACTATGGAAAGCATTATGGAGGTTCCTCATAAAACTAAAAATACAAATACCATATGACCCAGTAATTCCACTTCTAGGAATTTACCCAAAGAAAACAAAAACCATGATTCAAAAAGATAAATGCACCCCTATTTTTATTGCCACATTATTTACAATAGCCAAGTTATGGAAGTAACCTTAAGTGTCTAGCAACAGATGAATGGATGAAGAAGAGGTGATACATATACACAATGGAATATTATTCAACCTTAAGGAAAAGAAATCCTGCCACTTGCGACAACATGGATGGACCTAGAGGGTATTATGCTCAGTGAAATAAGCCAGGTGGAGAAAGACAAATAAATACCATATGAGTTCACTTATTTGTGGAATACAAGAACAAAACAAAATGTAAAAAATAGCAGTAGACTCATAGACAGTGAGAAGTAACTGGTGGTTACCATGGGGGAGGGGTTGGTGTGGGTAGGTGGTGTGGGTGAGGGGGATAAAGGGGTGCAAAAATTCTCAATCATAATGTAAGTTGGTACAGCATGGAAGCTATAGTCAATGATTTTTAACATCTTCCTATGTTGACAGTAACTGCACTAGAGGGGGTGAGGATTTAATATGAGTAAGTGTTGAACCACTGTATTGTATACTTGAAACCAATATAAACATCAGTGATACTTCAATTTAAAATGAAAAGGAAATACAACACTGATGTATGTATCCAAGCAAAAGATTAACCAAACAAAAATGAGTTTTTGTTTTTGTACTCTTTTTCCTGTTTTGATTTGGCTTCACTTTTTTTTTCCCCAACTGAACATTCAGGCAGTACTAATAAATAAGGAAGTAACTTTTATCACTGACAAAAGGTGGAATATCATTTCAACATCACAGAATTAGGAGAAATACATGGGATTTTAAGAAGTAAATAATTTTTGGTAAATAATAAGTTAACTTTGACCATAGTCAAATAAAAAAAAGAGAGAGAACTCATAATGGATTGAAATAGGTGACCTAGTGAAAAAAACTTCAAGTCTTTATACTTCTGTTAGGTTAGGGCAGTATTATAATAACACTACTTCTCAAGTCTCCTATGGAAAGGTTTTAACATGTTTTAATATGTCTTTCCTGTGGTGAAAACTCCTTTATTGGAATAAGGTGTAACTTCTTTAGGTCACAAAGGTACATGTATCTGTCAGGATTCAACCAATGAAACATAACCAATAGGAGGTACATGTTAAGGGGTTTATTGCAAGCAACTGGCTTATGCATTTGTGGGGACTGGCTAGTTATGTCTGAAATCTATAGGATGTGCTACAAGGGAAGGCATTCTGGAAATTTTCTTTCCTTATAAACCTCAGCTTTTCTCATAACACCTTTCAACATATTGAATCAAGCCCACCCTGATTATTTAGGATCATCTCCTTTGCTTAACGGTATAAAATTACTTCACAGAAACACCTACATTAATGTTTGATAGATTGAATAATTAGGGACTATATCCTGGCTATGTTGACACATAAAATTGGTCATCACAATGTATTACTTATGAAATTTGCCACTTGGTGCAATAAAGACGGCTTAGAATAAGTTGCCAGACTGTACCCAAAAGTATGTATTATTTATTCTCATGATTCTACTAGTCTAGATTACTCAGAACCAAGGTTCAGCAACACTTTTTAGTAAAGGGCCAGAAAGTAAATATTTTAGGCTTGCCGACCATACAGTTTCTGTTGCAACAAAAATACATAAAGGAATGGGCGTGGTTGTGTTCCAGTAAACTTTACTTACAGGAATAGGGGATGTCCCCTTTTGATCCCTAATGTGAACTAGCATTGAAATTCTCAATATCATCATGGATTGTGGAACATTTTCTGAACGTTTGTGAACCAAATGTGTGTAAGACCCTGTGTTGGAGCCTAGACAAGTTGGAAGTAGCATGGACAACTGTGCAGATAATTGAGTAAAAATGCAAATCAAGGTGAAAATTAATTAAGTTCCAGTCAAAGGGCTCTGGGAAGTTGGATAAGGCTGTCCTTAAATCTGCCTATGGAGACCAGGTGGGGTTGCTCCAAGTAACTGACTTCTGAGTTGGCCCTTAAGGAAATCTCTAAGTCAACAAAGGAGTAAGGGCAGAAAGACACATGCCGACAGACAGACAGAGGGGAGCAGAGAGCAGATTTGCAGATTTTTGGAGGCAGAAAACTGCGTAATATGCTCAATGGGCAGTGAATAATCCAGTGTCACCAGGAGCTGTGTGGAGAGAATAACTAAGGATGATTTTGAGTATATAGACCAGGGCGAATGTTATACTAGGAAGTTTAGCAATTATCCTGTAGGAAATGGGGAGACCATGAAGTATATTTGAGGAGAATACATATGTGTCTATTCTACAAAGCTCCACATAGTGTCATTACAAAAAAAAAAGACGGACTGTTAATACCTGCTAGTGCTAATTTCTCCCTTTCACTGAGCATTCACTCCAGTTTTCTTTCAGGAATGAATCTCTTCCCATGCAGACCATGCACTTTGAGGGACAGTTCCAGAAACAATTATGACTGTTCTAAGAGTAATCCCATCTGCCTTTCTATGTGTACAAAACAAGGAAACAAGATGCTGTATTCTATGAGTAGGGAAAATAAAGATATGTATCTAGTGGGCAAACATTTCCATCTGCAGATATCTTCTATGACACCTAAAGCCTAAGTTATTAAATGTATGCTTTTATTGAGGTATAATTGACAAAAATTTCTTGTCTGTATAAGGACTGTATGAGTTCTATGTGCTAGATATAAATTGGGAAGTAGCGATAAAACAGTTAAAATATATTTGGAAATTAACCTAAGTTAAACTAAGACAGGGCCTAAACAGGAATAAGAAATAGAGGTTGTACTGTACCTCAGCTTGGTATTTTAATGTTTCTACTATAATACTGAAATGTAAATGTTGTTTTAAAATTTAGAATCTCATGTAAAGCAGTCCAGTGGAAAAACATTTATTGAGAAAACTTGTTTTCATTTTGTTAGAAGTACACCATGGTTCTGTTCTTTTTTTGTCTACAGGGAATGAGTATCTACCCAAGAAAAATAAATTATGCTGCTAGAAACTGTATGTAGCAAATGATTAATTTAAGGTACACTTTGAAATGTATGCATGAAATGCTAAGAAGGTGAATAGTTATAAAATGACTTAGCCCCTTCTCAGAAGAAATTATGCCTCTTGTAAATTTAGTGTACCTGCTGGTGTCTGTTTGCAGTTTATATTTAGCTCTTTCAGGGACCAAAAAAAGATGCTTTTGATCTCCTAACATTGGTAATTATCTCTAATTATAGGAAGAGTTCTGTGTGTGTGTGTCAAACAGCCCACAATTTTTTATTTCAGTTGGTTGCATATTTTAACTTGTGCTGTGCTTCCAAGCATCTGTTAGATTTAGATCATTAGCATCCTCACCAAGATAGCAGTCAATGAGACCATGAGAGTGTTTGCCTGCTTATAACTATGAGGAGAAAAATCCCACAGTCATTTGTTTTCCCATTCCCAGTTAGAATCCTATCAGGGAAACTTAGTTCAATGTTCAGTCACAAAAATGTACAGGATTACAAAGCAAAACATGGGAATTCAAGGATGAATTCCTATATCATGTAGACACATTTTGTCCTGATATATTCTCTGAAAATTAGAGAAATGTGATTTGGGTCATGATTTTGTTCAGTAGGTGCACATTCCATCAAAATCCAGAAATGTGAATGTTTCCTCATCTAAAAAATGGCTAGGGTTTTTCAGAGCAGTAAAATGAAAGATTCTAGAGCCAGCTAAAGCAGAGCTGAGAGGCCTAAGAGTAGGTAGTCAGGGATTGCGTGGGACATCCCACCCCTGATCTCAAAATTTAGCCTGAGTTCACGTAAACTCACGAGTAAGGCCTCAGTAACTTGCCTCTCCCATGGCTGCTCCACTTTGGTGCCCAGGCCTAAACATCCCCTCTAGTCTAAGGCTTACATAATCATTCACTCTGGCTTGGCATTGCTGATACAATTCAAAGCAGACCCATATTACCTCCTGAAGGACCAACATTTTTTTACATTTAAACATTCAAAATAAAAAAAAATACATATTCCTCAAAAAGTAAATGAACCACTAGGGTGCTCTTTTTTTTTTTCTCTAATAGTCAAATAACCTTTATTTGTGAAACAAATCTGTGAGACAATGACATTAACAGGGCTGGTCACCCACCTTTTTGACTTATTTGCATATTTAAATAATCTGATGTTAAGTTTGCTGTTTGCTGTTTTGTTTTTCAAATATGCTATCTACTTAAGGCAGCTTTCATCTATTCGTTAGGGTGCTCTTTGGGTAAGCTGCCTTCTAGCCATCAAGTTGACCTGGTCATGTATGCTCTCCTGTGTTTTGGAACTATTGCTTTAAGGGCAAGCTTTACTCACTCCTCCTTCTATCCGTGCTCTGCCGTGTTCTCCAGCTCTGGCACTGGGCTCAGCCAGTGGTTTTGCTTTCATCAAACGCATGTTTACAAATGTGATGCAAGAAATTTCAAAAGCATTTGTGTTTTTCTGTTTGCTGATTTTGCCCTCTGTCATCACCATAAGAAAGTCTTGCTTGGATTGGCTTGCTGCATGATGAGAAACATGGAGCCAAACTGAGTCCCCAATCATCCCCACCTTTCCTATCCTAGGATGATTCAATAGTCACCACCAACCTCCTGAAATGCTGATGATCCCAATGAAGACCTGCAGAGCTATTGAGCCCGCTTGCAGCTTACCACAGATAGATGGACAGGTTTAGTGACATTATGTTGAATCCAGTCCGGATCAGCTTATCCCTGCAGACTTATGAGCTAAACTCATGGTTATTTCTGTTTGACACTGAAGTTTTGTGACTAACTGTCATATAGTATTGTAGAAATGGATACACTTTGCATGAAGATCATATGAATCATGCTTGCATCCTGGAATCTCCATCTGTAATCAAGGCAGCTAGTCTTCCCAGGGGCTGTATCTGAATTTTAACAATGCACAGACATTGCTGGATGAATATTGCACTGGAGCCTTCACTCTTGCCTGCTCAAACATCCCTGGGAAGATGAGCTGTGTATACCATGAATGACATTGTATTGTATACTCACCCACACTGCCCTCTCTCACTCCAGTGAAGATGCCTACATCAGTTCTGAGACAGGTGGCCATAGGCCTTATGTCTCTAGCAACTGCTGGCAGACAAGAGAGAGTACATTAGGGAATGTCCAGAGCAGGGTCTGGATAGAATGTAGCTGTGTTTACATTTGTGTATGTTAGTTGGTAATGTGTGTGTTCTTTCTAGAGTGTGTGCAAAGAAAATTTTATTCTGCAAATGGGAGTTTATTCTACTGTTTCAGAATTTTGGTGGGAGACCATGAAGACCCACGTCTTCCTTCTCATTTAATTCAGAATCAGTCTGAGATGTGAATTGTGCTTGGTAAATATGGAGGCTCTGTGCAAAATATAAATTGAGAGACTGGTATATAGCAGGCTACTTGTGAAGCCTATGATTTCATAATTGGTGAGGTATTTTTCAGTGGAAGGTGCTTAATTTTTTCTTTTTTTTGCACAGATTTATTGATCTTCTCTTGTGAACCTTGGGGGTACAAAAATAAATAAGGTATCCTCTTAGCCCTCAAGGGTTTCAAAGCCTAATCAAGAGACAAATGCAAAAACTATTTTTGTATAGTTTTATAAGTGGTCTTTTTTAAAATAGTGATCAGGGTACTATGGAGAAAGAGTGAACAATTAGGTTTACACAGGAGTACAGGTTGAGTTCACGGAAGGCTTCACAGAACACACATTATAAAAATGAGTAGGCCAAGTAGGAGTTCTTTAGTTAGACATACGGAAAGAGATAAAACCTAGAGAAAGGGAGAAGCTAGAATATTTGAAAAACTGCACCAGGATACTGTCACTAGTTTGAAGATCAGTAAATTTGATGGCAACATGAGTGAAGCCTTAACAATGATGAGGAAGAAGGAATAAGAATCTAGGGGAACACAGAGGACTGTGGGAGATGTGAAAAGGAGATTTGACTTCATCCTGTAAATCATGCATAAATATATGAAAAAGGAATGTATAAAGATCAGATTTGTGTATTAGAAATGTCACTTCAGTATCCATATTGTGAAGTATTGGCCTGGCAGGAGATTTCTAGTTTCCAGTGGGTGGAGGTGGTGAATAATGACCTACATATACCTGGCATATAGAACAAAGATTGTGTCTAGAAGTAAAGACTTGGGTGTTATTCGCCTTATGAGGGGAGGGAAATCATTATCTTCAATGATACTGCCCCAGGAAAGGATAGAGCTAAAGAAATGCACACCCCATGGACCTATAGAACACAACTATTTAAAAAGGAGAGAGAGGTAGAGGAACCCACTAAAAAAAAAAACTAAGAAAGATGGGGGGAATTCAAAGACTGTGACTGATGAAATTTGTGGGAAATTACATCAAGAATACAGAAAAACTGAAAATTGTTTTATGGGAAAAGAGAAGTCATGTAGAAGTAAGACATGGTTTTTGAATTTGAAAATTAGCACACCATTGTTGACCTTATTCTGGTTCTCTGAACTTTTGTCAGCATTCAGAATGTTCTGTTAATTCAGCATTAGTAATAGCTTCAACCTTCTTGTCAAGTCCAGTCAATTTGTCTTCCTCTCAATTGCTATAATTGTAGCTAGAATTTGAAAACACAGTTTCTGATAAAAATCTAATTACTTGATTTGAATGTACAGCATGCAAGAATTCAACATTATTTTATTCATGTGATTCATAAATGATTTGGGCACTTCTTTAATTTATATGAATTGTCTACAATCTCTGAAGTTCATTTATGTCCAAATTTGAGTTGTCTCAGGCTGCCTCGTTAGCCTAACTACCCTCTCTAACATAATAGCCTTAATTTTTTTTCTGGGCAGGTGTCTTAGATCAGGTCAACTCAGAAGCAGACCTGGAGATCAGGATTATTGTTCAAGTAATTAATTAAGAAAGATCATTCATTCCTCCTACACTGCTGGTGGGAATGTAAATTAGTTCAACCATTGTAGGAAGCAATATGGAGGTTCCTTAAATTACCAAAAATAGAAATACCATTTGACCCAGGAATTCCACTCCTAGGAATTTACCCTAAGAATCCAGCAGTCCACTTTGAAAAAGACATATGCACCCCTATGTTTATCGCAGCACTATTTACAATAGCCAAGAAATGGAAGCAACCTAAGTGTCCATCAGTAGATGAACAGATAAAGAAAATGTGGTATGTATACACAATGGAATATTATTCAGCCATAAGAAGAAAACAAATCCTACCATTTGCAACAACATGAATGGATGTAGAGGGTATTATGCTTAGTGAAATAAGCCAGGCAGAAAAAGACAAGTATCAAATGATTTCACTCATCTGTGGAGTATAAGAACAAAGAGAAAAAAACTGAAGGAACAAAACAGCAGCAGACTCACAGGACCCAAGAATGGACTAACAGTTATCAAAGGGAAAGAGACTTGGGAGGATGGGTGGGAAGGAAGGGACAAGGGGGGAAAAGGGGCATTACTATTAGCAGACATAATGTAGGGGGTGGGCACGCAGAGGATTGTACAACACAGAGAAAACAAGTAGTGATTCTATAGTATCTTACTATGCTGATGAACAGAGACTATGTAATGGAGTATTTGGGGGGTACTTGATGATGGGGGGAGTCTAGTAAACATAATGTTACTCATGTAAGTATAGATTAATGATACCAAAATAAATTTTAAAAAAAAAGGTCATTCAAGAGAAAAATGTGAGTTAAAAGGGAAAGCAGGATAGGCACCAGGAGAAAGCCAAACAAGGTTATAATCTTAGGTGAAGTCCCAGAGAGGATTCCTTCAGTCTTACCTCATAGTAGGACTCTGGCTGGTGGAAATGAAAGCTCACACAAGAGGAGGCCGAAGAATGCACAAAGGGACCCAAGGGGTGTAGGTCAAACACCAACATTACCCTTGCGTGAGGGATCTCATCTGTCTTATATCTCTAGCACCCAGTTCAGATCCCCATCCTAAAGACCTTAAGAGCAGCAATGTCAGTGCTGCTCCTGATGGATGTCACTAGTGTCCCCTCTTCTATGACTTTGAATTCCAAAGTGCCATTCTGTAATTCAACCTGAGCCTTTTTTTTGTCAACTGCCATTGCTAAGGCTCTGATTCTCTCTGGAACCTTATGCACCACCCTTCTACCACCTCTCAAAGTATTCCTTGGGCTTCTTTTAAGAATGTAAGTCTCTACTGGCTATATAGAGCCTGTACCTCCTGAATTATATCGTAGACCTAGAAGTTCTCTACCCCATCAAAGCCATTAACACTGATGTTTTTCCCACCGAGTCTAGTTGTCTTCTTTGGCTGGGTGAAAAATTAGTCCACTCCAATTAATGGGCCAAATTTATGGACTTTTGTAATTACTCCTACCATGTGACTGTAATTGCATTATGAAGATGAATAGAATAGTCTCTATCCACAAGCTTGCAGTATACTGTTTAATTGATAAATGTGATATTCAATTAAAGAATAATGCAATAACTACCCATATATCTGTGTGTGTATGTATATAAAAAAATATGTAAGTGTATACACATATGCATACAGTGTGGCTTGATAATTTGGAAGAGGGAGAATTTAATTCTTAATAAGTATGGAAGGTTTGAGAAGAGATGAGTAACTTCATTAGGCTTGAGGATGAGTGAGTGTGATGGGAAAAACATTTTCAGGAAATGAGTTAGTTTATCCAAATGCCCAAAGGCAAGAAAAAGAAAAGGGCTATAGAGGACTGAAATGACTTCATTATGGCTAGAAAAGATCTCCTCCAAGGCATTCTTCCTCTTAAGACTCTGAAATGTAGGCTACCTATTTTTTCACAGTCCACAGCACTCTCCTCAGTGTCACTTCTCCACCATTATTATTCTGTCTTCTCAGAACAAAGCCTGCTCCTTGTTAACACCTGCTGTGTACCTCACCACCCCCACCCCTCAAGCTTTTCAACCTGCTTCTCATCCCCAAGGTCTGTGATCATTCTGGGAAGTTTAAAGATCATATGCTTATCCACCCAGCACACTGGCCTCTTAGCTACTGACTAATGTCAAGAATCTGACTTTCTTATTAAAAGAACTCTGACTTTTAATTTCAAGAATAATAACTCTCCCACCTGCAGTGGGATTATTTCTCAGACTGTAGTAAACATGTCTGTCTATTTTCCTTCATTGCCTTCAGCTCCTACTCAGGAAATGTATTTCAGCCTAGAATGGCTTCACTTTTGGTGTCAAGTCACATGACCCTACCCTTTCTGACTATAGCTCTTTTGAATCAGGGGAAACTAACTCAAAGTCAAGCAGGCAAGCACAATCTCTGGCTAAGGGACAGTGCTTATATACAGCTGGAAGACACTGAACACTCAAACTAAAAGATCTGGTAAAGATCCAGAATCAGTATCTGGCGAGCCAAAAAATGTGTACATGTCAAAATTATGTAGGAACAAACATTAAAAGCTTTTCAGACATGAGCAGACTTCAGAGAGGCTGATGGAATAGATGTAATAATAAAGCACGTGTGGAAAACTCTAGAGTAAGAAATAGAAATTGAGAGAATACATCTCTGATGATTTTTCTATTCTCTATGAGGTTCAGATGACTTTGTATACCCTACAAGGCTTTTATTTTCTGCAATTTTCTGTTCAGTGAGATTCTGCTATATTTTTATAATAAACTCTTTGTTTACTTGAATGTGGGTGAATGTACTGTATTTTCCTGAAAATGATCCATAACTGACACAGACACTACCTCTGTTTGTTTCCACTGCTATGCCCAGGCTTGTGAAATAGATAGTCCAGAGGCTTTCCTATTCCCATTTCTGTCTGCTGCAGGAAAAAGCAATCAAAATCAGTCATGGAATTTCAGCCTTAAAATTCCCAAACAAATTCATTTTTTCTTGTTGACTCCTAAAACTGAGGAATGATATTTACCATTTCAGTCATTTGCAGAGAGAATTGTCATCTTATAGAAGTTTAACTCTAAGAAAATGTTCTTTAAATAATATGATAATTTCATGTTTTGTAAGAGTGTCTGATATATGAGAGTGCTAAATTGTGGATACTGATAATCCACAATTTTCAGGTTTATGATATAAAAATAAAAATAACTTAATGGTAAACATTTTCTCACTTTATTTCAAAACAGGAAAAACAGTTACAGAAAATTTTATCCAGTATTTAATATTGTAGACCGTGGGTCAGTAAACTATGACCTGTGGACCAAATCCAACCTGTTGCCTTTTTATAAAGTTTTATTGGACCTATAGCCACACCCATTCTATGTATTGTCAGTAGCTGCCCTCATGATACAAAGGCAAAGTTGAGTAGTCACAGCAGCAGCCATATGACCCATAGAGCCTAAAATACTTCCTGTTTAGTCCTCTGTGGGAAAAAAAAATCTTCTTTTTTGCTTACTGTTGTTGTAGAAATAGTGCATACATTATTTATCAATCTAGTAAACAGCCTAAATACAACATAGGAAACTCATTTGGAGCTTAAATTTCTGTTCCATGAATTCTGCATTCACAAAATGTTCAGTCTTCTAGGGAGTAACAGATAATTTTGTTTTGTTGCACAGAATCATAATAAAAAGGAAAGAATTGACTAGTGATTTTAAATACAAAGCATCTTTAATAAAATGATAAACATGGTATTTTATTATCTAAAATGAATGAAGTTAACAAAACAAAGAAATCGGTTCAAAGAAATAGAATTCATTAGGGAAATTAAGAAATAGGAAAAATGGAATTGTATTTAAAAGTATAAGGTGGCTTCAAAGAAGTTAAGTAGGCAAAATAATAAAATAACAATGATCTGAAATTCAAATGTGAGTGTCTTTTGAATGGGAATAGACTAGGCTATTAAAAAGAATAACAGATACTTCATATTTAAAATTAAGGTCAACTTGTTTAAAAATACGAACTTGTGAAACTGAAGAGGCAAACTAAGAACTTTGTTTCTCAAAGCACAAATAACAAAAAAATTCATTGAAGAGAACATATGTTAATACAATATTAAATAAAGCACACCATTATTATATAAAGCCAAAAGAACAGTTAGTTCTTGAAGTATGACATGATAGAATGGTCTATTAATTCTTCCCTTTGCCACATACTCTCTCCTCCAACCTACAGACTATATGTTTGCCATTTCTTTTTCACAAAATTCTCCCCACTCAAAACCTGCAGTGCTTTGCCATTGAACAATGGTATTTTAGAGCGGAAAGCATCAAATGTTATCAAGACCACTAACCATGATCTTATATATGAGGGCAGTGGGACATGTAAGGTGAAATAGTGCCTGTGTGGTACATCTGAACAAGGGATGTCCAGATTGAACCCCAAGCACCCTGACAACTAGATCTGTGTTTTTCTACCACACTGAGCTTTCTGTAATACAG
The DNA here is from genome assembly GCF_040802235.1 of Manis javanica. NCBI lineage: Eukaryota > Metazoa > Chordata > Mammalia > Pholidota > Manidae > Manis > Manis javanica. The sequence continues at coordinate 19,560,852 of NC_133174.1, read as the reverse complement.
TTTTCTTTGATCTTTACTTTTACTGATTCATTACTGGAAAAACTGCTCTGGAAAAACTAGTTTTCTAGTTCTCTACTTAACTCACCTCAGCTCTAAGAGTCATATCCGATCTCTGTTTTTCTGTATTCTGCCTTTCTCTCAAGATACTAAGAAATGGTGAAGGGCTTTGCACAATGCCTATTACATAAAAAGCACTGGTCAAGTTAACTCTATTTAAAGGCAGAATATGAAGCTCCTTTGTTCCTCTGTGAAACTCAGTTATTTCCCTTCTCCCTGAGTTTCTTTAGAAGATGTGGCCTGTACTCATTTGGCTGTTGGTACCTGCTCCCCTGTATTGTACTTTATTTTTCTCTGTACCTACAAGGATGGTGTTATCCAAATACATTGTCAGCCCTTAAAGGCAAACATGATCTATAATACTTCAAATACATTAATTACTCAGTAAATGCTTACTGAACAGAATGGAGATTAAAACTATAGTTTTAAACTCCATAATTCCTTACCACACAGTCAGTTACGATAGTTTGGTGATGAATCAGAATATAGAGGAATAACCCAAGGATCATTCTAAGAATATATGTTGATCTACACAAAATTTAAATCTTTATAGGGATGCTTGAAAATAAATACCGTAAAAAGGTAATCTTCTTATTAGATTAGAATATTATTTGTAATATATTTGTGTTAGTACATGAGAGTTCAGCCTCAGCTTTAGAATAACATATGGGCTAGTTGTAAGTAAGATTAACAATGTTCATATGTTTTGAAAAATACAAAATTTATGATAGAGTTAAATAATTAAGGCCTTCTCTATGAGAACGGGGAGAATTATTACTTGATTTTAACTCAGTTATTTCAAAGCCCTAACTTAAGAAACGGACTGGTACAGAGAAGTAGCAGGTCAGGGAGCAGCATGTAAGTAAAAGCATTCAATGCAATCTAGTCCCACCAAACTTAGGGGTCAGGGTCATAATCTGACCTAAATTTAAAATGTCTAAATTTAAACACAATCTAAGTCTAAAGTAAATATTAGACGCATATATGCAAGCAATAAGTGATCTAAGTATAAATATAAGCATATTTTGTGCATATAATTTCAACTGAAAGAGCAAGGTGATAATTTCAGAAACACAGAGAACATGCATTCCTAACATTCTGCTAACTCTGAATGAGTTTTAATCATAATGTGTATATTAAATGTTCTTTCACTTGCCTATCATAAAACCTTAATATTGGAAATTATTCCTGATATTCTATTCACTAATACAGAAAGGGTGATGGTAACAGATAACTATTTCTGAAGTGTTATTAGTAAAATAAAATGTGAATATAATATTAAGATCTTAACTGATGCCTCCACTCAGCCAAAATTTGTATATTTTTAAAAAGTGCTGTTTTCATTTCCCAGTCATTTTTACTCTTTAGCCTTAATACTTTAACTTTTTAATGAGTGAACACTATATTAGATAAATTATCATTAACTCATTGCCTCATCTTTTACTTTCGGTCTTGGGTTTGTATATTATAATTTATTCCATGGGATACTGTCTACATACCAGGTTTTTATATTATAATTATAAGTATCACCTTTGATGTTTTCACAGAAAATGTTGTAGAATATCTCTTAAACATTAATAAGAGAATAATTGGCTTAATGCCTCACCCCAAAACAGCATTTTAATTATCATTTGTAATAGCTATTCTCTTAAATATATAAAACTAGACACATTCTTGGATTTCATTTGACTCAATTACCTCCATATTCAGGCAGCTCTGAAACTTTAAGAATGAGCAAGAATTTTGGGTGCAGAAGATGCAAGTATCATAATGGTTGATAGTGGGCTTTAGACCCATAACAAACATAGTGAAAACAGAAGGTAATAGAAAGTAATTAAGGGCCAGAAGTTCATGGTGAGAGCCAGGAGAACATTCAAAAAAGATAGGAAAATGGAAAAGTCACAGAAAGTTAGTGTAAATCATACCTGCATTCCCTGTCCATACCACAACCTCTTCCTAGGGCTAAATTCCACATCCAAAACAGAGGCTAACCATGCTGGACACTTGTTTTGTCAAGTCTTTCTTTCAGTTGTCAGTGGGCATGCCTGACAACCCTGACCAAAGGATCTTGAGGGGAAGGCTGCTGGAGGCAATTTTAAGAGGAAAGAAGAAAATCCCCATTAAAACAGGATTTGTAAGGAGAAACTGTTCATCAAACTGTGGTAGCCATCTTGTAAGCATAAGGAAAGACTGAGGTGGATAGCCAACATGTCAAGTAATATAGTCCAGGAAATGATCATAGACTATATTTCCGAAATCATAACTAGCTAAACCAACACTGCACCATCTAGTTTCCAGTCTCCTTGTCATATGAGAGGGTAATGAGCATCTGTACTAACTTGAGTAGGATCCTGTGTCCTTTGGGAAGGAAGTTTTCAGAAGCTTGAGTAAAGGTCATAGAAAGATTTATCCATCTCAAGAATTTGAGTCCCTCTTTTTATCTCAGGGACTAATGAGGGTCCCAGGAATGGAAGACAAAGAATTCTAAGTAATAAAACCAGAAGAGTAATGGAAGTTGAGATGAGGTATTGAATGAGGGGGGAAGGAAAAATATCTCTTAGGTGACTCACATGAAGGAAAAATATATTTTGAAGCATTTTTCCCACTCAAATGCAAGGGTAGGCTACCCTAGCAAGTTTCTAGCAATTAGGGATGAATAATTTAAAATTAATTATATCTTACTGCCTCTGGTTCAATGAGTAAAATGTCATTAATGGCCTATTCACTGTATTTTCTTTAGCGAATGTGAATATGTTCATTATGAATTACGTAGATTCATATGCAAGCTCCACCATCCATACCAACCCGCTCTACTGCTTCATTTTCACATTAGATCTTGAGTTTTTAAACCATGTAAACTTATTTACACAAGAGTTTGCAGGAATCTGACTCTCATAACTTCATTGTTCTTATTTTTCTTGTAGAAAATTCTACCTCTGTCTTTTGTTTTTATTTCTGTCTGTATTTTCCATGTTTAAATCTGTTTAATTAAAATTCTGGAAGGAAAGACAATTGTCCTTTTATACTATAGATTTTCCCTGGTGATGAGTCCAGTGTAACAAGTACAGTGACTGCTTAAGTTATTTATTAATAATGCTGATTATTTGAAAGATACTAGTCTAATTATCCACGCTACTCCTGCTTTATCCTGTTTGGCAACACTTTCAACATTAGACACTAACAATGTGTTTTATTCCCTATATGTCTAAACTAATGTGCTTAGTTCTCAGTATTAGTTTTCTATTCCTGCTATAACAAATTACCACAAACTTAGTGGCTTAAAACAATACAAATTTATTCTCTTTTAATTCTGTAGATCAGAAGTCGATGGGTCTCACTGGACTAAAGTCAAGTTGTCAGCAGGGATGTATTCCCTTCTGGGGGATTTAAGATAATCATTTCCATGCTCTTTCTGCATCTAGTGGCCACTCACAAACCTTGGTTCTTGTATCTTTCCCCGAAGATGCACCAGTGCATCTCTCTGGGCCTTTCTTAAAGAGTTACATCCTGTTCTGACCTCTCCTGCCTCCTCTTCTGTTTGTAAGAGCTCTTGTGATTACATTGTGCCCACCTGTACAATCCAGAATAACTTCCTTATTCTAAAGTCATCTGATTTATAATCTTAATTCCATCTGCAACCTTAATTCCCCTTGTGCCATGTAATCTAACATAGTCACAGGTTCCAGGAATTTGGATGTGAACATCCTTTGGGGGTCATTATTATGTATCTGCCACTTTCTGCATAAGGGATGTTTTTTCTTTTTGATACTTTTTTGTTTTTATTAACAGCAAAAGACAGATTGCTCTCAAAAACTCTAAGGAGAAACTTGAAACAAAACAAGAATGACTGAAACAGTTATGCTCTTAAATAGGAAAATTCAGTATTATGGAAGGTGCGTTTTCCCGAGATTTATCTGTAAATATACTATTATCTCAACTATTTGACAATTTATAAAATATTCTGGAAGAAGAAGCAAGCAAGAGTGTCAAGTGGGATTCGAAAGCAGAGCAGTAAAGAAGGAAGGAAGGTGGATGGAAAATACTCAGCTATTTACTAAAGTGTGTTTAACATCTTAATGGTAATAATGTTATATACACACATATATGTTCACAAATGCATGCCAGGATCAGTAACAGACACTCTCATACACTGTTTACTGGTAAATTGGTGTGACATTTTTGCAAGGCAATTTGGCAATATATATTAAAATGTAATCATATATTTTATCCAGTGCTCTTATTGAAAGGGATTTGGTCTATTGAAATGTTTGCACAAGTGCTAAGAGAAACATATTCATTTCTTGTAAGAATTACAGAAAAGAAACTAATGTCCATTAACAGGAAGTGACTATATAAATCATATCACATGCATTCAATAGAATATTAGGTACAGATTAAGAAAAATTAAGTACAAGTCCACGTGTTAAAATGTAAAGACCTTCAACATACCTAAAGTAAAAAATGGAAATAGTAAAATAATGTAAAGTTCAGTTTTAATTTACATTTTTAAATATTGAGAAGTACAGACAGAGGCTTCACATATAGAAAATGTAATTAAGCAAACACAAGAAATGAATAAAAATCACCTTTGTAAAAATTTGTAACAGGTCAGAGCAACTTTTATTTTCTATTTTGCATGCTACTGAACTAGTAAGATTACTTTGAGCAAGTTTAACTTTTCCAGGAAGAAAAGAAATTCATCCATCGAAATGAATAAAATCTATCTAATTTTACTGATGTAGAAAAATTTCCAATCAATTTTTAAAAAATTTATTCAAAGACCAATTTGAACAGCATGACCTTAGTTTTGTGCAATATATGTTTAACCTTGAAAAGGAAAAGATACAAAATGAAATTTTAAGGAAAGAAGAAATATTTGGCTTTGGACAGCAAGAGCAAAATGGGAATCTTGGGTGAAGAAAGGACACAGATTATGCATTCACAGAAACAAAAGCTAGCAATACTAAATTTACGGAGGGCAATCTGAAAAAAAAAAAAAACAGAGTGCATATGTTGAAAAGAGACCATGCTAAGCACTAGAGGAAATGTGCAGGATGGAGATAATTCTTAATACCAAGAGGACCTTGGAAAATGGGTAGAAATATATTATCAACTCCCTTCTTGAAATTCAGCCTAGCACCTGGGCTGTGGCTTTGTTCTCATGAATTAGGAAACCGTCAGAGTTTATGATCAATATTGCAGCTACCACAAGTGGCTAATTCACTCTAATCGCACCACCCATGGCAGATGATGGGATTATGTGATAATGTTGGTTGTATGAAAAATGAATGATATATAATCTCTTTCCCTAGGTTTACCAACTTGCAAACCAGTGAATTCAGATACTTTCTTTTTTACTTGCATAACAAAAAACAGGGCTACTGAGCTGTTCAGGTAAAATAGCATTTCACTTACAAATTTCAAAATGTGACATTTCAAACTCAATAAGGGCAAACTATTAAAATATCAAAAGACTCTGAAAATTTAGGAATGTAACAACTTAATCCAGTTCTGGTCAATGTGTTGATCCTGGATCAGCACATTAGCATTACCTGGGAACACCATAGAAAGGAGAATTCTTAGCCTCTACCTAAGGCTGACTGAATCAGGAACTTAGGTCGAATCCCAGCAGTTTTTTTTTAATTGGCCTTAATCCCAGGTGAATTTGATGCACACTGAAGTTTCAGTAGTGCAGCTTTAATCCATAAGAATCCAAATGAATGGCAAAGGATAGGTAATGGGACCCATGAAGCCATGGTTCTAGCTTATCTTTGTGAAATAGCTGAGGTTTTATAATTCAGATGTAGGCTTAACATCCCTTAGATTACATTCTCATCTGAGAAATACCAATCTTCCTTTCTCCTGAGTGAGCTGAGTGCTGGTGGAGCTAATTCTGTGTGAAACAGACTGTATCTTCTGTTATCACCGCTGCAGTGCAGAATGGGGCACTTCAAGGCCCTCCCTTAAAGCAGCTTCCATAGAAGCTGGCAAATAGGGAGCACTGAACTTTTCCCCGCACTGATACAGACAGCCATTTCTCATCATCTGGCTGTAGGCCAAATTGCCTCAACATCAAATGCTGATTCTTGGGTGGACACATTAGGACTGAGTGTGTTGGCACTACTCTGTGATGAATGTCCCATGGGGTGAACCTGAAACATACCTTATTCAATCCACCATAGTAATGAATCCATTTCCATGATTTTGATATCCACCTGTGAATACTAAACATCAAGAACACATTTTTTTTTCTTTTTCATAAAATGTAAATTGAATGCAGCCATTTCGGCATTTTCCTTCAGAGTTAAAAGTAGTCTTACCATATGAGCCAGTAATGAGATTCCTAGGTATTTACCTAACTGATTTGAAAATGAATGTCCATGCAAATACCTGCACATGAATGTGTACAGCAGCTTTACAAATAATCACCCAAAACTTGAAGCAACCAAGATGTCCTTCAAAATAGAATGGATAAATGAAATAAGGTACAAGCATATGGGGAGATATTATTTAGTGATAAAAAGGCATTAGGTGGCATTGTAAGCACAGACATGAATGAATCTTAAAGGCATAATACTAAGCAGGAAAAAAAACGTTGAAAAAATTGCACACTGCATGACTCCATTTCTAGTACATTCTGGAAAAGACAAAGCTATAGAGATGCTGACAGTGCAGTACTTGCCACAGGAGTTTGGGAAAACAACTGGATTGGAAAGATGAAGTGCAGGGGGTGTTTAAGGATGGTGAAACTATTCTGTATGATATTGTAGTGGTGCTTACATGAAACTGTCCACTTGACAAATCCCATAGAGTTTTACAGCACAAAGAGTGAAACTTAATGTATGGGAATATTTTTAAAAATTCGGAGTTCAGGGAAACCCAGAAAGAAATGCATACTATGACAAAAGAATCTGTATTACAAATATATGAGGTAACCTCAATGAAGAAATAGGATGGTGGAAGTTGCCGAGCTAAGTAGCTTTGGAAATGAGTGTAGACTCTAAGATTAAAGGCAGTAAGAACTGTGCTTAAGTATTGTACTCTGGTTGACAGAGTTTTCCCTGGGGAAGGGTTCACAATTTGAAAGCACTATACATACATGTATAGTGTAATTGAACAATTAACTAAATGGATTGTGGGTGGGAGTACCTTGATTTTTCACTTTTGAAGACAAAGTTTACAGATAGGCAAGATGGAAAGGCTACAAAAATCCATTTGGTACTGGATTAGAGGTGGAGACATTAGTATGAACTCGTTTAATTTACTAAAGATACAAATGGATACAGATAGAAATATTTATAGTTTATAGTTATAGATGTTTTAGTACACTCACATGTATTTTCTTGCTCTGTCAGTTGAGAGTACCTAGAAATAACACTCCTGGAGCAATGAGCACACTCAGTGCCCAAACCTTGATTTCCAATATCCCCCAAGAGAAGGAGCCAGGGCTCCATGAAGAAATCGCTGATTCTAGGACTGAGGCGGGGAAAATAAAAGGTGAACCTGGAGCATCTTGGAGTGCCATAAAATAAGGAAATGGTAAAAAAAAAAAAAAAATCCCACAACAATGGGGTTACGTCAAAGTGACCCTGGGACCAACCAAAAGAACACCCAATGGCCAAAGCAGGAACAATTTGAACAACAAAATAAGTAATGTAGTATTGGGTTATAACTCAAAGTACAAAATCCTCAAGACCGTACTGAAATAAATGATTGAATGAATTAATGGAAGAGAATGGACAAATACCCCCATGCAGAACAATTCCGAATGTTACAGGTTTTCCCTCTCAAGGAGGTGGCACGTAACTTCCAAATCCTTCAGTGTGGGCTGTGCATAGTGCATGGTACGCAAAGAGGAAAAAAAGAAAGACTTTATAGTGGAGATACGAAACAAACACTGCCTCAGCTAGGTAATCAAGGTTAGCCTCAACAATGACAAGCTATGATGATAGCATAATAAACCCGTGGTATAACGTGATTAGAATAGTACTTCACCACTGTGGTCTTCCTCCTGAAACCCATAGCTCCAGTCTCATCATGAGAAACACATCAGACATAAAACCCAGTTGAGGGATATCTGCAAAATACCTGATCAGTATTCCTCAAAACTGTCAAGGTCAGCAAAACAATGGGAAAGTCTGAGAAACTGCCACAGGCTAGAGGCACCTGAGGAGACATAATGACTAAATGTAATGTGGTAACTTGAATAGAACCCTGGAACATAAGAAGGACATCAGGTAAAAACTAAGGAAATCTGAGAAAAGCATAATCTTTAGTTAGTATCAAGGTATTAAAACTGATAGTAATTAATGTACCATACTCAAGTAAGAAGTTAAGATATAAAGAAAGGAAATGGGGTGTGGAGTGTATGAGAATTCTCTGTACTGAATTTGCAACTTCTCTGTAAATCTAAAATTATTGTAAAATAAAAAGGTTTCATGAAAAAATGGAATATGAATCTTTCACATAATTGCAATAGATGGAATGTATTAAGAACTGTGTGATCATTCTTGCTGCGTTTGGAATGGGTTACATTTGGGAGATTATGTTATGCATATCAGGGTGGTAATCATAGCTCAGGTGCATATTTTGCAAGTATGACAGGCAATGGCATTATATTAACAAACTTTATGATCAAGATATAAATTTAAGTAACACAGTGGCTGATAGGGAAGGTGGAAAATACTCCGCCACCCCCCCCCATCTCCCTTGCCGCAGTCACTCCCCAAACTCAGTGAATGCTGTTGACACTTTTAGGTTATTGGGAAAAGTAGGAGCTTCTTTTATTCAGTCTCTATAACAAAGATGACCACTTTCTTGATCTTCACAGTTAAATGGGCTCCCTGTATAACCCGCTTGAAATACTGTAAACAATGAAGATCACAATTTATCTTCTCTGTTCCCTCAAAATTTCTACTCAAAATTCTTTTAAAGAATTTCATGGATAATAGTTATCTTTCATTTTTCCCCCTTATCATGAGCTTTGCCTTTAATATTTTTTGGGGGGGAAAAGTTACTCATAGTATTCACTGAGGACTGTCTCCCAAATTTCCTGCTAGGTCATTCCAATATTTATTGAGCACCTACTGTATGTGAGATGTTGACTTAAGCTTTGGGATACAGTAGTGTGCAAAATAGATAAAGTCCCTCCTTTCATGGAGCTTGAATTCTGATGGATATGAATGAGAAAAAGGGAAAGTACAGGAAAACTAATAAATTATATATCAGGTGATGAAACATTCTATGAAGAAACACAAAGGAGAATAAGATGATAAAGACTAGTGAGGAATATGTGCTCTTTTTTAAGTATTAGATGTCAGAGAATGTCTCTTGATAAGGAGCGATTAGGGAATATACTTGATATTGGTAAGATGGTGAGACGTATGGCTGTGTAGAGCAGTTAATTATCAAAATTCTGAACCAGCAGCATCAGCATGACTAGGCAAGTTGGGGCAGATGATGGCATCCCCCCTAGACTTAGTGAACCGGAAACTCTGGGAATGGGACCCAGGAATATGTATTTTATGAAGTCTGACATGTGCTTCGAATGCAGCAAAAGTTTGAGAACCAATGGTGTACGGGAAGATAATTTCATGTGGAAATAATGCCAAGTTATGAAGGCACTGAGAGAGGAGTATGCTTATTCTGTTCGAGGAACAAGTAAACCGAAGGTAGCAGAAGCAGAGTGACTGAGGGGGAGAGAGAAATGAAAGTTAGGAGGTGAATATAGAGATTAGTATGGGGACTAGGGAAGCTGACTGTGTTGTGACTTGTAAAGCATTCTATGACCTTGGTTTTTATTTTGAGTCTGTCAGGTTGTGGACTCAGGCCATTGCTCCAGTGTATCTCCCTAAGTAGTTGACTCTGCGTTCCGTCCTCTGCAGAACAGGTGTTCCGGCTTTCCGTCTCATCTCAGATTGGTTATGTAAATTTAGATGAGATGATGTGCATAAAGGCAGTTAGTATAACCCACATACTTTCAACTATCTATTAACACCTAATTTGTGGCAGCACTGTTCTAGACAGTTGGGATAAAGTAGTGAATAAAACATAAAAAATGCCTGTCTTCCTGGAGCATAAAAAATGAGGGCAGTCAGTGCAAATGTCTTGTCTTTTCTCTAGATAGTCTTCCATTTACTTCAGAAAATCTGCTGTCTTCTCTCTCCTTTTCTTTCTCAAAACCCTAATCCTATTAGTATGAAATGCTGTGCTTGGCCAATTTTTTCATTAACATTTAAAGAGAAAATGAAACTATCTTTTTACTTTATAATCTACTTATGGAATGGAAAATGGCTGATTATTTTAAGACTGCATTTTGTAACTATGCAGCTAAGAAAATCTGAGTCACAACATAATAATAAAATCTTTCATCAAAAGGAGACTATTTAAAAACATTTTCCCACATTTGCTCTAACTATATCTGTATCTATATCACCATCTTTACTGAACCATTTGAAATTAAATTGTAGATATGGTGACATTTTACATCACAAATACTTCATCCTCCATCTCCTAAGAATGAGGACAGTCAACCACACAACTCCCATACTAAGTATCACTCCCAGGGGTTTAACAATGATAGAATAATTTTAGTGACCATAGAGTTTATAGTCAAACATCCCCAAGTTTCCCCAAATGCCCTTTTACAAATTTTTGGCTTTGGCCCAGGATCTAATGAAGGATCATTTACTACATTTGGTCATTATGTCTCTTGAATGTCTTTTATTCTAGAAAATTCCCGCCACTCTTTCTGTCTTTCATGACAGTGATATTTTGAAGAGACGAGGCCAATTATTTTGTAGAATGCCCCATATTTTAATTTATTTAAGTGTTCCCTCATGATTAGATGCATGAGAAATGCTGTTTTCATAAGAATTTTATAAATGTAATATGAACTTCTTATTATAGTGTATTAGAAAACACATAATGTCAGTTTGTCCCATTGTGGTAATGCTAGTTTGAAGACTGAATTAAGGTAGCGTTTTCTAGCTTTCTTCACTGTAGAGGTATTTTTATCCATTGTAATTAATGAGCAACTTGTATGTTCATACTATGAGACCGTCTAATATCTTCCTACAACAGTTCACTTAATGGTTTTAGCATCTGTTGATGATTCTTACCTAAATCAATAATTGTATTAGTGGTTGTGAAAGTCATTGCTGATTTTCTAATTTTATTACAGATAACAGTATTAGCTAGCATTTTTCTGAAATGAAGAGCTCTTTCTTATTTCCGTTTTGTTTTTGAATATTACTATTACCATGGGCTCAGTGATTTTTTTAATCTCCAATGTAACACAAACCATTACCATTATTATTCTTTTAGATGTTTAAATTGTCCAAATTTAGCCTGGTGTGACCTGATGGAGTATTTTGACAATTCCCACCACTTTTAAGAAATAAAGCTTTACTTCTTAACATACGAAAATATATTTTATTCTAGTGACAAAAATATTGTTACCTTCGTATTTCTTCTAATAACTTAGAAATCATAATTCTAAGTGTATTTCTCCATTTTATGCAACAGAATGAGTAGAGTAAAAAAAAAAAATAGGTGAATCACTTCATGAGTGATGAACTACTCCCAACGAAGTGAACATGAGACACCTGTATCACAGCTGTTCTCAGCTGCATTTGTGTCATTGCTGATCATTATGGAGAAAAAGAAAAACTGCAACCTTTTAATGAGGGTTAATTATAAAGGAGAGAAATTTTACAGAGCTCTCAGGAAGCTTAGTAGTGTTCTTGAGTAGTATTGGGTGATGGGTAATGATGATTTATCACTACATAGTTGCTGATAAAGTAATTCTCAGTAAAGTCTTGACAGTTTGTTATCACTGGTATAGAGTGTATTATTTTTTAATTGGTCGTAACATCTGTGGCTGAGAAGCAGGCTGTACCATCTATCAAGGTGGAAAGCCTGTTTTAAAATTGCTGCTGTATACCTGTGATACATGTTTCATCTTTCATTTTCTGTGACAACTGAAGCTTTCTATTTCACCATTTCTGTGTAGAGAGTAAATACTCATCATTTTGAGTATTTGTTTCCTGGTGTTTTGTATAATTATTTACGGTGGATATTTACCATTTGGGCTTAACTACATGAAATTATTTTGCTATCTGAGTCTGATTTTCACAAGGAAATAAATGACCTTCACAATTCTAGGGCCATTTGTGACACTCATTGACATTCAATAAATATTCTTATGTTCTTGGCTGATCTTCTTGTCCTGTGGCCAGACTTCAGTCCCTCATCCCTTTATTGTAAAGCCTGGCCGTAACTAAGTTGAAATAGGCAATCCAACAGGTGGAGTGGGAGATGTGGAGAAGTCAGAAAAGAACTTCATTCACCCAAGGCAAAAAGGAAAAGGGTCAGGATTCAGGCTAAGTGTGACATAACTCACCATTGGGAGCTTCTAACGTTATCAAATAGGTTAAGTATACCAATTCAGAGTCAGGGGGTGTTGACTATGAGGAAATAGCCTTTAATGAAATACTGAATCTGTGAAGCCAAAGATATTTTTCAATAATACTTTTGCACTGATTCACTTTCTTCCCCTTGGCTAAAGATGCATCTCTGTTGATTCTGCCTCTGGTCTAGGAACCAGAAACACTAACATTTTTAATTCTTCTGCACAGAAGCACTTGGATTCTTAATGAGAGTTCTTCTTAAATACTGAGTCAATTCCTTACATCAAAATATTTTGAAAGCACTTTAGGGGAATCAGGCTCCTTTTTCAACTCTAATAAGACCCTACTTGTTCAGAAAGTGTCCCAGATGACCTTGTAGGGAAGGAGAGGGGACAGCTATGCTACTCAGAAATATCTGCAGTTTTCAATCTAGGTAGCTGCCTTGTTTCTGTTAAGGAAATTAGCAACTCACATCGAGTGTGTTTCTTCCTTGACCTAAATCCTGCAAGTGGTTTCCTCAATAAGGGTTCACTTTAATTAAGGAGCAGTATCTATCCATAGCTATTATATGTTACTTCTTAAAATTACTTCATAGTACTGGCCACTACCTGATGTGGTTAATTACATTTAAACACTCTAGTTTCATCTGTTCATTTAATTGTTGGTCTCATATTCCATTAGAATATAAATTCCATGAGGGCAAGGACTTTGCCTTGTTAACAACTGTGTCACCAACACTAGAAAATGTATCCTGGCTCAGGGTAGATGCTTAACAAGCATTTATTGTTGAATGGAACGCTGGTACTTGTGTGCTTATGTGGGGTTAGGAGCATATACAGAATCATTGGAAGCAGAGTATAGTGCTCTCCATATGCAAAAAAGATGTGGAGCTTTATCTGAGGCCCACTCCTGAGGAGGAAGGATGCACTGGGTACACAGTGAGATATTTGCTCTGGTAATCGAAGTCTCTATCTTTACTCTGACAGCGTTAGCTGTATCCTCTCAACCTCAGACTTTAACATTGTATGTGAACTGGAATATACTAGTTTTGCCATCTCTTCTCCTTTATTCTCCATTATGATTTTTGCTCTTCCAAGTCTATGTGAGGACAGGAGGCTGTGGATTTTCACTTTTAAGTACTCAGCGTTTACTAGGATCCACAGACAACTTACTCCTTGAGACATGCCAGTCATTTCTGTATACCAGTTGAGAAAGCATTTCCATTTTTTCTGCTGTCTATCCTGCTAAAAGGTAATTATAAAATTGAATGTATTTTGATTATTATAGCACTCAAGCTATTCATTATTGGGTGTCTGCTATCATCCTCTTACTCCTCACCAGCAGTCAGTTCATCCTAGGAAAATATAAGTCAGAAATAGGAGGTGTGGCTCCTGGATGTGAGCTACAGAGGGAGGTATTTCAAAGGACATATTTCATTATAACAAGAGAAAACCCCCTCCACAAGTTCAGTATTTAGATAGGGTATGCTATAGAAATATATCTACACTTCATATCCCTGATTTTAACTTTCAGGAGAATCAAAGGAGAGAGAGGTCTTCTGATTTCCAGCTCTGTCTCACTTGGGGTAACAGCTAGTCAGGCTCTGATTGGCACTTCTTGAGCTTCATACCTAACCACATTTGTCTTTGTGAATTCAGTTTCCTAATATAAGATCTCTACAGAAAAAGATCTAAAATTCTCATTGCACAAAGAGTATTAGGAAACCTGATAAAAGGGAACATTAAGGAGAAAGTGGGCATAAGATTTATAAAAGTGGGGTTGAAGAAAAAGTCAAAGGTGCAAAGAGAGTAGTAAGAAAAGGAAATAGTCAAAATGTCCTTGAAGACGTTAATATCTTAAATCATTTTTCAGTCCATCCAAAACCCTTCATTACCTAACACCAAATTATTTTGATGAGAATCTCATAACACTGTACTCTGCTCTCTATATACTTTGGATCATGCTTAATGTGCATATTTATGCTTATGTGCATTTGTCAATATCACTTCCTCTACCTGGTATTATTTTCCTTGTCTCCTTTCCTAATCTAGTAAAATCATCTTCATATTTTCAGCTTGTATGAAGTATATGTTGTTATTATCCTCTATAGATATGGAAACTAAAGTTAATAAAGTTTAAGGGTTTTCATACCAATGTAATAGCAATTAACATTAAGTCTATAATGGCATAAAGTGAAATGTTTGACTTAACAGGTATATTTCTGAATAGAGAAGCTAATGTTCAAAAAAATGTTAATCATAATTTATATACGGCTTCCTCTTTCACTTAACTTTGCTCCACATCAGACTTTGTGGTTAACAAAAAAAGTAAGCAAGATAAGGATGCTGATTTACGATTAGCACACATAGCATAGAGAGGGGCCCAGGGAAGGCAGCATAGCACAGAGAAGACAAGTAGTGACTCTATAGCATCTTCCTACACTGTGAGAGACAGTGACTATAATGGGGCATGTGGTGGGGACTTGATAATGGGGGAATCTAGTAACCACAATGTTGCTCATGTGATTGTACATTAATGATACCAAAAAAAAAAAAAACAGAAAAGGATGCTGATGATTATTTCTTTATTGGTTATCTTCCAAATTTAACAAAAGAAAAAAAAATCAGCTCTTTCCAGAGTCATTCTTTCCAGTCATTCCAGAGAAGAGACTCTGATTCACTTTCAGCTTGGCAACCATGCTAACTCATTGAACTAAATTTTTCTCTCATCTTTGCCCTCTTTTGTCAAATAGCTGCTAAACATCAGAATAAATTGTGCCCATAAATGTGCCATGATTTAAGAGCATCCAAGCATTTCATTATAGCCCAGAGCTCCAGGAGGTAAAAAAAAATAATAATAATCCCAAGTAAAAATAAATTGGCAGTCATTCTAGGTAATCATAACAACAAGATGATAATAAAAGATAAGGCAGAAAAGGAAGAACCTGTTTTCCCTAGTTAAGAAGTTTTCATCTTTCCAGTTTCTCTTTGGTCTTGAAGAGGACCCTCTGAATTCCATTTGATTATTTTTGAGACTGAACATCCTTTCCTATCATGATGAGCTAAGCACAATTAAGAAAAGTAAAACCCACAGAAGGAATTAAAATAAGGAATAAACATTAGAGTTTTTCCTTTGAAGCAACTTTATTTTTAAGCACAAATGGCTGTGTATAAATTAATAATATGTATGACAAGATGAAACAATGAATTTAAACAAAGATAGGCATGCCACCCAAACAGAATTTCATCAAAGAAAAATGTAAGTGAATTAATCAACATTTACCCTATTTATTCTAAAACAATCTTGTATTTTGTTTTTTCCATCTGGTGTTAGAATTATGCTTACTTTTCTTATTGACGAAGATTGACTAAATATTACCCCAGTGTTAATTTTCTGTGGCACTAATTATAAATATCTCACTGGAAAAAATATGAAAGCAGAAACTCATTTGGAAAGCCAGTCACCTAGACTGCATACTAATAAATTAAAATCAACAGATAAGAGCCAACCCCTTGCTTGCCAATAGAAATATCTTCCTTGATCCGTTTGAGTTCACATGTCACAAATTTGTAGTCTATGGTTTAATTTCCATAATACATTAACATTATTAATAAATATATTTAAACTGTTACATATCACTGTGGGCCGTGTAGTACATAACACCCACAGCAAAACTGTTAAATAAATTGTGAGTCTGTAATGAAGATAAAATACTCAAGCTTAATGTACAATAGTTAATCAGTTTTCTGAAGTAAAAAGAAGACAAGGGATCCCCGTACACACACCACCTCCCCCCCCCCACACACACACAGACACATGAGAGTGTAGTTAAAAATGGGGGACATCTGAACAAGATCAGTGTATTGTATGACTGTGGATTTCCTGGTTGTGATACTGTGCTATTGTTTTGCAAGATGTTACCATTGGGGGAAACTGGGTAAAGAATGTGCAAGCTCTTTCTGTATTGTTTTTGAACAGCTGTGTGTAACTCTACAATTCCCTCAAAAAGTTTACCTAAAATATACAAGAAAATATTTACTTTGTATGTGACAGAGAAAAGAGGGAGCTTTGGGAATGGGATTGAGAAGAATCAAAATAGGAGGACTTAAAATCACTGACATATTGGTGTCGTTCTCAAGAGCCAAGAGTGCTGTAGGCATAGGAAGACAGCTTAGGTCCTGCAAAATTTTATTTTGCTCTGGAAGGAAGTAACCCTGGCTGCAGTCAACAAGTTAGGCCCTCTTGTACTTTCAGGAATGTTCCTATGGGTTTTTTGTATTTGGGTTTTTTTTGTTTGTTTCTTCTTAGTTATGCTGAAATAGGTTTACTCCTAATATAAGCTTATTATAAACTATTCATGTTGCTTCATGATGCAATGACCATGACAGTAGGGAGAAATTAGCAAACTACACAACTGGGGAAAATGTGAAAGATGAGCGTATTTTTCCATCTTGTTTGCCTTTTTGAAATGTATAATTGTTCTAATAAAGGTTATCAGTTTTATAAAGATGGATCCATCCTCTCTAAATTTATCTATGATTTTAGTATAAAATCTATACAAATATCAAGATTATTCTGTTACAGAAATAATCCAACAAGCTGAATTTAAAGTTCATTTGGCAGTAGGGAAAAACCATGAGCTGTGTCGAGCAATACTGTTAAAGAACAATAAAGGAAACTCACCTTATTTTAAACCAAAATAGAAAATTAAAGTAATTGAAACAAGGTGGAATTAAGGAAGGAAGAAGCAAAAGTTGACAAAGCTGAAGACTGAGGAGTAAAGAAGGCAGTGAGTCTGAGAGAAGAGAAAGAACGAAAAGGAAAAAAGAAGATTTCATGGAGTTACACAGTTTAACTTCATAAAGGTACTATAAGTAACAGTGCACCAAAAGATAAAATCAATGAAATTAAAGGGCAAGAAAATGACTAGAAGAAAATAC
Organism: Manis javanica; assembly: GCF_040802235.1. Lineage (NCBI taxonomy): Eukaryota > Metazoa > Chordata > Mammalia > Pholidota > Manidae > Manis > Manis javanica. The sequence continues at coordinate 19,543,445 of NC_133174.1, read as the reverse complement.
ATACAAGAGACAAAGGGCCACTACCCACAGAAGCCTTAAAACTTCTTTAAATCAATAAGGAAAAGGAAGTACATACGTGGGAAAAGGCCAGTACAATATAAATTGTGAAATGACAAAAGCAAATAGCCAGTAAACGCATCACTAGTGCTCACCCTTCATTAGAAATCCGTAAAATAGAAACTAATGCAAATACGAGATTACTTTGACCCTCAGATCAACATAGATGTAAACGTTTGATCATTTTAAATAATGTAAAGAAATAGACCCTAACTCTTTCATATCACATTGATTAAAGTGAACACACTGAAACATTTTGGGAAGTCAATTGACAAGATCTACCAGTATTCTGAGGTACTGATGGGCTAACTGAGAAATCAAATATCCCTACAGGATAGATTCATAGATGCATATGTAAAAATAAAAGAATATTCATTATATTATGATTTGTACTGATTTAAAATTTGAAATGAGGTAAACATGCTAAGGAAGTTTCTAGGTTAACTTTGTTGCAGTCACACTGCGTTGTTGATATGCAGCTATTATAGAGAATGAGGGAAATGTGGAAAAATTACACTGACAGAGAAAGATGTCTTGAACCAAGTCCCTCTTCATCCCTCTCTTACTACTGTCTTTGTATTTTTGCCTTTTCTAGAATGTCACATAGTAGGTAGCTTTTTCAGACTGGTTTCCCTTAGCAATATGCATTTTGAGGTTCCTCCATGTCTTTTCACGGCTTGATAGCTCATTTCTTTTTATCACTAAATAAAATTCCATTGTTTGGGTATACCATGATTTATTTACCCATTCAGCTACTGCAGATTGCTAGATCGTAAGTTCAGACTATGTTTAGCTTTGTAAGAAACTGCCAAGCTGTCTTCTGTAGTGAGTGTGCCATTTTGCATCCCTGTTGTTCCACATCTTCACCAGCATCTGATATCAGCATTTTGGATTTAGGCCAATCTAATAGGTGTTCAAATACATTTGAAGCAATGAATTATGGCTATAGGAATTGAACAGTGATATTTAAAAATGACTGCATTTTTCGGTTTCAATGATTTCTGAAAAGAAAGAATATTTACTAAATATGTTACACACACAAAATCTCTCTCTGTCATACATATACACACACTAAAGCTACAAGAAAAAAGCTAGTAGTATCAACTAGAAACAGCAGGTATTTATGGGGTTTTAGCTAACTGAATGTGTGGGTTTCATGTACGAACAAGCGTAAGGATTTAAATATATATGTTAAAACAGCCCTAACAATTAGTTCCATTTTTCTATCTATACAAGAAGTCCTTATGCATTGTACTTCACATTAACAGCATTATCATACCATTTTGCTTCCTTTGAGTACCTTTCACCTAAAATGCCCTTGCTGAGGCCCCCGGCTTAATGGTCAAGGAATGAGACATTGGGTAGGAAGGTCCTTATATCCTGCAGCCTGTGCACAAATCCCCTGATTGCTTGTGTCTCCCAACACTCAGTTGCTCTTGTATCTCTAGGAAAGATCTGTAACAGAAATCAAAATCTGAAACTCTCAGAATGGAAGCTTAAGATCTGCGAGCTCTTCAAACAAAACTAGCAATAGTGTAAACCGTGTGGAGGAGAAACAGAAGCGGAAAAAAGGAGTAAGAGACAGGAGAGAGGAGGGACACGTTCACCAATGTAAATAGGGGATTATCTGAGTTTTTGGTTCCAGTTCACCTTCAGTTATCACTGCTGATTATCAGTATCTTCATTTTCTTAGAAATCACTCAGAAACGTGTTTCAGATAATGAAGTTGTAAGCAGTGAGAAAGCTGAAGCCCAGTGGTTAATGTTCTCAAGAAGTTTCAAACTCTTTTTTTAAGATGTAGGAAATGGCAGGTCTGGTGGAAATTGGACAGAAAAAGAGCAGGAGGAACCCTGTAAAAGTGATACACAGTAAAATTGCACCAACCACCTCACTGAGCTGTAGTATACCTGCAAAAACAAACTTGTCCTTGCTTTAGGGTTTTTGATGTTTCATTTTGCAGTCGTTTTGTTTGTCTTTTATAATCTGCAACTAAAAATAAAAGCTGACTTCCGTATGGGTGTTGGCGGTATTGGGCAGAAATAGGAAGAGGACTGTATCTAGAGCAGGAATATATCTATGCATATAAAATGCAGTAGACTCTTTTTTCTGTGGGGGATATGCTGTTCCAAGATCCCCAGTGGATGCCTGAAACCAGAGATACTACTGAACCCCATACATATTATGTTTTTTTTGTATACATACATCCCCATAAGTTTTAATTTATAGATTAGGCATAGCAAAAAATTAGGAATAATAGCCAATTATAAAATAGAACAATTGTAACAATGTACTGTAATAAAAGTTACATGAATGTGTTTTCTCTCTCAAAATATATTATTGTACTGCACTCACCCTTCTTGGGATGATAATAGAGGATAGAAATGCCTATGTGATGAGATGAAGTGAGGTGAATGACATAGGCATCCTGACAGCATTAGGGCACTTTTCACTTTCTGAGCATGTCCGAAGGAGACTCATCTACTCCTGGACTGAAGTTGACCATGGAAAATGAAACCCCACAAAGTGAAAGTGCAGAGAGTGAAACCATGGATGGAGGGTGAGACTACTGTATATATAATATATATGTGTGCATGTGTGTGTGTGTATATATACACACAGATATACATATGAATTCTTTATATATTTATATGCATATAAATACATATCTGTTTTAATAGGTATATAAAATTCATTTACAAAAGGTACAGGTAAATTACAGAAGAATAGAAATAGAATGGCTAACTTCAAAACTAATAGAGAAATGAAAAAAGTTAATAAAAGTAAGGGATGTAGAAAATGAAAATGATCTAATTAAAGGTAAGAAAGAAGACAGAAGCCATGGTTGTGTTTCCGATTCTGAATAAACAAATAAATAAATGGCATGGCAGAAATACCATGTTGGTCAAAGTTGATAATGGATTAAAAGTCAGATCTTTACATTTGATAAAACAACAATAATTGAAATCTTTTAACCTACCATTTTAAAAAGCTTGAAAGTAAATAGATGCTTTTCATTTGCTCTTCTTTCTGGATGAGCTAATTCCATGGAGTCTGTGATTCACTTTCATGTTATTCAGGGATCACTCCTTACATGTATTTTTCAGAAGGAGGCTTTTCTTGGCCTCCTGATTTTAAATATACACCCCCTGAGTTTCTTTCACACTGCTATACTTTATCTTCATGGTCCTAATCAGGACTTGGCTATTTTGTGTGCATTTGTTTGCATGTCGGTTGTCTTTACCATCAGTAGGTAGTCTCTGTAACACAGGGATTATGGCTCTCCTCTGTGGGAGGAGAAAAGGTGGCAATAAACTCATTCTAGATCATCTCTCATCCAGTGATTGACCTCCACAGGGGGTCTCATGCCGGTTATTTAGTCCTCACAGAGGGATTCTCAAGTGCCAATATCCAATTCCTACCTCCCAGATATAAAAAGGACCCAGATTTAGGGTACCAGCTTGTCTTCTAGAAGCTCCCCAGAATATAAATTTCAATTTCTTTATAGAGTATATTCTGTCTTCAAGTGGGGTGGGGGCGTGGGATGGGAAACCTCTGCTTGGTGTATGGTCAGGGGAGGCAGAACCGTCTAGCCTTTACAGACAGTTCTTCCAGTAAATCCCTGATTTGTTCCTTTTTTCTAAGCCCTGCTATATAGTTCTTCCCACTCTGTGTGCCCTGAGCTTTAGTTCCTTCCAGAAATATCTATCAATTAATATGGTCCCATCAGCCTCCTCTATTCCACTTATCAAATTCCAGCGTTCCTATTTGTCACACTTCCATGAATCTAACTTTTATATATGTTCTATCTATATTCTTCATTTTTTGTTAACTATGGCATCAAGTTTTGTTTGGTTTTTGTTTTTTGACAGGGAGGTGAAGCAAATGCATGCGCTTGATCTGCCATCTTGAATAAGAAAGGTTCTTGCAATGAAAAAGGTTCTCCTTATCTGTAGTTACATGATTATGTGTTTTTATCATACTTTTACACACCTTTGGTTTATCTCATTTTACCCTTAAACACCCTAGCAAGGAATGCATTCTGATAGTTTGCAAAATCCACCTTAATTGGTTTCTGCTTTTGTCTTTGTTACTCCCATTTCTGAGAGTCATTACTATATTTGCAATTTTAAACATTTCTGCATTGAATGTATTGTTAAATTATTATTATTCTTCTCTGTTTAATAATGAAATCATTTAGAGACATGGAGAACTATTTAAACTTTATTATATATTTGGCTCTATACTAGTAGTTCAGGTGTACAGGACTGTCACTGTCCTTACTTGCAAAGGAATCCAATCTAAATAATTTCCCAAAGAATTATTTGGTTACTTCTCTCAGCCTGTTTTTCTTCATATTATAACTTAGTTCAGTTTATTAGTGCTGAATTTTATTTTTGTACATTATACATATTTTCTTTTAAGAAGTAATGGCATTTTCATTATTTTTTAGCAAGCACATTTTCAACATTTATTTAAACTTGATTCTATTTATAATTGCTTTTAATGTAAGCCAAATTTTCTTTTAAAGTACATTTCTCTCTTTTTTATTCTTATACTGGTTTATGTCTTAAGTTTGTTTTTATTTTTCCCAAGAATTAAGTTACTTGCATAATCCAAGTGGTTTAAGATTTTTAAATGAAGGGTGTTAGAAACTAAAAATACATATTTCCTAACTTTAAGATCATATAGAAAGAAAAAGCAGTTCAAGTAAAATACAGGATTATTTAATGAATGGTAATAACAAAATGATAAAATCAGATTAACTATAATAAAACATACACGTACTGGGCCTGAGTAAAACAGGGCCAAACATTTGTTTTTGCCCCAGTTTTAAATACACTGAAATAGTAAAACAAGACATGGTTGGTACCAATTTAAAATTTCACCAGTATTTTTTTAGCAATGTAGATTACCACACAGCTTTACCAAGATTGAACACTGGCATCTTTTTCAACTTGATGATATAAAATAAGATACAAAATTTTCTAAATTAAATGCTTGAGGTCCACTTAAGAGGCATTAAAAAGTAAAGCTTTCTGAATTGGTGACAGAATCTTTCATGAGCAAATATGAAAATTCTTGAATAAAATTTTTTCCCCAGCTTTATTTATTTATTATTGAGATGTAAGTTTAAGGTGTATGTACAATGTGATGATTACATACATGTACATATGGCAAAATGAGTATCACAATAGTTAGCTAACACCTATCCTTTCACATAATTGCCATTTGTGTGTGTACAGTGATAACATTTGAGATCTACGCTGTTAACAACTTTCAAGCATATAATACAGTGTTGCTAATTATAGTCACCATGCTATGTACTAGCCAGGTCTTTTTTATCTTATAGCTGGGAGTTTGTACCCTTTAACAAACATCCCCCCATATCCTCCATTCCCTACCCTTGGCAACCACCGTTTTACTTTCTCTCTTTCTATGAATTCCAGTGTTTTCAATTCTGCAGGTAATGAGAAGATGTAGTATTTGTTTTTGTCTTAAATCATTGGTTTCCAAAAACCTTTGCTCTTAAACCCCAGAAAAGTATTTTGTAAAATTTGTATTCCCACTCACATTTCTTTTTGAAGTTATCATGTCCAAGTTGCGATATTAAAATAATTTCAAAGAAACAACATATAGTGAATTATAAGTAGTGACATTTTTAAATGAAATTGCTATATCACATTTAGGTATTTCCAATGAAATATAAATTACTTCTCTTGGTATCCATTATCTGCTTAAATATAAATAGTTCGTTCTTAGTCATTTGAAATGTTGCCTCATTCTTTTTTTTATTGAATTAGCATTTCCATTCCATTTCTCCCACTGAATTTATCTTAATTTGATGTTTTTTCTGCTCATAATTCTTCTTTTATTACATGACCATATTCCAATGGCTAATATGTGTACATTTTGAAGTGTTATGTTTTTAATTCGATATAAAACTGTAATACTAATTTTTTGGATGGAGTTGTCATAATATCAGTTAATACATAACTGGTACGAAGAATATACATGACAGAATTTTGAGAATTATTAAACATGGAAAGTATTAAACATGAAATTTTTGTCTCTTAGTAAGGTGGATGGGGGTTTTCTTTTGTATAATTTATGTAATCCTAAATGAGTATTATTTATTGCTAGAATAAGCCAGGTTGATAAACTTTATCCTGATTTTTAATTTTGAAATAGGGAGTGTTGACAAACCTTGTTCACAAGAAGTAGAGAAATAGAAGTTTTGTTTTATGATTCAATTCTTTGAACTCCTAAGTTAGAAGCAAAAACAACTAACTGATCCACCATCAAGTGTATTTTAATGATCTAGTAGCTGACAACTTGATTAGATTCCCAATCAATTCCTTGGAAACCAAAGAAATAGAAACCCTTGCCTCCTCAAATGATCTGCTACCTGGTACTTAGAGTCCTTCACTTTTCCAAAACCAATGTAATTATATTACAGGAAATTGCTCCTTTAGTATCCTGGAGGTTTTTAGTACCTAGAACAATGTTTACAGAAACAGTGGAGGTTTTCTTTCTTTACAAGGGCCAAAGGAAGTTGTGAAGGGGAAGGAGGGAACTGGGAACTAGTGCCACCATCCCATGTGTGCCCTTCTTAGATCTATTTTGTGAAATACTGTTGAAGTTGAAGACCTGGAAATCATTATCTTTGTACAATCTATGCTTTCTATTGTAGGGAAGTCTTTGCCTGAGCCAGAGGTACACATACTCCAGGTTGAACACCTCTGATTCAACTAAAAATGGCATTTATTGTTTGACCAGAAGTCTAGAGATGTGCAATCTCTGGGTTTATTCTGTGGTTCTGCAGTGTTTTGGGGTACCCCCACTCCTTCAGTCCTTTACTGATAGAAATTTAATGGCTACAGCAACTCTAAGCATCATAGTGTGAAGTGTCAACATCAAAAGCAGAAAATAAGGGAGCAGAGATTCTACTTTTTCAGGGAGAAACAACATTCCCTAAGGTCTGAAGCAGATTTTCCATTTACCCGATAAGGGGCAGATATTCACGCTCAGATCAAGCAAAGGCAAAGGAAACAGAACTGCCATGAATATAATAGACCAGTGGTGACCCAGCTCCAGCTTAACTGGGACTATGTACATTGGTACTCTCCAAAAAATTCAGATTTTCTTTTTTAGCAAATAAATGAGTTGTAGTAACAGATGTCACCAGTGCTTTGCCCATATCTCCTAGGATTATTTTTTATCATTTTTGTGTTCTTTACCATTTTTGTATCTGCCAAGTACTTAGATGCTTTCACTCCCAACAACTAATACCAGTATCTCATTGTTTTGAGGATTGTCCTCAGGCTGCCAAACCTGTTCTGCTTGGGTGCATGGAGAGCCAATAGTACCCAGGAATTTACCATCCCCTTCCTCCTTCCTCGCCAGAAGATGTTTAACCAGTAACTAACTGGTATGGGAAATAGAAATGCTCCAGGTCCCTTGGGCCATAATGGAGACAACTCTCAGTTGCAATTAGCATGACGTCTAAAGCTCCTCTGTGGGATTTAGGCACAGTTCCCTTTGATGGGGTTTGCCTGATATTACACCCTTGCTTAGGCCCCCTCTCTACCCCAGCCCTTTCCCATTTTCCTAACACTTTTTCCAGAAATGCTTCTAGCAAATCACTTCTACATGAGAACTTGCCTCAGGGTCTGCTTCTGGAATACCCAGCCTAACACAAGAGAGTGGGCTATTAGGTAGCCTCCAAACTTTTCTGGAAATCCCAGAACAGAGGACTTTGGGATAGAAAAGCCTGGAAAGAAAGCATGTGAATAGTTCACTACTTGCAAATACAGCCTATCCATGAGGCTTTTAATCTTAAGGCAGCAAACGTATTTGCCAGCTTATTTCCACAACATGTGTAACTTTTGAATAGACTCACTCCCCAAAGATTCCTCAGTAGGGAGTAGAAAATTGTTAAAATAAATCCTAAACCTATAATGCTTTGGTTTATGAAATATAGCCTGATATAATTTTATCACATGAATCCCTTATATAAATGAGAGAATTCCAAATTGAGGCATCTATGAATGTAGAATTTTATATAGTTAGACTATAAAAAACAAATTAACATTATTTTATAGTTCCCCAGTAAGATTTAGAGTAGCAGAATTATCTCCCCATGTTATACAAACCATGTTCCTAAAATAAGATCAATTCCCCAACTACATGTAGAAATCCAGTTTATTATTTGAACTGTAGCTTATTATTGCTAGTAACACCCTCATATGAGAAAATTCTATGTACGTTGCAACAATTGGTGGAAATATTTTTATTTTAAATATATTAAAAATAACTTTTAAAATCATTTTTAGCGAGTCAACAGATAGCAATAGATAGATAGGTGATAGAAAGACAGAGAACATTTCTCACTGGAATAAAGGGCTCCTGAACAGAAAATCCCTAAGGGGTGAGCTAAATTTTAAATCATAGGTGTCAACTATGCTACTAGAGAAAACTGGCGAATGGAATGATAACAGATAATAAAATTATCTCTTTAAATCCATTAGTCCACTATATGCAAGGCACTATGATATATGTCTTTTCATCTGAACCTCACAGTAGCTCCGTACAAATTGAATGTAATTATCCCCATTTTTGCATATGGGCCAGTTGACTTTCAATAAGATAAAGGTACTTTTCCAAAGATATACAGCAAGCCAATAATAGAGCTGAGATTTAAACACATGTGTATATGTACCTTAAGTATGTGGTTCTATACCATTATGTCTGCACCATTTTATAAAACAAGGAATTCATGTTTTTTGGAGAATCACCTTGACTTGTTCTATTGATGTTATGTTAGGCAAAACACAGTGCACTTCCAATCCAGTCTGTAGGTATGATCGGTAATAACATGAATCTGAGCAAATAAAGATAGAAACAGGACTAGCAGTGATCAATCCAAGAGCAAATTCACGGGTTTTCCTGCCAGAGTGTCTCATGACTCTAGCCAGGATGTGGGTCACATTTGTATTAGTTCCCATGGATTTCAGGAACATGATAGAAAAGTCAGAAACTAATTCCCCATAGAAATTAGTAAGCCATTAAATGGAGATTCTTCCAAACTCCATTTGATAAGTTGGAATCATCATCTGTATTTCACAGAACCAGTGTGCAAAATTTTTACTTACCTCTGAGGAAGACAGGTTTGATTAAATGTATGCATCTTTTAGGTTTTTTTTGGTCAGAGTACATCATAGTAGCTTTACTTCCAGTACTCAGTTACAGAGAGAAAAAGGGAACAATATGGCTGGCTATAGAAATTAAGGGTATATTGATGTAAGAAAAGAGTTTTTGTTATATCATTTGTGTTTTCATACCACAGCAAATTTGGAAACTGAACAACATTTAACCATTATTAAAATTCCTTGGTCATATTTTTTATCCGTATTTTGGCCTCAGAATCCAGTTGTCATCTTAGGATCCTTCTGTCCTTGTCTTTCTATTGCCTGATATTTCCCCCTGGCTAGTCTTGGCTTCTCTATGGCTAATAATCAGAGCCAAAAGCTCTCCTCCTCCCTTTGGTTAACAGTTTTATTGGTTTCTAATTTATGTAATATAAAATTCACACTTTGTAAGTGTACAATGATTTTTAGTAAATTTATAGATTTGTGCAAGCATCACCACAATCCAGTTTTAGACCTTTTATTCATGCTAGAAAGATCCTTTGTGCCCATTTGCAGTCAGTCTCCATGCTAATCTACAGTCCCAGACAACCATTAATCTGCTTTCTGTCTGTATACATTCGCCTCTTCTAGGCATTCCTTATAATGGATATACATGACATACAGCCATTTGAATCTGGTTTATTACACTTAGCATAAGGTTTTTAAGGTTCTTCCATGTTGTGTATACATCAGTGGTCTGTTCCTTTTGACTAACAGTGTCCTATTATATGAAGTACCACATTTTGTTTATCCATTCACCAACTGATTGACATTTGGATTGTTTCCGGTTTGGCACCGTTATAAATAATGCTGCTATGGTCATTTGTGTGCAAGTCTTTGTGTGGACAATATGTCTTCACTTCTCTTTGGTAGTTACCTAGGAGTGGAATTATTAGGTTGTATGATACATTTATGATGATTTTTTAAAGAAGGACCAAACTATTTTCCAAAATGGCTGCACCATTTCACATTTTCAACAGCAATGTATTAGGGTTCTTTCTATCTTCTCTACATCCTTGCCAAAACTGGGGTTTCTTAATGGTGTTGTTTCCAGGACAAAAATCCAATTTATCATTTAAAATAATTTATTTATAGGTTTTGCTTTTGGTATCTTATCTAAGAATGCTTTGCCTAACTCAAGCTCTTTATGGTTTCCAGACCCAATTCCAACTTGGGGGAGGCGTTCTACCTCACACAACACAAAGCAATTCCTGGACACTAGCAGGGTATCCTGTCTACCCAGAGATAACATCAGACTCAACAGGTTAAACGTTCAGATGCCAGTTGCAGTCCCCAGGCTGTTACCTGTGCTTCTGACCAATCCGCTGTAGACTGGAGGTTCCAACTACCTCCACCTTCAATTCAGTTAATTTGCTATAATGGCTCTCAAAACTCAGGGAAACACTTACTTACATTTACAAGTTTATTAAAGGATATGATAAAGGATACAAATCAATAGCCACATGAAGAGACACTAGGGTGAGGTCCTTAACAAAGGAACACCTGTCCTTGTAGAGCTTGGGGCCTGGCTCAGTAGCACAGGGAAGTGTTCTGGTGCCCCAGATGTGGAAGCTCTCTGGAAAAACGAACCAAAAAGCTGCTTTCTTGGATTTTTATGGAGGCATCATGACATGGTCATGATTGCCTAAGTCATTGGCAATTGGCTAATTAAACCTCCAAGCCTCCCCTCCCCAGAGGTAGAGGGGGGTGGGACTGAAATTTTCAATCATCTAATCACAGGGTTGGTCCTCCTGACAACCAACTCCCACCCTTGGGGCTGGTTTATTAGTAACAAGACACCCATTTCACCTCTTTGACTATGAAGGGGTTTTAGATACTGTGTATGAAGATCAAATAAATCTGAGCAATAATTCTGAATGACCAAATATATATGTCTTATAATTCATTTTGTTGCACAAGTTCAGAAAGATTTTTTTCCCTTCTTATTCTCTAGAAGTTTTATTGTTTTGGCTCTTATATTTAAATCTATGATATGTCTTGAGTTAATTTTTGTGTATGGTGTAAAGTAAGAGTCTAAATTCATCTTTTGCATGTGGATATCCAATTGTCTTACAGTAGGTTGTTGAAAAGCAAATCTTAAGGGAATTACCTTGGCACTTCTGTCAATAATCAATTATCCAAGATCTATATACCTTGATTACTGTGGCTTTATAATAAATCTGAAATAGGGAAGTATAAGTCTTCCAACACTGTTCTTTAAGATTGTTTTGCTTATTCTGGATCTTTGCATTTCCATACATAATTTAGGATCAGCTTGTCATTTTCTACTAAAAAAAGTCCTACTAGGATTTTGAAAAGGACTGTGTTAAATCTACAGATAAATTTGGGGATAATCACTATCATAATAACATTAATTTTCCAGTCCATGGCTAGAGCATACTTTTTTAATAGGGAAGAGTGAACCCATTCAAAACAGCAAGAGAGGGGTTATCTTTAGATTCATAGACAGGCCATCCATTCTACCACTATTGAGGCCAGTTACAATGAGCAGTTGACCAAACAAATAAGGAAGTTTTATTCTGAATGCTTCTGTATTTCCCAAATAGATGAGTAACAAGGTCATAATCAGAGAGATAGACCCAGGAGTGATATTTAATGAGAGATAAGAAGTTGTGAAGAGGTTTTCAGGGCATGAGAGAATGAATTGACTAGGAGGCCGTGAAAGCACTGTGAGCGTGTTGAGAGTGAGTGCTCGGTTACTGCTTTGGGATATCCTGTGACTGTTGACATGAATTGGTCAAGCTAGCTTGCTGGATGTATATTCTATATTCCGTGTCACCCCTATCATCCCAGGCACTAGGCAGTGAAGACAAACAGCCAGCACCCACTACCAGACATGTGTAAGGCCAGGTTACTTCATTCACAGGAGTGGGCCCTGGTAAGACCAGCAGAACTGTCCAGCTGAGCCCAGCATGAATGACTGAGCCACAAAACTGTGCCCTAAAAAATGTTTTAAACTTGCTTTAACATTTTGGGTTCTGTTTCTCGATTGCTCATTAGTCAGTAAAGCATAGTACTTTCTTTGAGTCAAGCATTGTTTCGACAGCTTCACAGTTATTAGCTTATTTTAGGGTGACCATTTTATCCCAGCATAGTACCTGCCTGGTTTCAGTACTAAACGTTGAACATGCCAGAAAACCCCTGAGTCCTAGGCAAAGCAGGACAGTTGGTCTCTCTATAGTTAGCCCTTTGTTTCCTTAGATTTCAGTCTTGTATGTTGTTTGTAAAGTACATAGAGACTTGCATACATTTAGCATAAAGCAGGAAGCATTGATATACAGTCTCCACCATCACCTGGGTGATCTCACGCAATTTAATTAAACTGCTGGTCTCAGTTTCCTTGTCTATATAAGGGAGGTAACAGTATTACCTACTCACAGGGCTGTGGGGGGAATTAAATGGGTTTGAGGGGTTCTGAAAAGAGTTCTTGGTTCTATATCAATTAATTCTTATCAAAATTACTATTACTTTGTGGTGAAAAGTCTCTATTGATAAAGAGTGGGCAAATTTGAAAATGGTATCATTTTCAGTATTATGGGTACCGCTTTCAGTAACATGGCATGCAGTTGATCATTTACAGAGCAACTGTGACATTTTAGCTTTAGTTGAAATCTATTATTTCAAATCTCTGGTCATACAAAATTCAGTTAATTTAGGAGGAAGAGGGAAAGCTTTGATTCAATGTTTGATAAGCCTATCTTGGAGAATGCATATGGCACTGCTTGTTCATGTGTGCCTGGTGAGTGGAAGTTATGAATTTTTAAAAATGAGATTTAGCCATAATCACAGTAACTCATCTACTGTGGATTAAATATTAATAGTAATTTTCAACAAAGTAATATAATTATTTTTGGTAGAGGTTATTGGTAGCATTTGAATATTTTTAACACATCTTTCAAAGGAAATAATAAAACAGATTTAAGCAAAAAAAAAGTCATGAAGTCCCTATTCTTTTAGAGAAGAATAGTGAATGTAAATTTTATCATGTTACTGATATCCTTTAAATAGAATCATAATTAAAAATCTGCCTTTTGGAAGAAATATTTCACCACATTCACAATGCTAGCCTAGTGATTATATGTATTTGACTTGCTCACAGAATATGACCTGAAAGCCAGAAAATAAAAAGGGACTAATTCTACCAGTAAACTGGATTCCAGGGGAAAAAAAGAGAAAGAAGAAGATGATGTTAAAGAAAAATAAAATTGACTATAATGTTAAATATTGGAAAGCAAATTCATGTTGGCTAAAGACGAAGAAACATGATGGACTTAGTGGGTTATATGTAATTCTATCTCCCATTCCATAGATTTGGAGTTCCCTAAAAGAATTAAGTAGCTAATTATTGTGACTTTTACCTAGTTTTCCTGGTACCAGAAGTTCCAGGACATAGCAGGGGCACTGAGGATGTAAGTGTCTTCCCCGTTGACGCGAGAATGCCCATTTCACTCACAAGGGGGATAAAAACAGGAAGGGAATATGGTTCACATTTGATAAGTTTATAGTAGCCTGGTTTAAATGCATGAGTTGAAGTGTACGAACTTGAAGGGGGCTAGGAAGAGAGAGAGAGAGAGAGAGAGAGAGAGAGAGAGAGAGGGTGTGTGTGTGTGTGTGTGTGTGTGCCTCATATCTCAGGACAGCTTCAATGTGATTGTAGCATATTTCACCTTGCTCAGTTTCAGTAGATTAACTGCAATCATCAGTGACTCTCTCCAAATAGGTTTAGCATCATTGTGTACTGAGGTACAGTTTCCTCTAAGCTTTTCTGATTTTAATTTCCCTTCTGCAAAATTTCCTTCATCTTTCTCAAGTCCCTTCATGTTAGTGTTTGCTTTGTCCATTCTTTTTTCAATGTATTAACAGAATATATGGACTTGTAACTATAGAATATTTATATACAGAAATAAAAGTCCTTATTTCTTGAATCATCTCTTAATGAATAAGATGTTTATTGTAAAGATTCTTAAACATGTGATTTTGATCTGCTTGATGACAAAATATATTTCTATAAATAATATAGCAAAATGGTTGCCTGTATAACCTCTTTGCTGATGGTAATAAATTTGAATTTTTTTCTGACAATGAAACAAAGTCATTTTTGAAAATTAACAAAATTATATATATATTTGTAAAAAGAATAAAGTATAAAGATAGAAATGGTTTCATTTCCACCTTGCCTTTTTTCTTCAATGCATTTTTTTACTGTATATTTCCCACAAGATTAGAATCATACTCTGTGAACTGGTTTATAACATGGGTTTTGTTCACTTTACATGTAACAAAATATTTTACTAATATTATATTAATAGTTTACTAGTGACAATAGCTACAGTAATACTGAATGCCAGATTCTTATCTAAATAATTTATAGGTACATTTCAGTAATCTGCACAGTAACAATTTGAGGTGGGTAATATTATCTTCATTTTAGAGATAAGAAAACTAAATCTTTAAAAGAATAAGTAACTTGCCACTGACCATACTGATAATATAAACTAGAATACTGGTTCAAATACTGGTATTATGGTTTACAAACCATGCATTTTTGCTTCGTTTTGTTTTTTATAACTTTGTTTTACAGACTTGATAATATTCAGTTGACTGGATGAAGAGTAATTTATTCTTCTTTTTCTAGATATTTAGTGGTGTTTCAAACCATTCTTATAATTTGTCTTATACTGAGCATTCTTTTATAAGAACTCATATTCATAATTCTGGTTGTTCCCTTTAAGACAAACTCCTAGAAATGTACCTATTAAGTTAAGGCTTGAATAGTTTTAAAACTTGTAATCTGTATTGACAAACTGAAAGAAAGTTTTTGGTTTTTTTTCTCAATTAAGTACCATTGCACTGGCAGTATTTTATTTTGTAGATTTCTTTGCAAATGTTCTATTAATCTTTTTTAAGGTGATCTATCTTTATATGGATGATCATAATTTCAATATCTCCAATTCTGGGGTGGTTTATTTATGTATGGATCTAGATACAGATACGTATTTCCTTAGTATTTGCAAACACAGATATCCTGATGTATACAATATATTTTATTTCATCTATATTAAGATTTGTTGGCTACAGTTCTTCTTTTCAATTTCTCATTCATATGTTCTTCGCCTTTTAAAAAAATGATACATCTATCTTTAACTGATTTTAAAAATAAACTCATTGAATTACCATTAATGTTTAGGAGATCATTCCCTTAATTTACAACATTATGAAATTAATAGGGTAAATGACTTCTTACAACAAAGAAACATGTCTTTTATAGCTGATCATGGACAATAAATTCTGGTCAGCAGAACATAGTGAAAATGTTATGTGCTCGGTTCTGGGATCTTTCCCTTGGTAACTCAGGTTATAGTGTAACTTTCAGATCTATTCTGAAAACTACAGTTAGTCAACTTTTGCACAGCATTTCCATTGTCCATAATTTCTTTCTCATGTGTTTGTGAGTTGGCTGTGGCAGCAGATCAGGTTCAATTATGCAGCTTTGATGGTTCTGATGGAGTCTGGCAGGTCAGCTCACCAGGTGGCCAGGTACTGCCCCGTGCCTCTGTGCCCCCATCATTGCTGTGACATGGAATCATCAGACAGCTCACCAGGCACACCTGTACCATGGCATCATCCCTGTGGTATGTAAGGACCCAGTGTAGGAGGCCTGGGCTGAGGATGTGGACCTCTGAGTGAACTTGGCCTTGAATGTTGTCAAGGCCCAAGGCTTCCTGAAGAAGGGAGATGTTGGCCTTGTGCTGACCAGGTGGCGCCCTAGCTCTGGCGTCACCAACACCATGTGTGTAGTGCCTGTGCTGTGACTGGCCCAGAGCCCCTCCTCCAGCCCCTACCCCATCCTCTTCTCCCAACCCATCCATTAGATGCTTGCAGTGATCACTTGGGGCTACAATGTGGCACTTATAGGCTGGGGCACCAGGGAAGATGAATGTCTCTGAAACGTGGCTGTTTTTAAGACCCTTTTCCACATTGGGTCATGTGATTCCACCCAAGCAAGGGAGATAGATGAGGGAACGGTGCGGGACTAGAGGCCCCAGAGCTAACACAGAGGGCAACAGCTCCTGCTTCCCTTTCTTTGTGTACTTCTTTCAGTTCCTATAGAAGTGGATACCCAGAGAACTTCCAACCCTGGCCCGGGGTCAGGAGATAGCCATAAAAGTAGGGCCTTAGGGCCTGAGGCAGTGGTTCCAGTTCAAGTAGGCTCTGGCCCTGGCCCTGGCCCTTACTTGCTTCTCCAACCGCCTCAGCTTTCCCACTCCCAGTGTTTGTTGTGCACTGTGCACTTGTATTCTGACACTCATTTCAGCTGTCCCTGCAGACAATACTCCACCCACCACCTTCCCTACGACTGCAGCCACCTCCAGGCCTGTTGCTAAAGAGCCTACCTGTGTGTCAGTAAACAACAGCTGAAGCAATAAAAAAAATTCTGAGATACAGGCTGAAGTAGCAGCAACATTGTAGGCCATGTTCTTCACATGTTGGATGGTGGGTACACAAGAGAGTGAGTGAAAATGCAAGATCTTCTTAAATCATCTGCTCAGAACTGGCATATTGTCACATTCACTTGGTGAAAGTGGAAGGGATAGGGACACTCTGCCTGTTCTGTTGGGAGACACTTCAATATCTCATGACAGCATGGATGTACAGCACTATATAACATGGAAGAAGCAAAGCTGGCCACAATAGTCCTGTCTACCATACTCAGGTTATATTCTGTCTCTAAAACCTCCCCAGGATATGATGAGCCACTGAATTGCCTGTAAAATATTCCTTTTCCACATATCTTTGGTGGCTTTTATTCTCTACAGATACATCCTGATATTTTCCAAAACATTTAATTTTTTAACTCATCTGAAATTTATCTGGTACAAGGTCAGAAGACAGAGTATTCATCTGACTTTTCTACCACTAACCCTTTTATTCACATATACTCCGAAGCATCCTGCTCCTTCACCCTCTGGGCGGCTTTGAGTGTGGGATGCCACCCCACTGGAGGTGGAACATGTGATGTCACTGGAACCTGGATAGATATTGAAACACAGTGGAGTTGGGGACAGTCTTATGGGTCCCATAGTAATTAGAACCTGTGAGTGCCCAGGGAAAGAATTAAGCCAATAGAGGAATGAAGACAGAAGATGTCAGAGCACTAGTCTGAGTATGTGTAGCTATTTATGGACAGGGCACATGGTGACAGGTGCATCTATAGAGTCAGCAGTAGAGCAACACTAGTCAGTAACAGTGGATATGCTTACTGATAAATGTTGGCCTTCTGTGAGAGCAGGAACGCTGCTGAAGAAAATGTATAGGTAGATATGCGTGGGGATGTTTCTGTATATACCCCTTTTTCTGTGTAGAGAAATTGAATTTGTTTTCCAGAATCATTGTTTTTGATTAGTTTTTGCAAAAATCCTCCGACAGGTGGGGGAACGTTTGAAAAGAGTGAGGAGAAGGTGAATGAAAGGGTAGGTGTCACAAGGCAGAAATAGATTCAATCCAATTCAGATTTTATGTATGGTGGAAATAAAATTCAGGTGTTTTTTCTACATTCAATTTCACGAGAGTGATTTTTCTCCTTAAAAAGTTCTGATTTTCTTGTTGCAGCTTTGCCTCTTCCTTGCATAGCATAACATTTTCCCCTTGTACTGCTCATTGTTAACCCACTTCAAGGTAGCTTAGTATGATTTCCAATCAATATTATATGAGGCTCTACTAGGCATCACTTGAAACACAATATAAAATGCCCTTAGATATGAACCCCTGGCGTATGCTTCTGCTCTCCAACACATGTATTATCTTCCTAAAAGCCTATAGGTAAGGTGGAATAAGATTTCATTCAGTGATACAAATAATCTGTGTCAATATACAGTATACTGTTCCTGCAGCTAATTCCATCACAGCAGTTATTCACATAAAACTCTTCTTTGTTCTTTATGATGGTCAATACATCCATAATCAATTTAAATGTACTAGATTAAATAACTTCATTTAGGAAAATGAAATTCTGTATGTATGCAATTGAGATATATATATCTTTGAAAACCTTAGAAAATTTTATTGCTTCATATTAGGAGACTTGACTAGTAAGACAACAGAGCTCAC
This sequence comes from Manis javanica, assembly GCF_040802235.1. Lineage (NCBI taxonomy): Eukaryota > Metazoa > Chordata > Mammalia > Pholidota > Manidae > Manis > Manis javanica. The sequence goes on along the minus strand of NC_133174.1, from coordinate 19,525,071 downwards.
CACTCACCAGGATTGCTAGACACTATGAGTTGGGTTAAATACGTGTGAACAGAAAAGACAGTGTTTCTCAGAAGTGCGGTACAGTGCAAGGATCAGAGGACAAATGAAAAATGTTACTAGATTCATGAAGAAACTGTCTAGGGTCATTAAATCCAGGATCTGAGAGATGGAGTAGCAGGACCTAGAGACATTAGGCTAAGAAAATAAGGACCAATGAGATGGAACTCAGGCACATTCTCTTGTAGCAAAGGTAAAAAGGGACACTGGATGATTGGGCAGAATCTAGAAACTAGATCTGAGTCAAAATCCTTACACAAAAGCTGCAAGAAATACACTGACTTTGTAGCTATTAAAGAAAAAGATTAATTTTAAAAGAAGTTTTAAGTGGAAATTAGTCTCATTAGAATTCCTTCCAAGATTCAGAACTGATACCCAAGAATAAATCACCCTGAGCCCATGGGTTGAAGCAGGTAGACAGACTAGAGTTATAAAGAACTGAGCAAGTGAGTCGTCAGCCAAGTCAGGACCCCACCTTCATCTTCCGCAGCTTGGATTTGTAACTGCTATGGCTGTGCTCCCTGACCGCCAACTCTGTGATCTCCCTTCTATGTGGAATCTAAAAATACCAACCAAACAAACAACAAAACCTAGCTCATAATAAATGATTATGTTGTATACCTGAAAGTAATATAATGTTATATGTCAATTACACCTCAATTAAGAACATTGTTTTCCATCTTCTTGTTCAAAGTGAGACTGGAAATTCTTCCCCAAAATACTACTTCCCCTGACACACTCATAAGTGCTATTTTCTTCTATATGCCCATAACCTCTTATTTTTTTGCCTACAAGCGGGGTTGCTATTTTCATTGCTGCTTCCAGACCATTTTTCCTTCTCTCTTCCTTAAAGTGCCCCAATGTTTGAATCTCATGTCATTAGGATATAATACACCCCATTACTCCTTATTGTAGCCATCCACACCTTCTTAGACTTATAACTGTTGTTTTACTAATACATTGGCCCCTGGTTCATTGACATTTCCCAGTATACTACTCCTGTTATAATAATAGCTAATAGCCAGTTCCAGTATCCATTTTGGTGACTCTTCCAATATTCAATTATCAGTCCCTTACCTTTCTTTAATCCAGTTGATTTTGTCTTCTACCATACCTTAACCATAAACTAATGGCCATAGAATTTGTTACTACCAGTAAATATAACCTCTTCAGAATCCTTTCAGTTCAAGCCTCCCACCTCCCAATAACCACCTGCTATCTTTTAATTTACTCCCTCAACCACCACTGTACCTTCAACTCTTTACTTCTATAATTTTTTTCCTGTTTCTCATGTCCCTCTTCTCCCTATTTCCTTTTTAATCCAACTTGAATTCCGTGCTCAGTCATTATTACTCTTGCTTATATAGATTCTCACATCTTTTGTCCTCTGTCACTAAGTTGTGGACACACTACAGCTGATTAAATATCCTTTTCTGCCTAGTCCTTGATGGTATGCACATAGTTAAATATAGCTGGAGCAAACAACATACCATGGTATTTAGGCTCACTTAAATTCATTGTCACTCACTCTGTATGATCTGAATGCTGTGCAGCTATCACATTGTATTTCTCAAGTCCATTCTCTCCTAGAGCAAGTTTATAATTCTTTCTTTCTCTCCACATTCCCAATCCCTTCTTTTCTCAGCTGATGACTCTGTGCTCTATTTCACTGAAGAAAAAAGAAATAAAGCAATCAAAGAAGAACACAAATTTCCAATAGTATGTCTACCCACTTACCTTTATTTCTGTCTGTATGCTCTAGAATCTCTATGGATAAACTGTTGATAATATCTAGATAAGGCCAAATACTCCACTAATTAACCATATCCCTTCTACACCAAGTCAAGCTCTCTCAAAGTGTCCACCAGCAAGGCTCCTGTTCTCTCCTGATTCAACAGCCTTTCCATCTACTGGATCATTTCCATCTACATGAAAGCAAACTATCATTCCTTCCTAAATTGACCTCACTTTTAGCTTTAGCTGCAACCACATTTTCTTCCTTTCCTGTACAGCAAAATAGAGGTTTTTTCTTTCTTTCTTTTTAACATGATTGTCTCCAATTTTTCTTCTTTCAATCTCTCTGGAACCCACCACCCCATTTTTTCAACCTATGAAAACTTCTTGTACCATGATCATCAATATCTAGTGGCAAGTTCTTAACATTCATATTATTTGCTCTATCAGTAGCTTTTGACAGAATGGGTCATTCCCATTCCTAAAATGCCCCTACTCCTTTAGCTCCCAGGAGACATCACACATGCCTTTTTTTCCTTTTTCATTTTTTGGTTTATCATCTTTTCCTAGGTCATCAACTTGACCTCTACATGCTAGATTGCCCTCCAACTCAGTCCTTGGACCTCTGTTCTATCTACACTTACCCCATTTGTCACCAAAACCTAATCCTTATCCAGGAACATACCTTGAATGCCCTTATTTTCCTTATGACTCCTTAATGTGTTATCTCTAGCCTAGACTTTTGCATTAAATGCAATACTTAAACTGGCATGTCAAACTTAACATGTATGACATTGACCTTGTATCCCTTATACAAAGTTATCCCTTTTCCAGTCTTTTTCATTTCAGTTAGTGGTTATTCCATACTTACAGTTGCTTAGGTCAAGAATGTTGGCACTATCCTTGACTTTTTACTTTATTTCACATTCCACATCCTCTTTGCTAGCAAATCCTATAGACTCAGCTTCAAATTACAGTTGCTTCACCCCCTCCACCCTCATGTTAAACCACTATCATCCCTTAGACAGCATTCTGCAATAATCTAATTCCTGCTCTAGTTTTTATCTTTCACTTTTCAATCTAGTCTGAAGAGAGCAGTCTAGAAAGATTATGCTTAAAATTAGGTAAGATGATGTCACTCTTGAGCTCAACATCCTGCAGGGGCTTCTCTTCTCCCTCAGAGTAAAAGCCAAAGTCCTTTCTCTGATAAGCAAGGACCTATGTGATTTGTGTCCCTTCCCTGCCATATTATTCTATAACCTCACATAGCTCACACTCATTCCATTCCTAACCAGAGAAGCCTCTTTGTTCTTTCTTGAACATGTCAGCCATGCTCCCATCTCAGGGCCTTGTACCTTCTGCCTGGAATGTTGTTCTCCCACATAACTTAATTGCTCACTCCCTGATTTTCTAGAAATTTCTATACAAATAAAATCTTCTCAATGATGCTTTTTCTGAAACCCAATTTAAATGTTTTATTCTGTCCCTCAGACTTCCTATTACCCTTCCCTACATTATCATTTTCCTTAGCATTTAGCATTATCTAATATATTGTTGTTTTTCTATTTATCTTATTATTTATCTCACTAGAATTAAATATCCATTTAAGAAAAACATTCTTCTCACATGAAATTCAAACATATAAAATATGTTGAAGTGATTCTAACGTTGTGTATTTTGTTTTCTATTGTGTGTTTTATGTACATGGTTTACACAATATGCTTTTTTTAAACTAAGCCATGTGTCCTGAGGTGTTATATATACAAATTTATTGTTATGTCTCATTCTTTTTACTGCTACACAGTATTGTGTGTGTGGTCCATAGTATTCCATTCACCAAAATTTTTTAGTTCTTCTACTACTGATGGACATTTACATTGTTTACATTTCAAGTTATTGCAAAGATGAATTCAGACTCCAGTGCATTCATGTTTGAGTTTGTCTTTATTATTCATTCTTACAAATAATGAGAAATAAAATTTGAAAGACATGGACTGTGTGTTTTTATGGTTAATAGTTTTACTCAAGTGCCAGTCACACTCAACAATAGCGTAGGAGAGATCCTATTCTCCCACAACTGTATCAGTGATGATATTTCAGATTTTGTAATTTTGTACTGTTCTGAGGGATTAAAAGCAATGGTGTGTATTACCGTTTTTTAAATTTAAATTCCCCTTATTGCTTGTGCATCTTTTAATCTGCTACTTGTATTGTCTATTTTATGAAGTATTTTCTGTGAATCGCTTCTTGTGTATTTTGTCCACTTTTCCATTTGTTTTTTAAATGATTTATAGTAATTTGCATGTGGATACTAATCCTAGGTGATATATTTTGCAAGTATTATCCTGTAATCATACACTTGATTTATAACTTTATGCTGTCATTTGCCATACAAATAAACAAATTTAGTATAGTCAGATTTATATGATTTTCTTTTCTAAAAAGTCCTATTAAGAAAGGCATTCTGAGCTCAGATCTTTTTCTTGTAAGAAAATAGTTTGCTTTATTTTTTCTTTATATTGTCTTTAACTCATCTTGATTTTTGTTTTTATAAATAGTGTATATTACAGATTCACCTTTATTTAATTTACTTTTACTTTATGCAGTTGAATATCAAACTGACTTTCCTTTTAAGCAAATTTGTGTTTTGTTCCCTGCTAGTTTAAAATGGCCTCTTTATCAAATGCTCAAATTTCACAGACAGACATGTCTGGTCTGACTTTCGATTGTGTTCTACTGATCTACTTTCTGTTCTCCTAATATTCATTTATTTTTCTAGATCTTTTATTGAACTCAATTATCATAGTTCCTTGAGATATTATGAGATGAAATATACAAAATGAATTCTTTCCAGAAGCTTTATAATTAATGTTCCTCTACTTCAAGTAGTGCAAAGAAAGGTCAGTTGGTGACTCTTAACCAATCAAGTTTTTATGTATATACTTTTCAGGAGACCAGCCATTATAAATGCAAGATTCACTCCTTTGAGCTGTTCAATCTCTTAAGTGAATGCTCAGAATAAGTTTAAAGCATCTGTAACTTCATTAGCTCCTCACCTATTTTCCAATTATTACCAAATAGCAAAGCCAGCAGAAAATCAATTGCTTCCTTTTTCTATCCCACAGGGAAAGACGGTTTGAGAAACAATCACTAGTGTCCAATTGCAACCAGCATTTTATGGCAACATGCTATCTCCCAACTGACTTTAGTTTAACTACCTGGAAAATTAAAGTAAGGTAGATTTAGGAGACGATGTCTAATCAATCTAGTAGACTTTGTTTCACTTTTAGGAAAATAGACACTACTGTATACATAAAGAAGTGATTTAAATATTAGGTAAAACATCATTTTAGCAGAAACTAATATCATTAGACTAGATGATCATAGTTAACGTATATTCATATAAATTAATTTATAAAGATACAAAACCTCATTGAATCAGTTGATGCTATATATTTATTTTTTTTAATTACACACTCCGTTGTTTTGAAAACAGAAGACTTATCCTGAAGCAGATGATTGCTCATTTTCCTCACAAATATGATCAGTCTTTCTTATAATAATTTATACTTCTGTAACACTTTAAAGGTTTATATTTTTTCAGAGAATACTTGCATATAAAATATTATCTTCAAATATGTATGAATAATGCCTTATATTGCACAGGACTTGTAACATTTACAATATGCTTTTGAATGCATCACCTTTATTTTTATGCATAAGAAGAAGGCTTTTAATCAGTTGCTAATTGTATGTCTGTTAGAAAGAATCCAGGTTGAGGGGAATGTTGGGGAAAAGAGGTTCTACTGGTTGCATTCCATGATTATATTCTGTTATCTGATTTTTGTGTTAATAAATGCCCCCACATCTTGCCTGATTCCCTTTTCTCTTTGTCCAGTCTAGGGAGGGCCACAGGGAAACATCAAATAGAAGTTATTTCCATTTAGGAAATCTATTTAGAAACAGCTGTTAGCTCTGCCCCTTTCCACTGATGTTACCCCCCTGCATTTCCTGCCACCGTGAGGCAATATGGACTGCATTCCTCCTAATCTTTGAACTTCCTCTTTAGCCTGGTTCTAAAACATCTATCTGGGCTTCAGCTGAGTTCTCAACACAACGAACAGGGATCCAAATACAAGTAAAATGAAGATTGTTCTGTTAATGTAATGGAAAAGGAAAAACCTAAGGTATTGTTAGTACTAAAGTACCAAGCATAAAGTTAATATCACGTTTATTCTTTTAGTAGTTCTGACTTATAAAAACAGCAGGTGTGAAGGTATACTGTTAGCTAGATATTTTTCCTAGGTATCTTGTTTAGCTGTCTCTCTATGATTTTCCTCATGTTCTTAAATTCTCTCTTTCCTGACTGTTACAGTAGAACATATTTTCCTATTCAAATAAATGTTTGATAATTGTCTTGAGTTTTCTCACTGTCCCCAAGATAATATGAAGGGAATATGACCCCAAGTAGGTTAATGTTCAATTATCAAGTATTAGTAAAGTGGATATTCAATAAACACTAGATGTTTTATGAGGCAATTTGAGGAAGAAAAGCAAGTAATACATATCTTAGCATTAGAACTCTATAAACCCTATAAACTGTGAGAAAGGTCAAATACGGTGTGCACATCACTTCATTAAGATGCCTACTACAAAAAAAAAAAAGAAAATTAACAAGTATTTCTGAGGATGTGGAGCAATTGGAACCTTTGTATATTACCGATAGGAATGTAAAAATGGTGCAGCCACTAGGGAAAACAGTATGGTAGTTGCTCAAGATTTTACCACATGATCCAGCAATTGCACTTCTAGTTATATACACAAAAATATTGAAAGCACGGACTCAAACTAGTATTTGGACACCAATGTTCAAAGCATTATTATACACAATAGCCAAAGGTGGAAACAACACAAATGTCCATTAACAGATGAATGGGTAAGCAAAATTTGGAGTATGTGTATACATATGTGTATATGTGTATATATATATGCAATGTAATATTTTTCAGCCTTAAAATGGAATAAAATTCTTATATATGCTGCAACACACATGAAAGTTAAAAACATTATGCTAAGTGAAATAAACTAGACAGATAAAGGGCAATTATTGTATGATTCTGTTTATGAGATATCTAGGATACATGAATTCACAGGGACAGAAAGTAAATGATGGTTTCCAGAGGCTGACAGAAGGAGGGAATGGGAATTATTATTCAATGGGTATGGAGTTACTATTCAGGATGATTTTTAAAAAGGCTCTGGGAATAGACTTTGGTTATGGTTACACAACACTGTGCATGCACTTAAGTGTAAAACTGAATTGTACACTTAAAAATGGTTGAAATGGTAAGTTGTATGTATATTTTACCATGATTAAAAAAAATTAGGTGGCAAGGGGACCAATGTACACAGGAATGAATGTACATCTGCATGTGACATCTAATAAGGCCAGGGGTTCATTTTCAGGGAATGTTTTGCAGAACGGCATACTCTCCTATTCCTGGCACTTCTGGAAATAACTGTTAGGCACAGAAAATAAGCTCTCTTTCCAGACTTATAATAATAATATACTATAAGCAGCTCACTCTTACCACCTATTAGCCCCAGTAAACTTCATGTAGAAAAATGGCCAGGGAGGAACATTGTGATTAGAAACTGGGACTTCTCCTGCTGCACCCCCATTTTGCCCCCACCCCTACACATAAATCCTAGACTCCAGAAATCAGGTATGTTTAAAATGGAGACCATTTGGTTAATAGGCTATTAGGATATCTTATTGACAGTTAGTTTCCCTGGTACATAGAAGAAACTAGTTCCCAGATCAAGTAAATCTCAGAGAAACACTTTCAAAATAATTTTTAAAGCTAGACCTGACCTTTTCTCTTCCACCAAATTCATTTTCCCTTCCACCACGATATTCCAGGTTCAGGATGTGTGGTTGGGTTTATTTATAAAGCATTTTGTTTGAGAAGCAGGAAAAAAAGCGATCTCATTGTTACAACCATTCACCTTTAGCCAGGAGAGGCTTGTGATATTAACTAGTACAATGTATTTGTCTCATTCTTTGCAATTGTTTATAGGCTGTAATCAGACTAACGGGTGTTTCAGGCAGAGCCTTAATAACCAAAGATATATTCCACAGATACCCCCCACCACATTTTTTCTTGTATTTACAGGCAGGGATGTAAAGTGTTCTTAAGAAGTCTCCACAGATCTTAATAGAGGGATGTTAACTCAGTTAGCTGGAAATTAGAGGAAAAATAACTCCTATGCAGATGCCTGAATGTTTAAAACCTACTTGACTCAAATCTTAACCTTTAAAAGGAGAGAGAAAATGCTCTACACATGAGAAGGTCCTACGTGCATTATTATTAATATATATAATTCAATGGAGCATAAAACCAATTTGGGCAAATAATGATTGACGATGTAAATGCCTTAATGGACAAAGTGGAAATGCCCAAGAAGTAAACAAGAGCTTACTGGATGTTTGTCTACCCTCTTTCCCAAGGAGCAGCTCATAGCCTGGTGTCATATAATACAGTAAAAAATGTAAAAGCTCATTTAAAAAATGCAATTCTCCTTATTTTAATATCTTTTTATAATCTTTGGGTTTTCCCTCCTTAAATTAACATGATTATTTTTAAAGATAATATATGTATGCAGACTATTATTTATAATCCACCTACTACATTAAGATAAGGAAACTAATGAGAATGTAAACTGAAAGGGGAAAGGACATATAAAAAAACTAAAATAAAAAAAATTGTCATTTAGAAAAGATGATATCACAAAAATAATTACTGTTGTAACACCGTTTCATCTTGTTGAGTAGTTGCTGTTTTATGTATCCTCCTGGAAACTTTGAAATTATCATTTGTCTTTTCCCATTTTTAATGTTAATCTTCTGCTTTGAAATGGTTTTCCTTCTGTAAAAGTTTCACTTTTTATTTTAGGATGAGAGTATATGTGTGTATTACTTACTCTGCCTTATTTGAAAGTCCCAAAGGAATTTAAATTATACATTAGCATCTAAGCAAGTGTTACAAATGAAGACCCTTTCTTAAAAGAAACTGTATTATTCATCTAGTGTACATTTTTAATTACTACTAACTTGCTTTCTTAAAAGACAAAACTTCCATGATCATGCTGTTTACTGAAGCAGTGAAACCATTCTTTACTGGCTAATCTATATTAGCTCAGTATGTTGAAGGATACTAAAATTTGTGCATTTCACTATCCCAATTTTAAATTATTTTATGGCCATGTATTTCGTGGAATGTCCATGACGTCCTTGGAATTCAGTACAGGTTTTACTTAAAGCCACTAATGCTGTTTTCAGTATAAATGAGAGTAATGAACTTGCCGTGCAGTACAGACTAATGGAGTTTGGTTGGTATGTACCTTTCTGAAAAACTGTGTAGCATACTACACATATGCTAGCATTTACATATGAGCTAGAAGGGCATTCATGTACACATCATGGAATGTGTAGGGTGATACTTAAGTCAAAGCTTTAATGACTCTTAGGGTTACTCATATCTGTACATATCTGAAGGACAGGTAGAGGCGGGCTTATCAGGTAGCTTCTTGCAGAGATAACTCAATGAGAAGAGAAAAAAAAGCAAACATGATGAGCTCAAGGCCAGGAGAGATGCTGCAGGGAGGGGTAAAATGCCACTTAGGTTGTGCTCCTTTCCATCTCTTGCACTCTTGACATAAGTCGTAATAGGGAACAAATGGCAAGCTAAAATTGATTTAACACAAGAAGCAGATGTGTCATTACAGCAGTTTTTGCTTCTTGTGAAGAAATGATTTTTTTTCTCAAGGATGACATCGGCATGCGAGTGGCTTTGCCAATGACAGGAGATAATACTCTCATCTCAGACAAAATCACTCTCAATACCAGGTATTAGCCAACAGGAAGGGACCATCGGCAGGTGCTAGCTGCCGGAACACTGCCTTTGGCAGGCATGAACAGCAGCTGTAACTTCTGCACAAATGACGAAATTGTTGCTGCCTGTTAGCATCAGCAGAAAGAGGAAACCTCACTAGCATAGGAAACTAAAGCGTAATGGTAGCATAATGGGCAAATATTCATTCTAATACATTAGAGACGGTGGTCTGATTTTATTGCTCGAGTTAAAAGGAGTAATCATATGTCTTCTCATAGGATATCAATTTCTTAAACATTTTTCTCCTTTGGACTTCCAAACAGATATAAGCCTCTAAGAGAATATGATTTTAAGATCTCATGATATCATATATACTCCATTCTATGTTTTACTGGATACCAATAGGGGCTCTCTCAGGATTAAATTAGATATTATAGAGAAAGAAGCCCAAAATGCGTTTAGCTATGTGAACAGTAGAGGAAGCAAGCAGTGAACAGTGAGAACAAGATGTGCATGTAGGGTGTGATCAGTGAAGAGAAAGGGAAAGAGTTTCTGCAACTTTTATTGGAATCAGTTCTTTGAAGAGGTTAATTCAAGACAGCTCTTTCACTAACTTTTTAGGAATGATTCTTCTAAGATGCTGCACATGATAAAAATGACTCATTATTCAGCTGTTGGTTGGGTAGAGTCGAGTCACAGCCAGTAAGTTGTAACTTAATGCAGAAATCATCAGGGGGTCAGTCACTGTTGAAGAAAGTTCTCCTTTGCTATTTTTTCTTCTGCTCTGCCATGACAGCACCCTTGATTTCCTGTTCTTGGGTACTTAGGAAGGAATTATTTGAAGCATTTAACTTCAACCTTTCCTCCTTCAGTCTTATCATTGAAGTTATTTTACTCTTAGAAAAACCATCTATTATAAAGAGGGATTATGTTTTAAATGACTATAATGTAGAAGGGGGAAATGGGTGGATCAAATTAGGAAGGGAAGACTAATGTAGGTTTAAATTAAAAATGAAACAGAAGTGACATAAAAGTGATGCATTTTCTAGATCCTTTACTTTATATTTGAAGAGCGCTTTTAATGTTCTGGCTGCTTCCATAATTGCTGAAAAGGATATGTTCATTTACAGCTTTAAAGGGTAGGTAGCCTTTTCAAATGTATTTTTCTGAAACTAAGTTGATATTCATTTTATATCTTTTGAATTTCTTCAAATGACTCTACTTCCAAGGTGTTTATTTTGGGATCCTAGGTAATATAGTGTATTATTAATCCAGACTTACACTGCAATATTTAGTCATTTTTCCCAAGCAAAATACCCATTAGTAATACAGTAAGCATTCACTTACTGTATTCAATATAATGTAACCATATGGGGCAATGACTTTATTTGGACCAAGAGAAAAAAGTTACTCTGCTACAAATAAATAGCAGACTGTATTTTGCTGAATTACTAAAATCTTGATCTGCCCCTGTCAAGCGATGGAGTCTGTACCCTCTCCCTTTGAACTGGTAGCAGTGGGTGGGGGTGGGGAGGGGCTTTGTGTGTGCCTCCTTTAATATAATGTAGTGATACTGGGTGACTTCTGAAATTAGGTTCTGAAAGGAGATATGGCTTCTGTTAGACTCTTTCCCTTGGGACACAAGTTTTGTAAACCCAGAACTAACTGACAGGTAAAAAGTCCAGCTGCCATGAAGCCACCATGCTGGATAAACCTTATGGAGAGGCTACGTTAGGATAGAGAGAGAAGCCAAAGGCCCCTCATTTGTTCCTGCTTTCAGCTATTTAGTGTTTCCAAGCCCAGGCACAGACTTGTGAGGGAATATACCTTCAGATGAGTCCAGGTCCCAGCCTTTAAGCTACTCCAGATGACACTGCGTGGAACAGAGACAGGCTGTCCCCACCATCCCCTACCTAAATTGTGAGCAAACTACATTTTGGAGTGGTTGATTGCATACCAACTGACGGATAGAAAAAAACTGTTGAACTCTAGATATATTCATTTATTATTTATATGTCAAGGAAGAAGGCATGAGACCTCTTTGTAAAGCCAGTGACCCTCACGAGACACATAGATTCTGAAAGACGGCCTCTCAACCCAGTATGTAGGAAACTCACAGGAAAGTGAAGAGAAAGGAATTGGAATGTCTTCTTACAAACCATTTTTCACTTACAAACCATTGAGTTACCAACCCAATCTGTATCCCAAATATTTCCCATACTATGTGAAAAAGTCTGTATATGTGCACCCTGGCAAAAACAAATAATGAGGGATTTTTTTCCTCTAAAAATGCAAATGTGGGCAGGAGACTAATCAGGCCAGGGACTCCAAGCTCAATGGCAGCTCAGGAGTGTTAAGGACCCATCAGACAAAGAGAGGACAAGGAGATCTATTAACTGTGAATCTTGCGGGGTATGGCTGCTAGGACTTAAAAGGATTTTGAGGGTGGCTCACAGATGGTAGAACCAGCTCAATGAATTGGAGAGGCCAGATAGGCTCAGGGAAAAGCACTATGGGGCAGTGGCCTAAAAGCCCATAGATGTAGATGAGATCAACTTAATACTGCTTTGATATTGAGATCAAATAACTGTCCATGGGATTTTTGTCAACCTGACCCTTATAAGAACAGTTTCAAGAGTGATAGGACTCTGTAAGCCAGAATGGAATTAATGGCATAAAGTCGGAGACTATAATGAAGACATCTAACCAAGAGAAATTTTCACTGCGTTCTGGAGCAGAGTAGAAATGTGGAAATCTCTTTCTTTAATGTGGTTCCTCCTTTCCTACTCACCTCTGCTTTGGATTTGAAAAGTGAGTATGAGAAGAAATTAAGACCATGTAAGTGGAAAGCAGGAGTAGAAAAGAAAAGGAAAGACACTGGTATTCGTTTACACGTTCTCAGAACCTGAGCAGATGAAAAGTCACTCTCCTACTTGTCCTTCTTCCCACTCAAGCACTCATATACTTCATCCATCTTATACTCTGCACCCATCTGCAGAGCATTTAACTTCATATTCTTCAAATTTAGCTTAGAGAACTCCTTCGAAGTTCACTGTTAGTCCTTCCCAAATTCAAGGAAAGAAAATCTTTAAAAGCCAGCAGTCTATATTAGAATGTATATATACTTATAAAAAAGAAGCCCAGAATGCCACTGTGTCGCTAATGGCTTCATCTGTGATACCAGAATGGCAATTGCATTGTGTGAATATTTAAAAGCAAGGCACTCTGTCTAGCTCATTCTAAAATCTACACATCAGTTTGGGATAAAATGTCGGGTGGATTCAAACTTGATAGATTTAGACATATGTTTCTAATGGATTATTCAGCCTAATGCTATTTAATGTAACTCCTAAATATCACTTGAATATGACGTGTGGTGATTTCTAGACTATATCATATACCTCTTCCAGCCCCACTCCCACCTCCCCTTATACCTAAATGCCAACTCCACACAGTTCCAAATTCGTAGCACAGTGTACAAGAGCTCCAAGGACCTTCCCAGCTTTATGTCCCGTCACTCCACACTTTACACTTTACAGTGTTCATATCACCAGTAGTAAAGCCCAGCTTTCTTTTTTGCAGGTGTACTGCAGAGCCTCACTTTATAAAATGCTCCACAGACACACACAAAAAGGTTATGTCATTTGAAAAAAAGAAAACTATCACCTATTACATTTTCTTCCTGTAATATCCCACTGCATAGCAGCAACTAAAGTTTTAAAAACCTTAAATTAACATGACCCCGAAGTTACACACTATGAACCTTTCTTAAGGACGCCTGAGCTCTGGGAAATGCAAATTAAGCAAGTGCTCCTCCCCAACAAGTAGAAAACCGTTATCTCACTTGTCAATGTTTAAATTGTCAAATGTTACTGAGAATAAATTGTGTCAAGATTACTTTTAAAAGAATTATCAGAAGGAGTTATTTTGTGCAGACCACAAATGCATGCCAACAGGATACTTTTTCTTTAGGTCTCCATAATATGCAAATGGGCACTGAAGGCTTCAGTTCATATTTCCAGCAAGAATACCAAATGCAAATTCAAAAACCTGTTGTGTCTCAGATAACTCAGATTGAAGTGGTGAGTATGTGCTCTAGAACACTGTACTACAGGATGCAGAAAAGGGACTAAGGTGAAGGGAAGACATTGATGTTGACTTTGAAGCATTTTAATACACTTATTTCATTAAATGCAAGTGGAATAGAGACATATTTCCAAATATTTCTATGAGATACGAACATATGTAACTGAAATAATAAAATCAGAGATTATAAGTAGGTATTTGACTTTCTTCTGTTTTCCTGAGGCTTTATATTTAAATTGACCAAAATATTTACATTTGAGTGTGCGCTTCCCTCGTTCGCCTGTCTCTCATTGGAATAATGGGATTAACTGATATTTGCACTTACTCAGGACACTTCATTATTTACAGCCTTTGGGAAGTTCTCTTTGAACTCCTTCTTTTTCTTTGTCTATCTACCGGGATCACTGAGTTCTCTGTACCTGTATAAAATACAGGACTCCCTTGAGTTTTACATGTCTCTCCTCTCCCTATCCAGATCCCTAGGTCTGACAGGTATTTAGACCTATCCCCCAGAGAACAAGCATGGTATCTTCTCGGGACTATTTATTTTCAGGATTATTACAGTGCTAGTCAAAATGCCACTGAATGTTTCTTAAATTAGGTAACATTACTTTTCAAATTAACTAATTGATTAACCCCAGATTTTATTTTCTTCTTTTGTTTCAAATCAGGTTGCATTTATCTCTTTTGATTCCTTCACTAAGTCATTTCACGTGCCAAAGACTTTAAAATCAGAAAGATGAAAGGTAGTATAAAACAGCCTTGGAGATAAAAATAATCATTTATCCTATGAACTTTAACTAGCTCTTCTGATACCAGTTTCAGAGAAATAACATCAGTGAGATTATTTGATATCAGCAGAACTCTGAGCCTGTAAAGGATGTAAAAATATATTTTTCTGTAAAAATAAATAAATATTTTTGCCACAAACTCAGTTTTCTTTATGTATATATTATATTCTTTCAGATCCTCAAGAATTATGCTGTGCCATTGCTAAAAACTTTAAAATTCATTGTTTTCTAACATCCATTTAGTAAATTTCAGAATAATTAATTACTAAAAGCTAAAAGTTGGTTGAGGTTAAAAAAAAACTCTTAGCTCTTTCACTGTCAATTTATGCATTACAAAGGTTATGATTAAGGTTTTAGCTTGTGGAAAGAGCTATAGTAACTGCACTAACCAATAATTTATGTAATTTATGAGCTTGATTCAGGCATTGAATTTAGTGACTATAAAAGAGAAAAGAGAGCTTCAGAGAAAAATTGTAAATGGTCTGTTCATAGTCTGTATAAATCAGCCAGGTATAAAGCATTATAAATATTTAAGCTTTTGTAATATAACCAGCTCTATTATCTAAAAACATAATCATAAAATTGAATACTTTCCTTGACTTGAAATAAGACATCTACTAAGGAATTTATAATTCTTTGGATAAATTGGGGAAGCAAATAACAAAGCAACTTCTATCAATTTCACCATTAAAAGATACCATATTTTTCATTTAGATACTTTATTTTACAAAAGATATAATTTTATTGCTTAAGGACAACTTTGCTGGATTTCAACTGTCTTTATTGGTTAATACTTTTTATAACCCTAGGAACTTTGCTTCAAATCTGCAGATTATTTCAGTTCATTATTATAGTCATCAGCTCTTTTAAAGTATTTCTTTATCAATAACTGATTTATACTTCAGCTTAGATTGTTAGATTCTCTTGAAAAGAATAACTGAAACTAATTAGTATTCATAATCCTTAGCTAATAGGAAATAAAGACACTGAGGTTTCTATCAGAACTTAATTAAATTTAGTGAGTTATAGCTTGGGGCTTCTCAGCGTGTACAAAACAGTTGCCGAATCTTGTCTTAATTACTTCCTCTCTCCATTCCATGATGATTCGATCATCTGTTAAAAAACCACCTTTTCAAATATCAGTTATTAGGTTTTGGCATACATTTATTAAAATTGGTATTGTGATGTTTCCCCTTGCTATTGGTTCAGAAGAATGGGGCTACGGGGTGGGGGAGAGTTGTTTCTTTGTCCCTCACTCCTCTTAAATTGTATCATTTTATTCTTTTGTGAAGTTATCTATCTTTTGGTGTGTTATGCAGCCCACATTTAATGTAGTGCCTTGCCACCTGGTTTATGTTCTTCCAAAAACAAAACGAAACAAAAAATACTGTGTTTTACCAACAGATTATAGTATCAACTTCCTTAGACATCAGTTGACATCTGTGACATTGTGAAGAAAGAAAAAAAAATTGTGTTCCACAATTACATGTTAATAAGCCCTTCGTATTTTCTGTTTGCGTTAAGTAGGCACCTAATGGAAGGTCAGGTCTTCAGTGTTCAGTAGTGCGGCAGCTCCCCCTATAGGAGGTTTGGGACTATATGCTCATCTGCTAATCCAGAGAAGACAGCATTCTTTTTCCTAAGCGCCTTAAGTGTTTAATCACTTTACTCAGGTACTCATTGATTTGTTTCTCAGCAATACATATCTTTAACATTATTTTCATTACGAAGGAGAGAGGGAGACTGGGAGGCAGGAGGAGGAGTGGGGAGAGAGAAAATGAGAGTGAGAATAGTGAGTGGACTGATGCCAAACCCTTGGAAGAAATTTCATAATGTAGTCCATAACAAGAGAAATCTACATAAAAAGTAATACCTATGAAAGGGACTCATTTAAACCTGTTTCTGTATAGTTTTCTTTTATTGGTCACAATTATATGGTAAGGGTACGTGGATGATGGGCAAACTATAACTTTATATGCATGTTCAGGCCACAAGGTGACAAATAGAGCAATGCTAGATGCTGATTACTGCAAATCTCTTAGGAAAGGATTTAGATGTCAGAGTGTTTTTGATAAATGTGACTGACATATCTTAGACCAATTAGAAAATGAAATTGCGATTCGAGTTTAAATAAGATAACCACCTCTAGAAATGCAATATTCCATGTCGCTTTCACACATAACATGAAAAGTTTGAAATTGCGACCAAGCAATAATTTTCTTAGACAAAATCATGTAATTAGCAAGCATTTCTTATTTGACACAATAGCAATAAAATCGATGATGTTTCTTCCTTCATATGGGTCAGTCGTTCTGAAATCTTGCTTGGTAATTTAACTATCTTGCTAAGTGCTGTCAAAGCCCAGCTCAGTTCAGTACAGCAGAGTTCAAATTATTACTAATTTCCAGTGACTGAGGTTCTAGTGAATGAGGATTGTTGTATAATAATATTATGTTGTATTCCTCAAAGTTATTTTACTTTACCAGAAAAACAAAATGTTTTATAAAAAAAGTACTAGTAACCTGAACTATGTATTCAGACTCATAACGTATTCCAAGCACCTTATGGGATACCTATGCCTATTGTCATTTCAGAATTACCTCAACTCACGTACCAATTACTAACTTTTTCAGTATCGTAAGTAAAGTGGTAAGTTAGTCCCCCCTCAGAGTATGTGGTTCAGGTAAAGTAGGTATAAAGTGGGTATAAAAGTTATATATGCATGAATTCATGTTAATTTTCCTTGATACTTCTGTGTCATGATCACTGCCTGCCTTCATTTACAAACATCCATGTCAGTGATAAGATATTGAAAGGCAATGTATAGTGTCTGCAGTTGTTTCTCCAGCTTCTCTTAACTGTGTCCGGGTGTGTAGATGTGGATTAACAAATATTTATTTATGGTCAAATGTGTTAGCCTCTAGATAACTCTTCTAGATAGGCTTTGCTTTGAGAGACAATAGAATGATACTTCAAATTACATAAGGCCATACTTCATAAAATAACTCTGCCAACATAACACTAGGGACAGTGAAGAACGGTCACGTTCCCCTTGCAGCAGTGGGTCATTGCGTACAGGAGCTCACCACCAACCTAGAATATTTTTAAAGTCTCATGTCTAATCAAAAAGGCTTCACTTTCTGTTCAATAATTTATATGTGTTAATTTAAAAGAACAATTTTTTCCAGTTATTTGATTTATCTTCCCCCCAAGATTTCAAGTAGAATGAACATTCACAAAAGATGCATCCTACTTGAGCATTGTGTTCATTTGGAACTCCCTGAGGTGTGTCTCTGGAGCTCTAATTTGAGATGTACTGGCAAAATAATACCTCTTCTGTGAACCTTACATCTGTCCACTAGTACGGGGGCTCAATATGTGTGACTTCTGAATGCCCTTCTGAACTCTTCCATATTCTCTTAGAAAATGTGTATTCTGAAGTACACAGCAAAACCTTTCTTTCTAAATAGAAAGAATCTTAACTCAAATAGCTTTACAACATGCTTCCATATTATTTGCTACATAAGCCAGTATCATTCATGAAATCATTTGCTCTTGTCATAAATTAGGGACAGGGGACAAAAGTATTCTCTTAAACTGCCTCCATTGCAAAAGAATGATAAAATGTCCTCCTTACCCAGACCTTTTGGAAAACCCTTTACCAATCCTCAGGGATATATGAAGATAATCTGGACGTTTCTGTTGGAAGAGACAGTCAAAATCAATCTTGAAGCAAATACTCAATCAAAATAATCAAGGCTTATTACAACCTTTCATCATTTTGGTAACACCCCACCAGCAGCCATATAGCCATTATTTGACTTTAAATCTCGTTATTAATGGCAGTTAATTAAAATTTAATGAATTGGAAGGCTTTGTGTCTTTTCCTCACCTGAGTTAAATGGCAAAAAGAAAAGAAAGGTGAGATGATTGTAGGAAATGTAGACTCTGAGAACTACTCTGCGGTGATACTGGGACAAAGACGGGATGTGTTTCGTCAACCATATTGAAATATAGCGGTCATTATTCTTAGAACTGAAAACTAGGAGAAAGATGGGCAACTTGAAAACTTTCCACATTTTCTCAGAAAAGACTGCTTTAACCAAGATTTTTAGTCAAGTAAACATGCAACAAATTAAATAACCAAAAGCAATTAAAGACAGCACATGTAAACAAACCGGGCAATAATTTGGATTTAAAACCAACGAAAAGTTAAGTATCCATTCCCCAAAGCATGCAATTACACAGATGGGGATAATAGTAGGAAAGGGACCAAGTACGGAGTAAAGCAGTTTGAACATATGGCATTCTTAAAGGTTCATGCACATTGGAGAGCAGGGAGCATTTGGGCTGTAAAGGAGACTAACAGATCACCAACATAATTGGCTGGCTAACGGGGTACCTTTGAGGGAAGGAACTGATCATTATATCTACAGGATATTATACATGATAAACAAATAATTCTGTAATGCCCAGAACTGGCTTTTCCTTCATTTTAGGAAAGAAAAGAGTAAGCCCCTGGAAGCTCTCACAGCTGAAGACATTCTCATTCAGTGCTCAGAGATAGTGTCATAGCAGACATCACTCAGTGCTGACTGGACGCTACCAGAAGGAAGCTTGTGTGTTACCAGAAAAAGACTGGGTTATATACAGTATATTTTGCTTTACTACACATGTTCAGTGTTCACCACTACTTATAAGTGTGCATGGAGGTGAAGCTAGTATTTGTTGCCTATCTACACTCAGCATGGTTCTCTAGATGTGTAAAAATCTCTTCTAAACCTGAAAACATCTTTACAGTGGAGATATTACTGAGATGTGGTAGATAATATAACTGAGATTTAGATAAATTAATTCACCTCAGCACTCTTCTAATGAGTGGAAACATGGATTTGACTCAAAACTATCTCCCAAGTCTGCCCTCTTTCCTCTACATCCTTTGCCTTAATGAGTAAAATTGATTACTCACCCATCACTGATACGCACATGGCCTTTACCGTATTATAATGCTGTTTTTCACCAAGATGAAACATGGCCTTCGGATCCTTCTCTTAAGTGTGCCCGACAGTCACTACAGCTGCTGGAATCGACAGTTTTGCTCCATGACATTAATTTATCAAGTAGAGAGGAAGCAATATTCCAGCTTTGAAGATAGTTTTCAGACAATGATGTGTATATTTAAAGAGAAAAAAATTGTGTGATTTCTTCTTTTTTTTAATGTTACTTAAATAGTTGCTTCTCATTTATTACAGTTCAGTCAGTATTCAGTAGGTCTTCTATTTTCTTTCAAATTTGCATGTAACTTTTTGAAATGCCTTGGTTTTAATATGGTAGCAACTCACCATATTGGCCTGGGGGCTTCTTTTTCTCAGAGACAAATTTACTTCAAAGGTGGTAAAGCTACAGCTTTAGGGACTATAACTTACATGGGCTTCTCTCTAGGACCTGGGTTTTTTGACATAATGTGTGGAAGCTTTTATAAATTTGTAACTTCTTATTCCCTTTCTTGTTCTAAATACTAAATTGTTACTGGAGGTACATTTTTGTAAAAGAGGACCCCCCCAAATTGTAAAAGCCTCAAGTCCTACAAACCCTAAGTACTCCTTTCTCTCTAGAGATAAAACAGCAGATACCTTAAAACTGACATTTATTGTGAAAGACCAGTTTCCAATGCCTTTTTATATCTTTCTGTCCATTTAAAATGTGTGATGTCAGATGAGAAAAATTCTGTTCTACCATGCCAGCTAAAAGCATTTTGAGGTGTCCTTTGCATTTTTTCTCGTTAACTATGATTGACTCAGACTATATAAATATTAAAGGAAATACTGTTACTTTTTTGACAATGTAATCAAAATAAGATTAGAAGGATCAAGATATACTATTTAAAATACTGAGATTATTTCATGAACCACTCTAATCCTTAACTGTGCATACTGGTGTCAGATTTATTTATTTATGTGTATGTTTTTGCTGCTTTTTAAATTGTTTTTATGAATATATAAGCCCTATGAGGAGAGGTAACTCTGTCCTCTTATTTCCCAGAGTCTAGGGCCTGGCAAATGGTAAATGTGAAGTAAATATTTGGCAAGTGAATGAATGACTGAATGGCATGTGGTAAAAACCCCAAAATATACTGATAAGTGGAAGTCAACACTAAAAAAAGGACCTGACTGATCAAGCTGAGTCTTTAGAAGTATTCATGCATTCACAAAATTATACTAATTTTTACTCAACACTCATCATTTCTATACACCAAGTTTCAGCCAGATGTTATTTAAAGTATCTGAATTATAGACCCTTGAATGCTGCGGTTTGTAATGGAAATGCTGACAGCCACTTAACCAGATAATAGCACCAGTTCACTTGGTGTGTATATATAGTGTCACTGCTAATATGGCTGTGCCATCTGTTCTATCTGAGAGTTGTAAAAGATTTGAGCTTCAAAGTATTGGTTTAGAAAAAGACCTGGATAAATTGGATCCTAAAAGGTGGAGTAATAAAATGACACTTTAATGCTTTAATTGCATTGCTTTGGTGACTATCTACGTGCAAATAGTGCACCATGAAGGAGATGATTGGGAAACATCATGTCACCTTGAAACCCATCAGGTATTTCTGTGGACAATTCTGCTTCTGCTAGGCAAGGTAGGAGAACATTTTGCACTCCTTATGACTTTTTTTTACAACCTGATAGTGCAGGTGTGTGGTCAACAATGTCTGGTGAAAAGAAGTTTTTTTTAAACACCTAATGGCTATGCCTCTGCTGGTCCTTAACTTGAAGAGAAAGGTCAAAGAAACTCCAGATGGCCATCATGAACTCTGCAGAAATGGCTTTTTCTAATTACTGACACTTGACAAGTGTTTGTTGTTTTTTTTCTCCCCAGAATGTCAGCTTTACAGACACCAGAAATTAACTCTTAACACCTGTGTTACCAGGGGTTGGCAGCCTGGGAGAAATTCCCCTATGCCTTTTGACTGAATACCTGAGAGGGCCATTCATTTGCCATCCCAAACTCCTAGCTGTTTGACAACAGAAAACTATGACAAATACACCCACTTGAAAACTTCAGAGGTACAAGGCAAGACTCCCAATTCTCTTACAATAGCTGTTGAGTATCAGATAGACACAGGCTTCTCCTTCTACAACAGCAATGCCTGTCCCATGGAGCTGACCAATGTATGTAGCCATACAGGGGAAATCTATCTTAAGTGAGCCCTCACAATCTGCTTATGGTTTACTGGACAGCCTCAAATTCACTCTCACTAAAAAAAATTCTTCACCTCCTGCTATAGGCTGCTACTCTGTTTTTTGTTTTTATTAACTGCATGTTTCTCACAATTTCTTAAGAACCAGTATTGTAGCAAGTGTTCCACTTTTTTGTTCTCCCTTACCTTTCATTAACTTCTCAACTTCCTGACCATTCTGAAAATTGCAAAGTGGAGCTCAAGGAAGGGCCAGTGTGGGCAGGAAGAAGCAGATGAAGGGAACAGTTCACAATTTTGAGAAATGTACCATTTTTAAACATTTTGTTATGATTTAAGAAATCCTTATGAAAATTAAATTACTTTTGTAGCATACTAATACATGGTAGGAAGAAGGAAATAGTATTAAATATTCCACACAGTGTGAATGAACATATAAAATAAGGAAATATGCTGTCTTTCGTTAAGCCATTCATTCATTAGATATTTCTTTCATATTAACCATGTGCTAGTCCCTGTTGTAAGCAATGGAGATACTTTGGAAAACAGAGTTCCTTACCTTCATAGGGCTTATGTATTTGTGAAGGAGATAGAAAATCAACAAATAAATACAATGTACAAATAAAGTAACAATACACAGTATACAAATAAAGTAACCATTATACTTGTTACACCGCACCTCCCCATTTCCCGCCTCCTTCCGGTCACTGGCAACCATCATTCTATTTCTTGTCTCTATGAGTTTGGCTATTTCACATACCTCATATTAGTGGAATCATGCAGTATTTGTCCTTCTGTGTCTGTCTCATTTGACTTAGCATAATGTCTTCCAAGTCCATCCATGTTACCACAAATGATAGGATTTCCTTCTTTTTTAAATGCTGACTAATATTCCATTGCATGTAAATACCACATTTTCCTGATACATTCATCCATTGATGGACACTTAGGTTGAGTCCACCTCTTGGCTATTGTGGACAATGCTGCAGTGAATCTGGGAGCGCAGTTGTCTCTTTGAAGTCAAGATTTAAATTCCTTTGGGTATATACCCAAATGTGGGATTGCTGTATCATATAGTAGTTCTATTTTTAACTTTTTTGAGGAACTTCCATATTATTTTCTATTGTGACTGTACCAATTTACATTCCCACCTACATTGTACAAGGGTCCTCTGTTTGATGGCTTGAAACTTTGGATTTGCTCATGAAACTATTTCAAAAATGAAAACTAAGTTATAGTGGAATTCATGAGCAGCATGTCTAATATCTGAACTTTCTTCTTTCCATCTACCAAACTCATCATCATGTAAACTCAGTTCCGAGAATGGCCCATTCATATCTTTTCTGTTTATAGCTATTTTGTAGTTATCTTTAGACTTTCAGATGGCAATTATGAGGGAAGAAGGGAAGGAACTGGCAGCAAGAAAAGTACCAGACCAGCTTCAGCTAACAGAAAAAAAAAAGAAAGAGGGTTGGTGAATGTGCGTGAAACATGGAGAACTGCTCCATGAAATCCTTGCATCCTTCAGTATGCCCTCTTAGTGTAAATTTGCAGGAGTTTTAAATTTCTGCAATGAATGTATAAGTATATATAAATCATATTTCTTTCTTAGAAAAGATGGCATACTATAAACATTCTTCTGTACCTTTATTTTTATTCCCAAACTCTATCTTAAAAAATGTTTCATTTCATAAAATATAGGGCTACCTCACTTAAATATAGGATAGCATTCCATTGAAAAAATGTACCATAATTTATATCTCCAGCCACTGACAATATACATTAGTTTCTTAGAATTTAAACACATTTATCTTGAAGTGTCTTTCAGATTGATCTATTATCTCCACTTCAGAGTATTAATTCAGTCTTCCAACTTTGAAAGTGGCTTAGCATTGAATGCTTTATAATATTGTACTGTGTACTTGAAACTTTTTCTCTGAAATTTCTCCTTGCCCTTGACTGTGGAGGCATTCCAGTGTAGCATCTGTTGGTAATCTCTGTATGTATCAACAATGTTGTACCAATTATCATGTTTACTCCTTGACTATGTTTTCCTACCATTAGAGATTGGTGCAGATGCAAACCCACTCCTGTGCATAGCATAGGCTTAGATTTCTAGTTTCTCTAGGGTAATTCTTTATCTACCCAAGGTAGTCAGCCCAGTTACCTGCTTTATCCTCTATCCAGGGCATGCATTGCCAGTTTCAATAATGGGACAGCTCTTCCACATTCTCCATCTTAGTATAAAAGCAATTATGGAATTATAGGTATTGTCATTTTAATACCCTTTATCAGACTAAACAAGTTCTAGTCTTATTTTGCTAAGAGATTTTTATTCTTATCACATATTGAAGTTTATAAAATTTCTCTACCTTAAAAGATCATATGATTTTTCTTCTAAATTCTGTTAATATGGTGCATTATATTGACTGATCTTCTAATGTTAAGACAATCTTGCTTTTCCAGGAATAAAGGCTTCTACCTGGGATGATTTTTCTGTTTGAAGGAATCCCTTTGTATATATTATAGTGCAGCTCTGCTGGTCATAAGCTCTCCCATTTCTTTAACTTATCTAAAAATGTAAACTCCACCTCCATTTTTGGAAGAATTTTTAAATTTTTAAATGGGTATAGAAATCTGGGTTAGCAGTCATTCTTCTTTTTAAAAGGGCATTCCATTGTTTCATGGCTTTTATATTTTCTGTTGAAAAAAATCAACTCTCAATCTTATTTAATTGAAGCTAACGTATTTCTCATCTTCTTAAAGATTTCCTCTTTCTATTTGATTTTCATCAAACTATGATAGACTCATTTAAGATTTGACTTATGTTTATTATGCTTTGGGTTCTAGAATTTGTTGAGGCTGTCTTGGGCTTACTTTTCTAGGTTCTGTCTGGGCCTTGGCCCCTCATGTCCTTGCTGCCTTGATAGTCTTGACTCCAATTTTCATTTATGCAGCCTTGATGCCTGCAGAAATCTCTAAGCCGCAGCTTTCTGCTTGGCCTCTCAGTCTTTGCCTTCTTTAGAATTAGCATTTAGTACCCTTAGTGTTTGCTCTACCTTGTCTCTGTCTCACTTTTCTTGTACTCCTGCTTTTCATACTCCCCGAGAAGCTTTCACCCCAGGCTCTGTTCTCCAATGAACGAACCTAGGCTAAGACAGTTACAATCATGTTTAATTAGCCAGTTTTTCTGTGGCTTTGTTCTGAAACCTCGGAAAATTCTTCTGGGCACTATTGCCCTATGGAACACTGCTATCATTCTCTTTGAGTGTTGTCATATCCACTGGTCACAGAGATTAAAACAAATTTATTGGAAAACAATTTGCCAAAACCCTCTGGTAAGAGAAACTTCCTCAAATAATCAATGAACTAAATTTTTTTTGAAATTAAAGCCAATTGACATTTTATGACAAATTAAACTACCAGTTCAAAAGAGTAAAATGCCAGTTTTAAGTGTAGAATTTTAATATTCAGCTGTCAATTTCATGTGTAGAAATTTACGACTAGAATGTCAGTTTTATAGTTTAAACTGGCAAGGATATGGGAAAACTGGATGCAGATGAAGCTTTGCTTTAGGGGTCAATCCAGAAATGATCCCTGTGAAAGTGGCCCGATACTCGCATTGGGTTGGATGGGGAAATAAAATTCTTGGACTTGCATGTGTGTAACGTGTTCTTGTAAGTATGCGTAGGTCCATTGGGTGTGTGCTGACGCTTTCATAAAAATGTTCCGAGTTAAATTTTTCAGAGTGCACCTGTAATTTCACCCTTTTCTTGAGCCCCTCACACAATCAGACTACTGCTTGTGAGCACTTTTCAGTTCTCTGAGGTGCCTGCAAACATGTAAATTCCACAGATGGTGACAAAGTAACTAAAGGCTGAATCTCTGATACATCATTAACAATATTATTATTTCAAATCATTGTCAAATTTTCTATTCCAAGCCAACCAAAATCTTGCATTATGGACCATATCTACATGTTGTCAGATATGGTTGCCCATGATCCTTTCTGAACCCTGAGAGATTTTTTTTAGGTAAAGTAGGGGGTCCTTTTAAAAGTCTCAGTCTCCTTGGACTTCTCATGGCATGTATACATGGTATCTCAGAATAGCATTAAATGCATATATATAAATACATAGGATTTTAATGCAACCACTTAAAATGCATTAATCAAAATATTAAATTTGTGATTTAAGGGTATGTACGTTTTTATCAATGATCTTAATAATGTTTATGGCATAGTGATTTTTAAGTCATAATCATAAAAGATGTTTTAGGAGATTTGTGACAGCTCTAATATGATATAACAGTATCTGTGACTTCTATTGGTTATAAAATCATAGTTGCTGCTAATACCACTGTGGTTTATTATTTATTCATAATAAAAGAAAAATAAATTTAAACTGACCTAGTGAAAATATTTTTTCCATCCAAATTCAGGCATCCCTGAATGCTATCCACAAAGCCTTTATACTTCTGTGGATCTTAGATTAATCCCTGATTGAAGGGAAGCTATTCCCAGAATCCTGGAAAATCCAATAGCAATATAATGAATACTATTTACTAGAGGTAAAATATTAGAATTTTTTTTAACATATAATGCTCCAGCCTCCAGACACCAGAGCCACTTAATCTTTCTGGTGGGGCCTGAAACTGTTTCTGAGCCTATACTTTCTAGTTTGGTTTGAACATAGAAGTCTCTTACATTCTCTGTCCAGATTCCCATTGCTTTGTTAACCCCAGAAACACTGTCTCCCATAGGAAAAGATAGAGGAGAGAGAAGGAGTTTCCACAAGTGTAAATTGGTGTACCATATGCTTGAACAAATCTGCCATATGTCGAATGTGATATCTGTGCTCCAAGTCTGGCTATGATTGTACATTTGCTTCCAAAAACAATTCATGTTGTTGGCTTTGGTTTCTAAAATCTTTATGAATTGAGTTCTGGCTATTGTAGATTTTTTTTTTCTTTTTACTCTTTGCCTCAATATTGCCCTTATAGGAAAGCAAAAACCAGTCTGTTTTTATTGTTGTTGATGATCTTATACATTGGCCTTAGCATGTTTTTGTTGTTTTAGTTTTCTTTTTAATTGTATGTATCTGTATGCATGCATGTGCATGTGTGTGTGTGATAGTGGCTGTGAGTCTGTGAACAGAGGACACCCATCTTTCATAAAATTGCCCTCTTTGGTCAGTCAATATTTATTGAGGAGTCATTACTGGCTATATGATACTAGGTAGGCTACTTTAGACTTAAACCAAATATATTTAAAGTATCAAAACATTTTTTCTATGCACATCAAGTACATTGATGGAAACAGGGACACATAATGTATATACTTCATACATTTTGATAAATTAACGAAGCATTATTATCCTGAGTCTAAATGAAGCTTTTACCAAAATACAGTACAACAGTGAAAGAATTTGTTCAAGACATCTATTTTGGATGTGTCAGCATGCAATGGTCATTGGGATGAAAATCTTAATATCTTTTTGCTTGATATATATTTGGTATTTTCAATTCATTTTAATGCAAGCTTCTATGTTGCTTATCTCTAACTGATGACTTGTTCATTTTAATTAAACTGCAACTGCCTTCTCCTTCCAAACACAAGGACAAAGATCAGCTCTTCTCTAAGTCAGTGATCACTCATATCAAACTGTTTAAATTATCCTTTAGCATAATTAACACAGTCAGCTACAACAATTATTCCTGAGAAGCTGAGAGGTCTTCCTTTGTGAATGCCAGTTGGTTTTTAGATGACCTTAAATGAGGAACTTTCAAATGAGCATTTCTTTTGGCAAATTTTCCTCCAACACCAAATTAGGAGGAGATTATTAAAATTCTGGCCTGAAAAAATCCTGTCATTTTTTTCCCCATTATATGCATGTGTCAGTGTCTTTGTGAGTGGAAGAGGGGTAGTAATTGTTCAGAATAAGACCATGTTTACTTAGGCATCAAGAATATTTTAGTCAAATAAACAACATTAAGATGAAAGGGTTCATTAAATGGCAGGACAGATTTCAGGGACTAATGGTCAGATGTTGGCGTAGTCTTGCAAGGTCCCATACAAGACAGTGGAGAAAGATCAAGCCAGCTGAACCAAGGCTGAACCAATGCACCTGGTTTACACAATACACAACAGAGCTCTTTTATGTTATGTTATGGACTTGTAGGACAGACCTAAATCAAGCAAGGGAAGCCAAGAATATTTAAGCAGAGCTTTTTGAGAGTTGGAGAGGCTTTGAGAACATGGGCTTAAGACTTTATTAAATTTCGTGTGAAAATTATTATGCTAACTTGGTACAAATTCCACAGTTGTATTCCTTCATATAAATGTTTATATATTATTTCCAAGAAGTTTACAGCTCCTTGACAAAAACTTGTAAGTTCTCAACCCCTTAGGAGAGTTCCATAAATATTCTGAGTGTTCCACAAGCCTCCTCAAAGTCAAAGTCATATATTTTTCAAAATGGGGTTTTTATTTTATTTCCTTTTTATTTGTTTTTCAATTGGTAGTTCCATCATGTATTCTTATTTTAATGAGGTAATATTCAAAATAATGGTAGTATCAAAATTATAGTACCTATCGTGCCCTGCTGCAGTAGTTACAAAGAAAAATATCTAAAATGTTTTCTTTCTTTAAAATGACTGGAAAAATGCCTATTAAATAAATCTTTAAAGTTGTGATTTTAAGCTTACAGATTACTTTGCAATAGACTCTTTATTATTCATCTTCCCTCTCTAGTTTTATATAAAGTTGGAATCAATAAGTGTATTAATGAATGAAAGAATTGCACAATTCTTTCACTGTAGAGTATATATTCTATGTCAGAGTTTTAGGGTTTCATGTAGCACCAAAACCCAGAAGACCTCTATATAGCCACACTGTATTTGAATATAGGGGGTGATATTTATCACCTGTGAGCTTAGGAAAGTTACTTAAACAATCTGTGCTTTCTTCAGTTTCCTGATCTGTATAATGGGAAAATATTTGAGCGCCCACAGAGTTCTGATGAGACTTAAATTCTTGAAAATATATAATAGTCAATAAGTATAAGTGTTATTGGTATTACTAATATCCACTTTTTAAGTAATTGAGGGTTATGGGAGCAAATGGAAAATTTACTTTGTTCATAAAGGGGTCTTAAAGCATGTTTTATCTTGGTTTCTGAAAGTTGTTATTGTTTTGTTGGTCTCTGTTTAAGTCTGCTAGGGTAAAACAATAAAACATATTCTCAATTGAAACTTGTATTTGTAAACCCACCTAAATGCAATCAAAATCTTAATTTATGCTGAAAAGTATTGTTAGGCCCTTTTAATAGGAGCTAGAATATTTGTCAATAGATTTCTCAGGTTTTTTTTCTTTTTCCTATAAAGCTCATATTCCATCGAGAAGCACTCTGGGTTAAGGGCCAAGGGATAGGGGCCTTAACTATTAACCCAGCCACTACTGGGAAATTTTGGACGGGTGAGTCAGTCTCCAGGTCACAGGCAGTTAAGTGGCAGGAAGAGCAGTAGTAGATGGTAAGACCAGCTCTTTCAACCTCACAGGATTATTGTGATTTAGATGATGAAAATAAAAGACACTTCAAAGTTAAACATATATGCTAATATTTAGATTTAAATTATTGAAACTTCAACATGCCCCCATATTTTAGTCATATGTCTTGCATATTGAGGTTGTTCAAGACTTCTAAACATATTAGAATGTTAAGTTTTAATTACATTGTACAGGACAAAGTGAATTCCTGTGGCTTTCTTGTTTAAATATGATAGAAGTCGCCTAGCCGTTAATTGGTGCATTAGCTTCTCGTCTGCAAACTAAACATTTCTTAGATTTCAAATGTGGATATTAGATGGCATTGTTAGTTTAGGTGAATGAGTTGGGGTTTTTCTCTATTATTTTTAGTTTTTAAATAATTTTCATTTAGTCTTCAATTGTATAAAAATGGTTCTTTGTTTATTTGCTTATTTTACTAAATATACCTCTTTGCTTATTTAATTATTAGACTAAAAGGTTCAGACACATACCTTATAAGAATAGCAATATACTATTAAGAGCTGTGAAAAATTATAATTAAACTTTCATTAACCTCAGTACATAAAGACAGAAGTCCCTTAGGTATTCTAGTTGATTTTGTTTTGATTGAGAAAAAACATACCTGTTTCTGTAATTTAAAAGTAAAATACTCATTTTGTTAGGTCAAATTTTGTATTTGAGATTTTAAAATATGTTTTCAATTTTTATATAATACAATGTTAAAATATTTTTAAGTTCCTCAATTATAGCATTAATACTATTTATTCTTGGGAATTTTGTTTCTTCTTTAAATAAACTTTTAATGTTATAATACCTTTATAGTTACCAAAAAGTTCCAAAGATGGTACCGAGTTTCCAAACACCCCTGAGTTTCTCTCCTTGTTGATATATATAATGTCTTATATTTGTCACAACTAATGAACCAATATTAGTGCATTATTTAAATTATTTTTTTATTTTTTTATTGTGGTAAGAACACTTAAAAGAGAGCTACCCTCATTAATTTCTTAAGTGCACGATATAGTATTGTTAACTGTATGCATGATGTTGTGCAGAAGATGTCTAGAACTTACTTATCTGGTATTACAAACTTTGTATCTGCTAAGCAACAACTCCCAATTTCCCACTCTTGCCAACCCTTGGCAACCACCATTCTATTCTCCATATCTATGAGTTTGACTGTTTTACACAACTCATATAAGAGGAATCATTCAGTATTTTGCCCTTCTGTGACTATATTATTTCACTTAGCATGTTTTCCAGGTTCATCAAGGTTGTTACATGTGGCAGGATTTCCTTGTTTCTAAAGAGTGAAAATATTATCCATCATTTTTATGGCTAAATGATATTCCATTGTGTATATGTGCCACATTTTCTTCATCCATTCATCCATTGATGGAAATTTAGATTGTTTCTACCTCTAAGCTATTGTGAATAATGTTCTAATGTACCTGGAGTAGAGATTACTCTTCAAGATCCAGATTTCAATACTTTTACCTATATAACCAGAAATGGAATGCTGGATCATATGGGAGTCCTCTTTTAATTTTTAAAAAAACCTCCACACTGTTTTCATAGTAGCGGCAACATTTTACATTCCAAACAGTACAAAATAATTCCAATATCTCCACATTATTACTAATACCTCTTGTATTTTCTTTTTGTTTTTTTGATAATAGCTATTCTGACAGATATGAGGTAGTATCTCATTCTGGCTTTGATTTGCATTCCCCTGATGGTTAGTAATAGCATTTTTTTCCCCACATATCTGATGGCCATTTGTATGTCTTCTCTAGAGAAATGTCTACTTAAGTCCTATAAGCAATTTTTAGTCAGATTATTTGTTTTTTTGCTATTAAGTTATAGGAGTTGCTTCTATATTTTGGGTATCAACTCCTTATTAAAGATATCATTTGCAAATAAATTCTCCCATTCAGCACATTGCCATTTTACTCTGTTGATCATTTCCTTTGCTGTACAAAAGCTTTTCAGTTGATGATGTTGTGCTTGTCTAGTTGTGTTTTGGGTTTCAGATCCAAAAAATCATTGATCAGACCAATGTCGTAAAGCTTTTGCCCTATGTATTCTTCTAGGAATTTATAGCTTGAAGCCTTACATTTAAGTCATTAATACATTTTGGGCTATTTTGTATAAACTGTAAGATAAGGGTCCAATTTTTCCCAACAACCTTTGTTAAAGGGTATTAAATATCATCCTTTCCTCATTGTGTATCCTTGGCACACTTGTCGAAGATCAGTTGACAATGTATGTGTGAGTTTCTGAATGCTTGTTTTGTTTCACAGATCTATTTGTCTCTTTTTATATCAGTGCTATACTATTATAATTATTGTAGCTTTGTAGTATAGTTTGAAATCTAGGACTGTGGTATCTCCAGCTTTGATTTTTCTTAAGATTTTTTTGCTTTTTAGGTTTTTGTGATTCCATGAATTTGAGGATTGTTTCCTATTTTTCAGTTAAAAAAGGAAAGAGAACAGTGCCATGGGATTTTTTAATAAGGGATTGCATTGAATCTATAGATCACTTTGGGTGGTAGTATAGACATTTTAACAATATTAAGTTTTCCAATTCATGAACTTAGATTCTTTCCATCCATTTGTGTCTTAGAGTTTTCCATGTCTAAGTCAATTACCTCTTTGTTAAGTCTATTCCTAAGTGTTTCATTCTTTTTCATGCTATTATAAATGGGAACTTCTAATAATTTTTTGGGGGAATTGTTTGTTGTTCCTGTGCAGAAACACAATTGATTTCTGTACATTGAATTCATAGCCTATCACTTTACTGAATTTGTTTACTAGTTCTAATAGTTTGTGTGCAGAGTCTTTAGGCTTTTCTACATATAAAATCATGTCATCTACAAACAGAGCATTCACTACTTCTTTTCTAGTTTGGATGCCTTTTATATGTTTTTCTTGCCTAGTTGTTCTGGCTGGGACTTCGTACTGTGTTGAATTGATGTGAATAGAGGGTACATCCTAGCCTTTTTCTTGATCTTAGAGGAAAAATTTTTCAGTTTTTCACCATCGAGTATGAGCTTGTCATGTAAGGCCCTTGCTATATTGAGGTAAATACTTTCTATACTTAGTTTGTTGAGAGTTTTTATCATGAAAGGGTATTAAATTTTGTCAAATGCTTTTTTTGCATCTATTGAGATTATTATGTGATTTTTTTACCCTTTATTGTGACATACATTTATTGATTTACATACATTGAAACATCCTTGCATCCCAGGGGTAAATTCCACTTGGTTATGATGTATCATCCTGTTAATGTGCTATCAAATTGGCTTGCTAGTATTTTGTGGAGGATTGTTATATCTATGTTTAACAGGGGTATTAGGCTGTGGTTTTCTTGTAATGTCTTATCTGGCTTTGGTATGAGGGTAATATACTGGCCTTATAAAATGAATTTGGAAGTGTTCTCCAATTTTTTAGATAAGTTTAAGGACTGCTATTAATTTATTTTTAAAAATGTTGAGTGGAATTCACCTGTGAAGACATCTGGTGTACTTTTCTTGGGAGTTTTTTTTATCAATTCAATCTTCTTTATATCATTGGTCAGTTCAGATTTTCAGTTTCTTCATGATTCAGTCTTGGTAAATTGTATGCTTCTAAGAATTATCCATTTTTTCTAGGTTGTCCAAATGTTGGTATATAATTATTGATTGTATTCTCAAGGTCCTTTGTATTTCTGTGGTATCAGTTGTAATATCTCATTTTTCATCTCTAATTTTATGTATCTGAGTCTTCTTTTTTTTCTTAGTCTACTTAAGGGTTTGTCAGTTTTTATCTTTCCCACAAACCAAATTCTGTTTTGTTGATTTTTTCCTATTGTTTTTCTCCATTGTATTTTGTTTATTTCTGCTCTACACTTTATTACTTCTTATTTTTGCTGACTTTGGGCTTAGTTTGTTTTTCTTTTCCTAGTTCCTTAAGGTGTAAAGGTAAACTGCTCATTTGAGGTCCTCTTTTTATAGGCTAGAAAATTAGACTCAAAGAGGTTAAATGTATTTCCCACAACATGTTAATAAAGGAGTCAGGGATTAAGATTTCTGATATCTCCTTTTTTATGATTGACATAGCTTTAGGCACATTTCCTTCAATCCTCAATTATAATATATTCTTTGATTTATAGCTGGACTATCTCCGTCTTATGTTTGTCTTAAGGAACTAGCTTAGAATGTAGAGGCATCTGACCATGGCATTAATATATTCATTGGTTATGTCTCTCAAATCCCATTATTTGGGAGTTACAATCAAAAAGTTGATTTGCATTATGGGCTTTAATAAAAAAGAGAAAAGATATAATGTGTGTTTGGAAAATTCATAGAATAAGTAATCTTTAAATCTGATCCTTAAAGACTCTTTTAAACAGTAAAACTATATTAAAACATTACCAGCTTCATGTTTTTACTCTAATTCTGATAATCTATTCAGATAAACTATTCTCAATCATTTTATTACTAATAACATAATTTTTTTAATGTATAATCAAAATACAATTTGGGAAAAAATGGTTTAGCTAATTAATTCCATTCACTGGTAACTAGATTTCACTGCTAACTGCAGAAATACTATTACACTTGTATTAGTTTTCTAGGACTAGTAAAACAAAGTAACACAGTGCAGCTTAAAACAACAGAAATTTTTTCTCTCATGGTTGTGGAATCCAGAAGTCTAAAATCATCTGTCAGCATTACCACAATCACTTCAAAGGCTCTTGGAAAGAATCATTCCTTGCCTTTTCCAATTTATGGTGGCTCCTGGTATTACTTGGTTAATGGAAGCATAGTTTTATTCTCTGTTTTTGACTTCACATGGCCTTTTTCTCAGTGTGTGTGTGTGTGTGTGTATGCATGCACATGTGTGTGCCCTCTGGGCCTGTGTGTCTCTCTTTTTCCAAGTTTCCTTATCCTTTCTCTTGAGAAAACAACAGTCACTGGATTTATGGCTCATTTTAAATCTAGATGGTTTCATCTTGAGCTCCTTAATTATATCTGCTACAATCCTATTTCTCAATAAGGTAATATTCTGAGTTTTTGGGGGAACACTACTCAACTCACTCTAGTTGGTTTCATCATTATAAACTATATTGCATATATTCATTTACTTCTACGTTATTGTCCAGGGAATGTTTCTTGTGAATTCAGATCTAGAAAAAAAACTGTTACAGAAGAAATATATAGTTACATGATGGAAGCAATAGTGAATTACCATCTTTCTTCAGAACAAATTTTTGCCAAACCCCCAAATTCAGATATGCATGTCCTGTGCATGGTAAGCTAATCTCTGAGGGCCCTTGAAACTTCTAAGATGGGCCTTTAAGCTATGAACCTATCCTGTCTTCATGGTGCCACCCCTGGGGTCCTGGTATGTTTTGTGTTGACTCCCCATTTGGCAGTGGCACTAGATGTTATCAACCAATATTAACATCTCCCCAACCCACTTCTGTAACACAGCTTCAGGGAAGAAGATAAAGGACAGGGTTAATCATTCCTGTAAGGTAGTGAAGTAATGTGCCTACATGCAGCATGTGAGGTTGCTTTGCAGGGAGACCCTAGTGAAGATCCAAGCAAATAAAGATATGTATGTTCAGGTTCAAGACTACAGCAAAATTAAATTCCCCACTGATTTTTCTGGGTTCAAGTAAAAGTGTAATACAATACAGTTTGAAAATCAAATTAGGCATAAACAAGCCAAAGTCAAAATAATCCCAGATATGTGATCCATTTTTGGATAATATATTCTCTTTGGTCATTTCAGGACCAAAATAGTCTTAGATAATTAAAAATAGAAGCTTAATTTTGAGTAGATAGAATACCAAGGATCTTGAATGATTTTGAACATACCATGGTTGCACTGCTTTTAGTAATACGTATATTGTTTATTAGGTGGATAATTGAAGACAACTTTTAAACTGGGCTTATTTCACTTGAACTAAGTGTTGGAGTAGAACCAATAAATTGTTGACTTGATCACATCATTGAAGAATTTAATCAGTAAATAATTTTAATAAAACTCTACCTTGGGAAAAAAAATCTAAAATATGACCTAGAAAGTAGTTTCTAAACCAATGTACTATTCCTATTGTGTTTGAAATGACTACCTTGAGTTTAACAGCAGGCCTAAATTTTTCAGTATATATGAATGATTCATCATAGTTTAATTCTGTGCAATGCTTATGTTACACTTGTATGATAACATTAATATAGAGGCCATATATTTTTACATGGCATTTCCATTATTAATCAGTTTTTCTGCAGTCTATTCATTCTTTCATTGCTCCAGTACATTGGAGCTTAACATTCAGGTTATTTACAGTTGGTAGAGGATCAAAGAAAAGAGTTTTTAATTAGATGCTTTTCTAAAACAACATTAAAATATTGGGCCTAGCAACTGTGGCAGTGTATAAAACATATTCAACTCAAGAATTTCTTATGAAAGATTTGCTTGTAATATTTTACAGTGATATATACTACTAGTATATCATTTTGAATCAAAGTGCTAGTGAAAACATTATCTGGAGGAATCTGCTATTTTCATCAAGTAATATTATACTTTTGCATACCTCCTAATTTTTAAAATTGTACTTCCCCACCCTGCCTGACCTGACATACATAAAAATTCTAGTATATATATGACTTCAATGCTGAACATGATGATGAGCGCTGGGAAATGTAGTCATTTACATAGTTGTTGCCGATTAATTGGATGTTACCAAAGGATTGCAATAGTCATATTCAACTGAATATTTTATTTGTAATTTATGACCCAAATAAATATAATTCCATTCAGATTCAATTAAAAAATGTGACCTATCTTCAGCGGTTATAATAGTGGGGGTGATCCAATACCACTATATATATATAAAATCATCAAAAACTCAATAAAATATTTCTTAGTTCCAGATTAACTATCCATGGATAGTTTTTAATATTTTCAAAAGTCAAATATTTCAAAGGAACATTAAATAAACTTTTTTAAAAATGAATAATACCAATTGCTGAGTGATTAAATTTTAGTTAAGAAAACTCGATATCCCTAAGGATAGAATCGTGAAGTTTTTGTATTAAGGAAATGATACAGAATAATTGGGCAAATTCAATGCTTGAACTGAATTTAATGATGGATAGTAAAAATGAATCTCTATTATTCCTTGTTCCAAATTTCAGTGTTAATGCAACTATACTGTTTATCAGAATTAGACAGAAAACTGGAGTATATATTCAGGATAATGAAAAAGTATGTGATCAATGTAATGATAGGAAAAAGTTTGGTTTCCAAATACATTTTCAAATATATATTACATAGTATCAATGCATAGGTTTTATTTTCAGTTGGAATTATGAATTTGACTTCAACAGAAGAGTGTTTTTGCAAATCTATTTAATTTCATAAGGATGTTATATAATGTTTGTAAATCTGAAATTGCAAAAAGTTCTTCAAAACATATAAAAAGTGATCAGTTATTGTATTAAAAATAGCAGCAGTGATTTTTATTTTGGAGAGGTTATTTATATAATTTCTTGAATACAAATAATATTTGTAAATCATGTCATTTTATTGGATAATCAACCATTTTCTATTTATGAAAACTAAAAACATTAATGCTTGGAACCCTGAAAAAAAATTTTACCAGGAATAAAAAAGTTTAAAAGAGATGAATGCTTCTTTGTACTACCTGAAGTATATTGTTAACTACAAAATTTTGAAATTCTAATTTTAAAGAAATTTAATTGTTTTGCCAGATTTTTTAACACTTTTAAAATTGTTATTGAAGTTATGTATGTCCATTATAGGAAATTAATAAAATAAAGGTGAGCACATATTGTAAATTAAAAATTAACCAACATCTCAGTCATAAACATTATTAAAATATTTTAATTTCTCAATCTTTTTTGGGTGAGACTAAACCTATAGTAGTGAAGATGTCTTAGTTCTATAATAATGCTATATATGCTTTCTTAAATCTACTTTTTTTTTAGTGTAACATCATATCACAGATATCTTTTGGTGCCATTAACTATATTCACAGATACACTTTTTTCACATATATTTTTTAATACATGCATGGTGTTATATTGCATAAATGTTCCAGAAATATTTTAAGCATTTCCCTATGTGACATCTCTTTCTTGCTGTTTTTGTCTTTGTTTTAAACAGTGCTAATTTAAACATCCCTATGGCTAAAATTTCACACACCTGCCTGGCTATTTCTCTAGAATGAACTCCTAAAAGTGAAATTGCTGGGCCAAAGGGTTTGAAGCATTTTCAGGACCCTTGTTGTACATTACCAAATTAAATTTCAGGAAATTTTAATGATCTTGATTATAACCACCTCCAGAAGTGTAATTGAGGGTTATTTACCTATACCTTAGCCAACAGTGGTCATCATACATATTGCAGTGTTACTGCTTTTAATCTTTTCTGGATTTATTAGAAAAAGTGGTGGCACATGGATGTTTCAATATGCAATATTAGGAAGATAACTTTTTGTCCTGGGGTGGGGGTAGGAGGTATTCTTATCAATTGCTTTTCCCATTGTGAAAGGAGCTCCATTAGCCTAATACTCTAGGCTTCTCTCTGCCCCTCATTCACACTGCTTTGGTGAACATGAAGTGCCTTTTCTGATAGGTAAATGTGGAAAGAGAAATTGGTCATGGAGTGAGGGCTCAGCCCTTCTCTTTCTACACCCAAGGGGACATTCCAATCCTGTGGGTAAGGCCTCTTCAGCTCCCCAGCTGTCTGAGTGGAGATTTCAGCCTATGTCAAGGATTTAGATTTAAGAGGTCAGTAGCACATAGTTACAAGCTATGATCTGACTGTCAGATTCATTCATAATAAAGAGGATAGCTTGTAATACACATGATCTATTAATTTGTGTTTTTTATCTATTGGTTCAGAGCTCAGGGTAGTGGGAAGTGTAGTACCAGTTTTAGGAACTCTCAAAGACCTCCAAATTGAATTCAGTTGATTGCTTCAGAGGTTGAACATATTTTTTATGTTTATTGGACAGTTAGGTATCTGTAAATTAATTATAGCATTTATCAGTTTTACTACCGTGATATTGAATTTTTAGAAATAAATTTTAGTACTGTTTCTATAATACTACAATATTAGCTTTTATCTCCCATATGCATATTTTCTAATTTTTTTATTATGGTATCATTAATATACAATCACATGAGCAACACTGTGGTTACTAGATTCCCTCCATTTTCAAGTCCTCACCACATACCCCATTACAGTCACTGTCCATCAGTGTAGTAAGATGCTATAGAGTCACTACTTGTCTTCTCTGTGTTGCACAGCCCTCCCCGTACCCCCCCCCACACTATACATGCGAATCATAATACCCCCTTTCTTCTTCCCCGCCCTTATCCCTCCCTTCCCACCCATCCTCCCCAGTCCCTTTCCCTTTGGTAACTGTTACTCCATTCTTGGGTTCTGTGATTCTGCTGCTGTTTCGTTCCTTCAGTTTTCACTTTGTTGTTATACTCCACAGATGAGTGAAATCATTTGGTACTTGTCTTTCTCTGCCTGGCTTATTTCACTGAGCATAATACCCTCTAGCTCCATCCATGTTGTTGCAAATGGTAGGATTTGTTTTCTACTTATGGCTGAATAATATTCCATTGTGTATATGTACCACCTCTTCTTTATTCATCTACTGATGGACACTTAGGTTGCTTCCATTTCTTGGCTATTGTAAATAGTGCTGCGATAAACATAGGGGTGCATCTGTCTTTTTGTAACTGGGTTCTTGCATTCTTAGGAATTCCACTCCTAGGAATTTATCCCATATGCATTTTGAATATTTTATCTAGTTAGCCATTAGTCCATCTTTTGTTCATATTACTGTGATATTCTGAAGATTTTCATATATATATGTGTTCAGATATTCCATTATTTTCCTTTGTGGTTTCTTTGTTTCAACTGTTCACTTTGTTATTGGTAAAAACTAACTCCTTGTAGTCTGCCAAAGTAAATCTAGTATGATTAAATCGTCAGCAAACATGATTCCAGGTAGTTTTTGAAACTATTATAACTAAAGTTGACTTGATCTACTTTGAAATAATTGCTTAGAAAAAATAAAAGTCCCTTGGCAAATTATCCTAAATGATTAACTTACCCTCTCAGGTAGAACTAATCATTGTATCTTATGTGCTTCCAGTGTACAGTGTAAAATATCTCATTACAAAACTTAATATATGTTTGTCTCATTTTACTTGGGAACTCATAATTTTGGTCTTTTGATTGCTAAGTCTTAAAACCATCACTTAGAAAATATTTATTTAGAAGATGAATCCTGCTTGCTGTTGACTAGGAGCAATGGATCTGAAATTGTGGGCTCTTGACTAGCAGAGTTGGCATCACCTGGAAACTTGTTATAAATGCAAATTCCAGTCCTTCCTATCCCAGATATACTAGACCAGACCCTCCTGAGTTGGGCCCCAGAAGGATCTCCAGGGATTCTGGTGCACACTAAAAATTGACCACTGAGATAAAGGATTCTAGATGGATAAATTATAGTCCCTAGTCATGGTCACTAGTGATCAATTAGTAAATTTCAGTTGAAAGCACAAATTTCTTCATGAGGTATTTAAAATTAAATATTCTAATATTCTGATGGCAAAATGAAATGTGTTAATAATAAATAAGATCAAGACTAAATAGCCTTAAAAATCTTAGTGCCAAACATCTGACACAAGTTTATATAGAATATATTGACAAGAACTTCATACTGAATTAATATTATTGGAAAACAAAGGTTTAATGTAATATTTTTAAGTTGAAATATTTGTACATTGGATGCCTAGAAGGCAGAATTAAACAACTGATAGAAAAGGTCCTATTTTTGAATAAATAATTATTATTTTATATGTATTTTATATTTTTGAATACTTTCTTATAGAATAACATTAGAAAAATAAATATATTTTATATAGTTATATTTATATAAAAATATATTTCAAAATACAGAAAATATAGTAGCTTACATTGGAAAGGAAAGTTAATTGAAACAAAACCTAAAATGCGGTCATTCTACCAAATACTTGGTTGTACTTCAGCTAACATATTGTAGAGTCTAGAATCACAATTTGGTTCATATGCAGTAGAATCAGTATTTATGGGAATATTTAGTGAAAACAAACTGAAAAAAAGGAAGAAAGAGTTTAATTTCAAGGCTCATTATTGGTGTTTTGACTCTCTATTTCTCACATTGTAAAGATCAGCCCATTGATATTTTCTGATATTTCTGTAGAGTTTAACACTTGAGAGTTCTATATCCCTCTTGAATATCTCTTTTTACTTTCTCCTTCTCTTCTGACATCAGAATCTGTCTTTCTAAAATAAGATCCTAATATTGCTCTTCTTTCTTCTCCTTCTTGTCTGTGATTGTCATTTAGGTGTATAACGATTATATCTTGCAAACTTTCCATTTACTTTTTCATTGAAACATGCATTGATGCTATCATTTCTCTCATGTCCCTTTTAGGAAGAGTTGTATTTGTTGTATTTTCAAAAATATATATGGTTTTGGGAGGAGATTTCCGCTACTCTACTCACGCTGCCATCTTGGCTCTGCCTCTCTCATGTCCCTTTTTTAAATCTAAATTTTCACCAAATTTCCTTTTCTTTAAGGTCAAATTCTTTTAGGAAATCATATTTGAATGGAACCCTTTAATTCAAATAATCCAGGGTCTGTAAAGGTAAATTAATAATCTGTTTCCAAAATCTTTCCCATCCCAACTCCCTGTTTCTATCAAAGGCAGCATTTATTAAGTCACTTTTCAAACACATAGCTGCTTTCAATTTCCCTTTTCCTTCATCCTCTAAATAATCCCAAATCATTTCATTCTTCCCTCTCAAAGAGCATTTAGATGTCCTTGTTCATGTCTGCTGCTAGGATCTTAGTCAGGGCTTTCTCACCTAACACCTGAAGGATGGCAAAACATAATTTTCTGCCATCTCTGATCTCTGTATTTGAAGATCTATGCATTTTATGGGCCCCTGTTATATGATTTCCTTTCAGAAAAAAATATTGATTTAATCATGCTTCTCCCATGCTTAAAACATTTTACTAGAACTTCACTACAAACAGGATTCATCTAAAGAGCTAAGCCTAGATTTCAAGAACCTCCAAATAGTACTATTTTCTTATCTATATGGTGATACATAATTTATAAAGAACTTTTATGTATTTTAGTCATTTACCTTTATACCAACTTTGAGGTATATGTGAAAAATTCGGAAACTATATCTCAGAGATTGTATATTAGTGATGAAGTGTTGACTGGAGGACAGTTTTAAACAGCAGGAGTTTATTAAGCAAAGCGAAAATATACTCTCAAGAAGGGTGGAGAGTGGGCTGTCTGAAAACCAGAAGCAGCCCGGTTATTAGGGTCAAGATTGATTTTTTAAATGGTGGTAAGTCCCTCCTTTCATCTTATGTCATTTAATTGACATGTTCATTGGCAATTTCAGGTTGTATATCCCTCTTAGTGCACAGATGCCCATGCATGAGTACCTAAGTGAAACTCCTGTGGTGGGTGGGGCAAAACTGCAATGTAAATTTATTACAATTAGGGTATAATGAATCCTGAGGTAACTGAGTCACCTTTTGGCTCTTAGCGCACAGGCACCAGCCCAAGCTGGTAGTTACAAATTGTTAGGCCCTGCTTAGGCAGGAGACTGAACCATAAACAGGAGGGGTTTGGGGGCACATCCCGCCACCTGGCAATAAGGAGTAGGTGGGAACAGGGAGGATCTTGTCCAGGACAGGGCAGGACCTGCTCATGTCTGCTTAGCTACCTGCCACATATACACTATGAAATGGTTACCATGATCAAACTATAATTAGTACATCCATCACCTCACATTATTTATTTTGGTGAGAACAGTTAAGATCTACTCTTTTAGCATGTTTCAAGTATATAATACGGCAGTACTAACTATAATCACTATACTGTATATTAAAGTTGCACCTTCATCTATCACTGCTTATGGTTTCTAACAAAGAACTGAGTA
Organism: Manis javanica; assembly: GCF_040802235.1. NCBI lineage: Eukaryota > Metazoa > Chordata > Mammalia > Pholidota > Manidae > Manis > Manis javanica. The sequence continues at coordinate 19,482,710 of NC_133174.1, read as the reverse complement.
CATTAGGTGAATAAAATGTGTTTAATCATTGTGATTAATCTTCTGAGGGCCTGATTTCTTTGACCTTGAAGAAAGCTGTGAGTCTGCTTTTTGTCAAAAATACCTAAGAATTTATTGAACTCAACTTCTAATGTCTGGATAGTAACTAGTCAAAATAAAAATTCATTGCTCTTTAGAAAGATAAAAATTGGACTAGGAGAGGAAATCTTTGAGCAGCTAAGCAAATGCAGTGGATTCTGGACTTGTATTTTGTGCCCTGGCTTTGAGCTTAAGCATTCTACCTGGAACTAGGTTGCCAGGAGATCAGTTGAATCAAAGGAGAGACAGGGCTGAGATAGTCGAGAGTGACTGATTACAAGAGTGAAATTTATTTTCAAGAGTCTTTCTTCAGATATGGTAACAATGTAATTCATGTATATTCTCTGTTTATTATTTGAGAAAGATTATTCTGTCTCACGTGGCAACTCTCAAGTAGATTTTTTTTTCTTTGCCTTAGCCTTTCTGGAAAAAAAATTAAAACCCATCATTTCAAGGACCTGTTGAAATTTATTTTATTGTGTTAGCATTTTTTTTTTCATATGAAAGGAGAAGTCCAATTTTCTCTCAAGAATCGTTTAGATCACCTCCCTCCTGTAAGAGATTAGATTCCTCACAAGCAGAACAGATGTTCTGGTGCAGATGGATTATTTGAGAAATGAGCCCAGGAAACACAAGAAAGGAAGTGGGGAAACTGAGACTGAAAAGGGAGAAAGTCATGAGTGAGTTAAGAAAAGATTACTGCTGTGGGCAAATGGAGTGACTCAATCCCACTGTGGAAACGCTCAGGTACTTTGTAGAAAAGAGCTCAAAATTGTCACATTGAGCAGTGGGGCGGTTGGTATACTATTTCACAACTACTGATGATCACTGGTCAAGGGGAATCCATGGCGGTGCTTAGTCCCCTGGCATTTCTTAGCTGCCCTAAATGTGGGCTGAGCCAGAGTCAGTTGTCCCAGAGAAAGCCCTCAGGGAGGCAGAGAGAAACTCTAGAGGTGAGAATCTGTTGATTTGTATACAAACTGTCTACAGTGGCTGCAGCTGAACTCAGAAAAGGAGAGATGTCTCAGCAAATCAACAGGGTCTTATTGAGACAGGGACCATGGGCTTAGACAGAATAAGCTGAGGGCCTCTGGAAAAAGCAAGGCAGGATATTTGCAGTCAGAGCAATGTAACTACATGCAAGGAAACCCCCTACCAAAACTCTGTGTTAAACATTAAGTTCTAGAGTCATTGTTCAGTGAGATCAGATCACATGTTTTTATTATACTAACCATTTGTAATCATAAGATTCACTTTAGCATACTAAAAGGCCCAGGCCTGTGTGCTGTCTTTCCTCCTTCAGACCTGATGAGGTGATTTTGCAAACTGGGCAACTAATTTAGCATGAAGACCCAGCTGTAAACAACATAGTCAAAGGCAGGAAAGATTCCACCTTAAAGGTAAGATGGCATTTTAACACCCAGGAAGTTTAAGAACTAAGATTGTTAACTTACTCTTTAGCAAACAATACCTCAGCCCACCTTGGGGGCTGGGCAGGCAGCCTTGTTTGATATGCTCCCAGACCAAGACCCTGGTATCTCAGGGAGAATTCATCAGAGCAGGAAGTTGCTTGTGTTAAGTTATTTCTAAATATTCAGGAACCACTTAACAAGTCCACACCCCTAAGCCCTTTATCCGGTTCCCAAAAATCCTCAACTGCCTATAAAACCCCTAGACAATGCAACACTACGGGCTCTCTTGTCCCCTTCTGGCACAAGCCAGGAGCTCTGTCCTCTCACTGTATCTCTCAATAAAAGCCTCCCCTTGGCTCTCCTACCTTGACTGTTTGCTAAGTTCATTCTCCAACTCCGCAAACAAGAACCCCAGCATCATTATGATAAGTTTTGCATAGTTTAAGCAAACAGCTCCTTGGCATCTATTACATACTAAGCATTGACAAGGTATTATGAAGATGTAAACTGACAAAGCCAGAAACCTGGCCTCTCCTTCATTTGCCACATCAAATGATCTTCACCCTTACAAAATCTTGCTCCAAAATATCTTTTCTGCCTTTTTTCCTCCTGTTTTTCCTCCCAGTACTATAGTTTAGGCTCTCACCATTATTACTTACAAGGTATATTGGAGGAGTCACTTAACTTATCTTTCCTTTCAGTTTCAGCCTGTTTAAAATCTTTTGTAGGTTCTCAGAATAAAATTCAACCTCTTTCATCTATGGCCAACTTGCTCATCTTCCCAGAACCAGTGCCCACTTTTGTCTCCTCCATCCCACATGCAGTGTAACCAGGACGGAGCCTAGTTCCATACCCAAGTTTGGCTGCTCATCACTGGATAGGTCAAGACTGGAGAGAGATGCATGCATGCATGTTGGTGAAAAGTAAAGGTTGCTTTATTTAGGAGGTCAGAAGCCCAAGAAAACAGTGGGCTAATATCCCAAGACCACCTCTGAATTGCATTTCTGGACTGGGGTTTTTATGGGAAATCTAGGGAAGTGTAAGCCATGCTGTCTCTGCTCCATCTCAGGCAAGCAGTTATTCATTACTGCCCTGGCCAGCATCTTGTGATGTGCCTACACCTTAGCCTGTTCTTATCTGATGGTGGAAACTGTCAATCAGCTTTGTTCCCAAAACTGCTGGCCAGCTTGTTCTGCTCTTATCTCTGCTGGAAGGTCCTGTTTCTCTGAGGTTGTTATGTTCTTAATGAATAATCTACAATCTTAAGCAAAGCAGTTATTAGAGGAACTGATCATGTGCATACACACACACACACACACACACACAAAATGATAGCAAAATGGGGTCAGTGCTGTTACAATGCCACAGTACTTCCTGTTTCCTGTATTCTCCGGGTGATGAACAATCAGAGTGTTCACATTCAAATCTCCTTTTAAAAATGAATCTCTGCCCCTCAGTAGCAACTCCTATAATGTTCTTTATTTTCTAGTTAACTGTCAGATTAGGTGACTTCTTTTACCTGAGAGATGGTAGACCCTTCTCTCCTTTTCTTGATCTTTATATAGTTCTTGCTTATTTTCTAATAATTTACTCTATAACACCTCAACATAATTCTTTAATGCACTATATTGGGATTATTCTCTGCCTCTCAAAATAGCATGTGAACTCCTTGGAGATAAAGATTTGTGTGCTTCATGTTTGTATCCATGCCAAAATGCCTGAAATTTGTGTTCATTTGCAATAATGTTAAGTGAGTGAATGTGAATTAATGCAAGAAGACAATGACTCTAAGTCCAAGGATCTCATGGAATAAGGCATGATGTCTGCCCTTAATGAATTTGCAGTTGATGGCCTTTTATTTTTTGGAGGTTTAATAACTTGCCAGATCAGTATATGCAGTAACTGCAAATACCTCCCATTGAGTTCATGGTACCTTAGAAAAAGAGATCTACTCTGAAATATCCTTGATAAAGTGAACTGTCCTGGTATTAGCTATAGGTTTCATTCTGAGTAATTACGGTCCTAATTTCCTCCAATTACTCCTGTTGAGTTCTTCTACAATCTTCCATATCTCTGGGATTCAAAGCCACATCATCTGAATCTGATGAAGCACCAAAATTGAGTTTCCGGGAGCCACAACAGTCTAGTATTCTGTGGTTTTCTCTCTCTCTACTCATTTTGTAGATGCTTATAATACAGGCCTAAAAAAGCAATGACACAGCTGGAAGAAGGTTTCTTCCTCTTCTGTCTTTATTTAGCAGTTACTTCCTAAAGCAGGAAAATAGCATCATTATTATGATTCATGATCTTTTTTCCCTATATTAGCATCAAAAGGAAGTAAGATGTCAGAAGATTTGTAGCAATAAAAGATTGTGATTGGCAATACTACAGGCTCTTTTATTTGATTTACAACTCAAGTTTTAGCCAAATATGGCAAATCTTATTAAGACTAACACAAGAATTAGTGATAAGGTCATTGCATTGATAAAAGACTCCCTCCTTGACCAAATTTGAGACAGGCTCCTCTGTACCTCTTCTGACTAGGCCTTGTCTTTGGGCCCTGTCTTCATCCTGCCCAGGCAGTTATAGCAAGAATCTTGCTAGGAAAGTTTAGTGAGGATTTACCCGCCCTTCATATCAAATCATCCTCAGTATCTGATTATATTCTTCATCTCCCACCCTTGATAGTTGATCACCTGGCCTGCCTTCAGCAAGAATCCTTTTAAGTCAGTTTAGCAAGAATCCCACTAACTTTGATGTCTCCTCTTAGTAATTTTCCATCCACTAACACACCCACCCCACCCCCATCTGCTCATTGCCTATAAATCCCCAGCCTTATTTACTGTATTTGAAGTTGAGCCCCATCTATCTCCTCTATTGCCATGGTCTTGACACCTATCACAATAGCCCTTAATAGTCTTCCTTATTGTTTTAACAAGTGTCAGAAAAATAGTTTCTTTAATTAAACAAATGGCCAGTGTCTATAAAAACCTCAGGATCCCCTAGTATAATCAAATCAAAATTATTAAGTGTGTACTCTTTTATCCCCCAAAGCACTTGTCTAAATAATGGAATAGAGGCATGTGTGGTGAAACCTGAACAATTTATCCTAATAATATTGCTAATAGTGAACTTTCATGTTGGTCTATTAGGGCCTTTCTTCATATTGTTTCTTCTCCTTTGCACATTCTTCATCTCCCTTTGTTACATGTAGGACTGCATATTCAAATCTCTTTTTAAAAATGTCTAACTGTCTCTGAGTCTTCCTCAACATCTCTGAGTCTTTCTCCTGGATTGTCTCAGGAGTATCCTGATTACTTTGTCTAAATAATGCCCACCCTTATTTTTTATCATACACCTGTATAGAGTTTAGAATAAATGTATATCTTCATTTAATAGTTTATTGCCTTTTTTCCCATTTCAATAAGCCCTTTGTTCTATTTACTAATTTTTACCAAAATAATAAGAATCCCATAATTAATATTTGTTTAATTACTGACTTTTTAACAAAAACTAATTATGGGATGATGATTATCTGGTTATAAATTAGTGAATAAAATGTTACCATATTTAATATCATTCTGTGCAAATTGCACACTATTTCTAGTCCCCCTTGGTCCACAAACAAACCTATGTCTCTATGATTGTCCTCCTCCTAAGCAGATTAGAGTACCAAGTTTCAGAAAATTTAAGAAATTTGTACAAGATCATACTGTTAGGCAGAAAGGCAGACATAATCGGGTGGAGGGAGAATAAGGCCATTGCAGTCCACTGAAAGAGACTCAAAGAATTAACCAAATAAAACCAGAGAGCCAGAAAGGACTCATAGTGTTAATTAGTTGAAGTTTCAAGGTCCAGGAGTGACTTGGAATATACAGACACTCCCCAGATGAAAATCAACTTCCCAGATGAGAAGCTTCCAAGCACAGACACTCCCCAGATAAAGAAAATTTCAGAGCACAGGCGCAGCAAACATCAGAGCGCAGCCAATGTCTTCTTTTTACCAATTAGACCAGGCCTCCAAGGCCAAAGATTGCCAATCAAGGATTTCTCTGCCCTGCCAAAAACCCCATAAAAGAAGCCTCACAATAAGCAGCCTGCCTTTGTCTACCTTGACTCTGGCCCTCCTTCTTTGGAGTGTATTCAAATAAAACTTTGACTCTGCTTTTTTACTGTGTCTCTACCTTTCAATTCTCTATTGCAGCAGGGACAAGAACTGAGGAGAGTCAACTAAACCTGCAACAATGTCAGTAGAAAGTAGTAGAGTTGAGAATTAAGGGCCATCTTTTTTATTGCAGAGCCCATGCACTTCACCAATCTGTGAAAGTATCTCTCCAGGAGAAATACGGGGTCATTACTTTCTGATAAACTAGGTACATGTGAGTACCCATATGTTTCTCTGCCTATCATCCTACTAGTATTTGCATGCTGCTATTGATTTGGGTGCAAACAAAAAATTCACTCAGAGATGAATGACATGCAACTTTTTTCCTCAGAAAGTTTCCTCTGAGGCTGTGCAGGAAGATTACAGAACTAACTGCCCTGATGGCTGGTTCTCACTGATAACAGGAACAGCCTTGAAAAGGCCAGATGAGGTTAGAAATCCACAAACAGGCACAGTTTAGAATTAAAAGGGAGAACATCATTTTCATTTTTGTCCTTTGATTATAAATATTCTTATGCCAGAAATAAACATAGACAAGTCCAGAATAGCATAAAGGACTGCTAGACACTTCAGAAGAAAATAAAATATACAGGATTTTGAAATTTAAAGGAACCAAACATTCATAAGATGTAATACTTTTCCTATCATATGTTCACTTTAAAGGGTTGAAGATGTAGCTTAGAATCATTTGCAGTGAATTGTCCACATCACTGTGCATGGATTATCTTTGATGTGCTTGATTTATTCACTTTCTTCTTCATTAAAAGAGAAAAGTGGCTTTAGGTACCTTCTTGCAGTCCTGATTATACAGTGGAATCAGCTCATGACATGAGTTTGCATCCACTTTGACTGCCAGCGTGCAGAGTTTATAAGAAAAAATGAAATTGATATAAGCTATTTCACTTTCTGCCATAAGCAACATATTCATTGAAGGCGAACAGAATTTGCCACCCCAAAATGTGCCTGTTTGGCATTAAGTCTATTTTGAGCTGGTTATTTTTAAGGAACAAACATGGGAGAAGCTCTGAAAACAGGGTGGAAGTTACATCTTTTGTAATAGATATTTACATTTATAAGGGAAATCTCCATTTGTAAGAGTGTCTGTGTACCAGAATGACTACATCTCTAGAAACTCTTATCAATAGAGAAGGCAAGGTCTTAAATCTGCATTTTTAAGTCCTTAAAATGGAGGACATAGAACCTTGTTTACTGTGGTTTTCCTAGTCACCTCCTGTAACTATACCTTGCCCTTCCACCCCCAGCCTCTTTCACATTTAGCTGAAGATAGCGTTTAAGGTGCTGGCTTGGCTATTTTGGGAGTTACTCAGTTTTCCTGATGTGGGAGAGGAAAAATAATTTCCCCTCTACCCTTCTAGGTTCCTAGCTGATCAGCCTCCACCCCACCATAATAAATGACAGACTAATACGATTAAAACAAATAGAAGTTTAATAACATATATACCTCCTATTGTCATGGGAAAGACACAGGAAAACTGAGGAGGTATACATGTTACTAAACTTTTCTTTGTTTTTCTCCATTTTGTCTTTTATTATATCAGGAAGTCTTACCCAAAAACCCAGAAGGGCACAGGAAAACTTACTTTTCCTCCCTAGATAATCTAGCAAGTAAAATCATAGCCACTTAAGATCTGAATTATCCTATCAATGAAGTGTCATTCTGCAATGTATGATGTATATAGTCTGTTTAAGGCCCTAAACATTTCTCAATCTATAAAAATTTTATTGGTAGCTATTTCTGTAAAAGTCATTCACCAATAAAAACATATGAAATAAATCATTTTAGAATATTGTTGATAATCATTTAGCATAGTAAAAAAATCTTTGCAGAAAATAATATAAAGAAACAACCACAATGAATTTAAATATAACACTGAGTTGTAAGTCTGAGTTCCAATGGAGACAGTGTAATAATGTCAGGAAAATACCATCCCTTCACTTACAATAATCTCTTTTAAAAGTCACCTTTATCAATGATTTTTTATTTTGTAGTGTAGCTCCAGGGTAAAGGCGTATTCCTGGCCTGGGGCAAATAAACTGGTGGAACCAAAATCAGTCAAGGTAGAGGCAGGTTGGGAGAAACCCTTTTATTGCTCACAATAAGGCCTGACCCCATGCCCTCTGGCTGAGGCAGGTCCTCTCCTTTTTCCCTGGTCCCTGCTAGCAAAAGCCTGCTTGGTGCTTTTTTTTGTTGTTGTTATAATTAATCCAAAATTACATGAAGAACATTATGTTTCCTAGGCTCTCCCCTACCCCAAGTCCCCCCTACAAATGCCATTACAGTCACTGTCCATCAGCGTAGTAAGATGTTCCAGAATCTCTACTTGTCTTCTCTGTTGCACAGCCCTCCCCTTTCCCCCACCCCCCACATTATACATGCTAATCATACCCCCTTTCTTCTTCCCCGCCCTTATCGTTCCCTACCCTTCCATTCTCCCCAGTTTCTTTCCCTTTGGTAACTGTTAGTCCATTCTTGGGTTCTGTGATTCTGCTACTGTTTTGTTCTTCAGATTTTCTTTTATTCTTATACTCCACAGATAAGTGAAATCACTTGGTATTTGTCTTTCTCCGCTTGACCTATTTCTCTGAGTATAATACCCTCTAGCTCCATCCATGTTGTTGCAAATTATAGGATTTATTTTCTTCTTATGGCTGAATAATATTCCATTGTGTATATGTGCCACATCTTCTTTATCCATTCATCTACTGATGGACAATTAGGTTGCTTCCATTTCTTGGCTATTGTAGATAGTGCTGTGATAAACATAGGGGAGCATCTGTCTTTTTCAAACTGGAGTGCTGCATCCTTAGGGTAAATTCCTAGAAGTGGAATTCCTGGGTCAAATGGTAAGTCTATTTTGAGCATTTTGAGGAACCTCCATACTGCTTTCCACAATGGTTGAACTAGTTTACATTCCCTCCAGCAGTGTAGGAGGGTTCCCCTTTCTCCACAGCCTCGCCAACATTTGTTGTTGTTTGACTTTTGGATGGTAGCCATCCTTACTGGTGTGAGGTGATATCTCATTGTGGTTTTAATTTGCATTTCTCTGATAACTAGCGATGGGGAGCGTCTTTTCATGTGTCTGTTGGCCATCTGAATTTCTTCTTTGGAGAACTGTCTGTTCAGCTCCTCTGACCATTTTTTAATTGGGTTATTTGCTTTTTGTTTGTTGAGGTGTATGAGCTCTTTATATATTTTGGACGTCAAGCCTTTATCAGATCTGTCATTTATGAATATATTCTCCCATACTGTAGGATACCTTTTTGTTCTTTTGATGGTGTCCTTTGCTGTACAGAAGATTTTTAGCTTGATATAGTCCCACTTGTTCATTCTTGCTTTTGTTTTCTTTGCCCAGGGAAATATGTTCATGAAGAAGTCACTAATGTTTATGTCCAAGAGATTTTTGCCTGTTTTTTCTAACAGTTTTATGGTTTCATGACTTACATTCAGGTCTTTGATCCATTTCGAATTTACTTTTGTGTATGGTGTTAGACAGCGATCCAGTTTCATTGTCTTACATGTAGCTGTCCAGTTCTGCCAGCACCATCTGTTGAAGAGACTGTCATTTCCCCATTGTATGTCCATGGCTCCTTTATCGAATATTAATTGACCATATATGTTTGGGTTCATGTCTAGAGTCTCTAATCTGTTCCACTGGTCTGTGGCTCTGTTCTTGTGCCAGTACCAAATTGTCTTGATTACTGTGGCTTTGTAGTAGAGCTTGAAGTTGTGGAGTGAGATCCGCCCCCCAACTTTATTCTTCTTTCTCAGGATTGCTTTGGCTATTTGGGGTCTTTTGTGTTTCCATATGAATTTTTGAACTATTTGTTCCAGTTCATTGAAGAATGCTGTTGGTAATTTGATAGAGATGGCATCAAATCTGTATATTGCTTTGGGCAGGATGGCCATTTTGATGATATTAATTCTTCCTAGCCAAGAGCATGGGATGAGTTTCCATTTGTTAGTGTTCTCTTTCCTCTTTAATTTCTCTTAAGAGTGTCTTGTAGTTTTCAGGGTATAGGTCTTTCACTTCTTTGGTTAGGTTTATTCCTAGGTATTTTATTCTTTTTGAGGCAATTGTGAATGGAATTGTTTTCCTGATTTCTCTTTCTATTGGTTCATTGTTAGCATATAGGAAAGTCACAGATTTCTGTGTGTTAATTTTGTATCCTGCAACTTTGCTGTATTCAATATCAGTTCTAGTAGTTTTAGAGAGGAGTCTTTAGGGATTTTTATGTACAGTATCATGTCATCTGCAAATAGTGACAGTTTAACTTCTTCTTTACAAATCTGTATTCCTTGTATGTCTTTGTTTTGTCTAATTGCCATGGCTAGGACCTCCAGTACTATGTTGAATAACAGTGGGGAAAGTGGGCATCCCTGCCTTTTTTCTGATCTCAGAGGAAAAGCTTTCAGCCTCTCACTGTTCAGTATGATGTTGGCTGTGGGTATATCATATATGGCCTTTATTATGTTGAGGTACTTGCCCTCTATGCCCATTTTGCTGAGAGTTCTTATCATGAATTGATGTTGAATTTTGTCGAATGCTTTTTCAGCATCTATGGAGATGATCATGTGGTTTTTGTCTTTCTTTTTGTTGATGTGGTAAATGATGTTGATGGATTTTCGAATGTTGTACCATCCTTGCATCCCTGGGGTGAATCCCACTTGGTCATGGTGTATGATCCTTTTGATATATTTTTGAATTCTGTTTGCTAATATTTTATAGAGTATTTTAGCATCTATGTTCATCAGGGATATTGGTCTGTAATTTTCTTTTTTGGTGGGGTCTTTGCCTGGTTTTGGTATTAGGGTGATGTTGGCTTCATAGAATGAGTTTGGGAGTATTCCCTCTTCTTCTATTTTTTGGAAAACTTTAAGGAGAATGGGTATTATATCTTCTCTGTATGTCTGATAAAATTCCGAGGTAAATCCATGTGGCCCAGGGGTTTTGTTCTTGGGTAGTTTTCTGATTACCGCTTCAATTTCTTTGCTGGTAATTGGTTTGTTTAGATTTTGTGTTTCTTCCTTGATCAATCTTGGAAGGTTGTATTTTTCTAGGAAGTTGTCCATTTCTTCTAGGTTTTGCAGCTTGTTAGCATATAGGTTTTCATAGTATTCTCTAATAATTTTTTGTATTTGTGTTGGGTCCATTGTGATGTTTCCTTTCTCGTTTCTGATTCTGTTGATGTGTGTTGATTCTCTTTTTTTCTTAATAAGTCTGGCTAGAGATTTATCTATTTTGTTTATTTTCTCAAAGAACCAGCTCTTGGTTTCATTGATTTTTTCTTTTGTTTTATTCTTCTCAATTCTGTTTATTTCTTCTCTGATCTTTATTATGTCCCTCCTTTTGCTGACTTTAGGCCTCATTTGTTCTTCTTTTTCCAATTTTGATAATTGTGATGTTAGACTATTCTTTTGGGTTTGTTCTTCCTTCTTTAAATATGCCTGGATTGCTATATACTTTCCTCTGAAGACTGCTTTCGCTGCATTCCACAGAAGTTGGGGCTCTGTGTTGTTGTTGTCATTTATTTACATATATTGCTGGATCTCCATTTTAATTTGATCGTTGATCCATTTACTATTTAAAAGCACGTTGTTAAGCCTCCATGTGTTTGTGAGCCTTTTTTCTTTCTTGGTACAATTTATTTCTAGTTTTATACCTTTGTGGTCTGAAAAGTTGATTGGTAGAATTTCAATCTTTTGGAATTTACTGAGGCTCTTTTTGTGGCCTAGTATGTGGTCTATTCTGGAGAATGTTCCATGTGCACTTGAGAAGAATGTGTATCCTCTTGCTTTTGGATGTAGAATTCTGTAGATGTCTATTAGGTCCATCTGTTCTTGTGTGTTGTTCAGTGCCTGTGTGTCCTTACTTATTTTCTGCCCGGTGGATCTGTCCTTTGGAGTGAATGGTGTGTTGAAGTCTCCTAAAATGAATGCATTGCATTCTATTTCCTCCTTTAGTTCTGTTAGTATTTGTTTCACATATGTTGGTGCTCCTGTGTTGGGTGCATATATATTTATAATGGTTATATCCTCTTGTTGGACTGAGCCCTTCATCATTATGTAATGTCCTTCTTTATCTCTTCTTACTTTCTTTGTTTTGAAGTCTATTTTGTCTGATACTAGTACTGAACACCTGCTTTTTTCTCCCTATTGTTTGCATGAAATATCTTTTTCCATCCCTTGACTTTTAGTCTGTGCATGTCTTTGGGTTTGAGGTGAGTCTCTTGTTAGCAGCATATAGATGGGCTTGTTTTATTATCCAGTCAGTGACTCTATGTCTTTTGATTAGTGCATTCAGTCCATTTACATTTAGGGTGATTATCAATAGGTATGTACTTATTGCCATTTCAGACTTTAGATTCATTGTTACCAAAGGTTCCAGTTTACCTTCCTTACTATCTAAGAGTCTAACTTAACTCACTTAGTATGCTGTTACAAACACAATCTAAAGGTTCTTTTCTGTTTCTCCTCCTTTTTCTTCCTCCTTCATTCTTTATATATTAGGTATCAAATTCTATGCTTTTTCTGTATCCCTTGATTGACTATGGGGATAGTCAATTTAATTTTGTATTTGCCTCACAATCAGCTACTCCACCCTCCCTACCATGATTTTACTACCTCTGGTGACAGCTATCCAACCCTAGGAACACTTCCATCTATAGCAGTCCCTCCAAAATAGACTGCAGAGATGGTTTGTGGGAGGTAAACTCTCTCAGCTTTTGCTTATCTGGAAATTGTTTAATCCTTCCTTCAAATTTAAATGAAAATCTTGCCAGATAAAGTAATCTTGGTTCCAGGCCCTTCTGCTTCATGGCATTAAGTACATCATGCCACTCCCTTCTGGCCTGTAAGGTTTCTGCTGAGAAGTCTGATATTAGTCTGATGGGCTTTCCTTTGTATGTGATCTTATTTCTGCCTCTGGCTGCTTTTAATAGTCTGTCCTTATCCTTGATCTTTCCCATTTTAATTACTGTGTGTCTTGGTGTTGTCTTCCTTGGGTCCCTTGTGTTGGGAGATCTGTGGATCTCCATGGCCTGAGAGACTATCTCCTTCCCCAGATTGGGGAAGTTTTCAGCAACTACCTCCTCAAAGACACTTTATATCCCTTTCTCTCTCTCTTCTTCTTCTGGTATCCCTATAATGCGAATATTGTTCTGCTTGAATTGGTCACACAGTTCTCAATATTCTTTCATTTTTAGAGATCCTTTTTTCTGTCTGTGCCTCAGCTTCTTCGTATTCATCTTCTCTAGTTTCTATTTCATTTATTGTCTCCTCCACCATATCCAACCTGCTTTTAATACCCTGCATCGTGTTCTTTAACGATTGGATCTCTGACCTGAATTCATTCCTGAGTTCTTGGATGTCTTTCGTACCTCCATTAGGATGTTGATGATTTTTATTTTGAACTCCCTTTCAGGAAGAGTCATGAGGTCCATATCATTTAAATGTTTCTCGGGAGTTGTATTAGCAGTTTTACTCTGGACAAGGTTCCTTTGGCATTTCATGTTTGTATATGGCGCCCTCTAGTGTCCAGAAGCTCTATTCTGGAGCTGCTGAGTCCGTGAAGCAATGTCAGGGGGAGCAGGGGAGCAGTGCTGGTGCCTGGGGGTAGGAAAGAGCTGTTCCCCACCTCCTGGCTGCTGTGCCTGTCTCCATTACCTGAGCCAGTGGGCCGGTCCACAGGTATAAGGTTTTGTCCCAGAGCAGCCAGATATGGATCCCTGCTTTCCACAAGCAGAAAGAATTCCAATCTCCCCAGGAACTCTGCGTGTATGAACTTTCCAACCCAGTAGTCATGCAAGTCTTATGAAAGCACCATGAAATGAAGGTTTGTGCTCCCAGAGCATATCTTCGGAGCTAGGTATTCAGCAGTCCCAGGCCTTTCACTCCCTCCCTGCTCCATTTGTCTTCCTCCCACTGGTGAGCTGGGGTGGGGGAGGGGCTCAGGTCCCATGGAGCCACAGCTCTGGTACATTACCCCGTTTGCTGAGGTCTGCTCTTTTCTCCAGGTGTGTGCAGTCTGATGCATCCTCTTTCCTGTTGCTCTCTGAGGCTTAGTTGAACCAATTAAATTTTCTATTTGTATCCTGTTTTAGGAAGAAATCTCTGTCTCTCCTCTCATGCCGCCATCTTTAATCCTTCCATTCAAAGATGATATTCTTTAGCATTTGTTTCAGCAATGGGAAATTTCGCTTTGTAATATTTCAGGGACACACATTGAACAGCATAATATTCACAAGTAATACTGTGCAAAAAAAATTCAATCCCAAATGTTCATACCATCTTTTAATATAAAGATTTTATACAAGATTCTCCATCATCCCTTCCCACTCCAACAAAGTGCTGAGTTCTGCTGGACTCATTTTTTGAAATCTTTACTGTCCATATTTTTGTTGACCAGTTTAGCTTAATTCACTTGAACAGTTTGGTAGCTGATTTGTCTCTAAAAATTAAAAAAAAAAAAATTACCTTATGAATAATTCAAACCTTTGCTGGTTATAAAATTGCATCTTTGGCTCTCTCCACAGCCAACTGCTTTCATGTAGCAGATTCCAATCCATCAATTTCTATCATGGGTCTGACATCTGGGGGAAAAAATAAAACCCAAGATTTGTTTTAAGCAAATTTTCATTTTCTCATCTCAGGTGCCAGGATTTGCTTATTATTGTTTGTGAGAAAATAAAGTAGTTAATGCTTTTTTCATATTCTGTGTTCTGGTCTTCTTTTTGAGTGCAGAAGTTTAAAGAGGAGCAAAAACATGAACAGAGTGCTGTAAATAAATTACTTAGTATTGAGAACATCTGCAAAATTGGGATGATAAGAATATATGTATATTTTTGTTCCATGTGGAGAAAACAACTGCTAATTTTCACAGTATAGAGTTCTACCATCTTCTTGAAATGTACTTTGGAATTAATTTTGCATGGATGAGATACATTTTTTCTTACTCTGAGGGCACATTTTTGTTTTGAATCATTTCAAAGATATTCAGATGAGCATTAAAATGTAGGTAAAACCTTCCAATTCATATTTAAGCAGCCCCAAATTTATTATACTTTTTTTCTAACTAGAAATAATATATACAATTAGCTTAATTTTTTTTGCATGTATATTTTGGCATCTATCTACTTTTCACTTGAATGAATAAGTGAAGAAGTCATTCCTTTTCTTTAACAATATATATTTTAGTTAAATTTTCTTAGGATTCTTCAAATATTGTCCTACTGTCTGAGTTCCAATTTCCTTTAATAAAGTAGATTTTTAAATTTCTACTTGCATACATAAAACATTCCAGTGTTTTTCCATTTTAGTACCTGTTTGTCAAATAGACTGGGAGTTATATCCATCCCATGAGGGAGAAATGATACTGACTCAGGGTTCAAAGGATATATGGGATAGCATGCTATGCCATATAATGGTACTATCATGGTTAAACCTGCTAGGTGATTCTTAAAAGGCCCTTTTTTTTGGTATCATTAATGTACAATTACATGAGCAACATTATGGTTACTAGACTCCCCCCATTATCAAGTCCCCACCACATAACCCATTACAGTCACTGTCCATCAGCATAGTAAGATGTTATAGAATCACTACTTGCCTTCTCTGTGCTGTACAGCCCTCCCCATGCACCACCCCCCACACCATGTGTGCTAATCGTAATGCCCCTTTTTCCACCTTATCCCTCCCTTCCCACCCATCCTCCCCAGTCTCTCTCCTTTTGGTAACTGTTAGTCCATTCTTGGGTTCTGTGAGTCTGCTCCTGTTTTGTTCCTTCAGTTTTTGCTTTGTTCTTATGCTCCACAGATGAGTGAAATCATTTGGTACTTGTCTTTCTCTGCCTGGCCTATTTCACTGAGCATAATAGCCTCTAGCTCCATCCATGTAGTTGCAAATAGTAGGATTTGTTTTCTTCTTATGGCTGAATAATATTCCATTGTGTATATGTACCACTTCTTTATCCATTCATCTACTGATGGACACTTAGGTTGCTTCCATCTCCTCACTACTGTAAATAGTGCTGCGATAAACATAAACATGTCTTTTTCAAACTGCACTGCTGCATTCTTAGGGTAAATTCCTTGTAGTGGATTTCCTGGGTCAAATGGTATTTCTAGTTTGAGTTTTTTGAGGAAACTCCATACTGCTTTCCACAATGGTTGAACTAGTTTACATTCCCACCAGCAATGTAGGAAGATTCCCCTTTCTCCGCATCCTCACCAGCATTTGTTGTTTCTGTTCTTTTCTATGTTGGCCATCCTAACTAGTTTGAGGTAATATCTCATAGTGCTTTTAATTTCCATTTCTCTGATGATTAGCGATGTGGAGCATCTTTTCATGTGCCTGTTGGCCATCTGAATTTCTTCTTTGGAGAAGTGTCTGTTCAGATCTTCTGCCCATTTTTTAATTGGGTTACTTGCTTTTTGTTTGTTGAGGTGTGTAAGGCCTTTATATAATTTGGATGTCAACCCTTTATTGGATATGTCATTTATTAATATAGTCTCCCATACTGTAGGTTGTCTTTTTGTTATGTTGGCGGTATCCTTTGCTGTACAGAAACTTTTTAGTTTGATGTAGTCCCATGAGTTCATTTTTGCTTTTGTTTCCCTTGCCCGGGGAGATTTGTTCATGAAGAAGTTGCTCATGTTTATGTCCAAGAAATTTTTGCCTATGTTTTTTTCTAAGAGTTTTATGGTTTCATGACTTACATTCAGGTCTTTGATCCATTTCAAGTTTACTTTTGTGTATGGGGTTAGATAGTGATCCAGTTTCATTCTCTTACATGTAGCTGTCCAGTTTTGTTGAAAGGCCCTAATTTTGTGCACCACTAAGAGTAGAATATGGTTAGTAATGAGATATGAGCTGTATTTATTTTTATGCTGGGATAGATTTCTTCTGACTGTTACTGTAACGTATATCCTATTCAATTCTACCTTTAAAATACAACATATTCCAATTTTTGACAGTCCAGGTAGATTTCTTAACTGTAAGACAATTGGGGCTAAAAGATAGTTGAAAAGACATTGTTTGCAGTCCTACTTTGGGCATTGGTGTTTCTGTTTTGTTTTAGACTTTTCCTATTTGTTTTTATTGAACTATAATTGATACACAGTATTATTTTGGTGTTGAACTATAGTTGATACACAGTATTATTTTGGTTTCAGGAGTACAACATAGTGATGTGACAATCATATATTACTAACTGCTCAACCAATAACATCTGTCAACATAGCAAGATAATACAATGTTATTGACTATCTTTCTTATGCTGTACCTTTATCCCTGTAACTAATTTATTTTATAATTGTAAACTTGCACCTCTTTATCCCCTTCACCCACTTTACTCACCCTCCCAAACCCCCTCCTCCAATGCAACTGTCAGTCTCTTCTCTGTGTCCATGAGTCTATTTCTGGTTTGTTTGCTTGTTTGTTTTAGATTCTGCATATAAGAGAGATCATATGGTATTTGTCTTTGACTTGTTTTACTTAGCCTAATGCCCTCAAGGTCTATCCATGTTGTCACAAATGGCAAGATTTCATTCTTTTTTATGGCTGAGAATATTCTATTCTATTATAAACACACACACACAAACACATGCACACACACTTCTTATCCACTCATCTATTGATAGACACTTAGGTTACTTCCATATCTTGGCTATTATAAGTAATGTTATGATGGACATAGGGGTGCATACATCTTTTTGAATTAGTAATTATTTTCTTTGGGTAAATTACCAGATGTGGAATGACTGGGTCATATGATGTTTCTATTTTTAGTTTTTTGAGAAACATCCATACTGCTATCCATATGACTAAAGCAATTTATATTCCCACCAATAGTGTAGGAGGGTTCACTTTTCTCCACATCCTCACCAACACTTGTTATTTCTTGTATTTTGGATACTAGCCAGTATGACTGGTTAGGGTAATATCTCATTGTGGCTTTGATTTGCATTTCCCTGGTGATTAATGATATTGAGCATCTTTTCATGTTTTCCAATTGCCTTCCTATGGATACAACCCAAATACTCTTCTTTCTAGCAGATTACTCTTGATGAAAGCGTAGCTATTACTGAATGTGTGTAGAATGAAGCTAAGAGATAATCATATTTGGTTTTCTTTTGAGCCCCCCCACATTAGTTATGAATAGGATTCTACAGTGAATGCCCTTCAAGGTCTACATTTGCTAAAATGGTATGTAGGGTGCCCCAGAGTGTGAATACGTGCATATGTGTGTATCTGTGATTCCTGTGTCACAAAGTACCAGATCTGTTTTCTCCTATGGGAAAAAAAAAAACAATCAGCCAAAACAAAACAAACTAAAGACCTAATTCATAACTTGGTCAGGGAGGTAGAAGTAGGGCTAAAGGAGAACTCTACATGGTGTGTTTTTACACAGTCTATTAAGAAGTGAATTTCATTACTTGAGAAAATAAACCATGCTTTCAGGATTCTAAATCAGCCACTTGAGACAGCATTTGAAGTTAGAAAATTAAATAATTGTATAGGTGTTATTCTACAAGGCAATGAAGGAAATGGAACACTTTAATCACCTTCCTGTTTGAGTTTTTAAAAAAACTAGAAATGTTTTCCTTCTTATTTCAAATAATTAGTATGGTGTTTTGCCTTCTCTCACCAGATTTTCTTGTGACAGTACTTCCCTATTCACCCAGTGACCATAGTGGTGAGATCAGCGCTAAAAAACATGGGTTCTAGCCTTTGACTGATTGGGCTTGCATTGAACTGGATGTTGTGTGATGTTGGTCAGGGTTCACAAACTCACAAAGCCTCAAACTCAGTTACAATGATTATGAAAGAGAAAAATAACAGCACTCACCTCATGTTTTGTTTTGTACTACCAAGAATTAACTGGAACAATGAATGTACACTTGAAACAGTGCTTGGCATAGAGCAGGTGTGCAGTATCTGCCAGCTATTATTGTTGACATCCATTTATAACACTTTTTCACTATTGCATTGCTGTGTCTAAAAGGTGCTTCTCTGCATGTACTTATGTTACATGAACTATCTGTTGCTGGATGCAAAAAGAGACCGAAATCATTAAATAGCTGCTGCTAGCAGCATTTTTATAAAGTGTAAGGTTTAGTAAATGACAGGAGAGCTTGCATTATCTATTCCCTCTGGACATTAGGGGTTAAATGAAATTCTCAATATATATTCTTTTTTGATTTGGACTCTCAATTGAATTATTAGTTCATTTTGGAAGACGATTTTAAGCATCTGGAATGTTCGAATTAGGGAAACCTTTTTCCTTCTAGTTGCTGCTTTTTTAAATTTTTTCTTAATTGCGTTGTTTATTTTGCATCTAGAGAAACATTGCTGGTAAGGTTCTTAATCCCTCTCCTGCCAATAATTAGATGATTGTAAACAAGATAATTAGTATTTGCCTTCTTTTCTCCAGCATTTGAAGCAAAATGAATGTGAAAAACAAAGATTTTTCTGCTTTTTTGCCCTTCATATGTTCATGGGAAATTGAAACAGTTAATACTAAATTCAGAAACCAATTCCAGGAAAGCATAATTGTGGTTTGATGTGAAATTTAAGTCCAGGTCTCTGGATAATTTAAATTTTGATTCCATCATTTGATAAAGATGTATTTATTAACTCTCTTATAATCCTCTAAGCCAACATCTACTAAACTTTGCTTGGCCAACCTTCCCCTTTCATGATCATTGCAATTAAGCAGAATAATTGTAAAAATGTTCTTTGAAAATTGTTCAGATAAGATAATGAACAAAGTGATCCCTCTGAAAAAGAACATCTGGGAATAAGATCAGGGCTGGTGGGAAAAAAAAGATACTTCGCTACCTGCTTTCTTATATGGCTAATACATTTCAGATGCTTGCTTTACCCTCTTGTTTCCATTTATAAAAACAAAATAACATAGTTATAGTTCTTGTCCTAAATCTGTGCCTGAAAATTTTTAAAATATGTATCTTACTCATTCTCATCACTTCATTCCCTCGAGATCTAACTCAATGTTAAAAACATAGATTGAGGGTTTACCATGTAGCAGAAATGGGTACTGGCTTTCAAAAGTGTAAAGGGAGAGGTCCTCCATGCTAGGGAACTTGCCGTCTATACCGGCAGTCAGGTATTAGGTGTCACACAGGAGCTCCAGGGAACAGAATAGGGAAGCTGCAATTATAAGTGAGGAGGAAACCTTGGTTCCTTCATTCAGGTGGGAGAAGGAGTAGAAGAAGAAAGAATCGAGGTCAAACTAATTAAACATGACGATTCAAAAATGTGTATACCATAGGGACAGGAATGGTAATGTTAATTGAAAGCTAGAGTGCTAGGGAATTACAATGCCAAGTTTGGACAGCAGTCTGATTCCTTATAATTGATAGTAGCATTAATTTTTTCTTTCAACATATATTTAACTAATGACCATTATATTTAAGACACTGGGCCAAGCATTGGGGTATGTGGGAAATGGGATAGATATGACTCCAGCCACCATGAAGCCTATATTATTATTAATAAAAAATATTTCCAAGTTATAATAGCTACTGTTTATTGAGTAACTACTATGTTTCTGTGTAGTATAGTATTTAATCATAACAACAAATTGCAACTTGTTTTCACTTTTATTTTGTGCGAGCAGAAATTGCAGGACAGAAAAGGTTGATACCATTCCTAAAGACCACAATGCGACAAGGAGGTTACAAGTGCCTGGCTACTCTCATTACACCACGTGACCTGCAGCTGTTTGCTGATGATACTCACTAGCAGAACCACGATCCACAAGTTAGAATTTTGAGACATTCATCAGTTTAGGGTTATAGATGTCAGAGCTGAAGAGAACTTCAGGCAATATCTAATTGAACTCTCATTTTCTTCTCATGTCTAAGGTCCAGTGATGTTAGGGGACTACTCCAGGTTTGGGCAATGCAGAGTCTTGACTCTCCAGTAAAGATCTCCCTTACTTTACAATTCACTCGAGGCCAGTCACTCCAGCTCCACCTCTGAATGTGCACTAGCAAGCAAAGCAGACATAGACTGTCTTCATGAAGCTTAGAGTCTAGAGGAAGAAAACAAGATAGTTCTCGAGGTACAACAGTGTTATGTTTTCCTAGGAACCCACCTACTGTCATCTTATACTCTAATTGGGCAGGGTAAGACAACCTTGGAAGCAAGGTATTGCAATAAATATTTGTCTTCTGACACCTACTAATTGCCAGTGAGTAAGACTTTTTTTTTGAGTAAGGAAAGTACATAAGATACTCTGCTGGTGGAGCTACCTTGTGCTATTTTTTTATTGAATCCAGGTAAAACAACTAATTTTCTGTTCCAGTCCCATCTCTTCTCCTTCCTGTCATCCACAAACTAGATGGCTGTTTGCTAGACTTATTATGGTGATCATTTTGAAATATATATATAATTATTGTTTTATGCACCTGAAACTAACATAATGTTTTATGTCAATTATATCTCAATTTTAAAAACTAGTTTTAATTTCAAATACCATAAAAAAGAACTTACTTTTAATTACTTTAATGGTTTTAAAGTGTTCTTTGCGAAAATCTGGTCCTTTGATCTCTAAATGTGAAATTGAGAACATATATTAATTATAAATTGTTCTTAATCTAAAGCATATGCTATTTGTCAGGGTTGAACTTTGGATTCAGAAATATTGGTGTAAAAATTAAGCCTTTTCAGCATCACTATATTTTTACTAAAAATGAATAAAAGCCTGCTAAGTGGTTTAAATATTAAACTCAGCAGAAATAATGTTTTCAGTTTAAATTACTTAAGCATCTATCAGAAGATGGGCATTTGACATAGCAAAAAGATTGGAGTGCTAATTGGAGTTTTACTCTCAAGTTTCTTTTATAAGTATTCCTGAGAAAGTGATTTTAGGCCTGCAGAGAAATAGAGAATGAAAGTATGTCACAGGTTTTCTCCCATCCTTGCTGTACCCAAGTGTCTAAGAAGCTCAAGATGAGAAAGATTTACCATTGACGTACTGAATAGCTCAGTGGTCTACAGATAACATATGTTGGGAGTCAGAATTTGCTTTAGAAAGTGTGACATGCCAAAGAATTATTAAAGTAAAGTGTACAGTTAACAGTTTCAATCCAAAATACCAAATGTCATAGAGATACCTCATTGAAAAATAATTATTATCAAGATAGCAAACGGGCTGCCGCCAGTGGATAGCTATGCCACGAATATAGCAAGGAAGATGCAGAAGGTTGAAACTTGCTGCAGCAAAACTAATGAGACTGAAAATTTCGAACTCGTGTGTGACAATTCAAATTAGACATGATCTTTTCCACTTGCCAAAACAGACTGTCTTCAGAGGCAGGGTTGCTGCAGCCTGCACCATGTATAAGTGACCCAGTAGCCAGATGAGATAAGACACTCAGCATTCCGATTTTCACATTATTTGTGTTTGTTCTCTTAGTTCTCTTTTAGGTGGAACAAGAGTCATAACTGTTATCATTGCATTTTAGGTGCTGGGAGAGTTCCAAATTTAAGTAGGTACATGCTTGCTTTTAATATGGCAAAACATGCACTTAGCTTTCGATTTTGACCCTGCCACACACATATCCTCTACTTATAAATAAGGATGAATGTTTCTACTGTTGATAATGTAAATATATGGATTATTTTTTCAAACCTTGTGTTATTTCCATGATGTTATCAGCAGATATCTTTACAAATTTACAAATGTATTATAGATTTAGACTGCTTTATTTATAACTTTCCCAAATTCCTTCCCTGATAACCTTTGCAGTGTATGAATTAATTATACCTGTGCTGTGTTTTCTCTGGGAGACATGTTCTCAGAAACTAGAAAACAAGGTTAATCCTTGTAATTTTCAGAGTGGGCAATCTGGTTAAAATATCATATGTTCAAATAAGTATTTGCATCTTAACAAGAACACACATATGTATGGATCGGCATATTTCTGAAACTTCAGTCTTACAAGAAAACTTCACTGTTAAGCTAATGTCAAGTAGCATATCACCCTTTACAATGGTCAACTGACCACAACGTTAAAGCTATAGCACTTAAGCACAATGAATATAAATAGATAAGACAATAAATACTTGTTAGATGAATGGATGCATTGCCAACCTAATTTAATCAATATAGTTTAATCAAAACAGGATGACACTATAACACTGGAAAAAATATATGAAACAACTATTTTGAAACATTGGCAACAGAAAAAAACAGAGTAAACATTTTTGCTAGTAGAATAATATTTATAATTTTTACCAATCCTCATATTTATTTGTAAGACTTATTTGATATAAATTACAATTCCCAATTTGGCTTCAGAGCAAATATTAACAGGAGATTTTAAAAAGTCCAAAGCTCAGGCCACACCCCACACCAACTAAATCAGGAAATTTGGGGTAAGTTCCAGTCATCAGTACTTTTGTCAGAGCCCCAGGGGGCTTCTAATGTTGCAGCCGCAGGTGAGAACCATGATCTTTGCGAGTACCACAAAAGTTGACTGGATGAGATGTATAGTAAACACTTTCCCTTTTATCCTATAGGATTACTTTTAAATCTTCCCTTTCTGTGTTTATCACACAGCATTGAAATTACTTTATCATTCTCTGCTCCAGTAGTCTGAAAGCTTTTTCAAGGCTGGAACAGTATATTATTAATTCATGTGTATTACTATTAGCATGTACTATTTATAAATATGTGTACAGGGAGATAATGAACTAATGAATTGATTTAAAAACTGAAAAATAACAGATTTCTACATCCAGGCATAGTAGAATAATTGGTACAGGAAAAGTCCTTCCAACATAAAAAAAAAAGTCAAACTGGACAAAGTATATGAAACAACTGTTTACAGACATTGGATAACAAGCAAGGTAGGACTTGATATACCTTAGAAAAAGTGAACAAAAGGATTGGGTTATGTCTGGAAACATTTTCTTGATCATGGCACATGGCTGGAACTCAAACAGAGCATAAAGATCTCTTGCTGAGTTGGGGGGACTGAGATTGTAGTTCAGAGCTACTAAAGTAGCTGGAATTTGTGGGGCAGGGTATCAAAAAAGAGCACTTTTCAAGAAGAACAAACTCCAAAATTCTTTATTAGAGTCTGCTTGAATCTTTGGCTGAATACCAATCTGTACATGTGTGGCTTAGAATATTCTTGGTCAGGAAAAGAAGAAATTTGTGACCTATAACTAGGTAAAAAGTAATAGAAACAGATGCAAAAATGGCAATAGCAGAAAAAGACATTTAAACTATTATAAATCCCTTTAATAATTTAGAGAAAAGCTATGAACATGAGAATCTTAATACAAAAGTGGAAATTATGGAAAAGAACAATATAGAAATTCCATAACTAAAAAATGAAATATCTGAAATGAACAATTAATGGTATAGACTCCACAGTAGATTAGAAAAGATCAGTGTAGAAGAAAACATCTATGACCAGGAGACAGGGCAATAGAAAGCACTCAAACTAGAGGATAGTGAAAAAAAGTTAAAATAGTAGATATAATGTGTGTGTTTGTGTGTATACATAAAAAATAGGTAAGTGAGTAAATACATGAAGTGCAAAAAACAATAGAACAAAGAGAAGGAGAGAGAAAAGCTGAAGTATCCTGGTGTCATGTTTTTACATTATATATGAAGTGACACAATATTGATTTGCTGCATTCTGTAATTTAAGGATACATATTATAAACTATAGAGCAACAATTTTTTAAAAGTCATTTAATAAGTAATATGAGAAATGAAATACAAAAAATATGTAGTACAAAATAGGAATGGAATGAAAAAGAATGTATGGGTCAAATGGAAAATAAATATTGAGATGAGAGTCTGAAGCTTATCAATTACTAATTTAAATGTACATAAACTAAAAGTTCCAATTAAAAGGCATGAGTTTTGAAACCAGATAAAAATATAAACTTGATTTAGCTATCTGCTGTTTATAAAACATGAACATTAACCTTAAAAATAAAGATACACATAGGATAAAAATAAAATGTACAAATCATATAATAAGAATGCTGGAAAATATTAATATTTAGACACAGACTTGATGATAAGGACTATTACCAGATTTAAAGACAATTATTTTATAATTATAAAATGTTGAATCACTAAAAACATTACAGTACTAAACATGCATGGCCTATTAATGTAGGCATAGACAGAGTAAACAGCAACAGAACTAAAGGAATAAATAGACAAATCAGAAATTATAATTGTTTTCATTCTCTCTCAGTAATTTATATACCCAAAGACAGAAAAACAGTAAAATTTTAAAAATTTGAATTATGCTAACATTCAGCTTTGCCAAATTAACATTTTTTCTTAGAACAGTGAACAAAGCATGTACAGAATATGTATTCTTTACAGATACACATGGTATGTTCACCAGTGTAGACTACATTCTGTGTCATAAAAGAAACCTCAATACATTTTGAAAAGAATTGAAAGAGTACAGGGTTATTACCTAGCCAAACAGAATTAAATTGGAAATTAATAGCAAAATATCCCAAATACTTAGAAATATTTAGGAATTACACACTTCTGTATAACCTATGGGTAAAATAGGAAATTAGAAGTTTATTTAGAAAATATTTTTAACTGAATAAAAATAAAGTGAACATACCAAAATTTATAGAATACAATAAAGTAATGCTTAAAATTTATAGCTTTAAGTGTTTATATTAGGACAAGTTTTTGAAATAGATTATCTACCAGATATTTAAGGGACAAATAATACAATTCCAAACAAATTCTTCCAGAAAATAGAGAACACTCTCCAACTCATTTTATGAAGCCACCATAACCCTCATAGCAAAACCAGACAAGAAAATTATGAGCAACCTGTCAATAACTACCTCATGAACATCTACAGTTATCTATAAATATTAGCAGAAATCATTCTGAAACATATAATTTAATACCAAGGGGAAAAGCAAGCTTTATCCCATGAAGCAAAGTTTTCTTATTGAAAACTCAAACAGTATAATTTGCATAGTAACACTGAAAAGATATACTAAAATGTCATATGATTATCTTGGTAGTTTCAGTAAAGCATTTGACAAAATCTAAAAATATTTTGTGATAAAAATTCTCGTCACTCTAAGAGCAAAGTTGAACATCCTTATCTTGATAAAGGGCATCTATGAAAAACTGTCAGCTACCACACCCAATCCTAAAGGATTGGAAATGAAGCAAGGATAGCCTCACTTATCTTCACCCTTGCATTGGAGGTCCTAGACAGCTCAATAAGACAAGATAAAGAAATAAAAATGTATGAAAATTGAAAGAAAGAAGTAGAAGTGTCTCTATTCAAAGACAGCATGACCGCATATGTACAAAGTCCAAACGCATTTATGTCGATCAGCTATCCATCAGAACAAATGAATGAACTTAGCCAAGTCACAGAACACCAGGTCAGTATAACAAAATGTGCACAATTACATGAAAGTTAAAATATTACCATTTACCGTTGTGTCAAAAATAAAAGATATAGAGATAGAGGTAAATGTAACTATACCTCAGGCCTCTACACCAAAATAAACAAAACACTGATGAGAGAAATTTTAAAGACCTTCAAAAATTTAACAATAAAATGTATTGGAAAGAAAAACTCATTTTGTTAAGATATGAGTAGTTTCTGAATTACTATATAATTTTCAATGCAATCCAAGTCAAAATCCTAGCAGTCTTTTTAAATTAGGAATTCACGAGTTGATTCTAAAATGTAGATGGAAATTCAAAGGATCTATAATGGTCAAAATATACTTGAAAAGGAGAACTATAAAACTCAGTATAAAGCTATAGTAATCAAGACAGTATGACATTGGCAAAAGATAAATAAATCAATGAATACAACAGAGAATACAGAAATAAACCACATATATATGGTATATTGATTTTTGATAAGGGCACTAAAATAATATAATGGGAAAATAAAATTTCTTCAACAAATCATGCAGCAGCAGTTACATAAAAGTATAGATTAAAGTGAACATAACCATCTATCAGATACCACAAACATAACTTAGTACAAGATGGAGCACAGAACTACTTTTTTAAATGTGTAACATTTCTATAAGAAAATATAATAGTCTATTCATAAATCTGAGGTAATCAAAAGATTTCTTAGATGGAACATAGAAAGCACTAAAAGTAGTAAATGATAAATTATTAAAATTTTTAAATTTTGGTTTATTGAAAGATATTAAAGTAGGTAGACAATTTACATTGTGGGAGAAAATATTCACAGTGCATATATGTGATGTAGGATTTGTATGCAGCATAAATCAGAAGGATTTACCCACATATCAAAAATAAAACATCCCAGTAAAAATGGGCAATAGACTTGAGCAGGGAATTCATACAAAAAAAATTTATTAAAGGTAAACAGTCATATCAAAAAGTGCTCAGTATCTTTAGGTATCATGGAAATATAAATTAACACCATGAGGCATACTACACACGCATTACAATAGCTAATATGTGTAAGACTAACCAAACTAAGTTGTGTAAATGATACGGGTTGACCAAAACATGAATATGTTGTTGGGAGAAATGTAAAACGATAGGTTAAACCAAATGTATTTGTTTCTGGGGATGTTGTAACAAATACCACAGATGGTGTGGTGTAAGCAACAAAAAAAATTTGTTTCTCACAGGCTAGAAGTTTCTGAGGTTAAGGTGTCTGTGTGGTTGATTTCTTCTGAGAGTCTCTCTCCTTGGCTACAGATAACCATCTTCTTTGTATTTCTTCATATGATCTGTCCTCTGTGTGTTGTTCTAGTCTCCCCTTTTATAAGAACAACAGTCTTATTGGATTAGGGCCCACACATATGACCTCATTTTAACCTTAATTCCCTCTTTAAAGTCCCTGTTTCCAAATGCGGTCACATTCTCTGGCACTGGGATGCTAAGACTTCAACATATGAATATTGGAGGGACACACTTCAGCCTGTAACACCTAACAAAACCACAATTCTGGTTAAATCTAACTCTCCAAAATTTTGCATTTATTTCTGAGTAGCTGAATGTAATTTAAGAAAAGAACAGTCAGATGAACCCTAAATAATTCCCAGCAATCATACCATTTTCCCCATTCCATGTATTCTCACTTGCATAGCAACCATTTCATACATTCCCTGAATCCAGTAACTTCACCCCTTGCCTCCACTCTCTCTCAATTTACTGTTTGTTTTTATTTCACTAAGTATAAGCCTATCTTGAAGAATATTCATAAGCTCACTCTGTAACATCTATTCACCTACCTACATCTTTACAACTACCCTCCATCTTCCCTCCTGTTATTAATGGATGAGATTTCCATGTTTCCGACATTGGACAACCTGTAAACCCAGTGCAACATTCCTCATAGGTTAGTTTCTCAAGGCCATTATTCCAGCAATCTTACTGTCTCCTGCATCATCATTCTCCCCTTTCAACTGGTTTGTTCAATTGACTCCCCCAAATATGCTGATATTCATTCCAGTTGAAATATTTTCTGTTGCTCCAATTTGTTTCTTTGGATGTTTCTCTCCTTCCCTTCATGCAGTACTGTGCTTGAGAGTGCAGTGCATTGACTCATTATCTCCATTGTCTTTCTTCCTAATGGCTATAAAACCCACTCTCATCAGATTGAAAACACATTGTATGAAGGACATGGGGAAAAGAGGGGAGTCAAAGTGACTCCAAGGTTTTTAGCCTAAATAATTACAAGGATGGAACTGTAGTTCCTCACTTCCAAAACTATTTTCCCAAAGTCATTGGTGACCTACACATTGCTAAATTTGGCAAGATGATCTTTCTTAACTCATCAGCAGTATTTGACAATTGCTTATGCTCTCCTCATTGAAACACTGCACCCCCACCCCCGATGTTAATGAGATGTAAATGACATACAAATTGAGAAAGTTTAAGGTATACAACATGATGACTTGGTAAATGTGTGTTCAGCACAATGATGACCAAAGTAAGGTTTTTAAAAATATCCATCACCTCCATAATTGTTGTGTGTGTGCGTATGGTCAGAACATTTAAGATCTTAGCAACTTTCAATTATACAACACTGTATTGTTAGCTATATTCACTGTGCTGTACTTTAGATCCCCAGAACTTACTCATCTTATAACTGGGGGTTCATACTCTTTAACCAACATCTCCCCATTTCTGCTATCCTCCAGCCCCTGGAAACCACCACTTTACTCTCTGTTTATATGAATTATACTTTTTTTTTTTTTGAACTTGAGTGCAGAAAACAAGACACTTATACCCATCAGCTGTGTCATCAATTTCTGGAGTTTGATCTCATGTCCTTGACTTCTATGTAGGGCTATCATTAGACCTATTCCCTTTCTAACCATTCAACTGTAGTGTCACAAAGCTTTAAAAGCAATCTCTGAGTCAACAGTTTCATGATTTATAACTCCAGGCTGGTCCTTTACTCTGAACTACTCTCTTATATACAACTGATGCTTCAGCATCACCACTTGGATGGTTAAGAGACATTTTGGACTTAACATGAATAAAACTCACCTATTCATCTCACAGACCTGTTCCTCAGTCTTCCTCATGCCAATTAATGACAATTCCATCCTTGTAGTTATTTAGGCTAAGAATGTTGGAGTCAGTATTGACTCCTCTTTTTTCATGTCTTTCATGTAATCTGTTAAAATTTATGAAATGTGAGTGCAAATATATACGAAATCTCATCAATTCTCTTCATTTTCATTGCTAAGTCCAAGGCATCAGCATTTCTCACCTGGATCACTGTAATAGTCACATATCTTAATTCTGTCCTTGCCTCACTCAAGTCAATTCTCAACACACCATCCCGTGTGACCCTGAAAAATAGATCAGCTAGCTTATCACTTCTCTGTTCAAAACTCTCCAGCACCTTCTACCATGGTAGAAACTAAAGCCATTATAATGGCTGAATGTCACAAATTTTTCTCACTTGAAGCTTTGCCTTGATGCTCTGCTAACTCCACCTTGTTCACTCTTCTTGTGTGTGTTCTCTTTGTGATTCCTTGAGCTCTCTAAACACAAGCTCACCTCATGACCTTAGCATTTGCTGTGGCCTCTGCCTGTGTTGTTTTTTTCTGGATAAGTATATGCTTTACTCCTTCACCTGCTTTTCCTTTTTATTCAGTTATCACTCTCTAAAAAAGTCCTTTCTTGGCCACCATATTTTAAAAACATGAAACCTACCTTAATACTCCTTGTTCCTCTTCCTTGGTTTATGTTCTTCTGGAATACTTACCACAATCTAACAATAGATAAAGTGTTACTTGTTTATTTTCTTTATTGTCTCTTTTCTCACAGTGGAATTTAAGCTTCATGGAAGTAGGGAATTAACAGGTACTAAAGACTTTGTGTTTCTTTTCCTTATTGCTTTTATTGTAGCATCCATACAGTATATCTGTCACAAAGTGTATCTTCAGTAAATATTCTTTGAATGATTGTAGTCCAATCCTCCAATTTGAGGTAGCTTACTTAGGCTTTTTCCTCTATAACAATCTCTCTAGTTGGATTCGATCCACACTGAATCTTGATGTAGAAGCATAATGAAGTGATTTAACTTACTGTGTTACTTTTTTACATTAATATAATCAATTATATAGTACTCTATAAGGGGTCACTGGTTTACAGGAAAAAAGCATTAGTGTTCTCATTATTACAACAGACATGAACGGCAATTTTGTGCCTTTTATTTAACCAAATTAATTTTAAAATATTTTTGTAAATTGACAGAGTGATTCATCACAGAGGAAATCACTATATCCTATTTTGTAAACCTCAAGCAAACCAAATTCAAACTATAAATATTGAAAATGACCCCTTACCTTAAGTAGCACAGATTGAACCACCATGGTGATCACATTCACACTTAACTCTGCAAATAGATGGAGCAAAAATAATAGTGGTGCATATTATTTATGACCTTTCAACAGAAAAAATTAAACTGTGCTTTAAACTGTAAATAAACATGTAAAATATGTCTGTTTGCTTTTTCAGCCATTAACATTCAGATCTGATTCAGACAGTATTACAACTATTTGTCATTAGTTTAATTGAACAATAAATATGAAAGGGTGGTTATGTATATATTTATAAATATATGTAAATTTATACTTTTAAAAATGTTTTTAAAATAGAGTTGTCCAAATACTTTAAGACTATTCTAGAACTGGTAGTAGCATTATTGAGTTAAGAATCACAATCTCTAGATTATATATTTTAACTCTGTCATTGTTTGTACTTGACCTGTTAGAATAATAGCAGATGGTGACATATCTTAGGTCCCCAGTGTTGAATCAGTTGTTCTGTTAGAGTTCATCTAACTGTTATATGACTGTTATTTTTACCATGTTTACAAAGTTTTAATCTCTGAAATCGAATAGCATATTTGTCAGGTAGTCATTTTTTTCTATTTTTTGTAATCTTAATGACAAATCTAAAGAACTAGAAGTTCCTAATGCTTTGTGAGAAAGAAAATACTTACCATTTTCTCCAAAATTCCTCTTCACCTAGTTCATTCTTGCTCATCTTTCAGTTCTCAATTCAATTGTCACTTCCTAATGGAAGTTGTCCCTGATCCTATTTTATGTATCATTCTTTATCAGCACTGTCCAATAGAACTTTGTGTGATGATGGAAGTTTTCTATATTTTGCTGTTTAATGGGGTAGCTAATAGCCACTCATAGCTATTGAGGATTTGGAATGTGTCTAGTGTGATTAAGGAACAGAATTTTTAATTGTATTCATTTTCACTAAATTCAAAATTACATTTAGTTAATCACATAGCTAATGGTTACCGTATTGGATAGCACAGTTGTAGACCATGATTTTTGCCACTATATTTGTCATCATCGTGACTTTGCATTTCTCTCTGTAATTACTTGATTAATATCTCATTCCACCATTGAAACTTAATCGTCACAATTAAACAAAGACGTGTACATTTTTACTCATTTTTGAGTCTTCAGGACTTAGCCAAAGGCAAAAACTGAGTGCTTAATAAGTAAATGATGCTGGAAGGCTGTATTATGCAACTCGAGGGGCACCATCTGTGTTTTGGCCTTTGTAAATGGCGCTTGCATGGACTTGTTCTGTGTATTGTGGCCAATGAAGTGGTAGTGCAACAGAGTGGCTCTGAAGCATGATAGAGAAGGGAGGGGAGTTTTCTGAGAGTGGAATCTGTAACAGAGAAAGTGTCATTTTCCATACCCACCTTTCTAAGAGAGCCCAGTGATTAACAATGAAACATTGAGGTTTACTAATTGAGCATTTAAGATCATTTCCAGTGGGACTGAGAATCACCCATTCATTAACTCACGTAGGTAAATTCCCTAATTTGTATATTGACAGTCAAGGATTTTTATTATACATGCACGATCCTGAAAATATCAGCAGATGCATCAAGGCTTTTTCCTTAAGATACTGTGAATAGCAGCCAGTCGTGAACTGTCTACGGCTTGTTTTCTTTACATTCCTACAGTTTCCTTCAGATAAACTTCTAAATTTCTAAAATATAAAATCCGAGGGATTTCCTATAGGTCAACAGTGCTACTGAATCTTCAACACACACATATTCATGTATGAAATCCAGTGTTAGACTTTCTGTTGTTCCTAATATAATCCTTTAACTCAATAGATAGTTTTTCATTTAGAATAAAAATTGAGTAGAGCTGATATTCAGTGACTGTTAATTTTCCAAGAGGTAAGCACCTTTTTAATTATTTAGGCTACTTGTAGCAAATCTATTGGTTCCAACTTCCTTCTTTTCGACCTTTCTTTCTCATTCTACCATCACCCACCAGATCTGTCAAGAAAAGGAAAGTTAATAACCAGGTTCCAAGCCAAGAATGAGATTAGATTCACACTCAAGCGAGGGAAAGTGAGTTTTGAATTTTGAAAAGGAGCCCTTCAAGGGTCATGTAATTACTAGGGTGTTATCAAAAAATTATTACCTCATTTGGAAGGCGGATGCCGCAATGCCACAGGGCAGTGGAAAGTTATAAATGGTGACATGCAAATGAGTTGAGAAAGCACATACATTGGTGCTCTGCAGCCCCATTTGCTAATGGAAAATGCAACATCAGAAAGCATGCCTCTCATGGAGAATGACATATCTGGGACATTGGCTAGGATTTATAGTCAGCCATCTTTCTGCCCCTTCATTGGCTTTTACAATTCATTTCAGTTTTCACTTTTATGAAAAATCATGGCACGCAGATTAGCATATATCCCCTGTCATGCTTCTTTTGGCTGCTTTTCTTAATTGTGGTTAATTTTTAAAATTCAGCTAATTTATTTATTTGATTGTTCCTAAGAATCATGACTTGGAAAATAATTTTGTCTTTATCCAGACTTGTCTCCATAACAATACTCCGATACGCACATGCTAAGTAACAATTCTGCTCTTCACATTCTACCTTGACTCTTTTTTTAATTAAAGGGCCCCGTTTAATTTTTTTTAATTGCCTAGAGAAAGAGGGAAAAAGAGAAACTTAAAAACTGACATGCTTCAGGACTAATGTATAAAAGGTCTGAAAATCACAAATCATTTAGTGCTTTCTATATTAGAACATTAATTCTTAGGAAAATGTTTTATTCAGATTTAATCAGCACCTCAGAGATACCCTCTGAATCTTTTGAGATTTTTGTGACCCTTATTTCTGATCCAGTTTTTAATTTTTCCGGTGTTAATGAACTACTTTCTGACTGCAAATAGGAAATAAAATCTATTTGGAATAGGTTATCTCTTGTTAGTTATTTAACTGGTAGATTTGAGCATTTCATTTTCCTTTTACTTGGAGTAATAAGGATGCCACAAATTGTTTACCTTAGACCAAACAATGAAAATGTGACAAGACTAATTTCACTTACAGGAACTTTTTATAAAGCTCTAAGAACATTTACTATGTGAATATATATTAAATTAGTTTTTGTGTTATTAATTATTATATTTCTGAGTATAGTATCACAGTATACTTTTAATAGTTATTTAAAACTTTTAAAATAATTTTGCTTCCCTATAAACAAAATTAAACATATATAAAAAGACAAAATCATCCATGTTTGTCTTTTACCTATAATCATGTATATCAGCTAAGAAAAAATGTTAAAATAATAGAAATCATAGACACAATATGTTGTTTCTTGGGTGCCTGTTTCCATGTAATATTTTACTATACAATAATTCTATGAGCTTGAAATCACTCCAAGTTATAGGTTATGAAACTGACATCTATTTTAAGTAGTATGTTCATAATCCATATCTAGTAAGTAGCAGGAGTGGAAGCCATGCTCATGTCTATCTGACTCCAGAACCCACACTTTTAACCACTCTATTATTTCAAGTTCTCCATTTTTTCACTGGATCAAGAAGTCAGCCTCATTCAGTATTTTTGGAGGCTGGCAGATGTACCATAGCTTTTAATATTACTAAACCCAGACTATCACAGTAGAACTCAAAATAGACTACCCATCATATGACTTGCCAATAGTTAGTCCCTTTTATATTGATATTAGAGCAGTGGCATAACTTTAATAAAGACAAGTATTTCAAGAAAAATCAAGAGCTATCCAAACCTGAAGGAATGGGATGGGACTTGAGATCAGTGACCAAAGGCAGATAAAAGAGACCATTCCCAGCCTTCTAGAACCTTTTTTCTTAGTGTCAGTGTGATCCAACAAATACCTGACACCCTGTTTCTGATAGCTTCTTATAAGATTAGTCCATCAATAATCCTCCCTTTTAATGTCTTTAATTGTTGTCATATCATAGACATTTTCCCATAACCTCAATATGTGCAAATATCCCTGGAACAGGAAATTTATTTTCAAGCCATTACCACCATATATCATTTCCCCTTAAATATCAGGTTCTTAAAAACAGAAACTTATTCTTGCCTGCCATTCATTCCTCAAACCTTCTGCAACTAGGGACTAACTCCGAGCACTTTAAATACACTGCAAAATCTATCTAGAGGAAATCCAGCTCCCAATCCAATTCAATCTCAAGTTCCACCATACCATCTCATTTATTACTTATGTTCATAAGGCATTTTATATCGTTGAGTATTGCGTTATAAAAATTACTTAATGGAAAAAGGAAATCGAGTGCTGAAAAGAGTTTTAACAATATCAAGTAAAAGTCCTTTTCCTCTATAAGGATTTTAAATGTTTTGTTTAATTATATGTGTATAGTTATAAAGTCTGAAAACCATTATGAAAATCCAAAAATTTTATGATTTAGATGTAGCTTATTAAAATAAAAACACAACAAAGAAACAAAAATGTAAGAAAGGTAAACTATTTTAGTCGATGTCACTCAGTGGTAGAACCAGGAGTTGAATTAATGGAACAACTAGTTTGATCTAGATTTTCATCAAGATGTCTTTTATTTTCCTCTCAACACTGTAACACTAATTATTCTTTCTTACACAGCTAAATAATGCTGACCACCCACTGTATTTATAAAGCACATCTCTTAGTGTTATTTGATTTGCACATCCAGTTTTTCCCAAGCCGTAATTTAAACTGTAATGTCAACTCACCACAGTCAACTTATTTCAAGTTTTATGGCTTCATTAATTGATTATGTTTTTGCCCAGCTCTTACTGTGACACCTACTCAAAGGAAATTTTTAAATGATACTGCTGTGTAATACATTACCATTTCTCATCTTTTTCTACTCGCATTCTCCTCCCTTGCTCTCCTAACATTACTCTTCACTGATTACCCTCCTAAATGTCAGACTCATTTGGGCCATTCTCCTTTAATGCCCTATTTTCCTTTGATAGCACTTAAACTCAAGCGGTCCTCAAATTTATGCCCTTTGTCCTCTCAGGCAAGCTTGCTGGAGTGAAAAGGCGTGAAATTTATACTGAAAGTATTTGGATGTGAAATCTGTCTGTGCCAGTAAATAACTGAGCTTCCTTGAACTATTTAGACTTTTCAATACCACTTTCTTAATAAAAATATTGTAGCTTATCTCATAGGATGGCTGCGAATCTCAAAGGAGATGATGTGTGTCAGTTTTCTTTGCAAAACACTGAAAATTTCCATAAGCACTATTCTTACTTCGAGACTACAATCTCTTTGGATGCTATGGCTTCACCCCTTTAACTATGTATTTACTATCTACTTCTCACCTGAGATACTCATGAGTCATCTCCACTCCAGGCATTCCAAATAAGGACAAACAAACAAGCAAAAATCCTAAAGTATGACCATGGTTGGGATCATGGTGAAAGGGGTACAAGTTTGGGGGCCATTGGTGGGAGCCCTCCAAAGAAGTTTTGAACAGAACTGTTATATAATTAATTTTGTTTTAAGATTTCTGGAGAAACTGTAGAGAGAGAAACAGGAATTTGTCTTCAGAGAGAAACAAACTGAGACTAACTTTACACTAGTGATAGAATATATTGGAAGGAAAGTTGATGGACGATGTCATACTGTATTGACATGATATACCAAAGAAGTCTAAGCAAGAGCTGTAAATGTTGAATGAATTTCAGATTCTAGCACTGAGTGACAAGGTGATAGTGATTCTGTTAAGTTGAATTGTGGGTTGATATTAGGGGCTAAATTGTGATAGCCAGAAAGATATGTAGAAATCCTAACCCCTGGTACCTGTGAAAGTGATCTTACCTGAAAATAGAGTCTTTACCAATTGGTCAAATTAAGATAAGGTCATTAGGATGAGCCCTAATCCAATATGACTGGTGTCCTTATGAAAAGAGGAACATGCCATGTAAAGACAGAGACACACAAGGAGAATGCCATATGACCACAGAGGCAGAGATTGGAGCGGCGCAGCTGCAAGCCAAAGAGGGCCAAGGATTAATAGCCATCACCAGAAACTAGGAAGAGGAAAGGAAGGATTCTGCCCTACAGGTTTCAGAGGGGACATTACTCTGCTGACGTCTTTATTTCATTCAGACTTTTAACCCCCAAAACTGTAAGACAAAATATTTGTTGTTTTAAGCCACCCAGTTTGTAGTTCTTTGTTACAGCAGCAGTTGACAACACTTGTTTCTATGGGTAAATGCTATCTTTGAGAGGCCGTTGGAATATGCACGGGGACATGTAGAGCAGAAGACTGTAAGAAATACAAATCTCATGTTCAGGAAAAAGGCTAGAAACATGGCTCTAGGGAACTTCAATATAGCAACCATAGTTGAAATTATCCTGTAAAGGGGGACATGACTTGTTGTATTAATCAAGGTCATTAGTGCTAGCTAGCTGCAATAGCAGCAGTAATCTAAAATCTATCATAATCTAATCAAGCTTTCCTATTTACTTCACAATTGAAATAGGTTTTCAGCAGGAAGCCTACCACATGGTGATCCAGGGATCCCAGTCCTTGCATCTTATGGCTCCACTGCCGTAAGGGATTCTCTGTATTCAGTAGTCCAATCAGCAAAGGGAGAGAAAGAGGAAGATTGTGTAAGATACTGTAAGAACCAGGGCTGTCTACATTCCCCCAGCTAGAGCCCAGTCACTTGCCCCACACCTCACTGTGAAGGAGCCTGGGAAATAAGATCCCCCTGTTTGATTAGATGAGCATATCTAGATTCTATCACAGATGCACATAGAAACAAATGTCTGCAAGAAGGAAAATGACCTCCATATTTAAGGTAGTGCAGACAAGATTCTGTTATGTTCAAAGGACAGAGAGAGAGAGAGAGAGAGACCCCTTCTGGCTATGTGAAATCAGAAAGTATGGCAGTATTGGTGTAGAGCTTTGAAGAAATAGTACAATTAGAACAAACAGTCATAGAAGAGAAATGGCTTCAGGAAGAAGAGGCTTGAATGAGCAGAGCCACAGAGGCAGAGGATCCCAGGATTTCTTGTGAAAGTAGCATTTGGCCAGTCTGATTGAGGCGTATAAATCAGAATCTAGTTAAAATCGAAACAGGATATTTATGTATCCCTAGTTCATGCCCAAATCAGTAGTAGATTCATCCTTTCATTTTACCTTAGCCAAGTGAATTTAAAATTCTGCAGACTCTAATTTATTGAAATTTACTACTGAAGTGAGAATGACAGTTCTTTCTTTCCACTTCTCAGTATGGTACCACAGTTTTATTAGCATGCTTGCCCTCTGAGCTCAGCAAGGAGCATGTTATAATTAGATGAGTATTACAATAGAGACTCTGTTAATGGGATTTTTGAGACACAGTAAAAAAGAAAACCTACAAGAGTATCTCCATTAGGCTCCATATAAGTAAGGGAAACCTGTCTTAGGAGACCACTAAAGAAATCAGCAGGAGTTAGTTAACTGAAGGTCAAACAAAATGACATGATAAGCCTTGAGGGACACTGTTAAAGTAATCACTGCAGGTGAGAGACTGACTGACTGTCAGAGGTGCCTGTGCATACTGCTAATATGAAAATGAAGATGGGAATTGAAACAGCAGAAAAGGCTTTATTCTTGCATAAGCTCGAATAACACCCAGCAGTAAACAATATTACAGCATATTTTTTCTATACATTGAAAGTGTGAAATCATGGGGCATCCTATAATGTACATGTTCTGTATGCAGTATTTAAAATTACCCTCCCTTAAGGTCAAGTACTGGTCATGTGAGAAAACTTAAAAAACAAAGAAAACATAAGAGAAAGCACAGAAAAGTGCCACAAGTCTGGAAAACTAACATTTTCATATTTTTCTAATTAGTATTCACATATATCATATTAATGTACCCATTAGGATGATTTATATCTGTCTTTCTACCCAGTACTTTTCATTGAATACTTGGAATTGATTGGCCCTTTTTTTCTTCGACTTAATTTTTTTTCATTATCTTGGAAAAATCATGTGGAACAGCCTTAAAAATAATTACAGAAACTTTCATCTAATCAGTCTGAATTTCCTCTAAGGGAAGTTAAAGAAAATGAAAGTCAATTATTTTTCACTCATTCAGCACAAGTCTGTGCTATTCTTATTTGGGTAAAGAAAAAATATTCCCCAAGAAAATGGAACACAAGGAGGATGAAGGAGAGTGCCACACTGGCTGGAGCCTTGTTCTCTGGGGGCTGCTTATTGGCAGTGCAGTTCCCTGTGACTAGGGGTTCCTGTAAATACCCTTCAGTGGTAAGAGGGCAAGAAAGGGCAGGGAATGAGGAAAAACTTTCTCTCTTCTCTTTGTAGATTTCTGCCTCAGAAACTAGACTCACTGGAATGAGACTCTGCTCCTAAGTGCTGACCTTTCCAAATGCCCAACTCCTGTCCCCAAGATAAAAAAGGGCTCTGAGTGGGTTTGCTCTTTCCCTAGCATTTACCTTTGAGAAACTTCAGGTGACTGGTCCTGGTATTGAAAATGACATGACTTTAGTATTTCTTTCTGTACAATGTTGTCATAATTTAGAGCACCAGCACAAAATTAAATAACCGGGCTGCCATAGCACAAGTGTTGTACTTTTCTCCTGTTTGACCAAGCAAGAAATTAGTAGCTCCACTAGGAGAAAGGGCAACTCTGTGTTATGAAAGTGAAGAAATATTGTTCTGGTGCAGGTATTCATCTCAGAAATAGGACGACAGTAGGATGTTAGCCACGTTAGACTGTAGTCTATGCTCAACACTGCTCCATCTACCCATTTGAGATTTGGATGTTATGTGCACAGGACTAATACATAAAAGACTAATAACATAGACTGAAAACATATTTTCCTTATTTCTTAATCTCTTTATAGACATAAAATAAAGCATATATAAAATACATATGTCCATATATGCTGTCTTGAACCATAAACATATATGAAAAATAGTCTTACTTCCAATAATCAATTGTTAATATAGCCTCAGGAAATTTCACTGCCAGTTTTAGAAGTACTAGAAATCCTGTTGACCAAACTTTGAGTAGATTCATACGTTTTTACATGTCCTGATTTGAGGGTCAAAAAATTTACTTTGGTTGCATCAAACCAGATGATAAAATTCTTGTGATAAGAACTGACTGATAATAGCACACTTGGATGTGTGCAGGATTAATAATTGAAAATAATTTACATGTGTGATATCCATATATGATTCTTGACACATATCTATGCCCAAGAATTGTATTATCATTGGTCAAGAGTTGAAATATGATTCCCATCAATCCATAAATGGTCTCTGGTCCCAAATTACTTCAATTGGCAACTATTAGAACCTGTTTTTCTTCTCTGATTTATTTATACTTTTTTCCCACTAAAGTGGTTTGTCTTTGTTTTGGTGTTGTTTTACTTATTTATTTCAGATAAGCAAATGCAAATGAGCAAATTCTTTGGTAGTAAAATTGATTCCTCCGAAAGAACATAAGGAAGGAGAATCAGGAGGAAGGATGGGGAGATTTAAAGAGGAAACTGAAAAACAATTAACACGAACCTCACTTGATGTTTTCTTTTTCTTTTGGTGACCCGAGACCTTCCATAACTAAATGATACTGTGCTATTCTTCACCATCTTGAAGGTCACACTTTATAACATTTTTAAGGAAATGTTAAATATATCCTCTGAACTAATACCCATGACCATTTCTTCTCTGGTAGATTATAAGTGTCCCACGCAAAAGACAGAATAAAATCAGGTAGACTTAAATTGGTGTATAGAAGAAATATGTTTCTAAAAAAGAAAGAAATTGTCTAATATCCAGGGATCATGGATCAGAACAAGTGATCATGGAATGCTGGAGCTACCAGGAAATTGGAATGAGTGAATCTGCCCAGTCAAAGCATATTTCTTTGGTCCATTGTTCTTATAATGAAATTACATACTTAGAAGTATTAATAAAAATGGAATCACTCTATTAGCCTTCTTCGTAGTGGTATTCTTACAGATTAGACTCTTTTCAAATTTAATCACTTAAACACGGGCTTTTTATACCCCCTTTTCCTTCTAGACTCTCTTCCACATATGCTGTAAACTTCTCTTTACTAGTCCTCCTCATCACTCTCCCTTAGCCTGTTTCCAAGCCCACATTTGATATATTTGCCTCTAAAATATGTATTCAAAACTTTCACCACAACCACACCACTTTGACAATAGCAGGATACTTGTGTCCACCAAAACCTTTGTATATCACACCTCATATCCCTGTGATGGCCTGCTTAAGAGATCTTATTAATTCTGCCAGGGCCTGATTTTGTAGATGATGCTGGGTTTCCTATGTTTTTCATTTTTGTTTTTCTTTGTTCGCTAACTCCTTGGGTGCTTTTGGAATTTTTTGTGGTAGTCTTAACTTTACAGAGTGACCTATTTGAGAAAATATTTTAAGTCTTAAGAAGTCATGAATGCAATTTTGTGGAAGACTGAGCTGAATATTATGAAGCAAAGAACATGTTTAACATACCTATTTTAAGAGATCTGTTAAATACTACTTGCATACTAGCATGGAAAACTTGATAGATCATACAGGGTCAGAGTCACTACTTAGTCTGTTATAACAGGCATCCTCTCTGATCACAGGAAGCAGCAACTCATAAGACAGTTCTTTTTCTCTTAGAAAAATGAAAGTGTGTTTTTTATAACTAATTTTGAGTTCAGTGATAGAACAAATGACCCCATCCGAGGCAGATCATTTTTGTTTTGTAAAAGAAAATGTTTTGCTTTTCTTCAGCTGGCTTCTTCTCAGCCTATAAATAACCTCAACATACCTATTTCCATTCCTATTTTGTTCAACTGAAACATCCCTGGTGCCTAGAATAGTGCTGGTGAAATAAACATTTTTGAATTAAGTAATTGAGAGAAAATCTGAATCCACCTGTCTAGATAATATTTATTTTCATCTATTTCAAAACTGAACCAAA
This sequence comes from Manis javanica, assembly GCF_040802235.1. Taxonomy (NCBI): domain Eukaryota; kingdom Metazoa; phylum Chordata; class Mammalia; order Pholidota; family Manidae; genus Manis; species Manis javanica. The sequence continues at coordinate 19,441,225 of NC_133174.1, read as the reverse complement.
AGTAAGAAAATACTCAGTATTTACTATCCCTTCTTTCTCATGTCAAATCACTTGTAAACCCACCAAAAGCAATTGTCTATGTGTACTATTAAAATAAAACTTCTCTAGATCTAGTCACTGTGTATCAGCCAATTCTAGAGCTGTCTTTTCTCCAATCTTCCAAACTGACCTCCTCATGGCTGTTAATCCTCTGAAGTTTCCTCTGTTCTTGAAACTCCTCCCAGAATTTTATGCAGTAGGATCTCTATTTCTCTCCTTCCCCATCCTCATTATAACCCTGTATTGACTAGTGCCTTCTGAGAATCTATTTAATAACTCGTTTAGGGAGCAGTGAAAAGCATGGATTCTGGAATCTCATTGCCTGGTTCAAATTCTGGCTCTCCTTGTGACAAGATCTTCTTTCTGAACATGTTCCCAAACCTCTCTGTCTTTACCTCTGTAAAATGAGGGAGAGAATTTTACCAACCTCATATGGTTTCCATGGGTAAGAAATTAGGTAAAACATACAGACTCCTTACAGTAACATTGGGCTTATTGTAAATACTCAACATGTATTCGTTTTTATGAGATATTAAAGAACAGTGACACCTAAACACATTTCATTTCCACATTCCACAGATGGACAATTATGTGTAAGTCCAGTCTCTCTCTCATCTTCTCCTCCAGTGAGTTGTAAGATACCATATCAATCTGCTCAAAATTCTGTTCACTAAATTTGGCCCTCATTGGTTTCTTGTCTAGAGGTTTACAGATGTGGTTATAGTTTTATAACACTGGGCTAGATGTTGATAGGGTACACAAGCTAACAGGTATCAGGTAACAGCAGTTGTTCTAAAATTATCTCATTTTTCAAACAATCATGTGGACTAAATTTTTTTCCACTCAATAGAATATCTAAGGCTCAGATGAGCCACTATCTTGACCCAGATAACACAGTTAGTAAGAACAATAAATGCCAGGCCAGAAATTTTCCATTAATATCAGTTTATATACACTTTGTTCCTTAAGCACTCCAGTAATTAAAACCCTTTTGGAAGGGAAAGGGGGAAAAATTCTTAGAGAGTATTTCCTGTGGAAACATGGGGTTGTAAAAATGCCCTGAAAAGACATAGGTATTAGCATCTTACAAACTTTCTGACATCTCAAGATTACATAGGTGGATTAGATCATGAGATTGTGAATGGCTCAGTTAAATTAGGCTTTATCTAAAAACAGTTCATTGCACAGTGGCTCTCAAAAGCCTCTGATTCTTATAAATCATGATATACAGTGACTTCAACAAGTCTATATAAAATTAAACCAAGAAAATTCTGCAAAGCAAATAGACTCTCCTTTATGCAGTAGTAGCACTAATGGCTGGCTTGCATAGATGTATTTAACCTGGTATAGACAGTCAGGCATTGGCACCTATCTGCTGTATTTCTTGAGTTCTAAAGCAAGCAGTCAAGAAGCAATCTGAACAGTTTATTTGCATATAACAAAGTAAAGTAAGATCATATCATAAAATGTAGACCTCACCCACTCTAAGATGGTATAACCCAATCTAGGAATTGGCTACAAAGCCCATAGATGTGCTTTTAATGTAAATTGTGGCCCTACTTCATAAAGTAGCATTTCATATTACTTTGTGATTAGACTACTGCAGTTTTTTTTCAAGTAATTTTGTAATAGTTTTAATGAACTATTTTCAGGCTTTTCTCCATGGAAAGCAAGAAAAATATAAAGACTTTTTTGATCTAGTGTCTGGTATTAATTTAAATTGAATATGCACTATTTGGATTTATTGCAGCAGATGTCCTCAGCTACCCAATTATTTTAGCACAATTTGGCACATATATAATTTTAAAAGATCTTGTATCTAGGCAAAGCTTTTAATTTCCCACCAAATTAATCCCTTTGGAACATTACATTGGATGCCATGGTGATTAAAAAAAAAGACTCTTTCATAACAGCAAGTTGCTCCAGTAAATACCCAGTACTCTGCACAAATGAAAAATCTGCATTTTTTTCCTCTGTTCTATATGGTGCAGGTTTCCTTAATACTAATTATGCACTTTTTCTCAGACATTTTTAATAACAGTGTGTGCTATGCCCTCTCCTCTCTAATTCTTGGCTTTTATATTCCCCTGTTTGAAGAAGACATATTTTTCTTGCCCCCCCAAAAGACCATGGTTGCAGACTGATCCAGAATTCTTTAGCAGTGTGGTCAAGAACAGGAATGATCAAAGAACTTTCTCTTTAAAATTTTGTTTAGCTAAAAGGCATATACCACAATACACATTTTTAGTGATTTTTTAATATAAGGTAATGTGTTCCAACTACTGTTGCTGTATAACAAGCCATTCTAAAACTTTTTGGTATAAAACAACCATTTTATTATGTGCACAAATTCTGTGGATTAGGTATTTAGACTGAGCATAAGTGGGACCATCTGAGCCCTCAAATGGCAAGACTCAAACTTAATAGAATGACTTAATGGCTGAGAGCTGTTATCTGGAAGTTACTTCATATATGTCTGGCACATAGGTTGGTATTACTAAAAGGCTGGGGGTTTAGCTGGGAGTGTTGACTGAAACACCTATATTAGCCTTTCCTAATGGTTTTGGTTTTCATAACATGATGACAATTTTTTGAAGGGGAAGCACCCAGCAGAGGGCCTGTGAAGAGCAAGCATTCTAAGAGAAACAGGTGACAGAACATCAGGATTCAAACGGCTTCATTTCTTTTGACAATCAAATCACTAAGGTCAATCTAGATTTAAGGAGAAAAGGTAAAGACCTTTTACCTTTAAGCACATAATTTCTATATGTTCAAGATTGTTGTAGTCTGCATATACCATTGTGCGTCTCTCAGCTGTTAGGAAATACACTGAAGTTTAGAGTGGATGACAAAATGTTCACCATATATATTGAAACTCAACTTTGAATTCTGCTTTGGGATTCTTGATTACATGTCATGAATCTTCTTTGCGATGTCTAGGGTTCCATTGACCTTAGTAATTTTTTTTTTATTATTGAAGTGGAGTTGACGTAATATTAGGTTCAGGTGTACAACATAGTGATTTGATAATGACATACATTACAAAATGCTCACCATGGGAAGTGTAGTTACCATCTGTGACCAAAGTTATTACACTGTTGTTGACTATATTCCCTATGGTGTACTTTTCATCCCCATGGCTTGTTTTATAATTGGAAGTTTGTACCTCTATATGCCCTTCACCTACTTCATTCACCCCTCATCCTCCTCCCCACCGGCAACTACCAGTTTGTTCTCTGTATTTATAAGGCTATTCTTGTTTCTTTGTTTGCCCATTTGTTTTGTTTTATAGATTCCACATATAAGTGAAATCATATGGTATTTCTATTTTTCTGTCTGGCTTCATGGTGTTTCTCCTTCTAATCTTGTGAGGAACCTTCATGATGTTTTCCACAGTGCCTGTCCCATTTCCATTTCCACTGACAGTGCAGGAGAGCTCCTCTTATTCCACATCCTCTCCAACTCTTGTCTGATACTAGCCAGTCTGACAGGTGTGAGGTGATACCTCATTGTGGTTTTGGTTTGCATTTCCCTGATTAGTGATGTTAAGTATCTTTTGGCCACCTGAGCGTCTTCTTTGGAAAAATGTCTGTTTAGGTCCTCTACCCACTTTTTAAGTGGATTATTTGAATTTTTGGTGTTGAGTTGTACAACTTCTTTATATCTCTTGGATAAAAACCCTTATCAGATATATCATTTGCAAATACATCCATCCATTCAGTTGGTTGCCTTTGCATTTTGTTGATGGTTTTCTTCACTGAGCAGAAACTTTTTAGTTTGATGTAGTCCCACTTGTTAATTTTTGCTTTTGTTTCCCTTGACTGGGGAGGCATATTCAGGAGAAAAAATTACTTAAGGCTAATGTCCAAGACTTTACAGCTTGTATTTTATTTTAGGAGTTTGATGGCTTCAGGTCTTATATTTAGGTCTTTAATCCATTTTTAATGTATTTTTGTGTGTGGTGTAAGACAGTGATCCAGTTTCATTCTTTTGCATGTGGCTGTCCAGTTTTCCAAACACTATTTATTGAAGAGACTTTCTTTCCTCCATTGTTATCTTGCCTCCTTTGTCATAGATGAATCGACCATATGTCTTACCAGTGGGTTTCAACCCTGGGCAAGTTCAGACTTGAATCAGTGAGACCAATAAAATGACAATGTAATGCTCTTGGCACAAAAGGGTTTAAATCCAACTTTATTCCCACAGTGGCAGGTCAAGCGCTAGAATCCTGACCACCTCAGAGTAAGTCTGTATGCAGTAAGCAGGTCTCTCCCTTTGGGTCTCTCCACCCCTGCAGCTGTCTCAGTCTCTGTCCTAGGCACTGCCAACACTCCAGCCTCTGCTCTCCTGCAGCCTTGCAGCCCAGAGGCCTGGGCAGAGCTCTTTACATAGGGTCAATAATAACATATTGCCCACATGTGTGCAGTGGGCAAGTGGACGAGGGTCAGGTGAGAGTCCTGGCCATAGGAACTTTTATTTTCTTTACACCATATAAGCATGGGTTTATTCCTGGACTTTCTGTTCTTTTCCACTGATATATGTGTCTATTTTTGTGCCAGTACCATACTGTACTGATTACTGTAGCTTTGTAGTATAGTTTGAAATCAGGGAGCACAAATACCCCCAGCTTTATTCTTCTTTCTCAAAATTGCTTGGCTGTTTAGAGTCTTTTGTGGTTTCATACAAATTTCAGGAGTATTTGTTCTAGTTCTGTGAAGAATGTCATTGGCATTTTGACAGGAATTGTACCTTGCTTTTGGTAGTATGGACATTTTCACAATACTAATTCCTCCACTTATTGGGCACAGTCCATCTTTCCATTTATTTGTGTCATTTCAATTTCTTTCATCAATGTCATAACAGTTTTCAAGTACAGATCTTTCACTTCCTTGGTTAAATTTATCCCTAGGTGTTTTATTCTTTTTGATGCATGATCTTAGTTTTTTAATGCTCAATTATAGAAACAGAGTTCTTTAATTGCTTACAAGGCAATAGGAAGATTAAAGTAAACAATGACAACAATAAAAAGATAAAAGAGAGGCATATAAATAGGCATTACTGACAAACATCTGCTAGTCTTCTGTCTTAGTTTGGGTTCTCCAAAAATTAGATATCAAGGAAAGAACTTGGGTACATGTAGTTTTATTGGAAGGTGATCCTAGGAAGCATGAGAAACTAAAGAAAGTAAGGGAAGCAAAAAAAGCCAATAGAGTATGCTACTGATAGGTAATTACTGTAGGCAGCTGGGGCTCAGTCTGTTGAAGATCTGAGAAAGCACAAGAAATATGCTTCAGAATCATCTCTAGGTGAATAAGAGGCTGGAACATTAACCACCTACAACCATACCCAGTGTCTGAGGGTTGACAGTACACATATTAGGGATTCTACACTTACCCATTGCTCTTGTTTGTAGTAATCATTATCCCCTGTTGCCAAGCAAACCCTTAGAGAAAAAGAGACACTGAAGCCCATGAGGAAGGTAGCTGTCAGAGTGTGTAGGAATCATTTACCATAGCTGCCAGTGGACTCATGTGGGCAAAGGGGATGTAGAATGGGCTATCAACATCTCCTCCATCTTATTTTCTCTTTGACAAATATTATTTTATAAATGTATTGCGTGAATATAGTTTAAGAAAAGCAAACAATCTAAAAGGCTTACAATAACAGGAAGAGGAGCTGCTTGTTTGACGTTTTCCTTGTTCTCAAACCTCTTGCCTCTAGCAGCAATCATTTCCAATTCCTAACATTCTCTTCATCTATTTACTTCCATATTTCTAAGTGATATGCATATTGTGATTTATCTTGATTTATGAGTTTTATAATTGGGGCATTGCTTTCCTTTCCTATTATAACAATTGAGAATTTAATATTTTATACCATCCTAGATCCCTCCAATTTTCCCTCCTTTCATTTTTCCAATATAATCATATCACAATTTAGGGGTAACTCAATATTCATACTGTTTTGACATTGCAGAAGTTTTCCATTATCAAGATAAATAATATGTAATGATAATAGATTCTTGCTTGTGAAACTTTTGACTTTCCTAGAGAAAAGTATTTTCATTTTTTATTTGCTTTTTTAAAATGTACCTATTGTTGATTCTTCTCGAATGCTCTACAAGCTCTGCAAAATGAAATACAACAATATCGTTTGCACAGTTTAATGCAACATTTCTCTTTCCTTTATGGAGTTGTCTTTATTGGTGACCCCTACCCACTTCAATCTTGACTACAATAGTCAAGTGTAACAGTCATCCTAAAATTTCCCTGTGCCTTGATTCTGGAGCTTCTCTTTGCTTTGCATCTGAGTTATATGACTTATTTCCTGCTTCCTGGAACTCAGGTCTTCCTTCCTCTTCATGTGTTGCCATCCTTTAGTGGATTACACCCACCCTTACCCCCAACCACAGACTTCCCTGAGACTTTCCATGGATGGAAACCGTTTTGAAGGTAAATTGTTTCCCTAAAGTAGGAAAATGTCTTCATTTTACTCTCAGCTTTGTTTGCCAGTTTAATTTTAAATAATTACAGCATTCTAGCTTAAATATAAACATTTTTTAGAACTTTGAATGTTTGCCCAAATTTTCTTCTAGTTTCCAGTCGTTAGTATTGGGAATGCCTATACCATGATAATCTCTAACCGTCTGTACGTAACCTGTTCTATGTGTTGTTGCTCTTTGTTTATTTTAATTTTTCTGCCTGAAAGCTTTCATGATTTTTCCTTTATCCTTTGCATAAGACCATTTTGTGATTGTGGTACTTGGCCTGCTCTTTAGTATTTTCTCTTCTGGGCCCAGTGGGTCCATTAATATTGATAATTATGCTTCTGCTTTCTAGGAAATAATGATATTCGTCTCTGTCATTTGTTTCTTAAGTTTGCTGGGACAGTGTTCCACCACTGGCTTTCCCCTCTCCATTCTTTTTCTGTAACTTTTACAAATTAGATATGATCTTTCTGGTTTGACCCTTTGATATTCTTTCCTGTTTTCTCCTACTTTCCACCTCTTTAACTTTTTTCCTACTTGAGAGAGATTTTGACTTTCTTTTACTGAATTTCTATTTTGGTGCTGCTATTTTTAATTTCTAAGATAACATTTCTCTTCATATCCTTCTTCAGACATTCTTTTCCAGTCCCATGTATACAGTATCTCCAATGAATGTATTTCATCAGTATTTTCTCTTATTTCTTCTTTTGTCTGTATCATCTTCCTTCCTACATCATTTTTATCTAATTGTAGTTTATTTTTGTCTCTTTCATGTTGGAAGCCTCCTTCATATATTTGGTATCTTTGACTGTATATTCATACTAAGAATGAGACTAACTTAATTGCATCAACAAAAGTAGTGATTCAACCTAAAGATGACCAAAGGGTAGGTGTGAGGTCAGAGAAATGGTATTGTGCTTCACAACTGCTGAATGGCACAGAACTTCTCCCTTTAGGATCTGTTATTGTGCTTCTGAAGATCTTTGACTTCTTCAATATTTAACACAAAAATTTGAATTTTAGTACATTCTTTCCTCAAGAGGATGGTCTATAGCATTAATCAGTTCTTAAAAGGTAGCATCATTTCAAAAGATGAACTAGCCTTAACTTACAAGATGGTAGGGACTTAACTTAGCTCAGTTGGTGAAATGGCAGTTGTCTTTATTTGAGTAACACATTGGTATAGAGCATACTAGAAATAAGACAAAGGAATAGTTCTAATATTGAGGGAGGGGAAACTGTTATTCTGTCTAAGATGAACTCAGGGACTGAATTTATCCTTTTTCTGGAAGCAACTCAAAAACAGACAATGGTTTTAAGAACATTGGATATAAGACAAGTAAGTACAGTGATCCCTGAAGAGTGAGAAACAAACAAGTTGTGCTCTGATTATCCCAGGTTATTGCCTTGAGTGGGTGTCCAAGCCATGGTACAAGTAGAACTTGCTAGATTTCCTCCCTGAATTTTGGAGATGGAGCTAAGAGTCCAGGGAGAGCAATGTGGCTAGTTTGTAGGACAGACTAATGGAAAAGGAAAGAGCTACACAGAGAGAACATAGGAGATCTGCAGAGGGCCCTCCTCAATGTTCCTCAGAGTACCAATTAGTACTCGAATGTGAGGAAAGCACCCCAGGTTCTGAAGAAAACCATCTGAGAGGATTAGAGGTAACAGTGCTAAAATCTCATATAGGTTTGCAAATAGTGCCTGTTACCACCAGCCAGGCTGGGAAAACTCCTAATTCACAGGACAAAGGTAGATTACCCAGAAGGTTTTGCTTCAGTAGTGGAGAAATTTCACCTGAGACTAACTGCAGCTCTGATCTGCTAGCAAAGCTTGCCTTTGGAGAACAGGAAAGACTTAATGATTGGGTGAAGGCACAAAGGAACTTCTGGTATGCTCCATAACATTCTTTTTATTAACCTGGGGTATAGTTGTAACTGTTGTGATATCATTGAGCTGAGTATTTTTTAAAGCTGAAGCAACCATTTTAAGAAGTTAAAGAAATAAGAACAAAGCAAACCCAAAGAAGAGCGGGAGAAGGAGATAAGAAAGATGATTAATGGTAAGGAAAGCAGACAAAATAGAGGATCAGCAAAACCCAAACTCGGTTCTTAGCAGAGACTCATGACATTTCCAAGCTCATATGAGTTAGATTAATTAACTAATCACAACTAATATGAGATAGTGATCAAGAGCGTGGTTGAGAGAGAGAAGGAAAGAGAGAATGTCAATTAATAACTGGAATACAAAAGGCCGTGTAACTACAGCTGATGAAAACACTGAAAAGATACCAAAGGACATTTGATCAGCTCAGTGACTTTTTATTTGAAAATTGAAATAACAAAATCTGAAAAAAAAAACAAATTAACAAGTTGAGTGATTTGAATTTTACATGCTCCAAGTAATAATAAACATAAGATGAAATGTTTAGATCAGATTAAATGCATAAAGAAGAAAAAGAGGTGTGTGTTTTTTTTTCCGTTGTAAGCACAAATGGCTCCCAAACATTTCTATGGGAAGTAAGGAATCTTTGAGATCTGGAAAAAAATGGTATGGTAGGCAGCTTCTGAAAAAAAAAAAAAAAATGGCCCCTGCCTCCTGGGCCCTGCCCCCTGGTATCCACTCCCCAGGTAATCCTTTCCCCTTGTGTGGGCTGTACCTGGTCACTTGCTTCTAACAACAAAATACAGTACAAGTGATGGGATGTCACTCCCATGATTGTTGTAAAAGCCTCTGGCGTCTCTCTTGCTTGCACACTCTTGCTCTTTCTTGCTCTGATGTAGCCAGCAGCTGCATTGTGAGTGCCTTGTGAAGAGGTCCACAGGGCAAGGAACTGAAGTAGGTCACTGGCCAACAGCCAGAGAAAACTTCCCTAACCAGAACGTGAGTAAGCTTGGACACAGATGCTTCCCTATTGGAGCCTTGGGATGATTACAGCCCTAGCTGACACTTTGCAGCCCATGAGAGCCCCTCAGCTGAGTCATTCAGCTGAGCTATGCTTGCATTCCTAATTCACAGAAACTGAGATGGTAAATATTACTTTAAGACACTCAGTGTTAGGTAATTTTTCATGCAGTAATAGGTAACTAATTTAGGGAGCTCTGAAATGTGCTGAGGGTAACATCTCAGCATGCAGTAAGGCTCCTAAATACCACAGAGAGGAATTGGTAAAAGCAGGAGGCAACCTGGAAAGCTTTCCAGGGAGGCTTCAGACATTCTGGAGTGTTCCCATTCCACTGGTTGTTGGCATCTGCCACAAACTGTCGTCACTGAGTCCCTGAGCATTATAAAGTACCAATGGCAAAACTGATTTTCTCAAGTTTTGCTACTCTCTGGAATCCACTCTCTGGAAACCAGTAACAGAAGCAGCACCTGACATATCAACATGGCATGTAGCAATCAGGAATTGCCTGTCTTGTTTTTAGCAAATTCGACACATAACACAAGAGACAGCAGGCAGTGTCCTAGCCTTCCAAAAAATGCCTACGGCTGTTAATGAAAACAAAATCATTCCTGTCTTCTGGCTGAAAAGACAAAACTCCAAATTTATGCACATCGCGATAAAGTCATCTGACAAACACATGCACATACACTCACACACACACACACACACCCCTATTTCATATCTTTAATGTGCAGTGCATTGCTTGCGTGTATGTATTCATTTGTTTGTATAGATATGGAGAGTAAGTAAAAGACATTTATCAGACTGCAAGTGTTTATTTTTCAAGAGAGACAGAGGCAGAGAAAGATTACTACATCTTCTCCTTTATATTTCCTCATACAAAAAGTATTAATGTTTTTATTATGTGAAATAATGAAAATATATTTAAATGTAAATAAAGATGAGATTACTGTGACTTTGCATTATTTCTGAGGCTTGTGCTCATACTTGTTTTTGACATGGACTGTAAATTCCTAACTCCTTAGACACCTTCAATATTAAGAGGTGATAGAAAAGAAATATAGCAGGCTTAGGGAGGGCTTGCACACAGGGTAGTATCCAGAGGAAAATAGTCCCATTCTGCAGCACTATGGGCTGGCTTTATTTTGCTTGAAATATCTAAAGTCATCCTCTCTTAAACCATTTTTTTCTAAAAAATTTACCAGAATCATCCGTTGTGGACCTGATATATTGTATTCTTATTTTATTTAAATTTATTCACTGATGTAAGATGTTAATTCACATTTTCTTTTACTTCCTGGTGGTTTTTTTTTTCCTTTTTTCATGGCTGTGTTCTGTGGCATTAAATAAAAAGCCATGGAATTGCAGGATTAGAAGAAATTGCACTGGGTATTGAGTTCGAATATAGCAAAAAGCAGCCTGAAATGAAATATAGGCAGTGGACTCCAGAGTACTAATTAACTAATTATGGTATTTTATTCATTTTTAAGTAACTTTAGTGGTATGTAATGAAACCCAAATAAGAGCTTTATAAATTTTGCATGTTTTTCTGAAACATTTTGATCCTAGGGTCAAAGGTTTTGTTTTAGATTTTGGGGTTTTTTTTGGGGTGTGTGTGTGGGGGGGTTCCTTTTTCATGTTTTCATTGTGTTTTGTTTTCCCTAGTACTAAGTGATTGTTTTTTACTTAATTTTATAACTTAGTAATTACTTTAAAAAATGGATTTTTTAATTAAAAAACATCTCTTGTAGTGTATGTGTCAAGAGTGTCTTAAGAATTTTCTTAATGATCATCTAGAGCAAAAGTCTATTTTTATTTCATCTCATAATTCTGAAAGCTCTTTCAGTAAACAAGTAGTATGTTTAAAAGCTGTGACAAGGTGTGTATGATTTTTTTAGAAATATTTGGATTTTTTGCTTAGACTATGACCTCTGTAACTACATTTGGATAGTTTAATTATTATCTACTACTATATACCAACTCCCAGAAACTCAGTGGTTTAAAACAACCGCCATTTATTAACTCACAGTTCCTGAGATTGAAGAACTTGGGAGTGACTTAGGTGTGTGGCTCTGGCTCAGAGTCTCCTATGAAGTTGCTGTCTCTCTGCCTTGCCTCCGGTTGGACAGTCTGCTTCCAAGCTCACTCACATGGCTGTTGTTCGGAGGCCTCAGTTTCTCAAAATGTGTGCATCTCCATACGATTGCTCATGATACAAAGTCTGCCTTCCTCCTAGAGCAAGAAATTCCAGAAGGAGAGCAAGTGGGAATCTACAGTGCTTTTTATGACCTGTAGATTTCCAAGGCATGCACTGTCACTTCCGTTTTCATGTGAAATGGGAGTAATACAAGGATGTGAATAGCAGGAGTCGGGGGCCACTGGGGATTACGTAGAGGCCAGACCACAGCTAATGTATAAGTCAAAGCTTCATCAGATACACAGAACGACTAGGAGTGATAATGAGTAAAGGATGTATTCTAGAACAGGATATTATGCTAGTGTGGAAGTTGATTGAATAGTCCATGTAAGGCTCCTGCTTCTGCATCTGCTGTTGTGGCTGAAGTTAGCAGGGCCAACAGTCAAGAAGGAAAGATGGCCTTGAAATGGGAGAGAACAAAGGCTAACTGGAATTCATAAAGATAACTTGGGCAAACTGAAACCTGTGAGCCAAAACTGGAAACAATGAAGGTAAACTAGGATGTGTGCCTGTCTCCTATCCGCTCCACCTTTAACGATGTGGGTGGCTGCAGGATCAGCTGGGCCCCTTCACCATAAAGCTGTTCCAAACCCTGGCCCAGGATTCAGAGAAGAAGGACGTGGCAATTCAAAGAGGTACATGCCTGGCTGCCAGCCAACACCATCATGGTAGACCAGCACATCAGTGACAACCTATGTAAGTGGCAAGACACCTTGCCTTTTATCATCTTTAGAGCATACCAGTGTTTGTGCCTTTACTCCTGCCTGCTAAATAGCTCGTGTATTTTCATGTGGCCAACATCAAACCAGAAATATATGTCAAAGGGAATTTACAGAGCATAGTTCCAGTTAACCTAAGTTAGTACAATACAAAGCCATTGCAGATTGGTAAATATATATGTATAAAGGGACCAGAACAAGAGCATAGCTATTTTTCCTGAGCACATTTTTAAAAGGGTCTTCTCAGCAGATGTTTATGAAAACATCTGTAGTTGATAACACTGTATTACATAACAGAAATTTGCTAAGAGAGTAGAACTTAAATGTACCCATACAGAAAAAGATGCATATATGAGGTAATGGATGTATTAATTAACTGGATAGGAGGAATCCTTTCACAATGTGTACATACATCAAGTCATCATGATGTATCTCACAGTTTTGTCCATTATGTCACAGTAAAGCTCAGAAAGAAAAAAGAAATATGTTAGCATGATGTGTCCAAGGGTAGGATCTTTATTATGTGCTCCCTCTCCCTGCTGGTGGCAGTTAAAGGGACTATTTTAATGGATGTTACAGGAGTGGGTGGAGCTATTGGGAAATAAGCGGACTAAGAGAGGCAAGAAGAACTGAGCATGCTCAAAGGAGCTGTGGGGGTTTTGAGCCCATCCTGGTTGGGAAATACTGGCCTAGGGCAGCTCTTCTCTGTCACAGAGTTAGTGATCTGTAGACATGTGGAAGAGAAAAGAGCTGAATTACTCTCAAGGAGAGTCAGGAATTGAACACAATCTAAACTGTTGCTTTTTCTTCACTGACAAGAAGCCAGACAAATTGAGCATGTGAACCTGTAGATCAGGTGCACTGAGGCACAAGGATTCTGGCGAGGACTCACTAAATTTTGAGTGATTTTGTCCAGCTCATAAAACACATATCCTTGTGAAATTGGATACTTATACGTGCATTACTATGCCACATGATCATCACGACAAATGTGTCCGTTTGGCAGGTCAGGCAATAGTTAATGTCCTCTGCATCCTGTGGATAGTAGTTGAGTGTGAAAGAGCTTACGATAAGTATTCAGGGTCACAAAGATTGTGAAGCTAGAAATGGACATTATCATAAGTTAAATGTGGTTTTCTAAGGCTAATATACCCCTCTTTCAGATATTAAATACATTTTATTAAGTAAGGGAAGACTCATGCTGTTTCTACTCTTGTCACATAGCAGGAAAAGAGATAAGAACTTACATTAACTTCATGTTGAATTTGACTACCACAGAGAGTAGCCACATGTGCAGACTGTATTTTCTAATTGTAAGGTGTTGATTATAGGTCATTGTACATGGATATCACAGTAAAGGAAATAATTCCATTAAGTATCAACTGTTTCACTTTTCTCTATGCAAAGTGCCTGGTCTTTATCCATATGAATTCACATGAAGATGTTACATAGCACTGGCAGCATTTCTCATCCCACTTCTATGTCTTATTATTATATCATGAAATAATAGCTGGATTTCCATTGTCCATCTGGTCTTTCTAGTGGCTACTAATATTCTTCCATTTACTCACATTTACTCATAAACTTTCTCCTCATATTCCGATACATAGTCACTACCAAAAGAAGCAATCATTTTATTTTTGTCATTGGTTATTCAAAATTTAAATATACTCAAAAGTAAAGCCTAAACACTGTTAGCTAATTAGTTTGGAAGCATTTCAAAATCTTCATTACTGTGCTTTCGTTTTTTCCAAGTGTAATGTGAAGATTGAGTAAAGGCACTGCCCCTACTTTCTTATAATGAAAAAATTTTAGTCATTAACTGTAGTAGAAGCCCAACTACTTACAGATAGTCAAGAGTCTCTCTAAATATTAGCAGCACCAGTCCTAATATCAGCCATTCCATAGTGTTGTAGTGGGATCTCCAGTCTTCCCTCTTGACAAATGCTCTAAGAGGCATGCGTTTCTTTTCTTTCCCATTGCTGAGAGTAGTATATGCAAATCTTATGGCAAGGTCTATCCCACATCAATTCATGCCACAACATCCCTGGAGTAAAGTCATGACCTTGAGTTTGCGTATAGGGTCCACCTTTAAGAGGGAAGACAAACACGTTCCCTCTATGTTTACAGCTTGCAGCAGATTCCACGTGTTCACTTTCAAGCTTTTCAGAAATGATTTTTTTGTAAGTATCATTGAGCCTGAAGAGGTACATTTGAGTATATAGAGGAGCATGAAGCTTTGGTCCATTGTGTCACCTGGGGATGACTGGAATAGAAACTAGCCTTGGTGGCCCTGTCAGAGTGGCAAATCAGAGCTTTTAGTTTTTGAAAGAGCACACCCGCATGTGCCAGTGTAGTGTGGCCACAGAGAGGGAGTCTACTTTTCAGCATAAACCACCTTTTCCAAAACTGGAATTTTGTGTAAAGTATCAGGATTCTTACAAATGTCTTCACTGTAAATGCATCTACTGTAGAAACAGGAGGCTTCATTTTCCTTACAGACTCTTTACAAGCTCTCTAAATTGCTGGGGCAAATTTTCTCCATTACTAATATAATAGCTTTTAAAAATCTTGTTTTTTTACATGCATTTCTTGTATTGCTCTGAACAGTCTATATACTCCATGAAGTTAGGGCCTTTTCTTGGTTTTCTTCAATATTGTAATCCCAGTAGCTAAAACAGCATCTGGCACATGGTAGGTTCTGGTGCTGTGGGTTGACTGGCCTCAGCTGGACAGGTTGCTCCACATAGTATTCATTCCCAGGGGTGTGCAGCTGGGACTGGAAGATCCAAGATGGGGTGTCTAGAATTTCCAAGATGGGATATGTGGAATGATTGAGAGCTGGCAGTGCCTGTCCCACCAACTGTCCGATGGACTTCTCATCTGGTGCCTCATGCCATCAAGAGCCCCTCCCTTTCAAAAACTAAGCTATAGAATAATCTCATGAAGTCAGTGAGCATTTTCCACATTGGCTCTTAGAGAATCATTGATTAACTTTAGGTAAAAATGAAAATATATAGGATGATGACTGTGTCACTTAAGATACACTACTCCAAAGACAACAAATGCACTAATGTTCTGTGATATTTTCCCATGAAATAAATCTGAGCTGCAATGGTGAATAGATAAAAAATCAAATGAAATATTATCCCTTTTCATTAAAGCACTCAGGCTATGAATGATACATGCTTCTGTAATACAGAGCTTATTTTGAATTAATAGGAATAGCGAATATAATTTTTAAAAGCATTTAATTGCATCATCCTCAAGTTTGTTTTCAAAGTATTATTTTTCAACAGCTATTACCACACAATTGCTGACACTGAAAGAGGACCTTCTAAATGTCTTTCCCCTCAGTGTAGTAGTTTACTAAATATTTTCCCCTTAGAACCTCTCCACTGCAGATGTAAAACAAAATATTGAATCTAAATTAAAACAATTTGAACAAACTACTGTCAATTATAACAATTTGAGAACAAACTACTGTCTGTGGGTACAGAATAAATGGAATGTAACCCCTTTAAAGAAGGATTGTAAAATCAACATGAGCAGCTAGAGCGCTGATGAAATTGTGTTTCAGACCACTGAGAAAATGCAGAATATTGCCATAATTGCTATTTCTCCCTTAACAAAATCACAGCAAGTAGGCAAAAAAAGCAGAGCAAAATATTGCAAGGCTGAGTTTCATTGACTTTTCCATACATTTTTATTGCATATTCTTAATAAAAGTGGTTTTTTTTTTAACATTATTCTCTTGACATTGGCAATCAATATAGCTCATGTTTGGAATTAGCTAAATCCTTTTACCCTCACTACCACCAACCCCAGGAACTAGATATTAATATGTCTGGGTTGACTTGAGCTTATAGTTCTAAAAATAATGCTTCATTGTTTCATAATCTATAGTCAAACATGGTGCACCTATTATTAGATTAATAACTATATTGATAAAATATGAAATTTATGAGTGTAATCAAATTATTGAAATTATAATTACTTAAAATAGTTGACTTTAAAACAATCAAGATGTTGTTTTGAAACTTCAATTAAATGAGTCATGTCATATGCACCATCTTTAAACTTCAAATGGCTTTTATAAACATGTTTTAGCAAATATGTCTTGGATTTCTACTTGGATAGAATACAGAATAATTGCTAAGTTATTGTCAGTTATATTTAAGGGGATAAACTTTTCCATTCAATTAAAATATTTGAATGCAACTTTAAAATTTTTAAATGAATGATGTTATTTTAAAGCAAAACCTACTTTAGGTAGCAAAACCTATTTTGTATACAAAAACATAATCATTTGGAATCCACATTAAGGTTTCAATGACTCCAAATAATTCAAAAATATGTCCTAACATAAAACATCAGTCATAATACTAGTTAAATGAAACTAATCCATCTCATCTACTACTTGTTAGAAATGTTTAAGATAGAAAATAACCACTGTTGATGTGTGGATTGGACACATGTGCACTGTTGGTAGAAATATCAATTGAGGCAATTTCCTGGGAAGAGAAAGGTCATTTAGCAGAATCTATAAAAAAAGAATATAATGAGCACAACTTAAAGTCAGCTATTTTACTTCCATAAATTTATCTTTTAGAAATAACTCAAGTACATGCAATTATCTGTTTTCATACCTTACCATTTTTTAGTGAAAATATGGAATTAAGTTGATTATCCATTCAAATGAATTATGATAAATTCACACATTGGACTACTCTATAACCATTTAAAGGAATAAGGTACATCTGCAAGTTCTTATCTGGAAAGGTATTCACAATGTATTAAAGGGAAGAAAGGCGATTGAAGGAAAATATGTAGAGCATAATTTGGTTTTCAGCTTTCATATTCTGAAGTGTATGCATATGTATATATACATATATATATATACACTATATACACACATGTGTATTTTAATATAGAAATCTCATTAATACAAATGAATTGTAGTACTGACCATTTATTTGAAAAAGTAGAGCAAAGCATTTTTTCTTCCTAATTTCAATTTAAAAATATTCCATGGTATTCTGGGTTATTTCAAATTCATTTTGTATTTTATGATTTTATTTTTAAGTTTTTAATTTAAATATAGTTGATATATAGTTTTGGTTTCAGGTGTACAACATAGTGATTTGACAATTATATACATTACAGAATGCTCACCATGATAAGTGGTAGTTACCATCTGTCACCTCACAAAGTTACTAGAATTTATTGACTATATCCACTATGTTGTGCTTTTCATCCCTGTGGCTTGCTTGTTTTATAATTGGAAGTTTGTAACTATTTCTTAACCTGTTTCAGCCATCTCCGTCCAAACATTTGCCTCCCCACAAATGTCAATTTGTTCTCCATATTTATTAATCTATTTCTGGTTTTTGTTTGTTCATTTGTTTTGTTTTCTAGATTTCACAGAGAAGTGAAATCATATGGTGTTTGTCTTTTTCTATCTGCCTTATTTCACTTAGTACAATACCCTCTAGGTCCATCCAAGTTGTCATGAATGGCAAGATTTCATTTGCCTTTATAGCTGTGTGATACTGCATTGTATATATGTACTATATCTTCTTTACCCATTCATCTGCCGATGGACACATAGGTTGCTTCCATTCTTGGCTATTGTAAAAAGTGCTACAGTAAACATAGGAGTACATATGTCTTCAAATAAGTGCTTTGTCTTCTCTGGGTAAACTCCCCGAAGAGGAATGACTAGGTCATAGGGTATTTCTATTTTTAGTCTTTTGAGAAACCTGCTACTACTTTCCATAGTGGCTACACCAGTTTCCACTCCCACCAACAGTGTAGGAAGGTTCCCTTTTCTCCACATCCTCACCAACAAAAAGACATTTAGAGTGAAAATGTCTTAGAACTACAATTCAGCCTTATTTAATTAGAGTTTTCATTTATGTGCAATGTCTACCCAGCAGACAGGTATTGTCACATGTACTAACCACAGGAGTACAGTGACCCTGTCATTTGCCCATTCTAGATTTCCTTCTGACTGGATCATTCCAATACTTCTGTATACATTAAGTTGTAGCAGTTTATAAATACTCTTCACATTGAGAGATGGGGTCAGTTTCCCCTGACCGTGGTTCTGGGCAGACTTGTAACTGCTTTGACCAAAAGAGCACAGAGCACCTAATGCTATGTGACTTCCAAGACTATATCATTAAGAAACCAGCCAACCTGTAAAAAAGCATAACTACCCTGAGACCAGCATGCTAGGGAGGCCACTTTAGGTGCTCCAGTCAGCTGCCCTAGCTAAGATCCCACCAAAACAACATCAAATACCAATCCTGGGAATGAACTCTTTTGGGTGTCCACCGCACTTGAGACCTCAGATGACCATAGCCCCAGCTGACATGTGAGAGTTCCCAAGAAAAAACCAGTCAGAGAGTACTTCCACAATTCCTGACCCACAGATTTGGGAGCAAAAGAAAACAGTTGTTTGACTTACCTCATTTTGGGGTAATTTGTTACAGAGCAATAAAGAACCAGAACATAAACTTCATTTAAAAGTCTAAAACAAATACTTGTTAAAGATTTCCTCCTTTGGGACCTGACTCTAATATCAACTGGAATGAAAAATTCCAGTCTTTTTCCAATTTCTGAATTTTCATTATTTACAGAGTACTCAGTTTAGTCTAAGCAATTTTTGTAAGGGACAGTCCACTTTGGATTCTTTGGCGAATATTCTATGTGAAGATGAGGCCGGCTTAAGTACAGTTATTTCAATACCTTTATTTTATCCATTACCTCCCCACGGACAAATCTGTTAGACACTGAATATGGTCATGTTTTACTGTTCTTTTCTTGGCCTTTTACTTTTGATTAAAAAAATGTACTATCCCGATTCATTACTGGCCCCCAGCTACTGATGCTTATATCAATTTCAGCAAAAGTCAAAATGATTGAGAAGTAGTCTATTGTCAAGCTTAGTATTCATGGTAGAATAAAATAGTAGTGTATTCTGCGTCCCTCTCTTTTCCATGTTTATATTACTGACTGAAAATCATTCTGAATGTGCTAGTTGTATTTCCTATCCATTGAGGCTAATAGCAAACTGGCTATTTTCCTATAGAATAATGGCATGTTTTTTTCCTCTGCTTGCTACATAATTATCATCAGAAAGAATGACTTATACCCAACTATTCTTAAACAAAAATCATTTTTGACACAAATTCTATATTGCTTATATCTAACAACCTTTTGCAGTAGATCAACAAGTCATTTTATTTAGGAATATAATTTACAAATGGATTATCAGGGGATTCATTAGATGTTACAATACTTAAAATTAGATCTATGACTGATGTGTATTTTCATATTTAAAGTCATAGGAATTGTTTGGTTATGTATGCATTGGATATTTTCCAAACTAAAATTATTGTGATTATGCTTTGTGCAGTACAACTTTGGTATCCTAAATTCCCATTTATCTGTGTGTGAAAAAAAGACTCAGTGTGTTTTTCTCAAGGGAAATGTTGATCCTGACTGGCAACAGTTATTGCTGGGCCAACTTTTATGCATAGGTGAAGTTGCCATATATACCAGCAGATTTCCAGTGTAGGCTATTCAGTTTTTTTATTAAGTGTCACATTTACATTTCACTCATTTTTAAAGAGTATCTTCATGCTGTGTTCTTGCAAAAGACTATAGCCTTAAATATCTTTGTTAGCCACATTACTAAACACACAAATGAAAAAATAATATTTTTAAAAGTACTTAAAAGATGTGCATATCGTTTATTTCATAGATTCTAAAGTCTGTTAAGCTGCACTGTCCAATACCTTAGCCACGAGCCACTTGTGACAATTGAACTCTTTAAATGTGGCCAGTCTGAATCGAGATGTGTGTCATTTGACACATTTGAGATTCACTGGATTTCAGAGACTTGGTACAAAAAGTGTAAAATAATTACATTTTTAATATTTTGCATTGATTACATGGTGAAATGATAATATTTCATATATGTTGGATAAAATAAGACATATTATTAAAATTAATTTCACAGTACTCATTTGTCGCTTCAGTTATGTATCTACTGTATAGTACTTCTTTGAAGGTAATTGTTGGGTTAAATTATGAGAGAATTGAGTGCAGGGACCACAAGAGTTTTGATTCTCCAAGGAATCAGTCTTGTATTGTTCTCGATTTTTATTCATACTGCATTTTTTGGGTTGTGGTTGAGAATAAGTAACCACATGACATAGGGTGTCCTTATGAGGACCATATCAGTCAGTGTAGTCTAGCTTACCCTGCAGTAAGAAAGAATGTCTAAACTCTCAGTGGTTGAAGATGACAGAGGCACATTTCTCCCTTAGGCTTCATGTTCACAGGTTGAAGGGAGGGTGCTCTATTCATTATAGTCACTCAAAGACCAAGACAGACAGGGCATCCACCATCTCAAATGTTGCCAATCTCTGATTCAGTGGGAAAGACATCTCTGTAGGATTTCATACCAACAACTAAATATGGTAACTGAGAAGTATCTCATGTCACCTACACTAAAAACTCACTGATAACCACTAGCTATATTATCCCATTCACAGTTAAGCAGTCAAGGAACTTCAGGCTCCCATGCACCCAGGAGGGGAGAAACAAAGCAAAGAGCAGCAGTAATGATCATCACAATTGCTTATTAAAGAAATTTCTCTCATGTAGTAATGCTAAAAAAAAGTACTTAATTTTTTTCTATTGTTTTTAGATACTACTTGTTTAAAAATAACTAGGGTAGTTAACCTTATAATACTTATTACTAATCATGTTTTCTTGTGTGTTTTAGCTAATATGAAGTTAATCTTTAATAACATTTTAGAACTCTTAGGGTTTTTATTATTCTGTCTTTAGCTCCCCTTCTTTCATATCCATGAGAAAGGAAGATTTTAAAATAATTATTTGTAAATAATTGCTAAATTATGGTTTGTAAAATTACACTAAATAATCCTCATCGTAAGTTTAATAATTAGAGCTTCAGTTTGTAATGCTCAGTGTTTTAAGTGTATACTGAAAGTGAATTCACCTATATACTCTAAGAATAAGATATTTTCTTTCCCAATAGTTGGCTATTCATTATTCCCTGTCTTTATTCTATCCCAAGGGAATAACTGAATTAGTTACTTTTCTGGTGAGAGAAATTTCATTTTTTTGTCTCACTCAATGTATATATATAGTACTTGAGAATAAAAATTCAGTTATTTTATGAGTGAATACAAATAAGTTGAATGTTAAAGAATTAAAGTGAAATCCACTTTTGTTGAGCTATATTTGCATGAACCAATTGACATGAATGCTGATTTCCAGGTCAGATCCCACACCTACCTGTGATAAGTTACATCAAGAACTACGGCATATGATTTTGACCTGCTATACATATAAATCATGATGACATATTTATTTAATTCTTCGTATTAAGAATTTTAAATGCCCCTCTAACCCTGTTAGCATGACTCAATGGTGGTTGAAAACATCAACACATATCTTTAAATGACTTTGATCATAAAATTGTTTTATTGAAATTAGTAAATATATTAGACCGTCTAAAAGAAAACCTGTGGAGAGAGTGTCATATTTCCCATAATCCAGAGGATGTTGGCCACACCTACAAATATAGGAACTTAAGTTCCTTCAATGTTTGCTAATTAATATGCATGACAGTTCCCAGAGAGTGGCTCCCTGTGACCATAAAGAATCATGGCCAATTATCAAGTAGTACTTTCATTTCTGTATCTAACCTTGATCTCATTATTACTAAGTGGAAACATCAGTAAGAAGTTACTTAGTAAGACAAGACTCAGTCAACATACAAGTTTAGGGCTAGAGAAATAAATTTGAATTGATGAGTTGGGTCTTATAGCAGTCAGTTTATATTATATTATGCAGCAGTCACAAACAACCCTGACATTTCAGTGGCTTACCACAACAAAGTAGTTTATTTCCTGCGTATGGTATTTGTGGAAAGAGTAATAGCTATGGCTCTGCTGGGCTTTGCTCAGCCCTGCTTTACAAGTCACCTTCATCCTCAGAATTAGGCTGAGGAACAGAAACTAATGGAAAATCCCAGCCTCAAGGCAGAGAGAAAATGAGGAAGAAACTGTGGAAATGCATAATCCCTCTGTGTCAGCTCTTTACCAGTGTTCATCACTCCTGTTCATGTTTCCTTAGTCAATGCAAGTCAAATGGAATAGAAGGGTATACTTTGCCCACAGAATAGCACAACATGTCACACACCAATGGTCAGTAATAAATAATGCTCTTAGTGGCCAAGGAGAAGAGAACATTTGGGAACAATTATCAGTCCGCATCATATAAGGATGTAATCGATGGAAATAGAGAAGGGCAGAGTAAGGTCAATGAAGGTCAAGCACAAAAAAGGACATGGCAGAAGAAGAAATAATAGATTAGGAAAACCAGGCGAGTCTCCTGATCAAAGCCAGAGGGTTTTCACATAGGAAACTATAGCCAAATGCATTGGGTGCCCCAGATAGTCTAATAAGAGGAGGATAGGCATAACTTGCCACTGTATTTCTCTATATCTGAATAAGCCTGGTATCCTCAAAAAGTGCATTTTAAGTGTTTTGAAAGTGAGAATAGAGATAAGTTCCAGAGTGGACAGGGATTTCCTGTTCTGACATAAGATAGCCTGAATTAACATAAAACCTCCAGTGCTGTAAGTTCCTATAAATCCCAGGAAAAGTATAACAATAGTAACATGTACTGCTGAACTTGTAAGAAAGCAAAGTCCCCGAAGCCAGAAACAAGGAGGAAATGGAAAGATAGGGTCACAGCACACATCAGGTGGTTGTGGAGGCAATAGGAAGCAGGGAAAGAGCTTCATAGAACCTTCAAATTCATTTTAAGGCTAAAGCTTGGGTGTTTTAAAGCTTACCAAGATATAGGACAAAATGCCTTGCACCAACATGAGGTTAGCAGTTAGGAAAGGTGCCCCTAAGTCAGCATAGAATCTATGACTAGA
The DNA here is from genome assembly GCF_040802235.1 of Manis javanica. Lineage (NCBI taxonomy): Eukaryota > Metazoa > Chordata > Mammalia > Pholidota > Manidae > Manis > Manis javanica. The sequence continues at coordinate 19,417,888 of NC_133174.1, read as the reverse complement.
AACAAAGTGCCCCACATAAAAATGGAAAACCACAGCAATGGCAAAAATGTTATGATTTGCTAATTCTAGCTCATGGGTACCTAGATGCTGTCATTCTCTGAACTCCTCTGTATGTTTGAAATATTTCCTATTTAACATGTTGCCTGGGAACTTGGGATGTGTTGACAGAGATGTTAAAGTATAAAAGTTATCCATCAACAAAGTAAGTTACAAGAGACACTATGTAAGATAAATTCTAACCGAAATGAGCAGGCGACGAGAGGCAACAAAAGGCCAGGCAGTTTATTTGAGTGCAATCCCGAGCGAGGTCCACCAGTCTACACAGACACAGGCTGGAGAAGTTGCACCCAACCAGACAGGCGGGGAGTTTATATAAGCACAGGGAAGAGAGGGGAACGTGGGCCATGCCAGGGGTATGTGGGGGATTTTTATTGGCTCAGGGTCAGGTGATGGCTTGGGGAATTTTTATTGGCTCAGGGTCAGGTGATGGACAGCCAGAGGTCTCCTCCTTCTGGATGGAGGGGGGTCTGCATCCTGGGTTTGTCAGCACGTCATGGGACTGGAATCCAGGAAGAGCCATCCGTTCCTTCCTTATATGGCACAGAGCTATTTGGTGCTCTTTGTTCGGCTTGCACTGTCCTCGCTTTCCTCCCTCCGGTACCTCTAACCTTACACACTGTATTCGGGTTGTCAAGGAAATATCAAAAAATATCTAAAGTATATCTACAAATATCCAGAAATAAGGGGCATGACTAAATAAAAACCCAAAAGCCCCTTGTGGTTCCCCACTAGGATATATAAGGGTGGAGAAAGAGGAAATGGGTAAGGATCTGTGAAGATTTCTTTGGCTAACGCTGTCAGTGTGTTGGGAGTCTCTGCCTCCTTCCTTTGCAAAGGAGATGAGCAGGGGCGCCATTTCCCAACCGCAAACCTGTTGAGGAGACACTTGAAGAGAACTTCTCTGAAAGCTTGATATATATTCTTTGCACTCAGTAAACAATACGGACTGGTGTCTGGTACAGCCTGGAGACTCTTCAGATAAATGTCTCGGTATTAGCTAGAAGCATCAGGGCAGAAAAAGAGGACAGAAAGTTATTTGGGGCAAAGAATTCACTTTCCCTAGTTAGATCTATTTTAAATGAGTATCACCCCTGTTGGAACTCTCACAGCATCTTGTGGAGTGGATCCCCTAGATAAAAGGAAACTGAGGAAGGTAGAGGCAACTATGATTACTGCCGGGAAGGTCGAGTAGGGGAGCTTCCAGAGAGCCAGCCCGTGAAACGAGAGAAATCGGCAGCATTTTTTAGACATGTCCACAAGGCGGCGCTAGTGCCAGATGACAACTTGTCATATTAAACGATTTGTTCACCTAATCCTGTCTTCACCTGGGCCTTAATATAAAGATTTAAAACAAATACACACAATACTCTTAGCACGTTGTGGGAGGAGGTTAAATGCTAAGTGAGGACAGAGAGGTTTAGGAGCCCAAAACCATTTCCTACTAATAGCTGTCCATCCAGATGATGCTCTGACTAGAGAAGGGCAGATGATTTTACAGTTAAAGCAATTTCAGAGTTTCTATTATTCCCAGAGATTGGCCATATTAATTTATGTGTACTGCTAATTAAAAAGCCTCTAGACTTGTCTGTTTCCTAAAGAATTTCATGGGCTTGCAATGAAATAAAAAATTGTTTGAATAAGGATGTCAGAATAAATGAATATAAATGACCAGAGGTTGTGGTTAGAAGGTGTGGTGCTTGGAATTGATATTATGAAGATGGCAGTTATTGATGATACTCAAGTTTAGGGCATGCCAATGAGACTGGATCAATAAAATAAGATATAGATAAATTCACTAAGTGACAGGTAAAGGAAAAGAGGCTGATTGCTGGGACTGAACATCCACTGTGTCAAGTCAGGTGCTCTGCTGAGCACATACTGACATGGAATTAGGGGTCCAAGAGAGTTCCTGCGGAGGCCAATTCCTGTGGAAGATAAAATGTTTCAGGGAAACATTCAGACAACAAGCATATCTGACGGCTATGCAAGGAAAGAGGAGAGGGAGCATATGGCAGAGAATCACATGCTGCCATGCAGAGCTGAAAAATGTTTTGTCTAACTTAACAGCTAGCTCTGGAGCAAAGATCAGCTGTTAGAAGAGTCCTGCATTTGGTCAGAAAGGTCGAGGAACATAGTATCATCACCATGCTTAGTAATCGCCTGGGGGTTTCCCTGGAAGACTGTGGCCTTAAGTCAAATACTACAGCAAATCCTGCAGGTGCTGCTGCTAGAGGTCATCAGTTACCTACGCTTCCCACAGCTAAATGGTATATCATTTCTTAAAGGGGAATCAGTGTGGCCATCTCCATGGCTATTGCTTCCATTTGTATTTGAAATCATCTAGAACAGTGGTAACAGTGAAGAAACAGAGAACCAGGAGCTAAATATTCACTGTATGCGATGGGGGAGGTAGGCAGTGACTGCTGTTGAAGTAGATGAGAGTAAGGAAGACAAGGTATAGCTTACAGTGTGGGCTGCAACAGATCTGCGGTTACAAATGAGAAAAGCAGAAAAGTTCTTGCAAACACCAATTTGGAGCAAAAAAGAACAGTTACCTCACTTCCCAGGAATGCGATATCTGGACTGGGAGAGAAACAAATACACAAACTAAAACCAGTTTTAATTTTTACTTAGGGAAGATGTAGTGTTGGAAAGACAGGCAGAATTCAGTTAGAGCGAGAAGTTGAAAGTTGAGGACATGATGGACTTTGCTCTTTAGAGATCTGGAAACCCAGGGAAACCGTAACAGGTTTGGGGCAGGAGAAGTGGTTTTGTGGGGACTGGATCACATTAGAAAAGTGCCGACAATTGCAGGTGTGAGAGTCTGGGGGATGACAATGCAAATTGGTTTCCTATTCAGAGTAGAGAAAAGTGGATAATCAGTTCAGATTTAGCCTTTGTTCTTAACTGAATGTGTTGGTTATCTTGGGAATGCCTGTTCCTTCTTGCAGCTTCCCATAGGGACCATAAAACCAGGTGATGAACTCTGTTTTGATGTCAAATTGTTGACCCACTAAAGGTTAGACATTAAAGACACAAATATATTGGTATAAGATCGAAGTTCATAGGTGACTGGAATAACAGCATAGAAACAGTGGAAACTAATTAGGTTGATAAAAATGAGTCTGATTTCATAAGGTTATAGTATGACAGCTATCATAAAGTCAGAGTCACACTTTTTAAAGCATCAAGAGGTGATTGTTTCTATTTATCTGAAGCAGTTATGGAATGAGATACAAAAAAGAGACATCACTAAAATGATTCTTAAAATAGGTACCTTTTAAAAGACATAAAAGTATATGTATATCCATATAACGGAGTATTCTTCAGACATAGAAAGACATGCAGTACTGATACATCATACAATGTGAAAGAATGTAGGAAACATGGTGCTAAGTGAAAGAAGCCAGACACAAAAAGTCACAATCTGTGTGATTCCATTCATAGGAAATATCCAGGGTAAGTAAATCCATAGAGGCAGAAAGCAAAGTAGTGGTAGCCAGGGGCTGAGAGAAATAGGGAATGTGCAAACAAGTGGTTAATGGGTATGAGGCTTCCTTTTGGGGTGATAAAAATGTTGTGGAACTAGAAAGAGATGGTGATTGTATAGCAAGGTTAAATGTTCTAAATGCCACTGAATTGTTCACTTTAAAATGATCAAATTTATCTTATGTATGTTTCACCTCAATTTAAGAAATATAGTAAGAATCACTTTAAGTGGTTTAAAATGTAATAATACTTAGTGTTGGAAAACTGTGAGGAAATAAGCACTTTTATATACTATGGGAATATGAATTAGTGTGAAGCTTTCAGAGCAATATGTCAACATATTTCAGAAGTAAATTGTCCCAGGTGTATTTTGCTGGCAATCCCAATTTTAGATATTAATCCTACAAATATATCTCATGGTTTTAGGTCACATATTTCATAACCCATGGAGAGACTGAAAGCTCCCTATCATGCACAACTGGAAATTGGTGGAAAGAAACTCATCCAAAGTAGTAGCCAGTTCTTATATATTTTGGAATAATATCTTTTAACTATGAATAGTCTAGTTTTCTTTGTGTTCCACAGAAATATGAAGTATGGTTAAATTTTTAGAATCTCAGAGTTTGAAGGAATGTCACCTAGTGCCAAAGTCCTCTCCTGAATAGCTCAAGAGATCTTTTATTTTAGATCATTCTAGAAAAACAAGGACACAGAACTCCATACTTATAAGGCAACGGCCTCTAGACACATTTACTTATTTGAGTATTTTCCCTCTGCTGTTTTTAAGTATTCCTTGAGGTTTTAAATAACACATCCCAACTGTGTCTATACAGAGCAAGTCCACTCCCTATTGAATCTGAAATTCCTTGGGAAACAGTTGTCCTCACATTGAACATCCCTGTTTCTTTGAACCATACATATTCTACACATAGATTTTTGAAGTAACAAAGAATTGTACGCTTCGGTTCATGGAAATACATGCACAAACTATTGCAGTTTAAAAGGCCGATCACAAGATGCTTAGTTAATTACATATACTAAAGAAAATTGAATCCATTGCAGTAACTATAAGGCTGAAAAACAGTATCAAACAAAGTAAGAAAGAGAGTTCTACTGTGGCAGTTCCTTTAAAAATTCAAATTTGCTTTATTTTAAGATCAAAATAGAACATTTGCATCCTGTGAATTTGTGAGCCAAGTTTTATATGGGGACTGATTATTATGTTGAGTTATGAATCCCTGAAAATACAGCTTTACAAAAGAAATGCTGGAACAACCTTAATTGCAGTTCAAAATGTTGACATTTCAATCTATATAAATAGTCTAATAATATCCTCTTTCTTTGTGTATGTAAGCTGGCAGGGCTATTTAAAGGCATTGGTATTTATATATTGTAGGTTTGTAGGACCCTTGTGAAAGAAAGCCTTGTCAGAAGGAAATCATCATTTGGGCTGACTAGATGAAAAACAAGAGCAAACAAGTACTCTGATCCAGCTGGGTGTCCCCTCAGCATCATGATTATATGACTTTTATGAAGTCTAGTCCCAGGGGAGCTAGGAAAGTGCCTTCTAGAACTGCTGATATGTGGATATATTCCCTATTCCACTTCTGCACCTAAAAACACCTTTACTTGCATTTTCTTCTAAAACTTTGACTTAATTCTGTGCATATGCATACCAGACATATTGTCACTGAGTGCTGCCTTTATGCCTGCTCTTAATTAAAGCAGTTTTGTTTAATGTCTTCCTTCAAAAGGAAATCCAAGGAATAGTATAACCCAGTGGATTAGCTGACATTTTGAGCTTCTAGGCAAACATTCATGAAGCCCACTGCTACTGCACCCTGACCATGGCATCAGACATTTGGAAATGGAAATATATATATTCTAATTTCCCTTGCAATTGAGTGTTGCATAAACAATGTTTCAGGAAACAAAAAATAAAATCTGAGAAGAATATCTTGAAAGCATACCATCTATAAATGTGCAGAGCTTAGCTGGAGTGGACATTGGTCATTTATAAGATGACAAGATGACAGTGAATAGTCTAGTAATGTTTGATGCATGTTTTTCTTGAATAGTAACCTTAAATAATCATTGTAAAAAGGGATACAACAATATGCACATGTTCAACCTTCTGGTTCAGTATCTGGAGCTTTCCAGGCCTTGCTTCATTGTCCAACAATAATTATTTTAGGGTCCCAGCTTTTTACCATATTGAGCTCAGTGATTTTTTTTTTTTTTTTACTAAAGGAGTTGCAGTCAAAATGTTTTGGTCATGTTTCCTTGTATTTTTAATTTTTTGTATTTTAAATCATTTTACATTATCCTGAAGCACAATTTACAAAGTAAAATGCACAAGCTATAACTTTATAGCTCAATGACTTTGTTTAATTAGTGCTCTTTATTTTTAGAACAGTTTGAGAGTTACAGAACAATTGAACAGTAAGTGCAAAGAGTTTTCCTTCTAACACTATCAGCTCTTATCAGCATGTTGCATTAGTGTGGTATATTTGTTCAAACTAATAAATGCATATTGATAAATTATTAGTAGCACAAGTACATAATTTACATTAAGATCCACTTTTTGTTTTGGGCAGTTCTATGGGTTCTGACCTTTGCATGTCATGTATCTACCATTGCAGCAGCAAAGGGAATAATTTTGCCACCCTGAAAATCCCCTGTGCTTTACTTATTCATCCGTTCCTCCCTCTCCCTGAATCCTTGCCAATCTCTGAATTTTTTACTCTCCATAGTTGTGTCTTTTCCACAATGTCATATAACTAGAATTATGCAGTATGGAGCCTTTCCAGATTGGCTTTTTTCACTCAGCAATATGTATATAAGGTTCCTCCAGTCTTTCTTGGTTTGACAACCCATTTCCTTTTTTAATTGCTGAATAATGTTCCACTGTATGGACGTACAACCGTTTGTTCATCTGTTCACCTACTAAGGAGTTTTTAGTTAAGTTCCAACGTTTGGCAGTTGTGAGCAAAGTCACTATAAACATTCAGGTGCAGGTTTTTGTGTGGATAGGCGTTTTCATCTCAATTGGGTAAATGCATAAGTGCATGACTGCTAGATCCAATTGTAAGACCCTTTCACTTTGTAAGGAAGTGCCCAAATGTTTGCTGAAGCAGCTGTACCAATTTGCACTCCAACTAGCACTGCATGAGAGTTCCTGTAGCTCAACATCCTTGCCAGCATTTCATGCTGTCGGGTGTTTGGATCTAAGCCATTTTAATAGATGTACGGGTATCACACTTGTTTTAATTTGCAATTCTCCAATGACAGATGATGCTGAACATCCTTTCATGTGCTTATTTGCTGTCTATGTATCTTTTTTGAAAAAGGTGTCTATTAAGACCTTTTGCCCATTTTTTTTAATTGGGCTGCTTCTTTTTTTTAAGTTTTAAGAGTCCTTTGTATAGTTTGAATACATATCCCCTACCAAATATGAGGTTTACGAGTTTATTTTTCCCATCCTCTGGCTTGTCTTTTCATCATCTTAACAGTGTCTTTCACACAAAAAGAGGTTTTTATTTCAACAAATTCCAACTTACACTTTTACTTCTTTAATGGGTCATGCTCTTTGAGTTATATCTAAAAAATTATAGTCAAACCCAAGGTCACCTAGATTTCCTCCTATGTTATCATATAGAATTTTTTTTTTAAGTTGCAGTCAACATTTAGGTCTGTAATCCACTTTGAGTTAATTTGTTGGGAAAAGTGTAAGGTCTGTGTACAGGGCTTTTTTTTTCTTCTTCTTATGGATGTCCAGTTGTTACAGTACCATTTGTTAAAAAGACTATGAATTGTCCATTTATCCCTTCAATTACCTTTCCTCCTTTGTTAAAAATCGGTACAGTATTTTTGTGTGGATCTATTTCTGGATTCTGGATTCTGTTCCATTGATCTGTTGATGTATTTTTTTGTCAGTACCACACTGTCATAATTACTGTAGCTTTATAGTAAGTCTTGAAGTCAGGTAGTGTCAGTCTGCCAACTTTGTTCTTCTGTATTGTGTTAGCTATTTTGGTCTCTTGCCTTTCTAAATAAACATTAGAATCAGTTTCTCTGTATCTACAAAATAACTTGGTGGGACTTTGACTGAGACTGAATTGAATCCATAGGTCAAATTAGAAAGAACTGACATTTTAACAACATTGAGTCTTCATAAACATGGAGTATCTCTCCATTTATTTAGATATTCTTTGATTTCTCCATCAGAGTTTGATAGTTTTCTTCAGATAGATCTTCCACACATTTCGATAGATTTATACCTAAGCATTTCATTTTTTGTTGCAAATATAAATGCCATTCTGCTTTTAATTTCAAATTCCAATTGTTTGTTGATTGCTTATACATAGGAAAACTATTATATTTTGTTTATCAAGCTTGTATACTACAACATTGCTATAATTGCTTATTAGTTTCAAGAACTCTTTTGGCAGTTCTTTGGAATTTCTAGGTAGACAATCATGTTACCTGCAAATAAAAGCAATTTTATTACTTCTTTCTCTCTCTACATAGCATTTATTTCCTTTTATTATCTTATTACATTAGATAGGGTTCCTAGGACAAATGTTGAATAGGAGTGATGAGGGAGGACATCCTTGCCTTGTTCCTGATCTTAGGGGAAATAATCTAGTTTTGCACTATTACATATGATATTTGCTGTCAATTTTTTATAGATATTCTTTGTCAAATTAAGGAAGTTACCACCTATTCTTAGTTTGCTGAGAACCATATATATATATATGTATATATATATATATATATATTTGAATATTTCTTTAACCTTTTGATGTGAGAAATTTCAGTAATTGATTTTCTAATGTTGAAACAGACTTGCAAACCTAGAATAAATCCCATTCATTCATGGTATATGATTAATTTTATACATTGTTGGGTTCAATTTGCAAATACTTTCAACAAACAATATTAATATTTAATTTGCTATTTTGGAGAATTGGCTCCTTTATCACTATGTAATGCCCTTTTTTATAAGTGATAATTTGCTTGCTCTCAAGTGTGCTTTACCTGAAATTAATGTAGATACTCCAGCTCTCTTTTATTAGTATTACTATGGTATATCTTTGTCCATACCTTTATTATTTACCTGTCTGTGTCCTTATATTTAAAGTGGGTTTCTTGTAGACACCTATAGTGAAGTCTTACTTTGTTTTATCCACTATGACAGTCTATGTATTTTAACTGGTATACTTAGGAAATTTATTTTTAAAGTGATTATTTATAAAGTTTGAGTAATATTTACTATGTTTATAAATGTTTTCAATTCACTGCACTTTGCTGTGTTTTATCATCACCTCTTTCTGCTTTCTTGAGCATTTTGTGTGATTCTATTTTCTTCCTTCTCCTAGTGTATCAATTATGCTTATTTTTTTTTTTAGTTTTTTTCCTAGAGTTTATATCATATATTTACAACTAATCTCAGTCCACTTTCAAATAACACTATATCACTGCATGGGTAGTGCACATACTTATAACACAGTATTCCCATTTCATCCCTTCCACTCCTTCCAACACTGTTGTCATCACTTTATTTATCCATTTAATATAATCACTAAATGCATTGTTGGTATTATTAAATATACTATAATATACTATATATATATATATATATATATATATATATATATAGTATAATTATATAATACCATTACATGAATAGTAATCTATTAGATCAATTAAGAAAAAAATTTACTTTGCCTTCATCTATTCCTTATCTCACATTCTTTCTTTCTTTATGTTAATCTGAATTTCTCACATATGTCATTTATGTTTTCTCTGCAGAACATCTTTTAACATTTCTTGCAAAGCAGGTCTACTGACAATAAATGCTCTCAGTTTTCTTTGTCACAGAAAGTGTATGTTTCTCTCACTTTTTTTTAATATGAAAGAAAAACATAATATGAGCTCTACCATCTTAACTTTTTAAGGTTATAGTACAGTATTGTTAATTATAAGCATAATGTTATATAGCAGATCTCTAGAACTTTTTCATTTTGCATGACTAAAACTCTGTATTCATTGAACACCAGTTGCCCATTACTCCCTCTCAAGCTCCTAGCAACCACCATCCTACTTTCTTTTTCCAAGAGTTTGACTACTTTAGATACTTCATGTAAGTGGAATCATGCTGTTGTTGTCTTTCTCCGACTGGGTTGTTTACTTAATATTCTCAATGTTCATCCATGTTGTAACATTTGAAAGGAATTCCTTCCTTTTTATGGCTAAATAATATTCCATTGTATGTACACGTCACATTTTTTTCATCCATTTATCCATCAATGGACATTTAACTATTTTCCACTTCTTGGCCATTGAGAATAATGCTACAATGAATATGGGTATGCTATCTCTCTGAGAACAAGATCTCAGTTATTTTACATATATAGCCACCTGTGGGATGCTGGATCATATGGTAGTTCTATTTTTAATTTTTTGTAGGACTTCCATCCTGTTTTCCATGGTGACTGTACCAAGTTACATTCTCACCAACAACACACAAGGGTTCCCTTTTCTCCACAGTCTAATACTTATTATCTCTTCTCTTTTTAACATTGGCCAGTCTTACAATGTGAGGTGATACATCATTATGGTTTTAATTTACATTTCCCTGTTGAGCATCTTTTTATGTGTCTGATGCCCATCTGATGTCTTCTTTGGAAAAATGTCTGTTCAGGTCCTCTGCCCATTTTTTAAGTGCATTTTTGTTTTTTTTCTTATTGAGGTATATGAATTATTTATATATTTTGGATATTAATTCCTTAAGAGGTAAATGATTCAAATATTTCCCTTATTCTGTAGGTTGACTTTCATTTTGTTGATTATTTATTTTTCTGTGCAGAAGCTTTTTAGTTTGATGTGATTTTTTGTAGTCCCACTTATTTATTTTTGAAGCATCAGCCTACCACCTCAAGAACTACGTTTTTGCTACCTGCCTCAAGTTCTATTGTCATATCTCAGGTTTCCATGCTCGAGTTCAACCTGTAAGTGAAGAGTTACAGACATGATGGCCAACCTTCACCATCTGTAGATGAGAGCAGTACAAAGATGGCCTTGGCTCCCACCTTCCAAGGGGAAAGTTCAGTATGCTCTTCAGGGAATTTGGCAGAAACAAGTCCCTATTGTTCACAATAGTGGTCACCATTGCTCTTAACATTGAATTTTTTTTTCTCTCTTCTCACCTCTCTCCATTCTCTCACGTCCCCTTCTTTAGATCATATCCCAAATATGTTTCCTATACTAAGTTTTTGTTTTAGTGTCTGCATTGGGGGAAACCTCAAATAAGACAGACTTTTTTCTAAGTAATTTTTAAATTTCTTTGTGGAGAAAAATGGGCCATAATAAGTGACTCAGAGTTGCTTAGGAGCCCTGAGTATACCTAGGAATACATCATATTTACATATAAAGTCAAATGGCTTGGACATCTTTTTATACCTTAATAGAGTTAGTGAGAATGAAATTCAGGACAAGGACTTGAGCAATCAAATTTTAAGTCTTTTGTACTATTTCCTTTGTGTGGTATGTTTTGATGCATTGTTTGTTCATCTTCTAGATCAAACATAATATATTCTAATTAGGCAATGTTTGTTATTTGAATTTTTTTTACATTAAGTTGTCCAAGAATTGGTAAAGTTGCAAACAATTTCTATGTCATCTTAAAATTAATCTTATATTAAAATTTTTATGTGGAGCCTAAATATTTTTCAATAGATAATAAATACATCTATATCAACCAAATTTGTCTTGATGAACATAGTAGTAAATAAGATAAACATTTTTATTAAGTTCCAATATCACTTGCAGTTTTAAGATTTTTATCAATGTCTAAATAGGGCAACTGGGTAATCTTTGTTAACTGTACTATTTGGCTCATTCAGTCACTAAGTTGGCATCATTAACCTGAAAATTTAAATTGGTTCTTACCAATAATTCGGTCTTAATTTAACTTTCTTCTACCATGTTTGCATATATCATTTATCATTTCCATTTATCATTTCACACTACTGCACTTTGGTTTCTTCATTTGAAAAACTGAAAAGTTCTACCTTGTTTTACACTTCATTGGAGATGTTTTATGGTGACGAGAATATCTTAATGAAAAGACTTTTCATTCTCTAAGTGAAAGACATGCAACAATATGATTTTTGATATAGATAGAAGCAATGAGATTGTAGTTGTGTGTATATTAAGGCCAGTTATAAAACAAATATCAAATGTTCATGTTTCATCGGCATTCATAGTTTTGATAAAAAATGAATAGTCTGATATTTACCACAAGTTATATGAAAAAGGTGTGCTAATTAAAAAAATAACATCTTACAATGCACAGAACAGTACCCCACAGCAAAGAATTATCTGATCCAAAATATTAATAGTGCCGATGCTGAGAAACCCTGCTATGAAATAGGTTACTAATAGGTAAAATGTCTCCATAGTACTTTATGTATGAACTAAAGTGTGAACTTAGTTATGAGCTATATGTAGACTTACAGATAAGGAACAGTGACCAAAACTGATGGACCAAAACATATAAACTATCAATTATACAAACAAACACAGCAGCTCATTAATAAAAACCTTTCATAAAAGGATAAATGCAAATTGCCAATCAGCATATGAAGAGTATGCATCACTAATAAAGGTAAGGGAAACAAAAATAGTAAAAACCCTGTCTTCCTTAATGAAACTGGTAGGAATAAAATGAAAGTGACAGTGCCCCTTTAGTGATACCAAAGCTGTGATGGAGAGGCCCTACAAAATACTGCTTTCTCACGCGTGTGTCCATGCTTCTGGAAAGCAATGTAGAAATACATACCAGGAGCCAAAGCAATATCTACCATTCCACTGCTCATTTTACTTTCATGCATTTATCTAAGAAAAATGACACATGGGCAAAGACTTAATACAGAGTTATTTATTTATAATTGTAGAAATTGAAGATAATGCAAATGTTACATTAGGAAATAATCTATTTTAGATTTCCTACATTTAGGTTGTATGACACTAAGATATTTAATGATATGGATGAATGTTGATATCACTTTAAGTGGTCCTATGGGCTGCAAGGTGTCCTCCTAAAATTAATATGTTAACTCCTAACCCCAGTACCTCAGAATATGATTGTATTGGGGGATAGGGCCTTTAAAGAGAAAAATAACTTAAAATGAGGTTTAATGACCCTCATTAGGTGAACCCTAACCCAGTATGACTGATGTCTTTATAACACGAGCAAATTCAGACACAGACAAGTACAAAGGGAAGGTCATGTGAAGACACAGTGAGAAAACAGCTCATCTATAAACCAAGGAGAGAGATCTCCGAAGAAACCAGCCCCATCACACGTTGATTTTGGACATCTAGCCTCCAGAACTATGGGGAAAAAAATCCTGTTGTTTAAGCCACCCAGTGTGTGGTTCTTTTTTATGACAGCTCTAGAAAACTACTACCAGTATGAAAACAAATTTTCTAAAACTTGTATGTATGCATGCACCTTCTTTGTGAATATTTGAAACATGGCACCAATTTTGTGAATGTGCACCTACATTAGCATTAAAGTCCTAAAATTACGCATGCCAAGATGTTAACAGAAATTATTTCTGGGTAGTAATAGGAGGTAATTTGTATTTTCTACTTTAAATTTTGTATTTCTTTCTATTTTCTCCACCAGATTGTAGCTTCTAAGTAATTTACTCCAGATACTTAAAATATAAAATATATTTTGGCTAAGCATGAATTAAAGCCTACTTTTCATTGTATAAGGAAAGCATTATAGTAATAAAATTAATTAAGCATAATTTAAGTGGTACATTTATTTATCTATAATTATATTTAAAAGTTGGAAGCCTATAGTGGATTTGAGATCTTATAGCCTTAATAGCAGACTCATTTTTATATATCATATGTATCAAAGCTTTTCTGCGACAGCATTAGTTGTCCTTTACAGTACCCTAATGTTAGTGAAATTTAAAATGGAGATTTATTGCTACGTAAACATATCCTTTATTACATCAGACTGGATGTTCCCTTTCATCCAGGGGACTAAGTTTATTAAGGAGCATTTAAGAGTCCTAACCAATTGAAAATATGAACACAGAGTCTTCAAATCACCTTAATATTGATTTTTCAAAAGGCTAATGAAAATTTCCGTAAGTTCAAAGTAACTAACATTTTGGTTGGAGATAAACACATCCCAAATAAAATTAATTGTTGGCTCTTCCTTTAAAGGTTTCAAATCTTGTGTCCTGTGATTTAGGCTTGTGGATTTCAAATGAAAGTGGCATTCCAGAACGATTCCGGGATAGTACTAATTTGCAGCTCTTTTCAGCCTAAATAAAACCCAGCTCCTGTGCCTGGGAGTGAATAATCTACACTAAACTACCTGACATTTCCACTCAGTCCAAAGAACAGACTAAAAAAGCTGAATTGTCAGCAAAGCTTTGATGTAAATCAGGGGACTACAGAGAAGAACATAATGTAACTGTCAGCTCATCAAAGGGAAGCTTTCTTCTGCTAAAGAAAACAACATTCCAACGTGTTTCCTGTGAATTAAAGAATCATTTGGCCTCATTATTTTAAGACATTTTTCCTCCCCAATAAATATCAAAATAATTAACCCTGAAAAGCAATTGTTTCTTTTCCCAGTGATCCAACAGAATTATAAAAATACAAATAAGAAACAAACTGCTATTTGGCACGTGAAACTTTCCTTTAAAAAATTTGAAACCGTGTTTAAGTTCATGGTTATCTCACATGGATCAAAGTAAACAAAAAGTAAGGAGAAAAACAAACTTGAGCATTGATTTGACATTATTTTTTTATAAAAACTAAAGGCTCATTTTCTTCTGTTCTGAACAGAACTATTTCCAATAGACCATACGTCTCCATCTTTTCTAACAAAACACGGTCTACACATTAAGCCACGCTGACATCTCTTTGAAGCTCGCTAGAATGTGCAGATTTTCAGGCCTCACCTCAAACTAAATCAGAACCTGCATTTTGACTAGATTCCTATGTGACTTACATACGCATTAAAAGTTGAGACACACTTACCTATGTGATAACGACTCAAAATCTTCAGAAGCAACGAGTTATTGAATTTCAGTGTTTTGTTTAAACTATTTCAGACCAAAGCATGGTCAAATAGCAATTTGTGGACCAGGTTTACTTTGCTTATAATCTTTCCAGGCTGTAGAGCTGTGTTCCAGGTACATTCAAATCCAAGAATTATATATATTTTTCTAGATGGAGGGGAAAAAATGTAAAAATGATGCAGTCCAATTCTTCACACAAGGCAAGATATTCTTCTACACTGTAGATTTTGTGCCAGCTAAGTGGTCAGTTTCAAATAAGGAGCTTAGTGAGAAAGACTTAAACAAGAGAACATTTTTTCTATTAAGCGAATGTCAGGGAAGATCACACTGGGCAAATTCTGTGGCTCAACATTATCATTAAGAACCCAGTGCTTCTGAAACACTCAAAAAAGCATTGACTTTGGTTTTAAGCTAGCTTCCTTGATGGTCGCAAAATGTTTTCCACAGTCCTAAGTAGCACTGGACCATGGGAAAAAGTGATTTTGCAGAGTCTTCCCTCCTGGCTTCCCCTTATATTTCATTGATGAGATTAGCATTTAACATGTGGCAAAGGAAAGGAATCATCATGATTGGTTTTAGACTAATCAGGATGTAAGCCTGAATCATACTGGAGAAAAGGAGTTTGGCAGTTGCTTCTTAGATGCTTCCCAATGATTCCAACTCCTGGTACTCAGACCCCTGTGGAATCCCCACCCTGCCTGAGTGTTACCTAGACCTAGTGATTTGCTTCTAACAAATAAAATATGGTGAAAGTAATGGCATGTCACTTCCAAGACTGGATTATGAAAAGATTTTGGCTTCTTTCTTGCTTGTTTCTCTTGCTCCCGCTAATGCATACTAGCTGTCATTTTGTGAGTATGCCCACTTAGCAGCCTAGATAAGGGTGATTGCCAGGCAACAACCAACAAGAAGCCAAGAGGCTTTAGTCCTACAATCACAAGGAAATGAGTTCTGCCCAGGATCTAAGCGTGCAAGTAGATTCTTCCCTATCAAGCCTCAGGATGAGAACACAGCCTGGCCTGCATTTTGCTTGTAGTGTATGAGACTCTAAGCAGCACACCCAATTAGAGGAAACAATTGCCTGGACTCCTAAGCCACGAAAACTGAGCTAATAAATATGTGCTATTATAAACTGCTATATTTGTCTTCATCTGTTATACTGCAGTAAAAAGCTAATGTAGGTAGGCAAATGAATACTGTCTTCTACAGACACTGTTAGTAATATCTTCTACGGTCACAGGGAACTACATCCAAAGACTGAGAATCTATCCATAATGTCTACCACTTTATAGTCATATGGTTTGATTTACTAGGAAATCATTTCTAATGATGAATTAATTATGCCACGCAAGTAGAAACATTAGGTTGAAACTTATAAAATAGCTACTTTTTCCAGGTCAAAAAATGATTCAGATTGGTGATTTCATATGGTTCAACCTGTATTTGAAATTGTTTTGGAAAGAATTATATTCAATTTTAATGGTCTTCAAATTGAGACTTTGACTTTAAATGCACCAGTATTAAAGGGTAGGCATTTCTTCTTCAGTTAGAAACCAAAATTTTCTTTCAGTAAATATTGACTTACTCATTTCTGTCTTTACATTCTAAATTAACTTTCTAATTCTTCAAATATATTCTGCATATGTTTGAGTATTTTTCAGAATTTCTTAAAATAGCTCTACCTAACTTGTTCTTTTGTTAAAATACATTTTTGGGGGAGAGTAGGAGAAGGGAGAAAGGTAATTCAAGCTGATATCAGTTACCATATCTCCATGTGAAAGAATTTTGGTCCTTTATTGAATTCTTTGAGCCCTTTTTCAAGCTTTAATAGGAAATGAACTTTCTGCTATTACACTTAACGTGAGCCTTAGTTTATGGTATAATGGCACATCTCAAAACTTAATGCTCTTTCTTAAAATGTTAATATGTGATGTATATTTAATATACTGTAATATAACTTCTAATTGGCACTTGTAGGTTATGGAAAGTGAAAACTTAATTCCAGTATGTTGTCTAAAGTTTGACATCCTCACTGGAAACCATACTACTTACCTTTAAGTAAATGATACATTTAATATTTGTTTTAACATATGCATTAAGTACTTTTAAATAGGTTCCTGGTTTTGCTCATAATAAATATTAAAACCACAACTTCCTTATGAGTCTCTCGATCATTACTGCAATAATGATATTATCATTATAATCATTAAAATTTCTGTGAAATTTAGAGGGCTATTTGTTTTTAAACAGTCTTTCTCAACTGCAGACCTGGGACTCATTGAAACCAGATGTGGAAATAGATCTTAAAGAAATCAAATAAGCCCCATTTCCAAGAGAAATGGCCTAGTTCTCTATGGACGTACATTTACTGTAGATTCTTCTCACTGCACACCTTGTGTATGCTTGATGACCATGAGGTATTACAAGAGAGTAAAGGAAATTCCCCCAAGTGTTTTCTAGAATTAATATAAGCTTTAAAAGTTCCCACAAATGAAGTAGCTTCTGATTTATAAACATGCTAATTGGCAAAAGTAGCCCTAGGCAGTAAGCAAATGAGAAAAGACTTCCCACAGCACTTTTCATCCATCCTGTGTTCCTGGGGTTTTTCAGTTTAGGAATCTATTTCCTGTCTTTAAGCCCCCTCTCTGGCCTCCCACATGTTATACAATGCACTCTCACACCTCCTAACACACTTCCTGTAAATGACTAATGTGTTAGTTTTACCTTTTTTTTTTTTTCATAGTCCAAGCATTAAGTTAAGGGGATGGTATATGAATATTAGGTTTTCAAGAAAAAAAAATAAAGATTGCAATCTGGAATTAAATACATATTAAATAAAACATTTAAGCATTTAAGCAAAGTTAATAAATCCTCTTACAGAGAAACTGGTACCCAGATAATAGGAAATGCCACTTGTAACCAAGTATTTTGGCAGACCCACTATATTCACCAATATATATTGCTGTGTATTTCTGTGTCCATATCTATCTGTATCTACCTATTTATCTGTCTACCCTCTACAGCCACAAATGTCACCCTTGTATTTTATAAACTGGACAATAATTAACATGTTTGTTAACATAATCCAAATAATAACCATTCTGCAACATAGAAAACAAGAACCAGTCACACACACACACAGTCCTTGTTGACTGATCTTTTAGCAGTCTGTATTACTTAGAAACCATGAAGTATACAAAGTCTACTTTACTCTGTACAATTATCCCAAGATATTAAAGGTAAATGAAGATAATGGAAATAATGTTGAAGCTGACCTCCCACACTATGTAATTCCTGTTAACATAAAAAAAACTTTGTCATGAATATGATTCACCTTAGTTGGACACATAATTTAAAGTTTTTCATAATCTTAAACATTATGCAAAAATAATATTAGCATATTTTCTTTAGATAAATATAAAAAGTTCAGGAAATTTAGGTAAATTGGTCTCTAAAAAAATCAAATAAATGTTACAATAATTACATTTATGATAGTTTAATTATAAAACTCATATAATTAAGGAAATGAGGTATAACTGTTGTAAAACCCTACATATCAAGTCTGACATATCCAGGGATTCTCCTTGATTATGTGAACTTGATTCTTAAAGAAAAATGATTTTGAGCTAACCGTTTCTATGGAAATATGTTTTGTTAAAAGAGTAGCAGATTTAATATATTGGTATTTTTCTCAGTATTCTGTGATATTTAATTTACATGCATGCTTGTTAGCCTTTTTAAAGAGAACTTATAACCTATTAATAACACCTTAAAAGTAGGAAAATATTTTGTACCCACAAAATGAGACTTTAATTATTACCAATACACAGAAACAGCAAGAGCTACCAAGTAGTCAATGGTGGGCCAGAGTAACCACAGTAAACAAAGACATGAGATTCCTTATTTTAAACTAATGTTGTTTTTCCCAATGAAGGTGGAATATATTCTTGCACAAATAAAAAAGACAAAAACAAATACAAATAACCTGACATATCAAATTCTTTTTTTCTCTCACTCAAAAGAATATAGATCCCCATGCCCATCTCTACTGATCAGACAATAAAATCAAATTGACGATTTTTTAAATTAAATGTAATTGATGTACAATATTCTACTGATTTCAGATGTACAACGTACTGAGTGGAAAATTATATACATTACTAAATGCTCACTACATTAAGTGTAGTTACCATCTGTTAACATACATAGAAATTGCAAATTATTAGCTATATTCCCTATGTTGTACTTCCATCCTCTTGACTAATTTATTTTATAATTTGAAGTCTGTACCTCTTTATCGCCTTCACCTGTATCATGCAGCCTTCTAACATCCTCCTCTGTGGCAGTCACCACTATGTTTGTAAGTCTATTTCTGTTTTGTTTGCTTGTTCATTTTGTTTTTTAGAGTCCACATATAAATGAAATAATATGGTATTTATCTTTCCTTTTGACTTATTTCACTTAGCATAATAGCCTGTAGGTCCACCTGTGTTGTCATTATGGCAAGATTTCTTTCCTTTTTATGGCTTAGTAATACTACATTGTATGTATGTACTACGTATTCTTTATCCATTCATCTATCAATGGCATTTAGGTTGTTTCCTATCTTGGCTATTGTAAATAATGCTATAATAAACAAAGGGGTGCATATATCTTTGCAGATTACTGATTTTGTTTTCTTTAGGTAAATTCCCAGAAACGAAATAACTGGGTCATATGGTATTTCTATTTTTAGTATTTTGAGAAACCTCCATGTTGCTTTCCATAGTGGTTGCACCAATTTACATTCCCACCAATAGTGCACATGGGTTCCCTTTTCTCCTCATCCTTGCCAATGCTTGCTATTTCTTGTCTTGAAATAACAAGCCACTCTGACTGGTGTGAGATGATATCTCATTGTAGTTTTGATTTGTATTTCCCTAATGATTAGTTATATTGAGCACCTTTTCATGTGTGTGTTGGTCATCTGTATGTCTTCTTTAGAAAAATGTCTCTTCATTTCCTCTGCCCATTTTTAAAATTTAATCACGTTCTTTTTGGTATTGAGTTGTATGAGTTCTTTATATATTTTTGATATTAGATGCTTATCAGATATATCATTTGCAAATATGTTTTCCCATTCAGTAGGTTGCCTTTATGTTTTGTTGCTGTTTTCCTTTGCTGTGCAAAAGTTTTCTAGTTTAATGTAGTTCCCCTTGTTTATTTTTGCTTTTGTTTTCCTTGCCAGGGAGATATATCCAGAAAAACTTGAACTCATGCTGATGTTCAAGAGTGTACTGACTGTTTTCTTCTAGGAGTTTTATCGTTCTAGGTCTTATATTTAGGTCTTTAATTCATCTCAAATTTGTTTTTGTGTATGGTATAAGAAAGTGATCCACTTTGATTCTCTTGCATGTAGCGGTCTGATTTCCCAGTGCTATTTATAGAGGAGACTGTCTTTTCCCCATTGTATATTCTTGCTTCCTTTGTCATATGTTAATTAACCATATAAGGATGGGTTTATTTCTGGGCTCTGTATTCTGTTCCCTTGATTTATGTGTCTGTTTTTGTACCAATACTATAATGTTTTCATTACTGTGGCTTTGTTAGTATAGTTTGAAAGCCAAGAGCATGATACCTCAAGCTTTGTTATTTTTTAAAATTGCTTTTACTCTTTGTGGTCTTCTGCAGTTCCATACAAATTTGAGAATTATTTGCCCAAGTTCTATGAAAAATGTCATCAGCACTTTGATAGGGATTTCACTGATTTGTAGATTGCTTTGGGAAGAATGTCCATTTTAACAATATTCTTCCTATCCATGATCATGGAATATCTTTCTATTTACTTATGTCATCTTCAGTTTCTTTCATCAGTGTCTTGTAGTTGGGTGCTGAAGTCCCCTACTATTAATGTGTTACTGTCAATTTCTCCCTTTTCGTCTGTTAATGTTTGCTTTATCAATTGAGGTGCTCCTCTGTTGGGTGTCTGGATATTTACAATTATTATATCTTCTTGATGGAATGAGCCCTTGATCATTATGTAACATCTTTGTCTCTTTTTACAGTTTATTTTAAAGTCTGTTTTATTTGATACAAGTGCTACTACAGCTCTTTTTTCATTTACATTTGAATTGAACCTCTTTTTTTTTTTCATTCCTTAAGTTTAAGTCTGTGTGTGTCTTTAAGTCTGAAGTGAGTTGCTTGTAGGAAGCTGATAGGTCTTGTTTCTTATCCATTCAGTCATCCTATTTCTTTTGATTGGCGCATTTACATTTAACATAATTTCTTATAGTAATGTATTTAGTGCCATTTTGTTAAGTGTTTTCTGGTTGTTTTATTGTACTTCTGTGATCCTTTCTTCTTCTTTTACTCTCTTCCCTTGTGCTTAATGGCTTTCTTTAGTGTTATGGTTGGATTCCTTTCTCTTTATATTTTGTGAATCTATTGAATGTTTTTGGTTTGTGTTTCCATGGGGTTCACATATGATGTCCTACATATATAGCAGTCTATGTTGATAGTTACTTAAGCTTGTATTCTAAGACCACTGTATTTTTTTACTCCCCCTCTTACATGTTTTATGTATATGATATCTTTTTCTAATCCTTTTTATTTTGTGATTCCCTTATGTAATTTTTAGAAGTAAATGATTTTATGAATTTTGTCCTTGGACCTTCATTATTAGCTTTTAAGAGATTGGTATACAGCCTTTTCTATATGTTTGCTTTTGCCACTGAAACTTTTTCCTTTCATAATTTTCTTGCTCCTAGTTATGGCCTTTCCTTTCCTCTTAAAGAATTCCCTTTAACATTTATTTTATTGCCAGTTTAGTGGTGGTGACCTGTTCTAGGTCTTTATTTCTCTTTCAACTATGAATGATATCCTTGCTGGGTAAAGTATTATTGGTTATAGGTTTTTGTCCTGTAAGTACTTTGAATATATCATGCCACCCCCTTCTGGCCTGTAGATTTTTGCTGAAAAATCAACTGATAGCATTATGGGGTTTCCCATGTATGTAAATTGTTGGCTTTTCTCTTGCTGCTTTTAGGATTCTCTTTTTATCTTCAATCTTTGTTATTTTAATTATGCATCTTGGTGTTGGCCTCCTTGGTTTCATCTTGGTTGGGGCTTTCTGTACTTCCTGGACCTGGATGTCTCTTTCCTTCTTCCATTTAGTAGTTTTCAGCTATTATTTCTTCAAAAAAGTGTTCCACCCCTTTCTCTTTTTCTTGTTCTGGGACACCAAGGATATGAATGAATGTTAGTACATTTGATATTGTGTCAGAAGCCCCTTAACCTATCCTCATTTCTTTTCATTCTTTTCTCTTTTCACTGTTCAGCTTGAATGCTTTCCATTGCTCTGTATTTCATTTTGCTGATCTGTTCTTCCGCATCCTCTAATCTGCTTTTGATTCTCTCTAGCATATTTTTTACTTCATTTATTGTATTCTTCATATCTAGTTCTTTTTTTGTATTTTATGTCTCTTTGTCCAAGTCCTCCCTGAATTCATCCAGTTCTCTCAAGTCCAGTGAGCATCTTTATAACCATTACTTTTAACTCTTTTTCAGGTAGATTGGCTAATTCTGTTTCATTTAGTTATTTTTCTGAAGTTTTGTCTTGTTCTATTATTTTTAGCCTATTTCTTTGTCATCTCATTTTGACTTTCTTTATTTCTATAAATCAGGCAAAAGTTCAGTGTCTTACAGTTTTGAAGGAATGGTCTTATCTAGTTACGATCCCTGGATAGACTGTGTGCCTGGTGGCTTTGGTTGGCTGGAGGCCAGGTGACCATGGGCTGGGGATGTCCTATTACTAGGTTTCCTGGTGCCTGGTCTGGGGGTATACAGTAAGAAAGTATTCCAGGTAGTTGCCAGCCAGAGCTGCACTGGTGGGGTCGTGGCAGGCAGAGGTGCAATTTGGAGGTCTCCTGGGTAGTCACCAGCAGGGCCATGTATGCAGGGTGGTGGTGGTTGCAGGGATTGGTGGGGAGCTTCATGTGAATGCTGGACAGAGCTATGCTTACAGTGCAGCAGCAGGTGGGGGGCATACTCCCAAGGTATCCTGGATGAGTATGGGGTAAGACAGATAAGAGAGCATAGACAGGGCAACTTGGGTAAGTACTACACTAGTGTGGTCTTGGTGGGGATGCTAAATCTCCACTGTGCACTTTTTTTTTGCTATCATTAATCTACAAATACATGAGCAACATTATGTTTACTAGACTCTCCCCATCATCAAGTCCCTCCCACATACTCCATTACAGTCACTGTCCATCAGCATAGTAAGATGCTGTAGAATCACTACTTGTCTTCTCTGTTGCACAGCCCTCCCTGTGCCCCCACACACATTATACATGCTAATTACAATGCCCCATTTCTTTACACCCCTTTTATCCATCTCTTCCCACCCATCCTCCACAGTCCCTTTCCGTTTGGTAACTGTTAGTCCATTCTTGGGTTCTGTGAGTCCACTGCTGTTTTGTTCCTTCAGTTTTTTTCTTTGTTCTTATACACCACAGATGAGTGAAATCATTTGTTACTTGTCTTTCTCCACCTGCCTTATGTCACTGAGCATAATATCCTCTAGCTCCATCCATGTTCATGCAAATGGTAGGATTTGTTTTCTTCTTATGGCTGGATAATATTCCATTGTGTATATGTACCACATCTTCTTAATCCATTCATCTACTGATGGACACTTAGGTTGCTTCCATTTCTTGGCTATTGTAAATAGTGCTGCGATAAACATAGGGGTGCATATGTCTTTTTCAAACTGGGCTGCTGCATTCTAAGGGTAAATTCCTAGAAATGGAATTCCTGGGTCAAATGGTATTTCTGTTTTGAGTTTTTTGAGGAACCTGCATACTTCTTTCCACAATGTTTGAACTAATTTACATTCCCACCAGCAGTGTAGGAGGGTTCCCCTTTCTCCACAACCTTGCCAACATTTGTTGTTGTTTGTCTTTTGGATGGTGGCCATCCTAATGGATGTGAGGTGATATCTCATTGTGGTTTTAATTTGCATTTCTCTGATGATTAGCGATGTGGAGCATTTTTCATGTGCGTGTTGACCATCTGAATTTCTTCTTTGAAGAAGTGTCTGTTCATATCCTATGCCTATTTTTTAATTGGATTATTTGCTTTTTGTTTGTTGAGGTGTGTGAGCTCTTTATATATTTTGGATGTCAACCCTTTATTGGGTCTGTCATTTATGAATATATTCTCCCACACTGTAGGATGCCTTTTTGTTCTGTTGGTGGTGTCCTTTGCTGTACAGAAGCTTTTTAGCTTGATATAGTCCCACTTGTTCATTTTTGCTTTTGTTTCCCTTGCCCAGGGAGATATATTCATGAAGATGTTGCTCATGTTTATGGCCAAGAGATTTTTGCCTATGTTTTTTCCTAAGAGTTTCATGGGTTCATGACGTACATTCAGGTCTTTGATCTATTTTTTATTTACTTTTGTGTATGGGGTTAGACAATGATCCAGTTTTATTCTCTTACATGTAGCTGTCCAGTTTTGCCAACACCAGCTGTTGAAGAGGCTGTCATTTCCCCATTGTATGTCCATGGCTCCTTTATCATATAGTAATTGACCATACATGTTTGGGTTAACATCTGGACTCTCTATTCTGTTCCACTGGTCTGTGGCTCTGTTCTTGTGCCAGTACCAAATTGTCTTGATTACTGTGGCTTTGTAGTAGAGCTTGAAGTTGTGAAGCGAGACTCCCCCCTGCTTTATTCCTCATTCTCAGGATTGCTTTGTCTATTCCAGTTCTTTTGTGGCTCTATATGAATTTTAGAACTATTTGTTCCAGTTCGTTGAAGAATGTTGTTGGTATTTTGATAGGCATTGCATTGAATCTGTAGATTGCTTTAGGCAGGATGGCCATTTTGACAATTTTAATTCTTCCTAGCCAAGAGCATGGGATGAGTTTCCATTTGTTAGTGTCCTCTTTAATTTCTCTTAAGAGTGTCTTGTAGTTTTCAGGGTATAGGTCTTTCACTTCCTTGGTTAGGTTTATTCCTAGGTATTTTATTCTTTTTGATGCAATTGTGAATGGAATTGTTTTCCTGATTTCTCTTTCTGCTAGTTCACTGTTAGTGTATGGGAAAGCAACAGATTTCTGTGTATTTATTTTGTATCCTGCAACTTTGCTGAACTCAGATATTCTAGTAGTTTTGGAGTCGAGTTTTTAGGTTTTTGTTTATGTACAATATCAAGCAATCTGCACATAGTGACAGCTTGACTTCTTCTTTACCAATCTGAATGCCTTGTATTTCTTTGTTTTGTCTGATTGCATGGCTAGGACCTCCAGTACTATATTGAATAACAGTGGGGAGAGTGGGCATCCCTGCCTTGTTACCGGTCTTAGGTGAAAAGCTTTCAGCTTCTCTCTGTTAAGTATGATATTGGCTGTGGGTTTGTCATATATGGTCTTTGTTAAGTTGAGGTACTTGCCCTCTATACTCATTTTGTTGAGAGCTTTTATCATGAATGGATGTTGAATTTTGTTGAATGCTTTTTTAGTGCCTATGGAGATGATCATGTGGTTTTTGTCCTTCTTTTTGTTGATGTGGTGCATGATGTGGATGGATTTTCGAATGTTGTACCATCCTTGCATCCCTGAGATGAATCCCACTTGATCATAGTGTATGATCCTCTTGATGTATTTTTGAATTAGGTTTGCTAATATTTCGTTGAGTATTTTTGCACCTATGTTCATCAGGGATATTGGTCTGTAATTTTCTTTTTTTGTGGAATCTTTGCCTGGTTTTGGTATTATAGGGATGCGGGCTTCATAGAATGAATTTGAAAGTATTTCCTCCTCTTCTATTTTTTGGAAAACTTTAAAGAGAATGGGTATTATGTCTTCTCTATATGTCTGATAAAATTCAGCATTGAATCCACCTGGCCCTGGTGTTTTGTTCTTGGGTACTTTTTTGATTACCAATTCAATTTCATTGCTGGTAATTGGTCTGTTTAGATTTTCTGTTTCTTCCTTGGTCAGTGTTGGAAGGTTTTATTTTTCTAGGAATTTGTCCGTTTCTTCTAGGTTTTCCAGCTCGTTAGCGTATAGATTTTCATAGTATTCACTTATAATTCTTTGTATTTCTGTGCTGTCTGTCATGATTTTTCCTTCCTCATTTCTGATTTTTTCATGTGTGTCGATTCTCTTTTTCTCTTAATAAGTCTGGCTAAGGGTTTCTCTTTTTTGTTTATTTTTTCAAAGAACCAGCTCTTGGTTTCATTGATTTTTACTATTGTTTTATTCTTCTCAGTTTTATTTATTTCTTCTCTGATCTTTATTATATCCCTCCTTCTGCTGACTTTGGGCCTCATTTGTCCTTCTTTTTCCAGTTTCAATAATTGTGACTTTAGACTATTCATTTTGTTGTTCTTCTTTCTTTAAATAGGCCTGTATTGTTATATACTTTCCTCTAAGAACTGTCTTCGCTGCATCCCACAGAAATTGGGGTGTAATGCTGTTGTTTTCATTTGTCTCCATATATTGCTTGATCTCTGTTTTAATTTGTTCATTGATCCATTGTTTACTTAGGAGCATGTTGTTAAGCCTCCATGTGTTTGTGAGCCTTCTTGTTTTCTTTGTACAATTTATTTCTAGTTTTATACCTTTGTTGTCTGAAAAGTTGATTGGTAGAATTTCAATCTTTTTGAATTTACTGAGGCTCTTTTTCTGGCCTAGTATGTGGTCTATTCTGGAAAATGTTCCATGTGCACTTGGGAAGAATGTGTATCCTGCTGCTTTTTGGTGTAGAGTTCTGTAGATGTCTGTTAGGTCCATCTGTTCTAGTGTGTTGTTCAGTGCCTCCATGTCCTTACTTATTTTCTGTCTGGTGGATCTGTCCTTTGGAGTGAGTGGTGTGCTAAAGTTTCCTAAAATGAATGCATTGCTTTCTATTTCCTCCTTTAATTCTGTTAATATTTGTTTCACATATGTCGGTGCTTCTGTGTTGGATGCATATATATTTATAATGGTTATATCCTCTTGTTGGACTGAGCCCTTTATCATTATGTAATGTCCTTCTTTATCTCTTTTTACTTTCTTTGTTTTGAAGTCTATTTTGTCTGATACAAGTACTGCAACACCTGCTTTTTTCTTCCTATTCTTTGCATGAAATATCTTTTTCCATCCCTTCACTTTGTCAGTGTATGTCTTTGGGTTTGAGGTGAGGCTCTTGTAAGCAGCATAAAGACGGGTCTTGCTTTTTATCCATTCTATTACTCTGTGTGTTTTGATTGGTGCATTCAGTCCATTTACATTTAGGGTGATTATCTAAAGATATGTAGTTATGGCCATTGCAGGCTTTGGATTCATGGTTACTAAAGGTTCAAGGGTAGCTGCTTTACTATCTAACCATCTACTTTAACTCTCTTATGAAGCTATTATAAACACAGTGTGATGATTCTTTATTTCTCTCCCTTCTTATTGTTCCTCCTCCATTCTTTATATGTTAGGTGTTTTATTCTGTACTCTTTTGTTTTTCCTTTGACTGCTTTTGTGAATAGTTGATTTTATTTTTTGCCTTTAGTTAGTATTTGGTTGGTCTGCTCTCTTTGCTGTGATTTTGTTTTCTCTGGTGATATCTATTTAGCCTTAGGAGTGCTTCCATCTAGAGCAGTCCCTTTAAAACATCCTACAGAGGTGGTTTGTGAGAGGCAAATTCCCTCAACTTTTGCTTAACTGGAAATTGTTTAATCCCTCCTTCAAATTTAAGTGATAATCGTGCTGGATACAGTATTCTTGGTTCCAGGCCCTTCTGTTTCATTACATTAAATATATCATGCCATTTTCTTCTGGCCTATCACGTTTCTGTTGAGAAATCTGATGATAGCCTGATGGGTTTTCCTTTGTGGGTGATCTTTTTTCTCTTTCTGGCTGCCTTTAATACTCTGTTCTTGTCTTTGGTCTTTGACATTTTAATTATTATATGTCTTGGTGTTGTCCTCCTTGGGTCCCCTGTGTTGGGAGATCTGTGGGCTTCCAGGGTCTGAGAGACTATTTCATCTCCAGATTGGGGAAGTTTTCAGCAATTATTTCTTCAGAGACACTCTCTTTTCTTCTTTTGGTACCCCTGTAATATGAATATTTTTCTGTTTGGATTGGTCACACAGTTCTCTTAATATTCTTTCATTCCTGGAGATCCTTTTATCTGTCTCTGCCTCTGCTTCTCTGTATTCCTGTTCTCTGATTTCTATTCCATTAACAGTCTCTTGAACCTATTCCAGTCTGCCCTTAAGTCCTTCCAGAGACTGTTTCATTTCTGTAACTCCTTCCAGACTTCATCCCTTAACTCTTGAATATTTCTCTGCTGGTCCATTAGCATGGTTATGGCCTTTATTTTGAATTCTTTTTCAGGATGATCGGTTTTATCTGTCTCCCCAGGCCCTCTCTCTGGGGTTGTCTGAGTGATTCTTGACTGGACCAGATTCTTCTGCCTTTTCTTGGCAATAGAGGTGGTTGTAGGCAGGTGGCACATGTGTCAGCTGGGACAATAAACTTCCTTCCTGCTTCTTGGTCACCTTGCCTTGTCTGCTGCCTGTTTTGGCTACCCACACATGGGGAGCAGTCTCTGGGACAATCTCCTGAGCTGCTGTGAGTGGGGCAGCCCTCAGGATAGCCCAGCGCCCTGCAGGAGGGTCAGGCATGCTGGCTGTGTTCTCCTGTGAGAATGGCGCCCCTTCGTGCCTTAATCCGGCTTCCTCTGTCTGTGTCAGGCAGCTACACACTGGCTGTAGCCTCTGGGTCCGTCCTGGTTAGCTGTGTGCTTGGAGGAGTCTCTGTGTGGTTGCTGTGGGTAGGGCCGCTCTCTAGCTGCTCCACTGCTGTGGTGGGTCAGCAGGTTTGCTTGCAGCACCAGTGGGGGGTGGGGAGAGCGAATGTCAGGCTGCTTATTTCCATGAGGAGCTTCAGAGCTCTGTTGCCACCCAGGGAATTAGGGCACCTGAAGTTCCTCAGGATTCCCACCTTGCTGGGCTGAGTGTGACATGATGATTCCATCCAGCTGTTAAGCCCTTGTCCTTTTAAGACCTTCAAAAAGCACCCACTTTTCTTTTGTCCCAGGGGAGCTGGCTGTGGGAACCCATTCACAGTCTCCATCTCGGATTTTACTTTTCTGTTTCTCTAATATCCAGCACAGCATGCAATGTGTGTCTGTGCTCCCAGTGCAGATTACTAGGGCTGGTTACATAGAAGTCCTGTGCTTCCACTCCCTCCCCACTCTGATTCTTTTCCTCCTAGCATTGGGCTGGGGTGGGAGGAGCGCTCAGTTCCCACCAGGCCATGGCTTATATCTTACCTCCTTCATGAGATGCTGAGTTCTCACAGATGTAGATGGAGCCTAGCTGTTGTACTGTATCCTCTGGTCTCTCTTTTAGGAATAGTTATATTTGTTGTATTTTTAAAAATTTATATCATTTTGGGAGGAGATTTCCACCACCCTACTTATGCCGCCATCTTGATCCTCCTCCCCAGTGTGCACTTTTGGGCACAGGTGGTCCAGAAAGCTTCCTCAGTTAAGTCTGAAGTTCATATGTGTGTCTGAACCCTGCTTCAGATCATGCTGTCAATGTGTGGGGGAAATGCAAACAATGGCAATCTCCAGCACTTGCTATCCCAGAGAGTATTCCAGAAGTTCCCCTGTCAAACTGCAGATGCTTTAGTTCTGAAAAGCTGCCTCCTTCACTTACAGTTTCAATACAGTTTGAAGTGTGGCTTTTTACCGTGTCCCAGCGCAGACATATTTGCATTTACGTCCTTCAGTGATATCTCTTTCTACTGCAAGTCTGCACTGGGGTTGGGGTTCCTACCATTACCATGTCTCCATCTCTCTTGCTAATTTTTAAGTGGTCTTTCTATTCCTTGTGTAAATGATGTTCACTCAAGCTTCAGTTCTTCCTCAGGAGGAATTACTCTGTATATAGATTTAGATTTGTTGTGTAGGTGGAAGGAGATGTATTCAGGCTCTTTCTACACCACTATCATATCCTAGCCAAATGGACAATTTTTATTGTTACCAATGGAAAATTAATTTAGTGACCATTTGCAAGACAGATTAAAAAAATCAATTTTTACTAAAACCCAGAAATATACACAAGTACAAAATCAGGAAAAAAATCAACTGTGAGTCACTGAGAGTAAAATACCTTTATAACTTGAGATTTATTCTAGCAGCTAAGAAAAGATGTGCCTGGGTTTAAAAAACCCATACAGGGCAGTTCTCATGCAACCCTGTTTAATTGCCCATTTAGATGTCTCGGTGGAATTTCCAAACTGTCAAAGTATAATTTTCAAAAATGTAAAGCATGAGCCTCAAATAGGAAGTGAGGGTATGTTAAATATATAATTAGCCTGTTAATGAAGGTATCAGAAAAATGGTAAGGTTGGTTCTATAGTTAATTTTTATATACTTATTCTGTGTCTTATGCCTTTTCTAAACTTGATTGACAGTCCTTCCAGTTTTTTTGTTGATTTTAGATTGCTAATTTTGGTAATTAATAAATAATTGTGGTGATATAATTATTTGTAATAATGTAATTGTGATAATGTAAATTATTACATTGCATTTAAATTAGACAGATTCACTTACTCCTTTTCAATCTAAGTTAGTTACTTTTTTTTTCTTGCCACTTGGTGTGACGTTAGCCTTCCATAGACAATGTTGAATAGCAGGAATGATATCCTTGCCATGTTCCCAATCTTAAAAGAAGGGCATTAAATATATCACCACTAAGTAAGATCTTAGCTGTAAATATTTCTTATATGTACTCTTTATCAGTTTGAGAAATTTTGCCCAGAGCTTTTATCATGAATGATTGTTAAATTCCTTAAACACTTTTTCTGCATCTGCCAAGATGGTCATAAGCTTTTTCTCTTCCATCCTGTTAATACTGATTGATTTCCAAATTTTCCTAATCTTGCTTTCCTTGGATAAGCCTCAGAGGTCATGATAAATTTCCTGTTTTGTTAATACTACATTTAGGAATTTTATCATAAGAGATAGTAATCTGCAATTTTCTTTTTATGCCCTAGTTGTTGGCATAAGGGATATCTTGATCCTTTGAATGAAATGGGAAGCTGTCCCTCCTCTTCTTTTTTTTTCTGAAAAGTATTTTTTCCTTTAATGTTTGCTTAAATATTCCTGGGAAACTATCTGGTTCTGGAGTTCTTTATATAGAAATACTTATGATAATGAATTTAACTCAAAGAATTCAATAGTGCTATTCAGGCATTCTAGTCCTCTTTTATTTGTTTTGTTGACTTCATTTTTCAAAGAATTAATCCATTTTATTTGAGTTATTATGTGTGTTAGCTTAAAATTCAAAATATCTCATACCTTCCTGATTTGCTTTATATGATGGTTTTATAGTTCATGAAATGGTATCTATCCACCTACTTATCTACCTTCTTCTACAATGTGATCTGAGGCTGCTCTATAGCCCTTTCCAGACATAATCATTACTGCCTAACCGTCTCTGTACATCTATCTTTAAAAATACTCACATACTTAAAATCTGCATTTTATCCATGTCTCAAGACTATACTGTTGGAGACTTCAAAGATACAATCTCTGTTATCAAGGGTAATAAAAAGCATTTAATATTTTAGCTTTCAAATAATAGGGCATACCTCTTTATTAGTGGACACAAACTTGTCACCTAGATGAAAAATATGAGCACACACTGTGAAGTAAAAAAGTTTACTCTGCAGAGTATATATTCCCATATGCCCATCCAGATTTTCTGTTTATCCTTCTTCAGCCTGCTCTGTGATTGGAAGGCTTAACCCTGTAGATTGCATCAAGAGGCCTCTGGTTTTCTGCCTTTCAGTTGCATGTGCTCTAACCCTCAACGATACCTCATACTGTTGAGTAGTAGTCTTCACCACATGACTTCTGCTGAGTTGTGGTAACAGCTTCCTCCTCTTGCCCCTTTTCTTCACCTCTTTAGGCCTAAGTATAATGGTGCCTATTATTAACAGTTACAGGACCAGCACTACCCCTCGCTTTTACACCTTTTCCACATCTTTGTACATAGTTCCTTTGTGAAACTCTTCCTGGAGTCAACTCTTTCCTTCAAGGACTCCCATAGACACAATGTAGAAAAAACAACTACTGCACTAAAATAAGAATGACCAGAAAAATTATAAAAATAATAATAACAGGGCTCTAGACCTAAATGATAGAAACATTACTTTAAAGCTAAATAATTAAAAATTGTGTAGCACTTGTCCTATAAATAGACAAATCCAGAACATTGATTATGTATATAAAAATAAATTTATATACACATATATATGTATATGTGATTTCTGTAATATGACATGGGTAAGGAAACAGTAAGAAAAAATGTGTTTTAAAAAGTAGGAAGTTTACTTCATGGTACACACCACAATAAACTCCAAAGGAATCAAAGATATAAATGTAAAGAAGGACAGAATAAAATATTAAAAGAAACAATAAGAGGTTTATTTTCCCATCAGAGAAAAGCCTTTCTAAATATAACACAAATTCTAGAATGTGTAAAAGGAAAGAAGTGTAACATTACACTACATAACATTTCAATGCATACTGTAGCTAAAAAGGCCTTTCTCATGGGGGACTGCAACCAAAATATGGACCCAGAAGGGAAGCAGGCACAAGAGCTATGATTCCCTCATTTACTGGAGCCCCATGTCAAGGACCATGAGAGGCAAAGCAAACTGGGCCTCCCTAGCTTGCTGGACCCAGCTGTAATATGCAAGAAGGGGGAGCCAGTCTATAGAAAGATCTTGGTACAAAGCTACTGCTTTTCAGGATCCAGGTGCTGGGGCCCCATATCTCTTTCATGAGAGTTCAGAGCTCTTGAATTTGCCCCTTATGAATCTTCTTCGAGATTTTCTGCACCTTCATAGCTTTTAACGTCCTGATTTGGCTACTTACCCACCGGTCCTTTGCCTCAGCAGCCTTCAATTTGCTAGTAGTTTAGAGGTGAACTTAGAGCTCAACATCTAAAATACTCCCTTCCAAATGCCATGGGCTTGATCCAGCTCACACATGCCATATAGGATTCTCACACTCCTACTGGTTTTCCCCTTAGCCTCTATTAACCTATGAAAGGTGTTTGGTTAATGTTACTGTGTATGTTAATTGAGGTAGACCAAACATGGGCAGTTTTGGTTTCTATTTATGAGAATGATACATGAAAATCAATTTAAATTACTTGAGTTTACTACCAAACCATAAAAGAGGCAGTGCAAAGGATATGTATAAAATTAAGGAGACCAGGAGACATGTATTCTATGCCTTCCACTGACTCCCTTTATTCCAACCAAAGTTTTGTGGTTTCACAGGGTACTGCAGAATAAGGGATGCATCTAATCAAAGGAGACAACAACTGGCCTCTAGCCTTTCATTCCATATTAGATTAGGTGAAGATGTCACCATTAAAGAGTTAGCCTTGTTAAATGAAAGTGAATTATTTCTGTGCCAGTGTAACTCCAGGGGGGGAATGTGTTCCTAGCCTGGGGCAAATAAACCTTTGAAGCCGAAATCAGTCAAAGGGAGAAGTAAAGTGAGAGAAACCCATTTATTGCTTACAAGCAGTTGTCTACTCCTGCTCACCCATGTCTCTCATGACTCAGCTCTGAGAAAGCCAAAAATACCTTTCTGCTCCAGGTACCTGCTCACTCACCACCCACCTTGTTATCACCTATTGATATGGAGATGAACTACTTCTCTCCATCCCTTGGAAACACCTATTGATATGAAGATACACTAAGGCCAGGCAAGAGATTCTGGAAATATTGTAATTTTACCCACAGCCATTATCACCAAACGCTTTGTTTCAATGCAGAACCCTGCTCATGGCCTACAGTAAAGCTCTTTACATTTTGGCATATAAAGACACTGCAGCCTGAAAGCTCTTTTGCCACTCACTTGTTGCAGACAGAAGCCTGTTTGTCTGGTGATAACATAACATAAACAGTTTCCCTTGTCAGAATTACTATTTAGAGGAAAGGGGTACTGAAAACACACCTGCCTTCACAATACAGAGGAAATGTGTGACAGTCACCTAGGCCTTCTTGGACTGCCATGATCCACACTAAGGATCATCATACATTTGAAGAAACCATGCTGCCTAAAAACAAAAAAGAGGAAGGTAAACATATCAAAAGTAAAGTGCATGACAGAGGTAATTCTTCAAATATATATATAGTTAGGAAAACAAACCACTTTATTAGTATTTCAGAGCACTTTAAAAAATAGTAAAGCTCTATCAAAACACAGCGCTATACAAGATACGGAAGCAACCTAAGTGTCTGTCAGTAGATGAATGGATAAAGAAGAGGTGGTACATATACACAATGGAATATTATTCAGTCATAAAAAAGAAATCCTGTCTTTGCAGCAACATGGATGGACCTAGAAGGTATTATGCTCAGTGAAAGAAACCAGGCAAAGAAAGACAAATACCATGTGATTTCACTTATTTGTGGAACATAAAAATAAAATAAAATGAAGAAATTAGCAGTAGACTCATACACACTGGTTACCATGGAGGAGGGGTTGAGGTGGGTGGATGGGGAGGGTGAGATTGATAAAGGGGCACAAAAATTCTCAATCATAATATAAGTTGGTCACAGGGGTGGTAGTACAGCATGGAGAATATAGTCAATGATTCTATAACATCTTCCTTTTATACACACAGTAACTGCACTAGTGAGGGTGAAGATTTCATATGTGGTAACTGTTGAACCATTGTGTTGTATACTTGAGACGAATTTAAAATTATATATCAACAATACTTCAATTTAAAAAATCGACAGCAAATAAAAAAGAAAACAAGGTGATAAAAACCAAATGGTTGTAGAATAAGTAGAGTTCATAGCAAATAAGAATATAATTGCTAAAATAATCAGAGATAAAATTTCAAGTTGAGAATATCTCCTAGAAAGTAGCTTAAATATCAAGGTTTGAATAGCATGAGAAATATATAAAATGCAGAGTTCAACTGCTACAATATCCACTAGTGATTTCTCTAGAAAGATAACACCAAGAAATTAGATGGGAAAATACTTGAGGAAAGTTTCCTACAACACAAAGAAAATATCTTAAGAAGGAAAAGGCTTATTAATTACTGAGTTCAACAGAACAAAAACAGGAAAAGGGCTGCACATAAACATACCACGATTTCTTAACACTAATGCTAAAAGTTAGTAAAATTTTCAAGAGGAGAAAAAAGCAAGCATCATACTTGTTATTATCAATATTGAATGTAGAATACATTGGAACAAAGAATTAGGAGTTTGAGGGAAACACTTAGAATCTTGAGTTCTCTAATCAGCAAAACAAATATATTTTCAGACGTGCCATAAATCAAGTAGTTAACTTACAAAACACACTACCTGAGAATTTACTCTAGGTTGTTCAACAAATAGAGGAAAAAACAAATAGAGAAGAAGGCATGGGTTTCAGGAAAACGGCAGGTGGATAGCAGGTTAAGAAATTCTCTTTAACAATGTGCACTAGGTCTGAAAAATGCATTTCTTTGAAGCAGGAAGACAAAGACCTTTGGAAAATAAGTCTTCTTAGAAAAAAAGGCAACACCATCCAATAGGTCATATAATTCAGAAGATAGAAACACTCAAGTATATAATTCATTCCTTCATTCAGTGAACATTTCTTGAGTGCCTATTTTATTCTTTATACTTCTGTTTGCAGCTAAGACACAGCAGCGGGAAACATACAAATTTCAAGGAACTTATATTCTAGTTGTAGAAGGTAGAATGTAAGCAAATAAACAGATGTGTATTCTTTGCAGTGCTATTACAAAAGATATGAAGGTAAAGGAAAGCATAGTGAAAGAATGATGGCAGCTGTTACTTTTAATAGGTTGAGTTGAGACGTTCTTTCTCGTAACAGCTAATTTGTGTTGAAACCTGCAGTTTCAGGAACAAGAAAGAGGTCAGTGTACATGTAGTGGTGAAAATAAAAGAAAGTGCTGGAATAGAAGAAAATGGAAACCTAACAAATGACCTAATAGGACCTTAAGGCCATAATAAATGCTGAGTGAGATGAGATAGGAGACCATTGGGTAACTTGGATGCGATCACCCTGTGGTATGTAAAATACATTGTTGGGGTAAAGGCATAGGAAAAGGAAGACCTGTGAAGGGACTATTATAATAATTCAGAGGGAAGATGATGGTTACTTGGAATAGGGTTCTAACAGCAGAAATGACAAGAGATATTCAGATTTGAGATGTGATTTAAAGGTTTAGCTAGAGGAGTTTTGTCTGGATTGGCTGTGTATGAGAGAAAAAGAGAAGAACCAAGATTGACAGCAAAGTATTTGGCATGAGAAACTGAAACAACAGAGTTTCCATTTATTGGGACAGAAAGTGTAAAGGAAAAACTGGTTTGATGTTCAGGGGACAGGTAGTTGGATATATAAAGCTGGAGTTCATGAGAGTTATTTGGGATACAAATGTACTTCTTCTTTCTCAATAAGAAAAAGTGAAAGCAATTATAAAATTCAGGGAAAAGAATACTATAACAAAGCAGCCATGGTCCAAATATGTAGGAAATTTAAAAACATATATATATATTATATATAAAATCCTGATTACTATAAAGTTTTACTGGAAATAATTTAGTATCAATGCGTTGTGTCCAAAAGAATGTATTATAGTCCTAGAATACTCATTTCAGTCAATAAACACTATTTATATAGTCATAGTATTTGCATTGTATTTAATTTGCATTGAATTTATTTTTAAGTTGTGTAAATTTACAGGCAAGGCAAGAAAGTTATGATTATGGTTGAAGAAAAAAATGTAGGATTTAACAACCTTGACAAGTGTAAAAGTAAATCTGTAGGTGACAGATGGTGGAAGATGAGAGAGGAGAGGAATGTAGAGAATATATGGAGGCACTGATATCCTCATCCTACACAGAAGGGAATCGAAATACTTGAGTAAATTTTATAGCACAAGAAAATGAGGTATGAAAATATTACTTAACATTATAGTTTCCCACGTAAGAACTAATTATGGCCATCAACTATGTGGAGACAGATGAATAGGTAGTGGAATGAGTTGAAATGTTAAATTTCCTATTGAGATTTTTTTTCTAAAGTCATTTAAGATATAGAATTATAAGCATATAAACTTTTTAAAATTTTGGAAATTACTTCAAGAAAAGTTATATTGGGAGTCACATCTAGGCTAGGGGAGATGTGATAAAGGAGATATTCTATATATTTTCAGAATAAGCCCTGTTGTATCTTTTTTATTTTAATATTGGTATAAAATGCTTAAACATTGATTAGAAAGATATTTACATTCTAGTACTATCTATAAGCTTTTATTAAACACTAGGATGAATAAAGTAGGGTTTAAAAGATACAAGAAATTTGAAATGTTTCACTTAAATACAAAGTTTTAATTCTTCCCCATCTAAGTATTTCTTTAGGACTATCAAGATTTGTCCCATTTCACATCCATTTAATAACCTAGACAAGTGCACCAGAAATTTTACGCTATAAACTGTGACCAAATGTCAGTATAAAATTGTAAGGTAATATTATATTTGATATAAAGCCTTGTGAAAGTAGAAATAGTCTTATGGCCCTAAGTATTTAAAATTTTTTTAATGCTACTGTGAAATTGTCCTTCTTAGCATGATAAGGAAGATGAGTTTGTTCAATGTTTACATTCTTATAATCACAAATGGCACTGTTCATACTGTCCACTTGGAGCTGTCTTAAGCAAGATAAAACTACACATACTCATCCATACATATACTACATACATAACAATGGTAATTATTTTATCATGCTTATAATTCCTCTCCCTATATAAAATTTTATTAAATTAAAGCAAAGTCTCCTAAGAGAATTAGTTTATAATCTTTTAACTACACAGCTTGTAAAGTTTTAACCACTTATGATGATGATAATAACAGAAAATATGGAGTGTAGTCTCAAGTAATTAAATTTCTCCATACAAATACTGGTTGACTTCTTTGTTGAACAGAAAGCATTGTATTCTCTTTAGTCTGATACTTTCTAATGCTGCAAGAATTACATCAGTAAGAGCTGCCTCTGGCAGTTCTGATTCAAACTTAACGTGAATTTTAATTTCCTCCTTAACTTGATGGAGATCTTGGTCTGGATTTTTGTGTTTTCTACTTTCATGTAGATGGTTTCTTCTTACATACCAGCAACATGGAAGCTGGCTTCTTGGACAGCTTTTTGGATATGGAATGAGGAATATTCATAAGGAATACCTACCTCATATTCTGGTCCTGATTTTAAGGATCCTCCAAGTCAGATTCAATTAACATCTCAATTTTTAAAGTGAAATTGCTTTTCCACATAAGTATCATGTTGAATGGAAGGATCAGTTGTCCTTGTTCTCAACACTTCAACTCTTTGACCTCTTTTTCTCTCCTAGTGTACATTTCAATCAAACTTTTTCTTCCAGTTATTTTTATGTATTAATTCTTGCTCTCACACCTTTCTGTCTTGGACCTAATTCATGTTCTGCTAGAACCCAACCCATCTAGCAGGTGGCTGTTGCATAAAACAAATTTGCATGCAGCTACATTTATAAGTGTTTTTCATTAGAATTATCACATCTTTGCTGAGTTGGTCTTTTGTGTACTGTGAAACAGTTCAGCAAAGTTGACAGATAATCAAATTTAGTAAGACCATTTTTAAAAAGGAAGATATCATGAATAGAATACAAATATCTCTTCAAGACACTGATTTCATTTCCTTTGAACATATACCCAGGGTATGATTTCTGGATCATATAGTAGTTCCAATTCTATTTTTAATTTTTTGAGGAACAGCCATACTGTTTTCATGATGGCTATACCGGTTTACATTCCTACCGGAAGTATATAAGGTTTCCCTTTTATCTACATCCTTGCCAACATGTTATCTCTTGTCTTTTTGATAATAGCCATCCTAATAAGTGTGAAGTCATATTTCATTGTGGTTTTGATTTCATGGCCCTTTGATTAGTGATGTTGAATACCTTTCCATATTGTTTATTGACTAATGTAGGTCTCCTTTGGAAAAATGTCTATTGTGGTCTTTTGTTCATTTTTGAAATTAGATTATTTGGGTTTTTTGCTATTTAGTAGTATGAGCCCTTTATATATTTTAGATATTAACCCCTTATCAGATAGATGGTTTGTAACTATCTCCCATTCTGTAGGGTGCCTTTTCAATTTATTGATCCCATTCCTTTTCAGAAGCTCTTTAGTTTGATGTAGCCTCACTTGTTTATTTTAACTTTTGTTGCCTGCTCTTTTGGTGTCTTATCCAAGGAATTGTTGCCAAGACCAATATCAAGGAGATTTTCCCTAGGTTTTCTTCTAGGCATTTTATGATTTACATTTAAGTCCTTAAGAGGGCTTACATTTAAGTCCTTAATCAATTTCAAATTAATTTTTGTGGTTGATGTAAGATAGCAGTTCAGTTTCATTCTTTTTCATGCAGCTGTCCAGTTTTCCCAATCATCTATTGAAGAGACTGTGCTTTCCCCATTGTGTTCTCTGCACTCCCATGTTCATTGCAGCATTATTCCTATTTGCAAAGCTATAGAAACACCCTAAATGTCATTTGATTAATGGATAAAGTAAATGTGATATTTATATTATTCAGCCATGAAAAAGAAGGAAGTCCTGCCATTTGTGACAACATGGATGAAACTGGAGGAATTATGCTAAATGAAATAAACCAGAGAGAGAAAAATAAATACTACATGGCATCATTTATATGTGGAATCTCAAAAAAAAAAAAAAAAGGCCAATTTCACAGAAACATGGAATGGTGGTTGTCACAGACTGGGGAGAGGAGAAAGTAAGGAAATGTTGGTAAAGGGTACAAATTTTAGAAGAATGAGTTCTGAGGATCTAATATACAATGTGATGACTATAGTTAGTAGTACTATATTGTATCCTTGAAAGTTGCTAAGTAAATCTAAAGCATTCTTACCCACCCCCACCCCCAAAAAGAGAATTAATTATGTGAGGTGATGGATGTGTTAATTATCTTGATCTTGGTAATCATTCCAAAATGTATATAGCCAATCATCACAATGTACACTTTAATATATGCAATGATATTCATCAGTTATTCCTCAATAAAGTCAGAGAAAAAAAGGGGAAGTGATCAAATAATGTAGAAAACAACCTTGTGTTTTGGAGGAAGTATACTTTTGTATTTTTGATAGCTCCTTAAATGAAATATAGTCATAGAGAGATGTGGAGTTGGTATATGCTTCTTTTCGTATGATATCCCCCCTAATGCCACCTTTACATTTGGGTGTTTTAAATATGTCAAGGACATTACAACAGAGATTTAAAAAATCAAAATTGAAAACCATTGTCTCCCCTTCAATAAAACTGGTGTAGAGGTAATGATACATGGTTCAAAGTATGAACTCAGCCTCTTAATATGCCCTCCGCTCTATTACTGGAATCACATATGAGCCTCTATTTTTCATTTTATAGTATTAACATACTAAAAATGGAACCCCAAAATGCCACTCCAAAAGAGAATTTTAACTATTTTTCATGTATTCCCATCATCAAGATAGATCTGAGTTTCCCCAAAAAGGTTTAAAGGAAACTGAACCACCTTTTAAAAAAATGTTTAATATTCTATGTTGATTTTTTTTCACTCATCTCAGACATGTCTTCCCTCCTAAAGGAGTAAGTGGCAATTAGGTATCCTCTTTGGAATTTCCTTAGTGTAATGTTTCTTTTTTGAGAGTATATGCCACCCACTGCATTATGATTAAGAAGTTCCATTGTATAATCATATTTTTTACTGTGGGATTAAATGTTACTTGAGAATTTGTGTTCTTTCTTTCTCATACCCAATCACCAGTGAACCAATCTATAGTGCTAGATAAGTGCTGAACTGAGCTTAAAATTTCACTTTACTTCTCAACTTCATTAAAGTATGTAGGCATTTTATGGTAGCTTAACCAATTTATCAGCTTGAAGAATGCTACCTTTTTCTTTAGTATGATCTATGATTAGTGTGATTATTTGGCTCACCCAATAAAAATTATAAACTGACCAAAGAATTAGCTTGGGCCAGTCTATTATCTCTCATCCGGAATAAATATATTTTGAAACAGAATTCCTAGTTAAGATTCTATAAGTATGTGTAAGAATGCCACAGAAAAACATATTACTATTCATTTTACATAAAAATGTTCAACTTATTTCTAAAATTAGGATATAAATTGTTAAAAATTCACCCAAGGTAAATCAAATTTCCATCTCCTTGACTTATTTGGTATGTTGTCATGAAATTTTGTATTTAAATATATGATGGGAAAGTAGGCTTTAATAATCAAAGATATAACCTATATAGGCCAAGTACCTGTGAAACTATTAATATTCTAAAACAAGCTATTATCACTTAAATATTTTGATATAACTGTTTCTCAACAGAAGATATAACTACATTTTTAGTAATGTGACTAACCAAGGGTCAAGTTGCACCACAGATTCACTGCGTATTCCTAATCTGAGGTTGGTATTTTATTTCTTCCCAAGACATAAATATACAATAAAGGTAGAAAAGCTTCTTCAAATGGCATTTATCCAAAATATCAAACATAATTAAAGATAATTAGAATGTTAAGATAATATGAAAGAAAAGTTTATACAATGTTTA
The DNA here is from genome assembly GCF_040802235.1 of Manis javanica. NCBI lineage: Eukaryota > Metazoa > Chordata > Mammalia > Pholidota > Manidae > Manis > Manis javanica. The sequence goes on along the minus strand of NC_133174.1, from coordinate 19,376,535 downwards.
TTGATTAAACCATTTTTCATTCAAAAAATATTTATTCTGTAACTATTTTGTGCCACAAATATACTAAACTTAGTCCTTGAATTCATGGACTCCATAGCCCAGCAGAGAAAGTGGATATTAAATAAGTAATAACCAAAATGATAAATATCAACACAGATTTTTATTCATTCATTATAGATATAAATGAGCATGGATTACATTTTCTATGACATTACACATGTTGAAGGCATTTATGGACTTTTTAAAGCATCTAGTACAATGTCTTGTAAAGAGATGATAAATATATGTTAAAAAATCAATATGTGAGCATAATATTCATGTTAAGTGCCTAAAGGCTATAATGGTATATGAGAAACGGCATGCAAAAGGATTTCACTCTAGGGCTAGAATGCACACTGTCATGCTTTATTAGAAACAAAATAAGCAAAAGATCAGATTTTCAAGTAAAGAATGCAGGACTTAGAATAGATCTAAGAAAGCTTTCCAAAGAGTGGTAGTCATTAAATATGATAATTTATTTCCAAATGAAGTTGTCAAATCCTTTTCACATGTCTTTGAAAAAAAGATAGGAGTTTCATCTGTTCAGAATGCTTTAATTGTCCCTACATTATGCCAAAACATCTGCTAGTTTAAGTCAATAGTAAAAACTCCATACTGTCAATTCAAAGAATAAAATTGGCTCAATCATTTTTCTAATATCATGTGGCTCAAACAAACCTGATTGACATTTTTGTTTTTCTTCAAATTATTTTAGCTTGCTGGTAACTCCAAGCTCATGTAGTTCTGTTTAAGTGGACTAGATTAACTAAAATTTCTAAATGCCTTTTCAGCTGTATATGCATTGAACTGTTTTTCATTCATGATGTATGTGTGTAAAATACAGGTTACCTTTATATAATTTGAATGAAGCATACTTTAAGTATATTTGAAAAACTTTAAAATGAGAAAATGGCAATTTCCCTATTTAAATTAAAATGCAGCTTCCTAGAATTTAAGAAGTTATATGAAGTATTCAAAGATGAGTGCATTTTATATGCTCTACTTGTATACTCATCATCCATAATGACATGCAGGAAAAAAAAATTGGAAAGGGTACCAGTGATACTAGAAGTGATGTTAAAGAGAAGGAAATACCTTTTTAAAAAATTCTAGAGAAAAGAGCTTGGTTGATGCTTAACAAATACCTATTGGACAGATTAATTGGTTGCTTTGTATGGTGAGACACAGAGCTAAGGTGTATATAAGAAGTGGCATACTTAATCTGTTAATTCAGTGTGACTAAAACAATACTTAGTCTTAATTTTTTGGCTAAGGGGTTTTCAAGTGAGAAGAAGAAATTGAACAACTAGTGGCACCTGGGGAAGAAAATGCTATTCACTTCATGTTCTACTTCAGATTTTACCAGATAATTTTTCTTATAGTGATTATTTCTAGTGAACAAAATTAATCAGCTCCTTTTTATGTGCTTTTATATGTGTATAAATAACCATTAGAATTTTCACAGTATTTATAACTTAATTTAATTTTGTAATTTTAGTCAATTTAGTAATAATAAACCTTTGTGAAAACTTTCCTTATAGAACATAACATTAGGTTAAAAGCTTTGCATTTTTTTCTTAGGAGTTACATCATCCAAATGGGGTAGGTACTCATTTATAGATGTAGCAATAAAGATCAGAAGAGGTCAGTGATTACAAAAATATGTGGTTAAAAAACAACAGTTTCCATGATCAGTTACAGTCATTATTATTCCTATAAAATAGTATAGCGTACCATTTTCATTATAATTGTTCATTTTAATGTTACTTTGTAACTATTCAAGTCAGAGTGTCACTAGTAGCTATAAAAGATAAGCCTCAAAACTAAACCTTATAAAATATTATTCTTCATTCACATGAAGTTCAATATGAGTGTCCCAAACCTGTAAGCGGTTCTTCTTTAAATAATATTTAGATACCAATGCTCTTTTTGGTTTGCGGCTCTGCCATTTTAAAATATGACTTCCAAGTCACTGTGTTTCTTTGCCTCAAGTCAGACGAGTTAAAAAAGCATATGTAGGATGAATGGACTTTCTTAAGAGCCAGTGCTGGAAGCTGCACACTTCACTTTCACTGACATTCCATTTTTAATAACTCATTCATATGAGCACATCTAATTGCAAGGGAGTTTGTGAAATATGTTTTAGCTGCATGGTCTAGAAGAAGAATTGGCTTTCATGGACAGCTAGTGAGATTCTGTCACAATCAATTCTTTTGGTCATTGAGTATCTTATGCAGCGAATGCTCCCAAAAGAGAAAACCCAAAGTCTCATCCCATCATTGCATCTACATCCAAGTCCAGCCTCTCCCAGGGTGTGCAGTAACTATTGTTAAGTGGATGTGGCCCTTCTTCATCTGGAGATCTATGAACTAAGAAGACAACTGATCACTGTGGTAGGCAGAATAACCACTCCCCACTTCCCCCGCCCCCAAGCCCTGACACACTCAAGGTGTTCAAGTCCTAAACCCCAGAACCAATGAGTATGTTAACATGGCAAAAGAGAATTAAGGTTGCAGATGGAGTTAAATTTTCTAATCAGCTGTTTTTAAGATAAGTAAATTATTGTGGATTACCTAGGTGAGCCCATTATAATCACAAAGGTCCTTAAATGTGAACGAGGGAGCCAGAAGAAAGTCAGAGTCTGAGAAGATGTTCTCATGAAAGGACATCAGAATGGCGTGATGTGAGGACCCAGTCAGCCACTTCTGGCTTTGAAAATGGAGGAAGGGACCAGTAGCCAAATAATGTAGTCAGCCTCTAGAAGCTGGAAAAGCCAAGGAAATGGATTCTCAGCTAGAGTCTCCAGAAAGAAATGCAGCCCTGCAGACCATTTGATTTTGTCCCAGTAATACTTGTACTGAGCTTCTGCCTTCCAAGATTACATAATAATAAATTAATGGTGTCTTAAGCTACTACATTTGTGGTAATTTGTTACAATATCAATAGGAACCTAATACAACTCTCTCCCTCAGGAAATACCCATTATGCAAAAGGGATGTTGGAAAACCAGGTTAACTGCAAACCATTCCCATTTAGGAAAGGAAAAAATGGGAGAGGCCCAGCATTCCTGCCTCAGAACAATGAGCTAAGCTTAGAGGAAAGCATCGTGACCCCCACCACCCCACACAACCCCCAACTTTGTTCTTGTAATTCGGAGCATTCCTTGATTACCTTTGATTTTTGTTCTTTGATAGCAAATGCCTTGTTGTTCAGGAAGTAAGGCTCCCAGCTCCAGTTTCTACAAGGTTTCTGCTCTGTCATTATTCTTTACCTGAAAGCGACCATGGGGACTATGCTTTCCTTAGATACTTCATAGTTTTTACCACCTGCATCTTGCTCAGGTATATCAGGAGCCATTACATTTTTGGTAATATTCCTTCAAATAATGTAAAAAAATTTCTTAATACCTTTATTTTTATTTGATTCCATGTAGTTCTCAAGTCTGGTTTCCAGACAGAGCTAAAGTATGATGTAATCTTTGCTTCTATACTGCTGGTGTGCTGTAACTAGCTGGCGTTGGCTTTCATGAACTGATTATGTTTTCAGGAATTTTGTGAACCAGTTCATGTGTTGGTAGCTTGAAATTGGCTCTGGCGGAAGTAGTTATACCAGTGATGTTGGCAAATACTGTAAATTCATGGCTTTCTTATTTATGTATTTTTTGAGAACCAACTGTTAAAATTTTAATAGCAAATAGCACAGAAGCACCCATGTCTCTCTCAACTAATATAGACTCATTCGACTCTGAAAAAATCAGTTAGAATGCTGCATAACTTAATCATGGCTGACATCAACTGGTCTTACCGGGCTTTTTCATTTGATGCCTCTTAAATTCTTACCTATATTGCTCTTTGGCACTTAAAATAGGTCTTTTCTAGCCCTTAAAGGTCCTACATTTGTGAAATTTCTCTGCTTCCTAACCATTTCTGCTTCTAAAACAGCCAATTATTTCTTGATCTTAACTCCTAACAATGCTTTACAAAAAGCAGAAAGTAAATGTCATCCCATCGTTATCACTACCGTTGAAGTTATTGCAGGCGACATTTTTCACCAAATATTTTCTCACTGCACCTGATGGATCTCACTGCAAAATTGATTTAATTGCCCAACCACTATTCAACAACTACACTACTCCATGTATTTTAAGGTTCTATTAAAATAGCACCCCATATTACATTATCCATTTCTGTATTTGTTTAGATATCATTGCCTACTATAATCGGTGAATCCCCAAATCTTCAAATCTTAATACAGAAGTTCATCTCACATGCAAATCCAAAGCTTGAATCTGCGATTTGCAGGAGTCTTTTGTTCAAGTAGTGATTCAGGGGTCCAGGCTCCTTCTCTCTTGTGGCTTCCCTATTTTCAAAATATTGCTTCCTAGATCACTGTGTTTCGTTACTAGCTAGGTGAAAGAAAAAGAGCATAGAAGATTATGCATGGGGTGTTTCTATGGGTCAGTCCTAGAAGTAGCATCATTAATTCATGCTTACACGTCTTTCGCTAGAAATCATTCACATGGACACACTTTACTGCAAAGGAGGTAGAACATGTCGTCTAGCTGTTGGCAAGAGAAAAAAAGAAGTAAATTGGTGAAAACCAGCCAGTCTCTGACACAAGCACTTTTCATTGTTGCACTAAGTATTCTGTGTTAATGCTTAATGTCTCCCCATAATTTAATCTTTATATTATTTTTTAGAATTTTACAATTTTGTATTAAACTGCAATAACACCATCATGCCCCGTCCACTCTGAATACTAATGGAATTTTCATTTCTGGAAATCACTCCCTCCAAGGAAATCCATAAAACAGAAAGTATAAAATGTGTAATGCACTGTAACAGGTTTACAAATAGCTTCAGTTTTCCTATCCCTCAACTATGTAGATGTGTATCTGAATCACAGGTAAGTTGTGATCATTAGGCATGTAAGGCATAGAATCTAACGTCTTGTGTTTAATTCCTGATGCAGCGTGAAACCTTTGTCTAGTTACTAAATCTCTTTGAGTTACAATGGCTTCATCTGGAAAATAGGGATTAAAAACAGTAGCTATTTTATAGGACTATTGTGCAGATTAAACAAGAAAATGTGAATAAATCATTTAGCTCAGAGCCAGATAAACAGCAAACATTGAATAAATTTTAGCTATCGATTACTGAGCACTCTTGCTGTTTGAATTACCAGCACTGCAAATTGTCCTCACTCAGCCCTGTTACTCTTTGGATGTTGAGGCTGCTGTACTCACACTGATAGCAGTCCTCCAGTACTTTTACCTCCACTGATAAAATGAAGAATTGAATTCACGTTTTACTTCACTAGAGTTTTAAATGCCAAACTGGAGTTTTTCAGATTTGTTTTTGGAAGATCTATTATATTTTACTTCTGTGATTCAGATAATTGCTTTGTCTTCCAACCATAGCTTTCTGATATGCAAACAACTAAAAACAACTTGTAATCTTACAAAAACAGGAAGAGTGATCATAACTTAGAAGAAGAGAGAAAATAACCTGGATACATACAATACAAGATTAGTGAATAGTTTCTGGTATTCATGTGATATTAAAATGAAATTCTAGCATTGCCTGTTTTAAGCTTTACAGGACAACAATTAACATTTCTAGAGTGTTTAGTATATGCCAGGCATGTAGAAAAGGAGCATTTAAAATGCTGATACATTAATGCATTCCATACTCACAAAGACCCTAGGAATCAGATACTGGTATTGTCCCCATTTTACAAATGAAAAGCTGTGGCATAAAGATCCGTAGTTAAGCAAAATGTAAAAAGGCTGAAACAAACAGCACAGAGGGTCCTTGATTATCTCTGTGTCTTCTACATTTGCTCCTTTTTTTTCCCTTTCTATCTTTGAAACTTGACTAGCCAATAAATGACCAAGCTTGCAAAAATAGTTCTTAAAAATACCATTCTGATGATTATCAGAACCTGGAAGGGGGAGGATGAAAACAGGAACAATCCTGAGCCATGGAGTTTGGTTAAAGTAACAAACTGCTGCCTACACCAAATCATGAAGGGTATCTGTCCACCCTCCCTCTACCCTATAAAATCCTAGCCATGCTTCAAGTGAAGAGTTACCTGATCTGTTGGTACTTCCTTATGTGCATCAGTTAAATAAAGAGAACCTTTAGCTCTACTTAAATCACTAAAGTCATTTTTCTTTGACAAAGATAGCAATGTTAGTAAGTGGCAGGCCAGGATTTGCATGACCTCAGTCAGTCTGGTTCAAGCTTGGATGCTGTTATGTACTTTATGCCCTTTTCTTTTTTTAACATTTTTAATGGAAATCTTCACAGAAACAAAAAATTAGAATCCTATAATGAATGAATGCCCATGTACCCACTGCTCAGTTTCAACAATTGCCAACCTGATGTCATTGTTTCATGTTTTCTGTACCTCCATGTACATTTCTTTGTTTTGCTGGAGTGTTTTAAAGAAAATCCCAGATACCATGTCATTTCAGTCTGTAAGAATGTCATTAGCCATCTCTAAATTATAACACAATTTTTAACATAATGTGAATGCTATTAGCACACATTAATATTAAGAATAATTAGTCTCTTGTAGCATTCAGTCCATAGCTCCCCAGTGGTGTCAAATTTGTTCAAAGTTCTCAAAGTTGTCTTTTTGCAATTGAGGTATTCAAATCAACATCCAAAAAAGCCCATATGTTGCACTGGTTATTTTGTTTATTAAGACAGATTTGCATTGTAATTGTCTGTCCTCCATTTTTATACCATTTATTGGTAGAAGTAAACATGTCATTTGTCCTGCAGGATGTTCTACATTCTGGATTTAGTAGGCTGCCTCTTCAAGTTGTCTTTTACTTCATCTCTCCTGTATTTTCAGTAAACTGGTAGTTAGATATAGAGGCCTGATTTTACTCAGATTGCATTTTTAGGCAAAAGCAAGTCTTCATTTCAGTGCTGTTTACTTCTTCTGTGTCGTATCATGAGACACTTAAAATCTAGTCGTCCAATTTTCATGAATGTAATGTTGATCAGTGAGTTCATGTGATGTCAGTCTGATGTTCCCATTGTAATTTTTTTCCATTAAGCTTTTACCTAACACTCTTAGCACTCACTGATGATAGTTGTCTAGGTCCATTATCTCACTAGAGATTGGCAGATGTTGATATTCAGATCCCATATTTCCTTCTACTTGTATTAGCTACATTTATTTTCAAAAGAACTTTCCCTCCTCAATTCTTTGGTCACTCTGGAGCACAGTTTATCCAAGTGAGTCAGAGAAAAATGCTAGATTCTATCCCACTAGTTACAGTTTTTATAGAAATGAGTTGGTCCTCAAGCAACCCCAATGGGGAGTAAGTAATAAGATGTCATGAGTATTATAAATTCGTGGATTTTCAGATATTTCAGACTTCTGCAGTTATTCTATTTGATGATCAGTATTCTCTACCTGACACCTGTGGAAACCCCTTCAAATTAATTCATATATTTTAGACATGATCAATTTAGTCTTTAAAATCTTAGCACTCTGGCATAACAAGGTATCCCAGAATCATCTTGAATATTTCTTACTCTCTACCCCTAATCATGCATTCCTCTAAGAATCCCTGATTCTGTTTAGTTTTTAGAGCTCACAATCTAGGCCCCAGTGGTACTCATTGCTACTAGTCTGTCATTTCCCCTAGGCTTTATCAATAGACAAATACAGGAAATATATGTTTTTTACAGAGAAACAAATCCTGAATTTATACTGATTTTCTGATGTGAGTGTTAGGTTCCAGTCACTTAACATAAGCTCTTTTATTTAATATTTGCATCTCTTTCACTTATGCTGAAAACTTTGGTTTCTAATGGCATTCCCAGAACTACATATCTCATTTCTTCTATAATATACTTTTAGTGCTTTAAAAATAACAATATGAATATCTTTTGCTAACAGCAAGGATACAAAATGAAGTTTAAAATGTCTTTATGTTTTGTTTGTAGTTTGAATGTCGCCTACTAAGAACATATGTCAAAAAAATTGTGTTTTCAAATCACATAATGAACTCATGTCTCTCTGTGGTTATCCCACTAACCATATATAATTAGGTACATTTCCTTAGTTTGCTTTAAGGTTTTAGGACTTTTTTTGGTTCTGATTTAATATTTGTAATTGTGTTAAATATTTATGTGATTTCGTAGTCAAAGTCATATTCAAATCACATGCGCAAAAATTTTACTCCCATTCTCACTCCCTTTCCCTGTTGCAGAGAGAGACAGAGCAAGAGAGAAGGAGCCAAGGGAGGAGAGGAAAGGAGACAATAGGAGCCAGGAGCAGAGAGAATTTCTACCCCTTCCTTTTTGTGTTTTTGGGCACTATTCTGAATCTTGCTTTTGTCACTTCACAATTTGCCCTCTTACCCCTTTGTACCAGTGTAGTAAAATTGTCCCCATTCCTTTTCATAGCTGCATAATATAGTCAGAGCATATTTTACTACATTTGGAACATATTGCATTGAGGGTAGTATTTCTCTTTCTACTTTCCCATATTTCTATTGGGCCATTGGGCTATTTTCTTCACAATTTTTTAGAATATCTCTAAGTAATGGCAATGTTAGCCCTTTGTGAAAAATTGCAAATATTTCTCCAAGATTTTCATTTGGTTTTGGATTTTCTTTTTGAATATTTTTGGTAATTCAAAAGAAATCAGTCAGAAGCTGATGTAATCACTGTACATGGTATTCCAGGGAAGAAATGAATACAAACAATATAGAGCGAGACCTCATTCCACCCATTTTATTGTGTTGGTTATCTCATTTATTTTCATTATTTCTTTGTAGTATTGCACACTCTTAGCTATGGATATGGGTCTCTTTAAATACAAAATCCTCTTCTTAGAATGGGCTATTCAACTACTCTGCCCATTTTTATATAGGATTGTCTTTTTTCTTTTAAAAATAAATTATGAATATGAATGTTTTGATATGTGCCCTGCAGATATCTTCTGCTTAGTCACTTGTCTGTAAATGTAACTTTCTCAATGGTGGTTCTTGTTTGTTTTGCTTTTTGTGAACAAAAGTTCTTAACTTATTTAAGTCAAATTTATTGAAATTTCTTTTAGGTTAGAGTGTTTTGGGTCATATTTATAAAATATTTACATACTCCAAATATGCAAAGAAATTCTTCTATGTTTTCTTTTAGAAGTTTTATTTTATTTTACCTTTTTCTTTGATATGAAATCTATTCGTAATTGACTTTTTGTTTTGGGAGTGAGGAAAAGGTGGAGTGTTCAATATTTGAGTATATGCTATCAAATTGATTCGCTCAGTTTTTCGACATGGTGAACATTTCCACGGTAACATCATCTTTGTCATCAATCCGGTGACTGTTGGTCTTGTTTTGGATTTAACTCTGTTCTCATCTATTTGTTCTTATACCAAAAGCACCCCACCTTAATTAGTGTAGATTTATAATAGATCTTGGTATAAAGTGGTTTCACTACTCCAGTTTTTGTTGTCTTCACAACTTTTGAGGCTATTTTTGGTCCTTTGAATTTCCCTCTAAATTTTGGAGCCAGTTTATCAATTCCAGCAATATCTTGCTAGGATATTAATTGGAATTGCATTGAACTTATAGATCAGTCTGAAGAGAACTTACATGTTTACACTATTGAAAAGAGCAGTTAATGAACTTGCTGTTTCTTCCTTCCTTCTCCCTCACCACTTATCTGGTCTTTTAAATTCCTACACACATTTCATTAGATTGATTCCAAGGTGTTTTATTTTTATGCTTTTGTAAATGGCACTTGAAAATATTTCTATGAGTTTGTTGTTACCATATGGATATATAACTGGCTTTATGCATAATATCTTCTTTCCAAAGAAAGCTTCTGTGTTTTGATCATTCGAACCTTTTCCTTTCCCATCCTTCAGCCCTAGTTGCTTCTTATAGTTACTATCTCTGTATCATCTCAGTGTTCCTTTGTCTGCCTTTTTGTCTCCTATGATACCTGTTAAATCAATTGTCTTCATTAAATTATCTATGTTAATAGATACTAATACATTCTAAATTTCTGATTGAAATATATAAGATAATACATGTAAGTATATAAAGCTTAAGTAAACAGTGCAATGAATCTTCACAAAGGAAACACCACCTAGACAAGGAAATGGACATTACCAGCATCCCAGATGCCTCCACCATGTCCCATGTCCCTCCCAGTCAAAAATCTCATCTTTAGAAGTAACCACTTTCCTGACTTCGATTACTAGAGATTACTTTTGACTATTTTTTAACTTATATAAATGAAACCATTTATTTTATACTCATATGCATGGCTTTTTCCATTTAATATTATATTTCTGGCATTCATTCAAGGTAGAGGTGAATACAAATTAAATCATTTTCATTGCTATAATGTATTCCATTCTGTAAATTTACCACAATTTATTCTGTTCTTGGTGGATATTCGTGTTGCTTACATTTGGAGGCTATGAACAATTTATAAAGAATTTTGTATTACTTCATAATTTTCTCTTTTTAAAACTAACTTTGCCATTGTAGAATAAATTATTTATGATTGTGATAGATTGTTTTGGGCAGTAGTTTTAACTTTGTTATGCTTTCATTTACTATTTTCATAAACTTTTTGCATTAAAATTTGGAGTTAGCATTTGAATGATTATGTTAATGTTTTATTACAACATTACTGAACATCCAGTCTTTGTTATATATCACAGAATATTGAAATAATCCTTATCTTTAAAAGATTACAAACTCAATAAATATATGCACCTGAGTTATTTTTAGAGTGGCCAAGACAGCTTTAATGTTCCTCTAATCTTGACTAAACTTTAGACAGTTTTCTTTCTGACTATAAGTCCCTGACCTTCCTGTTCTCAGAGCATTTGCATTAGAAAATGTGTGTTTGTAAATTCTTTTGCTTCTCGTTTAGATGTAACTCTGCTTCCCAGCCTCTTACTAGTTTTCCAACTCAGAAAAGTCTTTATTCAGGACCTGGGAATCATCCCTTTGAAGCTTACACATAAAGAAATGTATGTCCCTTATTTCCTAATCTCTGTGGGAGAATATAAGCCTACCTTCTAGGAGAGTCAATTAGCAAATATTTGGAAACTAATCATATTAACCAGCCTCCCCATAATGTTCTATAGTACTTAATCACTTGCTCACTCCAGCACTTAAAAACTCTTCTGCCTTTAGTTTCAGGGTAGTTGAGTTCAGTCTCTCTCCTCTACTGTGATAGTCTTGACCAAATTTTCATAGTATTGAATTAAATCTTCTTTGCCTGTTTTTGTCCAGTGCAATTTTTCTTTGACAAGAGAGATTAATTTTTGATCCTCCATGATTACCCATTGGCTAATTTTCTCCTGTGCCTTTTGGATAGATTTTAATCACTTTGCCAGAGCAGAAAAATTACATTTTTCTCAAAAGGTCATCGGTTCATGTGAGCCTTCCACTTCTCTATCATTTCTTCCATTTTACTTTATAATAATGGGAGAGTTGATTAATCCAATTCCTGACCTTCAGCTACTAACTTTGATGCACCCTGTTGTAAGTTATCATAGCAAACCATGTGTTTAATTTATTCTGTTGCTTGCAATTTTAGGAGTTGCCATTTTCTTTTGTTGTTGTGATTGACTCTTGCCCTGAATGTCCTGGAATTGACTTCATAGTACACTTGTCCAGTCAATTATTTCATCATCATTAGGCAAGCACTGTGAACCCCAACCTCACCAGTTAGATCTGGCCACCCACGGGGGTAGAGAAGCATGACCTGGCAGCAAGTCTGGCCTCTTCTGCCTCCAGAATAAGGACAATCTTCTTTCCTGGTGGCTCCTCGCTATGTTTTTCATTTTTTTTTTATTTTGGTATCATTAATGTACAACTACACGAGGAACATTGTGGTTAATAGCCTCCCCCCAATATCAAGTCCCCACCACATACCCCATTACAGTCACTGTCCATCAGCGAGGTAAGATGCTATAAAATCACTACTTGCCTTCTCTGTGTTGTACTGCCTTCCCCATGCCCACCCCCACATTATGTGTACGAATTGTAATGCCCCTTTTTCCTCATTATCCCTCCCTTCCCACCCATGCTTCCCAGTCCCTTTCCCTTTGCCAACTGTTACTCCATTCTTGGGTTCTGTGAGTCTGCTGCCGTTTTGTTCCTTTAGTTTTTTTTCTTTGTTCTTATACAGCACAAGGTTTTATCTTATTTTCACAGTCTGAACCTTGGGGTTTTTCGAATCCCTTTTGGGGTATTCTACGTCAGTGGTTTTCCAAGTGTAGTTTCAGTATCAGCAGCATTAACAATACTTGGAAACTTGTTAGAAATGCAAATTCCTGGGCCTCTGTGTTGTAACAAACACTGGGTGATTCTGATGCTTGCCCAACTTTGGCAACTGTTGTGCCATCCACAGAGCTTTGGCTGACAACAATGAAGGAATCTAGAAACTGCTTCTTATACTTCCTTGACTTTGGCTCATTTGTCTGTAACTGTCCACACGGCCTAACCTATATAAAATATAAAATATATGTATAAGAAAGGGAAAGAGGACCCAACTTTCTTATTAAATAAACCTCATTTAACAGCTTGAATGTCTTGAGTCTAGAGCTGTACCTTCTCCCTGGGTGACTCAAAACTCACTGCTTCCCCGGCAGTTCTGGACATCCCTTTCTAAAACCTAAACATACTACTGAAGAATGTTGGCAACAAAACTCTCTCTTTAACTATGGAAATTCAGATGGTTTGGATACTGGAGGAAGTGAGCAATTAACCCTCTATAAGTTCAGCATTTATGGAAGCCAAGAAAAGAAGTTTTGATAGAGGTGAGACTTGTAGAGCAGGATTAAATGGAGAGAGTCTTGGGTTGAATTCCTCTGGCTCCTACATTTCCTTATAAGGTATACATCTGCTAATGACATTTTTCATAGTGATATGTTCCTCTAAAATAAAAGAGCGGAATAATTTCTATAGTACTGCTCTGCCATTTAGAGGTTTACAACACCATACCAGAAGCAATTACCCTAATAATCAACATATTTCTGTTTGAATGAATGCATACAGATCTTTTTTGCTCCTTGAATGAAAATCTTACAAGAGCATTCCTTCAGCAAATGGAAGCTCCAAGGATGGTCTCGCACCAAGTGCCCTTGTATAATAACTCTGCCACCAGATTTCAGGGTCTAAGAGTCCTCCTCTACACTATCATCCATTTTTTTAATGTGCATTTTCTTGTTTTTAGCATTTCTTCTCCACAAAAACTATATATATTAAATATTTAATTCTTTCACTGCAAATATGTTGGATCAATCTTTGCAGCTCACTTTTCTTTTACATATATTTTTACATATAAAGCATTTTTTCATTACCTAGACAAATATACTAATTTTTCCTTATATGTTTCTGTCTCTGTTCTAAATTTTAGTAACATACTCCTAATCCCAAGAACAGATAACTATTCAGGTACAGTAAGGTCTTTTTGTTTTTTAGGTTTTTATTTTCACATTTAAATTTTTTAAGGTGTACATTGAAATGTACTTCATTGTAATATATGAGGTACTTTTCTAACTTTCTTTTTTTCAGTCAAACTTATGTTTACTTTCTTGAATGCCAATTTTAAATAATACCTTCCAACTCATTTAAAAGTCCATGTTTAAAATGGTCTCTCTCCTTTTTAATTCAGGCATATATCTAGACTTTTTATTATATTCAAGTTTATTCATTTTTTGATGTTTCAAAGTATAGTAGAATAAGTCACTTTTCATCCTACTTTGGCCATATATACCCTAATAATTCATCTCTTCCTTCCTCCAAAGGAAATCCAGTCTCTTACTGAGACATTATTTTCATAATGTCAGACATCATAATAGAAATTTAATTTTAATTAATTAGAGAGTAATTGAAATCACAAAAATAAAATCTATTTTTCAAAAACAGATTTTATTTCTTTCTTTTGTTTTTGTATTATTGCACGAACCTCAATTTAGTTTTGTACCTTTCTTAAAACAGGCTCTCATACTATATTTAAAGCATACTGAGAGTTTGTTATGTATAAATTAGTAACTATATATCTCAGTAACTATATATCTCAAAATTAATTTTAATTAATTAGAGAGTAATTGAAATCACAAAAATAAAATCTATTTTTCAAAAACAGATTTTATTTCTTCCTTTTGTTTTTGTATTATTGCATGAACCTCAATTTAGTTTTGTACCTTTCTTAAAACAGGCTCTCATATTATATTTAAAGCATATTGAGAGTTTGTTATGTATAAATTAGTAACTATATATCTCAGACCACTCTGGTTGCTCTAAAAAAAAATACCACAGACTGGGTGTCTTATATAAATAAAAGAAATTGATTTCCCACTACTAGAAGCTGGGGTGTCTGAGATGAGATTAGGGTACCAGCATGGTTGGGTGCAGACCCTCTTCTAGATCACAGACTTATCATTGTATCCTCATTTAGTAGAAGGGGCAAGGGATCTCTCTCCAGCCTCTTTTATGAGGGCATTAATCTCATTTAGAAGCTCCCTGACCTAATCACCTGCCAAAGGTCCCACCTACTAATAGCATCACCTTGGGCTTTAGGATTTCAACATGTGTTTTGGAGTGAAATGAACATTCAAACCATAGCACTCTATGAATGGAAAAAAATTCTCATTTTAATTAAATTTTATCAAGTTCCAATCATAATACAATATATGAATATAGTCTCATTTTTTAAAATCAGCTTTACAGATTAAGTCTTCCCTGAACATCATTACCAAACCCCTTCCCTTCTTCAGGCTGATACATAGCAGCCACATCTCTCCCATGGATTTATAGCTTTATTTGTCTTATCAGAAATCATATGTTTGTAAATATAACTTGTATGTATCATTTTACACTTGCCTTTTAATTGCTCAACAAGTTTCCCTGGTTATATTTACAAACCAATGCATATACATCAATCACAAACTTATTAATTACTGCAGAGTATTCCATGGTATACTGTGGTTTTTGTCAATACCTTCTTGATGGACATCCAGCTTTTATCCTATCTGTCACCATTACAAATACCAGTGCAAATAAATAAGACACCTCTGTGAATGCCTCGTAGGGAACGTTTGTGAATGTCTCTAGTGTAAATACTCAGAAGTGGAATCACTGGGTCATAAAATATGTGCTTTTCTATTTTAATGTATTCCATTAATTGCTCCCCAAAGTGGTTTTAGAAATGTACTCTCCAGTCAGCAAAGTTTAAAACCATTTCTTCTTCACACATCAGCTAATCCTCAATATTATTAAACTTTTACAAATGTTTACTTTCCAATTTTTCCACAGTAGAATCCAACATTTTATTAGTAAGAGCGTGGACATTAGAAAATAACATAATGCCAGTTCACACTTGTAGATGATACATTTTTCAGTATTACTATTCACAGGACATTCTCACTTAGAAGACATTTCATGTATCAGTTGGTATACACACTTCATTCTGTACATAAGTAAACCAAAATGTAATCCAGGCCTGGTTGACAGGAATGGTTACTAGGTTCTCAGTTAATGTCCCTCAGATATGAAGTTGTTTTTTTTAGTAACTTCCTCAATTTAACAACAAATCAGGACAAAAATCTAAAACTTCTAAACTCAGAGCAATATTGTTTCCAGCCACAATATTATTTCCATATTTTCTTAGCCTCTGACCTAAGAAAAGTATGCACAAGTAAAAATTATAGTGCTCTGTGTGTTGCAGTGGCAATCTTACAACATCCGTTTTGTAAAGCAATTCCCAAAAGCCAGAAATTATATTTTATACTCAATGTGGTTGTTCATTCTGCCTTCATACACACTCTTATGGGTAAATAAATGTGTACACATATACGTAAATATGCATATACATTTACCTACTATCTACACATAGCATACATAGACCTCAATTCATACATATTTACCTATGAACATATACATCCATATTACTTTTATATGCACATATACCTGCCCATATATATGTAAAGACATTTTTCTGCATCATTGTATAGTCTTAAATGGAGGACAGTAAGGTAGAGTTGTTAAGAGCAAAGTATATAAAAGCTTTGCATTGATTCCTGGTTTGGTCATTTGTTAGTTTTGTGACTTTAACAAACTACCCCTATGATGCTATGTTTCTTGCCATCTTATCATTATAGAAAGTCTTGAGTGTTAATTACTTTTTAATGGGTTAGATATAAAGTTTTTCCATTTTCTTCTTGATTCAAGTATATATTCTTCCAGGAAGTATGCATTTTGCCAAGGTGTCATTACTCTGTTAAAAAAAAATTCATTTTTTTCTAAATTAATCTTTGGATTGATGTATGGGGAATTTTCCTTCATCATTCTTTTCAGATATGTGGCTGTGTCTGATTACATCTCTTTTTTTTATAGAGATATAATTGATGTATTATATTATTTTTAGGTGTACAACATAATGATTCAGTATTTGTGTATCTTGTAGAATGATCACCAGAATAAGTCTAGTTAACATCTGTCACCAAACATACAGAATTTTTTTTCTTGTGATGAGAACTTTTGAGATCTACCCTCCTAGCTACTTTCAAATAAATAATACAGTATGATTGATTATAGTCACCTTGCTGTACATTAGATCCCTGTGACATTTATTTGACAACTGGAAATTTATATCTTTTGACCACCTTCACCCATTTTGCTTACCCCCAACTCTTGCCTCTGGCAGCCACCAATCTGTTCTCTATTTATGAGTTGGACTGGTTATTGTTATTTAAGATTCCACATATAAGTGAGATCCTACAGTATTTGTGTTTGACTTATTTCACTCAGCATAATGCCCTCGGGGTCCATCCATATTGTCACAAATGGCAAGATTTCCTTCTTTCTTATGGCTGAATAATAATTATAATTATATATCTCACATTTTCTTTGCTCATTCAGGTTGCTTCCATATCTTGTCTCTTGTAAATAATGCCGTAATGAACACAGGAATGATATCTTTCCCAGTTAAGTGTTTTCGTTTCCTTTGTATATGTACCCGGAAGTGGAACTGCTGGATCATGGTACTTCTAATTTTTTGTGAAACCTCTGTATGGTTTTTCATAGTGGCTGCACAAATCATATCCTCATAAACAGTGCACAAGTGTTTCCTTTTCCCTACATCCTCGTCGGCACTTGTCATCTCTTTTTTTGCACTGGCCATTCTAACTGGTGTGAGGCAGTATCTCGTTGTGGTTTTGATTTGCATTTCCCTAATGATTAGTGATATTGAGCAACTTCTCATCTACCTGCTGGCTATCTGTATGTCTTCTGATTGTATCTCTTTAATGAAATTGTCTCTAATTGATCTGCAAATTTTTGTGTCTTCTCAGGGAAATGTTCTATCCTTGTAGTATATATTCACCTCTGCTCTCGTTCTTCTATTATTTTTTTCTTCAAGGGCACTGGGGATTTGTAGAGTGATTATTTACTGTCTTATCAAAAGACTACGTTTCAACTCATTCCTCCTTATTTGGATTTTTATGCTTCTGTCTTCTACCATGGATTTATTCCCTTCCATGCAGATGCTGCTGTTAACATGTCCTAGTGAATTTTATTTTTACTGTTATGGTTTTTTTCCTCTGGATTATTTTATTTTCTGTCACCATTCCCTTTTCAATTCTGGCCATTTAATTCTGTATCATTTTGTCTACTAAATAATTGGTAGGTTTTAATTTGAAAGTAGCATAACTATATGTTTTTTAAAATTATAATACAGCAGAGAAAAAACTAGGGTAATTTTTTAAATCATTAAAATGTCCAACTAGAGTCAAAAATAGTATAAAAATGTAAGTTATTACATAAAGAAATAATTTAGATAGACTTTCAGCTTTGGGTGCTGGTGGTGGAGCTATTGCTTCTTCCTTGAGTCTTAGGGAGAAATATTATTTTCCTTTTCTGGTTTACAAGACCAGAGTAATAGACCACAGAGGATCTTCATTTTACAAGGCTGTTTTCAATGATGCTTGTGATTGATATGATTGCTAGAATGAAGGAAAAGAAAGAACTGACACTGATAATGGCCAGTGATAATAAATGAGTGCTCAACTGGCTGTACTCCAATTCATGTTAGTGTAAGTATATCTGCTACTAACAGAACAAGCATTGACTGAGAGGTCAAAACATTATACTTCATTGTTTTGAAGTATGTAATACAGCAATGATCATTAGAATTGGAATGGAAATGGTTCAGGCTAGTAGCCTTCCTAATTTATCAAAGATTGAGCATAACATTGCATAAGTGATTAGGAAATATCATTCTGGTTTTATATGAAGGAGAGTGTTAAGGGCGCTTAGCTGGTGTATAGTTGTCAGACTTGAGAGGTGCAGTGAAAATTAAACTAGAGCCAGAAATAGTAGGATTAAGAACAATTACCCTAGGGTGTCCTTGATTGTGTATGTGAGGAATGGGTTTTTGTTGTCTGTGTCCAGTGAAATTCCTGATCGATTGTTTGACCCAGTTTCATGAAGAAATAACAGGCGAAATAAGGCTGAGATTATGAATGGGAGGATGAAATGGAAGGCAAAGAATCACATAACAGTAGCTTTCTCTACTGAAAAGCTACCCCAGATTCTTTCTACTGTATTAGTACCAAATTCAGGGATGGCTAAAAGTAGCTTGGTGATGACTGTCACACCTCAAAAGGATATTTGTCCTTATGATAGTACATAGCCTATGAAGGCTGTGGCTATTACTGGAAACACTAAAATGATTCTGATGTTTCATGTTTCTAGGAAGGTGTGAGATCTGTAGTATAGGCCTTGTCCAACATAGATGAACAGGCAGATGAAAAATATGGATGTTTCTTTAGTGTGTATGATATATATCAGATATATATATCATCAGATATATATCAGATATATATCAGATAATTCAGCCATAGTTTATGCCTTGGCATTTGTGAGTTACCGATGAGAAAGCAGTTATTGTATCTGATTTATAGTGTATAGCTAGAAATAGTCCTGTTAGGATTTGTAGAATTAAGCACATTCCTAGGAGTGTAGCAAAATCCCATCATGCTGAACTATTTGATGAGGCTGGTAGGTCTATGAATGAGTTGTTGATGATTTTAATTAGTGGGTGTGATTTTCAGATGTTGGTTATTAATGTTCTTATAGTTGAAATACAACAATAATTTTTCATGTCATTGGTCATGGTTAAATTCCAAGTGGGAATAATGATGACATACATTGAGTTTTAAATACAATTTTTGTAGTTAGTTTCATAAGTTCTTCCTCAAAACTTTCACCAATTTAGGGTGGTCATGGGTTGACTGTGAGTGGTGGAATGGGTTGTGGCTTTGTGATGAAGTTTGGTGGGTCACTTCTAGTTTTAATGATAATTTTGCATTATCTTGGGGGGATGTTAGTAGTTTTGGAATGTTCAACAGCTATGGCTACTGAGCAATATCCTGAAGTTTTAGTGTGTAATGCAGCCGTCTTGAGAATATTTCTTATAGAAGTTATGGTTGTATTTTATGTGTTGAGGAACAAAGAGGTAGAGATTATGTTTAAGTTTAATGGGTTGGGGGATTGGGTTATTTTATATATTGGGGAGTCTGAGTCTTTCAGTGAGGAGGCTATGGGAAATACTGGTTTATACACTTATGGGACTTGGCTTGTGATTGTGACTGGGTAGTCTTTTTTATTGGTGTTGTAGTTAATATAGATGTTACTCATGGAAAAGTAAGAGAAAACTAGAGTTAGCATGATTAGGAATGAAAGAACGTATAGATGGATTAGGCCATTTGGTTGGAAATTAGTGTTGAGATTTTTATTTGAAAGTAGGATATGGATTTTGGTAGTATGATTCTAGCCAGGTTAGGTCTAGTAATAGTGATGCTAGTTTTTGTCTTATTGAAAGGCTAATAAATGGTGGGGTACAGTGCAAAATGGTTGGGAAGTAGCCAAGAAGATTTGAGAATTTAAAGGTGTTTGAAGAGCAGTCAAATTTTAGATTTTGTGTTATAACACTGAGTTCTAGCACTACTATAAATCCTGAAATAGTGACAGCAAGAGCTGTTATTTTAAGGTAATATGGCAGTTATTTGTGGGTAGTTTTTGGGGTAATGTTATTGGAGGTTGAAAACCCGGCAAAGACACTTCCTATTATGAGGCATTTAATAGAGCTTATTAGGAGTGGGTTATTTTCATTAATAGAAATTAGAGTGGAGAAACAAGTTTGTACTAACAGTCCAGAAAAGATCATTCGAATACTATATACAACTGTTAGGGATGTGGCTAAAAGAGTAATTAGCAGGACTCAGGTGTTGGTATACACATTAGTGATTTTGATGACTAGGTGTTTAGAGTAGAAGCCTGTTCGGAAAAGTATTGCTTGTTGCACCAGGCTTCCAATGATAAGAGAGTTTGTGGGGAAGGTTAGTGATTTGAATAAACCTCCTATTTTTGAATACCACCATTTAGGTTATGAATAATTGATCCAGAGCATATGAATAGTATAGCTTTGGAAGAAGCATGAGTGCAGATATGTACGACTGCTAGGTGTGATTGGTTAATACCAATAATAACTACTGTTAAGCCATTCATAGTTTGAATTTTCTAGGCAAAATAATATAGATGATCTAAGACTGTGAGTATTAGGATGGTGGCTTCTGTATAACTTCATGGTTTTGTATGAGGATGGCTTGAATTTCTAGTGTTGTATGACTTCCTGATGAGTATGCAATAAGTAGTTTTTAACCTGTTTGGTGTAAGCAGATAAAACTAGTTATAGTTATTCCTTATAAAGATAGTATAAGAAAGGGATAAACTGTATATTTTGTTATTGGGTTTAGTACAGTTGTAATTTGAAATATTCTGTAACCAGAATGGTGAATTTAAGGAATTAGTTTAATATTTATGATCTATGAAAATCGGCCATTTTCTCGATCAGTGACTATGATCTAACTTAATGGGATGTATGAAATACAATAAGAACACTGAAATTATTATCAACCTAGTTCCAAAAAAAAGGTTAACACTTTGGTTAAAAATATATACAATATGCCTGCTTTCATTTAGAAACTCTTATGTGATTCCTTTTAGAACCCAAAGCAGGTACTGATCATGAAATCAGAACTTCTGGGACTCTAATGTGCATAGGTCAATGCTGATGAGAGTTGGCCATCCTTATAGTTTCTTGACAGGCGATATAATTGATGTTTATGCTTCAAATGTGCCTCATCAAACCCAGAAGATCTAAGATGCTCATAGAGCCATCTGGCAACTTTATATACTTATTGGTAAAGAGCAGATTTTGTCTTTTATTTTAAATATAATAATTTTAACATTTATATTAGGGAGAATGTAAAAGAACAGAAGGTACTATTCACACTTCAGATTTAGAAAGTGACCTAAACTAAAAGTAGAACTGTGTCAAACAAAACCCAGTCTAGAGACCACAACTGGCTGGCAGTGACAAGGATGCAGACACGTGGATGGGATCAAGTTGTTTGGGAATAAAGCCAAAATACATGGTGCTGCATGTCAGGAACAAATGTATTTGATGAATAGGCTTCAGGTTTCAAAACCAAAAAAAAAAAAAAAAACAAGAATGAAAATAAAAACACGAATCACAATTTATGTTCAGTCCCTTCTATATGACTACTGATGAAATCATATGAATCAGAACTAAGGAATCCCTTTAGAAAGATGTTTAAAGGGCAGAGATCAAGACTATTCTTATAGAATATTTGTAAGTGTTGAAGATGAAAAGTACATCTTACATTACTCTTGAATATAAAGACTATATACAATATAGTCTTTATATTGTTGGAAACAGGCTTCAGTGGTATACAACAAGAATAATAAACATCTTAATGAAAGGTATTTTACTTTTAACAGTAGGGGTAAAGAAAAGCAATAATAAAAAGATGTTAAGTAATCACATAGGAGAAGCAAAGCACAAGAAAGCAACACCAGCAATGAAAATGTACTGATAGTTTTCTTTTAAATATTCAAGTGCAACAAGGACATTTCTTGGCTTTCAACATAGCAGTAATTTAGATTAATCTACATTATCTTTGAAGTTGTTTAAGAAAATAAGAGAAAGACATGGACACATAACCATTTTTCTTGATATGGATAGTCCTTTTCCCTATTTGGAAGTGAGAAGATAATTGGTAATTTACTTCCAGGTTTATAATTCTGTAATTTATATATCTACATTTAAATCTCTACTATGTAAAAACCATACAGAAGTTGAAATAGTTTTACCTACAAGTCAAATGTAAACAACTTATAAATCCTTGGCCTTTCCTGAAGGCTTTAGGCAACAGAACAGTAAATGATGGAATCACATTTTCCTTGATATTTAATTACTTTGTTATGGAATTAGAATTCTAGTCTGAAGAAGAAGGTTCCAGGGGACAGTATTTGTAATTGTCATCCTGATTTCTATAGTACCAGACAGAAGGGAGTAAGAGACACCAAAGAATTATCCAATCATCAGAGGGACAGCTCCAGCATTCCTCACTGGAGATGTTGGAAAAACTATCACTCATTATCTTAGCATAAGATACTGAAAAAAGTGAGGGTAAGAATGATGCTTTGTAGCAAATAGATACCTGCCACTCCTAATTATTCAGTATAAGGAGAGAAAAAAGAAAAATTTTTATGGGAATTGCTTTATTCCTTTTTTTTCTCTCAATATAATCAGAGGATACGGCTAGTAGAGTCATCTGCTGAAAGTCCGTAACAATGCACAACATCTGGCCTCATAGAGTTATTATGATGATTAAACTATCAGAATGCTTAGAACAGTGTCTGGTCAGGAGGAAGTACTACATTATCAGTTCACTGATTTTTTTCTTTAAGTCAGTCAATAATAGTTGCATTTGTAACAAAGCCTGTCAGTTATTATTTGATTAAGGTCAGATCAACTTTTGGGATTTGTATAAACTGGTAAATTCAAAACTGTGCCAATGGTATAAGCTGTAATTTTAAGAGGAAGATATTTGGAGTTTCCCCTTAATTAATTAATTAATTGATTTTGATGAATTTAGCACACACTGAACTTTGCTGTAATTGATAGCAATGCTACCAACTTTCTTTTTAGTATTTTTAAAAAAACAGATTTTAAAAATCGGTAAATGATGGTACATACATAAATGATGGTATGTAAATATGCCAGACATAAAAATGTTATGCAAAGACCTAATATTCAGAACATAATCATGAAATAAATAAAAGAATGCTTTTTTCTTTCTTTGAACACTTGTTTCAGTTTTGTGTCACAAAATTACATTCAATAAGTTTGATAAAGAATTCAGTAAAAACCAGCTTCCCCTCATTTAGTTTTCAGTTTTTACACATGAATATTTTATTCACATAATCAAAATCAAACTGAGTTCACAAATATTTGTACTGAAATTACAGCTCTGACTTTTGAAAACATGTTTGTGTTCTGTTAAAAATTTCACTTGTTAAAGTGAAATAACTGAAGATTAAGCTGATCAGTCCTATATTTGCTGAATCCAGTGTAATCACTTGAAAAACTTAGTTACATTTGGTCCCAAAGGGTTAAATATATAATATAACCCCAAACAAAACTAACTTAGCAATTATGATTGTACATTAGAGTGACATCATACTTGACAGTTCTTTTTTTCTTCAGAGGCAGATCTGTTATTAAATCCAAAAATGGATTTGAAAAATATCTATCTTTAAAAACAGGCATCTGCTTAACAGATAAGTGTAAGAAACAGGAACGTTCATTTTACTGGAAGCCAGAACATCTTAGAAACATGCTCAAAATCCTAGACCAGCGTTAGAAGGAATGAAAATCACTTTGTATTCAGTCATTGGTGCCTAAGATTGAATATCAGTTTTTGAATGTCTGTGATTTATCAAGCATATTACCTGAGACAGTAACTCTTATGGTAATCAATTTGAGATTTTTATCAATAGGTTATCCACCATGAAGCTAATTTAAATTTTTACCCATGGGGCCCAGACTCCCTTTGGACGAATTAGAAAGGAATCTATTTGTTCCAAATTTCATTTTGAAATTACAAATTATTTTAGCAGCCAGTAACATTTGGCCATGATGCTTAAAAAGTCATTTCTCAAAGGTTAATGAAGGTGAAAGAGTTAAGAAAGAACAAGGTTTTGATTAAGTGAAATAAAATTTAAGGGGAATTGTTCACCTTTCTTTTGTCAAAGAAATAATAAAATAAAATCATTGATTCTAAGGAAAAATTTCCCAACAAATGTGCACAAGGTTTAGAGGGTTGGTCCCAGGTCCTCATGAAGAGTAGGAAAGAATCAAATTTGCTTCCATCCCACTTCACTCCTCACAAGAAATATGGTTTATCTTGATATGCACTTATTTTAGTAAAGTAAAATTTGTTATTTGGAATGACGTCACTCTAATGTTGAAGTATGATGAATTTATTGTAGCTCTACTATTTTCTATAAATCTGTTTTCTTTTAGAAAAGAAAATAATTAACTGAGTCAGAGAAAATTCTAGAATAAAACATGGGAAGGAAGAAAGGATTAAAAAACAAAATTCAACCAAGTAAATTTGAAGATCTAATTGGTTTTATTAAGCAATTAATGAATCAGATAGCATCCCATCTAGCAAGCAGAGAAAGACAAAATGGAAGGTTTTTATGGACAGGAGGGTGGGGCAAAAAGTTATTAGCAAAAGAAGAAATGAGAGATTGTTGTAGGGAAGGTCATCCACTCTCGGGACTAGCCAGGCAGCTTGTGCAGATGACCTCACTGGGAATCAGAAAATTCTAGACTAATTGGCTTGGAATTCCACTCCTGGGAGAGGCTGAAACTGTAGTCAGGTTGGGCATTAAGCTTCAGTTTGGGAACCTGGCCTAGGAGGACTGACCTCATGATGGGCCTGTGTGTTTCTTTTTTAACAGTAGAAGGAAGAAAAGAAGGAACCATTAAGAGAGACTTATCACAGATACCAGGACATAATCTGTAGTCATTGAATTCCCACCAATCTGGCATTGTTTTATAGAGAGGCAAATGTCCAAAAGTATCCAGCCAGCTGAGTCTGTCCCTTTTAATGATGAAAAAAACATATTTTGCTAAGTGCCATCGAGAAGACTTCCATTTCTGCTATATGACTACACCTATGTTACATAGCCACCACTACAGTAATCAGTTACCCAGCAAAGATTACTATTACTGGTTTAAAAAATCTTACACCAGATTTGAGATAGTCCTTCTCTTTGAACTCAAAAACCTTTTCTGTTTCCTTAACAAATTAAGCATCTGGTAGCATTAATAGGAATAGGTAGTAAGAATTCATTAGGTCTTATTTCTCACAATGCAGACAAGGACAAATAGAGGAAGGGAATACAATAGAAAATATCAAAATGCATAATATTATTTAAGAATGTGATATATGGCAAAAATGGTAGTTCAATACAGTGGGGAAAAAAATGGATGTTAACAAATAGTGGAGACATAATCTGCAATACACTTGGAAAACAAAGTAAGCCTCCTTATATCATAAATTAACATATACTCCACATAGGTTATATATTTAAATGTAAAAATAAAAGAGTAAAAATCTTGAAAGAAATCTTGAAAACTTCATCTGAAAAGGAACTGCAGAGAAGACTTTAGTCATGATTGAAAACCCAAAAGGTATAAAGAAAGGTAAAAGTATGTTTTTAATTAAAGTACAACAAAATATATCATAAACCAAGTTGACCCAGGAGTAGTACACCTAAAAAGAAAAGGTAAATGCAATTAATGACTGCTTAAGTTCTATAAAATAGCAAATATTCTTACAAATCAACAGGAAAAAGAAATGAAATCTAATAGAAAACAATGTAAATAGATATTTCATAAAGCTATAAATGCAAAGAGTTGACAGACATGAAAAGAAACACAAATTCTCTAGTAGTCATGGAAATGCCAATTAAGAGTAACAATGAAATACCAGTCTGCCTATTAGAATGGCTAAAATTAAAAAGAGCAATAACCTCTGTTGTTGATGATGACTGAGGAAAGAGGGACTCTCATAACTGCTTGTGTGATTCTGATGCATTAAAGGCTGTTTTTGAAAGCAACTTGGCAACAACATTAAAATTAAACAATGCATATACCCACTCCTGGGAAATCCATCCCATAGAAATACAAGCACATAAAGACACAGATATGCAAAAGTTTATTATAGCAATATTTGTTTCAGAAAAAAAACTGGAAAAAAAGTGAATCTCTGTTATTAGGTAAATGTCAGCATAAATAAGGGCATATCCATATATACCATGAGTTATTATATTGCTGTTTATAATAATGAAATAGAACTTGAGCAGTTGAATTGGATGCTTTTTATATGAGGTATTTTGAGTGAGAAAAGCAAGATGCCAACATGTGTGTACAGTGTCATGCCATTGTTGCAAAATCAATGATGACAAAAATAAATATCCTTACATACATAGAGAATATATCTATTTATACAGGATGTATGGATGCAGGCTATATCAGTCATCTTGAAGGCAGAGAAGGGGGCATGTGTTGATGTGAGGGGAGCCAAGCAAAAGAAATTTATAAAAAGGCATCACTAAAAATAAAGTACCTATATCCATTGTAAGTATATATTTAAAATGATGTATCTGTCTCTGTATTGTATATTTAATAAAATTAAAAATACAAACTTATAGAGATATTTGAATATCAGTAACACGAGGAATTCAGTTCTTATAAGCTTATTCTAGTTTGTTCTTAGTTATATAATAACCTTCAAAATACCACTTTATGTATTTCAATATTGTACTGCATCTTTGGTTGCTTAAAACCACTCATTGCCAAAAATGGACTAGTCATTCAACTAAGAGTCCCTTTTGAACTGGTTTAGGTTGGCATAGGTTTCTGTTTTATAATGTCCTTTTTTATCATTAATATTCTCGGTAGTTCTTTATTGTGCTTCTTAAACTGTCTATTATCAGGGAGGAAAAAGTCTTCCTCTATCCTTCTAGGTTCTTTGGCTGGTCTAAAATAGTCAAATTAACGTAAGACAGATTAACAGGAGAAAAATTAATTCCTTATATAAAGCAGACCCATAAGAATATGAGAGCCAAGGAAAAACCAGGCAGTTAGGGCTTATGTGCCATCCTGAGCTAAGGAATAGAACAGGGGCCTGGGACTTCAAAGGGGAGGAAAGTGATTCACAGGATGATAAGAGTAGATGATTTGAAATTAGATATTTGTCCTACCATACAGGTGTGTCATTCAAATAAAAAAAATTACCTCTTGAGAATAGCTCACTTTCTGGGCCATGCCCTTTATCTACATTATTTTAGGTAGTTTAAGAGAGATGTAAAAATTTTTCTTGAGTCTGAGTCTTGATTGCCTTCAGGACAAAATAGCCCATATGCCAAAGTAGCCCATTTTGGGGAGACTTGTTCTGAACTCCTTCGGGTTCATTCTAAAATGCATTTTCCTTTCTGTGGTGGTTTGATTTATCCTACTGATTCTTCCCTCATATCTGCCATCTTAAATTTCATCTTATCCTGTTGTCTCGTCTCTTTTGCCCTACTTTATTTATTGTATTTCTGTCTTGGGTTTTCAGTCAGAGAGCTAGCTGCATGTTTGGTTATATTTTCTTAGACATTCATTATAAAATATTTGGTTGCACTTTATTTCTTTTCTGTGGCAATATGTTTCTAGTTAGTGTTCTTCATATGTTAATTAATGGTGGAAATGTTGATTTCATATTTTAACTGTCTTTATATAGCTGCTGTGTTAGTTTGCTTTTTAAATCATCTCTGATTACCATTTTTATTCCAGAAGCCAGCAATAATATGAGGATTCATACTTCAGTTCATCTTACTTGTTCATTTCCTTTTGGTAGTATAAGAAAAAAAATTTTAGAATTTAGTAGCCTTCATCTTAATTATGTTACCAGGCCTTAGCTAGTTCCATACTCAAGTTCATTTGCTGCTCCCTGGAAAGGCCAAAACTCTAGAGACAAGCATTGGTGAAAATGAAAGATTGCTTCATTCAGGAAGCTGACAACCCAGGAAGATGGTGAACTGGTGTCCCAGGATCATCTCCAAAGTGCCTTTCTGAGTGAGAAGGTTTAAAAGGGGAATTTAGTGGAGACAGGAGGGGGATACCTGCAAAATGGACAGTTAATCAATAGCTTGAGGGCAGATTTTCTGGCCTCAAAGAGGCTGTATGCTTTGAAACTGTTGTCCAGTAGCTCCATGTGAGGAGTCTCTCCCTGTGCACTAGGTGAAACCTCAACCGGGTTGGGAGAGGGTTCTTGACTCAGATCTACAAGTAATTCTTGACCAGGTCAGACAAGTGTAGGTAAGGGAGGAATATATTAAAGCAAGAGTAGAAGCGAATCTCAGCAGATGTGCAGGCAGTTGAGAGCAAGGAGGAACAGAAAGAGGAAAGGGAAGTTCACTGAACTGCTTAGCATAGGACAAATCCCTTGCCAACTCCTGAAGCAGGGTCACCTGGCATCCAGTATCTGCTTGAATCTGCGTGGTGTGGGAACTAAGCCCATATCACCCCAGGATTTGGGGGAGCTGCAGAGCACTGGATGGAATGAGATTATGTTCTGAGAACTTCCCAAAGGCCAAGAAATGAGGTTTTCAGGCAGGCTACTAAAGAGCATGATTGTGCAGCTGCAGTCCTGTCCGGATCACCCAGGTGATGGGAACATGCAAGCCCAAATCACAGCTTTTAGCAGCCCCTCCCTACTTGTGTGAAGTAGGACAGAGAGAATGAACACTTGTGCTTAAGTCTAGAAAATTGAATGAAATAGCATAATCTTACCACTGAGAAAAGGGTCTCTTATGAACCTCCTAAGAGACTTGGAAATGCACAGGGACAAAATCCAGTAAGTTAAGTAGCAAGAAGTCTTTATTTAAGGGAAAATACTCAAAGAAATGGGAGTGCGGGCAACCTCAGAGAGGAAGCGCCCTTAAAGGCTTGGGATTCTTATGGATTTTATGGATTTCAAGAGTGGGGCAAAGGGTCAGGGGTGGGGTAGGTTGAGATGTGGTCTCATGATGTCTAACTCTGGTGAGAGACATTATGCCATCATCCATAGTCAGTCCTCCAGGTATTCTGTACGATAAACTTAACACAGCAATTTCATGATCCTGCTCTTCTCCAAGATAACGGTAACCATCCAGCAGTGGGAACGTATCATTTAGGACTCTTTGCCCTGCCTTAAGAGAGGGTAGGTTATTGGCTGGTTACCATAAAATATGTTAGGAATCTTACTTCCTAACTTCCTGGTTTTTTAAATGGAATCTTAGCCTTAAGATGGAGTCCTTCCTGTTCTTACTATACTATTTCTATCTTGGCCTTTTTATCATAGTCAGGAAAAATTAATCATGGTGCTTGTCCCATGTCCCTGTCCTACCTCAAAACTTCCTAGGGAATGGAAAGTCCTTCTCTGTGCTTTCCAGGGCACTCTCGATGAAACACCTGAAGCTCAGAAAGGTCTGGTTAGAGGGCAACATGTAGGGAGAGGTTTAACTTCTTCGTGGGTTTCAGAGTAGAATGAGTTAGACTTTGTTAGAGCTTTTAACCATTCTGGTCTTTCAATTGCCAAAGTTGGAACAGAGAAATTTACATGCTTATTATTTGCACTTTTTGGATAGTAATGTCTTAAGTTAGTATTTAGTATTTTAGATTTCACAGATGTTTACTTAACTGCCTGGGCAATTTAGAGAATGATTAGTAATTAAATGTTACTTCCATTAACAGTACTAAAATTGCAAAACAGCAAAAAATGGAACATAATGAGCAAAATGAGATATCTGATGAAATGTATGTCTTAGCAAACACACATTTGTAGAAGCGTGGAACTCCAGAGGGAAAATCCTGGGGCAAAATACCTCTGAAACTGAAATCAGTCAAAGGGAGAGATAAAGTTAAGAAACACTTTTATTTCTTACAAGCAGTGGTCCCTTCTCTCTCTTGACCCAGCTACAGCAGAAGAGAACTCCACCCAACCTCTCCTGTCCAGATAAGACCTTGCAAGCCCTTGTAGTCACCTATTAATATGTACATGGATTAATTCTCTCCATCACATGGAAACATCTATTGATATGCAGATGCACTAAAGCTAGGCGTGAGATTCTGGAAATACTGCAGCTTTACCCACAGGGAGGAAAAATAATTTTCCCTCTACCCTTCTAGTTGCTGAGACACCCCTGTAATAAAAGATAGATTAACAGGAGAAAAAGAACAGGAGTTAATGACATGTATACTTCTTATATACATGGGAGAGACCCAGGAAACCTGAGTAATTCTCCAAAATGGCCCAAGCCACTAACTGAAAGAGAGGGCATGTGAACTCAACAGCCCAAGCAGGTTTATTGCTGAACCTGATAGGGACCCCCCTGTCCTGGCCGGCAGAACAAAGGAAAGAGAGTCTCTAACAGGTCAAGAGGATTTTTATGGCCAGGGTTTTTGGCAGGCTCTTTGAGGGGAGGGGTCAGGGGAAAGGTGGGCTTGTGGCTTGCTGACGTGTCCTCTGGAGAATGCTTATAGCCTAGGTAAGATGACACCTATGTCTCTCTGAGATGGTGGGTGGGCTTATTCAAAAGGTGGTACTCAGGTCCAGATTCTATCATTTCTGGCTCTAAAAGGTATGGGGAGATGGGTTGCTGTTCTTTTCTTGTATACTGCTGAGAGGGGGTGATGAAGGGGTTTTCTGATATTTTGAAGCAGAAAAGCCATTTGGAGGTGTTCTCGAGTAGTTGTCTGGGATATGGCTGCCATTCGATTCTGTAAAAATCTTTGGAATAGGTTAATTAAGCAGGGAAAGAAAAGGAAAAAGGGGGGATAAAGGTGAATGGGGCCAGAAAAGGTAGAAGGTAAGGGTTGTAGAAGCTGAGAGTGTAGACTTGGACTTGGGCCAGGGAGAGAAACCCAGTGGCTGAGAAAGTCAGAGAGGTTGTGTGAGGAGTGTACTTATAGAGGCTGATGGAGGGCAATTTTTGGGCTTTGGGGTTAAGGAGTGCAGCTGATGCTATGACATGTAAGCAGAGAAGCCAACCTTTTATTACAAGGTCGAGTTGTTTGGACAAATAGGCAACAGGCTGGAGGGAGTCCCCAGCTGATTGGGCAAGTAGTCCTAATGCTTGTCCCTTTTTGCTGGTTAAGAATAGAAAGAAAGGTTTGTTAGGGTTAGGTAGAGTCCAAGCAGGTGCCTTGAGGAGTGCTTGCTTAAGAGCCCAGAAAGAAGTAAGAATTAAGTCTGTCTCTGGCACCCTTCCTTGGGGATATCCATGGGAGGCCTCAGTAAGAGGTTTTACAATGAGTGAGAAATTTTGGATCCAGAGTCTAAGGTAACTAAGAAACTCTAGGAAGGAAAAAAGATCTTGCTTTGTGGTGGGGAAAGGGAGATTATTGATACCTTGTTTTTGGGAGATAGGTATGCAGCAAGTGGTAGGGGTGAGGTCAAGACCAAGGTAAATGACCTTGTGCTGTATTAGTTGAGCTTTGTGTTCTGAGACACAGTATCCCATTTTCCCCAGGATATAGAATCATTTTCTGAGGGGTTGCAAAGCAAGAGGTCATTGACATACTGGGGCAGGTGTCTAGGGGCAAGGTTGAGAGATTGGAGGTCCTTTTGTAGTGCTTGGCCAAAGTGGGGACATATCAGTTAAGACTGCCTGCCCTGCCTTAAGATAGGCTGTTGGGCTACTGTCTGATTACCAGAGAATATGTTACAAATCTTACCTCTGAACTCTGCTTTTTAAAATGGAATCCTAGCCTCAAGACGGAGTTCCTCCTATTCTTACTATACTGTTTATATCTGAGCATTTTTCATCATAGGCAGGAAAAGTTAATCATGATGCTTGTCCTATGTCTCTGCCCCAACTCATTCATCCCTCAAGGAATGTGGACCCTTGAAATCTTTCAAGGCAAAGTGGCTGTTTGTCACTCTTCTGTAACTGCTTCTTGCGGAGTAGGGGCATTGTCCCTGCCTGTGGGTCCAGCAGTTCCTTGCTGTCAGGGAGAGGAGGTCATGGAGCCATAGTAGCAGAGGCAGACATGGGCAAGGGCACATCAAAGGAGGATGCAGCTAAGTTCTGGGGTTGCTGATGTGCATCTTCATCAGCGTTAGGGTGGATTGAAATCCTCATCTGAGCAACATCTGGAGTTGCATATTTTGTTCTGGAGGAAACAAACTTGACAAGGAGATTAAGAATGAATGGCTGAATATGAGAACTTCAAATAGTAAAATTCTAATTGAAATGATAGGAGAAAACTGAAATATTTGGAATCATAGCCAGATACTCTGAGGAAACTAGAATCCAGGATCTAGTCTATTTTACAATGAACAGTATTAGAATCTAATAATATAAGGCTACACTATTGAAACACAACTCCTCTTTCTCTCTAAAATTACCTTCATTTTTATTAATATAAAATAAGTTCAGCTTTAAGACAGTTGACTTGATTATTTACATAAATTCAGCAAGAACAGCCACTGATTGCACAGGCTCTTTTAAATGTGCTTTGCTGGAACTTTTATAAGGAATTTCACATTGAGCTTTTAAAGGCCTCTCGAGGCCAGAAAGCCAAGCCAGACTTGCCATCAGGTTTTGCCTGCAGTACCTGTAGATATGGGTGAATTCCTCTATTCTCGAGGTCCCCAAGATATTTTGAGCTTCCTGCCCCTGCCAGGAAGTGACCTTCCTTACTCACCTAGCAAGGCTGCTGGGAACCCTGTAAGCAAGGTACCAGGCCAGTTCTTCCAGGGAGCTTTGTTGGTTTTATAAAGTCGACTTTAGTTCCTTAAAGCTGTCTGGTCATATCTGAGTCTATGCACGTGTCTCAAATATGACATTCCAGTCAAAGCCTTGATAATATAACCAGTGTTTTCAGTTGGTCCTGTCACAAGGAGAGCAGATCCTTATTGAACTTATGAGAATAAAAATGTTGCCATAAAATATGAAAAGAGTCACTAAGAGTTTTTAAATTCTGGAGGGATCAGGTTGAGAGAGAGAAAAATGTTTCAATTCTGCTTTAAAGGTATTAATTTTCTAAACTATTGTAAGCTAGCTTAAGAAGAAAAGGTTGAAACAGACACTTGTTTTTCTGTTTAAGAGATTAGCTTCATTTGCATAAAAATTAAAATCACCTTCCTCGGTTTACTTCATTTTATGTAACTAATTTTTGCTCTGCTTGAATCTAGTTCTTTACTCATTCAGGAGCAAAACAGTAACTAAATGACAAAAGACTTAGAATTGACAATGGTTGAAGATCTGATGAGAGATTACTGTTAGACAGTTGATATAAGGATGTTTGGGTGTTTCTGTAACATCAACCTAGCTTTTAGCTCTTTTAATATTAAGATTTCATTCTTTTTAAGTACGTAGACAACTCACTGAGGCCTTAAACATGAGAAATCATTTTGATACAATTAGAAAAACCCTTCACAATTTTTCAATATTAGAGCAGACTTACAGTTTAAGAAAACTTTGTCCTTTTAACAAACAGAAAACAAAATTCTAATTTTGCTGGGTACTTCATATCAAGACTCATTTGCTTTAATCTCACATAGCATGACCATATCAAATTCTTCCACAAACTTACTACAACTTTCCTTTTACATTCATTGTTCTTCCTCTTTAAATAAACAGCTGTACTTTAGAACAGTTACCTTCTTTTACCCTCAATAAAATGAATTTCCATTCCTTACACTTTCTCTTACCAAAACACATATCTTTTCTGTCATGCAGAGATGTTTTATTTATTATTTCAAGTAGTTTTAATTAGAACTTAAAACCATTAGAAACTTTAATTTTTAGTGAACACTGAGAAGTAAGCTATTGTAAACTGTTAACATTAGCATTCTTTAGATTGTCAATCAGTAATGTTTCATTATTTTATCTTACTTGGGAGTGACTTAATTCATTAATTTTGATGCCGGGGGTTCTTGTTTGCTGAGTCGAAGAATGGACTTAGCAAACACCCAAGGTAGGAGAGCCAGGGAGAGGCTTTTATTGAGAGATACGGTGGGAGAATAGAGCTCCTGGCTCATGCCAGGAGCGGACAAGAGAGCCCTGGGTGGTGCATTGTCTAGGGGATATATAGGCAGTAGAGGATTTTGGGGAACTGAGGGCTTAGGGTGTGGACTTGTACCACCTGCCCTGCCCTCAAGGTGGGCTGGGTTGTTGTCTGTCTGCTAGGGCTGTTTACAGTGAAGTCATGGGTTATGCTGAGATACCCTTGTGGAACTCTCAAACATTCCAGGCCAAGTTGCTCCTGGCCTTTTGACCTTTAACTGATCTCACTGAAGATGTCTATATTCCTAGTCTGGTATCTTTACCCTAGAGAATTAATGTGACCTTGACTTTGCATAATGCTGAACGCAGAGTTTCGATAGGGACTTTACATTCTTACATTGCTTTGACCGTAATTATCCTGTCTTGCTTTTTCCAGAGGCCCTCACCCTACTCTGTCTAAACCCACGGTCCCTGTCTCACTTAGATCTGTATGGTGTGGGGACTAGGCCCTACCACTCTGGGACTTGGAGGAGCCGTGGAGCACGTGATAGAGTGAGATTATGTTCTGAGAACTTCCCAGAGAAAGGAGATTTTTACGCATGCTGCAGCAGCACATCCCTCTGGGTCACCCAGGCGATGGGAACTTGCAGGCCCAAATCTGAGCTCTAAGAAGCCCCTCCCTACTTATCAGGAGTAAACAAGAGACTAAATGAAGACTTGGAATAAAATAAAATAGCAATAATTTGATCAGATTCTAATTTGTGGTATTCCTAATATTTTCACAATACCTTAGCAAAGTTAATACAAAATAAAAGATCATAAATCATCCTTTCCTTTATTACTTTAGGCATTTAATGCTTTTTACTGCTAGGCTAAATAAGCCAGATAAAAATTTAACTCATAAGTAAGTATAATCATTTGAATCTACAGAAATGTACTTTGTACTCTTTGGTATGGTCTGGCAAAAATAATAAGTTATATAATGCAGTACTTTTTTTAAAAGACAGTGTGATGTTTTACAGACAAGCTGCAAATCAAAAAATGAATACCTCATTGTGCAAAATGAATAACTCCCCATTTGCAAAAGCTAAAAATAAGAGTGTTTTGAGAGTTTGAACTATTTAATAAGTATTGATGGAGGGCAGAGAAAGGATTCAAGCATCATGATTAATTTTCCAAAAAAGCCAAGATAATAAACAGTATAGTGAGAGCAGGACGGATTCCATCTTCAGGCTAAAATTCCATTTTAAAAGCCAGGAAGTCAGGAAGTAAGATTCCTAACATATTCTTTAGCAAACAGACAGTAACTCAATCCACCTTGTGGGCAGGGTGGGTGTTTTGATTGATATGTTCCCAGGGGGAAGCTGATATCCTGGAGAGAACCAACCGATTTCTTGTGTTAAATTAATTTTGCAGAATTACCTGGAAGATTGATAATAGAAGAGATAATGTCTCTCACTGGAGATAAGCATTTTGAGACCACTTTGCAAGTCTATACCCACTGGCCCTTTGTCACATTCCTGAAAGTGCTTAAAAGACAGAAACCCCAGCCTTTCAACGAGCCTCTTCTCTCTGAGGATGCTTGCACTTTTCCTCTCTTTCAGTGCATAACTTTAAATAAAGCTTTCTCACTGCTCAACTTAACTGTGTTTTGTCTCTCTGCATTTTTCCAGTGGTAAGCAGCTTCTGAGAGCTCAGATTGGGGCCTGCAAGTCCCCGTTGCCTGGGTGACCCAGAGGGAACTGCAGCTGCAGTACTGCCTGCCTGGAAACCTCCCTTCTTTGGGAAGTTCTCAGAACAAAATCTCACTCAATCCTGTGCTCCGTAGCTCCCCCAAATCATGGGTTAATAGGGGTTAGTTTCCATGCCGAGCAGATGCAAGCAGACACAGGACACCAAGTGACCCTGGCTTTGGGAGTGTACAAGGGAATCTGCCCTATCCCTCTGCATTTTCCTGTTCTCAGATGCCTGTAAGGCAGCTGCCATTCATTTCTACTGTCTCTTTAATGAATTCCTTCCATACCTATACTCTTTCTGACCTGCTCGAGAATTCTTTCTTGTTCAGAGTCAAGAACGCTCTCTACCCATGCTGTCTTGGTGGAGGTTTCACCTGGTGCACAGGGAGAGACCTCCCCAGAAGCAGCTGCCCAGCAGCAGTATGATTGCATGAGTAGCAGGCAAAGAAGGAAATTTTAGCTTCTGTTTTATCCATTGGTCCAAAAAAGTTGTGCCTCTGGAAGAAATTTTACACACCACCTGAACATATTATGAACTGGTCACACTTAATTTTTTTTAATTTTACTATAATCTGAACTATCCATACAATCTTTGCAATGCAAACTTTTGTTTCCAAATATTGCTTTAAAATAGTATTGTATTCATGGAGAGCAGGTGTCTTGGACCCACTCAGTATTTTAGCATTGTGGTTCAAATTTCACTTTGCACAAACGTTTTCATGCAGTGAAAGATACTGTACATATTGATTCTCATGGGTTTCCTGTCAGTATTCACTACATGTGTTCTTTGCAAGAATGGATATTACAGTTTTATTATCTGGCATACATGCATAAGCCTAACATATCAAAATAGTTTATATATTTTTATTTTTTGAAATCAGTATTTTAGAATATTTTATTTTCTAATAGTTAAATATGAGACATTATGGGTAGGTTACTTCATTTGAATATCCTGACAGTGGTCACATTCTAAATATATCTATAGATTTCCAAGGAAAATCAATTCATCATTTTTTTTCTGTTGCACAAATCTTAGTGTATAGCTTGATGAATTTTGATGTGTATATACTCATAACCATCACCTTATCAAGATAGCAAACTTTCTCACTAACTTTTCTGCCCATCCTGTATTTTACTCCCTCCACCCTCCCTCCCCTGTGGTAACCAACAGAGTAATATTCCATTATATACATGTACCACATCTTTATCTATTCATCTATCAATGGACATATAGGTTGTTTTCATATTTGGCTATTGTAAATAATGCTGTGATAAATATAGGAGTGCATATATCTTTTGGATTAGTGATTTCGTGTTCCTTAGGTAAATTCCCTGAAGTAGAATTGCTGTGCCGTATGGTATTTCCATTTTTATTTTCCTGAGGAAACTCCATACTGCTTTATATAGTAGCTACACCAATTTACATTACCACCAACAGTGTACAAGTCTTCCCTTTTCTCTACATCCTCACTAACACTTGTTATTCCTTGTCTTATTGATGTTAGCCATTCTGACTGGTGTGAGGTGGTACCTCATTATGGTTTTGACTTGCATTTCCCTAATGATTATCAATGTGGAACATCTTTTTTTGTTTATTTTTATTTATTTTTTTATTTTGGTATCATTAATCTACAATCACATGAAGAACATTATGTTTACTAGGCTCCCCCCTTCACCAAGTCCCCCCCACATACTCCTTCACAGTCACTGTCCTGCATAGTAAGATGCTGTAAAATCACTACTTGTCTTCTCTGTGTTGCATAGCCCTCCCCGTGTCCCCCATGAACTATACATGCTAATAGTAATGCCCTCTTTCTTTTTCCCCGCCATTATCCCTCCCTTCCCACCCATCCTCCCCAGTCCCTTTCCCTTTAGTACCTGTTAGTTCATTCTTGGGTTCTGTGATTCTGCTGCTGTTTTGTTCCTTCAGTTTTCCTTTGTTCTTATACTCCACATATGAGTGAAATCATTTGGTACTTGTCTTTCTCCGCCTGGCTTATTTCACTGAGCATAATACCCTCTAGCTCCATCCATGTTGCTGTGAATGGTAGGATCTGTTTTTTTTCTTATGGCTGCCTAATATTCCATTGTGTATATGTACCACATCTTCTTTATCCATTCATCTACTGATGGACATTTAGGTTGCTTCCATATCTTGGCTATTGTAAACAGTGCAGCGATAAACATAGGGGTGCATCTGTCTTTCTCAAACTGGAGTGCTGCATTCTTAGGGTAAATTCCTAGAAGTGGAATTCCTGGGTCAAATGGTATTTCTATTTTGAGCATTCTGAGGAACCTCCATACTGCTTTCCACAATGGTTGAACTAATTTACATTCCCACCAGCAGTGTAGGAGTGTTCCCTTTTCTCCACAACCTCGCCAACATTTGTTGTTGTCTGTCTTCTCAATGATGGCGATCCTTCCTGGTGTGAGGTGATATCTCATTGTGCTTTTAATTTGCATTTCCCTGATGATTAGCGATGTGGAGCATCTTTTCATGTGCCTGTTGGCCATCTGGATTTCTTCTTTAAAGAACTGTCTATTCAGCTCCTCTGCACATTTTTTAATTGTATTACTTGCTTTTTGCTTGTTGAGGTGTGTGAGCTCTTTATATATTTTGGATGTCAATCCTTTATCAGATCTGTCATTTATGAATATGTTCTCCCAAACTGTAGGATACCTTTTTGTTCTATTGATGGTGTCCTTTGCTGTACAGAAGCTTTTTAGCTTGATATAGTCCCACTTGTTCATTTTTGCCTTTGTTTCCCTTGCCCAGGTAGATCTGTTCATGAAGAAGTCACTCATGTTTATGTCCATGAGATTTTTGCCTAGGTTTTTTTCTAAGAGTTTTATGGTTTCATGACTTACATTCAGGTCTTTGATCCATTTGGAGTTTACTTTTGTGTATGGGGTTACACAGTGGTCCAGTTTCATTCTCTTACATGTAGCTGTCCAGTTTTTTGCCAGCACCATCTGTTGAAGAGATTATCATTTCCCCATTGTATGTCCATGGCTCCTTTATCATATATTAATTGGCCATATATGTTTGGGTTAATGTCTGGAGTCTCTATTCTGTTCCACTGGTCTGTGGCTCTGTTCTTGTGCCAGTACCAAATTGTCTTGATTACTGTGGCCTTATAGTAGAGCTTGAAACTGGGGAGCGAGATCCCCCCCCCACTTTATTCTTCCTTCTCAGGATTACTTTGGCTATTCATGGTCTCTGGCGGTTCCATATGAATTTTTGAACTATTTGTTCCAGTTCATTGAAGAATGATGTTGGTAATTTGATAGGGATTGCATCAAATCTGTATATTGCTTTGGGCAGGATGACCATTTTGACAATATTAATTCTTTCTAGCCAGGAGCATGGGATGAGTTTCCATTTGTTAGTGACCTCTATAATTTCTCTTAAGAGTGTCTTATAGTTTTCAGGGTATAGGTCTTTTACTTCCTTGGTTAGGTTTATTCCTAGGTATTTTATTCTTTTTGATGCTATTGTGAATGGAATTCTTTTCCTGATTTCTCTATTAGTTCATTGTTAGTGTATAGGAAAGCTACAGATTTCTGTGTATTAATTTTGTATCCTGCAACTTTGCTGAATTCTGATATTAGTTCTAGTAGTTTTGCAATGGAGTCTTTGGGGTTTTTTATGTACAATATCATGTCATCTGCAAATAGTGACAGTTTGACTTCTTCTTTACCAATCTGGATTCCTTGTATTTCTTTGTTTTGTCTGATTGCCATGGCTAGGACCTCCAGTACTCTGTTGAATAACAGTGGGGAGAGTGGGCATCCCTGTCTTTTTCCTGATCTCAGAGGAAAAGCTTTCAGCCTCTCGCTGTTCAGTATGATGTTAGCTGTGGATTTATCATATATGGCCTTTATTACATTGAGGTACTTGCCCTCTATGCCCATTTTGTTAAGAGTTTTTATCATGAATGGATGTTGAATTTTGTTGAATGCTTCTTCAGCATCTATGGAGATGATCATGTGGTTTTTGTCCTTCTTTTTGTTGATGTGGTGGATGATGTTGATGGATTTTCAAATGTTGTACCATCCTTGCATCCCAGGGATGAATCCCACTTGGTTATGGTGTATGATTGCCTTGATGTATTTTTGAATTCGGTTTGCTAATATTTTGTCGAGTATTTTTCCATCTACGTTCATCAGGGATATTGGTCTGTAGTTTTCTTTTTTGGTGGGGTCTTTGCCTGGTTTTGGTATTAGGGTGATGTTGGCTTCATAGAATGAGTTTGAAAGTATTCCCTCTTCTATTCTTTGGAAAACTTTAAGGAGAATGGGTATTATGTCTTCTCTGTATGTCTGATGAAATTCTGAGGTAAATTCATCTGGCCTGGTGGTTTTGTTCTTGGGTAGTTTTTTGATTACTGATTCAATTTCGTTGCTGGTAATTGGTCTGTTTAGATTTTCTGTTTCTTTCTGGGTCAGTCTTGGAAGGTTGTATTTTTCTAGGAAGTTGTCCATTTCTCCTAGGTTTTCCAGCTTGTTAGCATATAGGTTTTCATAGCATTCTCTAATAATTCTTTGTATTCCTGTGAGGTGCATTGTGATTTTTCCTTTCTCATTTCTGATTCTGTTGATGTGTGTTGACTCTCTTTTTCTATTAATAAGTCTGGCTAGAGGCTTATCTATTTTGTTTATTTCCTTGAAGAACCAGCTCTTGGTTTCATTGATTTTTTCTATTGTTTTATTATTCTCAATTTTATTTATTTCTTCTCTGATCTTTATTATATCCCTCCATCTGCTGACCTTAGGCCTCATTTGTTCTTCTTTTTCCAATTTCGATAATTGTGACATTAGGCTATTCATTTGGGATTGTTCTTCCTTCTTTAAATATGCCTTGATTGCTGTATACTTTCCACTTAAGACTACTTTCACTGCATCCCACAGAAGTTGGGGCTTTGTGTTGTTGTTGACATTTGTTTCCATATGTTGCTGGATCTCCATTTTAATTTGGTCATTGATCCATTGATTATTTAGGAGCATGTTGTTAAGCCTCCATGTGTTTGAGAGCCTTTTTGCTTTCTTGGTACAATTTATTTCTAGTTTTATACCTTTGTGGCCTGAAAAGTTGGTTGGTAGGATTTCAATCTTTTGGAATTTACTGAGGCTCTTTTTGTGGCCTAGTATGTGGTCTATTCTGGAGAAAGTTCCATGTGCACTTGAGAAGAATGTGTATCCTGTTGCTTTTGGATGTAGAGTTCTATAGATGTCCAGTAGATCCATCTGTTGTAGTGTCTTGTTCAGTGCCTCTCTCTCCTTACTTATTTTCTGTCTGGTGGATCTGTCTTTTAGAGTGAGTGGTGTGTTGAAGTCTCCCAAAATGAATGCATTCCATTCTATTTCCTCCTTTAATTCTGTTTGTATTTGTTTCACATATATTGGTGCTCCTGTTTTGGATGCATATATGTTTATAATGGTTATATCCTCTTGTTGGACTGACCCTTTATCACTATGTAATATCCTTCTTTATCTTTTGTTACTTTCTTTTGAAGTCTGTTTTGTCTGATACTAGTATTGCAACACCTGCTTTTTTCTCTCTGTTGTTTGCATGAAATATCTTTTTCCATCCCTTGACTTTTAATCTGTGCATGTTTTTGGGTGTTAGGTGAGTTTCTTGTAAGCAGCATATAGATGGGTCTTGCTTTTTTATCCATTCTGTTACTCTGTGTCTTTTGATTGGTGCATTCAGTCCATTTACATTTAGGGTGATTATTGAAAGATATGTACTTATTGCCATTGCAGGCTTTAGATTCGTGGTTACCAAAGGTTCAAGGTTAGCTTGTTTACTACCTTACTGTCTAACTTAACTCACTTATTGAGCTATTATAAACACAGTCTGATGATTATTTCTCTCCCTTCTTATTCCTCCTCCTCCATTCTTCATATGTTGAGTGTTTTGTTCTGTGCTCTTTTTAGGAGTGCTCCCATCTAGAGCAGTCCCTCTAAGATACCCTGTAGAGGTGGTTTGTGGGAGGCAAATTCCCTCAACTTTTACTTGTCTGGGAATTGTTTAACCCCTCCTTCATATTTAAATGGTAATCATGCTGGATACAGTATACTTGGTTCAGGCCATTCTGTTTCATTGCATTAAATATATCATGCTATTCTCTTCTGGCCTGTAAGGTTTCTGTTGAGAAGTCTGATGATAGCCTGATGGGTTTTCCTTTGTAGGTGACCTTTTTTCTCTCTCTGGCTGCCTTTAATACTCTGTCCTTGTCCTTGATCTTTGCCATTTTAATTATTATGTGTCTTGGTGTTTTCCTCTTTGGGTCCCTTCTGTTGGGAGTTCTGTGTGCTTCCATAGTCTGAGCAACTATTTCCTCCCCCAGTTTGGGGAAGTTCTCCGCAGTTATTTCTTCCATGACACTTTCTATCCCTTTTTCTCTCTCTTCATCTTCGGATACCCCTATAATGCGGATATTGTTCCTTTTGGATTGGTCACACAGTTCTCTTAATATTGTTTCATTCCTAGAGATCCTTTTATCATTCTCTGTGTCAGCTTCTATGCGTTCCTGTTCTCTGGTTTCTATTCCATCAATGGCCTCTTGCATCTTATCCATTCTGCTTATAAATCCTTCTAGAGTTTGTTTCACTTCTGTAATATCCCTCCGGATGTCTGTAATCTCCCTCCAGACGTCATCCCTTAGCTCTTGCATATTTCTTTGCAGCTCTGTCAGCATGTTTATGATTTTTATTTTGAATTCTTTTTCAGGGGAGACTGGTTAGATCTGTCTCTGCAGATCCTCTCTCAGGTGTTGTCTGAACTATATTGGACTGGACTACATTTTTTTGCCTTTTCATGGTGATAGCAGTGGCTGTAGGCAGGTTGCAGGTGTGTCAGCTGGGAGAAGAAAGTCCTTTCCTGCTTGCTGGATGCCTTGCCCTTCTCCGCTGCCTGTGTCTGTTACCCACACTCCCGGAGCAGCCACCAGGTTTGTCCCCTAAGCCGCTGTGCGCGGGGTCTCCGTCAGAGCAGCACGGAGCCCTGTGGGGAGTGGCAGGCATGCCAGGTGTGCTCCTCCGTGATAGCGGTGCCCCTGCCTGTCAGCTGTGTACCAGCAGCGGCCTTTGGGTCTGGCCAGGGTGGCTGTGCATTGGGCTGGGATTCCGGTCGGCTGCTGGGAGCATGCCTGCTCCCTGTGGCTCCACTGCAGGTGCGCGCGGGACTCTCCCACGCGGTCCTCTACCGGGCTCCTCTGGCTCCACTGCCGCTGGTGAGTGCAAGCCACACCCAGGCTGTTCAGTCGCCACTGCTGTGGGCTTGCACAAGCCTCTCCTGGTCCCCTCTTGCACCATTGGTGCACGCAATCTACTCCTGGTCCCTTCTGGTGCCACCGCCCCCAGCACACGCTGCTACTATCCTGCTACTGGGCCGGTGTGTCGGGGTCCACTCCAGTTGGAGGAATGACTGTCAGGCTGCTTAGTGCCACAAGGGGCTTCAGAGCTGCACTGCCTCCCCGGGGTTTAGGGTGCCTAAGGTTCCCCAGGATTCCCAGCTGCTGGCTAAGTGTGCTGGGACGACTTCGTCCAGCTATGGGGTCCCTGTCTCTTTAAGACTTACAGAAAGCACTCGCTTTTCTTTTGTCTCAGGGGCACTAGTTGCGGGGACCTGCCCACAGGTTTTGCTTTTCCATTTCTCTAATATCCAGCACCCCGTGTACTTTGTGTCTGTGATCCGGGTGCAGATTTCTAGAGCTGGATGTTTAGCAGTCCTGGGCTTTCACTCCCTCCCCATTCCAACTCCTTTCTTCCCGCCGGGTTCTGGGGTGGGGGATCGTTCAGGTCCCGCCTGGCTGTGGCTTGTATCTTACCCCCTTCATGTGATGTTGAGTTCTCACTGATGTAGATGTATCCTGGCTGTTGTACTGCATCCACTGGTGTCTCTTGG
The DNA here is from genome assembly GCF_040802235.1 of Manis javanica. NCBI lineage: Eukaryota > Metazoa > Chordata > Mammalia > Pholidota > Manidae > Manis > Manis javanica. The sequence continues at coordinate 19,332,865 of NC_133174.1, read as the reverse complement.
AGGAATAGTTGTATTTATTGTATTTTCATAAATACATATTTTGGGGAGGAGATTTCCTCTGAACTACTCACGCCGCCATCTTCCCGTGATCTGGAACATCTTTTCATGTGCCTGTTGCCAATCTGTATGTCTTCTTTCAAAAAATATTTTTTCAAGTCCTCTGCCCATTTTTTTTAATAGGGTTATTTGGTTTTTTTAGTCTTGAGTTGTATGAGTTCTTTATATATTCTGAATGTTAGCCCCTTATTGGATATATCTTTTCTGAGTATAGTCTCCCATGTGATAGGAAACCTTTTCATTTTGTGATAGTTTCCTTCACTGTGCAGAAGCTTTTTGTTTTGATGTAGTTCCACTTGTTTATTTTTGCCCTTTTTTTACTTGCCTGGAGAGATATATCCAGAGAATAATTACTAATGCTAATGTTCAAGAGCTCATTGCCTATGTTTTCTTAGAAGAGTTTTATGGTTTCATGTCTTACATTTGGTCTTTAATCCATTCTGAATTTATCTTTGTGTATAGTGCCAGAGAGTGTTCCAATTTTATTCTTTTGCATGTAGCTCTCTAGTTTTCCCAACAACTTTGGAAGAGATTGTCTTTTTTCCAACATGTATTCTTGTCACCTTTGTCATATATTAATTGACCATATAAGTGTAAGTTTATTACTGTGCTTTCTGTTCTGTTCCCTTTTTTAGACTATGTAATTGTGGATATAATTTATAATATTAAAGTCATAACTAATTCTGTATGACATTTTGCAAAACCACTTAGCTATGCATTTATTGTATCTGTGAAAAAAGTTGTCTCACTAATTTAGGAATGTTAAAACCAAAGAAAAAAATAACAAGAGAATTTATGGTTTTATAAAAAATGTATTTAAAAAGTGCTATATAATGTAAACAGTATTGTTGAAGAAAATATTTTTAAGCAATTTTTGTCTATTAAAGGGTTAATTCACTGAGATCTAAAAGAGCGAAAAACTAAAAATCATTTGTAAAAGATTTTGCTATTGTTTGAGATCCTTTTATGTACATAATGATACTCAGCAATTTTTAATTCTTGAGCCAGCAATATACGAGCCTCTCACCACTTTCATTTCAAACATGTGGAAGAAAATAAAATATATAGTATGTCACCATTCACAATCACAGAAGTTGAGGATGTTTTTCCTTAAAAATAAGGGAATGGAGTAAAAAGTTAGTGAAAATGGGGGAGTTAGAGAACTCTAAAAGTCTGTTCTCTCAAAAACTGTCAGAATCAACCTTATTAGAACTCTGGAAATTAGTCATAGTTTAACAATCAGGAGAATACTTAATCAAGCTGAATCTTGGTAAGAAACCTTTGTAGAATTCTAACTTACCCCATACCTGGTTCCTAGTCACTGGTGGCCTTGAGAAAGGGAGCCAGCTTTCCAAATATGGGTTCCTCATACTAGGGAAGTCAGAAGGGGCCTTGTTCTTAGTGCATTGTGGATGTTTTGGCTTGTCAAGTGATTCCTTGAAGTATAGACTCAAAGGACTTCTTTTATTTCTCTTAACTCAAAACTGTTCTAGGGTGGAGGCATTTCCTAGTCTATGTGTGTCAGAAACATGTAAAGATAAATTTATTATTAGCCACTGATGCCTAAAGCAAGGAATAACAGTTGGAGAAAACAATAGGCAAACTAAAAAGCATGGAAAGAAAGGTTGAGGAGAGTGATGCTCTGGGGAAAAAGGGCTTTGAGAAGCTACCATGAATTCCTGGGAAACTAGAAGATCATATGAATATCCAGGACTAGGTGCTGCCGAAAGATACACCTGAAAGGACCTAGTCTGTCACCTCAGGTTCACATTTTGCCTCTGTGTGAGCAGGAGAAGTATAGGCAAAGATGTAAACTGCCCAACTGAGTGTAGAAACCATGCTCCAATACATACACACAGAGCCCATCAGGAAAAGATTGGAAGTAATTTATATTTTGCCTCCAGACATTGAGGAAATCTCCTTCATAACATTAGCTGACCAATAAAATAAATGAACAGAGATGTCAGTGGCCATACAAGACAGAGAACATAGATCTTTAGAAGTTAGTTTTGAAAGTTCCTGAAAGAAACAAAGCCACAAGACGCAATAATAAACCATGAATGGTGGAAGAATCCTATTGCAAAATTGACACATTATAATCAGAATGTCTAGTTTTCAAAAAAATGAGGTATGCAATGAAAAAAGAATGGGAAAAAAGGAACTTACTAGAAACTCTTTGGGAAGAAGTCCAAATATTGGATTTACTATACAAAGACAAATTAAAAATATCTCTGATAATACTTAAAACTATTTTAAATATTATCAGGGATATTAAAGAAACCATGTACAAAGAACTAAAGCAAAGTATGAGGAAGATGTCTCACCAAATAGAGAATATCAACCAAGATAGAGAAACTATGAAAGGGAACACATAAAAATTCTGGAGTGATAAGTTTAAATAGAAATGAAAAATACACTAGAGGAATTCATCAAGAAATTTGAGCAGGCAGAGGAAAGACTCAAAAACTTGACTATAGATCAATTGAGATTATGCAGTGTGAAGAGCTAAAAAGAAAAAATAATTTTGAAAACCGAACTGCCTAAAAGACCTGTGGAAAGACTCAAATATAAAAGCATACATATAATGAGAGCCTCAGATAGAAAGGAAAGAAAGGAGAAGAAAGAATAATTGAAGAAATAATGGGCTTCCAGTCCCCTGTCTGGAACGTTACGAGCTTGGACATTATCATTCCATCCTACCAACAAGTAAGAAGATGAACAAACTGAAAAATCAACAAATCTTAGATCTTCAAGAGAAGTAAGACCACAGGGCAAACTGATGCCCCTCAAACTGGAGGGACAGAGAGGTCAATATGGAGAATCCGATCTAACCAGTAACAGAAACCTGCATGGAAACCAGGATCAGGGTATGAAGACCTGTGTAATTAAAAAATTTCTGGACACTCTTTGTGGAAAAGTCCAAGAGTTAAAAACTCTCTGCACATTTCTGTGTTTTACCTCCAGGAGCTCTACCAGATTCTCATAATAAAGATTAGGAAAAAATTCCCCTGGGCTTCCAGCAGGAGGAGGGAAAAGTGATCATTTAGAATATTCCAGAGCATGCCATTCCTCTTAATGAGGCCTGTCTTCAGGAGAAGCTTTATTATCAGAGCCTAAATTAGACTTTGATCACAGTTCAGCTGAAGTGGGAGAAAGGAGCTACTTAGCTCTAGCCTTTTCTATTTTTCCATGTGGTGGAAGGGAAGTAAACAACTCCAGTCCCATACAGCCTTTCCAGTTTAAGGAGGGGGATGGAATGACAATCACTTGTGAACTTTGCAGCCACTAAGTCAGAAGTATAGGTTGCTCCTTGCTATAGTCACTTCCTGGTTCTCGTGACTGACATGTGATGTGGAGGCAGGCTTGGGGGACTGAGCCCTTAGCCTGGAGGACCTGACGCATTCTCCAGGTGGATGGTGTCAGGATTGAGTTAAACCTGAAGGACACCCAGTCAGTGTCCACTGAGTATTGGAGAATTGCTTGGTCGTGAGGGAAAAGCCCACATGTTATAGTATATGAAACTCAAACTGCAGAAAAACAAAGATAAAGAAAAATATTGAGAAAAGTCAAAGGAAAAGCAACCCACCTATAGATGAGGAAAGATAAGAATTACATATGACTAGGCCTCAGAAATTACAGAAACAAGGAATATTTAAATGTTGTCATGAAATTTGTTAAGGGTTGAGGAAAAAAACCCCACCACTCTAGAATTCTGTATCTTAGAAAATTATCCTTCAAAAAAGGAGAAATACTTCCTCAGAAAAACAAATATTGAGTGAATTTATTATCAGTAGGTTTAACCTTGCAAGGAATGTTAAAAAGAAGTCCTTCAAAAAGAAGGAAAATGATATAGAATCCACATAAGAAAAGAAGAGCATTCAGAGAAGAGACAGGTGAAGACAAAATACTTATATTACTTATTCTTAATTGACCTAACAGATATCAATTTATTCAAAATAATAACAACAATGTAATAGATGATTATGGCTGCGTATAATTAAATGAATGACAGAAATGATAGAAGGGACAGGAGGGAGGAATTAGGAATACTTTGTGATTATAAGCTATTTGTACTATCAATAAAGTGGTCAGGTGAACTTGCATTAGTTGTAAATGTATACTGCAAGCACTAGTGCAACCGCTGAAAAAAGGGGAAAAAATGGATAATTGATAAAAGGAGAGCAAATGGAATTACATAAAATGCTCAACTTTTTTTCCACTTTTATTGAGATATGAATGGCAAGTAAGCATTGTATATACTAAAGGTGTACAATGAAATGTTTTGCATACATATATATTATGAAATGATTCCTCTAGTCAAGCTACTTAACCTGAAAACTAACAACAGACAGGAAAAGCAGGTAAGAAAATTTTTAAAGATTAACAAATAGAAAGCAGTAATAAATGTGATAGATATTAATCCAAGTGATTCAAAAACTACTTTGGATATCAACACTCTAAAAACAAAAGATTGTCAGCATGGATCAAAAAATAAATCTCATCTATGTGTTGTTTATACGAAACCCACTCTAAATATAAAGACCCCTATAGATTAAAAGTAATGAGATGGAAAACGATATACCAGGCTAACCTTAACCAAAAGAAAGTAAAAGTAACTGCATTCAGATCAGAGTGCAGAGCAAAGAAAGTAGTAAGGAATAAAGAAGGGCATTACATAATGAAAAGGGGGTCAAATCTCTAAGAAGACATAGCAACGCACCTACCAAGAGCATAGGAACATGTGAGGCAAAAATTGATAGAACCATAAGAGGAGACAAATGAAGCCACCATTAGAGTTGGAGACTTATATTCCCCTCAATCAGAAATGGACAGATACAACAGGTAGAAAAGCAGTAAGAACATAGTCGAACTCATCAACACCATCAATCAACTGAATCTGATTGACATCTACAGACTACTTTTTACAACTGCAGAATATACTTTGCTTCAAGCTCACTTGGGGCATTCACCAAGATCCACTACATCCTGGGCCATAAAACACATCTTAAATATAAAAGAATAGACATGATACAATACCTGTCTCAGACAATAATGGAACTAAACTAGAAATCAACAACAGAAAGATAACTGGAAAACCCAAAAACTTGGAGATTAAATAAAACACACCAAAATTCTCAAGACAAATTTTTTAAAATATTTGAAACTAAATGAAATAAAACTACAACTTTTTTTTGCAAAATAAAAATTGTGCAAGTTTTTGGGTGACATACGTAGCACAATTATTTGGTAAAAAGTGTTCAAATGCAACGGAAAAGGGCACAGAAAGTTGCCTTACCTCTACCAGTGGAAGTTTTCTAGTTTATACAGGATTCAGAAGTTATTTTGCACTACAAGCTTAAGTCTCTCACCTCTGAGACACACTAAATGATGATCGTCACTCCCTCAGCCTTACCTTACATAGCTAAACTTAACTGCAGTTTCACTAAAGAACTTGCAGTTCCTCAAGCCAACCTGGAGCATGTATACTGTACTGTCACTTCACTGTAGTCATCTGGACCCCAACACCCTCACTCTTTCCCTCTGGGTTTTTTTAATTGTCCCTCTGGGTTACCATAGTATCTTAACATCTTCCTTATAAGATTACTGCTCCTACATACAGAAATCCTAGTATCTCCAGCAATAACACAGCTATTTGAAGGAGCAGATGTCCAATTAATTTAAAGGGAATAAATGAGCGAATGAGCATATTATCTACTTATTAAGATAGAATTTCTCCATAATGCTTAAAGCAAATCCAGGCATGCCATTTAATTTTACTGAACGACAGACTGAAAAAGATAAAGAAAACAGGAATTGACAATCTTTTCGTTTTGTTCTGCTCTGTTTTTTGATTGCAACAATTTTACTAGTGAGTTATTCCACCTTTCCAAAGTTAACACCTGTGACAGTGCCATGTCATCCTGTTCTGGATCAAAAATAAGTGGGAAGGTTTCCCAATTTGATTCACAATGTTTAAAAACTTCTACCTGTAAACTCCATGCCAATTAATGAGTAAAGGTGATTCATTAACTTATACTCAAGCTATTTAAACCACCTATTAGAAGGAACAACGTTTGAAAAATAAGAGAAAGGAATATCTCCAAATTACCACATATACAGGAATATAAAGATGCTATATATCCGCGGTGGAGGAAGGGCCCACCAGGGGGCCGGGATGCTCTAAGTCTGGGAAGAGCAGGTGACATGGGCTGTCTGCTGCACTGAGAACACAGTGCAGCCTTCAGAGTCAGCCACAGGGAAGAGCTGGCCGGCCAGTCAGCTTCTGGGGTTCGAAGGTAGGCACACTGGGGAAATGCTAAGGAAAAGGCGCTGTAATGATGGGAAGAGCTGCAGCTTGGCAATGTACCAGCTCCTGGGCAGAGTTCACTCTCAGTAAGATCCCAGGAAAACAGAACCCGACGACGATCTCCACATTTTGATTTGTTCTCAGATTTGCCATCCCCTTCAATAGGCCTCCTTTCAGTACTTCGGCTACAAGTGCCTTCTTATTGCCTGAGATACGTTTTGGAACAGCGAAAACAGAAGTGATTTTAGAGACCAGAGGTCTGCCTCGGGGTGAGAGGCAGTGAACAGTGTGGCCGCTAGACAAACTCAGACCAGGGGTCTAATCCCAGCTCTGCTACTAACCAGTCTTGTAAAGTTGAGAAAACTGCAAGTTGCTCATCTTCCAGGTGGGTGTGGTAAGCCCTATTTTAGAGTACTGTTGCAATGTGTACAGTATATATAAACCACATGGGAGATGACCAGCAAATACTCCCTAACATTTAAAGAATGGCACTTCATATTATTATTTTGATCCTAGATCATACCACCCACCTCCCTTGGAATGTTTTTTTAATCCAGGAATTGTCAGTGAACGTGCAATATTCTTGCACAAAGAATACTGAATCAACCAAAAACTCTCCCTAACTAGTAAAACGAAGTAATTTTTCTCTTTAGAGCATCTGTCACTTAATTCAGATGTGGAATTTTTTCCCCAGCTGGATACAAATAAGACTCCTAGAATTTGTGTCAATGTACAAGTCCTCCCATCCCCCCAGACACCCTTGCTTCCCGATGACCTCTATTTATATTTGCTCCCTGCTCCATGAAGGTAGCACTCCCTTGGAGCTTGCCAAATTACATTTGAGATATTCTAATTAAAATGCCCTTTTAATGCAGCAGGCTCTGGCTCTCCCAGCTCTGGGCAAATAGTGCCAGCACAGAGGCTTCTTGGCATCTCACCTCACGGGAGTATCACCCATATTTCTCAGAAACTCCCTGTAGATAATGTGCACAAACACCTGGTTTGCCCGTGAACACTGTGTTCCTCCACACTGGAGCAAAGGCAACGGACACCCTCCTTTCTTGCCCTAGGTGGCGATTTCTTTGTGGTTTACCCACAATCCCAAAGCAATCATAGCTGCAGTTTTCCACTGTAGACTGAATGTTTGTGTCCCTCACCAAAATTGGTATGTTGGTGCCCTAACCCCCAGTGTGATGGTATTTGGGAGGTAACTAGGTTTAGGTGAGGTAATGAAAATGGGGTGCCCGTGATACAATTAGTGCTCTTGTAAGAGTAGCAAGAGAGGCCAGAAGCCCCTCTCTCTGTGACACAGGGAGAAGGTGGACACTGCGAGCCGGGAAGAAATATCTCACCAGAAACCGAGTCCATTGTTATATTCGATTGTGGACTTCCCAGTGCCTGTCACTGTTAAAGCATAAGCGTCAGTTGTTTAAGTCAACCAATCCTTTGTATTTTGTAATAGTAACCCAAGCAGACAAATGGGGTTCTGTTTAACTCCAAAGCATAGCGCCGGAAGGTGGGCATCTACTCACCAGTTCCGCAACTTGAACTAGCTCACCACACAGTGTAAGGTAAAATTAATCCTACTGAGGACTTGCAGTTTCCGACAGTCCCGAACTGCCTTGCTCCAGAAATTCCCACTTAACTGCTCTTATAAGGAATACCCTCTTCTTTTTACTTCACCTATAGTTCATTGAGAGTATTTCAACATCTTAACTTGGATGCCTGAAGCTCAAAAGCTCTAAAGTTCTGTGAGTAGAGGCTGGATTTTCTTTATCTTAGCATGCCCAATAGTAAGAGAGTCTTCTAAAGAGCAGATACTCAATGTATGGTGAATAAAAGAACCAGTCAACATGACATCTAATTAAGTAAGATTTATTTTCTTCTTTACTGAATAAGCTATGAAAAGCAAAGCATAGATCACTTTTATAAAACTAAAGACTAAAATGAACAGGTAAACTAACATTGTTCATCTTTAATTTTTTTTCTATTCCATTACCCCAACTATTTTCCTATGGGATTCTTTTGCATTTCTAAGAATATAAGTGCTATCGTGATGTGATCATATATTTGGTCTGGAGGACAAAAATTCTCAGTCATCAGAAGGGGTGGGGAGATACTTCTGGGCATGGCCCTGGAAGGTATACAGATACTCTGCCAGTGGTGCCAAGGTTGGCTGCAGCTGTGATCTTGGCTTTTTCTTCCTCATCTTGCAGAGCTTCTTCACAAAAGGATGGGAATACCCTGGGAAATTCTCTCTTGGTGTTAACTATAAATTCCAGGATTTTCTTCCTGCTGGTTTCAGCGTGGGCTTTGGGGCCCCACAGGAACACATAGAGAGGGGGATCACTGCCAGGCACCTGGCGGCGCTCCAGGTACTTGAGTCTCACCAAATCTTGGGTGATGAGCTTCCTGGGTTCACCGAAGAAGAAGTGCCTCCTCCCAGGATATAGGCTGAACACACTCAGGTGTTTCCACATGTCTTCCTCAGTAGCACAGTTGTCCTTCAAGAGGATGATACCCAGAACAAGCATCACGAGACCAGTCTTTGGATAGCCCCTGCCAGGACGCACCCTCCCATTGTTGGGGAGCTTCAATTTGCTGACCAAGTCATATGATGGTCTAGGTGAGTCACTTTCCTTCAGGTCAAGAGCAAAGAGGATCTCAATATGCTTAGCGGTTTTCTTGAGCATCTCAGGAAATTGGGATTCATTCTCTTTGCCAATAATCATCAGCATGTCTTCCTTCAGGATGGGCTGCTTCAGTTCATACCTGTGCACAAGGAAGTACCCCAACAGGTGAACACTGTTCCTGACGAAATAACCTTTGTCTGAGCCTTCAGTGTTGAGTGGAACCTCAGCAGTCCTTGGCATATCCTGATCTTCGTCGTCGGAAGCTTCATCAGATGTAGTGTGAGTAGATGCCGTGGCGCCAGGTGGTGCTTCCTGAGGCTGCTGGCCAGTGCTACGTGGCTCAACATCAGGCAGACTCTGGAGAAGATCTTCACACTGAGGAAACGAGGAGGGAGTGGGCTCGGCTGCTGCTGCTGCTGCGGTGGCCTGAGCATGCCCACGACTCTGGGTCTCACCCTGGGCCTGCTGCTGTGTCTGGCGGCCCTGGCGCTTGCTCTTCCGACGCCGAGGCATGATGACTCTCTGGTCAAGGACAGCAGGCAGAAGTCTGGGCAGGCTGTGAGCAGGTAAGGATACGTGGGGGAGGGAAGATGCGAGGATGTGAGCCCCTTCAGCTGGGAGATCACCGTGGCTCTAACCAAGGCCACCTCTGCAAGTTTCCATGGGGCTCTACTCTAGGTCCCCACAGGGCTCCTGTTCTGGTCATCCTGTTCCCTGAGAACCTCAAAGAGGACCTCGGAGGAAACCTGAGATGAGAGCTTGCTAGCTCCATCTGGGGTACACTGGGGTGACAGCAGAGGCTGCCAGTGGGGAGCCTCTGTTCTTGGGTGTGGGGGTGTTTTCAGTTCACAATAAGAGTGTAATGTCAGCTATTGGCAAGTCCTAGGCCCCCTCTATTCTGCTATTGTAAAGGTGCCCCAATGCCAACACCTCCTGGAGAACCAAGAGGAGCAAAAGAAGGGGTCCCTTAGCCCCTATCCCAGTCGGGGGACACCCACCTGAGAGTTAGGTGGAGCACTCTCCTTCAAGAGCCGCTCGGGTCCGCAGTTCTCGTGTAGGGTGCTTGGTCTGGCGGTACTTCCTGGTACACCTCTCGTTGGCCGACTGCTGGCAGCACCCTCACGCAAAATATCTTTTCTCCTTACGTTTAATGTAAATAAGTGAAGTTGAGCCTCAGCCTGACAGCCCTGACCTGAGCCTTCACGTTCTGAGTGCAGAGGTGGGGCTCAGAATGTTTTGTGATCTGTTCAATGGTGGACTGTCCCTCAGTCTTTCCCCGAGGCATAGCTTGGGACTCATCACCTCCTGAGAACCCCCAGGAGGATATGTGAGTCGTGGCCTGCCCCTAGACCCTCCCGCCCATGGTCTCCAGGGCTGAGAACAGGGGATGGATTCCGTGTACCCTCATTTTGTGTGTTCTCCTCACACATCATGGTCCTCACCTAAACTCCTAGAAAGGCCTGAAATCCTCCAGTTTCAGAGGACAAACCTTCCGCTTTAAACACAGTCCCCCCACCACCCGGGCCACCACCTTGCCCCAACACCCGGCTGGCCACCACACCACCCAGCCCACTGCTGTGGGCCACCCCCCCACCCCCCTACCCTGCTGGCCACCACGGAGCTCCCCTGCTCCCAGCCCCTGCCATGTCCCTCACACCCCCACCCCACTGTCCCCAGCCCCCTGCGGTGACCCATACCGCTGCCGTGCCCCACTACCCCTGTGCCCGCTGCAGCACCGTGCCAACCACCCACAACACCCCAGCCTGCCACAGCGCCATGCCACCCCCAGCACTATGCTGCCTGCCGGCGCACACCCCCACCCACCCAACTACTGCCGGGACCCACCCCACTCCCCACCACGCACCCCTTCTCCATCCCCCGGCCGGCTGCTGTGCCCCCACACAACACCCCCTCCTGGGCCACGTGTCACACACGACCCCCCGGCACTCCCACAGCCCCTGGCTCGCTGCTGCCCTGCCCTCCTCTACACGGCCCACCGGGTTGGGGGGGGGGTCTGGGTCGGAGAGGAAGGTGGGTGGGATTTGGTGAAACTTTGAGCCTATGTTTCCTCACCTACACCCTTGTTGGCGTCTTCTCTCCCTCTGCTGCCCTGGGGCTGCCCCCTTAAACTACGGCCCTTCCTCACCTTCCCGAGACCCTCTAGGCAGAACTCTCCCTCCGCCTGATGAGCTTCCCAGGACAGCACTACGACTGGCACAAGGAGCCGCCTCCACCACTCTTGTGGAGTGAGGGGTTCTCTCATCCTTCGTTCAGGCCCTTCCCCATAACTCCTGGTAGGGTTTGGGACTTCACTTGCCTGTTGTGTGGTTTCCCGCTTCACGCAAAATCGTGCTCCTCAGGCGCCTGAGTAGGAAGTGACGTTCCTCTCGCGGTGAGCAACAACGGGGTCTCTCGCACAAGGCTCAGAGCAGGGGCGGGAACTCAGCTGCTCCAGATATTCTGGGGAGTGCCGTCAGTCATAACAGAGTCCCTCTAGGCTTACAGCAGGGGCGGGATCTCTGCTGCCCCGGATGTTCTGGGAGCACTACTCTCCCCATCAATCATAACGGAGTCTCTCTAGACTGACAGCGGGGGCGGGATCTCTATTGCCAGGATGTTCTGGGGAGCGCCTCTCTCCCCGTCAGTCATAATAGCGTATCTCTAGGACTACAACATGGTGGGATCTCTGCTGCCCCTTCTGTATTGGGGTGGAATACCCTCAAGTTCACACAGGACTCTCAGTTATATTCCTTAATACTGTAGGCACTTCCCTCTGCCACTGCCCTTACAAGGCCCTCACCTCCTTCAGACCTTCCTTGCAGAAATCAGCCTGACAGTGGAGGTGAGGGACCTCTACCTGACGCGCTGTTTGGGCGTGGTACTCAGTCAACATTCATCTAGATCTTCATCTTGGTGCCTGTCTCTTTAATGAAGGGCTTCTCGGGGGATGACACATCCCTGCAAACCCTTGAGTAATTTTTCTACTTGCAAATTTTACAGAAAATGGGTCTGTGTCCCCCAGGAGTGATATGAGATGGGGAAGCTGAGGAAGAAGGCAGAGGACTAGGGATGGGAGCTAGGCTACAAGCCAAGGAGAGCAGCCTCAGGAAAAACCAACAATGCCAGCTCCTTGATCTTGGGCTTCCAGCCTCCAGAACTTGGAAAAAATTACTTTCTATTGTTTAAGCGTCCTAGTCTGTGGCATTTCATTATGGCAGCCCTAGCCAAGCAAGTGAGTACACTGCCCTAGATGAAGATTTCTTACTGGCTTATGTGCTGTGAAAGTAATTCACAGTAGCATGTTTTCACACAGCCTCCTAGACACCCCATGAAGTGAGGAAGGGTTTTCCCCAGTATGGTTGTGTGGTGTCCAAACACACTGGACACTGGAGAGATGAGACAAACAGCTGTTTATGAATCAAGTGTATGCACAGATTCAGGGGGAACACCGTGTGCCACCTAGCACAACATGGGGTTGTACTCAGGAACAAAGAAAGTAAACAGGGCCCGTGGGAGGCTGGGTTTGCAGTATCAGAGGATGAGGCGATCCCTTGTCCCCATGGGAGCAAATAATCAGTTTGTTTGAAAAATTTTACCAACTGGTAGGCAAGAGAAACTTGCAATTTAGGAATAAGCAAGATGTGTCTGTGCCTTGTTCCCTTGATAAAGATGGTTGTTTGTTACAGGACTTTTCCTGCATGTGCACGGTGTGGAGGAGAACTTGCAGTTAGGCAGTTCAGAGCCCTGCTGGGCTCTCCAAATATCAAGGAGCACCTGACATTGGACCTTAATTGCAGGCCTTACACCACAGTGCAGTTTTCCAGTTTTCCATTCAGAGATTTTTTTCCCTCAGCTCTGATACACATCATTTGAGGGTCTGGCCTCTACTCGGCACTCCCACAGTCACATCTACTCCATAAGGCACTTTAATTATAATTACATTGCATGTATTGACTTGCAGCTTCCTGAAACTTAAAGTACCCTGCCTAAGGAATTTACACTTTACTACTCTCACCTGTGACACCTTCATTCCCACCCTTCCCCATAAGTCATAGAGGATATCTCAACATCTTCCTTCTGTGATGGCAGCTCCTAGCTTCTGAAGTTCTATAGGCAGAGGCTCGGGCTTTATCTTATCATCCCAGCACTAATACAAAGGCTTCCAAAGAGCAGATACTCAACTGATGTTTGGGGAATTAAGAGAAAGTCTAACTTGTTAAGATTTAATATCTCCTACATTCTTTAACATGCTAAGCACACCAAGGTGTAAATCATTTACTTTTATAAAGCGAAAGACTGAAGAGAGTAAGGAAACTCAAAGGTGATCTGTTTTATTTCTCTATTCCGTTATCCCAGCTATTTTACTGTGGGATTCCTTCCCTGAAAATCCCTATTGTGGTATCACATTTTCCTACAGGATGACTAAAACTGTCTCAAACTTCAGTAGGGGCTGTGGAAGCTGCTGGGGAGGGCCCTGGAATTCATAGCGGCTGCGGCAGAGTGCCAGCCCCGGCTGCAGCTCTGGCTCGGGCCCTCTCTTTCTCACCATGCAGATCTTCCTCATTTGGTGATTAAAAGACACTGGGGATGCTTTTGTTGACCTTCACCAAAAATTCTAGCAGTTTCGTCTTGCTGTTTTCCTCATGGGCCCCTGAGCCCCAAAGGAACTCACCGCACGGAGGATCAGTGGCAGGCACCTGGCAGTACTCCAGGGACTCCAGAGCTTGGGTGAGGAGCTTCCTGGGTTGCCTCTAGATGAAGTGCTTCCTCCCAGCATATCCTTGCACCATGTTCGGGAATTTCCAGATGTCTTCCTCAGAGGCATGATTGTCCTTCATGAAGATCACACCCAGGACGGTCATCAGGAGACTGGCTGGGCATCAGCAAGCCCCTGCCATCACACCCCGTCCCGTTGGTGGGGACCTTCAGTTTGCTGACGAGGTCCTGTGAGTGGCTGGTTGAGTTGATTTCCTTAAAGTCAACTGGAAAGATCTCAATGTGCTCAGAGGCTGTCTTGAGGATTTCAGCAAATCGGCCTGGGTGCTATTCGTTGACCATCTTCAGCATGACCTCCTTCATAATGGGCTGCTTCATTTTATGCTTTTGTGGAAGGAGCTGCTCCAACAAGCACACTTTCATATTTAGAGCACCACCCTATGATCACTCAGTAGAAAGGGAGACCTCAGCAGAACGTGACGTTTGCTCACCCTGTTCCTCACCCTGGATGTAATCACCTTCATTAGATCTTATACCAAAAATGCTCCAAGAAGTAATGGTGTGCACGGGACTCTCTAAGCGCCCTGGGAAGCACTGCCTGAGACAGGAGATGATGAGGGCTGGGGGCTCCCCTCTGAAACAGAAGAGGAAGGGGTCTCTTCTTTCCCAGGAGTGTGCCGCCTACTCTTCTGACTCTGTGGTCAGGGCCAGCGGGCATGAGTGTGAAGAGGCGGACGGGTGATGACGGCCCACTGGAGGAGGAATGCTGGAAAGATGGTGCTTCTCTAGAGTGGAAATACACTCTCAGCTGGCGTGTGTAAGGAAGGTGACACTTGCAGGGTTCCTGGGGCCACTGCTTTAAAAACTGATGGGACTTCTCTTCTCATGAGCCTGTCCCTTGGGAAACCTGTGAAGGACATTGGAGTGAGCTTGAGGCTACATCCTGCCAGCCCTGCCTCAGGCATTCTGGGGTGACAGCAGGGGCTGGCAGTCTTCTAGGTTGAGGAGTCTCATATTTCACACTCAAGACCATCGCTCAACTGCTGGGAGCTCATGGGACCTGGTCCCTCTGCTGCTCTGAGGTTGACATCACAAAGCTTCCCAGGACCCACAAGAAGGGAGTGCAGGGGGTCCTCAGCTCATCACCCCTGTCCACGTGCCCCCAGTGCTGACTGCTCAGTGAGCTGTTTTCTGTCTTGGTTTCCTTGGGGTCCTCAGTCCTCATTAAGAATCCTTACTTTGGCTCCACTTAGGGCCTAGTAGCCCCCCCTCCCCTTGCAATGAATGGTGGCTGTACCTTCAAACTAAGGGTTTCACCTCCCAAAGACCTGATATAAATAAGTGTTGGGGGAGTTTGAGCTACGCAGCCTTGCCCTGGTTCTTCAAGGCCTGAAACCAAGGGCTGCCCCAGATATTTTGTTATCCCTTCTGCTGGGGGTAGTGGTGCGTAGTCCCGTGGGCCTGGCTCTGACCCCTGTCATGGCCTGGAATTCCTCCCTCCCTTGCCCTTAGGCCAGAATACTAAGGCCAGTGTCACCAAGGACCCCTAGGAGGAAGGAGGAAGTGAGGGTCTCCTCATCTGACCATATACCTGTCGTTGGTCTCCTGAGGCTGAATAAGGAATGAATTGTATGGTGTTCCCACGGTGATGGGGTATTTGGTTCTCTTTATCCTCAGGGTATTCTCCTTGGCCTCTGGAAAAAGCTGGGAATCCTGCCATCGTTGGCCTTAGACCCTACGTCCCTCACGCCCTTGTGACACCCTATGAGGAAGTATGTCACCTTGGGTCAACAATGCCCAGGTATGCCAGCGCTGCCAGCAAGGCTGTGGGGGTGTCTGGTTCTCTCAGTTCTTCACTGAGTTCCCTGAGTCTTCACTCCGGGGCTCACGTTCACTGCTAGCAGGGCTTTGCTGACTAGAGGCTGCTCTCCTCAGGCCAAGGCCCTCACATCTCTGACACCTTTCTTGCAGAGTCAGCCTTACATGATAGCTGCTGCTAGACTGCAGATCTATGGGCCATGGCTTGATATTCTTTATGTTACCATGTGTACTACTATTAGGGAGCCTTCCAAAGAGTACATGCTCAGTCAATGCTAGAATGGGGGAAAAAATGGAATGAGCACAATGTCTAATTTGTTACCATTTAATTTCTCATAGAATAAGCTGAGCAAACCCAGATACATATTAGTTAATTTTACAAGCCAAGAGCAAAAGGAATATAAGGCAAACTGAGAATCAACCAGCTTTTACTTTTCTTTCACCATTTTGTGATTCCAAATGTTTTTCTATGGGTTTCTGTCACATTTCCATGAAAAATCCTATTCCAATTCCAATGCCATGTTACTTTGTTCTGTAGCATAAAGAAAATATTGGGGGCTATTCAATTAATTTCTTTACAAATAACAAAACTCTTAATCTTCAACCTAAACAGTAATATATGTGACGTCCATGCCATTAAAAACCTTAGACTGTGAAACAAATAAAACTTCAATTTAAAGGAGCAATATTTGAAAACCTGAAAAAAGAAAAGAAATTCATACAAGTAACTTCTTAGCAACAGGAAAACAAACAAAGTACATGTTTTGTCCCCTCCAGACCTACTACTTTATACTGACTGGGGGGCTGGCCACTCTCTGCCCCCCACAAAATGACAGAGCTGCTCCAGCACTGCCTAGACCTGGGAAGAGCTGCGGGACTTGGCCCCTAAAGGCTCGGAGTCCTTGGCAGCAGAGGCGGCCCTGGCAGAGGCCTTAGGGGCAGCCTAGGCAGCGTTCTTGGCACCGGCCTTGGCAGCAGCCCTGGTAGTAACCCTGGCTGCAGCTCTGGCTTCCAAATCCTCCTTCTCATCCCTCAAAGCCCCCTCGTACAGGTTGGAGAAGGAACTTGGAACCCTGTTCTTGATCTTGGCCAGGACCTCAGGAACCTTCATCTTGCTGGTTTCGGCGTGGGTTTTGGCGCCCCACAGGAACTCATATTGGGGAGGGTCGCGGTTGGGCACCTGGCAGTACTCCAGGTACTTCTGCTGCACCAGCTCCTTGGTAATGAGCCTCAGGGGCTCCCTGAAGATGAGGTGCCTCCTGCCGTCATAGACCCCCAGCGTGTTGAGGAACTCACAGACCTCTTCCTCGGTGGCGCGGTTGTCCTTCATGAAGATCACGCCGAGCAACAACATAATGAGGCCAGGGGTGGGCAGCCCACTATCGCTGCTCAGAATTGCATCATCAGGGAGGCCCAGCTTGCTGACCAGGGCGTAGGCCTGACTTCTACAGTTGGCTTCCCTCAATTCCAGCCCAAAGAGCAGCTCCATGAGCTCAGAGGTTCTCCTGAAGTTCTTGGAGAAGAGGTGCTTGTACTTCCTCCTGACGATCTTGAGCAGCACTGCCTGTGTGACCTGCCCCTTGGTCTTACACTTCTCCAGCAGCAACTGCCCCAGTTTGTTGACCTTCCTGGTGATCACATGCTTGCGAGCTCTGCACAGGGGCACTGTAGCCTGGGAGTGGCCTGTGCCCTGCTTGTCTTGGCTGGCGGAACCTTCCTGGGCTACTGGGAAGAGACGCCCACAGGGGAGCACGGGGCAGAGCCATTGGACCAAGACACAAAAGCAGACACGGAAATGGAGGGTGAGGAAGTCGTCTCTGGTGCATCATCTGCTGCCACAGCTGGCCGGACACCTTCTGGTCCCTGGGTGTCCCCCTTGGCCTGGAGGCTATTCTTCTGGATGTGGTGCTTACTCTTGGGCTCTGGAGACATTCTGACACCTGGCAGCGACAGCATACATGGTCGAGGATAGGAGGGCAGGTCATGCAGACACACACCTGCAGGGGAAAGAAGCGGACGGGAGAGAAGCAGAAGGTTTGAGCACACTCAGCCTCGAGATGCACAACGCTGCTGCCAGGGAGCTAGCCAAGTCCGCCTCTGCAAGGTGCCTCCAGGGACCCTGGCCTCCTGGTCAACACGCCCTTAACCCTGAGATCCCAGGGAGGAAGACATGCCAGGATGTCCATGGCACGGGTTCTGTGGCTGTTCACAATGACATTGAATCCTCTTGTTGGCTCCATGGTCATCCTGGGACCCTCCCTCCTGTGGACTGATGCCCTGCTGCTCCTTAAGAGCCAAGCTCTAAGCTCCCCCAGGTCCTCTGTGGGACATTATGTGACGTCTCAGCCTGGTGGACCTTTGTGGTATTTTGAGGGTTGACAGGCCGGTACGGACCTCGCACTGACCCAGACTCCTGGCCCAGTCTGGAAATCCTCCCTCCCAGGAGCGCGTGCGCACGCACGCACACACAGACACACACACACACACACACCACCACGGCCCCTCCTCCATGACTCTGCTGAGGACAAAGGGAGGAAGAACCTGAGTCTTCAGACATGCCTCAATCCTCCCAGGCTGACGTCAAGAACGGGCTCTGTGTGGCCCCCGTTTCGGGGTTTGGAGTCCCTTCAGTCCTCCCAAAGGGCCCCTCTTCCCTCCACAGGGCCTGGGATTTCTCCCTCTGTTGATCTGAGCCAGAGGCCACCAGCATTGGGACAAGCCTTGGTCCCTGAGGCCCCCATGCAGTAAGGAATTGGAGTTGGGATCTCACGCCCTGTGGGGGCCTCCTGGGAATGCAGGTTGGGGCAGGTGGGGCCAGGCCTGTGTGGCCACCTCATTTCTGGGTTAAGGGGTTTGGGGGTATCGGGGGTGCATCCTCGCAGTTTTAACTCCAGAAGCCTCCCTCCTTGAGACCAGATGAGATGTGGGGGCTTGTCCTGTGCTTGGTCAGGGCAGCGACTATCAGACAAGGCCTCAAGCCCAGGAGCATGGATACAAGGACGTTAGGAGGGGCCACTTCATCCTCATGGACTTCAAACCTTACTTGTGTTCCTCAGTGCAGAGCTCAGGAGTCCCCGTCACACAGCACTTGATGCAGGAGGTCTGGGAAGGTGCACCAGCCTTGGTACTCAACGTGGCTGCATCTGTTCCGCAGGGTGTCTTCTTAGTCTGTGAAAACTTCTGTGTAAAGGGATGGCAAGGCCCTGCACACAGGAGCACTGGCTTCGGCCCAAGCCGAGAGGCTTGCTTTCCTCTGGCCAGTTTGCGCGCGGGCTCTCCAGCCTCACGGGGAGTTTTAGCAGGGAGGATCACTGTCCGGCGCCTGGCTTCACCCCTGCCTGGGGACTTCAGCCTCACCAAAATCTTGGGTGATGAGCTTCCTGGGTTCCCCTAGGTGAAGTCATAGAGCAGCACAGGCCAAGACCGTACCCAGGAATTCTCATATCTTCTCTCCTGTGGTGCAGTTGCCTTTCGTGGTGATCACGCTCGGGAGGGTTGTCAGGGGAACCCCTCTCGCCTTTTCGACTTCCCTTGTTGGGGGTTCCCCTTCCCTGACAAGAGCATCAAGGGGACTGCCGGGCTTCCCTTGCCTGAATTCAAGGCTAGGGATCAGCTCCGTCCATTCAGGTTGTCCTGAAGATTCCCGGGAAGCGGTCCTTTCCCTTTCTGTTGACAGCCTTGAATACGTCTGCTTTGGTAACGGGTCTTTCATTGTATAGACCTGCAGCAGGACCTGCCCCAATGCACTCACCTTCCTGGCCAGAGCGGCCGTGGCATGGCTCTCAGTGGAGGGTGCTGCTGGGGATGTGCTTGTCTGTCCCTCATCGTGGCTCTTGGCCCCTTCAGCAGATCTTGTGCATGAAACCCCTACAGAACCAGTGGTGCTGCTCTGGGCTTTGTGAGGCTCCCGGGGAGTGCCAGCAGTGGAGTAGCTCTGGGGAGTACCCCCCCAGAAAAGGACAAGAGGAAGGAGAGTCTCTTCCTGCTGGGCCTTACTACCCTCAGACCCTAGGGACCTTTCTCCCAGGTTGGAGCTTACTCTTCTGCCCCTGAGCCATGAGAACACTGGGCACAGACAGCAGTCACGAGTGTGGGCAGGAGAGGATGGGCCATGTGGTCTCCTGGAGGAGGGAGAAGCCGAGGGCTCCTCGGCAGCGAGATCCCCCCTTGGCTCTGACCCAGGCCGCCTCCGTCTGCAGGATCTGGTAGGGCCCCACAAAGGTCCCCACACGATCCCTGTTCTCAGGGTCAGCCTGTCCCCTGGGGTCCCTTTGGAGGAAGTCTGAGCGAGCCGTAGGTTGTAGCCCACCAGCCCTGCCTGAGTGTTCCTGGGCCAACAGAAGGCATGGGCAGTGGAGCCCCCGGTGTCCTAGGGCAGGGGGTCTGCCCAGTTGTTTCAGCTCACCATGACAACAGTTGACAGGGCCTGGGTGCCTCCCTCCTGCTTCTCTGGAATTGACAGCTCACTGCTCCCTGGGACCCACAGGAAGGAAGTGAGGGGGACCTCAGCCCACTGCCCCTGACAGGGGTAACCGGTTCCACTAGCTGTGTGGGACCTCCCCTGTCCGGGCATTGTTGCGTCCTCAGGCCCTACTTGGCTCTCTCCTGTTGGCCCCACGAAGGGCCTGGGACCCACTCTTCTGCGCTCGCATGGCTTCACCTGCAGACCAAAGGCCTTGCCTCCCTTAGATGTGACATACAGGAGCGGTCGGGGACCCTCTGCCTCACAATTCTGCCCTGAGCTTTTAAGTGCTGAAAGGATGGCAAGACTGAACTCTTGGTTTTCCTCTGTATCCGGGGATTTGGGAGGTGGAGCCTCCTCAGTTTGTCTGACTCCTGGAAGGACCTGCGGGTCCTCTCTCCCCCGGAGTGGAGGATGTCACCTCACCTCACAGTAAGGGCCTAGGCTTGAGACCCCATAGAAGGAAGTGAGGGTAGCTGTGCTTGGCCACACTTGCCTGTGCCCTCCTGAGGCAGAAAGCGGTGGCAGGCCCATTCAGGCTTTGTGGCAGTTGCACTGCTTGATTCTGGGAGGGCCTGTGAGTCATCCTTCCCTTGCCCTGCCACCGACCTCACTTCTCAGTCACCCCAGACAGGAATTGACCACCGGTTTGTTGCCTGCGCTCTGTGTCCCCTCTATCCAAGCCCCTCCCAGGACTTGGCAGTAGGGGAGAGTTGAGGCGCTGCCCCCATTGTTGTGTTCTTCGTGTTCCGCTCTATCCCCGGGATCCTCCCCCTGACTCTTGGCGCAACCTGGAAATGTTTCCCATGCGGAGTCAGCCAGCCCGCACACCAAGGCCCTCACCACCCCAAGTCCCCAGATGTGGAAGTCAAAGTGAGTCCCAGCTAGTCTCAGCTCCCTGGGGTTTCCGAGAGCTAACAGCAGGGGCGAGATGCTGGGACCTTACTGCCCTGGGGCTGTGATCTAGAGACCTCCCTCTGTCAGAACCTGGAATGCCTCTCTCTACCTACCTGAGTCCTCCAGGACTGGAAGCAAGTAGATGATGGGCGGGGCTGATGCCTCTTGCCTGGTGCTTCCCAGGGCTCCGAGGGCTGCGGGGTTGTGTGTTCCTGTCCCTTTGGGGCTGGGTGTTCATCCTGGTCCTCATTTGGTGTTCTCCCACGGATCCTTCCCACGACCTGGAGGCCTGTTCTCTCACACTGAGGCCTCTAACACCCTGAGACCACCTGGGAAAATGGGAGACACAGCGCTATCCCTCGTGTAGGCCCAGCTTCTGTTGGGCACCTATGGCTGACAGCGGGCGGCGGGATTCTGTGTTGGGCTCACTTAGGAATTGGGTGGTTGCCTCAGTCCTCAAGGTCCTCTGCTGGACTCCTGGAGTCACCTGGAATTACCCCCTGTGCTAATCGGTGGCCAGCCTCTTCGACCTAGTGCCTCACGTCCCCGAGGCCCTAATAGGGAAGAAGTAGGATACATCATGCCAACGTGCCTGGGTTTGCCCAGAGAAGGCATCAGTGATCAGGGTTTTGGTAGCAGCCATGGTGCCAGGGTAAAGGAGGAAGGAAAGGAGGGATGCAGCTCTTAACTGAGCGCCCCAAATCGATAAAAGGCATAAAGGTAGGATTCCAGCCAGGCAACCTCCTTGCTATCTGAGAGCCTTGTCAGGTGGTTAGAGGACTATGTGTGAGTCACATTCTGGACCCAGAGACACCACTATATTAGTTGGGAAAGATCATCTCCAGTCACCCAATGGACTATGAACTAAGGCAGTCATGAGGAAAAAGGCTGCTGTGACAGGGAAGACGATTTGGCCCTAGGCTATGTTGCTACCGCAGATTCCTGAGTAGGCAGATAAGGCAGGTTCCTGATAGGAGGTCAGGGTTAAGTCAGGCCCGCAGATCCCACTGAGAGTAAACATGTCCATTCCCCTCTAAATTGAAAACAGAACAGACTCAATAATAGAAAGAACTGAGTGCAAAAGGGACAACGAGTCATAGAATCAAGGTAAATCAGAAGGCTCTTAGCTCCTGCAAGGAGCTATTGGTGAATAGGAGAGTAAAGGGTGAAATTTCGAGCCACTCTGGGTGACATTCCCAAAGACCCAATCATGACACACTTACTAGGGAGGGTTTCCCCACAGGATGAGCACAAGAAGTTACTGCCTCCAGCTGAACTGGTGGGTACCTCATGGCCCAGGGGATCATGAGATGAGTGTCTCCAGGGGATTGTCCCAGAACAGGGCATAGGGAAACCTATCATGGGAGTCTTAAGATTAGCAGCCGTCCTATTGTCTTTTCACTGGCTGTCCCATGCCCAAGCATTTGATAGCAATGGTGAGGGTCTGATTAGCCAACGAGCAGATAACACATAAAGCGAGGAGGAAGGGAAGAATAGAAATGCAGCGAGAAGGAGAAATATTTGAGAACACAGAAAAGGAAGTTTCTTCCATGAACATACTAAAGACTGCTTGAAGATTTGCCATGTGGTTGGAAGTGGGTGTTTTCTAGTGTACCACCATTGCACAAATGTTGTCTTGCAGTAGTTAGCGTGCCAATGTAATCTTGCCCAGTCTGCAACCAACTTAACCTGTCATGGTCCTTCTTGCAGCTAGCACCCTAATGGCATTTACATGCACAAACTGTGCGTGCAGGTTGTAGCAGTTTTTGTCCACAAGAGACAGAGAAGGAGGAGAAGGGCCCCCAGAGGATAGGTAAATAGTGCCTCCTGCTGGGGGGCCAAGGTACAAGTGGCTTACCGGGAGCAGTAATCCAACTCATGGCACCAAATATGATGTGGGTTGAGTTTGTTCTCAGTTCTTGTCCCTGCCAATAAAAGTAAAAAAAGGATTTAAGGGCAGAGACACGATAGTGAAACACAGCTTAAGTTTTATTTGAATACACTCCAAGGGAGGAGTGGGCCAGAGTCAAGGTAGACAAAAGCACAGAACTTTTAGGGGGAGGATCTGTCTATCATGTCCTATCCAGGAGGTGCCTCTTTGATTGACAGGGTATGGTCATTTGATTGACAATTCTAGTTATACACCCATTCCTCTTGGCACTCATGTCTCTTCCCTGAATGCACACAAAAAGCCCATGGGGGTGGGTGGAGCAAAATCACAGTTTTATTTTAATGAGATTATGATGAAGTATGGTTTGGGTGGTTCTTAGTTTTGTTGGATTGTGCCTGTGTTGGACCTGGTTGGGACAAGTTTGGCCTGGTCCCAATAGGCAAGAAGTTATCTCCCTGCAAAGCCCTTGTGGTCTTCAAGTGAGACCCCCTACCTGGGCATTTTTTTCCCTGAACCTTATCTTCCTCTTCCCCTGCTGTTCATATCTGTCTTTCTACCTAACAGTACAAATGAGTTGGCTCAAGTGTTCTTTTTTCCAGGGTATCCTTACCCTTATCTCATCTTTGTATCAAGGAGAACTAACCCATTAGAGTGGATGAGTCACTTTCCATCTTTCTGTATGGTTTGGAAGAGTTTATACAAAATTTTGATTCATTTATCCTTCAGCTTTTGGTGTAAGGAGCTCTGGACTTGGCTGATCTGGGAATATTTCGAGGGTGCTTAGGGTTTTAACTACAATTTTAGTTTGAATTCTTAGATTAAGTTTTTTATTTCTTCATGGACCTTTTTAATAATATGTATTTTGCTAAGAAATACTCCATTTCAATTGAAATTTTAAACTTAAAGACATGCTGTTTATAATAAGATCACAGGCTCACTGAAATTCTCAAACATATATAACAGTACAGAGGCTAGAATAATGAACCCTATATACCTGGCACTCAGCATCAATATTCTTCAATAGTAATGGGAAGAAGCTCAATCAGATGAAGGTTTGTTTATCTGTTTATTAGTAACCCTAGTCCAGAGACAACGCTAAGCACTTCCTTTAGTAGATACATAATGTCTGTTATCTCCTTTGTGGGCATATTGGCAGTCATTGAGTATCGTCATGCTCATCCAGTAATCCATTAAGGACTGCAGAATGGTAATTCTATCATGCCTGTGTGTTTATTAGCTGAAATAATTCTCTAGGTAGAACCTTTTCCTTAGCCGCCATTTATTATTCTGATACAATGATAGAAGCATTTATAGTGTTCTCTTATAGTCTTTAAATATCTTCAGGTATATTTTGTAGAATTTTACTTTACTCATATTGCTTGTTTCTGCTTCCTTCTTCTGTAATTGATACTACTGACAGAAAGTATTATAAAAATATTTTCAAAGAACTGGCTTTCAATAGTTTACTCTACTGTCTTCAAATTCATCATTTCTTCATTTATCTTCATTATTTCCTACTTTCTAATTATTTGGGTATAATATGCTATTGTTGCTGTAGCTCTTGAATCATTTTGATGTTTTAAATATTTCTTTTTCCAATAAGTGTATTTAAGGCTATAATATCCATATACCACTTGGGCTGTTTCCCCCAGGTAATACTGTAGAGCTTTATGTGTAGTGCTTGAAATATTTAAATGTGGAATAAATCTCTCCATTATACCATTAGAATTTCTTAATGTGTGTGTCTGTATAGACATACATATGTGATAGAGTTAAGATTTCCCTAGGAATGAAAGGACCATTTTACATGAAAAAAATGAAAAAAAAATCAGTCAGTATAATTATTCAACTGTAATAGCCAGAGATTATCTAGAAAACAGAAATTACTCTAAATATATAACTCAGAGAATTTATTGCAGGAAATTGTTGACTCAAGAAACCAGCTGGGAAGAATTGAGCAAAACAACACTTAGCAACTTGAGGAAGGCTCTCCCATCTCTAGGCTAGAAGAACAAAGACATAAGGTATTGTTACTGAAGGAACTTGGAAACAGAGAGATAATGCAACCATTAAAGGCGACACCACCTTCAAAGAAGCAGATGGTGAACAATTCTGGGTACTTCCATCCTCCTAGGCTCTAATTGCCACCTGTTGCCACTTCTTGGCTTAACTGATCTGGGATCCAGGTGTTGGGGAGCACAGAGCATAAGAAATAGGTGTTGTACATTTTGTGTGGAGAACAGGGTGCGGAAAGCATGAGGAATCAAATCTAAGGGTAAATAAGTCCTTGGCTGCACACCTCATGGGCAGATTGAATGAGAAAAAAAACATCTCTAAATTGATAAAGAATAATGTTTTATAAAATTTGTCTTTCATTCATGATAAAAGAAGATATGTTACCAGACAAATAAAAGATATCTATGAAAACAGAGATAAATTATTAAATCAGTGAAAGTTATTTGCAAAAGATGGTGAATATATAAGATTATTATATAAAAATGCACTTTGTTTCTGCAGCAACAAACAATATGAATATGAAATTAACAAACTATAATTTGTAAATTACCATACAAAACTGTCTGGTGCCTAATATATATATTTATATTTATATGTGAAGTATGTAATAAAAAATTAAACATCTATACCTATTATGTAGATAAATTAATGAAAACCTAAGTAAATAGAGAAATACTGTATGTTCATGGAGAGGAATATTGTATATTGTAAACACGTTCCTTCTCCGCAGATTGAATCTATAATGTTTGTTAATACATAGTCCCCCCCACCCCGCAAAAACCTAAATAGGTTTTGTACATGAAATTTGACAAGGTGATTCTAAACTTTAAAATTATTTTCAAATGGCCAAGAACAGTCAATATAGACTTAATAAAGAAAAAAAATGTATGAGGACTTACTCTAGTAGATATTAAGCATTTTTAAACTATAAAAATTAGAAGTGTGTGGTATATTTGCTGATAGAAGCACATAGACTGATAGAACTGAATAGTGTCCCGAAACATCCACATATAAATGGACCTCTGATTGCTAAAACTGCCATTGCAAAGTAGAGAAAGAACAGTCTTTTTACTAAGATATGACAAGGAAGCAACTGGATATCCACATTGAAAAATAATGCAAGTGGAACACTCCATCACACTAGACACAATTCAATGGGAGAGGCGATTAAAAACCTTCCTTTACGTGTATTATTATAATTTGAAAACTTTATAGTTGAGTAAAGCAAAAGGAATCTGTAAGGCATTTGGAGGAAAAGGGCCAAAAGGAAATGCAAACATCAATTGAGTCAATTAATGTCACAGAAGGACAGGGGATGATGTGATCTGGAGAGGAAGAGAAGAAATGGTAGCTCCTTCAGCCCTCTTGTCCCCCACTATTTCACCTAGATAACATTATGGGCCTTCACTTTCGAAGAGCAGTTTATGGGGACTTAGCACAGGTTCGGGAGAAAACTATCTGGGCCAAAGATCTGTTCATTCCTTCTACCTCTGCACTGGTACCCCCACTGACCTGTCAACCACTGGACTTCAAGGAAGCGTAACCTGGACAATAGTGTTATAGACAGTGGTGACCAGGGGCTATTGTATAGTGCTCATTACAGACACTGAAGAGAACCAAGAAGATGTTCCTGGCTTGAGGCAGTCCGAGCTTGTCCACATGTGACGGGAGCAGTGTCCCACCTCCTTGTCCACGAGAATGAATGCTCGTGCTATGGGGTGAGAAACTGGGGAGCCTGTGCCCCCCACTCTTTTTTGCTCACATAGAGATACCCTGCAGATTCTGTTGTTTATCAGGAGACTCTCTGTAGAGGTGCAGCCCATGGTGTAGAGTCCTTAAGGGAGTAAGGGTGAGATCTCTCTCCTTGTTGTCACGGTTCCTCTGAGCAGAGAAAGCTTAGGAAGCAGGGAGTGACCCTCACTCCCCAGCAGCAGGCAGCTCTGAGTGCCCTCCTTGTGCACTCAGAGCAGGTTGTGCCCTGGAAGCTTGTACATGGAGGCTCTCCACCATCTAAATGGTATCTGGAACTCCAGCACAAAAGCTTTTAGTCTGACAGTCTGTCTTTAAATGTGGAAAGAGTCACCTACAAATAAGTTCACAGGGTCGTAAGCTGAGGGTCACTGGAGGAGGGTGAGTGCTCTCCTGGTTATCGCATTGATCCGGGGACCTCCCAGCCCAGAGCATAGCCCACCTTCAGCTCAGCTCTACGTACTTTCATCCATCTACTCTTAACTTCGACAGGAGTGAAACTTACTCAACTTACTTACTCAGATATTTCACAAACCTATTTCTGCCTGTCACTAGGTAACCACAATAGGCTTGAAACCTTGGTCCATGAGGAATGAAGACTAAAAGAAGGAGTTAATATGTAGGTAAGTGTAGCTGTCTACTCTTGTGTTCATTTTCTATTGCTGCTGCCCAACAAATTAACAGCAGCTTATCAGAATAAATAATCACAAGTTTATTATCTCACAGTTTCTATGTGTAAGAAGACCAGGTAAAACTCACCTGTGGTCTCTGCTTTAGAGTCTAATCCAGTTGCAATCAAGATGTCAGTTGAGCCGTTTTCTCATCTGAATGCTGTACTAGAGAAAAATATAAGCTCACTCACTTTGTTGGCAATGGTGCGAAGAAGTTTTGGAGTTCTTTTTTGTTGTTGTTGACTATTGGTTAGAGGCAGCCTCAGTTCCTACACAGCCTGTAATTCCAGGACATCTGGCCCATTCCACACTGGCCCTCTCCATAGGCAGTTCACAACATGACAGTTTGTCTTCAAGACCACCAGCAAAGCAAGAACATTTCTGCTAGCAAAATGGGGTCTCATATAATGTCCGAAATTAGAGGAGTCCTATCTCCCCTTTCGCATAGGGCAATATAAATTTTAAGTAAGGAGAAAGTATACAAATACACAATCATTGTGTTGTATACCTGAAACTAATATAATGTGTGAATTATATCTAAATTTTAAAAAACAGAATACACTAAGAAAGAAAGCTTTAATTCTTGCTGGTGCAAATAAAGAAATGAGGCTCCCTTTTAGATCACTTACTTTAAAAACTTGTCAGTTCATTTTCTGCCTCACTGATGTTTATATAAACCTTTCAAAAACTGAATAAGCCTCTTGCCAGTTTTACAACCTAGGAATTTTTTCTTAAGCAACTGGGGGCAACCTCTTTGAAATGTAAACATCAAGGAAGATAACACCCCTACTTTCCAGTCTCAGTAAGAGTTTAACTCTGATGTCTGTCTCCAACGTGTAAAACACTGCCTTCTGTCAGAAAGAAATTAAAGTGTTTTTTTCCCCCACTTGGATAAAGGCAATTAGCTAACAAAGATGGCCAACCCAATTACCAGGTGAATTTAGGGTGAACTATGTGTAATAAATGGTGCTGTCAGATTCTCTTACTTGAGGAACAGTTACCATTATCTTTAGAACATGGATGTAATGGGTTGTATCTGCTTGGCTGTATAAAAGGGTGAGATATCTTTCTGTCTTTGCACAATCTTTTCAGCAGAAGTCTGGTTTTATGCTTATTGAGTAATAAAACTGTTCTCTTTCTTTCCTGTATTTTGCAGAGAGGCATTTCTGAGTTGGCAGGAGATTTTGTTTCTAATTCATTACCCCAACAAATCTGGAAACGAGGATAAGACTTCTGAAGTCCCTGAATCGAGTAAGAAGAAATTCTGTGGACACACAAAAGTCAGGTGAAAGACCTTAACTTATAAAATCTCCCTTCTAGCTGTCTGCTCTTTTGGCATACTTGTCGAAAGAACCAACCTCTCCAAATTCAAGATTTTGCTGTTAAATAAGCGTGGTAACACAGGCTCTAAAATCCCATCCATATCCCATTAGCTTTGATGAAGGAAAAATACGGGAAGCCAGGAATGTTGCCTACAGTTCTTTGTCTCTAACAGGTTCTGTCTTTCTGCCACACTGGGAGTGGAATACCTAAAAGAATCTAGTCTTGCAGTGGCCTGAGGGCATTTTCTTTAATTTGGGTAGATTAACATATTTGCAGAACAAGGGCCTCATTCCAATCTAATGAATTATTATTATTTGTGGGGTTAGTATCTCTCACACAGAAAAGTTCATATGAGCTGATAGCCAGAAGGAAAAGCTGAGAAAAATGTAAAAGGAAATAAGAGAATTAAAGGTACTTTCTCTTACACAGACCCCTCCTCCCCTTCTCTGCTGTCCCTGTTTCTCTTTATCTACCCCTACATCAAATTCATTCCTGGAAAGGAGGCAATGATTGTTTAGTGTGTGCTTCCCTTTGTTAGAGGATTCCCTGTGCAGAGGGACTGAGGCATAACTTTGTCAACCACTAATAAATCACCTGTCTTGTTTGGGGACACAGGTTTGTGTATCTCATTCCCTAGCCTGAGTCCACTCATGTTCTAACACAGATTGTATCTACAGAATTCCCATGTCATCCACACACCAGGTAGGTAGGAAAGCAGAAATGATAAAACAAACAAACAAATATGGTCACAGAATAATTGAGAACTTGGACTAAAGACCATTCCCCCATATGAAGGCAACATGATTAAGAATAGTTGCACTAGTCACTTGGAAAAAAGCAAACAAAAAAAAAGTGTTAAGTTGATAAATGTCCACATGGGGTGCTTAACCCAAAGACCGTGTAATTTATATTTTTCTTTTTGCCATATGAGAAAAACTATCCCTTCCTCTTTGCAGCAGCAGCTTGTATATTGACCAGACACTTAGGAGCTATGAGCAGTGTGGGAGCTTGGCTCCCCTTCCAGCTATAAGCTGGCAGAGTGATCTTCCCTACATTCTGGGCACGTGGTATGCTCCCCAGCCCACACAACCCCACAAAACTGTTTGAAAAGGCCAGCCTCACCCCACACACAGCGGGCAGGTCTCAGCCTACAACCAACCTATTGTTTAGGGATAGAGACATCAGAGGACAAGTCTGGTGTCACTCCATTAACTTTGAAAGACAAATTCTCTCTAGTATCAATACATATAGATAAACAAAGCTGGTCTGTTATGCATGGAGGTTTACTTGACTGCTATAAGAATATAAGTATTGATTTGGACCAATGCCAGAAAGTTTCATAGCTTGGGTTTGTCCTCAAGGCTTAAAACAATTACAGCCATGTGTACTGAACACTCAATTTCTAACTGTGCCCTGCAACAGTTGCCTCATAATAAGATTTTGACACTAGATAATCACCGTGTGTGTCTTTGTGTTTCACATATGGTAAAAATAATTTGGGGAGATGGAGCAATTACTTAAAGGCCTAAATCATCATGTAAATGTTATATTACTTATGTGGTCGAGGGGAACTCAGGAGAAATTTATTGCAGCTTCCAAGAAAACCCTTAGTTAAAAACTTAAGATTAGCAGGCTATAGAGTTGAGCTTTGGCTTAAGCTTGGATTGGGTAATATTTCATAAGGAACTATTAAATAATACTCAGTTAGTTATTTGAAAGCTTATGCAATAAAGCATCACAACAGGCCAACGTCCAAAAGACAAACAACAAATGTTGGCAAGGATGTGGAAAAAGGGGAAACCTCCTACACTGCTGGTGGGAGTGTAAACTAGTTCAACCATTGTGGAAAACAGTATGAAGGTCCCTCAAAAAACTAAAAATCAAAGTATCATTTGACCCAGGATTTCCACTCCTAGGAATATACCCTAAGAATGCAGCAGCCCAGTTTGAAAAAGACAGATGCACTCCTATGTTTATCGCAGCACCATTTACAATAGCCAAGAAATGGAAGCAACCTAAGTGTCCATCAGTAGATGAGTGGATAAAGAAGATGTGGTACATATACACAATGGAGTATTATTCAGCCATAAGAAGAAAACAAATTCTACTATTTGCAACAGCATGGATGGAGCTAGAGGGTATTATGCTCAGTGAAATAATTCGGGCAGAGAAAGACAAGTATCAAATGATTTCACTCATCTGTGAAGTATAAGAACAAAGAAAAAACTGAAGGAACAAAACAGCAGCAGACTCACAGGACCCAAGAATGGACTAACAGTTACCAAAGGGAAAGGGACTGGGGAGGGTGGGTGGGAAGGGAGAGATAAGGGGGAAAAAGGGGTACTACAATTAGCACGCATAATATAGAGGGCGGAGGGACATGGGAAGGGCAGTATATACAGTGAAGACAACTAGTGATTCTATAGCATCTTACTACGCTGATGGACAGTGACTGTTGTAATGGGGTATGTGGGGGGACTTGATAATGGGGGAGTCTAGTCACAATAATGTTCTTCAACTAATTGTACATTAATGTAAAAAAATGAATGATATTAAAAAAATTGTAGGTGGACTTTAAATTGCAGCGAAGACACATTTCAGGTTCAAAAATTCCTTCAGTTTAATTTTTTTATTAAATTCAAGTAAAAACAAATTTAATACTTATTAT
This sequence comes from Manis javanica, assembly GCF_040802235.1. Lineage (NCBI taxonomy): Eukaryota > Metazoa > Chordata > Mammalia > Pholidota > Manidae > Manis > Manis javanica. The sequence continues at coordinate 19,301,657 of NC_133174.1, read as the reverse complement.
TAATAATGACATTCAGTCTATCTCCCTATGCATAGGGAGATGTCTGGTATAATGTTCACCTCGTATTAACAGTCATTTCTGAGTGTGGAATTGGGGTGATTAAAAGCTTTTCTCTAAAAATATAAAGCATCACAACAGTTTGTAAAATTAATGTCTGGTAAAGGAGAATTTTTTCACATTGCTAATCAAGTATCTGCTTTAACCATTCACTGTTGGCATGATATACTTAAGGCTTTTCCCCCAAGACAAATAATGTACTGAATTTTTCAATTCAACCTATTTTAATGCTATAATTGCATTGCTTTGTCATTCGCTTTTTGGATTTTAGATGGCTGAAATTTGCCCAGAGAAAGGTAGAAAGAGAAATGGAAATAATTTTTAAAACTGTAATGTTGGTATTTTGTAGTAACAAAGAGAGGATTCTGTAAGGACAAATATAAGTGAAAAATGAAAAATTTGAGTTCTTTGGGTGTCTCAAAAAGGTACTGAGACTTGCCTTACAATTTTGAAGAGCATTTATTTCAGAAAACTTGTGCATATTCAACTTCTCTCTTCTAAAACGTAAATAAGCTGCTTGCCAATTTTACAAGCCAGAAATGTTCTCCTTTGGATAAAGGCTAACACAGAGGGTCACCGCAATTACCAGGTGCATTTAGAAGGAAATGTGTGTGACAACTGTGACATTAATCCTCTTATTTGAGGACCAGTTATCTTTTATCTTGAGAGCATGTGTGGAATGAGTAGCATCTGCTCAGCTATACAAAAGGGTGTGATTTCTTCTCTTTCTCTTTAGTTGCTTGCCTGTGATGCACATCATATTCCACTTCAATGCTTATTCAGTAATGACACTTTTTCTTTTCTGTCTAATAATGTTGAATTTTACCTGAGCCTTGTGATCCTGGGAAACAGTAAAAATTAAGAACCTCCCCCACTTTAGTCCATGAAATAGTTTATCACAAAGAATCACCCTTGAACATGGGACTTAAATAAGAAGCATAGATGCTCCTTTGTTTATGTATGACATGGTCAGACACACACACTCAAAATTCTGATTGTTTGCTTCATAAATGATTACCTGAACTGCTTGTCCCCACTGATCAGATGAACCAAATCCTCCTCAGCCAAACTTTGGTCAAGTTTCTCTTCTTCCTCCAGGCCCCTGAACTCTGTCCCACCCTCATCTGAGCCAGCATGCAGCCCCTCTTGAGAATAGGTTGGGCTCAGGGTAAAACATTATCTGATCTATCCAAGCACACTATGCTCTCATTCCAGTTTCCCACACCTGGTCCTTTCTAGCTTGGCTTACTCCTCTCATGTCTTTATTTTTTATTTTTTATTGAAATACCATTGATATACAATCTTATATTGGTTTTAAATGTACAACACAGTGGTTCAGCAGTTACCCGTACTATTAAATCCTTACCCCCTTCAGTGTGGTTACTATCTATCAACATAGAAAGATGTTAGAGAATCATTGGCTATATGCTCCATGTTCTACTAACCATCCCCATGACCAACTTATTCTGTGATTGTGAATTATTGTGCCACTTTATCCCCCTCACCCTCTCCACATATCCACCCCAACCCTTCCCTCTTGGTAACCACTAGTCACTTCTCAGTGTCTCTGAGTCTACTGCTGCTTTTGCTCATTCTGTTTTGCTTTGTTTTTATATTCCACAAATAAGTGAAATCATATGGTATTTGTATTTCTCTGCCTGGCTTTTTTCACTGGGCATAATACCCTCTAGATCCATTCATGGTGTAAATGGCAGGATTTATTTTCTTTTTATGGCTGAATAATATTCCATTGTGTGTATGCACCACATCTTCTTTATCCATTCATCTACTGATGGACACTTAGGTTGCTTTCATATCTTGGCCATTGTACATAATGTGTCCATAAACATAGGGGTGCATGAATCATTTCAAATCAGGGATTTTATTTTCTTTGGGTAAATGCCCAGAAGTGGAATATTACTGGATCAAATAGTATTTCTATTTTCAGTTTTTTGAGGAACCTCCATACTGCTTTCACAGCAGTTGCACAAATTGACATTCCCATCAACAGTGTACGAGGTTTCCCATTTCTCCACATCCTCAACAACATTTGTTATTTCTTCTCTTTTGTATAGTGGCCATTCTATCCGGTGTGAGGTAATATCTCATTGTGGTTTTGATTTGCATTTCCCTGATGATTAGCAATGTAGAGCATCTTTTCATGTGCCTGTCGGCCATTTGTATTTCTTTGGAGAAAAGTCTGTTCAGTGCCTCTGCCCATTTTTTAATTGGGTTATTGGTTTTTTTACGTGTAGAGACACATCAGCTCTTTGTATATTTTGGATGTTAACCCCTTATCAGATGAGTCATTTACAAATATATTCTCCCATACTGTAGGTTGCCTTTTTGTTCTGCTAATTGTGTCCTTTGCTGTACAGAATCTTTTTAGTTTGATGTAGTTCCACTTGTTTATTTTTTGTTTCCCTTGCCTGAGAAAATGTATCCAGGAAAAAATTGCTTATACTTATGTTCAAGAGATTTTTTTTGTATCATTTATCTACAATTACATGAGCAACATTATGGTTACTAGACTCACCCCAGTTCAAGAGATTTTTGCCTCTGTTTTCTTCTAAGGGTTTTATGGTTTCATAACTTACATTCAGCTCTTTGATCCATTTTGAGCTTACTTTTGCATATGGAGTTAGACAATAATCCAGTTTCATTCTCTTATGTGTAGCTGTCCAGTATTCCCAACACCAGTTATTGAAGAGGCTGACTTTTCCACATTGTATGTTCATGGCTCCTATATTGTATATTAATTGACCATATATGCATGGGTTTATATCTGAACTTCCTGTTCTGTTCCGTTGATCTATGGGTCTATTCTTGTACCAGTATACCATACTGTTTTGATTACTATAGCTTTGTTGTATAGCTTGAAGTCAGGGAGTATAATCCTCCCCCTTTCTTATCTTCTTTCTTAGGATTGCTTTGGCTATTTGGCTATTCAGGGTCTTTTGTGGTTCCATATGCAATTTAAAACTATCTATTCTAGTTCATTGCAAAATGCTGTTGGTATTTTGATAGAGATTGCATTGAATCTGTAATTGCCTTGGGCAGGATGGCCATTTTGACAATATTGATTCTTCCTATCCATTTGCAAGGGATAGATTTCCATTTTTAGGTGTCCTTTTTAATTTCTCTCATGAGTATCAGAGTTATCATAGTATAGGTCTTTCACCTCCTTGGTAAGGTTTATTCCCAGGTATTTTATTCTTTTTGATGTAATTGTAAATGGAATCATTTCCCTGATTTCTAGTTCTGCTAGTTCTTTGTTAATAGGTAGGAATGCAACAGATTTCTCTGTGTTACTTTTAAATCCTGCAACTTTGCCAAATTCAGTTATTAGTTCTAATAGTTTTTTGGTGGAGTCGTTCGGGTTTTCTATGTATAATATCATGTCATCTGCAAATAGTGATAATTAACTTCTTCCTTACCAATTTGGATGCCTTTTATCTGTTTGTTTTGTCTGAGTGCCATGGCTAGACCCTCCAGTACTATGTTGAATAAATGTGGTGTGAGTGGACATCTTTGTCTTGTTCCTAATCTTAGAGGAATATCTTTCAGCTTTTCACCATTGAGTATGATGTTAGCTGTGGGTTTGTCCTATGTGGCCTTTTCATGTTGGGGTACATACCCTCTTTACCCATTTTGTTGAGAGTTTTTTCATAAATGGATGTTGATTTTTGTCAAATGCTTTTGCGCCATCTATTGGGATGATCATGTGGTCCTTATCCTTTTTGTTAATGTGGTATATGGTATTGATTGATTTACAAATATTGTACCATCCTTGCATCCCTAGAATAAATCCCACTTGATCATGATGGGTCATCTTTTTGATGTATTTTTGAATTCTGTTTGCTAATATTTTGTGGAGGGTTTTTGCATCTATGCTTATCAGGTATATTGGTCTATTACTATCTTTTTTTGTAGTGTCTTTGTCTGGTATTGGTATTAGAGTGATGCTGGCCCATACAATGAGTTTGGAAGTAGTTCCACTTCTACTTTTGGAATAGTTAAGAAGGAAGGGTGTTAGCTCTTCTTTAAATGTTTGGCAGAATCAGCTGTGAAGCCATCTGGTCTTGGAATTTTGTTTTTTGGGAGTTTTTTGATTACTGATTTAATTTCATTACTGGTAACTGGTCTGTTAAGATGTTCTGTTTCTTCCTGTGTCTGTCTTGGAAGGTTGTATTTTTCTAGGAAGCTGTCCATTTCTTCTAGGTTGTCCAATTTATTGATATATAATTTGGGTTTCCTTTGTTCTTTTTCTAGTTTTCTGAATTGTGAGTTTAAACTGTTTATTTGGGCTTGTTCTTGTTTCTTGCGGTAAGCCTATATTACTATGTATTTCCTTCTTAGAACTGCCTTCACAGTGTCCCACTGATCTTGGACTGTTGAATTCCAGTTTTCATTTGTCCCCATGTATTGCTTGATTTCTGTTTTAATTTCTTCATTGATCCATTGATTCTTCAGAACCATGTTGTTTAGTGTCCATGTATGTATAGGATCTTCAAAATAATTTATGTTAATTTACTTCTAGGTTCATAACACTGTGGGCTGAGAAGCTGCTTGATAAAATTTCCATCATTTTGAATTTATTGAGGCTGTTTTTGTGGCCTAGTATGTGATCTGTTCTGGAGAATGTTCCATGTACGCTTGAGAAGAATGTGTATCTGAGTGCTTGTGGGTAGAATGTTCTGTAGATCTCTGTTAAGCACATTTGATCTAATGTATTATTCAGTGCCTCTGTTCCTTTATTTATTTTCTGTCTGGCTCATCTATTGATGTGAGTGGTGTGTTAAAGTCTCCTCAACATGTATGTGTTACAATGTATTTCCCCCTTTAATTCTGTTAGTATTTGTTTTACATATTTAAGTTCTTCTGTGTTGGGTGTATAGATATTTCTAATGGTTGTGAACTCTTCCTGGACTGACCCCTTTATCATAATGTAATGTCCTTATTTGTCTCATGTTATTTTCTTTGTTTTGAAATCTATTTTGTCTGATATAATTATTGCTTGTCCAGCTCTTTTCTCTCTCCCATTTGCATGAAATATCTTTTTCCATCCCTTCACTTTTAGTCTGTGTATGTCTTTGGGTTTGAAGTGCATCCCTTGTAGGCAACGTGTAGATGGATCCTGTTTCTTTATTCATTCTGACACTCTATGTCTTTTGATTGGTGCATTCAATCCATTTATATTGAAGGTAATTATTGATAGGTATGTACTTATTGCCATTTTATTAATTGTTTTCTGGTTGTTTTTATAGTTCCTCTCTGTCCCTTTCTTCCTGTCTTATACTCTCTTGTTATTTGATAGTTGCCTTTAGTGTTGTGATTGGATTTCTCCTTTTTAATTTACTGTGTATCTATTATAGCCTTTAGTATTGTGGTCACTGGAGGTTCAGAATGGCTTTCTCCATATATCGCAGTCTATATTAAGTTGCTGATTGCTCTATTCCAACACAATCTGAAAGTACTTTTTTCTTCCTCCTCCTTACTTTACGTACTAGATGTCATTATCTGCACCTTTTGTGTATCCCTTGACCTATTTTTGTGTATAGTTGATTTTGATTCTTTTGTTTTGTTTTAATTTTGCACTTGCTTGGTATTTAATTGGTCTACTACCTTTACTGTGGGTTTATTTTCACTGGTAAAAGCTATTTAGCCTTAGGAATATCTATATCACTTCCTTTAATATATCCTGTAAGGCTGACTTAGTGGTGATGAATTCCTTCAACTTTTGTTTATCTGGAAATTCTTTAATACCTGCTTCAATTAAATGATGATCTTGCCAGGTAGAGGATTCTTCGTTAGATGTCCTTCTTTTCCGTACATTAACGGTTTCATACCACTCCCTTCTGGCCTGTAAAGTTTCTGCTGAGGAGTCTGCTGATAGCCTGATGCAGTTTCCTTGATATGTAATCTTTTCACTCTCTCTGGCTGCTTTCAGTACTCTCTCCTTATTCTTAATATTTGTAATTTTCATATATTATTTCAGTTATTGTCTTCCTATTCCTTTTGATAGGGGATCTCTGAGCTTCTGTCTTGCCAATGGGTTTCAGTCCCGGGCCAGTTCACTATGGATTCAGTGATACCAAGGAATGATAATTAGAACGTTCTTAGGGTAAAAGGATGTATTACCCAGCTTGTTCTCTTCATCTAAACGTCTGCAGGTCTTTAATCCTCCTTCATCTGTGCCTCCACCCAGAGCACTAGGCAGAGCTCTTTATATGGTGACTCAGTCATCAGTAGCTTATTGCCTACAGGTGTGGAAGAGGTAGCCTAGCCATGGGCCGATTACATCATCAAGTAGTTTAGGTTCAGGTGAGGGTCCTGGCCATGGAACTTCAGTTTTTCTCACACTCTACTCCTCCAGGATTCTCACCTCACAATCTATATGCTCTCAGTCTTCCAAGATGGTCCCTGTGCAAGAAAGCTGGAGCATTGTAACCAGAATCCACAATGGCATCAGAGGATAAAAGCAACATAGAGATAATAACAAAAATTATGATACCACAAAATTCTTACACAGGTAGCAGAATTTATAATAATCCTTAAGCCTGAAGAGGTCATTCCAGCTATAGTCAAAACCAGTTCTATTCAGATGAGTTCATGACTCACACTTAGTAGTAGTACTGATGGGGAGCTCCACACACCCCAGCTAGTTGCAGTTTTTTTGCTAGGGTGTGTGCCTAATCCACAAAAACATTAAGGGCAATAAGACACGTATTTTAATGACACCAACATAGGCAAATCTTGTCCATCAGGTAGGATGCATGCAAGAGAGTGGTCCTATGATTGGACTGTGGCAAGAAGGGGGTCTTATCCAGGTCTAGTATGCCATACCTTTACCCCTCTCTCTGTGGTGGTTACTGAGGGGTCTACATATAGTGCTACTGTAGGTATGTGCACTGGCCATAGTGACAAAACAAAACTCCTCAGTATTATTCTCCCACCTTCTGGCAATTTAGATTATACTACTGTGATCTTTGGGGCCCACTCTGCTGTTACACCAGTAATATACAGGAGGCCAGCTTCCAGGCCTTGTCCCAAGTTCCTAGGAGGGCCAGCCATTGCTGGTCCATGTGTTAAAATGTCCAAGGTCACATTCACTCAATGGAGCCTCCAGGGTTTAGTGTAGTTGGTGCTGGCAGCAAGATGTTATTTTGGTGGCCAAACCTCAGCTTCAAAAATTCCTCCCTGATTTGTACTTGCATTTGTATAGGGGAGGCAACAATATGCGTTAGTGTGTCTACAGGGCTCAGGGCTTCCTTCCGGAACTTCTCATTCAAACACCGTAGTACTGTCCGTAATTGGACTGACCATCTCCATAGACTATTGGTGTCTGACATCAGGCCAGATTTTAACAAATCATTATTGGTTTGTTAACAAACCCTATTGGTTTGTTAACAAACCACTATTGAGCTTGCTGTGGTTAGATTGTATGATACATGAAACTTCCATTTGATTCCTAACTGTTGCACACATTCTTACAGTGCATGTCTGGTAAAACGAGTGCCTTGATCACACTCAATTACCTGTGGTTGGCCATAGGCTGCAAAGAGATGCTCCAGGCTTCTTTTGGTCATCCATTGGTCTGCACATCATGTAGGAAAAGCAACCAGAAGTCAAATAGCTGTGTCTACACAAGTCGTAGCATATTGATACCCTTCTGACATGGGCAGAGGCCCAATAAAGTCTATCTGCCACTTGACAAGGAGTATTGGGCCCCTAGGTATTGTCCCATGTTGCTTTGGAACTCAGTTTAAGTCCCTTTTACAGCATACAATGCACTCATGCTGGGCTCTGCTAACTTCTTCAAAGGTCAAAGGTAAGCTCCACTGATGGGCTACAGCCCACATTGTCTTTTGCGCTGCATGCAACAAACAATGATATAACCATTGGTCCACATCAGAGGTAGGCTTTTCTTCTAACCAACATACCTGGGCCAATTCATGTCCTTCATTGTTTCCTGGGGATGCCAGTGGCAAATGGCCTGTCACATGATATACTGTGACTGTTTTAGTCTGACTATAGGCCCATAAGTCTTGCCACAGTTCTTGCCCCCACAAGGGTCAGTGACCAGCCATCTGGCAGGCATGGCACCCTGTCAGTAGCCACAGAGTCAAGCCTCAATAGACAGCACAGCTGTCAGTGCAGGCAACGATTGGGGAGGGCTCCTGGCTGATCACAAACCACACTGCCTCCACCTCTGCCCATTGATTGCTCTTTCTCTCACCATCTTCCATCCATATTGTCTCAGTCTTAGGATGGAAAGCTATGGCCCTCCTTTTTGGGGGCTGCCCATGGCGGAAGCCATGGTGTGTACCATGCATCTTTGGGTATAGGGGCTCTTCCCTCCCAATATGGACTTTCTGCTCCTAATGGTTCTAAAGTAAATTCTTCCCATCTTTCACTAGTATATGTCACTGGCCTCGATAAGCATTGGAGTTCTTCACTCAACGGGCTAGTAGTGAGGGAAGTATGCTGCTGTAGGTATGCTCCCCACTTGGCAGGTGTAGGCATCTGTGCCACAGCACTCTGTGGTTTTTAGGTCCAGTCTCATACCCACCCCATGATGACATAGCTGGTTGTTACCTTTATTGGGGTCGTTCCAGTGATGGGTTCTGTAGCCAGGAAGGCATGATATGTGCCAGCCAATTGTTTTTCTTTTAAGATGTACCATACCTCTGCTCCTTTCCAGTGGTGCGACCAGAATCTGATAGGTTGGCTAGTTCATTGAAGCAGCTGCCGGAGACCCCAGCCATAACTGTCTTCAGTCACATGAACATCCAGCTCACAGGGCCTTGAAGGGTCTATCACACTCAAGGCCTGCACGGCCTCGACTGCCCATTTTGCTGTAGTATAGGCAGATGCACAGGTCTCATTCCAGTCCCACCTTTGGTACCAAACAGTATAAGGGTTTCAGAATTTGTTCCAAGTGAGGGATGAACACTCTTTAGTAACCTAGGAGACTCAAAAACTCCTGGAACAATGCCACAGTTGTAGCAGTAGGAAAGGCCTGGGCTTTATCTACGACTGCTTCTGGGGTAACTTTAGTTATGGCTCTGTCTCCAGCCCCTGCTTCTTCATCCTCAGAAGCCAGAACTGCTGCTCCGGTTTCAGTTTATTCCTCAGCTCCACTAAGATTCTATTTGACTTCCCATCTAATTTCCCTCTGTCTGCTCCTGCCCTTATTAAATCAACCCCCATCTGGGTCCTCATCACCTTCATGCCAACGGGAGTTACAAGGAGACTGCTCCTGGGAAGTCCCTGCCACCATTCAAGCTCCCAGTTTTAGTACTGTCCAGTTTGCTGACAAGGTCATAGAAGTGCTTGGTAGAGTCCATTTTCTGCATATTAAAGCAAGAGTCCAGCTCCATGTGTTCAGAGGCATCCCAGAAGGTCACAAGAAATGCTCCTTGTATTCTTTGCTAATCTTTTTCAGTATGTCTGCCTTCGTAGTGAACATTCATGTTATATTTGAGCAAAAGGAGCTGCACCAACAAAGTCCCCTTAGTTAGAAAGTCTCTACGAGTGCTCACTCAGAAATTTCTACAGTATGCATGTAGGTGTATTACACAATCTCAAATTTTTGCTGAAAAAGTACTAGCCTTACTGTGTGTGATTTACTATGATATTCACTATTCTATTTCTAACCCATACACTCTATTCTATTAAAATAGTAATAAGGGCCAGGGCTTACCTCTAAAGTGGTTTCAGATGTGCTGTCCTTATATAACCCCTTAGATACTGCCACCTGTGGCCCGTGGTGCTATCTCAGATTCATTCAATAAAGCAGTAGAAATAAATTGTCCCAGGACATATGGGAAGATAAAAGTGCAGAACTTTACATTTCTCCTCCATTGATCTTGTCATATGCCTTTTTTACAGGCTACAGAACCAATCCAACTTCAGGGCACACAGCTCACCTCTACCACAAGGACTTCCAAGAATTCACTTTAGATCCATATAATAGGAAACATTAATAAATAGTACTTCATCAAAATTAAAACATTTGCTCTGTGAAATACACTATTAAGAGAAGGAAACACAAACCACAATTGGGGGAAAATATTTGCAAATCACATATCTAATGAAAGAGTTGTAACTTCCCTCCACCTAAATAAAAGAATTCTCTAAATTCAACAGTAAGAAAGAAATCATCCAATTAGAAAATGGGCATAAAGCAAATGGGGTGTCGACTTGGCAAAACACAATTTCCCCATCTTGTAAACCACAGGGCAGAGTGGAACACTATTAGAATGGGTACATCCCATGACAGGTGTAAAGATTAATATTTAAAACAAATAAGGAGAACCACTATTTAATTCCTTTAATTTTCTAAGAAAAAGAAATCCATGCATCTGCTGTTGGAAGACATAAGAAATGCAAAACTGAAAGACATTTTACATCATAATAATATTTTGGCTGTTATGCATTTAACATAAATTCATAGAAAGCACGTGTTTACCTTTTAGGTTTCACTTACTCTCTGGAGCCAGACTTCTTTGTTTTCATTTCCAAATCTGTTGTGGATTTACTGTGTGTTCTTCTGAACGTTACTTACCTCTCTGTGCTTCAATTTCCTCATTGTGTAGAGGGGATAATAATAGTACGTACCTGAGAAGGTCGCTGTGAGGATTAAATATATTAATATCTATAAAAGGCTTAGAACATTACCAGCTCATAGTAAAAGTTATATTAGTGTTAGCTACTATTATCATTGTTACCATTATCATCATTACTGAAATATTTCAGTAAATCTATTTTATATCCAAAAAAAAACAAGGAGCACAAGGCTTCAACACACAGTTCACCAAAGAGGATATATAGATAGTAGATAAAAAGAAACAGGAATATTCAGCATCATTACCCATTAGTATAATATCATTTTAAGCTACAATGACATACTACTACATACCTACTAGAATGGGTAAAATAAAAATCGCTGAAAATATCATGTTGATGAGGGTGTTGAGCAACTAGATCTGTCATTCATTGATGGTGAGAATGTAAAATGATCCAGGATCTCTGGGAATCAATTTACCAGTTTCTTATAAAGTTAAACATACACTTACCATCTGAAAACAGACCCTCTCTGAGAATTAACCCTAGAGAAATGAAAATATATGTTCATACAAAACACCATGCACAAATGTATGTAAAAATTTTTCTGCAATAGTCCCAAATTGTAGATAACCCAAATTTCCTTCGATGAATGAATGGATAGACAAACTGTTGTGCATCTACTCAAGGGAATACTACACCTCAATCCAAATGGATACATTCTTCATGCTCAGAACTTTGGTGGATCTCAAATGCATTACGCTAAGTGAAGAAGTCAATCCTATAAAGTTACATAATTTTTAATTCCGTTTTTGTAGTATTTTCAAAACGGGAAAAAAATATTCTAATGGAGAATAAATCAGTGGTTGCCAGGGATTACATTTGGTTTAATTATAAAAGAGTTTCTCTGGGGTTTGGGGAAAGTTCTGTGTCCTTATACACAAATTTGCATATGTGATAAAATTATATTTAGCTACATGCCAAAGGGAAAAAACCATAACAAAAACATGCTTGTTTGAATCTGATGGAATACAGATTTGATTATGATTTAGTATTGTTATCATCAACTTCAGAGTTTTGGTAAATGTACTGTCAGTGTAAACAGATTTATTTGACTGAAGCTGGTGGTAAGGGCTACAGAAATTCTCTACTAATTTTATAGTTTCTATTCAAGTCCAAAATTATTTCAGAAATAAAAGATTTTAAATAAACAGGGGAGCTGCAACTTGGAAAAGCAGTAGAGTCCACCGATATTCAGTTTCATAAGACAGGATTCCTGAGGTCTTTTTAAGTTTACTGGGTCACCTGCTGATAATATGATACTGATAGATGCAGTGATTTAAGATAAAATGCAGTTATACAAAGGTGATAGGATATGAAACTATTGTCCATATAAATGTGGGAGGAGAGACATGGAATTATCTCTGGTTACGATTGGCAGAAAAGATAAAGCAGTAGCCAAAAATAAAAGCTAGGGAAAAAATCTGCTAAAGGGAGAATATGCCAACTTCTTTAAATATTTAATACAAGGAAATAAACCACATTTCTTATCTCCTTCACCGTGATTAGTCTCACTCAGTTGCCACTTATGCAATGTATGTGACCGTCTTAGAAACACTAATCTTCTACATACTCTATAGTAACATCCCATAGTGAATAGTGATATATATTGTACTACAGATCATGTGATAACTTTGGGAATGGCTGGTTCAGAATATTTTTTTCAAGTCCATCAAGTCTGATTTTTACAATAATAAAGATAGGGCTCTGGACACCACACATCCCTGCCATCCAGTCAATTTAATAAGAAAGTGTGTCATCTCCACAGGTTCTCCGTCCACCCTGCAAATGTCTGCATTTCCAGTCAACCTCCTACCCTGGGAAATATCTGATAGCAGCATAGGTCACCAAACACAGCCACAGGACATCTGCCCTCTAGTGTGCCAAGAACTCAGGAACCATGGAGGATAGTCTGAGTTGGACATACCTTCTGGATCATTTTTTTCTAGACATGTCCACACTCAGCCCTTTTTCTGCAGCATCGCTGAGGTACCTGGCCGCAGGACAGCCCCCCTCAGTTTCCCCCTCCTTGCAGTTGTAGGGATCTTTCTAGTGCTCACTGGTACTCCTGGCTTGTCTCAATTGTTGTCACTTACCCAGCCTGCCCACTCATATTGCCTCAAACTCTGTGGAAGAGGGCATTATAAACAGCGTAGAAATACCAGTCTCCAGCAGCCATCAACGCAGTTCCTAAGCAGGAACGCTGATGAGACTGTGAACCACCGGAAGAGGCAAGAAATCACTGGGTGATATGCAGAAAAGCTATGTATAGTCCCCCTGACAGTATGCAAGGACAATTGCAAGGTAAGGTGAGGTGTTTGGCATGCCTCTAGCTCTTTCCCCCAGTAGACCTGCCCACAACTTCTAGGCATTGGTAATGCACAGATTCCCCAGCCTATTAACAGAAATTGTCTTGGCCTTCCATCCAGATTCTGCATTCCAGATTCTACTCTCCTATGGTCCCTTCTTTACCCTACGCTACACTCCAGATCCGGGTGCCAAGTGCCAGCCTGCCCTGGGCTGTCTGGATGAAGTTTCGCATGCAATGTCTCCCATGGACTCTGACACTTGCTCTGACCTCAGATCTTCAGTACCTAAGGGTGTCCCTGCCTGTCTCCATTGCCCAGCAAATGATCATTCTGATCAAGTCCTTGCTTTTTCAAGTAAAGGAGGGATATTTTGCTGATATTTCAGGATGTTAAGTATTCCTAGAAAAATCTGGGTGCTGAAGACATTAATGCAGAAATCCAGCTCTATATGGGTAAGGGATTAATTGAATTTTATTCTCAACCTATTTGAGAACAGGAAATAAAAATTAAAATAATAATGACATAATCTAAAATCTAAAAGAATGATGATATGATGCCTTTGAGAATAGAAGTCTTCATACACATTAATCTGAGAGACTATGAATAGGTATGGCAGTTTTGGAAGAATAGTTCAGCAATATTTGTAAAAATTTTCAGTCTTCACATTCTGCCTACTTTAATGAAATTTGCACTTTGGTTTGTCTTTCCTATGAGAAAAAACCTTTGCCCAAGATTTCATGCTCAAAGATGTCAGTTTCAGTCCCATTAGTTATAGCAACAAATGGGAAATAAACTGTCCATTAGGCGGAGTATGGTTAAATTAATTATCACACAAACATACGATAATCCTTACCTTTTCTTTGTGTTTATTTGGGGCGTGGAGGGCAGATTGGAACATGATAATTGGAGTTCCTATGATACACCATTAATATTTCTGTGCAATGAAGACTTGCAATGCCCTGATTGCTCCTGTCTTATTTTTGATGATCTCCCCTTCAAACAGCCAGAAGGCGTGTGAAAAGGTGCCCCACATCAGTAATTATCAGTGAAGTGGGAATCAAAACTACAATGATATATCATCTCATATGAGTTAGCATGGTTATTACCAAAAGAAATGAGAAGTGTTGGCAAGGATGTGAGGAAGTTGAGCACTTGTTTATTATTGGTGGGAATGTAAGATGGTGCAGCCACTATAGAAAACAGTACGGGAGTTCCTCGAATAATTGAACTACGATGTGATCTAGCAACCTCATTTCCGGGAATATACTCAAAAGAATGGAAATCAGTGTCTCAAAGTAATGTGTGTATTCACACACACACACACAGTGATATAGTATTCAGCCTTAAAAGAGAAAGTCCTGCCACTTGCAACAACATGGATGAAACTGAATGACATTATATGAAGTGAAGTAAGCCTGCATGGTTCCACTTAAATGAGGCACCTAAAATGATCAGACTCATAGAAACAGAGAACAGAACTGTGGTTACTGGGCGCTCAGGGTACAGGGCAGTGGGGAGTTGGTCAGTTGGTATCATGTTTCACTTCTGCAGGCTGAATGAGTTCTGGAGATCTGCTCTACAGCATAGTGCCTATAGTTAACAACATTGTGTTAGGAACTTAAACATTTTTTAAGAGAGTAGATGTCATGTTATGTGTTTTTACCACAAAAGAAAAAACCAGAGGGACACAAAGGAGACTATAAGAGGTGATGGACTGTCTATCACCTTGATCATGGTGATGATTGCACAGGTGTGTACATATGTCCAAAGTCATCAAATTGTGGAGATTAAATATGTGCAGTTTTCTGTATATCAATTATATCGCAATAAACCTGTTTAGAAAAAAGAAGAATTCTAGAGTAGTTAAAAGAAAGTGGTGGATCTATATGTGGTGTCATGGAACTGTCCTGCATTCCCTTCATTAAGTGACAAGGTCAAGAACAATGTGTGTATTGTTAATCAAGTCCGTTAAAAATTTAGTATATTGTTATAGCACATATATATATGAAAAAGGCGCATATCAGCTTTGAAAGGACAGACATCAGATTGATCACTGTGGTTATCAATTTGAGGGAGGAGCTGTATTTTGAGGAAAGGGGGAGGTTGTAATTTATTCGGTTAGAATTTTTTTCAGCAAGAATATATATAACAGTATAATATATACTATTACCTTTGTAGTCAAAAGATTTAAATATGTCTAGCCACAAAATTAGCAGCTGTGCACAAATCAAATAAAGTCAATGCTAGCTGGTGCAACAGACAGCACCTGCAGACCTGCAGAGGCTTAAAAGAACAAAAGTTCATATCTTCTACACATAAACTGTGATGCATGTAGGCACGGCCTCCCCTGTCAGGTGACCCAGGTGTCCAGGCTGCTCCCATCAAGTGGTTCCACTTCTTAACAAGGGACATCTGTGTTTGCCACTGAATGGGACAGAAAGTGTGGAGGTGGCATACTGGTTCCCAAATAGCTTGGCCTGGAGGTGACATTGTTGCTGCTCATTTTTCAGTGTCAGTGGTAGTCACATAACCCTTCCTAAATACAAGTGGACTGAGCTTTTCCCCAGCAGCCCAGGAAGGAGCATAAGACAGGATGCGAATGAGCAGCTGCAGTCTCTCCCATAAACTGTTTCACAGTAAATACTCAATAAAAGAGCAACTCTTAAAGATGGTATGAAAACAACCCCCTCTATTCTTTGTGAAATTTCTAAGGAGGCCAAATTTGCCCTGCAGTTGTCCAACTTTTTTTCTTTTCTCCTGGTACGTAGGAGGTGCTTTCAAATACAGGATCCCGTCAAATTTTCAAAAAGACCCTGTAAAACCTCCCTAGGGAGGGCTCACCTTGTTCACTCCACAGCACCTTTCTGCACTCACCTCTTGCATCAATTCCAGAGTCTCCAAGGGATGAGAATGTTCTTGTACTGAAGCATGGTCACAACCTTAACTTGTGAGTCTGGGCAACCCTCAGCATGACTGAGCACGTAGGAAGCTGTAACAGGTGCCAATAGACACAGCACAAACCATGACTTTCCTCTGGGGCAAGGACTGGGATAAGACACCTGAGAGGAGTGGTGAATTATTTTCATCTTTGATGTTCAAAGAAAGCATGTCTACCAGCAAACAATTTGTCCCCCTCTGAGAAGAACTCTAGGTTCTGAGGAATTCAGCCTCCATACATGTTTGCTGCACAGTGACTGCCATGATCTTTCCTCATCTCCAAAAGTAGCTTCGGTTACTGCCCACCTAGGTAAGCTCACTCACTGGGGTATGTGTTCAGTGGCTAGTCTCTACTTAGGCACCCCTTTAAAATCCTACTGACAATGCCTGCGTTGTTTACAAAACCTAACACCCATTACATCCCAAGAGCCAGCATGTTCTGTAACAGTAAGACGCTAGTCAGCAGCTCATTTGCAATACACTCTGAGACTGTTGTAGAGAATTAAGCTCCAGATAACCTACAGTGGAGGGTGGAGCTGTAGTAATAAAAACTTCAGTTAAGGTACCTAAAGTTAACTGTCTGTGGTGCCCCTGAGGGATGGGACCTCCAAGGGACACCTGTAGAGAGTTGGAAGGCTTTAACTAGCGGGGGGAGCCAGTGCAATCTGGAGTGCCTGCATCACAGGAAGCGGGGTGCAGCCTCCCGAGGACACAGTGAAGAGCTGGTAAGCAGAGGAGGTTCCAATTTGGACAGGAGGGCACACTGGGGAGGTCCCAGGGAACAGAGCTGTGTGGCAGAACAGTGGTGGTGCAGGACTTGGGCTGGCACCCAGGCAAAGTGAGAAGCCAGGGAACCATGGGGTGACAGGCAGCAGCATCGTAGTAAGTGCAGCCCAAAGACAATCCCCAAGGGGAGATTTATTCTCCGATTCTCCTTCCTCCACCAGGACTTCTTTAAGCACTTTGGCAAGAACCCCTTGATTTTCAGTTGTTCCGGATGCATCTTGGAGTAGTGAAAGGAATAGTGTGCCTCAGGCTGGAAAAGTGGAAAAAAAAGTGAGAGCTCCAGAGAACTTTGGGCCAGGGATCTAGTCCCAGCTCTGACATTTACCAGCCATGTGCACCTGAGAAAACTACAATTTCTTCATCTACAAAGTATGTCTGATAAGCCCTATCTCATCAGACTGCTGGAAGACGTATGATAGATACGGAGCACTTGGCAGAATAACTGGAGCATGTTAGGTCTTTAATGCATGGTAGTTTTATTTTACTGCATAGGACACTACCCTCTAGCTCTGAGGAGATTTATTTTTTATGAACTCTGGAGATGTCACAGAATATGCAGCTTTCTATGACAAACAATACCATATTAGGCCATAATGCTGATTAGATTAGCAGATGAAACTAAATATGTTTTCTCCTTTCTGAGGATAAGTTACTTAATTTGAGTGTAGGCCAGTTTTCCCCAGTTGAGAGCCACTCAGAGGTCCTAGAATTTGTCTCAAGGATTAACAACTTCCCTCCCAGGTGCCCCTACTGTCACACCACCCCTATTTTCATTCATTCTATAGGCACCAAATCTGGAGCTGTCCCTTAAGAGTTTACAGAATTACACTCCAGATAACCTGATTAAAATGCCCTTTTAATGCACTGAGACCTCATTCTCCTACCAAGTTCAGGACAGAGAGAGCCAACCTGGTAGCTTCTCAGCATCCCACCTCAAGGGAGGACCACCCTTATTTTAGAAATTCCTTAAAGATGTAGTATGTAAAACATCTAGATCGTGCTCTGTGTTCAACTGCATGTGAAAAGGAGTGCAGGACACCTATCGTTTCTGCCACAGGAGCACGTTTTCCTCTGCTTCACCGATGATATTAAGTAACTCTCAGAGGGTAACCACACTTACTGTGGTGAGCGATTCAGCATGTATACAATTGTCGAATCACTATGTTGTATACCTGATTAAAAAAATAAGGAACTCTTAAGAGCAGGTTCAACTTCCAGTGTTTTGTCTTTCAACACTAAGGAGCACCATCTGTATATGTGGCCCCTGCTGACCAGCAGCACAGCCTCACTGAGCCCACCACCAGCTTGCAGTCATAGGATATCCCACTGAGGAGGGGGTGGTATCCCCAAACCCACAGTAACTCTGGTGAGGGGGAAATATTTTCTCAGCCCAAGGCAAAATGCCTTTGAACTGAAATCAGTCAAAGGGAGAAATAAAGTGGGAGAAACCCCTTTATTGCTTACAAGCAGTTGTTCACTTCTGCTCACCCCTGTCTCTCCTGACCCTGCTGCAAAGAGGGCCCCCACCCAACCTCTCTGGTCCAATTATGCCAGCCTCCCCTTTGTAATTACCTACTGATATGGAGATGTGCTACTTCTCTCTACCCCTTGGAAACACCTATTGATATGGAGATGCACAAAGCCAGGTGAGAGATTCTGGAAATATTGCAATTTTACCCTCACCCATGCTGCTTTTACCCAGAGAAAGTGTTCCTTATTGTTTTCAGCCCCACACCCTCCCCATCCCACTTCTCCTAACCTTCCCCCTGCCGCCTTACTGCCCTACTCCTTCTCATTTGTCCTGTATGTCTTACAGATTATTTCGCCATCGTTCCTCTATGATTACCGCTCCTTGAGGCTAAAATTCTAAGGGCAGAGGTGTTTCATATGCTAGTTTCTCCACTTCTAAAACAGTGACCTCAAAGAGCAGATGTTCAATTGATATTTGGGAAATGAATGAGCCAGAGAGCATGAATTCTTGCTTTCAAATATTTTATTTCTCTCAAAATATTTTGTTTTTCCTATATTCTCAAATAAGCTAAGCAAATCCAGGTTTGTATCTTTTATTTTTACAGAACAGACTAAAATGGATAAGGGAAACCAGGAACTGAACAACTTTTTCTTCTTTGCCTTCTATTTTTTGATCCCAATAATTTTACTGCTTTTTTTTTTTTGCTCATTTCTAAGGAAATGCCTATTACAATGCCATGTTTTGTGGTTCTCATTCAGTAAATATGAAACGTTTCCCAGGGTGACTTGCAAAATAATAAAACACCTTATCTTAAATCTATTGAACAGCAAAATACATGCAACCAAAATCATTAAAAGCGTAGATTCTGAAATTATTTAAACTTTCTATTAAAGAAACATCTGAAATACAACAAAAGGCAAGAAAGAGAGAAAGAAAGGAAGGAAGGATAAGAGGGACAGAAAGAATTCTAAATTTACCATATAGAACATAAACAGAAAGATGATATTCCTGTGTTCCCTCCGGACACACCCTGACCATCACTACTTAGAATATTGACTGCTTTTTCCTCCCACAAAGAAAAAAATCTGCTTCAGCTTCAATAAAACCTAAAAAAAAATAGTAAAGTTACAAGTTAGAGATACAAAACAGGAGCACAAAGACGCTTGTCCAGCCCCCTCCGCCCCCTCCACAGCCTTCCCTCCCACCCAGGCTCACACAGCCCGCCCCCCCACCCCACCCTCCCCTGTTAGATTGCTGACACACCTTTCAAACAACAACTGAAGAAAGAACCTCAGACTTTTCTTAGTGTTGGGAGGGGTTGGTAACCAAGGCTGTGGCACGTGCGCTGGCCCTGGCAGCAATGCGAGCCCTGGCTGCAGCCTTGGCTGCAGCTCTGGCTTGGGCCCTCTCTTCTTCATCTTGCAAAGCCTCTTCATACCAGGATGGAAAGGCATTCGGCACGGTATCGTGCAGTTTGGCTAGAAATTCCAGCACCTTCATCTTGCTGGTTTCGGCGTGGGCCCTGGCGCCCCACAGGAACTCATAACAGGGAGGGTCGCTGCCGGCTACCTGGCGGCACTCCAGGTACTTCTGCTGCACGAAATCTTCGGTGACAAGCTTCTTGGGATCCCCATAGATGAAATGCTGCTTATCAACAGAGACACCCATTACATTCAGCACGTTCCAGATATCTTCTTCCCGGGCACAGTTACCTTTCATGAAGACCACACCCAGCACCATCATCAGGAGGCTGGTCGTGGGCATCTTCTCTTCATCGTTGGTTGGATCATCGAAGGTGGTGTCTAGTTTGTTGACAAAGATGTAGCAGTGCCTGATGGGATCCACCTCCTTCAAATCAACACCAAAGGCCAGCTCCATGTGCTCAGAGGCTCTCTTGAAGATCTCATTGAAATGATGCTTGTGATTTTTGATGACATGCTTGAGCATGTCTGACTTTGTAATTGGCTCCTTTTTCTGATACTTGTGCATTAGGTACTGCACCAACGAAACGACAGTGGTGTATAACGGACCTCTTTCGAAGTCCTCAACGCCCTGTGAGGATCTTGAGCTTCGCTTATTTTGGCTATTGGCATCATTATGTGACTTGGCACATGTAGCAGCTGCAGCACTAGTTTTGTGAGAAGCCCTAGGAGTGCTAGGTGTCTCAGCAGCAGGCACATTCTGAGATCTTCGCTCAGAGGGAGGACTGGCAGAGGAGGGGGCGTCTCCAGCTGCTGCAGCAGTGGCCTGAGCACCCTCTGTACTCTGGCTTTCCATCCTGGCCAGGTGGCGTTTCTCACGGGCACGGAGCTTACTCTTCTGACCACGAGGCATGATTCTAGTCAAGGACAACAGGCACAAGTGCACACAATCAGATTGATGACAAGGTCACCCTAAAAGACGGAGGAAGAGATGGCATGCACTACCTCAGTAGGGAGATTCTACCTTGCCTCTAAGAAACGCCACCTCTGCTCGTTCCTTAAGAGTACAGTTTTAGGAACCCTCAAAACAGGTGCTAATGGGACTCTGTGGACCTCGTCTGTTCTGTACGGGCTTGTCACCTCAGATATAACTCTAACGAGAGTCCTTTGACTCCACCCTCTGCTGAATTAGAAGGTACCCCTTCAGACTAAAGCATCAACCCTCACATATCTCCTAGGCAGAAGTGATGGGCTGTTAGGGCTATCTGCATGTTTGAGTCACTGACAGTTGAGAGTGGGGGTGGGGCATGCAAGGGTAGGCTGGGGCTCTGTGGAGCCCCCTACTTTCCCCCCCCCCCGTGGGATTATGACCCTTCAGTTACAGCGAAAGTTACAAAGCTTGATACCTGTCTAATCCTGAGATGACGCCTACTGAGTTGAGGTCACTCCTCTTCAGACAACAGCCGCTACGGGGCACCCAAACGGCACAGCAGATGGAAGTGCTGTGATTACTTATGGCCACGCCCACTGGGCTTCCCAATGTCGTAGCTGCCGTTGGGGGTGGTTGTAGGGGAGGCATGTTCTGGGCCTCCCTTCTCCTCTGCTCTAGGGGCATATTAACGCAGAATTCGTACATGACTCTTTTCTGACTCCTGATAGGGCCACTCCTCCCTCTGGAAAGTGGAGTCAGTGGACCTCAGACCAAGGTTCTCATTTCCCTAGAACCCCCAGTATGAAGTAAGGGGGGACCTGAACCCGTAGCCATGCTTGGGACCTACCAAGCTTGGAGGGCAGCATGGGGGAGTATCTTTGTGGACCCTTCTTTTGGGGTCGGTTCTTCCTTCAGTCCTCTCTGTGTGTCTTACCTCGATGACTTGTACGTAGGTTCTGCACTATCTCTGCTGACCAGAGGCCAAACCCGTCAGGTAAGACAAATCTGTAAATAATTTAAGGAGATTTACTATCTGCACAATACCTGACTCACTATTAATAAACAGTGTATTACTCTATTTGAGACTTCCTTTAAGTCTATCAGTAATTTTTAAAATGCTTGCTTTCATAAAGATCATGCACATATTTGTTCTCTTTATAGGTATATTTTGGATATTGCTGCTTTTTTGAAAGGTATATTTTCCATTACATATTCTAATTATTTATTTTGTGTGGCTGGACTCCTGACTTTACTATAATGATCATTTGCACCAGCTTCCTAAAGTTTCTTACACATTTAAATATTTGGCAGCCAATTTCTTTGGAGTCTTCAATTAGAGAATCGTTTTATCTCATTCATTTCATTATTCATAATTTTATTCTGGTATTCCTGTGTATAGCTGAATACTGGCTATGCCATCCAGTCCAGGTTTGAACAGTTGAATTTGTACAATGCCTGTGCATCCTGTTGTGGACTTTATTGGGAATGTTTCCAACATTTCACATTTACATATCTTTGGTACTGATTCTACAATATGGAAATTCCATTCCAAGTTAAATTTGCTATAAGTTAATACCATGAACAAGTGTTGAATTTGCATCAAAGGTTTTTTTTCTTTACCACTACACATGACCAAATGCTTTCTCTTCTCCATCTATTAACATAGTGAATTCCAGTTCACTGTCTTTTCTAATGTGACATGATCTTTGCACTCACTGGTCACAGCCTATTTCTTCATTTAAGTCACTGCTCTATTGGATATGCTATGGATTTATTTCACATTTATGTCCATATGAGTGAGCTTGACTTAAGTGTACTTTTCTTGGTGCACACTCATCTGGCCTTTGTATCAAGGAGAGCTAGCCTGTTAAAGTGGTTGACTAATTTCCTACCCTGCATGATTTGAAAGCGTTTACTTAATATGATGATTAGCTTTTCCTTCACTATCTGGTGTAACAGCCTTTAAACCTAGCTGGTCCTGGTACATTTGGAGGGCAAAATGTAGCAGAAGTACAGTTTCAGTTTGTGTTGTCAATGAAAATTTTCTATTTCTATAGGGACCTATTTAGTTATTCATATCTTCTTAAAAATTGTTCCATTTTACTTGGGTTTTCAAATTCAATGACATATTTAAATAAATTATTTTATTATAGAAATTGTCACCATATACAACATAATAGAGAATGAAATAGATCACTATACCTGACACTCAGCATCAATAATCTTCAGTAGATATACAAAGAAGATTGTTCAGATTAAGGTTTATTTATTTGTTGGTTTTGTTGTTTGCCGAAAGCACTTCACAGGTGACAACGTACTACTAGGAGGGTCACAATGTCTGTTGTTTCATTTGTAGTGATGCTGGCGGTCATTAAGGGCCATCACTGACATCCATTAATCCACAAAGGATTGCTGAATTATAATTCTCTAATTCTGTCATTCCTTCTAAGATTATTGGTTGAAATATATCTATAGGCAGAAACTTTTGTTATCCTCCTTTTTTTTCCCTTGAGGTAAGCCTTATACTTGCCCCATTTTACTGCCTAGAGAGATAAAGAACTCTAATCTCTCTTTGTCTAATCAATATTAGATAACCCTTCAGTCCAAAATTGCATATATTTTTTGTAATTTAGGTAACAAAACAATCTTGCATGAGAACTAAACCAGTTAATAACTGGTTGAACAATTCATCTGTTTGTAATCAAGATTAATGAGCAGCATTGGAATAATTAATGTTCAAACCCTACCTAGTCTTTGTCACATGACATATCACTTGTACCTAGAATAGGTTATGATTTTGGAAAACAGAAAATTTTACAATGATTTATTGAAAACTGGCTTTCTTTGAAGGTATAGAGTTTCTATGTTCTTTTTGTATAGCTTCCAGTCAGCATGCCATTGAGTTTTACTTTTTTACTTTATAAATTGAAATGTGGACATGGCTAGTGGTTACTATGTTAGATTGTACTCAGGTAGTTGCAAAAAACTACATTGTGGCACTCTTTCCTCTGGGTTAACAGACTTAATCAGTATAGGGCTGACCTAATGGGCTTCATATCAGGAATCTGTTCATTCATGTGGTCAGTGCAAAAATACCTGGTTTGTTTGAATAAATATGCTATTACAGTGTCTCAATTTGTTAACATAGATTTTCCATCTTCTCAATTCACTTGTCAGTAAATTGAATATTTAGATTTTTGAATGAGTATTTACATTTTGAATAAGTAACTTTTCGGACATGTTTCTAGATTAATAAGCCTGGCAGTAGAGAATGTTGTACAGCAGAGACACTCAAATTGGTTAAGGAGCCATAGGTTATAAACCCGGTTTGTTACCATTCAACTATTGGTACTACCTCCCTGGTCCCTCCACCTATCCTCCTTCTCCCTCAGTGGACCACTCAGGGAGAGGTCATCGGGAGTGATTTGGCCTCTGACACCTTTAGCCTTTCAGTGGCTGACGACCTTGTTCACCTCCACTTTCTGCTCCAGTCCAACTTGTACAAACTGTCCAGCCTTAAACCTGCTGTTTCCAATACCATTTCAACCACCTCAATGGCCACATTGCCATTGAAAGACTGGATTTCTGAAGGCTTCCCGTTCCCTCAGACATGAGCTCCAGCCAAGATAATGATATTAAGGAGAAAGAGGACCAATTAGTGATCAAGGCCATTTTAAAGGAATGGATGCACTGTCTTCACTGCGCCCAGGACCTATTATCATCATACTCAAATCAATATAGCCAGTTTGTCAGATCAAGAGAACTATATTTTGGAACACATAACTTTATGACTTGCCAGGCAACCAAAATAACTAAGTAGAAAGTGTATTTCAGAGGTAAGAGCATATGTTAATACCTCCTAGTAAATGAAAGATAAGGAACTGTCAAAGGTCACTGAGTCAGGGCCAGAACTAAGGTGAGTGGGAAAGGAAGAAAATATCCCATTTGTAAATTAAGACAGGATCTGACCCTACACTTGCATGGCCCTGACAGTGAGTTCCTCGCTAGTCTAACCTCATTTTTGGTCCATGGATGGTGTCTCTATTTAAAAGTGTGGTACTTCTCTTCCTCAATTTTTGGCACTAATTTATACTCTTTTAAAATACTGACTTAAAACATAATTTATCTTGATGACTAAGACCTTTCCGTCCACCCCTTACCTTAAATTTGGGGCTTAAGGTGAATGCCTCACTTGCTTCACCCTAGTCGCAGTCCTGGTGAGTCTTTAGTGTTTAAGACTGATCCTGGCCTCACGCTTTTAGGAGCATTGCTGGGTAATTATCCCTTGCCTTACCTTAAATTTTAGACGTCATTTCATTGCCTACCTTGGTGATCTCGAGCAATGAGTCTACCCTATACGAGACTCCTAAAAAAAAGGGAAATTTAAAATGGAGAAGAAATTTAGAATGGAGAATAAGGATATTCTTTTTATTCAGTTGGTGAGATGATTAAATAAAAGTATACATGAGAAAATGCTTTGTGAACTTTACATGTTACTGGTTGTTTAGAAATGGTTACCAGAATGAAACTTGGAGAGAGTCCTAAAAATCAGTCTTGATCCATCCTTTGAGAAATCTGGCTCCTTCGTTTTCCATTGCTGCATAAGAAGTTATGGTTGCAAGCAACATGTGTCTATTACCTTAGAGTTCTGCCAGTAGTTCAGGGGTGGCTCCTTTATGTTCTCTGCTCAGGTCCTCCCTCTCAAGGTGTCTTGTTGGCTGGGCAGCGTTTTTCTCAGGAGGCTCTAGACGAGGCTCCACTTCAAGTACTCAGCTTTTTAGTAGAATTGAGTTGCTTGTGATTATAGGACTGAGGCCTCCATTTCCCTGCTGGCTGTCAGACAGGGACCACTCTTAGCTCCTAGAAGTTGACTGTATTCCTTGTGCTGCGATCCTCTCCACTGTCAAACCCAGCCGGGGAGACTCTCCCTCATGTAGAATCCCCAGCACTTTGAATCCCTTTCACCGGGAAGGTGGACCCTTTTAAGGGCTCACCTGATTCGGTCCGGTCCCCCAAGGATAATCTACGTTTCTTAAAGTCAACTGTTGTCATATAACATAACTTAATCGTGGGAGTGATAGCCCATCATATTCACAGGTGCCTCCTGTGCTCAGTGGGAGGGGACTATAAAGGTGGGAGCCATTGGGGGCAGTCTTACAATTCTGCCTATCACATCTAAAAATATAAATGATTACAGAATTCTTTACCATAACAATAGCTGGAACCCCCAAGTTGTGTGTACAGTACTAAATGTTAGAATGAAAGGTGTTAGAGCCTCCAATGCTTTGGGTTTTCCTTTTACCGTCTTTGAAACAGTTGTGCCTAGTGGCCGGTCAGCATCCATCAGACAGCTGCGCCACTGGGATATCTGCCATAGTAGGCAAGATTCAGACCTCTAATTCCCAAACTGAAAGTCTGCATTCAGACATTGGCCTTCACTGTGTCTGTTGTTTCATCACTAATGTCTTCATATTGTTTCATCAACTCATGAATGACTTCCTGCTTACCACTTATTTAACAAGTACATATATAAGGCCAAGCACTATGCCATGAGTAGAGTATGCAGTAATGAATGAGTGCCTATGTGTACGTCTTCAGAGTACAAAATGGAAATTAACAGGGTTTACAATTCATTCATTCTTCTTTCCATCACAGTAACTTTAAGTGTAAGAAGTAATGAGATACTCTTACATCCTAGTCTTCTCAAAGGTATACGAATGGTCATACAATAAAGGAAGGAGTGATGCATGGAACATATACTGGAACCAGGACATCTGTGCCTCAGCGATGGCTCACCTCCAGAATGCCTCTGTACTTGACGATTGTTAAGAGATTATTGGATTAACCTATTGTAAGTATTTATTGTTTGTCACTGGTGCTTACTAAAAACAGAAAAGAATTTTAGATTCTGTAGGAAATGCCTAAGTAATATAAATGGAATTTCAAGTGAAGTGATATTAATTCATTTGGAAAGGAGTAATCTGCCACACAAATATGATAACAACATATAAACAATAAATATGGCAGAAAAGATAAAGCAGTAGCCAAAAATAAAAGCTAGGGAAAAAATCTGCTAAAGGGAGAATATGCCAACTTCTTTAAATATTTAATACAAGGAAATAAACCACATTTCTTATCTCCTTCACCGTGATTAGTCTCACTCAGTTGCCACTTATGCAATGTATGTGACCGTCTTAGAAACACTAATCTTCTACATACTCTATAGTAACATCCCATAGTGAATAGTGATATATATTGTACTACAGATCATGTGATAACTTTGGGAATGGCTGGTTCAGAATATTTTTTTCAAGTCCATCAAGTCTGATTTTTACAATAATAAAGATAGGGCTCTGGACACCACACATCCCTGCCATCCAGTCAATTTAATAAGAAAGTGTGTCATCTCCACAGGTTCTC
This sequence comes from Manis javanica, assembly GCF_040802235.1. Taxonomy (NCBI): domain Eukaryota; kingdom Metazoa; phylum Chordata; class Mammalia; order Pholidota; family Manidae; genus Manis; species Manis javanica. Next base: position 19,274,696 of record NC_133174.1, on the reverse strand, counting down.
CGTCCACCCTGCAAATGTCTGCATTTCCAGTCAACCTCCTACCCTGGGAAATATCTGATAGCAGCATAGGTCACCAAACACAGCCACAGGACATCTGCCCTCTAGTGTGCCAAGAACTCAGGAACCATGGAGGATAGTCTGAGTTGGACATACCTTCTGGATCATTTTTTTCTAGACATGTCCACACTCAGCCCTTTTTCTGCAGCATCGCTGAGGTACCTGGCCGCAGGACAGCCCCCCTCAGTTTCCCCCTCCTTGCAGTTGTAGGGATCTTTCTAGTGCTCACTGGTACTCCTGGCTTGTCTCAATTGTTGTCACTTACCCAGCCTGCCCACTCATATTGCCTCAAACTCTGTGGAAGAGGGCATTATAAACAGCGTAGAAATACCAGTCTCCAGCAGCCATCAACGCAGTTCCTAAGCAGGAACGCTGATGAGACTGTGAACCACCGGAAGAGGCAAGAAATCACTGGGTGATATGCAGAAAAGCTATGTATAGTCCCCCTGACAGTATGCAAGGACAATTGCAAGGTAAGGTGAGGTGTTTGGCATGCCTCTAGCTCTTTCCCCCAGTAGACCTGCCCACAACTTCTAGGCATTGGTAATGCACAGATTCCCCAGCCTATTAACAGAAATTGTCTTGGCCTTCCATCCAGATTCTGCATTCCAGATTCTACTCTCCTATGGTCCCTTCTTTACCCTACGCTACACTCCAGATCCGGGTGCCAAGTGCCAGCCTGCCCTGGGCTGTCTGGATGAAGTTTCGCATGCAATGTCTCCCATGGACTCTGACACTTGCTCTGACCTCAGATCTTCAGTACCTAAGGGTGTCCCTGCCTGTCTCCATTGCCCAGCAAATGATCATTCTGATCAAGTCCTTGCTTTTTCAAGTAAAGGAGGGATATTTTGCTGATATTTCAGGATGTTAAGTATTCCTAGAAAAATCTGGGTGCTGAAGACATTAATGCAGAAATCCAGCTCTATATGGGTAAGGGATTAATTGAATTTTATTCTCAACCTATTTGAGAACAGGAAATAAAAATTAAAATAATAATGACATAATCTAAAATCTAAAAGAATGATGATATGATGCCTTTGAGAATAGAAGTCTTCATACACATTAATCTGAGAGACTATGAATAGGTATGGCAGTTTTGGAAGAATAGTTCAGCAATATTTGTAAAAATTTTCAGTCTTCACATTCTGCCCACTTTAATGAAATTTGCACTTTGGTTTGTCTTTCCTATGAGAAAAAACCTTTGCCCAAGATTTCATGCTCAAAGATGTCAGTTTCAGTCCCATTAGTTATAGCAACAAATGGGAAATAAACTGTCCATTAGGCGGAGAATGGTTAAATTAATTATCACACAAACATACAATAATCCTTACCTTTTCTTTGTGTTTATTTGGGGCGTGGAGGGCAGATTGGAACATGATAATTGGAGTTCCTCTGATACACCACTAACATTTCTGTGCAATGAAGACTTGCAATGCCCTGATTGCTCCTGTCTTATTTTTGATGATCTCCCCTTCAAACAGCCAGAAGGCGTGTGAAAAGGTGCCCCACATCAGTAATTATCAGTGAAGTGGGAATCAAAACTACAATGATATATCATCTCATATGAGTTAGCATGGTTATTACCAAAAGAAATGAGAAGTGTTGGCAAGGATGTGAGGAAGTTGAGCACTTGTTTATTATTGGTGGGAATGTAAGATGGTGCAGCCACTATAGAAAACAGTACGGGAGTTCCTCGAATAATTGAACTACGATGTGATCTAGCAATCTCATTTCCGGGAATATACTCAAAAGAATGGAAATCAGTGTCTCAAAGTAATGTGTGTATTCTCATGTCCTTTGCAGCACTATTTACAATAGCCAAGTTGTGGAAACAGCCTAAATGTCCATCCAAGATAAATAGATTAATAAAATGTGACACACACACACACACACACACACACACACACACACACACACACACACACACACACACACAGTGATATAGTATTCAGCCTTAAAAGAGAAAGTCCTGCCACTTGCAACAACATGGATGAAACTGAATGACATTATATGAAGTGAAGTAAGCCAGTCAGAGAAGGACAAATACTGCATGGTTCCACTTAAATGAGGCACTTAAAATGATCAAACTCATAGGAACAGAGAACAGAACTGTGGTTACTGGGCGCTCAGGGTACAGGGCAGTGGGGAGTTGGTCAGTTGGTATCATGTTTCAGTTCTGCAGGCTGAATGAGTTCTGGAGATCTGCTCTACAGCATAGTGCCTATAGTTAACAACATTGTGTTAGGAACTTAAACATTTTTTAAGAGAGTAGATCTCATGTTATGTGTTTTTATCACAAAAGAAAAAACCAGAGGGACACAAAGGAGACTATAAGAGGTGATGGACTGTCTATCACCTTGATCATGGTGATGATTGCACAGGTATGTACATATATCCAAAGTCATCAAATTGTGGAGATTAAATATGTGCAGTTTTCTGTATATCAATTATATCGCAATAAACCTATTTAGAAAACAGAAGAATTCTAGAGTAGTTAAAAGAAAGTGGTGGATCTATATGTGGTGTCATGAAACTGTCCTGCATTCCCTTCATTAAGTGACAAGGTCAAGAACAATGTGTGTATTGTTAATCAAGTCTGTTAAAAATTCAGTATATTTTTATAGCACATATATATATGAAAAAGCTGCATATCAGCTTTGAAAGGACACACATCAGATTGATCACTGTGGTTATCAATTTGAGGGAGGAGCTGTATTTTGAGGAAAGGGGGAGGTTGTAATTTATTCGGTTAGAATTTTTTTCAGCAAGAATATATGTAACAGTATAATATATACTATTACCTTTGTAGTCAAAAGATTTAAATATGTCTAGCCACAAAATTAGCAGTTGTGCACGAATAAAATAAACTCAGTGCTAGCTGGTGCAACAGACAGCACCTGCAGACCTGCAGAGGCTTAAAAGAACAAAAGTTCATATCTTCTACACATAAACTGTGATGCATGTAGGCACGGCCTCCCCTGTCAGGTGACCCAGGTGTCCAGGCTACTCCCATCAAGTGGTTCCACTTCTTAACAAGGGACATCTGTGTTTGCCACTGAATGGGACAGAAAGTGTGGAGGTGGCATACTGGTTCCCAAATAGCTTGGCCTGGAGGTGACATTGTTGCTGCTCATTTTTCAGTGTCAGTGGTAGTCACATAACCCTTCCTAAATACAAGTGGACTGAGCATTTCCCCAGCAGCCCAGGAAGGAGCATAAGACAGGATGTGAATGAGCAGCTGCAGTCTCTCCCATAAACTGTTTCACAGTAAATACTCAATAAAAGAGCAACTCTTAAAGTTGGTATGAAAAAAACCCCCTCTATTCCTTGTGAAATTTCTAAGGAGGCCAAATTTGCCCTGCAGTTGTCCAACATTTTTTCTTTTCTCCTGGTACGTGGGAGGTGCTTTCAAACACAGGATCCCGTCAAATTTTCAAAAAGACCCTGTAAAACCTCAGTAGGGAGGGCTCACCTTGTTCACTCCACAGCACCTTTCTGCACTCACCTTTTGCATCAATTCCAGAGTCTCCAAGGGATGAGAATGTTCTTGTACTGAAGCATGGTCACAACCTTAACTTGTGAGTCTGGGGCAACCCTCAGCATGACTGAGCACGTAGGAAGCTGTTACAGGTGCCAATAGACACAACACAAACCATGACTTTCCTCTGGGGCAAGGACTGGGATAAGACACCTGAGAGGAGTGGTGAATTATTTTCATCTTTGCTGTTCAAAGAAAGCATGTCTGCCAGTAAAACATTTGTCCCCCTCTGAGAAGAACTCAAGGTTCTGAGGAATTCAGCCTCCATACATGTTTGCTGCACAGTGACTGCCATGATCTTCCCTCATCTCCAAAAGTAGCTTTGGTTACTGCCCACCTAGGTAAGCTCACTCACTGGGGTATGTGTTCAGTGGCTAGTCTCTACTTAGGCACCCCTTTAAAATCCTACTGACAATGCCTGCGTTGTTTACAAAACCTAACACCCATTACATCCCAAGAGCCAGCATGTTCTGTAACAGTAAGACGCTAGTCAGCAGCTCATTTGCAATACACTCTGAGACTGTTGTAGAGAATTAAGCTCCAGATAACCTACAGTGGAGGGTGGAGCTGTAGTAATAAAAACTTCAGTTAAGGTACCTAAAGTTAACTGTCTGTGGTGCCCCTGAGGGATGGGACCTCCAAGGGACACCTGTAGAGAGTTGGAAGGCTTTAACTAGCGGGGGGAGCCAGTGCATTCTGGAGTGCCTGCATCACAGGAAGTGGGGTGCAGCCTCCCGAGGACACAGTGAAGAGCTGGTAAGCAGAGGAGGTTCCAATTTGGACAGGAGGGCACACTGGGGAGGTCCCAGGGAACAGAGCTGTGTGGCAGAACAGTGGTGGTGCGGGACTTGGGCTGGCACCCAGGCAAAGTGAGAAGCCAGGGAACCATGGGGTGACAGGCAGCAGCATCGTAGTAAGTGCAGCCCAAAGACAATCCCCAAGGGGAGATTTATTCTCCGATTCTCCTTCCTCCACCAGGACTTCTTTAAGCACTGTGGCAAGAACCCCTTGTTTTTCAGTAGTTCCGGATGCATCTTGGAGTAGTGAAAGGAATAGTGTGCCTCAGGCTGGAAAAGTGGAAAAGTGAGAGCTCCAGAGAACTTTGGGCCAGGGGTCTAGTCCCAGCTCTGACATTTACCAGCCATGTGCACCTGAGAAAACTACAATTTCTTCATCTACAAAGTATGTCTGATAAGCCCTATCTCATCAGACTGCTGGAAGACGTATGATAGATACGGAGCACTTGGCAGAATAACTGGAGCATGTTAGGTCTTTAATGCATGGTAGTTTTATTTTACTGTATAGGACACTACCCTCTAGCTCTGAGGAGATTTATTTTTTATGAACTCTGGAGATGTCACAGAATATGCAGCTTTCTATGACAAACAATACCATATTAGGCCATAATGCTGATTAGATTAGCAGATGAAACTAAATATGTTTTCTCCTTTCTGAGGATAAGTTACTTAATTTGAGTGTAGGCCAGTTTTCCCCAGTTGAGAGCCACTCAGAGGTCCTAGAATTTGTCTCAAGGATTAACAACTTCCCTCCCAGGTGCCCCTACTGTCACACCACCCCTATTTTCATTCATTCTATAGGCACCAAATCTGGAGCTGTCCCTTAAGAGTTTACAGAATTACACTCCAGATAACCTGATTAAAATGCCCTTTTAATGCACTGAGACCTCATTCTCCTACCAAGTTCAGGACAGAGAGAGCCAACCTGGTAGCTTCTCAGCATCCCACCTCAAGGGAGGACCACCCTTATTTTAGAAATTCCTTAAAGATGTAGTATGTAAAACATCTAGATCGTGCTCTGTGTTCAACTGCATGTGAAAAGGAGTGCAGGACACCTATCGTTTCTGCCACAGGAGCACGTTTTCCTCTGCTTCACCGATGATATTAAGTAACTCTCAGAGGGTAACCACACTTACTGTGGTGAGCGATTCAGCATGTATACAATTGTCGAATCACTATGTTGTATACCTGATTAAAAAAATAAGGAACTCTTAAGAGCAGGTTTAACTTCCAGTGTTTTGTCTTTCAACACTAAGGAGCACCATCTGTATATGTGGCCCCTGCTGACCAGCAGCACAGCCTCACTGAGCCCACCACCAGCTTGCAGTCATAGGATATCCCACTGAGGAGGGGGTGGTATCCCCAAACCCACAGTAACTCTGGTGAGGGGGAAATATTTTCTCAGCCCAAGGCAAAATGCCTTTGAACTGAAATCAGTCAAAGGGAGAAATAAAGTGGGAGAAACCCCTTTATTGCTTACAAGCAGTTGTTCACTTCTGCTCACCCCTGTCTCTCCTGACTCTGCTGCAAAAAGGGCCCCCACCCAACCTCTCTGGTCCAATTATGCCCGCCTCCCCCTTGTAATTACCTACTGATATGGAGATGTGCTACTTCTCTCTACCCCTTGGAAACACCTATTGATATGGAGATGCACAAGGCCAGGTGAGAGATTCTGGAATATTGCAGTTTTGCCCTCACCCATTTTGCTTTTACCCAGAGAAAGTGTTCCTTATTGTTTTCAGCCCCACACCCTCCCCATCCCACTTCTCCTAACCTTCCCCCTGCCGCCTTACTGCCCTACTCCTTCTCATTTGTCCTGTATGTCTTACAGATTATTTCGCCATCGTTCCTCTATGATTACCGCTCCTTGAGGCTAAAATTCTAAGGGCAGAGGTGTTTCATATGCTAGTTTCTCCACTTCTAAAACAGTGACTTTCAAAGAGCAGATGTTCAATTGATATTTGGGAAATGAATGAGCCAGAGAGCATGAATTCTTGCTTTCAAATATTTTATTTCTCTCAAAACATTTTGTTTTTCCTATGTTCTCTAATAAGCTAAGCAAATTCAGGTATGTATCTTTTATTTTTACAGAACAGACTAAAATGGATACGGGAAACCAGGAACTGAACAACTTTTTCTTCTTTGCCTTCTATTTTTTGATCCCAATAATATTACTGCTTTTTTTTTTTTTGGCACATTTCTAAGGAAATGCCTATTACAAGGTCATGTTTTGTTGTTCTCGTTCATTAAACATGAAATGTTTCCCAGGTTGACTTGCAAAATAATACACACCTTATCTGAAATCTATTGAACAGAAGAACTATGCAACCAAAATCATTAATAAGCGTAGATTCTGAAATTATTTAAACTTTCTATTAAAGAAACATCTGAAAAATAACAAAAGGCAAGAAAGAGAAAGAAAGAAAGAAAGAAAGAAAGAAAGAAAGAAAGAAAGAAAGAAAGAAAGAAAGAAAGAAAGAAAGAAAGAAAGAAAGAAGGAAGGAAGGAAGGAAGGAGGGAGGGAGGGAGGGAGGGAGGGAGGGAGGGAGGGAGGAAGGAAGGAAGGAAGGAAGGAAGGAAGGAAGGAAGGAAGGAAGGAAGGAAGGAAGGAAGGAAGGAAGGAAGGAAGGAAAAAAAGGATAAAGTCAAAAGTCTAAATTTAACATATAGAACAGAAACAGAAAGATGATATTCCTGTGTTCCCTCCGGACACACCCTGACCATCACTACTTAGAATATTGACTGCTTTTTCCTCCCACAAAGAAAAAAATCTGCTTCAGCTTCAATAAAACCTAAAAAAAAAAAAAAATAGTAAAGTTACAAGTTACAGATACAAAACAGGAGCACAAAGACGCTTGTCCAGCCCCCTCCGCCCCCTCCACAGCCTTCCCACCCACCCAGGCTCACACAGCCCGCCCCTCCACCCCACCCTCCCCTGTTAGATTGCTGACACACCTTTCAAACAAAAGGTGAAGAAAGAACCTCAGACTTTTCTTAGTGTTGGGAGGGGTTGGTAACCAAGGCTGTGGCACGTGCGCTGGCCCTGGCAGCAATGCGAGCCCTGGCTGCAGCCTTGGCTGCAGCTCTGGCTTGGGCCCTCTCTTCTTCATCTTGCAAAGCGTCTTCATACCAGGATGGAAAGGCTTTCGGCACGGTATCGTGCAGTTTGGCTAGAAATTCCAACATCCTCATCTTGCTGGTTTCGGCGTGGGCCCTAGGGCCCCACAGGAACTCATAACAGGGAGGTTCACTGCCGGCTACCTGGCGGCACTCCAGGTACTTCTGCTGCACGAAATCTTCGGTGACAAGCTTCTTAGGATCCCCATAGATGAAATGCTGCTTATCAGCATAGACACCCATTATATTCAGCACTTCCCAGATGTCTTCTTCCCGGGCACAGTTACCTTTCATGAAGACCACACCCAGCACCATCATCAGGAGGCCGGTCTTGGGCATCTTCTCTTCATCGTTGGTCGGATCATCGTAGGTGGTGTCTAGTTTGTTGATAAAGACATAGCAGTGCCTGATGGGATCCACCTCCTTCAAATCAACACCAAAGGCCACTTCCATGTACTCAGAGGCTCTCTTGAAGATCTCATTGAAATGATGCTTGTGCTTTTTGATGACATGCTTGAGCATGTCTGACTTTGTAATTGGCTCCTTTTTCTGATACTTGTGCATTAGGTACTGCACCAACGAAACGACAGTGGTGTATAACGGACCTCTTTCGAAGTCCTCAACGCCCTGTGAGGATCTTGAGCTTCGCTTATTTTGGCTATTGGCATCATTATGTGACTTGGCACATGTAGCAGCTGCAGCACTAGTTTTGTGAGAAGCCCTAGGAGTGCTAGGTGTCTCAGCAGCAGGCACATTCTGAGATCTTCGCTCAGAGGGAGGACTGGCAGAGGAGGGGGCGTCTCCAGCTGCTGCAGCAGTGGCCTGAGCACCCTCTGTACTCTGGCTTTCCATCCTGGCCAGGTGGCGTTTCACACGGGCACGGAGCTTACTCTTCTGACCACGAGGCATGATTCTAGTCAAGGACAACAGGCACAAGTGCACACAATCAGATTGATGACAAGGTCACCCTAAAAGACGGAGGAAGAGATGGCATGCACTACCTCAGTAGGGAGATTCTACCTTGCCTCTAAGAAACGCAACCGCTGCTGGTTCCCTTAAGAGTACGGTTTTAGGAACCCTCAAAACAGGTGCAAATGGAACTCTGTGGACTTCTTCTGTTCTGTAGGGGCTTGTCACCTCAGATATAACTCTAACGAGAGTCCTTTGACTCCACCCTCTGCTGAATTAGAAGGTACCCCTTCAGACTAAAGCATCAACCCTCACCAATCCCCTAGGCAGAAGTGATGGGTGTTAGGGTTATCTGCATGTTTGAATCCCAGACAGTTGAGAGTGGGGGTGGGGCGTGCTGGGATAGGCTGGGGCTCTGCGGAGCCCCCTACTTTCCCGTGGGATTATGACCCTTCAGTTACAGCGAAAGTTACACAGCTTGATACTTGTCTAATCCTGAGATGACGCCTACTGAGTTGAGGTCACACCTCTTCAGACAACAGCCGCTGTGGGGCACCCAACCGGCACAGCAGATGGAAGTCCTGTGATTACTTATGGCCACACCCACGGGGCTTCCCAATATTGTAGCTGCTGTTGGGGGTGGTTGTAGGGGAGGCATGTTCTGGGCCTCCCTTCTCCTCTGCTCTACGGGCATATTAACGCAGAATTCGCACATGACTCTTTTCTGACTCCTGACAGTGCCACTCCTCCCTCTGGAAAGTGGAGTCAGTGGACCTCAGACCAAGGTTCTCATTTCCCTAGAACCCCCAGTATGAAGTAAGGGGGGACCTGAACCCGTAGACATGCTTGGGACCTACCAAGCTTGGAGGGCAGCATGGGGGGGTATCTTTGTGTACCCTTCTTTTGGGGTCGGTTCTTCCTTCAGTCCTCTCTCTGTGTCTTACCTCGATGACTTGTATGCAGGTTCTGCACTATCTCTGCTGACCAGAGGCCAAACCCATCAGGTAAGACAAATCTGTAAATAATTTAAGGAGAGTTACTATCTGCACAATTTCTGGCTCACTATTAATAAACAGTGTATTACTCTATTTGAGACTTCCATTAAGTCTATCAGTAATTTTTTAAATGCTTGCTTTCATAAAGATCATGCACATATTTGTTCGTTCTCTTTATAGGTATATTTTGGATATATTGCTGCTTTTTTGAATGGTATATGTTCCATTACATATTCTAATTATTTATTTTGTGTGGCTGACATCCTGATTTTACTACAATGACTATCTGCACCAGCTTCCTGAAGTTTCTTACACATTTAAATATTTGGCAGCCAATTCCTTTGGAGTCTTCAATTAGAGGGTCATATTATTTCATTCATTTCATTATTCATAATTTTATTCTGGTATTCCTGTGTATAGCTGAATACTGGCTATGCCGTCCAGTCCAGATTTGAACAGGTGAATTTGTACCAATGCCTGTGCATCCTGTTGTGGACTTTATTGGGAATGTTTCCAACATTTCACATTTACATATCTTTGGTACTGATTCTACAATATGGAAATTCCATTCCAAGTTAAATTTGCTATAAGTTAATACCAAGAACTAGTGTTGAATTTATATCAAAGGTTTTTTTTCTTTACTTATACATATGACCAAATGCTTTCTCTTCTCCATCTATTAACATAGTGAATTCCAGTTCACTGTCTTTTCTAATGTGGTATGATCTTTGCACTCACTGGTCACAGCCTATTTCTTCATTTAAGTCACTGCTCTATTGGATATGCTATGGATTTATTTCACATTTATGTCCACATGAGTGAGCTTGACTTAAGTGTACTTTTCTTGGTGCACACTCATCTGGCCTTTGTATCAAGGAGAGCTAGCCTGTTAAAGTGGTTGACTAATTTCCTACCCTGCATGATTTGAAAGCATTTACTTAATATGATGATTAGCTTTTCCTTTACTATCTGGTGTAACAGCCTTTAAACCTAGCTGGTCCTGGTACATTTGGAGGGCAAAATGTAGCAGAAGTACAGTTTCAGTTTGTGTTGTCAATGAAAATTTTCTATTTCTATTGGGACCTATTTAGTTATTCTTATCTTCTTAAAAATTGTTCCATTTTACTTGTATTTTCAAATTCAATGACATGATATTTAAATAAATTATTTTATTATAGAAATTGTCACCATATACAACATAATAGAGAATGAAATAGATCACTATACCTGACACTCAGCATCAATAATCTTCAGTAGATATAGAAAGAAGATTGTTCAGATTAAGGTTTATTTATTTATTTGTTTTGTTGTTTGCCGAAAACACTTCACAGGTGACAACGTACTACTAGGAGGGTCACAATGTCTGTTGTTTCATTTGTAGTGATGCTGGCGGTCATTAAGGGCCATCACTGACATCCATTAATCCATAAAGGATTGCTGAATTATAATTCTCTAATTTTGTCATTCTTCTAAGATTACTGGTTGAAATATGTTTATAGGCAGAAACTTTTGTTATCCTTTTTTTTCCTTTGAGGTAAGCCTTATACTTGCCCCATTTTACTTCCTAGAGAGATAAAGAACTCTAATTTCTCTTTGTCTAATCAATATTAGACAACCCTTCAGTCCAAAATTGCATATATATTTTGTAATTTAGGTAACAAAACAATCTTGCATGAGAACTAAACCAGTTAATAACTGGTTGAACAATTCATCTGTTTGTAATCAAGATTAATGAGCAGCATTGGAATAATTAATGTTCAAACCCTACCTAGTCTTTGTCACATGACATATCACTTGTACCTAGAATAGGTTATGATTTTGGAAATCAGAAAATTCTACAATAATTTATTAAAAACTACCTTTCTTTAAAGGTATACAGTTTCTATGTTCTTTTTGTATAGCTTCCAGTCAGCATGCTGTTAAGTTTTATTTTTTTACTTTATAAATTGAAATGTGGACATGGCTAGTGGTTACTATGTTAGATTGTACTCATGTAGTTGCAAAAAACTACATTGTGGCACTCTTTCCTCTGAGTTAACAGACTTAATCAGTATAGGGCTGACCTAATGGGCTTCATATCAGGAATCTGTTCATTCATGTGGTCAGTGCAAAAATACCTGGTTCATTTGAATAAATATGCTATTACAGTGTCTCAATTTGTTAACATAGATTTTCCATCTTCTCAATTCACTTGTCAGTAAATTAAATATTTAGATTTTTGAATGAATATTTACATTTTGAATAAGTAACTTTCTGGACATGTTTCTAGATTAATAAGCCTGGCAGTAGAGAATGTTGTACAGCAGAGACACTCAAATTGGTTAAGGAGCCATAGGTTATAAACCCGGTTTGTTACCATTCAACTATTGGTACTACCTCCCTGGTCCCTCCACCTATCCTCCTTCTCCCTCAGTGGACCACTCAGGGAGAGGTCATCGGGAGTGATTTGGCCTCTGACACCTTTAGCCTTTCAGTGGCTGACGACCTTGTTCACCTCCACTTTCTGCTCCAGTCCAACTTGTACAAACTGTCCAGCCTTAAACCTGCTGTTTCCAATACCATTTCAACCACCTCAGTGGCCACATTGCCATTGAAAGACTGGATTTCTGAAGGCTTCCCGTTCCCTCAGACATGAGCTCCAGCCAAGATAATGATATTAAGGAGAAAGAGGACCAATTAGTGATCAAGGCCATTTTAGAGGAATGGATGCACTGTCTTCACTGCGCCCAGGACCTATTATCATCATACTCAAATCAATATAGCCAGTTTGTCAGATCAAGAGAACCAAATTTTGTAACACATAACTTTATGACTTGCCAGGCAACCAAAATAACTAAGTAGAATGTGTATTTCAGAGGTAAGAGCGTATATTAATACCTCCTAGTAAATGAAAGATAAGGAACTGTCAAAGGTCACTGAGTCAGGGCCAGAACTAAGGTGAGTGGGAAAGGAAGAAAATATCCCATTTGTAAATTAAGACAGGATCTGACCCTACACTTGCATGGCCCTGACAGTGAGTTCCTCGCTAGTCTAACCTCATTTTTGGTCCATGGATGGTGTCTCTATTTAAAAGTGTGGTACTTCTCTTCCTCAATTTTTGGCACTAATTTATACTCTTTTAAAATACTGACTTAAAACATAATTTATCTTGATGACTAAGACCTTTCCGTCCACCCCTTACCTTAAATTTGGGGCTTAAGGTGAATGCCTCACTTGCTTCACCCTAGTCGCAGTCCTGGTGAGTCTTTAGTGTTTAAGACTGATCCTGGCCTCACGCTTTTAGGAGCATTGCTGGGTAATTATCCCTTGCCTTACCTTAAATTTTAGACGTCATTTCATTGCCTACCTTGGTGATCTCGAGCAATGAGTCTACCCTATACGAGACTCCTAAAAAAAAGGGAAATTTAAAATGGAGAAGAAATTTAGAATGGAGAATAAGGATATTCTTTTTATTCAGTTGGTGAGATGATTAAATAAAAGTATACATGAGAAAATGCTTTGTGAACTTTACATGTTACTGGTTGTTTAGAAATGGTTACCAGAATGAAACTTGGAGAGAGTCCTAAAAATCAGTCTTGATCCATCCTTTGAGAAATCTGGCTTCTTCGTTTTCCATTGCTGCATAAGAAGTTATGGTTGCAAACAACATGTGTCTATTACCTTAGAGTTCTGCCAGTAGTTCAGGGGTGGCTCCTTTATGTTCTCTGCTCAGGTCCTCCCTCTCAAGGTGTCTTGTTGGCTGGGCAGCGTTTTTCTCAGGAGGCTCTAGACGAGGCTCCACTTCAAGTACTCAGCTTTTTAGTAGAATTGAGTTGCTTGTGATTATAGGACTGAGGCCTCCATTTCCCTGCTGGCTGTCAGACAGGGACCACTCTTAGCTCCTAGAAGTTGACTGTATTCCTTGTGCTGCGATCCTCTCCACTGTCAAACCCAGCCGGGGAGACTCTCCCTCATGTAGAATCCCCAGCACTTTGAATCCCTTTCACCGGGAAGGTGGACCCTTTTAAGGGCTCACCTGATTCGGTCCGGTCCCCCAAGGATAATCTACGTTTCTTAAAGTCAACTGCTGTCATATAACATAACTTAATCGTGGGAGTGATAGCCCATCATATTCACAGGTGCCTCCTGTGCTCAGTGGGAGGGGACTATAAAGGTGGGAGCCATTGGGGGCAGTCTTACAATTCTGCCTATCACATCTAAAAATATAAATGATTACAGAATTCTTTACCATAACAATAGCTGGAACCCCCAAGTTGTGTGTACAGTATTAAATGTTAGAATGAAAGGTGTTAGAGCCTCCAATGCTTTGGGTTTTCCTTTTACCGTCTTTGAAACAGTTGTGCCTAGTGGCCTGTCAGCATCCATCAGACAGCTGCGCCACTGGGATATCTGCCATAGTAGACAAGATTCAGGCCTCTAATTCCCAAACTGAAAGTCTGCATTCAGACATTGGCCTTCACTGTGTCTGTTGTTTCATCACTAATGTTTTCATATTGTTTCATCAACTCATGAATGACTTCCTGCTTACCACTTATTTAACAAGTACATATATAAGGCCAAGCACTATGCCATGAGTAGAGTATGCAGTAATGAATGAGTGCCTATGTGTACGTCTTCAGAGTACAAAATGGAAATTAACAGGGTTTACAATTCATTCATTCTTCTTTCCATCACAGTAACTTTAAGTGTAAGAAGTAATGAGATACTCTTACATCCTAGTCTTCTCAAAGGTATACGAATGGTCATACAATAAAGGAAGGAGTGATGCATGGAACATATACTGGAACCAGGACATCTGTGCCTCAGCGATGGCTCACCTCCAGAATGCCTCTGTACTTGACGATTGTTAAGAGATTATTGGATTAACCTATTGTAAGTATTTATTGTTTGTCACTGGTGCTTACTAAAAACAAAAAGAATTTTAGATTCTGTAGGAAATGCCTAAGTAATATAAATGGAATTTCAAGTGAAGTGATATTAATTCATTTGGAAAGGAGTAATCTGCCACACAAATATGATAACAACATATAAATAATAAGATGCTAATTTGTGACCAGGTAGTTGGTAAATTTTTTCTTGGCTGTAAATGGGAAAATTATAACGATTTAAGGAGGAAAAAACATGCCTACCAAGAAGCAAGTTTAGTTAATTTATACTCAAGGCGCCTGTATATTTTGTCTGTAAAAGAAGTATGGTTGGAAATATCTGTTTGAAATTAAGAAAAAAAACAATAGCAGAGGATACTCACCATGCAAAGAGAAAAGTATGGTTAATTTAGACACTAGCAGTTACTAAAGTTACATATAGAAAGAGTATCTATTTTATCCGAAAAGCAAATATTGCTTGCAAGTTCTGAATGGATATTGAGTATATGGAGCATTTAAAGTGGGATCAGTTAGGAGGTTCGGTTTGCTGTTCATTTGTTTTCTCCTTATTTTCCCTCTTAGTGGGACTTTCGAACTAACCATCTCAGTGTATGTGTGTGCACTCATGGGGTAGGTACGAAGGAATGGGAAGACAAGTACCAACTTACTGCCACACAAGTAGGCTGTGTCCTAAGGAAGAAGTGGTTGTGCCTCAAAAAATGTAATGAGCCTCTTTTTCCAGACTGCTTTGTAAGTCGAAGTGTGACTGAGTAATGGGATGGGGCTCACAGGTTTCCCCAGGCCATTCTCTAAAACTTTTGTGTGTTATTCAGCCACAGGAATATGAGGGTTGAAAGGTAAGGAGGTAGGACAAGTATTTTAAAATAAAAATAATAATACCTACTCTAACTACTTATTGATCACTGCACTGATCAGTAAGTTTTATTAATAACTACATTATTCCATGATGCACAAGGAAGTGTGCTATGTGCCTTATCACATATAGCCTGTGGTGTGGATTCTATTCATTGCATTATACAGGCAAAGAAACTGAGGCTCACGAAATTAAGAAGCCTTCATTCATCTATTTAGTCTATATTTACTATAACCAGGAACTTGACTGAAGTCATAAAGATAGTTAAGGCTTAGACTGACCAAGAGATAGAGAGAAGAGGGATTTGATCTCAAAAGAGAAAGATCAGAAGTCATTTTCAGATCAGAAGTGGCAAGGGTTCCTTGGCAGTGGATAGACAACTTTTAGTTTCATGTATTGCAATCGACTATGTTCAGTACTTTCTGTTTTAGACTTTTCTTTGGTTTTGCTTTCTACTGTATTCATAATTTTGATAATCAAACTGATGTTTGCAAAATTGGTCTCAACTGTAAACTAGTATGAAAGTCATAAGGAAAAAATTAATATGATATTTTTTGTAAGGGAATTATTCATGACAGAATCATCTTAAGCATTCAGTTGAAAAGACCCTTAAGAAATACGCTCTTAGCTTAGCTCTTTTATTTAAAAGAATCTATCTTGTTTTTATCTGGTGGACGACTAGTTGTCTTTTTTTATTCAAGTCAAAAGTGGAATCTCAAAATCGGATTCATGCATTCTTACAGCAAGTGAACATGATCTGATTCTGTGTAGTCTGAGTACCAACCTGACTTCATATATTTCATTCCCACTTTAGTATTTTCAGAGTATAAAGTATACAATCCTTATTTCAATAGCTGCTTATTGGTAAATAATTTAGCCATGCATTGTGCTGGGAGCTGAGGATAAAATAGTGAGTGAAATGTGGGCAGACCCTGCCTTCATGGAGCTTATCATCTGGTGGGGACAGATAGGTATATAAATTCAATAAACACATATATTCATTTATTTCAAACTGTTAAAGGTTATGAAGGAAAAGGACAGGGAGATAAAATACTAGGATACTGTCTGATTCAATAAGGTTGGGAAGGCTGTCCTGAAGAATTAGAATTTTAACCTACAAAACGTTTGGATGGATATGATTTAGATGAAGAAGGATGGGGTGGGGTTTGAAAACTGTTCCTTAAGGGACCTGCCTATGCATAGGTGCTATTGAAGAATAAGCTTGTTGCACACAACAGACTGGAAGAGGACCACTTGTACTTGAATAAGAGTCAGTGGGAAGAGCGTAGTAAGGAGTTTGGGTTTCTTCTTAGAGGCAAAATAAAACCAGTAAGGGTTTTACAGCAGGGGAATGACCTGATTAGACATGCATTTTGTAAAGATCACTGTGGCTGCAATGTAGAATACAGATTCAGGGAAGCAAAACAAAATAAAAACAGAAAACAAAACAAACAAAAACATGTAGGAAAAAGAATTCCGGTTCTTGTATGGTATACCAGAATTGTGACGTTGGCAATGGAGAAATTTGAGTTGATTAGAACGCCATATATGAATAGAATTTGTAGGGCACACTTGCTAGTTTGCATATGGATGGTGTAGGAGAAGACTGAGTCAAAAATATTTGCCTGTATCCCTGGTGTGAGTAACTGCATGCACAGTTGCATCACCTGCTGATGCTGGGAATTCTGCAAATGTACAATTTACCAAGAGTGGAAATGATAAGAACAGAAGTAATTTGGAGGAATGGTTGTAGATTAATTTAAAACGGGTTGTGTTTGAAGCACTTGTGATGAATATTCAAGTGAATATATCAAGGAAGAAGAAATATATATGAAGTGAAATATTAGAGGAGAGGTCTGGGCTTGAGATGCAGATCTGAAGTCATGAGCGGGTATCTGAAGATGGAAGCAAAGAACATGAATGAGATTGGCAAGAAAAGAGAGTACACAGTGAGATAGGAAGTATGAAGGCAATCTAACATTCAAAGAATACGTAGAGAAGCATACTCATTGCAGAAAAGTTAGAATATATAAAAAATAACTTAAACACCTATAATTCTTTTCCATATACATAAAAATTAATATTTTGGTGCCAGAGCTTGGAATTCCTATGAATATCTAATAAACATCTTTACTCTCAATTAGCAGAGATGGTAAGTTCTCATGCAGTGTTAATGAATAAACCAGTCCGCTCAGAATATTGGTAAACTACTAGCATAAGAAAATAATGAATAAATAAATAAATAAATACATAAACACATCGCATAACGAGTTAAGCCCCTATAAGTCAGTACTTATAATTAGGGCATCTAGAGAACTTAGCAAAATTCGATTCTGTACTGTATTTGCTTCAGAAAAAAAACTCATCCTCATTTGGAAACCACACAAAGCATATGTTCTGTTGATGGTGGCATTGTGTTGCTATGTGAAGGACAACATATTAAATGTACATTACGATGGCACAATAGAACAACCCATTATCTGCTTTTCCTAGACTAACTCATTTGTGTTCCTATTAAAGTGAATGTTAACTGGCTCTAACTTGATTTCAACTTGAATAGTTTTTTAAAAAGGTTGATATCTATAAGCATAATGCGTTTCTTAAAATGCACCTAAAGTTGATTTAAAAGACAATGACTGTGTGCATTGTACTTATTTGTAATTGCGAAATTGATGGCAAAGCATATTGCGACTAATGTGTAATATTTGGTATTTACACTAGGGAGGTCCTTTTCTATTCTCAAGTGATACATGGTTTATGGGGTCTGTTGCAATCATACTATGTATAATGGAAGACACCAGCTGAACCTTAGGATGAGTATGATATTTAAAAATTTATTTTGTCAGAATGAATCAACAAGCTTTGAAGTAATTATCTTCTTCCTTGTTTAGAGTCATGCTTTTCCAAAACATAAGAAACTCTCTCCAGAATTATGAAATGTTAGGTTCTATTGCATCTACATTTAATGTTGTGATAACTCTTGAGGCATGTGTACACTTGCTGTCATTTTAAGGAAGTTATTCGTAAGGGACATTGGGCTTTAAAATCAAAATAAGTATTTCCTATTTGACTTGAGTTTTAATCTATACCTTTAAATATGAGTTTTACCTTAGCAACTGGACATTATTTTTTAACTGAATTTTCATGTTTTGTTTAAATGTGTAGAGGAATTTAAACAGTAAGAAATCCCTAATATAGTCATGGCAGTGAGGTATAGGATAGATAATGAAGTACTTACAAAGAAGTATCTAATACAGAGATAATATATGAAAGTCCCAAAAGTGGTTTTAACCAGCTATTCCCTTTTATGCTTTTACTCTGCCAAACCATTTACTATTTGAATGACACTAGTTTTTCTTTCCTTCTCCTGGCTCTTGGAGTGATGACTGGATAAATAGCCCACAGACAAATGCCAGGAAAGAAAGGTCATGTAGAAATGACCAAGTTATAGCTGAATCAGACACACCAACTTCCAACAAAAACATCATGAAGAAGTGAAAAGAACAAGACTAAATAAAACCACATGCATATTTTATGAAATACTTACAACCCTGGTGCAAACATATCAATCATAATAGCAGTATGTACACTGACAAGATCTATTTTGGACCATTTGGACCATTGTGTAACATTAAACTCACACTCAAGCATATCCTTAATAGTGATGCAGGAATAGAAATTTAGAAAAGAAGTTTTTCCATCTAAAACATTTTTCTTGCTTTTGTAAAGAGGAAATGTATTTTTACCTAGTAGAAGACTCTGTACAAGAAGTGCATTATTGAAATAGTGAGAGACAGAAATTTTTAAGGAGAAAATCTTGAAATGGCTGGAAGCTGCCTCTAAATAAAAAAGATTTTAAAAAGGCTTATTACATTAGTGTTTTCAGACACATTATTTGATCATCTCAATGCTGAGAAGTATGGATATATATCATTCTTTTGCTCATGTCATGGATGAAGAAGGAAACTGAGGCACAGTGAAGACAAGTGACTTGCTTGAAGTTCATAGAACATACATTTCACAGAGCAGAGGGGTGAAATTTTGAATATTTTACCATTCTTTCCTCCTATTGCCAGGAACCAAATCATTCTGAATTAGAAAGATAGGTTTTCCAGGAAAATTTTCTCCTTTATTTGAAATGCTGTAAAAACAGAAAGTAGTAAAAAAGAGGTAGGGACATGTAGTGAACAGTAAAAAACAGTACAACTTCAGGAAATAGCCAAGTTAGCAGGAAAGAGTATAATAACCAATCGCAACGATGTGAGACGAAGGTATGAGGAGAATGTGTCAGCAAGTTCCTAGCTGCGTCGTCTTTCCTGTGCTTACTGAACTACTTACCGCTTGTGCACACATCGCTGGGGCTCAGGATGATGCTCACATGTGCCTGGTAACTTATAATAGACATTTAAAAACATTTGGTGACTGTCAGGATGAACATACTGCTGATGGTATAAGATAATTATGTGTATTTTAATATAAATGCTTAGTAATTTTGCATAAATAATTTTTGTAGAGAATGTTATTTTCAAGTAATCGCATGCTGTTTAAAGTCTCAGTTTAACAATTCTAGCAAAGAATCTAATGTACCTTGCCTGGGTAGGTAATCATATTTTTTTCCTGGAAGAGCTTAAAAATACCAACACAGTTCTTTTACTTGTTTCTTGAATCAATTGGCCACTTTTACAGTTGTGTTGTATAAAAGGAAAGCCCAAATGCAATGTGTAGAGCAAATATTTTTTTCTCTCTCATGCCTCTAGCGATTGCTTGATGTTTTAGGATCTTGGCTGAATTTATCTGGACTTGGATCCAAGCTGAAGCTAGGATTTGTCTGTCTTCCTCTTTGTACCAGGGGCTACCTGTAGCCTCTTCTTCCCATGACAGCAATACACTATGCACAAGAACAGGCCAAGCCCACAATCACACAAGCACATTTTAAGTCTCAGTTTATGTCATATTCAAAAACATCCCATTGGCAAAAGCAAGTCCCATTGCCAAACCCAACATCACTGGATCTTGGATGTATACTCTTCCCATCTAAGTGGGGGCAGGGGAGGTCAGGAGTGAATATTTGCTCAACAGGAGTTGAATCTCCCATTCATACCTTAATCAAAATGCAATCTGCTTTCGATTTTTTATTATGGTTTCTCCAGAACACAAACTATTTTCTACTTCTTGTTACACTAAGAATAGTAAAGTAGTTAGAAGTATTTTGAGGTCAGCAAATCCTTAACACTTCTGGTGTTCATAAATAGTGCAAACACTTGAGTGTATGTGTGCATGCAGGCCTGTATAAGCAAAGCTCTCTCACATATATATATAGAGAGGTTTTGCCTATTGTCTTAGTTTTTCTGAAATTCTTCATCAACATTTATAAAAGGTGGGGAGGACTCTCTCAATGCTGAAATTTCATATTGGCATTTAGAAACAAGAAGTTATAAACGGTAATCCACTGCCTTAGTGTGACACTCAAAATCATTGTATTTCTAATTAGAGATTTGTCAGGGAGATGTAAAAATAGAATTCAGACTGCAGATTTGTTGATTGGGCTTAATAAAGGCTTGGGATTTTTGAATAAGATGAAGATTGGCAATTTTCTTACCAGGGCTATCATTTAGAAGCAAACATTTGGTAATCCCAGTTCTATGATGGAGACTGAGCTATCATGATGTTTTCTGCAAGGACACAATGAAATTTGATTTAGTACTTTATGTTTTGAAAGCCATTTAAAACCATGAGACCTCCTTCGTTATCATAGCCCTTATTAAGATGCTTAATTTGACCACTTGCTTATATTTTATCTTTTTACGTTTCAACATATGAAAGTTTCTGAAAATCACCTGATGTTTTATATCAAAATGTTTCTGTATAAAGGAATTATACCATTCATTAACCAGAAGAAGTCTAAAACCACATACAGAAAAAAAAGAATTCCATCATTCCTAAAGCTCAACATACTATTATTATACTTAATTTTATTTATAAAATGAGAAAAAAGAACTCTTTTGCTTTTTTTTTTTGTCATGAAGATTGCTTTTAGCAGTTGAATCACTTTATTCTGTGTAATAAAAATGATTTTCCTGACAGTAAGAGCACTATTCTTGGTTGGGGGAGCACATGGAGAGCTGAGTGGGCCACAAGAGACCCTTTTGGGTTGACACTTTGGGAGGTGTCTACATGTCATTGACCTCTTCTGAATAGTTAACAGAGAGCTTTCAAGTAACATTCTTTGAAACATCTGTCTCAGGTATCACAGAACTACTTGATATTTCTCTCTTCCTGATAAGAATATGTAATATAGTAATAAAAAAATACAGTAATGTCTTCTTAATATAGGTATAAATCTGCCCTGAATAATAATTTGTCAGATAGTTGAATGACATTTTGGCCCTAAATATTTTATATACGTATCTGTTTATGCATAAACACTTATAAATCAGCATATTAAAAATTTCTAATAAGAATTATATGATTTCACAAGTAATAGTATATTGAAGTCAGAACCAGCTAAACAATTTGCCAGGCCCAGAGAAAAATGAAAACACAGGCCCCTTGTTCCAATATTACTAGGGATTTCAAGATGGTGACAGCAGGGCATTAAAACAAGGGTGGATCCTTCTAAGAGTGGGCCACTGTCCGACTGCACAGGTAGCATGCCCATGAAACTGGCCCTGATTGAAATATGTGCTGTGTATGTAGAATGTCCTTCCCGCATTTTCTTTGGGAAGATGAACAGAATGAATCTCTTTTATCATATGTGTATGCATATATATATATATATATATAATAAGAATATATATATGTGTTATATGCTTACATATAATATCTCAACATGGAGAGTCTACTTTGCATCATTATATTACTATTATGTATTTGAGTTATGTACCCAAAGCATTTGATAGGAGGTCTGTAGTATACTAT
This sequence comes from Manis javanica, assembly GCF_040802235.1. Lineage (NCBI taxonomy): Eukaryota > Metazoa > Chordata > Mammalia > Pholidota > Manidae > Manis > Manis javanica. Next base: position 19,252,626 of record NC_133174.1, on the reverse strand, counting down.
CCTACATCTTGCCTCTCAGGATCTTATCCCATTCCTGTGTAGAAGGGAGAATAGATCAGCAATCCCTACCTCTTTCAGACTCAACCTGAAAAAGAGAAAATCTATAATTCTCTTAAGATTTCTTCCCATTTGAGAGCTCCTAACATTAGAAGGCCAGAGTGTCTCACAATTACTTGAGGTGCCTGTCTCAGCAGAGCTTTATAATTTTCTTCCACTCTTTTCATTTTCCTTCTGAATAGAAAGGATTCTAGGGAGAGAAAGCTCTTCCCCATCACTCACTTAATAATGACATTAACAACAAATATTTATAAGCACCGGACATATGCCAGTCTTTTTATATGTTTCTCTATATATTAAAATTCTCCAAGGTAACGATATTATCCCAATTTCATAGATTTAGGAAACAATACTCAGGTAAGCTTTCATTATATGACATTACTTAACTCAGAAGAGGTGGAACCACGATTCAGTATAAGATCTGTTACATCGTAAATTCCCACATTGCCCTATACTTGCTTGTACCACATGGTCATAACATTTGATTAAAGTCACCATAGCTCCTCTCGGGACAGGAAGAAGGCCAAAACATAGAGATATGCAGTGTTTGGTTGTGTCTAAAGTAAACCATCATCAAGTCTTTCCCTTTTTGTTCACATATCAAAAGATGGAGTCAATTTCTTTTCCTCTGGAATCTGAGCTGGCTTTGTGATTTTCTTTGACCAATAGGATATGGCAGGTGTGACAGTGAATTTCAGGCCTTACTTTGAAGAGGCATCTTCTACTTTCTCTTTACAGGAAGCCAGCTGCCATGATGTGAAAAAGCTTAGGCCAAAAACTGAAGGATGAGACAGCATGTGAGGATGGAAGGGCCACATGGAAGAGCCCTGGGGCACCAGCCACGTGAGTGAAGCCTCCTTGTATCTACCAGACTAGCTCAGCCACCAGCCAGATGCCCTTGAGAAAGTGACTTCAGCCATTGTTACATGGAGCAGAACTGCCTAGTACTTGGGGATGAATACTTGATAGTTTAATATGGCCTCAAATTTTGACATAAAAGGTACAATGAAGTCATCCTGAAAAAAGTTTTCATTATTAATTTCATTTAATATGGAACTTTGTGATGAAGGCAGGCACACTTAATCAACATTTTAACCATTTTCAGTGGAATGCAATCAACTTTTTCTGTTGCATCAAGTTGAAAACATCATTCAGAAGATGCAATTGGGAGCCTCAGGCTTCTAAGTCATGATTCTAAGGAAACTAACTGCTAATTAAAAGGTTGCTCTTTCTTTTTTCTTTTTTTCTCACTATATAATGCAGGGAAGTATACAAGAGGAGTTTTTAAAAGTCTTTCCTCTCATCTATTTTAGTTAATAACTAACATTTTTTTACTACTATCTTAAAGGAAAACAGTTAAACTTCTTTGAAAATGAGAGTATTTTTCTGCAATACTTCACATTTTGTCATTCAAATGATAGGTGTTCCTTCATGTAAACAGATACTGGCATTAATAACAACAGTTCCTGGGTTTTCTCACTTAGTATCTTTATGTGATGCTAAATCATGAGGAATGCTTTGAAGCTTATGTCTTTCCAAGGTTTTCCAATTACCAAAGTTTTTCTCTGGCTTTAAAGGCTTGCACCACAATCACACAGTCAATAGGAACATAGTAATTTTAATTAATGTTCCTAATAATTCTTTCCAAACGAGCCATATTAAGTATGTTACATAGAACAAGACCAGAAAGAAATACCAGCATTAGCACTCTCCAGGAAAACAACAAGGTTCAGCAACTTCAGTGAAAACGTTATCATCTCCTTTGGCCTTTGGATTATAATAGCAATAGCTCCAGAAGAAACGGCTCTATTTGCTGTTTAAGGCCTTACATATCTTCACTCCTACAAAATTGCCTGCTTGCCAACATAATCTCACAGCTCCCAGTATTTCTGCCTCCTCATCCTGGCAGTGCTCCATGCTTACTCCTACCTCTATGCCTGTTCTGCTTGGTTCCTCCCCATGGCATGCTACCTCTCCACTAAGTCAGTGTCACTTGTTGGTTTCAGATTGGGCCTTAGATTTCTTATAGCCTTCCCTGCCCATTGTGTCTTCCACTGGAATTTAATTTTAGTTCATTTACTTACCCAGTCAGTCATCAAATACACATTGTGCCCCCCAGGCTGCCAGGCATTGTGCTTTATGCTGAAAATAAAGGAATGGAATATACTCTTCCACTTCACAGGTTGATAATAATCTCTCCATGGGGACAGATAAGTGAACAAAAAGAAGAATGCTTTGATGGAGATATTTACAGAGAGCTGGACAGTACATATGAGAAATACCTAACTCATAGGCTGAGAAGAAGGTGCAAATGTAACTCTCGAGAGACCTCTTATTATTGCAAGAATTGAAAAATCAGCCAAGCAGAGAAGCTAGGTAAGGTCATTTTGGGAAGAGAAAACAACTTGAGCATAAATAGTATGTCCTGCATGTCAGGATCTGACTGTATTTTAATCAAGGGATTTAATACTTTTGCTTGGACCAGGTATAAATAACTAATCCATCCTAGTATTTTTGCCTTATGTTTTTTTTAAGTATGCTCTTTTATTTTCCAAGCCATGTAAGAGTTAAACATAGCAGCATGAAGTTCGACAATCAAAAGTAAAAGTAAAGAACAACCAACCAGGTAAAAGAAAAAAGAGAAAAAAAATCCACAAAATAGAATTATAGACATCAAAATCCATGTACTGTGATAAATGTACTTGGACTAAAGTATTTTAGATGGACAAAAAGCCAAACTCAGAATTTTTTAGTTTAATAAGACAAACTAAGACAAGATAATAAAATTTAGGGAAAGTTTTAAGTTAAATTGTTCCAATTCAATAGACCTCTTCTTTAAATGAACCCTGAAATGCAATAAGGGGCCTAGAGGAGCCTGAGTATAATCCTTTTTTCATTAAATATTTTTGAGTTCTTAGTATGTGATAGGTACTATATCAGACATTGGTGATTGTATTAGTTGTCTATTGCTGCATAACAAATTACCACAATGTTAGCAGCTTAAAACATGTTTTCTATTTATTATCTCATATTTTCCATGATCAGGAGTTTAGGCACAGGTTAGCTGGATCCTCTGCTCATAGCTTCACAAAGCTGCAGTTGAGGCTGTTTTCCTTTCTGAAACCTGAAGTCCCCTTCCAAGCCCATGTGGTTGTAGGTAGAATTCAGTTTATAGTGGCCGAAGGACTGAGTTCCCGGTTTTCTGGCTGGCTGTCAGCTGGGGTAACTATTGCGTCCTAGATGCTGCCTTCACAAGCTTCTCATGACATGGCAGCTTACTTCTTGAAGACCAGAGGGAGAATTCCTCGTTCCTGTGCTGAGACAGTCTTATCCAGGGTAGCTTCATCATAAGAGTGGCTCTCCTATCACCGTTGCCACATTCTACTGGCTACAATCAAGTCATAAGTTCCAGTCGTACTTAAGAAGAAGGCATTATACAAGGAAATGACCTGTTGGAGGTAACCTCAGAGTATGTCTGCCACAGTGGTCAAGGCAGATCCAGATTTGGAGTGCCCAATACTTATTAAATTTTGGAACCCTCTTGAGGAAAATAAAAATAATAAAAATTTATGAATATAAGTCAAGCAAGTGCCTCTGAAGCTGACACTTCACTGGTGTCATGGTCACTTGAGAAAATAATACTTTTATAAAAAGACAAACAACAACAAATGTTGGCGAGGTTGTGGAGAAAGGGGAACCTTCCTACACTGCTGGTGGGAATGTAAATTAGTTCAACCATTGTGGAAACCAGTATGGAGGTTCCTCAAAATGCTCAAAATAGACATACCATTTGACCCAGGAATTCCACTTCTAGGAATTTACCCTAAGAATGCAGCACTCCAGTTTGAAAAAGACAGATGCACCCCTATGTTTATCACTGCACTATTTATAATAGCTAAGATATGGAAGCAACCTAAATGTCCATCAGCAGATGAATGGATAAAGAAGATGTGGTACATATACACAATGGAATATTATTCAGCCATAAGAAGAAAACAAATCCTACCATTTGCAACAACATGGATGGAGCTAGAGGGTATTATGCTCAGTGAAATAAGCCAGGCAGAGAAAGACAAGTACCAAATGATTTCATTCATCTGTGGAGTATAAGAACAAAGAAAAACTGAAGGAACAAAAGAGCAGCAGAATCACAGAACCCAAGAATGGACTAACAGTTACCAAAGGGAAAGGGGCTGGGGAGGATGGGTGAGAAGGGAGAGATAAGGGCAGGGAAAAAGAAAGGGGGCATTATGATTAGCATGTATAGTTGGCAGGGGGATATGGGGAGGGCTGTACAACACAGAGAAGACAGGTGGTGATTATACAGCATCTTGCTATGCTGATGGACAGTGACTGTAGTGGGGTGGGGGGGGACTTGGTGAGGGGGGCGCCTGGTAAACATAGTGTTCTTCATGTAATTGTAGATTAATGATAGCAAAAATTAAAAAAAAAAAAACCTTAGCCCAAAGGGACCTACAAAAATTAAACAAGTAAATGAATAATTGGAAGATTCAAAAAAAATATAAGTAGTATGAGAGAAAAAGGTGAATGCTATGAGAAAAAGGGGGTGGGGAGGTGGCAACAGTAAATTAGAGAATGCCTCTCTCTGTATCTGTCATTTAAGTCAAGATCTGAGGTTAGGAAAGAGTTGGGCAAAAACATTATAGGTGAAGGAAAAAGCATGTGTAAACATCCTGAAGGTGAAAGGGGTGAAAGGTGCATGTGGTATTCAGGAAACAAAACAACCCGTGTGCTTCCCATTGTTTAAAAAATACATAAAATCAGTTAGCAAAGCTTTCTAGATAAGAGGTGTGAGAACTTGTCATTTTCTTCATTTCTCACAGTTTAAGGCAATTGTGCTGGGCTGCATACTAACCTGGCCTTTTGGCTAAACAAATCTATTTCATGATTTCATTGTGAATAACATTTAAACATAGCAATTTAAAATCCCAGAAATATATTGGACATCAATCCCTATAATCTTCTGCCCACATTTTACCTTTTAATCAATAATGGTTATTTTTTGGGTGTGGCCTGACTATTAATTATTTAATTAATGGGTGCATAGCTGCTCCTGGGCTTTCTCTGACCAGTCTTATCAAAGAGTATAAAAAAATAGAAAGATTTCAATCTGTTCACTTTGAACTGTATGTTTTTAATTTTCCTTTTGATTCTTTAGTCTTCATGGGCCACAGAGTAAATCAATAACTCTTCAAGGAAGACTAAGTTTATGGGAAAATCTTGGCTCAAAAAAATAATTTGTTCATTGAGGCAAAAGTGTTCTTTTCTGCCAACACCAAATTTGCAAGAAAGATCCTCTGTTAAAATGATGCCTAACAGAAAACACTTCATAACTCACTTGCTACGTATTGTAATCCTCTTTATGATGAAACCTGGGAATTTCAGAAAGTCTCTGGCTCCTCAGAAGACCACTATAGCACCAGCAAAGGGTTATATATCCACTCAGAACTTCACAGTGGAAAACACAGAGAAAGTGAGAATTCCAAAACCAGGCTTTACCTCAAAAAAACTCTGTACTATATTAAGTAAGTTATCAAGAACATGGGGGCAACAAAATTGCTTTGGTACTCCACTGAAAAGGAATTTTCACAAGTTCCATTGCCTGGATGACTCAGATTTGCCACGGAAAAAAGAACTTTCCAGTTGAATGTTAACCTCCTCGGCCTACTCTGCTTTTTGTCAAGACTAAATCACTGTTCTTTTGTCAGTTTCTGTTGGTGGAGGAACATGAGACTTGTCAAAAGTAAAAACAACAGACAACTATTTGAGCACGTTTGAGTATGTATGGTCATGCTAACCACACTTCAGTAAGCTGGGATTATGTCCCTCACTTATGGCAGATACAATGGTGAACAGACAGACAGCTCCCATAATAAGAACACTGGCCTTAATGCTACAACTACTTGAGATGTATAGAATCCATAGTGGTTACACTGTGGTTGATAAATCACTTTTCTCTTGCATAGATTCCTGGCTCAGAGAAAGCAACATGCTACATAATTTGAAGCTTTGTGTGCTTACAAAGAATGAAAGTTTTAGAATTTCAGAGCCAGAGAGTACTTTTGGGACCCTTGAGGTAGCAGGACATTAATTGGAAGAATATGGCCTTTGGAGCTAAGAAACTGGAGTTTTAAGTCCAAGCTGAACAATTCACCAGCAATATGTTAGTCTAGTCAACTCATTTACACGGTCTTGATTTTTCATGTATGAAATGAAGAATATTAATGCCTGTTGTAGGAGATTCAACTTTTGAAAAGCAAAACCATTCCTTCTTTATGAATATATTTTGTTTGTATATGCATGCACACACATGCATACACTTAAGTATGCTTTGTGTGCTTGTCATAATAAAGTAGGCAATGCCTGTTACAGATTACAAGGATTGCTCTGAAATTTGGAGGAATATATTTAAGCCTTCAAGGAGCTTCGCTGGAAGCATTATATATCAAATTGCTGTTAGAAGAAATCAGCCCATAATACCAGTCCAGCCCTTATTATGGAAGAAATGGTTTTTCCCTGTATGGCCTGTTCAGTATGCTTTGTGTGCAGAACCTGATTTGGACAGTTCCGACCTGCTCACAATTACCCCACTGGGTTTGAGATGTGAGCATGCAGGCCTCCAGTGCATATCCTGGGGAAAAGAGAACAAAGTGGAAGGGTGTCTCTACAATGTCTGGCTCATCCTGTGCTTTCAGCACTGATTAAAGTGTACAATTTTCTGTTAATTCACTGGCAATAAATCTTTGATTTTACACTCCTACTGTCCCTGTGTTCTAGAGGGTGTTTTTGCTCAGCTGAAACAATACTTAACTCAGAGTTGTTTTGAGGGTCAAACTAGATACTGTTTCTCAACAGTCTTAAAAATTCAAAGAGAGCTCAAGAAAACACTACCGTAGTAACTTAAAATCTATTATAACTCCTGTGTTTCAATTTTCTTTTTTTTCTTTGCTTTATTTTTACACACAATAACCATTAATTCTAAGTTTAAAAAGGGGGGAGAAAATGAGGAGTAAAAAGAATTTCTTTCTAATTAAAAACCTCCACCTAGAGAAAAACACCATTCCTCAAGGCATTATATATTTAGTTTTTGTGCAAATGAAATACTCTACATATCAATCTGAAAACTTGTACATGGGGAAAACAGTTTTACATCATGATTTCCAATGGGATGTAGTATTATTTTTAGGGGTGTAACATAATTCCCTTGCCCATCTTCCTTTGTTGAGTATTTACATTGTTTCAGTTTTTTCACAATTTCAATCAATATACTATAAGAACCTTTGTATCTATATCTATATATGTATACACATACATATGTTATTAAAGAATTCTAATATATTTGACAATTACATCCAGAAAGGAGTGTACAGTAGATTACAGAATGCCTGTTTCCCAACATTCAAATCAACATTGGTTCTCTTCATTTTTTCATCATTGGCAGTTTGATCAGTTGAAAATTATATCTTATGGTTGTTTTTATTGCATTTCCTTGGCTAAGTGTGAGGCTGTATTTATTTTTGATAGTTATTTACCATTAATATTATTCCTCTTAAACTGTAAATTTCTTGTAAGCTTCTAATAAATTATAAATTTCAGATATTCTGCTCTATTCCGATTACATAGCACTATACCAGGCACAAAGTAGCACTCAATAAATAAATACTTATATCTGTTTTCTCAAATGTTTATTTATGTCATTTTTTTCCTATTGGAGAATTCATGCTTTTCTCATTAATTATCAAGAGGCATTAACATATGAAATATATTAATATTACATGAACATATGAAACATAAATATATCAGTATAAACATTACATATTTGTCAATATATAACATCATATTAGTATAAACACACAACTATAGATCATGTGTTCATATACTAAAAATATTTACCTTTTACTGTGTACACATGTATATATATATATATATATACACACACACAGACACTAAAATATATATCTACTATACTGTAAAATATATAATGCTTTTACATTTGTCACTTGTCTTTTAACTTACATATTAGGTTTTTGCCAAAAATATTTTATTATTTAGTATAAACTTTCTGGAAATATATCCGTTTTTTATATTGTTAGGATGCTTTGAAAAATTTTCTCCAGCCCCAAGTTATGTGTATACATGTTCATGCTTTTTCTAGTAATTGTACAATTTAACTTTTTATATTTAATAAAGCCCACCTGGTACTGTTCCAAGATGTGAGGAAGGTTTTGAGTTAGTTAAGAAAAACTCATCTTTTCTCTTATTTTGCACAGCAAGAGCTCATCTGCCCATCCCTGGCCCCGAGAATCATGCAGACCATTAGTAGCAATGAAGCCAGCTTGTTTTCTGCACCAAGGGTAAGATAAACACTTCTACTACATCACTATGCACCCTTGTGCAACAGCGCTCACCAGCAACCTGGTCTCCTTGTTCTATTCTGACCTCCCATGACAGTCCAGGCAATGAAGGACCATGCTGTCAATGTGTGTTATTTGTTGCCAGTTGGCTTTCTTTCCCCTCCTATTTCATCCAAAGATGCATCACCGGTCATTAATGTCACTGCATTTGTTGTCCTCCAGTGGAGAACTAACCCCAACTGCTGCCCAAACCTTGTAGTGAGCAAGTCGCATCATCCCTCTGAATGCACAATGGGAAAAGTGTCATTTCACATCTACTAGAAAACCGAATGCCATCTAGCCATTTCAGAGTGTCTCTGGTTAAGAATGTGGCCCTGTGCGCCTCTTCATCAGTAGATGTGGCCACCTTTGATCTGGCTTCTGTTTCTAGAGATAAACAGAGTAGAGCCCAATAGTGGCAATAGCAGGTGTTTCTAGGAAACATCCAGTGAAAGCCAAAATAATTAGCCAAACCAGACACAGTATCACCTTGACATTGGTCACATGCATTGTACTGTATTAAGCTGTGTCCTTGCTTTAAAAAAAAAAAGTAGTGTATGATCCCATTAATATAGCATTCTCGAAATGACGAAAGTATAGAGATGGATAACATACTAGTGGCTGTCAGGGTTAGGAATTGGGGAATACAGTACTATAAAGAGATAGCACAGGGGAGTTCATTTTTGCTGATGAAACAGTTTGGTATCTTGATCGTGGTTGTGGTTACATTAATCTATACACGTGGTAAAATTGCACAGAACTACCCCCCACACACACACTTGTAAAAAGTAGTGATATCTGAAAAAGCTCTGTAGTCCTGGTTTTGATGTACGAAAGTTCTAAACAATTTTACTGTTGGAGGAAGCTGGATGAAGGGGACCTGGGACCTCTTTGTAGTATCTTGCAATTTCCTATGACCCTATAACTATTTTAGAATTTAAAAAACACATTTTAAAAAACTAACAAAAAGCCCCTTCTCATGAAAGATGACATGTGGAGTAATTATTTTCAGCTTTGTCAATGAGGAAGGATAATTTTTCAACATAGTCTGAGGCAGAAAAAAACCACATACCACAGCATTTGCAGAATGAAGAGAAGCCACAGAGCTTTTTCAGTATCCTGAATACCTTCAAAACGAACTGGACTCCAAAACTAGAAGTCAGTGAACCTTTAATATTCAGTTCACTATTTACATCATCTGTGTTATGGACGGAATGTTTGTGTCTTGCCCAGATTTGTGTATTGAAGCCTTAACCCCCAATGGGTGGTGTTTGGAGGAGGGGCATTTGGGAGCTAATTAGGTCTAGGTGAGGTCATGAGGACAGGGCCCGCATGGTGGATTAGTCTCCACATAAGAAGAGGAAGAGAGACCAGAGCTCATCTGTGCTTGTTGGTTTCTTCTTCTTTTTCTTTCTCTTCTTCTCTCTCTCTCTCTCTCTCTCTGTCTCTGTCTGTCTGTCTGTCTGTCTGTCTGTCTCTCTTCCATGGGAGGAAATAGAAGGAAGCCACCTGCGGGCTAGGCAAAGGACCCTGGCCAGGGAACCATATCTAAATCTACCCACACCTTGCTGGGGGACTTCCCAACCTCCAGAACTGTGAAAAATAAATTCCTGTAGTTTAAATCGCCCCATCTTTGGTATTTTTGTTGTGGCATCCTGAGCAGACTCATACGAGCTGGGAAATCCTTCTGAAATCCCTGACAGAAATGAGTGATGTTTTTCTTTATTCTCCCACAAGACTTTGTTTCTTTCTCTGCTATTGGATGCACTGTGATGGTTTTTATTTCCTTATATGTCTATTATCTCACTGGACTAAGAACAAGGGAGGATTCTACTCATCTTCCACTCCCCCATGCAGTGGAAAGCCTGGAATGTGTAGATAGTCCATTTGGGCTGCTATAACAAAATACCATAAACTGTGTGATGTATAAAGAACAGAGATTTATTTCACACATTTTTGAAGGCTGGAAAATCCAAGATCAAGGCACTGGCAGATCTGGTGTCTGGTGGGAGCCTACTTCCTAGGAGGCCATCTTTTTGCTGTAACTTCACATAGAAGAGAGATGAGAGTTCTCTCTTATTAGTGATCTTTTAAGAGCACTCTTGCCACCCATGAGGCTCTGCCCTAGTAACCTAAGCACTTCCCACAGGCCCCATCTCCTAGTACCATCACCTTGTGGCATAGGATTTTAACATAAACTTGTGGGGGACACAAACATTTAGTCTTAACAGGTGCTAATAAAATTCCATTAAAACATACTAGTGAAATAAACCCTGTTAAAGGATAAAGGATCAAAAGCAAGGAGAACTGTCAACTGTATGAACATACAGAATACATGCCTATGTCCTGTAGTCCCCACAATATTATGTGATTATTGTTTCCCATTTTATCTGCTAAATAACTATATATTTTCATAGTTCCTCATGTGTTTTGAGACTTCCATCAAAAAAGGGGGTGTAGAATTGAGGTCAGGGTTAGGATGAAAGTAGTAGGTGGGGGTAGAGTGACAGTGAAGATCACATAACTAGATTGTATTAGCTGAGGCTAAACTTTTAAACAGAGTGATAGTAGAGTAAATTGAATTGAATAAGCAGAAGATTATTTCTCTGTCACATGACAAACAGTCCAGTAGTGAGTGTTTCGGGCTAGGAGGACAGGATTTACACAAGCAGGGACCAGGTTCCTTCCATCTTGCTTTGCCACCTGCTGGGCTGGTTTCCTCCTCTGCGTGGTAGAGTGCGGTCATTGCCACAACCAAATGCTAGCTTACAGAAAAACGTCTAGGACAAGTTGCTTTGCCTCTAAAGGGATAACATGAAGGGTTTCATGCCATGTCATGAGCCTACTTAGCTACAAGGCAGTCTAGGCAATGTAGTCTATACCTGGGAGGCATTACACCCAGTTCAAGTTTTGTAGATTCTATTTTAGCACATATATAATAACACACAGCTATGCATTTTTCTACATTTGCACATCAATTAAGCATATTTACTCAATAACATATTTAATCCTACTCATTTTTATATGAGGCTGCATTTGAATTCAGTTCCCAGCTCTCCAGCTTACTAGGTATGTTGAGCTTGAATCTAAACTTCAGTTGTTTTTCATCCTAAAAGTTTGCACTGACGTCTTGCACGATCGCTTTGTGACAGTCGTGATAATTAAATGAGATCACTTATTGTGCCAATGACATGTGATAATGAATATAAGTTGCTCATCATAGATTCTATGCTCAAAAATGGTAGCTCTTATTTGTAGGTAGTCACATTTCATTGTAATCTTTTGAAGTGTTCACTAGATGTCCTTATTTGTAAGACTATTCCTGTAGCAGAAAACATGTGTAGTGTGACAAAACTTGTATTTTGGTCTTGCTAGTTTTAGTAGAAGCTTGAGGGCTAAATCCTTCAAACCAATGCAGAAAAATTAACTAACTCACATGTCAGTTACTAGGTGCAGAACCAAATGTGCCAACAATCAGTATATTTCACATACAGTAAAGACAGCCACATTTGAGAAATATTTTCCAGTAATTTTTAAAGCCAGATATATTCTTAGATTTTTATCTATTTGAATGTATAAAAGAGAGAGAACATATTCTGGGAAATGTTAAAGCTCTGCATTAATCATGTTGATGACTTTGCATTCTGCATTTTTGTAAATATATGAGATGGATTTAAAGGAAGGAAAAATATGTACACATTCAGCATATGCCATATAACTCAGGAGACAAAGGGCTACTATAATATTACTGGGCTTTAATTAAAACATGTCTATTTCTTGATTTAAGTGAGAGCTCTCAATTATCTTAATACAAATCTGTATTGTTCTTTACATTATATAAGGTTAAATTCTGACATATATACATGTAATACACTAGATAAGGGATGAGAAATAGATTATATCCTGCATGCCAAACTCTGATCAGTGGCTAGTGGTGACCTGTGATTTGTGTTGGTAAGGATTCTGAAGTCATGTTTGGCATGTGTGCGAAAGAGGTCTGGAATTAGTGATGTCTGTTATGGGCACTGCAGGACAAGCATTGGCATTTATTTGCATTCCTGTTACGTTGCACTATAATGCAGGCTGGCTTTTCAATGATAAGTAGAGTGCCTAGAACAAATGTGCTGATTGTTAGCTCACTGAATGAACAAATGAATACCCTGTCAGTGATTTCATTTTTCCCAAATAATTTATCATTATGATTTGACATTTTTTAAAGACCTTGTATCTTTATTTTGAACTAGGTTCACAGCAAAATTGAGAGAAAGATACATATACAGAACAGAGGGTTCTGTCCCCACAAATGCACAGTATCTCCCATTATCACCATGCCCCACCAGATTCGGACATTTGTTACAATTGATGAACCTGCAGTGACACATCAGAATTACCCAAAGCCAATAGTTTACATTAAGGTTCATGCCCGGCATTGTGCATTTGATGGGTTCGTACAAATGTACAATGACATGTACCATCACTATAATATATAGAGGATTTTCAGTGGCCTAAAAGTTCTGCCTATTCATCCCTCCCTCCCCACAACCTCTGGCAACCACTAAAACTATCCACTGATCCAACTATCAGTGATTCTTTTTACTGTTTCCATAGTTGTGTCTTTTAGGATGTCATATAGTTGGAATCATACAGTACGTAGCCTTCAGATTACTTTCTTTCACTTAGTAATATGCATTTATGTCTTTTAGGATGTCATATAGTTGGAATCATACAGTACGTAGTCTTCAGATTACTTTCTTTCACTTAGTAATATGCATTTAATATTCCTCCATGTCTTGTCATAGCTTGATAGGTCTATCTTTTCAGTGCTAAGTCATATTCCATTGTCTGGAGGCACCACAATTTATCCAGTCACCTGCTAAAGACATCTTGATCACTTTTGAGTTTTGGCCATTATGAGTAAAGCTGTTACAAACATCCATGAACAGGTTTTTTGTGTGGACATAAGTTTTGAGCTCCTTTGGGTAAATACCAAGGGTTGTGATTACCCTATTGTATGGCAAGAGTGTGTTTAGTTTTGTAAGAAACCACCAAACTGCCTTCCCAAGTGGCTGAACCAAACTGCATTCCCACCAGCAGGGACCAAGGGTTCTCTTGCCCTACATCCTCGCCAGCGGGTGGTGCTGTTAGTGTTGGAAATTTTGGCCATTCTAATCAGTGCAGCGTGGTGTCTCGTTGTTCTCATTTGCATTTCCCTGATCGCATGTGATGTGGAGCATCTTTTCGTATGCTTACTTGTCATCTGTGTATCTTCTCTGGTGGGGTGTCTGTTCAGTTCTATATGCCCTCTATATTTTGAGGACTGATTCTATAGTTTCACTAACCCAGCTATTATTAGCAATCTCCTTTATTCCTTGCTGTCCCCCATTTTAAAGGCAATGAACTCGAAGGGAAGCTTTCTAGGGAGTTTTTTGATAAAAGTAGAGGAAAATTTGTTGAGCCCATCCCTTCTTTTCATCCTTTGAACTCAGATGTGATACCTGGATCTGTGGCAGTCCATTAAGAGTAGACATTAAAAAACAAAACAAGCAAGTAAAAAAACACCATAGGTATGTAAGAGAATAGAAACCCCCAAAGACGAAAGATTTAGATGCCATTTTTGAGCAGCTAAAACAAAGCTTGAAGCTGCCTGCCTCACATTTTTTTGTATAAGAAAAATAAACGTGCGTTTTACAAGCAACTGTTAGTCATATTTTCTGTTACATGGTGTTAAAAGCTTTCATAAGATATAAAATCCAGTGTTTATTACATCGATTGTGGTGATGATAACATGAGCGTATACATAAGTCAAAACTCACGAAGTTGGCTATGTTAATTATGTGCAGTTTTTGTATGCCAGTTATGCCTCATTAAAGCTAGGAGGAAAAATGTGAGACTCAGATTGCTCTCCTGTACTCCAGAACTGAGCTGTCTACCCAGCATGTGCATTTGGATGTCTCAGAAATACCTCAAGCCCAACAAGTCCAGAATGGGTATCATCCTCCTCTCGCTGCAAAACTGCTTTTCCTCCTGTGTGGCCTCGCTGGCGAATGGCACAAAATCTTTGCTGTCATTCTTGCTGTCTCCCTCCTGCTTTCTCACTCCCGCATCAAGATCGGTGAGGCTGATTGATACTACCTCCTAACCATCTTGGACATGTCGTGTCAGCTCGTCCCTACTTCTGCTGTCTTATTTTAGAACATTTCATTGTGTTGTTAAAAATGAAATGTGGTGTATGTACAGATGAGCACATATTAACCCAGGTACAAAGTAATACATTCTTAGGAAGAAAACACCTGTCCCTCATTCCCCTCTCCAATGAATTGTCTGTCTATCAGGCATCCAAACTAGTATTTCTATAATATGAGTAAGATTAAGCCATTGCCCATTTTAATGCTTCAAAAGCTTCCCATTGTGCTCAGCATAAAGTTCAAACTCTTTCACACTGCTTAAAATGCAGTGAATTCTGCTCTGGTTGACTTCCCTTGCCTTGTCTCTGAAGAGACGCTGCTGTCTGCCTAGGACCTTGCACTTGATCCTTTCACAAAGAGAACTTAGCAAACTTGGCTTTACTTTATATCGACTACCAGACTCTGACCTCCACTAGGTTGGGGATAATATCTCTTTGAATACTCTCTACCCAGAGCCCAACAATGCCTGACCTATTATAAGCATTCATAAAGTATATGGAGACTCTGAATGGGAAAATTCCAAGCTTCTTTAAAGTTAGGCCTCTATAAATGTCCTTTACTTTAAATACTAAGCTAATTTAAAATTTCCTCCCCATTGTACAAAAAGAAAATTAAAAACAGGAATATATAAAGGAAAAACTCCTCTCCTCCTCTATCCTTCTCCAATTCAGAGTAATCACTTGTATCAGTTTTATTTTTAAAAACTTGCTTTGTGAACATTGTACATCGATAGGCTTTGTATTAACTTTATATTGATGCCAATGACAAATTACTACAAACTTAGTGTCTTCAAACGACACCAGCATATAGCTTCTGTTTCCATAAGTCAGCACTCTGGCACCACGTGGGTAGATTCTCTGCTTGGGCTTCGCAAGTCCAAGACAAGGTATGGCTGGCTGTGTTCTCACCTGGAGCTCAGGGTCTTCTTCCGAGCTCATTTCTGTCATTGGCAGAATTTAGTTCCTTGTGGTTATAGGTGAGATCCCTGTCTACTTGCCAGCTCTTGGCTTGGGGCATTCTCAGCTCTTTAAGGCTGCTTACATTCCATCTCATGTAGTTCCTCCATCTTTAAATCAGGAATGGTACAGTAATCCTTCTCATGAGTCAAATATCTTTCATATCTTCTGCCATCAGCTGGAGAAAGTTCTCGGATGATTAGCAGGTACAACTGGATAATCTCTCTCTTAAAGTTAACTGTGCCATATAACATAACCACAGAAGAGAAATCTCAGAGTCACAGGACCTGAAGATCAGAGCAGGTTATCTTTGCAGGGCATATTAGCTCAGTGGTTTATAATATGTGCCATTCTCCAAATTCCAATTTTTTCGCCACTCACAAAATATCCCATTTTAATTGGCAGAAAATATTTCATATTCTACTTGTAAAATCGTCTAATCATTCTCCTGTTGATGGGAATTTTAGTTTCTCATTTTGAATTATTACACAAAGATGACATAGCTATTGAAAACACAGACTCTGGTACTGCACATTAAAGGTACATCAAAATATTTGCTCTGTAGAAGATACTTTAAGAAGATTATCTTACTACCATCACCTATCAAAGTAAGCATTGATTCTGTGAAAATTAGCAAATGACTTCTTCACAGATCGAGATGGTAGAAGAAATACATCTATTGAAAGAGGGAACATATACGATTTAAAATTCCAATGTTGCAATTTTTAATTTTGATTATCCAATCAAGATATGTGATTAAAAGTCAGAATATTAGCAACCCATGTTATGAAGCTCTTGGTGACATCTCCAACAGCATTGTCCATGAACTTTATTTATGTTATAGTCATTGTTTATATGTCTATCAAGCCCTCTGGTTTACCCGAGTGTCAGTACTGCCTCATTGCTTTTATTGCCTTCTTTTCCCTGTAAAGTCAAATTATCATGAAGTTATTTTTGGAGACTGCAGTCAGATGGGTGGTCAAATGAAAATAACAGAATTGGTTATTGTCAACTTCGGTCTCCATTTAGCTCCCCTTTGCCTGCCTATAGTCATCTAAAGGATCTTTGCTCTCCATGACTTTTCTCTCCCACTGTCCCAAGTAGCTCTGCCACTTGCTAGCTGTGTGATATAAAGAATACTTCTAAAAACTTTTTATTTAAGAAAAGACAAATGTATATTTATAGAAAAGTTGAAAACATAGCACAGTTACTGTATACCCGTCATCCAGCTTCTTCTAATATTGGCATCCTACATAACTATGGTACATTTATTAATACCATGAAATTAACACAGGTGCAATATTATTAGCTCTAGAGTTTATTCATATTTCAGCAATTTTTCCACTAATGACTTTTTTCTGTTCCAGAACCCAGTTCAGGATCCTACATTGTATTTAGTCATCTTGTATCCTTAGTATCCTTAAAGATTGTTTTTGAAACACAAATTGGGGATAGTATTCATATCAACCTATAGGTTCCTTATGAGAGGTAGGTGAATGAACACCAGGTAAGCACTTTGGACAGATTATGGCATGTGATGTTAACTGTGTTAGAAAAAGAGAGGTCATAAATATTCTTTTTCTCAGTTTGTGGGCATATGCATTATTTCCTGTGGATTAGGTATTTAGAAGTGGAATTAGATGGATAAAAGGACACTTACATTTTAAATTTTCACTGATACAATCGAATTGCCCTCCAAAATAATATACCAATATGAGATAGAATATTCATATTCCCATGCCCTCTCAGATAGTGAATTCTTAATAATTGTTTTCATTTTTGCCAATTTGATGGATGAAAAATGATGTCCCCTAGTTTTTAAACTCAAATATCTTTGATTTCTATTGAGTTAGTGAGACAGGGACCGTGGGTATAGACAGAATAAGGTGAGGGCCTCCGGAAAAAGCAAGGCAGCATATTTGCAGTCAGAGCAATGTAACAATGGGCAAAGTAGTCCCTACTGAAACTCTGTGTTAAACATTCAGCTCTAGAATCATTCTTCAGTGAGATCAGTTAATGTTCCCCAGATAAAGAAGAGTGGCACATGTTTTATTATGCTAATCGTTTGTAACCATGTGTAAGATTCACCTTAGCATGCTAAAGGGCCCAGGCCTATGTGCTGTCTTTCTTCCTTCAGATCTGACGAGGTGATTTTGCAAACTGAGCAACAAATTTAGCATTGCAGACCCAGCTGCAGACGACATGGTAAAAGGCAGGAAGAATTCCATATTAAAGATAAGATTGCATTTTAACACCCAGGAAGCTCAAGAGGCAAGATTCTTTAGCAAATAGACAATACCTCAGTCCACCTTGGGGGCTGGGCAGGAAGCCTTTTGATGTGCTCCCGGACCAAGGCACCAGTGTCTCAGAGAGCAATCAAGGCAGGAAATTCCTTACGTTAAGTCAATTATTAATATTCAGGAACCACTTAACAAGTCCACACCCCTAAGTTTTCTTCATGTTCTTGAAAAATCCTCAACTGCCTATAAAACCCCCTAGACAACGCACCACTATGGGCTCTCTTGTCCCCTCCTGGCGTGAGCTGGGAGCTCTGTCCTTTCACTTTATCTCTAAATAAAAGCCTGTACCATGCTCTCCTACCTTGAATGTTTGTGAAGCTCATTTGTCGGCTTCGTGAGCAAGAACCCCAGCATCAATAGTACATTCTTTTACAAGTTTATTGGCCATCCGTATTTCTCCTTCTGTGAACTACTGTTAGTTCACATCCTCAGCACGTTTTTCTACTGGGATCTGTACATGGTTCTTATGACTTGTGGTTCTTTCTGTATTCTGGAAGTTCACTCTTTATATGTCATATGCTTTGCATTATTTTCTCTCAGTCTGACTCTTGGATAATAACTTTATAGTGCTTTTCAAAAACCTTCAATCATGATGGTATTTATGTAATAAAATTTACTAATACTAATATGTTACTTTATGGGTTCTGAATCTAATGTTTTACCTCAGACAATATTCCTTCTCTCAATTATGCTATTTAAACAGCTTTCTCCCATATATGCCATGCATTCCACAATTTCAATAGAATTACATATTTTAAAATTCAGGAAAATCTATCACCATATCAGATCATCTGAAACATTGTTCCCTTCTATTAACCCTCATTAAGGCATAAATGAAAAGTGGGTTCAGATACATAAGCATCCTTATTTATCCTACATTAAGATACAACATACAAAAACAAAGCAGACTTTATGAAACTTTGACTTTATATGAAAGTGGTAACATTTCCCATGCCAGTACAATTGTGAAGAGAAGGTCCTCTCAGGGCTACCTCTACCCCACTCACCACCATTGCAGAATTTTTCAAGGTTCCCTCTGGTCAATCCCCATATGGCCTGGGTACAGACAACACTTTTTTGTTAAAAAGGAAGTGCTCCATCTGCTGTGAGCCTCAGTTCCACTTAGGGGTGCAGGGCTTGGCTAGGCAGGTGCAGACTGAACCTGCTCCCCAACTCACCCTCACAGCCGGGAGACCATGTTTGTGCAGGGCAGAGATTATCAACCATATGCAGTAGATCTGGTGCTGTTGACCTGAAACTCTCATTCTAAGCTCATTAACTCTGCCAGTTTGAAGGCTGATGTACTGGTAAGACATAATCTCTCCCCAGATCAAATACAGTAAAAGTGCTGGAACTAGTAATGGAGGGGAAGGGTCTCAGTCATCCGCAATCAAGACAATCTGGAACTAGATTCTCCTGATCAGGTACATTATCATTGATAATTGATCATTCACTTACTATTAGTGCTGATAAAGATATGGCTGTTTATAAAACCAAAGAAATTCACCATTGTGACAGTAATATCCATTAACTACATGTGACTTGGCATTTATTTTTGGCTGCCTTTAAGTTCTCTATTCCTTTGACTAAGTTCTGTAGTGCCTTACTTTATGGCTCCCAAAATGTTGTGACCTAAGAATCACTTGACCTAATTATGTGCATGGAGTAGAGATGAAAAGTAATAGGAAAAATTATTCTGGGTCAACATGAATAGTGCTTCAACAGGGCATTAAAGGCAGAGGGAAAATCATTAATCAGAATTAGGAATTAGAATTGGTTCTTTAAGATGTAAAGGAAATCTCAAGGGCCTAGGGGTTCCTCTTTTATTTTAATGCCTATACTGAAGCAAGACTCTAATGAGCCTTTTACAGAGCTGTATAAGATTATAACGAAAAAGACAAGGACCCAATATGATCCTTAATCAACCTTACGTTATTATCCTTCTAAAAGATCCCCCGAGATACACATTAGTAAATGTTTATGAACTATGGACTTTCTGGATGGAAGAAATATATTATCATTGCATGTGGTTGTGACAAACCATGTAAACACTGTTAATATACTGAAAGGATATTAAGTTTTGATAATCACAAACCAGGAGTATACTTTTAAACAGACTGCCATTGCATATATGTAGTTATTAGTCTTTATGTACTATACACAAAGTTACTCTTCCAAAACTAAATAGTACTTTTCTACTTGCTTCCTTAAAACAGTGCTTTGCCCTGTGACAACTGAATAACTGCATTGTACAAAGCTGAAAGCGTTTATTAAGCAATGGTGAAAGTGATTAGTAACCATGGAGAACACCACGCATTGAGTGTAGAATGGTAGTGGGCCAAAGGGAAGCTGGGGTCTTCTTACTCCAGTGCCTTTTACTAAAGCGTAAGTGTTCTGGGTTCCAGCTTCCTCTTCTGTCATCTCTGACAGCAAGAGCTTCCTTCTCTCATTCAGTTCGTAGTTAGTTTACAAGCTGCTTGTTTTTTTCCCACTCTTCTAATTTGGACCCCATTACTATATTTCTGCTATAAATGAAAGATCTTTAAGGGGAACAGAATATGTCACCCCAAAATATGCCTCTGACAGAAGGTCTATTTTAGGTTATTTTTAAGAAACGGTAGAAAGGAGAAGCTCTGAAAACCAAGTGTAAATTACCCTTTTGTAAGAAATATTTGCATTTAAAGGAAATCATCATTTGTAAGGGTGTCTCCCTCTCTGTCCATGGAAGTGGAGGATGACTGAATCGTTACAAACTCTTATCAGTGGAGGCTGCTTGGTCTTAAATCTGCATAACCACCGCAGCCTTCTTTACTGTGCTTTTCCTGGTCACCGCTTATAACTGGCCACGCCCTTTCCCCCCAGCATCTTCTGTCCTTAGCTGAAGACGGTATGTAAGGTTAAGTTTTTCCTGGGTGTCTCCCATGTATAGAGGAGACACATTTGTAATTAAACTTCTGTTTGTTCTTTTCTTGTTAATCTCTTTTTTATTACAAGGAGTCTCAGCCAAGCACCTAGAAGGGTAGAAGGAAAATTATTTTCCTCCCATATAATCTCTTCACATATTTTGTACTCCTTTTCTCTGTGTCCTCTGTGATGTTTCAATTATCAAGTACTTACTGTAAATTTGTAAAACTATCTAATGACTCTATATTTCCGTGACCGTTAATTTAGCATCACTACATTTGTTTCTTGTATGTTTTGCATGCAGCAGTAGAACCAGATTTAAATATTGCTCTACAACAGAGGTCACAGTCTCACTTCAGATACATGTGGAATTCTTTCACTGAAACAGTGTTGGAACTAAACTGTGTGGAAATAAAACTGGATGTGTGGCAGGTCAAGAAATGGGTTATATTTGATAGCAATAGTCTGGATTTATTTTTATGGTCACTGAAAGCCTTTAAATATTTTTAAAGAATGGGCAAGAGGGGAGTAGTATTTTTTTTAATTCAGGTACATGAACTAAAATAAATCTTCATGTACAGCTCGATTAATTTTGACATGTGTATGAACTCATAT
This sequence comes from Manis javanica, assembly GCF_040802235.1. Classification (NCBI taxonomy): domain Eukaryota; kingdom Metazoa; phylum Chordata; class Mammalia; order Pholidota; family Manidae; genus Manis; species Manis javanica. Next base: position 19,231,195 of record NC_133174.1, on the reverse strand, counting down.
GACCACTCATAACAAGATTCAAAACAATCTCACTAATTTTCCTCCACTTCAACTATTTCACCCATTCCAGTGAATGAATTGAATGCGTTGAATGTATTGAATCTGTAGAATGCTTTGGTCAGTATGGTCATTTTAACAATATTAATTCTTCCTATCCAGGAGCATGGACTATCTTTCCACTTACTTATGTCATCTTCAGTTTCTTTAACGTATATATTATAGTTTTCAGACTACAGGTCTTTCATCTCCATGGTTAGATTTTTTTCTAGTTAGGTTAGGTATTTTTTTTTCTTTTTCATACAGTTGCCAGTGAAATTGTTTCCTTAAATTCTGTGTCTGATAGTTAGTTATTTGTATACAGAAATGGCCAAGGTTTTTGTATTTTAAGTTTGTATCTTGTGACTTTATTAAGTTCATTTATTAATCCTAATAGTTTTTGGTGGAATCTTTAGAGTTTTCTGTATATACCATCATGTCATCTGCAAATAGTGACAGTCTTACTTCTTCCTTACCAATTTGGATGTCTTTTATTTCTTTTTCTTGTCTGACTGCTGTGGCTAGGACCTCCAGTACTATGTGGAATAAATGTGGTGAGAGTGGGTGTCCTTGTCACTGATCCTAGAGGAAAAACTTTCCACTTTTCACCCTTGAGTATGATGTTAGCTTTGGGTTTGTTGTATATATCCATTATTATGTTTAGATATGTTCCCTCTATTCCCACTTTCTTAACAGTTTTTATCATGACTGGGTGTTAAATATAGTCAAATGATTTTTTAAACATCTATTGAGATGATCATATAGTTTTTATCCTCCCTTTTGTTAATGGGGTGTATCACATTGATTGATTTGCAGATAGTGACCCATCCTTGCATCCATGAAATAAATCCCATTTCGTCATGGTGAATGAACTTTTTAATGTAATTTTTAATTCAGTTTGTTAATATTTTATTTAGAAATTTTGCCTCAGTGATATTGGTCTGTAATTTCTTTTTTTGCAGTGCCTTCAGTTTTCATGTCAAGGTGATGCTGGCCCCTTGAAATTAATTTGGAAACTTTCCTTCCTTTTCATATTTTTGGAATAGTTTGGAAAGGATAGCTATTAACTCTTCTTTAAATGCTTGGTATAATTCTCCTCTAAAGCCATATGGTCTTGTTCTTTTGTTTGTTGGGTGCTTTTCATTACTGATTCAATTTTATTACCAGGAATTTATCCATGTCTTATAGGTTGTCCAATTTGTTGGCTTATAATTTTTCAGAGTAATTTGTTATCATCATTTGTATTTCTGTGATACCACTTGTAACTTCTCTTTCCTTTCTAATTTCATTTATTTCAGCCCTCTATCTTCTTGCTGAGGAAAGCTAAACATTTATTAATTTTGTTTCTTGTGGCAGAGAACCAGTGTTTAGTTTCTTTGATTTTATATACTGTTCTTTAGTTTGTATTTATTTCCATTCTGATCTTTCTTATTTCCTTCCTTCTACTAACTTTAGGCTTTGTTTGTTGATCTCTTTCTAGTTATGTATTCTCTTTGTTTGAGACATTCCTTATTTCTTTGAGGTAGCCTATTTTGCTATAAATTTCCCTCCTAGAACTGTGTTTGCTGCATACCAAGGATTTTTGAACCGTTGTGTTTTTTATTTTTATTATTCCACAAGTATTTTTTTCACTTCTTCTTTGATTTCTTTGTTACCCATTGTTGTTTGGTCACATGCTATTTAGCGTTCATATGTTTGTGTTTTTCCTATTTTTTTCTTATCACTGATTTCCATTTTCATACCTTTGTGGTCAGACAAGATGCTTGATATGATTCAATCTTCTTAAATTTACTGAGACTTTCTTGGTGGCCTGACATGTGATCTATCCTGAAGGATGTTCCATGTGCTTGTGAAAAGAATGCTTATTCTGCTGTTTGGGGATGAAATGTTCTGTGAATATCTATTCAGCCAATTTGGTCTACTATGTCATTCAAAGCAACTGTGCCCTTATTGATATTCTGTCTGAGTGATCTATGGATGTAAGTTGGGTGCTAACGTCCCCTACTGTGTTGTATCACAGACAATTTCTCTCTGACTCTTAATGTTTGCTTCATATATTTAGGTGCTCCTCTGGTGAGTGCACAGTTATTTACAATTGTTATATCTTCTTGCTGGTTTGAGCCCTTGACCACTATGTAATGTCCTCGTCTCTTGTTACAATCTTTGTTTTAATGTCTATTTTGTCTGATGTAAGTACTGCTGCTCTAGCTTTTCAAAATTTGTATTTGCGTGGAATCTTTTTTGCATCCCTTCAGTTTCACTCCGTGAATGTCTTTAGGTCCGAAGTGAGCCTCCTACAGGTTTTGTTTAGTTCATCCATTCAGTCACTCTGTGTCTTTTGATGGGAACATTTAGTCCATTTAAAGTGATTATTGATAGGCATGTCCTTATCTTGTTAAACGTTTCCTGGTGGTTTTTGTTCTCTCTGATCCTTTCTTTTGCTCTTGCCTTCCTTTGCACGTGGTAACTTTCTTTAGTGTTATGCTTGGATTTCTTGCTCCTTATTTTTGTGTATCTGTTATTAGTTTTTGTTTTGGGTTACCATGGGGTTTATATATGATGTCTTACATATATAATATTCTATGTTAAGTTGAGAGTTGCTTCAGGTCAAATGTATTCTAACAGCACTACAATTTTTATGCCACTATACCATGTTTTATATATATGTTTTTTTTTACACCTTTTTATTTAGTGATTCCCTTAACTAATTTTTAGAAATAGTTGATTTTACTACTGTGTCTTTTAACCTTCATACTAGCTTTTAAATGATTGATCTATTTATTACCTTTGCTATATGTTTGCTTTTACCAGTGAAATTTTTTCTTTCATAAATTTCCTGCTTCTAGTTACGGCCTTTTCTTTTACTTTTAAAGAATTCCCTTTCACATTTCTTGTAAGACTGGTTTAGTGGTGGTGAGCTCCTTTAACTTACATTTATCTGGGAACCTCTTTGTCTCTCCTTAATTCTGAATGATAACCGTGCCGGGTAGAGTATTCTTGTAGTAGGGTTTTTCTTGTAAACACCTTGAATATATTCTGCCACTCCTTTCTGGCCTATACAGTTTCTGGTTGAAAATCAGCTGATAGCCCAATGGGGTTTCCCTGGTGTGTAACTGTTGGTTTTCTCTGTTTTTAAGTCTCTTTTTGTCTTTGATCTTTGACATATTAATTATTACATGTCTTGGTGTGGAATTCCTTGAGTTTGTTTGAGCCTCTCTGTGATCCCTGGACCTGGATGTCTTTTTCCTTCCCTGGGTTTGGGAGGTTTTCCAGCTATTATTTCTTTAAATAAGTTTTCCATCCCCTGTCCTTCTCTCTTCTCATTCTGGGACTCCTGTAACGTGAATGTCAGGACATTTAATATTGTTACAGAGGTCCCTTAACCTATCCTCATTTGCACCCTTTTTTCTTTCTACTGTTCAGCTTGAGTGCTTTCCATGACTCTGTCTTACAGATCACTAATCCATTCTCTAATCTGCTGTTGATTCCTGCTAGTGTATTTTTATTTCATTTACTGTATTCTTTACCTGTGATTAGTTCTTTTCCATATTTTCTATCTATTTGTGGCTATCCTCCCTGAGTTCATCCATTTTTCTCTCAAGTCTGGTGAGTATCTTTATAACCATTAGTTTGAACTTATCAGGTAGGTTGCTAACTCTGTTTCATTTAGTTCATTTTCTGAAGTTTGTCTTATTCTTTTGTTTCCAGCATATTTCTGAACTTTGTCTTATTCTTTTTTTTCCAGCATATTCCTCTGTCCTATTTTGTTTCACTTCCCATGTTTGTTTCTCTGGATTAGGCAAAAGAGCTACCTCTCCCAGTCTTAAAGCATGGCCTTGTGTAGGAATATCACCTGAATAGACTGCATATGCCTGGGTGCTTTTAGCTGGGTGGCTGGAGACCACATGGACATTGGCTATGGTGTCCTGGTTCCAGGGCTGCCTGGGTATGGTCCAGGGGTCTCCCAGGTGGGTGCTGCTCTGTTAGGGCAGCTGGAATTGGAGGGGCATAGTCCAGTTCTCTGCCTGGTGGGCACTGGGCCAGGGCTGTACTAGTGATGCAACTTGGGGAAGAGGAGTGTGTCTGGGGTTCTCCCGGGAGCAGCCATGCTAATGTTGTGGTCAGGGATAGAAAAATGTGGTCTGGAAGTCTCCAGGGTTGGTGCCAGCAGGGTCTGCAGTAACAGGGCAGCCAGAGGAATAGTGGGCACATGCAAGTAAATCTGCCTGCATGGCACACAGGTGTAGCCTTGGTGGGAGTGCTGGATCTCTGGCAGGCATGTGTGGGCATGGCCAGGCTTCCTTGGTTACATCTGGAGCTGGTGTGCACACCCTGGCCCTCCTCCTTTCCATGCTATTAACAGTGGCAGGGGAATGTAAACAATGTTGCTCACAAGCACCTCTGTTTCCAGAGATAGTTATGGCAGTGTTCCCGCCATTTAGCAGGTGCTTTAGTTCTGAAAATCAATTTCCTTCACTTATAGTGTGGTAGCCCTTTAAATTGCAGCTTTTTATTATGCCCCAGGACAGGCAAATCTGTGGCCTCATGCCTCAGTGATATTCCCCCCTGCTATAGAGCCACATTGAGGATGGGGTTATCTTCATTTTTATGCATTCTTTTTATCCCTTGTTGTTCAGAAGGTCTTCACTCAGACCTCAGTTCGTCCTTATGATGAATTGCTTTTTGTGTAGGTGTAGATCCAGTGCATATAAGGGAAGAGGTGGGTTCAGGCTCTGTGTCAACATCTTGAAACCACTTCCTCAGGAATAATATTTTTAACAATTAACTCTGTGCTCTAAATTATGTTTGTGATATATCATACTTTATAATCCTAACAATTTACTTTATAATAGAGAAAGTATATAAGGAGCAGTATTAGGAAGCTCAATATCATCCAATATTATAGACTCAGAGCCCATGTCATTGAAATATTAAAACCTGTTCTCTTTCTCTACTTCCAGGTCATTTCAGATCAGTGGGGGGGATGCAATGGAGACAAATGAAGCTAAACATATAGAGAATCACTAAGGTGCTATTTCATTAGATGATAGCAAGGGACACTGAGTTCTTGAACATGAGCTATACAGGGAGTACAGATCCAAGAAATAGATCTAAGAGAAAAATAACAGACATGCAGAATATTTAGAGATTGGAGAACAGGGAGAAAAGAAAAATGGTATGAAATTTCAGCTTGGATGATAGAATTACAGATGGTTTTTATCAAGATTTTAAACAATGCAGAAAAATGCTGCCTTCCTTTGTAAGGGGAAATGATCATTTGATTAATGTCATTCATTTTTTAATTAGAAGTGCCCATTTGATTGCTAGATAAAGATATTTACTATGAAGTTGGATAAAAGTATCTAAAGCTGATGACAAAGGTCTGATCCCTTACACTGGTAGTAACTGATTACACATGGAGTGTGTGTAAACTGAGATAAGAGAGTCATAGTAGTATGCTGAGAAATATGAGTATTTAGGGCAGGAGTTCATGGATATACTATGAAGGATGTCTGAACCCCCTGACATTTTTAACATTTGTATATAGGGGTGAGGGTAAAATTGCAATATTTCTAGAATCTCTCACCTGGCCTTAGTGCATGTCCATATCAATAGGTGTTTCCAAGGGGTGGAGAGAAGTAGCACATCTCCATATCAATAGGTAATTACAAGGGAGAGTGAGGACATATCTGGACCAGAGAGGTTGGGTGGGGTCCGTTCTCCAGCAGCCAGGTCGTGAGAGACATGGGAGAGCAGAAGTGGATGACTGCTTGTGAGAAATAAACAGGTTTCTCCCACGTTATTTCTCCCTTTGACTGATTTCGGTTTCAAAGGTATTTGGCTCTGGGTTTTCCCCCGGAGTTACAAGGGGGTTGAAGGGATTGCCTCCCATTTTGTGAATAGTGTTCCCTGATTAATTAGTTGGGAGAGACAGTCTTCCATGGACCCTGAGTATCTCTGCATGTTCTTGATGGGTATGCCAAGAATGCAGGGCCATGATAGCTCTCTACCTAGCCAGGCTATTTGTTAGGTTAGGGTTAGCAGGAAAAATCTTTAAGGATGAGCAGGCTTACACACTGCTTGCCATAAAGAGGAGGGTACCCCAAGCTCAGTGTTCCTCAGATGCAATGCAAACCCACTATATGGGGAATATCAGTCTGGGCCCCTCCATGTCACGACCATGGGACTTTGGGGAAGGAGAATCAAAACAAACAGTTTGATACTCTTAGGAATTGTTGTGCTGTGAATAATAAAGTCCTTTGTCTTTGATTGAGGAGTTCCATGTATTCTGCCAGCATCCAGGTAACAGTAATAAGGCTAACTTAATAATTTATTAGCTTTTATGTAGGGTAAAATCAAATTCTCTATCTGATAATGGATCACAATATATTTTTTAAATGTATGAATAGCAGAGGTGGGAAATTAAAGTTGAGCCTATATATAAACCTGAGAAGTGATTAAATATGGGAATGATTTTATGGAAGCTAGGGATGGGGGCAGGTGTGAATGAAAAACAAGCAGGAAAGTAGGTATTCCCTAAATTTATAGAGCTCGAGTAAACAAAGATTGAAAAATAGTAAGTGAATTTGACAATTAAGCAATTTGGAATTTCAGTGGAATTCAGAGGAATAGTATGGGAAGTAAACTCTGGAATAATGAGGACAGTGGTTCTCAAACATGTTGGTGTCAAGACTCTTAAACTCATAAATTATTGAGGACTCCAGATAACTTTTATATATATGGCATGTATCTATTGATATTTGTATATTAGAAATTAATGCCAATATTTGTAATAAATTCATTATATTTTAACATAAATAGCATATTACAAAAATCATTATTTTATAAAACAAAGAGAGTGAAAAGAGAGGCTCTATTTTACATTTTTTATAAATCTGTTCAATGCCTGGGTTAATAGAAAACAACTGGATTTTCATATTTGTTTCTGTATTGAATCTGCTGTGATAGCACATGTCTTGAGGCTCTGGAAAATTCCAGGATACACTTATGACAGAGTGAGTGAAAAAAGTGAATGATATTTTAGTAGTATTATGAAAATAGTTTTCACCTTAAGGCCTCCTTCATAGTTTCTTGAATATCTCCCCAGGATCCCTGGATTACACTTTGAGAACTGCTTAAATAGAAGAAATCTAGGCATATATATCTTATACATTTTAGTAGCTATGCCAGATCACAAAGCAAAGAATAAAGGTACCTTGTTCAAAGAAAGGTTAGGCTGATCATTTGCTTTGATTTTCTATTTAAAAACAGTCTCCTTTTTAATACAGCATTAAGATAAAGTGAAACTGTCTGCTGTTAGAAGACAGGATAGTAATTACTCTTGAGCAGGGGATGAGTAGAAACTGGAATGAGGAAGAAAAAAGGCTTCTAGAATACTGGTACTGGTCTTAATCTGAGGGCTAATTCCATGACTGTGTTCAGTTAGTAAAAATTAAATGACATTTATACAGGTATCACTTTCACCTTTACTGTATGTATACTATACTTTAGTAAGATGTTGAAATATATAAAGTGAAAGCACATGTGCCAATCTCATTATCTTTACTAATTTTTAAAACACAAGACTTTACTATCAATGAAATAAGGTTGATGCATAGTTTGGCTGACAGATGATGAATGCAGAAGCATGTGTGCACTGAGTTAAAATTGATGTTTGCAATTTAATGCAAAAAATTCTAACTTTCTAAATAGTGACTAAGCTAAATATTCTTTTGGCTTATACTTATACTTCTATTCATTTACCAAGTGAATGTTTCTTATTTGATGACAGTCATTACCACATGCCTGAGAGGTAAGGTGTTTCCAAATGGACCCAGCCTTTCATTTCCAGTAAACCCCTCAACTTAGTTGGTATTCCCACTGTTTATTAAAAGGTAACTTCTTGGCTGGCTTAGAAATCTCCTTACTTCAATGTTGTGAAAAGATATTAATTAATACCTCTTACCTGTTTTTATCCATTAATTCCAACCTCAGTGTGAATGTAGCACCCTGAGAAGGTGCCAAAATTAATTTTTATTGTGACACAGAAAAGTTCCCCAGGAGATTTTATCTATGATTCTCACTTAGTCTGAGCAATTTGCAGGAAAGTCTCAACACATCTTCAGGGCACAATATAAAGCTGTAAGTCTGCAGCACCTGCACTAAGGTGCTCCCCTGTTAAAGATAACAAGTGTGTCATGACTAATAGGCTGTTGTTGTGGGTTAGTGAGATTGAATATGCTTAACACTTTCATAAATGTGCTAAAAGAGTGATCACTTCAGTTTTCTCTGGCATCAAGACTAACTACTTTACATCTTCATGTTAGGTAGAATGAATACTTCATTGTTTGTATAAAAATAAGCATTATTGAAAGTAAAAACAACTCACTCACTCAATGCCATAATTGTGCAATGAACTAAGAGCCATACCATTGGAAAAGCATCTCAGCAAAGAGCAATTTTCTCATTTAACAGTGGGAAAAAGTTTTAAATAATAACACACAAGTTATTTGACTACTCTAGAATAGTCTTGCCTAGCCATTCCATTAATCCATTGTCTAGTCTTGGAAGAACACTAGAGGCTATCTTAAAATAATTAAAGTATTGTAATTACTTTCACTGTAGTAAAGTGCCCTATTCTACAATGTCATCACTACCAAGGGCAATCATTCATATTTTCATATACTTCTTGTTTACTTTGGAGTTTAAGCTGCATTAATCACCACTCCTTCTTAAATTGTAAAGCACATTAAAACCAGTGAAGAATGCCTACTTGCAGCAACATTTGCTAGCAGTAGGCTGTGATCTGAAACATCAGTTCATAGACACACACACAAAAACACACAGAGACACAAGTTTAGATTAAAAAGCAGTGTTAGTAAACTTCAACAAGGGGTATCTGAGCAGCGAGTCAGGGGAGACAAAGAATAGAGTTCATTTTATAGAAGCTTTTAAGTTACTCAAGTAATTCTAGTAAGTTGATGATCTCCATATCATAGGCAACTAATTAAAATTGCTATACAGTCTGATGTCTTGGTAGTGTGAAACTTCACAGGTTGGAATAGCTGAAGTATTGGAGCAGAGTTCTTGAATAAACCAATTGGTATCAAGGGATTTACTCATAGAAGACATGAAACAAGTTAATGGCCTAATCTGAAAAGCATACATAGGGCATTTCTGAAAAACTCTTGAATTCAGGATTATGCAAGTTGGAGGAAAGCCAGGAGGCTCTGTAGAGTAAAACTCACACCACTTCCACTTTTTATGTTGTACTCCGCTCTATAACTCTGAAATCAGCAATTCTTTACATGTAGATTCTCTGGAACAGTGGTCTTTACATTTTTTCATGTATCAGAATCCCCTTGAGCGCTTCTTAAAACACAAATGACTGGGCCCCACCCCAAGAGTTTCTTCTGTGGTAGATCTGGGGCTGGGCCAAAGAGTTTATATTACTAATACATCCCCAGCATAGGCTGATGTCCCCCACCCCAGGATCACACTCTAAGAAGACCTGCCCTGGGAAGCAGCAAAGTTTCCCCAGTACTGTCAAAATTTAATGTGCATATGCATCTCCTGGTTATCTGATGATTAAAATGTATGCAAAGCACATGGGACCTTATGAAAATACAGACTTAGTAGATACGGTGATGACAATTTCTCTGCTCTGTGGAACGTACTTTGAGAAATAAGGATCTATAGTAGTTTAGTGTGAATCCAGTTACTATACCTTAATATGAGAAACTATAAAGCATGAAAGCACTGGTAGGGTAACGGTTCTAAGGGAGAAAGGAGCAACTGCTGAACTTGGGAGTAAGCTCAGAAAAGAGGGTGTCATGCTAACGGCAAACTAAGCCAACTTTATAGCTCTTTAGTCTGGTGCTTTCTTCCCCAGGTACTATGTAACATAGACTTTTTAATGTTTTATGTTGCATTTATGTGACTTCGAAAATTAAGTGTCCAGAACCCAGTAGATTTGAAAGAAAACATTCCTGAGTTACCTATATTCTCTGGATAGAGTTCTTTACTTTTAGAATTTCAAAAGGGAACTTAATGGGCATTATATAATCCTTCCTTCTTTTTATAAAAACATTAGTTACCTGTTTCTGCCTCTTTTTCAAATTTTATAGCTGTCAACCCTCTAGAGGCAGTACTCAACCTTGAAAATATCTAGTGATTATGCATGAACTAGTATCTCACTACTGCAGAAGGAAATTAGGCATTTGAGACCATGTCTTCTTAAAACAACAAAAATTCTTATGTAAATTATACTGGGTAAAGAATAAAGAAAATAAGAACTCTTACTCCAAACCCCAAACTACTGTTTACGATAGCCTCTATATTGACATATGTTACAGATCTCTAAGTGGAGAATTTCTTGTGCATATAAGAGTTTTTTTTTTGTATGTTTCGGATGCAGTCCTTTATCAGGTGTGTCTTTAACAAATATTTTCTTCCACTGGCTTGTCTTCTCATTCTCTTGACATTGTCTTTCTCAACGTAGAAGCTTTAAATTTTAATAAAATTCAGCTAATCAATTATTCCTTTCATGCATCATACCTTTGTTGTTGTATGTTATAAGTCATCACCACACCCAAGGTCGTGTAGTTTTCTCCTGTGTTATATTTTTGATGTTTTATAGTTTTATATTTTATACTTAGGACTGTGATCCAAAAAGGATCTTTTCTTTTTTAATTGAAGCATAGTTGATGTGCAGTATATTAGCTAAAGGTATGCAACATAGTGATTTTACATTTATATACATTACAAAATGCCCATCTAAGTGTGGTTACCATCTGTCACTCTGCAAAGTTTTTACAATATTATTGACTATATTCCCTATGTTGTACTTTACATCCCTGTGACTTATTTATTTTATGACTGGGAGTATGTACCTCTTAATCCCCATTATCTATTTTGTACATCTCTCCACCCCTTCCCCTCTGGAAACCACCACATTGTTCTCTGTATCTATGAGTCTGTGTTTTGTTTATTTGTTCATTTCTTTCTTAGATCCTATGTATAAGTGAAATCATATGGTATTTGTCTCTCTGTCTGACTTATTTCACTTAGCATAATACTCTCTAGGTCCCTCCATTTTACTACAAATGACAAGATTTTATTTTGTTTTTTTTTTGTATGGTTGAGTAATATTCCTGTGTGTGTGTGTGTGTGTGTGTGTGTGTGTGTGTGTGTATGCCATATCTTCTTTATCCATTCATCTATAAATAGACAATAAGGTTGTATTCCTGTCTTGGCTATAATAAGTAATGCTGCAATGAACAAAGGGGTGCATATATCTTTTTGCATTAGTGGTGGGGTTTTATTTTTTCAGACAAATACCCACAAGCAGAATTGCTGGATTATATGGTATTTTTATTTTAAATTATTTGAGGTATCTCCATATTATTTTCCATAGGTGGCTGTACCACCAACAGTGCATGAGGGTTCCCTTTTCTCCATATCTTTGCCAACATGTGTTATTTCTTGTCTTTTTGAGAATGGCTTTCTGACAGATATCAGGTGATATGTCATTGTGATTTTTTAAAAATTTTTTATTAAGGTATGATTGATATACACTCTTATGAAGGTTTCACATGAAAAAACATGGTTACTACATTTAACCATATTATCAGTCATTACTGTCCATCAGTGCAGCAAGTTGCCAGAGATCCACTATATCCCTTCTCTGTGATACGCTGTTCTCCCCGTGATCCCCCACACCATTTGTACTAAACATAATACCCCTCAGTCCCCTTCTCCCTGCCTCCCCACCTGCCCTCCCACACCCCTCCCCTTTGGTAACCACTAGTTCATTCTTGGAGTCTCTGAGTCTGCTGCCATTTTGTTCCTTAAGTTTTGCTTCATTGTTATACTCCACAAATGAGGGAAATCATTTGGCATTTGTCTTTCTCCACCTGGCTTATTTCACTGAGCATAATGTCCTCCAGCTCCATCCATGTTGTTGCAAATGGTAGGATTTGTTTCTTTCTTATGGCTGAATAATATTCCATTGTATATATGTACCACACATTCTTTATCCATTCATCTACAGATGGACACTTAGGTTGATGAACATAGGGGTGCATATGTCTTTTTGAATCTGAGAAGTTGTATTCTTTGGGTATTTTCCTAGAAGTGGGATTCCGGGGTCAAATGGTATTTCTATTTTTAGTTTTTTGAGGAACCTCCATATTGCTTTCCACAATGGTTGAACTAGCTTACATTCCCACCAGCAGTGTAGGACGGTTCCCCTTTCTCCGCATCCTCGCCAACATTTGTTGTTCTTAGTCTTTTCAATGCTGGCCATCCTTACTGGTGTCAGGTGATATCTCATTGTGGTTTTAATTTGCATTTCCCTGATGATTAGTGATGTGGAGCATCTTTTCATGTGTCTGTTGGCCATCTGAATTTCTTCTTTGGAGAAGCGTCTATTCATATCCTCTGCCCATTTGTTAATCGGGTTATTTGCTTTTTGGGTGTTGAGGTGTGTAAGTTCTTTATATATTTTGGATGTTAACCCCTTGTCGGATATGTCATTTACAAATATATTCTCCCATACTGTAGGATGCCTTTTTGTTTTGTTGATGATGTCCTTTGCCATACAAAAACTTTTTAGTTTGATGTAGTCCCATGAGTTCATTTTTGCTTTTGTTTTCCTTTCTCAAGGAGATGGGTTCAGGAAGAAGTTGCTCATGCTATGTTCAGGAGATGTTTGCCTATGTTGTCTTCTAAGAGTTTTATGGTTTCATGACTTACATTCGATTCTTTAATCCATTTCAAGTTTACTTTTGTATATGGAGTTAAACAATAATCCAGTTTCATTCTCTTGCATGTAGCTGTCCAGTTTTGCAAATACCAGTTGTTGAAGAGGCTGTCATTTCCCCATTGTATGTCCATGGCTCCTTTATCATATATTAATTGACCATATATGGTTGGGTTTGTATCAGGGCTCTTTAGTCTGTTCCATTGGTCTATGTGTCTGTTCTTGTGCCAGTACCAAATCGTCTTGATTACTGTGGCTTTGTAGTAGAGCTTGAGGTTGGGGAGCATAATTCCCCCTACTTTATTCTTCCTTCTCAGGATTGCTTTGGCTATTCGAGGTCTTTTGTGGTTCCATATGAATTTTAGGATGATTTTCTCTAGTGCATTGAAGAATGCTGTCAGTATTTTAATAGGGATTGTATTGAATCTGTAGATTGCTTTAGGCAGGATGGCCATTTTGACAATATTAATTCTTCTTATCCATGAGCACGGGATGTGTTTCCATTTATTGGCATCTTCTTTAATTTCTCTCATGAGTGTCTTGTAGTTTTCAGAGTATAGGTCTTTCAGTTCCTAGGTTAGGTTTATTCTTAGGTATTTTCTTCTTTTTGATGCAGCTGTGAATGGAATTGTTTTCCTGATTTCACTCTCTGCTAGTTCATTGTTAGTGTGTAGGAATGCCACAGATTTCTGTGTATTAATTTTGTATCCTGCAACTTTGCTGAATTCAGATATTAGATCTAGTAGTTTTGGAGTGGATTCTTCAGGTCTTTTTATGTACAATATCATGTCATCTGCAAACAGGGACAGTTTAACTTCTTCCTTGCCAATCTGGATGCCTTGTATTTCTTTGTGTTGTCTGATTGCCATGGCTAGGTCCTCCAGTACTATGTTGAATAGAAGTGGGGAGAGTGGGCATCCTTGTCTTGTTCCTGATCTTAAAGGAAAAGCCTTCAGCTTCTCACTGTTAAGTATAATGTTGACTGTGGGTTTGTCATGTATAGCTTTTATTATGTTGAGGTACTCGCCCTCTATACCCATTTTGTTGAGAGTTTTTATCATGAATGGATGTTGAATTTTGTCAAATGCTTTTTCAGCATCTATGGAGATGATTATGTGGTTTTTGTCCTTCTTTTTGTTGATGTGGTGATGTTGATGGATTTTCGAATGTTGTACCATCCTTGCATCCCTGGCATAAATCCAACTTGATCATGATGGATGATCTTTTTGATGTATTTTTGAATTCGGTTTGCTAATACTTTGTTGAGTATTTTTGCATTTATGTTCATCTGGGATATTCATCTGTAATTTTCTTTTCTTGTGGTGTCTTTGCCTGGTTTTGGTATTAGAGAGATGCTGGCCTCATAGACTGAGTTTGGAAGGATTCCCTCTTCTTCTATTTTTTGGGAAACTTTAAGGAGAATGGGTATTAGGTCTTCACTAAATGTTTGATAAAATTCAGCGGTGAAGCCATCTTTGTCCAGGAGTTTTGTTCTTAGGTAGGTTTTTGATTACCAGTTCAATTTCATTGCTGGTAATTGGTCTGTTCAGATTTTCTGTTTCTTCCTTGATCAGCCTTGGAAGGTTGTATTTTTCTAGAAAGTTATCCATTTCTTCTAGGTTATCCAGTTTGTTAGCATATAATTTTTCATAGTATTCTCTAATAATTCTTTGTATTTCTGTGGTATCTGTAGTGATTTTTCCTTTCTCATTTCTGATTCTGTTTATGTGTGTAGATTCTCTTTTTTTCTTGATAAGATTGTTAATTTTCTCAAAGAATCAGCTCTTGCTTTCATTGATTCTTTCTATTGTTTTATTCTTCTCAATTTTATTTATTTCTGCTCTAATCTTTATTATGTCCCACCTTCTACTGACTTTGGGCCTCATTTTTTGTTCTTTTTCCAGTTTAATTAATTGTGAGTTTAGACTGCTTATATGGGATTGTTCTTCTTTCTTTAGGTAGGCCTGTATTGCAATATACTTTCTTCTTAGCACAGCCTTTGCTGCGTCCCACAGATTTTGCAGTGTTGAATTATTGTTGTCATTTGTCTCCATATATTGCTTGATCTCTGTTTTTATTTGGTCATTGATCCATTGGTTATTTAGGAGCATGTTGTGAAGCCTCCGTGTGTTTGTGGGTTTTTTTATTTTCTTTGCGTAATTTATTTCTAGTTTCATAGCTTTGTGATCTGAGAAACTGGTTGGTACAATTTCAATATTTTTGAATTCACTGAAGCTCTTTTTGTGGCCTAGTATATGATCTATTCTTCAAAATGTTCCATGTACACTTGAGAAGAATGTGTATTCTGTTGCTTTTGGGTGTAAAGTTCTGTAGATGTCTGTTAGGTCCATCTGTTCTATTGTGTTTTTCAGTGTCTCTGTCTCCTTACTTATCTTCTGTCTGGTTGATCTGTCCTTCAGAGTGAGTGGAGTGTTGAAGTCTCCTAGAATGAATGCATTGCATTCTATTTCCCCCTTTAATTCTGTTGGTATTTGTTTCACATATGTGGGTGCTTCTGTGTTGGGAGCATAGTATTTATAATGGTTATATCTTCTTGTTGGATTGACCCTTTTATCATTATGTAATGTCCTTTGTCTCTTGTTACTTTCTTTGTTTTGAAGTCTATTTTGTCTGACTCCTGCTTTTTTCTCTCTGTTAGTTGCATGAAATATCTTTCTACATCCCTTCACTTTTAGTCTGTGTGTGTCTTTGGATTTAAAGTGAGTCTCTTGCAGGCCACATATAGATGGGTCTTACTTTTTTATCCATTCAGTGACTCTATGTCTTTTGATTGGTGCATTCAGTCCATTTACATTTAGGGTGATTATCGATAGGTATGTACTTATTGCCATTGCAGGCTTTAGATTCGTGGTTACCAAAGGTTCCAGGTTACATTCCTTAATTTCTAAGAGTCTAACTTAACTCACTTAATATGCTATTACAAACACAATCTAAAGGTTCTTTTCTTTTTCTCCTCCTTTTTCTTCCTCCTCCATTCTTTATATATTAGGTATCATATTCTGTATTCTTTGTCTATCCCTTGATTGACTTTGGGAATAGTTAATTTAATTTTTCCTTTGCTTAGTAATTAGCTGTTCTACTTTCTTTACTGTGGTTTTATTACCTCTGGTGACAGCTATTAAACCTTAGGAACACTTCTGTCTATAGCTGTCCCTCCAAAATAGACTGCAGAGATGGTTTGTGGGAGGTAAATTCTCTCAGCTTTTGCTTATCTGGAAATTGTTTAATCCCTCCTTCAAATTTAAATGATAATCTTGCTGGATAAAGTAATCTTGGTTCCAGGCCCTTCTGCTTCATGGCATTAAATACATCATGCCACTCCCTTCTGGCCTGTAATGTTTCTGCTGAGAAGTCTGATGTTAGCCTGATGGGCTTTCCTTTGTATGTGATCTTATTTCTTTTTCTGGCTGCATTTAATAGTCTGTTCTTATCCCTGATCTTTGCCAATTTTATTACTACATGTCTTGGTGTTGTCTTCCTTGGGTCCCTTGTGTTGGGAGATCTGTGGATCTCCATGGCCTCAGAGACGATCTCCTTCCACAGATTGGGGAAGTTTTCAGCAATTACCTCCTCAAAGACACTTTCTAACCCTTTCTTTTTCTCTTCTTCTTCTGGTATCCCTATAATGTGAATATTGTTCCTTTTGGATTGGTCACACAGTTCTCTCAATATTCTTTCATTCTTAGAGATCCTTTTTTCTCTCTGTGCCTCAGCTTCTTTGTATTCCTCTTCTCTAGTTTCTATTTCATTTATCGTCTCCTCCACTGTATCCAACATGCTTTTAATACCCTCCATCGTGCTCTTCAGTGATTGGATCTCTGACCTGAATTCATTCCTGAATTCTTGGATATCTTTCCTTACCTCCATTGGCATGTTGATGATTTTTATTTTGAACTCCCTTTCAGGAAGAATCATAAGATCCATGTCATTTAAATCGTTCTCCGGAGTTATATTAATTTTGCTCTGGACCAGGTTCCTTTGGCGTTTCCTGTTTGTATATGGCACCCTCTAGTGTCCAGAAGCTCTAGTCTGGAGCTGCTCAGCCTCTGTAGCAATGTCGGGGGTAGGGGAGCAGTATTGGTGCCTGGGGTGAGGAAAGAGCTGTTCCCCACTTTCCAGCTGCTGTGCCTGTCTCCACTGCCTTAACCACTGCCTTAATCCCTGCTTTCCACAAGCGGCTGGAATATCAATCTCTCCAGGAATTCTGCCTGTATTAACTTTCCAACCTGGTAGTCATGTGAGTATCATGAAAGCACCATGAAATGTAGGTTTGTGCTCCCAGAGCAGATCTCCGGAGCTAGGTATTCAGCAGTCCCAGGCCTTCCACTCCCTCCCTGCTCCATTTCTCTTCCTCCCACCAGTGAGCTGGGGTTGGGGAAGGGCTTGGGTCCTTCCTGGCCACAGCTCTGGTATGTTACCCTGTTCTGTGAGGTCTGCTCTTTTTTCCAGGTGTATGCAGTCTGGTGCTGTCCTCTTTCCTGTTGCTCTCTCAGGATTAGTTGCACCAACTATATTTTCTAATTATATCCAGTTTTAGGAGGAAACCTCTGTCTCTCATGCCACCATCTTTAATCAGTGTGATTTAGATTTGCATTTCATAAGGATCATTTTTGACAGTTATAAAATTATAAGGCTCATAACTCACCTTAAGCTACAAGATTACCATACAATGAAGACATTTTAACAATAAATATTTAGCATGACACCTTGCCAGGGCAATGATCTGTGTGTAAAATACTATAAAATGGGTAGTGTACTTATAACATAATGATGCAGATTGGTTTGTGTATTCATAATTATAAAAATTATAACTGAACAAAGTCCAGTGGGAGTCAAGAGAGAGTAATTGATTGCAATGGGTGTCAAAACAGAAAACTTACAAGAGAGGCTGAATTTCATGAAAATTGTAAAACACGGTTTATTTATCTTTATGTCTGCGGTGTGTTGCCTAATGCCTATAAGTCAGATGTAAATAAATGTGGATGTACGAATGCATGGCAGAGTTAACAGCATTGATTTCTTCTCTCCTACTAGGTGATTATTTCTTGTCTTTTTGAGAAGAGCCTTCTGACAGGTGTGAGGTGATAGATCACTGTGGTTTTGATTTTGCATGATATGTATGTTATATATGAGTGATACATGTGCTATGGTAGAACACCATCCTATTCAACCAATATCATATCCCTTACATGATCTAGCAAGCTATCCTATTCACAGTCAGAAAGACAGAGAGCAAATTCATTTTTACTGAGTGGCTACTAATCATTATGCAACAAATTTTACCTGTGTTTTATGTACTAGACATAATTGTGTGCATTACCTTCTGACATATTATTTCATTTGCGTTTCTTTGGGTGTCTTAAGGTTTGAAAGGTTAAGTTGTTAACTTAACTGTTAGCAGAGTCCCTTAATTCACAGAGTGTTCATACAGGGATGTAGAGGTCCTCAACAAAAGTTGTGAGGTAGGAGTGCTAGAACAGCCAAGTACCCTCAGCTCTGTTACACTAGGCCATGCATAGGTCAGTCTGAATTTTTATGAGTCCACAGATACAGTTATTGACTCTCATGTGCAAATGCCACCCTACTTACTTCATTGGTATTTTGGTATGAGAATAGGAAGCCCTCTACACTCTACTTCAGCCTAAGCCAGTGGTCTAAAAGTAGGCACACTGAAATTTATATCCAGTCTCTTACTTATTACCTAAAACAGATCAACTAAAGGGTTAAACATAAAGGGGTAAGGCCTGACTGCCCATATTAACAGTGAGCAAGCTAACAGGCTGTAATAATTCATAATTGTAGTAGAAATTGGAAGTAATAATTGTATAGTTTTAGTAACTCATTTTAAACTTAAGGGACATTACATGTTTTTTTTTAAAAAATGAGGTACATACAATAAAATGCACAAATCACAGTGTACAGCTGAATGAATTTTGACATGTGTATACATTCATGTAACCATCATGCAGATTAAGATATCAAACATTCTCACTAGTTTTTCCCCCATCACCTATTTTACCAAACCCACTAACCCTTCCCTTGTGGCTATCACCAGTCTGTTCTCTATGCTTATGAGTCTATTTCTACTTTGTTTCTTTGCTTTTTATATTCCACATATAAGTGAAATCATATGGCATGACTTATTTCACTTAGCATAATAGATTCTAGGTCCATCCATGTTGTCACAAATGCAAGACTTCATTCATTTTTATGCCTGAGTAATGTTCCATTGTGTATATGTCGCACTTTTTCTTCATCCATTCATCTATCAGTGGGCATGTAGAATGCTTCCCTATCTGGGCTATTGTAAATAATGCTGTGATAAACATAGGGGTACATGTATCTTTTTAAATTACTGATTTTGTTTTCTTCAGATAAATTCCCAGAAGTGGAATTACTGGGTCATATGATATTTCTACTTTTAGTTTTTTGAGGAACTTCCATAGTGCTTTCCACAGTGGCTGCACCAATTTGCATTCCCAACAGCAGTGTACAAGAGTTCCCTTTCCTCCACATCTCCACCAATGCTTCTCATTTCTTGTCCTGTTATTAGCCTTTCTGAGTGGTGTGAGGTGATGCCTTGTTGTGGTGTTGATTTGCATTTCCCTGATGATTGGTAATGTGAAGCATCTTTTCATGTGTCTGTCCACCAGGAAAAATGTCTAATCAGACCCTCTGAGCATTTTTTAAAGCAGATTATTACTTTTTTTATTGAGCTGTATGAGTTCTGTTTATATTTTGAGTATCAGCCCACTTTTACATATATCATGTATGAATACTCTCTCCCATTCCATAGCATAACTTGTCGTTCTGTTTTTGGTTTCCATTGCTGTGCAGAAGCTTTTTAGTTTGATGCGGTTCCACTTATTTAGTTTTGCTTTTGTCTCCCTTGCCTGGGGAATCATATACAGAAAAAATTAATGCCAGTGTTCAAGAACTTACTGCCTATGTTTTCTTCTGGGAGTTTTATGGTTTCAATTCTTATATTTAGGTCTTTAATCCATTTTGATACACCCACATACCATTTTGTGTATGGTATAAGACAGTGATCCAGTTTCATTCTTTTGCATGTAGCTGTCCTGTTTCCCCAACACCATGTATTGAAAAGACTGACTTTTCCCCATTGTATATTCTTGCCTCCTTTGTCATATATTAATTGACCATATAAGCATGAGTTTACTTTTGGGCTGTCTATTCTGTTCCATTGATCTATGTGTCTATTTTTGTCCAGTTCCATACGTACCATTTTGATTACTTTAGCTTTGTAGTATCATTTGAAATGAGGCAGCGTGACCCCTCTACACTTCTTCTTCCTTCTCAAGGCGGCTCTGGCTATTTGGGGTCCTTTGTGGTTCAGTACAAACTTTAGGGTTCTTTGCTCTAGCACTGCGAAAAATGCCAATCTGGATTTCTTTGTCTTGTCTGACTGCTGTGGCTAGGACTTCAATTACTACGTGGAATAAAGGTGGTAAGAGTAGGTGTCCTTGTCTTGTTCCCCATCTTAGAGGAAGACTTTCTGCTTTTCATCCACTGAGTATGATGTTAGCTGTGGGTTTGTCTTATGTGGCCTTTATGATGTTTAGTTATGTTCCTCCTCTACCCACTTTGTTGAATTTTGTCAAATGCTTTTTTAGCATCTATTGAGATGATCCTATGGTTTTATCCTTCCTTTTGTTAATTTGGTACAGTTTGAGTAGAATAGGTATTAACTCTTCCTTAAATGTCTGATAAAATTCTCCTGTGGAGCCATCTTGTCCTGCACTTTTGTTTGTTGGGAATTTTTTGATTACTGATTCGATTTCATTACTAGTAATTGGTCTGTTCAGATTTTCTATTTCTTCCTGGTTCTGTTTTATCAGTTTCATTGACATTTTATATTATTTTCTTGGTCTCTATTCCATTTATTTCCTCTCTGTTCTTTATTTCCTTTCTATCAAATTTACACTTTGTTCTTGTTTATATAGTTCCTTTGGGTGTAGGGTTAGATTGTTTATTTCAGATTTTGCTTGTTTCTTAAGGTAGGCCCATGTGGCTATAAAATTCCTTCTTAGAGCTGCTTTTGCTGCATCCTCAAAATTTTGAACCCTTGTGTTTCTATTTTCATTATTCTCCAACAAATCTTTGATTTCATCTGAGATTTCTTTGTTGACCCGTTGGCTGTTTTGATTTCATCTGTGATTTCTTTGTTGACCCGTTGGCTTTTTTTAGCATGATGTTTAGCCTCTAAGTGTTTGTATTCCCTTTTTTCTCTTGTAATTGATTTCTGGTTTCATACCTTTCTGACTGAAAAAGATGCTTAGTATGATTTTCGTCTTCTTATATTTATAAATACTTATTTTGTGGCCTGTGACCTATCCTGGAGAATGTTCCAATTGCATTCAAAAGGAATGTGTATTATATACAGAATATAACATCCTAAAACAGCATATCTATTAATTCCATCTGGCCTAATGTGTCCTTCAAAACCAGTTTCCTTACTGATTTTCCATCTGGCTGATCTGTCCATTGATGTAAGTGGGGTGCTGAAGTCCCCTACTCTTAATGTTTTACTCTCAGTTTCTCTCTTTATGTCTTTTAAATACTTGCTCTGTGTATTTAAATGTTCCACTGTTGTTGTGTAGATATTTACCATTGTTGTATCTCCTTGCTGGATTGAGCCCTTAATCATTCCATAATTTACTTCTTTGTCTCTTATTACAGTCTTCAACATCTATTTTGTCTGATATGAATACTTACATGCCAGCTTTTTTTTTCATTTCCAGTTGTATGGAATGTCTTTTTCCATCCCTTCAGTTTCACTCTATGCATGTCTTTAGGTCTAAATTGAGTCTCTTATAGGTACCCAATAGATGGTTCTTGGTTTTTTTTCCCTTCTGTTACCTTATGTCTTTGAGCATTTAGTCCATTTACATTTAAAGTAATAATTGATAGGAATGTACTTATTGCCATTTTCCTAAGTTTTTTCTGGTTGCTTTTGTCATTCTCCTCTGATCTATTGTTCCTCTCTTGCTTTCTTCCCTTATGCATAATGACCTTCTTTAGTGTTATGGTTGGATTTTTGTCTTTTTATTTTTTTGTATATCTATTATAGGTTTTTGGTTTGTGGTTACCAAGAGGTTCATAAATATATGGCAGTCTATACTAAGTTGAAGGTCTCCTAGGTTTGGACACATTTTTACACCACTACATTTTTTACTCCTCCACAGCTACCATGTTTTATGTATATGATCTCTTGTTTTAAACCTTTTTATTTAGTGGTTCCCTTAACTAATTTTTAGAAGTAGTTAATTTTACTACTTTGTTCTTTTAACCTTCATACTAGCTTTTAAGCAATTGATGTACTGCCCTTGCTTTATGTTTGCTTTTACCAATGAAACTATTTTCTTTTCAGAAATTTCTTGCTTCTGGTTATAGCCTTTTCCTTTCCTCATAAAGAAAGCCATTTAACATTGTAAGGCCAGTTTAGTGATGGTAAGCTCCTTTAACTTATGTTTATCTGGGAGCCTCTTGATCTCTCCATCAGTTCTGAATAATAATCTTGCCAGATAGAGTTTTCTAGGTTATAGATTTTCTTCCATTCAGCACTTTGAATATATCCTGCCATTCCCATCTGGCCTGTAGAGTTTGTGCTGAAAAATCAGCTGATAGCCTTATGAGTTTTTCCTTGTATGTAACTTGTTGCTTTTCCCTCGCTGCATTTAAGAGTCTTTCTTTGTCTTTGATATTTAACCTTTTAATTACTATGTGACTTGATTTGAAACTCTTGGACTCATCTTGTTTGGGGCTCTTTGTGTTTCCTGGACCTGGTTGTCTTTTTCCTTCCTCAGGTTAGGAAGTTTTCAAGCTATTATTTCTTCAAATAAGTTTTCCACTTTTTTCTCTCTCTCTTCTCCTTCCAGGACTTCTATAATATGAATGTTAGGACATTTGATGTTGTTTCAGAGGTCTCTTAACCTATCCTCACATTTTGTTATTACTTCTTTTACTTTCTGTTGTTCAGCTTGAGTGTTCTCCATTACTTTGTCTTCCAAATCTTTTATCCATTCTTCTGCATCCTCTAATCTACTCCTGATTCCCTGTAGTGTATTTTTAATTTCATATATCATATTCTTCATCTCTGATTAGTTCATTTTATAGTGACTCTCTCTTTATTGAAGTCTTCTTTGAGATCATTCTTTATCTCAAGCCTTGTGAGCATCTTTAGTACCATTACTTTGAACTGTGCTTCAAGTCTATTACTTAACTCTTTATTCACATAATTCTGTTTCACTTACTTGTTTTTTGAAGTTTTGTCTTGTTTCTTTGTTTCTAGCCTATTTTTTTGTCTCTTCATTTTTTATAAAAACTTTCTATGTTTATTTTCATGGATTAGGCAAAAGGGCTACCTTCCTCCAGTCTTCAAGGTGTTGCCTGTGTAGGAACAATGCTTGGGTGGACTGCATGTGTCTGGCAGTTTCGTTGGCATCCATCACAGCCGCACTGGAAGAAGAAACCTGGTTTCTGAAGGGCATAGTCTTGAGTCTCCTGACTGAGCACTGGCCAGGTCCATACTGGCAGAGCATGGGTGGGGAGAATTTGGGTGAGTGCCACACTGGTGCCACCTTTGTGGGACTGCTGGACTTCCAGCCACATGTTTGCACATGAGTGGCTGTTACAAGGCTGCCTAAGTTAAAATCTGAGTTGGTTTTTGTAACCCAGGCCGTGCTATGAATGTTCAGGGATAATATAAACAATGTCACTTGCCAGTAACACCTCTGATCCCAGACAAAGTAAGAGCAATCCCCCTGCCAAATGCCAGTGCTTTAGTTCTGAAAATCTGCTTCCTTCACTTATAGTCTAGATGTGCTTTAAACTGAAGCTTCTATTCTGTGCCTCAGGGCAGCTGAATCTGTGCATGAGTCTCTCAGTGATATCCCTCCCTACTGCAAGTTGGCATGCTGGGGATGGGGTTCCCTTCAGTACTGTATCTCCATCTATCCTGCCGTTTTTTTTTTTTGTCTTTCTATCCCTCATTTTATACAATGTGTACACTGAGGCCTCAGTTCTTCCTCAGGAGGAATTACTTTGTATATAGGTAGATTTCAGCGTGTTCATGGGAGGAGGCGGGTTCAGACTCGCTCTTTCTATGCCACCATCATCTCCAACCTCCTAAATTAATCATCTGCCAATGTTTCCTCTTCCTAAATAAGTGCCAGTGTGTATGACATTGTGAGAAATACTTTTTGCCTTTTAATAGTTAATATCAGAAATGCAGACACAAATAATTTGCTTTATTGCATTTTAAAGAACAATTTTTATCCTTTGCATTCTGCATAATTTTGGGGGGAAAAAATTAAATGGATGTAAATGGATTAATTGATCAGTGTTAAAAAACACATTTTGAAATTTGATTTAAAGTTCATGGTAATCAACTATCACTTCTGTGCATCTTACTAAAATATAAGGAGGGAAATGAAAAGAGAAAAGGATTCAGTAATGAATTATAGAGTATGACAGATTCCTCTTTTTATATTTTTAAACTGTGATAAAAGCATGCCGTTTTTTCCAACCTAATATGCTTTAAAATTCATTTGGTCTTGATCCTATATAAATTATGCTGAATAACTAATTTCAAAATTAAATTTCAATTAATCCTAAATTACATTGACAAGTCAGAAAAAATGGTAAGTTCTTATTTTAGCACCCCTGGGTGTTCAGCTATAATTGTCATTTTTCTTAGGGTATGCAGAGGTACTAAGAAGCTTCACGGGAAATGCATGCTGAATAACCAAAGAGATATCACAAATGTTTTGGGAGTTTAATGCAATTTAGTGAAATGCTGATTGAAGAGATTTCTCATGTTATTAGTAAATAAATGTAGAATTAAAAATTGTAAAAACGGCAAACATTAATAATTATCAGATGCTTACAGTGCATTACAATGTACCAGTATCATTTAAACAGTACATCACCACTTTTAGCATAACAAAACAGTAAAAATTAGATTACAGAAAAACATGAAAAAGATTTAAAATTATTAAACTTAGTAGTATGAATAGAATAATAGCTATGGGTTATAGAAAATAACATTATGACACAAACCCATTTCATGTCTGGATTTTTTGACAGTATGGACTCTAAATTAATTTATTGCATTATTTACTTGTTATATTTATGTTATGAGGCTTAAGAGCCTGATTTTTAATTATATTCACTTGTAATCAGATTTATATTTAAATGACTTAATATTCATTTCTTATCTATTATAGACTGAATATTTGTGTCCCCCATCCCCCTAAATTCATAAGCTAAAGCTCTAACCTGCAATGTGACTGTGTTTGGAGATAGAGCCTTTCTGGAAGTAATTACAGTTAAATGAGGTCAGAAGGGTGGCGACCTGATGTGATAGGATTAGCATCCTTATAAAAAGAGACAGTTGGAGAGCCAACACTGTCTCTCCACACACTAGCACCAAGGAAAGGACATGTGAGAAGGTGGCTGTGTGCAAGCCAGGAAGAGCATTCCGACCAGGCTGGCTACCTTGATCTCAGACTTCTAGCCTCCAGAACCACAATGGAACACGCTTGTGTTGTTTAAGCCACCCAGTCTATGGTATTTTGTTATGGCAGCCTGAGCAGATTTATACCCTGTCTTTGAAAACCAACATTTCATTCATGAGTTTGAGTCCCTGTTCTCAATATTAGAGTAGGTTTTTAGGAAAAGTGCTCTTCCTGTGTGGCCATTTCCTCTGTATTCTGGAGGAGTTTCTCACATTTGTTTTTTATATTTTACAGTTGTGTGGTTCGATGTAGATATCACCATGAAAGTTCCTTTCTGTATATGTTAAGACACTCATAAACTTTTTAACAACTTTTATTAATCTGTCCTTGTTTGACCTTGACTAGTGTTTGCTATTTATATTGCTGCTATTGCCTTCTCCTTCATAGCATGTCTAGTATATGAATTTCTCTTTTTCAGTCTTTACAACCATTTTTATCTTATATGTCTTTGTAAATAGAATATAGCTGAGTTTTGCTTGCTTTAAATACAATTTGAAAATCTATCTTTTAAATAGTCAGATTGGCTTATACATATTCAGAGTAATCACTGATATGTTCGGATGTATTTTTACCATCCTATTTTTTCCTACTTAAAATGATTTCTTATTCTTCAGCTTCTTTCCTGTCATTCATTGGTTGAAAGTTATTTTATTTTTGTCCCATTTATTTTTCCTTACTTTTTGCACAGTTTGACATGAATACCCCTAAGATTTAGTAATTATTATTTCATTTCATCTAATGAAATATTTCACTATCGAAAGTCCCCCTCTTGCCAGAGGTAATCTTGTTGCTGATAATGATATTTATCATCCTACTTATACTTTAACAGCCTAAGCTTGCATTTATGCATTTATTTAAAATGTTTCATTATTTTGCTATTTAAAAATGTATTAATGGTATTATAATTTTGGCTTTATTTTTGACCCAGTATTAAGTTTTTTAAGCTTTTATTATGTTGATATATGGCATTGGATACAAAAGCTTATGAGCCTCATCAGATTCCCTTCACTGCCCCCTTCCTTCCAGTTGTCTCCCAGCCTTTTTCACACACCACATAGGACAGGGGTCAGTCATTTGCCTCTGCTAGACTCTTCTACTTGCTTCTTATTATACAGCTAGGCAGAGCAGCCCAGTACCCAAAGTTTCTAGTTCTTCTCCTCCTCCCATACTTGGATGGGATAGTATACTACAAGGTTAGCAGTGACCCACATAGCCTCCTATCAGGCACAATTTCCCCTCATGGCCCAGCCAGAGAAATCTCATGCTGAGTGAGCCCACTTGCTGATCAGTCTTTAGTATTCTCGGTTTGCTGTGAAATGTTAGCCTACAGACTTTGTTTCACATCTTTCCTTGCTTTTGTTCATGCACGCTTCCTTGGGTTTTCGCCTCCTAAATAAGTTATTAGCCCTTTAATCCATGCCTCAGGCCCTGTTTATTAGAGACCTGGTCAAGAAATAATATAGCCCTGTTTTCCCTTTCTTTGCATTTCTAGCTATAAAACCACAGTTTAAGGATGCCATGATGAAACATTTGTATTTAATGGAATTTATGCTCCTCCATCAAATTAGATCATTCTCTTCAAAACATATAAGCTTCATCCGTGGATGTTTTGTTGCCCTTGTCTAGCTTGGATTAATACTTAGTCTATAGGCACACACATGATCATCTACATCTACATCAACTAAACTATGTTTTCTACCTTTATCTTGCATCTACCTACCAACCACTTCAGCATTTTATTTTTAAAATAATAATAATAATAATAATAAGGGAGAAATGTGGGATTCACATATAAATCAAGTATAAAAATCAAATAATCATATTTGACCTAATTGTTTATAGTTCATGATGCGTGATCAAAACCGAAAGTTTCTGTGATGACTGCCCTTGCACTGTTCACCATGTAAGAACTTATTCACTATGTAAGAACTTGTTCACCATGTAAGAACTTGTTCATTATGCTTCAGAAGATTGGAGACTGTTGAGATTAGGCTTGGGGTTGATTAATGATTGTGCATTGAGTCCCCTATACAGAATTTTATTGTTGTTAACAACCATCTGATCAATAAATATGAGAGATGTCCTCTCAAAAAAAAAAAAAACATATAAGCTTCACAGTCCATTAATATGAAACAGAGTTCATGGCAAACCTCTTTTACTTTCTCCTCCCTGCTTCAACCAAAGCCTGCTTCCTCTCGGGTATGCTGTCTATCTCAATGAATAATCCCATGAACCTGGGAACTATGTGTTATCATTTCTCATCCAAAGTCAGTTATTCACCAGGCCTGTGAATTCTCCTAAATATAGCTGGAATCCACTTCTCTCTTTACATCCACTACTTTCATAACTTAAACATGGCAGCAACCATCTCCTACTTGACCATTTCAGCTATCTCCCAGTCAGGCTCTCTTCTTTCAGTATCTTCAATCTCTAGTCCATCCTTGAATCTGCTACCAAAATATTTATTTTAAAGTGATACCAACCAACTCTTGCTAAAAACATCTCCCCAGTAACTGCCCCATTGCCAAAACTGTAACATATGATCCAAGCTCTTAGCATGCTCTAAAATGACCTTTGTTATCAGAAGGTTCTCTCCTGCTATTTAAATTTCTAAAATACACCAAGTTTTTGCACACCTCATAGTTTTTTTTATATCCATTTCTCCCACCTGAAATAATCCTGCTCCATAGTCTGATTAATTCCTATTACCCTTCAAGAGACAGCTCAATATTCATCTTTCACATGAATTACAGTTTTACTGTTTTATTTTTTATTTTTATTTTTATTATATATATATTTATGATATTTATATTTATTTTATTTTATTACACTTCCTCTCTTAGGCCTTTCCTGATGTCCACATCACTCCTTGAGAGATGACCCAATTCTCTCCATGTCTCTTATACATTTTCAGCAGACGTGGTCTCAAGGTGGCAGCAGATGAGCAAGTGAGGAAGTAAAAACATGTAAGTACCTTTTCAAGTCCTGCTTGGTTCAAGTCTGCTAACATCCTATTGGTCAAAGCAAGTCACACAGAGCAGTTCAGAATCAAGATGGGGAGCAGAACAACCTTACAGAATGAGAAGGAACTGCAGGGTTCCAAGGAAAAGGGCAAGGATACAAGGAAGGGGGAACAGTTAGGGCCTTTAGCACAATTGACCTACCACATACTGTGACTATTAATTCCTGAAGACTTTTCTTAAAACACACCTAGAGTTTATCTACAATGATCAAATCAACCAGATCTCCACTCAACAATGTACTGTATAGAAAAGGACCAAGAGATGTTAGGGATGACTAAAGATCATGAACTTTTGGAAGTAATGCTTAATTTAAATATTATTACAAGCACATCTTGCTAGTTAACGTCGTGGCTTTAGTGGTTTTAACTTGTCACTATTTTTAACAGGTGTACTTTTGTAGAGCTGGATATTGCGACTGACATGAATTTGGGGAGAAATAATATGAAGTTAGATACTATAAATACTATACACTATAAAAATTGTTGCTACAAACTGAAAGGAAGATGTGTTTTGCTCTTTTTGCAATTCTCTGGGATTAATACATACTGAGCTCCAGAGCCAGATCAAAATGCATCTTAGGAATTCTTTCTTTTTCAAATATGAAACAATGAAAAACATCTTTTAAATTTTGTATTGGGTTATCCATAAGAACCTTAATAAATATATAATGAATATATATTCACATTAGAGCCATAACTGAGTAACAGCCAAAAATGTTTACTCAGTCTCTTTGCTTGTGGTCTAGCTATGGCTCTGCATACTTTTGAAAGACACTATTCTTGAGCTTAAGTTTGAATAAAGAAATATACCAAATGAACACCATAGATACTGAAAAGCTAGGTCCTGGACCTGGCACTGAATGAGAATTTTAAGGTAATCATAAATTACTAGAACAAGAAATCACTAGGTTGAATGAACCCCTGATTTTACCCATCTTTTTTTCCTTAGGTGTTATTATATTACCACTGTCATTTCCATTCTCCATTTCTTTTAGTGGCTGTCATATGTACATAGATATATGTGAGAGATGGTCTAATTATTGATTGGGTGGGGATGATCACATAAATGGAGCAATGCTCAGGTAACAGAGAAGTCAAATTGGACATCCCAGGAAGTGAGTTGAAGGCAACATTATGGTTAACATCCATAAAGGCATATAGGCAGTCAGCCTAAAGCAACACATTGGAAAAACTTGATACTCCATTCTCCTGAATAATAAATGAATTAATGATACTAACAATATTCATGGTAATAGCAATAAGTATTATTTCTTGACTTCTGTCTAAGTACCTGCTGAGTGCCTTTCATGTTATACCTTATTGAGATCAGTCTTATTACCCCATATCATGGAAAAGGAAACTAAGGCTCAGAAAACAATAGTCATATTCACAGAGTTAGTTAGAAGAAGAACTCAGTTGTAAACCCAGGTTAGTAGGACTTAAGGTTTCCTGCTTTTTTATCACTAAGGACATCACCTCCAAGAAGTATGTGGTTGCTAGATAGGCTACCAAGAAAATCAGTACCACCTGCCAAGAATCTGGGAACAGGTTGCAGCTCAGAATCTCTTGTTCAGTAACAGGTCTCAAATTCAGAGTATGACAAATCATAGAATATCTTCATGATGAATCCCATGTTATTGGATTAGAACAGACACATTCAAGTTTTTAAATTTGTTTTGCTTTTTTAAAAAAATAGGTCATATGATCAGAAGCCCCCCCATACTGGATGTTCCCATTTTCTGCTCTGTTCTAGGTCCTAGGAGGCTGACATCTGCAGAGGATGTCAACCAGCTTAGGTTCTGGTTGGATCCCATCAACAAGAAGCACTATGAGACAGAAGCATGGGGAGAGGAAGAGGCTGGGGTAAGTATTCCTGCCAACCCCAGTCCTGGAAGTGACTGCTTTCCTTCATATCTGCAAATCTGAAAGGCAGTCCCTCATTCCTGCCAATACAGGTCTTACAGGGCTCTAGCCAGCACTCCTCTGCTTCTTGCCCCTCAAGGCTGTTTGTACTAGTCCATAGGGGTATTGCCATCCGTATCCTTACACATCCTTAAAGTACTCACATCTCTGCAACTTATTCCTTTGTTGAATTATTTACAGTGAAATCCTTCCTTATGTGTCATCTACATTTTGCCTAGAACTTTAATACAAAAAGGACCATATGCCACAGGTTATACCTTCTGCCTCAGGGTAATTTTTAAGATGTTCTTAAATAGCATTATAACTGTACATATTTAATGTGTATCATTTTATATTTGATGAGTTTGGATATATGCAAACATCTTTGTTACCATCATCAAAATAATCAAGGAAATAACACCTTCCAAAGCATGTCTCTTTGTTTCTGTTTTTAAATTTTTGTTTGTGTGGGACAAACAGGTAACATGAAATCTACCCCCTTAACAAATTCTGAGGGGCACAACACCTTATTGATAACAATAGGTACTATGTTGTATAGTGAATCTCTAACATACTCATCTACTGTAACTAAAATTTTAGACCCACTGAAAACTAACTCCCTGTGGTAATTTCTAATGCTCCTCTATTACTCTCAAAACTATCCTGGGTTGGAGGACAATTTATATGTTCATCCTGTTTATATAAGAGAAAGTTGTTCTTTCTTTTAATCCAAAAGCAAAGGAGGAATTGGGAATTGAGTTCACAGAAGGAGAAGGGCAAAATCGACAATATTTCATTCAGAAAGAGGAGGCATTTCTTCCCAATTATTTCACTCATTAGTTCTATAAACTTGGATCAGTAAACTTCTCTGAACCTGTGATATTATCTGTAAGAGGTGAAAAATAAAGCATCAGAGAATATATAAGGTGCCCTATAGATAGTAATTCTTAATTATGTTATTAAAATTATCATTACTATAACTATTTTTGAATTCATAACAGTCCTTTATAAAGAGCACATATTCAAAAAAATTTAATGGAATTATTTAATGGCTGTTTTTTAAATGTAAATCAATTATAAGCCAAAACTGGACTCTTCTTTAGCTATCTTCAGTTTAGAAAAAGAAATTTCATAATGACCGTCATTAACGATGTAATTTTCCTAAGGCAGGTCCAAAATAGCAGCACAGAAAGAGCATACCCCTCCTCCTGCATATACACACCATCTACACCTACATAGAACACTTCCTCCTGAGGAAGAAATGAGGCCCACGTGAACACAGTCTGCACAGTGAGTGATAAAAAGACCACATAAAAAATGGTGGGACACCAAAAAAGAAAATTAAAGACCAATATCCCTGATGAACGTAGATGCAAAAATACTCAACAAAATATTAGAAAACCGAATTCAAAAATACATCAAGAGGATCATACACCATGACCAAGTGGGATTCATCCCAGGGATGCAAGGATGGTACAACCTTCGAAAATCCATTAACGTCATCCACCACATAAACAAAAAGAAGGAAAAAAACCACATGATCATCTCCATAGATGCTGAAAAAGCATTCAACCAAATTCAACATCCATTCATGATAAAAACTCTCAACAAAATGGGCATAGAGGGCAAGAACCTCAACATAATAAAGGCCATATATGATAAACCCACAGCTAACATCATACTGAACAGTGAGGGGCTGAAAGCTTTTCCTCTGCGACCAGGAACAAGACAGGGATGCCCACTCTCCCCACTGTTATTCAACATAGTACTGGAGGTCCTAGCGACGGCAATCAGACAAAACAAAGAAATACAAGGAATCCGGATTGGTAAAGAAGAAGTCAAACTGTCACTATTTGCAGATGACATGATATTGTACATAAAAAACCCTAAAGACTCCACTCCAAAACTACTAGAACTAATATCTGAATTCAGCAAAGTTGCAGGATACAAAATTAATACACAGAAATCTGTGGCTTTCCTATACACTAACAATGAACTAATAGAAAGAGAAATCAGGAAAACAATTCCATTCACAATAGCATCAAAAAGAATAAAATACCTAGGAATAAACCCAACCAAGGAAATGAAAAACCTATACCCTGAAACTACAAGACACTCTTAAGAGAAATTAAAGAGGACACTAACAAATGGAAACTCATCCCATGCTCTTAGCTAGGAAGAATTAATATTGTCAAAATGACCATCCTGCCCAAAGGAATCTACAGATTCAATGCAATCCCTACCAAATTATCAATGCCTACCAATTTCAATGAACTGGAACAAATAGTTCAAAAATTCATATAGAACCACCTAAGACCCCGAATAGTGAAAGCAATCCTGAGAGGGAAGAATAAAGTGGGGGGGATCTTGCTCCCCAACTTCAAGCTCTACTATAAACTACAGTAATCAAGACAATTTGGTACTGGCTCAAGAAGAGACCCACAGACCAGTGGAACAGAAAAGAGACTCCAAACATTAACCCAAACATATATGGTCAATTAATATACGATAAAGGAGCCATGAACATACAGTGAGGAAATGACAGTCTCTTCAATAGATGGTGGTGGCAAAACTGGACAGCTGCATGTAAGAGAATGAAACTGGCTCACTGTCTAACCCCATACACAAAAGTAAATTCAAAATGGATCAAAGACCTGAATGTAAGTCACGAAACCATAAAACTCTTAGAACAAAACATAGGCAAAAATCTCATGGACATAAACATGAGTGACCTCTTCATGAACATATCTCCCCTGGTAAGGGAAACAAAAGTAAAAATGAACAAGTGGGGCTATATCAAGCTGAAAAGCTTCTGTTCAACAAAGGATACCATCAGTAGAACAAAAAGGTATCCTACAGTATGGGAGAATATATTCATAAATGACAGATCCGATAAAGGATTGACATCCAAAATATATAAAGAGCTCACGCACGTAAACAAACAAAAAGCAAATAATCCAATTAAAAAATGGGCAGAGGAGCTGAACAGACAGTTCTCCAAAGAAGAAATTCAGATGGCCAACAGACACATGAAAAGATGCTCCATATTCCTAGTCATCAGAGAAATGCAAATTAAAACCACAATGAGATATCACCTCACACCAGTAAGGATCACCACCATCCAAAAGACAAACAACAACAAATGTTGGCAAGGTTGTAGAGAAAAGGGAACCCTCCTACACTGCTGGTGGGAATGTAAATTAGTTCAACCATTGTGGAAAGCAATATGGAGGTTCCTCAAGAAGCTCAAAATAGAAATAACCATTTGACCCAGGAATTCCACTTCTAGGAATTTACCCTAAGAATACAGCAGCCCAGTTTGAAAAAGACAGATGCACCCCTATGTTTATCACAGAACAATTTACAATAGCCAAGAAATGGAAGCAACCTAAGTGTCCATCAGTAGAAGAAGATGTGGTACATATACACAATGGAATATTATTCAGCCATAAGAAGAAGAAAAATCCTACCATTTGCAACAACATGGATGGAGCTAGAGGGTATTATGCTCAGTGAAATAAGCCAGGTGGAGAAAGACAAGTACCAAATGATTTCACTCATCTGTGGAGTATAAGAACAAAGAAAAAAACTGAAGGAACAAAACAGCAGCAGAATCACAGAACCCAAGAATGGACTAACAGTTACCAAAGGGAAAGGGACTGGGGAGGATGGGTGAGAAGGGAGGGATAAGGGCGGGGAAAAATAAAGGGGGCCTTACAATTAGCATCTATAATGTGGGGGGAGGCATGGGGAGGGCTATGCAACACAGAGAAGACAAGTAGTGATTCTACAGTATCTTACTATGCTGATGGACAGTGACTGTAATGGGGTTTGTGGGGGGGACTTGGTGAAGGGGGGAGCCTAGTAAACATAATATTCCTCATGTAATTGTAGATTAATGATACCAAAAAAAATAGAAAAGATGCAGAAGAGCACTACTCAAAAATTAATTAATTAATTAATTTTTAAAAATGGTGGGACAGATGGAGACAGGGTAACAGAGGTAACTCTACCCCCAGTAAGCCCTGAGGGAATGAAGATTAGCTTACCTTTGGGTACAGACAAAAACAAAATAAAATGCAGCTTATAGGGTAACTACACTATAAGTAAAGGGAGCAAATTTCAGAACTAAAGCACCTGCTCTTTGCCAAGGGAAGTGCTAGAAATCTCTGAGGGATTAGTCTTGCTGGTAAGCATCATTGTTTACACTCCACTCCATACTAATAGTCCAGATGAGAGCAGTAATCAGAAAAATTCTCAACAAACAAAATTCCAGGACCAGATGGCACCACAGGGAAATTTACCAAACTTTTAAGGAAGAGTTAATACCTGTTCTTCTCAAATGACACCAAAATAACAAAAGAAAGGATAAAAACCATACAATCATCTCAATAGATGCTGAAAATCATTTGACAAATTCAACAATGTGGGTAGGGAAGGAATGTATCTAAATATCATAAAGGCCACATACAACAAACCCACAGCTAGCATCATACTCAATGGATGAAAAGTGGAAAGCTCTTCCTCTAAGATGAAGGACACCACCACCCACGCCACCATGTTTATTCCACGTAGTACTTGAAGTTCTAGCCACAGCAGTCAGACAAGACAAAGAAATCCAGTTAAGGAAGAAGTAAAACTGTCACTGTTTGCAAATGATATAATACATATAGAGAACCCTTAAGACTCCACCAAAACTGTTAGAATTAATAAATGAACTCAGTAAAGTCACAGGATATGAAATCAAGATGCAGAAATTGGTGGCATTTCTATATACAAATAACAAATAGAAAGGAAAGTAAGAAAATTCCATTGCATGAGAAAGAAAAAAACATACAAAGGAATACATCTAACCAAGGAGGTGAAAGACCTGTCCTCTGAAAATTCTAAGGCATTGATTAAATAAATTGAAGAGGACACAAAGAAATTGAAAGACCTTCCATGTTCCTGGAAAGGAAGAATTAATACTGTTAAAATGGCCATACTGACCAAAGCAGTCTACAGATTCAATGCAGTCCCTACTAAAATGCCAATGGCATTTTCACAGTGCTAGAGCAAACAATCCTAAAGTTTGTATTGGACCACCAAAGACCCCAAATAGCCAGAGCCACCTTGAGAAGGAAGAAGAAAGGTGGGAGGATCACACTGCCTGATTTCAAATGATATTACAAAGCTATAGGAACCAAAATGGTATGGTACTGCACAAAAATAGACATGTAGATCAATGGAACAGAATAGAGGGCCCAAAAGTAAACCCATGCTTATATGGTCAATTAATATATGACAAAGGAGGCAAGAATATACAATGGGGAAAAGACAGTCTTTTCATTACATGGTGTTGGGGAAACAGGACAGTTACATGCAAAAGAATGAAACTGGATCACTGTCTTATACCATACATAAAATGGTATGTGGGTGTATTGAATGGATTAAAGACCTAAATGTAAGAATTGAAATCATAAAACTCCCAGAAGAAAACATAGGCAGTAAGTTCTTGAACTTTTTTTCTGAGCAAGGGAAACAAAAGTAAAACTAAACAAGTGGAGCTGCATCAAACTGAAAAGCTTCTGCACAGCAAAGGACACCACCAACAAAATGAAAAGTCATACTACAGAATGGGAGAGGGTATTTATACATGATACTCAAAATATATACAGACTTTATACAACTCAATACAAAAAAAACCTCAAATAATCTGCTTTAAAAAATGCTCAGAGGGTCTGATTAGACATTTTTCCTGGTGAACAGACGCATGAAAATTGCTTCACATCATGAATCATCAGGGAAATGCAAATCAACACCACAACAAGATATCACCTCACACCACTCAGAAAGGCTAATATCAACAAGAAATGAGAAGCACTCGCAGGGATGTGGAGAAAAGGGACCCTTGTATACTGCTGCTGGGAATGCAAATTGATGTGGCCATTATGGAAAGCAGTATCGAGGGTCCTCAAAAAACTAAAATATATAAAGTACCCTGCAGATAGTTTTTTCTATTCGCAGTCATTTCAACCCTGGAAATTTATCTGAAGAAAACAAAATCACTAATTTAAAAAGATGTATGCACCCCTGTGTTTATTGCTACACCATTTACAATAGCCAAAATAGGGAAGCATGGCTTCCTGTAAATGGTTAAAGATGAAATGGATAAGG
The DNA here is from genome assembly GCF_040802235.1 of Manis javanica. Lineage (NCBI taxonomy): Eukaryota > Metazoa > Chordata > Mammalia > Pholidota > Manidae > Manis > Manis javanica. The sequence goes on along the minus strand of NC_133174.1, from coordinate 19,194,756 downwards.
AAAATTTGGTACATATTATCAATAGAATCTGAGTCATAAGAAAGAATGAAATCTTTCCATTAGTGTCAGTATGGATGGACCTAGAGGCTGTTATGCTAGGTGAACTAAGTCAAATACCATATGGTTTCACTAATTTGTGAAATCTAAAATGAATAAACGAACAAAACAGATTCATAAATACAGAGAATGGACTGGTGCTTGATATAGGAGAAGGAGTGGGATAAGGATGTAGTAGGTAAAGGGAATACAGGTATAGACTTCAAACAATCATGGGGCTAGAAGTACTTCCCAGGGAATATAGCCACTAGTATTACAATTTGTTTTTATGTTGCAAGATGGTAGCTACACTTTTCATGGTGAGCATTTAGTTTATGTGATTGTCGAATCACTATGTTATACCTCTGAAACCACTATATTATTGTATATCAACAATATTTCAATAAAAATAGTACATATTGTTCACATACTACATAAAAAATACAAAATTTACTATAAAAATAATTGTATTATTTTTTAACAGTTTAGAATTAAACATTCTGTGTGGAAGGATAATTAATGGAAATCAGTATCTTTATAAGCTATAATTTGAAACTTTGGAAGAAAAGTTTAAGATATAAATAGGCACAATATACATGTATGTGTATGTAAATATATATATATATACACACACACACATATGCACATATGTATCTATCACAGATGCAAGTATATTATGTCACAGTAAATTAAAGCTAGAAAAATCATATGCTTGAAAATTTATTTATCCTTCATTTAAATATTTTTCTTAACACATCAAAACCTTGGCTCTCAAACCCAGCTAGAACTCTCTTTAATCCCAAATTTTCATTGCCCAAACACTCTTGAGCCTTTGTGATCTCTAGTGTAGTCTCTGTATGTGGCCAGTAAATTAACTAAGAAATGGAGCATAGAAATTTATACGGATTTTAAAACCAGTCTTGGATGTAATGTATATCACATACATATTTTATTGTCTAGAACACAACTACATATCCCCACATAACTGCCAAGGGACAAAGAAATGTATGTGTCTCAAAAGAAGAGAAGAAACATAGACATGGGTGAGAAACCATTCTCTCTACCACAACCTTCTTAAAAATGTTGTCGATAGGCAGAGCCAACATGGCGGCGTGAGTAGGACAGTGGGAATCTCCTCCCAAAAACATATATAGTTTTGAAAATACAACTAATCCTAAAAGAGAGACCAGAAGACACAGGACAACAGCCAGACTACATCTACACCAGTGAGAACCCAGCAACTGGTGAAAGGGGTAAGATACAAGCCCGGGCCCGGCAGGACCCGAGCACACCTCCCCCCAGCTCCCAGTGGGAGGGATAGGGAGCCCAGGACTGCTAAAAACCCAGCAACAGCCACCTGCATCAGAGCGCAGACACAGTGCATGCATGGAGGGCTGGAAACTAGGAAAATAGGGCAGTAAGACCTCTGAGCGGGTGCCGAAGCTGATGCCCCTGTGACAAAGAAAAGCGAGGGCTTTTTGAAAGTCTTAAAGGGACAGGGATTTAACAGCTAGACGGAAACAACACAGGTCACAGCCCAGTGGCTGGAAATTACAGGGAAAACCGGGAGCACTAATGCCCTGGGCAACAGCTCTGAGACCCCTCACAGAGGTAAACAGACAAACAGGCCCCCCGTCCATTACCCCTCTGGGCCCTGCGAAAGCAGAGAAACAGCCTAAGGCAAAACAGGCCCACAGAAAGGCAGAAAGGAAAATTCCTACACATCGGCAGGGCAAGACACAAAGACCCAGCCTACATGCAATTACACAACACAAGCCACTACGGGTCGCAGTTGACCCAGTAAAGAAAGGCCAGGAGCAAGTGAAAAGTTTGGCCCTCCCAGCTGACAGTCAATAGCACCTGTCAACATGAAAAGGCAAAAAAATATGATCCAGACAAGACTAACCCAGACAGCTTCGGCATCTGCTACATCTTCCCCTGAGAAGGAACCTGGGGACATAGATTTAGCCAGTCTTCCTGAAAAAGAATTCAAAACAAAAGTCATAACCATGCTGATGGACTTGCAGAGAAATATGCAAGAACTAAGGAAGGAGAATACAGAAATAAAACAAGCTCTGGAAGGACTTCAAAACAGAATGGACGAGATGCAAGAGACCATTAATGGACTAGAAAACAGAGAACAGGAATGCAGAGAAGCTGATGCAGAGAGAGATAAAAGGATCTCCAGGAATGAAAGAATTTTAAGGGAGCTGAGTGACCAATCGTAAAGGAACAATATACGCATTATAGGGATACCAGAAGAAGAAGAGAGAGAAAAAGGGATAGAAAGTGTCTTTAAAGAAATAATTGCCAAAAACGTCCCCAAACTAGGGGAAGAAATGGCCTCTCAGACCACAGAGGTACACAGAACTCCCATGACAAGGGACCCAAGGAGGGCAACACCAAGACACATAATAATTAAAATGGCAAAGATCAAAGACAAGGACAAAGTATTAAAAGCAGCCAGAGAGAAAAAAAAGGTCACCTACAGAGGAAAACCCATCAGGCTATCATCAGACTTATCAACAGAAACCCTACAGGCCAGAAGAGAATGGCATGATATACTTAATGCAATGAAACAGAAGGGCCTCGAACCAAGACTACTGTATCCAGCACGAATATCATTTAAATATGATGGCGGGATTAAACAATTCCCAGACAAGCAAAAGTGGAGGGAATTTGCCTCCCACAAACCACCTCTACAGGGACTGCTCTAGATGGGAGCACTCCTAAAAAGACCACAGAACAAAACACCCAACATATGAAGAAGGGAGGAGGAGGAATAAGAAGGGAGAGAAATAAAGAATCATCAGACCGCATTTATAATAGCTCAACAAGCGAGTTAAGTTAGACAGTAAGATAGTAAAGAAGCTAACCCTGAACCTTTGGTAACCACAAACTTAAAGCCTGCAATGCAAATAGGTTCATACCTTTCAATAACCACCCTAAATGTAAATGGAGTGAATGCACCAATCAAAAGACACAGAGTAATAGAATGGATAAAAAATCAAGATCCATCCATATGCTGCTTACAAGAGACTCACCTCAAACCCAAAGACATACACAGACTTAAAGTCAAGGGATGGAAAAAGATATTTCATGCAAACAACAAAGAGAAGAAAGCAGGTGTTGCAATTCTGGTATCAGACAAAACAGACTTCAAAATAAAGAAAGTAACAAAAGACAAAGAAGGACATTACATAATGATAAAGGGCTCAGTCCAACAAGAGGATATAACCATTATAAATATATATGCACCCAATACAGGAGCACCAACATACCTGAAACAAATATTAACAGAACTAAAGGAGGAAATTGAATGCAATGCATTCATTCTAGGAGACTTCAACACACCACTCACTCCAAAGGACAGATCCACCAGACAGAAAATAAGTAAGGACACAGAGGCACTGAACAACACACTAGGACAGATGGACCTAATAGACATCTACAGAACTCTACATCCAAAAGCAACAGGATACACATTCTTCTCAAGTGCACATGGAACATTCTCCCGAATAGACCACATACTAGGCCACAAAAAGAGCCTCAGTAAATTCCAAAAGATTGAAATCCTACCAACCAACTTTTCAGACCACAAAGGCATAAAAGTAGAAATAAACTGTACAAAGAAAGCAAAAAGGCTCACAAACACATGGAGGCTTAACAACATGCTCCTAAATAATAAATGGATCAATGACCAAATCAAAATGGAGATCTAGCAATATATGGAAACAAACGATAACAACAACACTAAGCCCCAACTTCTGTGGGACACAGCAAAAGCAATCTTAAGAGGAAAGTATATAGCAATCCAAGCATATTTAAAAAAGGAAGAACAATTCCCAAATGAATGGTCGAATGTCACAATTATCAAAGTTGGAAAAAGAAGAACAAATGAGGCCTAAGGTCAGCAGAAGGAGGGACATAATAAAGATCAGAGAAGAAATAAATAAAATTGAGAAGAATAAAACAATAGCAAAAATCAATGAAACCAAGAGCTGGTTCTTTGAGAAAATAAACAAAATAGATAAGCCTCTAGCCAGACTTATTAAGAGGAAAACAGAGACAACACAAATCAACAGTATCAGAAACGAGAAAGGAAAAATCACAACGGACCCCACAGAAATACAAAGAATTATTAGAGAATACTATGAAAACCTATATGCTAACAAGCTGGGAAACCTAGGAGAAATGGACAACTTCCTAGAAAAACACAACCTTCCAAGACTGACCCAGAAAGAAACAGAAAATCTAAACAGACCAATTACCAGCAATGAAATTGAAGCGGTAATCAAAAAACTACCAAAGAACAAAACCCCCGGGCCAGATGGATTTACCTCAGAATTTTATCAGACATACAGGGAAGACATAATACCCATTCTCCTTAAATTTTTCCAAAAAATAGAAGAAGAGGGGATACTCCCAAACTCATTCTATGAAGCTAACATCACCCTAAAATCAAAACCAGGCAAGGACCCCACCAAAAAAGAAAACTACAGACCAATATCCCTGATGAACATAGATGCAAAAATACTCAACAAAATATTAGCAAACCAAATTCAAAAATACATCAAAAGGATCGTACACCATTACCAAGTGGGATTCATCCCAGGGATGCATGGATGGCACAACATTCGAAAGTCCATCAACATCATCCACCACATCAACAAAAAGAAAGACAAAAACCACATGATCATCTCCATAGATGCTGAAAAAGCATTTGACAAAGTTCAACATCCATTCATGATAAAAACTCTCAGCAAGATGGGAATAGAGGGCAAGTACCTCAACATAATAAAGGCCATATATGAAAAACCCACAGCCAACATTATATTGAACAGTGAGAAGCTGAAAGCTTTTCCTCTGAGATCGGGAACTAGACAGGGATGCCCACTCTCCCCACTGTTATTTAACATAGTACTGGAGGTCCTAGCCACGGCAATCAGACAGAACAAAGAAATACAAGGAATCCAGATTGGTAAAGAAGAAGTTAAACTGTCACTATTTGCAGATGACATGATACTGTACATAAAAAACCCTAAAGACACCACTGCAAAACTAGTAGAACTGATATAGGAATACAGCAAAGTTGCAGGATACAAAATCAACACACAGAAATCTGTGGCTTTCCTATACACTAACAATGAACCAACTGAAAGAGAAATCAGGAAAACAACTCCATTCACAATTGCATCAAAAAAAAAAATACCTAGGAATAAACCTAACCAAAGAAGTGAAAGACTTATACTCTGAAAACTACAAGTCACTCTTAAGAGAAATTAAAGGGGAGACTAACAGATGGAAACGCATCCCATGCTCGTGGCTAGGAAGAATTAATATTGTCAAAATGGCCATCCTGCCCAAAGCAATATACAGATTTGATGTAATCCCTATGAAACTACCAGCAACATTCTTCAATGAACTGGAACAAATAATTCAAAAATTCATATGGAACCACCAAAGACCCCGAATAGCCAAAGCAATCCTGAGAAAGAAGAATAAAGTAGGGGGGATCTCACTCCCCAACTTCAAGCTCTATTATAAAGCCATAGTAAACAAGACAATTTGGTACTGACACAAGAACAGAGCCACAGACCAATGGAACAGACTAGAGAATCCAGACATTAACCCAGACATATATGGTCAATTAATATTTGATAAAGGAGCCATGGACATACAATGGCGAAATGACAGTCTCTTCAACAGATGGTGCTGGCAAAACTGGACAGCTACATGTAGAAGAATGAAACTGGACCATTGTCTAACCCCATATACAAAGGTAAACTCAAAATGGAACAAAGACCTGAATGTAAGTCATGAAACCACTAAACTCTTGGAAAAAAACATAGGCAAAAACATCTTAGACATAAACATGAGTGACCTCTTCTTGAACATATCTCCCCGGGCAAGTAAAACAACAGCAAAAATGAACAAGTGGGACTATATTAAGCTGAAAAGCTTCTGTAGAGCAAAAGACACCATCAATAGAACAAAAAGAAACCCTACAGTATGGGAAAATATATTTGAAAATGATAGATCCGATAAAGGCTTGACATCCAGAATATATAAAGAGCTCACACGCCTCAACAAACAAAAAACAAATAACCCAATTAAAAAATGGGCAGAGGAAGTAAACAGACAGTTCTCCAAAAAAGAAATACAGATTGATAACAGACACATGAAAAGATGCTCCACATCGCTAATTATCAGAGAAATGCAAATTAAAACTACAATGAGGTATCACCTCACACCAGTAAGGATGGCTGCCATCCAAAAGACAAACAACAAGAAATGTTGGCGAGGCTGTGGAGAAAGGGGAACCTTCCTACACTGCTGGTGGGAATGTATATTAGTTCAACCATTGTGGAAAGCAGTACGGAGGTACATCAAAATGCTCAAAACAGACCTACCATTTGACCCAGGAATTGCACTCCTAGGAATTTACCCTAAGAATGCAGCAATCAAGTATGAGAAAGACCAATGCACTATTTACAATAGCCAAGAATTGGAAGCAACCTAAATGTCCATTGATAGATGAATGGATAAAGAAGATGTGGTACATATACACAATGGAATACTACTCAGCCATAAGAAAAGGGCAAATCCTACCATTTGCAGCAACATGGATGGAGCTGGAGGGTATTATGCTCAGTGAAACAAGCCAAGCGGAAAAAGAGAAATACCAAATGATTTCACTCATCTGTGGAGTATAAGAACAAAGGAAAAACTGAAGGAACAAAATAGCAGCAGAATCACAGAACTCAAGAATGGACTAAAAGGTACCAAAGGGAGAGGGACTGGAGAGGATGGGTGGGTAGGGAGGGATAAGGGGGGGGAGGAAAAGGGGGTTATTAAGATTAGCATGCGTGGGGGGGTGGGAGAAAGGGGAGGGCTGTATAACACAGAGAAGACAAGTAGTGATTCTACAACATTTTGCTATGCTGATGGACAGTGACTGTAAAGGGGTATATAGGGGGGACCTGGTATAGGGGAGAGCCTAGTAAACAAAATATTCATCATGTAAGTGTAGATTGATGATAAAAAAAAAAAAAAGCAGTTCCTGTATGGTGACCTCCAATGAGTTCTACACAATGATATAAAGGGCATATAAAAGTGTAGGCAAAGGGTCTGTTTGTGTTTATACAGAGGATCAAAGCCTAATTTGGCTATCCTGAAAATGAATTAAGATACGATATGAAAAAGAACTTCCAACATCAGCACTCTTGGGAAGACTCATGCCAGAAGATGATCATCAAAAAACCCCAACAAAGATCCACGCACTGCTACAGGTGTAGATGCACTCATCCCACCGGTTCCTGAACTTGCCATGGGAATGAAGAAGGAGATATCTAAGCTGGCCTGTGCATACAGTAAAACAACAAATTTGACTGGATCTATACTGTTGGAACTCAACCAAGAATTAGGAGAAGTGCAAATTGTAGTGCTCCAAAATCTTACAACTACAGACTATTTACTGTTAAAAGAACATATGGGATGTGAACAGTCCCCAGGAAGGGGTTGTTTTAATTTGTCTGATTTCTCTCAGACGGTTCAAGTTCAGTTGGACAATATCCACCATATCATAGATAAGTTTTCACAAATGCCTAAGGTGCCTAACTGGTTTTCTTGGTTCCACTGGAGATGGCTGGTAATTACAGGTCTGCTTTGGTTATGTAACTGTACTCCTATTATGTTAATTTGTGTGTGCAATTTAATTAGTAGTTTAAAACCTATACATGCTGAAGTTACTCTACAAGAAGATATGTCAAAGAAATAATCAATCTTCCCAGGTTTTCTTCCGCCTGCTACTTCTATAGCTTTTCTTCTTCCTTCCTAATTACAACCCTTAAATAGAATTCGTGCCACATATCGAATTTACCGAGTATCATAATTATTCCAAGTGGTAAAGACACCTCAAGACAAATGCTGGGCATAGAAGCCGCAGGGCATAAATATGCAAAGAAGTAAAAAGCTAACCTTTTCAAACAATAAGGCTTCTCTCTCACTTACCAACTTAACATTTCCCTGTATGGCCCCAGAAGATGACTGGTTAGCCAGAGACGGGTAAGATTCCTCAAGGGAGGAACAACCTAAGACAGGCACAGTCGCAGGGGGGCCATCAGGTGAGAAATTGGGGATCAACAGAGGTGAGGCTTAGAACCTCCCCCCCCCCCCCCCGTTCTGAGAGAAATCTTCTGCATACATGGATGTTTTATTGCCTTTGTTTAGCTTGGATTAACACATAGTCTACAGGCACACACCTGATCATCTACATTTGCTCTCTTACAACACTAAACTATGTTTTCTACCTTTATCTTGTATCTACCTACCACTTCAGTATTTTATTAAAAATAATAATAATAAAGAGAGAAATGTGGTATCCACATATAAATCAAGTATAAAAATCAAATGAATATTCATATTTGAACTGTTTATAGTTCATAATGCATGAGCAAAACCGAAAGCTTCTGTGATGACTGCCCTTGTAATGTTCACCATGTAACTTATTCACCATGTAAGAACTTGTTCGTTATACTTCAGAAGATTGGAGACTGACGAAAATTAGGCTTGGGGTGGATTAAGGATTGTGCATTGAGCCAATTTACTATTAAATTCCAGCTATTAAAATCCAACTGTAACACCCAGTTAACAATGTCAGTTGTTTAGTTTCGAAAAGGTTCAAACTGAAATACAGAATTTTATTGTTGTTAACAACCATTTGATCAATAAATATGAGAGATGCCCTCACACACACACACACACACACAAAAATATATATATATGTATATATATATATATATATATATACACACTTCTAATTGTAAAATAAATAGTAACCGGGATGTAATGTATAGCATAAGGAATATAGTCAAAATATTGTAACAACTTGGTATGGTGATAGCTGGTAGCTAGAATTATCATGTATATAAATGTTGAATCACTGTGTTGTACACCTGAAACTAATGTAATACTGTGTGTCAACTACCCTTCAATAAAAATAATTATCTAAAAAAAAAAAATGTTGTCCACCACAGGATATATACATCATACTTAAATGATTGACCAAATCACAAAATTGGATATTGTCCTACTCCTCAGGAACACAGATGAACAATGGTTTTTACTTAGATAACTAACTTGAATCTTATCAAACACATAACTAGACTTTGTGCCATTCCTTAATATTCTTAACCCTGAGTACATCCTTGTCCTACATGTCTCCAGCTGAAAATAGGGAAAAAATCCTCTACCATGTCAATCCATGGGCCTTCTTTACAATCATAGTATGATTTTTCCTAGGATAAAAACTTTTCACCATGCATTTATAGTGCTTTTCTTAGCATTTTGGACTAACAATTATTCATTATGGAAATGATTTTTTTGATGATTTATGTTTAATTTTATCTAATATCAAAAGTAAAACTATCTTGGTGATACAGAGGCCCTGTGCTGAAAGGATGACAAAGTAATGGAAGATAAAGGATAAGTGGTTTTTATTCTTTTGCTTAACAGAATTCATGTCAATTAAGGGTGCAAAAATGGTGAGTGATGATGTCACAATTAATGGCTCTCAGATGCAGAGTTCACAGTCCTGGCTCAGTTCTTAGCTTCTATATGAAAAACAACCATTTTACTCTTGTGTGCTTGCATTCTGTGTTTAGAGTCAGGGGTCAGCATGCTACCTGGTTTTGTAAATACACTGTTACTAGAATACAGTCACACCCATTTGTTTTTGTACTGTCTATGGCTGATTTCAAGCTAGGCTGAGCTGAGTAGTTGTAACAGACTGTATATGGGCCATAAAGCTGAAAATATTTACTATTTATATGGATTTTTCCATAAAATGTTTACCTACCACTACTTTTAACCCATGAGGAGTGAACATTGTTTCCTTTTATAATTGCAAAGCTTCCATTTTCATCCCACAGAAAACAAGCTAAAAGCTATTAAAATCCAACTGTAACACCCAGTTAACAATGTCAGTTGTTTAGTTTCGAAAAGGTTCAAACTGAAATTGAATTAGGGAACACTGGGAAACCTTATTGAACGACATTTCTTTGTAATGATTTCCTGCCTGCAGAGGCCAGTTTTGAATGTATTTTATAGTTGTTTTTCATTTATAAATATATGAACACAAAGACAAATGGTCTGTAAAATTAGTTTTTAGTCTTAGATATTTTACATCTCAGTGATATGTTTCAATATTTGTAAAAAGTTTGAAAAATAGGTATAAAGGGACTATAAAATGTGCCATAAATCTTACAGCTACCTGGGGCATATTTTAAAGAGTAGGCCTGGAAGGAGTTGCTAAAATAATTCTTTGTATCCTCAAGCCTATTTGTGCAATAAATAATGCATAACATAGTTCAATCTAAATGGAGCTTACTGAGGTGCCTAATTTCCATTTTAATCATAAGTATTAAAATTGCATATAAGATTTCTTATTTAAAAAAATACCTAAAACAAAATATAATAGTATAAGTCATTCATATCAAATGGCTACATAAAATGACAGATTAGCATCACTAAGGGCAAATGTGCTCTAGTTTCTAGTTAGCATTAAAAAGTAGGAAGTTATATTTCATTACTTAAGATCTTCCCACCTGTTAAAATTTAAATTTAAAATATCATAGATGGGCTACACTTACTGTGCTAAGAATTTTGTATTATATAAGTTGTCAAATCTTTACACTGTGCACCTGAAATTAATATTGGATGTCAACTATATCTCAGTTAAAAAATTTACAAATGATGATTGCCAATTTCAGATTGAAAATTATAATGGATTGTTTTTATTTCACTCAGAGACATGTACTTCATAATGTACTACAATGTAAACCAGGCTAGGGTTTTTTTTATCTATTTAGGTTGGGGCTTTTCTAATGATATATTCCAGTGATGAAAATAATAGGCCCAATCTCTGTTCTCTTAGATCTATAACAACCAAGGATTAAAAAGAGAAACTAAACTGGTCTTCAAAACTAAGAGTAAACTAAGAGTTTTGAATAAGAGCTGAATGCTACAGAGGGAATGCCAAATCTAGGTTTATTAAATAGATTTTTCCTATTTTCACAAAACTTTTATAGAAATTTCTCTGTTCCTTTATAGTGGCATTAATGATTAAAAGGAATGAAGATGCAAAGAAATTTAAAATACAGGTGTAAAGATTTAAATTAAAGCATCTTTTTGGAATCTGCCATACTAATATGTTGTACTTCATAGTGATTTTTTTTTTCACTTTATATTTATTCTCATAGAGTTCAGACACTTTGGAATGGACTCACAATGTAAAAGGGACACCATCAGAGGTCAGTCTTGGCCATAAGTACAAGATAGATGATTTGCTACCAAACATCCTGCCACCTATCTGATAATCACTTTCCTATTTGAAGTTTCCCCCAGCTGTTTATTAATTTTGTGCAGCAGCCCTGATTTCCTAGGCAGCATTTCTAAAGATATTTTATAAGACCATCCATGACAGACTCAGTAGGGATACTTGTTACAATATACAGATTCTTTGGCCAACTTTCAGTTTTCTTATATGAGATTCTGAAGGAGGTATGCCTGGGAATCAGTCCAAATGCAATCACAGAAAGTAGGCTAATGGCAGACAATGTCATAATGTGCCATCCCTCTGAATTAGATACTGCCATTTTAAGATAGTTCTTTATGAGAAAACTGCTTAAAGTGGAAGAGAGCTTTAAGTTGGAAAGATTTCAGGTGAATTGGTAAGATTCTATAGCTATGTGGGAGTTTTTTAAAATACTTTTCTACTTATAGTACAAAGTGGGTATCTGGAGATTCCATGCTGGCTGCAGCTATACATGGGATATTCAGTTATTTAGCTTAGATTCTACTACTTAGGTTGCCTAATAGCAACTACTACTAGGAAATTTCCTCATGTGGTAGGTAATGGCATATTTGCCTACAAATTCATGTAGTAATTTGAATATTTTACACATTTCTCCATTTTTAGGAAAACCATGAATGTTAGGTGAGTAATATTTCTTACCAAGTCAGAATGGGTATCTAAATGAGTGGTTTAAATATTGTATTTACTTGGAAACATGGGTCCTGTGACTTTGGGTGTGTTTATTTCCTTAGGGAATTACTAGTTTCAACAAATACATAAAGCTTTTAAAGCAAAATCTTCAATTGATTCTTTTTGTAGTATTTAAACTACCTAGAAATAAAAGAAGCCAGTTATGTATTATTGCTAGGAGTAAACTCATTTTTGTTTGAAATCATTTTTTAAAGATAGCCACTTACGGACAAATCAGTGAGCACCTATTAAATCTGAAACCTAATGTATTTTATGAGGATTCATAAATAAAAAGGGAGTATTATCATTTTGCTTATAAGAATAAGAAGATCAAAACCCTACAATAAATGAGAAAAAAGGGGATTAGAATTGTAATGTTCCTAGGCAAGCTAGGGAAAAAAAAATGAATGGGATCACTGTTCACTAACAAACTAGATAAGCTAGAAAAATGGAAAAATTCCTAGAAATATACAACCTACCAAGACTGAATCAGGAAGAAACAGACAATATAAACAGCTCAATTACTAGTAAGGAGATTGAATCAGTGATCAAAATTCTCCCAACAAAGAAAACTCTAGTACCAGATGGTTTCATTGGTAACTTTCACCAAACATTTAAAGAAGAATGAACACCATTCCTTCTCAAACTCTTCCAAAAAATTGAAGAGGAGGTAACACTCCCAAACTCATTTTATTTGGCCAGCATCACCTTGATACGAAAGCCAGAAAAGGACTGTATAATAAGAGAAGACTACAGGCCAATACCCTTGATGAATATAGATGCAAAAATTATCAATAAAATAGTAGCAAATGGAATCAGCAGCACATTAAAAGGATCATTCACCATGATCACGTGGGAATTATCCCCAGGATCAAGGATGGTTCAACATACACAAGTCAATAAATGTAACATATCACATTAATAGAATGAAAGAAAAAAATCTTACCATCATTTCAATAGAACCAGGAAAAAAAAGCATTTGAAGAACTACAACATCCATTCATGATAAAAACTCAACAAATCAGGCACAGAAAAAACATATCTGAACATAATAAAGGCCACATATGACAAGCTCACAGTCAACATCATACTCAATGGTGAAAGTGGAAAGCTTTTCCTCTAAGACCAGGAACAAGACAAGGGTTCACTCTCACTATTCCTATTCAACATTGGAGCAATCAGTCAAGGAAAAACAAAACGCATCGGAATTGGAAAGAGAGAAGAAAAATCTTAACTACTCCACAAAAAACTCTTAAATCTAATCAAGAAATTCAGTAAAGAAAAAAATTGAATAGAAAATTTTAAAACAGGGTAAGAATCATTAATCTAATGTGCTGTTACTTGATATCTACATTATCTCATTCTTCATAAGAACTCTGGGTTGAGCATATTGTTAATTTCACAGTTTGCAAATGATAAAATGCATGCACAAGTATTGAATAACTTTCCATGCTCTGTATCCTATATAGGGTTACTTATATGATACTTGGTGACTTTAAAAAATGATATATAGCCAAGGTGAGTAAATGCTAAAGCAAGATCAAGACAAGTGATGAGGAAGTTTGCTATCACACTAACTGAAATGCAGTATGTTTTCCTTTGACTAATTCAATATAGTGGGGGAGGTAATTGCCAATATAAAAGTAAATCTAAGTAGTATAGAAGTTTTGACTTCAAAATTAAGCAATTAAAATATTCTTTCTTTAGAACAAAAGTAAGTAAATACTATGGACTAAATGTGTTACACCAAAGCTCATATGTGATGGCAGTTGGAGATGGGGGTCTTTGAAAGTAATTAGGTCATGAAAGTGGGGCATCATGATGGGATTAGTACCCTTATAAGAATAGGCTGGAGAAAGCTTGCCTCCTTTCTCTCTGCTCTCCACCGTGTGAGGACCCAGCAAGAATATGGCCAACTTTAAACCAGGAAGAGGTCTCTGGCCAGAATGCTACCATGCTAGAACCCTGTTCTCAGACTTCCCAGCCTCCAGAACTGTGAAACTAACAACTTAAGAATTTAAGGATGAAAATATATGTAAATTAATGCTTTTGTTTTATTACATTGTCTAATTTTCATATCTTTTAGAACTTACTGGAAAGTTATGACTTAAAAAACATTTTCTTTCAAATCATTATTTCTGTAGAAAGGTAATATTTCAAAATCTAATGTGCTTTTTGAATAGTTTCGTATGTCACCAGAGTGCTCCATTCCTCAGAGAATGTTACACCTGGAGAGCAAAGAGACACTGTCACCTTTCGAAATCTTAAAGCATTTTAGAAAGGTAGTTTTCAGAAATAAAGAGTTCTGAAATCTAGATTTTCATTTTTAAGAGCCAGGCACTTGAGAAAGAAAAGTAAAAAGCCCATTTAGGTTAAAGATGGAACCTAAGCCAGTGGGGGCCTGTGACTAATTTCTACAAATAAACTCTGGGACTGTATAAAGTTCCATTGCTAGGGCCAAGTTAGGTTGATCTGAAGAAGAAAAATGATAACAGGGTACATTTAGGCAGAGAATGTCACTTGTTTATAGAAAAGTTTCCATGTGCCCCATTTGAGTGCACAAGTGCTATGAAGGCAAGCTTCATGTCAATAGCAGGGGACCAAGGATTTGCATAAGGATGACCTTTAAACCAGAAATCATAGTAGAGATTAGGAATATCCAAAACAGGTCCTATCCCAAGTGCAGGACCAGCTGTAGCTTCTATAGAGACCAACATCTAGAGACCAAGTAACTGTGCACCCCTGTTGCCATAATAAGCTCCCCATTGTCACAAATACAACCTTGGGAAACAAAGACCACATCTACCCCAAAGAGGTTCATGTGTAAGTTTGAAATTATTTAAATGTCAAAGCTGTAATCAAGACTACTTAGAGGTGAAGACAAACAATTTATTCGAAGCCACTGTAGTAGTGTTTTCTCGAAGTAATTCCTTGATCAAAATTCATGTGATATTCGTACAAGGCAAGAATCAGAATAAATACATATTGGAAGACCAAGTTCAACAATTTGAGGGGTAGTCACACATCAACATTCCTGTAATTTTTTAAATTGGTCAGCTCTAGTTTAAGATGGTCTGTGGAATATATTTAGTACCTTCTCCTCTTCTGTATTTATTGCTCCTAAGAATTTGTAGAAATAATCTGCTTTTCTCAATTCCCAAAACTACCTTTAGGAACAAAAGTTCAATTTTGACAAATGGGAAAACATGGCTTTTTGCAAAGATAACTGTTAATGGGAATATTACATATTTTCCCACTTATAGGTTAGTAATAACTAATGAGCAAAGTGAATTGTATTAAAGTAAGGTATTTTAAAATTTACATTTCTGTATGGGTCAATGTTACTGAAAATCTTAAAACTGTGTTAATCGTATTTTTGTCAAGAATGTTTCTGATTTACTTTTTAGTAATAGTGAAGCATGCATAATTTGATATTCTTATGCCATACACACCAGCAAATGTGTGTGTAAATTATGGGGTCAAGTGTTGAAGAGTAAACTAACCACTTTATAAAGTTTTATAAAAACTTAATAGCTTACTTCTGCAATGGCTTTATAGAAGACAATATTTTATATATATTTAGAGAGAGGGAGGGAGGGAGGGACTGGAAGAGATTATATAGTAAAATTCTCAATTATATTCCTAGTGGGAAAGTTGAGAGATGTTTTTTCTTACACTATTCTCTACCTTGCCAATTATAAAAGATTTATTGTTTCCAAAAAGATGCTATGGAAAAAAAATTATCTTCTGATTTTTTTAAATAGTTTCATTTTTGTGATATTTTATTGCTTCTTTATAATCGTGCAGGGATTTCAAAGTAACTTTTGATATAAAATTGATATATCAGTAAAGAGCACAGATGGTAACACTGAGTGAAAATATTAGGTCATGGAATAATATATATTATATAGTACTATTTTCATATGGACCAAAAATATGTAAAACTAAACAGCATTTTTAGGAATACAGACAAATATGACAAAACTATTTTTAAAAGGTAAAGGAATGAGGCCATCTGGTGACATCTACTGGAAAGGAGAACTAGAGAATTGTTACCAACTTTCCTGCTAAAGACAACTAAGGGTTGGATGAACTTTTAAAAGTAAATTCCTCAGTGCATCAAATAGCTAAGAGTTTAATAAGAAATAACCAGACCAAGATGTAGGAGGGATTGCAAGAATCAAGAAAGGTCAGATCAGCATTGAAATTAATTTTTTTACCTCAGATTTTTCCCCTTAGATTTGCTTCTTAGAAAGCAATAGCTGTGAAACTAAACTAGTTTTTAGTGGCCTTGTGAGAATAGAAGGAAGCACATAAGAAAATAAGACACAAAAAGAAGCAGTAGAACATATAAACCACATAAATCTGAGAAATATTAGAATTATCAAGGTATAAAATAACTGCTTTCTTCAAAACATTGCAAGAGAGCTTTGAAAGTATGTGCAGAAAACAAATGAGTACAAATATGAAATAGTGTATATGAAAACAAAACAATTATTGGAACAGAAAAATAAGCTAAAGAAAATAATGAATTGAATGTATGTGTTTAACAGCAGATTAACCCAGTTAAGTCAGAATTAGTGAACTGGAAACAAGTAAGAGAACATTTACAAAGTGAATTAGTTAACCAGAAGATAGGTCAGAAAAGCACTCAGAATAAAGCACAGTGAAAGAAAAAAAAGTAGAGAGAGAGAGACAATACAGGAAGAAGCCAAAATACATAGTATCAGAAGGGAGAGGAGAAAAATAAAGGTGAAGAGGCAGTATTTGAAGAGATAATGGTAGAAAAGAATTACCAAAACTTATGATGGATACCATGCCACAGATTCAAGTCACCCAACGTATCTCCATAAAAATTAAATACACATGCCCATGTGTGCGCACACATACACTCACTAGACATTCACAGTGAAGCCGAAAAAAAAACTAAAAATCATCTAATGAAAATACAATAAATAACCCTGAAAGGGGAAACAGACTGTATGTAAGTCATCAGTAGATTTCAGAAGATAATAGAATGATTTGTTCAATTTACTTTTTCAAAAAGTAAATTAAATCCTATATCCATATCCAGGGAAAATATTTTTCTATTAACTAATTTGAAGTAAAGCGTTCTGGCCAAAAGAAACAAAACAAAATAAAGCTAAAATTAGAATTTTCCATCAGCAGACCCAATCTAAAGATAATAATAAATATTGTACTTCAAAGGTCAAGAAAGAAATCTCTGAACTATAGAGATTCATGAAGGAATGGAAAGGAACTGCACAAAACAAAATAATGTCTGATTTCAAAATATACAATATCAAAATACAAAAGTGAAGACAGTTTAATGACATTAGTGCCTTAAGCTTTCTTTAATAGTCTGGGAAATGGGTTAATATTTTCAAAAACGTGGGATTAATAAATTCAGCATATAGAATAGTGCTTACCTGAGACAAGAAGGCAGAATGAAGATATAAAAGACTTCCCACAGATAGAAGCATGATACTGGTATGTTCTAGGTTTTAAGTTGGATGGTAAGTTCTTGGGTAATCACTTTATTATCATGCTTCTTAATTTATACATAAAGCACATAATATGTGTCAAATATATTTGGTCATATGTACCAAAAAATATCACATAATTACACTGAAATTACCAAACATACAATCTTCCAAGACCGAACCAAAAAGAAATACAAGTCTGAACATTCATTACTAGTAACAAAATCAAATCACTAATCAAAAACTCTCAACAAACAAAAGTCCAATCCCAGATGGCTTCATGAGTGAATTCTACCAAACATTTAAGGAAGAGTTAATACACGCCCTACTCAACTACTCAAAAAAATTGAATAGGAAGGAAAGCTTTCAAATTCATTTTCTGAGGCCAGTAACACTCTGATACCAAAGTAAGACAGAGACACTACATAAAATTACAGACCAATGTCCCTCATGAACATAGGTGCAAAAACCCTCAATAGAATATTAACAAACTGAATTTAAAAATACATTAACAAGATCATTCATCATGATCAAGTAGGATTTATTCCAGGGATGCAAGGACTGCAAATCAATCAATATGATAGACCACATTAACAAAAAGAAGGATAAAAACCATATAATCATCTCAATAGATGCTGAAAAACATTTGACAAAATTCAATATCCATTCATGATAAAAACACTCAATAAAGTGAGTATAGAGGGAACATATCTAAACATACTAAAGGCCCTATATGACAAACCCACAGCTACATCCACAATGGTGAAAACTATGCTTTTAAGATTAGGAAAAAGGAAGGATACCCACTTTCACCATTTCTGTTCAACATAGTACTAGAAGTCCTTGCCATAGCAATCAGACCAGGAAAAGAAATAAAAGGCATCCAAATTGGTAAGGAAAAAGTAAATTTGTCACTATTTGCAAATGACATGATATGATGCTGCCAAAAAAAACTATTATAATTACTTAATGAATTCAGTAAAGTTAAGGATACAAAATCAATATACAGAGATCTGTACACAATAATGAACTAACAGAAATTAAGAAATCAATCCCATTTACAATTGCATCTAAAAGGATACAATTCCCATGAATAAATTTAACCAAGGACGTGAAAGACCTGTATTCTGAAAATTATAAGACATTAATAAAAGAAACTGAAGACAACACAAATAAATGGAAAGATATGCCATGCACATGGATAGGAAGAATTACTATTGTGAAGATTCCCTTCTACCCAAAGCAATCTACAGATTCAATGCAATCCTTATTAAAATAGCAATGACATTTTTTACAGAGCTAGAGCGAGGAATCCTAAAATATGTATGGAACCACAAAAGACCCTGAATAGCCAAAGCAATTTTGAGAATGAAGAACAAAGCTGGAGGGATCATGCTCCCTGATTTCAAATTATACTAGAAAACCATAGCAATCATAACAGTATAGTACTGACACATAAACTGGCACATAGATCAGTGGAGCAGAATAAAGAACCCAGAAATAAATGCACACTTGTATGGTCAGTTGATAAATGACAAAGGAGGCAAGAATATGCCATTGCAGACAAGACA
This sequence comes from Manis javanica, assembly GCF_040802235.1. Taxonomy (NCBI): domain Eukaryota; kingdom Metazoa; phylum Chordata; class Mammalia; order Pholidota; family Manidae; genus Manis; species Manis javanica. The sequence continues at coordinate 19,175,620 of NC_133174.1, read as the reverse complement.
GTTTATCAATACATGGTGTCAGGAAAACAGGGCAGCTACATGCAAAAGAGTGAAACTGGATCACCACCTTACAGCATACACAAAATGGTATGTGGATGTATCAAAATGGATTAAAGACCTAAATGTAAGACCTGAAACCATAAAACTCCCAGAAGAAAGCAGGCAGTAAGTTCTTGAACATTAGCATTAGTAATTTTTTTCTGTATATGATTCCCCGGGCAAGGGAAACAAAAGCAAAACTAAACAAGTGGGACTGCATCAAACTAAAAACTTCTGCACAGCAAAGGAAACCAACAACAAAATGAAAAGTCATGCTCCAGAATGGGTGAAGATATTATAAATGATATATCTAATACTGAGCTAATATTCAAAATATATAAAGAATTCATATAACTCATCACCAAAAAACATAATCTGATTAGAAAATGGGCAGATGAGCTGAACATTTTTCCCAAGCAGACATACAGATGACCAACAGGCATGTGAAAAGATGCTCTACATCACAAATCATCAGGGAAATGCAAATCAAAACCACAATGAGATATCACCCCATACCAATCAGAATGCTAGTATCAACAAGACAGGAAATAAATATTGGTGAGAATGTAGAAAAAAGGGAACCCTCCTACACAGTTGGTGGGAATGTAAGCTGGTACTGCCACTATGGAAGGGAGTATGGCAGTTTCTCAAAAAAATTAAAAATAGAAATGCCATACGACCCAGGATTTCTACTCCTGGGAATATATCGAAAGAAAACAGAATCACTAATTTATTTACAAGAACCAAATTATAAAGCAACCTAAGTGCCTAACAATAGCTGAATGGATAAAAAAGATGTGGTACATACATACATTAGAATATTAGCCACAAAAAAGAATGAGATCTTGCCATTTGGTTCAACATGGACAGACCTAAAGGGTATTATGGTAAGTGAAACCAGTCAGACAGAGAAACAAACACTGCATGATTTCACTTACATGTGGGATCTAATAAAACAATAGGCAAGCAAAAAAGAGACTCATAAATACTGACAACAGATTGTTGCTTACCATGAGGGGAGGGTGTTGGGGGAATGGGAAAAATAGGTGAAGGTGATAAAGAGGTACAAACTTCAAATTGTAAAATAGCTACAGGAATGGAAGTACAGCATAGAGAATATAGCCAATAATATTGTAATATCTTGGTATAGTGAAAAGATACAACTACACTTTCCAGGGTGAACATTTAGTAATGTATATAATTGTCAGATCACTATGTTGTAAATCTGAAGCCAATATAATATTGTATATTAACTATATTCCATAAAAGGAAGAATGCTGAAGAAGAAAAAATAAAAATAAAATCACTTATAATATTGCTTAAGAATTAGAAATCATACCTCATAAAATGATGGTTTACAAAGGGGTAAATAAAATAATTGAATTTTGAGTTTATCAACAAAATATATTATTTGTATGACTTAAAAATCAACTTTCTCATAATATTTTGTGATTTTATGAGTGGGGTCAATTCAACTTGTTCAATTATTCCTCCAGTAGACTGTATTCTCCCCTGCCTTATCAAACCTACATCATAATATATATTTTTTCTATTCCTTTCATGACATAACAGTTCTAGGGAGGCATTTCATACCATAAATACTTATATATTTCCAGATTTATCCTTCACTAAAGCTGCAAATTAGTACTAAGAAAAGTCAGCAAATGTATGTCTATTTTAGATTGGTATGAATTTATTCTCATCCTTTAGTAGAAATGTACATTGTAAAGAGATACTTCATCATTTTCATAAATAAATATGGACTAGTGGATTTTATATCATGTTTGTATAAAGCATTTAAGAGCCATTTCTATGGAAATTAATAATTTTAATTTATTGATTTTAGTTTGCTATAAAATTACATTTGTTTCTAATTTGTATTCAGTTTTAGGCTTTGCATTATCATCCTTTCTATTTAACCTCATTTTTTTACCATATTAAAATAGAGTTCAAAAATGTTTTTACTACATATGTATACAAACAAGAACTAAAATGATTAACTCTAGTATGTAAATATGTGTATGTGCAGTACTTAGTTGATTTCAACAGTTTATTATAATATGTAGCAATCAATGCATGTGATTTTAATATAATTATTTTCTAACCTTTCAGATCATCCTTTGTACACAATTTTGATCATAATCATAATAAAAATCATAATCCCCTTATAGGTCATTTTACCATTTCACTGACATATGCCAGTATTTCAGGTATTGACAATCACTCATCTTGGAGTCTCAATAATTTTGAATTCTACAAAAGATACAGAGATATTCAAAAAATCTTGTATATTAAAAAATTATTTCACAAATAATAGGTTTTTAAACACATGCTATTTGGAGAAGAACACCTCAGGCTCTCAGGTAGAGCCTATCTACTCAGAGTTTAAGTCTCATTTTAAGAAATTTGGAAATTTTGTTTCCTTGAGAGAATATTAAAAGTAGAAAATTATAGTGTTTGGAGGAATAAAGGAGGGATGCAGTCATAGTGACTCTCTGCAATAGCTGATGGTCTAATAGAGGGAAGACTTAAAGTTAGCATAAATAGTTATGTATTTCCAGATTAAAATTTAATAATGAACAGTAGTAATTGGTTTAGGCAGGGATCATCGATGTATGACAAAACTATTGGGTGAAAGTTCTTGGGGACTTGATAATGCACTGCATTGAAAAGTATCACCCACTGATTATGTATAACTGTAAAAGAAAAGGGTATCTTTACAGAAGATAAATGTGGAGAAATCCAACTTAAAGTTATCAAGAGTGCATCCCCAATAATGGGGCAAACTGATATTATGTGTCTACTTGATAATGAAGCAAAAGAAAACACTCATCTATTCTGTAGAAATTTTACCAAAAATATTAATCTGCCTCTTTATCCCCTTTCACCTGTTTTGCCTATCTCTCCAGCCCCTCCCCATGTCAACCACTAGTCTGTTCTCTCTCTGAGTCTATTTCTGTTTTGTTTGGTTATTTTGTTTTTTAGATTCTACATATAAGTAAAATCATGTGGTATTTGTCTTTATCTGTATGACTTATTTCACTTATCATATCCTCAAGTTTTATCCATGTTGTAGCAAATTGGCAAATGGCAAGTTTTCATTCTTTTTTATGGCTGAGTAAGATTCATTATATATGTGTGCATGTGTACATTTACATATATATACACCACATCATCTTAATCCATTCATCTATCAATGGACAATCACAGGAATGAAAGTACAGCATAGGGAATATTGTCAATAATATTGTAATATCTTTGTATGTTGACAGATGATAACTACACTTATGGTGTTTAATAATGCAGATAATTGTTGGATCACTATGTGGTACACCTGAAACCAATATAATATTGTATATCAACTATACTTTCATCAATAAAAGTGTTTAATCTGAATACAATCATGTAGAAACAGAGAAATCCAGATTGCAGGAATTCTATAAAACAGTTGACTTGGATCCCTTCAAAATATCATTGTAATGAAATACAAATGAGGTAGTCTTCTGAATTAAATGACAACTTAGAGACATGACCACTAAATGCAATCTTGGATTTTTTTACAAAACAGCATAGAAACACTATTTGGAATATTGGGGTAATGGAATTATGATAATATTGGTACATTGATAAACTTATGTGTTTATGATAATGATATTTTGTTTATATGTTTTCTTAGGATATTATATATATATGTGTATATATATCTCTCACAATTTACTTTCAAATGATTTGGCAAAAATATACACATGCATGTATGCACATAAGTGCAGAGAGCAAAACAGACACTATGCACAGATGTGGCCATTAGTGGCACAAATGTTAGTCAATCTAAATGATGAGAATACTGTTTTTTTTCTTTTTCACAAAATGCAGAAATTCCATCCTCACCATTCCTCTCCCCACCCCATACACACAGACACACAGGCCAAAATGTAAAACATAAAAATACAATAAGTAGATTGACTCCATCTAATTAAGTATAGATAATTGTATGACTTCTGTCTCTCATGGGGGTATCAAAAATTAAGGCACAATGTAATAACTAGTTTACTTAAATATACTTATTTTCCAAAAGTTTAAATTATATTTTGCTTATTAATTTAAAGATAATATAAGCCACCTAATACAATTTAGAAAAATTCTTAATGAAAATGGTTGCAGATAGGGTGAAGTTTCAATTACCTAGAAAATTCATATATTTGATATTATAAATATAAAATACCTTGACATCATAAAATGAATCTTTAGAGTAATTATTTGGGTGTTTTTCATCTACCATTGTATAAATGTGAGAAGCTTGAACACTACAGAGAGCCTATCCAATGCAAATGTCAACATCTCCAATTAAACCTTGGCAGTCTTACCTCATCCTTGCTTATAGGTAATTTCTTTAATTTGTTTCTTCTCTGCCCTCATAAACAATGGGGCTTTTGTGGTCACAGGCCACTCATTACACTTTTTTTAATGTATATATAACTCATAAGAGATAGTATATTTCCTGGTAACCTAATTGCTCCAAAATCAAAGCAAAATAAAGAACATAAGCATTCTAGCACTGGCACATTTATACTCTGAGTCATTTGTTAATTTACATGGCTTTTTATAATTGCCGAAATAAAATATCACCTGAAAGCAATTTTCAATTCAGAAGCTTTTTAGTCTTTTTCAAACTTTACAGATCAAAATGTCACAATGGTTATGCTAGATATCCCAGTGTTGGCTGCCAAACTCTCCCTAGGACTGACAGTGGGAGAAAACATGATTTTGGAACATTGTCTATCTCCCTCAGTAGTAGTTTGGATTGGATGGTATGTGCAAAAATGATTTCACAATAGTTGAATTAAGACTGCTATACTTTAGCATATGTCTTGTCCATGTAATTTCTTTGTTACAAAATCTGCCTTTCTCAGAAGGTAGCTTTCTTTTTTAATGATTTTTTCTCATTGAAATGAGAAGCTTCCCTAATTTCTCTATAAGAGATGTAGCAGTTTCACAAGATGTTCACTGACACCATCTACCATCAAGAAATAAGATATAAGTCTTAGTCCCTTGGACCAAGGCTGGCCTTAGTGACTCTCATAAACAGTAGATTTGTAGTGGATGTGGCACCACATGACATCTGAAACAATGTACTTAAAGACTGTGTTACTGCTGCCACGCCCAATGGGACATTTGCTTTGGGGACCTTGAACTGTCATGTAAGAAATCTGACTACCGTCCATGAGGTCACCATGCTCAGAAGATGCCAGGACACATGGAGGGGCCCACTTTAGGTGTTGTGGTCAACAGACACCGTTGAAGCTCCAGGTAGCAGCAAGCATTAAGCACCAGAAATGTCAGTGAGGACACCTCCAGATAATTCCAATCACCAGCCATTGATTCATTTCCCCTGCACAATGTCCTTTACTGAGGCTCCAAGCAATTTTGGACAATCTATTCTCCCTGAATTCCTGACCATAGGATCTATGAGTACTTTAGGATGTTCATTTTAAGCTGCCAAATTTTTTTACATTTGTCACATAGTAATGATACCTAAACAAGAGGATTAACACTTTATTTTGCTAGAGGAAATAGTGATAGGACATTCTTGTATTAGTCTTTTTGTGGACCTGTCTTTTAATTTCTCTTGACTAAGTGCCTAAAGAAAGATAGTCAGGTTTTCATGCAGGACTTGTAGAATGAACTAGGAGGTTTTTACTATTCCTCTAATTTCTGACAGTGCTTGTATAAGATTTCTTTATTTACTGTTATAATTTGCGAGTAAAGCTTTTTGAGCATAGATTTTTAAATTTATATAAAGAGTTTTAATTATGAATTTAGTTTTTATAACAAATGAAGATACTCAGATTTTTATTCCATCTTATAACAGCTTTGGTCAGTTATATTCTAAGGAATTCATTCATTTTATCTGAGTTGTATTTTTTGACATATCATTTATGATATCTCCCCATTATCTTTTTAATATCTATAGTATCATGATTTCTCCTATTCCTGCCATGGGTAATTTTTGTTGCCTCTTTCATTTTCTAAATCAGTTTTATTAGGGATTTATCAATTCTTAAAAATCTTTTCAAATAATGAACTGGCATTATTGATACTCTTTATTGCTTGACCATTTCTGTTTTACTGATTCTGACACTAACCTTTATTATTTCATTCTTCATACTTAGGAGTAAAATAAGAAACTTAAAATTTTAAAGCCTTAGCCACATGTTTACCCTTTCTTAATACTCTTCATTTCTTTCGGCATATCTAAACTTCCATCAAGTACATCTCCTTTCCAACTAAAAATTTTAGCATTTTCTATACTGCAAATTTTCCAGAGAGGAATCCCTCACTTATTTCCTCTGAATGTATCTTTATTATATACCTCCCTTTTTTTTAAATCTTAAAACTTTGAATATACCATTGTGTTTTCTTCTAGCCTTCACTGTTTATGATAAAAAGTGTGCCATAATCTTTATCATCACACTGTAATATATATATATATGCTTTTTCTTTATGTAGCTGCTCTAAAATATTCTCTCTGTGTTCTGTTTCCAGAAGTTTTATGTTCTATATCTAGCTGTGCCTTCTGTTTATCCTGTTTGAGATTTAAGGACGTTGACTCTGTTAGTGGATGCATTTAATTAATTTGGGTAAGTTTTAGTAATCACCTCTTCTGATATTCTGTTACATTCATCCTCTACACTTTTCTGGGACTCTAAGAAGGCTGATTATTATACCACAGATATTGGATTCTCTGTTCTGTCTTCAGACTTTGTATTTGATTTGGACAATGTATACTGTTTTCCTTTAAAATCACTCATCTTTTCCTCAGCTGTGTAGAATCTTCGGTAAGTACAAAGAACTCCTTGTGGTATTATATATTTTCTTATTGGCTTCCATTCCTTGTAAATATTTATAATTTACAGTTTTATGGTTTCTGTATTTTCATTTTTTATACTTTTCCTAGCTTCAGAGAACTTTTACACCTGTTCACACATTCTGCTCTCCTTTGGCATTACATCTGTTATCCTATGTACCCTAGTTATTTTAAAGTCATTGGCCATTCTAGCATTTGGCCATCTGTGTCTGCTTTTATGGAATATTTTGTCTCTTGACCACAGGTCATTTTTTTTTCTTTTTTTGTGTGTAATTCTTTATTTTACACCAGACATTATACATAAAATAATAGAGACCAAAGCGATATTTAACCCCCAAATTGAATATACTTTTTCTCTTGAATCAACAGAATGCAAAACAAATTCAATCTAATTAATTATTGAGTGGGGTTTGAATTTTATGTTAACTTTAATTAGATTTAGTTCATCACTGGCTTTCAATATTTTGAGTCATGGAAGGATCAGGAATTTTACTTAAGCAGTATTTGTGGTCTGAGCACTGGTAAGAGAGCAGACCTTTTATAATACTTTTCAGGTTGACTGCCACCTTTCCAGAAAGCTCACCTTGATTTTGTGGCTTTGTTGCCATATTTTTGGTTCTCTGTAAGTTTCTCTTTGCTCACCAGTACTCAGCAGAAACTTTCTGCACCTCAGATTATCTCTCAGCTCTCCTGCCCTACTCAGCTTCAGCAGCTGGTGATCTGCCTTGGAAGGCATGTGATGCCCTGAGGGAAGTTTCAACCAGTGCTTGCCCCGCCCTCAGTTTTCAGAGGTTGGCTGCAGCTCACTCATTAAAGATATGCTGTGCCTTGGAGTAAATTTTTTCATTTCTACAGCTCTAAGTTCAGTTCTCAGATGACTGCTGCCTGAACTGGGGCAAGGCCCCACACACCTCAGGGATTCTCTTCCTCAGTTCTCCTTCCTTGACTACTTCTGTGCATTCAGTGAAAGTTAGTGTGAAAAGGTTTGATAGGTCAGGACAGACTTACTGTGACTGCAGCTCCTCAGGATTCTCATCCGTAATGTCATCCCACTCACCTCCATTAAAATTTGTTAAAAATATGGCTAGGGGTGGGTCCAGGATAGAAAGAGCCTGAACAAACCCACCTCCTATCACATACACACTGAATCTATACCTATACACAGAACAACAACTCCTGAGGAAGAATCAAGAATTGAATGAACACTTTCTTCACAATGAGGGATTGGAAAACCACATAAAAAATGGCAGGAGAGATAAAGACACAGTAATGGCAGAAACACGACCTCCAGTATAGCCCTGCAGTAGGGAGGGATATCACTGAAGGACCAGAGCTCAGATTCTTCTGCCTTGAGGCATATAAAAACTGCAGTTTAAAGGGCAACTACACTACAAGTGAAGGAAACAGATTTTCAGGACTAAAGTACCTGCAAAATGGCAGGAGAATTGCTAGAACTTTTGCCAGAAATGGAGGTGCTGGTGAGCACCACTGTGTTCCTCCTGCACATTAATGGTACAGATGGAAGCAAGGGCAGGGCACACGCTATAGCTCCATATACAACTGAGGTGGCTTTCTGGCCCCCGGCCCAAACTAGTCCATCAGAGATCTAGGAATACTACCAATTATATTGCCATGGTGCACAGATTCACCCCATCCCTGCCCCATCTGACCCCAGCCACCACATCAGCACCCTGAACAGTGCCCACCTGGGAGACCACCTAACCACACCCCTCCATCTCCAGTCACCCCATCAGGGCAGCCCTATCAGTGCCTACCCAAGAGACACTGCACTACACCCTTCCAACACTGCACTGCCAGCATGGCCCCAGCCAGTGCCCACCTGATAGATGCCCAGACCATACCCAGAGGGCCCAGACACCAGGACACCCCAGCTTATAATCCCTCCAGCAGGTAGCAAAATTGCCAGTTACAAGCACTCTACCCAGGGAATGTTCCAACACAAGGCCACACCTTCAAGACTGTGAGAGGTAGTCCTTTCACCTAATCCATAGAAATAAACAGTGTCAAATAAAATTAGGAGACAAAGGAGTATGCTTAAAACAAAAGAGCATGACAAAACTTCAGAAAAAGAACTAAATGAAACACAGTTAAGCAGTCTACCTGATAAAGAATTCAAAGTAATGGTTATAAAGCTGCTCACCAGACTAGAGAAATACGGATTAACTCAAGGAGGACTTTATATATATATATATATATAACATAAAAAAGAACCAATCAGAGATGAAAAATACAATAAATAAAATGAAAAATACACTAGTGGGAACCAAGTGTTACCTACTCTCAACACTTGTTCAACATAGTACTGGAAGTCCTACCAACAGCAATTAGACAAAAGAAATAAAAGACATCCAGATGGGTAAGGAAGGAGTAAAACTGTCACCATTTACAGATGACATATTATCTAGAACATTCTAAAGTTCTAAAGATGCCACAAAAATAATTATTAGAATTAATGGATTCAATAAAGTCACAGGATACAAAATCAACATACAGAGTCTGTTGCATTTTTATATATAAACAACAAACTAGCAGAAAGAGAAATTAAGAAAAATATCCTATTTATAATTGCAGCAAAAAGAATAAAATACCTAGGAATAAATCTAACCAAGGTGGTGAGAGACCTGTTCTCTGAAAATGATATTGATGAAAGAAATTGAAGACAACAGAAATAAATGGAAAGCTATTACATGTTCATGGATAGGAAGAGTGAATAGTGTTAAAATGGTCATGCTACCCAAAGCAATCTACTGATTCAGTGCAATCTCTATCAAAATACCAATGGCATTTTTCACAGTGCTACTGCAAAGAATCCTGAAGTTTGTGTTGAACATGAAATACCCCAAAGCCAAAGCCATCATGAGAAAGAAGAATAAAGCTAGGGATATCATACTCCCTCATTTCAAGCAACAGTATTCAAAACAGTATGATACTGGCACAAAAACAGATGCATAAATCAATGTAACAGAATAGACATCCCAGAAATAAACCCACACTTACATAGTCAAATAATATATGAAAAAGGAGACAAGAATGTACAATGGGGAAAAGACAATCTCTTCAATAAATCATGTTGGGAAAACTAGGCAGCTACATGCAAAAGAATGAAACTGGATCACTGACTTACACATGAAAATAGACTCCAAATGGATTAAAGACTTAAGTATAAGACCTGAGATCATAAAACTCCTAGAAGAAAACATAGGCAGTAAACTCTTAAACACTGGCATTAGTAACTTTTTTCTGGATCTCTCTCCAGGCAAAGGAAACAAAAGCAAAAATAAACAAGTGGGACTACATCAAACTAAAAAGCTTCTGCACAGTAAAGGAAACTATCAACAAAATGAAAAGGCAACCTAATGAATGGGAGAATATTTTTGCAAATGATATATCTGAAAAGGGGCTAATATCCAAAATACATAAAGAACTAATACAACTCAATACAGAAAAATAATAATAATCTGATTTTTTAAAATGGGCATAGGACCTTGAGTAGACATTTTTCCAAAGCAGACATACAGATGGCCAACAGACACATGAAAAGTTGCTCAACATCATGAATCATTAGGGAATGCAAATCAGAACCACAATGAGATAACCCTCACACCAGTCAGAATGGCTAGTATCAGAAAGATAAGAAATAACAAGTGTTGGTGAGGATGTGAGGAAAGGGAAACTCTCCTGCACTGTTGGTGGGGATGTAAATTGGTGCAGCCACAAAAGAAAGCAGTATGGAGGATTATCAAAAAACTAAAAATTGAAATGCCATACAACCCAGAAATCCCACTTCTGGGAATTCACCCAAAGAAAATAAAATCACTAATTTAAAAAGATATATGTACCCTGTGGGGTAAATGGAAGTTTTCATCCAGAATTTCCAACCTAGCCTTGATAGTGGTGTGCAGATAAGAGCCTGTTTGCATATAAGTGGATGTTTACCACAGCAGAGCCTCTGGTCTATCCCAGATAGGGGGTGAAGAATGACAGCCATTCTCTCCTCCACTCCATTCCTGATGCATAATTGATCAGACACTCAGGGACTCACCCATGGAGTTCCTCCCAGAAGGGGTGGGCAGGGTAAGTGAGTCTGCCCTGCAGCTGCAGGGGGCAGGTGGAGTGGGCTTGCTAGTGGAGCCAAGCGATAGGGAGGCAGAGAGTGCTTCAGGAGAGTGAGACTGAGCTGTGAGAAGTAAAATCCCTTTTCCCAAACTCACCTTTGTTGTCCTTCAGTCTCTTCAGATTCATATGAAACTTGCCCCAGACAGGGAACCCCCTACCTCCCAGAGCCACACACCCTATGTTTACTGCAGTGATATTTACAATAGCCAAGATAGGGAAACAATCTAAGTGTCCATCAATAGATGAATGGATAAAGATTTGTTAGATATATACCAATAATGAAATATTACTCAGCTGCAAAAAAGAATGAAATATTTCCATTTGTTTCAACATGGATGGACCTAGAGGATACTATGCTAAGTGCTATAACTCAGAGAAATAAAAATACCATATGATTTCACTTATATGTGGAATGTAAAAAACAAAACAAATGAGCAAACAAAATAGAAACAGACTCATAAATACAGACATCAGACTGGTGGTTTCCATAGAGGAGGGGTGTGGGAGATGGATGAAATAAATGAAGAGGAAAAAGTTAATGAGAATGATATTTTGGTTTGAGTGTATATACATCAAAATACATCAAGATAAACATTAAGATTTGTGGATTTTTAGTTTATTACCTCAATTTTTAAAAATCTGGTTAGCTCTTCCTTTACTCCATGTGTATATTTCTTCTCCTACCGCTATTCCATTGGAGTGAAAGCAAAGGTGTACCTCTTCCTAAGAAGAGTTTGCATCTTTCTGGAATGTAGTCTATCTGAATTTGTTTGCATTGAGCTCCCCTATAGGCTTAAGAATTGTGTGTGTCTAAGTTATTCAGCTTCCTCATATTGTTAAAATGTAACTTTCTTGAGAATTTTTATATATTACCCAGAAGTGTTAAATCTCTGAGCTCTTTCCACATGTAGAATACAGCTTACGGCTCCTCTCAAACAACTATGCCCTATTCCGGTTGCTATTCCTCCCTTAAAGACCTCGGCACATAGTCTTAAAATGTAGTTCCTTGGATATATTTCCCACTAAGCTAAAAAATGGAGAATGATTATATAATTTTAAAGCATAACACACCTGTATTCACTTTCTATTGCTACCATAACCAATTATCACAAACTTACTTACTTTAAAACAACAGAAACATTTATCTTAGAGTTCTATAGTCACGAGTTTGACACAGGTCCCATTGATCTAAAATCATGGTTTCAGAAGGGCTTATGTTCCTTCCAGAGGTCCAAGAGGAAAATATGTTTCCTTCCCTTCTCTAACTTTTAGAGGCAACTCATATTTCCTGGCCTGTGGTGCCCTTTAACTTCAAAGCCAGCACTGTTGCACCACTTTGATCCTTCCTCACATAGTTTTCCTCTGTAACTCTTCTGCCTCTCTCCTTCACTTATAAAGACTTTTGTGATTACATTGGGACCATCTGGATAATACAGGATAAGCGTCCTATCTTAAGGTCAACTGATCAGCAACCTTAATTCCTCACTGCCATGTCAACATATTGACAGGTTCTGGAGATTAGGACATAGATATATTTGGGGGTGGCATTATTTTGCCTACCCCCCCTACCCAGGAAAACTCTCAAAAATTGATTCATGTCATTCCTTTAAAGACCATTCTAATTATTTAAAAATTTACACATATGATTAATCCTAATTTTAATCACATGGGAACCATTATGAAAAAAATTTAAACATATCTACCCAACAAAAAGCAATACCACCAAATCCTAATATTTAAAATCAGTTTTTAGCAATATTAATACATTTTAGTGAACAGACATGTTTTCTATACTTTTATAATAAATGAATTTTAAGTAAAATACATGTAGAAATTTAATTTCCTTATAGAAATTTTTTTAAATGTAAAGTAAATTACATATTAAAGTGCATATTGTGTCAAATATTTTATTGGCATGTCATACCTAGTTTGAGACATTAACAAATATCCCTCTGATAAGGGAAAAATATCTATTTCTTGTTTTGGAGACAACATATTATGAGGTAAATAACATGCTGAGAATTGGCTGGCAGAAAACAAGTCATTTTTTATAATCAAGCATTTTAATGGAGAGCTATTTATCACACTTTCTTACTATCACTTGGTATTTGAACCATAAAGGTAATTAACTAGGAATAAGTGAACCGAATAATATGCCTACACTTGTCCACCCTTTATCAGCATGACTTTATGATGCACAGTGGTAGGAGATATGTTTTACCTGGGAGGCAAAAAATAAAATATTAATGCTTTTAATATTGAATGCCTTTATGCCTTTGGAACCATGATTCCATAATGTGAGCCAGGCCTTGGAATTTTAAAATGTCACGGTCATAGCTGAATAGCACAGTATCTCCTTTGCCAGCCCCAAGCATTCTGACTCAAAACTTCTACCTAAAATTATCACTAAAATTCCTTCATATGTTTAAATGATCCCTAGTATTATTTAGCAGTATTGTCATGCCCATTGGCTGTAAGGATTGACAGCAAGAATTTACTTTTTAAGATACTGTCTGTGGGACTCTTACATATTTATGGAATGCTTAATTATAAATGATAAAAATTAAAATAGCAACAATAAATTCTCAATACAAATATCAGGCTTTTGTTTGTGTTTTCCTCATTTTGAGATGATAGAAACACCCAAGGGATTATTATATTTTGAGATGCAACAAAATAGCCTGATGAACTAAAGCTTTTTTTTCATTTTGAGAAGAGAATTAGGTATTAGAACAACATACAGGTGTGAGCCCTGGGGAGCAAGTAGAAACTCAAAACCAAAATAAATTAACAAAATAATTTAACTATGGCCCAAATAAGTACAGTTTACCCATCTAAACTCAGGGATATTTGGCATAGGCTCTGTGTCTACAGTTAAAGGTCAAATGTCAGGGGACAGGGAGAGAAAAGAAGAAAGGGAACAAAATACACGTCTAGAGCCAGTTTTCAGTCATGAGCACACACACAGTACACCTGTAGAGCTTTAGACCATGGCCCCATCCTGCATTTTCTCTTTTGTATGTCAGGGAACAATTGAGGCAAATGTGTTTCTTGTGATTCCAATGTTTAGCCTATCTTGAGAATTTTTACATTAATTTAGAATTTAAAATTTCAGAGTCCAAGTCATAGAATGCAGAAGTGGAGTCAAGTAGGTCAATTGGTCTGTGTAAAACATTAATTTAATTAAACTATCTGTGATTTTTCAGATTAATGTTATACACAGACCAATTGTTGGCCTGGTAGTATTTGGGGGCATAGGTGCACACCCAATCAGAGGGGTCAGTAGCGAAGGAAGAACATCCTGAGGAGTCAGTTTATAGAACATTATGAAGATGAAATACATTATCTGACATCATGGAGAAAAGTCACCAAGTTGGTAGATTGCTTTTTTTTTTTTTGGCTTTGTCCATATGTATCACCTAAGAAAATTATTGGCGTATCAACAGTCAACTTCGCAAAACAAGTATAAAAGCAGTTACATACTATGAAAATCCTACCGTTTGGAATTGGGAGGGTGTGTTATATATTGAAAAAGATAATGGCCATCTGGTTGTTTACTCACACCTCTATAACAAATGACATTAAATAATATTCATATAATTGTAATATATAAATATAGCTTGCACCATTCAATGAACTGTCTTAATGGTTTCATTCAAATTGCTTATTATATAATGATGAATATGTATAAATTAAAATATATGCTACACAGAGGACATACATGAATTAGCAAAAAAGGAAAACAATACTATAAATGCTTGTGTTGTTATAAAGAGTTCTATTGCACTTTAAAAGGCAATTTTTAAAATCAAAAACTTGTAAAATCGAGTTATTATGTATTTATTCACATTCTAGAGTAACAATATAGTATTTATGAACAGATGTAGTAAGTAGTTCTTAAAAAGACTTCCACTTATTTAAAAATGATTTAATTACACACACACGTCAATCAATACCCAACGTTTACCAAAGCAGTTAAGTCGTACACAGTACAGATATTCCTTTGATATTTGTCTGAAATTGCGAAGTATTATTTTTGAAAGACTCCTTTAGTATCTAGAAATGTTTTCCTTTGTATAACAAAAATGGCATGTTTACTATAATGATGTGATACAATTAAAGGTGCAAAGTAATTGTCATTCTAGTCAGCAAAGATAATTGTCCTTTTTTAAAAATAGTATCTCATTCCTTTAAGGTCACCAACAGTTCTGGTTTTTCTCAGGGACATACAGAAGGGAAGATAGCACTCATACTTTCTGATGTATAAGATGTTCCATGTATCTTATACATCAGAAAGTATTTTTCAGTGATTAAATGCCATACTCTGTATTTACTTAGTTTTTGTGTATTGCTTGCTTTTCTCTTATTATAATCACTGCTTTCTGCTCTATTTTGCACGTCAAATATTAGGATTTTCCATTCACTATTATTATGTTGGAGCTTTTGATGTTTTAATCCCATTTAATTTAAAAATTAGATTTTCTTTGTTGTTTTTTCTCTTATGTCTCAGCATTTTCTAATGCTAGGGGGAAAATGTTGCTTTGTCAGTACAATGTCTTGATGTTTAAACAGAAGAGACAATTTTATTTAAAAAGTTTTTTCAGTTCCAGTGAGACTACACATTTGTAAATACCCTTAAATTCTGCCCTATTGTTTTCCTCCATTATCATATGAAATTGTCTAACACACCAAGCATATGTGCTCTACTTCTGACATTTTTTTGACTTATGGGAAGCAATGTAGTATGTGGAAAAGCATGAACCAGACAGATTTAGGTTAAATCTTTGCCTCTGACAAAAAACAGCTTTGTAAATTAGGACAAGTTTACCAATCTCTCTAATAGTGGAAACATGCCCACTCTCTGAGATTTTATGGTGTTTAGATGAAAGAAAGAATGTCAAGAACTGATCAATGGTAAAACTTTACCATAATGCAATCAGTAGGGTCCAAAAAAGCCAATCCACCTTGCATCTACATGATGGAGTAATTGTGAATTTAATGAAATAGTGACCAGTGCTAACCAGCACACCTAGCTGGTGGGAATTCCCAGATTTTAGTTGGCACATCCAAACCCATCCAGTCCTACCTGCAAGTGGATGCCATCTGATGGGGTTCGTACTATATTTTGGCTTAACTATCCGTGGGGATCCTTTTGGATCCTGTAACTACGATGGCCAGAGAAAACGTAACACTCCTAGTTAAATTTAAATTTCAGATAAAGAAGAAATAATTCTTTTAGTGTAAGTATGTCCCCCAAGTGCTTCAGGGGGAGGAGAGAAAGTGATAAAGTGAAAAGATCTTCAACTAATTCTACTGCTGAGTTTGAACAGTAAGAAAATGGGTCCATAGGGACCCATTTGCAATCATCATTTCCAGGCCTAGACAAAAGAATGCTGCAAAGCTTCCATAGAAGTCCCACTCACATCCCAAATGCCACATTTGACATGTCACAGTACATGGGAAGGATAGCAGAGCATGGTAAATGATCTGTCAGGGGGTCTTAAACTTTTTTGTGCCAGTCTGGTGCTTGTGGACTTCTCAAAATAATATTTTTAAATACACCAAATACAGTATATGGGCTTACAAAGGAAATCAATTCTATTAAACTACATTCATTAAAATCATATAAAACAAATTGTGATATTGCAATATATTTACTTTCAATTATAACATTAAATAATAAGAACTAGTGGTGGCCCTAAAATAGTGGTGGTATGAGCAATAATTCAGCTATGTGAAACAATTGTGGCATGATGTAAAAACTACATCTATTGGTGAAAAACTCATAGGTCCTATTAAAGCTACTATGGTATGTTGTATAAATTCATAATCAAAGGAAATGCTGAATTTCTGTTGGATATTTGTGAAAATAAAGATGGAGGATTTTTTTCTGATCCAAGTGTATGGACCCCATGAATTCTAACTATGGATAACTAGGGTACAGTTAGCCCAAGATAAAAATCCCTGGCTCTCTGTGGCTTAGCACCCCACTAAAATTTTACTGTGAAAAATTTCAAATTCAGGGCAAAGTTGAAAGAGTTTTAAATACCTGCAAACACCCTCCATTAACATTTGGCTACATTTGTTTATCATCTCTTCATACCCTTACCCATCCATCAGCCCATCTTGTTGATGCATTATGAAGTGAATTGCAGGCTCTGTACAATTCTCCCCTAAATATTTCAGCACAACTGTCTTTGTTTGCAGTTAATATTTCTTTTGAGATAAAAGTCACACACAATGAAGTGCACACATTTTAAATATATACTTACTAAGTTCTGACAAATGCATACACTTGGGTAACCCAAATCCTTGTCAAGAGCAACCACAAAGGTTCTCGTTTCCCTTCACAGGGCATCCCTGACGTGGCTGAAGGGAGAGGTGGACCATCAGAGAACTGGGGTTTTAAAGGTAACTGCATCAAAGCCCAAGGCCTCTGACAAGATGTGATCATAAGAACATACTCTGTAGCGCTAAATGGTCGGGTTTGCCTGAAGAGGAGATGATTCCACTATTTCAAGGAGAGCAAGGCATTGCCGTCTAAAGGCAAGCAGGTCCGTCTAATCTCCATGACCAAAACATGGCTATATAAGACTAATGTAATCAGTAGATATCAGACACTGTTATTAACATGGTCACTCAGCCAGGAATTCTTAAGTACGAACTAGAATATCTCAATTAGAGATGTGGCTTTCCCAATTACTCAAGTAACACTGACCCTCCGTGGTGCTTCTCACCACCCTCTGTGTAAGCTTATTTGTTTGGTAGTTTCTGTGTGCTGGGCCCTGCTAAAGTGGGTTTCGTCCATTTTAGTAATTGCTATTTTTTTCCAATATTGATCAAGTAGATTGACAACTGAGTGGAAGGAAAAGTAGACAAGGACTCTGCTCACATAAAAACTACTTATCTCCCTTCCTGTAATACTTAATTCTTTTCCTCATAAAATACAGAAATGTAACTCCTAGCTGTAGTGGGACCATTAAAGATTCATCCATAAGCCTTTGAATGGTAGTTTGGGGTGATGGTTAAAGTGTGTGGCCTTTGGAGCCCTCCTGCCTGGATATGAATTTAAGTTTGTCCTCATAATAGTGATGTGATCTTAGCAATTTATTTGACCTCCTGCCTGGACTTCAATTTCCAATTCTGCTAAAAAGTGAGTAATAACAGTCCCAGATGAGATGATTAAATGAGTTAATACATAAAAATTACTCAGGAAATGTATTTAGTGCCTAATGACCTAGCTATTCTATTTTAAGTAATTCTGCATCCTAAATTAGCAACTCTTCATCTTGGCCAGATGAAGAAATCACTAAAAACTCTGGCTAATCGTGCAGCCTCAGAGTTGCAGCTTTGAACTGAATAAAACCAAGAAGTCCAGTCCAGTCCAGTCTTGAGCGGGTGAAAATGACTTGATTCAGTTTAAAGAAACAAAGCTTTTATCCCAAGGGCAGCAAAGAATCTGTTTCTTGGGTATCTTAGCCCTGTGGGCCTATATCAACCTGGCATCTCTCTTCAAAGGTTCTTAAAATGAAGAAATTTAGATTTGAGCTCCATCCAGAGTTGATAAGTGCATGAAAACATATCCTGAGCTCTCTGGGTCGTTTTCCTCATTGCTTAATGAGAGGGTTGGACTAGACAACATTTAGAAATGCCATCAAATGATTTTATAGCATCTACAGCAGCAGAGAATGAAGAACACAACATGCTATTTGGCAAACATACACATGAAAGGCAATTTTTAAAGGCTTTGATATTTTTGTTTGCTTTGTATTCCTTTAGTGCACTGTATCTAACACATGTAATGATGTTATCAGATACATCATTTCTTAGCTATAACCAGGCAACATGAAATGTTCCATATTATCAAACCCACAAGGGTAGTGGGTTTTTAGGCTAAGTGAATTGTCTAGAAAATTCAGATTCACCCTTAAATATAAGACCAAAGTCTTATATTTAAAAAAAAAATCTAAGAGGCACTTCTATAATCCTATGAAAACATCAAAAACATATCAAAATTAATTATGAATTGTTTCTAAAAAAAGAGGATAATAAGAATATACATTAATTATTTTAGCACTATTAAAAGGCAGCCATAACTTCAGTTAGGTTTGGAATATATGTGACTCATTATCCCTACCCTAAATTTACCCATATTGCTTTTCTATACTGCTTTTTTCTCAAAGTAGTAGACATGCTTTATCTCTCATGCACTTTCAGTTTAGCGCTTATTTCTGACAGTCATTAGTGTGCTGATTTCTCAGCTGCAGCTTCATGCTTTCTTAAGTTTCCTATGCAAAACAATCTGAAAACCAAATATTACAGAAAAATATTTAAACAAAGAGGAAATAGATAGGAGTGATGGCCTGAAAGGATTTTCTTGATGTTAAGGATACTGAATGTATGACATTGATTTCAAATGCTCAGAAGCTTTAACAATATTTTTATATTTCTAGGTTACATTCTAGATATATGAGCCTCTTGGGAAAATAAGCCTTGCATAAGTTAGTGTAATGTGCTGAACTGTCACTAGGTATTTATTTCCTTTGGGTGCCATGATCAAATGGAGTAAGAGCTTTCTAGTTCATATTTTATATCATTTAAACATTGTATTATCTAAACATGAAGATGGAGAGCAGATATCTTTTCTTTTAAGCAAAAAGTCACAAAAATCACTTAAGAGCACCAGCCATTACAAAAATAATAGGCAATAGAATGAAAAAGAAGTTGAATTTAAGAGCATTGAAACTAAATGCCAAAACCACTTTCCACTCCTGTAGGTTCTATATCTATAAAATTCACTGATTACTTTGTATGAAAATGATCATATTAGCATGGTCTTGAGATCCTGATGGATGGTTCAGAATATATATCTCTTCTATGTATCATATATATATATATATATATATATATGATACATATATATAATATATATATTTAAACGATGTGCTAAACTACAGCATTAAATTTTTATATTTAAAGACCCAAACATTAAAATGATACAAATACTAATAGATGAACCAGAAAAATTTTTACTTATCATTTTTGCAAGAATTTAAGTATCATTTTGTCCTTATTTCCTCACTTATATCATCCCATCCCACTGTTCGTTCCTTTCTGGGGAAAGTTCTCATTTTAAATGCTATGGAAGCAAAATAATTTCAAAACATCATTATGCTTTAATGATGACATGAAATAACTCCATTAATCCCTGTAAATAGAAGTTATATCCCAGACCACAATGTTACCATTTTTAGAAGTTTTTTTCAAGTCGCAGAACACTTTAATATGCAGCTAATATTATCTATATTATCTGTATCATTAGAAATGCCAGAACGTATTTATTGCCTCCCAAAAAAGGAAAAGACAAGTGCAGTTCGTTTGTATTTTCCTCTTTTGATAGGATGACAATTCTAAAAAACCCTTGTTTTCTCTACTAACACAGTTTTCTTGAACCTTTTGAGTCTAAGCTGGAAATTTATTGTGTCCTTAAGAATCTGTCTTCATGAAGCAAAAAACTCATTAGTAGTTCCAAAAGTTTATTAGGGGATTTCTAAGACTCCTACGTGTGATCCACATATATTTCATTCCAACTCAAACTGATGAGGCAGAACTGTCCTATGAAAACTGTACTCTGATATACCAAGTCTCTTGGAGATAGACTGAAAGAAAACTTTTAATATTTAAGACAGCAAAGTATATTAAAATGTGAATGTCCCTATACCAAAAGCAAAGTTCAAATATGCAGAAGGATAAATGTAACATTGAAAAGTGAAGAGATGTAATAACTTGACTCAAAATAGTTGATTTTGTTTCTGTCACAGCCAATTTTACCACAGTATTTCTTTGCATTTCCATTTGTTTTATTTTATTCTTAGATTTCAAATAGCTATGCTTATCATAATTCTGTCTTTTAGTTGTCCAGTGACAGTGGAAGACTGTAAGTAATAATAGTAGCTAAATTTGTTTAACGCTTACTTTTAATGGGAACAATTTCAAGTGTTTAACAAGCATAATTAATTTAGCCAATGTGACAACCCTGTGAGATAAGTATCATACCACTTTGGCAGATGAAGACACTGAGGGACAGAAAACTTAAGGAATTTGCCCAGAATTTGCCCAATGTCAC
Organism: Manis javanica; assembly: GCF_040802235.1. Taxonomy (NCBI): domain Eukaryota; kingdom Metazoa; phylum Chordata; class Mammalia; order Pholidota; family Manidae; genus Manis; species Manis javanica. The sequence continues at coordinate 19,154,453 of NC_133174.1, read as the reverse complement.
ACAACTAAGCTACAGAAATAAATTTAAACCCATATAATTTGGCTCCAAAGTCCACACACTTAACCATGGTGCCATTGTAGTAATTTTATGATTGAAGAGATTCAAATAGAAATGTTTTTCCTTTTCTGCATAATTTAGCAGATCTTTAATTTAAATTGAAAAATAATATAATAATTTTTTTGAACCAGAAAGGAACATAGACATGTTATATTTTTTATTGGCTATTGAATAATTTAATTATCCTAGTACAATCAAGGTTACATTAAAATTGTTGACATTGGGTAGCATCAATATTTAGTATTAGGCCAAAAGAAATATATACATACTAAGGAAATCAAATAACGATTATTTGTTTATTGAGGGAAGCTCTCATTTTTAAAAAATTAATCTTGTCATGTATAGAAATCATACCATAACTGGTAGATCATGGAACTAAGAGTACCTTGAAATTTTCTTTTTGCTTCTGCTTTCTCCAGATTTCTGGGATATTTGTTGTTTTTTTCAAAACCAGCTTTGTTGAAATACAATTCACACACCAAAAAACAAAACCAAACAAAAAAAAAAAACCCTCACCAATTTTAAGTGCGTAATTTGATTTATGTAACCACCATCAAAATAATGGCATAAAATGTTTCTGGAGTAGGAAACCTGAATTGTAATTGATGAGTTGGAAGCTGGAGGTTCAGTGTGGAAAACCTGAGAGTTAAAAACTCCAAGGAGGCCCAGTATGCAAGGCCAGTTCAACATTTGAAAATCAATTAATGTAATATCAACAAGGTAAAAAGTCACATGATCATATCAATAAAAGCAGAAAAAGCATTTGGCAAAAATCCAATACCTATTTATGATAAAAATAAACTAGGAATAGAGGGGAAATTCTTCAACTTGGTATAGAATATCTACAAAAAGCCTACAGCTAACATCATACTTAATGATAAGAAGCTTGAAGCTTTCCCACTGAGATCAGGTACCAAGTTAGGGTATCCCTTCTCACTACTCCTTTTCAACATTGTATTGCGAAGTCCTAGCTACAGCAGTAAGACAAAGAAAAGGAAATAGAAGCTATAAAGATTGCGATGGAAGAAAAAAAACTGTTCACAGATGACATGATGTGTAGAAAATCTGAAAGAATTGGCAAAATAAAAATTCCTTAACTAATAAACAATTACAGAAAAGTTGTAGGATACAAGATGAACATACAAAAGTCAATCAGTTTTCTAAATACAGCAATGAATAAGTGGAATTTGAAATTAAAAAACAATACCATTTATATTAGCAGCCCCCAAAGTGAAATACTTAGGTGCAAATCTAACAAAATATATATAGGATCTACATGAAGAAAACTACAAAACTCTGAAGAACAAAATCAAAGAAAAACTAAATAAATGGAGACATTCCATGTTCATAGATAGAAAGATGCAGTATTGCTAAGCTGTCAATTCTTCCCAACATAATCTATAGATTCATTTCAATCTCAATCAAAATCCCAGCATGTTATTCTGTGCATAATGACAAATTGATTCAAAAGTTCATATGGAGGCAAAAGGCCTAGAAGTGCCAATGCAACATTAAAGGAGAAGAACAAACTTGGAGGTGGAATTTATTCTTTCACAGGCAGAATTTATTCTTCTACAGGGAAGAATTTCAGTTCTGCTTTTAGTTGAAAACTGATCGGACGTGGCCCACCCAGATTATTGAGGAGAATATCCTTTACATAAAGTTAACTGATTATAGATGTTAACCACATCTACAAAATACTTTCACAGCATCATCTGGTGTTTGTTTAAATAGCTTGGTACTATAGCCTAGTCACAGTGACACATAAAACTAACCATCCCAATCAGATACATATTTTCCAAATATCTTTTCCCAGTCTGTAGTTTATCTTTTTGTTCTCTCATTGTATCTTTCAAGGAGAATATTTTAATTAAAACAATTAAAAATAAAATTTAAATTTACTAAATTTGATGTTTAATTATATTTTTTAATTGTAATTTGTTAATCCTTGTTATCTTTCATGGACTGTGCTTTTTGTGATCCCTCCAAGAAATTTTTGCCTAACAAAGTCACAATTATTTTTTCTTATATTTCTTCTAGGAGTCTTATAGTTTTAGTTTTACATTTATACCTACTGATTTTGAGTTAATATTTGTATTTAATATGAAGTTCAAAAAAATATTTTTGTACGTGGATGACCAATGGTTCTAGCACCATTACTGAAAAAACTATGTTTTCTCTATTATGTTGCCTTTGCACCTTTGTGAAAAATCAATTGACGATATATGTATGGATCCACTTTTACTATTCTGTTTCATTGATGTATGTCTTTACCTTTGAAAGTTCTTAATCACTGCACTTTTACTGAAGACCTTATTATCAGATAGTATGACTCCTCCACATTTTGTATTTTTTAGGTCATTTTGCCATTTCTACATCCTTTGAATTTCCATTTGTGTTGTTTATCTTCCTTTCTCAGTTATCGCTGTCCTGTGCTCTCTATTGTCCAGTGTTTGAAACTATTGTTTGTTTCAAATAATTGGTTTGGATTTCTACTTTTTTCTAGGCTTTCCACATCCCCAAATGAACACATTTCCTTATTTCCTATGGCGGTACTTAAATTAAGGTAATAGTCGAGTTTTAGTGATCAGCACATTTTTATTAAAGGATGGAGGTAAAAGAGTAATTACAGAATGGAAGGACAAGGTACTTTGTATATCAGGTAATATTGCTTCCAAAGTCTGGCATAGGGAATCCCCCCACCCCTCTCAGCCTCCACTCTCGCTTCCGGTATGAGAACCTGCTTTCCTAGGAATCAAGAGATAGCTAATCACTTCTCTCCTATCCTCTTTAATCCACTTCCAGATTCCTTTGTTAAGCTTGTCTCTCAGACACCTAAGAAAACTAAAAATATCCTTTACAAATTCTTCAAATAGAAGAGCCACGCTACATTAGTCCTCAGAGCATTATAAAGCTCCCTATTGTTCTGAACTTTGTCACTTTGGATTTTTGCTTAATCTGACTCAAGATCCTTTCTACTTTATTTTCCGACAGAAAAGCACTTTCTACCATTAAAAGTGATTTCAAGACATCATCTTTAGCAATACACAGAACCTTTGAAATGGCAGTTTTTCTTACAGAACCTCCTGGGTCTCAGATAAATTTCTAGGGCATAATTGAAGTCAAGGCCCCTGTGTTTCTTTCTTTAAGTGTACGTGTGTGTTGGTCAGGGGTAGAAAGAAGGTTTACCTTCCTCTTTCCTGAGCAAAAACAGGGATGGCAGTTGTTTTTTTCATTCCCATAACATTATATTATATTAAGACTCCATTTAGATGGGGAAATAAAAAATAGAAAAACCCTTTGTATAAAGAGGGTTTTAAAAAATAGTAGGATATTATTATACTTCTGACAATTTGCCAAATAGTTTTGCTTAAAAACTAAATCACCCATTAAGCAATAGGATATTTGGTGTAATAATATAAATAGCATCTGTATACTATTTTCTTATTAACATGTGTTTTCTCTCCCACTGGGAGCAAAGAATAAACTCTGTGTGTTTGAAAATAGACCCAGGTGTCAAATAATTAACTTTAACACAATTGGAAATCAAATAAGCATGCCGTTGTTTCACTCAAACCTTTTTGTCTTTCCTGAGATTGTTACCATTTAGTCATTAATTCCAATTTCAGGAAGCTTTTAGAAGTATATAAAATCTTCTGTTGCTATAGGTATTCTATACACATATTTTGATCCAAAATGTCTACAAATATACTATTTTTCATTCATAAAAAAATGGTTTGTATATTCTTCAAATTTTCTTGAACAGTAAATGTAAGTATGACCAAAGGTTCTGTCTTTAGCCTAGACTCTCTCCTTTGGTGATCTTATCCACTTTGACATTGACTATGACCTTTATCCTGTAAAGAGCTGATTGGAATTTCCAAGACTTGTATGTTCCTGCTTCTTGAACAGAATTCCAAATATCAAAACTCATTATCTGTCCTACTAAAGTTGCTTTTCTGCTTGGCTTTCCTAAGGTAACTAGATGGAAAGTAGGAAGGGAGGAAGAAAGGGAGGGAGGGAGAAAGAGAGGAAGGAAGGGAGGGAGGGAGGAAAGAAGGAAAGGAAAGGATATCCTTGTTGCTAATACTAAGGTTTAACACTTAAGAATCAGTGGTGATTTTTTCTTCTCCTTCTATCCTCACACTGTTTGTTAACTCTCATGTACAATCTATTTTCCCAGCTTCTCTCTCCATGCTGCATTCTCTTTTTCTCTTCCACTCACCCTTGTGCGATAAGACCTAATTCTCTCCTAGATTATTACATAAACTCTCTACTCGTTTCCAAATTCAATCTATATTCAATCATCTTGATAAGCTACTTGTCTTTTGCTATATATAGCTGTACTGCTGTTACAAATATGTTCAAGAATTTAAAGGAAAACAGGAACATAATGAGGAGGGAAATGGATGATATAAAAAAGACTCAAATTTACAGAAACAAAAATTATTTACAGAAATAAAAATTTCACTGGGTGGGATTACAACAGAATAGACCTGCACAAGAAAAGATCAAGGGAGATGAAGACACAATGATAAAGTTTATCCAAAATGAAGTATAGATAGTGGGCATGGGGAAAGAGTGAATAAATGAACAGTATCTCAGTGAGCTGTATGATATTACTAAGTGGTCTAGAATATGTGTAATTGGAGCCCCCAACAAAAGAGGAGGAAAGGGTGGAAGAAAAAATTAAAGAAATGATACCAAAACATTCACAGATTTGAGAAACTACGAACTGATAATAAAATTCAGAAACACAGTAATACAAAGAAAAATTTTAAAGTAACCAGAAATTCCACTCCTAGGCATTTCCCGTAGACAACTCAGACAGGAAGTAATTTTGCATTATTAGGTCAAAAGTGCCTGATACTGAGCTGATGGAGGTTCACCATGTCTTGGCTTTATGGAGTAAGAGAGGGCTTCATTCTTTGAAAGATGAGACAAATGGGAAGATTATAAGAATATGAATCCTTTTACTGGAAAAGAGAGAGAAAATAAAAATCTGCTTTCAAGGGTCAGGCAACAATGCGTACTAAAAGCAAGGCCGACTTAATTTTAAAAAGCCCAAATATCAACCTAGATAGAGTCACACAAAGTCTTCCTGACATAGGAGGCAAGTGGGAAATTAATTACACTGCATTAGGTTTTTTTACTTAAATTTCTTCTATCTCACAAAGTATTCTGGAATCTGAGTTGAAAAGTTATGGAGAAAGGAAAAGAAGACTTGAACAGTTGGAACCAGGATGACTATTCTGAGAAGGTCTTTGAGAGTAAGAACAGTTTTTAGATTATGTTGAATCAATAGTTCCTAATGTGCTGTCTGATACAGTATGTACTTGAAGAGTATGAAAAATAAATGACTACTCACCTGGCTGTAGGGAAGTGAAGCAACAGTCAATAGACCCAATGTTACTCTACAAGGGACAGTCCTGCTATACATTATTAGAAGTTGGTTGGATAGCTAGCATTGCTCTATCTCAGGGGATCCTTTCAACAGGAAGTAGGACACCAGACAAGTGACCAGAGGTATCAGAAAGCAGGGCCCAACTTCCTCTGTAAATAATTCCTGTTTAACAAATTCTCTTAAAAAATCACAGCAAAATGAGCAAACTGTTCCCTGATATAAACTATGACAGAGTGCTGCTAAATTAACTAGTAAAGCAAGGTGAGAACTTGAGAACTGGAGTTTGGTGGGTATGGTGTGTCTCAGGATTATACTACACTAGTTTGAGGACAGCAAAACTAATCCCAAACTTAATTTGCCAAAGAAGATAGGGCTCTTGTACACTCAGGCAAGAATGGCTCTGAAATGAGTAATGTAGCTGAATCTCCAGATTGGAGGTCTACAAACCCTGCAATCTACAGTGGTGTCCAAACTTTGAGTGGAATAGAATTGGAGAGGATGAGGCTTGCCACAATCTGGGATAGCTAGGAAACGTGTATATGTATGTTTTTGTGTGTGTGTGTATTTCAGATCTCACCTAAATTTGATTATTATTTTAAAAATTTGACCTCACAGACTTGCTTTCCTTCATTAGTCCCTCTTACTTAATCATGAAATGTGTTTCAGATGCCTATTCTACACAGAAAGAATCCTTACAGTATGCCCTTAATCAGCTACTCCCACCTGTTTTTGAAATTATGCCATTTTTGACCAAGGACTCTATTTGACTAAATAATTTATATCTTAAGATTTGCTAAAATGATGCCGATTATCACTTTTCTCTCCCAAGTGTCAATAGATAAAGCCTATGTCACCACCTAATGCCCAGTATGCAATCATCTGGCCTTTGAGAGTCTTTGGAAGTCTCACAGCTCAAAAGATCTCTACATGTTGCCATGCATGTATATGAGGAATCATCATGCCATACTTGGTATTTGTTCTCTTCTGTAAGAAACCAATATCAGCTTAAGATGTCTGCTATCAGTTCACAGAGCAGGAACTATATCTATTCAGCTTCTTTTCAGCACATAAATTCTTCTAATGGTTGTAAAGCATAACCATGTACAATTAATTCCATGTTCTTCCTTTTGGAAAAACAAGTTTTTAGTTTAATAGATTTTTAATAATCATTAATCTTCTTGTTACAAATTTTATTTTCTTTTTCTTTGTTAGTATGATGAATGAAGTAAAAGATTGTCTTAATATGTTTACATATATCTCTATATGTAATGTTAAGTGGAAAGAATTTCTAAGAGACGGAATTCCAATGCAGGCCTAGCTATATTTGTTGTTTAAATTACAAAGCCTCTATTTGCAATAAGGACCAATCTATAGTTTTTTTAAAATTGTGTACAACTTGAGAATGGCTATGGTTTTTTACTATATAGAGATATACCTACAGTAAGATTTACTCATCTTGAAATTTTTAAAAGACATGTCTTACCTTTCTGCTGAAATGTTGAAGTGATTCACTTCTATCAGGCTATATATTATTCCAACCCGGCTGCATCTGACATTTCAGACCAATGGGTGAAAATCATGAGTACTATCAAGCCCAGTTCCCAACAGATAAGTTTTAAGACTAGAATTTAATGTGTTTACAGGATCCAATTTTAACAATCTGGACATTTGTCAGCATAGGTTCAGGTTCTTATAAACTTTATCCCTGAATCCTAAAATGTATGCAAACAACCAGATACTACTCTGATATCATATACCTTTTAAATATAACACAGGAGTAGTAGTAACATTAATAGTAATAAATTTTACATGTAGAACACCTGTTTACCAGGTCAATGCACATTACATGAATTACCTTATTAAACCCATATAATAACCCAATGAAGACACATTATGATGATCCCCAGTTCATTTAAAAATGGTAAGACCAGGGATATAATGTACATGGTGACTATAATTAATAATACTATATTGCATATTTGAAAGTTGCCAAGAGAGTAAATCTTAAAAGTTCTCATCACAAGAAAAAAAAAATTCTTTAACTATATATGGTGATGGATGTTAACTAGACTTATTTTGGTGATCATTTCACAATATATACCAAAATCAAATCATTATGTTGTACACCAGAAATATAATGTATGTCAATTATATCCCAATAAGAAAAACAGTTAAAAAAAACAAATGAAAATAATAATAGTAATAATAATACTAATACTTGAAGTCCAGAGAGATGAAGAAATTTCCCCAGGGCACAGAAACAAGTCAGTGACAATTTCAACTCAAGTTTTTCCAGTTCTACTCTTGAGCTGTCAAAAACGTCTTCATTACTTATAGTATACCCTCATTTAAGGAATTTGGAGAATGTGAACAGAATAAGGAGATATAAACAATCTTATTTTAATTTAATTCAATTATATTAATTCTAATAAGCAATGTTTGCATTAGCTAATCAATAAGAGTTTATTGTACCTGGTAACTACTTGCTAAAGCCTTAGAATATGAACACGAATAAGATGAAGCATTGCCTTCAAAAGAATTCAGTCAAAAATACATTGTTTTCAATTAAATCACTAAACACTCTTTAAGCAAAAATAATAATTTTAAAATACTTATTAAAATATTCTAGTTTGGCCACTAAAATATAAACTCAGAAAGAGCATGCTCCATTTCAGAAACTTAAACTGCATATATGTGATTTTTTAAAAACCATATATCTAAGGATTAATGATATCTGCATTCTTTGCAAACATTTTAGGGGGGAAGTGTTACATTGCTAATAAATGACAAAAATAAATGTAGCAATTCAGTAATAAAAAAGAATAAATTACTGATATACCCAACAATATGGGTGAATTTTTCAAAGATTTTTTTGAGCAAAAGAAAGAAGTCAAAACACTTATTGTGGTTCAGTTTATATGTTAAGTTCTAGAACAGGCAAAACTGATATATGATGACGGAAATAAGAACAGTGGTTGTCTGGGGAGAGTGGGGATAGACTGGTAAGAGTTCCTAGAGAAATTTTTCAGATGGTGGAAATGCTCTGTATCTTGACAGGGGTATGTACATTTGCTAGAATTCACTGAACACTTAAGAACTGCGCATTTCCTCATATAAAAATTGCGCAATGAAGTGCTTATTATTTTCTTGGAACTTTGATACTTTATATGTTTTATCACTTAATTTTAAATCTTATAGCCACTCTGAGAAAGGAACTATTATCATTTCATTTCACAAATGGGAAAACAAGTTCAATCACATCACAAGCAGAGTTGGAATCCAAGGCAAGCTGCCTGCTGAACATGAACTGTTAATCACCACCCTATTTAATTTTGTCTTTGGTGAGACAAAAGTTAATTGCAATTATATTGGAGAAAGTATTATACTACATAAAGCTGATTTCAGAAAAGAGAATGTTTTTATATAATTATATGCTAGAATAGCCAAATAAATTTTGATCTAAAGTTAAAATAATGAGCACTGTTAGTATAAACAAATAAAACAATTGTTAAATATACATAAAATTATCCACTAGGAGGGACTTTATAACAAGAAAACATTTGGTAATTATATTTACTTTTTGACTAAGTGCCTGGGTATGTTAAAACGGAACTTGATAGGGAGAGATACATATCAAAGAACATAATGGCTCATTTGCACAGAATACCCAATAAAAATAATAAATAATAAAAACAAACATAGTGTTGAAAATGAAGAAAAATAAATATTCAAAAGTCCCTGGAAATATGATAGAAGAACCTAGAGAAAGAGGAACTTAAGCCTGACTCCACATTAAATGTGGCTTCAGTTACACTGCAAAATACAACTTTCTGCATGTAGTATTATCCAGAGTTTTTCCACCCAATGATAAATATATGGGAAAACAAAGGGGAAAAGGTTTGTTATAAATTTGAAATAATTCTAGGCTCAACAATACTTAGAAGTGATAGCTAAGGTGAAATATGAATCTCCTACACTGGGATATACAGTGAAGGATTGTCCAGATATACTCGAGTGTAAAGCCATTTTGTAGATTATCTTAATGCAGAGGCATCTGTGGAATATACTTTAGATATTTAGAGGATTTGGTTTTTCTTACTATAACCATTCATGGTAACTAAGATAACTAAGAATGAAGACTGATTGTACTAAATGATCAAGCATGTTTATATTTATCTGAAAAAATAATATCTACTGAATATTTCAACCCAATATAATAAGCTTAGTAATTCAACCTCAACTGCTCTTTTTGAGATCCTGCCCCACAAAAAGTAAAACTCTTGTGTTTGCTTTTGTTTAATACTAATTTTATACTTTCTGATAAGTAAAATTAAGCTCAATTTGTGACATTTGACAAATAATTCAGTACAAACTCAAAATCAATAAAAGTTGAAAGGCAATAAATGTAGAATAGCAACTACCTGCTATAAATGAGATAAAATCCCTTATTTCAATAAATTATGTCCTAAGGTAATGAAAATGCATTATATATGATCACAGAAACATAGTAAAATTTTTTTTGGAGAAATGAGACAATGGGAGTTATGCACAAGAGTGAGGGAGATACATATGCTGATTTTCACAGGAGGAAAAAGGTAGTGGGAAGCGTAAATGAGGAAGCCCACTGTAAAATCTCAACATTATCGGTACACAGATAATTAATTAGCTAATGATAAACAACTAGTCTGGAAAAAGTGGTGGTAAGCAGGACCAAATGGATTATGGAAAATATTCTTTTTTGGTAAATTGACTAGATTGATAACTATAGGAATATCGCAGGTATTATAGTTTAATTTCAGGTGAAGACGTTTATTATTTTCAGGAGATCCTGTGCATGAGATTTATAATAAGGGTAGATGCTTGGGTTGCTTGTCCCACCAGCAGTCACAGTACAGATAAGTGACTTGGTGTCAGTGTGCAGTATGCTATAGGACATGCCCCAGGTTTGTTTCCCTCAACGCTTTCTGTGCAAAGACGGAGAAACACATTGATGGAATTTGGCACCAGCTACCTCCAAATTTGGCACCTTACCATATTGAATATTTAATGGTAATGCGGTTTGTGAAAACAGCAGAAGCAGAGGAAGGTCACTCTGAAACAGGTCAGAAAACCCTCACGTGAGACACGCCCTCCCTATACCTGGAAGAAAGGAACATCCTCTTTCTCTGAAGAATCCAAACAAACACGACCTGCTATGTGTCTTGGTTTACTACATTTATCTCATACTCTTTGACGGATCATATTTGTACCTGACTGTCCACTTTTCAACAGAGCTTATAGTAAATATAAAAATACTGAGGTTTAACTGTTTCTTCGGGTCTTCACTTCCTTATGAAGGCTGCCGTGTGACATAAAACTTACATTCAATAAATCTGTATGCCTTTTTCCTGTTAATCTGCCTTTGTCAGTTCAATGTTCAGACCCAGCCAGAGACCCTTAGAGGATCAAGGAAAACTTTTTCCACCCCCACGTGTGTGAAACCTTGAGGGAAAATGAAAGCTAAGAGCAATAATATAATTGGTAGCAGAAGCCACATTAAAAACATACCAAACACACTGGAATTATATACCTGAGCACCATAGCAGAAGGCTATACTAATAGAGCTTCAGTGTTAAGAAAAAGTGAGCTGGGCTCTCACTGTTTTCTATTGGTCAGAATGGATCAACAGTTTTGTTTCTAGTACCACATTTTAAAAGGGTCTTTGAAAAGCCATACTGATGGAGAAGGGAGAGTATAGAACAGTGAAAATACACATACAAATCATTTTAAAAATTCAACAGAATGAATATGTAATGAACCAAAGTGTGAGTTATGAAGTGCCACAGAGAGAGGGCAGAAAGAATGCCAATGATGGAATGGCCCTTTTTATAAATGAAAACTCTTTGCCCTAGATACCTTGTCAAAATCAAAAGGAGCCCATTTCACACCAAATTTATGACATTCGGACTACTGATTTCCCCCAAAGCATGCTCTGTTCTCCAGTAGTTTGTGAACTGTTATGTAGAAGCAGTTGGGCAGGTACAACTGGCAGATAACAGATTGGAAAAAGGTATGGATGCTTCCCCTGAATAATACACAAATGCTTTGATCCAGCCATTCACCGGCTAGCATTTGAACATAAGGATATATTTGCCCAAGTGGGCAATGGAAGCAGATGGTCCTGACAGAGTCGTCATCATCATCATCATCATGAAAATAAACGAGGGAACCAGCTGGGAACAGCTGAGTTCTGTCAACAGCATACACCTGTACTACTGGAATAATATTCAGTAGCTAGAAAGCCTCAGGTTGAAGAGTATGGGGCCCTTTGCAGAGAGAAAAGGGGATGCAGAAGGGACACAATGCTTCTATTTAGAAAAAGTGACTGAGGGGCAGGACAGGGGCTAAATAGAACTGTTGAAAGCATGATTAAAATATGGAAAACTCATGTGGAAACAAAATAAGGTCCTAAAAGGCCGAAAGGGAGTGAAGAAACAGAACACAGAGAAATAAATTTCAGGTGAACAATAAAATAAATTTTTCCAGTCCTTCAAAAACTGGCCAGAAGTGTCTTTGGTTGGTTCGTTTTCCAAATATGCTTACACATCAGCTGCGTGTGCTTATTATGCAACAGACATTATGGAGATGCTTTAAGAATTAACTGTGTGGTTTGACTAGAAAACTAATTCTTATTATTCTACCTTGGAGACTTGACATCATCACTACCCAGTTATGCCATCGTGGACAGGTCACATAATTTTTGAAATGCAAAATTTTCCTCTCTAAAATGAGAGTTTAAAGACTAAAGAGTGAAGAAATTAACAAGAGACTGTTTTTGCCCTTTTTGGCAGTCAAGTTTTTCATTTTTTAAAAATTGTATCTTTCAGTGTTAAATTAATGGTAGCTCAGCTGACAATATCCCCTTCATGCCTGTTATCTCCGTGCATGTGGAGCTCTACCGTCTGTGTCGGAAGAGACAATGATTCAACTTAATATGTTCACCCTGGAAGCGATATGTCAGGAAACTAGTTGCCAGCACAGCTGCACCAACAGCTTTGGGGCCTGAGGGAAGCGTGTTGTTCTCAATGCAACTCCGTGGCGCAGTAAAGATGCTCTAGTATGCAGGCATCAGAGCCAGAAGGAAGGATGGCAAAGCTGCCATCTGTCTCTCTCAGCAGCACCTTTACACAAGTCCAGGGGCCCTTGCTCTGCTGGTATTTCACAGCGGCCCTCTATTCCTGGCTTTCTCTTGCTGTGTTCCTCTTGCCTTCAGTGCAAGTACATTGTGGAAGAAAATGATGCAGTGATGCCAGTGAGACAGCTTGCTAATTGCTGTGACCGGAAGCAGAACCGAAGTCCTCTTGGTGGCAGTGGTTACAGCACTGATCACAGATTTGGAACTGAGCCATCTTTAAGGAGGAATGAATGAAATGCACAGCAAGATCTTGGGTCTTTAATCATCCTCTGACTTCTGTTGACTTGCGGCTCAAAGTATATCATTTCCTGTGATTCAAATCTGATATTTTGTGGTTGCGCAGAGAAAATCAGAGGGGAAGACATCCGTAGGAAAGTGGGAAGTGCAAAAAGGCAGTTCGTCCATGATGTGGTAGTTCCCTTAAAAGTAATATCCTTGCTGTATGAGCGATATAATCTTTGAATACTTCATTCTTTCACAGATTGCTCTTTAGATACACGTGTAAGCTCGTAACAGTGAAATATTTAACAACAAAATGTTTTTTAATGGATCAACTCACAGGTGGGTCTGTAACACTCTCCATACTGAGATTCTGGTTAGAAAGAGGGAAGATTGGAAAGAGCAGAGGGCAGCTTGTTTAGGAAACTCCTGTTTCTCGGCCAGTTAAAGGATCACTTTTTGGGCTCCTCTGTATTTGAAATACAGAATGTGAATGAAGAAGAAAGAAGAGCTGCTCTTTTCTTAGGCTTGGGGTGGTCAGTGAGAAATTTTTAAGGCATTTGTTGATGTTAATTGTTTTTTAATATGTTCCATGACAAGCTCCAATATCACAAAATAAAAATACAGAATAACCTACCATAATGAAGACAATGACCTTGACATATTTTTATGACATATTTTACAATTAACACTCTATTCAGCACAGGGGAGGTATATTACCCAGGAGTTAAAGCTAGAAGGCCCAGCTTTAAGTACAGGCCCTGATACTTATTACTTCTTTGAACAGAGGCAAGTCACTCAGTTACTCTATGCCTCACTTTATTCATTTCTAAAACGGAGAACATCCCTTTATTTGCCTCATGAAGTTAACAAGAGACTTTTTAACAAGTGTTTGAAAGTACTTTTTAAACTGCAATAGTTACACAAAGTTGTTGTATTTATTGAGTCCCTCTTGTAGAAAAATAAATCTAGGAGCAAATAAAAGCAATTAGTTAATTCTTACAGACTGCATGAGTAAAGCCCTTGGATGTGTTAACCATATGAGTAATTTTTTTAATTTTTTCCTTTTTTTAAAGAATATGAATGTTTTTCTCAATAAATGATTTTGCCTAAGTAATATGGGTAACTGCCTTTATATTTCATTTCCCTTTGTATTTTTTTTCTTGACTATTAACAATATTTGAAAATATATTGATAACTCTTAGTTACTTGGGACAAATCTTAAAGAAACTGATCATTAAATGGTCTTAATTATTAAAAAAAAATTTGATAAGTATGTAACTAGAGTGGATACTATCTCCACTGATGAGTAGAGGCCAAACCTTATCTAGTTAGTGTCTCAAGCCATTCACTAGTTAGTGTCTCATGGCATTTCTGTTACATGGTAGTTTCTCAAGGATGGCTGACAAATGAAGTTGATAATGGTTCTTTCTTATTTACAAAGCTCTTTTACATTCATTATTTAAATTCATATTCATTGTGTGAAAAATGATGTAAGTAGAGCCATATAAAATAAAACCAGAGCAGCCATTTCAGAGGAACAACCTTGCATGTCCTGTTTTCTGAACATTTAAACTGAGCCAGACCACCAACAATCTGTTGCTGAGCAAGTTACTGGAGGAGGTCTCTCTCTGCGCACTAGGTGAAATCTCAGCCTGGACAGGGGAGGGTTCTTGACTCTGAAAGAGAAAGAATTCTTGAACAGGTCTGCTGAGTGTAGGTAAGGAAGGAATTCATTAAAGAGAGAGTAGTGAGGAAAGGCAGCTGCCTTGCAGGAAGCAAAGAGCAAGAAAGAGTAGAGGAGGAAAAGGAAAGCTCGTTGAACTCCTGCTCAGCATGGGGCAAATCTGTTGCCAACTCCTAGAGCCAGAGTCACCTGGTGCCCAGTTTCCATTTGAATCTGAACGGTGTGGGAAGTAAGTCCCTACCACCCCAGGATTTGGGGGAGCCACAGAGCACCAGATGGAGTGAGATTATGTTCTGAGAACTTTCCAAAGGCAAAGAAAGGAGATTTTCAGGCAGGCTACTAAAGAGCATGATTGTATTCCACAGTCCTGTCCAAGTCATCCAGGCAACAGGAACTAGCAAGCCCAAATCAGAGATGTCAATAGGCCTTCCCTACTTGCCTGAAGTAGAACAGAGAGAGAGAAAACTAGTGCTTAAGTCTAGAAAATAGAATGAAATAGTGAAGCAACAAAGACGCTTACCACTGGAAGAGCTCAGAGACCAAATGCAGTAAGTTGAGCATGAAGAAGTCTTTAGTTAAGACAAAAAGTACACACTCAAAGAAAGGGGAGTGTGGGCAACCTCAGAGAGGAGGCACACTTAAAGGCTTAGGATTCTGTCTTTTAAGGCTTTCAAGAATGGGGCAAAGGGTGGGGGAGGGGTCTGTTGGACATAGGCTGGACTTGTGGTCTCAGGATATCTCTATTCACAGTCAGTCCTCTAGATAATTCTGTAAGATAAACTTAACAAAAGGAATTTATTGATCCTTTTCTTCCCCAAGATAGCAGTTTCCCTCAAGCACTGGGACCATATAAGTTAGGACTGCTTGTCCTGCCTTAAGATAGGGTGAGTTGATGGCTGATTACCAAAGAATATATTAGAAATCTTACCTTCTAACTCCCTGGTTTTTAAAATGGAATCTTAGCCTTAAGATGGAGTCCCTCCTGTTCTTACTATTCTTATATCTTGGCATTTTTCACTTTAGGCAGAAAGAGTTAATCATGATGCTTATCCCATCTCTCTGCCCAACTTCCATGTCAAAAACTTAGCAAGAACGAGAAAATCCTGCTTGAAAAGACTGATAAAAGTGATCTTTTATTTAGTGATCACTTCACCTGACCAGTCAGTGAAGTATAGATCTAGCCTTGCTTGTCAGCACTAACAACCTCTTCTTAAAAACAACTTACCTACGCTTCCTTTTTTTTCTGTAAAAACCCTGAGTCCACCACCTGTAACCAGGACACTATTTGGGTTTCTACCTAAATCTGTGTTCCCCGAATTGCAATTCTTTGATCCCAGATAAACACTTTGCCTCATGAACTGTTTTCTTGTTTTTAAGTTGATACCTACAACCCTGAAAATCACAAGATAGCAAGATTTGAGGGGTTTTGTATATCACCTGACACCAATTGTCAATCTAATCATTTGAATTTATTTCCCTTATATCAATCCATCCAATTTATTCCCAAACATTCACCAGAGTGGGGTGCTCCCTACTTTCTGAGACAGGCAATTCCCATATTTGAGGATTTTCATTTATTACCTTATTAGCCATGAAAATTTAGTCAAATAGTATAATCTCTCTAAACTTCCTTATTTCCCTGGAGTGGGGGGGAAATGGAGTTAAAGCCCAATT
Source organism: Manis javanica (assembly GCF_040802235.1). Classification (NCBI taxonomy): domain Eukaryota; kingdom Metazoa; phylum Chordata; class Mammalia; order Pholidota; family Manidae; genus Manis; species Manis javanica. Next base: position 19,138,238 of record NC_133174.1, on the reverse strand, counting down.
CATGTGATTATTGAAGGAATCATATTCAACAAAATTTCATAAAGTTTTTCTGCAAATGGAAAGTTCTTTAAAAGTTTCGTCATAATACCACGAAGTTTGGACAGCTTTGGTAGCTCTGTCATATAGCTTTTCTACTACTCAATCTTCAAAACACAGTGTCACCTCCACTGTGGCCCCCTCTTTCAACTTCCTGGGCATAGTAACACCTTTTTTTTCATACATTGTGTTATTGCTTCTACTATAGCCCATGTTTCCTCATATTGAAATGTATTAATTCATGTTTATGTCTTCTAAAATAGACTTTGGAATCCTAACTATCAAAATTATGTCTTATTCTTACTTATACCTCCAGTATTTAAAATAATGCCTATCACTCAATCTGTATTTAATGGATAAATGATGATCCAATGACTAAATGGTGCCAAAGTCTTTCTCCTTATGGCTTGTACCCATTAACCCCAGTTCAGTATTATTTTATTTTATTTTATTTCATTTATTTATTTTATTTATATATATTTTTTGAGTTCAGTATGATTTTAGATAATTTTGAACTTGAGGATTCTTTAAGACTTTATTGGCTTTTTTCTAACAATACTGTATCAGAATTCCATTGACTATTGTTTGGTTTAAGTTTAAAGTAACATTGATGAGGCATCCCAAAATAACCTCTCACTAAATCTCTTATGTAGTTATAGTTTCAACAGAAATTGTTATTTAGGTTTATCAAGTCATCAACCAACAAATATTTACTTATTTACTATAAGCACTTGAGGGAAGCAGGAATGAAGGAATGAACTCCCTGTTCCTTAAAATTTATTTAATAGGAATTTGAAGGGGAGAATAATTTGTCACCCCAAAATATACATCTTTGGCACAAGGATTATTTTAGGCTGATCATTTTTAGGAAATTACAGACACTGAAGAAGCTCTAAAAATCTAGTAAAAGTTACCCTTTTGTAAAAGATATTTATATTTATAAGGGAAATCTCTATTTGTAAGTGTCTCCCTCTCTGTACCAGGAAGAAGGGGATGAATAAATCTCTAGAAACTCTTCATCAAAGGTGAAGGCACTAATTTACATCTGCACAGCAATGTTATTTACTCTGCTTTGCCTGAAAACCTCCCATAAACACCCCCCACCCCCACTCCACACATGCACTTAACATTGTTTGTCTTTAGCTGGAGATGGCATTTAAGGGGATGTTTCTGGGAGTTTTCCTGGGTCTCTCCTGTGTGTATGGAAGGTATACATGTTCTTAAACTTCGATTTCTTTTTTCCTGTTACTTTGTCTTTTTACAACAGAGGCTCTCAACCAAGATGCTAAAAAGGGTAGAGGTTATATTCCTCCCCTATAAAATTTCAAGGAAATATAGGGATCCCTTAGTTTAATTCCACATTTTCCTTTCCGGGGCTATACTGCCATGTACATGTATTTCCTCTCTTCCCTCTAACAAAGACTTCCCTCACCTAGACCTAACGTGCTGTGCGTACCAACTTGAAAAGGATTTGAAATATTGTTCATTAGATTTTTTTTCTTTTCACATACATTTAAATCCATGAAAGACTCATTACTTGACAGGAGGAAGTACAGTGGACAGAGAATGAGGAGACTGATGCCTGGAGCATGCCAATTTTAAGCCCACACCTCCATGTTATGATTCCATTTGACTGTTTGGATACTGACCTGGGTCAAAGACTGTTCTTTGGCTTGAGATAGTTTCACTTACCTTTGTGTGGCTTCAACAAAATCAAAAACTAATTGTAATCAGCTTCAAACTTTGAATAAAAGGGAGAAGGCAGTGAGAAAAAAAGGCAGTGAGAGGAAATGATAGCATGTATAACGTATTCCATCTCCTTCTCTTGGGGGCTCATTTCCTCCAGTCCTTCACAGTTTTTCCTTTTGTTGGAGAAAACTCAAATATTCCTCTTGGTCTGAGGATTTATAATTCTTTGTCTTTGAAATGCACATGCCATATACCTATTAAGGTTGAGCTTACAGTGGGAAGGTGTGCATAACGAAGCCCAAATGTGGAGTACAGATAATAAGCAAAATTGAGGATCAACTTTTCAGACCATAGTGACATAGCATTCTACATTCCCATAATAATAGCAACAATTCTGGAAGGGAATGTCCATTTAGGCACTATAGATAGCAAAAAGTCTAAGTCAGATGCCCAATTCTATTCTCCTATGCCTCTTGGACCTACCATCCAAATAAAAACACACTTTTTTATTTCTGTTTTAATTTATAGCTTCATGACATGTGAATGTATTCCTAAACAAATATATTTGGTTCTGTTTTTATACCTTTTCATAAATGAAATACTTAGGTATTTCCTAGCTTTAATTCAGTAATGCTATGATCTAACTATAGATCTAAGTTATAGACCTAGCTACATTAATTCATGCAACTATAATTTATATATTTTACTATTATATTTAAACAACTGAATGTAATTATGTAAATGTAATACAAGTTATATCTGACTTTTATTAGGAATGTTTCATTGAATTTGTATTAGTAAGAACTCACACAGGAACCAGATGGCTAACTCAAACTTGATACACTGATAGTTTAATAAAGGGGCTATTTTTAAAAAGTGTGATAGGATTTCAGCAAAACACACAGGGATCATGCAACATGAGCTGGCAACAATAGAGAACTCTTTTCAGCCCTAGAGACCTGAAGGGAAAGAAAGCAGTTACATAAACCTAGAGAAGGTAGACAGCAGAGGGAGAGGGCTGCCTGACAAAAACTATGGTCTTCACAGAGGTAAAATACAGCAAATTCAGGGTGACCTTCAGAAAGAAATACGCAACCCTCACTTCAGACCTCTCAGTGCCTGCTAGTGCCCCCGACTGGCTGAAAAAATCAAGAGCTTGAAGTTAAAGGAGCCAATTGATAATACCCAAAGGGATCCATCCATTTCCCAAAGCAGAGTAGATGTTGCTGCTGTGCTATGAACTTTGTGTTTGTCTCTTGGAGCAAAAGGGTAGGAGTTTAGGGTAAATACCTAGGAGTTAAATTGCTGTGTCATCATTATCTGCACTATCAAAATTGCTTGGTGTGCCATATGATTTTCTGGAATGTATGTATGAATGTGTACTGCCATCAGCAGTGTATATGATTATTCCTGTTGTCATCCAATCTTAACATCACTTGATTTCTCAGACTTTCCTTTAGTCTTACTAAGTTTGAGCAGGGTTTTTTTAGTATCTGTAGGATTTTCTTCTTCTGGGAATTGTAGTTCATGGCTCTTTTCCTATTTTGCTATTTATCTATTTTTAGATAAATTATCAACAGATAGATAGGTATTCCTTTATCAATTATACAGATTGGAAATAACTTCTCCAAGTCTGTCCCCAGAATTTTTATTCTTTTTCTAGCATCTCTGGTTAATCAAATGTTCTTAATTTTCAGAAATGAGTTTTTTTCTTATGGCTATGGATTTTTAGTCTAGTTTAGAAATTCTTCCCTAACCAGGGTTCACAATGATGATTTTCTATACTGTCTCCTGAAAGTTTTAAATTTGATTTTTGTACTTAAGTATTTAATCCAGCTCAATTTTTATAGTATATGAAGGTAAGGATCTCATTTGCTTTTCCATGTAGATACAATTTATTTCAGTGCCTTGTTGACTAATGCACTCCTCAATTTCTCTGTTTTCCATTCTTTTAATCAGGATGTACATTACAATAGCAAATCTATGCCTTAATTACCCTTGCTTTTAATGATGTGATATATGGTTGGGCTAAATCTCTGTTCTTTTCTTCCTCAGATTATTATCTTTTGCTCTTACCTATACATGTTGTAATCAGTTTGCGCATTACCATGAGAATCACTATTAGGATTTTGATTAAAATTATTGGAATCTAAAGACAATTTAGGTCTATATTTGTATCTTAAGTGTATTTAACAGATTTATTGAGGTATAACATTCACACATGTACACTGAATATTTTCTAATACCCATTATTATTTTTCATTGATCTACTGGGTTTTTTGGAACTTTTTTAAATGTCCAGGGATATGGATTTTTTAATTAATTTAAAATGTATGTGCACTGTAGTCAAATAATATGATCCATTTTATAACATTCCCTTGACCTTTGTTGAGATTGGCTTTATCACCACCTAACACATGATCCATTTTCTCAAATATTCCCTATGTTCTTGAAATGAGAATAAAATTTTTAGTTTAGTGTTGTATATATGTCAGTTAAATGAAGCTTGTTAATCTCCTGTATTTTTACCAATTTTTTTCGCCCTTAATCTATCCATTACTGAGAGAGGTGTGAATTCTTCCACTGTGCTGATGTATTTGTCTATTTCCCCTTTTCTGTCTGTAAAGCGTTGGTATAGTTGTTTTGATACCATGTATTGTATAAACACAAGTCTAGAATTTGCATATCTTCTCGGTGAATTGAAACTTCTGTCATGATGTGATCCTCTTCATTTAAGTAATAACATACTTTGTGTGTTTGAGTCTGTTTTGCTTGCTATTAGTTTATGTATACCAGCTTTTTTTGTTGTTAGCATTTGCCTGGTATGTATGATTCCATCCTTTGATTTTCAAATGTCTCTGTCCCAGTGCTCTGAGAGTGTCTTTTATATACAACATGTGGCCAGGTGTAGTAAATTCAGGACTGAATTTCTTTTACTTTTAATTGGATACTCTTGTCTGTATGTATTAATGATTAGCCACTCGATTTAATGTATTTCTACCCTTAATATTTATGTTTTCTATATATCCTGCTTGTGGTGATTCTTTTTATTCTTCCCTTTCTTGAAATTAGTTAAGGTTCTTTTGTCCCCCATTATTCAGTTATCTTCTTCTAATAGACAGCAAATTATACTCTTTATATATAATCCTGAAGGGTTTACTATAGATATTTTAAGCACTAAAGTCAAGGTAGGTAAACTTCCTTGCTGTTGTGTTGCCATCCTCTTCTGAGTGACAGGTTTATTTCTCATTTAACATCAGAGGGAGGATGTAGCCCTCTTTTTAGACTCTCTGGCATGGAAAGACCATAGCTTTTTCTCCTGTCTTCTAATCCAGATCAAGCAACAGTAAAAAAGTTCAAATTTACCAAGCTTCTGCAGTTATCCTCACCTTAAACATTTATTTTAACACTCATCCCTGTTTTACCATTTTCACTGTTTTGAAGTTGGACCTTTTTTTTTTTTTTTGCCAACTCAGAGATGCGCTCAATTATTTTCATGTATTTCATTCAGATATTTTTTTTAACTCTTTAGAGTTGTTTAGGGTATGTAATCCATCATATCACCAGAAACAGAAGCCCCTCAGAAGAATGTTTTAAATCTCTGTGTTTGTGAGAAATGGGGCAGATGCATCTAAAATCTCCAACATAATCTCTTTAGTGGAGCTCTGTCTTTTATTTCAACTTGAAAGTATTCACTTTCCGCAAATTAAAATTCTACAAAGGATCCATTATAAAATATTTGCTTTGAACTGGTCCAGGACTGAATGAGATAATATATTTCTGAATCCTTCTAGAAACAGAATCTCCTGGCCAACTCTTCTTTTACCATGAATACCCTTTCTGGTTCTAGGGAGAGTCAGAAAAAGAAAAGGCCGTTTTATGAAAGTTAGAACTCAGAAAGTAAAAGTTGATGATCTAAGAAGTAACTGTACCATAGGAACTACGAGAGCTACCACAACATAGCCTTCCTTGACAAAACTGAAAAGCAATCATGTGCACTGGGGAGATGATAATGGTGGCTTTCAGACTGACACTTGCTCTGAACTTAGGAGGCTTTTGTAGATCAGCCCAATCTTTTGTGATTAAGGTCACTTCATTGCTAATCCCCTTTCACTACTGAGCAGGTAATAAGGATTTAGTATAAACTTCATGTTAGAATAATACAGTGGTGACATTTTGTTCCAGTTAGTATTAATGATACAACATGTATCCCATCACCAACCCTTATTAATTAGAATTCCCATTTCACCTTAGAGAATTTTAAGTATAATGTATTACATTTTTGGAGAAACTGATTCTGTGTTGCTGAAAGAATTTTTGGAGCTAAGGTCTACCAAAGTCCCAGAAATCAGTCCTAATGGACAGGTAATTGGTCCTGAAATCCAGCTGGTCCGTGATGAATAAAACTGGTTGGCAAGAAAAGAAGACAATGCCAGAGATTTCTATGCCCCATATAACTGCTCATTAAATTGAGCTTCATATAAAACTGATTTTGACAAAAGAGTTTTCTTTGCAGATATTCTGGCACTTTCTGATGGGAGAGTATCACAGCTGTGAAAGTGCACACATATTCTCACACATCTCTCTAGCTTTCTTTCCTGTCAAAGGTAGACAGACATTTAAGTGGAAGGCTAATTTTCTTGAGAACAGATCAGTTCCATTACATTATAAAGTGAAAACCTCAAATTGGGGCCTTCTCATTTAGGGCACGTAAGAAAGTACAGAAGGCTTCCCAAGTTCCTTACAAAACTGTCATAGGAAATTTAATTAAAACTAAAATATTTGAAAAATTCTATTAGCTATATACACAAAGGACTTCTGAAATAACTAAAGGATTAGCTGCACAAAAAAAATGTTTAATAAAAGTAGACGGTTAGCTTTATTGCATATAGACACCCCATTGGTGAAAGTTGCCTAATTTGCTAAAAAATAATTCATTTTAAAATACCCACATCCATATTACCAAACCAGTATCATCAACAACACATAAGGTAGGACAGTGACCTCATCTTTCTCTATATCTCAATTTCTCCATCTGTATGACTAAGATGTGTTCAAACATTTCTACAATATTTTCATCTTGAATATTCCTCGAGTCTGTGAATTCAGGTTCTTTTTCATGTGCTGTTAGGGTAATGAGTGATCACTCTATTACATAATTATTTCAATGATTAACATAATCTTTTGTTGACTATAATTCAGCAACACTCAAACAAACCTTGGTATTCCCAAGGAAGAACAAGACTTAATATCATAAATCTTTAATGAACTAAACGTTTAGGTAAAAGAGATAAATCAACAAGAAAGCAGCTCATATCAGACCTTTTCTTTGTTGTGACTAACTTTTGCTTTTCCAAAAATCAGAACACGTTTAATGTAGACCTTTTATAGTCATATTTCCGTATCATGTAGTAATCCTTTAATGCATGCTTATGAAGTGCATATAGCAATGTAAATAAATGTATTTTTACTAATGTCAAGGTTTGATCATAAAGAAAAAGGGGAAAATCAATGAAGAAAATATTTAAAAAGATGAAAGTTGGTAGAGAAAAAGATTTCCCCTTTTAATCTGTGAGGATGTTGCAAGAAAGAACAAATAAAAATGAATGCTATAGGAGTATTTATTTGCTTATGGATGACAAAAAACAAGTTTTGCCTCCTGGCATTTGCCTTTATTCTTATATTTGCTGTATGTGTGTTTGTGTGTATCTAAATATAGATAAAAATAATTGGACGTATAGATATAATAAGTACCTTTATTAAATATAACAGAGTGGTTCAAACAGTATTCACATATACTGGCTTCTAAAACTTATTGTTCCCTGATTCTACATGCTTCATTTCCTATATTTTCTAATGCCTTGAGTCTGCTGATTTACCTTTTTCTTACTGATATAAAGATCCCAGCCAGAAGGGAAACATATGTCCAAAAACTCCAGCTCAAGTATTACTTCCTCTGAAGCCTATGTCCATTTTCTTAGATACTCACATCATTCTGAGGTAATCACACCTAACTAATCATCTATTATGTTATGTATCGTTTTGTTTTGTTTTTCTTTTCACTAATCAGTGCCTTTTGAAAAGTAGAAATCAGGTTTTATTCCTCTTTGCATGGCTGGGGAGGGAGGGCCAGAGAGAAGGAGAAACCAAGTATCATCCTCCCTTTTCTAAGTAGTTCATGAGCGTGGCCTGGGCCATCTTACATGGTTATGGACTGCATCACCTTCAACCATATGACTGCTTCAGGAGTGGTCTCTGATCATCAAAATTATTTTCTCATTATATGAGACCATGACTGACAATAATTTATATGGATGAGACAAATGAAGCCATGTATGTAATTTTGAGAACTGGGGAGGACATTAGTGAAAACAGTTCTGTGTTTGCCCCTAGATTTTACCCTGGTACCTCTGCCAAGCTAAGTAAATTGTACCATTTTCACTAAAGAGATTTTCATAGAAATATATGCATGCTTTTCTTCTCAGACAAAACTTGTTGAAAAAGAAAAATAGTTCACTGGATTTCTCTATTTACTCTGAATAATTACTAGTTTGGTATAAGGAAGTTTTGGGGGAATGGGGTCATTTTCTCTCTGGGGATAAAATTATCAAAACAGCATCTTATTCTTTCTAATTCTGGCTGTTCTCTGAAAGGGTGAAGTCCAGAAAAGGTAGGTGTATCCTACCAACCTAATCTATGGGAGAGAAAAAGCTTTATGATAGTCATAAATCTCATAGCTTCTGAGAAAAAGTCCAGAGCAGGCATGTGATACCATCTGACTGGCATATATAAATGATGCATTTTCCGCTAGAGCCACAGCTCATTTCCATAACCCACACAACTGCTGAGAAGACAAAGTGAGGAATGCAGTCTATCCAATTGTCATGGCTAAAACAAAATAAGCTGCAGTTAATCATTTATGGACCTCCCCAAATAATAAGCCCAGAAAGTAAATATCAACAGTAGACTGCAGTGATCCAGAAAATGTTGTGGGAAATCTTGCATTTATAAATAAAACCACAAAGATCACCCAATATTGGGCTCTATGTGAAAGTGTCAGTACTGTACACATCTTTCATTTCACTAGAATTTCATCCTCAGGAATAAAGGTTCATCTTATATGTGAAGCTATTACAATAGTTAAGAGATTTTATTTAAACTTTTGAAAGCCCAGTTTTCTTGAAAGAACCCCACAAACTCCTACCTCAGTTGAGTCTGGTAACTAGAGAAAAGAGATTTTCGTAGAATTTCAATTAGTTTACTTAATCTGTAGAGTTGTCAGCTTAAGGCACACATGTCACAGGTGGTAGGAGATCATTTTGGTTCGGTGGAAATGGAGATCCGCATGTTCTTGTACGAAATCCCCTCCATAACATCCCATTATCTCCTCTTTCCTTCCAATGTTTAATCCCTATTTAGGGTCCCTGAGACAATGAATCCTTAGGAAACCAGTGGGTAACTGTAAATGGCAGCTCCCTGCTTTTCTTAAAAAGTTCAGTCTTTCATTAGTCTTCTTTTTTCTATAACCCTGATCCTCATTTTCCTTCCTGTCACACGTGTTGTTACCCAAATCTAATTGTCCTCTTACCCCACACTATTGAGGAAATAAATGAAGGCTGAGAATGCAAACAAAAGTTGTTATTCTCCTTTTAGGCGCTCATTAAATATGTCTTTAGGTAGACTAAGTTGTACAAAATTACTTTCTGACTCACCAGCCCCCATAACTTCTAATTAACATTTCGACATTCAAAACAATTTGTTGTTTCAGTGATCACAAATACCTATGGCTTTCATCCTCTGGCCCATACTTACCACAGGAATATATGCACATGTACACACATAGGTAATAGCAAATTCCACTCCATCAGTATCTTACAATGGGGAATAAAAGCTCACATTCTGGCCAGCTCAGGTAAATGTTTCCGGCTTTGGACTTGTTTACGTGAATGGACTACTAGGTATATGCATATTTTATGACTTTACTTGAAGATGAAACAAACAATAAACAAGTGCAAATTACACAGCACATACAAAATTCACTTCTGTTATTATCCGAAATCATGTATATAGAAAGATATTTTACACAAACAGGAAAAAAGGGACATATATTCGATACCCTAGATATGATACATTTACAGGACTAGTTTATAAGCAAAATCAGTTATGCCGCCTGATCCAATATGTAATCAGTTACTATTAAAGATCCCCTTTTCCTTTAGAACTTTTAAAATATGTTTTCAAATTGGTATGTCGGTGCAGATCCTATTGTTTCTATAGGTTTTAAACCCCTCCAGAGCAAGGACTTAAAATCTGCTTCTGCCTGCAATGGGCCTACAGTTGCTGTGGCCACCTAGTGCTTGCAGATTGATATGCTGTTTGAAAAGCACAGGTCTAGACCTAAATCCATTATTTCCTTCTCCCATCCTGAGAGCAATGGAAGCAGGCTTGTACTTAGCTTAATCATGCTTCCTTAGTCCTGCTGGCTCTGCAGGGGCACAAAGATGTCCCCCCATACTGCCATGCCAAACACTCCCACACATTCTCACCCCTACTGCAAGCCACCTGCCAGGGTCACATCCAGCATCCCACATGCCCCCAAGAACCCCTCTTGCTCAGCCAGGCACCAGTCCCCAGTCATCAGACCTTGGACCACGGGCACTTCCAGCAGGAATACTGGGTAGAAAAGCAGAAGCCTGAAGTTGAAAGTCATGGTGACACTTAAAAAATAATAATAATAATTAAAACATGATGTCCTGACTAAAGAGTAAATTTTCTATGTAGAAAGCACTGAAATTTGATTAACAACTCTCCAGGCAAGCAATTCACACAGTAGAGATACAAAAGTAAATTGAAAGACTAATTGTAATGGCCCACATTCTTAAAAAGATATGTTCATACAGCTGCAGATTATATTACACTTCTTATGAGAATAAGAATAAGAGCTCTTTTAAAATAGTGATTTAATTTTTCATTTATTTGTGTCATTTTAAATTATAAAATATATCAAATATAGCAATAACACTCGAGAAAACATAACAAATATATGTGCCCACCTCTATGGATTAAACAGATGATGCCATCTTGCTATATAGGCCTTAGATCTTTATGGCAAAGGAATAATAACTATTTATGATTATAAAAGTAATCAAGCTGATTATTAAAAATTGAAGAAAAAGGAAAATACAAAGAGAAAAACCCTAATGATATTCTTATCATGTTAACATTATCTCTCTGTGTGTTATATCTGTTTTATAGTTGGGATAACATTGTAAATCTTGTTTGTCCATGTACAAAAGATTATTTAAAAAAATAATTTTCAGGTTTTCTAATAATATTCTGTCTGCTTTCATTAACCTGTTATTGGGTAATTAAGCTGTTTTTATTTTTCACTACCATAAAGAATTCTAGTAGTCATAACATTCCTTTCTTTCTCTTACTCCACAAACCCAGCCCTACAAGAGCACCTACGAGTTCTAACTTCAAATGGAAATGGAAACTATTCTTTCTTCCTTCTCTTCCTGAATCACAATCTGAACTTGAACAAGATCCATGAGGGAATCCTATGAACAGTAAGTTGGAGAAGAATGGCAGTAATGAGAATCGCCATCATCCCTCATCTCATCCGATTCCTAGCTGGTCTCTCTACTGCTTCTTTTCCCACACTACACTCCATTGTCCCCTTAACCAAAACGATTTTTCTAATGAATTATATCAGTTATCACTATTTCTCTGCTTAAAACTCTCTATTGACTTGCAGTGGGCTTAGATCAAAATCCAAATTCCTTTGGAAGGTTTAGATGTCTCCCTGCCTACCTGCCTTTTCAGCTTCTTCCTCACCTTCTCTCACTCTGTTCTGACTGGACTTACTTATATACCACTTATGTCTGTTGCTCAAATATTCCAATTTCATTCTCTATTTGTCCTTGCTGTTTCCTCTGCTTGGAAAGTATTCTGTCCCCAAAGCCATGGCGGCTCCTTTTAAAGTCAGGTCTCAGCTGGAATGTCACTACCTTAGGAAGCTCTTTGCTACTCTTCACTATCTAGCATATTACCCCCATTTTATGGTTTTCATAGCCCTTATCACTTCATGTACTGATTTTTATTCCTTGCTCTTTTTATTGTGTGCCTTTTCCTTTAAAAAATAAACTCTGTGAGACAGGGAATTAAAGTAGGGTGCAGAACACTTCTTTTTATATGGATCATACTCGATACACATTTGTTGAATAAATGAATGGATGCTATCATGAACACTCTTGTACACTAAACTTTGTGTGCACCACTGAAGATTTCCTAAGCATGATACCTTTCAATTTTTTTCTTCACTGAATCTCTTATTTTAGGATTTGATATCATATTGCTAAATTTAATTCTGCACAGGTTTTGTAAGGGTATACACTTCCAAAATTAACATATAACATTTTTTCCCCTACATTCTTGTCAATTCCAGGAAACACAAGTATACACATGCACACACACCATATACACATTATCTATGTGACTATTTGCCAGTTTGATGGAGGAAATAAGATTCTTAAGTAATTCTTCGATCACTACTGAAACTTAGACAACTTCTATGATCTCTGATTTTTATATCCTTCAGGTTTTTTCTTTTAATGGTGTATCCATCTCCTTTTCCCATGTGTCTGTTGGAATACACATAATTTTCTAATTAATTTTTAAAGTTTTGGTGAATTATAGAATGGTCTATATGCATTTTTCAAAAGAACAGCCACTTACCTCAAAATATTTACTCAATAATATTTCCTTTCATGACTAGTTATAACTTACTTTTTAAAGCATATACTCAATTTTTTATGTATGCTTCATCTATCTCTGGGTTTTCTAAACTCTCTTATGGAATGAGTACCAAACTCTTTTAAATGTAGCTCTACAAGCAATTATAATAACTCACACTGAAATTTTCACTTCACAACTTTCTTTTTCAAGAACTCAGATTTTTCTTTCAGGTAAATTATAGAATCATGTTGTCAGTAAAACAAAAAGAGTAGATTTGTATTGAAACTGCATTTTGCCTATACAGTAATTTAGGAATAATTTTAATCCTTACATTATTCAAACTCTAGGTTCCTCATATAAGTGGAACCATATGATATTTGTCCTGTGTGACTGGCTTATCCTATCTAGCATAATGTCTACAACATTCACTCAGGCTGTAGTATGTCAGAATTGTCTTCCTTTTTAAGGCTCAATTATATTCCATTGCATAATATACCACATTTTGTCTATCCATTCATCTATCCAGGACATGTGGATGGCACATTTCCAGCTTTAGGCTATTGTGAATAATAGTGCTATGAACAGGGATGTATAAATATCTCTTTGAGTTCCTTCTTTCAGTACTTTTAGTTAAATACTCAGAAGTGGAATCACTGAATCATGTGGTAATTCTGTTTAATTTTTTGAGAAATCACTATACCATTCTCCATAGCAGCTGCACAATTTAATAGTTCTAACAGCAATGCATAAGAACTCCATTTTCACTACATCATCCCAATACTTATTTTCTGCCTTTGATAATAACCATCCCAATGTGTGTCAAGTGGTATCTCACTGTGGTTTTGATCTGCATTTTCTTGATTGGTGATGTTGAGCACCTTTTCATTATTTATTTGCTGTTTTGTATATCTTTTTTTGGAGAAATGTCTTTCAAGTCCTTTGCTCACTTTTCAATGGTTGTTTGATTTTTGTCCTTATAAGAGCTCTTTAAATATTTTAGATATTAATCCTTTATCAGGTAAATGATTTGCAGACATTATCTCCCATTTCATAGGTTGCTTTTTCATTCTGCTAACAGTGTCTTTTAATGCACAAAAATTTTTTGTTTGTTTTTTGATGGTCCAATTTATCTATTTTTTCTTTTACTGTCTGTGCTTTTGGTGTCACATCCAAGAAATCACTGCCAAATTCAATGTCATGAAGCATTTTCCCCTATGCTTTTTCTAAGGGCTTTATTGCTTTACCTCTTAGATTTATATCTTAGATCCATTTTGAGTTAATTTTTTGTATATGGGGTAAGGTTAGAGTCCAAGTTCATTTTATTTGCAGGTAGATACACAGTTTTTCAAACACTATGTATTGGAAAGACTGTCCTTCTCCCATTGAATGGTCTGGGCATCCTTGTCAAAAAAAATTCCCTGTAAAGAGGAGTTTATTTCTGCAATCTCTATTGTATTCTGTTGATCTATATGTCTGTTTTATGCAGTACCAAACTGCTTTGATTACTGTAGCCTTATAGGAAGGTTTGAAAATAGGAAATGTGAAACTACCAACTTTGTTCTTCCTTTTCAAGATTGTTTTAGCTATTTGTAGTCCCTTGAGAGTCCATATGAATTTTAGGATGGATTTTTCTATTTCTGCAGAAATATGTCATTGGGATATTGGTAAGGATTATATTAAATCTATAGATCACTTCAGGCAATAGTGACATTTTAACACCACTAAGTCTTCCAGTCCATAAACACAAGATGTCCTTCCATCTATTTCTGTCTTCTTTAATATTTTTCAGCCAATGCTTTCTAGTTTTCAGTCTACAGATATCTCACCTCTTTGGTTAAGTTTATTCCCAAATATTTTCTTTTCTTTTGATACTTTAGTAAATGGAATTATTTTCTTAATTTCCTTTCTGGATTTTTAATTGATAGTGTATAGAAATGAAACTGAATTTTGCATGTTGATTTTGTATCCAACAACTTGGTTGAATTCATTTATTAGTTCTAACAGTGTGTGAATGTGTGGGTATAATATTTAGGATTTTCTACATATAAGATCATGTTATCTGCAGAGATAATTTTACTTCTTCCTTCCCAATTTGAATGTCTTTTATTTCTTTGTTTTGCCTGATTGATTTGGCAAACTCTCAATACATTTTTTAATAGAACTGGTAAAAGCAAATATCCTTGTCCCATTCCTAGTTTGGAGGAAAAGCATTCTGTTTTTCACCTTTGAGTATGATGTCAATTGTGGGTTTTTCATATGTTCCCTTTATTTATGAAGTAGTTTTCTTGTATTCCTAGTTGGCAAGTATTTTTATCATGAAAGAGTGTTAAAGTTTGTCAAATGCTTTTTTTTTTCATCAGTGGAGATGATCATGTGGTTTTTCCCTTAATTCTATAAAGGTGGTAGACTATATTGATTTTCATATGATCAGGAATAAATCCTACTTCATCATGATGTATGGTTCTTTTAATATGCTGTTGAATTTGGCTTATTAGTATTTCGTTGATTTTATATCAAAGTTCATAAGTAGTACTGGTCTGCACTTTCATCTTCATGTGGTATCTTTGACTTTAGAATAAGGATAATGCTGGCCTTAAATGGTTTTATTAATTAATTCCTTCTAATTATTCATAAATTATATACTTAGATTTATCTGTCTAATACATATATTTTATGTTAATTTCTTATATTTAAGTAATTTTGATATATCATTTTACCAATTTCTCTAGAAATAGTTTTTCTTAAATTGGACTACTTCTTTGATCGTATCATCTTAGTTTTTGAGTTTAGATCATTAAAATGGCTCAAATTCTTAACAATATTAGGTAATAGAATTTTGAGGCATTGTTTTATTGGAGGAACTGATTTTAATGTGTCTTTTTCTTGTGTTTTGTCATTGGTGTGATTTTCAAATCTTGGTTTGAAGAAGATATTTTCCATCTTGATTAGTAAGTATCTTTCTTTTTATAGTGAGATCATCAAGAATCTGCCCTTTTCTTCCTTCCTTTTCCTTTCCTTTTCTATCTTCTTAGGAGCCATGATTAGATTTTTAATTTCTTCATGATCCTTTTCAGTGCTTCCTTTAACCGACTGATGCAATTGATTCTACTGGCAGGAAACCTACATTCCTGAAATGCCAGCTTGATATTCTTCTGCTAATGTAATACTGAGCTGAATTTCTTTTATATGCTCAAATTTCTGTATTTTTCTGTTATTTTTTCCTTTTAATATGCTTATTTTCTTTTTTAGTTTAATGTCTATTTTGCTTTATTTTTATCCTGAAGTAATTTGAAATTTATGCAGTTAATTTTTCTTTATATTATACTTATCTTCTCTTAATTTCAGAAACCAAAATATATTTACTGAAAAATCTCAATGAAAGACAATCGATATTCTTATACTTCATCTTCTTCTGTCAGTTGTAATACATTCTAGGATTTGTATTTTTTGTTTCAGTTTATTATAGTTAAATTAAAATGTTTTTATTTTATAACTTCTCTTTAGAAATTTTAACGTCAATTTCTGTTTTTACAGTAGTAAAATAGCAATCTGGATTTCATGATATTTTCAGCTGAATTCAAGATTCATCATCAGTACTTGGATATTTCAATAATTCAGTTGGCTGAGTTGTAAATTCACATTGTTTCTAAGAATTGTTTTTGGTTGTTAAATCTTCTGAATCCTTGCATATTTGAGAATTTGTTTTTGTTACATATGAATGGAAAGTTGCACTGGTATAGAGTTTTGGTGTCATAGCATTTTTCCCTCTAATTTATTTAGAATTTGCTCTATTTATTCCGCTGTCTTTGCAGTACACACTATCAGCTGCCTTCCTAGTACCCACTGCTGTCTCTTTCTTACCAACCCTGAAAATGACCGCTTATCTCACTCTTCCTTCCCCTTTCTCTCATAGCCAGATGACTTAAGGGATGTTGAACCTATCCTGCGCTCCATATTAGTCTATAGCCATCTTATCCTCATTACCAGGGACTGGTACAGGATTAAGCATGTGAATCAATTCTAACTAGTAATTCATAGGTGGAATTTACTGAACACCCCTAGGAAAGATTCCTTACTCCTAAGACAGAATGCCAATAATAGATAGTCTTTTATATTTCTGTGAATATCATTGTCTGTATATTCATTGACATGCAGCCATTTTGCATCAAACCCAATAATTAAGCCAACATTGACAGTAGTAAAGATTATAAATTATATGGGTCTTCAATGAGATTAGAGAATCAGTGAAGCCAACTTATCTATGGGCTTTCTATCATTTTATGGATTTTCTTTTCTATTTATAACTAGTTAAGTCATGGCTCCTGTAATTTGTAGGCAAAATTTATTTAAACTAATACAGTCCTATTTGTCTTTAATGATAAAGCCAGAATTCAAGGGTGAGGCTGACCTATTTTCCCTTGCTTTTCTGAAAGCATGCTTTTAGAATTTTTTCTTTAGCCTTTAATTTTAAACATTTTGCAGAATATATTTATGTCTTGATCTCTGTTAAGTATTCCCAAAATATGAAACATTGATTGTTTAAACTACAGATTCAAGTCGCCCTTTATTTCAGGGCATCTACTCTCTACTGTATTAGAACTTATTTATGGTCTTCAGATTTGGGGAATGTTACATGTTTGTGCTACATTGTATTATTCTTCATGTTTGCCATATTTTCTCAGTTTTAGATCTGCCCTTTGCAGATGCATTTTGCAAGGTTTTTGTAAGCCCATTTTTCACATTCTTTATACTAATCACTTCCAATGAATCTTCACATTGGTTATTATACCCACCATAGGAGGTAGATACTTATACTATATTCATTTATGTAAATTTAAATTAAGGAATTGATAGACTAAATAATTTTCCCAAAGGATATGTATTTGAGTAGAGGTACAATCAACATTCAGAATCTGGTCTGACTCTTAATCTGAAATCTTAAATACTTGGGAGTATGAAAAGCAATTTAGAATAAGAGAATAGATTCTGAAGTCATACTGCCTGAGTCAAATAACGATCTTCATATAAAATATATTTTATGATATATGATAAAATTCATACCAAAATATTTAATACTTCTCACTAGAAGATATTTACCAAATAGAAAATTGATGAATTAGGTTATTTTCTTGAATCTGTGCTTCCAACAGCGGGAGGTTATTGAGTTACAGTGACAAAGTCTGGCTCACTGTCTTTATTCCTCTCTAACCTCTTTCCCTGGTTCCCTCATATTTAGCCATACTCCTGTCAAAGTCTCTCCCCGTAACGTTATCACTACCATCCCCTTTTGTGACACCTGCAAATACTTTGAAGTCAGATGTCACTGAACTGAAACCCTGAATCAAACACAGTTTAGCAATGATCTTGGACTAGTCATTTTTCCTCACTTAGCCTCAGTTCTCTTACCTGTTACAGCAGACCCTATCTGCTGCACAGGCTCTGACTGCTAGTTCATGTGCATGTCTTAGTTTCCTATTTTAAGTGCACATTATCTCTCTACCTGAGGGTGTTCTTGAACTACAGGAGCATGTTTGACCTGTGTGTGGAGCAAGCCAGAAGTACTTAAGTTGTAGATGTCCCTGGAAGCAGCCATGAAAAAATGGTGGATGTAAGTTGAAGGTTAAGACCTGAATTTCCTTATCCCTTGGGTGGAGGAACCATGAGGCATGTCAACAGTGCCCTACAGTGAGACTGAGCTTCAATTACCCATAATGGTGACCTGCTCATTAACATACTTTTGGGTGTTATCCTTCCCCTTCCCTATTTGACTTCTCTCTCTATTCTCCAGTCGGCTATTGGGTGGGATCACCTCCCAAATAAAGTATTTATACTTGAATCCTTACTTCAAGCTCAAATTCTGGAGGAATGCAAATGAAGACGCCTGTAACTATGAATAATACTAATAATTATAATACATAATTAATTGAGCACTTAAAAGTACATGAGACACTATAATAAGGCCTTGATATGCATTCTCATGAGCCAACTGAGCTGATATTATCATCCTAATTTAACAGATGATATAACTGAATCACAAAAAGGAAATAACTTGTCAAATCATACACATTTGTACTGAGGTAAACCAGACTTTTAATTCCAGAGCCTTGAACTCTTCAATCTTTACAATATATTTTCACCTGTCACAGTGGAAAAAAGCAAGAGTCTAGAATGGAGGAACTAGTGAAAATGAGACCTTGTAAACCTTTTAGGTGATTTCATTGTTTGCCAAAATAGGAAAGGAGAATGATTTAAGAGCTTTTGGGGGCTAGGGTGGGACTGAGATTAGGATCATATTTGCATCACTGGGTGCAATGAGGGAGGCAAGAGGAGGCTAGTTAAAGGTTGTTTCAATAATTTCAGGAATGGTTAACCTTACCAGGGAAATGGCAGTGGGAATGGAGAGAAGTGGATGCATTTGAGAGACATACAGCACATAGTATTGGTAGTACCTAATGATGCATGGCAAGCAGTGATGAGGGGGCAGAGAGGCTTCAGAACCTTTCAGATTTTCTGACTTAAGTGAGCAGGAAGCAAAAGTTACATTTATGGATATGCAGGGCACAGAAAAATAAATTACTTTAGGAGAGGATCTAGGTTTACTTGAGGACAGGTAAACAATCAGTTTATAAAGTGAAGTAAAATGTATTAACATAGGGTGAGTACAGGGACCCTGATATACTTGGCATCTAACTCGGTCCCAGGACATGATTAGTGAAAGGAGAGATAGCTAAGCTCAGAAATGGAAAATGAAGAGATGCTCTCTACATGCATCCATATCCTGCATAAAGCTGAACTACATTTACAGCCAAGTGCTTCACCTTTTGGAAGCTGTTTCTCCCCCAGTTTTTAACATGTTAACAAGCTGATGTAACTTATTTAAAGTTTCAGGGCACTCCCCAGACTCAAAAATCTCTAAAATGCATTAAACATAGAGAGCTTAATAAAATTCCATGTAGCCGTCATAATTCCATCCTCTCTCTGCTTCTCCCTTCTCCAGTGACATTATAAACACTAGTTCACATTTCACATGAAAGTTACAATACCAGTCAGATACTGACAAATACTGGGCAGAAGCCTCTCAAAAATATTTAACCATTATTTCAAGTAGAAATCATAGGAAGAAGTGTCTGCCAGCTGACTCCTTCCATCATAAAATGCTGGAACATTTATAGTCTATTCCTGGAAATATGATTCTACATCAGTAGAGATATGGAATGTTCTCATCAGTGAGATGTGTGCCCAGACATCACTCTCAGGACCTGGGTTCTCCTGCTCTGAGGAAGTCCTACATGTCGGTAGAGAGACTTAAGATTTCTAGATGTGGTAAGATGACTGATAAGGGTATCTTTTTGGGTCATGCCCAACATAGGATAAGTTTCAGTCATGAGCAACCCTAGAAACAACCACTTTTCAAAAGTCACATTTCAAAATCCATTATCAATCAATTCTTAGGCAATCTTTCTACTATACTAGTGTTGTAGATAGAATAATGGTCACCAAAGATAATACCCAGTAGTTGTGAACACGGTACCTTAGATGGCAAAAAAGACTTCAAAGGTGAGATTAAGGATCTTGAGATGTGATTAAGGACTCAATCTAACCACAAGCATCCTTATAAGAGGAAGACAGGAAGAACAGAGAGAGTATAAGGGTGGAAGCAAAGGTCAGAGAGGAGAGACGCTGCTACACTGCTGGTTTTGAAGATGGAGGAAGGGGCCATGGGTCAATGAATGTGGTGGCTTCTAGTAGCTGGAAAAGACAAGGAAATAAATTTTCCCCTAGTCTCCAAAAGGCATGCAGGGCCAGCCAACACTTTTATTTAGCCTAGGGAAACTGGCTTCAGACTCTCAACCCCAAAACTATAGCATAATAAATCTGTGTTGTTTCATGCCATTAAGTTTTTGGTATTTGTTACAGCAGCAATAGTAACAAATATAACTAGTAAGCAGCATTATCATTTACAACAGACAACAATGTAGTTCAATTATTTTGAAAGGGAGTTATTCTATCCTATCCCATCCTCAGAATGCAGTCAACCACATATTAACAGCAGCCATTAATTCACATAGTTTTTTATGTTTTCAATTTATTTTCTGGATGAAGGGACTAAATCATGCCATAATAAAATGTAATAAAGCACCCAATAAAGTTGTATCAAAAGAGTATCTGCCAGCCTTAGAGCTGTAATGTCCAATCTGGTAGCCACATGTGGCTATAGCCACTCAAATTTAAATTAATTAAAACTAAATAAAATTAAAACTTCAATTCCTCATTTGTTTTAGTCACTTTTCACAGGCTCAGTAACTATGAGTGGCTAATGGCTATCATATTGTGAAGTGCAGATTACAGAGTATTTCCATCCTTATGTTGCTTTTGAACATTTTTTTGGTCTGGGGGAGCCATGAAATTTCTCACAAGTCCCCTCTTCCAGAGTGGACAGTGAAATCTTAAAACTGACAGCACTTTTACACTGTATATAATTTTACTATTTACTTAGAAAAGAAAAACACCAAAGCATAAACTATAATGACTTTCTTCCTCAGCAAAAAATAAATTGGTATCTAGAAAATCAGGAGATAACAAGAATGTTCAACTAACATTTAAGAGTAGCAAAGTGCTTTTGAAAAATTCAAAAAAGAAGCAAAAAATGAATCCAGCAAATAACAACCAAAACCCCTGACTGGAAGCAAACAGCCACTGTAAATTAAATAACAAAAACAATCTGATAAGCACATGCACACACACACACACACACACATGCACAAATGCATACATACATGGGCTTCCTTTCCTCCTTGGGGAAGAGAGAAGGGGAGCATTAGGAGGCATATAAACAACCATAAATTCTACTTGGAAGAGAAATCATTAGTTCAGCTTGCTCTGGTTTATAGAAAAATCTACCTATAATTAAATAACCAAGTAAACTCAGGATCTCTCAAGATAGGAAAGAATGAATACTGACTCCTGGAATTGTGGTTTCAGACCTTAAATGTGATATCAGTGCTAGTATTTTTATACACAGGATTGAGGTTGAAATGACATATAGGGATTGTCATAACGCAGGGGAAATGGGCAGAGGCAATACTTGACTTGCAGCTAAGGCTTTTTTGCAGCACAGTAACACTGAGACTAAGGAAGAGTGCATGTTGCAATATGTGGAACCTTAGTACCCGAAGTTTGAGAGGACATAAAGGAAGCATACAAAAATGCTTCAGGATGTCAGAAAAGTTGATGGTGACAGGGAGATGGAACACCACTTCCTAAATTGATGATTCCAATGTCTTAAGAAGGAAATGGGGTTTTAAGTTTGAGGGAGAGGAAGCATAAAGCTGTGCTGAGGCAGGGAAGGGAGAGAAATTCTGTTAGGGGCAAAGGCTTGGCATAACTGGGATGAAAGTGCTAACAAGACACAGAAAGACAAGACAGAAGCAACCTGTCACATGAACAGCACAGGTAAACCCCCAGGTCTTCTGGAGAAGTCAAACAACCAAACTGTTGCCTTTGATGACCCTGCTAGCTGCTCAAGGGCAGACTACCCCATCCAGTGCAGGCTGCCGGGTAACCAGCAAATGACCTAGGAAGAGGAAAACAAAGTTTGCTATTTCCAAAAGTTTTTTGCAGTTTCTTCTTTCCTCTTTCTCATATTGAAATCCTGTTTTTGCCTTTCATAGGTGAAATCAGTGTGTGCATTAGTTTCCCTAGTACACAAGCAAATATCATGCTAATAATTATACATATGTTCGAGTTGTTCTTTGACAGGAAGACTGAGGTAAAATGGAGAGTTCAGAGGCAAGCTTTGGCTGAGCAGCCTGGGTTAGAAGCAGGACACATTCCAGATCCCTGAAGGAGATGGTTATAATCCTCTTTAGTCACAGAGCCTCCTGAAATAGGCCTTAGACTGTTCAATTTCCTATTAAACTCAAAATGAGCGGAGAGCTTAGGTGAAAGTACGGGCTGTACAACTTCATCACCCTGAAAGGATAAAGTCAGGATTTCCCTACACACAGAAATGATTCTCCACTGCCTTTTAAGAAATAAACTTTTTGTTTTACAACAGTTTTAGATTTATCAAAAACTGCAGGTTTCCCACATGCCATTTCCCCCTCACTCCTATTACATCTTACATGACATTAGTATAGTATATTTGTTACAACTAATCAACCAATATTGATACATCATTATTATGAACAAAAGTGCATAACCTTTCGGATTTCCTTCATTCCTATCTCACATCATTCTTTTATTTTCTTTCCTCCCTTTCTTCTGTTGTTCCTGGATACCATATTAACATTTAGTCATTATATCTCTTTAGACCTTTCTTGGCTGTGATTGTTTCTCAGACATTCCTCATTTTTCATTACATTGACAGTTGGAAGATTACTGGTCAGATATTTTGCAAAATTTCACTCAATCAAGATTTGCGTGATGTGTTTCACATGATTAGACCAGAGCTATGTGTTTGGGGGAGGAAGTCCATAAAGATACAATGGCATTTTCTGCAAATCAACATAACTTATCACTGCTGATGTTCACCTTGATTGCCTGGTTGAGGTAGTGTTTACTAGGTTTCTCCACTGGATAATTATTCTTTTCCTTCCCTGTCCATTCAGGACTTAATTTTTAGAGAAAACTTACTATGCCCAGCCCATGCCAAAGGAATGGGGAGTTATGTTCTATTTCCTTGAGGGTAAAGTATCTACATAATGACTTGGAATTCTGTGTAGGCAATTTGTCTGCTCTCTCCCATTTAATTATTTAGCTCAGTCATTTATTTATAAATGTATGAACTCATGGATGTTTGTTTTGTATTTTGGGTTATAATCTGATTCCTTTTTATTTATTTTGTTACTTAAATTTTTCCTTGTTTGGCCACTACAAGGTCTTTCAGCAGGTTCAAGTATCCCTTTGACTCGCTCCATCAATGTGGGTTTTCATTTTTAACACTTCCTTACATTCTAGCAATATGGAATAAATTCCACTAGGTTGTACCGTGTCTTACATGGAAGACAAAAATGAACAAGTACCTAGTTAATGCAAATCACTGACTAAACCTATTCATAAAAATAGGCATTATCTGTCAATCAGAAAATATAATCAATAGTTTTATTGTAACAATAAGGACATTGGGAGGGTAGAAGTCTCCTAGTTGGTTCAAATTGAATGTGTGGGAGGTGGTAAATGAA
Source organism: Manis javanica (assembly GCF_040802235.1). Taxonomy (NCBI): domain Eukaryota; kingdom Metazoa; phylum Chordata; class Mammalia; order Pholidota; family Manidae; genus Manis; species Manis javanica. The sequence continues at coordinate 19,114,593 of NC_133174.1, read as the reverse complement.
GAAGCATGGGAGGGCCTGTTGATGCTTATTAGCAGTAAGAAAGCAGGAAACAAAACCTAGAGACAAAGGAAGTGTTAAGATACTGTTCCTGTGTATAGGTTTGACACAATTACCTTCAGTTAGGGATGGATAGTTATTTGTACAGAAAGTATGATCCTGCATAATTTTACAGATAAACTCCATGGAATCAAATTTGACATATTCTATAAAGATGTTTAATTCTTAGATGACTTAATTCATCCTTTTATCATTTATGTAATAAACTTTGGGGTTTTTTTTTTTTTTTGCTGAGTGCCTAGTATGTGTCAAGTACTCTTCTAGATAATAGAGAGAGAACACTGAACCAGAGATATGGTATTTCAGCCATTGTGAAGCTTATATTGCAGTGTAAATAAACAATTAACAATGAAAAGAATAGGAAGTGATGGAGATGTGGTCAGGACAGACTTCTCTGAAGATGTGGTATCTGGGCAGAAATAGACCCAGGAGAAGAACAGTTCAAGAAGAGAGAATATCCAATGGTAAAACTCCTAGGTGGAATTAGCTTGGCATGACTGACAAAGGAACAAGAAGGCCATTGTGGCTGGAGTGGAATGAGCAAAGGAGGCAGGTAATAAAGGGTTCTGCACCCAGTTCCACAGTGAGGGGGGTATTCTGGCGCACTACTAACAATGCTCAGGAAACCAGCTGGGTGTCCTAGAATTCAAATTCAGTTCCAGTGCTCTACTGGCTATAGCATGAGATCTCACAGGTTAAGGGTTCAGTCCTACAAGACTGTCCCACCCCCTACTTCAGACACCAATTGCAAGCCCGTGTTATCATCTGTCCATCTCATCAACGAGCTATCGATTGGAAGTTTCAGCATCCCCGTCCTTGGATTTCAGATGCCAGCTGCAAATCCAGGTTGTCACCAGTCCTTCTGAATGACTGGCTATAAATTAGAGGTTCCCACAGCCCCCTCCTTGGTTCAGTTAATTTGCTAGAGTGACTCACAGAACTCAAGAGAAATATTTTACTCACTAGATCACAGGTGTATTATAAAAGGATATAACCCAAAAACAGCTGGTTGGGAGAGACACATAAGGCAAGGTATGCGGACAGGGTACAGAGCTTCATCATCGCTCCCAGCACACCACTCTCCTCAAATCTCCACAGCTTTACCAACCTGGAAGCTCTCTGAATGCCATACTTTTGGGGTTTTGTAGAAGCTTCTTTACATAAATATGATTGATTAAATCATCAGTCACTGGCTACCGACCTTCATCTCCAGCCCCTCCCCCATGCTTAGAAGTCAAGGGTCTGGGTGGAAGGCGGAATTAAAGTTCCAACCCTCTAATCACATGATTAGTTCTTCTGGTCACCACCCCCCATCCTTCTATGCTTTCCCCAAAGTCACCTCATTAACATAACAAAAGACTGCTTTCTCATTCTCATCACAGGGAATTCCAAGGTTTTTCTTTTTTAGGTGCTCTATGCCAGAAACAGGGACAAAGACCAAATATGTATTTCTCATTATAATCATATCACAAGTAAAACAAATGAGGTGGTAGTATAGGCAGGGGATAGATCTTGCAGGTTAAAATAAGAGGTTTTAACTGTATTTTAAGTGGGAGAGGAAACAATTCAAGTGACCAGACTAAAGATTTATTTTAGATATGAAACTCATAGGACTTAATGATGAATTTGAAGTCAAACGTTAGGTAAACAGAGCATTTTGGTAATTAATTTTCCACTGAATATAGTACTAATGATATTCTATTTTATTTATATCCAACTATTTCAACCATGCTTTGGAGAGAACCAGAATATACTGTTACAGTAGTTAGACAGCCAGACATGAGCAGTGAGGGGTTTGGAGATGCTGGCAGGTATTTATACTTGATTAGATGCTTTTTTATATTCTAAACATTCCATGTAAACTGTTCTTGAGGGATATGGGGAGGGAGGGTATAGAAAACAGGCCAGTGGAAACTGACTGGTTCCAATATAGAGGAGAAGCTGACCCTTAGTTGACCTCAAAATACATTATATGCTCATTAGCATTCTAAAAGTCACACCCCTTGATGCCATGGCATCCCGAGGCTGATTAACTCAGGACAAAAAGAGAGCATCACCCTAGTTCCTGGAAATACACTCCCTATTCCAAGAAAACCCTAACTAGCCTGATGAATATTTTAACCCTGCTGAAACTCCAGCTATAAGACCACCTAACCCAAACCCCAATTGCTGATCACTCTGGAGAATGCCAGCACTCCCTTCTTGAGTGTGTACTTTGCTTTATTAAACTACTCTGTGCTAGTACCTGCTTGACCTGCTCATGAATTCTCTCTTGATCAGAGTCAAGACCTCTCTCCCAGGTGGAGGTCTCACCTACTGTTCAGGGAGACCTCCCCAGATTGAATCACCCAACAACAATACTGTTAGGCAGAAAGACAGAAATGAATGGGATGAAAAGGAGAGAAGGCCCCCAAAAGATGATTCAGGGAGTTGATCAGATAGAGCGAGAGAGCCAGAAATGACTCAGAAAGTTAATCAGATGAAGCCACGGGGTCCAAGAGTGACTCAGGAAATGTCCAGGGTCCCCCCAGATAAGAAACATCAGCAGCACAGACACAGCACAGCCCCTGTCCACATTTCACCAGTCAGAACAAGCCTAGAGCTGACAGCTGTCAGTCAAGGACCTCTCTGCCCTGCCAAAACCACATAAAAGAAGCCTCAGAATGAGCATCCGGACCTGTCTTGTCTTAGGCAGGCCCGCTCTGTCACTCTATGCAGAGGGCATTAAAACTTACTTTGCTTTCTCAGCTTTGGTTTCTTGTCTCACTATATCTGACTTGCCTGCGACACCAAGCCGAGTTCCTTCCTTCCTGACAATACCACCCCAAAAGATGCCTCTTTAGTATTTTTAAGAAACAGTAATAGCAAAAGCTCTGAAAACCGAATAGAAGTTTCCCTTTTATAAGAGACATTTACATTTACAAGGGAAATCTCCATTTGTAAGAGTGTCTCCCTACAAAATAAGAAATAAAGGTAATTAGTATATTTATAAAGAGTAAAGCTTAGGGCCTCTTATTTTAAGATTTTCATTGACTTATCATATAGTTGCCAAGTATCCATATGACCCAAGTGACATCCTCAAGAATAGGGATACATAGGTGGACAAAATTTTTCAAATTGTTGCCTTCATGAAGCTTTCACCTCAGTGAGGTTAACCAAACAATAAAAAATAAACATAGTAAGTTATATAATATATCAAAAGACCATATATACCATAGATGAAATAGGAGTATGGTGCTTCTCAAACTCTAAAGTGGATATTAATCAACTGTAGATCTTTTAAAGATGGATTCTGATTTTAGTATACCTATCTAAAATCATTAGAATTAATGATTCTTGGGAGAGAGAGAAATGCTGCAAAGAATCATAGTCCGGTATCAAAAGTACTAAACTACCTCATTAAAACATACATGTGAGTAGAACAAGAAAGGCATCAAGTAATAACATTCTAGGAAGACTGTAGGAGTATGGAACAGTGCAGAAGGTAAAATGTTCTGAACATTTCATCTTACGGGAGGAGAGGGTGAAGGAAGAAGCATGCTCAGTATTTTCTTTTGATTTATTTTGAATAAGTATGTGTTGGATTCAGAGTGCAGCAGGCAGAAAGTTAATGCTGCTAGAATGATGATAAGAGCCAGTATTGACATCCACTTAACAAAGGAAAGAAAGAAAATTAATACTAATGTAACCAATCCAGCAAAGTTGAAAAAAAATAAAGAAAAAAAAAACAACTTGTAAACATAAAAGTGAGATGGAAGAAACAAAATCAAGGACATAAATTGTTAAACTGTGTATACATGGGATGGATCCCCCTATTTGACGAGAAACTTGAAAGTTGGATCGAAAGAAAAGGCCGTCAGTTTATGTCCATTGAGCTGCCTCTAAACTTATAAAATCATTTTTATGCCTTCTTGATCTTATTTTTCATATTTCTGCAGCATATTCTTGAGTGACCCCTTTCCATAATAACTTTATATCATTTTGTTCACTTAAAGTTACAAATTATCTGGTTGTTCTAATTTTAGTTATAATATATTTATATTTTAACTAAGAAGAGTAGGCATGACGTATTTTCTATTTCGTTTTTACACATAGGAACTCAGTATTTCTCTCAATTTACCTAAATTTTTTTCTATCTTTCACTAGAATTTTAGTTTTTTTTATATGTCTAACATGTTTTCTGATAAATTTATTTCTTGATATATTATATTATGGATTGCCATTTATTCTTAAATTGTATTCTTTTTACTGTGGTAAAATATACAATTAATCTGAGGGGACCTCAGATTGTGAATTTTTAGGAAGCCCCCAAGTTATACCACCTGCTATTACTCTCCATCTAAGGGGAACAAGAAGTCTTAAGAACAGACTAAGATGAAAATACAGTAAATTGAGATAATACTCTAAGAGAAAACTGAAATAATAAGAAAAACTTGTGAAGAAATCAGAAAGAGAAGAGCAAAATTAAAACTCACATGAGAGGGTACAAATTAGGACTGGCAATGCAAGACTAATGTAGAGAATAAGGTATGTATGTTCTTGCAAAAAAGTAACTTAAAAAAAATGAGAGATGCAAAAAAAGAAATTATTGAGATGAAGATTAGAGTAGAAAGCACTAATCTGTAATTGGGATATCGAAAGAAGAAATGAGGACAAATGAAACCATGGCATTAACCTTGGTTGGAGTCCAGGATATTTTTCATTGCTCTCAGATAGAGAAGACAATGCTCACCATCATCACCACTGTAAATGTAGTCAGTTCAAAAAAAGAAGCAGAGGTCTATGTTGGGAAGAGTACTGTGCACCAGTCATTACTCCCAAAAGTGTAGACCACCATGCATAGGTTACCAATCCAAGGGGGGGACTTTACACACTTCTGCCCATTGCATCTTTTTATCAGCATTAGCAAGGAAAACAATTCAGTCTAGCACTGGATGGAATAACAGTTTACTTACAGAGAGGAGACAGAGTAAGATCAGCTTCAGTGGCGGTTGTCAGTCCCCCCTAGCCAGCGAGTCTCTCCTGGTGGCTGGATGCAGGGCAGTTCACCTATGTACACCTTTCTGGTGCCACAGTGGAAGAAACCCTGTCCCCTGTCCTCGGAGTACAGATGCAACAGTCAGGTTGGCCATCTGCCATCTAACTCACACACTTTCAGCAGAGACAAAAAGAGCGCACATCCAGTCTGAAACAAAGAAAGATATTCCCACACAAGGTGATAAGCTGGGTACAGGATGTGTGGACCTCTATCTCTTGGTAAGGAGATGTTCTAGGCCCAAGGCCCATTCCCATGCTGCCGGAGGGGGTGGAAAGACTACATGCAGGAGACTGCCTTTAGATATATTTAGATGCCAACAATCTAAATACTGAAAAAGAGAAGAGACATTGCATATTTTCATTATGGACTTAAAATATTTAAAACAATAAAATGAAAAGTGCTTGAAATTAGAAATTGAAAATTAGAAAATGAAATATGGCTGCTGGTTATTAAATTAATACTTTTGATCCACACAGCAGAGTGTTAAAAAATATAATTGAAAAGATTAATTTTAAAAAGTAATCGATTGGTGGTGACAGTTGTAATCTATTGGTGGTAATGGTTGAATGTACTTAATGTACACTGAACTGTACACTTAAACATGGATGATAGTAAGTTTTGTTATATGTATTTTACCACAATAAAAAGAATACAGCTTAAGAATAATTGGCAATCCATAGTATAACATATCAAGAAATAAATTTATCAGAAAACATGTTAGATATATTAAAAAAAACTAAAATTCTAGTGAAAGATAGAAAAAAATTTAGGTAAATTGAGAGAAATACTGAGTTCCTATGTGTAAAAACGAAATAGAAAATACGTCATGCCTACTCTTCTTAGTTAAAATATAAATATATTATAACTAAAATTAGAACAACCAGATAATTTGTAACTTTAAGTGAACAAAATGATATAAAGTTATTGTGGAAAGGGGTCACTCAAGAATATGCTGCAGAAATATGAAAAATAAGATCAAGAAGGCATAAAAATGATTTTATAAGTTTAGAGGCAGCTCAATGGACATAAACTGACGGCCTTTTCTTTCGATCCAACTTTCAAGTTTCTCGTCAAATAGGGGGATCCATCCCATGTATACACAGTTTAACAATTTATGTCCTTGATTTTGTTTCTTCCATCTCACTTTATGTTTACAAGTTGTTGGTTTTTTTTCTTTATTTTTTTTCAACTTTTGCTGGATTGGTTACATTAGTATTAATTCTCTTTCTTTCCTTTGTTAAGTGGACGTCAATACTGGCTCTTATCATCATTCTAGCAGCATTAACTTTCTGCCTGCTGCACTCTGAATCCAACACATACTTATTCAAAATAAATCAAAAGAAAATACTGAGCATGCTTCTTCCTTCACCCTCTCCTCCCGTAAGATGAAATGTTCAGAACATTTTACCTTCTGCACTGTTCCATACTCCTACAGTCTTCCTAGAATGTTATTACTTGATGCCTTTCTTGTTCTACTCACACGTATGTTTTAATGAGGTAGTTTAGTACTTTTGATACTGGACTATGATTCTCTTCTTTGCAGCATTTCTCTCTCTCCCAAGAATCATTAATTCTAAGTCTCATTACTTAATATTCATATTTCAAAGCCTCATTCCCAATATCACAATCTAAGTAGATGTATAAATATGGCTGGGCCATGTTTATTTACTCTTTACTGTTTGCTCTTTTATTTCTCACTCCCTGTTTTGAATGTTCTGTTCTGATTTAGTTGTTGCTTGGTTAGAATAATCTCTCTGGTAGTTTCCTGAGATAAGGTAGATGGGTAATATGTTACATAATTTTTTGTATAACCACAAATGTCCACCGCTCACCCTGAGAAGTGATTTACATCGTGGTTAGGTGTATATTTGTTTGTGTTATAATCATTTTTTCTCCACATTCTGCACATACTCTGTTTCCCTCTCTGAAGTGTCCAGATTGCAGATGAGAAGTCTTACTGACAGTCTGATCCTTTTTCCTTTTAAGTAACTTGTCTTTCTCTCTAGAAACTTACACATTTTATTTTTCGCACATTGAGTTTAAGAATTTAATCTAAATGCCTGTCATTTTCCATCAGTTGTCCATAAAAGTTAGTGAGCCCTTTGAATCTGCAAACAGCTTTTTTCAAACCAGGGAAATTTCTCTTGGCATTGTTTCTCTACTACTTTTAATTTTTCTGGAAATCATATGTTTTGTCTTGTTTCATCCCCTTAACTTTCAGGCTAATAGCTTCTCAAGACAGCTTATCTTCTTCACACTATGCACTAAATTTTAAAATTAAGAAATAAATTGTTATTCTTTAACAGTTCCAGAAATGTTTTTCTTTGGATTCTTAGTTTTATGAATGCCCTTAACATGATTCTCAGTTTTATGTTTAACATGTCATCTATCTTGTCAGCACTTCTACCTCGATAAAAGGTGTCCTGTTGCTTCTTCCAATTTGGTTGCTGGGTTCACTTACGCCCATGACTGTTTACTTTTGCCTGCATAATGTTCTGTTCATCCTATGTTGTCACATCAAGCTGTTAAGCAAATATAGTTGCCAGGCAGAATGCAAATTTCAGAACTAATTCTGGTAATATTAACAAGATAGTTCTAAATCATACATTATATCAATATTTAGCAAAAAGTGGATAGGACAAGAAATCAAGTAGAAGAACATTGCAATTTTTGTTTTATATAGGCGTAATCCCAAAGAAATCATGCATTTTTATTTGGATAATTAGAGAAATATATTCAAATATATTGTTAAAAATCATAAATATAACTAGTATGAACATATGCAAAACCTTCAGGTCACTGTGACAAATAGGACTAGAGAAAGCCAGTCTAAGTTCTGGTAGACCTAAGACACTGAATTGAAATATTATACAATGTTGGAAGAAGAAGCAGTAAATCATCATCATTTGCAAATGACAGGTTCACACTTAGAAATACAAGCTAATCAAGAAAAAATGTTTCTAAGGGTTTGAAAATATCAATAGATTTCCAGTTTAATTTCAATAATCTGTAAGTTATAAAAAAAGAGGTTCCCTTCAAAGTAGCCAACACAAAATCAAAATCAGAACAATGACAACAGCATCAATAGCCACAATAATAAATACTACACCAAAGAATTATTTTAACAGCAAAAAAAATGGGATCTAAAAGAAGAAATCTTTGAATAATATGACTAAAACTTTGCTGATAAGCCTATAAGATAAAAAGATTTGTTGCTCAATGGAAAGAAAGAATATTGCAATTGAGTCTTTATAAATTAATTTACTGCTTTAATTTAATCTCCATCAAAATTCATGAGAAGCTCAAGCATGCATGCAGATGCATACAACTCAGAGAAAATACTAGGCAACCACATTGAACGGAGAATAACTTAATCATAATGCAATATAACCAAAATGGGTGTATTGTAAAATCACAATGCTAGTTTAACGTTAGAATATATGTAAGACCATTCTCCACAATAGTTGATAAAAGGAGAAAAGCAGCATGTTTACCTCAGAATGCAGAAAAATGTGATAAAATGCATCACCCTTTGATAAGAACTCAGTAAGCCGGGAATGTAAGTCAACCTCCAGAGCCTGCCAAACAGAATCAACCAAAAAACTTTAGCAAACATTCCTTAAAATGAAAAATATTAGAAGCATTCTCTTAAAATTCTGAAACAAACAAGAAAGTCAGTTAGCACTATTTCTAATCATTATTCTACTAGAGATCTTGGCAATAGAAAATTTAAATGTGTGTGTGTGTGTGTGTGTGTGTGTGTGTGTATCACAATGTGAAAAAAATTTCATTATGCAGAGATGATTTATTGTTGACTTTGAAAACCCAGAACTTCTACAAGTAGTATAAATAATAAAAATAGCCACTTGGCTTGCTGTAAGATCAGTATAACCAAGAAACATACAAAAACAATTTAATAGAATGTACTCTCAACAATAACTATGAGATTCACAGAGAAAAACCTAATAAAATATGTATTAAGATGTAAATGGGAAAAGCAAACCTTGGAAATCTTTAGAAGAAAATACAGAATTATATATTCTCATCTTGGGATAGGAAATAATTTACTAAGGTACACATAAGTCGGTTTGCTCAATTCAACCAAAGCAAAATTAAGAATTTCTGTCAGTGAAAGATATGAGGTAAGTGAAAATACAAGCAACAAACAAAAGAAAACCCTAACGCGTAACTTAGTACCCATTAGTCTTTAGACTGTGTGAAGAAATCCTACCACTTGATAAGAAAACAATAAACAAACATCCCACCTCCCCACAGTAAAAATAAACAAAACACATGAAGAGACATTTCACAGTTATGGCCAGTACATACTATGTAATCAGCAAAATGAAAATGAAGACCATATCTTAACATGGATTCCCTAGAACGCTACACTTCTTAAGGGAATGGAATCCCAAGGAGCAAGAGTGAGGGACAAGCAGAATGAAACAGGGGAGGAAGGAGAGCCAAGATTACAATGTACTAATGACCTGTGGTAGCGAAGTGGCTGATTAGTCTATAGGACTGTCTTCTGAGAAGGTGTTTAGTTATGCCTCAGGTCAATCCAACTTGGAGGAGAGGGATGGGGAGTGGAAAAAGGTACCCTCCATTTTCTGTATCACCTAGTCAGAGTTCATCCACTGGGACACATGCATGGCCACACAGCAGAGTTCCACACACTTAGCAAGGGCATGAGGCAAAGTACTTTTATTATGTACCCGCTTGAAAATGCTGGAGGCTACATTGGCTGTGCAGCAACAGGAACAAGGTTGAGAGAATCTTAAGTGGCCCATAAGAAAAGCTATCTGATAAAGACACTAGCCACCATTTTATACCTGCTGTATTAGCGGAAATGAATAACTCTGGCTACATCAAATGTTGGAAAGGATGTAAAATGATAGTATTATATATTGCTGGTAGGTATCACATTACATATGTTTGCAAGGGTAAATACTAACTGAAATTTAAAAAAAATTGCCCTACCACCTCTTAGAGCATTTTCTTTAGAAAAGTTGTCATTGTAAGTTCTTTCCCTGTTTCCTTGAGATGTAGGTAAGTCATTTTTAAGTCTAAATAAGTCTCTTTACAATCCAGGAATATCTTTAGGACTTGGGAGCCAGGTCCTTGAAATGTCCTCATCAAAGAAGATAGTATCTGTATCTTCCATTTTCTGGGGGAGGCTAGGAGTTTAACTTCTGCAGGAGCCTTGCTCCAAACTACCTCGTGTAATAAAAATATGAGAAATTTATTTTTCCTTTGGATAAAACCAATTAGCTAACACAGATGGTCACCCCAACTATTAAGTGAATTTAGGCTGAACTGTGTGTGACAGATGTTGCTGTCAGGTCCTCTTATCTGAGGACTAGGTGTTTTTTCTCTTGAGAACATGGATGTAATGGGTTGAAACTGTTTGGCTCTCTAAAAGGATGAGATAGCTTTCTGTCTTTGCAATATCTTTAGCAGATTGCCTGTAATGCCCATCACGTTCTGATTTAATGCTTATTCAGTAATCCAACCGTTTCTTTCTCTTCTACCCTTCTTAGCGAGGTTTTCTGGGTTGGCAAGAGATTTTGTTTGTATTTCCGCAACAACATGTTCTCATTTTGGATTTGGGTTTGAAGTTCATGAGTATTCATTATATTATGATGATTTATAACTTACAAATACATACACACAGATATGTATTCTTTTCAGTGTATCAAATAATATTTTTAAACATATTAAATATTTTTACCTTGTCCAAAAATATCTTAAAAGTAAAGGACATCTAGCTGGTAGATGTTCACAACAAATATAGGAAATTAAGTTTTAATTACCCTAATACATAAAGTTCATATAAATTAATTTTTTTAATATGCTACCAGGCTGTCTTAGATTGGGACGTAATCTTGGGGGAGGCAGCTCCCTTTGGCCTCTGACAATTCCCTGGCAACTGTCCACAGCCACACTGCCAGCCACTGGATGAACGAGTGTTTCAGCTCTAAAGCGGGATCTGAAGGGTGCAACTTCACCTTTTTCCTGACAACATAGCAAACTAAATTATGTCCCCATCCCCCAAGTTCAACTCAGAATATGCCGCAGAAACAAGGGTGATGGATCAAAGAAACAAATAAGACAGGGCACATGAATAATTTTGTAAAATCGTGAAATTAAAGGCAAAGGAGAAAAGGAATGTAAATAGAAAGAATAAAATGACAAAAACAATCCAAATATGACAGTATTCAAAATAAAAGTAAATAGGATTCTTAGCATGTCTTAACACAGAGTACTGAGACTGGAGTACTTTTTTTAAAAAGTCCAAAAATATCTGCCAACATATACCCAGAAGTGTTGAAAATAAAATGCATACACAGAGAACTCTAGATGGATATGAGACCTAAATGTGAAAGCTAAACTTCTGCAATGAACAGAAAAAAAATATGAGATCACCTTTGCTTGGGGGAATGCAGAGGATTTCTAAAACAAGATAGAAAAAAAAAAAGCGTGTATGATTAGGTTACCATCAATTGAATTACCTAATAATGAAACAGTTCATTCCTAAGAACATCATATTTATCTGCATGATGCTATTTATAATGCTTATGACATCAAGGGATTTAGATCCAATATAGTCAATGAAGTCTTGGATATCAATAGGAAAATGGGCAAAAGATAGACAGTCCTTAGATGAAAAGATGCTCATCATTGCTATCAGTCAAAAAAAATGCAAATTAAAAAGGAGATGCTACTCAACAACCATCAAATAAAATTAGAAGTTGATTATATAAAAATTTTCCAAGAGTGATGAGAAACAGGCACCTGTTAGGAATCTAAACTGGTAAAGAACTTCTGGAAAGTCATCTGACAGTACTTAATGAAATTAAGTCTGAAGATTTATTTTCTGCTGGGAGGTAGGAAACTTCCCTTCTGAAACAGACAAACTAGTCTGACATAGTGACCTGTCCTATCAACTTGGCAGAATCACCCCCTTGGCTTTCTTGGGTCACCCATTCTGGCTCAAGCGTATTTGGAGGTATTTATAAAGAAATGCAGCTAATCACTGTCACTTAGTCAAATAATGATCATCCTACTCTTTCTCTGCAGGTTCATTTACTTTTTAAGATTTTATTTTACTTTTTTTGGTGTTTCTTTCTTTTGTCTCTAACAAGATATATGCCCACCTAAAAGCAGCTACTAAAGACACCCTAGCATTTTTATTTTGAACTCTGGAAAGCACTCTTCTCCTACATAATTTTGTACAAAAATTTGAAACCATGAATAATAAATGAGACATGTGTCTATTTTACAATTATAAATTAAATTTTCTATCATGTTATTAACATTACATTAGTACTTTATATACACAACATATATACTTTATCTGGATTTATTTTAACTGAGTTACGTAGGATTACCGATCACTTATGAATACTAATTGAAATGCCAAGGCCACCATTCCCTCACAAAGATATATTTTTCACACTGCACTGGGGGAGGTAGATAAAATCAGAATACAGAGCACTTTGTGGGTTAGGGCATGGAGGCGTTACTTGCAACAGTAAAGAGTTTAGGCAGCCTAAAAATAACTAACGTGGAGGTGACATTAATAAGTAAATCTTGATATATTGGAAATTTCTTATTCATTTTTGTCCCTCTCTTCTAGCAAAATGCTGAGTCATTGAATATTGAATACTTTAACAATTGAAATGAATTCATGCCAATATAGGATGAAAATCAAAACCCTAGGCAATATTATTTTTTGCTTTATTATTTACAGCATGAAGATTATAAAAAGTCATACACCACAAACCCTAATGTGTTCTGCTCACACATAAGATTGATTTCAGTGGCCAATTTTGTAATGTTGAATTCCTGCAGCAATATAAAGAAATATGGCCTCTCCTGGATCAAATAACCAGATGACACAAAACAAAAAATACTCAAAACTAGAGATATGAGCAAATACCATGACTTCAAGTCTAAATGTGAAACATGAACATCCAACTGTAGTGTTACCCATTACAGTTATTGAAAATATTTTTCAGTGTTTGACAATGATGCCCAATCCCAAGGACCCAGGAGAACATTCCAGAAAACCCTAGTGAAATATTTTCATCTTCACCCCAATAGGCATTCTGTCACATCCCTCCAGAGAACCTTGCAACCCCTCCACCCTGTTCCTGCCAAGTGAAATATGTGCTGTGGTGAGTCATGATTACTGGTGGAAGTAAACTATGTCTTCTTGTGTGTTAGAATCTGAGAATCTCCGGTTTCAAGTAATGATTTTTTTCACCTTCAGTATTTGCTAGACAATTACTTTTAATATTGTTCATTAATATCTATTCTCATTTGAATAATCATACACTAAGTATAAATAAGTCATTGTTAAGAATGGAAACTTATTTATAAAACACTTGATGATGAAAATCCTATGGAGATGGGATTAAGCTGACTTGTTCACAGCTGAGATTTAATTCAAAGTTTAATGAGGCTTTTGTCTACTAGATCTAATGTTTTCTTTGGATGGACAAGCAATTAAATATCTGACAATAATTGACACTCAAAAACAATATTTTTGCAATGATAGAGCAAAGCTATTACTAAATAAATAGTCAAGAGTACTGGCAGATAGTCAAATTTCTCAATTTAACAGGAAATACTTAATAACAACATGAAATCCAAACAGGTATGTGGAGTCATAGAATATGTGCTTGATTTTTTTTAATCTAAGCTTTCTTGAAGGAAATTAATGTTACTGTTGGTCATTAAGGTAAAAGGAAGATGACTTGCATCGTTTTGCCCTGTTGAAAGGCAGTCAGTCCTTGAAGTTATATACTTAAAAAAATAAGGATTATTTTCATAAAAAAACATGGTATGTAGATGTCATTTATAGTCAATGAAGACAATAGGAGAAACATAAGGCTTTAAAAATATAATAACAAATTTTAACAAAAATCTTAGAACTGACGTTGCCATAATGATCTCACTTTATCTCCACAGCAGCCCTGTTATTGATTCTGAACCAGTATTATTTCCATTTTGCAGATTATGAAACTGAGATTTAGAGAAATTATATGTTTATGGTGACTCAGATGATAGACTTGGCAGATCTAGACTTTGGAATCACACTTGCTTGCCTCCAGAAGCTCCATTCTTGACCATCAGAGCACAGGTTATGTGTATACATCAGGCTGTTGAAGGAACTTGACGGACAGAGACATTGTGGATCTATTCAGCCACTGGGATTTTAAGAAAAAGGGCATATGAGAGAGTTCTTTGGTCAGAATGTTTCTTTTTATTCTTTTTAACCTATATGGGCATGGATGTAATGGACAAGATAGCCTTTTATCCTTCTCCCCATTCAGGGAGAGAGCAGATGGCCATTTACATAACTAAAGCTATGCAACTAAAATGGAAACAGGACACAGCAGATACAACCACTTATTCAAAATCAGTGTTTTTTTTTTTTTCAGGGATCTGTTGAAAGGATATTTGTTGGAAACTGGAGGTACCCATAGTTGCTTCACGCATACTTGTCTTAACACCCACAATCAGATTTCTGAACTAGGTATATATTCACTGCCATATTTTTTACTCCACTTTGAACACAATTCTGGGATCACTCCTAATTTTGTCAGGTTGAAAATGGGTCCAATCAATTTGCAATAACAATAATAATGAATGATAATATTTATTGAACACTTTACACTCTCTTCTAGAGTCTGTGTTGCAGAATTATGAAGATTTCAGCTACTCAGAAAATCTCTGTGGGTCATGGGGAAGGAAAATACACAAGGCAGCAAGATAAAAGGTGTATTTGTAGCTGAGTGCTACGAAGTTTCCCTGTTGCCTCTCGGATCTGGAGCAACACAATCTAATTTTCGAAGTATTACCAACAGGCTGGCTTCCCTCGCAGTGTAATGCTTTATATTATGGGTTGCCTTTTTCTCTCAGTAATGTGAAGTCCTCTTAAGTAGTACTTGCTTAGCAAATTATGTCAGCATGATGACAAGGTAGTGTGAACGTGTGCTGAAAGATTTAAAAATCCTGCAGTTTAAAAATATTCAGTAGTTGACCCAGGTATCGTTTATTCTCCTTTTTGAAAAATCTGTAGAAGTAGTTACCAAAACTGCATACTTTTGCTTGCCTTTTCTTATAGTTTTGTCCTAAAATAGTTTCTACTTACTATGATCATTGATAGAATATAACTTTTTTAATTTTATTGCTATCATAAAATGGTTAAAGTTTCATTTCGTATTCTTTGGAGTATTCCAGAAAGCTAAGGGCAGATATGCACAATTTTCTTCAAGCTGCACATTTTAAAAAGTAAGGCAAATTTGAGGATGACTGTGAAAGAGCATACCCCGGGGAGATTCAGAGCTAGGAATCCCATGTTTGCATCCATTGTTCAGCTTGAAAGTCAGACTAACAAAGAAAGAGTTCATTTCCATTCATCATGGGACCTCAAACAAACATGGAAGTTCTTCTCCAGGTCTACATAGTCATTCACTAATTCAATAAATAAACTTCAGCATCTACCCTGTGCCATATGTAGGTAGCACATAGCACATGCAGGTACTATGCTCCCCAAATCTTTAGTGTGATATTTCAGTGCCTATCAGCAGGTTTCTCTGGCCCCTGGACCCACTCTGCCTGCATGCAGATCGTGAAAGTGGCAAAGGGGTGTTAATACCGATAACCAGCCACCCACCCTGCAAAGCAGCATTTACCACGACTGCTGGGAACTGTTGGATACTCCAGTTCCCCAACCTTTCTGGCTGGGACAAGTCCGAGGTGGTTTCCTGTACAATCTCCTAGAGATTCCTAGTCGGTTTAAACTTCATTTATCCACCATGACAACTAGCTTGAAAAATGACCCTTTTTTCCCTTTACTTTTCTTCCATCTAAATCTTACTTCGTCACTCTGCTGCTGGTTGGCATCTGTGCTCGCTTCCCAAACTACTTGCACTCAAATCCTTGTCTTAGGGTCTGCTGTTGGGGGATCTTACATGTAATGAAAGTGAGATTTGTCATTAAGAGATTTGGAAATAGTCGGAAAATAGAGGCAGTAGTGATTCTGAAGATAAGGGAGAATGGAGTTTCATAACGAGTTTAACTAAGTTAAGTCCTACAATGAATTCCCTGGATTTAGCACTCTGTGGTTTCTAGGTTATTCTTATGAAAGTATGTGGCAGCCATGAACATGGGCTGCTCAGATCTCCTTTCAAGAGAGAAGCTGCTGAAAATAATATAGTTGGCAGACAGACTTCAGTTCTCATTTCTTGGGGATGTTGCACAAAATTCATGCCCAGGTCACAATCTCCCTGGAAGCTCCCTGGCAGTGACTGAGTGGGGCAGGCATATCAGCCAGGGTTTCACCAGAGAAACAGAATCAGCAGGAACTGGGTCACACAATTGTGGGAGCTGCCCAGGCAAGTTCACAAGCAAAAGGCAGGAAGGGTGGGCTGGAACTCCTGGGCTCCAGCTGAAGTCACAGCCCACAGGCAGAATTGCCTCTTCCTCAGGGAAGGAATCCAGCCTTCACCTGATTGGATGAGGCCCACCCAGATTATGGAGACTAACATCCTTTACAGAAAGTCAGCTGAGCATGTATGTTAATCACATCTCCAAAACTCCTTCAGAGCAACACTGAGATTAGTGCTTGAAAATTAACTGAGTACTGTGATCTAGCCAATATGACACATAAAATTGAGAGTCACAGCAAGAGTATTAGAGGCAAGCTACTTCTGCCCCAAACAGGATTCCTCAGTGGGCATGCACCATCAGATAGTAAATTAGTAAATTAGGACAATGACTCCAATATAGAAAACAAACACTCAAATGAAGACCATGTCATTGTTCTTAAATCAAGTACTTTTCTTATTTTTGTTTCTGTAATGCATTACTCAATTTAAAATACTGCCAAAAAGTGTTATTATTAGGTACATTTTTCCCTTTCACTGATAATCTGTTTTATAATTTCTAATCTTCAATTAATAGGTTTAGAATTGATCTTTTAAAACACATTATCAGAGATTTACATGTATTTAACAGAGCTTTGTAATCAATATAAATTCCACCAACCCGAGACAAAAATTTCTCTATATTAATTGTATAAAATGTAGTGCCTACTTTCCCCTATACCTCTGATAATTACAGGTCTGAAGTGATTGCACTGTAGTAACTATGCCACTGAAATTTAGAGGAATAAATTTCAACATTTATAAATGTAACACGAATGAATTAGTAATATTACTAAATGTGAATTTCTGAAAATTAATTTAAGCATGTAATCATGAAATGCTATAGAATTACATGTTAACATTTATAAGCCATTATTTATTCAGTTTATCAGCAATTGCGCTTAAAAATTGCTCCTATTATTATATTCTCCACAATGTAAACTAAATCTCACCAATCAGTTTAACTTCAAGAGGATGCCTTGCTGAGCAAGCAAGGCACCAACTCAAATGGCTTGTCATAGCTCATTATTGCTAAAATGTGTTGAGTGTTTTACATTTTTTGAAGACGTGGTTGTATCTTCAGTAAGCCAAAGTTGGTTCGTTAACATATTTAGTTTTGACTCTGCAATAAACTACTCATGTATTACAGTTTTTCTAGATAATCACTTTGGTTGTACGGAAGCCACTATGGCTCTAACAAGACCAAGGAGCCCTGGTTAGCTATCCTTATAAGGACACTTTCAGCCTTATGTGGAGAAACAGTACGTACCTGCCTAAAGAGCCATAATTGAAAATTTTCACATAGTCTTCTCAGTCTCAGTATTTCATTCATCTGTTTTCATGGAATAGCCCTGGATTTACAAACCCAGAAATTCCCCATTCCTAAGGCATTCACTGTTTAGATAATAAAAGCAAAGACATAGCCTCTAGAACTGTACTGGCCAAATGCAGAAGCCACTAGTCACATACGGCTAGTTAAGTTTTAATTAATTAAAGCTAATTAAAAATTCAGTTCTTCAGCTGTAGCATCCCCATTTCAAGTGCTCAAAATCCACATGAGGTTGGTGGCTACTGTACTGGACAATACAGAGCATATCCATCACAACAGAAAATTCACTTGGGCAGCACTGCCCTAAAAATTCTATACAGTATCTGGTTAATAACTTGCATCTTGAGTAAGACTCAGGTTACATTTTGTGAGAGCTCCAGTTATATCTATGCATTAGGTGTTCATAGATGCTATTCTTTGTTAAGTGTCACAACAATTCTGATGGAGAGGTATCATCCTCATTTTAGAGAGGAGAAAACCAGACCTGTGTAGAATATGCAAGTAGATGAGATGCCAAGTTGATTCATGCTCATTCCACTGTAATATGGGGCCTTGAAGAGAGACACGTACTCGAGGACAATCCTCCTGAAGCAACAGGTGAGAAAACAATGCCAGAGAGAAAGATCGCTTTGGAAGAGTTTCTTCCCTGAGGTGAGGGCACTAAAATAAGAATGTTTATGGCGGGGAAGAGTGACACAGAGGGTGGACTCAGAGAAAAATGTAGAGCAGAGGGCCCCATACAGAAGGAACAGGGATGTGTTTTGTTTTTTCTTTCACATGTTCAATACATACTAGTGTTCTATCCTAAGGCAAAATTTAAAATACATAAAACCTTTATGCATTAAGATAGACTTCATAATGTTATTTATACAACGGGAAAAAGAGAAACTACTGAAATATCCCACAGCAATACGAATGCTAAACTCAATGGGATATTATCCAGCCACTGGAAAAAATTCTTAGGGAACCTACATAATAATACAGGTAAGTGCTTTGATGTACTCTTCAATTCAAAAGGGTTTGCTAATTCATGAAACATATGTGCAATAAAGATGACAACAATGTTAATGAAAAGTACACCAAAAACTTGTATGGAAAGACATGAATACTAAGTGTGAACAACTGAGTAGTTTGAATTGAATTTTCCCTCTATACTGCAATGCTTGAAAATCACATGAATTGTACAGTTAACAAGTGTTTAATAACCTTAAGCAACAGGACAGTTTGGAAATAGTCACAAATTAAAAGAAGCAGTAGACTGGAAAAACTTCAGTTCAGATCCACTGGTTATATAACAAGCAGCTTTCCTTATTTGAGCACCACACCCACACCACCACCCCCAAACATACATATATACATACCATATCATCTTGCAAGCTATGCATTAGTGTTATTTAAAACTTAATTTGTCATATCAAAACTGTGTAAGGCAGTATTGGAGTATTTGGATGATCTATCACAGGAAAAATTGTTCTCTTACTCAGAGTTATGTGCACATGGTGTCCAGTATTTTCATAGCAATTGTGTCTATAGGAAACTCTTACTAGAAATTAGAATCAGTACCAGAAAATGTCAGATCTGGGAGATATTCAAGAAAACAATATGAGGGCTATGGAAAATTATCCTACATATGTTCCCAGGAGGAAAATAATTGCATAAATTATTATGTCTTACCTCAATTTATCCCTCTCACCGGCAAATTTCACCATAATGGGAACACATGCAGGGACATTCATGTATTGCAATTCAGATTTCGTTTTCAAGATGCAAAAATAAATGTCTCACCATCAATTGTACTGGGCTTTCCACTTTTTATTTAAAGCAAGTCCCTTCTGAAGGAGAAATATTTCTCATTCTTATTATTATAGATAAATTCTGAAAAAGCAGTTGAGGTTTAAGAATTTTGGTAACACATTGCATGAAAAACATGAAAACATAAATTCATATTTAAGGAAAAGTAGACTTTTAAGAAATGTTATGGTTTTACTTTAATTTCCTTGCTGTAAAATGACAATGAGAAACTATGGTGGGATATCTTCACTAAGGAATCCCTCCTACATGCAAAGTGGGAAAATTTAGCTCCCTTCTATTAAAGGTCATTGAAGCGAGTTTTTAGACAGACTTTTAGAAGATGCAGGGTTTTGTCCTGAAAAAAAAAATTAAGAAAAGAAATTTGACATGAATGATTGTCTCAGTTTTTAATTCAGTGTTGAAGAAGTTTAAGCACAGCCCACACCCATCCAACTTTCATGATACACATTCCCCAGAAAGGACAGTACTAGAAATGGAGCAAACACTTCAGGCATGACATTATTCATGTGGCTACCATTATATCTATGAAGTTAAAAGGAGACAAGTCTGGGTCTCAGAGTGGATACTTTTATTACCTCTATCCCAATAGCAAGTAGTGCAATTACCTTTCCTCCCAGCCCACAGAATCTGGAACAAATGATTTGTGATGTGGAGCATCTTTTCATGTCTATTGGCCATCTGTATTTGGAAAAATGTCTTTTCAGGTCCTCTGTCCATTTTTTAATCAGGTTATTTATTTGTTTATTTTTTTGGCATTGAGTTTTTTGACATCTTTACATATTTTAGATATATTAGCCCCTTTTTGGATATATCATTTACAAATATATTCTCCCATTCAGCATGTCATCTTTTCATTTTGTTGATGTTTTCTTTTGCTGTGCAGAAGCATTTTAGTTTGATGTCATTTTATTTATTCTTCTCAATTTTATTTATTTCTGTTCTAATCTTTATTATGTCCCTCCTTCTACTGACTTTGGGCCTCATTTGTTCTTCTTTTCCTAGTTTCATTAACTGTGAGTTTAGACTGGTCATATGAGATTGTTCTTCTTTCCTGAGGTAGGCCTGTATTTCAATATACTTTCCTCTTAGCACGGCCTTCGCTGTGTCTGACAGATTTTGTGGTGTTGAATTATTGTTGTCATTTGTCTCCATATATTGCTTGATCTCTGTTTTTATTTGCTCATTGATCCATTGGTTATTTAGGAGCATGTTGTGAAGCCTCCACGTGTTTGTGGGATTTTTCATTTTCTTTGCATAATTTATATCTAGTTTCATACTTTTGTGGTCTGAGAAACTGGTTGGTAAAATTTCAATCTTTTTTAATTTACCAAGGCTCTTTTTGTGGCCTAGTATATGATCTGTTCTTGAAAATGTTCCATGTGCACTTGAGGAGAATGTGTATTCTGCTGCTTTTGGGTGTAGAGTTCTGTAGATATCTGTTAGATCCATCTGTTCTATTCTGTTATTCAGTGCCTCTGTCTCCTTACTTATTTTCTGTCTGGTTTATCTGTCCGTCAGAGTGAGTGGAGTGTTGAAGTCTTCTAGAAGGAACGCATTGCATTCTATTTCCCCTTTTAATTCTGTTAGTATTTGTTTCACATATGTAGGTGCTCCTGTGTTGGGTGCATAGATATTTATAATGGTTATATCTTCTTGTTGGATTGACCCTTTTATCATTATGTAATGTCCTTCTTTATCTCTTGTGTCTTTCTTTGTTTTGAAGTCTATTTTGTCTGATACAAGTACTGCAACTCCTGCTTTTTTCTCCCTATTAGTTGCATGAAATATCTTTTTCCATCCCTTCACTTTTAGTCTGTGTATGTCTTTCGGTTTAAAGTGAGTCTCTTGTAGGCAGCATATAGATGGGTCTTGTTTTTTTATCCATTCAGTGACTCTATATCTTTTGATTGGTGCATTCAGTCCATTTACATTTAGGGTGATTATCGATAGGTATGTACTTATTGCCATTGCAGGCTTTAGAACCAAAGGTTCAAGGTTAACTTCCTTACTATCTAAGAGTCTAACTTATCTCACTTAATATGCAATTACAAACAGAATCTAAAGATTCTTTTTTTTTCTCCTCCTTTTTCTTCCTCCTCCATTCTTCATATATTAGGTATCATATTCTGTACTCATTGTCTATCCCTTGATTGACTTTGGGAACAGTTAATTTAATTTTGCATTTGCTTAGTAATTAGCTGTTCTACTTTCTTTACTGTGGTTTTATTACCACTGGTGATAGCTATTAAGCCTTAGGAACACTTCCATCTATAGCAGTCCCTCCAAAATAGACTGTAGAGATGGTTTGTGGGAGGTAAACTCTCTTAGCTTTTGTTTATCTGGAAATTGTTTAACCCCTCCTTCAAATTTAAATGATAATCTTGCCAAATAAAGTAATCTTGGTTTGAGGCCCATCTGCTTCATGGCATTAAATACATCATGCCACTCCCTTCTGGCCTGTAAGGTTTCTTCTGAGAAGTCTGATGTTAGCCTGATGGGCTTTCCTTTGTATGTGATCTTATTTCTCTCTCTGGCTGCTTTTAATAGTCTGTACTTATCCTTGATCTTTGCCATTTTAATTACTATATGTCTTGGTGTTGTCTTCCTTAGGTCCCTTGTGTTGGGAGATTTGTGCACCTCCATGGCCTGACAGACTATCTCCTTCCCCAGATTGGGGAAGTTTTCAGCAATTACCTCCTCAAAGACACTTTTTATCCCTTTCTCTGTCTCTTCTTCTTCTACCCCTATAATGCGAATATTGTTCCATTTGGATTGGTCACACAGTTCTCTCAATATTGTTTCATTCTTAGAGATCCTTTTTTCTCCCTGTGCCTGAGCTTCTTTGTATTCCTCTTCTCTAGTTTCTATTTCATTTACCGTCTCCTCCACCATATCTAATCTGCTTTTAATTCCCTCCATTGTACTCTTCAACAATTGGATCTCTGACTGGAATTCATTCATGAGTTCTTGAATATCTTTCTATACCTCCATGAGCATGTTAATGATATTTATTTTGAACTCCCTTTCAAGAAGATTCATGAGGTCGATGTCATTTAAATCTTTCTCAGGAGTTATATTTATAATTTTACTTTGAACCAGGTTCTTTTGGTGTTTCATATTTGTATATGGTGCCCTCTAGTGTCCAGAAACTCTACTCTCTGGAGCTGCTCAGCACCTGAAGCAATGTCTGGGGCACAGGGGAGTAATATTGGTGCCTAGGGGGAGGAAAGAGCTGTTTCCTAATTCCCGGCTGCTATGCCTGTCTCTACTGCCTGAACCAGTGGGCTGAGCACACAGGTATAAGCCTCTATGCTTTGCATTTGTAGTTGCTGTAGACAGATCTTCCCTCTGGCTGGTCTAACGCCAGGGTAGGGTTTGCTGATTTGTGAGCCAGGTGGGGCTGGCCAGGAGAAAGGCGCAGTAGGCTGCGTATCACGGCGGGGGTCCTTGGAGCTGTGTAGCCAGCCAGGGAGCTGGAGCACCTGAAGATCATGAAAGTTCCCAACCTGTTGGGCAGAGTGTACCCAGACAATATTGTCTATACCTGTCCTTTTCCTGAGCAGTAAGGTCTGTGCAATCCTTGCCCTTTAGCAGCCATCTTGCTAAGGGCTTCCTTGTTAGGAAGTGTCTCAGACTGCCTGCCTTTATTTTGTCCCAGAGCATCTGGATATGGATCCATGCTTTCCACAAGCAGCTGGAATCTCAGTCTCTCCAGGAATTCTGCCTGTCTTAGCTTTCCAACCCCCTAATCATGAGAGTACCATGCAAGCACCATGAAATGTAGGTTTGTGCTCCCAGCACAGATCTCCGGAGTTAAGTACTCAGCAGCCCCGGGCCTCTACTCCCTCCCCACTCTGTTTCTCTTCCTCCCGCTGGTGAGCTGGGGTTGGGGAAGGGCTTGGGTCCCGCCGGACCACAGCTTTGGTAGGTTACCCTGTTCCGTGAGGTCTGCTCTTTTCTCCAGGTGTAGGCAGTCTGGTGTAGCCCTCTTTCCTGTTGCTCTTTCAGAATTAGTTATATTAATTATATTTTCATATTATATGCGGTTTTAGGAGGAAATCTCTGTCTCACCTCTCATGCCGCCATCTTTAATCCTCTCCTCTGTATTTTAGTCTATTATAAAGTATTTTGGTAGCAGGAGCAAAAAATTCACAGACTAAATTAGATAAGTCGTCTATGTAGGTCCACATCTGATAAATATGTGTGATGCCCTTACATTATAATTTTTTTACTTTCTGTTCGGTTCATAAAAAACACCTTTTGCTTTTAATATTGTTATTTCTTCAAGAATATAATGGTTACATTTTTATTATTTCCAATATATACAAAGTCTTAAAATAATTCAGTGAAGTACAGGGTATTCAAATAACATTTATTTTTATCTAAAAGAATGACTATGAGAAATCCCATCAGCATTTGGGTTAAAACAAAGAAATACCTGGAGGCAAATGAGTACTCTTAAGGTAAAGAGTGCTTTTCCCACAAGACTTCTGTTAGCAATTGAATAGGGTTTCTCACAAAAAGGCAGTATGTAGAACCCAGCCAAGCAGGAAGAGTACTTCACTTAAGGATGGCTGCACAATAAAGAGGTTGAATCCAGAAAATTCTAGAAAAACAAATAAATGCTTGACAGCACCATACTTATAGAGTTTCTCAAAGACACAAAGGTGTAAAGGCTAGGGGGTCAGGAACTGTTACAGAATAAAAGAGACTAGAAATTTGATGCCCAAATTTAAAATGTGGGTGTTACTTGGGTCGTGAATCAAACAAACTAATTATGAAAAAACATATTTGAAACAATCACAGAAATCAAATACAAAGCCAATATGAAGTAAGCATTAAAAAGTTATTGCTACATGGTGCTGGAGGTCCTAGCCATGGCAATCAGACAAAACAAAGAAATACAAGGAATCCAGATTGGTAAAGAAGAACTCAAACTGTCACTATATGCAGATGATATGATATTGTACATAAAAAACCCTAAAGACTCCACTGCAAAACTACTAGAACTAATATCGGAATTCAGCAAAGTTGCAGAATACAAAATTAACACACAGAAATCTGTAGCTTTCCTATACACTAACAATGAACTAATAGAAAGAGAAATCAGGAAAACAATTCCATTCACAATTGCATCAAAAAAGAATAAAATACCTAGGAATAAACCTAACCAAGGAAGTGAAAGACCTATACCCTGAAAACTACAAGACACTCTTAAGAGAAATTAAAGAGGTCACTAACAAATGGAAACTCATCCCATGCTGTTGGCTAGGAAGAATTAATATCGTGAAAATGGCCATCCTGCCCAAAGCAATATACAGATTCAATGCAATCCCTATCAAATTACCAACAGCATTCTTCAATGAACTGGAACAAATAGCTCAAAAATTCATATGGAAACACCGAAGACCCCGAATAGCTAAAGCAATCCTGAGAAGGAAGAATAAAGTAGGGGGGGATCTCACTCCCCAACTTCAAGCTCTACTACAAAGCCACAGTAATCAAAACAATTTGGTACTGGCACAAGAACAGAGCCACAGACCAGTGGAACAGAATAGAGACTCTAGACATTAACCCAAACATATATGGCCAATTAATATTTGATAAAGGAGCCATGGACATATAATGGGGAAATGACAGTCTCTTCAACAAATGGTGCTGGCAAAACTGGACAGCTACATGTAAGAGAATGAAACTGGATCACTGTCTAACCCCATACACAAAAGTAAATTCCAAATGGATCAAAGACCTGAATGTAAGTCATGAAACCATAAAACTCTTAGAAAAAAACATAGGCAAAAATCTCATGGACATAAACATGAGTGACTTCTTCATGAACATATCTCCCTTGGCAAGGGAAACAAAGGCAAAAATGAACAAGTGGGACTATATCAAGCTAAAAAGCTTCTGTACAGCAAAGGACACCATCAGTAGAACAAAAAGGTATCCTACAGTATGGGAGAACATATTCATAAATGACACATTCGATAAAGGATTGACATCCAAAATATATAAAGAGCTCACACGCCTCCACAAACAGAAAGCAAATAATCCAATTAAAAAATGGGCAGAGGAGCTGAACAGACACTTCTCCAAAGAAGAAATTCACATGGCCAACAGGCACATGAAAAGATGCTCCACATCACTAATCATCAGAGAAATGCAAATGAAAACCACAATGAGATATCACCTCACCCCAGTAAGGATCGCCAACATCCAAAAGACAAACAACAACAAATGTTGGCGAGGTTGTGGAGAAAGGGGAACCCTCCTACACTGCTGGTGGGAATGTAAACTAGTTCAACCATTGTGGAAAGCAGTATGGAGGTTCCTCAGAATGCTCAAAATAGAAATACCATTTGACCAAGGAATTCCACTTCTAGGAATTTACCCTAAGAATGCAGCACTCCGGTTTGAAAAAGACAGATGCACCCCTATGTTTATCGCAGCACTATTTACAATAGCCAAGATATGGAAGCAACCTAAATGTCCATCAGTAGATGAATGGATAAAGAAGATGTGGTACATATACACAATGGAATATTACACAGCCATAAGAAAAAAACAGATCCTACCATTTGCAACAACATGGATGGAGCTAGAGGGTATTATGCTCAGTGAAATAAGCCAAGTGGAGAAGGACAAGCACCAAATGATTTCACTCATATGTGGAGTATAAGAACAAAGGAAAACTGAAGGAACAAAACAGCAGCAGAATCACAGAACCCAAGAATGGACTAATAGTTACCAAAGGGAAAGGGACTGGGGAGGATGGGTGGGAAGGGAGGGATAAGGGCGGGGGAAAAGAAAGAGGGCATTACGAATAGCATGTATAGTGCATGGGGGGCACGGGAAGGGCTGCGCAACACAGAGAAGACAAGTAGTGATTTTACAGCATCTTACTACACAGATGGACAATGACTGTGAAGGGGTATGTGGGGGGGACTTGGTGAAGGGGGGAACCTAGTAAACATAATGTTCTTCCTGTAATTGTAGATTAATGATACCAAAAAATAAAGTTATTGCTAAATGTATTAAATATAATAACACATGGTGGAGATACATACACATACACACATGTATATATGGATGGATGGATCAGAGATGTACACTAAGATATTTATGGGTAAAATGATATGATGTCTGAGATTCACCTTAAAAGAGTCCAGAAAATTTAATAAATAAAAAGGAGGGGAGTAAATAAGCAGTGAAAAAAGATTGGTCTACTACTGATAGATGTTGAATTTGGTTGACTTCAGTACATATGGCTCATTATATTACTCTTTCTAGGTTTGTAGATACTTGAAAATGTCAATAATAAAATATCTTTTTTTTTTAAATAAAATACTCAATGAGAAGTCCAGTAGCAAGGAACAATTCTGATACTAGGTTCAGATACTAGAGAACTAAACAGAAAAGAGGTGGATTCCTGAGACTGCCACTCAGGCAGATAAATGCAGAGTAATTGACAGTTATGAATAGGTCAGCAAGGTCCAGAATCATGGGATTCCAACTGTCAACAAAGTCAGCAAGAAGAATCAAATAAACTCACAGAGGTAGAGCACAGCTTGTTTTTTCCCTGTTCTTTTTCACATTACCTGTATGAGGGGGTGGACTGGGGTATGCAGTACCCATTCGGCCTCAAAGAGATTGGGGGCTTGATTGGATTCCTGTCTCTTCTCACCTACAAAGATTGGGAGAGTGAGACAGAAGGATTTCTGTACAGAATCAGATAATAAAATACCATGTGCTTAAAGGGAAGAAGGAAAAGGAAACACTTAAATGAAAACATGTATACAAAAATGCAATTCATGGTATAGCTCTATTATTGTGATAAAGAGAAGACATGCAGTGTAACACAAATATTCAATATATGTCTGCTTTATAAGTTAATTTACAGAGAAGCCAGGATGGGGGAAGAGGGAGAAGTCTGTTCTTGAATCATTTTTATTGGCAAAAGAAAATAAACAGGGAACTTTATAAAAATTAGATCTGTCCTCTTGAGATGAACTTCATTTAGATATCTTATGAACACTCAATTCAACATCACATTACACTAATTAATTGCCTCCATAAATCAACTCTGACTTCTGACTTTGGACTCTCTTTTTTTAATAACATTATCATCCTAGTCATTCATTTTCAAAAGTGCAGAGACACCTGCGACTCTTCCTTCACAAACGAATCTTCTGATGTAATATTTCTTTAATTGGTACCTTTTTCTTATATGTACTGCTACTGCTCCAAATCAGACTAGGGTATGTTTTCTCATGGACAGTTATACTTGCCTGTTTCTTAGGAAATCTCACTTGCATTTTCTCACATAAAACATTATTTCTTTAAATATTATTTAATTCAAATACCTCATGTGTCTAGTATATGCCATGGAGTAGAAGTGACGTGTAGAGCTTAAGGGTTCTTTCAACTATGATTAGGCCACTTGCCTTGGATATCCTTCTTTTCCACTGGATGGACATGACAGTGACACCAGGGACCTTTGGAGGTGGTAGATTAAGGATGGCTGAGCTGCCTCACAGCCCTTGGGTATCTTCAGGAACCACACTCATCTGCTTGTCCCTGGACTCCTCTATATAAAATAGTAAAATACATCTATCTTATTTGAGCCAATGGTTTTGTGGAGGTCTCTTTTTAGAGTAATTTATTCTGTGCCTTAGCTAATACATAGAAAAAGTTATTTTCATTAGAGCAATACCATGAGAAGCACAGCTCAATTTAGGGGGTTTTGTTTGTGTAAGAAAACCAAACTTGGTAAGAAACTTTTAAATCCTGAACATTACTGAGTTTGGAGAGATTTATTTGGGAGCAATGTTTAGAGTACTCTCCTGCCAGAATCTCACTCTGGAGTTCTGCAAGTTTAAATCCAAATGACAAAGTGAACTTTGTACTTAGATTAACATGGGCATGCTAAATCCAGCACGCCCAAAACTAACTTCAGTTTCTCCTATACTTCCACTTACATCCCACTGGCCTCAACGTAACCACATGGCCCCATTCCAGCTTAAACTCAAGGGATTCCATTACTGAAAGGAAGAAAGTTATAAAGATACGGAAGAGAACTCTTTGGTCTCTGCCAAATCTTTGCCAAATAGAGTTCATATTTCTAACCATCTATTCAATTGACTCAATGTTCCATTGTCAGGCTACTTTTCAAGAGTCAATGAAAGGATTCAGCTGAGTTTCTAAAGTACACTCCATGCTTTCTAGCTCTTCAAAGTCTAATAGAAATATTCTAAGAATATTGTTTATCTTCAAACCTCACCTACCAAATTTCTGCCAATTATTCGAGACTCAGGCCAAATTCTGCTAACACAAAGTTTCGTGAATCCTTTCAACCTCATCCCAATCTTCTATCCATCCATGCAATAACCACTTGCGTCATCTCTATGCCAAACCTTGTTTTGATCTTAGGGAATTTCAGGTGGATAAGAACATGTTCGTGTCTAGACAGTGTCACTCTCCCTCTTCTGTATGTCTTATTTTTAATTGGCTAGTTGTTGCATTTTATATTTAATTGGAATTATCTGTTCACATGGTTGATTTTTTTTAACTTTGTGCTTGTCTTTTTATTATGGTAAAATACATAACATAAAATTTACCATTTTAACCAATTTTAAGTGTACAGTTTAGTGACATTAAGTACATTCACATTGCTGTGAACCATTACCACATCCATCTCCAGAAGTCCTTCATTTTCCCAAACTGAAATTCTGTACCCATTAACAGTAACTCCCCATTCTTTCCTGTCTTCAGCCCCTGATAACCACTATTCTACTTTCTGTCTCCGAATTTGACTATTCTATCTGCCTCAGGTAATTGGAGTAATAAATATTTGTCCTTTGGTGTCTGGCTGATCTCACTTAGCATATCTTCAAGGTTCATCCACGTTTATAGCATATGTTCAAATCTCCTTCCTTTTTAAGGCTGACTAAAGTGTGTATGTATATATTTAAATATAAGTATATGTATATGTATATACCACACTTGATTCATCTGTGAGCAACACTTGGGTTGTGTGAAGTGGTATCTCATTGTGGTTTTGATTAGTATTTTCCTAGTGATTAGTGATGTTCAGCATCTTAATGTGCTTATCGGCCATTTGTATGTCTTATTTGGGGAAATGTTTATTCAGGTCCTCTGCCCGTTTTTTTATTGGATTTGTTGTTGCTGTAAGTCGTCACATGGTCAATTTTTATTTCATCAGTTCCTTGGGGCCAGAAATCACACCTTGATATTTTTTATCCCCTCCCCATTTAACAAAGGGCATCACCTGTTAATTATCATCACAGGGTGAATTAGCTGAAAGAGTAAAGAACACAGTCATATTGTCAGTATTCTGTAATGGATCACTTATATTAAAATTCTATAGTTCACTCCACACTTCCCACTGATTTTGCTTCATTGTGAAGCACATTATATTTCCTTTCAAATTTGTTATTACTGCCCAAGTGAAAGTAGGCTTTGTGGTTTTAATCTAGAAATATTTTTCATTCAGATAGTTTCTGAGATAGCATGAAATAGATATTTCAGAATAGAAGAAGCTGGGCTTCTGGCACTTTAAACGCAGACATATCTTTCTGAGCTCCCCTGACATTTCATTAAAATTGTAGTACGTGGAACAGAAACATATGAGGCCACAAAACCATGGGAGTAGAGCCATTAATAGATAAGAAATGACAACAAATGTCTGAAAAATAAAGCATATCCATGAGCCACGTTAATGAATCAGCAAAACCATCTGTGACCAGGAATACCCATGGACAGGTAAGTCAATGGCTGACATATCAGCCCTGGAGGCCCTGAAGAAACTGCAAACACACAAAACACCAAGTGAAATATGAAGGCAAGAGTGAGAATTTGTGCTGTGCCCACAGCTGCCTTCTTTTGACTCTCATAAAAAATCCTGGCATCTAGGTATTTACCACTCCTTCCCAACTCTTTCTTCCCTGGAAACCAATATGGGGAGACTTGGTATGACAGCCAATCAGCACTGCAAGTAAAGAATCAGTTTGTAGTATCACAGAAGAGTAGACGTCCCTGAGCGGTGGACAGAATGGAAGAGATGACATAGACACTACAATTGATATTTGGACACTATTGAAATTATGGTAGAAGAATTTTCTGGATATAAAAAATCACCCATTTGAATTTGACACAGGAAACTTACCCCCCAAAGTCAGTGGTTAAAACAATAATCAACACTTATCATCTCTCCCAGTTTCTGTAGCTCAGGGTTTGGGAGTAGCTAGGCGAGAGGTTCTGGTGTGCTGTATCTCATGAAGTTTTTGTCAAAGTCTTAGCCAGGTCGGCAGTCATCTGCAAGCTTAACTGGAGGTGGAGGATCAGATCTGAAGACAGCACACTCACCTGACTGGCAAGTTGGTATGAATGATGAATGGCCTGAGGCCTCAATCCCTCCCCACATGGGCCTCTCTCCCGGGCTGCATGACTGTCTTCTGGACATGGTGCCTGGCTTCCCCAGAGTAAATGTGATGGTTAATTTTATGCGTCAATTTGAATGGGCCATAAGGTACCCAGAAATTTGGTCAAACATCATTCTGGATGTTTCTGTGAAGGTGATTTTGGAGGAGATTAATATTTAAGTTGGTAGACGGAGTAAAGCAGATAATACCATAACGTGTTTGCACCTCCTCCAATCCATTGAAGGTTTGAATAGAACAAAAAGGCTGACTCTCCCCAAAATAAGAGTGAATTCTTCCTGCCTGAAAGTCTTCAAACTTGGACACTGGAATTTTCCCTGCCTTCAGACCTGAACTGAAACATCGACCTCCTGTGTCTTGAGACTACGGGCCTTCAGACTGAAACTACATCATCAGCTGCCCTGGGTCTCCAGCTTGCCGACTCACCCTGCAGATCTTGGAATTTGCCAGACTCCATAATGGCATGAGCTGATTTCTTACAATAAGTCAGTTTAAATATATAGTCTGTTTAAATAAAATATACAGTCTATTGGATTTTGTTTCACTGAAAAACGCTGCCTAATGCACATGCCCCAAAAATTCACTCAGAGTAATAGAAAAAAAAAATGGAGGTTTTTAAAGTTTGAGGGGGAAGAAAATATGAGTGGAAGAACTGAGACTCCTGACAAAGAACAGACTTGGCAGAAACAGAAAGGTTATGGGATATTGTTAGTAAGCCAACTGCTCATCATTAGTCGAGAAAGCCATAGATAGAATGTAAATTAATAAGTAAAAAGTAATCACAAAACAATAGTATTTAGAAATTGTAGCCATACAGAAACAGTAGCCATAAAAAGAACAGAAAGCAGAAATTTCTCAAATCATTTACTGTGGTGGTGGGAGGTGATTCAAGGGAAGGATGATTGAGGGCAGGAAATTACTGATTATATTATACACCTTCCAGTATACTATTTGATTTTAAAACATATGAATGTATAACTTTGCCAAAATTATAAAAAGGTGATTATTATAAAAATAAATAAAGTACAATTTGTCAGCAAACTAAACAAAGCACCAAAAATGGCTATAAAGCTTCATTTTATTTTATATCCTTACGCAAAAATTTCTTTTCCTATTATTAAAGAGCTGATTGCCAAAGTTGTCCTTTTCTTTCAGGCACTGAACATAAGTCATCTATGTAATCAAGATAGGAACATTCATAAAAATAACATTTCTTGATCATCCAATATGCCACGTAGCATACTAAACCTTTTATAAGAATCAATACATTTAATCTTCAAGGAGAGTGTTTTGTAACTTACCCACTGGCTCACACGTAGTGACATACTAAAGAATCGAATTCCTTTCCTTGAGAACACAGGGCAGATGCTATGAATCTATCACCTTGAAGAGAAAATTGGGAAATGGAGCATAGGGGCTGTAAAGAGAGAGTTGTAACATCATAGATATGGGGTTAACTTTGGCAAAGGTGTGAGACACTGTTCTGACATTCAGGGATATAATGAACACAGAGAACCCTTGAAAAATACTGAATTGAACAAGTCTTCCCTTAAAGAAGAAAGGGAAGTTCTGGGGACAATCACAACTAGCCCTCATGCATTCTCCTTTCTCTTCCATGAATCATTTGCATACCTCCTGTCAAAAGAATATTTCTAAAGCAGAACATGAGTATTCCCAGTCCAGACTCCCACACTACCTTATGCATAACTTATCCTTCTCTTCGTATGTGTATAAAAGGTGCCTCGTTAGGTATCTGCCTCCCAAACAACATTGTAAAATACATAAGAAGGGGACTATGTCTCCTGTATGTTTGTATCTTAATAATGCCTAGCAACATACCTTGTACATACCTTGCACTAAATAAAGGCTGATTAGATTGTTAGAATAATTATGTTTATGCTCATATTACCCAAGATGTGCTTAGTCAATAAGTATTTATTTAGTACTCACGATGTGTACTGAGGTAGTCACTGCCCTTGGGAAGTTCCCAATGTAGAGGTAGAGGAAGTCACATTAAAAAAAATCAATAAATAAACCAATGTGATAAGGTAGGCAGCCCAAGCAGGGTTGCTCAGTGTTGGGGGAAGGCATTAGAGAAAAAAAGATACTATCTTTAAATTTAAGTGATTAAACAGAGCACTGTCTCTTTTGTTATTGAAGACTCTGCAAATCCCATTTTAATATGACCAGGTAGGATGCTTCCTGGGCAATGTCCCCTTAAGTCAAATCATTGTTTCAATACAGGAACATATTATTATGGGGGTTTCTATATAACCGTCATTTTGATTCATTGGTACTACGTTGGCATACAAGGAATTTTGTTTTCATTGGTCCCTTGGTTTTTTCTATCCTGGAAGCATAGTTTAACAAGAAATAAATTCCAGTTTGATCAGTTGGTAAGGGTGTTTTTTCCATTTTTATTTGGAGAAAAAGTCCACAGAGTAGTAAATTGCATGTCTAGCTATATTCATATGTCCTGGTACTCTTCTCAAATATGCAGTGAATATGAATGACTGCCCCTAGTCACGTTTTCCAATCAGGGAGGGGTGAACATGAACTCTAAGAGTAGAGTTTACTACAGTCCCAAGTAAATGTGAAAAAATAACAGTCAAAGCCAAACCCACTGAAAATCAGAAACAACCTTCTTGACAAATACAATTACATTTACAAATTATACATACACAATTTAGTTGAACTCCAATATCAAGACCAATACCATACTAATTATCCAGATTAAATATAATGTGAAAATTTCACTGTGACTAAGAAAGTCAGTTTTAATTATGAGGAATTAATTTTAATGGGATTCCCAAACAACCTGAATTATACAGTATATTCATGACATGTCTTGGTCAATCACATGCTTTTAAATCTTGTTATCCATATCACAAACATTTCATGCTCTTCCTGATGCCCGGGTTCTTGTTTGCGGAGCCGAAGAATGAGCTTCACAAACAGTCAAG
Source organism: Manis javanica (assembly GCF_040802235.1). Lineage (NCBI taxonomy): Eukaryota > Metazoa > Chordata > Mammalia > Pholidota > Manidae > Manis > Manis javanica. Next base: position 19,080,496 of record NC_133174.1, on the reverse strand, counting down.
GTAGGGGAGCGAGGTACAGGCTTTTATTTAGAGATAAAGTGAAAGGATAGAGCTCCTGGCTCACGCCAGGAGGGGACAAGAGAGTCTGTCCTTGGTGCGTTGTCTAGGGGATTTTATAGGCAGTTGAGGATTTTTCGAGAACATGAGAAAACTTAGGGGTGGGGACTTGTTAAGTGGTCCCTGAATATTAAAAATTAACTTAACTGTAAGGAATTTCCTGCCTTGATTTCTCTCTGGGACACCGGAGCCTTGGTCCGGGAGCACATCAAAAGGCTGCCTGCCCAGCCCCCAAGGTGGGCTGAGGTATTGTCTACTTGCTAAAGAATCTTGCCTCTTGAACTTCCTGGGTGTTAAAATGCAATTTTATCTTTAAGATGGAATTCTTCCTGCCTTTTACCTTGCCCATCTACAGCTGGGTCTGCATGTTGCTCAGTTTGCAAAATCACCTTGTCAGATCTGAAGGAGGAAAGACAGCACATAGGCCTGGGCCTTTTAGCATGCTAAAGTGAATCTTACACACGGTTACAAACGATTAGCATAATAAAACATGTGCTACTCTTCTTTATCTGGGGAACATTAACTGATGTCACTGAAGAATGATTCTAGAGCTCAGTGTTTAACATAGAGTTTTAGTAGGGGGGTTTCCTTTCATGTAGTTACATTGCTCTGACTGCAAATATCCCGCCCTGCCCCCTCCAGGGGCCCTCACCCTACTCTGACTACATCCATGGTCCCTGTCTCATTCCTTATTTAGATTTTCAAGTTCTCTTGATTTATCTTACCCAAGATCTTTTTAAATATTTGTGGTCCTTTAGCCCCATTTATATTTTCATCACCAAGAAGTCCAAATTTATATATTGATTATATTTTAAAAGTTAGATTTTCCCCCATGGTCTTTAGCACAAGCCTTTCTTACGCCACAGAATTGCACTGGGAGCCTGCCTCTGGAGTCTTAAAATAATAATTTAAAAGCAGTTTTAATGGTCACTTTGTGGAAGCACAGACTGCTTAGAATTCTCTTCTCTTTCTCTTCTCCATCACCTACCCACAATTCTAAGAAGGCTTATGAAGTTAGGCTTATGCAACACTTGTCCCCACCCAACAAATGTGAAATAATGAAATATTGTGAGGGGGTTCAAGACACACTACCTCCAAATATAGTACCTTGGCATATGAAATATCTTAAGCTTAAGAGCTTTAAGAAAATGGCAGCAGCATGAAAATCACCCTGACCTTACCTCTCAGCATTCCCTGAAACAGGTCATAAAACTCCCATGTGAAAGGTACCTTTCCTGTAGAAGAATTCTTAGGAGGAAGGAAGACATTCTTATCAGAGGCAGGGAAGAAATCTGTATAAACAAACCTTGTTAAACTAACCCTATCTTCCTAGTTACTTCTTTACCATGTACTACCTCTTAGCCCAAATCCCTTTGTCTTGTCAATTCATCACAAATTTATTATTTCTTTGTCCAAAAAGTGTAAATGCTTCCTGCTCTGGTCAGTTCTTCCAGTCTTAATTCTCTTGTGCAGGCTCCCAGGCACATGTAACAATTCAAAACAATGTGTATGCTTTTCTGTTAATCTTTGTCAGTTTAATTTGCAGACTCAGCCAGGGACCCTAAGAAGGTCAAGGAAAACTGTTTCCTCCCTTGCAATTGCTAAGGCAAAAATTATAGGGGATTGTGGGTAAAATTATAGTATTTCCAGAATATCTCGCCTGGCTTTGGTATATCTGCATATCAACAGGCATTCAGAGGTGGAAAGAAGTATGGCTTTAGTGCATTTGCATCACTCCTCAGGGGTGGAAGAAGTTCATCTCCATATCAATGGGTAATTACCTGGGCAACGGAGGGCTTATCTGTAAGTGAGAGGTGAGGGGAAGGGCCGGTTTTGCTGCTGCTTGAGCAGAAGAGAGAGATGGGCTGGACTGCAGTTTTGTAAGCAATAAACGGATTTTAAACTTTCTTTCTCCCTTTGACTGATTTTGGTTTTTGGAGGCATTTTGCCCCAGGATTTCCTCTTCCCGGACTAACAGGGATAGGTGAAGTCCAAGTATCAAAGTCCACTTGATCATTTCAAAGTTGCATTCCAGCAAACTCTAACCTGCTAAATTAAAAGTATAGAAATATATCTCTTAGAAAAAATATTTTCAAGGAAGTTGATCGATATATTTTTATGAATACCAACTAACCTCATATTCTGTTTCCACTTAGGTGAAGATCACCTATACCACTGAAATTAATTCATACTCTGCTGTTACGCTTAGCAATTATTTGACCATTTCCTACAGCCATTTTCCAAATACAACCTTTATAAACAAAAGTTTTGTATACATAACTCACTCAATTCTTCTGGAAGCCAAGCTGTGTGAGAATAAGATCAATACTGTAATGTTTCATCAACTCATTCGAATCATGCACTCTTATCACTGAGCAAGGATATAAAAGGCTGAAGGGTCCCCACCAGTAAGATGGCAAACTTCAGGCTTCACTTCGGGGTCCTCAGTTCCCGCCGGCGCCACCTGAAGCCCAATCACCTCTTGCCCCCGTCCCAATCCCAGCACCTAGCCAACAGCCACCAGCCCCGTAGAAGTGACACCTCAATCAATTCATGCCCCCTCCTATATAACCCAGCACCTTTCCCTAATAAAGCGGAACTCTCCGGTGAATTGCTGCTGTGTGTTGCTCCTTTCCTTTCATTGGTGCTGAAACCCAGGAGACGGGACACCCCAACTGGGCCCCATCTTCCCCCCGACACCAGCAGCAGCTTGCCCTCGTCCTCTTTTTCCGGCGCTGGCTCATCACACTCACCACTCCTCTCTGGCCTTTAGGTAAGTTTTCCCCCCGGAGTGGGCCACTCTTCCCCGAGCTATCACAGTGCCATTGACCATGATCGTCCGGCAAGGCCCTGACGCTCCTGGATGAGGAGGGAACTCTCCCCGCCTCAGGGCTTCACGGCTGTGATGGACCCTCAGGCCCCTCCTCCAACAGCCATAAATCCCCGCCTCAAGCCTTTACGGCTGTGGCGGATGCTCAGGCCCCTCCTCCGACAGTCATAAATGCATTCACCGTCCCTTCCATCAGTGCTGAAACATTTTAAGCAAAATTTCCCCGGGGTGGGCCACTCTTCTCTGAGCTATCGCAGTGCCATTGACCATGATCGTCCGGCAAGGCCCTGACGCTCGGGGATGAGGAGGGAACTCTCCCCACCTCAGGCCTTCACGGCTGCGGCGGACCCTCAAGCCCCTCCTCCCACAGCCATAAATCCCTGCCTCAGGCCTTCACGGCTGCGGCAGACTCTCAGGCCCCCCCCTCCAACAGCCATAAACGAGGTGACTCCTTTGCGGATGAGAACGCTCCCTTTCCCTGCCCCCTCCTCCTTCTGTTCCATCCGCCAAAATCTGTTCTGTCTGCCGAAAACGCCTAGCGCTAGGTACCTCGTGACTCCGGCACTCTGCCTTCTTAGGGAAGTCTGGGTGACGACCCACACTTCCTAAGAAATTCCGACTCATATACGAGTTTCCGCAGACCACCAAGGATCATCGGGGACGCCCTTTGTCTCCTTGCGCTCTGCTTCCAGTCCGAGGATCTGCGTTCATCTTCCCCTGTTTGTCTCCTTCCCTGTGCTTTAGCCATGGGAGCCTCCTCATCCCTCCCTGAAAGTTCACCTCTTGAATGCCTGCTTAAGCATCTGGCTACCCTCTCCCTGACGCCTGATATAAAATCAAAACTTCTCCGTAAATATTGCTCCCAAGATTGGCTGACATACCCCCTAGACAATAACAACCAATGGCCCACAGGGGGAACTCTTGATCCTAACATCACTCACGATCTTTTTAACTACTGCAGCGCCTGAAAAAATGGAAAGAGATTCCCTATATCGAAGCTTTCCACCTCCTCCTCCCCCCGCCCCCTCCCAAGTTCTCCTAGCCTGCAAGCCACCACCCCCGCAGAAGCCTCCCGTTCACTCCCTTCCCCTTCTTCTCCTACAATAGCCCTTCTCCCTTCCTTCCCCACCATCTCCTCCCCCATCTCACCTCCTCTGCCTTCGTCCCCCGCAGATTAAGCCTGAGCCTTTCAGCCCCCCCTTTAACTAGGTCCCAAGGGCCTCCTCCGTCTTGGCCCTCATCACCTGTTTCTCCCCTGTTAGGGACCGCCTTTGTCTTCTCACATGTTTGTAGAGAGAATGGGAAAGCACCTTCCCCCATGTCTGAACGCAGCATGGGAAAGCACAAGCTAAAGAACTACCAGTGCAGTCCTTAGAAGTTATCTGTCCACAAAAACATATCTTGCCAAGACTCCTCACTCTGAAAATAGGGAGACCTTGAAGATGTGTAGAAACACCGCCCCTGCTTCTAAATATGCCCTTCCCCCACTTGCCGATGTGGCAGGAATGGAGAACAAAGAACATTCTGTTTACGCATTCCATAAGCAATTAACTGGAGCCCTGCTGTAGCTTAGTTAGTAGAGCATGGGACTCTTAATCTCAGAGTCATGAGTTCAAGCCCAACTAGAGGGGCAGAAGTAAGCAGCTGGGCTGCTAGCTGGCGACACGTGGGTCCGATTCTATCTTTCTTTATTTTCTTTGCTCCCCTTCTGCACTTCAGGACCTGCTCGACTAGGCACGGCTAGACCATGTCACTCCCCCACAGATTGAGCCAGAACCCTTCAGTCCCCCTCAGACTTGGTCCCAAGAGCCTGCCAAAATTATCGCCCCCCTCCTGGAGGTAGCAGGATCCAAAGGCATTTAGGAAATTTAGCCCAACTAGAGAAATGCCTAGGTTCCTTTTCCACTGATCCCATGACATACATCAGGGAGTTTCAATGGACCCTCCAGTCTTACAGCCTCACACATCATGACATTTTCATGCTCCTGGCCAATACTCTCCTCCCTGAAGAGCGTAGATGAGTTTGGGACTTCACCCAAACGCACACTACCGAAACCCACAGGACTGACCCCACCTATCCCCCTGGCCCCACTGCGGTCCCCGAACAAGACCCACACTGAGATTATAACACCGCCATGAGTCTCTGCTCTTGACATATTTTTGCCTTCTGCTTAATAGCAGGTCTGAAAAAGGCAGCCTCGTAAAGTAGTCAATTTTCAAAAACTCCAAGACATAATTCAAAAGAGAGAAGAAACCCCCTCCAAGTTCTTAGACAGACTCACTCAAGCCCTATTACAGCATACCAGCCTGGACCCAGAAACACCTGAAGGAAGACATGTCCTTATGACATACTTCCTAGCTCAAAGCTACCCCAACATTAAAGCTAAACTCAAAAAGTTAGAACAGGGCCCCACTACCCCACAGACTGAGATCCTAACAGTGGCCTTTAAAGTCTTCCATAACCGGGAGGAGGAGAAAGAACGCCGTAAATAAAAGACTGATGAGGCCAATTTCCAAATGTTGGCTCAGCTGATAAAACCACAACCTGGGCGCCCCTCTACAAACAAGCCCCCAACCCAGGAGCTTGTTTCAAGTGCGGAAAAGAGGGACATTGGTCAAGGGCATGCCCCTCCCCCAGATCTCCTACCACCCCATGCCCCAGATGCCACAAAAAGGGCCACTGGGGGTCTGATTGCCCAACCACCCGAAGGGGAGACTAGACGAAAAACCCCCATCCTAAGCCCGCCATAGTGGGGCTGGCAGAAGAAGATTGACGGGGCCCGGGGGCTTCTCGCCCGACCATTTCCATCACCAAACAGGAGCCCAGGGTTACTTTAACAGTAGACGGTTGCCCCATCTCCTTCCTCCTAGATACAGGAGCCACCTTCTCAGTCTTGCGAGAATACTGGGGCCCTACCATGCCAGCCATTACTCCTATAGTCGGGGTAGGAGGTAAACAGATTTTCCCATTAAATCCCCCCTCTTTTATGCACAATCCAAGACAATCCCATACCTTTCTCCCACTCCTTCCTAGTTATGCCCCAGTGTCCCATCCCTTTACTAGGACGGGACATCCTTTCTCTCCTCCAAATTTCCATAACTATATCCACTCCCACAGCCCCCAGTACTCCCTTTCTGATGGCCCTCAGAGCCGACAAACCCCCTCTACCCAATGAAAGCTCTAGTTCAGCCCTCATACACCCTGTAAATCCCAAAGTTTGGGAAATTACAAGCCCCTCCGTAGCCCTATGTCCCCCTGCCTCTATCAAATTACGTGATTCCTCTCAGTATATCTGTCAGACCCAATACCCCCTAACCACTTCAGCCCTCATAGGCTTCCAACCCATCATTCAAGATCTCTTAAACAAAAATTACCTCAGACCCACTCACTCCCCATTTAATACCCCCATATTAGCTGTTAAAAAAACCAATGGATCTTTCCGCCTTGTCCAAGACCTTCACCTCATCAACATAGCCGTTGTCCCTATCCATCCCTTAGTTCCAAATCCATACAGCCTTTTATCGCAGATCCCTGCCTCGGCATCCCACTTCTCAGTCCTGGATCTCAAGGACCCATTTTTCTATCTCTCTAGACCCCTGCTCCCAAGATTTTTTCATCTTCACCTGGACGGACCCATACACAAGACATTCTGAACAACTCACTTGGACAGTTTTGCCACAAAGCTTCCGAGATAGTCCCCATATTTTTAGACAGGTCCTAGCTCAGGACCTCAAACAGTTTCATCATGATCACTCCAAGTCCACCTTATTATAATACATAGACAATCTTCTACTCTGCAATCTCTCGTGGGAACAGTCTCAACTTGACACTGCCTCCCTACTTAACCTTCTAGCTTCCAGAAGTTACCGAGTATCCCCCGTCAAAGCTCAAATCTCTTCCCCTTCTGTGACTTACCTCAGATTCCTTCTATCTCAACAAAGAAAGTCCATTACCTTAGACAGAAAATAGCTCCTCTCTGACCTGCCCATTCCCAAAACCAAGACAGAAATCCTTTCCTTTCTAAGCCTAGCTAGATATTTTAGAGCATAGATCCCTAACTTCTCCCTGCTCCCTGTTGGCAAGACCCCTGTACAACCTCAGCAAGAGCCCCCCTAAAAAACCATTATCCTCCTCACCCCGACACTCCTTCATTAAGCTCCGTCAAGCCCTTGTAGAAGCCCCAGCTCTCCATCTTCCTGATTTGTCGAAGCCCTTCTCATTATACATTCATGAGAGGTCCAGTCAAGCTCTAGGAGTCCTAAGCCAATATTATGGCCCATCCTTTGCCCCAGTAGTTTATCTCTCCAAGCAATTAGACCCCACAGTTCAGGGATGGGCCCCCTGCCTACGAGCATTAGCCGCTAGACAGCTCTTGCAGAAAGAAGCTCATAAACTGACATTCAGGGCGCCCCTTACCATTCTGTCCCCACATCACCTAAAAGATCTCTTAACCTACAAAAGTTTACAGACTCTCCCTCCCTCCAGACTCCTCACCTTACTGTCCTCTTTCCTCCAAAATCCCATTCACCCCCTTTGCCATCCATACCCGAATCATGACTTTTTCCTCCTTTACTGCTCTCTCGCTTTTTTTCCTCATTCCTTTTGTCTTCCCCACCACCCCAGCCTCCTTTGTATGGCGATTCAAAGTCAGAGAGACTTACACACAGCATCAAACAAAAGTTACTGCCCTCATTGCCACACCAGACTGCCCTCTGAAAAGCTGCTCTGAGCCTTTATACCTCCACTTTCCTCCCTCCACCGAAGTGTTCACTAGCAGCTACCCTTATTCTCCCTACCTCTGCTTCCTCTATGACCAAAAACAAGCCTATTGCAGGCGATGGCCAGACACCTACAGGAGATGTCCCTACTAGTCTTGCGCCATTCACTACATGAGTAACTTCCAGTACCCACAGTATTACTCCTCCAACCATTTCATGAAATATCCCAACGGCTCATTCTCCTTATCAATCCCAGATCCCTGGGACTCTCGATGGGCTTCCAGAGTCACAGCCTCAGTTTACTACGGGGGGGTCCTCGACCCCCCACGGTACCCTTCATATCTCTCGAAAGTATGTTCCTTCTCATTCCCAGATCTCTCAAGTTGCATCAGATAGCAGACATTCCGAAAAAGTCATTATCCAAACTCTTGACGGCGCCTCTTCATCTTATCCCCGCCCCTCTTCCCATTTCTCCTACTCTTCGTTACAGCTCATTCAGGACACCACCATCTTTCTCTACCACACCCTTAACACCGCCAATTGTTTCTTGTGTGCATCATTACAGCGCCCACTGCTGGCCGCCGTGCCCCTTAATATTTCCAACTACTCCTTCCATGCAGAAAGACAACCCCTCTGTCCCCTGGCAGACATACCCCTATGGGAACCAGAATACGCAGATAATCTCACCATCCACCACTGTGTAAGCCCAACTCCACCCCCCTCCAGCGTACTTCACTGCCTCTCTATCTACACCCCTACCTCCGGCTCTAAGACTTTCACACAAGCGGGACACTTCTTTTAGTGTAATGGCAGTTTTTTCAACTCACTGCCTCTCAACTCTGATACACCCTGCATTCTCGTCACCCTAATCCCACAGCTTACACTTAACAGCATGGCAGAATTTCTTGAGCTCCAACCTCCCTTGCCCTCGTGCACAAAAAGAGCTGCTTTCCTTCCCATCATGGTCAGTAGCTCTTTCATCACCTCAGCCATTGGGGCAGGGTTTTCGGGAGAAGCCTTGGGTCACTCTCTATAGGCAGTTAGAGATCTGAACGCCAAACTTGAGGGAGCCCTGACATCCACTGCTGATTCCCTAGCCTCTCTCCAAAGACAGGTCACTTCGCTAGCTAAAGTCACCCTTCAAAACCGGCGGGCCCTACATCTGCTTACAGCTGAGAAGGGCGGCACCTGCGTCTTCCTCCGGGAATAGTGCTGCTATTACATCAACGAATCCGGCATTGTAGAAACTGACATCACCAAACTCACCGACCTTGCCTCCAGCCTCCACTCTGCTTCCAATTCCAACCCATTCTCTTCAATACTAACAAACCCCCTCCTCACCTGGCTCTGGCCCATTGCAGGCCCCATAATAATCATTCTTCTCTCCTGTCTCTTCTTACCCTGTATAATAAAATTCATCAAATCCCAAGTCGGAAAAATCTCTAATCAAGCTTTCAACCAGCTTTTACTCAGGAACTACCAGCTTCTGGCCACAGAAGATCCTTCACCCTCACGTGACCTCCTCACCACATGCTGAGATGGACCCCTCTTTCCACTGGAAACTGTTCCTGGAAACAATGGCCGCAGACGCCTGGCTCCTGACACCCATATCCTCTTGGCCAACCTATGGTTACAGGGAACCTTCATTGATTTCCAAACCTGAAGAAGTCCACATCTATTCATCCTTACTGTGGGGAGTCCTATCAACCCTTTCCTCCCAATCCTCAAACCCTCACTCCCTTCTACACCCCTGTTCAGCAAGAAGCAGTCAGAGAGAAAGCAACGTCCACAAACCCATAGAGGAGAAAGGGGGGTATGAAGGGTCCCCACCAGTAAGATGGCAAACTTTCGGCTTCTCTTTGGGGTCCTCAGTTCCCGCAGGTGCCACCTGAAGCCCAATCACCTCTCGCCCCTCTCCCAATCCCAGCACCTAGCCAACAGCCAACAGCCCCGTAGAAGTGACACCTCAATCAATTCATGCCCCCTCCTATATAACCCAGCACCTTTCCCTAATAAAGCAGAACTCTCTGGTGAATTGCTGCTGTGTGTAGCTCCTTTCCTTTCAAAGGCCAACTGTGTTCCAGGTACTGTTCTTGTCACTGACAAAGCCATGAAAGTTTCATCACCAGAAAGTTTCTTTAGACAAGAGGGTTTTTGGGGTTTTACTTTGTTTGAGTTGCAAAGATGGTATTCACAAATATATTACAGGAACTATTTCAGTGGAAAATAGTCTGTAATAAGTTGATGTGAAAATATTATTGCATTCTAAAGCATTTAGCATGGAACAAGTATCTCAGGTAGGAAATTTTTTTCATATTATACAATGGACTGGTGAATTATAGAAAGATGTTATAGCTTTTGAGATTTGCCTCTCTGTGAAAAATATTTTTTTTTAATCCTCAGTATTAGAAAAAGTCAGTTAAATTTGAAATCATATTTAGATATAAGGGAAAGCTCAGGATTTACATAAACATTTAGAGAAATTGCCTGCAGATAGTTCTTCTCTCTTCTTAGCTTGATACCCTAAGGCTAAACCATCAAGCCTGACCTGAACATTTTATCAAATGACAATAGATGGGGAGAATAACAATTTAGATGGGTGCCTAAAAATATTCCTTTCATAAAGGCCAGAACTACATTTCCAGCACACAGTCCTAGAAACTACATTTCTTTGTTTCTCCTTTCCCTATTTTCTGTGTCTCACTAGTGATTTGGTTAATTAACACTTCATTCAAGGATTACATCTCTTAGAAGTTCAGGAGAGTGTGAAATGCCCTCCTGGCACAATGACAAGGCTGAAGGAATATCCTAGTCCCATAGCTATTACTCTACATCTGGATTTAAAATGTAATATTTTAAAGAACACTTTCTCCAGTAACAAAAAAATATTAACTCTATGACAGTGATTCTCAAAGTGTGGTCCTCAGACCAGCAGCATCACCATCATTCAGGAACTTGTAATAAATGCAAATTATTGAGTCCCATTCCAGATCTACTGAATCAAAATCTTTGGATCAATGGCCCAGCAATCTATGTTTTAATAAGCACCCCACCCCACCCCACCCCGTGATTCTGATGAATGATAATTTGAGAAACCATTGGTCTATGCAAGTCCCTTATTATGCTGCATATGAATATATTATTTAGTGATACAAGAAGACTTAGGTTACACTATTGATTAGTAATTTAAATCTCAAATCATTGCCTTCTAAGGCTCAACAGACAAGTTCAAGTCCACAGGGCTCCATCAGTGTTTTATTGCATTACACAGTGTGCACGTCTGTTGGCACAAAAATGGCTAATTATCTTAGTTGCTCCAAAAGGAGGAAATGCCAGCTGAAAAGTGGCAATACTTGTTTGAACAAAGGCTCCCAGCTAAAAAAAAGTGCTCAGGAGTTAGGATTTTAAATGCCATTATATTCATTCCTGAAATATTGCCTTATCTCTAAGAGTTGTTCTAGATTTTTTCTTTTTTTCCTTGTCCCTATCTTATGTTACAATCTCCTCAGTCACCATATTTGCTACTGTAGTTTTACATTGTTAGTGTTGTTTCTTCCAGATAATGCTAATTTATCCAGAGAATTGCTAAATTTTGATGCCAAGGCAATGCTGTCAGTAAAGAGGAAGTAAGAGTTCCCTAATGACAGTAAAAGCAGAATTTTATCTCTTTGTCCCAATTTCCCAGAATAGAGACATCTGTCTTCTTCCCTTCTCTCCCTCACTCCCCACACCTGAGCTGTTAACAGGTTCTATAAATTCATTCTCAGCCTCCACCCATCTTCCTCATGTTTAATTCTTTTGCCACTGCTACAACTCAGTTGCTAATTATCTCTCAACTGGATGACTCTAAATCGAGAGACACAGAAAGGATTACTCTATAATAAAATGTTTTCACAGTGGCTACTTGTCATTCTAGAGTCTAATCTGAGGTCAAGCGCTTAATTATTGCTCCTGTAATCCTAACTGAAATGAGTGGGAAAAGCAGTTAGCAGCGGACTGTGATGGTTCTGTTCTTCTAAAAACTAGCCCTGCCCCGACCCTCCATGTACACAATGATTATATTAATTCATTTAGTCAACTTTTTTTGATGCTGTTAGGTGTCAAGTGATGTTTTAAGCATAAAGGTAACAACAGTCAACAAAGAACTTTGCATGTAGAATTCATAATCTAATGATGGCAATGTGTGGATGAAGACATACTGTTATATCTACATCTACATCTATATTTATAGCTACATCTAGCTATATATATATCTAGCTATCTGTCTCTGTAGCTATTTTAGATAGGATGGTCAAGGAGGGCCTCAGATGTAGTGGCATTTGAACAGAGATGTGAATGAAGTGGTTGAAGAAGCCACATTGCTGAGGAAAAGTGTTCGAAAATAGCAATTGCAGTAAGCGTGGGGAAACAAAGGAGGCTGGTCTAACTAGAGAGGGCTGAGGAAGGGGCAGGGTGGAAGAAGTGAAAGTCAGAGGTAGCCAGGAAACAGGTCACCAGGGATCACTGTAGATTATAGGAAGGGGTGTAGATTTCATTTTAAATGAGATGAGAAGCCCTTAAAGGTTTTGAGAAGAAAAGTGACATCATGTGGCTGATATTTTTAAAGGAAAACCCTGATTATGAGTTACTGAAGCAAGGAAACCAGTTAGGAGACAAACTACAATAAGCCTGCTGAAATTTGATATTGTGATGAAACAGGGTAGTAGGGGTGGAGGTGCTGGTATTTCCTATCGGATTGAATGTGGGGGATCCAAGATAAACAAAGATTTTAGGCCTGAGGCAATTAAAGATGGAATTGCCTTTTACTGAGAAAGGGAAGAAGGAGCAAATTCCATGGGGAGAAGGGCTAAGGTTGGGGAAAATAAGAGTTTAGCCTTGGCTATATTGTTTGAGAACTCTACTAGAGTTCCTAAAATAGGAAATAAATTATTGGAATCATCAATTCAGTTGGGAGATTTAAAAATATTTATCTCAAGTCAAATTATTTTCTAGAATCACTTGTTTCATTGTTGTTCAATATTTTTGTCCCTATTGTAAATCAAGACTTCTCATTCTTCAAAAATAAAGTATACAGATATATAAAAGAAAACCAGAAATTATCATCTAACCTTTCCAAAGGTAACCATTATCAACATCTCAATGTATGTGTTTCCAAATTATAGATATGTGTATATATATTACATATATATTAGTTTAAACCACATGAAACTACTATTCAATCACTTGACCTATAAACAACTTCAAATTTCAGCCTAATATAGAGAGATATTAACACTATAAAAATAGAAATATACAAAGCATATTTGCAGTTGTAAGATGCTTTGATTATTTCAACTGATTCTCATGTTGTACATGACAGGACAAAACTGGCATAACCGATTGACAATGAATTATAATGAAAGGAAACAGGTAGTGTAAAAAACCTAGAAATTTCTACAGAACATCTAAAACATTAAGGGTTACAAAATGGCCCCAGACTGCAGCAATATTACTAATAGACAAAATACCCACGACTGTTTTGTACCATGATTTTGACCAAAATGTAGGTCAAATGTGTTTCAGCCAAAAGTTTTTTCTGATTGCATTATATATTCAAGCAAGCTATGTAGGTCCAATTTCAAAACTTCTGAAAACGCTAAAGCCAGAGCTCTACATGAATCATTTAAATAATTCTGAATGTTTAAACAGATTCTACACTATGGCATACAAAACAGTGAAAAAGGACAGTGGACATAGGCCAACCTAAATCATGAAACATAGCCTATAGTGGAGATCTTCATTCCAAGCTATAAAGCTGAAAACTATCTTCACCTTGTTTTATCCAATGACACAGAATAATAAATCTTTCATTTTAGTATTGCTCTTTGGAGAGTTCATGCCCTTCCTGTTTTCTCTGGATATCCTTTTGTTTTTACGTTCAGCGTTTTATATATATATATAGTATTTTAATTGTGGTAATTGAATTCTGAATGATTTTGATTGCTAGGTTACACATTCATTCAGCCCAGTGGTGTTTTTATAACATTTTAATAACAGTAAACTAATTTGGTAACACTGGTTGGTGGTCAACCATGATGTTAATGACATTGAATTTATGGGTTTACTACTTCTCAGAGTCAATTTTGGGACACAGTCAACCGTCTTAGCTGTGAATATCATTGGTCTCAAGACCAGTGAGAACTGGAAAAATATGAATAAGCCAGCACATCTCTGTTTTCAGAAAAAATTACCCATGGTAGATATCTCAGAATTCTTTGAAGATCAAATGTGAGATTACAGCATGTGAAAGTACTTTATAAACCATAAAGTACTAAATAAATTTAAGAGATTATTATAGTGACAAGATAGAGCTAGCAAACATGTAACAGAAGAATGCATTGCTCTTTCAACTTCAGTCTTTTGTTCTTTGCTGCAGTAGTCACTATAGGTTTTATTTTGTTGTTGTTTTATAAATGAAAAGAAAAAAATTTTTTAAACCTAGCATGTACTGTAAGATAAAAAGAATACTAACAATTTCCAAAAAATGTTTGTCTTTTCTTGAAATGATGCTTGTCATATATACATTAAGAGGCTGCTAAGCAATGATAGATTTTTTTTCCTATCAGTAGGCTCAATTAAGAGATTGTAAAATTCCTCCCAACTGCAATTTAAATTAGGAACAATAGTTTTTTGTTATTTTGTAAAAAGCCATTACAGTGTGAAGAGTTTTCATTAACAAAACTCCTATCTTACAAGATTGGATCTGAACTTTGTTTATTTTAAGATGCAATTCTCTTGGTTAAATATTTTTTTTTAAATACAGCTTTCTGATGGGCTAAGTATAAATCATTAAAGAATAAAAATGATTTTCCCTGGGAATTTATACAAGACAAAAATCTAGTAATTTATATTACAGAATGTAAGTACCTTCTAAAAACTAAGTACTAATAAACTCGATAGTAAGTTCACCTCTAACTTAAAAGTGAACATACTTTTTTTCAACATTCACAAAGCAGGAAAATAAATGTGTTTGGTATGTTAATTTATTTTAAACAACTAAAACCACTCTTCACTTCCATAATCCAAGAGGCCTTAATCATGACCCCAGCTGGAAGAAACATTGGCACAAACATATAGCGGAGTGGGGGAAGCTAAAAATTGGCGGAAACAAAGCTAAAGGCCCATCCAAGGTGGAGGAAAGGACCAGAGATGGAATTAGACGGGAACTCCACTTGCAGGAGTGGGGTGAGGATCAGCTTCAGAGCCATGGACTGAGTCAGTCTTTCACTGACACTTAGGCAGTTACCTACCTGGTGAAATCAAGGACACAAAAGCACTTATCATTCTAATGATAAAATTTAATAGCAGAATACTCAAGTGAATATATAGACGGGACCACTAGGCTCAGAAACTTCAGAAATGAAGTTTTGAGTCACCCCACCTGGAAAAGTACTGTGACCAGTTGAAGTCTTAAACAAAGGTAAAGGGAACATAAAATGTGTTACAGAAGAAGGAACTTACAAATAACTGTACACAATCGCATGACTAGTTGTAGAAAGGAAAACCATAGTCATATATTTTATTAAAATAAACTCTTCATCCACCTTTTCTTTCACTATTTTACATATAAAGTATTTATTTGGTGACTTAACCTTACTAACGGAAATAGTAAAAGATATAAAAGGATAGTGACTAAGCTAATATAAAGGAGTATATATCACTTAGTGATGTACAGATTTATGGGCAGCATGACCATATGATCTATTGCCCTAAGTGGGAAAATGTTAAATTCAAAGGGGATGCTAAAATGACCAAAATATAATTTTTAAGTATTTGATTTATATCAGTGAACCAAAAAAAATAGTTCTATTCCAAAATTATTTTCCAAAGTAATTTCTAAAACATCATGTATCTGCATATACTGAATCAATCTTTTAATTCATATTCTGAACATTGAATTTTAACATAGGTAAAATGATTATTCTTATTATATATCCATATACTTTTATCAGGCATTTAACTATATATGTTTCTAATAACTTATCATTAGTATTTTCCTGAAGAATATATTCTTCCCATGTTTACTTGCTTTTAATGTTTTCAAAAAATCATTTGCAACTTTCTGAAAGTTGCATTTGAAAGCTAATAAACTTTTTGGTGACAGCTTCAAATGCCTCTTCTCTTTGGGCATTAATAATATTAATTCAAGAAAGTGTTTCCATCCAGGTATTGAAGTGCCTGCTAAATCTGAGCTAATTCTGCTAAATGGAGGCTATTCTCAGGAATGTTTTTTCATATTGAAAGGTGTAAACATGTAATTCCAAATATTTTTGTACCCATGCTAACTTTCTTTTGACAAGTATGTTCCCAAGCAAAACTCAGCAAGTAAGTTGCTTCTGTCTATTTCACTGCAGTGTATTTGAGTATTTCACTGCATTTAGATGCTACAGAATCATATTCTTTCAAGTCTGTCCTTTTCGGGGCAGATAAATTTTCCCAGTTAAAAATATGAGCTCCAACAAAATGGGATAATGAATCATCTTGTTGTGACTATCACAGAATGTGGAGAAAAGTCACAATAAAACAAATATCCTACAGAAATAGAAAGCATTTTTATAATGAAAATCATCAGATAGTTAGCTCATCTCCTTTTAATACTTTGAAAGCATACCAAAAAGTATTAATCAAGAACAAAAAACCTATATGGATTAGTCAGCATAAAGGTTATCCTAAGTAATATAAAACATTTAAATGGCAAACAGTGGACAGAAGTATATTTCTTTCTCATGCAAGTTCAATATCTACACTGGCGGTGCAGTGTAGCTCAAAGCCATCAAGACAGTCGGTGAGAGAGACGCCTTTCATGCTGGTGCTGCACCATCCTTAGCATGAAGCCCTCCTCGGCGCCATCACAGCTGTCCACTGCCTCATTTGCCTTCCAGCTTGTATGAAGAAGAAACAGAGAAAATCCAGATCAGGTAAAATTTGCTTGTGCTCATATTTTATTAGCAAGAATTCATTTGAGTAGCCACAAGGGGCTGCAAAGGAGGCTGGGGTCCATGATCTCCACTGGGTTGCCTGCTATGACCAGGGAAAAAGGTACAACAGATTTAGAGGGCACAACTAGCAGCCAAATGCATCACCTTACACTGTCCATCTGGCCACGTACAACCACTGTATCCGGTAAGGATACTTGAAGGAATTTCCTGGAATTTGTGATTAAATTTGCTTTGTGACTAAGTCATGCTGTTTATTTTTTACATGTGGATTTTCTGTATTTACAAGCTATGTTTTTGTATAAGACAAAAAGAATAATTTTGACAAGACTTGTGCATTTTAAAGGGGTTTCACCTCTTCTAGTGAAAAAAGAACTCAGCCCTGTCATCGAATTTCTTGCTTTTCAATAGCTCCCTGTGTGAAACTTCCTAAAAGCTATAGAAGAAATTAATGTTTGAAGTTGGCTAACTTTGATAGAGTCTGTAAGGGATAGGGGAAAAAAAGAGAGAGGAGAGTGAGCTATTTCAGAGGAAAACTCATCTCACACGAAAAGCCTGCAATACAGCTTAAACGTTTGGCCAAATGCCCAAGAGGTAGCTTAACATGCCTTCGTAATGGGAGGTTGCTTTAATACTGCTCATGAGGAAGCAGTTCCTTTGTTAAAGGGCTTTCCAATTGAATGCCTATGACTGTGCTTACCTTAGGAGGCCTTTGGTTCTTAGGAACTCATGTTCTCTGCTTAATGCATGCCTGGAGACAGACCTCACCTTGATTTCTCAAGGAAAAAAAAAATTCTTCACCTTTGATTTGAAAAGTGGATTTAGTAGATCAACACATTAAGTCATCTGTTATTCTTAGGTATTATTGCCAGGATTAGGAATAACCTCACACTGCTCAAAACTCCCTCTCTTTCAAGAAGCATGTGGTTTGGGACAGAAGGTCTCCAATGTAATTTCAAAATTTCCATGGCTGCTGTAAATTACTTTGGGCAGAAAGGCGGTAGCAGACAAGGTTCCTATGAAAAATATCATTTTCAATGTCATGGAGAGAATCAATAATCAAGGTTTGCAACGTAGAGTTTCTTTTGGCAGATACAAGAATAAGAGAGGCTATATAAATTCCCTAAGGGCTTCCAGTCTGATCCCTGCAAAAGGAATTAAGAGTAAGTGAACACGATGAGGGACTTGAAAAGATTACAATAATTCCTCCATGATTTGAAGAATGAAAAGTAATGAGAAGTTGTAAAAATGTGTTGCAGTCATTAGGCAGCTGTTTGAGAAATTGTGAAAAATAAGGGTGCAGGAAGTCATCATAATGAGACATCAGACATGTGCTTTTTCCTTTAAGTGAACATTTACAAAAATATATTCAAAGAAACAAAACAAAGGACACAAGAAAACTCTGGGAGGTGTTGGATATGCCTCTTTCCTTGATGGTGGTGATGGTATCACAAGTATTTGTCTATGTCCAAACTCATTGTCCATTAAATATGTATACTTCTTGTATATCAATTATACTTCAATGATGCTGTTAATACATGCAAAAAAGTACACAAATCTTAATTACACAGCATGAAACGTTTTCACTACATGTACCCATATAACCACTGTCCAGATAAAAAATTTCATTACCAACACCTTTGAGACCCCCCTCATGCCCACTTCCACTCACTAAGTGCCAACATAAAAGCAACCACCATTCTGATTTCTAACACCTTAGACTTTATATAAGTGCTATTACACAGTGTACAATTTTACCTGGCTTCTTTTGCTGAATTTTATGTTCATGCTCCTCTGCATTATGGGATAGAGCAGTATTTTAATCCTTCTCATTGTTGTCTACTGTTCATTGTAAATGTTCTTCAATTTGTTTATTATTCCCAGAGTTGATGTGCCTTTAGATTGCTTCCAGTTTAGAGATCATATGCATAATAGTGCTATGAATACCTTTGTATATATCTTTTGATACATTAATATATGCTACTTTGGCTTATATACTTAAGAATTGAAATCCAGTGTCATAGGGCATACGTATGTTCAGATTTAGAAGATATTGCCAAGGAGCTTTCCAAAGCAACTGTGTCAGTATCAACTCCCACCAGCAGGAGATGAAGGTTCCAGTTACTCCACCACCTCAATAATCCTTGAAATTGTCAGATTATTTTATTTTTAAACATTCTGATTTTTTAAATTCTCATCTAAGTTTGCATTTAAGCATATAAGAATAGGTTAATGTATATATGATTTAGGAGAAGTAAGCTAATTATGTAAAGTAAATATAATCAAGCATTGTAAATTTCAAGCATCCTTAGATACACACGCACACATAAGCCACTCCCTTTTTCTCTACATAAAGAGAAAGAGATTGATTTTAGTTGGTGACATATTTACATATTTTATCTTAATAGCAATTTATTCATTTTTGTAGACATTTTATGACCTTCATTATCTCTTATTTAGGAACCAAATGAAACATTTCCTGCATTTTCAATCCACCACATTGATTCTATCGTAAAATATAATCAAATCATTGAGAGAAACAGTTTAAATTAATAGCACATGCTGGGTTGCTATCACAAAATTTGGTTCAAGAAGTTTATTTTCTTTTCCATTTAAACAGTTGGGTTGTTATGGTGCAACTAATGGGAAATTAATAGATTTTTTTTAGTGCTGCAAGCAGGGAAGATCTTACACCCCCACATTATTTTTAATTATAAAACATTATGGTTCATTTCTTTCAATGCTGATCTATACAACAAGGGTATAATTTTAAATGGATGTAAACCTTTCATTAAAACACAGGAAAATTCAGTTTTTTCCCAGAAATTGTTCAGAAAATAAAGTCTGTGATTTAGCACTCGTGAGTTTACTGCTAAAGAAGTAGTTGATACAAAAATTAAAATGTCCCTTTATTTCACTATATTGAGAGCTCCTTCAGAGAAGGGGACTAGTTGTGAATTATTTCACATAGGTCTAGAAAAGAATCTTAAAAATAATAAGGGTTTAACAAATGCTTCTTGAGTTGCTCTTTGTTTTTCAGTTCTGCAAGCAGTAAAGATCTTACACCCCCACATTATTTTTAATTATAAAACGTTATGGTTGATTTCCTTCAATGTTGAACTATACAACAAGGGTATAATTTTAAATGGATGTAAACCTTTCATTAAAACACAATGAATAAAATTAATAGTCTGATAATAAGGTGAACTAATCTATGCAGCCTTCATATGATCTAAGGTTAGAATTACTGAATATGGAAATTCTGCATATTAGAACTCTGCAGATTAGAACTCAATAATATTAATTTATCCTGTGAACAAATGAAGCAATCCATTTCTACTGCATTCAAGATGACTATCTTATTGCCAGCAGTGCAATCCTTTGCCTCCTTTGTCAAGAGCTAAAATCCAAACCTTTTGGGGTAGACTTAAGTTTGGTCCTAACGCTTTCCTCCCTGTATCATGCCTTTTCCCATGCGACTTTGTAGTTCCTCCCACTAGAGGCAGAATTTACTTTCCCTCTCCTTGACTTTGGGCTCAACCATACGACTCACTTTGCTCAATATCTTTTAGCACAGGTGACGTAAGGAAAAGCCATGAAAGCTACTTTAGCAGTAGGGCTTACCCTCTTGCAATTCTGCTATCATCATGAAAAAAGACTGGGTCTCAGAATGAACACATGTTGAGTAAAATGGAGCAAGGAACCATATGTACCAGAACTTGCAATTTGAAGCAGTCAGGAGAGATCACCCAATCTGCAGTCAGCCTGCATACCCAGGAGAGTGATAATAAACGCTTTTGGTTGCATGCCACCATGCTGGTTATTCAGCACCATTGTAGCAGTAGGTAACTGATGTAACTCTTAAAGACAGTTACCATGTTGAATTCAGATTTGTCCATAACACTTACCCAATTCTATATAGTAAGTAATCAATCAATAATTATGCAATGAAATATATGAAAAGACCTACTTCCAAAATCAAAATCTTTGAGGACTTTTCTTCTCAGTATTTTATCATGAAAATTTAAAGACAGGAAAAGTTGAAAGAACTGTACAAGGAACATCCATATACCTGTCACCTGAATTTACAAACTGAACACGAACTTTCAGGTGCCATTTATAATAACTAAATAAAACTACCTAAATCAAAGAATCTAGTTATAACCAAGGAATCTAGTAGAACATTCATGTACTTTTTCTCTATAAATTGTGGTTATCGCAATTCTCAGGGAGAGATTCTCAAGATGGCAGCGTGAGCAGGGTGGCAGAAAACTCCTCCCAAAACCATATATATTTTGAAAATACAGAAAATATAACTATTCCTAAAAGAGTGACCAGAAGATACAGTATACTAGCCAGACTACATCTACATTTGTGAGAACTCAGCATCTCACGGAAAAGGGTAAGATACAAGCCATGACCTGGAAGGACCCGAGCACTCCCCCTACCCCAGCTCACCGGCAGGGCTAACTAACCAGCCCTAGGAATCTGCACTGGGAACACAGACACACACTACACGATGTACTGGATATTAGAGGAGTGGAAAAGCAAAATCTGAGACTAAGACTGTGAACAGATTCCCACAGCCAGCTGCCCTGGGACAAAAGAAAAGCAGGCGCTTTAAAAGCCTTAAAGGGACAAAGGTTTAACAGGTGGACAAAATCGTCCTGGCACACTCAGCCCAGCAGGCTGGGAACTTTAAGGAATTTCAGGTGCCCTAACCCCCTGGGTGGCAATGCAGTTCCAAAGCCCGTCATGGCGATAAACAGCCTGCTCTTCATGCCCCCCTGCCGGCACTGCAAGCAAACCGGCTGACCCGCCATTGCTGTGGAAAAGCCAGGGAGCAGCCCCACCCACAGCAACCACAAAGAGGCTTCTCCCAGCACATGGCTAAGTGGGCTAAACCCAGAGGCTGCCCCCTGCCTGCCCACAGTTGACTGGCACAGACAGCGGAGACTGGCGCAGAGTCTGGAAGTCACAAAGGGGCTTTATTCTCACAACAAACACGCGCTGCTCGCCTGCAACCACCGCCTATGCCCTAGGCCATCCAGAGGGCCACCCCACCCATGGCAGCTCAGGATCAACCCTGTGCCTGGTTGACCCACATAGACAGAGGAATGGATCAAAGACCTGAATGTAAGTCATGAAACCATAAAACTCTTAGAAGAAAACAGGTAAAACTCTCTTGGACATAAACATGAGCAACTTCTTCATGAACATATCTCCCTGGGCAAGGGAAACAAAAGCAAAAATGAACAAGTGGGACTATATCAAGCTAAAAAGCTTCTGTACAGCAAAGGACACCATCAATAGAACAAAAAGGTACCCTACAGTATGAGAGAATATATTCATAAATGACACATCCGATAAAGGATTGACATCCAAAATATATAAAGAGCTCACAGGCCCTCAACAAACAGAAAGCAAATAATCCAATTAAAAAATGGGGAGAGGAGCTGAACACTTCTCCAAAGAAGAAATTCACATGGCCAACAGGCACATGAAAAGATGCTCCACATTGCTAATCATCAAAGAAATGCAAATTAAAACCACAATGAGATATCACTTCACACCAGTTAGGATGACCACCATCCAAAAGACAAACAACAGCAAATGTTGGTGAAGATGTGGAGAAAGGGGAACCCTCCTATACTGCTGGTGGGAATGTAAATTAGTTCAACCATTATGGAAAGCAGTATGGAAGTTCCTCAAAAAACTCAAAATAGAAATACCATTTGACCCAGGAATTACACTCTTAGGAATTTACCTTAAGAATGCTGGAGCCCAGATTCAAAAAGACATATGCACCCCTATGTTTATTGCTGCACTATTTACAATAGCCAAAAAATGGAAGCAATCCAAGTGCCCATCAGTAGATGAATGGATAAAGAAGATGTGGTACATATATGCAATGGAATATTATTCAGCCATAAGAAGAAAACAAATCCTACCATTTGCAACAACATGGATGGAGCTGGAGGGTATTATGCTCAGTGAAATAAGACAGGCAGAGAAAGACAAGTGCCAAATGATTTCACTCATCTCTGGAGTATAAGAACAAAGCAAAAACTGAAGGAACAAAACAGCAGCAGACTCACAGAACCCAAAAATGGACTAACAGCTACCAAAGGGAAAGGGACTGGGGAGGGTGGGTGGGAAGGGAGGGACAAGGGGGGAAAAGGGGCATTACAATTAGCACACATAAGGTGGGGTGTGCACAGGGAAGGCAGTACAACACAGAGAAGACAAGTAGTGATTCTATAGCATCTTACTACTATGATGGACAGTGACTAATGGGGCATGTGTTGATGGACAGTGACTAATGGGGCATGTGGTGGGGACTTGATAATGGGGGGAGTATAGTAATCATAATGTTGCTCATGTAATTGTACATTTATGATACCAAAAAAATTGTGGTTATCGCAGTGTATCATCATTTCTTTCCTATATTTCCTAAGAACTCAGAAAGGAAACAGATTGAGGCTAGTGTGCTGAAGGATGACTGTTCCACAGATTCTCAACTGGGGCTTTAGAAAGATTAATTGAAATAACTAAGAAAAATTACACACACAAATCTCATATACATGATATAACTAAGTGTACAGTTTGGTAAGGCTGGTTTCTGTCATTCACTTTCTGTCCCTGGCATAGGTTCTTCTAAGAAATACCCAAATGAATAATTTTCATCTAAGTAACATGGGATCCTCATCCACAGAGTGTAACCAAGCTACTCTAGCTACCTCTGCATCTCCCTGTAGACTTAGGGTCTCCTTCAGACCAGGACTAAAATTTAGGAGCAGTATGATGAAGGGGAAGAAGGGACTTATATTTTTGAGCTCATCACTCCATTCAACACACATGTCTAGCAACAAAGCCTTCCATGTATATAAAGTAAAGTAAGTGGATTATGAAGTTGAAACAATATAACTGGGTCAGATGACTCCCTTAGCATGCTGTGTATCTCTTCCAATCTATGTGTACTTGTCCTTATACTGTTGGAATGTAACAAACATGCATTTAACTCATACTAATTCCAGTATACACTCTCATGACAATTGAGAGGAATTGAGGAATAAGAGAGAGAAAATAATTAAAATGGTGCCAGTGATTCTGTTAGTCCAGTCAATCAAACGTGCCACAAAATGTGTGGTAGGAATTATGATTTCACTCTTCCTTTAATTGACCTCAGAGATTCCTCATCTCTGAATCCCTTTATTTGTAAGCTTCATGCTGAGTGTGATTCCAGTGTTTAAAAATACTTTTTCATACAATATGATTTTAATATAAGCCATGTGCTTAATCTGTTGCCAGACAGAAGAAAGAGCTCTTCTAAAGCTGGAGGAAAAGCTGTCGATGGGATGGGATGTCCAGACAAAATCAACCTCGACAATCTTCAGAACGACGAAAGGTAATTTTGACTTCAAATGATGTTGTGTGCACTGACTTTAAAATCTAACCCTCATGTTAAACTATTTTGGTACCTGGAGATGAGACTAAAAGCCCTGTCTCCTAAGGGAATTGTGGAATGTCCCATATGTCATGAAGATACAAGATTTTCTGCATTTTGGAATGAATATGTACCAAGTGCTGGTGCTAATACATGAATTGTAGTGGTCCTGCTTACCTTCTGTAAAATAATTTCAGTACCTATTTGTCTAATTTTCCTATCTCTTTTACTAGGTAGTAAGATTTGGAGATTTTTCTCTCTTTGCATCTGTCAGAGTACATTTCACTGCACAGTCTTGTGAATTAATGAAGTCAAACACCACCCTGTCTACTTTTCTATTGGGTCATAATAACATCCAAAAGGACATTATTTATAAACAGATACCTAACATTTGGGAATATGTATGCTACACTTTTATATTATTCTAAATCAAAATACAAGCAGACTAATTATCTTAGCTTAAAAACAAGCCAGGAAAAGTAGTATATGATATAATAGCCTTGATTCATGGAAGATCTAATCTGATGAAAAATCAATCTTTTTTTATTTAATCCACTGAATTTTAAGGATTGACTCAGAAAAACACAGAACCAAAAGAAAATACCACAACACTCTATCATGCTAACATTTATTGACTACTTAAAATAATCCCACCAGGCAGGTACTATTCCTATCCCCATTTTACAGATGAGAAAATGTCATGAGAAGATAAGTAACCTGTCTAATGTCACACAGCTAGTGTCAGTGCTAGAATCTGAAGCCAGGCAGTCTGGTTCCAGAGCTTGTGTATTATATATATATATTTGATCCGTCATATTACCTAGTGCCAGGTATATGAAGCTAACAACCTGTATCTACACAAATGAGTTCCCTTTCTGCTCAGCTGGGAGTGAGAATTCTTATATGCACAAATGAGATTCTGAATATCAACTATCCTTTTAAGAAATATATTCCCAAAGCAATGTAACTGAACACAAAATAATAATGGGAAAAAAGGGAAAACCTTTAGAAGCATTTTTCAATCTAATGCTACATGAGAAAAAAAACGCACCAATCAGCAAAATATGTCCCTCGGATCAATTCTAGGCTGCAGAATCAGCTTACAAAGAAAAGGAATAATTGTGTGGTAGTAACAATTAATCAATAAAGGTTTTATGAGTAAAAAGCAAAAGCACCCTTTAAAGTATTGTAACTGTTTTACTAAAGTCCAAATAAAAATCTAAGTGTATCCATAGTCTTTGTAATCATGAATATTCCAAGCATGCAATTGTTTCTTGAACCCATGTTCTAACTATATTTTCTCTATAGGCATTAATATCTATTGTGATTCCACAACTTCTGGACTGGCAAAGACAGGCACTCTGGAAAAGAATGAGTCTGGCTGTATCTTGCCAATTACTTATGAAAGCCTCAATCACCGTGTTTTCCTTACATCTGGAGATAGATGTGGCTCTACATTTTTCTGTGTTTTAATAAGTTCAATTCATAGTTCCCAGTGTTCATTCTAATGCAAAGATGGGGCTGACTAATCCCCATTTTCTCCCTTCCTCAGATCTGTTTTTAGTTTTGCTCAGTGTTATTCCTTTCCTATATGAACACCTAGAGGTACTCAAGAAATATTTGTTGAATAATGAATAGTATCACATAAACAAAAATTCCAAAATTCCAGACCACTTAACATGCTGGTTTTTTTGGCCTTCAAACACCTTCCATGACTATACCATCCTAATGGATCAAATTGACCTCCAAAAGGATAAGTTCAATCCAGTTAATCTTCTGATTTTACTTGAGGCAATTTTAATGCAACCCAGAACTTTCTATGAGCTACACAGCTCCTTTATTACTTCTTCTATCTTTAAAACTGACAAATGTAGCTGGACTCTGGTGCACATTAAAGTCCTGAGGTAAATAAAGAGGGTGTGGCTTATTCCCCCAAAATTGAAGTTAAATAAAGAGTGTATTTTTTATTTTACTCCTAGCCCTTCCATTTAGACCCCTGATATTTGGGTCTTTAGCTTTACACCTTACAACAGTTTTTTTTTTAACTTTAAAATTACTACAAAATGTCTGTTTAACCTTAATTATAATATACAGTTAGAGTTTGTCAAATATAATTTGAATATTAGGGGTAAAGGTACCATTTAAATACTTTGACTGTTACTTCCACTGCTTGCTTTTGAAATAGTCTGTGCCTAAAATAACCAGTCACCTCTATCAGCAAAGATGCATTTACACTGTAATAAAGAGTCTCCATTATTAAAATATTAAAGCTTCAACACTTCCAGATGGATGGTTTCCAATTAGGAAGAGGGAGTAACAATGCTTTCATAGATGGTAAGAAAAGCACCTAATAAAGGATTTTAGTTAATCCTATGTGGGTGGAAATTTCAGTCAAGAGAAAAAAAATCTAACAAAGGTATTATAGAGAAAAGAACAAACTTTTTTAATGCTGCAGGAAGTAGAAACAGTAGCTTTCTAAAACCATATATAAACAAGAATGTGTCACCAGATTGTAGGACAAACAGGCTGTAGGCCACTATCAAAAAGTCACTATGAAAACACCCTTTTAACACCTCCCACTGACTTGACCAAAATTAGTAAAATTCAGCTGTAAAGAGAAGACAACATCGTTTTTTCAGATTACGTGTGAAAACCTTTGCAATTAACACTGAGGCCAGCACCAGAAAAGAGATGAAAAGGTGATATGAGGCAAAAATGCCAGCTTGGCATTTTGGCTGAGGGCGTAGCATCTTGGTTGGGTTGGATTGTCTGGATGGAATCCTGGTTTTTCTATTTTGCCTGCTTCACCGTGACCCATGCAGCCTTTCTGGTCTCAGCTTGCTCATCTTTAAATTATACCAAGTTAGAATTCTCCACAAGGAATAAACAATGAAAATGTATGTAAAGTTCTTGGGACAGTGTCTATGCTACAGGACAGCTGGAGTTTTAGGTTAGAGATGGCAGCAAGACTCCTAAGATTAAAACAGGCTTCATTTTTCTTTTTTTTAAAATAAATGCTACATTTACTTAGCTTTCTGGAAAAATTCGAGGCAGGAGTTAGAACATGTACATCAGTGTGTTAACGGTCCCAGCATCTGCCCAAGCATACAGTTCTTTCGCCCGGTCACCCATCCGGAGCTTGAGCATCAAGGTGCCTGGGGGTCTCTTGAACATATCGGAACCACAAGCCCATTCCCCTATTACTATTTTATACCGTCCTCGTCACAGGCCAGAGTCCTGCATGCCACAGCACAGCTCCCCCATCGTAAGTGTCAACTCCACACAACAAAGGAGGCAGCCACTGCAGCCCCATTATATTCACGGTTTCCAAGGAAACAATGCTGCAGAGCCCAAGGTCATCCTCAGTCAGGTCTGTATCAGGCCAGGCCTGACGGTAATCCTTTACTTACAGCCTGTCGGGTAGAACGTGTTCTAAAAACGCTACCTGTTACTGCTCCAGTTAGAGAACAGGTAATATTCTGTGAGTTACTGCATACTCTCGCTACCAACGAAAGCCTGTCAATAATACCCGAAGGTGAAGCCTGCCAGAACTTAATTATCCGTTAAGCAATGAGACAGTGACTGTATGCTGAGAGTACTAAAAATGCTCTTTTGCCTGATAAGTTTTGTTTCCCCCTTATTCTAGTTACGGTGTACCAGCTTTTCTTTGGGAGGTCCATTCTTACCCCAAATTCTGATGGGGATGACCCACCCTTCTATCAAAGGGTAGGACTTGCATAGCAGGCTTGTGCCCCTGTGGTTAATTCAAGACTGACATGTGACTCAAGTTAGGCCAATGATGGTTACCTTGGATTTCTACAAGTTACTACAAAAGTGAGATGCTTGCTCAGCTGCCAGTTTATCACAATACTCCTTTTGAGGTGAGCCTCAAGGGCCAGGTACCAAATGGATAAAGCCTGTCATAGAACAAAGAATACACGGAGAGCAGCAATGATAAAAGAGGTAGAGAG
Organism: Manis javanica; assembly: GCF_040802235.1. Lineage (NCBI taxonomy): Eukaryota > Metazoa > Chordata > Mammalia > Pholidota > Manidae > Manis > Manis javanica. The sequence continues at coordinate 19,052,497 of NC_133174.1, read as the reverse complement.
AGTAAAAACGGAAGTCTCTGGAATTTTCAAAAAATATGTCAGTCAATTCCCTTTTACTTTAAGTCAGTTTGAATTTGGTGTCTGTTCAGTAGAGTCTGTAAAATTCCTGAGTAAAACAGAGAATGAGTTGGGAGGGGAGATGCAAGTGAAAAGATAGCCTGTTTAAGTGGAAAGACCAAAATCCACAATAAATAGTCCCAGGAAGTGTGTGCCAAAGTTGACCAATGCCACACAGGCATTGGTGGCTGAGGGGGCTGCTCTGAGGGACTAAGACTACAGCTGGGGAGGGGAACAGGGTGACTCTTTCCTGAGAATTAGATACTTATAATGTCTCTTGGCACGTATGAACAGTCCTTTTTTTTTTTACATTGAAAAAAAAACCTCAAAAAAGCAGCATCATGTTCCACAATAAAATATTTCTTATCTTACTAGGTAACAGAAAAATGTTAATGAGATACAAATACTCCAGAGACTGGAAATCAAATCTGAACTAATCCAAGCACACTTTACTGGATTATGTGATACATTCTGGGCAGAGCTTTTCTACAAATTAGATAAGATGAAAAGTACATATTCAAAAGTTTAGTATATAGAACATCAGCTTTAAGAACTGCAGAAAATTGAAAGTTGAATATTTTAATCATTTGCCTTCTTAAGCCATGTTCTATTCAGTCTATTACAATTTCTTCACAACTAGCTATATGATAATGTTAATAATCTATTTTTAATGAATGCTTACTATGAATATGCTGAGTAGTTTCACATATGCCTTCTTTTTTATTATCAGAACTTCCTCAGACCCCAGCACACCATGAGTTCAAATGGCATCACATTAAAAGCACAAACCTAGATTTCAGCAGCTTTTCCCCCCAGGTACTGATAAACGCCCCCTACTTGCCTGCAAACATCACATTCAGTTATATTTGAGAGTCTGCAGGTGTTAATTTATGTGTGTTCACAGACGTGCCTGTACTTGCCAAGCACCACTATATCCACAGGTAATGGATATACACTGGAAATTGCTATTTATTTCCAGTCACTGCTGGACACCCTGTTACTTGGCCAGCATCCAGAGATATCTCAGTCCCTGCTAGGCATCCTCTGAGTATCACTACGGCCCTTCTTCTGTTAGGTCAGACATCTGGAGTTGTCGTTGAGCACTACAAAGGAAGCGCTGGCACACTCCTGTTGGCAAAGCTGTTCAGAAGTGGGGTGCCAAGTGCCTCCCTCTCCCCATATTCCAAAACATCTTGGCATGTCCTAATGCTTTACAAAATTCCCAATGGAAGTCCTCTTTCCGGTTTTGTTTTCTAACTTTAATCCCCCCACTCCAACATTTTTATCCCAGTATTCCATAGGATTTATACAGGGAGAGGAAGGTGGGGTGGGAAAATTATATGATGAATCTCAAAGAAAGACATCATGTTTACCTTAGGATTGACCGTTCTTTCTAATGACTAAGGCTTTCTTACTGTCAAATGCATTTTACTTAGCGCCTACATCCCTCAGAACTAGCTCTCCTAAAGACCTTCTCATCCCTTAAGTCAGAACTTACTTGGTTTTAAGTAACAGAAATCTAATTCAGTGTTGAGCTGGTAGAGGGTGGAGGAGAGAAACGTTATTGGCTCAATAAATGGAAATTCCAAGGGTGGTTTTGTCTTTAGACATAGCTTTGTCCAAGGACTTCAATGATATCTTCAAAGTTAAGTCTCTTTTTTTCTCCATCTTTCTGTTATTCTTTGTGTTAGCTTTGCTCTCAGGCGAGAGAAGGAAAGAAGGAAGGAATGAAGAGAGGAGGGAGGGTGGGAGGGAGGGAGGAAAGAAGGAAGAAAGAAAGAATAGCAGGATGGCACTTCATTCTTCTTGGTTCCAGAAAAAAAAATCAATGGGATGAAACTGATTGCTCCAACCTGGGTAACTGGACCCATAGCTCAGCCCAGCCCTCTGGCCAGGGAGATGGGGTATTCAGATTGCCAACACTTGTTACTAAGGAGGGTAAGCCATGTAATTAGCATCCCTAGCAGATAGGGGGAGGTTAGTTTAACCAAAGAGAAAATGAGCTGGGCAGTGAAAACTATCCACTAGAGCCCTGCTCTCAACCAATACCTGCAGGGCCAATCTGCTGACAAAGCATGCCCAAATTGGAACCTCAGCAGTGGGAATGATGTGGTTTAAATTCTTCCCTGAGTTCACATACAGAGCCAGGATTCAAAACTGGGTCTCACTGCTGCAATGCCTGTGTTCATTTGACCATATTCCCTGTCTAACTAATTTTAATGTGCTTTCACATTTCAAAAGAGCATTCAAGCTGTAAGTATGCAGGCACAAGAAGAGAAAATGGAACTTGGACAAGTCAGAAAGGCTAGAGTTCTTTAAAGTATATTTCACACCACCTGGCTCAGAATGACCCGGGAGCTTATTACCATGTCAGATTTGGGGATCACTTCTGAACTCTTCAATCAGCATCTTTGGGTTTCTCCTCTGCCTGCTATGGCTTGTGCTTGTCCATGGTTATGGTAAAGTCCAAAAGCATGAACCATCTGATAAAACACTGCCTTCCTTGCTGTGATGGAATTTCTTGTTCAACTTTGCTTGTATCAGCTTGTACACAAAAGAACAGAAGAGCATTCATGATCCATCAGTGCAGTGCTAAGTTTTTGAGTACCACCAATGCTATGGCTCAAATTCCCCATATTTGATCCAACATCCTAGCCAAGATATTTTCAGAAATATACGTCAGAGATGTGCTATGTTTGCATAGAACCAAACACAGCACTGTTTTCACCATACAGTTAATACAACACAGAAGCTCTATGTCACTCACTCTACCCTGGCCACCTCTAAAAGTCACCACATTTAGAAAGCTCCTCAGCTACCACTGTGATTGCCTATAGTGTTAAAAGCTAAAAGAAAAAAAGGGAGTTGTTTCTCCTAAGAAACTTAAGGACTTAAATGATATTTTTAAATGCCTATGGTGTCTGGTATAGGAGATCTGGCAAGGAGAAAATGAGCAATACTCATGCATACACGAAGAGGTGCTTGTCCAAGGATCTGCATCCTTAATGTGTATGCACATTAAGTTGAAGAAATAATTTGAGGCAGTTGTTATCAAACCTTGCAGTATATTGGAATCTCCTGGGGAGGATTAACAAGCAGTGTTGCCTGAATCCTGGCTGTAGGGATTCTGATATAACTGGTCTTGGTGCTCCCCAGATAATTGCAATGTGCAGCAGAGGCTGAAAACCAGTGCGATCAGGAAACTATTATATTGATTAACAAAAATGCCTATAAAAGTGTGTTAAAGACCATTTCTCTTCTTAGGAGAAATGTGAAGGAAGTGTTAATCAGTATAGCAAAAGAAATTGGGGAGGTTTTTCTAGGAGAAATAATAGTAAATATGAAAACTCAGAGGCAAGCCTAAGACATCAACTCTCAAAAATAATTAGGTTTGGAATACAGAGGGCTGTGAACATGGCAGAATGGAAATAGGGACTTTCAGCTAAAGGAGAATGACGAAGTGGCGAACCTTACCACCCAGGATCAGGAAATTGAATTCAACTTCAGAGCCAGTTGAGAGCATGATGAAAACCGTGCTGGAAAATGAAAACATCACTAATAGCATAGCAAGGTGGCCAAGTCAATGTATCTTTAAAAGAGCTATCTCCAGGGAGCTTTATGTTCTTGTTTCTTCCTAACAGGCATTTTAGCTACAACGATGAAGTAATTATGTTCACACCGAAGCAACTCCATGTGGGATCCTTAAGTTACACTATTTGCTAGTCGAAGTTTGCCTTGTCTGCAGAGCTGAGCCAGACCACACATGGTAGTCCATGGTTAAAGACGGGTAAGAATGAAATTTAGAGTTAGCGTAACTTGTCTTCAGTTCAGTTTAATACTTAACCTCGGAACACACAGCACAGAGGCTCCAGGCAAGTGAACATGAGGCCACAACGCCTGAGTTGCTCCTCACAGAAGCAAGGATGCTGAAGTTGGAATGTCACCAGAGCCTGCTTGGACTGAAGAATTCATCAAGGAGGAAGAGGGAACAACCATGAACTCACTGCTTTTGAAATTATTTTATTTAGGCTTTTATGTGTCTTGATACTGAAGGATCCATCCACTCAATGTAAAGGACATTCTTGGCAGCACTTCTGTGACATGCGCCCTCGCTCTGACTCTACCTCTGTGGCGGGGGCAGCAGGAGGCCTGAAGATGCCAGCCTTACCTGGCAACTGCCAAATCAGGGATGTGCTCCACTTAGGGACCTTTAAGCTACAGGGTGACCGGTAGAGGCCACACAGTTCAGGTGTTTCTACTAAAGATATTAAACTAAAATCATTAACTTGGGACTTACAAAAGAGAGCCAAAAAAAATTACTTTGAGAGAACTATGCAAAAGGTACATTAAATGGCTAAACATAGCACTTGAGTCCTTACTTGTGTTAAAGTATTTAAACAAGGACACCGTTAGAGAGAAGGCTCTAATGCCTTGGTAGCCTATGTAAGCAAACCCACACCAAAGGCAGAGCCAATGCACTCAAATCAGAGCAAATGAAACTTAAGGACAGCCAATCACAGACAGCCCACTGGGCTTTCCCCACTAAGGCAACCATTTAAACTATAGCCCATCAAATGGTTTCTTTGCTTTGCTTCCTGGTCTTCACCCCCAGCTGTGGGGGCTCTCTTAACCACTTCTGGTTGGCCGCTGCCCAATTCAAGTCAATGTTTGCTCAAATAAACAGTTCCAAAGTTTAATGTGCCTCAGTTTACCTTTTAACACATGTAACAAATATGGCAGTTTTTGTCAGGCCCAGCTTGGTATCCAAGGCTTATATTCCCCTCTCCCAACATATGGGACAATTTGCCTCCTATGTGATACTTTAAATTTTAGGACATATTTGATGTGGTCAGAATGCCTCAAGGTAAGGTCCTTGATCAGCTGTATCAAAATCACCTAGGCTTCTTTCTCACAAATTCCAGTTACTCAGTCCTGTAGGAGACCTACTGTATCAGAATATCTCTTGTATGGAGCCTATGAATCTATGTTTGTGTAGGCCATTTGTGGAGAAAGTGAAGGTTCGTATGGGCCGGATTTTCACCTGGCCCTGGCCAGCTAGCTCACTACATGTGGGCAATATGTTGTTAGTGACTCTACATAAAGAGCTCCACCCAGTGCTCTGGGCTGCTGCACAGCTGCATGACTGCAGGAGAGCAGAGGCTGGAGTGGTGGCGGCACCAAGGACAGAGACTGAGACAGCTGCGGGGGCAGAGAGGCCCAGAGGCAGAGACCGGCTTGCTGCATGCAGACTCATTCTGAGTGGATGGGATTCTAGTGACTGACCTGCCACCATGGAAATAAAATTGGGTATAACCCTTTTACCCCAAGAATGTTCTATTGTCATTTTTTCAGTCTCACTGAATCCACAGTGAACTTTCCAGGGGCTGAAATCCACTGGCAAGACAGATGCAAATTCTCCTTAGTTCTGCTGACCACTTTTGGGCCCTGCCCAGTATCAGCGTCACCATTTCAGATTCCCATGTGCTGTGGCTGCCAGTAATCCCTTTGTTTAATTCTGACCCTAAATCCCAGTGATTCCCATGGCCTCCACTGGCACCTTACCAATTTCTATAAATTCTTCCTCTGTGGCCTGGGGTAGGAAAATGATGAAATATATTTCTAGGCATTGCTGATTATGGTCTGCTAGTACTGAGAGCAGATTAAGAAGAGCCACCATGTCAGACTAGACATACCCACTTGGACACGGGTATTGTAGAGGATATTCTAATCTCAGTGATTAGCTTGGATACCAAATCTAAGCCTGGGGGTGGTACTCCAGGGGAGAACTCTTTATCGGGTGATTCAAAATTAAACCGTGATTTCCTAACCTGTGACAATGGCAATGGAGGAAACAAAGTCAACTATGGGAACTCAGGACTGACAGATTTGGGGATCATGAAATCTGATAGGTAGATAACAGCTCCAAACATTGGTCTTCAGTTTAAGGGCAGCATTCCACCCAACTGAAGTCAAGCTTTTTTTTTTTTTAACTTTTATCTTATAGGGAAGTTACCAAGTCAGGAACTCACAGAGAACCTCACTTTGACATATGATGTGGGGACATATCTTAGAACTTACTGGAAGGTTGATTTGATGGGCTGGAACCTCTGAGGTCTTTCCTGCTTCTAGTAGGTGGACCCTGACTGAAGCTGCCTGTCAGAATTACCCTTAAAATATCTTTGTTGCTGTCATTGCTGTTTACATACCCATCCAAGAACTACCTGACTTGTACCCCCTGTGTTTTGGCTCGGACATCTGTGCATTTTAAAACTGCACAGTTGATTCACGTGAACTACCAGGTTAAGAGTCACAGTCCTAGGAATCTGTATGAGGCTGAAACCTGAAAGGGTATGGGGCAGCAACAGCAGTGGAGTGGAGGGGAATGTAGCAAGTGGAGGGAACTACGGTCCAATCAAAACAAGCCCATGGGCAAAGCACTATGAGGAAGGTTAACCCTTAAGAAATGTAAGTGCCTCTCCTCTTTTTTAGTCCACCTACTTCCTTAGTTATAAAATATGAATCAAAAGAGCTCTGCATTATATTCCACAATTATGGATGACTGGGAACCACTCCTATCCCTGGAAGGGGAAGCCTTTTCCATGCTTCCGTCTTTTTTCCTGCCCCACCACATATAGGTTACCTTGACACACAGAAACTTTATAACCTGTGGACCATTAGACATTTATGTCTGGTATTCAAAAGAATTTCCCACTATGAAAAATCTCTGAAACATCTCAAGAAAGTAATTTTGGCACTTTTCTATCATTCAAAAATTGATAACCAATTTGCTTCTCACTTCTCAGGTATATTATTTTAGATGAGGGAATTTTGGTAGCAGCGACTCTTTCTTATCTGTCCAGAAAACCCATCACAAACAACCACAGGAAGGTAACCATCATCTCTCTAAAAGTGAGAGTAAACAGGAAGCTTAATTTGTTCATGTGCAGTAAACAGTTGAGTTTTGAAGGCAGAATCTAAAGTGAAGATTTTATTTCTCTCTGCTCATTAAGATCTCCCTGGTTGAAAGATATTACTGAGATAAGGGAACGTCAAAGCCTAGTCCAGGTAATCAGTTGAAGAAATATAACTTTGGGAATTACTGTCTTAAATCTTCTTTGGCTCAAGATAGTGAAGCTTGTACTCCTTATAGGCTTTCTTCTGAGGTGGCTTAAGCTAAGAATTAAGCCTGTAGGGACTTAGCCAAATGGTCAAAAGCAAAAGATTCAGTTGGTAATTAGGTGCTTGGAATTCAGAGCTTTCCACCAAGCGAGGATAAGAAGGCAAAATCTATTATACTGCTTCTAAGTTTCAAAGGATAGGTCACTTGGTGATTATGTTTGTGAGATACCTAAGATGGCTATACTGTGGAAAAAGACAACCCGCTCTGAAATAGCTTTGATCAGCAGAAGCACCCACCCATGGATCAGGGACTAGAGAGAACATTACCTTCTGGAAACTGGGGTGCCTTAGACAGAGAGCTCAGAATTGCTAATTGGCTCACTGTTTACTGAGAGATGTGCCACCAGTTGGAATCTGCCCTGGGACTAGTAGAGCCCTTAAATGCACGGCCTTTATTTTTTGCTTAATGAAAGCAGGAATTCTGAGAAAAATTATTTCAGAACAGATATAAATATCTGAAGTTGCTTTTTCTTTACAGGCACCAAGGAATCCATACTGTCTGGTGTTTAAGTTAGCTGTCTTGTACCAGTACCTTTTTCAGTTATCTCTTTGAATTACTAAGACAGACATTAATTTTCTTCACTCACCCTTTCCCAATGCCAAACACATAGCCTCCACAGGAAATGATACTTGACTAGAAAATATTAACCTCAAGGTGTAATATTTTGTCCTTGCAAACAGTAAAAAGATACACAAGGAAGAAACAAATCTATAGCAAGAGAGCCAACTATCATTTCAAATCTCCAGACTAATACCTTCACCTCTTCTCCTCACTCCAGATCACCGCTGTATGGAGGCAAGTATAGGAAATGAAAAAAGTAAAATTTCTACACAAACTGTGTTTCTGGTGCACCCTGGAAAGGGAAGATGATCTGTGCTGGGTTAGCCCCTGACCCAACTTGGCTCAGTCAGGGTCTCTTCTGTGGGAATTTAGAAGCCAAGCTGAGAGAAGGAGTGGCTTAACTTGCTCAACTGTAAAGTCAGGATCTCTGACTTAACAGCAAATTATCTGCCACATTTTTTCTTCTCTAGGAAAAAAACAGGAGGTACCTATCTCAGAGGGAAAAACAAAACGAGCAGATAAGCAGAGAGTGACAAACAAGATGTGCAGAAAGAAATCGGTTATCCCAGAGGTGTTGGCTTACAATTCATTTCTGGGTCCTGGAAAAACTCCTGCTTTAAAGTTCATACACATATGTCTGACTCCTGCCATTAAATATCACACCCACCTTTTGTAGATTTAAGCTAACTAAAGGAAGTTTCCTTGACTCACAAAAAGAACTTTACAAACATTTACCCATATGTTTTTTCCAACAAAGCTCAGCATCTTAGAGTCAGAGACTGACCTTGTGGCAGTCTACGCCAAGGTATATTTTGGTGGCAACTTCATAATGCAATAAATAAAAACAGGTCTTTGATTTTGAAGCATAAACTGGTCTTTGAGAAATATTCTTTGCATAACAGAGGTTTACTTGGAAACATTTAAAAATCTACATTGACAGAACCTCTTCTGGATATGCCTTTTTAAAAGCCATGTATAATTGTCCGGGCCCTACAGGAACTCATATTCTAATGAAGGACCCAGGCGTTAAAAACATTTACAACATACTGTAACAAGTTTTGGAGAAAGATTAAGAAAGTGATCAGCAAATTGACTAATAAGGGAAGAACGAAAGAGGAGGAGGGAGAAAAGTTTTTCAGGTAGAGATTATTTCCTAGAACTTTTTTGAGTTGGAAATAAAATGATAAGCATTTTCAAAGGTGAGATTCATGGAAGGCCTTGTATCTATGCTCAAAGCTAAAATGTCACCTAGAAACAGTGGAAACCTTCTATTAAAATTTTTTAAGCATGAGAATGACCTGCTCATTGGTACATGGATGGTCAAATAAAACTGAAGCATTCCAAAGGCAGGATCTTGTTAAGAGTTTCTGGCAGTCAAAAGGAAAAGCTTGAAAGTAGCAAATGTTAAACAGGCGGTTTGGTATGCAAATGTTTTGTTCAGAGATAAGTCAAGGTTGTAAAGTTTATGGGATAAATGGTATTCCACGTCTTGGACCTGAGAAGAGCATATAGATAAGGACAAGAAGGAGGTCAAGACCCAACCATGGAGCAACCAACCCAGCATTGAAAGTTGCAGCAAAAGAGTCAATGAAAGCTGCCTGTTATGCAGGAGGAAAGCCTTTTGGAAGCTGAAAGAAGAAAGTATTTCAGAAACAGAAGAGATAATATTTAGATGAAATGTTGCTAAGTCAGGACGAACAAGATGGAAATTGTTATTCACCTTGATAACAACAGTTTTGGTGAAGTAAAAGACACAGAACAGCCTTAATGGAACGGATTTGGGAAAGAACACAGTGAGGGGGTTGAGACAGTGGCACAGATAACTGTTTTAGTGACATCTTCTCTAAAGTGAAAAATGAGGTTACGGTGGATGGAGGGAGATGAGGGGGTTCGTAGGAGGAGGGTAGTTTTCATACGAGAGGCCCTAGGGCATATTTGTATGTTAATAGGATGATCTCTTTGGGAAGGAATGAATGATGAGTCAGGAGGAAGAAGACACTGCAAGAAGAAAATCTTTTCGAAGACAACGAACAGATTCAAGAGATCATGTGGAGGCTATAGTAGCGTCCTGCCAGGCAAGTTCAACAGAAGGAGCGAGGGGCAAGTAAGTTACTGATGGTCAGGGCCTTGTTGTAATGAAGGACTCTGGAATCGAAGCTGATAAGAGAGGGGAAGTGCTCTTGCTTGAGGCTGAGTATGAGGGGTGCGATGGTGGGTATAGAAATATTAACTTAATGTAAATAGAATGGAGATTTAAGTGTACTTGAGAAATGACGGTGAAGTACCGCATGAGTTGGAAGGACTGGTGGTGGTGGTAGTCAGGGTTGTAATCACAAGATTACCACCAATGCTGAACTTTAAGAGAAAAAAATAAGAGTGTGTTGCAGTATAAAGGCAGGTAAACCTAGCCAAGTTTGCAGTGTCAAGAAGTCTTTCAAGCAGAAGTGACCTTTATGTTAAGCCCCATAAACTGTGAAAGAAACTAGTGGAAAAGAATGGGAAATATTATATTTAGAAAAAGGCTGTGACCTATGAAACTGTATGGAGAATTGAAGCAGTTAACTAATTAATTTGTTCATGCAACAAATGTTTGAGTGCACTGTATGTGCCAGGCACTAATTGAGGGTGTGGAGATACAGCAATTGATGATAGATATAGTTCCAGCCTATGTGGAGCTTGCGTTCTAATGTAAGGAGCTAAAAGAAGTTCTACTAGGAGAAGCATAAAGAGTAGGGACAGAAAGTGGTACAGCTGAGGACTGGGGAAGCAACACAATTCTGGGCCTTGGGTAAGGATTTAGGCCTTTATATTCTGGGCAAAGAAAACCCATTGAAGGGATTAGGACAATAAAGGAACAGATTTGCATTTTCCCATTATAAAAACTCTACACAATCATTGTAAAAGAAATTAAGGCAAAGAAGGGTTGATTTTCCCTTTTTTGATCATTCAACCACAAAAATACTATTGTTGATATTTCTTTTGATTCTGTACAGATTGACACATACATACATATGTGTATTAGTTTCCTTTACATAAAGGTAACCATAAAATATCTCCTTTTCTGTGTGTGTGTCTGTGTGTGTGTGTGTATATATATAAGCCTATATATAGGCTTAATATTTTTTGAGTATTTTTTCATATCAGCACATACAGATCTACCTCAATTATTAAAATAGACTTGCAAAATTGTAAATCAAATTGTAAAACATTCTTCTTGCTAATTATATTTTATTTTGGAAAATAGTTATTTTTCATAAAATACATTACTTATGTTAACATAAATGGGTTGGAAGACAACTATCTCCAACCCTCTCATGTTTCTCCACTTTCTTGCAAGTGGAAGCACTCAGTACCTTTGTGATAAGCTATTTTTTCAAGAATGGTTACACAGTGAACACACGGGAAGACAGAGGTAATGTCTCCCTCCAGAGCAAAAGACAGGTATGCATACTGCCCACTATAAAAGAATCAGACTCCTTTAAGCTCACAGTTCCTCTCCTGTAACGTGACTCACTGAATGTGCTGGTGTCACCTGGCCCTGTTCCCTGTGGGAATTGGGGTTTAGAGAACTGGTAAATAAAATGGCTATTGCTATTGTTGTGAGTTATAATGTCCTTTGTCTCTGACCTAGGCATCTTGTTTCTTTTGCCAGCCCCATGAAACTATGGCAGACTAACTTGTAAAATCTCAGACATATCACAGTTCTAAACAGCTTATTTTTTTTTTTAAATCTCAGTCTGTTTTAATATTGTACATATCAATAAACATAACCCACATAAACAAAGGCTTTTTAAGGTCCTCAGTCTTTCGTTAGAGTGAAAAGGTATCCTGATGTCTAAAAGTATAATAACCACTGCTATATAATATTTCATTGCATCATTTCTACTACAATTCCTAGTTGGATAGTTTCCCATTTTGACAGTTACAATAAAGCTGCTACAAATATTCTAGTCTATTTTTTGATGCACCTTTATTCTGAGAAGATATGTGGGGTTTATGCAACTATATGTGGTATCATTTTTTAACATTTCACTTTCCTGTTTTGCTGACATATAAAAATACAACTGATTTTTATGCACTGACCTTGTATACAATGACCTTGCCAATACCCTTATTCATTTTGATTAGTTTTTCTGTTGATTATTTTAAATTTTCTAAATATGCAGCAACATGAGTGTGACAGCTCATTTCTTCCTTAAAAATCTATGTACTTGTATTCATTTTTCTTATATTTTTATACTGGTGGGCCTCACATTCATTGAGGAATAGAAGTGATTATAGAATACATTCTTTTATTCTTTATTACAGAAGGAAATCTTTCAACATTCTGCTATTAAGTACAATGTCTCTGATAGTTCTGTTATGTTTCATTTTTATAGAAAATCTTTATCAGCTTAAGATAGTTGTCTCCACATCTTACTACGCAGATGGACAGTGACTGTGAAGGGATATGTTGGGGGGACTTGGTGAAGAGGCGAGCCTAGTAAATATAATGTTCTTCATGTAATTGTAGATTAATGAGACAAAAATAAAAAATAAAAAATAAAAAATAAAAAATAAAGATAGTTGTCTCCAGTTCCTAGTTTTCTAAGGGTTTTTTTTTTTTTTTTTTTTTGGTGACTCATATTTGGACATTGGAGATGATCATGTGATTTTATTTTTCATTTTGTTAATGTGCAAAATGGCATTGATCAATTTTCAAATGTGAATCCAGTCTTGTATGCTTATAAAGCTGCTTGACTGTAACACATTTGATTTTATATATTGCTGGATTTGATAAGCTAATTTACATTTAGGATTTTTGTGTCTATATTTATAAAGTTTGCCTGCAATTTTCCTTTATTGTAGGATCGTCATTGAGTTTTCCAACTCAGTTTACATTATAGTCACAACACAAGTTGGGGAGTTTTTTTCATTTTTTGTTCTCTGGAACAATTTATATAAACTTCATGTCATTTTTCCTTAAATGTTTAGAAGAATTTATATGTGAAGTAACCTGTGCCTAGAGTTTTCATGAGATGTCTGTAGTAATAGATTCAATTTTCTTAGTAAAATGGGAATATTCAAAATTTCTATTTTTGTTGTGCCTATTTTGGTGATTGTGTTTTTTAAAGAAACTTTCCATTTCATCTAAGATTTTAACTTACTCCAAATTAGTCATATATCCTTACACTCTTTTAAGTAGTATGTAACAATTTCTCTTTTTTCATTCCTGGTATATATATTTCACTTTTTGACTGAATCAATCTTGCTAGTAGATTATCAATATTTTTTAGTATTTTCAAAGGACCATCTTTTGGCTTAACGTTCTCTATAATTTCTAATTTTACTCATTTATGCTATTATCATGATCATTTCCTTTTTTTAGAACTACATTTGTGTGTAATAAATATGCCATTCTTTTTCTAATGTCTTAACACAATTGTTTTCTTAGGCAGGATCCAGAAAATAGCAATCATATTAAGCATTTACAACAGATGGAAATTTAACACAAAGAATTATTTACTTCCCATCCTCAGCCTCAGAAAACAACTGATGCTTTCCAACACTATAATTTAGTCATTTCTAGAATTTCATATAAATGTAATCATATGATGCATACTCTTTTCTGCCTGGTCCTCCTTATTCAGCAAAATGTTTTCCAGATTCATCCATGCTATTCCACATTATCAGCAGTTCTTTCTTACTGCTAAGTAATATGGCATTGTATAGACATATCTCAATTTGTTTATTCACTCACCTGTTGATGTACATTTGGGTGGCTCACAGGTTTTGACTATTAGGGATAAAGATTCTATAAACAGCAGTATATAAGTCTGTATAAAAATATATTTTCTATCCTACCATTTGCAACAACATGGATGGAGCTAGAGGGTATTGTGCTCAGTGCAATAAGCCAGGCGGAGAAAGACAAGTACCAAATGATTTCACTCATATGTGGAGTATAAGAACAAAAGAAAACTGAAGGAACAAAACAGCAGCAGAAGCACAGAACCCAAGAATGGACTAACAGTTACCAAAGGGAAAGGGACTGGGGAGAATGGGTGGGAAGGGAGGGATAAGGGCAGGAAAAAAGAAAGGGGGCATTACGATTAACATGTATAGTGGGGGGGGCACGGGGAGGGCTGTGCAACACGGAGAAGACAAGTAGTGATTTTATAGCATCATACTATGTTGATGGACAGCGACTGTGAACAGGTATGTGGGGGGGACTTGGTGAAAGTGGGAGCCTAGTAAACATAATGTCCTTCATGTAATTGTAGATTAATGATACCAAAATAAAACTAATAAAAAAAGAAACTTGTTTTGAGGAAAACGAGAAGCCCCAGGCTTGTTTCGTGCGTTAGCCAGGCCCTCCAGGTCCCCCTGTGTAAAAAAAAAAAAAAATGTATATATATATATACATTTTTTTTTTTTCTTTTGCAGGTAATTAACTTGATGTGGAATTTTAGGGTCATATGAAAATTTTATTGAGGTTTTAAATGCAATTCCTAAGACTGCTTAGTTACTGGTAACTATCCTTATATTCTGTTAATAGATTAGTGCTTAGCCTTACTTGTCAATAATAGGCATTTTTTCTTATTTCTTTTTTCTTTTTTTTTTTACTGTAACTTCATAGATAGGTTTGTGGGTTGTTAGGAGATGCTGCATTTAAAACCTAGGCCTAAATTCACAGTAGTTAACATTTAATAAGTGCTAACATAGTGGTAGCAATATTATAATTATTTATATTCTTTCATTTAATTTTAATGATAACCTAAAAGAGTCTATATATTATTGTCATTTTTCTGATGAGGTATAAACCAAGGAAAATTTACCTAAAGACAAAAGCTGCAGAGCTAGGATTTGAACCCAGCAAGTCATATTCTTAAGTCTACTGCCTTAAATATTGAAAAGGGTAAATAAATACATGATAGTTGAAACAAGGAAGAAAAAATGATGCATGTGCTTTCAGCATAAATAGCAGTTTCCATTTAAATTAAGTGATTTCCAGTGTCTAATTTGGGTCAATACATGTAAATTATGGATTAATTAAAGTATATATAGGAAATAAGAAAGTTAGGTATATTTTTCAACTGTAACCACTTTTGTATATCCTGTTAGAATATGATAGTTTCCAAACCTAGTAAGGTTATTTATCCCATAACTCAGAACTCTATCTAAATATATACCATCAAATATTGTTTACCCATCATGTGTAATTTTGGTATTAATTAGAATGTCCTTAGCTAACCTAGCAGAACATAATTAAACAAAAAATATGCACACCATATTGTTGGATTTTCTTCTACTTTTTATAGCTGTGGTTTGTATGAGCTTCTGTATAATATGTTCCATGGGTTGTACAGAATAAAGGCCTGAACAGCTGTAACATCTTCACCTTTCTCTGAGCAGTTTGCAGCAAGGAATGAATGGAAAAATCTATAATGCTACTGTATTAATCATGATGATAGGAAAAGTTCAATTGTATGTATTTCAGAGAAAAAGTAGCAGTTGGTTAACATCAATGTAATGACTATACGAGTCACCTGTTTTTTTTAAGGAAGTCATTTTAAAACTTGTTAGTAAGAAACCTTCAAGTGGTTTATAAAAATGATGATGTCACTTTATCTTCTAAACTATAGGAACTACCTTACCATCCGTAGTAAGCGGAAAATGTTACCTGAGTACAATGTTGTCCAATCTAACTATCACGACCCCTACTGATGTAGAAGAGTGCCACTGAGCTCATTAAATAATAAATTCCAAGGGAAAATAGTATCTTTATTAGATAAGTCAAAAACAGTTGAATTTACCACTGAAAGACCTGTCCCACAAAAGTTTGAGAGAAGAAACATCACACTTTTTACATGCCATCTGAGAAGGGGTGCTTCCAGAAAGCAGTGCGGGGATGTGCTTTGTAAGATAGTAAGAGTGGGATATGAACTACTTAACAAACACACAGAAATACAATCTCTGCCCACATATTTAGGGACTCAGTAGTTGGAACACAAAAAGATTACATGCTTCTTTCTTTTTATTTATGCAAGGACAGGATTCCGTCACACTGGTTCTCTCTGACTTCATAAACCATGCTAGAGAAAAATCATAAAAACAATAGCCAATTTGGTAAGAAAAATAATAATAACATCCTAGGTTTTAGTACTTATATTGAGTTATTACAAACTGTACAAATTCTCAGAAATATTAACTGCCTTAAAAATATTCTTTCAGACTGATTATAACAAGGCACCACTCACAAAAACCTTGATTTCGGGTAGCAAGAAATCCAGGCAGAGGCTATATGGTACACCATTTACAGAATGTCATAAAAGTGAGGTGCAGCTAATGAGCCATTAAAAGTGAGGTGAAGCTAATGAGCCCTTCACAATGGTTTGCATCATGCTCATTTCTGCCTCGGCCTTTGTGGCAGCTACTGTTCAGCAAAAGTCCATCCATTCCACGTAAATCTGACTGCTCCCTGCTCCAGTACAAGTGTTAGAAAACTCAATTTAAATCAAACCTAATCACTTCTGTGAGCTGCAGGGCCCACCCGCACATTCTAGCATGACTTCATTTCTCACATGCCTCAGCCGTTCTCCAATTCAACCACGCTCTAATTGGCTGGCTGGGGATTCCACTGTCACTCAAGCTAAACCCCAGGCTCATTGAGGAAATTGGAAGCTGAGCTTGCAGTTTGTGTTTGCTTCCAAAGGTACATGCTTCCTGGCCTTTTTAAAAACCCTCTAAGTAGCCAGATAGAAGGTAAGACAATGCATGGAACTGTACATAAAATACAGCAGGTCTTTTCTCTGACACAGTGAATTGTTTAGTTCCATGCCAGCGGTCAAGAAGGGAATTGAAGGCTTGTCTTCACATTGTGCCAAGAAAAAGCAAGCCATGACATCGTCTGCTGGCCCCTTTCAACAGCCATTTGGTTACCACTTTTTAAAATGATCTCCTGTGACCTAAAGATTATTGGTTTTTGGAGGGAATGCTCCAAAACTGTCTGTGGGTACCAATCTAGACAACTCAAAATTTAGTTTTCTGCTCTGGATTCGGGCTGTTAGCATCAAATCATTTAATTTTTTTAAAAATTAACAGAATGTAAAATATTTCTAGACTGAGAATTTTTTCCCACATTATGATGTGCAAATGAAAGGGAGATATTATTAGCTCTGTGTCACCAAGTTTTAATTTCACTGACAGTAAACAAAGGACCAGGTGGTAGGGTGTCTGGCTGTGTGATGAGCATGGGAAGGTAACAAGAAGCCTGGCATGAAGTCCTTGCCCTCAAGTGGCTTCCATTTGATGGAGGAGACATTTAGAGAGAAAATGCACAGTATTATGTATAAAGTAAGTATCGTATTTGTAACACTAAAACCGCTATAGTTTCAGAGGAAGGGAGAGACCACTGACACAGGTATTCGTCCTACAGCCACCACTTTTTACTAGCCTTTCTTTTCTCTGCTTCTCTGGTTAAAGGAAGAGCAAAAAAAGAAAAAAAGACCTGATAACTGCTTAGCCTAACCCCTCATATAACTCGGGGGTGGCTCTGTTCTCATTCAGCGTGAACACAGAGTACAGCCGTTACACAACCATGCCCCTAATGAGTGAAGTGCAAGCCTCGCCTACCTCTAAACCACATATTTGCCAAACTAACTTCAACAAGGGAAAGGAAGCCACTGTCCATGGTGTGTTTATTTTTTCTGTCTAAACATGGTTGAAGTATATATAGCACAACCTTTTTTGCCCAAATGTAAATTCACCTGAACTAGACTGGGATGTACTAGACTGGGATTCACTCCTGGGGAACAAAGGTAGGGCTTTCTTTGTTCTTTTTCTCTGTTCCCTTTTGTTTTTGCATATACTTATAGCATTTACTTTCCTATCTTAAAGAGTAAAGATGCTGTTAAGTGTAGACTAATGCCTCTTTGTTTTTAGGTCATTCAGATATTCTTTAAAATTCAATCTGCTATCTTTTTTACATGACTTGTTTTCGTATGATGTCACATAATTGCCCTGTGTGTCGGGAGCCAGTCCGAACCGCCCACCTGATGGCACAGCCCAGACGCCTGGAAAGAAGGAACCGCAAAGCGGACTTCTGAGAGGAATATCCCTGCTGTCTCTCCTTATTATTATGGGGTTTGGAAATGTTGTTATTGGTCACTTACACACCTAAACTGGAAAACCAAATTTAAAATACCTTGAGAGAAATGCCAGAGGCAAGATTCCCCTAATTCTTTCGGGTGGTAAAGATACCTCAAGACAACTGCTGGGCATAGAAGCCATGGGGCATAAATCTGCAAAGAAGTAAAACAACAAAAAAGAAGCTTTTCAAAGAACATTGCTTCTCTCTCACTTACCAACTTTACATCTCCCTGTATGGCCCCGGAAGATGACTGGTTAGCCAGAGACGGGTAAGATTCCTCAAGGGAGGAACAACCTAAGACAGGCACAGTTAGTCGCAGGGGGGCCATCAGGTGAACAATGGGGGTCAACAGAGGTGAGGCTCAGAACCTCATCCCCCCCATTTTGAGAGAAATCTTCTGTGCCCATGGCTGTTGTTGCCCTTGTTTCGCTCAGATCAATACCCAGTTTATAGGCATGGATCTGACAGTCTACACTTGCTTTCCTACTGCACTAAACTCTACTTTCCATCTTTATTTTACATCTAGATTTAAATATCTTTTATGAAAAAGTAAACTGTGTTAAATAGCTTTCTATTAGAAACTGTGATCTTTATCACTTTTACCTACTATTTCAACATTTTATTAAAAAATAATCGGAGGGGGATGCGGAGAAGATATTGGAAACAAGTATCAAGTTATAATAAATAAAAATTGTTTAAGTAGGTTCCAGTTCCCTCTCCCCGCCCAAATCGGCCTCGTGACGAATTTCTAAATGACTCCCAGACCTGTTGGGTCTCGGGGAATAATAGAACAATAAAGGAAAGTCAGCATGAATGATGGCATGTCAGAGGGCCTGGCATGGTTACAGAGACTCTCCCACTAGCACAGATATGATTGTAAATGGCTTAAGGAAACTCTAAGACAGACATGCCCCTGCTTCACCCCTTAGGAAGAGAAGTGGCCCGACTGGGCCCCTGTGCCTTCTGACTCAGTGGTCATTATCCCCTGACCTCATCCCCGACGGGCAACGCTTTCGTCTGTACAAAACTGGGCACCTACCCAGGAGTACAGAGTTTTCAGTTCCCGCAATTACAGTCAACTCAGTCTTGCTACACTGTTTGATGATACATTGTTTTGATGTTTGTCTTTAAATCTGCACGTGATGCTCTAGACCTAGAAAAACAGACTTAGCTGTATTTGTTAATCAGATGAATAGTAACCATGGCTATTTTAGAATCAATAATAAGGAAACTGCAAGTAGGGCCCAGGCCAACCAGGTGTGAGGAACAAGTCATGTTTGTTCCAAGACCACCAGGGAAGCCAAGCAAGCATAAGTGCAAAAAATTAATGATTGCTAAGGCACCAATAATCTCTCATCTTTAAAGATTGACCTTTATGTGAACATTTTTTCTGAAAGAATCAAATGATCTAATCTTTGTGAAACTGCATACTCAGAACATATATAACCTTGCTAAACTTCAATAAAACAGGCCAGGCTCCGCTTTTGCTAATGTCTGTGTCCTCATTCATTCCATCAGTCGCCGATGCTGTTCATCCTTCAGGGACTCCTGGACTCACTGGAGCTGGACTCCGGCACCTGTGCTCACTTTTTATTTCCAATCTTGGTCAGTTAAAAACCTCAGTGTTTATTTTCCTAGTGTTCCCTGGTTTTCCCCTTTTCACAATTACCTTATTTAACTTGATCACATTCTTGACCCATTTTCATTCTAAGAGACAAAATGCAAGCACTCTTTCCTACTAAAAGACAATACTTGTTGTTGCTTAGAGAAAAATACCATTAAATGGCTATGAAGTTCACTTACCTGTTCTCACTTCTGAGGAGCTGTCACTTACTTTGCTTTTATTCGCTCTACGAATGCAAATCGGCTATCCCTGTAAAATGGGATAGCCATCTTAACAGTGCAGGCAGGGTGCCTATCCTACTTCCAAGTTCATACAAGCCATGGAACTGGAATAGGCACTCATAAAGACAGACTTGGTCTCATTTTATTACCTCCTGTTACATAAAATCACTGTGTATCCTTTGACATTCTTTTCTCTTTAGAAGAAAATTCCTTACGAACCTTTGTCTGAAAAAGGCCATCCTATGAAGTGCCCTAAGCAATTTTCCTAAACCTTCATTCTTATACCATGATAATGATGAGGATGATGTTGACTTGGGGGCCATCTAGTCCCAAATCATATGCCCAAGATAGAAGTTTTTTATTTTTTTTATTTTGATATCATTAATGTACAATTACATGAGCAACATTATGGTTACTAGACTCCCCCCATTATCAAGTCCCCACCACATACCCTATCACAGTCACTGTTCATCAGAGTAGTAAGATGCTATAGAATCACTACTTGTATTCTCTGTGCTACACTGCCTTCCCTGTGCCCCCTGCACACATTATGTCTGCTAATCATAATGCCCCTTTTTCCCCTTGTCCCTCCCTTCCCACCCATTCTCCCCAGTCCCTTTCCCTTTGGTAACTGTTAGTCCATTCTTGGGTTTTGTGAGTCTGCTGCTGTTTTGTTCCTTCAGTTTTTCTTTGTTGTTATACTCCACAGATGAATGAAGTCATTTGATACTTGTCTTTCTCCGCCTGGCTTATTTCACTGAGCATAATACCCTCTAGCTCCATCCATGTTGTTGCAAATGGTAGGCAAGATAGAAGTTTATATAAGATTTGATTAGTGTTTTCAGATTGCCCCATTGTCAGAAAGCCACTCCCTACTCATGTAGTTAGCTTCCTGAATGATAGTCACTAAAACACTAGAGCACAGGTACAGAAAATATCAGTTCTTGAGGAATGAAATGTAGTTAACTAGTAATTGTTAACAGGTTTCTTAAATTCCCTGAACCTCAATTTAGTCATCTCTAAAACGAAAAAGTTAAACAACATATTTTTAAAGGTCTGTTTTATATACATTATCTATACTATATATATATAGATCTTTATCTTATCTACTTTTTTTATAATGGGAATTTCATAGGAAGAGCTGCCATTAGATGAAAGCAAGCATTTTTTTCTTCTCTGATGATTAATCTCATATGTAGCCCCAAACCATTATTTCCTGCATTCCCTAACTCTCTTCCTATCATCCGTATGAATCCCCATCAGAATGGACTTCCCAGTGGTCCCATTCCCTCTACTTCACTCCTTCATAGACCCTTGGGGCTTTTTGGATCCCTTCCACCTTACAAGCCTCACTTCCTTTTCTTGTCAGTCTCTTGGTGCAATCTGATTGCCCACACTGGGCTAAGGGGCTTTAGATTCTGAGTGCAGGAGGCAGGGATGAACTGAAATGGTATAATGAAAAAAATCACAAATATTTTTCTCAGTAAAACATAATAATATACCACAATGTGCTGTTATTCTAACAGTATCTGTCCCTTTTGCTCATCTTACCATCTCACTATTGTCCTAGCATTGTTTTGATCAGGACCTAAGAAGGGCAACAGAAATATATGTTAATACCACATTTTAGGAAAGAGATAGGCCTTACCACAGCATATGATCATGTGGCAGTCACCACATTATTTGTTGATCCAGTTGAATCCATAAGCAGTGTTACCTGGCATGTCCTGGAGAAAGTTGTGTTTCAGTTCTTTCTTGTTCTTCTCAGTGACTAGCAGACCCCAACTATAGTAGGATATTCAAGCTTTTACTTCCCAGGGGATCAAGCGCTTTATGAAACTGTCCTTTACTGATTTCCAGCTCTATAAAAAGGATGTCTGTCCTGTGTGCCTTGACTATTCAGGTCTCTCTAGATAAGCTGATTTGTATTTTTTAGATAGTATGCTAATGATTACTCATTAATATACTGTCCACACTAGTAAGTATTTAGTTTTAAAAAGTCTTCAATGACTATACTGAAAGAATCCAAGTATACAACCAAGTGAAAGTCACAGGTTTGGCTGAAGAGCTGGGAGAAAATATTTTGTGCTTAAGGAAATTTTTAGCATCCCTCTACTCACATCAGGGAGGAGTGTATGCTCATGAATAAGGTTAGCTTCAAGTATTTTCTTCAACCAAAATGATCAATGAAGTATGTCTACCATAGTATCCTATGATTCTAGAAGCATTCACCTACTTCCCATGGTTTTTTTTTTTCTGTTCTTCGATAAACAAAATAAATATCAGTGTAACAAGGTACCATAAGGCAAAATTTGCTCTTTGAGGAATTTTTTTTATCACAGAATTCCCTAGTTCATTTCCCCGTATCCCTTTCTGGTATCTCTTTCGCATTTAGAGTACTCAGTCAGTGGTTGAAAGTAAAAATAAAATGGGCCTTGCTTCAGTTCTCTATCTAGGAATAAGTTATTTCAACTGATATCCAAAGTGCATGAAGACTTGGTGAAGGGAAGATCAGGAAAAATTGAAGACAAACCATATGAGATTTAGAGGAAAAGCAGCTTCCTAGGGAATGATTTCAAGTCATAAAGCATCCAGATACAAAATAAGTAATGACTGGAAAAGATGGTCACTCTTTTTAGAAAGGGCTCTGGTGCTACTGGGAAAATAAAAGTGAAATAGAAGTCATCTTATATGTTCAGAAGGAGTTTGACCTATAGAAGAGTAAAAATAGAATCAGATATTAAATAAGGAGTCTATTAATCCAGTCAAGAAAAACAACAAAGAGAATCCATGCTTACCAATACCCAAAATTCCTCTGAAAGCATCAAAGCCTTTAATTGCATATGAAGAGGTAAAGCTCTATGCTCCTAAAGACTGTTACCAGTTGATACATATTCACACTAAGACTGAAGTAAGTGATATTATAGTCTTTCTTGTGAGCAGTTTAAAAAAAAATCCATTTGGTTCCTTCTTAGATTTTTTTAAATGATATATCCTTTGAAGAAAGTTTAAAGAAAATGATTTCTAATCCTATCACATGACATTAAAAATTTTAAGACTTGGTGCATGTACTTGTGGAATTGATATGGTTGTCTGTCTCTGAATTTGTGTCCACCATGAGCATTCACGGGAAATAACACAAAATCTAAAAAATCTAATGATGTGGGCAGATAGAAATCTAACACAAGACAATATTGTAAATCCTATGATTGCTAGGTAACTTGTTTGCCGCTGACTTTGCAGTATAGGAAATGCTAAAAAAATATTAGCAATTCTAATTATATCACTATAATTAATACCAGGTGCCATGGATATAAAAGAGAGGTGGATAATGAAACTTTCTGGGACAGTTGTAAGGTGATGTAGGTGTTGGGGGCATACAGATGAGTAGAAGATTCTCAGGTGAAGAGTGAGATAAAGGCAACCCAAGAAGCAGCAACAGCATTGTGAAACGTACAAAGCTGGGGAGAAGTGAGAACATAGGGCTTTAGGAGAAAATGGTAGGAGGGAGGGTTACAGATATAGATAGGGAATTACACTTTGGAGAAATTTGTTTCTATGTGGAACTGGAGAGTATATGTTTATTCACTAGGAAAGTGAGAACCATTTGATGACAAGTTTTGAAATTTTTAGATGATTAATCTGTAGAAATATAGAAGATGAGCTTAAATAAAGGGACTTAATGTTAAGAAGACCTGAAGAGTATCTTAAAATACACCTATGAAATATATGACTTTTGAGATGGCTTCAAAGTCATTTTTTCATTAAGATTATTTATGTTTATCCAGCTACATATATCAAACCATTCTTTCTCATTTCATTGTGTGTTTGGTTTGTTTTTTCTTCTGCAAAACCATGACATCAATATTTTTTTCAAATAAAGCATGTATATAAAGCATTAACTAAAAATTATCTTTTAAGATAATACAAAATATTTTACCATTTAGCTGTAAAGAATAGTGAGAAAAATACTAACATTTTTCTAGGCACCAACAAACATGTCAAAAAAGGCTGATGACAAAATAAAAATTAAGCCCTCTAAAATCATCTCTTCTATGCAATTTTAATTATCATACTAAAATGGCTCTAATTTCACAATTATGTAAGGTAGCATTAAATGGTGGATTTTTTCACAATAGTAATTTTAATTTCCACGGACAGGAGAAGGGTGAATACTTTGCCTGAGAAGTCAGTTAAGATCTGACTTGGTATTAGTCCTTAATTTGCTATATTATTGTTTAGAACTTTGAAAGAAAGCAAGAAGGAGACATAAATACCATTTACTTTACCTCTCCGTGAGTTTTAATCTTACTTGCAAAACAGGAATTGTGCTTACCCCTGAGGGCAATCAACTGTATTATTTTAGAACAACTGCAATAAATATAGGAAAAGCTGAAACACATCACTGGACTGCTGCTTAAAGACGCTGGAGAAATACCAAGGCAGTGAAGATCTCAAGGGTCAAGAAAGAAACCCAGCATAGTGAGCCTTAAATTCCAGGCTGCATTTCCTAACCAAGAAGCCAAGTAGAAAGCAGTGACATGGAGGATGAGAGAATGAGTAGAGCTTCCAGTGGTCATATAAGGCCAAAGGGGCAAAACCTGAGATCGTAACCCACAGAAGATGAGAGGGCCTGGAGGATTCCAGATGTTCAGCTATGATGGCCAAAGAGCTAAGAGTGAAATAGAAATACGTTAGCCTATACAGATACTGAAGCCCTATTAGGAATCAGCTCAATTTCAAGATTAAATTTATTTGTCACAAACATCACATCTGCCCAAACTAGGAGCAAATTCCCTCAGGAGGACATCACCCAGTGATTCATATTATTTCTCGGCACTTTCTATATAATGCCTGTCAATCAATGAAAAAGAAGCAGG
This sequence comes from Manis javanica, assembly GCF_040802235.1. Taxonomy (NCBI): domain Eukaryota; kingdom Metazoa; phylum Chordata; class Mammalia; order Pholidota; family Manidae; genus Manis; species Manis javanica. The sequence continues at coordinate 19,027,842 of NC_133174.1, read as the reverse complement.
CATATGAAGACCAAATGAACAAAAAGCAGAAACAACAGAAGCAAAACTGCAGAGATCCAGATATTGGCATTCTCGGAGGTAAACCTGAAAATGACTGCAATTAATATGTTCAAGAAAACAGTTGATAGTGTAGATAATTTCAGCAGAGAACAGTAAGCTATGAAAAAAACAGAATCTCTGGAACTAAAAGAAGCAACAGCTGAAATTGAGAATTCAGTGGATGTGTTTAATGGCATATTATATACAGTTGATAAAAAGGGTTTAGCAAACCTAGAAGATAACCTAACTAGAAGACAGGTCAGTGGTAAAAAATGCATGCTGAAGTATGGAGAGACAAGGAGTAGAAAATACAGATGCAATCATAAGAAACATAGGGGACATGGTAAAAACATCTATACAAGTAATCAAAATCTCAGAAAAAAAGAGACAGAAAGGGACAAAAGCAGCATTTGAAGAAATATGACTGAATTTCCCCAAATTCATGAAAGACATCAAGCCAAAGACTCAAGAAACACCCCAAACACCAAGTGGAAAAATACAAAGAAAATCACTCCTAAGTGTACCATAGTAAAACCGCCAAAAACTAATAGAACCATAAAAGCAAGAATAGGGACAAAGACTCATTGCCTTTAATGAATATAGATGAATATCAGCTGTTTAAAAAATAAAAATAAAGATGTTGTGGTATGTGATCTAAAATATATATAAATTATAAAATTATGTAAAAATAGTGACACAAAATAGGACAGGGTACTGAAAGGAAGTTAAAGTATTCTAGGGTCTTGGTGTCATTCTGGAAGTGATTAAAGTACTCATAATAGATGCTAAGGACTCAATGATCAGTACTGTCATCACTAAAATTAATACTCAGGGCAGTTTAAAATAATGTATAAGCTGCTACAGGGGAAACAGGCTATATATTGAAAACTAAAGCAAAAGAAGGTAAAAAAGGAATGAAGAAAAGGTGGGGGAAGTTTGAAAGCATATGATTTGATACTTGACTCAAATCCAAATAGATCAGTAATCACATTACTTACAGTGGTTGACTGTGGATTGGGTTGTAGCAGAACAAGTTTGGAAGCAAGGAGCAACTGTGGTAGTTTAAGAGAAATTCTGAATACCACAGTGTCAGAAATTATTAGGGGTCAGTTCAAAAATCAAACCGGTTAGGCAAATGAAGATTTGCATGACTCGATGGGGAGAGGATAATAAGAACATAAATTAGATATGGGACCTTTAAACCACTCTAAGATTATATATTAGTTTACTTGGGCTGCCGTAATAAAACACCATAGACTGGGTGGCTTAAACAACAGAAATCTGGTGTCTCACAATTCTGCAGATCAAAAGTTGAGATCAAGGTGTCGGCAGGCTTGGTTCCTTCTTTAAGCTGTGAGGGAAGGCTATGGTCCAGGCCCCTCTCCTTGTTTTGCAAGTGGTTGTCTTCTCCTTGTGTCTTTTCACATCATCTGCTGTGTGTGTCAGTGTCCACATTTTCTCTTACTATAACAATATCTTCATTCTAACTTGCTTATCTTTGTAAGGGCTGTATCGCCAAATAAGGTCGCATTGTGAGGCTCTGGAGGTTAGGACTGCAACATATGAATTTGTAGAGGGACACAATTCAGTCCATAACAGAATGTTTATCGTGAATGTAGTGGTTTGGAAAGAAAATGTGTCTGGAATGCTAAACAAGCCCATAGAAAGTGTTAGTAGAAATATGAAAATGTTAGTAGAGATATGCAATTCTTTTATACTGGGTGTGAGCAGAATCTGCCATCATCAGCAGTGAATCAGGTTAAGGATCTTTTATTTCTGTACAATTCTAGATTCCACACACAGAAATGATTTCAAAACTTTGTTGGGATCCGTCTAGAGCCCCTGAGAGAACTAACATGTTAGTGACATATCAGTTAATACCATTTCCAAAGAATGAAAGATATGAATTAATTCAATTATTTAAAGAAAGGATACCCACTGCTCCCTCCCCCATGCCCAGCACACCCCTTGTACCCATCTCAGAAATGTTGACTGGACTTTTGCCATTCCTTCTAACATCCCACTGTTTGTGACATTTTAATTATTTAATAACTGGGCACACGGTCATATCCACTGATATTTTTTAAGGTTAGCTTACATTAAATAAATTCAGGTATCTGTTTCTCCACATGGATTTTTATACCTTAGTACCTTAATATCACATTAAATTATATTTTTGTTCTCCAAAGTGGGTTTGTGTAATGTAAGATATTCAGCTTGTGTGGAAGAGGAAATGCAGTTTATATTTCTATTTCTTTTAATTCTAAAAATGAGAAAGAAATTAAGCTTTGCTGATATTAATTTATGGATTAATATGACTGATTTTTGTCACTCCATATTGGTTACATGTCACAGTTGGTACATTAATGACAAATAAAATTATTTAAAATAATGTTAAACTGAGAATTACCTTCTTCTGGATTTCTATATTTTGGTGTTTTTCAATAAAAGCACATATTATTACATTACTATGTGTACATAACATATAAATAGCTATACAAATATTGAGGTCCTTTAAAATGTTTTGCTAACATTAGTATCTGATAAAACAGTTGAGAGACTTAACATCTATGTATGCTTTATTTGTATTTGGAAATAGATCTATCAAGCGACTTTCCAACTGGGATTTCTCTTTTTTAAAAAATCACACTTACGTTGACCAAGTGAAGCTGACAGTACTGATTAGTAGGTTTCTGAAGTTCCAAGATCACTTAAGAAGCAAATTCTATCCAAACATATAAGCAGCTCATTAAATGGATGTAGTACTCAACAGTGCTCGACGAAAAATAAGTAATATACTTAAATTTACTTTTCATTTATTCAGCAATACTTATTCAATGTTTATTATATGTCAGTGACTCTTGGGCTCCATAGAGAAGAGTGAATAGGAATGATATAGTCTTTGTCCACCTGGAATTCACATCCCAGTGGAAATCACAGAATAATAAATATGCACTGTGTCCAATGTGATAAATGCTAGAGAGAATTAGAAATGAGGGCATGGGGGCTAGTGAATGCTACTGACAGAGCCTGGCAGTTCACAAAAGGTGATTGGAAGACTCCCCACTGACCAGGTGGGAGTCGAGCAGTGACCTGAAGGAAGTGTGGCAGAAAACCAAGGGGATCCTGGGCATTCCAGGCAGAGGGAAAGCAGGTCCAAAGCCCCTGCTTAATGTGTTCCCATGAAAGCAAGCACACCAGTGGGGCAGGAAGTAAGGGGGCAAGGTTGGCAGTGGTAGGACAATAATAAGGAGCAGAAGCCTAGGTCATGAGTGCCCTGTAGGCCATTGTAAGAGATACATGTTTAGTTCAGGGTGCTTGAAAAAAGCCATTGGAGGATGAAGAGAAAATGAGAGACATAATTTAAAAGGATTGACATGTTTTAAAAGTATTACTCTGGCCTCCTGTGTCATTAATAAGTCATGTGTGGACAGGGGGCTTAGCAGGAAGACCATTTCTGACCATGTCAATCTGTGTGAGAAGATGATGGCTGGGACTAGGGTGGCAGCAGTAGAAGTGATGGGAAATGGCTGAATTATGGATATACCTTGAAGGCAGAGCCAACGGTATTTGCTGTGGAGTTGGGAGAGAGAGAGGGAAAATCAGAAATAATTCTAAGGTTTAGGGCAAAAGCAACTAAAATTGAGATCAGGAAGAGCTCCTTTGTGGGGAGGTGAACATTGTCAGGGAGGTGGAGGAAAAGTGGTTGGGACATGCCAGTGAAGAGCACATCTCAGTGAGTCTCGGGGACTACCTACCAGTCAGAGGTTTGTGAAATAACAGAGTGGGTAAAGAAGGAGTCGCAGAGGAAGCCGTGTTCTCAGGGGAAAGGCAGGTTTGAGATCAAAGAAGAAGATAAAGGGAACATTCTAAAAGTGATTTGGGATTTAGGGAGCATGACATATGAAGGTTTGCTGATGCAGGAATAACATGGGCTCCCAGAAGCCAGGGAAAGGACTGGGGGAGGCGGGCACTGCGACATGGGAGCAGATTAGGGGAGGTGCGGAGTCATGTGGAGGTGAGCCAGGGGAGTGAGGGATAGCCTTGGTTCTTGGGTCAGTGCTATGAAGAAAACCAAGGGCACCATATAGTCATTCCTAATGATCTAATGTTTTGGCAATTCATATTATGATAATGTCATTCAAGTAAAATATACCATCATGATTTTAAAAATATACATCAATTTCCAAAGCACCACTGAAGATGAACCTTGTGAAGAAATCGAATGCTAGGGGTAAGAATAACAGAACAGAGACTGTCACCTTCAATGAAATGATAATTTAGTTGGGGATTTAAGCCAAATATATAAGAATTTCCAAAAATCCATTCTTTTATAAAAATGAAAAATTACATTGCTATAAGGCTATATTTAAACAAGTACCAAATGTGTGGTACATTTAAAAAGGAGAGATAATGGATTACAGTCTAGGTCTAAGGTTGCCTGAAGAGGTATCTTGAAAATAGTGAGGAATAAGCTATGGGAAGGGGCACAGAGAATTCCACGAATTCCAGGCAGAGTAAGAGATAAACATTTCAGGAAGTTTTCTGAGTTTCCAGGTAGGTTTTCTTCTTTCTATCTAAAGCATAAAATTCCACATAAATATTGAAATATTTCACTAATATGATCATTAATTATTGGCTGATTATATTCCTTCTCAAGTGTATTAACCAGTTTGTCTCTACCAACAGAGCAATACATTTTTACTTTTAATTATGCTACTAACAGAAGAAATGTCAGAAAGCAAAGAGCAGATGTGTATTCCATGGGATTTAAAGATTAATCTATCCTCCACTGCACCCACTTAGTTTCAGGCAGGAAGAAACACTTGCTAATGAGTCAGATGATTACCAGCATTGGGTTTATTTAGAGGAATTCCATGTGTGAGGGTGGGCTTGGAGTGAGCACACCCAGAAATGGAAATGCGAATGCCACCCTTTCAACGTTATTAAAATAAAGAGATGCTGACATTGCTTTGCACAGCTCAAGTTCATCAACTGTTACTGTTCTAAACTACACCTTCAGTCTAGATGCTCTCCTAACAGGGATTAATCTTATAGGTGGTGTTCAGCTGCCCACACGGCAGAGGTATGTATTATAAAAAGCTGAAACTGAAATAATGCCATGTACTTGGAAAGTCTATGACAAGAATTCTACTGCCATCAAGAGTATCTTTCCTTCATAGCAGGGCAAATGCATCTCTAATTCAATTTGTGAAATGCTAAATCTTTGTTGGAGACTTAGCCATACCAACTCCCCAAAGCCCTGTGAAACATTCTCTTCACTGAGTTGCAGTTTATTTCACAACAACCACTTGATTTTAGACATAAACTGAGCAATTCACTTCAACAATTCATGTTATTAGTCATTAATTTGCTGTAAGTGTTAGAGGATATACTCATACTAATTGCCGCAAAAATAAAGAAAATCTTTGCTTTTTAAATTGTATTATTTGCTTGATTATCTTGTTTCAGTGAAAATATTCAGTACAAGTTAATGAGTCCGTTTGCAAATATGTTTATTTATTTATTTATTTTACTCGGAATTTTTTTTACTACTTCTTAAAGTGCTGTTTTAATTTCTGTCTTTTTTCCAAATGGTTGCCTTGTCTCATTTAAGAAAATTTGCTGATTCCAAAAAGTGTTTGAGCTATGTGATAATCTGAAAGGGATTTCAAAGTTCCATTTCTCTCAGCATTTAATTTTATCCAATCTTAGGTAATATTCACTATTGCACAGTTTCAGTGAAGAAAATCATGAAGCTTCCCAGAATGAATCAGACATATGCCCAAATAAAGGTTTTGTTTGATACTGGATCCTTAAAGATTATCTCATCACAGAGTTTAGAGCACAGTTACTCCATTGTTTGTGCTGGTAGATGACTGAGCATATGTAGAGATATTGACATTTGTCTGAGGGTATAGATTACTTAAGATTTTTGAGGTTAGTGACTGTATTTCTCTCATAATCATGCCAACAGTTGAATCCATCAGCAAATGAAAGAGTTACTTATAAGATTTTTGTCATCAAACCTATAAATCAGCTGTGGGCTCCCATGGAGAGAGGATGGACACTGGAACCCAGACACCTGAGTTTGAACCCCATTTGCCTTTAGGAAAACTAACTAACCTCTCTATTTCTTTTTATCCTTTTTCTTTCTTTCTTTCTTTCTTTCTTTTTTTTTTTTTTTTTTTTGTAATTTTAAAACAGTGATCTTAAGTTCTATTTCATAGGTGTTGGAAGAATTAAATAATTGCCTGTCACACAGTTGGTACACAGTAACTAAAACTAATTAACTGCCAATTTTGCCTCTAGACTCAACAAAATTATTTAATTCTATCACATGGCTACAAGGGGCAAGGGAAAGGAAATATTTACTATTAGTATCCAGTATCTGGGAAGATAATTATTTCAACAGGTGTAGAATTGATATTATATTCTCTGTATCCTAAACACTTAGGATATACCACCATGGCCTCCATGCCACCAGGCAACACCAGTATCTTCAAATGATAAGTGAAATTAGGATTTGGATAGTGGGGAGAGATGTCTAGGCAAATATCTAAAACTAGATAGCACAAAAGTCAAGAGATAAGACAGAGAGAAGAACATTAGGACAATGACTAAAGAACCATTCTAGGACTTGGGGTTCAGTAATTTGGGGAGCCTCTGGAAGAGGCAAGGAAATGGTAGACATAGGTAACCAGAGTTCAGGAATGGATTCTAGATTAGCTCTGTACTTTAGGATTTTAACATCATTTAGAAACTAGTTGAAGCCATGTATATAGGTCAGATGTCTCTAGAAGAATACATAAGATGACTACAGAGGGTCAAGGCAATGTCTAAAGATAGAACTTGTCCTAGGGGCAACTATATTTAATAACTGTTGGAGAAAGAAAAACTCATAATGGGAAACAAAATAATTGGCGGATAGATAGATAAAAATACAACTAGTCTTATAGAAATCTGAAAAGTAAAAAAAGAATTTTAAGAGGAAACAAGAGCAGAAAAATGGTCATTGGATTTAGTGATTTGTTGCTCATTTTCTAAAAATGGTGAGAAGAAATGCTACATTTCTCTTGGTGAAGAATAAATCCTTAAGTGAGAAATTGCAAAGGCAGTACGTATAATGTATTTCATTAGGAAGCTTGAGAAGGAAGAAGAGAAGTTGGGCACTAGTTTTTATGGGACATAGGCTCTAGATTTGCTTTCCTGAATATATTTTAAACAGAGAAAACATTCAGTATATAGGGAGAAATTAGAGATACAAGGAAGAGGAAGGACAGCAGCTATGAGAGGGATATGGCTATGATTCCTGAAGAGAAGCAATGGATTGAAATCTAATATTTGAAATGACTTTTCTTGACCTCCAAGGAAGAACAAAGAAAACTCTTAATTCAGATTTCAAAACTGTCAGAGAGAAAACTTACTCTGCCTACTGAAGACACTATATGCAAAAGTGCTAAATTCCATCCATTAGAAAATTGGGGGTGAAGTAGGACTGATAAGACTTTAGGAGAAAGTGACCGGATCAGATGAGAATTTCCAACTGAAATTAAAGGAATGTACTAAGCCTGAAATAGGCTACAGACCACAAGTAGACAGCTTCTAGAAAACTCAGGGTAAAAGTCACTGTGATGTGTTGGCTGCAGATTACAAACATAAGGTACATGCAAAAGGATAAAAGATACCTGGGAAAGCAAAAGCTCAAAATTTGTCGGACTTATAACACTAAGGGTAAGAAAGAAGCCTCTGTGAATCCAGAACAGAATATGGATCTGGAAGCAGGCAATTTTATCTGAGAATGAAGACCCACTCAACATTTATTTTGATTGAATCTTCGCTATCAAGGATCATGATCTTCAAACTAAGAGAATAAAACAAACATGGTCCAGAGATGTTTGAATTCCTTGAGAGGTGACAAGATAAGAGAGAACAAGTTCAACTCTCAACAGACACATAAACAATTCCCAGAACACAGAAAGAACCTGAAAACTCAGAAAATTCAATTTTTGAGACTGTTTTTCTTTAGAAAAATGGGGAAGATGCCAGAAAAGAAGACAAAAAGAAAATCACCTTAGTTTTCAGAAAAATGAGAGATCATAGAATCAAACAACCGTAATGCCCAAGACAAAATGCTAGGATATATCATAATACAGATAATTTGTACATCTGAGAGATCAAAGAAAGAAAAAGTGATCGTATACAGCTGGTGGGGGCTGTCCACAAAGGCTCTTTGGAAGAAATGACTTTTGAAGACTGGAGACATTTGGACATATGAAAAGGAGGAGGGGGTGGAGCAGGGGCACTCGGTAGGGCATGTAAGACAAAGGCAGTCACATTGCAGAGAAAGAAGCAAGACTGCACTTGTCATGTTTGAAGAAAATACATGATATAAATAGTGGAACAGAAAGTAGATCTGGAACTAAAGAGTAGTAAGTGGATATATTATGCTTTTGCTGATAAGAACAGTATTAGCAAATAATAGGTTAGATTGCATGCCAAGCTCAAGAATATTTCATATTGACCCCTGTTTTTTAATTAAAGACACCATTGGTAATGTTTGTAATCTGTCTCTACCTACTTTAAACTCACTCATTCCGAGAGGAAAGAAGCTGTGCCACTATCAAGACATTTTTGCAAATTCTAATACTTGCGGATCCTTTAACTTAAAGGAGCCACACCTCCTCATCTTACTCCAGCCCTCCAGGCTACCACTCCAACACTTCCTTGATTTTCCTTAATATGCCCTGGGTCTTCTGATACATCCCTTCACAGTGTAGATACTCTGATATGGGCTTTGCTCTATTTTAAAAGATGTTAACCTGGCAGGCAGAGTTGTGAAAAATATGGCAGGAATCTACTGGTATTTGGAGCTCTTATGATCTAATTATCAATTTTTGATGGTGTGTATTTGTTTTTTATTTGTTAATTTGAAAAGTCAGTAAAAGTCTCAGTATTTCAAAGACTGTCACCCATCAATACAAATTCCCTTATTGTCAAGATGCTGTCACCCCCCTTCTTAAGACAAATGCAGAATAACAGTTTGGCAGTTAATTTCTGTGTGAATAAACTCACTCCATTGCCTTCAGGTTCCACAGTAAAGCAAACAATGTATTTTTCGGGGCAGTTGGAAAAAACACTAGTTCATTTCAGTGGTAACATTCCAGCAGATGTAGATATTTTGGTAGATACTTTACCACTTCTAGCAGTGAATTAAGCAAGTACATTGATCAAAGAGATGGAAAATGCAAATAAATTTCCACGCTGACCTCAACTCTTAAAGCACATATGCATAAATTGGAATTAAGATACCAGCAGGGGATGCATACTAAAGACTGACCCACATGGATGAATGGTATCGGATTTTCATACTAAGGAGAGTATCTGCTTTTGAGGAGGGATTTCTTGAATCCAATTCTGCCTTCAGTTTAATCATCTGAAAAATGGGAGTAACTTGCATTATTGTGCTAGTATTAGGTAGCATTTTCATAGAATGTAAACTTGTATGACACATAGTAGGTAAGTGGTTAGTAAAAACTCTTTTAATTTTATCATAACATTTGTATTTTTCTCTGTAAGTATGGATATTTCTTGACCCACATTTTGTCACAGGCATACTGTCTTAATGATTATTTAAAATATTTGAAGTTTATGGAAAACATATTACATATAAACTTCCAGTCTGCTAATACCATTTTGTTGTGAAATATTGATTTTTCTCAAACAAATAACATTAATTATCTCACAAGGGCTTGTGCTCTGTTTTCAATGAAACCCTTTTCTTCACAAGTAACTCAGCTTCTATTTGCAGGAGATTTTTCACTTAATCAAGTATTGACATAGAAAATGTATTCCTGTCCTAACCTAAGCAATAAACAGCTGACACAAAGAGGTTCAATATTTGCGCACCAAGTGTTATACAGATGATTTGTGGTGACACAAAAGTGTAGTTTTCATCTTTCTGAAAGCATTTCCTTGGCTTTCTGCTGAAAGAGGGGAAAATCTGCCATCACTCCTTTCTATTTAGACACCTGAATTTCATTGAGAAGGAGACTCGGTGACAGAGTGACATGATTACATGCTGCCTAGTGCCTTTGCTGAGCAAGGGGTACCAAGGCAGGCTGAGACAGGGCAGAATGTGAGAAATGAGGAGTAAGCACATGCATTTGAGATGTTTATTCTCTTAATCAAAATGATTATGTTTAATTACGAAGAGACACATTGCTTTCTCATGCATCTTTTACATGGCCATATTTTAACCCCCAATTAGCTGACATCTCCCTGGTTTTTCCGAACACTCAGCCAGCTGGCTTCTGAGCAGAATACAGGCCCGATGCCAAATCCTGGAGTATCTGGCACCTATAGGTATGATGACCTGCCTGCGGCTGCAGGTCACTTACATATGCCAGGCAGGAGTGACAATTTGATTTTTGCATTTCTTGTCATTACAGTGATGCAGAGTCAGAGCACTCACGGCATCCATCTCCTGTCACTTGGAGAGGTAATCGGTGACCTTTTTTAAAATTTCCACCATGTCAGTTTACTTGCCAATGAAAACAGGCTCTCCTGAAGCAGCCAATAACCTCAAGGCACCAGTATGGGACAAATTCCTTTAAAAAAGGGGCAGAATTTCTTTTCAAGCTGTTGAATCAGTGCTGCCGTGGGCCAGAGGAAACTTTGGATGCAAGACACTTGACAAAGACACACTCAGGACACAACCCTCAAACAGATTTCTCCCAAGTCCCTTAGGTGCGCAGAACAGCTACATCTTTCCCTGGTTCCTATGTATCTCCTCACCCACTGTGTACTCCCAGTTTTCCTTAAGAAGTGGATAAAAGGGGAGCACCATTGCAAACAGACTGCTCTGAGCACTCCACAGTATGGAAGATATGGACAGCAAAATGCAGGTATCCATTAACAAACCACCTGTGTGCTCTTTGGAGCAGTTCTGGAAGCTAGCAGCTAGAAGGGTGTCCCCTCTCACAACTCCCACATACCTGGCCTACTGCTATCTACACAGTAAAATTGAGAAGCTTTTCTTCTTGGCTGATCATTTAATATTTCCAGTCTTTTGAGGAATATGAAACAATTTGAATAAATAACCTTTCCTTTAATGCCCTTGATCTACAACTCTAAACACAGACACTGACTGAAGATATCAAACCCCAAAGTCCTGGCACCAAAGTGATGTGAGGTTTTTTTTTGTTTGTTTGTTTGTTTGTTTTAAGGTATTTTACTCTTCTTTGAAAAGGAAACAGTTCTTCAAATGAAACACAGATCTTAACTGGTAAGGGATACTATAACTAAGATATACACACTTATTTGTTATGTCCCCAGAGGAACATACATCCATTTTCTTCTCCAAATTTGAAGCAAAATTGTTGGGTGTTTTTAGGGGTTTTTGGTTTTTGCTTTTGAATGGCCATTTAATTCATCTCTATGTTTAGGAATAAGGGACTTTAATATTATCATGGAAGCTACATAGTTATTCTGCTTCCCCCAAATACAATTGGCCTTAAAGCATGTTCACAGCTAAAAGGGCATCAGTCTCAACCTGAGAGAGTCAGTGTATGTTTAACACACACTAAAAACCCTGGTGGACAGAAGGGAGGCAAATGTCTGTTTTTTCTGTTTGGACTGGTGAGGTACGTGCAGTCTATGTGTCTTCCTCGTGTTCACTCTTAAATGTCTCGTGTAACTTAGTGCCCAGGAGATAACTTAACAGACACAACTCAGGCCCCACAAAGTGACCCAATACCTTGGGAATTGGCATCCGGCCAGGCCGACAGATGGATATCAGTTTGACAAGAACTATGCTAGGCTATGTTAGGTTAGAGCATCACCAGCCAAATTCTGCTTTGAAACTAGTCAAAAGGAAGCCAATGAACTCAAAGGGAAGCCTGTGAACACATGTACGGCTTTATTATACACAAAGAGATTCTTCCAGTTAGGCTCTTTTAGAGTTACCTTAAACAGGTGATTCCGAAGGACATTTAATTATCCTTGTTTGCAGATCTACTTATTTCTTACATTTTGAATTTATACAGTTATCTACAGACAACAGGAAATGGTTTTGTATTCCTGAAATTCATAGAAGGCACTCAGAAACTGCAACCAAGAGACTTCTGTCCTCCTGGGCAAACCTCCAGCCAAAGCAGGAAAATGTTGCTCAGGATTGCTTTCCTTAGGCACAGAAGCTTGCTGAGGAATTGCTAAATGTATTTTTACCCATCTTCTACTTCATTGAATCAACTATACAAACTAAATGAAGATGAAATATCACCTTTCTTGATTATCACTAAATAGTTCACAAATTAACACTAAACTGCAAATGAGGGGATAATGTGTCTTTCTGAGAAAACCAGATGCTTTCTGTTCTAAAGTACGTGCCATAACACGGTGGAATAGTTAATGTACAATGCATGCCATCTGCTGACTAATACAGAGTATTTACAAGGGTAAATACTTCCAATAACTGTGTTTGGTAAATGATTATCTGACTTAATACAACTACATTTGAACCACAAATTGGATCCTGCCAATTTTTTTTTTAACTTTACTAGCCATGATTTGGCACTCAAATCTAATTAGAAAAAAATAAAAGGGAACTGCTCTGAGGTTAAATACCATGGTGAGTTTTCAAACGCCTCTCAAACATGCAATAAACAAGTAATGAATAAATCCAAATGCTTCTCCCTTCATCCATGTCAACTAAAGGGATAAAATGTTTCTTAAAACCCTAGTGAAAACCATGACTCCCTGAGCTCTCCCTGTTCCTGATGCATGCTTTGCGCTACTTTACAAATAAGTATGAATTAAAGATAAACAACATAATTGAAGAAATGTAATTTGTATGTCTTTGTTTAGAAACAGCGAGTAACACAGATAAATTTTAGACAGTGTGTACAATTTATATTCAGTAGAAACAGTTCAAACGAATGATAAAGAGTACCAATCTGTTTTGTTAATTTAATAGGACAACTGGAATGTGTTAAAATGTAAATCCATTTAGCGGGGCACAGCACATTCGCAGGTAGTAATTTCATGGGCATAATAATTTCTATCATTAAAGATAAACAGAATCACAGAATACTAATTTTATTTTTTTCTCACCTAAAATTTCACCTGTAATAATAGTCTCTGATTTACTGCCACAGATAATTCACACTTTGATTTTCTAAGTTCAGATATCATTTTCAATGTCATGGAAACTTTATCACAAACTTCATTTGATTAGAACATACGTTAATAGAGTCTAATATCACCACCTCTGTTTATTTTTTTCATTGGCATTGTGAATATTCCCTTTTTACGACTCCTGAGGAAACCAAGTACGAAGCAGGCAGAAACTGAAGGTAATTTGGAACTCAAAATAAGGGGATCTCACTTTGTGAACAAATTAAACACCTTTTCACTTGAGGACACTTTTCAGTCTTCAAAATGCAGAACAGACTTACTGCTTTGAGGACTTAAGGTTTCAGGCTGCCTGAGTGGCTGGAAATTAAGGAGAGAATTTCCAGAAAAGAAAGAGCAAAGAGAAAGAAGTGCCAAAATCTGCATAAACTCCATTCAAACACTTAGCTGCCCTTCAGACTATGCATGTGCAAAGAAGACCCAAGAAAGAACCCATGGAGAGCCAACATAATTGAAGAGACTCAACTCTGCCACCCATTGCAGGGAAGACAGGAGTCTGAGTCCAGCCAAGGAGATAACTGCCTATTACAACACAGAATCTAAAGTCTCAAACCACATATAACCCAAAATGTCTACTAAAGGATCAAAATCTATTAGACATTAAACAGTGAAATGTGACTTATGTTCGGGAAGCAGCCAATAGAAATCAACCCTGAAACTAATTCCCAGCAAAGATCAGACATTAGAAGTCTGCTCACTTAACGAGAAACGATGGTAATCATATGTACACTTATGGGAATTGTCAGTAGAGAAACAAAAGTTGTTTCCTCTTTTTTAAATAACAAAATAGTCTAGAGGTGAGAAGAACAATATCTGAAATGAAAAATTCAATGGATATGCTTAATAGGAGATTGGGAAAGGATAGAAAGATGTCAGGGAACTTGAGGTTAGGTCAATAGCAATTACCTAGTCAGGAAAACAGGAAAAAAATATTGAAAAACCAAAATAGAGGCTCAGTGACCTGTAGGGACAGTATTAAGTGGTCTAAGATGTGAGAGGCAACAAAAAAAATCTGAAAAACAAATAGCCGAACTATTACAAATTTGGTGAGAAATATCCACTTACAGATTCAAGAGGCCCAGAAAACCCAAACCAGGATAATACAAAGAAAAACATGCCTAGACACATCACAGTCAAACTTCTGAGAGCCAAACATAAACAAAAAGTTTTAAGCACACAGGAAACAAAAAACAGCCAACACATTATATACAGGGGAACAATATAAATAATGACTGAGTTCTCATCCAAGGGGGTTAGATGTCATGTTTAAATTGGTGAAATAAAAAATTTTTTTAACCCAGAATTCCCTTAATTCCAGGTCCTTACACTTTCTGTGAAAGAGTAAAATATTATTTGACTTTTGCCTATGATGCCTTAAAGATGTATATTGTAATCTCTAGAGCAAACACTAAAATAGCAAAAGACATATAGCTAAATGTCTAAAGGTTAGATATAGCTAAAATGTCAATACTGGAAGCAAAATGAAATTTTTAAAAATAGGCTATCCGCCCTAGGAAAGCAAGAAATAAGGGGAAATTATATACCATGAAAACATTGGTCTTAAGAAACCTGGTATGGCTATAGTATGGTCAGAACAAGTAATATTCACTTAACTGTACATAAGTATTGCCTCAAAGAAGAACTGTAAACAAATACTGAACTGTAGTAGGTTTTCTTTTTGTAGTGGCATGGGTTAACAGTTCTGATATTAATTTTTGGTCCTAAATGTGAATAAGTATATTCAAGATAGTAGGTGGAAGTTTTCTCATTGTTAGAGAGTTGCCAAAATGGAAGGAGAAACTAGAATAAACTCTTTAGCTTGGGAATCAGAGATATCAGGTAAAAAAATGTGAGTGCATCAGTCCACTGAGACAATAGTTCCCCAGCAACATGAGGTACCTAGCACCTAGATTTTGGCTTCTGACTACCATTTTTCACTAAAAGGAAATATGACTCCTTAGAAAAATGGCTGATGCCAGCATTGAGACAATGCCAGAAAACAACTAAGTGCTCAAAGAACCACAAGGATGCATCAAAGCACACAAGAGCCAGCTAGAAGGGACTCACACAGGCAAAATCTGGGGAAATATGAGCATCAACATAAGTAATAAGATATTATAACCTAATGAATAATAAGAATCCATATTTCCAAATTAAAATAAACCAATAAGTGAATAAATAAATGAACGGAGAAAGACCTCTTCTTCATAGAATACCAACTAACAGATGTAAAAGGAATGAAGGGGTTAGAATGTCAGCAAGGGAAGATAAAATTAATGTATAAAAATGTGAGAAGAGAGAGGATATTTCTACAGCCTCAATGCATCACTCACAGATTACTTATGAATTACAAAGAAAATATAGTTTCTTTACATTGGTGAATTCTACAGACAGCGCTGTAACCAAGTTCAGAAACATGTGTTCATATACATATATACACATGCTTACAGAGAGAGGGAATGATAAAGTAAAAGGGGCAAAATAATATGCAAATAATCGGTGAACTTGATAAAGGATTTATGGAGGATCTCTACCATTCTTGGGTCTTCTATCTTCAAATATATATTAAAATTAAAAGTTAAAAAATAAAATGATAGCAAGGTTCTGGTTCCACTACAGAAGTGTAAACTCACAGCCCTCTATCTCTCCAACTGGTTGCAATAAGATCTCTGGACCATATATAAAAACAACCAGCTGAGGGCTCTGAAGAGTAAACAAAGGCAAGATGATTGTGGAAGGGAGTCGGAAAGTGACAAAGCAAGCTATTAGGAGGCCTCTGTACTCAGCTTATTTCACAAGTGTCTTTAGAATCTTTATTTTCACAAACAAAACTGGGAATCACAATCTATCATGGTTTTAATTTATGAAAAAAAAAGCAAAGGCAAATTTCATGTAGTGGGATTAAGCTCAAAGGAAAGTTGGCTAATAGATTACACATCTACTATTTAAGTAAAAAAATTTTAAAGGTATTAGTTTGTACCTATTTTATTATTCCTCATTTTAACAACTTTTTCAATTAGCTTGCAAAGTTTTGGCTGTAATCACGTGTTATGAAAGAGTTTCAGCTCTACTCATAAATTCATCCAGCAGCAAAGCTAATTTTAAAATTTGGTATTCAGTTGATATAAGAATATGGACATTTGCAAAATTTCAAGAAGAGTATGCTTAAACAGTATATTGTACTTTCCAACTTTAACAAAATGAATTGCTTAAGTATTTTAGTGCATGTCAAAATATGTTAGATTAAAATAAAATTAACTTGAAAATATAATATTACAGAAGATTAAACATGCCAGAAGTCAAAGTAAATGCGAGCCCTTTTGGTTTCGAATGTCTGCTCTTTACAATGCTTAGAGGAAGGTTGGCTATTTAACAAAATGGTAAGTTACTATTATGTCAGAATCACTGGAAATGGCAAAGTGTAATTTTTCAATAAAAACATAGGGAAAACCTAAGTAAGGTTTAAAAGCAAATAGAGAGGATTTAAATTTCATTATGGGTTTAAATTTTATTCCATTATTGCTGCTTGATTTTTATCAAGCATAATGAACATACTTTCTCCATGAGACTACAGCCTTAAAATCACTCTTACTGAGGGGCGAGCGGGAAAGTATATCATTTTCCTTGGAAGCATACAAAAATGTTGGGTCTGGAGAAAGAAATTACATTGATCTCCTGTGCATTAATAGAAAGCAAACATTAACATGCAGATCATCATTAGACCTGAACATAAGTTGTAACCAAATCCCACAGCGGTGAGGGAAGAGAAGACCAAGAATTGGTAAGTTTTATCCTGAATGACTTGATGGACAAAATAGAAGACAGCTTAGAGCAGGTTAAATCCTAAAATGATACTTCAGAATACCGAGGCATTTTAAGTAATCATCATATAAAACTCAACATGAGGAGCTGGTCCATATTTAATTTAGATATTCTCTAATATTTAAAAAATACACGAGGTAAGGATGCTCTATGAGATGAATGATGCGGAAGACTATATAAAGCCTATCCAACATATTTTTTAACTATTTCGGATCCTTGGTGTAATGGAAAAAACCTCCAGTTTCTCTAACAAACCTAATTAACTTAATTTGTATAACTAAGAATAGTAGGGCTCTTGCTTTTTAAATTTTAATTTTTACATAACTCAGAAATACTCTCCTTTCTTATACCCTTATAAACTTCGAATGTGCTTCCAGGAAACAATGATTGTTCATGAGTTGTTTCAGATTCATTTTTTTCCTTCTCTTCTGCAACATCTTCAAAATCCACTGAGATCTGATACTTGTACATTTGCATTTGAGAACCTCAATAGCCCAAGCCTCACCCTCAGTAACTTTTATTTCTTAGCATCCCTCATTTATTCTGCTCCCCCTGGGGTGTCTTTCAGATGCTGGTGGTTCATGTCTTTAAAATGCAACTGGGTTTTTAAACCTAGCTCATCCCTCCAGAGCTTCCCCTAACAAAGACTTATAGAGCTGCGTGGGATCAGTACCAAAGGCCCTAGTAAGACAGAACTGGCTCTAGACTTTTCACTGGGGCTGCATCTGAACAAGGTTTATAAGCCTTCACTGAGGGGAAAATGGAATTAGAGCTCTGTGAAAAAAGAGAAAAATAATTGAGCCCCATGTCAAGGAAGTAGAAAGTAATAAAAAAAGGTTAACACATGTAAATTAGATTTGAACAAAATATATAAATTGGATTTGAACATAAACAAAAGATGGCAGAAAATGGATTTTTTTTTTAAGTTCTGTGCCATGCTGAAAGAAGACTTAAAAACACAGCATTCAATAAAAACATTTACTTGGTCCATATGAGAAGGACTATATATACCAACTAACCCTGATTTATATGTACGGTTTACTGAAGCATAAAACATTTGCATATGAGTTATATTATTAATATAAAATAGATTACTGCCATTAGCTAAAAAGAGTATCAAGCAAAACCATTTCACAATGGGACTTTGATGTGATACAATCCAAGGAGGAACCTACAGAGGTTACAAGATTTCAAAAAATCTTTCATTTGAAAGTTGACAATAAAATTGTAGTCTAGTTATCAAGTGCTTTATTTGCATATAAACTTCAATAATTTTTAAATTTCTACATGCATGGCACATTATTTTGACTTCCAGGCCTCATTCAAAAAGATGATCCATTTGTTTACAAAAATCTTCAGCAGCACTTAAAATGAATCTCTTTCCATTCTAACATGACAATGACCATCCATTTGCTAAAATAAATACTTTTCAAGAAAAAGTAAAAAAATTATTCAATCACTACAAAAAATAACGTCTTTGAGATAAAACAATAACATCAAGCTACTCAACTTAGAGCAATGCACCACCCTAATGGTAAACAAATTACTGTCCTTGGTAAATTCAATGAACACCATTTAAAAGGAGGACTGAAACCAAATAGGAATTACTAATAGAGATAAAGCCGCAGGTTAGCAACGTCCTTTGGAATTGAATACTTTAACAGGCATTATCAGCCTTCCAAGCTTTTAAGAAAGATACATTAGGCACCACTCAATACTCCAGGGGAAAACTTTTAAGGAGTGTATAATTTGTCTTACCTAGTTTCATTGTGAATATCATTTAGCGTCAACAACATGCTTTAAAATAATCACAATAGAATAAAGCACGTTGGTCCATCAACACACATTTGTTCAACAACTGTAGTGTGTAAGGCACTGTCAAAGTCACAGTCTGTTCTAGATCTCATCTGAAATTTGTCTTGTCCTCCAAACAAGTTCTTCTTAATGTTTTAGGACATCAAAAACTCTTAAACTGGTAATCAAGGAGATTACCAATCTCCTTTATAAAGGAGATTTTAATCCTTTTAAAAATGTGTTATCGAAGTACCTTATAAAAATACATAAAAGGGCATATTTCATAGTTTACATCTCTATAAATCTTTACCAAGAATACCACTATAAAATCAATACCTCCATTAGGAAACAGAGCATTAGGCACATCCCAGAAGGCTCCTAATTTCCCATGCCACTCATTCCACCTCCAGGGCTAATAACTATCCTTCCTCTGATGACTTTGATAAGCTTTTGCCTGATGCCACGCTTTATGTAATGAATCATATAGTATGGGCTCTCTTGTAACTGGCTTCTTCCAGTATTGTTTGTGGGATTCATCCACATTGTTGCATATGGTTATAGATCATTCATTTTCATTGCTGTATAGTATTGCATTGTGATACGTGTGTACACTCACACACACACACATACACACATCCCCCAATTTATTATCCTATTTCTCTTTTTTGAAAATGGAGTGGTTTCAGTTTGGATTTGTTACAAGTAGTGATGCTAGGAACATTTTCATGTATACTTTTTGGTGAACATATAAATATGTACCTAGGAATGGAATTGCTAGGTCACATGGCCTTATAATTTGTAAATACAATTTCAACATGGAAAAATGGGGGGAAAAGTAGTAAATACATCACTTCAAAGCCCACCATTAAAGAATATATACAAAGCAAGAACTTAAAGGGATCTAACTAACGTATTTCTTACCGCATCTAGCAATCTGCTATGCGCTTATCCAGACTCTTTCTGTGTTATGTGGAATTAATAAGGGCAGAACAACTATCACAAGTGACATTCAGGAGTGAAACTGTAGCGTGTGTTGGGTGAGAATGCTAACGCACATTTCAAAAATACCCCATCCCCAAAGTACAGGCAATATTTCTGGCCACATCATAGTCACTGAACTAAGAAGCATGCATCGTAAGATCAGGAAGCTATTCCTAACTTCACCAGTAGATAGCCAACAGCTCAAGAAATGAGTTTGCTGATATTTTAAGGTGCTTTCAATGATCTCATAATTAGAATTACATTCAACTGTGATGTCTGATGGCCACGGCAAAGTTTTACATTTTTAGGGGTTTTTATCATACAAGCATCTGAATGAAAGCAATTCTGATTCAAATTCTAGCAGGCACACATCACCAGAAAAAAATAAATGTAATTTATCATCTTTAATCCTCCCAGCTTGCATCCATTTTCAAAGTTTAAAAAATATATATTTAAATCCAAACATTTAGCACTATTTTTTCATATAAAGCAACATCCATTTTTAACAATGAGATCCTTGTAAAACAAGCCCCCTCAAGCCCCACTTTCTTTTCTGATAGACAAGTTAGTATTTTTAAATACTCCTACCATTTGAAATGTGCAATGACCTAATCGTTCTCATCCTGGTTTCTTGCTTATATAAAGCAGTTCTGTTCTCCCCACTATTTAAATCTCGTATAAACAGCAGCTCTTCTTTGAACCTCACTTAATTCTCTTTCTCTCTGCTCCTCTTTTTCTCTGCTTTAAAACTTCCTGAAGCTTTGAAGAAAATGGAAGATAATCTCTTACTTTTTAATTTCGGACTATACTGTAGCTATTTTGAAGCAGCTTTGTGCTTTCAGATAAATTACTGTATTGTGTAAATGGTTAATTCCTCCAAAGTACTCTTAGAAGTGTTTCAGTGTCTAAGATAAGGTCCCCTGTCTCTTTCTCCTGCAGTAACCTGCACATGCAAATCTTACTTGCAAATAAAACTGACATCTCAGAATTGTAAAAACGATTTCCACAGAAACCTACTGGAACAATATTTTTAAGAGAAGTACATTTTCCTTTATACCCAAAATTTATTCATAACTTTACATATGCCACATCCTAAACTAAGTGCTTTCTATGTATAATCTTGTATAATCCTCGCCCCCAAAAAGGAAATTTATTATTATTATTATTATTATTATTATTATTATTATTATTATTTTGGTTGATATTCTTGTTTAATAAAGAAAGAAAAGAAGGTGTAGCAAGGTTAAGGAACATTCTTAAGATCATGCACTATCAAATACTGGGGCTAGGATCTGATTCCACGCAGGAAAATGAAGTTGATCTGCTTAACCACCATGCGCTGTTGTCTCCCAGATTCTCACACACATCTGTACATTCAAATTGCTTCTAATTCATTCACTGCTCCCACAGAGGACTCTCAGGAACAAAAGAAATATCTTCAACACTCAAGACTTACAATAATTACTTTTAGGAAGCTCCAATTTCTACAGAGCCTCGTTTGTCAAAAAAGATGGCCCACTGACACCAACCAAACATCTTAAGACTGATGGCCCTTACGGGTGAATTCAAAAGGAAGATGGAATGATTTAGGCATCCAAAGTCCAAGAAAAAGATCAGTAACTTGGAGAGGTGCAATAGTTAAAGGGGAAGAACAAAATGTGTCCCAACATTCAGGAAAAGCAGGTACAAGAAAAACAGGAACTGGAGCAGGGGAAGCAAATAAGGTGAAGAACAGACCATCAGTACTTACAGCTCAGAAAGGATGTTTGCTAACCTACTACAAGATGCCTACATTTCCTACTCAACCCCGGAGAGTCAATGCCAAGTAGGCCTGCCTTAACGCTGGTGGGAGATAAGTACAAACTTGTGCTATGTGTGGGTGGAAAGCCAACCCCACTTATGAAGTTGTTTTCCTAATGCCACACTAGCATGGGAGCCCTGGAATACACGTGGGGACAAATCAAACACTGTAGTACACTTTCACTGGGGAAAAGGTGCAAAATCAGGTGTCAGAGCCACTCCAGGTAAACTTTCCCTACATAACAATTCTACATACTCAATATTGGTGGGCTTTCATGAAGTTTAGGGATGCATATCTCTAAATAACTTGTTCATCCCTCTCCACCATCTTTTCCCTCTCCTTTTCCATTGAGTAGAGGAAGATAAGAAAAAAGATGGCAAGATTGAGAGGCTGAATTCCGGGAGAAGCCTAGAATAGCTTACCCAAATGGAACAAGACTTAGGATATGGAGATTAGATGTGTCCACTGAACAAAAGGGGTCGATTCAGACCAGCTGATCACTGTGTCCAAGCTGCACAATGTTCCAGGTCAAATTACTTCATAATTCCGTGCCTCAGTTTTCTTATTTGGAAAAAAATATAGGTATAACAATGCCTTCTTCACAAAGTTATGAGAAACTTAAATTAGACATGACAGCTTCTGGTCTATCTTAAGGACTCAATGATGTCACCTGACTCTTACTCTCCTTTCCCCAAACACTTATACAAATGTTTACACCCCTCTTAAGGCATAGTTTACATCCTAATTTGCATTATAGTTACTTGTACATGCATCTTCTCTCCCGCACTAGTGTGCAAGCTCACTGAGAGCAGGATAAATGCCTGATTCACAAGTATCCTGGCAATTAGTAAATGTTGATTTAAATGGATACGTCTAATAATAGAAAAGACCACTGAAAGACAAGGGAGCATACAATAATCAGGCAAGTGAAGATCAAGAGTGGAGATGTACAAGGCAAGAAATATCTGGACATTGAATTCAGTGGCGAAAGAGCCAGAAGGCCCTTAAAGGGATGAAAGGAATCAGCAAATGCACTGTGTTTATGGGATCTAGGGGAGACGCTACAGTAGGACACTAGACTGGGTTTTAAGTTTACAACTTCAGCATACTTGAACAAGCAAAAATCAAATTACTGGAGGAAATAAGTGAATGCATACATATATTTTATGTTAGCAAAAACACTTTTTAGAAGTAGTGAGTGTGGTTTTGGAGTTAGTGGATTGTAGGTTTGAATGTTCACTCAGTTATTGGCTGTTTAATTGGGAGCAAATTATATAATTTCTTGTGTATGATACATGCAAAATAACAGCACCTAGTTCAGGAGGCTAATGAGGGGATTAAGACAATTCATGCTAAAGCACTTAGCACAGTGGCAGCAATATAGTAAGTGCCCAACAAATGTCAGTTTTTACAATAACAATGCTTATCATTATTGCTTTCATTTTAAAAATTAAAAAAAATAGAATCTTTGGCAGGTGAAGTAATTTTTCCAAGGTCACATAGTGAATAAGTGTTATAATCTGCAATTAAGTCCAGGTTGGATAGCCAGCAAAGCCCACATGGTTTCTATCAAACTGTGTTGCCTTACAGTAGAAGCAAGGGGTTTGGACACATCAACAAAA
The DNA here is from genome assembly GCF_040802235.1 of Manis javanica. Classification (NCBI taxonomy): domain Eukaryota; kingdom Metazoa; phylum Chordata; class Mammalia; order Pholidota; family Manidae; genus Manis; species Manis javanica. The sequence continues at coordinate 19,004,589 of NC_133174.1, read as the reverse complement.
TAAAAGAGTAATTCTTAGCAGAATACAGTTAGTACAAGACTTACCCTGTTGGTGGTGTGCATTCTCTCGAACCACTCTGGCCTGACATAAGGATTAGTCTCATGGTCTATATGAGGGTGGCTTGAATCTGAGGTCTCTGGCCACTGACACAACCATAGGGCTGGAAAGAGGAAAAAATAGGGAGTCAGTGTGGTCACTTCAATCTCCCCTCAATGTTCCTGATCATCTGGAAATCCATCAGTACAGGAAAATATTAATATAATTGCTACATATATATTATTAGGAGGTTGAATATTGTAGTGAATAAGAACATGATCCTTGCACTAATACAGACATGGTTTTAAGTTATGGATCTTCCACTTACTAACTCGAACTTTGGGTGAGTCATTTAACATATTTAGGTTTCTGTTTCCTCATCTGTAAAATGGCAGTATTAAAAGTAGGTACCACACAATACCACTTTGAAAATTAAATGTAATAATGTACATAGAGTACTTTCAGTAAATGTTAGCTCTTTTAGACACATTAGTAGTGCTCATGCATAACTGGTTCTTCTCTCCTTTGACTCCTAGAAGGCTGACCTCTCCATCTTGAGATAGGCATGGCCATAAGAATAGCTCCAGCCAATGAAACGTAAACTGAAGTGACATGAGTTACTTAGTGAGAGAAAGAATGAATTCATATTCACTACCCAGCCTATTAGTTCTCTTTGTCTCTGCTGTGGCAACCTTGGAAGGCCATACTGAGATGGCATTTTGATACGTTGGTACCTCTTTCCAGCTTGGGTCTCTCAGTAACTGTGGTACTAGGTTCCTCCTTGCCCTATTTTGGACATGTACTTTAAGTGAGAAATACAACATAGCCAGACTGTCACTGAGATTTAGTAGGTACCACATTACCCTAGCATACCTGTCTATCCTATCTATTATAGGTATTGTTATCATCATTTCCATTATATTGGTAACTAGCATTTTTTTGGTACCCATCACTGTACATGGTATATTTTATGTTATGAATTTTGCTCTATTTATAAAATACAACAAATTAAATGTAAATTAAACTAAGCATAGTTTTGGTAAACAGTTAAGTATTTTTCGATGTTTTATCACCTTTACCTCACCAAATTATGGACATTCAAATTCCATATTATGGGCAGTTCAAGAGCCAAGAGTTAATCAAACAAATTGGGTTGTAAAATAACCTTTAAAAAGTATATAAAATGTACAATACAGCAAAAACTCAAATCCTCAGAGGAAATTTATTTAAAATGTTGATTCTACATAAGCTTAAAAACATATTCCTGAAATACAGAATAAACTTAATTTATTTTAAAGCAGCTATTGAAAACTTAAAGTGAGTTATGAATTGTGTTGGTGTTGAGTTGTAGAATAATAATTATAGTAAAGGCACAAACAAGTAAATAAACTTTACACCATTCTTGACAAGACAGTGAATTCTGAAACCATGTGGTGAGAAGAAACAAGATGTAAACAAAACTGGTAGGTTTTTCATTTCATTTAATATTATCAAATGTCAGCATTATACTAGATCCCACTGTATAATATCTGCATTAGTTAAAGAACACCAGCTGTTTCAAGAAATAAACCCAAAATCTCAGCAGTTTACCCAAAGCTTCTTTCTTTCTCTTATAGAGTCCAACGTAGATGTTCCTGGTCAGGAGATTTTCCTCCAGGTGGTGACTCAGGGACCAAGTATCCAACCATCTAATGGCTGTGCATCTGGATAGCTGAGAAACAAAGAGAGAGAGCATGGAGAATGGTAAGGAAAAATTAAGATTCCAGGCCTAGAAACGTAGCCCAACATATTGTCGAGAGCCAATCAAATGGCTCCATCCATATGTAAGGATGTTGAAATGAGAATATGCAACAGAATACAATGAAACTTATGCAGAAAAGGAATTTTACATAATTACCGAATTTAAACTCTGAAAAATGAGACTAGAGTTTTTGAAAAGTACAGACATGATAATGTACTAAAAAGTATGGAAAAATGTTAAGTGGAATGCAGAAAGAATCCGGAAGTTTCAATGTCCATGTAATAGGAGTTATAAAAAGGCAACAATTCAGACAAAAATTCTAATACTTAGAAATTTATCCAAGCTGAAAATATTCACTATATTGTAGTTTGAAACAACCAAAAACCACAAAGCAAAGGAGGATTTTAAAGCCCATTTCTAGGCACATGAATGTAATTTCAGAACAAGGATAAAGGGAAAGGCCAGCTTACTTATTATAATAGGGGAAAAATGACATCAGGCTTCTAATGAGAAGCGTTACAACTCTGTGAACAGAGTTTAAAATCAGAAGTGAGAAAAAAGAAAATCTTTGAACATACAATTGTATATATCATTAAATAGTGAGAGAAATAAAAACATTTCATATGTACAACAACTCAAAAACAATACCACTCATGAGCATATTCTGAGAGAGCTGATAAAAGATGTTTTCGAACAAAAAGAAAATTAGTAATAAGTAATGGGGTATAAAAAGCAATGGTAAACAAAACAAAACAAAATCAGGAACTCTTTGTTAAATCTAAATACTTTTGTAAAATATCATGCTTACAAGAAATCTGGAACTAAAATTCAGAGTAGCAGCATTAGAATTTGAAATGACAAGAGGAAAGAGTGGATCATAATGTAACCATGCTAAATTTTCTTTCTTTTTGCTGGAGAGTTATAACTACAGAATAGAAAATTATAAGAAGTTAAATATTTAAAACTTTAAGAGCAATTTTCAGAATAAAAATTAAAATATTAGAAAATTTCAGTAGAAGAGAAAATTAGAAATTTGAAAACAAGAAATGAAAAGAAATAAACAAATTCAATAAATCCAATAAAAGGCCAGAAGGGGGTAAGGAGATAATATAGAACACATACTAACACACTGAAAAAATAATAGAAGTCAGCAAAATTATATTAAAATCATGGTATATGTGAAAGGTTCAAAAGTCTCCCCTTAAATCCTCATAATGGATTTAAAATAAATGGGAAAACAACTTAAATAGGTTGAATATAAGGAAATAGGAAAACATATACAAAAATAATTAAAATAAAGAAATTGTGTAGACATATAATAAAGCAAACAAACAAACAAACAAAAAAACACCCCCCCCTCATATGACTAGGAGTATCATTTCATACTGATGAATGAAGTTCTTTATCTAGAAGATAAGATACTAGTGGACCTTATTCAGTTAACATAATCATTTTTAAGTGTGTAAAGCATAAATTCAATAAAATTGCATGGACAGTTGTTTAGTAAATTAAGAATAATTGTGGGAGACGTTAACACAACTCTATCAGAAATTATTAGTTCAGGGGCACAAAAAAACAAGAAAGCTTGAAAACTTGAATTACAACATTAACAAGTTCTCTATATACACATAGTTACAGAACTGCAATCAAATCACAAATATTCTTCTCACATATGGATATTTATAAAAATAGACTAAGTACTAAACTACAAAAAAAAGCTCAGCTGTCCAGAAAAATAAATATCACACAGTAGAAATCGACAATCAAAATGGTGGCCAAAAATAATCTATCCAGACATGTGGTAACATATTTGTAAATTATTCATGAGAATTAAAAATGGAAATTAAAAATGATTTAGAACTAAATGACAACCAAAACTCCATATATCCCAAACTGTGGTATGTAGCAAGTGATACTCAGAGGAAAATTTATACCTTTAAATATGTAAATTAGAAAAAAATTGTTTTTTGAGAGTGAAAGGTAATTAACTGAGCTACTAACTCCAGAGGTGAGAAAAATACCAACAAAGTAAACTGAAATAAAACTGAAGGAACAAATTAATACAGAGAAAAACAGAAATTTACGGAATAAGATTTTAAAGAGATTATCATAAACATCTAAATGTGAATATTTAGAAAGATGAATAAAACTGGCAAGCACATTGAACACTTCTCATCTAGGCCCACCTTCAGCTCTAGGTGTTATTGCAAAAATCAGTACTGTCTGCGTCACTTAGCTTCACATCCAAGGAATGAAAGCTAGGAACCCCTCCTATCTTCTCCAGAGGGTGAAATCACAACATGCTAGCATTTCTTCCCCAAATAATCTTAAATACTAACCCTTTCACAATTGCTGCTTAAAACGAGGCTGAAATTAAAGCATGAATAGTGGGAGTCCAAAAAAGCCTTTAATTTGGACTTCACAGTAACTAAAAATTATTTTTAAAGTTTATTTTATAAATAATATATTGAATTTAGTTGTAATGCTGACCTACTTGTTAGAACAAAACAAGAATGAATCAAGTCCAAATTATGTTTTGGCTAAATAATTTCCACAAAACTATATAATGTGATAAGAAATCTTCTACCTCACTTTAAACTTTAGATAGCTTGAAGTCATAGATTTACAGAGGATCATATTGTAGGAAATATTTGAAAGCTTTATCCTTATTTCAAATGTACGCTACTAATCCTTTATTATTCAAGTCTTTCATTCCTGAAGCACTTTTGCAATTGTTTTGAATTGTGACTTTGACATATCTTTGCAGCTTGTAACAATCAGGGAAAGGCCAACTGAAAAGACACTAGCAAAGAAGGGTTTAGCGAGACAGGGAGACTAATTGCATAACTCCCCCCCCCCAAGTTTTATTGAGATAAAATTGACACATAACATTGTTTAAGTTTAAGGTATACAGCATAATGATTTGGCAGACATATATATTGCTAAATAATTAGCACTGCCAATCCTTCTCAAACTCTCCCAAAAAAGTGAAGAGAGAATGCTCCCAAACTCATCTTACGAGGCCAACATTGCCCTAACACCAAAACTACGCAAGCACACTACAAGAAAAAACAACAGCAACCACAACAAAAACAACAGACCAACAACCCTGATGAATGTAGAAGCAAAGATTTTCAACAAAATACAACAAATCGAATTCAACAGCACATTTCAAAGATTATACACCATGATCAAGCAGGATTCATCCCTGAGATACAAGGATGGTTCAATGTATGCAAATCAGTAAATATGATACACCACATTAACAGAAGAAAAGATAAAAGTCATATGATCATCTCAAATATTCGCAGAAAAAGAATGTGACAAAATTCAACATCCCTTCATGATAAAACCTCTCAACAAACTGGGTATAGAAGAAATATACCTCAACACAGTAAAGGCCATATATGAATAATTCATTTTGTCATTAGCAGGCATCTTAATGTTACAATGACTTTTATTCTATAAAATAACCTAAGAGGGAACTCTGATCATGACCATTCAGATAATTAAGACCCACTATATTCAGTTACTGTTGGCACATATATATATTGATCAAGGCATAGAATAGCATCTAAAAAGACAACTACCAATCACAGGTATATGGATACTAATGGGGTAAAGATCTGTATCAGCCTGGGTCAGTTTTTATTTATCTCCTCATCATGGGTCTTATTCTCCTGCCCCTTTGCATGCCTGGTAAATTTTAATTGTTGTATAGACATTGTGATTTTTACCTTGTTGGGTGGTGGATATTTTCAGTCCTAAAATATTCTTCAGTTTTGTTCTGAGATGATATTAACTTCCTGGAATACATCTTTCAGATCTTCCTTTTAAGACTTATTTGGCAGGACTGAAGCAGTGCTCAGCAGAGGGCGTATTGCTCCTCCCTACTAAAGTAACACTTTCTTCTGTATTCAGCCCAATGCCCCATGAATCGTAATGTTTTCCAGCCTGAGTGGTGGGAAGAGGAGCTACTCCCAGTTCCATGCGTATATAGGGCAGTATGTATATATATATTACCGCTAATTGTTTTAGGTTTTCTTTTCCCTGCCTTTAGCAGTGTCCTCTCATATATGTACTGATCAGTACTCAGCTGAATACTTGAGTGGGATCCTTTGCACACCTTTAGAGTTCTCTGCAAAACTCTCTCCTTTCCAGGGCTTAAGCTGGACCAATCATATGGCTGTCCTCATTTGTTTCTTGTCTCTTAGAGGTCCCTGTCTTTTGTTTTCTGATGTCCAGAGTTTCATTTATTTTTTCCTTGTTGTTTCAGGCATGAGGATAAATCAGTTTCCTGTTGTTCCTTCTTAGCTAGGATTGGAAGTGCTCTGTATTCAGTTTTAAAAGACAAGGAAGAAAATCTATCTATCTACATATAGATCTGTTCATGTAGGTGTGTACATTTCAAATCTGAATCCCATGGAGGGTTTTGTTTTCATCTGAGACTGTTAGAACTCTTCCATTTCGGCCACTAAAGCTGCTTAAATTGGCTGCTAATGATTCTGCTGTGGCTGCTACAGTCACCGCCTATTCAGGGGCCAACCTTTGTGTCCTTTTCTCTCTCTGAACTTGGTAGTTATTTTATGCTGCTCCCAAGAGGAGAATATGAATCAGCTTAGAGTTTGGAACAAGCATCTCTGGTACCACTAAGCATCACACAGAAACGCCAGGATTCTCATCTCCCAAGACTCCAGGCAACTTTCCTGTATGTGGGGATGCTTTCCCCTACTCTTTCTGCTCAAGGCTTTCCTAGACTCCCAGAATTCTAGCATCATTATCAAATCATTGGTCTATGGACTGCATTTTCAGATTGAACATCTTGCTCCCCTACCTTTCCTCACCTGGATTTGTCACTATGCTTAAAGTACAGAATTAATTTATATAGTTTAAATACGCTTAGTTCTTTTTATGTAAAAGAATATTTCCCACATGTAAGATATTGTCTTGATGAATAATGTAAAATAAGTTTTTCGCGTGTGAAAGGGACAATATAACTGTTGAAAATATAAAGTCTGTTTCTGATCACAATACAGACAGTTTTGTATTGCACTCTAAAACTAACAGAACACATTTAAAGTTTCCCATGTGAAATATACCTATTCACCTTCAATAATGTATTTGGAAATTTCATCTCCTCCCTTTTGTCTCTTCCTTCTCAGTTTTGATTCCTTTTTATCTCTTAGTCCTTTTAACGTTCTTTTGCATTTGAAAAAGATTTATTTCCCTTGTACCATCCTGACCCCTTTAGCCCTGCAGCTTATTCACCCATCTCTGGAGTGCCTTTGAATGTACTTGGTAGCTTGATAGAAAACTACTGGTTACACTTCAAGAGTTTATTTTATTTAACTTTCCTTTTCCTAGTCCATTAATAACTGCCTTGTAGGCCCATAAAACTTCAAACTGAAAGACTGAATAGCACATTCTTCTTTGTTTTATCCACAGAAAAATAAATCTCCTTGTAAGATTTAATCCTAGAATCTGATAAGAAACTGGTCCAAATGTCATTGACTTCCAACTGAGAAGTCAATTCTTTCAATTTTGTTAGATAATGCACCATCTTTCATGAGGAAAATCTTTTTCACTTTTGGATGTTTACGAGTGTTATCAATAAGTATCAATTTAAAGCGTACTTAATGTCAGATTCTATAGATCAAACAGGAAGAGTTATTCATCCCAGATTCAAGTTATATAAGCTTTTAGACGATATAAGAGTGTATGTGTGTGTATGTGTTTTGGATATTATTTACAGGGGAAACACAATGATTATAAGAAGATCTTTTCTTTTTTGATGGACTAGATAAATCAATGGAGGGATGGCATTAGAAAAGAACATAAATTACCTTAGTACAAAAGGTAGTACACAGAAAAGTTTGTATAGATTTACATCAAGCCACATATGCAGCAAATTTAGTTCTTAACCACAATCTTTACTATTGATTGAAGTGGTAAACTCTTACTTTTGTGAAGCTAGAATAAAGGAGATAAGTGGCCAGGGACCAGGCTTGACACTGAATCTATTAACAATGATGGGTAAAAAGCATAGATTCTGGAAATAATTAAAGACAGAATTCTTTAAGACTTGGCTAGGAGTCAAAATAAGTTTGAAATGAGGGAAATGAGAAATTAAAGAAGAGCCTAAAATCAAATGTACAGTCCTATATTAGAAGGAATGAAGAACAATAAGAGGGAGACTTGAGGGAAATGTGTCAAGTTCAATTCCCCACAAAATCTTGGTGAGGCCCTGGGAAAGAGAATGAATCCTTTCATGAAGATATTTAAATCAGAGATATTCATTTATCTGAATTGGTCTGAAAGCAATTCTACCCAGAGCCAAGAAAGATTAACTGGGAAATATTTACAATGATGTATTTTTATGTGCTTACTTACCTTTATTATTATTTTTTATGTGGGTATAATTGACATATAACATACTAGTTTTAGGTATACAACATAATGATTCAGTATTTATATGTATATTGTGGAATGAGCACCACACTGTCTAGTTAACATCCATTACCATACATAGTTACAGAATTTTTTTCTTGTGATGATAACTTTTAAGATCTACTCTCTTAGCAACTTGCAAATATGCAATACAGTATTATATAGTCCCCATGCTGTACATTACACCCCTTTGACTTATTTACTGTATAGCTGGAAGTTGTTATAACAGTTTAAATTTTACAAGTCAGAGGTGGAAAACTCATTTTATTTTTATGTTTTTCAGCAAGAACTTCCTAATGGTTTTAAAAGAGCCAATGTGTTCAGAAGAGAATTTAAAAGGGAGGTGGCTCGTGAGGGAAGGAACTCCCTTTCCTTCCTGACTGAAGCACTAGATAAGTAGCTGTATTAATATGGGTGTAGGTTTAGGCCACATAAAATGAGATAGTTCTGTATCCTTCCACTCCAAAGATGGCCCTGCTGGTGCACCATCTCTAGGCATATACACCAATAAGACACACATCACACACATCTCAAGACACACATACACCTACATATCACTCCACCAAAACCCCTAGCAAGTCATGGTAGGTTTCCTGCTGAGTTGTCATTCACATGGTAAGAAAGGGCATGACCCAACCCATCTCTACTCTCCTGTACACAATCCCCCTCGTGACCACAGCACACTGCTCTAAAGGGAATACCCAAATGCAGTCAGAAATTATGAGAGAGCTGGAGCAACTGGTTCACAAAGGCAGTAAACATACCCTTGGAATTATGAGAAACTCAACATGAAAGCTACTGAAACAGAGAAACAGATCCAGTTAAAGCCTTTAGAGTTGAAACAGCTGAAGATTATACTCACGATCAATGAGGTGGTCTATGTCTAAGAAGCCTGTTTAACTCTAATAGTTTAATCTCTCAAAAACAGTACAGATAATCACTAAAGAAAAATGGCACACACAAGATGGTAAAGCAGAATATAATTCTCAGCTACGTATTTGATTGTGTTTATGTATATGTAGCTAAGAAAGCAGACGTTGAGTCATAAAGCTTACTTTAAGATTACAATCTTAATCACATAAATTTCAGGCTGAAACTTAATTTCCATTTATATTTAATGATTCAATAGAAGTTCTTGTAAGAAGGATTGTGCAGTCAAAAGGAATTCCTACTGCTTTTATTAAAATGCTTGTTAGCCTTCTCTATGATTTTTCCAGGGACATTTTTTATTTGGTTCCTGCTAAAGTGTCTGTAAGAGGGTGACAAACTATCACCATTGTACAAATATTTGTTTCACAACTGTGAAGAAAGTATGTTGAGGGATAACAGAATAAATAAGATCACATGAAACTCTGGTATACGTGGCCACCACAAATGAATATGTACTAAATGACTCTATATTGGGCTTCTTTAATACTCTATTAATAGTTCATTAAAAACAAAGTAGCTACTACCATATTTTTAAAGATTATTTTATTAAGGTATTATTGATATACACTCTTATGAAGGTTTCACATGAAAAAACAATGTGGTTACTACATTTTACCCATATTATCAAGTCCCCACCCATACTCCAATGCAGTCGCTGTCCATCAGTGTAGTAAGATGCCACAGAGTCACTGTTTGCCTTCTCTGTGCTACACTGTTTTCCCCATGACCCCCCCACACCATGTGTACTAAACATAATACCCCTCAGTCCCCTTCTCCCTCCCACACTCCTCCCCTTTGGTAACCACTAGTCCCTTCTTGGAGTCTGTGATTCTGCCGCTATTTCGTTCCTTCAGTTTTGCTTTGTTGTTATACTCCACAAATGAGGGAAATCATTTGGTACTTGTCTTTTTCCAACTGGTTTATTTCACTGAGCATAATGTCCTCCAGCTCCATCCATGTTGTTGCAAATGGTAGGATTTGTTTCTTTCTTATGGCTGAATAGTATTCCATTGTGTATATATACCACACCTTCTTTATCCATTCATCTACTGATGGACACTTAGGTTGCTTCCCTATCTTGGCTATTATAAATAGTGCTGCAAAAACATAGGGATGCATATGTCTTTTTGAGACTGAGAGTTGTATTCTTTGGGTAAATTCCAAGGAGTGGGATTCCCGGGTCAAATGGTATTTCTATTTTTAGTTTTTTGAGGAACCTCCATATTGCTTTCCACAATGGTTGAACTAGCTTACATTCCCACCAGCAGTGTAGGAGGGTTCCCCTTTCTCTGCATCCTTGCCAGCATTTGTTCTTAGTCTTTTCGATGCTGGCCATCCTGACTGGTGTGAGGTGATATCTCATTGTGGTTTTAATTTGCATTTTCCTGATGATTAGTGATGTGGAGCATCTTTTCATGTGTCTGTTGGCCTAGCTGCTACCACTTTAACAGTATTCCTTCTAAGCAGGATATGCAGTCTCTTTCAAATATTTCAATTTATGGCAATGGAGATGTATAATGACAAATAAGTTCAGTACTCCCATCAAATCATTTCTAAAGGACGAAATATTGTTCATAACAATAGTCAGTATTGATAAGTAATTTCTACCTGCCAAACACTTTGGTAAATGTTTCATACATTTCCTAACCATATTTTAAGAAGAAACAGAGGATTGAAAAGATTGAATTATTTACTCAAAATCACAGACAATAAAGGTAGAGCTAGAGTTCAAACCCCATATGTGTCCTATTCCACAGAACAAGCACTTAATCATTCTTATACCACTTGCTATCCAAATGCAACTAGAGATGTACTGGCTGTGAGTCATTTTCTGATGGTCTGAGGCTAAACAGACTGTATTGAGGATGACTTTGAAAATTCTAGAATCACAGAATACCCTTTGGACCTAATTGGTCACTACAAACTTCAAGTAAGGGGTCTTACACTAAACTTCCACAAGGTGACACATGTGAGAAGTAAAAAATTCAGGTAAGGACCCGTATCTGGCCACCATGAGTGACACTTAAGGCTTTAAGAGACAGCATGTCCAGCATGTGGCTCATTGGCCATATGATTGGCACTTAGTTCCAGTCTCAAATGTGAATTCAGTAAGTGTTTGTGTAAAGTCCGGCCGTGAAATACTCTTAGGCCACTCTGGACATGTGGATCACTGATATCCCCTCTTAGGCCTTACTGATACCTGTTCAAGATCCATATCACTCACTCACCTAATTAAACTTTGTAAGATCTTTGTAAATATACTGGCTAATTTCTGAAAAATGCAAAAGATTCGGTTTTTGTATGTTACAACAAAAATCCTTTCTTATTTTACTTAGAAAAAATATATTCGTAGCAAGAGCACTGGTAAAATAGAATTTCATAAGCTTCAGAAACTTTCTTGAAGATACTGGGATATTTAAGAAATAACTGAATAAATTGTTTCCCACATCTGAAAGTACACATGAATAAATGGAGCTGTTCCTAGTCATTAATCCTTTCCATCACAGAGAGCAATGAAGCAATCAGGTGTGGCTAGTCAAAGTAGATATGCTTATGTACCTACAGAATGTTTTTACTCATAGCACAAAAATGTCAATACAAATTTTGAATTCTATACAGTAGAATTACAGTTTGTTAGAAAACTTTCTTGTAATTGAGCAACCATGAGACCTCTGCAAACCTTTCTACTCCACACTTCTCAGAGAATATAAAAGGAACATAGATGCCATTGAGAAAAGTCAATTTTACTTTTCTGCTGGTTCTCCATTATATGTCTGTTAGAAGTCCATTGTCAAGACTAGAAGTTTGCTGCTTTTCAAGTCATTTTCCAGGTGTTCTAAAGAGGGGCTTTATTCATGGTTTCTGTACTGCTAAAACTTAATCACTTAATCTTCTACCTGGATCCAAGAAGGCACCAGGTAAATAATGCTTTGCCAAACAAGAAGAGGAAAGTTAATGAAAAGGTTAGGGAGGGGAAAGAAAAAGAGCAGGACCCCATAGAGTTGCATTTCTTACATTTAGTCCTGATACATCATGAAAACTAATGATATAAATTCCATGAGCTGCATGTAAATTAGAGCATTAATCTCTAGCAAAATGGTTTATGTTATAGGGACCCACAAACAGATTTCCTTCAACTGCAGTAAATCAAACATGGTGGATAGTTTCCATTTGACTGATGAGTACACATCACTGGCAGGAGGGCAGTGACATATGGAAAAGCAATAAATATTTTTTCTGACACTTTAGCAGCCCTTGTTCAATGACACTAAAGGAAGATAGAAGACTTCAGTAGAAAATGCCAGCCTGTCTCTATTAGCTGTCACGCCACTGCAGATACAGCAACTCCAAGGTGATGTGGTGTTCTGTGGTGTAGTGTGCACATGTAGTCTTAAACAAATGAATAGCCCAAAAGCAAAGAATCAATAGTTCTTTGAGAACACTGTTTGCACTTTCCTTCCAATTGTGGCATTTCCTCAATAATTTAGATTTCCTTTATTGACAGTGATCTGGGGCATCTTTAGGGTCTATGACCCAGTATCCAACCAAATCTTGTTAAAGCTTTTGTTCTTTGTCCACCTCTACAATACAGGTTGCGTGTTTTCTGTCTGCATCATTTCCCATTTCTAGTATGAATAAAATCAGGAACAAACTGTTCAAATGCATTATGTTATATCCATGTCCAAGAGATTTTGAGGTATTTGCTTCCAAAACACTTTGTGCTAATTTTTCAAGGATCTCCGTATTTCCCCAAACCTGGTCACATGTCTGGATTTTGGCCCCCACCAAGCATGGTTATTCATAGCTACTGTGATTTCCTCTGTCAGGCAAAATACAGAAGGTATTAAAATGTAAACATGAGTTGTTTCCAACTTGGCTTGCATGACTTCTAATACCTTTGAAACACCTACTGTCACATACCAGAGGACACCTTGAGTGTCCAGTGTTGAGTGACACAGCATATGATTCAAACTGGACCTCTGCTAACTCTGGTGCCAGGGTCCCAGTATCATATGGGATAAAAAACTCACATGGTTCAACCACATTCCGTGGACCAGGATCAGAAAGACAGAGTTATGGGTCTGCCACAGAAGACAGTTCTACCTAGAGGGCCAGCCATTTTCAGGGCTGCCAGGCAAATCACTCATACAGATGTGTGCAGCAAGTTAGCAGTAAGAGACAGTTCATTTATCCATTTTGAGATCCAAGAAAAGAACGTTTGGCAGATACGGATGCCACATCATGGTGAAAGCAATGTAAAGCTCTTTGGTCGTGTTTCTAGGAGCTGTGTTTGCTTGCCAAAAGCCTTTATTCCAGTCTTATTTCACTGAAAAGAAATGAAGAAACCTTGCTTGGCCTCACATTCATTCCAAATCTGATGCTTCAAATGTAGAAAAACAGTCAAGTATTGTCCAATATAAAAAGATGTCAGGAAATGGAAATTAAAATTTTCTTCCACCACTAATTATCTTTCTGACCTTGGGTAATTCACTTATCAGTTGTGTTTATTTATGGGATAATATGGGATAAAAAACTCACATGGTTCATATGGGTTTTAAGTCTCAAATTCTGCCTTTCTAATGCTACTAATTATTGAACAGATATATGCAACCATCTCTTTCTCTTTAGCTGTTGTGTTACAATTACAATTTATAAATAATGAAGCAGTCCTGATTTGAATTATGTTCTGCAGTCTCAATTGTACAAAAGGCAGTTTGATTGAAAGTTGACATGACTTGCAAGGGCCTCTTTTAAATACACTAAGAAGCATGTATTTTAAACACTGGAAATTAAAAAAAAAACCTAATATATGAAATTAAAAGACTTGGTAGAACAGATAAAACTAAACAGATAACTCTTCACCATACTAAAAGTTCTGTTTCACCCATATATTCATGTGTTCATTCACCAGCCACTCATTGAATGAACACCATGAGCCAGATGCTGTACCAAGTGGCTAAGGATGGAGCAGTGAATAAGAATAATGTGGGCCTTACCTTCACAGACCCCACATTTGGGGAAAAACTGAAATCAGTAGGAGAATATTAATGCTGTCATTCAGAAATGCCTTGTGTAGCATAGTCCCTTTCTTCATGAAGCCTTCGGTCTAGTTGGGAGAAGATGTTAAACAAGTAATTAAGTGGACACTTTCACTCATGCCAGGTGTTACAAAGGAGAAATGCAAGTAGCAGGGAGTACATAATACAGTGGAAATAAAACCACTGGGGACCAAAGGATGCTTTTCCAAAGAAGTACTTTATCCTATGAGATGAAGGAGGAAAATTTGTTTCTTAAAAGTGAGAAAAGGGAACAGAGGTCGATGGCGGGGGGGGGGGTCGCGTAGTGACTCTTCGGGTGAAGAGCATGTGATAACCCTGGGGCAGAATGGAAGCAGAATGTGGAACACGGGAGGAACTCAACAACAGTGTGGTGTAGAGGAAATGAGAGGTCAAACGGCCCATCAGGACACTGGAGAGATGGACAGAGACCAGATCACCAAGGGCCTGGGTGTCAGTTATCGTAGCTCTTTGATGTTACAGTAACAAATCCACTTTAAATATCATTTAACTTGTTTTTCACATACATCTCTTTTATAAAGTGAGGAAAATTAATTTGGGAAACATTCCTTTTGAACATTATCTGAGTAGTTATGATACTGATAAGGAAATCACATGGACTGTGAGAAAAATAGTACTTTAATGTTCTAGGGCAGTGGCAAACATTACACTTACATGCTAAAGAGAAAAGAAAAAATCTAGGGTTCCTAGCCAGGATTTGGACTCAGCATTTTTATTTTTTCCTCATGCAGAGGCTTAATCGGGCCAACTGAACACAGGAAGGGATTCAATCTTATTTCTTTTGAGTCATCTTGAATAATAATAAATTATCCATAGACATAAGGGAAGTAAATTGTCCTCCTCAGACATTGTATCATGAAGAACTGTGCCTTTTTTTTATACATAAACAAATGATTTGTAGGATTAACCTAAAATATATTTAGATATTCCAAAGTTTAAGCTTTCAGACAGGAAACTAGCAAGGCTGGATTCACTGATGAGGACTGGCATAAAAAACAAAGCAGTGCTCCATCAGAATAACAGGTGCCTGTAGATCATTCAATTTTGTACCAACTCCTGAAATGCTTAACTGCTCTGACACGAATTTACACGCATTCCTTGCCTTAAGTGCAAGCTAGGAACATGCAGCCATAAATTGACAAGGAAAACAGTGCACTTTGAGCGTAAACATTTCTTCCTGAGGTTTTTAAGCTTGCCACTTCAATTCCATTAAGTCTAGCTATATTTCTACTTCTCCTCTTTCACAGTTTGTTCCCTGATTCATCCCTCTATCAAACACTGATAAACGTATGAAGAAAATAAATTTATGAGTTTATTTCTGTGGAATATCATGTCATGCTGTATAAACTATGGGTTCTAATTCCAATTCTGCCTTTAACACTATTTGCATCCTTCATCTTTTTTTCAGAATCAGGGGCACAAAGTTCAGACTTCAAACAAATAACAGTTAAACTCAATCTAACACATATTTTAGATTCAGCCTGTAAACTTTGAGAAGAAGTTTTTTTTTCCTGCTTTTTATTCTCATTTCAGAGAGGAGGTTAGAGAAAAAAATAAGTTAAACCTAATTCAGATCTCTTTTATAAGAACCAGTTAAAATGAGTTTAAACCACGACACCAATGCACAATAAATGTTAAATTCCCAAGTGAGATGTTGGGTTACTATATGCAGAAATTATAAACAAAAGAGATGTGTTTTCCAACTATAGGATGCACATTGGACTCATCTGAGGAGCTTAAGAAAATACTGATACCTGGGTTCTGTCTCCAGGAATTCTTAGTATATTCAACTAGGTGTGGCTCGGGAATTGGGATTTATTTTAAAGCTACCTAGAAGATTCTGATGTTCAGAGCCACTATTTTAGCTAATAGTAATGATTTAGAGATTATTAAGAGGTCACACTTTCCAGATAATTAAACACTATATTTGTTCAATAAATATTTGTTGGATTAAATCAATAGTATGATTCAAGTCATAAGTCTTGTGAAATATTAACATAGGAATTATGTTTAAACTATTGAAATAGGGGTTTACGCATCCCTCGGCAAAACTGCTTAAGGACTTGCTAGGAATAAAGTCAGCTATCAGAAGGAGGCTTTTTGCCATAGGGATTCTAAAACCAAAGCTAATTCTGTTTTTATTTCTTGAACCATACATAGGCTTATTAATGTCTAGACTGGTTATAATGTGACCATGTGTATATACTTTTGTTAAAATCTAAAAACAGTATTTTTGAAGTAAATGTTATCTGGAAGTTCCATTTCCAAAATAAATCCTACCTATTAAATTTGTTGGTGTTACCTTACAGAGGAGTAAGGGGCATTTTTCTGATGGGGAAAACAAAATAACAGTTCTAGACCAGTGCTACAGAAAGAATTAAAAGTTGTTAGAAATTCCTACTACCTGAATGGTTCTAGTAAAATAAATTCATTAGGTGCATTTCCCTTCAAGCCTTTTACAACTTAGTGCGTACTCTCCTCAAGAGTATGTGTGTCTGTGAGCATGCACACACCCAAGCCCATACACACACGTTTTACTGTCATCTTTCTCATTTTGACACCAGAACTTTTACTTAAGGTCTTTTTGCCTCTTTCATACTTATGACTAGTCAATTTGATTTGCTGCTTATATTTCAAACAATTTGAAAACTTTACTCTGTTGGATGCTGTATGGTAACAGGATTAAATACAGATAGCGTGGCAGCATGTTAACAAGAAAGCTGTGATATTTATATGTATATAAAATATACACACAATATATATGTATATATCTAATGTTATATATACCATAACTGTGTATACATAAATAGATGTAAACTTTTTTATTTGTTTATTTATTTATTTATTTTTAGGGCCAATTCTCTTTGCAGGTTTACAGAGGACAGAGAATCACTGAATGTTAATACTTCCCATTACCAGCTTTACTAGATAAATTTTGGATAGTTATACTTTTTCATAGCCAATAGTGATATTAATTCTTTCAATGGCCCTTCTGCTTGCAGTATTATAGATGCCTCATTCATAGTCTCTCAATTCTCAAAGAACAGAGGACTTCTGAGTCTTATTTATTTGAGGGAACAGTTGATTTAGCCGCCACTAACTAATCCATTTTCTCAATGTGGAAACTAGGTACTTTCTTAGCCGGTTGATATTTGAGACAAGACAGCACATTCTTTAATGACACTGGTTGAAGACCCGTAAAACAACTCAGTATCTATTTTGGTTGAAATATATGCATTATTTACTTACATTAAGGAACTTCTCCAACTGCATCTCACAAAATGCTTGTTTCTATTGAAGTGATAACCTAACACTTTAGAAAAACTTAAATATAATGATGAGAAAGCACTATGTCATAAATTACTTGGTGCAAATATCACCATAACATTTGTTAATAATTATTTATTTAAAGTCTCTATTGTCTGCATCCACTTCACTGTAGCTCTGCTTGTTCATAAATGGGGGCCAGGGCAGGGGAGGTAGCTAGCTGAAAGAATGTTTTTGTTCACTCAAAGTTCTCCTAGAATTCAGGTGGGATGACATATTCCTAGAATCTGGCAGAGCTAATGAGACTATGTGGAAAGGGCTGAAGGTTGAGGACACAAGAGAGAACTAGCTATTGATTCCATATACTTCCATCCTGGTTTGCCTGACAGAGGTGGTCAGGCAATGCACACAAACTCCTGAAGCTAAGCTCACAATGTCTACAGGGATAGCTACAGTTAAGTAAATATATTATATTATTGTTAAGTAAAAGTGTAGTCAACCAGTAGAGGAACAGTCCCTTCTAAGGAGGAAGCAATTACTCTACAATCCAACAATCCTGGTATCAAATGTTAACTCTACCACTTACTAATAAACTCCTCAAAGCCTCAGATTATCATTAGCAAAAGGAGCAGACCTACTGAGAAGACTGAGAGCTATTCAGTCAGGTTAGACTGTTATTCAATAAACAGTTATAACACATTTACTATTTTGCAGGTATGGCACAAGGGCTGAGAAGACGAAGCTAAAAGGAAGATTTAGAGGTGGTAGGAAAACACTTTAAAATCATTATAATACAACATGGCGATCAGTGCAATTACAATGCACAGTGGGAGGAGAAGGGAAGGAAGTCCAGAAATGTCTAGAAGACTAAAGGAACTCCTCCCAAGGAAAATAACGTCAGGCTGAGATTTTAAGAATTCAAATACGCATTTATAAAAGTTCTAAAGTAAGGATGACATTCTAGACAAAAGAATGGTGTGAATGACATGAAGATGGTAAGACTGCTCTTGGGTAAGAGAATATTAAAGAACAGTTATAGAAAATTAAATTGATCAGGTAGGCAAGGGCTAGGGGATGAAGAGACTGGTTTTTCATGCCAAGGAATTTTGTGGGTTTTTTCCCCTAAAGGTGATGAGAAGCCAATGAGATATTTTGAGCAAAGAGCTGATGTCATGTTTGTTCTAGACAGATCATTCTCAAAGGATTTGTGAGGATGGGCTGGAAAGGATAAAATTAAAGAAGAGAGAACAGTGAAGAGGACATCCTTTGGGTGGGATCTGGTGAGAGTAGTGTCATTAGGGATGGAGAGAAAGTTAATAGATGGAGAATGTAATTAGGCAGCAGAGTGGATAAATATGTGGACAAAATGGGTGTGGGAGGTGGGGAGATCAAGAAGGACTTTTGAGTTTGGGACTTAGACAACTGAATGGTGGTAGTTGTTACTCACCAATATAAGAAATTTGAAAAGAAGTATATATAAGTGGGATGATGGTGTGTTTGATGATAACCCTCCAGAATAAGAGGTATTCATGAGACACTCATTTGAAAATCTAAAGCATCCAGGAAAGAGCCTAGCACACAATAGAAGGTCAAGAAAATGTATTTCACTTTCCTTCTGCCCCAAGAAGAATTATTATTAAGCTATTGAATACATGTAATTAAAACTTAAAGAGAAACATTTGGTCTCCTTTCAGTTTAGTGACTGATCCTTTCCTATCATTTTGAACATGAGCTTCCCTTCACCTAGATGATCCTGCCTGCCCAGTCCATCACATGCCTGACTCTTTTCATCCTTGCAGTCTTTGTTTAAATATTTTCTAAGTTAGTCCTTCTCTAGCCACATTAAGCCACAGTCCCTGCCCACCTTAGTACATATCACATCTTCCTATTAATGATCTTCGTAGAAAATTTCTCAATTTTCAAATAAATAATTCATATTAGTTTATTCACTTATTAGTTTAACTGCCTTCCCCATTCGATTCTAAGGTCTACATTGAAAAAACAAATGATGAAATCAGTAGACTGTTTAACTTTGAAATTAATTATCCAATTTGAAGATATAAAACTCCTTAACCTATTCATACTACAAATATATGCAAACCCACTTTGTGTTTAGTTTTTGCATATTTCACGATTTAGCATCTTAGAGTAAGTCAGGGAAGGAAGAGAAAGTTCATAAAACACAAAACTGTGAAATAATCTCTTTCACAAATAATAATGCCTGAGGTTTGTACACCACACCATGACAAATGTAGGGACAATTAGAACTCTAACAAAAATCATGAGCCAGCAAGGAAATATCTCTGCAATATCATCAGCCAGCTTAATGCATCCAGAGCAATGCAAGTCAAGAAAATTCTGCTTGAGTACCTATTATAGGCAAAGCAGTGTGTGATTCTTGGCAGGTGATAAAAAATGATTTAAAGCACAGTATCATTCTTAAATGAATGTACATTTAGTAATGAGGTTGAGCAAATTACAAATAACTATATGGCAGAATGAGAAACAAGCTATGAGACATGTCCACACACCACACCGTCAGAAACCATAAAAGTCCTTTCCTAAGTCAGCAGGGTGCTATCTTAAAATATAGTGGCATCATTTCTAATTCAAGCACAGACATGGTAACAAACCAGAGAGGAGGGGAGTAATATATGTCTTGGGAATTTGATACTAATCTTGGAAATACACACCACAGAGCGGAATGCAATCTCAGGATCAAACCACACAGAATAGGTCCGTGGCCTTTAGTGCATGTTTGAAATCCATCTCTTCTACAACAAATTTTTGTGACTGTATGAAAGTGGTTTTAATAAAAAGTAGCAGTGACCTACAAACTTTTTTAAAAAGAAATTCATATTCTACCTAGTTGATTCTAAGTTACTGCGAATACTACTGTGTGCTGCTTGTTTTGTTCCATGTCAGTTTTGACTGTCAGATACACTTAAAAGATCCATAATGTCTGCAACCTAAGAAATTACATTTGAAATTTTTATATCCTGTAGACTTTTTACTGATTATCTTATTATTTAAGGAACTAGAAACAGAAATCAATGGCCAATTAATTTCCCTTAAAGAAGCAATAGGAAAGAGAAGTTTTGTCAAAGTGAATAGTAGATGAAGACATTGAATGATGATACATTAAATAAGATTTCAATGATACGGTCATTTTTATCACAAATTTTGCAATTCAATTGTTAAATCTCTCCTTCCTTGAATTTTCTTCAAGTTGAATTTTAACACACTGGAAAAAAATGTTAAAACCTTAAGGAAGAAAATCTAGAGTAGAATTTTAAAATCTTATTTCTACTGCAACCTAACCATTTTCAGGCCAAAATTCACAATACTACAACTCCCATTACTTTTAGATTAAGTTCAATGTCTGCATTCTTCCACATCTGTTAATTTCTGACTTAACCATTTAATGCAGTCATTTGATCATGGAATAGTTTTATTTCTGCAATGTTAATCATACTTATTATTTATATCAATAGTATTTTGTTATTTTGATGATTTCATTACTATTTTACATCAACCAAAGTACTAAACTGGTGTTAATATCTCCATTCTGCCAATAAACAGTAGCAATGCATTGTGTTGAGAACACCACTCACCATTTTTTCTGTTTCTTTTTAGGGAATATAGCCCTCAAAAGTCCTATATTACTAACGAAGGATATAATAGTTGCAAATTAAGTGAAATTGCCTATTTATTTGTACAATATACAGCATAAAGAAATGATTCACCTAATAAAACTGAATGTTATACTACAGTAAGATAATGAACCAGATAGAAGATACAGGAATTACTTTTGTAGACATGCCAACTTTATTCTTTAATATTACTTCTTTCCCCCTCAATTCATTTTATGTCATTTAAAAAATTTTATGATTTTTAGGTTTTTTTCAGATAACAATGATTAATTATATGAATGACTTGAAAAATATCATGCCCCAGATTATAAATTTTAGAGCTTTCAACACACTGCAATTTACTCATTTTCTACTGATGATTATGCATTAGTTTTGACTTCTGGTGAACCCTAAATGCATATTATTTTCTAAATTTTGGGAAAGTACCAGTTTTGTCAGTATTTAAAATCATTTCCTTTTGTTCCCACAACTTTAAATTCTCCTGAATACAAAGTGGGAAACTTTTTCAATGTATTTTAGTTTCTCTTGTCTTCATTCCAAAGATAAAGAGAGGGCATCAAAAGTGTTCCTTTTATGAAATAAAATTTTAAGGGGAAATAAAATTAAAGGGGAATCTAGTTCCTCCTACCTTGGGCAAGTACTGCTTAGAAATGTGAACCTTCTGTTCTCCAAATTTATACCTCATTTAAGATAGTTTAATACTCCAAATAATCCAAGAAAAATTTTATCTGCAATAAAAAAGATGGCTATGTGGTTGAAATGGGCTGACCTTCATTTAAAGCAATAAGTATGTTAGTTTCTTGTTCGCTACTGACACATGCTCCATACTACACATTGACTTCTGTCTTTCCCACATGAAAAGTGACCTTACAACTGAGCAAAAACACCACTATCCTATTATGAAAAGTAGGCAGAAGATATGAATACGCAATTCACACAAAAGGAAATTCAAATGGATATTAAACACAAAAAAAGTGCTGAACCTCATGCAAAATGGAAGCAATGCAAATTAAAATGACACAAACATACCATTTTTCATCTTTCAAATTGGGAAAAATCAAAAACTTTGTAACCCTCTCTGTTTTGAAGTCACAGTGAAACAAGCATTCGCATGCATTTCTAATTTAGAAATACACATGCCACTCTACCAAACAGTTCTGCCTCTGGAAACTAATCCCACACATATGTGCACATACAACACAAGATGTGAACCAGACACTCATCTAACCCCTCCTGTAGTTGGGTACGACTACACTACTAAATTCTTCCCAATGAAATGTGGGCAGATGTCCTGGGTGCCTATTGCAAAGAACCTGTAAGTTTGTTCTCTTCTTTCACCTCCCCTCCTGACCGGAATGGCCATGACCAGAGTGACCTTGGAGGCCACACTCCTTGGTTCTGTAAATGTAATCGATGACTTTTGAAATTTTTTATCAGTATCAACCCATAGCATGAAGCATTTGACCAGAATGTGCAAGTGCTGTTACAACTGATGGAAAGCGAGAGGTGCAAGAGGGAAGCAGAGCTGCAGGGAAGCAGAGGGTCTAAGTTCTTCATTTTACATGGTGGAGAATCAAGACATACTTCCTCAAGCTGATAAAGAAATATGTGTTCATGTAAATTATTAAAAGTAATACAGGTAATCAGCAAACTCATTTTCACCCAACTATAGAAGAGGAGGATGATATGCCACATAAGGAACCTAATTCTCCTCTTTCCTAACTTGGAGTCAATGCATGTTGCCTCACAGAGATAAGCAAATGCATCCTTCAGTGTTAAAAAACAATATCCTGAAGTACTAAAAACACTCAAAAGTCATTACCTATTTTATTTCCTGTTACATTTTTGCACATTTACTTTATTATATACCATTAATTCTAAAATAAGGATGTTATTAAAACAGATGTAAAATGTACAGTACAAAAAGTTTTTCATTCTTGAAGTCAGTGAGGATTTCAATGAATGCTGCCTAAAAATCATTCCTAAATATAACTTCTATTTTATCATTTAGTATTATAATGTTCTCATATATACTAATTTCTTTGCAAAAATTATCTAAGTTATTGGTCACTGGTATCTGTAATATTTTATTTCATTGGGATATTTGATTTGTGTAGGAAATATCTCCAAATTACTTAGAACACTGACATGATAAGGATTTATTATTAGAACATAAAAGTAAAATGAAATCAGAAGAGAAATGGAAAATCCTGAAGTTCAGACAAGATGAAACAAAAGTGACCATCTGAAAGTGATCATTGAGAGATAAATCAAGTGAAATAGATGATGTTCTTTTCACAGGCAGGCACATTGTTATGTGAAAAACACCAATGTGCAGATTCAAAAAACAAAAAAAAAAGAGAGAAGGAAATTACATACACTGACTGTGAGTAGCTCTGTGAGCTTCAGTCTAATGACAATATCCAAATCTAAACTGAGCAGGCCGGAGACACTCTGGTTTCTGAACCATAGAGAGATAAGACAGTACACAAACCTAATGCTCGTCCACTCCTGTGGTCCAGCAAAGACCACCTTCCCTGGGACTAGTTCTTGGGCACAAAACAGCCCTTCCTGGGTCAAATGAAGCTATGAAGACATTAGCAGTATATTTTTTGAAGAGGCACAGCACCTTAAAGGGGTAAAAAAATCTATGATGATGGCAATATTGCCTGGAATAAAGTGAACATGGAACTTGCAAACTGCCTAATCTCATGCAATGACCATCTTGCCAAATGGCAATTCTCTTTCCAGTTTGATGGCCCAGCAGCCATCGCAGAAATAAGAGTCCTTAAGAAACCTAGTAAGGCACTCAGCGGCCATTTCAAACTTCTAAGGGAAAAATCAGCACTACTGGTGGCAAACCTAAATTTGTAAAGAATTTGACTTTATCAAAGGAATCAATCAGCTTTGACAACATCATTAAACTCTGCCTAACTGAGGCAGAGATGTACCTACAAAAATTTACTTTGGTAAGTTAGATCTTAATATAAGCATATAATTAACACCATCAAATTTCCTTTCACATACTTATAAGTCATTAATAAAGAAGATCTTAGCTTATGAATAGAAAAATCACAACTCTTTCAGTAAAATGTTTAATCTTCACATTTCCACTTGTCCCTTGCCAAGACATGCAATGAAGAGAAAAGTGAGCATGGTGTAACACTGTAATTGTGAGATGAAAAATGCAAAAAACCACAGCAATTAGGACCAGGGCAAAGATGATTCTGACTGTGAGAATGCGAACTGAAGAATACTCTCAAGACTTTATTTTAAAATGAATATAATAGAGAAAGCAAAGCAAGCTAATAAAGTTCACTAATTCTGGTATTTAACTGTTCTTTGGATAGGAATTATTTATAACAAGAATGCAAACTGTACAGAAACACATCCTTCCCAAAATGCTTTGGAAAGTCTTGAAGGATTTTAAACATGGTCCTCTATATTTTCAAAATTTCAACCAAGGTAAAGAATCTGCTAAACAAATCCAGTTTGATTTCATGAAGTTTTTACTGTGTAAGCCTAAGGCACCTGCTGAAGAAAGCAGTCAGACTCTAAGTCTGTGCTTAAATCAAGACATGGCTTTATTGCCTTTTTATTTTGAGCCCAGTGCCCATAGTAGACATTTAATATATCTTTGTTGAAGGAAGGGAAAAAATAAGGAAATAAAGATGGAAGGGAGGGAGGGAGAGATGGAGAAGGGAAGAAAAGAAGAAAGGCAGGGAAAGAAGGAAATGAAGAAATCTGAAGAGGAAAGCCATGTTCGAATCCCTCTGAGAAGTTTCCAAAACCGACATATCATTTACATACATCTAAATACAAAATGATCAAATGAGAGGAAAGAAGGGTGAAACACATCAGTTGCACAGCTGTATAAAGTGGGAAACTGATAATGTCACCAGAGGAATCTCACGTGTAGAATTTCTGGGACACGCTGCTTCTCTTAAGTTGTGTCAGCCTAAGAGTAGACTATAGTAAACTACAGTACTGAAGCATACTTTTGACTAGGTCTCCATGTTGATAAAAACATCAAGTCCAAACAGAAAAAAATTCATCTAATCAGCCAAATGCCACATGACAATGCAATTTAGACTCAATCATATCTTTCTGGTTCCAGGTTGTAGCAGTGTCTGAGGAACTGGTATGTAGAAAGAGAAATCTTAATTGTGAGAAAATTTATTTATTAAAAAGCACAAATATTAATTTAAATGGACACTAAAAAATCAAAAGTGTTCCTGGCAGGGGTGGCGGTGAGGTGGCAAAAAATAAATACACGGAAGGAGATACATCTATGGGTTTTATCTAAGGGAAACGGGAAACAAGGAGCTAAATTGTGGGCATGGAAACAGCAGATCACATGGTAAACTAGTCTGCTTGCAATGCCTGTGTGCTCCTAAACACACCATTTTGCATTTCAGTTTCTCAGTTTCTTTATAGTATTTGGTATTCGCCAAGCACATACCATTTGGTAACTTAGGAAATAAAGGTTATAAATTTAATAACTAAAAGAAGTCAACCTAAAACACAACACAACCTAAAAAAAAAAAACCACACACAAACAACATAATAAAGTGGCCAATTCTCATGGACACAAATTAGCTTATCAACCCCTCTTCCTCAATACATTTAAAAATACTCAGTGTCTACCCTACTGGTTTCCCTCTCTGCGGGAAATTAGCTTTACACTATTTATGACTTGTTAATTTAACCAAAAGACACAGGAAATTGTTTGAAATAGCACAAAATCTCCTTAAAAGTAGCACTTTTGTTCCACCAACAGGCTATTTTTGTTCTCACTTCTATTTAGATAGGTTACAGTACATGTGACAGTACTGTTAGCAGAGATAGAGGTAAGGATTGATTAGTGTGTTACATGACAAATGATTAAATTTTTTTTTCAGTGTTACTCACCACAGCAGTGGCATGGCCACTAGCCCACAGGGAGTCCCTTTACAGCTATTAGGACACTTGGGAGAAAGAAACCATTATCACCTTCAGTGAAAACAATGAGACCCAGGCTAATAGCAACCCAGCTTTCCATCTGGCTAACAAAGCAGTACTGAGATCACCCACTTTGAAAGTCTCCAATTTGTCTCAATGAATTGCACAGGTGACCATCAGGGGCTTCTGATGCAGCACTCAACTGGGCCCATAACAAAAGTCTAACAGTTGGTGGAGGTGTTAGTTAAATTCTGAAATTTGTTCCATCTGTTGTCATCTGCATATGTAGCTTTGAATCATGCAGCACCAAAAAAAAAAAAATTCCATACATTTGACATAAAATACGTACAGAACTGGAGTGAAAATTCCCTCAACTCACCAAGTGCTCTCTGATTAGCATACCACTTTCATATTGTCCGAGTTTTAGGAGGACTCTCAGACTTTGCCTATCCTCATGAAACATTAGTATTTCAAGTTTTGGCTAATTTCTCCTTGAAACTCACTTCCCCTTGCTCCCCGAACACTATTCTCTCCTGATTTTTCTCATGCAGCCTTTAAACTCCTTTGTGATTCCCTCTATTTCTCTCTCATTTGACTCTTCCTGCAAACTGTGCCAGATGCTATTCACTGCTAATATCCAACCTCCTGTTTGGCCAGTTACACAATAGACATTACGGAAGCCAAATACTCCTTTATCATCTTTCCTTGTAACTAGGCTTGTTCGAGTGATAAAGTACTGGTCAGCAGGAAGTAGACAGTAGTCTTGTGTGAAGGCTTCTGGGAAAGCAGCATCTATTGTTTGTTTGCCGCCCCCTTTTGTTATAAGCAGTGGTGATGCCTTAGTGTTTTTTCATAAAATTCTTAGCCATTTCAATGTCCTCTTGTGAAGTGCCTGTTAACTATACCCCTTTTCTGTTGCAGTATAGTTTTTAATAGACTTGTAGGAGTCTGTATATATCCTGCAAACAAATCTCTGTTGGAGAAAGGTATTGGGAATATTACGGTTTCTGGGTTGCTTTTTAAGTTTCTTAACTTTGTCCTTTTATGAACAGAAGTTTTTAATTGTAATACACTCTAATTTGTCATTTTTCTTTCTTTTATGGGCACTGTTATTCATATCTTGTTCAAAAACTTTATGCCTACTCCAGAATCATGAAAATGGTCTTCCTATGTTTTCCCCAAAAATTATAGTGGTTTTAATTTCTTAATTAATACTGACATTCATCTAGAATTGATTTTGTATATACTGTGATGTAGAGTTCAGATATGCCATTTTCAATGTGTATAATCAGTATAATCAACACCATTTAGTAAACTGTTCTTTTCTCAATGCACCATAAAGTCGTAAGTCACATAATCATATGTGTGGGGGATTCATCTGTTTGTCTACCTTGCATCAACACCAGAGTGTTTTAATCATCCCAACTTTATAGATGGGCTTCATATCTCTGGGGAATGATCTCTAGCTATGTTTTCCCTCAAGATTGCCTTAGCTATTTTTGGCCCTTTGATGTCCATATGAATACTAGAATCAATTTGTTAGGTTCTCCAAAATTAGATAAATAAAACAATCTGCTAGTAGTTTGAATGAAACTAGGATTTTTGAGAGAACTGGGGAGACTTGACATCTCTGGACATTGAATTTTCCAATCCATAAACATAGTATATCCCACCATTTATTTGAGTCTTTATTTTGAGAATATTTTGTAGTTCTTAGTGTATATATATATATGTACATATTTTGTTGGTTAGCTCCTAGGCAATTGATCTGTTTTAACATTTCACTTTCTATGTGCTTTTTTCTACTATATATAATTGATTTATGTATATTTTTTATATTGCTAAGTAACTCTATTTGCTTGTAGATGCTTCTGAATTTTTCTTTTATTTTGGTTTTATTTCTTCACTTATACTCCATATTCCTTTTTATTTCTTCCATTCTAATACATAGGCCTTTAATTTCTTTTTCCTGACTTATTACACTAAAACTACCTTTATTATGTTAAATAGAAGTGGTGAGAGCAGACGTCCTTGTCTTATTCCCAGTCTATGGCAAAAAGCTTTCAATATTTTATCATAAACTCAAGATTGCTATAGAATTTTTGTACATGTTCTTTATCAAATTATGGAATTCCCTGCTATTCTTGATTTACTAAGATATTTTATAATCATAAAAAGTTGTTGAAATTTTCAAAATTTTTTCCCTGAATTAAATAATCATGTGATTTCTCTCCTTTTCTCTGTCAACATATACTGAATTACATTGATTGATTTGGGGATATAAAATACCTTAGCATCCCAAGAATAAACTATCTTTGTGATCTATTGTCATTTTTCTATATAGCTAGATTAGAAATTGTATTTGTTTGCTAGGGCTATCACAGCAAAGTATCACAAACTGGTGACTTAAACAACAGAAAGTTATTGTCTCACAGTTCTGAAGACTAGAAGTCTGAAATCAAGGTGTTGGGAGGGCTGCTTCTTTCTGAGGGCTGTGAGAGAACGACCTTTGCCAGACCTCTTTCCTTAGCTTATAAACAGATGTCTTTAGCATTCACATGGTGTTCTCCCTGTATACTTCTCTGTTCCCAAATTTCCCCTTTTTATAAGGATATTAGTCATTTTAGATTTGAGTCCTCCCTACTGTCTTCATTTAAACTTGAGTACCTCTGTAAAGACCCTATCTCCAAATAAGATCACATTTTAAGGTACTGGGAGTTAGGACTTCAAAATATGAATGGGGCAGGGGACATAAATTAACCTAAAACAGATATGTTAGCATATTTGGTTTAAAATTTGTACATCTATTTTCATGAGGGATATTAGACTGTATTTTCATCTTGTTGTCTTCATGTTTTAGTATCAAGGTTATACTCACTTATATTTGAAAATTTTAGTTTCTTTGATCACCAGGATGATTTGGAATTTCTAAAAATTTGTATTTTGTCATTGTATTTTGTCACTGTATTTTGTGGGTTACCTCTTCATGTCTTTCACATCTTTTGCTTCAAAGATTCATCTTTTTCTTATTAGTTAATAAGGACTTCTATTTTAAGTTTTTCTATCTATTACATTGTGCTGTATTTCTTCCAGTAGGTTGCATATGTTTTTAGGTAAATAGATATGACTAATACATATGTATTCAAAGTTATAATTTTCTTTATTGCTTTTGTTATTCTGTCAGATTTCTCCCTCATAGAATTACTGCCTTGTGTCAAAATTATATCATTTTTCAACAGTATTTTCATGATACCTTTTATTGCTTAATTTTTGTATCCATTCTTTAACATATCTGTAATTTCTCTAAGGGAACATATAACCATATAAATTTATTATTTGTCTCACATACTTAACCTATTACTTCTATCTCATTTAATGGGTAGTCCAACCTTTCAACTCTGATTTGAAATGCCAACTTCATATTATGATAAGTTTGTATCTGAAATTATATTTCTTCCTGTATTTTCAACTCTTCTCATCTGTCAACCTGTATATCAATACCCATTTTGATTACTATAGTTTTCCAACACATTATAACCTGTAAGATTAAATACTACCACAACTTTTCATACATCTCAATATATTTCTTTTAAAATTTGGTCCATGCTACACTCACATGTTCATTTGTTTAGATAACTATAGAGTCCCTACTGTCAAGTTCAGAAAAAAATAATACACCATTGGTATTTTTATGGGAACAGTGTGAAATGTCTGGATTGACTTGAGATGCAATTATCATCTTTACCATACTAAGGCATCCATCCAGGAAATAGTATGCATCTCCATTTAGCCAATCCTTCTTCTCAGACTCTCCTTAAAGTTTTATGATTTTCTTCGTATAGGTCTTGCACATTTTGCATAAAGTTTGTCCTTAAGCTTTAAGTTAGTTTGATGAGATTAGAATATTTTGCTTCATTTTATTTCTAATGTGTTGTATTTCTTTACTTTCAAGTGATAAATGTTATTTTTTAATTTATTTATGAATGTATCTGACATTATTGAGGATAGCTGCTCAGACTGCATAATGTACAATTCTAATGTGCTTTTTATGTATACACTGAGATATAAATGATAGTCCCCTGGAGTTGTCTGCAGCCTCAATATTTTACATATTTAAATGAAATTGGGTTTCTAATTTAAAAAGTGTATATTTTAATGTCCCTTATTTTTTATTTCAAATTAGTCTTAAGTAAAAAGGCAAATATTCTTTATAAATTTAAATGATTTGCCTTCTCCATTATCACCTCAATAATTCACTCAGAACTGCAAACCACAGAAACATTATTAATGTACCAACAAATGGTTATGCAAAGAACATC
Source organism: Manis javanica (assembly GCF_040802235.1). Lineage (NCBI taxonomy): Eukaryota > Metazoa > Chordata > Mammalia > Pholidota > Manidae > Manis > Manis javanica. The sequence goes on along the minus strand of NC_133174.1, from coordinate 18,974,177 downwards.
TACAATAGTAGGACATGCAATATTTTTCTTCCCATGGCTCAGTTGTTTCTGTTTCTGCAATCACATCAACTCTGTATGCCAAAGACAAAACTGATTCTCCTCCTCATCCCAAAGAGCAACTGCTATTGACCTATCCTTTTGCTACCAACGGGACCAACGCCCACTAAATTTAAAAAGCTCATTGACATCTTCTCAATCTCCAAGTAATTCTCAATTCAATCAATTCTTCTCTCATGATGCATTTCAAATCTACCTTTGAATTTCCTCATTAACTGCCAGCATCCTAGACAAGGTTCACGTTCCAGTAGTCTGTTCGGCTTCTTTAATTACAATACTTTAACACAGAAATATAAACATTTTTATTCCCACATATAGGTTTATTCCTACACCATTCCTGGGACTAATTTTTGTCCCAGACAATGTTAGTAGTCAACAAAGTAATATACTGCATCAAGTTTGGTTTGACCCTTTGTTTCCTCTGAGTCCTCAATAACTGGATTCCCTTCACTGTTCTGTAAGCGTATTTGATTAAATTCTGCCACTACTGCAGCCTCTCTTCTGACTTGACTTTACCTACACCCTAGTTTCCTAGAGTCTGATTCTCTCAAACACATCATCAGAGCTCAACTCAATGCAATTAATTACCTGAGCTTCTGCCATCTTTCAAGTGCTTCAGCTTCTCCCAAACACCAGTATGCAGCTGCTTTGATCTTGTAACTGGTTTGCATTCTTCTCTAACATGACCTCCCTCAACTTTAGGCCAGTCTTTGTTTGACCTTAGAAAAAATATCTGAGTCTTGTTCACATATTCAGAACACTGACCTTGGCTTTAGCATACAGATGTTCCCAGATCACTTAAATAACACCCAGCAATTAGTGACTGCTAAAAATGAGTAATTAAATAAAGCTGACATGTTTAAAACAAACACCTATACAGGAACACTTACCAGATAATAGAAAAAAATAGTTTTTACTTTCCTGAAATATGTATCTCTCATGAGTAAACTCAGTCAAACCAAGTGCTTTCATTTATAAATGTCATAAATGTGCAAATGTTTACTTCAAAGTAGGTGCTTAAAACCAAGTAGACCAGAAAGAGCAGCAAGTCCAAAGACAGACACAGGGTCACTGACGGCAGAGATGAAGCCAAGAGTCAGAAGCCAGATGAATACTGTATTTGAATGAGATCAGATGGAGGCAAGCAAGACAGCTTTGGCAGAGTTGCCATCCAAAAAGGGCAAGATCAACATGGATACCAGTGATCTTCCAATTGGTACCACCGATATTTAGAGAAGAGGCATCACAGCAGTACTTTTGCAATATGAGGCGTTTCATCCACCTCATCATTACAGAGAACAGGTTACAAATAAGACAAGAAAACTTGGCCTTCCAATAACGAAAGTGAGAAAATTTTTAAATAATTAAAGATGAATCAACTTGACAATATAATACTATCTACTTTATCCAAGATTCTATTGACTAACATTCTCTATCAACGGAGTCATCTACACATTCACAAGGCAATTATAACAGACGGTTCTAAGAAAGACCCTCAGGCTTTGCAGCATTCTAAAGTGCTTTCTTGGTAACTGATGAACAGATTAGATTTGGAATAGTTTGGGACTCAACTTTAATCTATTTTTTTCTTAAATGAGAAGTTAACTCAAACATTTTGACTGCCTACTTATTATGTACAGTTGAATGATAGATATGGTACTCTTCTTAATCAGGACTATTTTATTAATAACACCAAGATAATGCCAAATAACAAAGTTTTCTGACTAGACAAAAAATGTTGGAAATTGAGGTTTAGAAGTGTTGAATAACTTGGTCAAATTCACATAGCCAATAAATAAAGGATCAGTCTTTTATAGATAGGCAGGTAGGAGATACGCATACAGGGATAAGATGATAGAGAAAAATAAATATTCCTGGTCATCCTCACATTTTTGAAATAGCGGACATCACCCCCAATTTATAATAGAGAAACTGGGGCTTAAAGAAAGATTAAAGGCCTTATCTGAAGAATGGAAATAGAGTTGAACCTTGGCCTTTAATTCAGGTTAAACGTATAAAATGCTCAGTATTTTTACATTTTTGACCTACAAAAATGGTCCTCTCATATGATTCAACCTAATACATTCTTCTACAAAGTACTTAAAAGCAAAATTATATTGCCTCAATCTTAGAAGTTGTATTACCCACATTACCACTCTCTGTGAAATTCTGAATTTGGTATTGACATCTAAATGATTCATTTGGGCATACACATAATATTAAAAACTATTTTAAATTTAGAAAATGTCCATTATTATAATGGTTTGATTCAAGTAGTAACTTAATAACAATGTTAAAATAACCTTAACACTTCTTATCTGAAATTTTCAAAATATTTTAAACTAATACATCATAAAATCCCAGATCTCTGCAATGTGGGTAAGCTCTTATAATTACTCTTAAACAGCTTAGAAGCTAAAACATAAAAATGTAAGTAGCTTTCTGCTATCATTCAATGAGTCAACAGTGCTCGTAACACCTTGAGTTAGAGGACATTATTCATTCTTTGCCATAGAGTCAACATCAGAAGGTCACATCAGGGAACATATTTTGTTTGGCTTTCATATAATAAATGATAAATGATATTCCTTCAACATTATTCTACCTAAGTGAAAATGTTAAAAATAATTTGGTGATTGTAAGTAATGAATGAAGCAGATGAAAACATTAAAACACTGACAGCGCAACCTGGCCCATCTTCATAGCGGCACCTCAGCTGGTGTCCAACAGCATCATGATCTCTTTCATTGCAGAATTACAGCCACCTGTAATAGCCCAGGTCGTTTTATTCACAATCGTCCATGTGGCTTGCTTCCTTTTTATACTGAGTCCACAGTCAGTCAAGCAGAAACTCTTGGTTCCATTAATGCTCACAAGTCATTTCACATTTGCAAATCATGAACTGTCTGAATTGTTTCATATTCTCTGTGGTCAATACCATACACTAAAATCAGTGCCTCATTAAATGTTAGTTGAATAAAGGACTCCCTCATTATTCAAAGAGGAGCCAGAAATACTGACATGGTACCAGGCTACCAAGAGTCAAGCAACTGAATTTGTCATCTGGTGAAATGCGTAATCAAGATCCTGAGAAAAGTACCTCTTTGTGGTGACTTGACCAGCACAAGCTTCACTCATGGTAAGAGGTTTCTGTTAAGTAGAAAACATGCTTATACATACAGTTTTCCATTTTCACGGTCTTGATAAGCACAAATTTCAGTTAGCCCAATTTAGTTAAATGATACTAGTCCTGGACAACATGATTTGAATTTCAATTACCAAAGTATATTAACTATGACAAATTACTTAAAATACAAACCAAGATGCCAACTCTTCAATTCACAGATCATTCTGTAAATAAGTTTTATATCATGATCAATGACAAATCAAGTCCCTTCTTTCAAAGTCTGTCAGTGATTAGTCACTGAGCAGTTTGCACAGTTCACCACAGACAGCAAAGTTTACAGTTGTGTTGCTTCTTGTTTCTCTGTGATAATCCATGTGGCTTTTTAAAACAATGGATAATCCAAATAGGGAATTAGGCAACAAAATGTAAGTGCAACAAAGAAACAGAAAGTGATTTCATTAGAAGTGAAAGTCAAATAGAACATAAATGGATTTATGGAAGAAAGAGCTGGCTGTTAGAATGTGAACACCACTACCATTTGAGGGACTCTAGATATGCAGCTGGAAGAACCTGGGGATGTTGAACTTAGTGATATAATTGAGGGAAGTGGTTATGACAAAAAGGATGGGGCTTTCCCAGAGGAAATGATACCAACAACAATATCTTCACAAGATTAACAAGGAACTTAGAGATACTTCATGACACTGAATGAACAAAGGATAAAATATTGTAAGTTGATCCAGTCTTTGAACAGAGTATGATAATTCACCAAACCATAGAAAAAATTCTTCTTCGGTATCATAAGTTACATTCTAAGAAGAAAGCAAGCACTATTCAAACTGCTCTTGATAAGTTGTTTAAAAAGAAATAAAACACTTTAATTATCAATGTCTCCATTTTAAATTACAGAATACTATGTAAAGATTAGTTTTACTATTTTTCCATACATTTAGAATTAAAAATAAAAGAGTTTTGATATTCTGATAAGAATGTTCAAAGGTCAGAGAATCATCACAATTTTCCCCATTGATTATTAAGACTATTTTGTATGATTTGAAACTACACAGTCATCTTTATGGTCTTACACTATCCTACAAAGTGAGTACTCCCTGTAGTTTTATGGGTCAGAATCAATGTCTTGCTAAGAACTGGATGTTATGGTGTAAAATGTACAGATAACTAGAAAAAAATATCAGTGAAGGCATTGGAGAACCATCATGGCAGTGAGGACATTTTTGACACAAGAGGGAATATCCAAGTGTGGGGAAAACGGAAGTTCCTGTGGCCAGGATCCTCACGTGACCCTGAACTACTTGATGATGTAATTGGCCTACTGCTAGGCCACTGCTTCCACACCTATCAGAAATGAGCTGTTTTTGACTGAGTCACTATATAAAGAGCTCAGCCCAGTGCTCTGGGCAAAGGTAAAGACTGAGGTGGATTATGGACCTGCAGACTGCTGGATGCAGACGTGATTCTAGTGCTCAACCTATGGCTGGGAGAATAAAGCCAGGTATAAACCCTTTTACCCCAAGAACATTCCATTGTCATGCCTCGTCTCAATGAATCCATAGTGAACCTGCCCAGGGCTGAAACCCTCAGGCAAGACATCAAGTAAATGAAAGTTCCAGGTAACTACAGTCTCTGGGCCACCAAAAGTGCTCAGGACCTGAGTGTTGAATGAATTAGTGAAGGAATGATAAACAAAGGAAGGAATTCCGTTTCCAACTATTATTATTACCCAGCTAGGAGAGTAGTGTTGATAATTATTCTTTGTGTGATATAGAAAACCCCACAAGGGTTCTCAACTTGCCAGGATTAGAAGCAGCTGGTGAGTTAACTCACAGAGAGTGTCAATTGTTATTATTATTATTATTACTTTGGGCCACAGAAAGCTTAGCTATAAAGAGTGTCAGCAATAGAGAGAGAATGACTGTTTCAGTCATGATTTCTCATCTGATATTCAGATTACTACCATTAACATGTTTTACAAAAAGGAGTAAATACACTACATTTTGAAGACACATCTCACTAGAAAAATACCCATATGTGCACAAAGAAGAAATTTGCCTTTCACAGTGGAGTCTTCCGTGATCTTCCCTGCCTATTCCCACCCCTCCTTAGTGAGGTATGCTGAAATGCCCTCTGCTGCCTGCCGCAACTCTGCTGGGAAGACCATAGTCTCCTATGCCCACCACTTCTCACTTCAGTCCAGCACACTCTTACTATGATTCAGTTGGAAGGTCAGAGTCTGGGCCTGAGAATCACTAAGCAGCTACAAATTTTGGTTCTCAATCCTATGTTCTCTCTATACCAATTCTGACTCCTTCCATCTAAGCTCTAAGCAACCCAGTCCTTAATGGTTTAATTTCATTATTATATAAGCCTAGATATGCTCTTTGCAAGGGGCTGGTGCATATTGGTCTAAAAATGGGGACTGCACAACACATTTGAAATAAAAACACGGCAAGAATCCATGTCAAGCTTAGTTGTCACTTCAACAGGAGTCAAGAGACTTTTGAAAAAATACTGCTTCCATGTGATACCACATTTTGAGACTATATGATAGATTCTGGTTTCCTAGTCTATGTTCTTTGATGATATTCTTTGGGTAGCTTAGAAACACAGCCAAATAACTCGACTAGGAAGGAAGTGAGGGAAGATTTTTTTTCCCATTAGTTGCCGGGCTTGCATTACAACATTTATCTGAGAAAAACCCTTGGCAGAAATTAAAGGAGCACAAATGTACTCTTGTAGAAGAAACAATAATATGTTATATTAAAATGACAGGCTTTAGTAAAATATGTAGTATATGGTATAATATACAAAAATTAATGTAGCATATAAAAACAATACAAAAATAAACTATTCTAAATATTTATAACAGTTGAAACAACTAACAAATTGTTAGGTGTTGTGTTTCAAAGATTTGAATTCTAGCAATGACAGGATAGGTTGATTCAGACCAACTCCTCCACTGACAAGAACTAGGAAATATGGACAAAATATTTTACAAAACATCAATGTATATTTTTAAAGGCATAAGAAAGCTGCAAAGACAGTGAGCATTTGTAGAACTAAGATGCAGAAGGGAAATGACTCTAGAATTTGGTGGCTCAGAAAGAGGTAAAGGGGGATTGGATCAGCAGCAATATTTGAAGAGAAAATTCCTGAAAATATTCCCAGTCTAATGAAAGTTATCAAGCTACAGGTTAAAGAATCACAATGAGCTTCAAGCAGGATAAATTCAAAGAAAACCATATCTAGAAATATGATAATAACTGTACAAAACTAAAGACAGAGAAGAAAGTATAGAAAGTGTTCAGAGGGAAAATAAAATATTATCTTCAAAGGAGTTAAAAATAAGACTGAAGGCTGACCTTCCTACAAAAATAAGAGAAACTAGAAAACAATGGGATGACAGAATCAAGGGGCTGAAAGAAACGACTGCCAACTTATATTTCTATTTCCAGTAAGAATTCTTAAAAAAATAAAGGATAAAAAACATTGTCAGACTAATAAAACACAATTCATTATAAACAGATCATCTCCTAAAGAAAGAAATGCCAAGGTTGTTTATTGGGGCAACAGGTGGGAGGACGGTGGGGAGAAAAGGTAAAAGGGATAAAGAGACACAAAATCCCAATTATAATATAAATTAGTCATGGGAATGAAAATACAGCATAGAAATATCATCAATTATATTTTAACACCTTTGTATGTTGACAGGTAGTAACTACATGTATTGGGGTGAGAATTTAATAATGTAGGTAACTGTCAAATCACTTTGCTCTATACCTGAAACCAATATAATATTGTATATCAACTATACTTCAATTTTTTTAAAAATGATGCCAATGAAAGACTCAGAGATGCAAGAAGAAGACATTCAAAAAATAAGAGGTTATTTTCAGAAAGTTTATGTCAGTACATTTAAAAACTATATGACATGGACACAATTTCTTTGTAAAGCGAAACTTACTAAACCTGTCACAAAAAATAGAAAATGTAAATATTCCTAACCAAAACTGAATCATAATTTAATGTTTTCCCACAAAGAAAATATCTGACTCAGATAACTTTAACCAGAAAATTACATTCATACATTTAAGAATAATATGTATCTCGAAGTATTTCAGTGAATTAGAGAAAAGGGAAAATGCTTTAACTGGTTTTATGACCAACATAATCCAGATACCAAAACATAATACAGGTTTTACAAGAAAGGAAAATTAAAGGCCAATCCTTCTCATGAAAGCAGATCAAAAAAAAGAAGATCCTGAACAATGCATTAACAAATCAATCCACCAATATTCAAAAAGGATTAAAAAAACACATGAATTTATTAGAAGAATGCCTACTTGGCTTAACTATGAGAATCGATCAGTATAAGCCACTATATTAAAAGAATAATGACAGTTTCTCAACAGATGCAGAAAAGAAAAATAATAACAATAAAAACCTCTTGCAGCGCAGAAATAGACAGAAACCTACCTAACTGGATAAAAGTTGTTTTTGGAACAAACATCATAGTCAGTGATACAATGATGAAAGATTTTCCTCTGATACAGAGATAAAATAAGAATGCCTATAAGCACTCTGCCTAGTCAATATTAGACTGGTCGTCTTAGTGCCAACAAGGTAAGAAACAAAAGTCATAAAAATTGGAAAGGAATAAGGAAACACTTGCTATTCAAAATAATATGATAATTTAGAAAATCCAGAAGAATATATAGATAAATCATTAGCATAAAATATGTTTATTACTATAACTATAATTTAGTAAGGTCCCAAACTTGAGACTAATATTAAAAAATCATTTGCATTTCTGTATACCACAGCAAATAATTAGAAAATGGAATTTAAATGCCAATAGTTTTCATTTCCATATAAAATTTAGATCAACCTTGTCGATTTCTGTAAAACACCCACTGTGATTTTGATTGGGATTGTACTGAATGTATAGATCAATTTGAAAGTATTTTATATGTTAACAATGAATTTTCCAACCCACGAACTTAGTACATACTTACAATGATTTAGTTGTTCTTTAATTTTTTCAAGCAATGTATTATTATATAAAATAATCCTATTTTATAGAGGTATTAATATTTTTAAATGTTTTAAATTATTTTTATACTAAAGTACTTACAATAAAACAGACAAATCTTAGTATACAGCTTGATGAATTTTGTCACGCATACACACTCATGTAACCATTGCCCAGATCAAGATATCAAACATTCTAATTTTTTGCCCCTTCACCTATTTCACCCATCTGCCCACTACCCTCCCTTATGGCAACTACCAGTCTATGCTCTGGGACTGAGTCTGTTTCTGTTTTGTGTGTTCACTTGTGTTTTTTAGATTCTACATGTAAGTGAAATCCTATGGTATTTCATTATTAATATTTATAAAGAGGTATTTCACATCTTGCATTAAAATTAATCCTCAGTATTTTATAATTCTGGATGCCATTTTAAATATTTTTGTATATTTTCTTTTTTAATTGTTCAGTCTACAGAAAATTGATTTTTGTATACTCTTTCTGAAACGCTGCTGAACTCATTTATTAATTCTATTTGCTATTTTACAGATTTCGAAGATGCTCTATTCAGTGTAATGATTTTGGATCAAGGCATCAAAAAAATTCAATAGAGAAAAGATATCATTTTGACCAATGACCCTAGAATAACTGAAGATATATATTAAAAAGTATGAAGCTTTGTTCTACTTCATACAATATACAACTAATTCACTACTGCTCATAGAACCTAAATATATAGAGTAAGAAATATAACTTCTAGAAAAAAAGTATTTAAAAATGTATTCATGAACTTGAGATAGGCAATGCCTTCTTAAATAGGATAACAAAAGAATTAACTATAACAGAAGAAAGTGGTCAATCAGACATTGTTTTTCAAATACTTGTTTTCATCAGAAGATATCATAAAAAATATACAAGCCACATACTGGGAGAAAATATTCACAAAACAAGCCAAACAGAATTTGTATCCAGTATAAGGCATTGCACAGTCCTACAATGCAATGAAAAATAACAAAAGATTGAGACAATTTACAAAGATGCTACCAAAGGCATATAGCAAATACACACATAAAAAATGCTTAATATCATTACTAAAGAAATGCAAATGAAACCCACAATGAAATACTACTCTAGATTGACTAGATTGGCTAAAATAAAAAGGGTGACAATATCAGCACATACACTCAGCCTGAAAACTATGAAATACCCATCAACAACAATAGATAATTAAATTGTAGTATACTGCATAATGGAATACTATACAAGTATTAGCACAAATGATCCACAATTACATGTATTGATATGCATGACTCATTAATATTAGATTGAGCAAGAGAATAACCATTAAGAACAGTACATATTATATAATTCTACTTTTATGGTAAAACTCATCTCTGCTGGTAAAAACCAGGATAGGTGATACACTTAAGGCTGTACAGTTGTCCTATGAATAATGCAGAGATTAGGGGCACCAAAACTCACATAATCAAAAACCCACATATAACTTCTGACTCCCCAAAAACTTGATTCCTAATATCCTGTTGTTGATTGGAAGCCTTACATTAACATAAACAGTTCATTAACACGTATTTTGTATATTATATGTATTATATACTATATCCTTACGCTACAGAAAACATTATTTCAAATTGTTGCAAATCTCCAGAACATTTTCCTATATATATATATTGAAAAAATCTGCATATAAATGGACCCATGCAGTTCAAACCTATGTCATTCAAGGGTCAACTGTAGTTGCTGAATACAAAACAATGAGGTCTTTTGAACTAGTAAAGTTTTATTTCTTGGCATGGGTGCTGGCTACACAGTTATGTTCAGTTTGTGAAAGTTACCCAAGCTGCACATATATGTTCACTTTTACATATGTATGTTTTACTTGAATAAACAGTTCAAAAAATTGTTTTAAACCAATACTGCTTTATTATAGGACAATAAAATGGAAATAAATCAAATAAAAAATATGTAAGACATCTATACAAAAAATACTATATTATTAAGAGAAGATGAAGAACTAAATAAAAGAAAGAATACACCATGTTCAGTTGGAACACTAAATACTGAAAGGTGTCAATTCTCCTTCAAAATGATCTTTATTCAACAGAATTTCCCTTATAAACCTAGCATCTGTGGAAGTTTAATTCATGGAAATTAATAACCTTATTCTATACTTCATATAGAAATGGAAAGGGCCAGGAACAACCAAGAAAATCCTCAAGAGTCAAACAAGTTGAGGAAAGTGATTCATTTGTTATCACAGATTTTTATGAAGTCAGGAATTGAGAGTGTGGAATTCTCCCAAGGATAGCCTATAAAACAATAGAATATAACAGAAAGTATATAACAGATACACACATATATGGACACCTGAGGAACCAGAAAGGTAAAACTGAAGAGATCCTCTTCTAATAATGAAAGACACTGGATCAATTAAAAATATGGATTGCAAATCTAAATGTGAAAGAAAAAATAAATTTCAGAATGTATCTTCAGTATCTTGCAAATATGTATTAAGTGGATACATAAAGCACTAATCATAAGGTAGTCAATTAATAAATTGGACTAGATGAAAATTAAGACATTCTATTAAGGAAAAGACATTAGGAAAGCAAAAAATTAAGGCACAGACTGAGAGACTATATTTGCAACACACATAACTGACAAAGAACTCACAACTATCATATATAATATATAGAGAATCTTTATACTAAAAAAAGAACTCCTACATATCAAGATACATACCTAAAGGCTGATGTTAAAATGGGAAAGGGACATGAAAAGCCCTTTTAAAAATGAGGGTACCTGAGTAGTAACTAAACATATAAATGTTTCTCAACCTCATTAGTAATAAGGGAGATGAAAATTCAGATATATATAAATAAACATATATAAATGGCATACTATAACACACCCACTGGAACTGCTAAAATTACAAAATTTGACAACTCCAAGACATACATATGTGCCAACTGGACTCTAATACACTGCAGGTGGGAGTATAAATTGGTACAACTTTTGATACCTACTAATGCTGAACATACTCATACACTTAAATCCAGCAACCATACTACTATTGATATATCCAATAGAAATTGGTATATAAGTGCACCAAAAGACATGCTCAAGAGCCTTCAAAACAGTATTCATAACAGCCAAAGACAGGAGACAATCCAAATGTCCATCAATAGTAAAAGTGACAATGAATCATGGTACAATCATTTCATGGAAAACTATACAGCAAAGAAAATGAGCTAGTTCCACATGCAACATCATGAACAAATCCCTCAAAGAGAAAAAAGCCAAACACAAAAATAATATATATATACATATATATATGTATATGTATATATATATATCCTATGATATCCTTTATAAAATTCAAAAATGGACAAAACTAATCTATGGTCTCAGGACAGTGCTCATATACTGGTTGGGAGGGAGGGACTAGTAAATATGAAGGGGCAAGAGGTGGATATTAAAGGTACTAGTAAATTATTATTTCTCAACTTGGGAGTGTTTGCATGTGTTCATTTTGCAATAATTCATTAAACTGGACACCTACCTTATTTTTGCACATTACAGTTTAATAAAAGCTTATTAAAAATAAAATTCATGAAAATGAAAATACAGGGTTTTGAGTGTTTACCTTTGCAATTAATTTCAAAAACAATTTCTAAAGCAAATCTGTAGTATTAAAAAAATGAGAGGTAGTCAACATACCAAAATGAAAAACCATTTTTTAAAAATTTTGTTGTCCCTATATGGAATAAAATACTAGTTAGTAACTATTCTGATATGAGTAAATTTGGCACAAAAAAAAACCCACAAAAACACTTTGATGACTACTTACTGTGTTTACATGAAAGTAATAAAGCTCCATTAATTTTAATTATATTTCAGAAATCAGATTTTCCATTAAATCAAGCCAGTCTTTCATTTGCCAGAATTAAATTTTGATACATTTGGGTATTTCTACACATCATTAATATGGTGAACAGAACCAACTTTGGTAAAAGTCAGACAAATTAGTCTGTCTATATATTTCTGACATGAAAGTCATATTTCTACTCTATTTACTCTTTCTTCTCTAAATCTCTGGTTATCTTTGTGTATATATCATTTATGTGTGTAAAATTGCTAACTTACCATTGAAAATGTCATCTTCATGTGACACATGAAAAAGTTACTTGTTCTTTGTTAACCACAGCAGTTCATTATAGGAGATAAAACACTGAGCTGAAAAGCCAAAGGGCATGCTCTGCCATTAAGCATCTGGGTGATCATAGGTGAATCACTTTACCATGTCAGGCCTCAGAGATTGCATACATAATATGAGGAGAGGAAACTTTAATCTGCCAATGTTCAAGGAGCCTATACATTTATTTTGGCTTAGCCTTTTAGTGTTTGATAGTAAGGATTTACTGAGACATTGTGATTGCTCTTTCCTTGTTCTACTCCACTCTACCTTGAGTGATAGAACCTAACTCTCCTGCTTGCTTATAGTACTCTAAAGCTAAGCCAAGTGACCCAGTCTTTCTCCAGGTTGAGTTCCTAAAGGATTCTCCCAAACAGCAAAGCCAATAAATGGAGTGTCTAAGACAATATAGAAAAACTACATTCTTTGAAAACTCTACTAATTTGAGCAGAGAAAGCAGGAAAAGAAACAGGTCTGCAGTACCTAGAAACCTTACCAGGTGCTTATCTTTTTGCATGTAACTCAGATTCCCTAACTGACATATCTTCTCTGTCTCTCATACAAATCTTTGCCATACGTGGCCCTAGACTTTCCATCTAGGTCAAAAAAAGTAGACAGCATTTATCCTCACTTCTCAACAAACAACTACTTCAATGTGAGTTTTTTCCTTTAATCATGTTTCCATTAGCATGGGGATTGGGACCTACTGTCACTGTAACACAACTGGACCATACATAATTCACCCTCAATCTGAGTAAGAACTCCACTTAGTTTGACCTTTACTATATTTTGCACTGCCATCTTTTCTGGGGCCTGAAGAATACAAACTATTCCATAGTTGTATTTGTTTTTTTCCTTCTCTCTTTCTCCTTTCTCCTAAAGGTCAGCCTAATCTCTTAAATTTATGTTACATGTATATAGTCACTCCTTGTATTTCTACAAATTCATGCTATCCCCTCCTCCTATAAGAGATGTACCATTTAAATCCACTCATTGCTTTCCATTCAACATTCATATTGTACTTTCTATTCAGCATTCTCATTATTAAAGTTTTTATTCCTCTATTTTTTTAAAAGGTCTATATTTTATAGCCTGATGGTCTATTAGTAATCCAGTGCTGGAATTATCTCATTTATGTTAATTGATATATAACATATTTTATAGATACTATTAGAAATTCATAGACTACAGTTTATGGATTACAATCATATTTTTAAAATTCTGAATGCCCCTATTTTTCACAGTATCAACATGAAACCAGGACTTCTAAACTCATTGTTCTAATTGACTTTAATCATTCTATCCCCTTTTAATGTCAAATTTTCATTACTTGGCCACTAGCAGTCCTCTTTCTATGCCAATCACTTTCTCTTTATATAAACAAACAAATATTTCTCTAAATTAATCCTACTTTCTTGTGATAATAAGATATTCCAACCAAGTCTTTATTTTTGCTGCCCCAAATAAGAGATATTTCCTTTTTGTGGAATATAATGCTGGGATCAAAAATAAGGAAAACTGGAATATCCAGTAAATTGCTCTATTTAATGACTTGAGTAGCCAGGGTGGCACCAGAGATTACTTAGGTCACTTTATTGGCTCACACCACTCAGACTGACCACCGTCAAGACACAAAATAACAAGTACTGGTGAGGATGTGGGGAAAAAGGGAAACTCCCTACACTGCTGGTGGAATGTAAATTGGAGCAGTCACTATGGAAAACAGTATGGAGGTTTTTCAAAAAACTAAGAGTAGAAATACCATACAACCTAGCAATTCCACTTTTGGGAATTTACCCAAAAAGAAAAAAATTATTAATTTGAAAAGACATATGCACAACTATGTTTATTGCAAGATTATTTGGAATAGCCAAGGTAGGGAAGGAACCCAGGTGCCTATTGATAGATGAATGGATAAAGAAGATGTGGTATGTATGTACAATGGAATATTACTCAGTCATAAAAAAAATCTTACCATCTGTGACAATGTAAATGGACCTAGAAGGTATCATGCTAAGTGAAATAAGTCAGAGAAAGACAAATACCATGTTATTTCATTTGTATGTAGAATCTAAGAAACAAACAAAAGAGAAATAAACCTATAAATACTGACAGGAGACTGTTGGTTACCACCAAGGAGTGGGGTGAGGGAATGGGTGAAATAGGTGAAGGGGATAAAAAGAAGTACAAACTGCAAAGTGTGAAATAAATGGAATTACAGCATAGAGAATATAACTAATAATTCTGTAATATCTTGGTATGATAACGGGGAACTACTTACTGTGGCAAGCATCTAGTAATGTATATAATTATTGAGTCACTATGTTGTACATCTGAAACCTATATAATATTGTATATCAACTATATTCCAATTAAAAGGAAAAGAAAGAGTTCCCTAAAAGAGGAGGAGGGTCAGAAGATCGGGAGTTCATACTGATTTTCCAACTTAGTTCTACCTTCACTTAACTTTATCTTTAGTCTACTATGAGAGCTTATTACATCACTATTTCTTTTCTCTTTGAGTTATCATCTTTAGAGTTAGCCACTCTTAAAAATGGTATGCTATATACTGTGTATGTGTTAAATTACAGTGAAGCCCCTATCTAGAAAGATTTTAAATCTCCTTTCATAAGTATTTCTTTTTGTTCATGTGGACCCATGGCCAAACTATCCTGAACTGGCTGGAATCTGGTCTACATGATCTATTGTGGCAGCTTCACCTAAGCACAGCTACTCTAGAATCAAAAAGAAGTCCAAACTAATCTCCAAAGAACACCAAAATAGTAAAGGCTTACAGCACTTAAGATCACAAGTTAAACCCATACACTTAGTGGAAAAAAACAATAAATACTTGAATGTCAAGGTTTTTGCATAAAATCTTCCAGTTTTCATTCCCATGAACCAAAATATAAGCTTGAGCCTCCATATTTGAGATCTATTATTTTAATCTACGTTCGTTTACTTTGCCTTAATCAATGTTCACTTGAGGGTACAAGAATTCTAGTGAACTCTGATTTTTACAGAAACCCTTGGGTATATATTTTCACTCCAAGTTCTCCCAACCCCAGACAAAAGATACCTGAAAAAATCCAAATTAATATTGAGAATTATCAAATAAATACACTACATTATTTATGAATTAAAATTCATAAATCAGCCATCTAAAACACTGTTAGAATGCCTATATTGTGACCCACAATATTTAGCTCGTAAGATACAAAAGCATAAATGATTATAGCACATTGCAGTTAGAATTCCACAACAGCTCCTAATTCCACTGGCCCATTTCTAGATTGTTTTAATCTGCATAAAATAAATGCTGAGCATTGAGAAAGCTTCATCTATAGGAAAGCTAATTACTTGCCCCGCTTTGGGTTCTGAGGTTTCCTTCAATCAGAGATGAGAACGAGTATTAGAATCTATGAGAAAAAGTAGAAAATCCGTAGTATTTATCACTGACCAAAGTAAACTGGAGAATTAGCAGACCCATAGTACCCAAAAACTGCCATGCATATACCTGTTCACCTCAATCTTTTAATAGGCGACCCAAATTACATTCTTGATTTCCTCATCAATTTTTTTTTCACCATACAAACTCCTTCTAAATGTCTCTGGAGACTTCCACACCTGGATAGAATCAGCTAGAACATGTGTGTTCTTGCCTCCCATTAACCTTTACTTTATTGTATATGATTGTTTATAACTCCATGCCCGTATGATGTGATCCCATTGATAGCCCACTCTGGACTAATCATTGCTCTATGAACTAGTCTACTTGAGGGCTCAGCTATACCTCCCCAGGAAGGTAGAAGAGAGAAGACAATACTTGTCTTCTTATACACCGGGGCTTCAGCTCTTTAACTATTGTGACAGGAAGGACATAATAAGAAATCCCAACTCTAAAATTCAAAATCCCTTAATATTTGGGAAAAAATATATACCTAGAATTCCCTGGGCTGGATAATTTTTTTTGTAATATTTAAGTAATTCATTAGTTAATCTTGAGTATGGTAATTCATAAAGTAACTCATACACTCCGGTTTTTGGTGGAGTAACATCTCACACATTCTTAGGCACACCAAAAAATCAAACAAAACATCAGAAGAAGTACCTCAGCAAATTAGACAATGTACAGAGATATTACTTACTCCCTGTTCAATAAGCAATTTCATATAATAGCCTCGAAAAAGTTATTTTGTTGATTTCAATGAATTGTTAAATTTGGTTGGTTGAGGGTTCTTTCTTTCCCCTCAATAAAGTCTAAACTTGAATTCAGACATGATCTGAATTTTTCTTTTTCTACATCATTTAAACTTTGGATGAGAAAGTTTATATTTCTGCCAACTTAATTACACAGTCCCCACCCATCTCCATTACTGCCTTTGTTTAGAAGATCAATTCTGTACCACTTCTGCTATTCTCCAAGGCATAGCTTCTTTGAAGTAATCAGTATTTAGTATCACTACTTAATTGTTTCCCCCTTGACTTAAAAGCTTTATTGAGATATAATTCACATGCCATAAACTTCACCCTTCCAAAATGTACAATTCAGTGGTTTTTACTTTATCCACAGTTACGCAAACATATCCACGAAGTCTTGTGCTCTTTACGTCAGCCCCCATTTCCCCCCCACTCCGCTTCATTTCTCACCAGCCCTAAGTGAACCACTGATCTACTTTCCATCTCTATAGATTTGCCCATTCTGAATATTTCATATAAAATGAATCATACAATATGTGGTCTTTTATGACAGGCTTCCTTTGCTTAGCAAAGTGTTTTCAAGGTTCATTCATGTAGCACGTACCAGTATTTTGTTGCTTTTTAGAACCAAATAATATTCTACTGTGTGGATAAACACTTTTTTAAAAAAACTTCATTGGTTGACAAATATTTTGGCTGTGTCCTTTTTTTGGTTATTATAAAGAATCAGCTATGAGCATGCATGACCACATTTTTGGATGACATATCTTCATTTCTCTTATGTATGTATCTCGAAGTGGAATTGCTGAGTCATATGGTAACTCTACATTTTACAATTTGAGGAAATACCAAACTTTGCAAAGGGGCTGTATGTATCAGTTTACATTCCCACCAGCAATAAATGAAGGTTCCAACCCTTAGTACATTTTTAGTTACCAAATTAAAACTAATTATTTTCATTAATGTTCATTAATGTTGATTTCATTGAAATAAAAATACTAGTTTTTACTTTGTCTTGGGCTTTTGTTTCCCCCATTCCCTCTTCAGGTTTGTCTAGCAAGAAAAGAAAACCCTAATTTTAATGCATAAAGCTTAATGTGCCTGTCCTGACTTCTTGGTGCTTCTGACTCCCACAATCCATCCTCAGTTCCAGCAAGCTTTCAACCCTCCTTTTTCCATCTCATTATGATTGCTCTCTTAAAGTAATAAAGAACTGTGAGGCTCATGATTCTCAGAAATGTCAGGCTTTTAGAACCTGCATAAATTATGAGACAGAAACATTGAATGTTTCAGCTAGTGATGAATTTCAAATCACTGAGACTATGAACAGGGAGCCATAGTTTAAATTATACTCTGTCAATAAGTCTTGTTTATGGATGCTTATGTTCACATTTAATACAAGGCCTCAGAACCCAGATCTCAGTTACAATTGTTCCTGTTGTTTAAAGCAACTTGTTTCTTACTATAATAAAAATAAAGCTACTCAAATAACTGCTGCTCGTTCAGCTTCCTTTGTTTCCCTTTCAAAACTAAAAGCGGAAATGCTCAGACTGATGGCCATTTTCGAGTTTTACATTCCTGTTCACTTTTATTCCAAGAGCCTGCATGAGCAAAGATATCAGCGGCACAGTAATCCAATAAATTGGATTACTCCCGCTCTGTGTTCATTCTGCCTAGGTAGCATAATCTGGACTATTTTTCTGGTGCTTATTATCTGTGGAGTGGAAAAGAAGCCAAACAGCATGGAATTTTTTACCTTTTCAGCCAGCTGAGTCACAAATATTTTTGATTCTGAACAAATGCTTTAGTTTCCCACCCAGATTTTCAGATTGGCCCCCTCACTTCTAGTGTTGCTAATCAACATCTGGGCCAATGGAGAAATTGCATTTTGTGCATACAAACTAAATCACATTCATCTGTCTACAAAGAACATAACTGTTGATGCCATGGAAATACTCCATTTATTAAGCAGGTCCTTTTGCCCCTGTTCGGTCATCAGCCCAATTTAATCTGGGCTCATCATTAAATATTAATGGAGTTGAGCAGAAAAAAATTTTTTCAAGTCCTTGGCCCTTTCAATAAAGGAATCCTCAAAGAATATTATGAGAAGTTAACACATATAGATTCAGGGTATCTTAATTGTGTGTATGCTTGGCATCCACACTGTCAAGAAAAGACAAGCATAATTACTTTAAGTGTACAGAGACTCTTACCAAGATCAGAGAAATTAAAATATGAATTCAATGGAAGAAGGAAGAAGGCTATTTAAAACATAAGGTTTTATGGCTGTCCCCCTTCAATACAGGTACTCAATCACATACTTCCTGCCCACCCCAGCCTGCACCCACATATGAATTACATTTTTGTTTTTAAATATGCTTATCTAGCTGACTCACAACTGAAGGGATGCTTATATTCAATGTGACCATTTCCCCAGCCCTTGCTTCTTCTTTGAAGCAATAATCTGATTCCACCTTCAGCCTGGCATCATGCTCATCTGCAGCTGATCTATGCATGTAGGAATTAGTTGTGTGGTCCACCAATGCCAGTGACCAAATACATGTCCCCTAAATTCTGAGACTGATGAGAAAATTTCTGCCTCATCATCCAGTAGAGGACAGTACTGTCATGGGACTTCTGACCTTTTATCCAGTTATCCAACAACTCATTTTTAGGAAGAGAAATGGATTTTCTGAAGGGACCTGCTGGGATCCTGCAGCACACTGGTCCACATTACCATTGGTGCCCAAAAGCAAGACAGATCACAAGCTCTTGTCTCTCTTAAACCACGTACCCCCAAGCCTCTAGCAGGCCTATCACAGGTATCGGACATCTTTGTTCCATCCTCTCTGACCTACTGATTGAATTATTTACAGTCAAGAAGGTCCCAAGACATAGGTTAGGAGATGAAGGTCAGAGGTGCTGTCTTGTTCTCCATTCCAGCTTCCTGTGTAATAGAGCTGAAGATGTTAGCCTGTTTTTGATTCTCTGTAACTATTTACAGTTGATTATAACATAAGAGGGGTAAGGAGGATGTTTTGAAGTTTGTATATACTCATTCCCTGATTCTTGCATGTATTTGTTGCTTCTTGTATTTATTCCTATAAAATTGCTTTAATAAGAGGTGGAGCAAGATGGCAGCATGAGGAGAGCAGAGGAAATTTCCTCCCAAAATGACATATATTTATGAAAATAAAACAAAGACAACTCTTCCTAGAATAGAGACCAGAGGACACAGGACAACATCCAGACCACATCCGCACCTGCGAGAACCCAGGACCTCACGAAGGGGGCTAAGATAGAAGCCCCAGCCCGGTGGGACGAGAGCACCCCTTCCCCCAGCTCCTAGTGGGAGGAGAGGAGTCAGAGCGGGGAGGGAGAGGGAGCCCAGGACTGCTGAACACCCAGTCCCAGCCATCCGCACCAGAGCGCAGACAAAGTGCATGCGTGGGGTCCTGGATACTAGGGAAACAGGCCCGCAAAACCGGTGAGCAGGTACCGAAGGCCAGCGCCAGAGAACAAACAAAAGCGAGCAGCTTTTTTTTTAAAATTATTAATTTAATTTTTTTTTTTTTTTGTGCGAGTGCTTTTTGGAAGTCTTAAAGGGACAGGGACCCCAAAACTGGACGGAAGCATCCCTGGACACTTAGTCCAGAGGCAGGGAATGTGGGGATCTCTGGGCACTCTAACCCCCTGGGCAGCAGTGAGCACAGAGGCACCTCACAGAGATAAATAGCCTCCCAGCCGCACCCCCTCCAATGCTGCTCCACCATTTTGGAGCAGCAGCCCGAAGCAGGCCACGACCACAGCACCAGCGGAGATCAACTCCATAGCAGCAGGGCAGGAATGAGAAGCCCCGTCTGCATGCAGCTGCCCAGCACAAGCCACTAGAGGTCGCTGTTCTCTCAGGAGAGGAAGGCCACAAACCAACAAGAAGGGAAGTTCTTCCAGCCGTCACTCGTCCCAGCTCTGCAAACTATTTCTATCACCATGAAAAGGCAAAATTACAGGCAAACCAAGATCACAGAGACAACACCAGAGAAGGAGACAGAACTAACCAGTCTTCCTGAAAAAGAATTCAAAATAAAAATCATAAACATGCTGATGGAGATGCAGAGAAATATGCAAGAGCTAAGGGATGAAGTCCGGAGGGAGATCACAGATGCCAGGAAGGAGATTACAGAAGTGAAACAAACTCTGGAAGGATTTATAAGCAGAATGGATAGGATGCAAGAGGCCATTGATGGAATAGAAACCAGAGAACAGGAATGCATAGAAGCTGATATAGAGAGAGATAAAAGGATCTTCAGGAATGAAATAATATTAAGAGAACTGTGTGACCAATCCAAAAGGAACAATATCCATATTATCAGGGTACCAGAAGGAGAAGAGAGAGAAAAAGGGACAGAAAGTGTCTTTGAAGAAATAATTGCTCAAAACTTCCCCAAACTGGGGGAGGATATAATCGAACAGACCACGGAAATACACAGAACTCACAACAGAAAGGACCCAAGGAGGACAACACCAAGACACATAATAATTAAAATGGCAAAGATCAAGGACAAGGAAAGAGTTTTAAAGGCAGCTAGAGAGAAAAAGGTCACCTATAAAGGAAAACCCATCATCAGACTTCTCGACAGAAACCTTACAGGCCAGAAGAGAATGGCATGATATATTTAATGCAATGAAACAGAAGGGCCTTGAACCAAGGATACTGTATCCAGCACGATTATCATTTAAATATGATGGAGGGATTAAACAATTCCCAGACAAGCAAAAGTTAAGGGAATTTGCCTCCCACAAACCACCTCTACAGGGCATCCTATCAGGACTGCTCTAGATGGGAGCACTCCTAAAAAGAGCACAGAACAAAACACCCAACATATGAAGAATGGAGGAGGAGGAATAAGAAAGGAGAGAAGAAAAGAATCTCCAGACAGTGTGTATAACAGCTCAATAAGCAAGCTAAGTTAGGCAGTAAGATACTAAAGAGGCTACCCTTGAACCTTTGGTAACCACGAATTTAAAGCCTGCAATGGCAATAAGTACATATCTTTCAATAGTCACCCTAAATGTAAATGGACTCAATGCACCAATCAATAGACACAGAGTAATAGAATGGATAAAAAAGCAAGAACCATCTATATGCTGCTTATAAGAAACTCACCTCAAACCCAAAGACATGCACAGACTAAAAGTCAAGGGATGGAAAAACATATTTCAGGCAAACAACAGAGAAAAGAAAGCAGGGGTTGCAGTACTAATACCAGAAAAAATAGACTTCAAAACAAAGAAAGTAACAAGAGATAAAGAAGGACACTACATAATGATAAAGGGCTCAGTCCAACAAGAGGATATAACCATTCTAAATATATATGCACCCAACACAGGAGCACCAGCATATGTGAAACAAATACTAACAGAACTAAAGGGGGAAATAGACTGCAATGCATTCATTTTAGGAGACTTCAACACGCCACTCACCCCAAAGGATAGATCCACAGGGCAGAAAATAAGTAAGGACATGGAGGCACTGAACAACACAGTAGAACAGTTGGACTTAAAAGATATCTATAGAACTCTACATCCAAAAGCAACAGGATATACATTCTTCTCAAGTGCACATGGAACATTCTCCAGAATAGACCACATGCTAGCTTACAAAAAGAGCATCAGTAAATTCGAAAATATTGAAATTCTACCAACTAACTTTTCAGACCACAAAGGTATAAAACTAGAAATAAATTCTACAAAGAAAACAAAAAGGCTCACAAACACATGGAGGCTTAACAACATGCTCCTAAATAATCAATGGATCAACGAACAAATTAAAATAGAGATCAAGGAATATATGGAAACAAATGACAACAACAACACAAAGCCCCAACTTCTGTGGGACCCAGCGAAAGCAGTCTTAAGAGGAAAGTATATAGCGATCCAGGCACACTTGAAGAAGGAAGAAGAACCCCAAATGAATAGTCTAACATCACAATTATTGAAACTGGAAAAAGAAGAACAAATGAGGCCTAAAGTCAGCAGAAGGAGGGACATAATAAAGATCAGAGAAGAAATAAACAAAATTGAGAAGAATAAAGCAATAGCAAAAATCAATGAAACCAAGAACTGGTTCTTTGAGAAAATAAACAAAATAGATAAGCCTCTAGCCAAACTTATTAAGAGAAAAAGAGAATCAACACAAATCAACAGAATCAGAAATGAGAACGGAAAAATCACGAGAGACTCCACAGAAATACAAAGAATTATTAAAGACTACTATGAAAACCTATATGCCAACAAGCTGAAAAACCTAGAAGAAATGGACAACTTCCTAGAAAAATACAACCTTCCAAGACTCACCAAGGAAGAAACACAAAAGTTAAACAAACCAGTTACGAGCAAAGCAATTGAAACGGTAATCAAAAAACTACCCAAGAACAAAACGCCAGGGACGGACGGATTTACCTCGGAATTTTATCAGACACACAGAGAAGACATAATACCCATTCTCCTTAAAGTTTTCCAAAAAAGAGAAGAGGAGGGAATACTCCCAAACTCATTCTATGAAGCCAACATTACCCTAATACCAAAACCAGGCAAAGACCCCACCAAAAAAGAAAATTACAGACCAATATCCCTGATGAATATAGATGCAAAAATACTCAATAAAATATTAGCAAACAGAATTCAACAGCATATCAATAGGATCATACACCATGACCAAGTGGGATTCATCCCAGGGATGCAAGGATGGTACAACATTCGAAAATCCATCAACATCATCCACCACATCAAAAAAAAGAAAGACAAAAACCACATAATCATCTCCATAGATGCTGAAAAAGCATTTGACAAAATTCAACATCCATTCATAATAAAAACTCTCAGCAAAATGGGTATAGAGGGCAAGTACCTCAACATAATAAAGGCCATATATGATAAACCCACAGCCAACATTATACTGAACAGCGAGAAGCTGAAAGCATTTCCTCTGTGACCAGGAAAAAGACAGGGAAGCCCACTCTCCCCACTGTTATTCAACATAGTACTGAAGGTCCTAGCCATGGCAATCAGACAAAACAAAGAAATACAAGGAATCTGGATTGGTAATAAACAAGTCAAACTGTCACTATTTGCAGATGACATGATATTGTACATAAAAAAACCCTAAAGATTCCACTCCAAAACTACTAGAACTAATATCTGAATTCAGCAAAGTTGCAGGATACAAAATTAACACACAGAAATCTGTGGCTTTCCTATATACTAACAATGAACCAATAGAAAGAGAAATCAAGAAAATAACTCCATTCACAAGTGCATCAAAAAGAATAAAACACCTAGGAATAAACCTAACCAAAGAAGTGAAAGACCTATACCCTGAAAACTACAAGTCACTCTTAAGAGAAATTAAAGGGGACACTAACAAATGGAAACTCATCCCATGCTCGTGGCTAGGAAGAAAATATCATGAAAATGGCCATCCTGCCCAAAGCAATATACAGATTTGATGCAATCCCTATCAAATTACCAGCAACATTCTTCAACGAACTGGAACAAATAGTTCAAAAATTCATATGGAAACACCAAAGACCCCGAATAGCCAAAGCAATCCTGAGAAGGAAGAAAAAAGCATGGGGGATCTCACTCCCCAACTTCAAGCTCTACTACAAAGCCATAATAATCAAGACAATTTGGCACTGGCACAAGAACAGAGCCACAGACCAGTGGAACAGATTAGAGACTCCAGACATTAACCCAAACATATATGGTCAATTAATATTTGATAAAGGAGCCATGGACATACAATGGCAAAATGACAGTCTCTTCAACAGATGGTGCTGGCAAAACTGGACAGCAACATGTAGGAGAATGAAACTGGACCACTGTCTAACCCCATACACAGAAGTAAATTCAAAATGGATCAAAGACCTGAATGTAAGTCATGAAACCATAAAACTCTTAGAAAAAAACATAGGCAAAAACCTTTTAGACATAAACATGAGTGACCTCTTCTTGAACATATCTCCCCGGGCAAGGAAAACAACAGCAAAAATGAACAAGTGGGACTATATTAATCTGAAAAGCTTCTGTACAGCAAAAGGTACCATCACTAGAACAAAAAGGTACCCTACAGTATGGGAGAATATATTTGTAAATGACAGATCCGATAAAGGCTTGATGTCCAAAATATATAAAGAGCTCACCCACCTGAACAAACAAAAAACAAATAATCCAATTAAAAAATGGGCAGAGGAACTGAACAGTTCTCCAAAAAAGAAATACAGATGGCCAACAGACACATGAAAAGATGCTCCACATCGCTAGTTATCAGAGAAATGCAAATTAAAACCACAATGAGATATCACCTCACACCAGTAAGGATGGCTACCATGAAAAAGACAAACAACAACAAATGTTGGTGAGGTTGTGGAGAAAGGGGAACCCTCCTACACTGCTGGTGGGAATGTAAGTTAGTTCAACCATTGTGGAAAGCAGTATGGAGGTTCCTCAAAATGCTCAAAATAGACTTACCATTTGACCCAGGCATTCTACTCCTAGGAATTTACCCTAAGAATGCAGCACTCAAGTTTGAAAAAGACAGATGCACCCCTATGTTTATCACAGCACTAGTTACAATAGCCAAGAATTGGAAGCAACCTAAGTGTCCATCAGTAGATGAATGGATAAAGAAGATGTGGTACATATAAACAATGGAATATTACTCAGCCATAAGAAGAAAACAAATCCTACCATTTGCAACAACATGGATGCAGCTAGAGGGTATTATGCTCAGTGAAATAAGCCAAGCAGAGAAAGAGAAATACCAAATGATTTCACTCATCTGTGGAGTATAAGAACAAAGGAAAAACTGAAGGAACAAAACAGAAGCAGAATCACAGAACCCAAGAATGGACTAACAGGTACCAAAGGGAAAGGGACTGGGGAGGATGGGTGGGTAGGGAAGTATAAGGGGGGGGAGAAGAAAGGGGGTATTATGATTAGCATGCATAATGGGGGGGTGGGAGAAAGGGGAGGGCTGTACAACAGAGAGAAGACAAGTAGTGATTCTACAACATTTTGCTATGCCTAGTAAACATAATATTCTTCATGTAATCGTAGATTAATGATAACAAGAAAAAAAAAAGAAAAGGGGGATTACTCCCTGATAGGATAAAACTAACTATAAATCAATGATTAATGCATGCTTTAAATATCTTAATTTTGATCATTTAAAGGGTGTCATATGATCAGCTATGGAAATACATTTTTCTGATAATATTCCTTTCTCTTAAAAAAAAAAGCAGTTCCTGTGTGGTGATCTCCAATAAGTTCTTCACAATGGTATAAAGGGTATATCAAAGTGTGGGCAAAGGGTTTGTTTGTGTTTATACAGAGGATCAAAGCATAATTTGGCTACACAGAAAACGAATTAAGATATGATATGAAGAAGAACTTCTAACATCAACATTCTCTGGAAGAGTCATTTGAGAAGATGATCATCAAAAAACTTCAACAAAGATCCTGGCGCTGTTGCAGTTGTAGCTGCATTCATCCCACCGTTTCCTGGACTTGCCATTGGAATGAAGAAGGAGATATCTAAGCTGGCCTGTGCATACAGTAAAACAACAAATTTGACTGGATCTATACTGTCGGAACTCAACCAAGAATTAGGAGAAGTGCAAGTTGCAGCGCTCCAAAATCTTGCGACTATAGACTATCTACTGTTAAAAGAACATATGGGATGTGAACAGTTCCCAGGAATGTGTTGTTTTGTCTAATTTTTCTCAAACTATTCAAATTCAGTTAGACAATATCCATCATATCATTGTTAAGTTTTCATAAATGCCTAGGGTGCCTAACTGGTTTTCTTGGTTTCACTGGAAATGGCTCGTAATTGTAGGTCTGCTTTGGTTATGTAGCTGTATTCCTATTATGTTAATGTGTGTATGCAATTTAATTAGTAGTTTAAAACCTATACATGCTTATGTTACTCTACAAGAAGATATGTCAAAGAAATAATCAATCTTCCCATGTTCTCTTCCATCTGCTACTTCTATAGCTTTCCTTCTTCCTTCCTAATTACAACCCTTAAGTAAAATTCATGCCTCATATCGAAATCATCAAGTATCATAATTCTTCCAAGTAGTAAAGATACCTCAAGACAAATGCTGGGCATAGAAGCCACAGGGCATAAATCTGCAAAGAAATAAAAAGCTAACCTTTTCAAACAATATTGCTTCTCTCTCACTTACCAACTTTACATTTCCCTGTATGGCCCCGGAAGATGACTGGTTAGCCAGAGACGGGTAAGATTCCTCAAGGGAGGAACAACCTAAGACAGGCACAGTCACAGGGGGGCCATCAGGTGAGAAATTGGGGATCAACAGAGGTGAGGCTTAGAACCTCAACCCCCCTGTTTTGAGAGAAATCTTCTGCATCTGTGGATGTTTTGTTGTCCTTGTCTAGCCTGGATTAATACTTAGTCTATAGGCACAGACCTGATCATCTACATTTGCCCTCTTACAGCACTAAACTATGTTTTCTACCTTTATCTTGCATGTACCTACCACTTCAGCATTTTATTTAAAAAAAATACTAATAATAAGGGAGAAATGTGGTATTCACATATAAATCAAGTATAAAAATCAAACGAATATTCATATTTGACCTGATTGTTTATAGTTCATAATGCATGATCAAAATCGAAAGTTTCTGTGATGACTGCCCTTGCACTGTTCACCATGTAAGAACTTATTCACTATGTAAGAATTTGTTCATCATGTAAGAACTTGTTCATTATGCTTCAGAAGATTGGAGACTGTTGAGAATTAGGCTTGGGGTTGATTAATGATTGTGCATTGAGTCCCCTATACAGAATTTTATTGTTGTTAACAACCATTTGATCAATAAATATGAGACATGCCCTCTCAAAAAAAAAAAAAAGAAAAGAAAAGATACCATTAAAATAAAGGTAAAGATGAGGCACAGAGTGGAAAAAAAAATATTTTCACTGTATATAACTGGCAAGCCTGGTATTCTGAATATATGAAGATTCCCTAAAAAAATTAGAGAAAGACAAACATCCCAATAAGAAAATGGGCAAAGGATATGAATATGCGATTCACAGAGGCAGAAATGTAACAGGCCAATAAACTCATAAAAAACATGCCCAATCTCCCTAGTATGCAGGGACTGAACATCAAAAGCACAGTAAAGCCCCATTCCACCTATCAGATTTGAAAAATTTTTTAATGAGGTCATGAAGTTTTCGGAAGGATGTGAATCAAAAAGAATTCTCATTCTCTTCATTACAGAACCTATTGATATAACAACTTTGGAGAAGAATTTCACAGTATCTAGCAAAGCTTGAAGCAACAACTATAGTCCTATATATATGCCCTAACATCCACATGTACAAGAATATATGTACAAAAATATTCATTACAACATTGTTTCTTATAGAAAAAATGTGAAAATAAATGTCCATTATTGAGAGAATGGACATGTTAAGAGTATATTAATTCAGTAGCATACTACACACCAGCAAAAATGAACTAAAGGTACGTATTTTCCCAACAAGGGGAAAAAACAACTTTCCTAACAAGACATACAGGGTGTCATTTACATAAAGTTTTAAAACATGCATAACAGTAACACCTATTGTTCCTGGACATACAAACTTTCAGGAAACAATGGGCTCAAAAATCATCAACTCTAAATTCAAGATAGTATCCTGAAATGAACAGATTAGGGAGGAGAACAGAGAGAACTTAGTTTATTTGTATAGTTTTATTTATTCAAAGAAACAAAATAAAAAGCTGGATACAAAATGGCAAAATGGCAAGATTTGATATATCTGAATGGTGAATCGACAGGTATGCCTTATAATATGCCTACATTTTAAAAGTGAAATGTTTATTACAACAAAGCTTAAACTGAAGAATAAGACTTTTTTCTTTCATTTTTGGTACAGGCATTTGATTCCATATTTTTGTAGTTTTCTTTAGAAATAAAGAAACATTGTGTATGTTTAAAAAAATTGCTTTAATAAAAAATCATTTCTCATAAATCATACATACCTGATTTGCTCTTATAATATAGGTTTCTACATGTGGTATTACTGAATCAAAAAGTATGAGCATTAAAAGGTAAAAACTTCCACTTAGAAAAGAAGTCCTGAGAGGTAATGTCCAGCCTGGTGAACATAGTTAATAATACTGTATTATATATTTGAAAGTTGCTAAGAGAGTAAATCTTTAAAGTTCTCATCAAAAGAAAAAAAATTGTAACTCTTTGTGGTGATGGATGTAAACTTGACTTATTGTGGTGATCATTTCTCAATATAAACAAATATCAAATCATTATGTTGTACACCTAAAACAAATATGTTACACGTCAATTGTATCTCAATTTTTAGAAGTATGAACATTATAAAGTCTTTGTAACATGTCAATGTTTTTCCACAAAGTGTTTAATAATTCGCCATCTTACCACAATATATGAAAGTGCTATCTTATTTTATCTTTATCAGCATGTCATCTCTGAGTATTGTTTTTTAATATTTGTCAATATTATAAGAAAATAATTGTGTTTTCTCCTTTATTAGCTAGCTTGAACAATTTGACTTGTTTATTATTTATTTGTATTCTCTTAGTAAATTATTGCTCTAAAGGTTTTATAATCTTCACCCTGGATGTGAAAACTAAACATTTAAAAATTATTTTCAAGGGGCCATTTTCAGATAAGATTTGCTTTGCAATGACAATGAGATTGATGTACCCCACCATTATTTTCCTATGTACATGGGAAGTCTGTTTTCCAAGTTTTGTTGCACTTAGATTGGGATACATATTTTGTACCTGGATATGACCACTATGTCATCAATTGGAAGTCAGAATGAGCAGAAGTCATCTATCACTTCTAGTCTGAAGCAGTTAAAAGTGTTAATTCTTCTCTCTGAGCCACATAGAAAGAAGTGAAGAACACTTGGGATGGCAAAAAAGGAAGCTTGCAGTTGCAAGGGAAAGATATGAATCATAACTATGCAAGCCAGCTGTAAGTCCGGGGAAAGGAAATCCCGGGGCAAAATACCTCTAAAATCCGAAATCAGTCAAAGGGAGAAATAAAGTTTAAAGCCCGTTTATTGCTTACAAACTGCAGTCCAGCGCCATCTCTATTCCGTGTTTCAGAAGGAAGCAAGCAAGCAAGCCAGCCCCTCCTCTTAGATTCTCAGGTTCAGACACACCCTCGGTTGCCCAGGTAATTACCCACTGACATGGAGATGAACTTCTCTCCACCCCTGAGGATATGCAAATGCACTAAAGCCTGGCGAGATAATCTGGAAATGTTACAATTTTACCCACACCAGCCTACATGTCCTTCCTTGGGGAAAAGCTACAAAGGGCCAGCTGACCTGTAAAGGACTGTGATGTGAGTGAAAACAAACATTTTATGTTGAGACCATACAGAACCTAATATAACACAGCACAGACGAATAATCAAGGGGATTAGCGCAAGCCAGTGCTTCTAAACTGAAATGGGTCTCGCACCTCACAGGGGATATTGGCATTGTCTGGAGACATCTTTATTTGTCCCAACTGGAGGTATATGCCTGGCATCTGGTTAGTAGAGATCAGAGATGCTACTATGCATCCTACAAGATGTAGGACTGGCCCCACGACAAAAGTTTAACCAACTCAAAATGTTCATAGTGCTTAGGTTGGGGCCTGCCCTAAATCTATCATATTTGCAAGAAATAGTTTCTCATTTTATCTTTGGCTCCTAAATTTTCTTTGTAGTAAGCTTCCTAGAATACATAAAACTTTCCCCATACATTGTGTACCTGTGTGCACTTAGTCCCATTGAAGGAACAATATACGGTCCTAATAGATTATTCGGGAAATAGAGGATATCCCAGCTAGATGAGCCATTTTAAGAATAAGGTGAGAAAAGCTGACCTTTATAACCAAAGGGGAGAAAAGTAAGGGACATTCTTCCTCAGAAGGTAAACTAGGGAATGTTTTCAAATGACTGACAAGAATTTCAGATGGAAGAAAAGTCTCTTAGGGACAATGCCACTCCGGCCAGAAAAAAGAGTGCTTGCTGTGAGGTAGGAAATGAGAGAAGGAGAACCTGGCAAACTCCATTAAAACCTCCAGACTTGGAACCAAGGGGGGCAAGAGGATGACGCTGTTACAGCACTTTTTCTCTCTGAAGACAATTTCATTCAGAGACTGCTCTAAGGGGAGAGACTCACCACCAGAAAACTTTCTGGTAGTGCTTTTACAGAGACCCATCCTTTCCAGGCC
This sequence comes from Manis javanica, assembly GCF_040802235.1. Lineage (NCBI taxonomy): Eukaryota > Metazoa > Chordata > Mammalia > Pholidota > Manidae > Manis > Manis javanica. The sequence continues at coordinate 18,943,224 of NC_133174.1, read as the reverse complement.
TTTAGCATCATCCCGATAGAGAGAAGGACTTTTTGGAATTAGGAGGTGTCCCTAACATAGAAGGGCAAGTACTGGAGGTAAACGTAAGCTAGAGAAAAGAGGAATCACTCTACAGAGAACCACTTTTACCTTGACATTTGGAAATAATGCAATACCTGAGAGAAGCACGTAGCAATTGCAAACTGAAAGCATACAGGATGCGGTCCAGATATCTAGTGCTGAATAAGAAACCATCTCAGATTTTTTTGGTTTTAAAACATTTACTCTGCTCATGAATTTTCAGTCTGGGCAGGACTCAGTGAGAAAGCCTGACTGTGCTGCACACAGCATCAACTGGGATGGCTCCATGGAGGCTGGAATCATCTGCAGGCTTGCTCACTCTCATGTCTGGTGGTTGATACTGGGAAGCCACTAACAGCTGGGACTGGAACAGCAGAATGCTGGAAGCCATCAGCTCTCCATGAGCTCTGTGAGCTGTTGCAGCTGACAACTTTCTGGTTAACTTTTGTCCAGCTTTGCGGAACCTCTCCATATACATACACAGCTTAGTTTTCAGGAAGAGACTCAAGGATGATCCTCTGCAGGTTTCCAATGCCTCATCTCCATGAAGCTCTCTCCTCACTCATATTGTACCCCACAAGTTCCAACCACCTTAGCATTTCTGTCTGTTCAAATCAGGGAAGCTTCCATGCTCTGTCTGGGTTCCACTCACTATATGGCAGGATGGCAAATGCCTCCAGGCAATAGGCCAGGGCAGTTACAATGCTCTCCTTGTTTCCCTCCTCACAGAGATCACAGTTCTGAATTCCTGTTGTCCGATGTCCAAAAGCTATTGCCTTATGTATTTTTCCCATTTTTCCAGTATTTACAGAAGGGTAAATTGAGTCCTTACTCTATCACAGCCTGCAGCACCAGTTATACATGGTAACTTTGTAAGCTGAGAAACAGATACACCTGGGCCAGCATACTATTCCACTATTGTATATGTTTGGTTATTTTCATATAGCAAAAAAAGCAATCTAAAAAAGGATGTGAGAAGAGACTTTAAATTTTAAATCTAACCAAGTAGTCATCCCCATGTTAAAAGAGCAAAAATATAATTTTAATATCTGATATTCAAAGATACAGAGAGTAGCTGCTACAGATTCCTTGTCTGAACAGAAAGTCATATGGATAACTATGTGCCAAATAGAAGGAATCCAATAGTTCAAATAGAAAACCATATATTCTGATAACTATTGGAAATATTATGAGAGAGAGTGAAGAATAGAATCTTAAAATCAAAGGGTCACCATAAAACTCTTAGAAGACAACATAGGCAAAAATCTCCTGAATATAAGCATGAGCAACTTCTTCCTGAACGCATCTCCTCAAGCAAGGGAAACAAAAGAAAAAATGAACACATGGGACTACATCAAACTAATAAGTTTCTATATGGCAAAGGACACCATCAACAGAACAAAAAGGCACCCTGCAGTATGGGAGAATATATTTGTAAATGACATATTTGACAAGGGGTTAACATCCAAAATATATAAACAACTCACATGCCTCAACACCCAGAAAGCAAATAACCCTATTAAAAAATGGACAGAGGATATGAAGAGACAATTCTCCAAAGAAGAAATCCAGATGGCCAACAGACACATGAAAAGATGCTCCACATCGCTAATCATTAGGGAAATGCAAATTAAAACCACAATGAGATATCACCTAATACCAGTCAGGATGGCCAGCATCGAAAAAACTAAGAACAACAAATGCTGGTGAGGGTGCGGAGAAAGGGGAACCCTCCTACACTGCTGGTGGGAATGTAAGCTAGTTCAACCATTGTGGAAAACAATATGGAGGTTCCTCAAAAAACTAAAAATAGAAATACCATTTGACTCCAGAATCCCACTCCTTGGAATTTACCCAAAGAATACAACTTCTCAGTCTCAAAAAGACATATGCACCCCTATGTTTATCACAGCACTATTTACAATAGCCAAGATACGGAAGCAACCTAAGTGTCCGTCAGTAGATGAATGGATAAAGAAGGTGTGGTACATATACACAATGGAATACTATTCAGCCATAAGAAAGAAACAAATCCTACCATTTGCAACAACATGCATGGAGCTGGAGGATATTATGCTCGGTGAAATAAGCCAGGCGGAGAAAGACAAGTGCCAAATGAGTTCCCTCATTTGTGGAGTATAACAACGAAGCAAAACTGAAGGAACAAAAAAGCAGCAGACTCAGAGACTCCAAGAAGGGACTAGTGGTTACCAAAGGGGAGGGGTGTGGGAGGGCGGGTGGGGAGGGAGGGAGAAGGGGACTGAGGGGTATTATGTTTGGCACACATGGTGTGGGGGATCACGGGGAGAACAGTGTAGCACAGAGAAGACACATAGTGAATCTGTGGCATCTTGCTGCACTGATGGACAGTGACTACACTGGGGTATGGGTGGGGACTTGATAATATGGGTAAATGTAGTAACCACATTGTTTTTTCATGTGAAACCTTCATAAGAATGTATATCAATAATACGTTAATAAAAAATTTTTTTTTAAATGAAGGGTCACACTAGCCAGCCAAAAAATGATGAGGTTCTAATACAAAGATTCAAAAAGTTTTCAAATATGAAAAAGTCATTCTTCTGGAATCCAGGCAGAAAAATCAAGTCTCCTCTCAAGAGGGAAATGTAGAATGACCTCAGATTCTACACGTGAGCAGTTAACGCCAGACACCAGAAGGCAATGGAACACTGTCTACACAGTCTGAGGATAAAGCCTAGGGTATCTGGACTTGCTGTTGTTTAAGATCAGCAAAACAAAGACATTTTTAAACATTAAATAACTCAACTCCTCAAGACACTTTTTGACAATCTACACAAAAATTCACAAAACCAAGAGATAAAAAGGACTGATGAGGAACATTGAAATTAAATATAGAACCAAGCTTAAATTATCAGGACACATACAAACATATACACATACACTCACTCTCACATATATATCTACACACACTATATATGCACATACAAACATGAATACACATATGCATATATACACTCATATATGTATATACGCACACAAAATATTATACAGGACCGTGACTTCTTAACTTAAAGTTAATATATGTGAAAGATAACAGTCATATTAAGGTAAAAGTTACCCTTAAAAATCCTTTAAACCTCTAATTGAACTCTAATAGAGTTCACTATACATGGTTTTGTGCCTATACCATAATATACTAAATATTGTAAATGCCAGAACTACTTGACAACTACTCCCTAGACAGATGAGAGGAACCAAAGGAAATCTCTATGCAGATAACTGGGTATTCAAACGATTCTGCCTTTAAGTTAGTTAGCAAATACTTATTGTGAATGGGGTGGGGGGGGTTGGTAAAGAATTCAAAACTATTTCTGCTCTCCCGCAGTGCTGATTCCATTTTGTCTTAATATTATGCATTTATTCACTATGCAGCTCTCTGGGAATTCAAAAAAAAAAAAAATCCAGTGGTGAATGGAAAAGGGATTGAGAATTCTAAAGAGTTCTTCCTTGCCTACGGAATTTACTCCAATTTGTTTAAATACCAAGCATCTGTAAACATAATAAATGTTGATAAAGTTGTTTGTGATTATGAAGATTAAAGGTTAGCTTGTAAAATCAGTGTGTAAGTTAAAGATTCTACTCTAAATCTTGGCAAAGTAAAAAATATATGCACAACAAAAATAAAAAGGTGGAATAAATTTTAAGAATGTTAACTACTTTATCTTTAATAGGAGAGAGTAAAATGAATGCTACCTAAAAATGAGACTTAGCTTTTAAAAAGGGCGTAATGGAAGCAAATCATTTGCTTTATATAACCTTTTGTCTATGTCTTAAATGGGTATTTTAGGAACTGGTACATTTTGTATTGAAGAATACAAATAATAGCCCCAGTTTCACTTCATTTTCTTTGTCTTCATTGTTGAAGGCATAAATCAAGTACTTTTATTTAAACTAGTATATATAATATGATCCAGCTTTTATAAAATTCTCTATCCATTTTTTCTATCTGTATGTATATATGAGATGTCTCTAATGATTCCCAAAATACTAACACTGAGGCAGTCTGATGATTTTTATTCAGTTTTTTAGATTTACTATATTACTTGAATTTTTAATGCACATATTCCAATTTATAACAAAGTCAGATCTCAAAAAAAAAACCAAATCTCTCAGATCAAGTGAGAGGAATGCTACCATCCTATCCCCTCCCTTGCCCTTGCCCTCCACTTCTATTTCAATTGCTATTCTTGGGTGTCAAAGAAAAGAAGCATCTCTTACACACTTTGTCCCCACAGGACAGGTAGGTATAGATCTGTCTTCATAGAACTTGTTTGAGATTTTGAATGGTAAAATGTACAGATAAAAAGGACAAAAACTGCCATTTTCCCCCACACCCAATTATATCAGTTCTGTGATATGATTCAGAGTGTGGTAGTCTATTCCACTGCAGATTGGCCCGGGCCATGCTACTCATGCTGTTTGACAAGGTCCAGGCAGGAGGAGGAATCCTGAAGGTCAGGAAACCTCACAGCTGGCCCCTGCTAGTCCCTGTATTTGTTTTTGCAGTTATGATGCGGATAATTGGATTCATGCATGGGAAAACCTTCATGACAAATATTTTGACTAACAATCTGACCCTCGTAGAGGAGAATAATCTGACCCAAAGCTATGATCAAAAGAATAGTTCTGGGAACGAAAGCAGTGCTCCGGGACCTACCGTCCCAGGCATGCTGCCACAAGCAATTACATTAGAACAACCTGAAATATTCACAGAATTAGATAAGGCCTGTCCCCCCCCTTCTGCAATAATACAAACTTGACTAATGAAGAGTTCTTTACTAGTTTGGCTAAGAAAGAATTATGGGAACCTGGGCTATGAAAAATCCCATTTTTATTAGGAAGTTATATGAAATAGCGAAGTGAAACTAAAAAAGATCCAATAATCTCCACGGTTCAGGGGCCTCCCCACGTTGTTTATAAAATAAGGGGAGGCCTCTGGTATCCACCCAGGGGAAAGAAGTCTATGGGCAAAATAGACAGACGGACATTTACAGATATCCCTTACACAGGAATGTATGATGAAAACATGATAAAATACTATTACATCAATGGCAAAGTAGTACGTGCAGACTGTGTGTCACTGTATGAGAGGATAAAAAGAGCTAGGAAACCATACTGCCTGTGGACGCGAGAGGAAAGATGCAAGGAGTTAAAAATGTGGAATGATTATTATGACAGAATAAAATGTTTATACTGTATACGGAAATTAGATTCAGATTATGAGGGCCCATACCTTAAAATAGGATAAGGATGGATAACTTTTGGGTGTGAATGCAAGTAGCAGACAATGAGTATAAGATGGTATTAGCTTAGAAAAGAATCTTATAACCTGAGTATCTTATAACCTTAGATTCAAAATATGCACTATATAAGTAAACTTTATATATAACCTCACATGCTTAAAAGCAAAAGCAGACATTGTAAACCACATGCTGTCACATGCCATTTTCCTGTCTAGCACCTGGCACGTAACCTACATCTCTGGCCAAAGAGGTTGGGGGAAAGTTGAACATTAAATGTTACAAGGAAGCTGTTCAAAGAAATGACAACAACTGTAATGAGCCGGAATTATACAAAAACTGAAGAGACAAAACATTGTATCATCCATGATCAAAGAAAATGTTTAACATTATGTAAGACCTAAAAGATAAAGAAATAAAGACCCTGCCACTTGATGTCAGGAGATACCTCATGCTGACTCTGAATCTCGTCTCCTCGTTCGCCAACGCTGTCCTTTCCTTCGTGACCCACACCTCGGCTGCAGCTGGACTCCAGCAGCAGATTAATGTAGGAGAGGCCTGAATGAGTAGCTAATTATTCCCCAAAGTTACACAGCTTTTATTCTGTTGCCTACAACTGATAACATGGATGGTTTTTAATGATGATGGTACATAGTTTTTAAGTTTCATTTTTCTTCTTGGTCTTGTCTTTTTGAGGACCATTAGAAATGCACGTCAGTGGTGTTCGCTACATTATGTGACATGGGCTGAATGTCTGTGTTCCCCTCCAAATTCATACTTTAAAACCTAAGCCCCAAAGTAATGGTATTAGGAGGTGGAGCCTTTTGGGGATGAGAGATAACCAGGTGGCATCTTCATGAATGGGATTAGTGCCCTTATAAGAGGCCCCAGGGAGCTCTCTCACTCTCTCCACCATGTGAGGACACAGCAAGAAGAAGGCTATCTACAAACTAGGAAAGGGGGCCTTCACCAGACACCAAAGCTGTCAACAACTTGATCTTGGACTTCCCAGCCTCCAGAACTGTGAGAAATAAATTCTGTTGTTTGTAAGCCATCCAGTCTGTGGTATTCTGTTACAGCAGCCTGAAATGACTAGGAGCCTCTGCACGTCATCTTTAAGAGAAAGCATTTGTTTTTATAACCTACTCCTCAGCCATTTATTGTTCTGGCAAGATTCTTCTGATGCGGTTTTTAAAACCTGGCTTTACTTTGGAGCATGAGATTAACATGGTCAGACATGTCTAAAAAAGTTCAGGAGGAAGTCTGGTCTCTTCATTGTCTTAACTTTGAGAATGTCCTTAGAGAATACTTTTTTTTCTTTTTTTTTTAGAGGGCATCTCTCATATTTATTGATCAAATGGTTGTTAACAACAATAAAATTCTGTATAGGGGACTCAATGCATAGTCATTAATCAACCCCGTGCCTATTTCTCAACAGTCTCCAATCTTCTGAAGCATAACGAACAAGTTCTTACATGGTGAACAAGTTCTTACATAGTGAATAAGTTCTTACATGGTGAACAGTGCAAGGGCAGTCATATCACAGAAACTTTCGGTTCTGATCACGCATCATGAACTATAAACAATCAGGTCAGATATGATTATTCACTTGATTTTTATACTTGATTTATATGTGAATCCCACATTTCTCCCTTATTTTGTTATTATTATTTTTTTTAATAAAATGCTTAAGTGGTAGGTAGATGCAAGATAAAGGTAGAAAACATAATTTAGTGCTGTAAGAGGGCAAATGTAGATGATCAGGTCTGTGCCTATAGACTAAGTATTAATCCAAGCTAGACAAGGGCAACAAAACATCCATGGATGCAGAAGATTTCTCTCAAAACAGGGGGGGTGAGGTTCTAAGCCTCCCCTATGTTGGTCCCCAATTTCTCTCCTGATGACCCCTCTGCGACTGTGCCTGTCTTAGGTTGTTCCTCCCTTGAGGAATCTTACCCGTCTCTGGCTAACCAGTCATCTTCCGGGGCCATACAGGGAAATGTAAAGTTGGTAAGTGAGAGAGAAGCCATATTGTTTGAAAAGGTTAGCTTTTTACTTCTTTGCATATTTATGCCCTGTGGCTTCTATGCCCAGCATTTGTCTTGAGGTATCTTTACCACTTGGAAGAGTTAAGATACTCGGTAATTTTCTATATGAGGCACGAATCTTAAAGAATACTTTTTAGAAAATACTGCTTACCCCTTACATAGAACCAAAACACTTTGTTTTTCATAATTCATCTTTTACTGGAGCCAAAGGTGTAAATCCTTTGTCAGCACCTGCCATGGTTGGTGAATTCTGAACAAGGTCACTGGCACAACTGAATCCCTGTGGTAATAATTAAAGTCCCTATACACCTTGTGGATTTAACCCTAATGTTGGCTTTTCATTCTGACATGCCAATCAAATAAAACCCCAAATTTCTATGTGTTGTATGTATAGCTCACCACAAGTTCAACATACCAGGACTTGTTTGGGAATATAGTTCTGAACATACAGGACATATATGCACATAGACTGTCAAGAATTTGGTGTTAAGTATTATACTAGACAGACCACACCTAGGCTGCTATTTGACATTCTGTGGTTTACCAGGAATACTGAACTCTAGAAAGTCTATTCACCTCATTCTGGAAGGTGACCAGAATGAGGGACATCTAGAAATCATGCCAGGAAAGGAAAGATGAGAATATGGAATGACTCCCTGGGTAAAAAGAGCCACACAGGGAAACCATGATAATTGACATATGGGATCCTTTAAGGGAAGAGCTAGAACCAACAAGTGAATATTTTAGAAAAACAGATTTCAAGTTAACAGAGAAAATAACTACTAATACTAATATTAGAATGAAGCTTTATATAAAGAAATTCCCATCATTGGGTAGGTTTGAAAAGAAACTGAAATGATCTGTTGAGCTCTCAGAAATGTAGCATGAAGGATACCTAAAGTGAACAGAAAGTCTTCTGACATGGCTCCCTAATTATTTTGTAAATCTAGGAATTTTAACACTCTATTAGCATGGAAAGAAAACTCCAGTTTGCAAAAGCATAATAAAAGAATCAGCTTTTAAGAAAGTGTCCAATTGTGAACAGGGGCTGTTGAAACCGGAATCTAGCTCTTTTAACTGCCAATACGTTCCACTTTTTGAAGTTCTCTTTTTTTTAACTGAACTAAATATCACATTAACAGCATGGTTATGTGAATACAGCCAGGAATTATTAATATACCTCTCCATATCTTAATATTACATCATTAACTGATAATGCTTTTAGAGATTTCATTAAATCTGATCTTCCTAAGTGAAATATCCTCTGGATTCATCTCACAAATAGAAGGCACTTACTTTTAAGATCCACTAATAGATCATTTAGATTATGCAAAGACAGGCCCAGAAGTCCACTGGCATGTAAGCTTCACAGGGCAGACATTTTTGTTCCCTGATCTCAACTGCCTAAAACACAGCCTACCACATAGTAGGTATTCAATAGATATTTACTGAGTGAATGAATGCATGAATGAATGAATGAATGAATGGAGGTTAAGGTAAAATGAAACTAATATTTTTGGGTTCTCTCCCGGCTTCTTCAAGACAAGGGGAAAATGGCGTTGACTTCAGAGATAAGTTCTGTGAATAAATTTGAGACCTAAAGTGATAATGGAACTACAAAGGCATCTTAAAACTAGAATTACAAAAGTCAATTTCAAAGAACCATCTGGCAATATAAATTTAGAATTAAAAATATGTGTTACCAAAATTCAGGGAAAAACTTGTCTGCCCCAAAGGATTCTCTGGGACTATTTTTTCCTTCTAAAAAGAAAAATGGGATGATTAGTGAACAGAGCAGGGCATTTATAACAATGTCCTTTCTCTTACCATTGATTTGTTTTCATTAGGTAAGTAGTTAGTTTTCTAAAGCTTTTTTCCCCCTTTTGCTCTTGGCCTTAACACAAACGCTGGTTCTGGCACTGTCATTAATTTCATAGTTGCAAAATTCCCTTAGAGAAGCATAACTTTAATTTATTGAAAATACTAGGGAAGGATGGTTTATTAGGTGTTCAGATGACTGGATATTGAGAAACATATAATTTATCATTTAAAATATATCTACTGCAAGGGCACTGTCAAGTATATGTGCATAAAACATGGAACATTTGGATTAAAACAGAAATGGCAATGAGATACATTATTTTCATTATCAGAAAACTTGATATTTGGGGACCCATGGCTGAGTTTTTCACACTTTATCAGCATGTTCACAGACATACAGAAAGAGCCGGGGTGCTCCCATCCAATCCTAGAAGCTCACTATTTTTTCTTGCATCATATATATTGTGAACGACTGGGGACAATTTGGGAAATTGTCCCAAATCACAATTATATGAGACTCGATCAGTAACAGACACAAACATGTCTAAACTGCCACATCCTAAATAGTAGCTTAGCCACACTGACAACCAAAATAGATCAGTCACTACCAATGCAATTTAAGGTAAATAGCCCATAAAATATTAAATCCAAGAATTCAACTACTCTAGAAATTAAGAGCCAGGAGGGGTCTTAGAGATTATCTTGTCTGATCCATCAGTTTTGTAGAAAATGACATCAAAATGATGACAGTAACACAAATTCCCTGTTCTCAGGAAGCTATCAGTTTCATGAGAAAAGAATCCCAAAACGGGAAATTACAATCTAGTGTAATGGAGGGCAAATAGATAGAACCATGGAATATTACAGAGTTACATATAAATCACATTATCTCTCACTTTGAGGACTATGTGAGGATCAAAAATAACTTCCCTGAAGTGATAACTCTGAAGCTAAATCAATAAAGAAAAAGTAAGAGTTGTGCAAGTCACGTGGAGCAAGGCATTTCTGGCAGCAGGAGTAGAAATCCCTGGAGGGAAGAGAAAGCACAGTATGCCGAGGAAGCTGCAAGCAGTCTACTCAGGTTCACTGGTACACAGAAATGACAGTGAGAAGGAGGATTCTGGGTGTCAGGATAAGAAATAAATTTTACATCTAGAGTCTGTATGTATGTATATTTGTGCATATATGCATGTGTGTATACACATATGTATGTGTGTAGGGATAGATATGTGACTCAAAATGTCACGACATAATACTTAGCTACACTACAGGCAAAGCACTCTACTTTCTATTCCATTTAAAAGTGTTAGTCAACACCCACTAACATAAAGGACTTGAGACACTGAGGGGCCATGACCTGGTGTTTGAAAGACACTCATATGAAGGTTCAGAAGTAATAAGCAAAGGTCAGATCATAACAAACTATTTCGATTAGACATTATGCGCTGGGAAATGGGGAGTCATGGAAGGATATTGAGCAGGAGAGTGAAGTAATACTGCTGCTTGCACTGAGGAAGATCATTTGTAAATCATTTCAAAAATGACTGAAAAGGTTCTGGAAAAGAAAGTCAATGTTAGGAGTTTCCTGAGGTAATTTAAGCAATTGACAATGGTACCAGAATGAAGATAGTTGTTTTGAGGATGAAGAGCCATTAAGAAGTTATAATTAACAGAACTTCATTATTGTTCACAAAAATGAGAAGAAAGAGTAATTACGTTTTGAGGACTGTCTGAGATGTATGTGGATAGCAATACCATTCACTGAGGTAGGGAAACATTAGAAAGAACAGGTACAGAATGCTGAGAATCCTGATTAAGTTGGGTACCTGCTGGATATCCGAGTAGAGATATCAAGCCAGAAGGTAAGTATATGATTCTGAATAACAAATGGCAACTGCTGCTGGACAGATTTGGGAACTAGCAGCATACACAAAATAACTGACATCATCATTTAAAAAGCCAATTGTGGACTGTAAATATTTACAATAATATTTTCTGACTCTTAAAAATATATAAAGCACTACTGTAAGGGGTGTGTAGGACATTATTATTCCCATGTGCAAATCAGGAAACTGAGGGTCACAGCTGAAATAACTTGCAAAGCTGACATAGTGTTGCCAGAACTCAAGACTCCACCCCAGTTTACCTTGATCTTTTTTTCCCCACTCTACCAAAATGGTCCTCTTCATTATGCCATCTTCTTTATTTTAGGTCATTAGAATAATCAATTTCTCCCTGTCCAAATCATACCTAGTTTATCTGCATTTATAAGTCATTAATTACTAGGTTGTTTGTTTGCTTGGCTTGGCTTTTGGTGTGCTGCAGCAATTTGAATTAATCATACTCCATCATTCACGGAACATCAGAGTCATCCCTAGAAAGCCGATCCCTTGTTCTATGTATTTATTCTCTTATCCCCATCCACTGTTTCCATCTCCTGCCATTGATTGATTTTCTAATATGTTAGGTATTCACTATTTTACATACATTGTATTATATGCATGCATGTTAATTTTTCTCTTGTTGTTTTAACTCAGCACTATCTTTCTCAAGAGCTATTTGTTTTTAAGAGATTATGTAGGCATATCTAGTGGTTTCTAACTGCTACATACCATTCCATAGTATTCAAACACTTGTTTGAAAGTCATTGACTTTTATAATTCTAGTTTTAAAATGCCTTTGTAATCCAGTTATCACTTTAGGTCAGATTTCTGTTCAGAACTGCAGGCGCTTTGCATCCGATCTCGTCCACTCTTGTCTTTCACACTGCCGTCCTCTATCAAGTCCTCTCTCCTGATTATTCCCTTTCCTCCTTCCTTCTGCAAGAGCTGGTGCTTACCTCCTGAAGTCAACTATATATTCCATAGTATTCTGTGTTTTACTTATCACTTCCCTCTGGGGTTTGCATCTACTAGTCTCCACTTTCTTTTTTTTTCCAGCTTCACTGAGATATAATTGACATATAACACTGTGTAAGTTTAAGGTGTGTAACATAATGATTTGATACACATATATATTACAAAATGATTACCATAAGTAGTTGTCTCCAATAACTTGTTACAAGAAAAAACAACCCTCTGACAAATTCCTATTTAATTCCTTTCTTTATGGATCTCTGTGAGAATTCTCTGAGTTATATATATATATATATCCTGGATCGAGATGCAAAGTCACAGGGTATGTGACCACTTAATTTCACTAAATGTTATCAAATGTTTTTTTTTTTTTTTTCAGAATTGCCAGTACCAGTGTGCTCTACAAAGCGTGGAAACTTTGGAGCTTTACTTAAGAAGTTCTTCCCTAGGTCCATAAAATATTCTTCTACTTTTTCTTCTATTAATATAAAATTTCTACCCCTCAGAGTTAGGCATTAATCTACCTTGATTATATATGCATATATACACACACATATGTAATCATAAATATTTATCATATCTAAATACAGATATTAAAGCTTACATATCTATGTAATGTTTTATATAAAATAAGCTATTTTTAACACCATCCACTACCCAACCCATATTTTCTCCACCGATTTTCAGTATCATTTCTATTATATATTAATTTCTCCTATCAACATATTCTGCCTTCTCTAAAGCAGACCCCCAAGCCTTAGAAAGCATCACCTAATAGGTTTGTTAATTGTTTAATAAACTTATCTCAAGTGTTCATAATTTCACATTCTTCTTAGGATCCCTCTGTGGAAGGGGTAAATCCCTTGATTTCAAACAATACTAAATGATTTAACACAGCTGAATATTCAAACCTCTGAATCTACCAAAGGCCTCTAAAACTGGGCAGACAGAACGCCCTTCGGGGGCACTGCCACGAAAAGGCATATGGCAGCTGACATAGAGTCTGGGCTCCAACAACCCTAACTGCCCCACTCATTGAAGGGGTGATTTGCAGACGATGACTTTCTTCCTTGGTAAAATAAATGTAACCGCCACCTGCATACCTCGCATAAAGCTTCAGATTCACTGACTAATACTTCACAGTAAGGTTAATGTAAGCCATTTACTGGTATTAAACATCATTATTTCAAATTTATAGGTTCAGACATTCTGAACAATTAGTAAAGATGTTTTATTAGTCTTCTATGCCCCTGAAACAAATCCCAGCAAAAAATAAACACAGAAGGTAATCTGTTTTTTTAGTCAGTGTTTTCTTTATTATAAAAGTCTCTACATCCCTCAAAAGCAGCTCTTAAATTTTCAATTTAAAAAGATGTCTCCGACCTATAGATAGACTTTAAAAGCAGTTTTAAATATTATGCTGTTAACACATTCACTGTCCTAAAATTGCTCTGAACCAACAGGAAACCTCAAACCTTTCTTTCCATTTCCTCGTACTGCCAGCAGCCCCAAGGGTTGCTAGTTCCGGAGCATGTTTGTAAACACTAGTGTAATGGCTATTAATCTACAAATACTTGCAGAAGCCTATGCAAATTTATTCCAGATGAGGGCGGCCAATAGCTACTTCTCATGCTTCTTTTCTGTGTTACCAGGCTGCCCATCTCAGCTCTGAGTTAACAATTTGAACTTTACATTTGCTGAATGATGCTGGAAACATATGTTGACTGATTTCCCCCAAAATAGCTCTGGATGTCGAAGCTTGGTCACCTCTATTCCAAAAGGTCAGACCATTTCAGCTTCCACTAATTGCCATGTTCTCTCCCCTGTCAGCATCATTTCAAGACAAATTATCCCTTCCTCTGCTCTCTTTATCAGAATCTTTTGAGTAATTAATTTTCATCCAATTTTTGAATCTTTAAAAATGATTGATAGCATTCATTTGAAGAGTAATCTCATCCCCTCTTTCAGATATTTCTTAATACTTCAGATTTGGGAAAGCAAATCGGAGAGAGGACACAAGCTGATTAATTTCCCACTTCTGTTACCTCTTTACAAACATTTTCACATTATTTTTCTTAGAGAAATTCCAACATATGATAATTAATTAAAAAACATTCTCATTGTCTGTGTTTCACATCTTTCCTAGAACAGTCTGGAGTTAATATCCACCCCAGCCAAACTTCTAATCCATCCAAATATTTATACATTATTATTAATATAATAAGTGTCATCTTCCTCTGAATGATTTTTTCCTTGTCATCATGCCTTTGAAAGCATATTTTAAGAGTTTCTCATTTCTATCCTTTTTGTGGTACATATGTTTTGGTTTCCTTAAGCACAGTTATGTCCGAAAGCTACAGCCCTTTAAAATGCTGAAACAGCGTAAGCAAAAAAAACAACAACAGCAGAGGAAAGGCAAAAAAAATTGCATCTGCTTTTCAGCATTGGAAACAAATTCACTGATCTTCAGAAAGCATGGTTTGGAGTAGGTAAGGATGAAAGGGTTTTGGTTGCACTTGTAACAAGTAAAGACAGGGCACTGACTACTGTAATTAATGTCAACATCCAAAAGGAAAAAAGCAGCAAGTTATTTGAGAGAGAGATCCAGTATTTTAGTTATGTCTCTAGTAAGAAAAAAAACTGAGAAATTAACTCTTGGGGAAAAGGAACAAATGACCCAATGATTATAAAGGGGATACTTAGGAGGGAGGTCATGAAAATGCTGATGAAAAGATTTGGAAGAACGGGAAAGCAAAGAAACGATGACAGAGAAGAACCATGGAAAAGGCAGAGTGTACAGAGGTCAGGAGAGGAGAATGAATAGGAGGAAAAGAAAGAAGTGAAAAGACACAATAACACCCGGTCTTAAAGAATATTGTTGGAACCATTGTGCAAATCCCACAGTCCCGCTTGCCAGAGAAATTTGCTGCACAGGCCCTTTCAGAATAGTCTTATTAAACATCCTCAGTCACATTTTTAACATCATTGACTGTGTGTGTGTGTGTGTGGCAGAGAAAGAGACGGGGAGAAATCAAGCTGGTCA
This sequence comes from Manis javanica, assembly GCF_040802235.1. NCBI lineage: Eukaryota > Metazoa > Chordata > Mammalia > Pholidota > Manidae > Manis > Manis javanica. The sequence goes on along the minus strand of NC_133174.1, from coordinate 18,928,115 downwards.
GATCACAAAGTCTACCATACAATTATACTTATGAATTTAATCAGAGTGGAACATCTGGATGCTTAAGAGATTTATTTTCTTAAAATAATTGCTGGCATTATGACCTTGAACACCATACTTGACCCCTTTAAATTTCAACACCCTCCCCTCTAAAATAGGGATTATAATGACATCTATCTTGGAGTTTTTGTGAAGATTAAATGAGCCAGCATATGTAAGTCATTTAGAATGGAGCCTGAGGTATAGTGAGTATGTTATAAACGTTAGCTGGAATTAGCAGTAGACTTAATAGTAGCAATGGTAACACTGAAGAAGCTGTGGATGAACTGGTGCTCTGAACTGATTAATAGTCTTCCCAGAGAATGGAGAGACTGATGCATACAGAAAGGAATCTCAGAATGGAAGTCAGGGGATAAGGACTAGAGTTTAAATTTTCCAGTATATGGCTGTGTGACCTTCTAATTTAATTTACCTGAGCCTAACTTTCCTCATTTCTAACAAGAATGCATTGGGCTGATTTATACCAAAGTTCTTCAGATACTGATCTTCAATGGTAGCTTTTATCTGTGATAAGTCATCCTGGGCTTCACTGTGTGGCAGATCAATCATTAAAGAGAGTGTTGGATGCTAAACACAGCCCTTGGTCCTGTGGCTTTACAGGAGGTAATGGTGCTTATTCAGATCACAGGATGAGCCACTTTAATGTACTTCTCTTGTGATCATTCCCTATTATTTCTTACCATGATCACTGCACCAAAGCCTTTGAAGAGGATCATGCCTGGATAAGGTATAAAGGGAAGTCAGATATTCCCATCCAAGGTAAAAGCCAAGACCTTCCAGGAACCACCACCTCATCCTGCTCATCCTGCTCATCCTGCTATCTTTGCCTACCTCTCAGTCCACTTTCGGATACATCCATTATAAGAGTCTGAACCAATATTCAGAAGAGCTAATTGAATACTTTTTGCTAAGTGTCTTAGATGAGTCACAAGTGATTTAATATTCAATTGTCTTGGGGTTTGGAGGTTCTCTCTCTTAAGTCACCAGGATGTATATGCCAATCCCTTTGGTTCCTACACATATCACTCTCTCTAAGGCTATGAAGTATATGCCTTACCTTAAGAGTTTACAAATTGCTTGGTGGGAAGGAGTTACACCTTAAGTGAATCCTCTATCTAACCCTTTGTGTTAGCTTTGGATAGCTAGCTATGGGTAGATGGGTGAGATCAAGAAGCCCATTTGTAAGGCTAAAAAAAGGAAATGACTAGATAAAAAATTAAACCTTTGGTGCCAAAAGGCATTTTGATAATAATTTTTGGCAACAACATTGCATTGAGGAAATCCACCAGTGCCCAACCCATGGAGAGAAAATTGAAGTGAAACTTTTGAAAAATTAGAACAAACTATAACATTGGAGTAGCATTCAAGATTTGACCACTATGATCTTATAGGCCACCCAATATCTAATTATTTGAAATTCCTATACTTAATTTTAAAGGTCATAGTTTGATCTGATATAAATATTTGATATGTATAATCCAATACATATACAACACACACACACATATATATATATAAATGTCTTATTTTAAATAGTCTTTCTAATATATATTTCTACTAGACTTGGGTTGAGCAACAAAAATTCTTAGTAAGAATATAGAGAGCTATGACTAGAAACATATTTTATAGCCCCCATTTCCCTGAGCTGTTCACAAAGGAGCAATATTACTTTTTCTTATTAACTTAGGAAACTTCTAATATTACAACCCTAATATTATGAAACTTCTAATATTACCTCTATCATATTCCTATGGACTTCACAAATATATTTTGTTTTCTTAACTTTCCACTTTGCCCTTGTTCACTCTTTTGTTTCCTCCACCAGTATTTCAAAATATGAAGATTCATTTTTTTCATTCTATTGAATGCATTATTGATTCCTCAAGAGTTACATAAGTTTCTGGGAACCTTTATATATCAGACATCTTAGCCTTCTCTGTGGTTCTTTTCTTGACTAAGTCTGAAATTGCCTTCACCATTTCTTAAACTTCTGCAGCTTAATAAAGGAGGAAAGCATTTTATGAACTCACTGTATTCCTTCAAGACAATCAATATTAGGAAGTGTATTCAGCTGTCAGTAAATAACTTTACAGACAATAATTATAGAGCACAATGGCAGCTTCTCATTCATCAGTGTAAAAAAATGTCTAGAGGAGGAAAAAAAGAATATCTAACGCACCTGAGATACTGCTTCTGGAACACCCTTTTTTTTTTGACACATACCCATTAGTTGGGCTTAGTTGTAGAGAGTTTGCTCACTTTGTAACAAAACACCATTACGAGATACCATTACGAGAAAGTAGTTCATTCTGTCAGCTGTTTTGCAGCATAACTGCTTCACAAATGACAAAGAATTGCTCAGACTATTAACACAGTGGCTTGTTACTATCTTTTCAAGGGAGAGCTTCCACCACATTAAAAGAGTTAAGCTTTGTTTCCAAAAGAGTAGTATGAGAGTGTGGAGAAAATACTTATTTAGCAAGCCTACATTGCCAGCTATTTGTATATCAAACATAGGTCAAAACCATACACTAATATGTCTTAAATAACAAATGGAATGAAAAAGAAAAGTATGTTTGATCACAAGGGTTGCTGAGCAACTGCACATGGCTAAATAAAGGCAACTCTAAGTGCATGGATCATTGTTTACGGCCTAGCACCATCATCTTTGGTCTTAAGAATCACAACTTTCTATGTATTAGATTAAACAGGAGGAATATTCGCTTTCTTCTCTTTCTAAAGCAACTTATAAAAAGTCCATTATATTGCACATTCTTTCTTCTTTAGAGCATTTGAATTATGAAAAAGTAAACCCTTCCTTATCAAAATTGTGTGTCAGTTTGTAGATCATAGGAAAAGAATAGAAAAATAGAATAAAAATCACACACTGAACTTCATGAAAATGACTATTAGACTTATCTTAGCTCATTGCTGTAGAAACACTTGATCTAAATTTGATTCAAGTTCAAAAGGAAATTCTTTCAAGAGACACTTTTATTGGATGTTTACATAGTACTGGTAGTACTATACAGACATGCACACATCTCAGTTAATCTTTAGAAAAATGGTATTCATGAGCTGTTTTAATTTTTAGCCATTTTAATATCCTTTTATTTTGTCTTTACATTTTATAATAGATGTGCAAATTGAAGCTCACAGTTGTCAAATAACTTCCCCAAGGATACACAGCTCTGAAGTGAAGAAAATCAAATTAAAATGCAGGTCTCATTCCAAAACATTTGTTCTTTCCATTACATCATGCTGCCTCCATAAACACCCCTATTAGTTGGAGTCTGTGGGCTACCCTCAAATTGCTTAGTTTCTATTTCCATTTTAATTTTAGCACTACCACTTGTTATATTTCCTTCCTCCCACCCCCTCCCTAAATTCCTACCTTACACTGTACTTTATCATTTGTGGGGTAAAAAATGATCCTTCCCCAGAATATTTGTGGAGCAACTACTCTGTGCTCAGCATTATGTTGGGAGATTAGAATAGAGTAAGATTTGGTCCCATGATTCCTGGAATCCCAGAATGGGAAAGAATAAAAGGAGAAACAAACACACAATAATAATCACATACTAATTAACCTCTGATTGATATATGAATTAACATCTATGCGTCAGTGTGATAAGTACTTTACATGTAAATCTACTAATTCTAACAAAATCCCTATAAGACAGAAATGATCAACATTCCCAATTTATCTTAAACCACAGCTTAAGAAGTTTAGTAACTTTTACAAAGAAAATAGTTTCTAAGATACAGAACTCATATGTAAAGCGATGTTCTTTAAGGAAATCCCAAATTAAGGTGATTATATTCACCCTTAGAAAAATGGTATTCATGAGCTGTTTTAATTTGCAGCCATTTTAATATCCTTTTGTTTTGCCTTTACACTTTATAATAGATGTGCCCAAGAAACAGCAAAAAAAAAAAAAAAAAACAAGATTTCTTTTCAAGTTGTATTTCTTCTAACTCAGATACATAAAAAACTTCTTTAGGATAGATTTGATATATTTGAATGCCCCATTTTAATATTTAACTTATTAGTACGGTAATTCATAGGTATATTTTAAATCAGCTATTTTATAAAATAACACAGTCATTAAGAAATTCTGCATTTTTTTATGACATACTGGGAAGCAATTTCTATTGCCAAACTTTGATTTTAGTATCTTCACTTAACTGGAGACAGGGTTCCGGCATCTAATGTAGCTTCCTGAACAGTCTGTTGTGAAACTTTCACTAAGCTTGTTTGGACCATAGCTCCTTTTCACTCCATCTGTAGTACTATCACTGGTAATTTCGTTGCAACCTACAAGCACCAATTCTCATAACCATAGGAAGACTGTTTTCTTTGTACTCATCCTGTTAGCAGGTCTCTGTTGATATATAGCAAAGTATTGCTGATTTTTTGTGCTCCATAAAAGGCTTATTTGCAATTTGTAACATCTGCAGTTGTAAAATTATCAACCCAGGAAGTCCGAAAGGAAGAGCTTGAAACAGATGTAGTAATGGAAGTGGCAGTCTTGAGATATGCTTAATGCACAGAAAACTTCCTAGTCTTATATTCTGATAAAAAAAAAAGATGTGAAAGAATTAATATAAATTAATTAATTGTCCAACTGGGAAAGTTGAGAAAAAAGAACAAAAAGTAGAAAGAAAATAATAAAGATAAAAGCAAAACTTAATGACATTGAAAATAGAGTGGAAGAAATAAGCTTTAAAAATAAATCTACAAGACAGATCAACCACTAGGCAACCTAAAGCACAGAAGAAAGCATAAAATATACAAAATAAGAAATGACATGGGTACAAACAACCCCTAAAAGACTAAATTTAAAAACTTGTGCTGGATTTCTCCCATTTGTTCCTCCCTGCTTTCTTTTCCCTGTCCTGTGCCACAGGAGGGCTGACTCATAATAGCTGTAAGCCCCCTTGCCCTCTGGTTTCCATTTGGGTTTGGCCAAATGGAAAATAGGAGAATGGTAAATGGCCCGGGCCATGCTACTCATGCTGTTTGACAAGGTCCAGGCAGGAGGAGGAATCCTGAAGGTCAGGAAACCTCACAGCTGGCCCCTGCTAGTCCCTGTATTTGTTTTTGCAGTTATGATGCAGATAATTGGATTCATGCATGGGAAAATCTTCATGACAAATATTTTGACTAACAATCTGACCCTCGTAGAGGAGAATAATCTGACCCAAAGCTATGATCGAAAGAATAGTGCCGAGAATGAAAGCAGTGCTCCGGGACCTACTGTCCCAGGCATGCTGCCACAAGCAATTACATTAGAACAACCTGAAATATTCACAGAATTAGATAAGGCCTGTCCCCACCCCCCCTTTTGCAATAATACAAACATGACTAATGAAGAGTTCTTTACTAGTTTGGCTAAGAAAGAATTATGGGAACCTGGGCTATGAAAAATCCCATTTTTATTAGGAAGTTATATGAAATAGTGAAGTGAAACTAAAAAAGATCCAATAATCTCCATGGTTCAGGGGCCTCCCCACGTTGTTTATAAAATAAGGGGAGGCATCTGGTATCCACCCAGGGGAAAGAAGTCTATGGGCAAAATAGACAGACGGACATTTACAGATATCCCTTACACAGGAATGTATGATGAAAACATGATAAAATACTATTACATCAATGGCAAAGTAGTACGTGCAGACTGTGTGTCACTGTATGAGAGGATAAAAAGAGCTAGGAAACCATACTGCCTGTGGACGCGAGAGGAAAGATGCAAGGAGTTAAAAATGTAAAATGATTATACAGAAATTAAATCCAAATTGTGAGGGCCCATACCTTAAAGTAACATAGGGATAGATAACTTTGGGGTGTAAACGCAAGTAGCAGACAATGAGTATAAGATGGTATTAGCTTAGAAAAGAATCTTATAACCTGAATATCTTATAACCTTAGATTCAAAATATGCACTATATAAGTAAACTTTATATATAACCTCACATGCTTAAAGGCAAAAAGAGACATTGTAAACCACATGCTGTCACATGCCATTTTCCTATCTAGCACCTGGCATGTAACCTACATCTCTGGCCAAAGAGGTTGGGGGAAAGTTGAATATTAAATGTTACAAGGAAGCTGTTCAAAGAAATGATAACATCTGTAATGAGCTGGAATTATACAAAAACTGAAGAGAAAAAACATTATATCATCCATGATCAAAGAAAATGTTTAACATTATGTAAGACCTAAAAGATAAAGAAATAAAGACCCTGCCACTTGATGTCAGGAGATACCTCATGCTGACTCTCAATCTCGTCTCCTCGTTCGCCAATGCTGTCCTTTCCTTCGTGACGCACACCTCGGCTGCAGCTGGACTCCGGCAGGTAAGGAAACAAGATTGGGGCACTTATTTGCCCAAGAACCCTCGCACTAGACTACTCCAAAGCTACAGCACCTGCCAGGTGGAGCTCACTATTAAACCACCCTCTCTGGGTGCCTCTAATGGCTTCTTCTCTTTGCCCCTTCCCTGGATCGGTGAGAGCTTCCCACTGTTCCAAGGAGTAGAATTCTATACTACCCCTCTTTGATTTCCTTAAACCTTGCCCACATCTTCATACATTGACCTTTTATTTAACTTTCCTCAAAATGCCCATGTTAAATATACCATCTCTTTCTTCCCAGGATTCTGATAGAAAAATTATAAGATATTCTTTGCAAATATATCAGAAAAGCATAAGTGAAATCAATAATTTTCTAAGAAATACAATTTACCAAAATTGATCCTAATAGAAATAGAAACTTTAAACAGACCAACAAATGTAGAAGAAAGCAAGAAAGTTATAAAATAATTACCCCACCACAAAGGCCAGGCTCAGGCACAAGGGAACACAGCCAATGCAGCAAAAGCCAAATAGACCCAATGCCACTTATGGTTTCAGAGCACAGAAAAAGAATGGACATTAACAAGGTTTGGTTTTTTTTGGTATCATTAATCTACAATTACGTGAGGAACATTATGCTTACTAGACTTCCCGCTTTACCAAGTCCCCCCCACATACCCCATTAGTCACTGTCCATCAGCGTAGTGAGATGCTGTAAAATCACTACTTGTCTGCTCTGTGTTGCACAGCCCTCCCCGTGCCCCCACACACATTATACATGGTAATCATAAGGCCCCCTTTCTTCTTCCCCCCTTCACCCTCCCTTCCCACCCATCCTCTCCAGTCCCTTTCTAATAAGGTATTTTTATGAAGGCAGTGTAATATTGATACCAAAACTTGAGAGAAATTGGATAATAAAGAAACCTATAGAATAGTCTCACTAATGACTGTCAAAGCAAAAGTCTTCAATAAAATATTAGCTAGCAGAATTGATTAAGGCATTACAAAAATAGTAAGTACATCATGGACAAGCAAGTCTCCTCAAGAAGTATGAGAATGGTTCAATATTAAGCAACTTATTAAAATAGCTCACTGTATTAATAGGGCTCAAGATAAAAAGCATGTGATAAATTTCACAGATGCTCAAAAGGCACCATACAATACAATCTTCAGCTTCCATTTCTGATTAAAATAAAAATGAAATGATTATTTTTCTACATAGATCCAAAGCCAGCATTTTACTTAATAAAGAAACACCATGAGCATCAATGCTGTAAAGAATAAAGCAAAGATAACCCATTTTCCCTACTACTTAGCACCTTTATGAGGTATTAGAAACTTCTACACAGCAAAGGAAACAAACAACAGAGTGAAAGGTAACCTACAGAACGGGAGAATATATTTGTAAACTATGTATCTGATAAGGGGTTAATAGCCAAAATATATAAGAAACTCATACAAGTTCCTTATATATTGAAAGTAATGAAAAAACAAGTAACCCAATTTAAAAATGGGCAAAGGACCTCAATAGACATATTTCAAATGGCCAACAAATATCCATGAAATGATGCTCAATATCACTAATCAGGGAAATGCAAATCAAAACCACAGTGAGCTGTCACCACAAAACCTGTTAGAATGGCTAGTATCAAAAAGACAAAAGATAGCAAATGGAGTGAATAGATAGCAAGTGGAAAAAAGAGAACCCTTGCGCACTATTGGTGGGAATGTAAATTGGTGCAGCCATTATGAAGAAAAGTATAAAGATTGCTCAAAAAATTAAAAATAGAATTACAATATGATCCAGCAATTCCACTTGGTATATATCCAATAAAAATGAAAATAAGATAAAGAGAAGAGATATGTACCTCCATGTTTATTTCAGCATTACCCACAATAGCCAAGATTGTACTTCTAAGTGCTTTGATCAACAGATGAATGGAATAAGATGATGTGGTGTGTGTACAATGGAGTATTATTTAGCCATGAAAAAGAAGGAACCCTGCCACTTGCAACAACACAACTAGACCTTGAGGATGTTATGCTAAGTAAGATAAGTCACAGAGAGAAAGGTAAGTACTATATGATCTCACTTATATGTGGAATCTAAAGAATCCAAACTCAAAAAACAGAGAGTAAAATGGTGGTTACCAAGGAAGGGTTGGGGGTGGGGGACTAGGAAATATGTTGTTTAAGGCTATGAACTTGCAACTACCAGATGAATAAAGTCCTGAACATCTAATTACAGTATAGTGAATATAAACAATGTTGTATTATAATCATCAAACCTTGCTAAGACACTATACCTTTACTGTTCCCACCATAAAAAAGAAATGATAATTACGTGATGTTACAGAGGTGCTAACTATTGTTAAAATGGCAATCATCTCACAACATATAAATGTAACAAGTGAAACATAAAAGATTTTTAAATGTAAAAAATCAATTTCCAAGGGCAGGAAAGAGAAGAGTAACTACTAAGAAATTCCATTAAAGTTCAGATTTCTGAGCTTCTTAACAGAATCTGGATATGGCAGAACAAGAGTCTGGGGTAGAAACAAATGCCACTTATCACCAGAATTTCTCATTGAATGTATCCCTAAGTGGCTGAGCATAAAGACCAATAAAATGCAAAATAAACTTCTGGTGACTCCCTTCCCTTTGAAAGTAAATGATGAACAATGAGATTTGTTCTGATGTTTTAGAAGAGCTGAAGGCCAGGTTACTTGGCTATTAATACTTAAGAGTATAGTAGTAGCACCAAAGAGATTAAAATATTTAAAATGAAGTAAATTCTAAAACTTGGGCCAGAAAAGGAGTTATGAAATCCCACTAATATTTCTTGCAACAGTTACAAAACTTTCAAAATGCTCAGCAGTGTCCAGGTATATGTCCAAAAGAATTCCAAGCAGGATCTCAAAGAGATATTTGCAGAGGTATTTGCACACCTGTGTTCACTGTAGCATTATTCACAATAGCCAAGAGGTGGAAGCAACCCAAATGTCCATTGGTGGATGAATGGATAAAAAAAATATAGCATATACATGCAATGGAATATTATTCAACTTTAAAAAAGAAGAAAATCCCATCACATGCTGCAACATGGATGAACCTTGAGGATATTATGTTTAGTGAAATAAATCAGCCACACACAAAAATACGAGACGTTTGTGATGCCACTCATACGCGGTATCTAAAGTAGTTCAACTCACAAAGAACAGTATGGTGGTTGCCAGGGGTGAGGGACCAGAGGGGAATAGGGAGTTGTTGTTCTGTGGGTATAGTTTCAGTTTTGCAAGATGAAAAAGTTCTAGGGGTGTGTTGTACAATGTGCATATACTTAACACTACTAAAATGTACTCTTAAAAATGGTTAAGATGGCAAATTTTGTTAAATGGGTTTCTTTTTGCTATTATTTTATAAAAGATCAGCCATGGACATGGTTCACCACAGTTACTGTAGTGATTAAAAATAAGGACCTTATGATTGATCAAAACTGGATATGAAACCTGGCTCTACTGCATCAAGCACTCTGATCTTGAAAAGATGACACCTGAACTTCCTGTGCCTGTGATACTATCTGTAAAATGGAGACATGTAACAGCCCAGGCACAGAAAATGGAGCCCCCAGATTTCAGTTCCAGCTCTGCCACTTACTTTTTGTAACTGCAAAATTTACTTAACCTCTCTAAGCCTCGGTTTTCTAAGGTGTACAATGTGGATAAAAATGTCCTATTTTCTTTGTAAGGATAAAATGAGATAATTTATCAATAGCATAGCACAGGTGTCAAGCACATCAGACTCATTAATGAAACACATATTTCTTAAATTACCCAATATGTGCGAGGCTCTGTGCTAGGTGCTAGAGAGAAAGCAGTGATGTACATTATGTCATAGATCTTAAGGGAATAAAACAATATGTAAGTAAAGCTGACATTGATAAGGGCTGGGGGGACACACAATGCAAGCTAATGGCACAAGGAGTGTGCAGCTGGTAGCTGGAGAGTGTGGCCATGTGAAGCAGACCCACCAAGGCAGGCAGGCCTCTCTGTAAGGTGGCATATATGTAGAGTCCTCAAAGAAGTGAGGCAACAAACCATAGGTATTCATGGCAGCTGTGCAAAAGGCACAAGGCTGGAGCAGGCTGGCAAGATGCAGGAACAGGACTGGGGACCCTGGAACAGCATCAGCGAGTAAGGGGGAGACTGGTAGGAAATGAAGTTAGATGATAACAGGGACCAGAGCCCTTAGTCAGAGCCCTTAGTGTCCTGAAGTCCATTGAATGGACTTTGATTTTGACACTGAGAGAGATGCAGAGCTATTAGAGGGCTTTGAGCAGAGAAGTAATATGAACTAACTTACATGTTTAAAAAATTATTCTAGCTGCTGTGTTGAGACTAGCTCTTAGGAGACATTGGTAGCGGCAGGGTCTTGATTTTTTTTTCTCAGGCATTGGCTGAAATTGATACTGTATTTTGTTACTATTATGACACACCATAGACAGGCCTGAAATGCCCAATAGCACCATGTTGAAAATCCCAGCTTGCACAGAAGATCATAGGCAGTAAATACAGAGTCAACAGGGACAGAGAAATTGGCCAGGCCTGTAATGACTCATTCTTTGCACCAGTGGTTGATTCTAAGTGCTTCTCCTCTAGGCAAAAGTGGTAACTGTGGACAGTAAAAAAGGCCCCACAGGACAGGCTGGGAAAGCACTGACCTGGCATTATGACCTGGAAGCTTTGAGCTAAAAGACTTCTACCTTCAAAGGCAGAAAACAGGCAGTGGAAGCTGGTCCACACCTTGCAGGGGGCTTATTCCCCCTTCTAACTGGAATATGACAGGCTCATGGAAACCCGGAGGAATGCTGATAATATTGGTCTGGTATTTGAGTTAGGAAAATTGTTTATCTTTTCAGTTTTTCTTGAGCTACCAGTGAAAAGCATTATAGTTTTTCAAAGTTGATGAATAAGTCACAAAAGCATGCAATTAAACACTCTACCTGCATTTTCCCTGTTTTTAAAAACTCAAATTTGCCAAGCAATCAGTTCCTACTGAATAACCCATATGTTCCCATCTAACTCAGAGTGACAGGCAGTCTGTAGAGCAATCTCTGAGGCCCTATGTGATCCCTTCCACTGCCTATCTGGCTTCTTTCTTGACAGCATCTCATCTTCTCTTCCTTTCCATCTCTCGGCTCCTGCCACACTGGCCTGTTTTCTGTTCCCTGAACACACATGCACTGGGATGAATAGTGAGCCTCAAAAAGATGTGTCCCCTGTAATCTGTAAATGTGGTCTTATTTGGAATTAAGGTCCTTTGCAGATGTAACTAAGTATTGTAAATGAGATCATTCTAGATGCCAGGGTGGGCCCAAAATCCAATGAAAAGAGTCCTGGTAAGTTACGGAGGAGAAAGCGCAGATATACAGAGCTGGCCAAGCCAGAGATGCAAATGAGAAGGTCATGTGAAGATGAAGGCGAAGATTAGAGTGATGCAGCCACAAGTAAGGAACACCTCGAGCCACCAGAAGCTGAAAGGGGTGACGAAGAACTCTCACCTGGAGCCCTGGGAGGGACTATGGCCCTGTCTGCAGCTTCCTTTCAGACTTCCGGCTGCCAGAACTGAGAGAGAACATGCTTCTGTTGTTTTAAACGACCTTCATTTGGGATAATTCATTACAGTAGCCCTAGGACACAAATGCAAAGGATACTCTCCTGTCTCAGAACCTTTGCACCTGCTTTTTTCTCTGCCTAGACCATTCCCTCCAGATACTTGCATGACTATCTTCATTGATTCCTTCAATTCTTTGTTCAAATGTCGCATTTTCAGTGAGGTCTTCTCTGACCACCCTGTTTAAAAGTGCAACTTGCATGACACTCTCTATCCCGCTTCCTAGCATTATAGTTTTCAAAACCACCTGCAATGATATAATTTGCTACTTGGATTTTTATCACATGTTGTATTAATTTCCCATAGGTGCTGTAATAAATTACCACAAATTGAGGGGCTTATAACAATAGAAAATTGACTTTCTCAAGGTTCTGGAAGCTACCTGTTAGAAATCAAGATGTCAGCAGGGCCACCATGCTCCCACTGAAGGCTCTAGGGGAGGAAACGTCCTTGCCTCTTCCTAGTTTTTGGTGGCTGCTCGCAGTTCTTGGCCTCCATTGGTGTATAGGGGCATCACTCCAATCTCTCCCTCTGTCATCATGCGGCATTTTCCTATCTGTGTTAGTGTCTGTTTCCAAATTTCCCTCTTCTTATAAGGACACTAGTCACTGGATTAGGGAGCACTCTCATCAAGTACTACCTCATTTTAACATGATTACATCTACCGAAGGTCACATTCATGGATACTGGGGTTAGGATTACAACATATCTTTTCGAGGACACAATTCAACCCACAATACCAGTCTTCTTACACTACTTTGTAAACTCCATTAGAGTGAGGACTCTTGACTATGTAGAGCTTAGAGCAGTGCTAGACATGAAACAGACACTCAAATAAATATTTGTTGAAAGAGCGAGTATGTGCTGATGAAGTCAGGATGCCCAGTGAGATAGACTCAAATTAGTTGTTTGTAGACAAAATTTTGCCAATTCTTAGAAAGATATGCAATTACATACACATCTACATCCATAAAAACATCCAGTATATTGTATTGTATAAGGAAATATGTTACCATCCCAAAGCATTCAATGTCACTTGTTTGTGTCAAAGCCAATTATAAATTTGTTCTTGATTTCAGGTCACCAGTAAACTTTTAGCCCTTATTTCCCTGTGTTCCACTTCTTTATTGTCTCAAATGAAAGAGCTAATTAAGAAGAATTGATCCATTGGTAAAACGTTTAGCACCTAAACAGCTGAATACTAAAAATTTTAATTCCAATATGAGGTTGACAGGCATAAAAGAGTATTCAATCTCTGACACTTAGTGAATACATCACAGTATTAATGTAGTTTTTTAACAAAAATACTTTAAAAGGTAAATAATTTAAGAATAAGAGCTCAAGTTTCTATTAATGGCAATGGGCACAGTTCCTGCTTAAAGTGAAAACCATCAGTGACATCATTAGTCAAAGAAGAATCAGTTAAGTAAGGCCTTTGTGGGTCTTTGTACATAATATCAGACACCACTGTGGACCTTTCAGAAAAAGTTACTCTTCAGTTCAGTCGCAACCGGGTCCTGACTCCCACAACAGAGCAGCACAGGGGATCTCTACTCCTTCTGCCTCAACACAGTGCTCTTAATGAGTGTGAGTTGTGATGATTTCTTCTATAAAAATAAAGACAAGGAGGAAAAGTAATGTAGTAGGGATTTTCAAATGTCATTTTTCAAATGTATTTTTTATCAATATGGATGCTTGGTGCATTATTATGAAATGCTAAAATATCCTACCAAGGCTTTCTTCCTATTTTACTATGCTCTTTTGCTGCAGAAGCAGCAGCAGCGCCATCTTCTGGAATAAATGGAATAAGAAATAATTTTCAGTGTTTGTAAAACTCAGGGTCCTGAGGAAAAAATAGATGATCTACATGTAAACAGCAAAATGAAAAGCCTGCAAATACATCTTAGTTGTTAATCAGGACTGAAGAAATTAATATGAAATCAATTTCTGACATCAACAAGCAACTGCACAAGGGCCCCAAACCTCTCTTCTAGCAGCAAGATTGTGTGGGTAGCTAATGCCATTGTAGAATTTTTAATGTATAAAATACACAAAACAAGGATGCACAATTTGAGGAAAAAATGTGTTTCACAAATTAACTGAAGAAAAGGTGAATCATGAGATCCCACTAGATTCAAGCCACTTTGCTATGGGTAAGTGGGAGAGAAGGATAAAAAAGATTTGAATATTCTTCCTGCCTGCCATTGAAGATACATATAATACAACACGCAATAAAGAAGCTCACAAAAAATTACTGCAGCAAACCATACAGAGAGTCACTAAATGGTACAGCAGAGTTGTATCTGGAATAGGGTTGTCAGGGTACCAAACCATCCCTCAGCAACTGAGGTTATGGGAAAAGAAGTGATCATTTCTGAGACAGTGCTCCACGTGGCTAAATGGAATGCTTTGATCTGGGGTGGGAGAGGAGCATCCCATGGAAGGGATGAAGGTTGGGAGGCCCCCACCAAGGGCATGGTCAGTGTGGTCAGAATTCTACGATTCTAGGCCCCTGGTGCACTCACTTCTCCCAGGTATTCAATCAAACAGTAATGTAGACACTGCTGGAAAGGAATTTTGCAGTGAGTTGATGTGAAGCTACAGAAAGCATCGAGGGGTGCCTGGTTTAATCTTTAACGGCACAGAGCTTCCTTTGCCTGGTTGCAGAGGAGGAAGGCAGAGATCCAAAGTGTGCCTCTGGCTCCAGGAGGAGGGAGGCTGCAAGTCAGGGAACATAAGTGACCTCCAGAGCTGAAAGTGGCCTTGGCTGACAGCCAGCAGGACAACTGGGACTTCAGTCTTACCGGGGAGAAATTTAATTCTGCCAAGAATGCACTTGGAAGTGGATGTTTTGTCAGAGTCTCCAAATAAGAACTCAGCCTGGTGGACCCCTTGATTTCAGCCCGTGTTACCCTGAGCTGAGAGCCAGCCATGATATGCTGGACCCATACAATTGTGGGGTCATAAGGGAGTGTTGTTTTAAGCCATTAAGCTTGTAATAATTTATTACTTCACAATAAAAAATTAATAGGTAAGAGTAGACATGCTTAAAATCGCTTTCTAAGGAACATAGTTCCTGTAACCATGCAACTTTTGTAATGGCTGTGGGGATTATACAATTTGCCCTTTCCTCTTACAGTGCTTAGACTCCCTTTTAAATAAATATTTGGGGATACATTAAAAGATTAATGCTTTGTCAGGCACCACATTGTCAGCTTTCTCAGTGGGCTGTCGCCATTAACTCACACACAGGTGCCCTTATGCCTGCCAATAACCAGGAGTGACAATCAAAATATTGAACAGCTGGTATTGCATGGGCACGGACCAATCATTCCGATGCCCAATCTCTCAGAAAGGCTGCTAGCTGGTTACTGTACTGGCACTGGCCAAATACTACCTCTGCCAGAAACTGTGATCCTGGAGAGAAACAGGGAAGAACAAAGGTGTGAGAATGGTAGAATATCTCGGGAGGCAGGAAATACAAGTTCTGTGAAGCTTATTTTATCTAAGAGTTGTCCCTCCAGAGCTTCTTGGAAATTAAGATGTCCTCTCAATAGCTTCATGCTTAGGGTCGCCAGATTTAGGTGAATGAAATAACATGACCCTGAGTTAAATTTGAATTTCATATAAGTAACAAATGATTATTTAGTATACATATTGCCCCAACCCAGGGTAGACTGGCCTACCCCCAGCCAAACATGAGACATATTCATATGAGAAAATACATTGTTTATCTGAAGTTTACATTTACCTGAGCATTCTGTATTTTGTGGGACAACTCTACCTATCTTTGTCATTCTCTTCCTTCTTATAGTCATTTTTTATTTAAAATAGATCTAAGTTTCAGGTCTTTCTTTCAGCAAGATGTATCACAGTAACCACCCACATCTTCACCACCCTGGTGCCTGGGCACTGCAGCTGTACAGACGGTCCTCCTACGAGCATATTCCCCCACCCCTTGACTCAGACATGTCACTGGAATGAGGCGAATGGGAACATGTGCCATGTCCTAGCCTGAGCATGAAGAGACCTTGTGGCTACTTCCACTTGCCCACTTGCATCTCAACATCATCTTGAGTCCCAGGCAGAGGATGCAGCCACGCCGGCTGAGCCCAGTATAGACAAGCAGCCAATCCCCAGACTCATGAGCACAATAAATGCATCTTGTTTGCCAGGGAAACCTTGCGATCGCTTACAAGCACTATTGTTATCACAGGTAGCTCACACTCTCTTCCCATGTGGTGGGTAAGGTGTTAAAAGAGAAGTTCAATAACCACAAGAGTGACTGGTTTAAGAAGCCACGAAAGGGAGAAAAGAAAATCAGTGCCTACATGTAAGAATAAATTACATTTCCCCTTGGCTCCCGCAGGTGCTTCGGGAGCATCCTGGTGAAAGCACTAGGGGAGGAAGGGCAACTTACTGAACTATACTCTAATGCTCCAAGAGTTATTGTCTTGTCATGTCCCTGTTTTATTTTGAACTGTCATGCTGAGCTTTATTGAGAATTACAGTGCTGATAGGGAGGATTTGATAAAGCTTGTGTGGCATTACTTTTCTTGAATACTAGGCTTTTTTTCTCCTTTTCATTTTACCTGGTGCCTATCTGAACCAAGCACATCTGATTTTCTTATATCCACCTAAGGATTAGAGCTAAATAACTTTATTAGAGGCCAATGAACTGTACTTCAATTCTCTCACACTCCGATATATTTCCCTGTGTATGTGCAGACTTTAACATACACAAACAGCCCCACAGTTTGATTTCTTTTCCAGGATTCTTTCTAAGAGTGTGTGTAGCTGAGCATTTATTTTTAATATGATTGATACTATAGCAGATACTCAGTAAATCTCTATGCCACACAGCCTTTCAATTACGGATTGAAGTAATAGCTTTTACTTGTTCATTTGGCTTTTATGAGACAGAATAGATAAACGGTGAATCTAACTGGATGATTCAAAGACTGATAATGGAATATTGGTCCATGTATGTCTGGTGCGTCATCTCTGAAACTTCCTTTGGATATCATCAGCAAAAGTATCTTGAAAGCTGGTTTATGCAGCATTTTATCAATTGGACATCTCTATTAACCAGCTTGACTTTTCTTTGCCAGGGAAATGATTGCAGCATGTCTACAAGACCCTAAAATGCCCCCCGCCAATAATATTAAATTATATCCAGTGTAGTTTCTGTGCTATACATATATTATGGAACTTCAAATGTTCCTAACACTGGAAGATCACGCCTGCTGCATACAGCATTATTCAAGTTGCTTAATTAGGACAAGCTGGTCTTTCTTTCACCATGTGGGTAACAGAATTTACTGTGCCTACATTGTCTCAAAGGAAGCAAAGATCTACTGCCCTTTGGGAAGTCCCCAAAAGCATACATACAGCTGGGAGGCGTGATATACACGTGGGACAGCTGGGTGATCTTAAAGGACTGGGCTGCTTCTCAAAGTGTGGTCTGCAGGGCAGCAGTACCCCATTGACTGGAAGTTGTCAGACATGCAAGCTCTCAGGCCCACTTCAGACCTCCTGAATCAGAATCTGTATTTTATCAAGATCCCCACATGATGCCTATGAACGTTAAAGTTTGAGAAGTGCTGCTCAGTGCTCATCACCATGATGCCATTACCCTCAGCAGCAACATGCTCCCTAGGGTTTCCAGCTGGACACTTTGGAGAAGCTACTCAACTCTTCCAAGGCTGAAATGCTCTGAATAAATGGGTTTCCCACAGCCCAGTCTCAATTACGAGTATTAAAATGGATCATGCTGCCCTTGTCTAGCTTGGATTAATACTTAGTCCATAGGCACACACCTGATCATCTACATTTGCCCTCTTACAGCACTAAACTATGTTTTCTACCTTTATCTTGCATCTACCTACCACTTCAGCATTTTATTAAAAATAAAAATAATAATAATAATAAAGGGAGAAATGTGGGATCAACATATAAATCTAGTATAAAAATCAAACGAATATTTATATTTGACCTGATTGTTTATAGTTCATAATGCGTGATCAAAACTGAAAGTTTCTGTGATGAACGCCCTTGTACTGTTCACCATGTAAGAATTTATTCACTATGTAAGAACTTGTTCGTTATGCTTCAGAAGATTGGAGACTGACGAGAATTAGGCTTGAGATGGATTAATGATTGTGCATTGAGCATTGACCCCCCTATACTGAATTTTATTGTTGTTAACAACCATTTGATCAATAAATATGAGAGATGCCCTCTCAAAAAAAAAATGGATCATGCATTTTAAAACCATAAGGGACCTATAGAAATGTTAGCTCTTGCTACTTTTCAATGAGTGTACCCTCACTTTTACATTCCTGGCAAAGTGTTCAAAGAGTCCTAAGGATAGCTGACATTTATTAAATGCTTATCACGTGCCAGCTGCTCTTCTGATGTTATACACATCCACCCCAAGAGCTGGAGTTTACTGTCCCCACCATGTAGGGGAGAGAACTAGGGCATGGATTCAAACCCAGGCATCTTGACAAGAGCCGTTTTCTTTGGCTCTTCCCAAACTGTTGTTCATTCTGATACACTTAAGAAATCTTTTATATCTAAGTCCAGATTCTGCTGGGCCCATTTCTGATTTATCTTAAGTGTCACCTGACATGCACATTGATAGTATAAATCTGAAGCCTCTACCATAGAGATACTGATGCAATAGATGCGAGATCAGGCCTAGGAAATGATATTTTTAAGAAGTGCTCAGGGGATTTTTGTGATCACTCAAATTCTAGAAATATTCTTCCAAATTAGGGTGCCCCCTTCAGACTCAGCTGCGGTCGCAAGCTTGCCGCACACTGGTAGTCTCATTAATGCCAATGCCGTCTCCACACATATTCTAAGAATCTGGCCCACACAGTGCAAAGCCCAGCTCTCATCTGGCTTGCTGCAGAGCTTCCTCACCTCTCATGTTTTCCTTGGTGACAGAGGCCAGGATGAAACTAGCTTCATCTGCCTTTTAAATGAACTGAAACCACCAAGATAGACCTAAGCCAATTGCCTGTCTTTTCTCACACATGCTGGGAAATGGATGTGCTCATACTAATGACAGTTCTCTCCCATTTCCTTTGTCATTACTTCTGCCCCTACCCTGAATGAAAATCCCAATCTGACTTCATATTCAGCTTTATTCCTGGTATACCCTTTAGTGCTCAGGTCCCCAAACTCTGTTCATATTTCAGCAGATAACAATCTCATTCCACACACTTAGGACTTTGTGTATCTGAGTCTGTATTCTGTCTCTGAGCTGACAGTCTGCCATTAGCTAGACACTGAAATGCCATGCAATTCCCCAAAGGTAGGTGGCATACGTAGTGACAAGGTGTGGGGGTGAGGGTGAAACACACTGGTTTCTCCTGGGATATCCGATATCCAAGTTGCCATCGTGTGTGTGTGAGTGTGTAGTTTGTCCATGCAGGCCACTGTTTGAAACCCTTGCCCCAGTGCAGGGCCGCTTCAGATGCATCAGCTGTCCATGCCAGGCTCGTGCCACTCTCAGGGGCATGGAACATATTCTGCTCCTCCTGCCCTGTACTGGGCACCAGGAAACTATATGACAGGGTCCCCAATCCACCACCTCTACCCCCCAGTCATGTCTCCTGCTTTCCCACGCTCTCTCCAGGGAGGGGAGGAGACAGGTGTGAACTACAAGTATCCTCTCTGTCCTTGGATTTTACAAACCTACCCAAGATCTTAGTGGAAAGTGGGGATCAGTAGGTCTCAAGGCCCCTTCCCTGAGAATTCCAAAACCAAGCTTTTGTGCCACCCCCAGACTCTTGCTGCCTCATTTTGAGCCTCTATCTCGTCTTGAAGGGAAGGAAGATTTACTCTATGACTTAGTAACTTTCCCAAAATGTTTGTTTATGCCCTGGGTTTTTTCATGCCCTCTAAGTTTAGGTTTTTGGAATCCAAACACCAAGAACTGACTTCTGCTACCTACTTTGAATACAGACTTAGTCACTTACCTAACTATCCAAACACAGGGCAGTGTAAGGATAGGAGGAAAGACAAGGGAAAGCAGCATAGAACAACATTTCAAAACATTACTGTGCTACCTAATTATTTTTGAAGTCCTATGGCTCTGCATGACCTCCCCATCCCACAACTGGCCACAGTGGAAGAGGCGTGAGTGAGGTGACGTGGGACACAGAAATTGCACAATCAGATTGAATGAAGACGGTGCACCCTGTAACTCCAAACTCTCTCTACCACACTACTCAATAGTTAATTTCTGCCTTCTGGAAAAAACAAGGCAAAGCATCCCTGTTTGGAATTCCTCAACTGGGGTTCTAAGCACTTTTGATATGACCCACTTGAGAAGCACTTACATATGAAACTTATATAATGTATCTCTTCGAAGCAAGTCACAGGCCTATAAGTGTAAACTGAAACCCAGAAAGACAAACCCATACAAACTGAACAAATCAAAGGCTAAGAAAAATTCAAGTTAAATGTATATGTTTTATGTCAGCTCATTTCATCTATGCTTAATCACATAGTTTTGTAAAAATTTTAATGTATTATATTCGAATTCCTCAACCAGCATTTCATTCATAATATCTTGCTTGCTTCCTCTTTTACTGACAACCGTTTTCGTTCCAAAAGCTATCACCATTACATCACAATTAGCTATGTACGGAGTTGAATCCTGTTAGAATGGGGGGAGGCCAATAATCTAGTTATAGGCTCCTTTGTCTCTGGCTATAATCGTTGCTTTTGATAAAATACTCCTTATGGGGACTAAATGACTAACTCTTTTGCAACACATAAAGAAACACAACTTATGCTTAATTGGAAAACTATGAACTAATACTTAAGAGTCATCTACCCTAGCCCATGAGGCCCATGGTGCTCGGTAATGGCAGTGCTTCAGCCCCACACACAGCACGAGCTTCTTTCAGCGCTCTGTTTTCCTACATTTCAACACTACTTGCTGAGCAGAAAAGATCTCCATAAGAACACTTCATTTCCCTGGCCAAAATGAATTCATAATTATAAAGTAACTACTAGTTGCCTTGTGTTGTACTTAAAGTGGCTTAAGAACTTGCATTGCCCTAAAAACAAGCCCTTTCAATCTTGATGTGCGTTTGTTTGCCTTTAATCACCCAGTTTCTGGTCTCTCTCCCACCTCTTCCCCATGGGCTCTGCTCCTGATGACTTTCCCACTGGAGAAATTTAACAGTCGCATATTTAACCACCCACCACTCATTTCAAAGAAATGTTAGGGTAATTTAATCATCCCTGAGACCCAAACAGAACACTTACAGCTTAAAAGGACCAAGGAATTAACCCCTTTGATTTTTTTATAGCCTTTCAAATTTGTTCCAAGAAGAGAACATGGTTTTTTTTTTCTGTTCACTGGTATTTAGTCCCTTGGATTCAAGTGGATTCATAATTCTTTCTAAAAAGCCAACTTCCATCTTTCTTATTTTCATTGCAAGGATAAACTGCTTACAACATCTCAGCTAAGACAGAGGGATTTCAATGATTGAGGAACATAACCCTCTCCTTTTACAAACACAGGGTTTGATATTCAAGGAAGTCAAATGACTTTATCAATGCAACTCTGCAAGCCACAACCATTACTTTTCTTTTGAGGTCCATTCAAATAAATTAGGCATATTTTCTTGCTTCTACTACCCAATATCAAACTCCCAAATAACATATTGAACATATTTAATGAACATGTATCATTATTAGTTTAATAGGCTTTAAATTCCTCAATGAAGCATACATAAATAACTGCTCACTTGAAATGACAACACATTCTTATTGGGATAAAAAGCTGCAATGACAGCCATGAACACAGAATTTATTTTTTTAAAGTCCTTATATGCAAAGTGACTTTGCAATCTCCAGTATACATCACCTAAGCTACAACTTCAGAGTGTGACAAACGACTACCCCCAATTCCCAAAAGGAAATGTCAGAATTAGTCCCCTGCCTCAGTCAATACCTATTTTCTCAGTTCAATAGCAATTTCATAAAAATATGGGGTATTCATATGGTTTATAGGTTACATTGAGGGAAGTGAAAAATATTATTTTTTCCAAAAGTATAGCCCTTTAGAGGCTAGCAATTGAAGGGCACTGTGTGTGGAGATGGCTGCTAGAAGGGGATTGCACTACGGTTGGGTGGAAATGCAATGCTTTGGACAAAAGTTGAAAAACTGATGGCCGTTTTAACCTCTATGTCATGCGGAAGTCATCTGGCTCCAACTACAGATCATTTGAAACTATAGTAACTTCTTCTTCCATAATACCAGCAAGGCTCATTAGCCCCTCCAAAAGTCTCAGCTATCCCATTTTCTGCACACAATATTTCACTGGAGAGCAGAACAGATATTATTTCAAGAAATGAAAGTACCTCTTTTCCTCACAAGATTGTTAAATATGATGGCACACTCAAAAATTCAATAGCTCTTCCCATGCATTAAGAAAAACCAAAATGATTTATTCATTTATTTATTAACTGCTTATTAAGTGTCTGTTTTATGGTAGACTCTGATCTTAGTGTTGTGGAACAATTTATAGGGGGTAAACTAGTTAACATTCTCACCCTCATTTGAAGCCATTTGGTCAGCAATTTGACAAAGAACTCCCCACCCTACTTCTCTGAGTAGAAGTCTCTGTTATAAAAGTAGCCTCAATCAAGAAGCAATGTGTGAGAACACACTAGGTTTTCATCCTCATATGCAATGTAGCTTCCATTCTTGACATTAATATAGTCACTGATCCTTCTCCTTTGACTGTAAATTCAGCTGACAATTAGCTTCTCCTTATTTGGAATTCCAGTGCGCAATTGCCCCAACAGAGCTCATTAGGACTCTTGCTCGAGTTACATGCATTCTGGTTCATAGTTGGCATATTTTCTCACATTACAAGTATGCCTTATTAAGCAGAATCTTGCTGAATGAGGGAGACACCCATTCTCTTCCTCATTTTTCTAAGAAAAAAGAAAGATACTCTTGCATTCCAAAAACATAGGCTTTAAGCAGTCTATAAGAATGTAAAACCAGCCTACACTAGCAACCATAATTTCTGACTCTTACAGAAAGTCCAATAGGAAATACCTAGAAAGTTTTCTTCATCACTAGGCATTGGCATCAACTGCATTCACTATAAATCTAATAAAATGATGTCTTTCATAAGCATGAATATAGGTTTGTTGTTTAATGAAAATAATTTATATGACATTAGAGACAGGCAAAATTACTGTATGGTGATCGAAATCAGAATAGTGGTTGGCTATGGGTTGTGGGGGTAGATGGGAAGGGGGCATGATGAGGGAATTCTCAGGAGTGGAAGAAATGTTTCCTATCTTGACTGTAGTGTTGGATACATGGGTGCATACATTTGTCAAGTTATCTAAGTTCACTTAAGACCTGTGCATGTCACTGTATTGAATTTTACCTCAATTTAAGAAAATAAATAGAGAACTGAACACTTGAGGAGAAAATTGTAATCAAAATTACTCTTTAAGGAAGAATAAATTTAGATGTTCGGGAAAGCCCCAGGGCCAGTTTCCTGGAGCAGCAGCAGCCAATAAGGAATGTGAAGAGTGATCATGAATTTGAGAATGAAAGAGGAGAGAAGGCTATTCCAGGTTGTTGAGGAAGAGCAGACAAAAAGGTGTGGCTTCGGGGGGGGGGGGGGGGGGGGAATGATGAGAAAAAAGGCTGAAGAAGGTACACAAGAGCCAAGTCATGGAGAGTTTTAATGTCCCACCAAGGAATTCAGATTTCATCCTGAAAGAAAATCGAGGATGTTTGGAAGATTTTAAACCAAGGAACCACTCACACACATTACACACCGAGATAATGTACAAACAGCGTGAAGAATGGATTAAAGAAGTTTAGGTCAGAAGGTCTGTAGTAACCCTTCAATTGGCTATTTCTCAGTCTGGGTGAGAAATTAAGAACCTCAACTAAAGCAATGGCAACAGGCATGGAGACAAGGAGGGGACAGATTTAGAAGTCATTATTAAGGAAATAATTTGATGGAATTTGGTGGCCTATGAAGGAGAAGATGAGGGATTAGAAAGAGTTAGGGATACTGACCATATTTTCTAATCTGGGCAACTGGGAGGATGACTGTGTGAGGTAAAGAATGCAGGAGGAGTAGACAGGAACAGAAAAGTTGAGTTCTCCCAGCCCATCACATTTTAGGTGCCTAAAAGACACCCAAGAAGAGCTACCCACTAGGCTGCTGGATCTATGTAGGGTGACCATATCTACAGATTTGCCCAGGACCATTTCTGTTTATGAGTGTTCCCCCAGAAAACAATGATTAATAGCACTGCCTTTCACTCCTACAGAATGTTCCACTTTTGTCAATAAACTATATGGCCACCCTGGTCGTATGTGACAGGATTTTAGGCTGTGTTCCATTTAGACATGAGAGTTTTGGTGTGATCAGTACACATATACTGAGTCAAGTTAAAGGATGGGATCATCCAAATAGAGATTTTAATAGAACCTGAGAAATACCAACACCAAGAGAAGGAGGAAGAAGAGGGTCCTAAAAAGAGGAGAATGGCAAAAAGCAGAGAGTTAGGAAAAAAAATGTTTTTAATATCATTATTCTGGAAACCAAGGGAAGATTTATTCAAACGATCCTCTCTAAAAGACTAAACTCTTCAGGAGGAGGAATGTTTTCCACTTACGTAGAAAGCACCAATGTCTACTATAGAATCTGATATGTAAAAAGTACTCAGTAGATATCTGCTAATTAGTGGAACGATGTGGTTTCTGTTCCTAAGTAGCAAATATTCTTACAGAAGCCAAGTTCTGAAAATGTGAAATTCTTCTAAAATAAAACTTTAGTTTTAGGAGCTATGAAACAAATCAATTCTTCTTTTCTAAAAGAGAGCACACATTATAGCACTAACAACATTAAATTTTCTGTGTGATAGTTTCTTGCTTCAAATGATATAGAGGGAGATATGTTTTTGTCCATAATTCCCTCAAATACTGCCTTCTCTTAGCTTTTACTGCTCTATATCATCTTTGAGTGTAGAGATTTCAATTTCATAAGTATTGCCCCTTCTATCACTTATATGTGTATAAAAATAAGAATTATTTTCCCCTATCATTCTTGCATTTTTCTACCATTTCCACTGTATCTTGCCAAAAACAAAAACAGCAACCAAAATCTCCTATAAAGAAGATGCTAATCTCTTGGAAAATGTAGAAGCTAACTGCTTGCTGTCCATCCAAAAATACAAAACATGCTTAAAGTTTGGCAAAGAGAAAAAAGGTAGAGTGATATAGCTCATTAAAACTTTCCCCCGCCTCCTCAAAAAAATGAATGGTCAAACTTTTACTCAACCAGGTTCATATATACAAGCCTAAACACTCCCATGAACAATAATTTACATAAATCTTCTAAGATCTGGGAGTTTATCATACTTGAAATTGTAAATTGGTATTCCACAAACTAAATTTTAAGTAACATTTATCTACAGTCACTAGCTTACCTGTGCTAATTGCATCCAAAAGAAGACAAATAAGAGAAAAAAAGAAAGCATAATGGACAGAATTTCTGGCAAATCTGCCTGTGGGGGTGAAACTGGCATACAGTAAATTCTCAATAAATGACAGTTTCCTTCCTTTTTAGGAAGCAGGAACATTTTTGAAAATAATGAGAAGAAACTGGTTGGTTTGTGAGGCTCATGTGAATGATCCAGAATGGATAACATGACTGGTGCCATACTTGGAAGGGGTGAGCAGGTGTAAGCTTGAGGCACTGAAGAGAGAACCAGTCTATCCATATGCATGTGTCTGGACTGTCCAATGACCGCCATAATATGCAAACCTCGCCTTCTATATCAACTTTGACTGGCTTTAACAGAGAGTCTGTTCTCCAGTCCGTTGCATGCTGGGGTGACATCTTTTGCCAGGTTCAATACAGTATTATCTAACTCCAGCCCACCGCACATCCACATCACAGACCGAGTGTCATGACAGCCAGCTCTCAGTAAGCTTGTCACATACAGGTGGTCAAAACAGAACATAAAGTAAGAACAGGTGTTTGGACCACCCTGCAGCAAGTCTTGATTGAAGAAATCTGGACCACATCTAATGCGCAATAGCTGAGACACCTCTTAGTTTTTAACCAGTGGCCTGATATTATATAAAGTTGAGGAAAGTTAATCTGATACCCTTCAAAACAGACCAGAAAACTAAAATAGGAAGAGTGACCTAGATGACGACAGTAACTCTGGGACTACATCTGGGGAAACATGGTACCGAGGTCACTTAATCTATTCTTCAGGGGTACTTGTAGCTTATTTTAATATAGTTACTGGTATTTACCCAGTAATCCTGACTGGTGTTTCCTGCCATTATAGTTAATGCAGCTCTAGAAAGGTGGTATAAAAACAGTGACAAGTGTGTGTGATTTTGACACTCAATTTAGTGCAATCTCATCCATTACAAATTAGCTTAGACATGATATTTTTGCCTTAAATTCTAAAAAATGGAATTAATTCAATGAATTTGCATGGATCAGCTAAACTCTCAGTCTTCTGAGTAATCATCATAATTGGAATTGGCTCAAAATGGCAAAGTTTTAACTTGTAAAGCAGGATAATATTTTGAGATATGAGTTGAGGGTTTTTTTCCTGTATGTTTCCTCAAGCCCATTACTTTTCTCTCCACCATTCAGCATCCTCAAGGGGAGCGTGAATACAGTCAAGAACTTAATTGAGCTTCTGAAAGAAAAAGAAATGAAAACAAAGAGAGACAGTATTTCTGAAAGCCATGTTTTTCAATCTCAAGAGCCACAAACTTGAGAGAGACAAATTGTTTTGTTTGCTTTTTTATTTTAAAGACTTGTCAGGCATATTTAGGCCCAAATGTTTAGAGGTTTGAGAGTTAAGTAATAGAGAATCAAAAAGATAGGGAGGTGTGTAGGCAGATGGACCTGAGGAGAAAGCTCTCTGACTCCTCCCACTCAGTCATTTACCACTCAGCTAACTTCTCTGGGATGTTGTCATGTTCCAGGCACTGGTCTAAGGGCTGGAGATACAACAATAATTAAGATAGGCAAAATCCCTCTGTCTTGCCAATGGGTTTCAGCCCCAGGCAAGTTCACTATGGATTCAGTGTGACCGAAGAAATAACAGTAGAACGTTCTTGGGGTGAAAGGGTTATACCCAACTTTGTTTCCACGGTGTCAGGTTAATCACTAAAATCTCATCCACTCAGAGCAAGTCTTCATGCAGCAAGCCGGTCTCTGCCTCTGGGCCACTCGGCCCACACAGCCATCCTCTGGGCCTCTGTCCTCAGTGCTGCCACCACTCCAGCCTCTGCTCTATTCCCCTGCAGCCGTGCCACCTTGTTGCCCAGACCACTGGGTAGAGGTCTTTATATAAAGTCAATAGCAACATATTGCCCACACGTGTGTAGTGAGCTAGCCAACCAAGGCCAGGTGAGAATCCTGGCCACAGGTACTCTCATTTTATCCACACCCTCTCTCAAAGAGACTGCATTCTAATTGGTAGAAGCAGACAAAAAAATGAGTAGTTAACTCAGTAAAATGTTTAGTGTATTATGTGGTAAAATGGTGACGTTAAATGTAGTACAGGAGTAGCTAAGAAATAAAAAGATACCCAAAGGCATCTGGTATAAGGAGAACACAGAGTATGTAGTGATAATGATCAAAGGCCACCATAGGAAATGTGGACTCCCAATTGTGGATCTAAGCAAAGGGCCTGATGTTCAACAACCTGGTAAACTATATTGCAGAGTGGCAAGCAAGGACAGGAGTTTTCAGACAAACCCGAGGCTTCTCCCCCAATGCCAGTGAAGTTAACTGATTGCAAAAAATGGTTACAATATTTCACCCTCCCTGTTATTTATATTCTTTGCAAAGTGACTTTATAGCAGCTCCCATCAAGAGGTGGCATTTACTTTCACAACTCCTGAAACTGGTCTGGCCTTGTGATTTACTTTGGCCAATAGAATGAAGTACAGTGGAGATGCATAAGTTCTGCTGAGCCTCAAGAGGCCACCTGCTCTTCTATATATTCTTTTGAAAACTGCCACTACCACCTGAAACAAGTCTGGGCTACTCACTTCCTGAAGAGCCCAGTTATCCCAGCAGAAGTCATTCTAGACCAGACTATTGACAGACGAAACCCAGACAGACAAGTGAGCCACAGCCAAATCAGCAGGGCTGCAGATACCTAAGTTAATTCAGTGGAGATCATAAGAAACATCTAGTTGATGACTTGTGATCAGTAACACGTTTATGGTATAAGCCACTGAGTTCTGGAGTGGCTGATTTCATAGCAATAGTTTACTGATACAACCAGGAAAATGTATGAATTCTGGGTAAGCTCTCCAAGACCTTACAATATCCCCGGATAAATGTGAGAAGAATAGGAAACTGGGAAGTATTAAATTTAATTGAGTTTAAATCCTAGAAGTAAGTTACTTTTGATTGGAATGTTGGTAGAAATGGGGGTTTGTGAACTAAAGTGCAGTATGAAAGAAAACCACATGTGCACCTGAGATGTGATTATAAATTATAAACTGGTTATACTTCCACGAAAGTAATGCAGTTCTCCCAGTGAAACAGCTGCTCCAAAAAAATCAGTGCTGTCATTAGTCAGCCATGCCCTTCAGGGACCACAGTACCCAGTGCACCTCACAGTTTGAATCAAAAAGTAATTATTTCAAGGAAATCTGCTGTTGTTGTCTCCAGAGTACATTACTTAATTTTAGAAATGGAAGGTATTCTTTCCATATACAATCGAAAAGAAAATGTAAAATGAACTCAAGACTATAGCAGAAATCATGCATCCTGTACAACTATCAACAAGCTACAGATTACCTCATTCCCCATCACTTGTGTGACCAAGAGCAGGGGTTGAAATAAAAACCCTTTATATGTTTGCTATTGCTTATACAAACAATGTTTAGGTATCCACTACCCTCTAACAGGAACTTTGATAAAAGGTAAAGAGCTGGGAATGGCAGGGGCAGGACTTCAGAGAATATCACCCAATGCTGGACTTACAAGGCAATGAGTTAACAAGACTCGGACCCAAATCAGGATGGATGATTCAAAACAAAGCACGTGGAAGAAACAAAAACAGAGAAAAGTAGGGTGACTTTTGTAAATAACATGGCTTCTCATGTGTTGAGAACATTCAGAGTCACCATATTTCACAACTCCCGGAGCCAAGGCTCACATCGTGGTCTATGCAGATGACACCCACTATGGTGTGCAGTGTGCGGCCTGGACTCTATGCGGCTGCCATGAATACAGGACTGACCTTGGTGGTGTGTCACTCCAGGAGAAAATATGAGCAGAGTGAGAATTTATAAATGAATTCTTTGTAGCTACCATGTGCTGGCACTTTGCTCATGCTCTACCACTTGACTGGGCCCCCATTAGGAATGAAAGCTACTATCATTTATTAAGAACTGTGATATGATACATAGCAATACAAAGCCCCAAAGCTACATTCGGAGAAAACACTTTCTTGCTGCTCAAAGTCTAACCTACCATGATCAGGCGCAGCAGCCTTACCTGGGAACTTATTAGAAATACACAATTTCAGGACCAACTCCAGACCTGCTCCCCACCCAGACCTACTGATTCAGAATCTGCATTTTTAACGAGTCCTCAGGTGATTTGCCTGTACATTAAAGAATGAGAACCACTGATCTGTATAACATCAAGCAGTGTCATTTATCATACTATTTGGCACCTTCCAAGACTGGGCCCTTAGGTGGGTAATTAAGAAGTCTGCATTTCCCCCTTGGGTAATGAAAATTATTTCTCTCTCTAAATTACTTTGAGAATCATATTAAGTATGCTCTCTGCACAGAAAAGGAAATAAAACCAAAAACTGCTTACAAATTCAAGGTGTCCCAAAGTATGCATCCAAATCTCATAAAGAGGTGGGATCTATGTTCCCTGCCTTTGAATCGGGACAGGACGGTGACTGTCACAAAAGTGGTGCTATGTAACTTGCAAGGCTAGGGCACAAAAGGCAATACAGCTTCTACATGGACTCCTTGGCTTGCTTGGCTAGCTGCCTCGTTGTGAGGAAGCCACGCAGCTACATGGAGATGTTCTGGCCAACAGCCAGTGTCAACCTCTAAACATGAAAAACAAGCCTTTATATGATTTCAGACTCCCAAACTTCAAGTCATCCCCACACTACAGGCTACTCAAGAGTACATCACATGAAGCCACACTGAGCTGTCACCACTGAACCCTGGCCAAATTACAGACTTGTGAAGCACATAAATGTTTACTGTTTGAAGGCACTAAGTTTGGGGTGGTTTGGTATGCAGCAATAGATTTTGTCCATGAGCTCCAGGTAAGGACTCCTGCCTCAATGTGGCCATGGGGAGTGCAACTGCCCTCTTCTGACAGTTCCCAACTTGGAAAACTAGGAAGTAGACAAAAGCAGGCTTCGTTTCCTTCTTTTCACTCTGGACATAAGAAACCTGGGAAAAAGAAGTACCAAGAGCAGCCCTTGGTATCTCATCATACTTTGAGGTAAAAAGCCACTATCTCGATAACCCTGGGTTATAAAATACATCTTTGTCCTACACAGCTGGCTAGCCTCTAGGATTAAAATATTGCTTATAGCTAAATGTGTATATTCACAATTAGGAGGTGGGTACAGAGTCCAGTTAAGTTGTCTTTGTCTTTTTATTTTCCTGGATTCTCTGAGACTCTCTCTGTCACTGATCGCGTGTCCCACAGATTGCTCGGGTCAACAAAGAGACTCTAATAATGATAACAATCTTTTGTCAGGAAAGTGCATGTAAGTTCCAAATAATAAAATCTGCTCAAGATTGCTTACTGACATGCTTAGGGGACCGTTTGTTCTCATCGGTGTGGTAATTCTCCACAGTCCGTTATTGTAGCCACTACCCACATGAGGCTATCTATCCTTAAATTAAAACAAAATAAAATTCTAAATTCAATCATAAATTCAGTTTCCTGGTTGCACTAGCCACATTTCAAGTGTTTGATGGCCACATGCAGCTAGAAGCCACCTCATTACACAGCACAGATAGAGGACATTCCTGTTTTCACCAAAGTTTCTATTGAATAGCCCTGCTCTAAATACCTAATATCAACCAGAAATATCCTCTTCTTTTACTTAAATACACTTTTCATCTATCCTTTGGTGATAAAGGACCCTGGCTTGTTTGACAATTTTTAATCTAAAAACAAACTACAATTTCAAGGTTAGAGGAGACTGAAGACTGCATTGGATGCAGTCCATGCCCTGGAATTTTCTCTCTTGAAACAACAATAAAAAACCTGACTTCTAAAACCAACAAAATGTACTGTCTCTGCCCTGTTTTATAAAACTAGTTTCCATAATATATATACTGATTCCAAAAACTGGATATGACCAGCTGGACTTCAACTAATCTGTTTTCCTGGATGTACCCGATAGCAATGCACTGATATTTAAGGAAGAAGGAATCTCAACCTAGGATCAAGTGCCCCCTAAGTAAATTGACTAGACATATGACAATTTCATTTGCAGAAAACCAGGTCATAAATAATTCTGCAAACAAAGGGAAAGCATTTTGCTCAGAAAACATCTCTTCAAAGCCAAAGAGGAAGTTGGGAAAACATCTCTTCCCTTTCTCAAGAAAACATAATAGCTCTTAGTTCATTTATATTCAAGAGAAGATGGATGTCAAAATGTATAATTTAGCCAACTTATATTCTCCCCATCAAACAAATCTGTAGGTCTTAATAGCTAATCCAGGTGCATGAAGTGCATTTTATTCCTGCATTTTAAGGGTAATCTAAGAATTTTCTTATTGGTTAAGTTTATATAAAAGAAATACTCTAATTGGCCTTTATACCAGTGAGGCACATTCTCTAATTCTTAAAAAAGTAAGACCAGAAAGTAAGCATGAACAAATTGGTGACTCATTGTGTCTATGTTATTTAGGGGAGGAGGTAGAATTTATATTTATAAGGAATCTCTGAGAATTCTGTTTCCAGATCGCAGTGTCTCTTAGCATAGTGGAAAGGAAGTGATTTGGTGATATACTTGGGAGCAATGAAAATACAATGGAATTATATTATTTTTGATGGAACCCAAAAGTTTTCCTGCAATATCACTGCAATGCTACAATAGTCATTTCACTCATAAATGAAAAGCCATAGTCCTAACAGCAAGAGGGCTGCTAAAGGGGTAAAGATTGCACAGACCTTGCTACTCAGGAGAAAGGACAGGTTGACGAAACTGTCCTGATGCACTGAGCCCAGCAGGTTGGGAACTTTCAGGAGCTTCAGATGCTCCATTCCCTGGCTGGCAACACAGCTCCGAGGGCCCCCACCGTGATATGCAGCCTGCTGCTCCTTCCTCCCAGCTGGCACTGGCTTACAACCCAGCTGCCCTTGCAATTGCACCAGGCAAGCCAGAGGGTGGCCCCACCTATGGCAGCTACAGTGCATAGTATAGAGGCTCCTCCCTGCATGCTCGGCCCACTAGCCCGGGCAGTGGAGGCAGGCCCTGCAGCTGGGAAGCAGAAAAGAGCTCTTTCCTCCCAGCAGGTACAAGCACCACTCGTCTGTGACCCCCGCTATAGCTCCAGGGGCTGAGCAGCTCCAGAGAGTAGAGCTTCTGGGCACTAGAGGGCACCACCTACAAATATGAAACATCAAAGGAACCTAGTTCAACCCAAAATCCCACCAACACCAGAAAGAGGGCCAAGTGAAACTGAATTCACCAATCTTCCTGAAAGAGATTTCAGAATAAAAATCATAAACATGCTCATGGAGCTACAGAAAAATATTCAAGACCTCAGGGAGGAATTCAAGAATGAGATACAAACTTTGAAAAATACAGTATCCAAAATGAAACATACAATGGAGGGATTTAAAAGCAGATTGGACAAAGTAGAGGAGATGGTAAATGAAGTAGAAATTAGAGAACAGAAATCCAAAGAAGCTGAGGCACAGAGGAATGGATAAGGAAGATATAGTACATATACACAATGTAATATTATTCAGCCATAAGAAGAAAACAAATCCTACCATTTGCAACAACATGGTTGGAGCTAGAGGGTATTATGCTCAGTGAAATAAGCCAGGTGGAGACAGACAAGTACCAAACAATTTCACTCATTTGTGAAGTATAACAACAAAGCAAAACTGAAGGAACAAAACAGCAGCAGACTCACAGACTCCAAGAAGGGACTATCAGTTACCAAAGGGGAGGGGTGGGGAGGGACGGAGAAGGGGTTTGAGGGTTATTATGATTGGTACACATGGTGTGGGGGGGAGGCCATGGGGAAGACAGTGTAGCACAGAGAAGACAAGTAGTGACTCTGTGGCATCTTACTAAACTGATGGACAGTGACTTCAATGGAGTATGGGGGAGACTTGACAATATGGGTGAATGTAGTAAACACAATGTTTTTCATGTGAAACCTTCATAAGAGTGTATATCAATGAAACCTTAATAAAAATAAATTAAAATTAAAAATAAATAAATAAAAATTTTAAAGCAGGTATATGACATTTTAATAAAACAATCAAAATCAGTATCCTCACAGTGAGACAAATGGACATCCACCTCCTGAGGCCTCACCATTGCCTAGGCAGATTCCTGCCAAAGACGCAGGACCTGAGGAACACAGACAGACCAAGGCCAGGCTGGGAAACACCTGGCAGGGGCTCTTTAGAAATATCGCTGTCACAAAAGAACAATGAACCATACCAGATTAAAGGAGTCAGAGAGACAAGCTGACTAAATGCAAATGCTCAATTCTAGATCAGACACTAGATAGGAAGAAATTTCTGTGAAGGACAGCATTGGGACACTTGGCAAAATGTGAATATGGACTGTAGAATACTTTTTTTATTGTAACTATCTCAGATTTCCTGAATATGATCATTGCGTTATGATTACAAAGAAGCATCTCCTTGTTTCTGGGAAATACATGTGGAAATGTATAGTGGTAAAAGATCATGATATTTGCAACTTAGTCTCAGATGGCTCAGAGAACAAATGAGGTAAAATGTTAACAACTGGTGAATTCGGTGAGAAGTTGAGGATTGTTCATTGAATTATTCTTGCAACTTTTCTCTAGGTTTGAAATTTTTTAAAGTAAAAAGTTGGAAAAAGAAAAAATCGTAACTGGCTTTGTAAAAGCATGATAATGACATTGTAACTATGATTTTTAAAGTCCTTTATCTTTTCAGACAGTTGCTACATAAAACATTTTCAGGCCTAAAAAAACAAAATTAAAAGCCTTAGTGCTCCTAACCTACAAACTACAATGGAACACAGATCATAAGGCCCTGGAAAGCACTTCAAAACTATTTTAAGTAGTTTTAGAGTATGGTATGCACATAAAGGAGAGGTTTTTTTTTAAGTGACCTAAAGTTATTGAATATTATAAAAACTTAAAGTGAAAAATGTCACCAAGACATAAAGCAGAGTTATAGTAGTATTTACACTAGGAATATATCTGTATTCTGGTTAAGCATTTGGTTCTCAAGAGTCTATGTAATTAATCATATCTATGCTTACATATTCAACACCAAAATACAAAAATCCCCTACTGAAGAATAACGAATAGAGGCCCTTCAACTTTTAATATGTGAGGAGTTTGAAGAAGACTTAGCACAAAGTAATGAAAATAATCAAAGATTTAGAAATAGGATCGAGGAATAATGATTAAATGATTTGACATTGTTTAAACCTAAAAAAGAGAAAGGTGGGAGGTGTTTTGATCATGGTTTTCAAATAGGAAGGCTTATTACAAAAGGTCTGAGTGCGCATCTCTGGTACCCACAAAATAAAATATTAAAAGATAAGAAGACCACCTATTTTCTTGTACCAATTAGATGATATGTTCTGTCACAAGCTTAGAAAAACTGCTTTCAGGTTGTATGATGGAAATTCTTTTAGTTGCCCAGAAATAAAAATCATTATCTAAGAAGAGAGGCAAGTTCCCCTACACAGCCCACTTCTAGCCTCATCTTATCTTGTAGATTTATTTTTGTCACTAGAAGAGGAAATAACAGTCACACTCTTCACCCTCCTAGCCTAGTATCATGTAAACAGAATACCTTAGCAAACTACCCCCCACTGTCACCACAACCACCAGTCCATGTTTTATCTGATAAAATTTATTAAAGCACAGAAGAAAAAAAAGGAGACAGACAAGTCATTAGGGAAAGAGCCAAAATATCTTCAGTACGTAAAAACTGAACATTGGGTGAGTGATGAAAAAATGGGTTGTCACTGAAGTTAGATCAAACAGGATTTCATTTCCATCTCAGCCATTTACCAAATGAATGACCTGTACTCAAGGTTATTTTCACTCATTCAGTCATCACATACTTATTGACCATCTGCAGTCATACTGGGCACTGTGCAGGACCCTGTGGAAATACCAGTGAGCAAATATAATAACCCCTTCCTCACAGAGTTTATATTCCATTGGAGAAAAATTGTATAGGGTTGTATATGCCATTGCAGAAATTCTGGATTTTATTCTGAGAATGTCTTTAACTGAAAAGTGACATGATTTAACAAACATTTTTAGAAGATTAGCTTCTGTGTGGAGACTCAGCTGGAGAAGGTAATGAGCAAAAGTGGCCAGATGAGATAAAAGACTAATGCAATAACCCAGGCAAGAGAGGATGGTGGTGTGGACCACGGTGGTAAGCAATGGGTGTGGTGAGAAGAGGTCTGATTCTGTAAATATTCTGAATGCACAGTCAATAGTATTTATTGATAAATTGGATTTGAGGTCTGAGAGAAAAGCCATGTACAGCCCCAAGATTTTGTACCAGAGCAACTGGAGAGAGAATTGCCATTAACCAATGTGGGGAAGACTGTGGGTGGAACACGTTGTGAGTGAAGAGAAGGTACTCAGTTGTGAACAAATGTTTGCGGTGCCTATTAGAACACAAGGTAGAAATGTTAAGGAAGAAATAGATGAGTTCTTGTCTCTGAACTTTGTTCTACTTATCTATAAAATTGGGTAATAATTACATGAGAATCAGAGATAGTATACATACAACATTTGGCACATAGTAGGCAATAAATAGAGTGAATTGTAACCACCATTACTAGTCAACAAAAGTACACTAGTATCAGCAGGGGAGGCAAGATCAAAAAGGCAAGCAATAGTTAATTATGGTTACAGTCATGCTGCAAAACAAACAACCATAAAATCCCAATGGCGTACAACAAGAAACATTTAGTTAGGCTGATGGAGGCTGGGCTCACTCATGTGTCTGCTGCCAGATGGAAATTCAGTTGGTTTAGGCTGGTGTCAGCAGGAAATGGCTCTACTCAATGTGGTTCTTTTTTTCCTCCTGGGACATTCCTCCCTTAGTGATAAGAGATTCAAAACAGGAAGTACTAAATAGTTAAAAAAAAAAAATGTCACTTCATTGTAGTTTACCACTGGTTCTGAAAGGGAGCAGAATACGCCACCCCAAATGATGCCACTTTAGCATACTGGCTATTTTGAATTAAAGTTACTTAAGAAATAGCTGGTGCAAGAAGGATGCTCTGACCCTCTTTTGTCCCCCTGAAAGCAGGGAGTAAATATCCCATATGAAAGGTATGCCGCCTGTACCAGAAGGGTAGAAGGCATGCTCATCACCAGAGACAGGGAATTTTAGAGTTGAGAATGCTGCAGAAACAAACATTGTCACTTCTTCCCTAATTTGCTACTCTAGGCCCAAACCCTTCTGTTTTGCCCATTCTTCACATATACACTGTTTCTTTATCTAAAAGGTATAAAAGCAGCCTCCTTTGGGTCATTTATGTGAGTCTCGTATCTGTATGAGCTCCCATACGTATGAAACTAACTTTTTTTCTCTACTGTTGATCTGTCTTATGTCAATCCAATTATATGACCAGCAAAAGAAACCAGAAGGGATGAAGGGAAAACTTTTCCTCCCTACAGTTTCATACCAACTAAAACTAATTCTGGTGTGAAGCAGCCTTAGCAGTTCACCTCTAAGCCCTGCTGCCGCCTCCATGGACCCAGACCTTCCAACACTCTATTGCCTCCTAGTGACAGGGATTCTTCCTGGAGGCACATGCTCAAGGGCCATCTGGCTCAAAAATGGATTTAATTTGCATATAGTAGGTCATTGAAGGTCTTCATGCTATCAGCAATCTGACCACAGCAGTGAAAGGTATTGTCCACTTTAAATATAGGGAAAGGATGTTATCACTTGCAGTTATAATAACACACACTGTCAGTCTTTCCTGTATGACCAAAATATTTCTAGTCCATTGGTAATCATGACTAGGATTCAGGTCCAATCTCGAAAGTGATGAGTTAGCTCGTATTTTTTACTCACATTCATTCTTACCCTTAGCCTGATTGCTTAAAAATCTGAGTTGCTGATATATTACAGAGCAGGGGAGAGCACTACGAATTGGGCTATGGTTCTTCAATTAATTATTTTTTATGAGATGATGCTTGTACTGATATAGTAAATGTACCAACTAGAATAAGTTAATCCTAGGGTATGAAATGTAAATGCACTTATCTGAGATATGAAAGTCATCTATGTTTAGTCATGCTTGCATTATGTATACATACATGTACAGCATAGATTTAAATGTAGTTTATGAAGATAGAATTATGGTTTAATTATTAATTAAGCAATATGTGATAAGGCAACAGTTCTGACATTTATGCGAAAATTAAATTTCCAACATAGAAAGCATAAGACACAGTTGGGTGCATCCAATCCCCAAGGATGTGATTATCTAATGATAAACCATGTTTTCTGCAGCTGCA
Organism: Manis javanica; assembly: GCF_040802235.1. Taxonomy (NCBI): domain Eukaryota; kingdom Metazoa; phylum Chordata; class Mammalia; order Pholidota; family Manidae; genus Manis; species Manis javanica. The sequence goes on along the minus strand of NC_133174.1, from coordinate 18,890,215 downwards.
CGATTGCTGTTACAAAAATAAATGTTTATTATAAGTGAGACTGTGTTCTTTTTGTATGAAGAATAGATGAAGTTGGTTGCACAGAATATCAAACAGATGTTTCAGCCAAATTGTGTGTCTTCAATGGATTAAGTCTTGCTATTTAAACTGGACTACTTCTGAAAGCAGATACAGTCTGTAGGAGGAAAATGTAAATAATTCTCAAGCAAACTTCACATCACTATAAAATAACGAACAGGAAAGGTACAGACGCAGGCAGTTTTGAGCTTTCCAGCTTCATTTGGTATGTACATATATACAAAGGCACGTGAGGATAATACTGACTCAGGGTGATTGGGGAAAGTTTTCTGTTAGTGAGACGAGTTCTACTATCCTTCCACCATCTGTGAGAGAACTTGCAAGAATTAAGCATGAAATCTTAGTTTTCGTACTTAGTTTAGAGACAACTAAACTTTTTAAAAATACACCTGAAATCTTGGTCTTGTTCGCTCTATTCTGTATCAATCATAGGTATATACGTGTGTGTGTGTGTGTGTGTGTGTGTATACACACACACACACACACACACACACACACACACTCTCTCTCTCTCTCTCTCTCTCTCTCTCTCTCTCTCTCTCTCTCTCTCTCTCTCTCTCTCTCTCTCATATCTAGTCCTAATCATAATCTTGCAATTGTTGCTACAATTATCAGATACATAAAGCATCTTACCCTTGATCACACACCTGAAGAACACAAACCCTTGGATTTGAAACTAAGGTTTGTCAGACTTCTTAACCCACACTCCTTTTTGCTAGGTCATGCTGCTGAATATTTTCCCTCTATGCCATTCAGATATACTTTCCACCCTTCTCCATCCTGATTTTGATCGTTGAAGCCTGATCTGTGTGAACTACATTGACGTGGTCCATTTCCTTCTGGCTTTTGGCTGGGTTCAGCCAAAGGGTGCCTCTGCAGAAGATCTGGCAGCTACTATCTAGAAACTGCCTCTCTCTCCCATTCTCTTCTTCTCTTGTACCTTCTTTCTCCCTCCCTCCACTCTCCCCCCACAACACCCCCAGGTTCCAGTACCAGTTCTGACCTCTTGCTCATTTATGCCACGGTGGCCACACCCCTCAGATATTACTAGCCTCATTTTACTGCACTTCTCTTCTGATTCCTACCACTGTGTAAAGATTTCCCTTATAACATGATCTTCAAATTATTCAGTCTGAATGGTCCACCTGTTTCAGGCTAACACTCTGATATAGCCATGGGCTTTTTTCAATTTATTAAGTAATAGTCCATAAATTTTAGTTTGAGTTTATTCTTTCAACAAAGTTAAGTTCAATTACTATGTTCCAGATACTGCTAGGTACTGGGGATACTAAGATCTAAAATACAGCCCTGCCTTCAAGAAGCTCACAACCTAGAACACTAATACCTTTCCATAAATCGTAGAGGAATTTACAAAGAAGCATTATTCCATTCAAACGCAAAGGTCAGAGAAAGCTTTCCAAGCAGGCAATGTTTGAAAAGGCCTTAAAAGGATGAATGGGCATAGCGGGAGAACTGCCAGAAGTGCATTTCAATCAGAGGTCCAGGGTATCAAAGCCATGAAGGCTTAAGAAAGCAAAGGATGAGAACAGAGGGGGAGCTCTCAAGCACGGCAGGGCTTTCAACATGCCTGGAGCCTAGAGTGCAAATAGAGTTCTGGCAAAAGGTAATCTCGGAGGGATGGACTGGTGGTTCCTAATGTGTGAAGGGCCTTCTATAGTCTGTCCTCAGCAGTTTTTGCTTAATCTTGAAATACTACAAGTAGAATAGTTATATTAACAACCTCTCATTTTAGGAAGGTAAGTTTGAAAACAAAAAAGAAAGTAGAAGGAATGAGGACCCATTTCGAGGAAACTATAGAAGTTTAAGGCCAAAGTTCTTTTGGTTTGAGATGGTAATGGAAAGGAAAGCATGGGTAGATTGAAAATGTTCTCTTGCTGGACTGGCCTATACGTAGTCAACACGCTGTGTGGTTGGAGGAGGAATCAAGGATACCTCCCGGGTTTCTGGTTTGGGCCACCAGGTGGAAATCACCTAAATATCAGAGTTTCTAAACCAGAGTACTATTGCCATTTGGGGCCAGATGATTCAGCGTTGGGACAGGAGTGCTATCCTGTTCCTTATCGCAGGGTTAGCAGCAGCCCAGCCCTCTACCCACTAGATGCCAGTAGTCTACCCCCTTCCCAAGCTGTGACAGGCACAGATATGTTCAGACATTGTCAAATGATGCCTGGCAGGCAAAATCACCCCGGATGAAGAAATGAAGAACCACTGTCTAATGTGGTAGCATAGGGTTAAGAAGTCACTTGTGTAGCCAAACAGTGAGTGCCTGCCTTGGACATTGGGCATTTGAAGGTTTTAGCATAGAGGAGTTATTTGAACAAACGACAGGGACCCAGGGAGCCATGGCTGGGAGTACAGTAATCAGTACATAGTCGTTGAAACCCTTGGAGGAACTCAGATCTCCTTGGAAGTGCGTGGCTAGCCCTCTGACCTATTTCAAGCATGAAATTTATGAAGGCCCTCTGTACTTTATGAGAATAAAGCAATCACCTACACTAGAAATTGTCTTTTTTTCCCTTTACAGAATCTGTAACCTTTTATAAACAATGTAAATATACCATACTTAAGCAGCTTTTGGTTAATCTGTGGGAAAGTAGCTTATCAAACAAAGTTCTGGGTATAGAACAGTTTCTACCCGTCACTGCCTTCCCATAGCTGCCTTGTAATGTGAAGGGAACAGCATTTGTCACTAAAACACCCCTGGAACAGATAAAGAGTTGACATCGGTAAAGTCACTTGAGTAGGAGGCAGCGGAGCACGACCTGGAGCTTACTGGCACATGATTTTTCTCTTCAGGTGCTATTTTTTTCTTGAAAACACACCATGCATGTTTCTGTATTTCATAAAGAACTCAACAGCACCTTCTATTTGCACTATCATCATGATTATAATAGCTAATGCATTGAGAACTTAGGAGGTGCCAGAAATCCTGAGAATTGTACTGGCACTGCCTCATTTAATCTTCCCCCTAAGACTTAGACACTATTTTTATCCTCCTTTACCAAGGAAGAGGGTGTAGAGGGTTAATAAACTTGCCCAAGGAGTCACACCAGAGACACACTGTAGACCCCACAGTGCTGGCTGTGCTATGACAAGCCCTTCAACAGCATGCCGTGTTTTCTGTCTCATATAGACACGTGGCAAATAAAAGTTTAAGGTGTTAGGCATTCAACTTAGTAAACCAAAATGACTGTACAAAAACTGTCAGGCTTATCAGATATTTTATGCATGAGTGTACTTAGTACTGAAAATACAAACGGTGTGTCAAAAAGACACTTAGCTTCTTCCTCTGCTTTAGTTCTTATTTTATTCTGACTTGTACTTCATTTATTTACAGTTGTCTATCCCATTCGATTTTAAACTCCTTGAGAGCAGAGACTGTCTTTGAAACTCTCACAACACAAAGTTGTATTGACTGACACACAGTAAGTGACCCCAAACCATTTCCTGATTCTTTAATTATGAATCAAGGAATGGATTAAGTTCTAAACGCCTGATGGTGACCTTATTCCTGCATATTATGGTAATATCCCATTGTATTAAACCATGCTTCTGGCTATTTCTTTTAAACGGTAAATGTTCAACTCTCACAGGCAAAAATGGTCATCTAAAATTCAATTATTTTACCTGCTAAAATATTCTCTATAAAAGGGAAAAATTTTTTTTGAGCCTACCTTTTTGTTGGGTAAATTCCTTCAGAAAAAACAAAGAGGCAGATATTTAACTGTCTTCCCAGTTTCTAAATGTAGGTAATAGAATAGCAAGTGGTGGGGCACTCAGGCTTTAGGGACAAAGCAAATGTGCCTTCAACTGCCACGTTTATCACTTCAGAGCTGTGTGCTCTTAGGCAAGTTACTTAGCCATGCTAAGTCTCAGGGTACTCCAAACCCTCAGATCTAAACTGAAGATTTTAGTGACCCTTTCAAGATGCTGTGAACATCAAATGATAATGTACCCAAAGAAGGCTCCCCAGCCTCGCCTTCATTCACACGATTTCCAGTTCTGCAGGCACAGTGACGAACCAGGTGGAACATAGCTTCTGCCTTCCCATGATAGTAGACAAGGGAGAGAACATATACTCAAGACATTTAGTGGAAAAAAAAATAATGACTGCATGCAGGGTTAAAGAGGAAACAAACAAGCTACTGAGACTGGGAGCAAGTGGTGGGTGGGGGGATGTATATATTTTATCCTAGGGAAAAGAAGCAGCCAGGGAAACTTTCAAGCCACAGACTCATTACAATCTGATTTTCTTTATTAAATGTTCTCTGTGGCTAGTGTGTGGGCCATGGATTGGAAGATGGTAGGGGCAGAGGCAGGAAAGGAGCTAGAAAGGTACTGTCATACTCCAGAAAGCAGGTGATAGTTGCTTTGAATAGGCTGATGGCAGTAGGCATAGAGATGAACGGATGGAACTAATACATACTCTGGGCATTGAACCAATAGAATTGAAATAGGAAGATGAAAGAAGCCTCCTAGAATTGTTTCTTCTGGCTGGAGCAATTGGGTAAGTACAGATGATGTTTACTATGCTTCATTGACTAGTAGAAAAGTACATACGCTAAGAAGTTAGACATACTATCCTGGAGCTGCCAATGATGTATCGCAGTGGAAAAATCATGTAAATACTTGGATATGTGAAAATTTAAGGACAGGTCTGTTCTAGAGATATGTACTTGGAAGCAAGGGACACAGAAATGGTTGTAAAAGGAGATATAGTCCTCTTCCCTCGTATTTCTATATGTTAACTTCTGCTTCATTCCCCAAAAGAAAAAACGTTGGGAAAATAATTAGGACCCATCCCAGATTTCCCTCCCTCATTTCTTTCCAAAGGGAGTAAAGACAGGCTTTTTGGTTGATGAAATTAGAATACAAAACTGGGCATGCGTAGCTTCCACCCTTCCAGGGCTACCTCTCTTGGGATATGACTGTGTGAAGAGCCTGAGTGTCCTGCACACCCTTGAGTCAGGCCCAAGTCTACTACAAGCAGAATGTCTTGTGGCTACTCTTTCACTGCATTTGTCATCAGTACCTGAAGCTGGCTGGGCAGGTGTTTTACTGACTTGCAGATGTCTTCTTTACCACACCTCAGTGTTCAAGCAGTAGGAAGCCTGATTTTAGTACAGACTGAAACATACTATCCATGGCTATGTAGTACCTTAAAGCAGCCACATTTCTCTCAAGATCATGAGAAGAGAGGAAATTAGAGTGTTGATAAAGACAAGAAAAAAGACCTTAGAAAATAGGCAGAAGTCAAGAACAGAGGAGAAACAAGTAAAAGACAATGAGAAGCAAGGGAGTTAGAAGGCAAGGCAGGAGGAACAGTCTCCTCTTAAAAGCAGTTGTCAATACAAGATGAGGATTCAAAGGCATTTTTGGCAATTAGGCAAACAGGAAATCTGAGGGAAATGCCTTTATATTATGAAGGATATCTTTTTTGATACATTAACGATACCATATTCAATAATGAAATGTTAGAAGAAATCCCTTTATTGTTGAGAAGAAATCAAGGAGCTAAATGTGCCAACTAATACTATAAAACTTCCAGAAGAAAACATAGGAGAAAAATGAACCATCATATTTCCTTTGGCTTGAGTCCTTGAATGCATGAGATATAACATTTTTATTCCACAAGGAGAAATAATGATTAAACTACTAATATACTTGGGAAAGGTAATGGTTGATGATACTCATACTAAGGCATGTTTAATTAATAATGTATCATACCTGCAGTAAGTTATAACAAAAATTTCTGGGAGGAAATTAAGCAGGCAGGGAGGTAGGCTGTCTGATCCAACCAAGAGAGCCTGAAGTTTATGATAGGACCTTATGTTTTCTGTAAACATGAGATACACAAGCACTGACTTCTGTGATTTTCTAAGGCACTAGAGCATTGAGTTTCACTTGGTCTGTTCTTCCTAAAAGAGACCCAGTTGGCAGGGATAAACCTTCTCTGGATGGAACTGATTATGAGATGGCTGAGCTGAAAAAATGTTTAGTACAAGTCTCAAAAGCTAGAGGCCTACTGGGAGTCAAACTTAGATATCGGGTAGGTAGCTATGAAGAGACTTTGAATATGAAACCATTTCCACGAAGAGGAATAATTTGTGCTGTCAACTCTCTCCCTAGTCAAGTAGACACAATAGGGCCTTAACCAAATTAATATCAGTTTGCTCTTCTTTAGAAACAATAATATAACCACAGATTTTATGCCTGGAAGATCACTTTCCACTATACACAAAAGAGCATATTATTTGACTCCTAGTCTCCTTCATGAACAAAGAAAGTTCTTTAAGTACTTTGAATCCCCCAAGACATTTCATCCCCATGAGACTGAGGAATTTCTACATGGTTGTTGCAAACTCTTTGTTGGGAAATCTGATCATCAGTGAAGGGGGTTCAAGACTCAGTGTAAACACAGATAATCAGAGCTCCAATCAATGTAACATTAATTTCACCATGCATCAACAAATTCTTTATTAGTTCTATCCAACAGAACTTTCTACAATCATGGAAATACCCTGTATCTTTGCTGCCCAATATGGTAGACACTAGCCACATATGGTTGCTGAGACTATGAAATAGAGCTAGCGCAATGAGAAACTGAATTTTGATATTTAATTAATTTTAATTTATTAATGTTTAAATTTAAATAACTACATGAATTTAATGGTTATATTACACTGCTCAATTTTATGCTATTCAGCCCATTGGTCTTGGTGTCTTTGGATGTTAACGACACGACCATTTCTTTTCTTTTTCTGGTCAACTGACTTAAATAGAATAAATCTTAATTTCCTTATCAGACAGAGAAAGACCTGGGCTTAACTCCCTTCTGCAGGTGGGACCAAGATAGCAAAAAGAGCACAGAGCCCCAGTGCATGAACACTAGTTTCTTCCCTGTAGCCCTGATCTTAAATGAGTCATGTAGTTACTCATTAGAAATATCTGCCTTTGGTTCCCTCTCCTCTGTTGGGGCTTTCTGAGATCTGGTGCCAATGGCAAGCCCTGGTGAGTGATGCTAAGGCTGTAACAGAGAGAATATTGATAAACATTAAACTAATGTATTTTCATCTCAAGTAACCCAAGTCCTGATGTTCTGAGTTCAAGGGCTAAGGTAAAGATCCTTTCACAGAGTAAAAAAGACACCATTTCTGTGCCTGAACATGAAGTTTATTGTCCTGTACTATAAGGATGTGATAAAGGTCACAGACCCAAAACCCACCTGTTATGGGCTGAGTTGTGTTCCTCCCAAATTCACATGTTGAAGCCCTCACCCTCAGCGCCTCAGCATGTGAATGTATTTGGAGGTAGGGCCTTTTAAAAGGTGATTAAGGTAAAATGAGGCCGTTAGGGTGGGCCCTCATCCAGTCTGACAGATATCCTTCCATGAAAAGGAAATCTGAACACACAGAAGACACCAGAAGCACAGAGGAGAAGTCACATGAGGAAACACAGAAAAGGCAGCCATCTGCAAGCCTTGGAGAAAGGTCTCAGAAGAAATCAATCTTGTCTGCACCTTGATCTTGGACCTGGAGCCTCAAGAAAAATGAGAATACAAATTCCTGTTATTAAGGCCACCCAAGTGTGTGATACTTTGTTATGGCAGCCCCGGAGAACTAATACACCACCTCCCCGGTCTCGGTGCGCTGGAAGGAAGAAGGAAGAAGGAAGAAGAGGGAAACAAGGGAGTATCGCATGTACGCCCACCTCCGCCTCTCTATCGATGCAAGATAAACTCAAGGGAGTGAAGAGAAAGAGGGGCCACAGAAAGATCAGGAGTAAGCGTTGTCTGCTCTAAATGTGGGACGGGGTATGTGGGAAGCTACGAACCCTTAGGAGCCCCTCAGTTATGGCCTGGGCCCTACTCCCTTGAGAGTACATAGGTGATGCTTTAACGTAGAAAGAAACATCTAGGGCCTGAGTCAGCTGCACTGACCTTCCATCACCTCTCTGCGTAAACCATGAGCACCAGAAGAGATGATCCACATTGTACACCTGCCCTAAATCAGCAGGCCTCACCACCAACATCCTAAGCCTATGAGGTCATCTCCATCCACTAGGGAAAACTTGAAGGTCTGGGGTCCTTGCAGGCTGTCTTTTGTCCTTGATGCTATAGGATGATTTGGAGTTAAGAGTCACAGAGAAAGAAAACAGATTAGTTTGGTATCTCCAAAAGAGTATCCTGCCACCAGCTATTAATAGCAAGTATAGGCGTACCTCATAGATACTGCAGATTCAGTTCTAGACCACTGCAATAAACTGAGTATCACAATACAGCATTTCAAATTAATTTTTTGGTTTCCCAGCACATATATAAGCTATGCTTACACTATACTGTAGTCTTTTATGTGTGTAACACCATTATGTTTAAAACAACGTAAGTACCTTAATTTAAAAATATGTTCTTGCTAAAAAATGCTAACCATCACCTGAGCTTCCAGCGATAATCACTGATCACAGATCACCATAACAAATATAACCATAATAAAAAAGCTTGCAATATTGAGAAAATTACCAAAAGTAAGCAAATGTTGTTAGAAAAATGGTGCCAATGGACTTGCTTGATGCAGGTTGCCACAAACCTTCAATTTGTTTAAAAACAAACAAAAAAGGCAATATAACAAAGCATAATAAAACAAGGTATGCCTGTATGTATCAGGAGAGTTCCAGGAAATCTATTAGTAGGGAAACAATCTATGCTAGTTGAAACTTTTGGCTTCCATTGTTTAAATTATACTGAATCGACAGAGCTGAGATTGTTTAAAACACTGAAGGCATTTTAACTTGTTAAACCAGTTGGTAAAAGGAAGACACCTTCTGTGATTGCAGTATGGGTAGGAGAGTTCTTCAGAGACCAGGGACAAGCCCTGGCAAATGTTTAAAACCATATACAAAAAAAGGAACAGCAGTGCCATCTGAACCAGGTGCAGAAATCCCGAAATCATGGGAAAATCCCTGATGCCAAACAAAAAGATGGCAGTGAGCTGTCACCTGACTGCTAATGAGCGACAAGGGGCCATCCAACCACCTGCTTCTGGCCCCACAGGCACGTTCCCGGCAGCAGACCCCTCGGGTCTCACAGCCTTTTGTATATGAATAACTTCATAATTTCATACATTCTGTTTCTCCCAACACCTTAAACATACACCCTTTTCTCTTTTCTGGGCCTTAATCCCTTACCCTACTCCGCCGAACAAATAGTTCGATCTGGCTGATTTGACAGAGCTGGGTTTCGTTTGTGCATTTTTGTTTTTAATTTTGAGCTCATTTTATTACAGGTCAAGTTCTCAACAGGCCCCTCACCCTATTCCTGAGCACATGCCCCTGCTGACTGCCATCCTGGCCTTGATCCTTATCCAGGCCCCAAGAACCTAACTAAAAGATCAGGTATTCCTCAGGCCCAAGTCTCACTTTCAGAAACTTCTTCAATTTTTCATTCTTAAAATGTCTCATTTGTTGTTGATTGTCAACAAATGTCTTTGGTAAAAATATGAAAACCTTCAAAGGTTTTACTTTATTCCAAACAAGTAGGAGATTAAAGAATTCAAATATCTGAAACCCACCCTTAGAAACTACAGGCATGAGGGATAATATTTAGTGTCAGAAGGCACTGTGTGGTGCTTTCCATAAACATCAAAGAAATTCAAAGACATCCCAAATCAGCCACTCCTGGACATTGGTTATGCTTTTTAGGCCACCTCTGAGCTACACATGATGGAGGAGTCTATAATTTGGTCCACATATTCAAATAGTTTTACTATTAACAACAGAAGCCACTTTGTCACATTATTTCCACGGCAGCTGAATTTCACAGGAGATTAAGCATCTGGCAGGAGATTAATTAGAAGCAACGTCTAGTGCATGATTTTTAAATATTGCATAAAATTCTGCCAGGGTAAATACAGGCTAAAAAAATTACTGTATTATTCTTCCCAAGGTCTCAAGGTTAAAAGTATACTAATGTACTAATAAGTGTGAGAAGTTGGCGAATCTGATGAAAAAGCTATGTGCCGATGCTACCCTTCCTTATTTAGTTCTGAATATGTATCTTTCAAGTTAACAAAACGTCCTCTGTCTATTTGGAAGGAATTTCCAGCTTACAGAAGAGCAAGAATGAACCCAGCAACACCTTCACAGCTAAGTCCCTTGCTAACATTACTCCCCTGAACCAAATGAGTGCAGGCTGTAAACATCAGGGCCCTGAACACGTGAATATTTCAGTGTGCATTTCCTAAGAGGAGAAATACACTAATACATAACCACAGTACAATTGTAAAATTCAGGAAGTTTGACATCACTATAACATTAACACGGACGATAGAATCTATCATCAATTGTTGCCATTTTTCCTAATAACACCTTTTCTGCCCACCAGCTATAGGTAATTCATCATTAATATCCAGTTTATCTTGCCTGGATTAAATTTTTAGAAAAAGAAGCAGCTACTTAACAGATTTTCTTAGCTCCCTTTTTTTTAACAAAGTTGCAGCATACTCTCTGTACTTCTTTTGTGCTGTTTTTCACTTTGCAATACATGCTGGTAAATAGATGCTACTTCTTATCAGTTCATAAATACATGAAACGCTTTATTTTTACCCTATTCTAATCTTAGCAGATGTGTTGCTAAGGTGAGCACTAAACAGGCTGCCTTATGTGAGTTCAATCATTTTATAAGATAGTACTGCTTAAAGTGGCTTCATGGACTAAGTGGACTGATGTGGGTCGACCAACTGTGTATCCCTAGTCTTTGAGGAAGATGGAATACAGTGCACTCACAAATTTTCCCCAGCTATTTGGCAAAGTAATTTTTTGTCTATTGAACCCAACACTTTTTTTAAACTTGAATTTTATTTTTATATCTTTGTTATTTCATCTTTCTAGTGATTTTTATTGTATTTTACAAAAATATATGTTCATGATGAATTTGAAATTAAAAAGACACCTGTTCTGCTATGTTTAAGAGGAACTTCTCTATACCTTAAAAAAAGGCTTAAAGTGACAAATTCTTGAAGAAGTAATCTTAGCAGAAAGTAAAGTTTAAATTAACTCAGCCAAAATGATAGATATTGAAAATGCAAACATTTAACTTAATTCAATTTAACAAACAGCTGCTCAACATTCTATACATCCAAGCAATAGGATATCTCTGTTGGTTTTTAAGGGAAACCAGGAATAAGTAATGAGAAGGACATGAATTTTAGAGTTAGAGAGGTAGTCACAAGTTCAAATCCCAGCCTCACCACTCCACCAGCTAAGAGCAAATGCTCATCTTGAGATTTAGTTCCTTTAAAAAAAAAAAAAAAACAGGGAAAAATGATCAAATTCACTCAGTTGTTGAGGATAAAAAGAGAGCTTAGCTCTACTACAAAGCCATAATAATCAAGACAATTTGGTACTGGCACAAAAACAGAGCCACAGACCAGTGGAACAGATTAGAGACTCCAGAAATTAACCCAAACATATATGGTCAATTAATATTTGATAAAGGAGCCATGGACATACAATGGCAAAATGACAGTCTCTTCAACAGATGGTGCTGGCAAAACTGGACAGCTACATGTAGGAGAATGAAACTGGACCATTGTCTAACCCCATAGACAAAGGTAAACTCAAAATGGATCAAAGACCTGAATGTAAGTCATGAAACCATTAAACTCTTGGAAAAAAACATAGGCAAAAACCTCTTAGACATAAACATGAGTGACCTCTTCTTGAACATATCTCCCCGGGCAAGGAAAACAACAGCAAAAATGAGCAAGTGGGACTACATTAAGCTGAAAAGCTTCTGTACAGCGAAAGACACCATCAATAGAACAATAAGGAACCCTACAGTATGGGAGAATATATTTGAAAATGACACATCCGATAAAGGCTTGACGTCCAGAATATATAAAGAGCTCACACGCCTCAACAAACAAAAAACAAATAACCCAATTAAAAAATGGGCAGAGGAACTGAACAGACAGTTCTCCAAAAAAGAAATACAGATGGCCAAGAGACACATGAAAAGATGCTCCACATCACTAATTATCAGAGAAATGCAAATTAAAACTACAATGAGGTATCACCTCACACCAGTAAGGATAGCTGCCATCCAAAAGACAAACAACAACAAATGTTGGCGAGGCTGTGGAGAAAGGGGAACCCTCCTACACTGCTGGTGGGAATGTAAATTAGTTCAACCATTGTGGAAAGCAGTATGGAGGTTCATCAAAATGCTCAAAACAGACCTACCATTTGACCCAGGAATTCCACTCCTAGGAATTTACCCTAAGAACGCAGCAATCAAGTTTGAGAAAGACAGATGCACCCCTATGTTTATCGCAGCACTATTTACAATAGCCAAGAATTGGAAGCAACCTAAATGTCCATCGGTAGATGAATGGATAAAGAAGATGTGGTACATATACACAATGGAATACTACTCAGCCATAAGAAGTGGAAAAATTCAACCATTTGAAGCAACATGGATGGAGCTGGAGAGTATTATGCTCAGTGAAATAAGCCAAGCAGAGAAAGAGAAATACCAAATGATTTCACTCATCTGAGGAGTATAGGAACAAAGGAAAAACTGAAGGAACAAAACAGCAGCGGAATTACAGAACCCAAAAATGGACTAACAGGTACCAAAGGGAAAGGAACTGGGGAGGATGGGTGGGCAGGGAGGGATGGGGGGGGGAGAAGAAGGGGGGTATTAAGATTAGCATGCATGGGGGGAAGGGAGAAAGGGGAGGGTGGGCTGCACAACACAGAGAGGACAAGTAGTGACTCTACAACATTTTGCTAAGCTGATGGACAGTAACCGTAATGTGGTTGTTAGGGGGGACCTGATATAGGGGAGAGCATAGTAAACATAGTATTCTTCATGTAAGTGTAGATTAAAAATTAAAAAAAAAAAAAAGAAAAAAGAAAGAAAGAAAGAAAAGGGGGATTACTCCTTGACAGGATAAAACTATTGGTAAATCAAAGATCAACACATGCTTTAAATATCCTTAATGTTGATCACTTAAAGGGTGTCAGATGATCAGCTATGGAGGTACTCTTTTCTGATAATATTCCTTTCTCTTAATTAAAAAAAAAAAAAAAAGGCAGTTACTGTGTGCTGACCTCCAATGAGTTCTGCACAGTGGTATAGAGGGCATGTCAAAGTGTGGGCAAAGGGTCTGTTTGTTTCTATGCAGAAGATCAAGGCCTAGCTTGGATACCCAGAAAATGAACTAAGATACGATATGAGGAGGAGCTTCCGGCATCAGCACTCTCTGGAGGACTTGTGCCGGGGGATGATCATCAAAAAGCCTCCACAGGTATCCAGACGATGCTGCGGTTGTGGCTGCATCCAGCCCGCCGTCTCCTGGACTTGCCATAGGAATGAGGAGGGAGATGTCTAGGCTGGCGTGTGCATACAGTGAGACAACGAATTTGACCGGATCTGTACTGTTGGAACTCAACCAGGAGTTGGGAGGGGTGCAAGTTGTAGCACTCCAAAATCTCATGACTATAGACTATCTATGGTTAAAAGAACATATGGGATGTGAACAGATCCCAGAAATGGGCTGCTTTAATTTGTCTGATGGTTCAAGTACAGTTGGACAATATCCATCATATCATAGATAAATTTTCACAAATGCCTAGGGTGCCTAAATGGTTTTCTTGGCTTCACTGGAGATGGATGGTAATTATAGATTTGCTTTGTTTATGTCACCGTATTCCTATTATGTTAATATGTGTGTGCAAATTAGTTAGTAGTTTAAAACCTATACATACTTAAAGTACTATACAAGAAGATATGTCAAAGAAATAATCAATCCTCCCATGTTTTCTTCATATGCTACATCTATAGCTTTTCTTCTTCCTTCCTAATTACAACCCTTAAATAGAATTCGTGCCTCATATTGAATTTACCGAGTATCATAATTCCTCCAGGTGGTAAAGATACCTCGAGACAAGTGCTGGGCATAGAAGCCACAGGGCATAAATCTGCAAAGAAGTAAAAAGCTAACCTTTGCAAACAATATGGCTTCTCTCTCACTTACCAACTTTACATTTCCCTGTATGGCCCCGGAAGATGACTGGTTAGCCAGAGACGGGTAAGATTCCTCAAGGGAGGAACAACCTAAAACAGGCACAGTCGCAGGGGGGCCATCAGGTGAGAATTTGGGGATCAACAGAGGTGAGGCTCAGAACCTCACCCCCCTGCTTTGAGAGAAATCTTCTGCATCCGTGGATGTCTTGCTGCCCTTGTCTAGCCTGGATTAATACTTAGTCCATAGGCACACACCTGATCATCTGATCATCTACATTTGCCCTCTTACAGCACTAAACTATGTTTCTACCTTTATCTTGCATCTACCTAGCACTTCAGCATTTTATTAAAAATAAAAATAATAATAATAATAGGAGAAATGTGGGATCAACATATAAATCAAGTACAAAAATCAAACGAATATTCATATTTGACCTGATTGTTTATAGGTCATAATGCATGATCAAAACCGAAAGTTTGTGATGAATGCCCTTGTACTGTTCACCATGTAAGAATTTTTCACTATGTAAGAATTCGTTCACCATGTAAGAACTTGTTCGTTATGCTTCAGAAGATTGGAGACTGACGAGAATTAGGCTTGAGATGGATTAATGATTGTACATTGAGCGTTGACCCCCCTATACTGAATTTTATTGTTGTTAACAACCATTTGATCAATAAATATGAGAGATGCCCTCTCAAAAAAAAAAATAGTTATATAAATAAATATTTTATATGTGTGTATAAAAAAAAAGAGAGCTTAGGCTAGAAATGATTATCTGTAGATATGATTTGTTTGTCACCATTTTTTTACTACTTTGGCATCTTTAGAAGGAATAACCAATTTAAACTGGACTACCACAGTCCATTGAATTAGACCCTACTTTCACTAATATACATCATTTTTAAGTTCCCATTTTAATTATTGGATTAATGTCAATATTGGATTAATGTGGTCACACTAGCCTGAATCGAAGGTGGTGTGGCCTCAGAGAGTGCTAAATGAAGGACTCAATCTTAATATGCATTAAAAACATGCTAAGACAGAGACCAAGTAGATAATTCAGATTCAGACAAATGAGCTGGCATGTTTTTCTAAATATAAACATTTTAGGAGTAACCTCTAAGACTCTGTCATCAATGTTTCTGAGTTATCTAGTGACAAGGAATAGACTGGGGGTGGGGGTGGGGGCTGGCAGGGGGGGAAGCACCCTAGAATAAAGAGTCACTCTTGAAATTCTTATTACAGTTCCTCATCTGCCCATTTCTTAGATAAATATAATGTCTTTGTTTCCTTGCCTCTTCAAAAACTGCTTTTCTGGCAGCCAAACTGATTTTAAGACTGAGTTTCCATTTTCAAAGCCTAAATTGGAAGTTAACACTGATGCGAAGCACAAATAGAAACTCAACCTTGAAAGCTGCCTGGGCGCTGCCCTAACAGCTACTGCAGCAAAGCAGCACCAGGCCAGCAGCTCACTGGACTGCCTGCTACGTTCAGCACTTCTTGGCTGACGTAGGGCAGTAAAATTTCCCACCCCAAAATGTGTCTCTTTAGCATGTGGATTATTTGAGGCTGATTATTTTTTTTGAACTTTGATTAGAAAAGCAATTAATACATTTTATTATTGTAACTATAGTTATTTCTGCATTTTTTTTCTAATTAAGGTATCATTGACATACAATCTTATGTTGGTTTCAAATGTACAACACAGTGGTTCAAGTTACCCATATTAAATCCTCACCCCCTCTAGTGCAGCTACTATCAACATAGAAAGATGTTACAGAATCATTGTGTTTACTCCATGTTGTACTATCGTCTGTGACCAACTGATATTGTGATTGCGAGTTTTTGTGCCTCTTTATCCCCAACCCCTCCTCCATGGTAACCGCCAGTCACTTCTCAATGTCTGTGAGTCTACTGCTGTTTTGTTCATTCTGGTTTGCCTTTTTCTTTATATTCCACAAATAAGTGAAATCACATGGTATTTGTCTTTCTCTGAGGCTGATTATTTTTAAGAAACAGAAGACTCAGGAAATTTTTCTTTATTGCTTCCTCCCTAACCACCTGAGAGAATTTAGAGAGAGGACCTGTTCCAGGAAGGCAGTCAGCAGCAGAGATGACGACAGTAAATCAGCTGGGGAAGCTGGGTGACAGGGAGGAACCCAGTAAAGTCTGTTCCTTCCTCTCTGTGTCCATTTGTACCTTTGGGGCCCAGCAAGCATTTGTTCACCAAACATGCCTCTTCTTCACCTTCCTGTGAATTGCCTTCCTTCCCTTTGAAGTCCCAGGCCTCTGCCTCCTTCTCTTTAGCTCTGGATGGTATGTGCACCTCAACACCTGAGCGCCTGGGGGCCTCATATTCTTTCAGGGCCCCTGTACCTACATAATTCAACTCGATTTTCTCCTGTTAATCTGTCTCAAATCACTTTAATTCTTAAACCAGCCAGAAGAACCTTGAAGGGTAGAGGAAAATTCTTCTTCCCCACCAATATCTAATCCACAGTCAATTTTTGTTCCCTTTAAAAAGAAACTGGCAGGGGGTGGGGGGCGGTGGCAGGGGGCTGGAGGAAGGTGCAAAACGTACAAACTCCCAGTTATCAGTGAAATAAATACTAGCGATGTAAGTGCAACATGATGACTAGAGCTGACACTGCCGTACAATATAGAGAAAAGTTGTTAAGAGAGTAAATCATAAGGGTTCTCATCACAAGAACAAAACATTTCCTTTCCTTTCTTCTTTCCTCCTTTTCCTTTTATTGTATCTCTATGAGAAGATGGATGTGAGCTGTACCTAGCACGGCAATCATTTCACAATATATGGAAATCAAACCATCATGCTGTATGCCTTAAACTTATATAGTGATGTATGTCAGTTACTTCTCAGTAAAGTAAGAAAAAATGTTTCTCTTCTCAGTAAACTGGAAAAAATGTTTAAAGTATAAATTTTTTAAAAGCTACTTTAATGGTTTTATTTTTTATAGCAATTCAGTTGTATAGTCTCCAATACCTACTGGTGTTTCAGAGTGCTAGGACAGGGCAAGAAATGAAAAATACTGTCTTCATTCTGAAGCATGCTAAGGTCTGTACGTTCTCCATCAGGGATATTTGATTTCTGTTATAAGACAGAGAAAGAGAGAGAGAGAGAGAAACAGAAAGGGTAACAGTGACAGAAAGAGGAGATGAGATAGGTGAGATGCTAATTGAAGGGCCTGGAAAAAAGTTCAGAAACAAAAACATTCTCAAACAAAAGCACAGTTTTTGTGGTGGATTATTGCAATAACGGTCCACAGTGGTGGCATCATCTTCGGACTTGCCTTGGTCCTTAGGGGATTTAAAGAATGCTTGTGAATTAAGAGTCTCTTCCTTCTCTTGGAAACTGCTACCGTGTGAACCACCCTGGTCACATCAGCTGGGAGGTTAGAGACACATAGCCCCGTTCTTCCCATCACCATGGTTGACAGTCAGCCAGCCCTGGGAGCAGGGGCACGTGGCTGACCGGCATCTGAATGCTGACGCATGAGGGAATGAGGGAGCCCAGCAAAGACCACACACACACAAACATTATTCACACCAGAAGGACAAATAGTAGGTGATCCCAGTGATATGATCAGTCGAAAATAGTCAAATGCAGAGAAACAGAGAGTGGAATGTGGTTGTCAGGGGCTGGGGAGGATGGGGACACAGGGAGGCATTAACCAAAGGGTACAAAGTTTCAGTTATATAAAATGACTAAGTCCTAGAGATCTACTGTACAGCATAAAGCCAATAATTGACAATACCATATTATATACTTAAACATTTGCTGAGGGTACATCTTATATTAAGCGGTTTTATCATGAAATAAATAAAATTTTTAAATAAAGAGGGCAGTAGGAAAAAAAAATTATGCAGAGCAGCCTTGACTGGACTGCCAACCTACAGAATCAGGAGTCAAATTAATGGTTGTTGTCCTAAGCCTCTAAGTGTTGGGGTGGTTTGCTACATAGCAATCGCTAATATGAACCATTTGAGTTTTGTTTCTTAAAAGTATTAGACAAATGCAAAATGATAATATTCTTATCATGTTTCCAATTCCCGTTTTATTGCCTGTAATAGAGTTGCTCAAAAGAAAAATCACTTATATTCATTACGGCCAGTACAAGTTATTGCCACCTATTTTCATTTCTCTGAAGACTTTAATATCTTATTATCTTAAAGGTGGCAAGTATTGAATCAATAGTTTAATACTGAAATAACTTATAAAAAATATTTAGCACAGGGTTTGGATCATATTAAGCTCTCAGACAACATTTGTTTAAAAAAGGAAAACCCTGAACAAGCACAATAAAATAAATAACTAGGCAACTCAAAAATTAACAATCAATGCCACATCTAGGGAAAGGCTTCCAAGTGTAAAATTTCATATGAGAGAAAATACATTGCAATTTTTCTAGCTCTCAATCTTGTCAGAGAAGCAGCCACTGAAGGGAGGATCTGAAAGGACGAAGAGAAAAGCCCTTTGCACGAAAAGCTCACAAGCAGGCCTCCACTTACACCCTATCTTCCAGAAGAATGAAGGACTTTGACTGGATGTCCTTATTACAAAGCTAATATTTCACAGCAGATTTTTTAAATGTAAATAAACCTAGAATTTGTGGGCTTATGAGATATGGCTACCTGGAGATGAGGGGTAGTCAAATAAGCCATCTAATTAATTGAGTAGAAACATGATCATGTTCCAAACCAAACAACGTTCTTTGGTGAGCAGCATTACCACATATGCTGCCCCACACTCATCTGTTAGCCTGAAATCCAAAAGTCCCTACCGTGAAGGGAAAGAACATGTTCGGAGGCTGGTTCTGACATTTTGGTATCCGCCAGGGACAGAATGTTTCACCATGCCTCATGCTGACCTATATCCTTTGAATCCTTTAGTTTGTTACAGGGTAAGAGTCATTATTTTATGACTCTGTACTATCTGTTAACGTTTTTACCTTTGTGACCTATTTCTTCAATATGCCATTAATTAATCAATGTTATTCAACAAATATCCCTTGCAGACAACCAGCAAAATTGTCCCCAAATTTACATTCCTGTAACAATTCTCAGCACATGTTTATCACACCTCATTATGGTGATTGCTTAACTCCTGGATCATGGCAGCTGCCTCCTAAATGGAATCTCAGCCTCCTTTCTGGACTCTCTCCAATCCACTGTTCTTATCAAAACCAAGTGACATTTCTAAAATTCAAGCCTGATCTTGCCACTTCCTTTCATAACACGCTTCCAAAGTTCTCCCCAACCCTGAGGAGTTAATACTCCTTTATTAGAGTTTGAGGCCCTGTGTTACTGTACTTGTTGAAGAAAGGACTCATAGATGCATAAAGTCTTGGGTTAACATAAGAGAAATAGAAATGAGCATTTCCTGAATTAAACACAGATACTGATTTTTGTATGAAGTGTTTTGATTTTTCATGAAAAACATTTAGCCTGCATACAGTTCAACTACTAATTTCACTACTTAAAAATAATGTATTCAAAAAAGTTTTTTTTACCTAATTTACATCCCCTAAAATCCCTACTGTATCATATACATTTACTTTAGTTAAAGCTCAGATGCAGTCAGGAAAGAAAAGGCTTGTCTCCACACTTCTTAACTACAGAAGATGTTCATTACCTCCTTTTATACGACCTCCGAATCTCCTTATTCTAGAGAACTCAAGTTAGAAGGCTGGTCTGATTTACTATCCCATCATTCCAAAACTCAGAAGTTAAGGCAATTTTTATGATTTAGTTAAACTGATCTGTTATTATACAGGACTTTGTTGTCTGGGATTTTACTGTGTACATTCCATGTAAAAACCCACTATATGGATTTCTGCTTCTGCCTAAGAAGAAGTAACTGCTATGAGAATGACTCTCTCACCATCAACAATTATAAAACTGGAAAAAATATATGAAATAACTGCTTTATGACATTAAACAACAGACAGCACAAGAATGTGACCCCTATGAGAAGAGAAAGGAATAAGATGAGCTCTATGATTGACTCAGCTCTCTACCGGGAGGGAATTTCTGAACCATGACAAAGAGAAGGTAAATCAAACACTGGTAGTCGCACTAAGGCAGCTAAGCTAGCTAGAATCTGGGAGACACACTACAAACCAGAGAAGACTACATAGAGAACACCTCTGGAAATCTCTGTGTTTGTCCTCTTGACTCTTTTAGCTGAATATCAATCTGAATACAGACAAGATAAAACTCCCTAAGGCCAGGTAAGAAATAATTGCTAGCAAAGACTAATTACCAGGGAGCTGACACAGTAGGGCTGAGAACGGGTCAATTACCCACCAGCCCAGAAAGGGAGAACTTATGAAATATTTTTTAAAAAGAAAATACATGAAAGTATTTTAACATAAACCCCAAAGGATTGTATTGTGACTTAGTACTAAGGCTAAACCGATCCTAGAATAAAAGGCCATGTATTAGACCTCCCCAGAAGAAAGGCTTAAAAACCAGCCTTTACAGGACCAAGCTGATCAGCAAAGACCTAAATCGCCTGCCAGAACAAATCCAACACTCAACATAAAATTTTAAATGTCCAGAATTGAATAAAAAGTTAATACACAAGTGAAGAAGCAGAAGAATATAATACATAACTGGGAGAAAAATGAGTCAAAATGAACAGACCTAGAAATAACAGAGATGATGAAAATGACAAGGACTTTAAAACTGGCATTATGAACTTGCTCAATAATTTTAAAGAAAATATGAACATAATGGTGAGAGAAATAGAAGATAAAACCACGGACAAATGGAATTTCAGAAGACAAAAACTGAAGTAACTGAAATGAAAATTTCAGTAGAGAGGATTAACAGCAAATTAGATACTACAGCATAAAATACCAGTAAATATGAATACCTAGCAATAGAGACTATTCAAAATGAAGCATAAAAAGAAAAAGACTTAAAAAATAAACATAGCCTCAGCGCTCTGTAGGACAGTATCAAGCAGTGTCTAACATATATGTAATTACAGCCACTGGAAGAATTGGAGGTAGGGGAGTGAATGAAAAATTATATCTGAAGTAACAATGGCCAAAATTTTCCAGTTGACAAAAACTATAAACCTACAGGTCTAAGAAGCTTAACAAGCCCAATGAAAAAACACAAAGAAAATCACACCAAGACATTTTATAAATTGATTAAAAACAATGGTAAAGAGAAAGTCATAAAAGCAGCTAGAGAAGAAATAATGTATTTATTGGGTTTTCAACATATATAAAATAAAACCTATGGAAAGCAATAGCACAAAGGACAGTTGGGCAAATCAAAGTGTACTACTGTGATGGTCTTAACATTATTTGTAAAATAGTATGTTATTATATGAAGGAAAACTGTGATAGATTGACAAATTAAAATGCATACTATATGCCCTAGAGCAACCTCTGAGGAAATAAACCAGAGTTATAGCTAATAAAAAAGAGAGGAAATAAAATGGAAAACCAAAACACGGTCAATTTATCTAAAAAGAAAATGGGAAAGTCGGGGGAAAAGGACAAAGAGCAGATGGGACAAACAAAAATGAACAGCAAGAAAGCAGACTTAAACTCAGCTGAACACATACCCAAATTAAGTAAAAATGATCTGAATATTCCAATAAAAGGCACAGAATATCAGACTGGATAAAAACACAAGATCCTGTGCTTTCTTTAAGAAACTCACATAAAAGACACAGGTTGGCTAAAAGTAAAAAGATGGGAAACGACATATCTGTAAACATAATTATGGAGAAATATAAATATATTTTTGTTTTTATAAATATACCCAAGAGAAATATAAATATATGTCCTCCCAAAGATTTGTATACAAATGTTAATAGAAGCTATATTTATTATGGCAAAAAACTGGAAAAAATCCAAGTATCTATCAACAATGAATGGATAAATAGTGTGTGTCACCCCCCATACAATGGGACTCTACTCGGTAATAAAAGCAATGAACTACTGATACAGCAACATGATTTAAATTAATTATGCTGAGCAAACAAGGTGAGACATAAAAGCATACATACCATATAACTACATTTATATGAAATTCTAGAAAAGGCAAAACTAATATATAAGGATAGGAAGCAGATCACGGGTTACCTGGGGCTGGGGATAAGGTAGAGATATTAACTACAGACACGTACAAGGGAACTTCCTAGGGCAACAGAAATGCTCTACATCACCACTGTTGTGATGCTTACACAGGTATACACATTTGTCAAAACTCATGCAGCTGTACCTTGAAACTGATGCTAATTTTATTGTCTGTGAATTACTCATCAATAAAATTGAATTTTATTAAAACACTTTCTAAGTTGCAGGCCAGCGCATCAGGCTGCATCTCACCATTTCCCTTCGTTCAGCTTGCCCTCCAACCTTCCTGAACTCCTGGCAACTACCAGAAAGAACAATGTTCTTTCTTTTCCGTGAGTCTTGCTCTGGAATGTCCTTCTTTCTCTGTGTACTTCTCAGCAAACTCTTAATTATCCTTCATGACATTGCTGAAATGAAGGAGCACCATTACATAGCAACAGATCTAAAAAGAATGTGTTCTGCCACATTTCTGCTCCACAACATTGAAGAGGGCTATTAATCATCTTCAAGCTAATATCTCCATGTAGAACAAAAGGATATAAAGTCCTCCTTTGCAGAAATGTTTGTAAGGGTTAAGTTAAACAAGATACACAAAAAGTACTGGAAACACATTTGATAAAGGCTCAATCTCATTCCTCCATCCCAGCTCTCCATGCATTACAAAATAATTACATCCAACTACCAGAGTGACAAATAAAAAACACTAGCTAAATACGTGTTAATTGAATGAACAAGTATGAACAAGGAGCCATGAGGGTTAGATATTAATTCTAATTTCTTTACTAGTTCTACTCCTTTATTTGGTTTTATGGAACCTTAAACTCATTTATTCCTTTTTTTTTTTGTCTTCAGCACAAATATTTTCCATGTGAAAGATTTGAAGAAGTTATATAATATAGGTGGCCTAAACAGATACATAATTGGTATCTTCCAAGAGGTATCTCTATTTGGATAATGAGATTATCATAAAATTGTGTAATGCCTCTACAGTGAGTATATTACTACTAATATAAATTAATAAATATTCTTTTAGTTAATTGGTTCCATAAAAGGTTGGTAGTGATATTTATGACCTGTTTAAGCCCCAAACATGTGATATTTTATGGGGATAAGATACCACCTTTTTAGAATACTAGCTCTCTTAATCTTTTCATCTACAAAATACTATTTCTCTATGTTCTGAAGAGTGACTGAAGCCAGTAGACTTTTCTAGCACTTTTATATTAATGTCAACAACCTTGTGTTTTCTTTGCTCATCTTCCCTAAAAGCAGCCTATTTTGGTTTTGATAAAACCCAAGATTTCTGTATTCAAGGCTGACACCATAGAATGGGGGCAAAACATCTGGTGGGTGTGGAGCAGAGTCGTCACTTTGCACAGGGCAATGGCAGTTGTAGGAGAGAAGCAAAACGACAGCTGTGAGGAGGTTCTGAGCACTTCCTATTTTCAGGATGTGCTGAACTCATAATTCAGGCCTAATGAATGTGTCTTTGAGATGTAACAGCCTTTTTAGATCCTTGCTTCCGCCACTGCAGAAAAACTGAATACAGAAATGGTAATGATTTCATGTAAAATTCATAAATAAAATGCAAAGACAAGGGGAATGGTGCGCCCCTGTGCTACACAATGGATGATCATGTGGTATGAGGGCTAAGTCAATGGAGCTGTTTTTAAAGCCTTATCTAAAGTTTATTTTCTAATTTTGATTGAAATATACATAGAGCCAAAATTTTTATAAAGGCCTCTGACACCATGCTGTACAGTAAAGGGATATGCTCTGTTCTTCCTACAAAACCACTGGGTTAATGTCATCATCGGTATTGGAACCTGACTAAATTACAGGGAGCATAGGCCAGTGATCAAGGTTCGTGATGGAGGACAGGATGGAGACGGTACTGCACAAGTCTTTATTTAGGCAAATATTCTTACATTATAGGTTTGGTTTGACATCAAGTACATAATGTCAATGTTCAGAGGCCTGTAAATAGTTATTTCCTATGATATTCACAAATGGTTTTGAAGAAAATATTAGTACTCTGGGATATAGGATGGTAAGGGCTAGCAAACAGTGAAAAAAAAGAAACATGATGAAAAGCTCACCAAATTCTTACAGATGTAGATGCAGAAATAGATGTAGATATAATATCAATAAAGATAGAGAGAGCCTAATACTGGGGAAGCATCTCATGCACATTTTCTGTTTATTCTAATATTCTGCACAATAAAAAACCAAGAAAAAAATATCAAGTAGGCAAGGACATACTGATCATGGATAATGATTGGGTTCCTAGAACAAGAGAAAGTTCCTCATTTGAATTTTAAATCACAGAGTGCAGCAATCTTTGACCTTTCTCATTTCTTGAAAATGAGAAAGTAGACAGACTGAGGCAATATACAGTACCTGCCTGAATATTGTCACAGGATTCATAAGTTCTATACTGCTTTCTACATTGTAGCTGGCATCAATACTGAGTGAAAGGTCATTTTCCAATGCAAATAGGAGAATAAACACATTTATGCATAGTGCAGCATAGCTTTATTCAAGGTAATGAAATCGAAATGTCTAGCTAGTTCCATACAAAAACTGTCACTTTAAAGTCTTCGCATTCACACTGTTGTCCAGCTTAATAAAAATTTGTATACTCACAGCAGATTTAATCCTAGAGCATGTTTTTTCTTTCCAATTTCCAGTGAGCAAATAGACAGGAAAGTTAGTGTGACACTGCTGAAAGTTGGTGACCTGATATAAACCAAACATTCATGTATTTTTCAACTGGTCCTCCTTTTACAATGTAAAAACATTTCAGCCCTACTGGCAGGGACACTTGTATTTACATTGTAGTGAATCACAGCCTCAAAGAAATCTTTCACTGAATTTGTCCCCCCGTAATGCTCCCATCCTTTCCAACAACAGGTAGACTAATACATGGTTGTAGGAATTCAGGGCAGCCATTCTAGGTCTTGGGGTTGGTGAATTCCCCACCAGGGTCGGTCCCTTTAATTGAGTCGTAACAATACATTATGAGGCTATTATGATTATGAACTTTGAGGGTTTTTATGGTACTTTAGAATCAAAAGCCTACCACTCAAAATTTATCTGTTTTGCCATAGTTCCCAAATGTGGTCTCTTAATTCTATCTTCCATTAAAAGGTTCCAAGGATTACTTGGACAAATGGCTGAATTCAGGAATGGGACAGGAAATGTACAAGATGAGCTCAGGACCTTACCATGCCAGAAAGCAAGAAAGGCATTAAAAACTAATGGGTTAATATCAAGTTGAAGGACAATCCAGTGGACTAAGACGAGATACTCTGAGCATCAAAAAGAATAATAACTTTAATGGATTTCAACATGTCAAGTGTATACAAATCTATAAGTTCATAATAATAAACATAACAACTGGTCAAAATTAGAAGTTGCCAGGGTACTAACTTATTACTCTGAAAATTGATAAATTCAAGAAAGAAACATTTGTCCTGCCCCTCTGATGCTAAGTATATTTCAGGGTAATCAAAGAGTTGATGAAGTAAAGTCCTTCTGTATATAAACCTTCTGTCTAATACATCCAAAATAAAAACCAGAATATCACCATTGTGCAACCCTTAATAACTAATAATGAATCTAGAGAAACAGCATGAATGGTCACTAAAGTCATGAGGTAAGAGGTCCATGGGGAACTTTGTAACAGTTGGGTAATGCTCATTACAGCTGAACCCCCTGATCAAACATAGCAGCTCTGAAAACAAGACAGCTAAATATTAGGTACTTGATGTAAAGCTTACACAGTAGCCTGTGAAGTCACCTACCCCAAATTAAAACCCAAATCCAATCAAGATTTAATCACCTGTTCACAATATGTATGAGGAATACTAGAACAATTTATGACATCATGAGAAATAAAAGTCAGGCAAAAGCAGTGTGTGGGCCACTCTATCAGACAAATTATGACCTGGTTTTCCTACAGCACGAATTGCAGCAGGGAAAGAACTGTTACAGAAGAGACTTTAGAGTCATACAACCAAATTCAATGTGTGAAGTAGATTTAGATCTCAATTCAAACAAAACAATTAAGCACAAATAATTTTGAGGCAATTGGGAAAAATTGAAAATGGAGTAGATATCAAACAATATTTAAAAATTAGTATTAGAATAACAAAGTTAGAAGATGCACAATACCTGATTTTAAGACTTACTATAAAGCTACCACAGTCAAGAGAGTGTGGTGCTGGTTAAAGGGTAGACACAGATAAATTGAACAAATGAGAGAGCATAGAAATAAACCCACAGAAATACAGTCAATTGATAAGTTTCAAAATCAGTTCAATGGAGAAAGGATAGTTGTTTGAAGAAATGTTGCTAGGCAACTCAACATCTATACTATAGGAAAAAAGAGAGAGAGAGAGAAAACTTGAACCTATATCTCAAACCTTGCACAGAAGTAACTCCAAGTAGATCACAGGCATGAATGTAAAATTTTAAACTACACAACTTTTAGGAGAAAATCTTCATGATCCTGGGTTAAGCCATAAATTCTGATCCATAAAAGGTAGAAAAGACAAATCTGACTTTACCAAAATTTAAAACTTCTGCTTTTCAAATGATAATATTAAGAGAATAAAAAGATTAGGTACAGACTGGGGGAAAATAGTTACATATCACTTATCCACAAAGGACCTATATTTAGAATACATAGAGAATTTTCAAAACTTAACAAGAAAACAAAAACCCAATTTAAAAATGGGCAAAAGGTTTGCATGTTATGTATCTTCCATATATACATGAAATATATGGAAAATACATGGAATAC
This sequence comes from Manis javanica, assembly GCF_040802235.1. NCBI lineage: Eukaryota > Metazoa > Chordata > Mammalia > Pholidota > Manidae > Manis > Manis javanica. Next base: position 18,863,159 of record NC_133174.1, on the reverse strand, counting down.
AAATAAGCATGTGCAAAGATGTTCAACACCATTAGTCATTAGGAAAATACAAATTAAAATCAGAATAACATACCACTATATACCTATTAGAATGGCTAAATAAAACAAACATAAAGCCTGGCAATACAAAGTATTGGTGAGAATGAGGAGCAACCAGATCTCTCAGAGACTGTGGAATGTAAAATGGTATAACCACTCTGGAAAACAGTTTGGCAATCTCTTCTTTAAAAACACGCCTACCATATGACTCAACTCCTCAACTCCTAAGTATCTACTCTAGAGAAATTAAAACTTATGTTTAATTTCATCCAAAAACCTGTATATAAGTATTTATTGCAGCATTATTTATAATCCTGAAACTAGGAAAACCGGAACGTCATTCAACTGATGAATGGAAAAACTAACCCTGTTATGTCCTTACCATGGACTACCATTCAGCCAAAAAAATTAAAATAAAACATGTTATTGACACTCACAGTATGGATAAATCTCAAATGCATTATTCTAAGTAACAAAAAAAAACAGACTCAGAAGATTATATTTAATAAAATTCCACCTATACGACATTCTGTAAAAGGCAAAACTACAGAGACTGACAACAACAAATCAGTAGTTTCTAGGGGTGAGGAGTACAAGGAAGGTTTGATTAAAAGTGAGCAGCATAAGGGAATTTGGGCTGATGGGGGAGCTGCTGTGTATTCTAATTGTGGTGGTTGTTAGAGAACTCTATGCATTTGTGAAAACTCAGAGAACTGTACACACACACACAAGCACAAAATTACTATATGTAAATTAAAATATAACCCTAAAAATAAAATAATTTAAAAAAATATTTTTTAATCTGTTAACTCTTTTAGTGGCACAGTGATATTAAAAGCAAAAAGATCAGTTAGATGTGCTATGATAGATTGCTTATAAAAATGGTAATGCCACCAGGTTGTGGAGCAACAGGAACTCTCATTCACTGCTGGTGAGAATGTGAAAGGGTACAGCTACTTTGGAAGACAGAACGTTTGGCAATTTTTCACAAAACTAAACAGTTTTACCATACAACCCAGCAACTGCGCTCCTTGGCATTTACCCAGAGTGGAAAACTTAATTCCTCACAAAAAGCTGCACACAAATGTTTACAGCAGCTTTATTTATAATGGCCAAAACTTGGGAACAACCTATACTTCAGCAAGTGAATGGATAAACTGTGGTACATCCAGACAATGGACTATTATTCAGTACTAAAAAGAAATGAGCTATGGAGCTATGAAAAGATACAGAAGAACTTCAAATGCATACTACTAAATGAAAGAAGCCAATCTGAAAAGACTACACAGTCTATGATTCCAAGTATATGACATTCTAGAAAAGGTAAAACTATGGAGACAGTAAAGAGATCAGTGGTTGCCAGAGTTGTGGGGAGGAAGTGAATAGGCAGAGCACAGAAGGTTTTTAGGGCAGCGAAACTTCTCGGTATGATATTATAATGGTGAATACATATCATTATGTATGGGTGATAATGATGTGTTAATGTAGGTTCATCAATTGTAACAAATGAACCCCTCTGGTAGGGATGTTGGGAATGGGGAAGGCTGTCCATGTGTTGGGTCAGGGGGTACATGGGAAATTCCTGTACCTTTCGTTCAATACTGCTGTGAACCTGAAACTGCTCTCCAAAACAGAGTCTATTTTAAAAATGGCAAGAACAATTCTCATTCCCTACATGTCTCTGTGCAATGTACATGGAGTCTACTTCCCTCCCCTTGATTCTGGGTTGGCCCTGTGACTTCCTGTGATCAATACAGAATAGCAGGAAGTGGCAGTGTATGACTTCCAAGGCTGGGGCTTATGAGACCTGCCCTCCCTCTTGGAATCCTGAGACCACTTTGTGGTGAAAAAGCCAGGTTTAGCTTATTGGAAGGTAAGAGGCCAAGGTGCTCCAGCCAGACATGAGAGAAGGCCATTTTGGTGCCCCCAGCCCCAATTTAGTTGACAGGCAACTGAAAATGCAGGAGTAAGCCCAAACGACAGGACATAGAGCAAAAGAAAGGCCACAGAGCTGAGTCCAGATTAAATCACATAGCCATGTACTTGGTATTTGGGTGGTTTGTTATATAGCAACCAATAACTGTAACAGAAATATACTGAGGCATTCAAGGGTGAAATGATACTCCTAAACAAGGAGAGAAGAAATGAAAAAATGGCAACAAATTGAAATTGGTAAAACCAGACTGGATTTTATCACATTTTATCACATTTCTCCCTACTTTTGTGTACATTTGGAAAATTCTACAATAAAAAGGGTACAAATAACTTATACTTTTTAAATGATTATAACCAATTATTTACTTATGTATGTACTACATAAGCAATATAAGCAAAGCAAAAATTAAAAATCAATAAATTAAGTGCACTCTTGCCAAAGTAGGACAAAGGAAAATACAAAAAAGGTCTTAAGTATCTAAAGGATTCATATAAAATCTTTTGACCTAGTTTAAGTCTATTTGCAACCAGCTCCATGAAGTCAGAGTTACTCCATACACAGAACAGGTTAATACTTCTCTAGTTTTCATATTACAATAGTGTTTCCCTTCATTGAGTCTACCTCTTGTAAGATATTTTAGCTACCTTAAAAATAAGAGAAGCATTCATATTTTAAGTAGAGTGTCTGATCTTCAAATACCTTATCTTCTCCACAGCCTTTTAAGAACATAAAAAGCCTTCCTTTGCACTTCCTCGGAATGTTTTCTTGCTGTATATCAGTCACAAAGAGAAAGAGTTTGCATGAGCAAGCCCATATAAAATACTTCTTAAATTCAATATAGCCACAGGTTTCTGCAGAGAGCCAGTCACATCTAATATGAATGCCTCTCATAACTTAGCATCATCAGTAGAAGGGGAAAAGGAGGCTGAAGTAAGCTCATCATTGCCTGCGGAGACTGAAGTGAGCAGAACACTCGCAAAGGAAAGAGAGGATGTGAGTGCACTTTACACAGCCGTGCTGTGGGGGATGGCAAGGGGGGAGTTACCTTTGAATCATTCGTTTCACTCTCATTTCTATGTCACAGTTTGGGGGTTAGAAAACTGGAGAGAAGGCATGAAAATAAAATAGGCAAGAAGCCAAGATTAAATCACAAGCACATAATTAAAATTATCAGGGAAACTTTTAGAAGTATAGATGAAGAATGGTCATGGATATTGACATTTTTTAAGAGCCCAAAATGTGGCTGATACATGCCAAAGTTGAGAACCCCTGTAAAAGTTAAAAAGAAGTTAAAAAGAAATAAGGATAATTTAATTGCTAGGAAACCAAGCCTCCTAGTCAAAATTAAATCTTTTATTTTTAAGGCAATATATCTCTCACTTTAAGTAATTAGTTAGTGCCCAGTATGTGCCAGTCCCTGAACCAGCCATTTTCCTAGAATGTGTCGTTTAATGCAGAAATCACTTGAAAGTAGGTAAAATGATTTGCATTTGAGAAATTAGAAAATTAAGGCTCAGAGGTGAAAAATGTTCTCAGATCTCTTTGATCCACTGTCCTCATTGTTCTTAGTGCACAGCACAGATTTCTGTGCTCAACTCAGAAATCAGTATTATATTAGGACGCCTCAGTTAAAACGAACCCCATTAGTTATATAATTTATTTCTGTTTGCTATCTGCAAGGGTCCTATTCAATTACTGTATAATTTGAGGCTCATAAGCTTTAAAAATGGGGAGGAAGCTAATGGACCAGGAAGAATCACTATGATGGGGGAAGATTTGCCTTTGACATCGTTCTACAGATAATGCGACAGTTCTGTGCCTAGCTCCTAAAACCTACAGCTTCCTACAGTCTTCTGCCTACTGTTTTCCCTAAGAAACCGTGGCCTTTGTTTTAAAAAGCCAAATATCACTCCCTGCCCCTGTTACCCCACTGGTAAACTCTGTTACCTCCTTCTGTCTTGTTCTTTTAAGAGAACCTCTGTGATACAGAAGTCACAGATTGTTTGGCAGGACCCTCGAAGCCAACTTCACCCAGAGCAGACCCCTCATTTGAGCCTGCGCAGAAGGGATCTGCCTGTCCAGTCAATGACCTTTCCCCCGTCCAGGAACAAAAATTCTTCAGGCAATCGGATCTAAAAGGGCAGCTCCAGGAATCGGGAAAGACAATCTAAAGTGAAGGGTGCATTAATTGTTGCAGCCCAGACCTGAAATAAAGGAGAAGTAGAATTTCCCAATCCTCAACCAATCACACTTCAAGCTCTGAACTGTCTCTATTCTAACCTTGCCCAAGTACCTTAAGCATCCTTTCGTCCCCGCTATCATGAAGACAGATTTGAGCCTTGCCTATCGTCTCCTTGCTTGGCTGCCTTGCAGTAAATTCTCTTTCTGCTAAAGACCATGTCTAAGAGATTGGCTTTCTGTGGTGCAGGCAAGCGGACCCAGTTCAGTTCAGTTTCACCTTTGCTCACTGTCTTTCATCCTGTGTGTACCCCACATGCTTTGAGCCCCATCTGACCCTCTCATCATCATTAAAATTTTTAGTCTATTTTCTAGGTCCCTGTTGGAAAGTGGCTCAAAAATTCAAATTAATTTCTAGCTCAAGAAAAGAGTAGGAATTATTTGGAACTATGGGAATTTTAGACAATATAATATGGCCAAAGAGAAATACATTGATTTTGATTAGGATTAGCAATAGTATGGCTTTTCTTAAAGCACACCAACCCTGCCTATCAGGAAACATGCACAAATCTCAGATAAATGAGCAGCTCTTTGGCAATGCAATGTATCTCTTTTATAAGAACAAATACCAAGAATCAATTTCTTCAACACAAAGGATGATTTGATAGGAAAATTCACTTTCTGTGGGCAGGTAGGTGAGAGGGCTTATAGGTAATTACTCTATAAAGGGACTTGCAACATTTCATGAAGTACAGATTGTTATGTGTGTTTTACACAGAAGGAAATTGAGGCTCAAAGAATTTAAGTAAATAACCCCAGGATACATAGCTTTTAAATGTTGGATCTCGCACTTCTGCTGTATGATCGGCTACAAAGTTTACAGAATGGGAAACGTTTTCCAATCAATAACATGTTAATGCTGAAAATAAAAATAAAAAAAGTAAAAAGGGGGAGAAAACACAGAAAGAAAGCTAGAAGTACAGTAAAAAAAATATCAAATATCTAACCCAGACACCAGCCATCCTCGTAAATGAAGCATACTCTCATTCCATCATTCACCAAACACTAATGGAGTATAACTATTTGCTAAGTGAAAAAAAAAAAAAAAGGAAAGAAAGGAAAAGAACCAGTTCTGAACCCCCAGCTTCTCACAGACTAGGGTTGGGTTTCTTAAACAAAAATGCTTGAAGGGCACCAGGGCAGCCTTGAACCCAACAAACTTTTTGGAAATGTTATGGGTATAGGATATTTTTTTTTCTGGGAAGATAATCTTCATTTTTCTCAGGTTCTCAAGGGGGAGGATATGAGATTGTAGGGAAAAGAATTGTTTCCTCTACCCTTCCAGGTTCTTGGCTAAGACCACCTCCCCTCCTGGAATAAAAGACAAATTAACAGAAGAAAAACAGACTTTTAATAACATGGATGCCTCCTGTATACCTGGGAGAGCCCCCAGGGAAACTGAGTAACACTCTGAAATGGCCCATGCCACCACCTTAAATACCACCTCCAGCTGGAGACAAAAGAAGATGTTGGTGCAGGTAGAGGGCAGCAGTTATGGGACGTGACCGGGAAAAGCACAAGGATAATAATCATTTTATGCAGATTTAAGTCTCAGCTTTCTCCCTTGATAAGAATTTCTAGAGATTTAGAGTCAACCTTTTCCTGGTACAGACAGGGAGGAGACACCCTTACAAATAGAGATTTCCTTATATATGTAAATGTCTCTTATGAAAGAGTTAACTTTTATTGGTTTTCAGAGCTTCTCCTGTGTTTGCAGTTTCTTAAAAATAATCAGTCTAAAATAATCCTCATGCCAAAGAAACATATTTTGGGATAGCAAATTCTGTTCCCTTCAAGATTCAAAATAAATTAAGAACCAATGATGCAAATCCAACTGTGGACTCAGTAAAAGGTAGAGTCAGGAATCGTGAATATAATTTTCCTACATACACTCTTTAAAAGACCAATTTCTCAAAATCAATTAAGTAACAATTTGTTAGTTGCTATTTTTACAGCATAGGAAACTGTACAACTCCTTGCAAAGACAGAAGAAACAATCTATCAAAAACTAAATTATGACCTTGTATTTAATAGAACCCATAAAATCATTTCAATACAACATGATTGTAAAAAATCGTCCTAAATATCATTGAAAAAATCCAAGATGGCTTACCTTTGTGAGAAGAAGATAAAAGGAATGTTATGGTACACTGAATTACCTTAAAAAGGGGTAGGAAATCAATTTAGTATGTCTCAAACAGAGAGCTTATCTACCTTTCTTTGGGTATCCATGTGCTTTCTCATCCAAACAGGCATATTTTTGATAGTGAAAAGGAACAATAAAAATAATCAACTGCCATAAACCAGGATCTATGGTCGTCTCAATGTTGTTCAACATATTAAAAAAATCAAAGTTGAGTTTTTGTTATTATTATTGTCAGTGGAGTTTTTTCATTTCATTTGTTGGGTTTGTTTTACTTTTTTATTGAAGGCCCTAGACCTGCAACCCTATAATCAAATATAAACCAACCTTATATATTGGCTGATTTATGCAACTTTGGAAATGCAATTTTCACAAGACTATGATTTTCTTTTTATAGTTCTTGCCTACAAATTTTACTTTCTCAAGAAGAGTTAAACCTATAAAATCTAGTTGCATGCTAGGACCAAGATTCTTAAGGGATCCAATAGGCTAGATGACCTCATAACTCTCTACCCAGCAGAAATCCACAGAGAATCATGTGTTTTTCACTAACCCAACCTCTAAGCTAGGAAAATCTCAAGGCTCTAATATGATGCCTCTATAAAACAAATCAATTAAAAATATTACTATGTTTATCTTTTCTTTACTTATTTTATTCCTTGTTACCAATAGCTTTATCATAGCCAGGGACTCATGACTTGACTGCAAGTAGACACCATCTTTTGTCCTTTATTTCTGATCAGGTTTCAAAGTTTCCTTAGACCTAAACTACTGGCATAAACTTTCAGTCTACAGTGAAACCGACTAGGAAGGACACTCTTATTGACATCCAATAGTTTGTCCATTGTTAACCCATTAAAATAAGTCATTCTTTTACTTCACAATTAGTAATTTATCAGCTCCACTTAAAAGCAAAGACCTTACTAGAGAGAGAGCTGTGGACTTCTGGACTAACTTATGCATTCTGATTAGCACTGCCTTCCACATATACCTTCAGAATTACTGCTTTTTAGAAAACAGTCCATCTCACAAATGCCCGGCACATGTTGCCACTTGGGGAGAAAAGGTGCTTAAGAAAGAACAGGAAAAAATGTCCCCAGGTCCGTGTCAGTGGTTGAAAACACATCAGTATAAACTCAAGTAGAAATCATGTTCTGCACTAAAAAACAACAACTGAACAACAGAGATGCTGACTGAAATAACTGCCCACCCAGCAATGATTCCTTTGGTGATCAATCGAATATAAAAAAACTCTCTTCCATTTATGACCTAACCCATTTATATACACATTTTTTAGATTAATGTTCCCAAGCAACCTAAAGGTCTTTTGCTTTGCTTTAGATCCAAAATGAGATCTTTTTCTTCAAGTTTTTCTCTACACTGACTGAGGAAAAGCCTTCCTGAAATTATGTTAATTTGGGAATTGTAAGGGAAAAAAAAATACTGTCCATTGAGTTCATGATGTAGTCAATAATTTCCAGAACACGTTTAAAGTAATAAAAAGTAGATGGGATTAGTACCATAAAACCTGTCACATAAATGCAAAGGACACATAACCCCCCCTCCCTCCCAAAAATTGCTTTCACATAAAATCTTGCCACCAGATAAAAAATAGCTTTGGGGTTAAAAAAGAGCCAGTGAGTCCTATCTCCAGCAATATCCATAGATAATTTACTGCTAGCTTGTAAACAATGGAGCAGCACAGTATGAATGCCAAAAAGGGTCTTTCTATGTCATAAAGCCACTCAAAAGTGTACTTGCTGCAGCAGGTCTGGCTGTGAGGTTTGATATGCTGAGGTCGTCACTTAGTAGAAAACAATTTCCCTCATATGGAGAAGCACACTTACTGCTGTGCATCCAACACATACAGAGTGGAATTTTAAAACAGGGTTGCCTTGTATGGGTTAGCAGGCAGAATGAATCTGGGATGCTCCTTCTGAATGACCAGAGCGAAAAGCAAAGGCATGGGGCTTCCTCTAAATCATGCTTTCTCACCTTGGCGCTCTTGACATTGGGAGCTGGACAGCTCTGTGGTGGGGGCCACCCCGGACACTGCACAATGGTTAGCCGCTCTCTGGCCTCAGCTCGCCACATGCCAGTAACATCTCTCTCCCCCACCAGTCGTGTCAATCAAAAATGTCTCCAGACATTGTCAAATGTCCTCTGGGGACACAAAATAGCCTGTGGTTGAGAACACCAGCCCAGTGGAAGGCAGAGCTTTATGAACCCATTGGAAGGCTGATGAGGTGGCTTTACTTAACACTTCTAATTTGAATCTAATATAATTGTCTTTCTTTCCTAAATCCAAAACACTTAGAGTAACACCATTTGTTAACTGTCACATCCTTCCCCCAAGCTCCCATCCCCACTCAATGGTAGTGAAATAGGTTTTTATTTTATTTCAAATCATAGAACATGATAAAAAAAGAAAAAAGAACTACAGAGAAGTGTCTGAACTCTGTTATGATGTTTCTCTTTTAGTATCTTGATGAATACTATACACAAGGTGTCTGGGATGCAAAGGTGGGGACACCTTATAAAAACCAACTCTTTATTAATACTGAATGCATGAAGCCATTCAAACCACAAAGCCCTGCTGAGAAGAATATAGAATCACAATCATCAACAATGCAAAAAGGAGGTGAATTCAAGGGAAATGAATTCAAATATTCTGATTATGAAGTACTGGAAGAAAGCAAAAAGGCACAAAAATATACATGTACACAAATGCCTTTGCTTTGTCAGGTCTCCTGAAATGTATGTGTTGAAAGTCTCACCATTTTACAGTGCTGGCCTAGGAATCCTTATTTATTCTGTGGCTTGCAATGCTTGAAGGAAAAAGCTCTGCGAGGATATGTTTGAATTCAATCTGATTCTAATACTGCTTCTACTGCTTCAACCTTCTCTTCACCCAAGGTCACAACCTCCAAGTCAAATGAATGACAGAACTAATGTAGCTAACAAGATACTGCCTTGAATTGCTTCATAAAGCTTTCAATCTAATAAGTCACTAATGTCTGAATATAAATTTATCGACTTCCATTGAGATTAATAGCAGGCCAGTCATACTGACTGAATCCAAGCAAGTCAATTGGATCATGTTGGTCAATAAATGTTGATCCAAATTATAAAGAGCAGCCAGGGTCGAGGGTAATGAAGCTTACAATAACCTATAGAATATGTCTTTTGTTAAGGAACATTGCCCCTGAGAGTAAAAATAAAGTTTAAGGTAGTAGCATATGAATGTTGACATCCAACCACAAAGAAAACAGTGGACCACGTGTTCAGGTACAATCAGGGACATGCTGATGTAGCGCTTAGGGATAATAGCATTAACTTGTTTTAAAATGTCTTTCACTCTCAAAACCATGCAATCGTGTGAGTGCTCTGAGCACCAAGATCTATCTAAGCAATATGGTGGGTGCTGGCAACAGTGAGGTAACTTCCACATTGGAAAAAAAGGAAAAGAATAATTCCCAGACATACAAATATGCTTTGAATATTTAAATTACACAGGGAATAAAACAAGTGGTGACCAAATAACTAAGGCATGGATGACAATGACAGTAACCATTATGCATCATATACTATGGACTGGGGCTCCTTTAATTCTCAGAACACTAGGAGTTAAGTTTGTTATCTTCATTTCACAGATGGCAAAACTGGGGCCTAGAGAGGCTCCATAACCCTGCTATTTAGTGGTGAGGGTGGGCTTTGAGCCCACACAACTGGCGTCAGAGTATACAGTCTCAATCACTATACTGTGCTGTCCTTTACAAGAAGGAAGTCGATATCTAAAGACTTGGGAGAAGTATGTTGCAGGCTGTGGTATCAGGCAATGCAAAGCCTAAGGCAGAGAAGAGACGTGACACATTTGAGAAAAAGAAAGTAGGCCACGGTGGCAGGACTGTCGGCAGTTGATGGGGAGAGTCCATGAAAGGTAACAGATATTTTACCTGTCTTTTTCTATCATTGTTGAGAATTAATTGGTATCTCTAGTTTTTATTTCCCCTTTATTACCTTCAGTCCTGTTTCCAATTTGTTTTGGAAGCACCTGGAATTTTATTTCGAGATTCTAAACATTTTCCCCTTGTTTCCTTGGAACTGCTTCTTAATGCCGAGGAAAGAAAATATTAATTGCTTGCTTGTATCCCATCCCTTCTTTCCTGAGGAGAAAAATAAGGAAACTGGCCAAGTCTTGCACACTGATGGTATTTGCCAACAGTTTGGAGTGCTTTTCACAGGATACACCTGGTCTGCCTTGGTTGCTGATGGTAAACAAATCTGGAATTTATGAATTCATGGGGCATGGCCTATGGGAAAAGTCTGACAGGCAGCTGATTATCAGAGCATAAAATCGAGACTCTTTGTGACTCCCTGTGAGTGAGGAGCATTACTTATTCATTATTTGTGAATAGGTGAGTGATTTAGGAGATGTAGAGTCTCCAAAACAGAAACTTTATTGTCAAATTAAGGCATGTCTACAAAATTTTACTGTGTCCCCAAAAACTCACCAAAGCCTGACCAAAGTAGAAACTATGCAGGTCTCATTGCCTCACAGCAAGCAGTAAAGCAAGACATTTCCAAAACAAAGGACAAAGACATCTATTGGTGTAGACATTTAAAACTCTCTTCCAAATAACTCTTGGGTTAAAGAAAAGATCACAACTGAAATGACTGTCTCTTTAGCCAGGAAGGCTAATGAGATCAAAGCACACACTATGTGATGGAAGGCAAGCAAAGTCAACTTCAGAGAAAAATACACATATTAGTACACAAAAGATTAAAAGCAATGGACCAAATGGTTTATTCAAGAAACAAGAAATAGAAAAACAAAAGGCCCAAGAAAGAAGAAACGAGTTGATAATGGTAACTGAGAAATTAGATGACCAGTACAACAAAAAGCATGTTCTTTAAAAAAAAATAAAGAAAATAAACCTTATAAAACAAAAAACTTTAATCAACTGAAATATCAAAGAATTATTTCAAAAACCTGGCCCAGTGGCCAGGCAATTTTATAGTTACATTCAATATTGTATGGGACAGATAGTCCCTTTATTTTATCAACTACCGCGGTTCCCTCTTATCTGTAGGGATATATTCCAAGACCTCCAGTGGAGGCCTGAAGCCATAGATAGTACCTAACCCTATACATATTATGTTTTTCCTATATATACACACCTATGATAAAATTTATAAGTTGAGCACAGTAAGAGATTAACAATAACTAATAATAGAAAAATTATAACAATATACTGAAATAAAAGTTATGTGAATGTGGTCTCTCTTTCAAAATATCTTAGTGTACTGTAACCACCCTTTTCTTCTTGTGATGCTGCAAAATGATAAACTACCTAGGTGATGAGATGACATGAGGTGAATGTCAGAGGCATCAAGAGTTAGCGTTAGGCTACTACTGACCTGATGATATTCCAGAAGGAGGATCACCTGCTTCCAGACTGCGGTTGACCGTGAGTAACTGAAACTGGGGAAGGTGAAACCTTAAATCAGGGGGGACTACAGCATATGGATCTGATCAGGGTAAAGGAGGCAAAGATTCTCAATGCATTTTATGAATCTAACACATCTCTGATTCCAAAGCTTTGCAAAAGTAGTGCATGCACCCACACACACAAAACCTAACAAGCCAATATTATTAATACATTCAATAAAAATTCCCACAAAGTCATAAAAGACATTGTAAAAGAAAAATCCTCCCGAAGTTTTATTTCAGGAATTCAAGAATTGTTTCTAAGAAGACTCTTTCACAAGAAACAGCATGCATATCCACATAAATGCCAAAAGATCAATGCTAAGTTTAACAGCTATTTTTGATAAAATAAAGACCAAAACAATTTGAGGCAAACTAGGGAAAGGACATACATTTATAATTATTCACAAAATTGTCTACCCAGAAAACTTCAAAAACCTACTTAAACTAAAAAGAAGGTTGTAAGCTATCATTTATATTGTATACATATAAAAATATTATAGTTTCCCTGCATACTAGCAGTAACCAGCTAGAAAAAATAGTGGGCAAAAATTCCATTTATATCAGCAAAAAAAATGTGTGTGCACATACCTGCATGTGTGTGTATACACATGTATGTGATACCTAGAAATAACACACACCCTCAGTCTTGATTTGCAATCTTCTTCTTACTCTATTTCTCATCCCTGTGCAAAGGGTTCAGTCCCTCCTCCCTGCCCATGTGAACTTGACCTTTCCCTTCAAGCCTATCCCAAGTCAAGACCCACCACTCAGGACATCACCTATCTCCACACGTTTATTCCATTCTACTTATTTTCCTTTTTGGTACCAGGATCCTTTTCCATACCTGCAGAGACCTCTATGAGTCCTCTGGGTAACCTCAAACGGTAGGATAAACTTTTCTAGCATTAACTGATAGGCTTATAAACTCCACCACACAATCTCACCCCATCCTGTACTTCTTTCTAAGCATGAACTCCACAGCGTCATAGTTGCAAGTCCTTACTATGTCTTTCTTTCCTGTCAGTCTCCTTCACCACTCACACAAAACACTCACACTTCTGGTCACCAAATATGTGGGGGGCTTTTCTGCACAATAAGCAATTATGTGCAACACAAGTGGGGTATCTTACAATTCAACCTAATTCTGACACTATCTACTTAGAGATAGCATCAGATTCCAAAGAGTAAGGCTTCAGTCCTGCAAGATTGCTCCCCCACTCCCAACTTTTTTTTACTTTTGACCAACTAGCTATAGATCAAAGGTTCCCATGCCACCTACTTAGTTTTGATTAATTTGGTAGAGCGGCTCACAAAACTCAGGAAACGGCTGACCGGTTTACCATAAAAGGCTGTGATAAATAATACAGATGAACATCCAAATGTAAAAGATGTGTAGGGCAAGTTGCACGGGAAGGGGCATGGAACTTCCATGCCCTCTTCGGGCACACCACTTTCCCCACACCTCCTTGTGTTCACCAACCCGGAAGCTCTCTGAACCCTGTAACTTTTGTTATTTTTATGGAGGCTTCATCCCATAGGCATGATTGATCATTAACTCCACTTTTAACTTCATTTCTTCTCAGGAGAATGGGGGACAGGCCTGAAAATTCCAACTTTCTAATCATGGCTTGGTCTCTAGTGAGCAGCCCTCATCTAGAAGCCACTCCGGAGCCTACCCAGAATCTCCTCATTAGAACAAAAGACACGCCTGTCGCTCAGAAAAGTACAGGGTTTTCAAGAGATATCAGGAACCAGGGTCAAAGACCAAATACCAGAACAAAAGCTGCTCCTAGTGCTCTTACCACTTAGGAAATTATAAGGCCTTCAGGAGTCCTATGTCAGGAGCTGGGGGGGGGGGGGCAAGTACCACTACACACTTCTGATTACAAGTTATGATATCACACCTGGGTTAGCTACATTTATGGATAAAAGAGACATGAGGAGTTAGCAGTATTCTAAAATCAACAGCTGGAAAAATAGAAGAAATAACAGAAAAAATATGTATTGTGTAGATGGCCTGGCAATCAGGATATTCTGCTTGGAGATGATGTCAGATCCTAAAATTTTCCTTCCAGTCTGCCAAATTTCCTTCCATTTCCATTTGAAAATTAAAATGCTGGTATCCTGTATAAATTTTGCATTTCCTTAAAACCAGTCATCAATCTGGGCACTCAATCACAACATTCCTCAACTTATTTCTGGTATCAAATAGATTCTAAGTAGACCTTTGATACCTTTCTTTCCAGTCATCCACAAATAAGTTTATTATATTTATTTTTCTTGAAGAGAAATGGCTATAACTCAAGATCCAATACTAACACTTTAACATCTAAGTAAGAAGATAACCACTCAATCTGTATGTGGAATTCGGAGAGGAGACTAGAGCAAATAAATATATTAAATGTGAGTATTCATGTTGGCCAATATTCTACTTCTGTGGATTCAGCCTACTGAAGGCAGGTGGTTTATTACAACTTGGAGAGGGCTCCTGGAAAGCTAACTATTTCTCTGGGAGTTCTAAATTAGAGATAAAAATTTTGGACAATTTTTTCCTATTTATTGAACACACACTGCCAGGGAAATTGGAAGCTTCACAGCTAGCTGAATGCAGCAAGTCAAACAGCTATTAAACTTGCTTCATTCCCCAAACTGGTTCAGTTCCAGTTGAACTTGTTAGGCTCCACCAAGATCCAGTCTGCCCCAGACAACGAGTCCCATTACCATAAAGCCTGATGGAGCCAACTTCATCCTTGAAGTGCCTGCATTCCCACAGCCATCCGCAAAGAACAAGCCTGACTGGAAATCCTCAACAAGCTGCAGAATCACTTTTCAATAGGCTCAGGAAGATACCAAAAGACTCAGAGACTGACACTGGTCAAATGATACTCCAGGAGGTCTCACTAGACCCAGAAGAGGCAGAAGTGCAGGTATCTACCAGTCTACAGACCCAGAGGAGTACTTTGGCCCTGGGAAGTTTCTAGTAATAAACAACAGTAAGAACAGTATAACACATGACAAAAGTACCCCAGCTTCAGCTGATTTCTTAGGCACAGCAAATATATTATTAGTTTGCTAGGGCTGCCGTAACAAAGTACCACCAACTGAGTGGTTCAAACAACAGATTTTTACTGTCTCACAATTTTGGAGGCTAGATGTCCAAGATCAAGGTAACAGCAGGGCCACCCTCCCTCTGAAGGTGGTGGGAAGGGTGTGTTCCAGGCCTCTCTCCTAGCTATTGTTAATTCCTTAGCTTACAGCAATGTAACTCCAGTCTTTACTTGGTGTTCTGTGTGTGTGTGTGTGTGTGTGTGTGTGTGTGTGTGTGTGTGTGTGTGTATCTGAGTCCAAATTTCCCATTTTTATAAGCATACACTCAGACTGGATAAGGGCCCACCTTAAAAAACCTCACCTTAGCTTGATCATCTGCAAAGACCCTATTTCCCAATAAGATCACAATCACAAGTACTGGGAGTTGGGACTTCAACAACTATCTGAAGGACACAATTCAACCCATAACAGCAAATGTATAAACATTCTCCATCTGTACCCATGCCTTCTTCCCCTTCCCCTGTTCTTCTCGTTCCTTATTCCTCAACAGTCACCCTGAAGAACAATCTTTGAGAGTAGGTTCAGAAAAATTTTTTTGAAAACTGAAGTTTTTAGTGGGACAATGGGAAAATTTTCAATTTGATCTGTAGGTTTGTTAATACACTGAAGCAATCTCTACCTTCTGGCTTTGATAATTGTACTGTGGTGATAAAATGTTAACATGATGGGAAACTGAGTGAATGAAGCATATTATATTGATATTTATATAAACATAAATACATATTTATATATAACTTTGACTTTTCTGTAAATCTTAAAGTTGTTTCAAAATAAAAATGAAAGAAAAGTCATGTGGAATTTGATGGTTATTCAAACTACTACTCCATGATTTTGAGGGACAAGCTAATTTCGATGCACATATTTTGGCAGAGTATAAACTTTCACACTCAATATCATTCTTTGTGAGAAGATTTTAGACACACACATGCATGCTCATTCATTTATATACACACACACATGCATAAAGCTTTTGGAAAAAACAGTCCTGGAGCTATTTGCCCATTGCTTATATTGATTTAAGTGCAAATGATTCTGGCAACAACTTAGAAGCAGTGAATGAACTTTGAATAAGCTCTAGTTACTATCTACATAGACATACCTCTACATTCATCCAACCTTCCTTGGCTGACCAGCTCTACTCCCTAGAATACTGGTTAATGTTAAACTTGCAATTGGTCAAGTGGGTGTAAATGGAATCATTAAATTGTATTTATAGTTGTCCTGTGTAATTCTTTTCTGGATAATACTATAAAACCTTGTTTCCAAGGCCACATCAGCAACAGGGGGAAAGCAAGGGCTCAGATGACAATCAAAATGTCTTTGCTTCCTGAGTCTTCCAAAATAATGCTACTTGGACTGTAAGTTCCCAAGATCCTCCCCTAGATTATGAGTCTTAAGTTACTTATAAACAGCTCTTTGTGACTTGTTGGAGCTTTTTCACTGCGATTACTCCAACCTCCCTCTGCTCTGGAGTCAGACAGTCTAAATTTGCATCCCTATTCTAACACAAAAAGTTCCAATCTAGGTAAGTCATTTCCCCTCTGAACCTCAGTTTCTGCATCTCCAGTGATACTGTTCTTGCCCTCTCAAATGTTAGATTTCATTAAATGTCCCTGGCACATAGCAAACACTTAGAAAGTGGTTGAAAGCATGGATTCTATAGTCATATAATCCTGGTTTGAATCCTGAGCAGTTGTATGTGATCTTGACGCAACACTTAACATCCCCTACATTTCAGTTTCTCTGTCTATGAGCTGTAGATAATAACAGTACCTGTTTCACAGGGCTCGTGTGAAGACTAAGATGAAACAACCATGGACAGTGCTTAGCATGATGTCTGGCACTCCACAAGCCCCATATAAACATAAGCAGCTATTACTGTTAGTATTGCTATTACATTATTATTCACAATGGTGCCACGGCATGAGTTGTTGGCAGTTCTGTCATTGCTTCTGTGCTCTTTCAGCAGTCACAGGGGTGCCTGAGATGTGAGAATGGTTTCTCCTCAGACAGGAAACACAACTATGGCTTAAGAATGCAAATGCGAGCTGTTTCTTTCAATGTCTGTGGGCCTCTTCCCTGAATGACTGGAAAATGGCCCCTGTACCTCTGCTGCTCAAAGTTGGTCCTAGGAACTGCAGAGTCTGCATCACGTGGGAGCTGATTAGAAATGCATCCTCTGGGTTCTACCCAGACCTGGTGAATCAGAATCCCCATTTTAACCAGATCCCCAGGGGACTCATGCATAATATTAAGTAGGAGGAGGGACCTAGAGTCTAGAGCTTTTTCAGGGTCCTTTGAGAGATACAACCCGGTGCTGGGTTTCAAGTTACCTTCCCTAACTCCACACATAAATCTATCCACCCCAGCTGCTTTAGATGTTAGAGTGGTGTTCTATGTTCTCTGGCCCCATGGCACCTACCTGCCTCCACTTCTGCTTTCCAGATTATTGCAGCTTCCATTCATCTTGATTTCAGTACCCTGACAATTATACCCCTACAACGATTAAAAGATTTCTAATACCTAAATCAACTTTATGCTCCCCACCCATTCTCCAAGCATTTCACTGTTATAAGTTTGAGAACAATTCCATTGCTTCATCTAAACAACACACACAAAGTCCTAAAACTAATAAACTGTTGAAGAAAAATCTCATATTTTTACCCTGAAAAATATCTTTAATGTACTTTCAGATATTACGATCTACCCAGGCATGCTTTATTAATACCTGCATTGTTAATATAGGAATATTTTTTGTTATAGCTCCCCAAAACAATCTTCCACAACCCAAATCATTCAAATATCTATTAAGTTTAAATACATTTCCACTTTTGAAATGTGTTTTTTGACTATATAATCTCATAATAATTTTCAGTGCATATGTATATAATAATGTAGTTGAATTGGAAGTTTAGATATAATAGTTTAATAGCTAAGCCATCCTTAGTCCAGGGAGCTGCATAATAAAGAGTTATTTTTGCATATATTCATCAGAGAGCCAGTAAGAATATTTTTCCTACCCTTTCTGCCCCTGTCAAATATATTAATTGGAAAAAAGGACAAAACATTAGATAAGATTACTTATATTCATTTTGATAAAGTAGAATAAATAAAGACAAGATCCGTTATGTTTCACTGGCAGCAGAATCTTATCCTGAAAGGTTACCCAAAGCTCAGTGACAGCTTCAAGGACATTCTACTGCAAAGGCATGGAAATCTCAAGCCTATGGAATTGTTAAGATTACCCTACATATTTCTGTACCCGTCTGCATTATAACCACACCGACCTCCCAAGTAGAGTTGGAGGGGAAAAACATAATGGAAAAGGCTTTCTCTCTGTTCTACACCCTGATGCAAAATGGGCTATATTTGAAACACCAATGTCAAACCAGCAATTTACAAGACAAAATGAATTAATAATTAATAGAACAAAATACATACCCTGTCCTCTGACTCATAATTACAGAGATGAATAAGTAGAGAGGGGCTGAGTAAGGAGAGAGGACACAGCCTCTCCCTGCCCTCACAGCACTGGGTAAGCCAGGCAGTGAGGAGCTAGAGTGAGGGGAGATAGAAGTAGACATGGGTGCTTCCATTTTCTGAGATATTAATCCCTTCAAGGAGTAAATATACACACCTGTAAGCTTGAAGTGACCTCTGATTTATTTCCTAACCTAGACTCCACAGACATTGTGTGAAAAATCTGACTCGCAAATCAAAATCAGAGCCAATATGGTAAGAATAAAAGAAAAATGTCAGAGTTCTGAAGGTCAGATGCGATAAATTTAAAGAAGTCTTAGAACGTTCACTGTGATGTTCTAATCTGTCCACGGTGTTCATGTCCAGCAGAGGCTATTTACTTCTGGGCCTAGCACCTAAAACTAGCAATTGGCTCTGCTCCTCGCTGGCCAGGACAGGTGAGGATGTCTTTCATTTTGTCTCACCCTCTTTGTCTCTACCCAAATAGATTATTTTTTTTTATTTGACTTCTACTAAAGATTTATTTTTGCATATATTCATTAGAGAGCCAGTAAGAGTATTTTTCCCTACCCTTTCTTCCCCTGTCAAATATATTCATTGGAAAAAGGGACAAAACGTTAGACAAGATTACTTACATTCATTTTGATAAAGTATAATAAATAAAGACAAGATCCGTTATGTTTCACTGGCAGCAGAATCTTATCCTGAAAGGTTTGCTGTATTGGCTTCTCTACCTTAACTTTGTGTTTCCTCAAATAAAAGTGAAACTCATCAGTAGAGAAGAGAAAAGCTAGTAGAAGTCATATAAAGGCGAAACTTGTAAATAGATAAGAGAAAAGCTAGTAGAAGTCAAATTATAACAATGTGTCTAAATTATAACAATCTCCATGTGCTTTATGAATATCTGTATTTACTATCTCTGTATCTGATACTTTGACTACTCTCTCCCAGCTCCCTAAATCAGTCAAAATATTTTGATAAGTAACAATTCCTCAAGTATCTTACCACTAGATTTGTTGCCCAAAGTATATATTTTTAACAAATATCCCTTCCCTCTTTTACCTAGTGAATCAGTGCCCCCAAACAAGCCTATGTTTTCACTGACAGCTCTGCCAATTCAACTCAAGAAACGTATCCTCAGGTATACTGTGCACCATGTGCTTGTTGAAAAAGCTGCACTTTGAAGATGACAATGATCTATAGCCTTCTTTGATGATTAAAAGAAGAAAATTAATGGCAGAGAAATTAGTCGGATGCAAAATTCAAACAAACATTTCAAAGTAACATCTTTACAGGCCAAGAAAACTGCAATCCTAAGGAAAATTAACCAATGTGTATAATAGAATTAATAGCTAAAAACTTCCTTCCGTTTCACTCCTAGGTAGATTGTAAACAATGGGAAAATAGCAATCACATGTTATGTTATCTTCATATACCTCACAAAAATTGTTACAGTGGTGGTCACATAGTAAGCATATGACAAATAATTCTACATTGAAATGAATTACCAGGAAACTTTGTAGTTTCAAGCAGAGGGAAAAAGGAGTGTCTGAAGGCATTTTCTGCCAGCAAATAATGGCATTCTCTTAATCTTGCAGAAGGAAAATGGCGAGCATGGTAGGCAGGTGGAAAGGATGGCCAAATAGGCAGGCATCTGGCCAGTGGGAAAATTTCAGGACATTGAAATGTCTGAGTAGACAAAGCTGGTTGGTTTCCACCAGGGGTCATTTCAGCCTATCAGAAAATCTATTTATATCCTTTATGTTATTGGCTCCTCTATCTTAACTTTGTGTTTGCTCAAATAAAGGTGAAACTTGTAAGTAGATAAGAGAAAAGCTAGTAGAAGTCAAATAGGAAAAACACAGTCTATCTCCTGAAGGATAAGGAAACTCAAATAGATCTTCCTATCGGGAGAAAAATGTCTTCTCTTCTAACCAACCCTTATTTAGACTTGACTGGATTCTTCTGGAGATGAATATTTTGGACCCAAACTCACCATTAGCAAGATTTGCAGTTTTAATAGATGCTGTAAATGAATCACCAAAAGGGTAATAACAACTTACTACTTCTAAGACAAAGTTTTAGTGCATATTAGACCTGAACACTGGAGCAAAAATCTTTCACTATAGTACAAATTGGCATGACAGTCCTGGATGAAAGGCAAAGCTACCCACGTCCATCTGGATTGTTCTCCTAGGACAGATACAGGACTTACTGATGATGATGCTAATTATTACTGCTTCTCTTATGAGAAGCTAATACTTTTAAAAACTATTCACCATATATAAAGGCCATCCTGAGGATGCCCAGACCTCCTTTCCTTAGCAATCACCATACCCAGTTCTCCCACAGTTGGCAGAATTGAGTCCAGAGTAACATTTCTCTTCAAAGATACCTCTAACTTCTGAAAATGGTGTTATAAGCAGAGGCACTATTTCTCACAAAACAGACTTTTACCATTTCACTAGATCAAGGTCAGGCAAATTTAACCCATCCCCTGTTTTTATTGGAACACAGGAATATATTATCTATGGCTATTTTCATGCTATAATGGCAGAGTTAGGTAATAGTAACAAAGGCTGTATGGACCTCCAAGCTGAAAATATTTACTACTGACCATTTACAGAAAAAGTTTTCTAACTCTGCTCTATATAATAAATGTGCCATATCACTGCTATGTCTTGCTCTGTGTTGGTTACCTTACAAAAAGACTGGTCCAACTTCATGAAAGAACATATGGCCAATAAGCAGACAGAAAGATTCACATCATCTTTCACTGGAGAAACCCAAACTAAAACCACAATGTTATACGACTTCATACCCATTAGAATGGTTGAAAATAAGAGTGGTTGACCATACTAAGTGCTGACAAGGATGTGGGGGAACCAGAACTCTCATATAATATTGGTGGGTATATAAATGGTACAACCACTTTGGAAAAGAGTTTGGCATTTCCTTATAAAGTTAAACATACCTTTCTGTATGACTCAGAAATTCCACTTATATGTCCACAAAAAGATCTGAACATGAATGTTCATAGCAGCTTTATTCACAATAGTCCAAAAGTGGAAACAACCTAAATGTCCATCAAATGATGAGTGGATAAACACACTGCAGTATATCCATACAGTGGAATACTACTCAGCAATAAAAAGAATAAACTATTCATGGGCACAGCAATATGTGCAAATCTCAAAAACATAATGCTGTCTATAAGCCAGACAGGGCATGAAGTGGGGTTCATATGAGGACAGGTGTGGAAATCTCTTGTACTCTGACTGTGGTGATGGTGAAGTAAGTGCATAAAACAGTCAAAACTAATCAAAATGTAAACAAAATTAGTCTATTTTATGTAAATTATACCACAATGAAGTCAATTTTTAAATAACTATTGTTCCATAACCTTTCATGAGCCAAATAATCTATCCTTTTAGCCTCATCTAACAGTTCTCCCTTATGCTCCCAACTTGATATCCCTCATATTCCAATAACTACAAAATACTATATATTTTCTAAGTATATTATCGTTTCTCTTATACTCCTATTAGATATCAGACTTGTAAGAATTCTATAGGTCCTTAAAGGTCATCAAATCCAACTATTTAATCTTAAATGTTCTCTCTTTATTTTTTTAAAAAACTGACCATCCTACAGATATTTTGTTTGTTTTGTTTTGTTTTTAATTAATTTATTTTTTATCATGGTATTATTGATATACACTCTTATGAAGGTTTCACATGAAAAACACTGTGGTTACTACATTCACCCATATTATCAAGTCCACCCCCATACCCCATTGCAGTCACTGTACATTAGTGTTGTAAGATGCCACAGAGTCACTACTTGTCTTCTCTGTGCTACACTGTCCTCCCCATGATCCCTCCCACACCATGTGTACTAATCATAATACTCCTCAATTCCCTTCTCCCTCCCTCACCCCCGCCCTCCCCTACCCCTCTCCTTAGGTAACCGCTAGTCCCTTCTTGGAGTTTGTGAGTTTACTGCTGTTTTGCTCCTTCAGTTTGGCTTCATTGTTATACTCCACAAATGAGGGAAATCATTTGGTACTTGTCTTTCTTTGCCTGGCTTATTTCACTAAGCATAATACCCTCTAGCTCCATCCATGTTGTTGTAAATGGTAGGATTTGTTTCTTTCTTATGGCTGAACAGTATTCCACCGTGTATATATACCACCTCTTCTTTATCCATTCATCTACTGATGGACACTTAGGCTGCTTCCATTTCTTGGCTATTATAAATAGTACTGCAATAAACATAGGGGTGCATATGTCTTTTTGAATCTGAGATCTTGCTTTCTTTGGGTAAATTCCTAGGAGTGGAATTCTTGGGTCAAATGGTACTTGTATTTTTAGTTTTTTGAGGAACTTTCATATTGCTTTCCACAATGGTTGAACTAATTTACATTCCCACCAGCAGTGTAGGAGGGTTCCCCTTTCTCCACATCCTTGCCAGCATTTGTTGTTCTTAGTCTTTTCGATGCTGGCCATACTAACTGGTGTGAGGTGATATCTCATTGCGGTTTGAATTTGCATTTCTCTGATGATTAGTGATGTGTAGCATCTTTTCATGTGCCTGTTGGCCATCTGAATTTCTTCTTTGGAGAACTGTCTGTTCAGATCCTGTGCCCATTTTTTAATTGGATTATTTGCTTTTTGTTTGTTGAGGTGTGCGAGCTCTTTACATATTTTGGATGTTAACCCTTTATCGGATCTGTCATTTATGAATATATTCTCTCATACTGTAGGATGCCTTTTTGTTCTATTGATGGTGTCCTTTGCTGTACAGAAGCTTTTCAGCTTGATATAGTCCCACTTGTTCATTTTTGCTTTTGTTTCCCTTGCTCAGGGAGATATGTTCATG
The DNA here is from genome assembly GCF_040802235.1 of Manis javanica. Taxonomy (NCBI): domain Eukaryota; kingdom Metazoa; phylum Chordata; class Mammalia; order Pholidota; family Manidae; genus Manis; species Manis javanica. The sequence goes on along the minus strand of NC_133174.1, from coordinate 18,839,840 downwards.
AAGAAGTCACTCATGTACATTCAGGTCTTTGATCCATTTCAGATTTACTTTTGTGTATGGGGTTAGACAATGATCCAGTTTCATTCTCTTGCATGTAGCTGTCCAATTTTGCCAACAGCCACTGTTGAAGAGACTGTCATTTCCCCATTGTATATCCATGGCTCCTTTATCTTATATTAATTGACCATATATGTTTGGGTTAATATCTGGAGTCTCTATTCTGTTCCACTGGTCTGTGGGTCTGTTCTTGTGCCAGTACCAAACTGTCTTGATTACTGTGGCTTTGTAGTAGAGCTTGAAGTTGGGAAACGAGATCCCCCCTGCTTTATTCTTGCTTGTCAGGATTACTTTGGCTATTTGGGTCTTTTGTGATTCCATATGAATTTTAGAAATATCTTAAATGTTCTCTTATTGAGAAACAGGCCATGTTCATCATGTGAGTAATCCAGAATCTGCCTATCTCTAATTCCAGCCACTGGTTCCAATTCTGCTCTTGGAGCCATATTCAAAAAGCTGAATTGCTCTTCCACTTAATAGCCACTCAAACCTATAACACACACATATACACAAAATTGATCATGTCTCCCAGAATCCTTACTATCTTTAAACTGGGCATCCTCAATCATTTCTTCTGAAAAAAGGTTGCGACTCCCCAGTGCTGAATTCCAGTTGAGTTATTTATATCCTGTGTTAAGGTTTGAGTTCACAGTCCTTAATCATGCAGCCAAGTAAGATTCCTTTGGGCATCCAGAGGGCAAAACTATAACTAGCAGGTAAAAGTATAGGTAAAACTATTTTTGCTTAATAGAGATTTTTTTAACAATTAAAACTGCCCCCAAATATAATGTCTGTACAGAAACTAGATTGTTAGCTAGTTGTAGGGGAGAAAATTCTTCATTTCATAGAAGTTGAACTAGAAAACCTTAAAAATACACTCTCTAATGCTCTAATTCTCTATCTGTCAAAGGTCCCCAAGTTTATGAGACAGGAAACTGGTTAGTTTTTAAAAAGAAGATAAAAATGAGAAGAATAAAGAAGGTGATTGATTGGGTCTCTTGGGCCTGGTTTGGGCCCTTGAAAAGGATTAAACAACTATGGAATTCAGTAGAATGAAAATGGGATACCACACTACAGAGAGAAAATAATTTCTCACATTTTTCCCCTATGGCCAGAGAGTTACATCAGACACTAGGTCTCATCAGACACTAGGTTACATGTTCTGTTCTACCCTGTTAGTTAAACAATGCCCAAAGTACCACATGAAATAAAGAGAAGAATCTGTCCAAGGGTGCTTTGGCCAGTATATCACTCAGGAGAGACTCACAATAAATCGTGAGTCCTGGAAAACAAACAAAAGGGCAACTATTAAAAAGAGGTCTCAATCCTATACCACCTCATTCCAAAGAAGGACTAAAATAATGTAATCACTGCATGTTCACAGTTTAACTGGTGACCCACAGATTAGAGACTCAGAATTCCAATCTGTTTTGTGTTTTCGTCCCTCCCTCATATAAATGAGCTTACCCTAGGATCTTGCTAGGTTGTGGGCATTTAGAAAACTGCTTTTGCTTGCAATTGATAAGATTTTTTCCTTTTTTTTTCAAAGGGAAAAATGCATTAAAGATTTTGTTCTTTATAGTTTTTCCAAACAGCATGAGCTCAGCAAACAGATTTAGTTTTAAAAGTAACTTATCAACATTGACAGCGTCCTCTTAAGAACAGCTGTTGCCTCATAGACTGCAGTGTGAACATACCCCTGAATTCAGAAACAATTCTGCTTAGAAGGAATATTGCACATTTAGCACCCTCCCTTTAATTACCAAAGACATTTGCATGAAAACCCAATCTTTGTTTGGCAACTTCACCTTATTATTTTTTCTAGGTTTTAAAATTTAAGTCCCGAAAGGTGTCATTCTATAATGATGTGTTTCGCTTGCAAAGGAAGAGCCATCTCATGATCGCATGCCTCAGTTTAACAGCCCATTCTTGACTTACAATTGCTCTTTCTTTTCTTTTATGGAGTTGGCTGACTGTCAAAACTAGTTCTTTTGCAATCCTAATTGTGAACTGCAAGGTCATATGAGTCTTGGCTCTGACAGCAGAAAATGAATTTATAAAGAGAGATACTATTCTTCATTCTTTTAATGTTCAAGATGCTAAGGAGAATTTGCATAATATGTGTTTTGCAATTTTTGTAAAATGCCATGCCACACTTTTACAACTGACATTAGTCTTAGGGTACTGGGTGCATAAGCTTATGCATCATAATGTATGGGTGGAGATAGCTGGGAGAGAGAGAAAAGCAAAATAAAAGAAAATATTGATGCAATAAATGATGAAATCCTCTCACTGTTCTCTCAGAGTAATACTCTATAATACAGAATGGTTTTTGTAAACTATTTGCCTCTACCAGTATCTCAAAATAAATTCTTACTGATCTTCTAGAGTTCACTATTCAATTGACCTAATTTAATATTTGCAAATGAGTGTTTCAAAGCCCCACAAATTTTATTATTTATTAATGTATTGTATGTGCACACAAGAAGAGAAATATATAAGTATTTGCTTCATTAGGAAATACTTTAGTAACTGAATATTATTCTAAGAAAACAGAAATAGTTAAGACCAGTATGGGTGTTCTTAAGTTCGCAGAGCACTAAAATGTACTTATGCTAAGGGACATGATAGCTTTTTAAGGACCAGCCTTAAGTAGATACATATAATGGAAGTAAAGAAGAGGCTCAGAGTGGTTCAAATCACTTACTCTTCTATTTAGCTTAGAGTCAACCCTGAGTATCAGTACATCTGACCATATATCAATAGTGGTAAGGGACTAGTGCAGCAGCATAAAAGGAATAGGGTTCACTATAAGACTTGGTTCATTTTTACTATCACCTATAGAAATGAGGATGATTTTCAGTAATAAAATATATCAGGTAAGTTGGTTTTCTTTTTCTCCTTCTTGAATCTTTATATACCTGCTCCCTAACAAAATATCCACAGCAAGCTTTGAAGGCATGATTGAAGAGACTACAGTTTGAAAGATCACATAGTTAGGTCCTCACTTTAAGCGTAACAAGAGAGCAAAACAGGATCTGACTTTTATAAGGAACTAAAATATTAGTTCCCTCCCCCCAGGTGCCAGATATCTTTTACTGGCTCTTCAGAGCCATGCTCCACACTTCTCCACTGAGCCCTGAGCCTCAAAGAGCTAGTTTGTATGTATCACATCAACAAGATTCCCTTCCCGTTTACTTCAGTCGATTGGGAATTCTGAGTAGATTGGAGGAAAAGAGAAATGTGAGTTCAGAGTATTTATATTCCATAACCCAAGGTCAGTGTGGCCTGGTCATACCCCTTGACTAAATGTCACTGCACTTCCCAAGGTTGCCAGCTCTTAAACACTGTGTCATTGTGGACAGACCCCATCCTCCCCTCATCCTTTTATACCCTAGCATGGTCAAATCTCAGTTGTGACTAGCTTCAGGTCACTGCAGTTCCCCTTGTAATTCCACTATTTAAACTTCAGACACACTTTTCAAAATAGCCCCTTTCTAAAGAAACACTTAATTCGAACTACTTTCTTTTGAGTGTGCCATTTGTTTGCCACTGGTCCCTTCAATGATTGGCTTTCCTTTATTTGTGCTTCCTTGTCTACTTTTTGCTTTCCTTTATTTTTGCTCATACAAGAAAGGGCAAGAGAAACCACTCTGGAGGATAGACGTTTTCATAAAGACTCTTTAGAGGTTGGTCAAATTTCACTTCTAGAATAGGATGAAGCATTATTGAATTAGTGTATCACTTCCTGTAACATTCTCCACAGATGGGAAACTATAGTATGTTGGTAAGAGATTCACAACAAACAATTCTTTAAATTTCAGATAAACAGTGGGAAACAATTCCAAACATTGATAGGAAATGAAATGAATTTTATTTGTTGTACTTTGGCCTTCTTTAGAACACAAAGCTACTGACCTTTCAGTTTCTCCAAACCATTAGCCCTCCGACTTTTTTCATCTTCCTCTTTGGCCACAACAGAATCCACAGCTAGCACTTGTTTTTTTTTAAATAGGCGAATATCCTAAATTCCATTACCTATCTGTCTTTTCGTCCTACCCATATAAGTGAACCCTCAATGGGATGGAACCAAATATTTGCTTTCTCCAAGCCTGTGCCAGGTTAGCTGGGTGCTGTTGAAAAAGCTCATATGATGGGGCAGGTTGTGCCGCAATAAATTCACAATGGCAGCCCCAGTTCCTCCATTATTATCAGAATGCCTTTCATGTTTCTCTGTTCAACTCCCACTCTCAGCAAACATTTTTCAGACTTCTCCATCCTCCTCAAACCTCTGATTCTCACCTTTCCTTCCAGTCTTAAAAGATGACCATGCCCGATAATTCACATAAAATCACATAAAAATAAAAACCAAACTGAATGTCACAATCTACCATATCTAGACACTGTCAGTTGTCACTTTCCTCCTGTTTCAAAAGAAAAGGCCAGCCATGCCACCTACATTTGATATATCACCCCCATAGAATATCCTCCTCTGTCCATTCATGTCTTCCTCTGAATAAGACCCTTACCATTAGACTTTAAACATGTACATATCTTACCCATATTTCACAAATTAATGTTTCATAGCCTTAGAACTATTCTTGATGATCCCCTCTCTCTCCAACAACACCATATGTTTTAAGAAGGATGCATTGTGTAGCTCTGAGATCTTTAATTTGCTAAGAACAAATTAGTTTCGTTCTTAGCATTTTGGCCTTTGGCATATCTGACAACTGCATTAAAAATGCCTAGAGGTGTGCAAGCTTAGAGGTATTAGGTACAGCCAATCTAAGTTTCTCTGCATATGAAAAAAAGTGAAGGTGGTAATATCTGGCAAGAGGCAAGACCTAGATAAATTTTGAGACACAATGGGTGCAAGGCCAGGAAAAGAAATCTTTGAAAAGAGACAAAGATAAGACTTCCTTGGGGTTAGCTTCCCTGAGAGAATGACAAAAGCTGAGGTGGAAAGAAGGAAAAGAATGTTCCAGGCAGAGAGAACATCCTATGACAGATAAAAGAACCATGACCATGTGGCTAGATTGCTGTGATCATGAGAGAAACCGGTGAAAAAAAGAGATTCAGAGGTTTGTAGAAACCATACCACATAGGACTTGTAGGCAAAGTTAAGGAAAAAAACAAAAAAAAACAAAAAAAAAACCCTTTGTCTTTATTGTAAAAGAATTAAGGAATTATTGAAGAGTTTTGGACAGAGAGATAGAAATGATACATCACATTTGATATTTGGAAGAAAATATATGGTTTCAATGTGAAGACCAAAATTGCTGTCTGAGATGAAGAAAAGTGGGCAGACTCAAAAGACATTGGGCAAATAAAACCAATAAGACTTGGTAAAAGATTGGACATAGAATTGAGATAGAGGGAGGTATGAAATATGACTCTGGCTGTCTAGTGCTTACACAACTGAAGTAAGGTGCCCCAAAATAAAAACAGATTTGGAAGGAAGACTGGAATTTGGGTTTGGTTAGACATTAGGTATTTGCAAAGTTCTGAGCCATTGTTGAGGAGGAAGAATTTTCTTTCTACCTTTCGAGGTCCTATGGCTGGTCAAACAATTAAAATGACATAAAACAGATTAACAAGAAAGAAACAAAGTTAATTTTATAGGTACAGGAACCTGAAAGATCTGAGGCTCAAAAGGTAGCCAGGTAATTGAAGTTTATTTAACATTCTGAGCTGAGAAAAGGGGTAGAAGTCTGGAGTTACAAAGGAGAGAAAAGCCATTCATTAGTAGGAAGACAGAGATGTTTAGAAAATAAATGTTTCCCAAAAACCCAGATAAGATTCTTACATAAAATGTTATCTCTGGTAATAGCTCTCTTTCTCATACAGGCCCCCTTCCCAATGTAAATTTAGGCAGTTGAGGGGAAGGTAAAGGACTTTTCCTGAATCTGCAGGGTTCTGATTGCCTTTAGCTCAAAATAATCCTCATTCCAAGTGGCATCTTTTGAGGTGGTATATTCCACTCCCCTTCCTCATCAACAAGACAATGTTAGTCAGGTGGACATAAAGGTTTGTATTTCAGAGGGAGTTTCTTGGTTACAGTTCAGATTTGTAAGTCATCTATATTGAAAATAAACTTGAAGCCATAAGCCTAGAATATAGATCATAAAGGAAGAGCATAGAATGAGAAGAGAAATGACTGTTTAAAAGAAAACCACACGCCCAAAATGGAATCATTTATGCTAGGCCAAGTCACCAAACAAGGGCTAAATACCAAACCAAACTGCAGTTTCAACTTCCCCGAGAAATGTAGTCTTAAGAGTCAATCAGGAATTTTCTGGTCAGCACCAATGAGGTAATCTGTCATGTGAGCCCTCTCCACACCCCAAAAAGAAGATGAGGGAAATATGCATGATAAGACACTCTGCTCTTCCTCCTAGGGAAGATGACCTTGCCTAAAACAATCCCTTCTTTTCTTTTGCTAATAAGTTCTTACCCAACCCTCCTTCCTATAAAAACGTTCCATTTTGCAAAATTCCTTGAATCGTCTCTCTACTTGCTGGATGGGATGCTGCCTGACTCATGAATCACTTACTAAAACCAATTAGATCTTCAATTTACTCAGTTGAATTTTCATTTTTTACATGACCTAGATTTGATTAAATAACTCCAACATTTAAAATCTGGGAAGAAGAGGATGAATTACAAAGAGCAAGAGAAGTGACCAAAAATACGTGAAGAACAGAAGCCAAGAGAAGAATGGTTTCAAGAAGTATTTAATCCTAAGAGGTCAAGTAAAATGAGAACTGGTACATGTCAATTGGATTTAACAACCTGTTTTTAAGAAGTACTCTGTTCCCAGAAAACTAAAAATACTATAAACACACTGATAACATTTTATCTCTTGGACAGTCTTCTCATATATTGTATATATTCTTTGGTCCTATTCTTTTTCTTCAGAGACTCTACTGGCATAAATCCATGAGCAAGCTGCTGGAGAGAATCACCTTTTTCAGGATATTTCCACTGTTGTCTTAATTATATCAAGTTTATGAGACCAAAGCACCTTACCAACATTGTTAGCCTTTTTGTTTTTAAAAATTGTGTTCTCATTTAAAATACTAACAGCTAAAATGCAATGAATATTGAAATAACTGCTTAAAATAACAAAGATGGTATCATGCAAATTGCTACCTAGTAAGCCAAGTCATCATTCAATAGCTTGAAATGTAAGATCTGAAAAATCAAAAGTTAGCATAAGTACAGCCATCTTAAAGGCTTAAATACCACCCCCTAACCTAGAAGGAAGAAAATTATTAGAATCTTGAAAAACAAGTTAGTCAGCCAGTGTTAAATGTAGTGACCTTTAGTTAGCTGACCTCAAATCAGTTCATCATACACACCAAGCTTATCTTGCTAGAACCACCCTAAACATTCCGAAAGTAATCTTATCTAACCAGACCCCAGGATGTAGCCCCAGCCAAAGATTTATGTGTCTATGAAAAAACACTGTATTGTAATTGTAGAAAATGTTGCCCCCTTTGAAAATGCTATAAAACCTTCTAGCTTTGTGTGCTCAGAGTCCTTGTTGAGACCCGCTGTGTCGGGCTGATGCTTAGACCCCAGCTAGCTGGTTCCTGAATAAATTCCTCTTGCTTGTTGCATCAAGAGACGCCTTTCGTGAGTGAATTAGGGTGGCGTCCTCCTCAGGGAGAATCCAACAGAAATGTTTATCAATTCACATATATAATTATGAATTTAACTAATGAAAAATGGTGAAGTGGTCAATATTTAATGTGTAAAATGTACGTGGTTAAAAAGCCAAATGTTTGAAAGTTGAAGTTTACCTGTGTTAGGCAGGAAAATAGGTATGAGTGGGGCAGAGAGAATTAAGGCCAGTAAAGCCCACTACAAGGGACTCAAAGAGTTAATCAGTTAAAACTAGAGAGCCAGGAAAGAATCACAGAGTTAATGAGTTAATCAGTTAAAGCTCAAAATGCCAAGAGCAACTTGGCCTGGAATGTTTGAATATTCCCCAGATAAAGAAAAGTATCTCAGCATAGCCCATGTTTTCTTTGTGTCAATTAGATCATGCCACTGTAAGATTTACTCTCATGTGCTAAAAGACCCAGCTATAAACAGCATAATAAAGACAGGAAGAATTGCATCTTAAAGCTAAAATTGCATTTTAAAACCCAGGAAGTTATAAAGTAATATTCTTAACATATTCTTTAGCAAACAGACAATAACTCAGACCACCTTGGGGGCAGGGCAGGTGGTCTTAATTGATATGCTCCCAGACCAGGAAACTGCTATCCTGGGAAGGAATCAGAGCAGTAAATTTCTTGTGTTAAGCTAATTTTGCAGAATTACCTAGAGGACTGATAATAAAAGATTTAATGTCTCTCATCAAAGATAAACATTTTGAGATCACTTAACAAGTCCACACCCCTAGCCCGTTGTCACATTTCCTGAAAAATCCTTAAAAGAGGGAATCCCCATCTTTCACCACACCTCTCTGACATCACCCACACTTTCTAAGTGCATAGCCTTAAACTTTTTCTCAGCCTTTCAGGGAACACACCTCTCTCTCTGAAGTCACCCACACCTTTTCTCTAAGCAAGTAACTTTAAATAAAACTTTTACTCTGTTTCACTACTACTGTGTCTCTGCCCTTCATTTCTCTCTGTTGCAGTGGGGACAAAAACCGAGGAAAATAACATCCCCCCAACACCTGTATCCTAGATATAGAATTAAATTCACTGAAATTTCTTCAAAGGGAAATTTAAAGAAAAAGGAAATTTAAACATTTTCAATTCTAATTTTAATGTAAAATCAATTAGCATGCACTTTTGAAAATCCTCTTCTTTCCTATACCACATTCATGGTAGCAGTCATGACTCTTAAAGGGAATAACATTTAATGTATGGATAAGGCATGGGATATAACTTTAATCATTTATAGAAACTTTAAGGTAAGTTTCAAATGTACTTTTCCATCCTAGGACATGGAAAAGACAAATGCAGGACAAACAACACTTTCGAATATTAACTTATCAGTCAATACATAAAAGTCTAATTAGTACTGAAGGAGATATTGATGCCGGGGTTCTTGTTTGCAGAGTCAAAGAATGAACTTAGCAAACAGTGAAGGTAGGAGAGCCAGGGAGAGGCTTTTATTGAGACATACAGTGAGAGGACAGGGCTCCTGGCTCATGCCAGGAGGGGACAAGAGAGCCTACAGTGGTGCATTGTCTAGGGGATTTATAGGCAGCTGAGGATTTTGGGGAATTGAGGGCTTAGGGTGTGGACTTGTACCACCTGCCCTGCCCTCAAGGTGGGCTGGATTGTTGTCTGTTTGCTAGGGCTGTTTACAGTGAAGTCACGAGTTATGCTGAGATACCCTTGGGGAACACTCAAACACTCCAGGCCAAGTTGCTCCTGGCCTTTTGACCTTTAACTGATCTCACCAAAGATGTCTATATTCTTAGTCTGGTATCTTTACCCTAGGGAATTAGTGTGCCCTTGGCTTTGCATAATGCTGAACACACAGTTTCAATAGGGACTTTACATTGTTACATTGCTTTGACTTTGATATTTACATTGCTTTGATATTTACATTGCTGTAAATATCTTGCCTTGCTTTTTCTGGGGGCCCTCACCCTGTCGGTCCCTGTCTCAATATGGAAGGAGGCAATTTGGGGAAAAGTTCAATTTGATCCCTGTCTCCCACCTTACATAAAAATAAATTCCAGAAAGACTAAAAAATTTAAATATAAAAGTACAACCATGATACATTTTAAAGATGTAAAAAGTGAAATGTAGATGTAAAACATAAAAAATGAAATCCTAATAATTCTTTAAAATGGAAATAATGAAGTGAGTACTTTTACAATATTGCAATGGAAAAGACTTAATAATCATCATACCAAAGCCATAAACTACTTAAGAAATGATAAATTTAACTAATTTAATATATAAAATTTCTAACAGGTGAACAACCTACCATATCAAAGGTCAAACATGAAAAAAATATATTTCTCTATACCTAACAGACTAATGGTAAATAAATATATATATATATATGTATACACACACACATATATATATGCATATATTTATAAAGAGAGGGGAAAACCTACAAATCAGTGAGAAAAAAACTACATTTATAATATAAAAATTAATGATTTAAACAATTCAAAAAATACATGGCAAAGAAAAATACAGAAATGTACATTCACTTTCACTTCCAAGCAAAGAAAAATTTTTTAAATATATGTTTGATGTTACTTTCAATCAAGTAAATACAGGCTAAAATGACAGTATGTTTGTTCACCACACTGCAAAATATTAATAAGTTTGATAATGCTTAGTATTATCAAGCTTATGGGGGAGAACACTCTCAAATTCTGTTGAGTCCCACCTTGCTGAATGGCAATTTTATAGTATTTATCCAAGACCCTTAAATGTGCATACCCTTCTAAAAGTATACACTTAATGAATTATGCTGAGGAAATACTGGAAGGGTACACAAAGATGAATGAACAAGAATGATTATCAATGGTTGTTTATAATTGTTTAAAAAAATGGTGGCAGTATAGAATATAACTGATCAAAGATACAGAATAGGATAAATTATGACAGATAATAACACTATGAAACCATTAAAATCATCATGTAGGTCTGTGTGGAGGAGGAAAACTTTTTAAGATTCCACATTACAAAAGATTTCAGGAAACTGTAACAAGTTCACCTAAAAATTTTTTCCCTACTAACATCTATTTAACTGATTTAACAACTATGTTTACATTTGTCATGAAAATTTCACAAGATATCAACCAGCTAACCATAATCTTAAGTTATCTTTCCTGCTGACAAATTCTGTAACAAAAATAACATAACCTTATGTCATTTTTAAACTGTAAACCTATGTAGAATAACAGCATTATACTTAGAGCTGATAATGCTCAAGACATGCCTGTTTTAATTAAACCAACAACCTTAAACCGGCTTTTATTTATTAAAGATTAATCCTATGTTAGGGTGCAGGCTTCCGAGGCTTCCCCAGAGAACAAACTACACAGGCATAGAGATGTAAATTCAAGCAAAGTCTTTATTCAGCCAACTAGTTGGGGTCCAAGTCAGCCCGATGCAGCGGGTCTCAACAAGGACCCCGAGCACTCTGAACCAAGGGTTTATATAGCAATTTCAAAGCACTTAACTCATAGCAATTTTCTATAACTATACATTATTCTTGCAAGACATATATCCTGGGGTTAAGCAAGGGCAGGGTAAGACTACTCCTCAATGGTTAGGGAGGTTCTGCACGATAAGCTTGGTATGTAAGATTTACTGACCAAGGTTAGCTGACCAAGGGTCACAGCTGCCCACCACCAGGTGCTCATGATTAACTTGTTTTTCAAGGCCTTATCCAGGCCCAGGGTTTGTTTTTTTTTTTTTTCCTCTGAGTCACACTCTCAGAAAATGGTTTCTAGGTTTCTAAGATGGCTATGCTTATGCTAATTTACTAATCTTACTAATGCTTAGATTCTACATTTCCCCACTTTCCTTTGACCATTCCAATCATGGAATGTTTGTTTCTTCCTGCTGTGTGAGTGAATGATACTGCGGTCTCAGCATTAGCACCTGAACAGCACTCACTCTTTCCCTAACAAAGGCTATTAGCCGGTTTAAGATACAGGGACCTAAAGTGAGAAGCAGTATAAAAATAAGCAAGGGCCCTGCCAGGGTGGATATCAGGGTTGTAAACCATGGGGATTTAGTAAACTAGGATTCAAATAGCCCTTGGCAGGCCTCTCGCTCTCTCTTCCTTTGATCTGGTCTCTCTCTAAGTTTAGACATTGAATCTCTTACTATTCCGGAATGGTCTGCTGTTAAGGTTTAGCTAAGTTTTATTAGTTCTTTTTCCTGACTCTTAATGCTCTCTGCACTCCTTTACACCTAGATCATGTGAACTTGAAAAGCATATGAGTTAGTTTCTGTTGTATTTCTTTAATTCATATAAGCACTTGTTTGTTTTTAAGCCAATTAAAAAGAGTTTTTATATAAATTAGTTTTATCAATACCACCTGATGGCAGAAAAAAATGACAGAACTATAACATACATGCATAAACGTATAAAACATACAAACAAGACGGAAACAGACCTTTTCAAGTTAAAATTTTACATGAGATGATTTTGACAATGTAAAATTCACTAGCTTATAAAAAAAACAGTTGAAATATGCTAAATTTATCTGCTCAGATGGCTAAAAGTCTTTTCTACTAATATCTGTGGAGAAGACACTTAAGATTTCTATTTGTCCTTGACAAGCCATCTTATGGAAGCTGTGGGCTATTTTGGGGCAATAGTGCTTCTACAGCTATTTATTCTTTTTAAAAGGCCTTGTTTTCCTTTTTTTTTTTTTCCTTCAGTCTTAGGAATTGGGGGTGGGCAAGATAGATGGGCTTTAACTGTTCTACAGTTGGATTTCTAGTTTCACAGAGATTTTTAAGATAAGGACAGTTGCTTTTAATTCCTCAAGGAATACAGTTGCAACCTAAATGACATCACAGGTTGATCTACCCTTCCAACTACATTATCCTCAATTTGCTTCTTGCCCTCTAGGTATAGAGTTGTATTTTAGCTGAGAAGAGAAAGCCTAACAACTTCATAGCAGGCTATGAAAATCAGCTTCTAATATGGCCAACGTTTGATTATAGAGCTACTTAAAAAAATAACTTTTAAATATCTTGTCAGTTTTCAGCCAGGACAAACAGCAGACATTTTCAAGGTTTAATGCAATATGCATTTGTAGAGTCTATATAAAACATTTTAACAAAAGCCTTCTCTCTGAGTGCACAATTCAACCTTGGATTGATTCACCTTAGGGGGAAAAAAATCTATCAGCCCTTTAATGCTGGCCTTCAGCTGATCATTTGTAGGAGAGCTAGGAGAAATTCTGGTCATCTGTTTTCTCTGAAGTAGGGAGTGCAGGCAGTTTCCAGGGGGCCATCTGGCATGTCTGATAACTACAATATATTCATGGGTAAGAAGAACACTCCTTAGAAGCAAGACAAGGTCCTTATGAGTAGGGTTGTAAATGGCCATCAATCTTTTAAATTCCTCTTTAAATTTGGTAGGATCCTCTGAAAATGGAAATAAAAACACTTTATAATTTAAAAGATTTGCTGTTGTCCAGGGTACATGAATTCTTTAGGTGGAAACCTAGGATATATCTGCAAAGGATACTGCATAGGAAGGCCAAAAGCTGGCAGAGCCTAATACAGAGCTCAGCAAAGTGAACCTTTCGGCATGTCCCAGGTACTTCTGCTAAATTCACCTTCTGACTTTCAGCATTTACATGAGTAACCTGTACATCCTCCACCTGGAGATAAGACTGAAGTGGTCTCTGTTAATTTTGTAAGGAAAGAGAAGTTAAAACAGGCAGATGGGGCTGGATTTTGAGAAGGGGAATTTATACTGGATTTAACTTCTGTTGTAAGTGTAATTTCTGTTCTTTCATCTTGTTAAGGGTGTTCCTAAGGCTAGTCATTATATTTCTTTGTGTCCTAATAAGACAATTGTTTAGGATGAGAACTCTCTTTTAAAAGAAGCTTTTTCTTTTCTTTCAAACATAGCCAATTCAAAGGACCCATCATCTGGCCATTGACAAGTAGGAACTTGTTCATCTTAACTGTGACTCAAACAGTAAGCTTTTTTGTATCTTAACCATGGATTTAGAAGGTGTCTCCCAAAGAAAGTGCAGAAGATACAGCCCTCACAAGATCTAGAAAGTTCACTCCTAGAGCTGACCTAGGAAAATGAAGGCCTCTGTTGTCACAGGCTGTAAGAATGGTATAGTGGAAACAGTGTGTTGGTAAAATTGCAATATTTCCAGAATCTCTCACCTGGCTTTAGTGCATCTGCACATCAGTAGGTGTTTCAAGGGGTGGAGAGACGTGGTCCATCTACATATCAATATGTAATCACCAGGGCATGCTAGGATTTATCTGGACTGAGAGGTTGGGTGAAACTCTCTTTTTTCTGCTGCAGCTGGGTCAAGAGAGAGACAGGGACAACTGCTGGTAAGAAATAAAAGGGTTTCTTAACTTTATTCCTCCCTTTGATTTTGGTTTACAGGTATTTTGCCCCGAGATTTCCCACCCCTCCCCCCCAACCCTGGAATTACTCGGTGTCTGTGTTTTCTCTGAGAATGTTAAGACACTTCCAGTCACAGACCCACTTATCTGTGACACAGGGCAGGTGTTACTGGCATGGGACTTTTCTAGCACTAACAAGGCAATGAAGTTGAGACAACAAAGATCCCTTAGAGACTTGGATCTCTTAATTCAAACTCCCCTGAGAGCTGGCATGGTCAAAGAGAGAGTGCTGCTTAGGACTTCATGTCTTGGAACTCCAGTCTATTCAACCGGCCACAAGATACACAATGGTATGTACACCTTCTTTATGGCAGAGGCCAGAAAGAGTGGTCACAAAGCCAAGTTCTCAGGTCACAGAACAAGATGAAAAGAAAACTTCGTTTGGTTGTTACATGGACCCATGTCAAAGTTTGTCTAAACAGATCACAGTCTGGGGAGAACCATGAACTCACCAGTCTAAGTCTGGCACTCATCAGAGGTCCCAGGATCTCTCCAATGAAGCAGCCCTGGAGCAAGCAGTGTTCAGCTAGTGAAGTTTATCCTACCAAGTACATCAGCCATTGGGGAGGAAAATTTTTTTCCTCTACCCTTTTACGTTCTTTGGCTAGTAAATTTATAGAAGACAGAATAACGGGGAAAAAACAAATTTAATTACGTATGTATGGGAGCCCCACAAGAATATGAGATCCAAGGACAAGTCAGAAAACGAGGCTTATAAGCCATCCTGAGTTAAGGAATAGAATAGGGGCCTAGGGCTTCAGGGGGAAGAAGGGTGAATCACAGGACAGTAAGAGCAAATGTTTGGTAATTGGATGGTTGCCCTGCCATACACATAGGTCTTGCAGATAAAAGTTATCTCCGGTCATAGCTCACTGCCTGAGCCAGGCCCCTTACCTAAATTCTTTTAGGTAGTTAAAGGAGAGGTAAAAGTTTTTCTTGAGTCAGCTGGGTCTTGAGTGGCTTCAGCTCAAAATAATCCACATGCCGAAGTGGCATATTTCTGTCCCCCTTCATCCATCGTTACTGGCAAAAAATAATATCAGAATACACCATGAAGGGAAAAAGGAGATTTTAAAAGAGCATGTCTAATATGATTATATTCGTGAAAATGTGTAATGTTCACGTGTGTGTGTATTTTTATGGGGAAAAAAATCTAGAGAAATGAAGAGCATAACTTTATTCACTAACAAATATTTTTATTATGAGTTTGTGCTATGTCACAATAAAGAATAAAACTCCATTTCGAGAAAAAAAAAGTTCTTTGTCTACTTTTTAAAAACGCATGAACAAACTATATAAAGTTTTCTCTTTAGAAGATCATCCTATTCTATTACCAGCTGTGAAGCTGAGAAACACCAAGTTCCTAGTGAACTATCATCCACTGAGGAATCAATATAGAAGGAATGATTGAAAAACTATACCTTAGAAACTTAAAAACAAAAAGAAAAGCACCAAACTCATGGAAAAAGAGATCAGATTTGCAGTTACCAGAGGCAGAGCAAGGGTGGCAGAAGTGGGGGAATTGGATGAAGGAAGTAAAAAAGTACAAATACACAGTTATTAGATAAATAAGTACTGGGAATGGAATTTACATAATGACTATAGCTAACACTGCTGCATGATATATTTGAAAGTTGCCAAGACAGTAAGTCCTAAAAATTCTCATCACAAGGGAAAAAAAATTGGTAACTATATAAGGAGATGGATGTTAATTAAACTTATTGTGGCAATCATTACATAATACCTGTGTGTCAAGTCATTATGCAGTACCTCTTACACTTATCTAAAGCTGTCAATTATATCTCAATAAAACTGAAAGGAAAAAAAAACAAATTTAAACCAAACCATCATCAATGAAGTGGACTATACTAGAAATTTAGAAATTTATTGCTGTGTAAGAAATCACCCCCAATAAATGTTTGTTGTATTGAGCTGTATAATGGCTTAATACAACAAACATTTATTATGTCAAATTTTCTTGGTGTCAGGAATCCAAGAGTAACTTGGCTGGATGATTCAAACTCAGAATGTTTTGAGGTTGCAATCCAGGTGTCAGCCAGGGCTGCAGTCATCTCAAGACCCAACTTAGAAAGAATTAGCTTCTGAGCTCATTTATGTGGCTGTTGGCAAGGCCTCAGCTGATCATCTTCCAACCGTACTCTCCACAGGGTTGCCTTATGACATGAAAGCTGGCTCTCCCCAGAATCAGCAGGCCCAGAGAGAGTGAGAGACAGCAGCTAATCTCGGAAGTGGCATCCCACACTTCTCCCTGTATTAGTGTTATAGTACTTCTGCTAGATTCTAGTCATTAGAATTGAGTCAATCAATCCAGCTGATACTCAAGGGCCAGAATACCAGGAGGTGGTGCTCTTTGGGGGCCACCTTAGAGACTGCCTTCCAACATGGACCAAAAGCCAAAAGGAAAAGAAACAAAAACTAAGGCAGGAATCTTCACAGCAGCTTTATATGTAATAGCCCCAAACTGGAAACAACCCAAATATCAATAAGAGAATGGATGAACAAAATATGATATATTCGTAGAGTGGAACACAGCTCAGCAATTAAAAAGGAACTAACTTTTGATTTAGGCAACAGCATGGATAAATGTCACAGATATTCCACTGAGCAAAAGAAACTTGACTCAAAACATTGTACTGCATAATTCCTTCTATATGAAATTCTAAATAGGAAGAATTAAACTATGGTAAAAAAAAATCATAAGAGTTGCTGCTTCTTGGGGTATAGATTAACTGAAAAGATCCATGAACAACATTTCTGGGGTAATGGAAATGTTACATCCTGATTGGGAGTATGAATTACACAGTTCCATGCATTTGCCAAAACTCATCAAATTATATACTTAAGATCAGAACATCTCTTTGTATATCAATGTTACCTTAAAATGTAAATAAATATTAAACTCAAAAACGAAGAAAACTGAAGGCTTGTTGAATATTGGGATGAGTTTAAAAGAAAGAGCAAATTATCGCCTCCTTTGAAGTTTTCCAAAAGGAAGTGAAAATTCTAATCTGTCTAAAGACTAAGCATCAGGAATATCTACCAGGAAATAGCTAGACAGAATGGGAACTTTTCAACCCAGGGAATTAAATTTGGTTCAAGTTAAGGGCAAAGCAAAGGTTCAAGGGATTTCTCAATGTCTAGTGTCATACTGAAAGCAAGTCATTCCGTGAAAATAAATTTTAGCACCAAAGATGGAAGAAAAGAGCATAAAGAGAGGGAAGAAGGTCACCAATTTAGTTAAAGAGATTAAAGTCCAAAGATGAATGATAGTGTCCCCAGATCATTAAACAAATCACAGATGGGGCCAGAGCGCCTATTCAGATCTTCTAACTAGGTCCCTCTGCTCTGGGTATTTGCTTATCTTATCTAAAAATATTGCTATAATTAAGATATTGCTTTCACTTGAAACCTACAAAGAAAATCTGGGTTTTTATTTTTTTCCACACACTGAATCTAAACTCTTAATGATATGACTCCTTCTGGTTTCAAAAGTTCCATCACCAAACCAACTTTAATAAAGAAGAAAAAGATTTGTCTCTAAAGCTAGGGGGAAAGTTTTAATTGAAACCACTCTCTAGAGTCAGCATAGAGTTGAAGTAATTAAGACCAGATTTTTGCTCCTGTAAAGAAATCTGCAGTGACACTGAAGCCTACCTGTTCCAGTTTGTGCTGCTTGAGCACTGCATATCCACTCAAATAACACCATTTATTTTGTTTTTCTGAAGACTACTGTGTTTATGGCAATAATTTCATTGTTCTTTCCCCAGCAAGGACGTGATATCCTGAGTATGATTCAGCCTCACTAGAAATGTTCCTAATGGAGTCACCAAAAACTTCAAAGCCGTGAAAATATGACCCTGTATTAAGGGCTTTGGGGGAAGAAAACCACAGCACAATTGACATTCTTCAAAAACAGCAATAATTTAATGACCAGCTTCTCACCAAGTTTCAGAACCTTATTTTCTATGGCAGGATTGCAAAGACTCTAGACATGCTATAAACACACACACTTGCATGCGCACATGCGCGCACACATACTCCTTTCTCTATGTTTTGTCTGGAAGACATGAAAAACTTGTATGAAAAAACTAGTGCTAAATTTAATGAGATAGTCTACGTTATTGAAGGTTCCTTCACTTCTTGTGTATCAAACAATGCCAGAAAGGATGACAATGAATGCAATCTGTAAAATGAAGGAACTAGCCTGGATCGTTGCTACTATCCCTTGCAATTTGTACTTGATGCATTTGGCCCAAAAACCAGACTGTCTTAAAATGTCTCCACATCCAAAGCAGCCCCATCAACGGCTTCCCTGTTACACACAGCTTTTCCTCTCTTCCTTTACAGAGCTAAGTACCCTTTCGCTCTCCTCTAAGTATCTTAATTAATCAAGCCCAGGTGTGGCATTATACTAACGATCAATGTGTTTTGCAGAGAGCACAGAACTACTGGACAAAACCAAGATTGGAATATAATTAACTGGCAATGAAAGGATTATTCATTCTGCCTTTTTACCTCTCCTCTCCCATTTGTCTCATTTTATTTTGTCTACTAGCTTTGACAAAAGACATTTTTTAGAGTTCAAAGGAAAAGTCCAATCAGAATAACTTCAAAAATAACACGCGCAAGCACACGTGTGCAGAAACATTACATTGTTTATGCAGAGAGAGAAATATTCTGCAAAGTCTGTCTCCTGTTAATTGGCCTTAGCATTATTGTATGAAAAAAATAAGCATAGAAGACTTTGAATTCTCACACACAATCAAGGGTGCAATAATGAATATTTCAACAGGCACACAGTTTGAAATTTTAATTAAAATCAGTAATGCTATTGATATTGTAATATCTTAGGTAACACTCAGGCAAGTAATCACCTGCCTCCCCAGTGAATGGCAATACACATGCAATTAATTATAGAAGACTTTGCTGCTGGAACCACCTCGGGATAGCCAAGATTTAGAGCAAGAATTCACGCACTTAACTGAAGAAGGCAACTCCACTGGCTCAAGTGGATGAGCAGCTACTTGACTTAACCCAGATGCAGCGTCTCTCATTAGACCTGGTGCCCCAAAGCTTGCCATGAACTTTGCTCAACTTCTCTGGCAGTCCTCATGCTTCTTGTGGTCAAGGCTTACTTTTCTATTGCCAAAGTTGGCAAAGCCATTTGGGGAGATGATCTTATTTCCCAAGTTCACTGCCCCCTATCTTCCTGTCTTATAAGTGAACAAAGGGCTTCAAAAAAGCTAAAATACTTTTACCATTTCTTCTATGAGGCATCACTCTTAGGTTCTTGCTCTGAAGATCCTTGGAAGGCTCCCCTTTTTTTCACAAAAATGAATTCTTGAGATAAGAAGTGTAAGAGAATTTGGGAAGCAGCCAGACAGAGTAGAGTGCCTAAAAATATATTCAGCTACCAAAAGTTTCATTCAGGATCCTGTGGATACCAAGGAACCAAGCCACAGACACTTAAAAATAAAGTGGTAAGAGGGTCACAATGTATTTACTGAATGTTTTCTGGATTATCTTAATGTAAGTATACTTCATAAAATAAAAGCCAGCACAGAATGATTCTTGCCTAAGTATTCAAAGAATACCTCTACTTAAAGCTGAAAGGAAGGGTGAGAAGGAGGGAGGGAAGGAAAGAGAAAGAAGAAACAAAGGAAGGAGAGAGAAAGAAAGAGAAAAGAAAAAACTGTCCGAGGTTCTGTGGCTGTCTGAAAACACAGGAGAATTTTCTTGAAGACTGGATAAGTGTGGTGATAAATACGCTTCACCAACCTCCAGATACCAAGCACAAGAGGTTCCAGCCATCAGAGTTAAGGATTCATCTTGCAGTATTTTAACTGCCACCAGTTGGAGGGAAATACCACAGCCCCAGGGACTTGACTGCTCCTCCTACTGACCTCTCGGTGTTCCCTAAGATCCACAGAAATATCCCATGATGTTGAGGAAATGACAAGCTTTGAGATGTTAATGCTGCAGGGACTTCTCTGAGAAGAGTTAAGAAAGTTCAGCCTTGCTGTACTAAAACCAATCCTAATGGTATATAAGCAAACCCTTATTAGCAGGCTGATAAATAGCTCCCTACCCTTTATATAAAGCATTGGTTAGTCTGGTCTTAACACTGACAGAAGGAAATTTGAACACAAAACAATGATATTCAAAAATCTAAAACAAGCAACATGAAGTTAACACATGTGAGCAGAGGATTGTTACCTGGTAAACCTTTGAAGCAATCAACTAGAAGTTAGTACATACTTAATTTTAGGTCCTGAGTCACACAAACAAAAAATATAAAGTTGGCGACAGTTACCTTATTCTTTATTCAAAACTCACATCCTTAGCAAATGTATGGAATATGCAATTAGTTTCTTCCTCTTTCTAATTGTAATCAATTTAAATACAGCATTTTTAATCATTAGAAACTGTTTCAATGCAGAGAGCATTAGCTAAATGTGGCATTTGCCACCTGTACAATGGAACACCATCAAGCTACTGAAAATGATCTGGTTGGTAATTGTCCTAAACCAGTTCTTCTAATAAACAAGGGAAGCTAACAAAGTTCAGTCCATATTGAAAGCAAAGAAAAACAACCAAGTCAACTGAATCCAGTGAGGAGCACGTAACTCTGGTTTGTCCAGAATTTCTTGATTGACTCTGCTTGTGCTTGACTACCTTTGACAGCAATAACATCTCACCTTCACTGCATACTTACTAAATCCCAGGCACTCTGCTAATCATTCTATAATCATTAATTCATTTAACATCCCCCCAAACAGAATCACAGTTATATTTTCTTTTTAACATATTGTTTTAATGTGTAGGCTGAAGGTTATAAATTCCCCATATTTACAGCTAGTGATGGGGAGTCGGAAGGGGCATTATTTGAACTTTGCTTTATTATGCTTTATTGTCCCACATACATGTATCCCCAAATACTAATCACAGCTCTTATGGTGTTTTCAATACCAGATGCTCCCTCTAACCTTTGATTATCAAAATATGCAAATAATGATGCCTCTTAAGTGTCTCCATTGGTTACAAGTCTTTCATTATGTAAACAGGCCTTACCTCCCTCTGCAATCCACCATTGCTGTCTTAAGCACACTGTATACCTTTGACGTAGACTCTGTATCTTTTCCTTTTACCTGGTCATCTGAGAAATGAGATCCTATCTTAATGTCCAAAGTGAAAGTTTAGAGTCTATGGAAAAGGAAAGAAAAGAATGAGAGAAGAACCAAATATTTTGTGTAGCCATTACGTGCTAGGCACAGCATTATTTCGTGGACATTACTTCATAGACTCCTATACCAGCAACCCTATAAAATATTATTACCCATTTTTACAGTTGGGGAAACTGAGGTCCAGAGAGGTCTTGTAACTAAAGTAACATAGCTAGTTGGTCATAGAACTGTGACTTAGAGCCAGGTTTTTCTCTTCTGAAGCCTTAACTTTCCCTTTTTAGTAAGCTGGAACATCAAACAAATGAGAATCTGAATGGCATGGTGATATTTGGAGGCAGCCAAGAATTGTGGCTTACACACTACCAAGGAGACCAGAGCAGGGGTGTCTAGACTTGTTAATACGTCAGTGTGGGAGTACGTACTGCAGCAAAGTGTGTGTTGTCCATTTGATTCACTGTCACAGTTGGGGCAGTTACACCTCATTGGTTTAAAGGGCTGATTGGATCATCTGCCTGTTCATATGAGGTTACTTCCCTTCTATTCATTTTTCACCCCCATGGTTAGAATATTTTCCCAAATACCATTTCTAATCATTAAGTGAAAGTGACACAGTGGTACCCCATAATCTTCCAGTGTATAGAACAGGGTCAGAGGCCCTGTGTGCCATAAATGTTCATTTTTGTCATCAGTATAAGAAATATATGCTCACTCAAACTGAATAAAGCAAAAAAAAGTATGTTTTAACTCATGCAAAATAAACTTTACAGGCAACTTAAAATGGTTACATGATCACTTGGATGAATATTCTCCATAAACTAGCATTTGCATAAGGAGGTTAAACATCAGATTAGGAAAATGAGTAGTTTAGAGCCTTTGGGATGCCTGGCAAGGACCTCACAGCAACTGGCATGACCACAAAAAAATCAAAATTGGCCAAATTGTGCTTTTGTCCAATTGTCTTCAAGGACTGAATATCTGGAATGGCTATTGTTGGCAACAAACACTCAATTATAGAGATAATACAGCAGTCTAGCAGCATAAAATGGCACAAAAAGATTCCCTGCTTTAAATCTTTGATTATCATCAGACCTTGCTATTAAAACCAGCAAATCCAAAGGCCATTCAGCTAGGCAAGCACATGAGAAAAGTGAGTAATTATTGCAGTCCCTTACAACTCCCCTATAACGCCTTTACAGTTAGCTGGCTGAGTTAACATCACCCACAGCAAACAAAAGAGACAATTCTAGAACATAATGTAGAAAACTCTGTAGTGAAGACACATGGTTACAGCAAGTAGAGAAACTAGCAGAGTATACAGAAATATCAAACACTTTATATTGGTAAGGTGATCCAGTTAGCCTACAAAAGCAGTAAGCATCATCTCAATTCACAAAACAAATATTTATGAAGAACCAATACCCCAGGAAAAGGCAATAACTAACATCGATGTATGCTTTTAAAGCACATATAATGGCAGAAGGTGACCATCACGTACTGCCTGTCTTAAAGAGGAGGAATACTGCCTTGCTGCCTGAAGGACCATACTTCTCTTTGCTATTCAGAGGCCAAATTCTTAACAAAAGCTAGAATATTATTTCGTTGAAAGAGAAGTCAGTGCTTTAGGATTTCCTATTTGTCAGATTATCAAAAGACAATCACAGAGTAATTAGCATGACAATGAAAAAAGATGAACTGATTTTGAATATCCTTGGGTCACCACCTATTAAATATATTCTCCTTCTTTAGTGGATTGACAGTATAAAATGATAGTTTGTTCAAATTCATGTGCCAGGACACTCTAGATTTTAACACCCATATGGCATACTGCCAAAGGAGAACAGACACTTTGCACAGAAGCTAATATGTGTGATATTTTTCAGTGAGTTTCTTGCGGTTGTGGTTGTTTTCACAAGTGATCAGAGTATGGATTATAACTTAAAAGGAAAAAAATGTTTGTCATGAATAATCTTTTAAGAGCCATAGGTCTTTTACCTAGAAGCTTCTTTCCTTGGGTGGCCATGGGCATGTTCAGAAGTAAAAGCTTGGACTGACTTGCTCTCCATGATAAAAGAGAAGGCATATTAAGATTTAAGGGGAAAGAGGGGGGAGAATAAGAGGAAGGGTTAAATCTCATAGCAGGGTCACATAGCCAGATGGACTGGGCACTGTACATGGGAAGAGCAGAAAGAAAGAAATCTTAGTTGGCAGTAGGGGCTGGCCAATTCTGAGAAAAGGCATAAAGACAGTGGTGAATGCTTCTCAAAGTAAATGCACTCTGCAGTGTGACCCTACTTCATGATCTGCAAATCCTCACGATATACTTAGTATGAGAGGCTTTACTGTGGAAGCCAGTAAAGGGACCCAGTTCTACATCAGGCTTGGCATAAAACCAAACCACGTCAGTCCTCCTCAACAAAGGGACAAAATGTACAGGCAGCATATATTTGGAGGCACAGCCAGGATTTCTGAACCAAGGCCAGAACCCAGCTGCATGTTTGATTGAATCATCAACCTAGAGTCTAGAGACTTGAGTTAAAAGTATATCCTACTTGAGGCTGCTGCAGTGTTGATTAGAAACGAAGTGCCAGAGAGGAGAGCTTCGCAAAGCGGAGCTGTGATGATGCTGAGAATATCATTCCAAAGTCGGAATCCCAAAAGGAAAGTGTAAAACTTGGGAACCTTCTGAACAAGAGGTGAAAAAATATAAAATTAAAGGCAGATACGAGGTGAAGTGGAAAGTTAGGAGCTATATCAATGACAACTCAATCAAATGCATCAATGTTGCTTTGAATTTGTAGTGACCAAGAAGCTCATGATACCACAGTGAGATGGCTCTCATTCTATAGATGAAGAAAACTGAGCTAAGTAGACCAAGGAACTACAATTTATTTATAAATATTAGATAGATCTCCTTTCCCCTAAATTCCCCAGTATCCTCCCACATGGTTATGTCCACAAGTCCATATTTATAACAATGCTCTTCACAATATTCCAAACATGGTGTGCAGATGGTCTTCATAAGAATGTGTAACCATTGACTCTGGTCTTGAAAGAAGAAGAAAAAAAAATGAGATAGAAGAGAATTCCCATTAGAAAACATTCAGTACACCATATAAAAAAAGTTTAAAAAAGAAATGAAAAGGACTCTCAGGCAACAATGTTTGCCCCTGTTTAAGTAAACTTGGCTTTTTTCACTTAGCAGCACTTCATTTAAAAGAAGTATACATTGCATTCTGTTCAATAACTCTTCCTGATAAACAAATCAAATGGGAAATTGATTTCTATTTGCATAATTTGCAGAGTCAGTACTCCTCAGGAATAGTATTTCATTTAGCTTTACACTACATGTACATTTTTAGCGCACTACTTTGAATTCTATTACATATTACTTTCATCAAAAATTAACAATAACAATAACTGAAAAAGCATGAATGTTACAAATCTGTAACATTCATAAAATCTGTATTGACTTTTGACTTAGAATCGATATTAATTTCATAAGGCTGCCATAAAAAATTACCACAAATTGGGTGGTTTAAATGGCAGAAATGTCTTCTCACAGTGCTGGAGGCTAAAAGTCTTTTTTTTTCTTCTTCTTTCAAGACCAGAGTCAATGGTTACACATTCTTATGAAGACCATCTGCACACCATGTTTGGAATATTGTGAAGAGCATTGTTATAAATATGGACTTGTGGACATAACCATGTGGGAGGATACTGAGGAATTTAGGGGAAAGGAGATCTATCTAATATTTATAAATAAATTGTAGTTCCTTGGTCAACTTAGTTCAGTTTTCTTCATCTATAGAATGAGAGCCATCTCACTGTGGTATCATGAGCTTCTTGGTCACTACAAATTCAAATTACAGAGATCTCAAATACTCCTTTAAGCCCCATCTCTTCCACAATCCTGTAATAATTTGTCTGCTTTTACTAGGCCAGTAGTCAATTAATACCACCATAGGTATGCCTACACATTAAGAAAACAAAACAAAAAATGTTGAAAAGATATATGAACCCCTATGTTTACTGAGCCAAGAGCCAAGCTGTGGAAGCAACCTAAGTGACCATTAATAGATGAATGCATAAGAAAGATGTGGTATACATACTCTGTATGTACTCTCATACAAATGGAATAGTACTCAGCCATAAAAAAGAATGAAATCTTGCCATTTGTCATGATGTGGATGGACCTAGAGTATATTATGCTAAATGAGATAAGTCAAACACAGAAAGACAAACACCATATGTTTTCACTCATATGTGGAATCTAAAAAACAAATGAACAAACAAAAGTAGAAATAGACTCATCAATGCAGAGAACAAACTATTGGTTATTACAGGGCACGGGAGTGGGCAGATGAGTGAAATTGGTTTTTTTTTTTAAATGCTTTCTTCAATGGAAGTTGTGGTTGTTATAAAAAAAAAACAGAGTAGGAGGTCCATAAAGCCTACCCATGGTCTTGGCCTACATTCCCAATTCCCTAGGCTATATGACTGTATGGTCAAATGTCACCAAGTTCTACTATATCCAAACATTAGATTTCTCCCCCCAAAATAAAAGCTCTGCTCCATTGTTTTTTTCATTTATCTTCCCCTTTTTGAGCTCTCAAAATCTTCTCCTGGCCTATAACCTTTCTAGATCTCTTTTATATTCTCTTACATTGCTTACTTGCCCAAATCTAGTTTGTATGTCTGAACATTCCAAGCAATATATTCCATATAAAAACATGGAAAATCTACAGTAAGAGAAGAATAGTGACCATCATGTAACTGGAAAATCTAATACATCCTTTATCACAAAGCCAAACACTCTTGATCTTAAATTCCTTCAAATCTGAAGTTTATGTTCTTCAGAGATGCATGTTAGAGTATATAGAGAGGAAGTTTCATTGGACCTGCAAGTTATTTTCAATTGATTTAGTCAAAAAGATAATATATAGGCAGATAAAACTAATAAGGCAAAATGATAACTGTTGAATATAAGTGTCTGGAGTATATAGGTGTTAACTTTCGACTTTTTGTATATTTGAAAATGCTGATAAGGAAAAATTGATGGAAAATGAAGGTGGAATACATTTAAACCCTTCCATTCCCAAGTTCCATGACTATATATATCTAAATTATACCTCATCAATGATCCTCCCAAACTATCTCCCATCTGGGCTTTTCCATTTGTACAAATGTCACTTCATGATCTCACAAATAAGGTTTGACATGCCGGAGTGATCCTTAATTCCAGCTCTCCTTTTGGCCCGTATTCACTAGTCCCAAGCCTATTGTGTCTTCCTTTCAAATGTCTTGTATATTTTACCAGCTTTGCATTCCCATTGGCATCACCTTCTGTCCATTCCCTGGTCTACTTCAGCATCTTACTTCTTGATTTGATTTTCATGTCACTTGTGCTAACAGCCATTCAATCACATTACTTCCCTGCGGACAAGGCTGCAGTTGCTCTGTATGTACTCTCAAATGCTGCCTGCACTATTCCTACACACAAGCCCTAGACTCCAGGCAAAGTAGTCCATTCCTCATCATATCCTGTGTTTGTGCTTTTGTTCATACAACTCTCCTACCTGAAATATCTCTCCCTCCCCATTGCTATTATTCAGGTCTGTCAGCTAGCACTTAGTGTACACTAAACCTATTAACATTGTTCTCTTTATATATAAACACCCTCTCATCTCCATCTATAGCTTTGGCCCTTATTATACCCAAATAATTTATTATACCCTAAGAGATTTCCTAAGAATGTAACCTCCACAAGGGCAGAAACATTGCCTATCTTGGTCACTGGTTTATCTTCAGCACATAGGAAATATAGAATATTATTTGGGGAAAAAATTAATACTGTGCTCCTGGAAATTTTTACTTAGTTATGTTTACATTTTATGTTGTGATATGCACATGCAATTCTTTGCCACCAAAAAAGAAAAATGAAGTATTTTAAAAGACCTTATATTAGTCATGGTTCACCAGAGAAATAGAACCACTAGGTTATATATAGAAAGAGATTTGTTATGAGGGATTGGCTCATGGGGTTATGGAGCTGAAAAGTTCTACTATCTGCTGTCTGAAAGCTGGAGGCCCAGGAAAACTGGAGGTGTAGTTCCAGTCCAAACGTGAAAGCCTGAGAATCAGAAGAGCTGATGTCCAAGGACAGAAGATGGATGTTCCAGCTCAGGCAGAGAAGAGGGCAAAGTTCCTCTTCCTCCACCTTTGTGTTTTATTTCCACTCTCAGTGGACTCGATGATGCCCATGTGCGCTGGGGAGGGATTCTTCTCATTCTACCGATTCAAATGTTAATATATTCTAGTTAATATATTCTACTGATTCAAATGTTAATATATAGAGCCTATATTAAAATACTGGCTCTAGGTTGACTTAATGTCACAGACACACCCACAAAAAATGTTTTTCCAGCTATCTGGGTATCCCTTAGCCCAGTCAAACTGATATAAAATTAACCACCATGCACCTCCACAATTGTCAGGGAAGCATAGCAGATAGAGAGAATAAGTGTTTGAGGTATAAGAGGTACTGTACATCCTCCCCTAGCAAGCAAATTCTTGGGTAACGCAGCCAAAATGCAAATGCAGATATATAAACACATAGCAAGTTCAAGTGTATGAAAAAGTCCAAATGTTAGTACCTGAAAGACAAGGTCCAGGGGTAATATCTTTGATGACTATGACAATGAGCACTCTCTTGACCCCCCACATCTAACCCTCATCACTGAGCCTCTCAAAGGCCATTGTGTTACCCATGCTTACTCTGGGCCCAATCCTACTACAGGGGAGAGGCACAGATGAGTTCCCACTTGAGGACTGATGCATTCAAAACCAAGAGGTTCTCACCACTGGCCCTGACCCTACCCTTTTTCTCACTTCCCAGAAAACTTGTTTCTGTCTGCTCTCTCAGCTCTCCTAGTTCTTCTTTATGTCATCTGGATTTCAGATGTTAAAATGCTCAGAAATCTCTGTTTAGAAAACCAGGACCAAGTATGGAAAGCAAGTTTAACAATCCATCTCAGTGCCTGAAAGTCCAGGCCAACATTAAAATCCCAGCAGTACTTGAACTTAGAGCTTTGTTTAGCCAATTAAACAATGACACTTAGAGGTCTGTTCTCCTCTGCCTTCTCTTCCCTCCACAGGTAAATGTGTTGCACAGGCACATACACGTGCAGGCATAGGCATGCACACAATTTTCAGAGACCTCATACTCTGACCTAGACTCAGGCTCATATCATTCTGTAGCTAGGTGCAGAAAAACAATACCCAGACCTGTCTCCATGGTCAGTCGCCCTAATCATTTCTCTATGTTGATCATATGTGTATCACATGTATTAAATTCCCTTCTTTCATCCCTCCCACCCTGACCACCAAAATGATTTTACTGAATGATTCTTCCTCCTACCTTTTCTGGGGGAGGAGATATGGAAATCATCTTGTTAAACAGAGTTTCTGCATTAGTCCTATATCAAAATACTGGCTCTAGGTTGACTTAATGTCATTTATACACAATAAATTTCTATATGCTCCTTTTTGTCCCATCTGCCAGGAGAGCCCATTTTGCTTAGAGAAAATATTTCATCTCCATATATTTATGTGTGGACACTGGGCTGTCAGAAAACAAAACCACTATTTCATTATCAAACACACTATTTCCTCTGCACCTTCACTCTGAGAAACTTCAGAAACACACTTTTTCCCATGTACTATAATTTGCTAATTTCTGGTGCCTGACATTATTTACCTCTTCTGCTTTCCTCAGTTGGATTCTGTTTTAACCTTCTGTGTCCTACCTTCCGTGGTGTTCTAATTTGTAAACTACATCAAGTAGATGGAGTGTAAATATTAAATTCAGGATACCATGTTAGCCTCTCAAATTAACAAACTGAAAGGTTATTCTAATTGCAGATTCATCACTGCGGCTCGATTTAGAGACTGAGGTAAAACTAAGTATGTGAATGCATCAATCCCAAACTGCCTATTACAAAAGAATGTGTTGGCCACAAAGAACGTGTGTTTTGTGTCACAGTGAAATTGGCCTGGGGAAAATTAATGGTGAATAATTCAGAATAAATGCGGTCAGAAAGGTACCTACATTTCCATACAATTTCAGTTACACCCCAATCATGGTGCCTTGCGTAAACTCCTGGGGGCTCTTGAAAAATAACTCAGACCAGCATGAGATAGATACTTCAATAGCCTATTTTAAAACAAGGAGTTTGTGTTAGCTTCATTTGAAATTCAGGTAGACAAAGTGATGGAAAATAAATTCATACAAATCTAGGAAAATTTAAAGAAAAAAATCAAGGCATAATTTAGTACTAGCCATGACACTTTTCTGCAGTCCATAGCACTGGTGATATTTATATTATGCTTTCTATCCAAAGCCTAAATTACGTTATGCTCATTTGAACCTAGCTATTTCTATGAGTACACTTAGGCTACTTGAAAGACAGGACTCATACACTGCTTCACGTAAAATATAATTTATAATGGGAAGATGGTTTCTATAAATACAGCCACTTAAATTTCTGCATTCCTTCTCAACCTTCCCAAAATATTTACAGATCACTATGCCTCCCAATTTCTTTTTAGTGTTTATTTTTAAACATGTGTTTTAAAGTAGGCAATCTTTTCAAAAGGAGAAAAAGACTAGAGACCTAGCAAGTTGTCTAAGATTGCCCTTGAGTCATGTGAAAATAAGACCAGAACCAAGATCCAGAAGTTTAGGGCTGGTTGCCTTTATGGAGTTAATCCCTAAGAGAACAATTCAGAAAGAGTGGGAAATAGGTTCTCTGCTAAGTCTTTCAAAGCACCTCTCTGAGATGACAGTGACATGGGCTTGAACAGGCTCATTTGGGTTCTAAAGGGTTCTTGTGTCATGTCTAACCATCAAGGAAAAAAATCCTTTATTTCCAAATTAAATGAGACATAAAGCAGATCTATTTCTCCTTATAATTATTCAAGTTGTTTACATGGTCTTCATATTTATTGAGGTTGTTAGTCACATAGTTCAAAGACTCATATACTCTGTAAGTCATAGCACAAAGAAACAGCAGTCATCTCCTCTCACTACATTTCACAGGCCAGAGACAAGCACTTTCAACAATTATAGCTGGTTTTTATAAAAAAAAATTAACTCCAGAAGCCTAAATAAAATGCTTATTTTGCTACTTAAAGATAATTTCTCCTTTTACAAGCTACTTACTGCTCTCCCATTATGAAAGCGAAGGATATGGATCATCTGTACCCTACCTCCTCCAAGATGCAATCACACCAACACATTTATAGCATAACTTTGGTTATATCAATAATCAGCATTTACATTATCTTGACTTATGCTATTCACAGCTGAATCATGGACTGTATTATGGTATGTTTCCTTGTTTGCACAACTTTTGCTTCTCCCTGGAGTTAACAATTGTATTACATCTTTTCTTAATTTTCTATATAATAATTATCAATTGAACCCCCAAACTCTCCCTTCATTTTGCAAAAGTCTTCTCAATAGGGTCAATTACTTCATAATGAACAGCTGTTTATCTGTTTCCTTTACCTGGAGCCGCCTCTCTAGAAGCTTCTGACCTGCCCCAATCTTGACTGGCTGCTCTCCAGGCATACTTAGGGCTGTACCCCTGGGAATTCCTTCAGCTCTCTCCTTTTGTATCTCATTTTCCAAATCACATATGTTCCACTTTCTATGTCTGTTTCCTTACATTGTGAAATTTTGTCTATCAACTTTCTGAGAAAGGACACATGATAAGTAAATATTATGAGGTGCAGGCTGTTTGAAAATATCTTTTTTATAGACTCACATTTAATTGACAGTTTGGCATGGCATAGAATTTAGGCTTATATTCTTTTTCCCCCTTAAGTTTAATGGCATGACTTCTAACTTCCAAACCTACTGTTGAGAACTCTGAGGACATTATGATTAGTGATCCTTTGTAAGTAATTTGCTTTTTTCTCTTTACGTACTTTTAGAATTCTGTCTCTGGTGTTCTGAAACACCCTAATGATGTTCTTTGATGTGAATCTAATTTCAACCATTGACCCAGGTACTAAGTGAGTTGTTTCAAAGGTAAATTTATGCCCTGGGACATTTTTTTGAGTTATTTATCTGATATATATATATATATCCTCTGCTCTGTTTTCCATTTTCTCTTTCAGAATGCTTATTGTTTGGATAATGGATCTCCTAGATTGGACCGGAGATTTTTCTTGTCACTTTATCTCCTATTTTCCTTCACTTAATCTTTTTGCCCTACTTTCCTAGAGATTATATCAACAGTCATTGAGCAATTACTATGTGCCAGGCACTGTTCTGAGTGCTGGGGATACAGAAATTGAACAAAGCAGATGCAAAACTCCCTGCTCTTGTGGAGCTGACAGTCCATTATTTCTATGTTCTATTATCCTACACAAACAAGTAAAAGGTACAGGATATTAAACAAAGAATAAACATTATAAGTAGCTTTTGTTAATTTCCTTTTTTTTTTTGAATGAAAGGAAATGAAGGTAAAGGGAAGTTAAATAGAATGCTAAACTGGAGAATAAAGTAAGAAGAAAGGATAGGAAGGGTTGAGAAAGGTTGCCATTTAAATCTGTTGGTCAGGAAAGATGTCCCTGAAAAGGGGAATTTGACACAATAACTTATGGAAGTGAGGGAATAAGGCTTACCAAACTCTAGGGGAAAGGTATTCCAGGCAGAGAAAAGAGAGAGCCGATGCCACATGGAAGGAATGGCCCCCAGGTTTGAGGAAGAACAAGACGTCCAGTGTGATTGGAGTGGAATGAGTGAGAGGCCGAAGGGTTGGTGATGAGGTCAGGAAGAAAATTCTGGAGTAGGGGTGGATGGGTAGATCACATAGGTCCTGTAGATTTTTCTTAAAATTTCAATTCTTACTCCCAGGTATATGAGAAGTCATTTTCTCATGATCAGTCTGGTTGTTCTGTTGAGAATAACCTCTAAGGCTCCCTTCTAGGTAATGGTAGACTAAAAAATTTAACCAAACCCCTTGCTGAGAAAAACAGGGGCTCTCTGTTCTACCGCCACTGAGAATAAAACCCTAGAATGGCTTCCCAGTAGAAGAGAGGCACTGCGGATCTAGTTGCTTCTCAAACAGAAATGCACCCAATTCTCCTATTATCAGCCCTGTCCCTTCACCCTTCACTTTCAGAGGTGCCACCCATGCCGAGACCTTGTGTGTGCATAGGGGGGCGGGGCAGTGTCCACAGTCTAAATCTGTTCCTCAGCTTCCCCCTACACCAAGTTACCGATCATGCAGCTTTCCAGGCACCAACATTTTGTTGTATTTATTGTCTACGCTACTCTCTTTGTCCTTGTGGCTTTATCTTACTTTTATCTCTTTACTCTCATTTTTAGGGATTTTTAAGGAGACAAAAAATAAATGCATGTTCACTCTGCTATTTTAAATAAAAGTCAAAACTAACAAAGAGCCAAAATAAAGGA
The DNA here is from genome assembly GCF_040802235.1 of Manis javanica. Taxonomy (NCBI): domain Eukaryota; kingdom Metazoa; phylum Chordata; class Mammalia; order Pholidota; family Manidae; genus Manis; species Manis javanica. The sequence continues at coordinate 18,806,970 of NC_133174.1, read as the reverse complement.
TACATCAACAGTTAACGTGTGAAGTCTCTGGAGCCCAGACACCTGGTTTCAAAAGCAGCTTTGGAGGAGTTATTTTCTCTCTCTGTCCCTCAGTTTGTTTATTTGTAAGGTAAAACAAATAATAAAACTACCCTAGACATGTTGTGATCACAACACAAATGATACATACAAATTTGTTTACCTGCCTCACGGTAAATGCTCAATAAATCTTAGCTGTTATTAGCGAATCTGTGTACATACCCTCACATATCAAGGGAAGCAATGGAACATTTTTACAGTAAGATTTTGTAAAAAACATTTGTTTTACATAAAAAACAATAATGAAATATATCCAGCATATTTGGAATTGCTCTTCTCAATCCTTCTACTTATTTGCTCTTCATTTTTTCTTCTTTCATTTGTTTCAACTTACTGGTCCCACACCTAGTCTCAGTATTCTTTTACTAACACCTTAAAGTATTTATGAGTCTGTTATTTGGCACTAGCTAGCCTCTCCTATTAGCCTCCTATTCCCACTTGCTGTAGGATTCCCCTCAGTTAGTACCCAATTTATGCCTTGGGTCTTCTTTCCTAACCGGAATTTCCCAGGTCTGTATCAGAACGTCGCAGTAAACTTTCAGCCCCCATCCTTTCCTCACTGTTATCTCTGAGGCATGCTTGGCATCAAAGGACATATTTTCCTGTGTTGCTAGAAACTATCCCATGTATAGGGTGTGAAGGACATAATCAATGCTACACCATCATTTTTCTGACATTTGATAAAGCAAGAGGACTTTTAGAGCCCTTCTAATTCTTAAGGTGATTCCCAGCTGTGAGATTCCTTTCTAGATTTCTATACCCTGGCTCGTGGATATGATTGCTCAAATTCTGGGATTGCAGCATCAGTTTCTAATCTAGCCACTGCTACAGAGGCAGAAAATGGCATCAAAATCAGTCATAAACTTCCTGGATGATTCAAGTGTTTCAATAAATGAATTTTTGCACCCTTTTCTGTAGGAGCAAACTATAAAGTACCAGATTATATTTTCTAATCGCTCCATCATATTTCTAACCATTTATGTATGAATGGATATGTATGTTATATACGTGTGTGTATTTCTAAATGACTGGAAGGAGCAGTAATATATACAAAGCTCACCTTTAAAATATGTAATTTTATATCTATTATATGTCTGGAATGAGCTCTTAGCATGGTCTTCCATGACTGACTATGTTTTTTTTACTCTTTTACTGGTGGGTATCCTTATAATGGGCATACCTCATCTCATGGTGCTTTACTTTATTTGCAGATATTGTATCTTTCACAAACTGAAGATTCGTGGCAACCCAGCATTGAACAACTCTATAGGCGCCATTTTCCAACAGTGTTTGCTCACTGGGTGACTGTGTATCACATTTTGGTAATTCTCACAATATTTAAAATTTTTTCATTATTATTATATTTCTTATGGTGATTTATGATCAGTGATCTTTGATGTGACTATTGTAAAAACTGCACATATAAGACTGCGAACTTAATCAATAAACACTGTGTGTGTTCTGACTGCTCCACCAACCAGGCATCCTGTTTCCCTTCTTCTCAGGCCTCCCTATTCTGTGAGACACAACAATATTGAAATTAGGCCAGTTAATAACCCTGCAATGGCCTCTAGTGTTCAACTGAAAGGGAGAATTGAATGTCTCTTCCTTTAAATCAAAAGCTACAAATTACTAAGCTTAGTGAAGAAGACATGTTGAAACCTGAGACAGGTTAAAAGCTAGCTAGACCTTTCACATTAGCCAAGCTATAAATGCAAAAGAAAAGTTCTTCAAGGCAATGAAAAGTGCTCCTCCAGCAAGCATGGTTTATGAAGTTTAAGGAAAGAAGCCATCCCCACAACATCAAAAGTGCAAGGTGAAGCAAGTGCTGATGCAGAAGCTGCAGCAAGTTATCCAGAAGATCTGGCTGAGATTGTTAATGAGGGAGGGTCCACTGAACAGCCGATTTTCAATGTAGACAAAACAATCTTGGAAGGGAAGAAGATGTCATCTAGGACTTTCATAGCTAGAGAAGAGAAGTCAATGCCTGGTTTCAAACTTCAGACAGGCTAACTCTCTTGTTAGGGGCTAATGCAGCTAGTGACTTTAAGTCGAAGCAATGTTCTTTGACTATTCCAAAAATCCTGGAGCCCTGAAGAATTATACTAAATCTATTGTGCCTGTGCTCTAGAAATGGCACAATAAAGCCTGGATGACTGCACATCTATTTACGAAGTAGTTCACTAAATATTTTACACTTACTGTTGAGACCTACTGCTCAGAAAAAAATATTCCTTTTAAAATATGACTGCTCATTCACAATGCTCCTGGGTCACCCAATAGCTCTCATGAAGATGTAGGAGATTCATGCTGTTTTCATGCCTGCTAACACAATATCCATTCTGCAGCCCCTGGATCAAGGAGTCATTTCAACTTACAAGTCTAATTATTTAAGAAACTAATTTCATAAGGCTATAGCTGCCACACAGTGATTCCTCTGGTGAATCTGGGTAGTGTAAATTAAAAACCTTCACCCCCCTAGATGCCATTAAGAGCATTCATGATTCATGGAAAGAGGTGAAAATATCAACATTCACAGGAGTTTGGAAGAAGTTGACTCCAACCTTCATGGATGTCTTTGAGGGATTCAGGACTGCTGTGGAAAAACTTACTATAGATGTGGTGAAAATAGCAAGAGAACTAGAATTAGAAGTAGAGCCTGAAGATGCGACTGAATGGCTGCCATCTCGTGATCAAACTTGAAGAGATGAGAAATTACTTCTTATTGATGAGCAAAGAAAGTGGTTTCTTGAGATGGAATCTACTTTGGTGGAGATGCTGTGAAGATTGTTGAAATGACAATAAAGGATTTAGAATATGATATAAACTTAGTTGATAGAGCAGCACCAGAGCATAGGAGGATTAACTCCAATTTTGAAAGGAGTTGTGTGTGCAAAATGCTATCCACCAGGACAGTGCATACCATGGAGAAATCATTCATGAGAAGAAGAGTCCACTGATGGGGCAAACTTCATTGTTGTCTTATTTTGAAAAATTTCCACAGCCACTATAGTCTTCACCAACACTACTCTGATCAGTCAGCAGCCATCAAGACCAAGGAAAGACCTTCCACCAGCAAAAAGATTACAGCTCACTGCAAGCTCATATGGTTAGCATTTCTTAGCAATAGAGTATTTTTTAAATTAAGGTATGTATATTGTTTTTTTTAGACATAATATTATTCCATACTTAATAGACTATGGTATAGTGTAAACATAACTTTATATGCACTGGGAAACTAAAACATTCATTTGACTCACTTTATTGCAAAACTTACTTTATTGTGGTGGTCTGGAACCAAGCCCACAAGATCTCCAAGGTGTGCCTCTACATTTTTTCTAACTGTCTGTTTGGGTTTATTTCAGCAGCTCCTAAATTGGATGCCAGTGAAAATAACTTCCATCAGAAACTTCAAGACCTCTTTTTCACAGGTCAGAAGTTGAATCCTACTTAGATAAGAGTGACTTGCTAGAGTGACAGGTCAGAGATATATTGGCTCTGCCCTAAGCAGACCTTGTTCTTTTGCTTTTGAGCTAGAAAGCACCAGGGTTACTATAAATTCTCGTGGGCAAATGAAAACAACCTTGAATGGGCAGTTCTTATTCTTTTTCTGTATTTATATTAGCTTATCCAAATCTATAACACCTTGCTGGTTGAGGGGGATATAAAACTGCAGTGCCAAACCTAACCAAGGAACTGAAAGACCTATACCCTGAAAACTACAAGACATTCTTAAGAGAAATTAAAGAGGCATTAATAAATGGAAATTCATCTCATACTCTTGTCTAGGAAGAATTAATATTGTCAAAATGGCCATCCTGCCTAAAGCAATCTACAGATTCAATGCAATCCCTATTAAAATACTGACAGCATTCTTCAATGAACTAGAGCAAATAGTTTTAAAACTCATCTGGAATGACAAAAGACCTTGAATAGCCAAAGCAATCCTGAGAAGGAAGAATAAAGCAGGGGGAATTATGCTCCCTGACTTCAAGCTCTACTACAAAGTCACAGTAATCAAGACAATTTGGTACTGGCACAAGAACAGACTCATAGACCAATGGAACAGACTAGAGACCGCAGATATAAACTCAAGCATATATAGTCAATTAATATACCATAAAGGAGCCACGGGTATACAATGGGTAAATGGCACCCTCTTCAACAGCTGGTGTTGGCAAAACTGGACAGCTACATGCAAGAGAATGAAACTGGATTATTGTCTAACCCCATACACAAAAGTAACCTCAAAATGGATCAAAGACCTGAATGTAAGTCATGAAACCATAAAACTCTTAGAAGAAAACATAGGCAAAAATCTCTTGGACATAAACATGAGCAACTTCTTCATGAACATATCTCCCCAGGCAAGGGAAACAAAAGCAAAAATGAACAAGTGGGACTATATCAAGCTGAAGAGCTTCTGTACAGCAAAGGACACCATCAATAGAACAAAAAGACATCCTACAGTAAGGGGGAATATATTCATAAATGACATATCTGATAAGGGGTTGACATCCAAATTATATAAAGAGCTCACACACCTCAACAAACAAAAAGCAAATAAGCCAATTAAAAAATGGGCAGAGGAGTTGAACAGACACTTCTCCAAAGAAGAAATTCAGATGGCCAACAGGCACATGAAAAGATGCTCCACATCGATAATCATCAGGGAAATGCAAATTAAAACCACAATGAGATATCACCTCACACCAGTTAGGATGGCCAACATCCAAAAGACAAACAACAACAAATGTTGGCGAGGTTGTGGAGAAAGGGGAATGCTGGTGGGAATGTAAACTAGTTCAACCATTGTGGAAAGCAGTATGGAGGTTCCTCAAAAAACTAAAAATAGAAATACCATTTGACTCAGGAATTCCACTCCTAGGAATTTACCCTAAGAATGCAGCAGCCCAGTTTGAAAAAGACAGATGCACCCCTATGTTTATCGCAGCACTATTTACAATAGCCAAGAAATGGAAGCAATCTAAGTGTCCATCAGTAGATGAATGGATAAAGAAGAGGTGGTACATATACACAATAGAATATTACTCAGCCATAAGAAGAAAAGAAATCCTACCATTTGCAACAACATGGATGGAGCTAGAGGGTATTATGCTCAGTGAAATAAGCTAGGTGGAGAAAGACAAGTATCAAATGATTTCACTCATCTGTGGAGTATAAGAACAAAGGAAAAACTGAAGGAGCAAAACAGCAGCAGACTCATAGAACCCAAGAATGGAGTAACAGTTACTAAAGGGAAAGGGACTAGGGAGAATGGGTGGGAAGGGAGGGATAAGGGGGAAAAGGGGGCATTACAAGTAGCAAACATAATGTAGCGGGGGGGGGAGACAGGAAAGGCAGTATATACAAAGAAGCCAAGTTGTGATCCTATAGCATCTTCCTGTGCTGATGGACAGTGAGTGTAATGGAGTTATGTGGGGGGGACTTGATAATAGGGGGAGTCTAGTAACCATAATGTTCAAGTAATTGTACATTAATGATACCAAAATAAAAAAAGAAAAGAAAAGAAAAAAAATTTTTAAACTGCAGTGCCTTAGTATCTCAGATATTTAGTTTCCTTCTCTGCATATTTTTAGGAGTAAATGATAGCGTCTGTATGAAATCACATTGTAAACTTGAAAAATGCTACCTGAATATCAGGAATTATTATCTTCTTAGATGTGGGGTATGTTCTTCGGCCAACTTATAGTTTGACCAATAGTGTTCTTTAGAGAAGAAAAAATAATCACAAATCTAAACCTACCAGATTTGGAGAAAGGTAAAAGTTGCTTCATGACATAAGTTAAATGCCTCAAAAATATGGGTCATTGAGAAATTGCCCTTTCAGTTGAGTGATATTAGAACATAAATGGACCTTCTTGGCCACTGAGAATCCAGCATCCCTCGATCTGTTCCATAAGTGAAATTTGTCTCTCCAGTTCTCTCTCCAAATACACTTTACAAACTTTTAGCTTTCTGGGCATGACATAATCAGAGTGTCCTCACATATGCCTTGGGACGTGTATGAGACTTCTCTTTTTTTTTTGAAATTAACAAATCTAAAGTTCAAAGAACGATGAACTGCTCTGTGTTTATATATATATATACATAGTATGCATATATACTATGGGGTTGTCAAAGGGCCTGAAAGAGTATCTCGCCGCGACCCTCCTTACCCAGAATGACTCAGGAGACACGGGCCCACGCAAGAGACTTTATTATCTGAAGGAGAGAGTGGCTGCCCCAGACAGGGGTGGCGAGAGAGAGAGGGAGCAGCAGAGAGAAGGGGGACAGAGAGAGCAGAGAGAGAGAGAGAGACAGAGAGAGCAGGGAGAGCAGGGGGACAGAGAGAGAGAGAGAGACAGAGAGAGGGTAGCGAGACAGAGAGAGAGGGGGTAGCAGCGTGGTACCTTTTATTGTGGCGGATCCGCTGGGCCTGTTGCTTTGGGGGAGGGTCGGGATGTTTAGAGATAAGGCGGGGTAAACCCAGGCAAGCCCAGGCATAATTCCCACCGGCTTATGTGCTTGGGACCATGGGGCAAAAGGAGGATAAATTATATATTCTTACAGGGCCCATGGGTAAAATCCAGCCTGCCACCTGTTTGTGTAAGTTAAGTTTTACTAGAACATAGCTATGCTCAGCCATTTACGTATTGTCTGTGACTACTGCAGCACTGCACTAGCAAAGTGTATGGGCCAAAAAGCAAGAAATATTGATGCGGCCTAAAGTTTGCTGACCCCTCATATTCCAGAATCTTAGCATACATACTAAAATCCTAACCCTGTAAACGTATAGTAAAAATGTCTTTTCCATGGCACACACTTTCTATCAGGAATGGAAGAGCTAATTGAGATGATTACTTACTTAATTGCTAAATAAGCGTTTTTTCATTCGTGTTATCATGACGATACAGAAGCATTTGTTTACTTCAGCTTTCTGTCTCTGATTTTGAAGAGAACAGAAAAGAGCACCTCCACAGAGAGGAAAAGTCATTTTGAAAACAGAACAGCTCTCTTTTATGCACAGACCAGCTTTTTGTAGGCTGATTCTCATGTTACCAATAGGAAAAGGACCTTTAATAATTTTTAATCTAGGCCCTGTCACAAATCTGAGTTTTATGAAACTATATACATTATAGGCAAACATGTGGCAAATATTTTCTTGACCATAGAAAGTGAAAATTAAGTAATTTGTAGCTATTGGAGAGTGACCACAAGGCCTATGATTTCTAAGTGTCAGTTTATGCATCTTTGATCTTATTTCTTACTGTACATATTGGACATCTAATGTTGCATAACAAATTACCCCAAAACTTTGCCACTGAAAATAGCAATAAATCTCTCTTATTGCATCCAGTTTCTGTGGGTCAAGAATTGAGGAATGTCTTAGCTGGGTGGTTTTGCCTCCAATGTTCTCATAAGGCTGCAATCAGGATGTCAGCTGGGGCTGCAGACATCTGAAGGCTTGATGGGGCTGGAAGGATCTGCTTACCAAGTACTTCAGTCTCATACCTGGGTTTCACTAACACTCCTTCAAAGTCCTACCAGCTCCTTTACCCATTGTCTAGTACCAAAGTCACTTCAGCCTGGCAGCACTCCATTTCCAGGTATCAAAATCTGTATTAGTTATCTATTGCTGTATAAAAAGCCTTCATGTAAAACAATAAACTTTATTATTTTACACAGTTTCTGTGGGTATGAAATTGGGGTGCAACTTAGCTAGGTGGTTCTGGCTCAAGGTCTTTAATTATGATGTTGGCCAGGGCTGTAGTCATTAGAAGGCTTGACCACAGCTGGAAGATCTGCTTCCAAAGTGTTTATTCACATGCCTGATTGTTTTGAGTGTCCTCATGATGGGGTGGCTAGCTTCCCCAGACCTAGTGATCCAGGAGAGATGTAATGGAGGAAGTCACATGTCTTTCATGACCTAGCCTTGAAAGTCACACTTGGTCGTTCCTGCAATATTCTCTTAGACACACAGCCTTATTCAATGTAGAGATGAGAATTGTTAAGGGCCATCTTAGAGGCTGGCCACCACACTATACTTCTTAATTCTTTTATTCCTCAGAGTAACTTTAAGGAGTAGTTTAATATAAGTCTATATTTCCTTGTCTGCAATTGAAAAATCCATTAGGCCCTGAAAACAAATGTTTTTCTTATAACTCTATTGCTAGCCAAACTTTACGTAACCTGAACTCATCTATCAGCAAAACTTGGTCTAAACTGATAAAAGGTTAATTATGGTCTCTATTTATTCCACTTGGTGTGAGCATTTCTACATTTTACTGCATAAATGCATTTGATCAGGTGGTATGATCTCAGACTCTCCTGGGCTGTTAGGTAATATAAGATATCTGAACCATATTATTTTTCTAAACCCTAATAATTATGAACTCCAAAAGGTATTTGGCTCTAATGGTTTGGGATAAAGCTTAACTTAATAGGAAGGAATGCTGATCTGTTTTGCTTCACTGTTTGTCTATGAGAACTCTTCTGATAATGGAGGCCAAATATAACTTGTTTAAATTCTTCTCCTAGAGACATCAACACACAAATTCAGGGAAGTGCCCAAAAAGAAAGAGCTCATCCCTTAATTGGTGGCTGAAAAAACTATATGTAGGAAATGACAGCAAACACCCGCTCAACTCCCCATTTTCTCCCCACGTCACCATTGTCTACACTCCTAGTCCTCACTGTCCCTCTTTCTGCAATTTTCTCTCTCCTCTTCCACCTATATAATTTTGTTCCTCCATGTTCACCTGCCACTCTTTCAATGGCATTTCCAAAATACCATAATTACCACCACGCCCCCTCCCCCAAAAATGTAAACAAAACAAAAAATTGTCTGTAGCTTCCAATAACTAGCACATGTGCATATTTGACTGAACCCATAGCAGAAGCTACTCCATGGTCCCTGGGTCAACCTCTGTTATATAATGACTTAAAAGAAATATGTATTTGGCCATTCAGATGACCAAAATACATTTCTTAGATATATTAGGTCTTCAGCCACAGTTCCTGAAAATGCTTTAGAGCCACAAAGGTACAATGGGTGTCTTATTATTAAAGAAGGTGACTTTTGTACCCCACCCAAGGGCAGGGGCTGGTTGCCAGGAGGACCCAGTATGTGACTGGAGGGTTGGAACTTTCAGTCCCACCCCATGATCTCCAGGGAGGGAAGAAGGACTGGAGGTTAAATCAGCAAATGGCCAACGACTTAGTCAATGTGACTAAGTAATGAAACCTCCATGAGAACCCAGGAGAACAATAGTCTGGTCCTTTCCCCTGTATAGAGAGCCTCCATGCTTATAGAACCAGAATGCTTCCAGCAAGCCAGACCTAAGCTCCAAGGACAGCTGTTTTGATCAGATCTCGCCCTATGTATCTCTTCATCTGGCTGTTGATTCATACCCTTTATCATATCCTTTAATAAACTGGTAAAGGTTAGTAAGTGTTTTCCTGAGTCCTGTGAACTGCTCTATCAAATTAATCGATCCCAAGGAAGAGGTTGTTGGAACCTTCAATCTGTAGTAAGTTGGTCAGAAGCACTATAACAGCCGGGTACTTGCAACTGGAGTCTAAAGTAGGGGGTGGGGAGCAGTCTTAACAGGACTAAGCCCTTAGCTTATGGAATATGATACTATTTCTAGGTAGATAGTGCCAAAATTGAGTTGAATTCTTGGACACCCTACTGGTGCCCAAGAATTGCCTGGTGTACTACTGGTGGGGAGGGGGCAGGAGGCACCCTCTCATGTTGGAATTGGGTCTGGGAACCCCTAAAAGAACTTTACCCAGAGCTGCAATAGACAATGCATGCATACACTGACAGAGGCTTATCACTCACACCACCAAAGTCCTTCCTTTTCCACTACCTGAAGGCTTATCCAGTGAGGGAGTCTTGGCAGACTGGAAGTGGCAGGGATTTGACATCTTTAACCAATGGAAGGAATGGAAGTTGGTTGATAAACAGTGAGCTTCCCCAACACTCAGTGGAACAATCTCAGTGGCTTAAACAGCAAAGGTTTATTCCTCACTGCTGCAGGTCCTGGTAACTCCTCAGGGTAGCTGTCCCCCATGCGGTGACACACATCACACCTCCACATAACACATGCCTGCACAGTCACCAGGGCAGGCAGAGGAGAGAAACCTATGCCAACAAGCAGCACTTAAATGCTTCTACAAAGTGACAGACTTCACTGCTGCTCCTATTTTATTAGCCAAAGCACGTCATGTGGCCACACCTAACCTCAAGGGTACAGAGAAATGAAATCCCCCCAGGTTTCCAGTAGGAGAAAAAATCCAGATGTGAGGGAACAGGAGCAATGTCACCCACATATACTGTGCCCCTCCCTTTGCAACTTGCTTTTTTTCTCAACATGCTTTTGAAATTTGTCCATGTTTATCCACGTACATTAGTCAGTTCCTTCTCACTGATGTCCACTATCCCATTGTATGACTATATCATGATCTCTTTATTTTCCTAATGGTGGTTTTTTAGGTTCTTCTCAATTTTTTTTTTTAAACAAACAATATTGCTGTGAAACTGAATAAAGGAAACCTTATTCAGAATGGACTTGGAGGCCAGAAGGGGGAGTTCTCACCCGCTACCATTCATCATCAATGGCAAAGTCCAACAGAAGAGACTGAACCTTGCATTCACAACTGAAAGAAGCCTACTACTGCTCCAGAAGGTGGAAGAAAGCTTTTGCCTTTGCTCCGCATGCAAAGACATGCTCCGCAACAAGCTCAGCCAATAAGAAAACACCACAGCTCAGCCAGTGAGTAGCTGTCACCACTCTGAACTCTCACTTTCCTCCAATGGACTCTCATTTAAAGCAGCCCCTGTCAACTTCCTCCTTTTCTCTACAAGGTAAAGCTCCACTCCTTTGATCTCTGAACTTGCCTATGGTTTGCTATAGCTTGCATGTACCAAATTGCAATTCTTCTGGTATTCTTGAATGAACCCATTTTGCTGGTAAAATAACTGGCTGTTTTACTTTTTAAGGTTGACATTGCTATGAATATTTTATTTACGCAATAGGAATTTCTCTAGGCTGCTGTTCTAATTCAAATACTATTTTGTGAGGAGGGCCATGCTAACGTGTAGGGAGAAGTCAAGAGATGCCTGGGTCACATGGTATACAAGTCTACCATGTAAAGTCCGGAAATGTACAGAATCAAAGCCAACACCTCCTTATTGCTTATTCATGTTTGTTTTAAAGAACCAAAGTGATATTTTATACTTTTCTTTCTCCACTGAACAGAACAGAACAAAAAGTCAAGGTTGTTGACCATGCACCATTCAGCTAACAAATGCCAAAATCAGAGAGTCTTGTAATTTTCTATATCCTATTCTAACTCTATTGAAAATTATGAAAGCAATTGCAATTTAATACTGCTAATAGGAGACACACCTTTGAAGCCTTCTGCAAATGTCAAGATGAGTGAAGCTTTTGATAAGACAATGAAGATGAATCAACTGCCATGCTTTCTACTTTAGAGTGAAAGAACCCAGTGATAATGCCATAAAACACTTCCCTAGAACAAAACGTGCTATGGGAAAAATTGATGTGATGAAAGAAGGGGAAAATAATTCCACTGTCTAAAAGTCGAGGACAGGGACAAAATAATAATAAAAATTGAATTCAGTGAGACTAACTTTGTAACAACTACTGAACAGGAAGGTCAGCAACATAATTGCTTATGTACCACTGGACCTAATGTTAGAACTCTGAGATTTTTCATAGGGCTTTTCACTCAAGGTGAGTAGACAGCTTGGTCTCCAAGTAATTTTTACCAAAGAGCACCTCCTGCTATATCTTTTGCTTTCTCCTTGTGTTTGTTTGAGCTATAATCTTTTATTTTGGTATCATTAATCTATAGTTACATGAGCAACACTATGGTTACTAGACTCCCCCCATCGAGTCCCCCTCACATACCCCATTACAGTCACTGTCCATCAGCATAGTAACATGCTATAGAGTCACTACTTGTCACTCCCTCCCCGTGACCCCCACCACATTATGTATGCTAATCGTAATGCCCTCTTTTCCCCCTTATCCCTCCCTTCCCACCCATCCACCCTAGTCCCTTTCCCTTTGTTAACTGTTACTCCATTCTTGGGTTCTGTGAGTCTGCTGCTGTTCCTTCAGTTTTTTCCTTGTTCTTATACTTCACAGATGAGTGAAATCATTTGATACTTGTCTTTCTCCACCTGGCTTATTTCACTCAGCATAATACCCTCTAGCTCCATCCATGTTGTTGCAAATGGTACAATTTCTTTTCTTCTTATGGCTGAATTATATTCCATTGTGTATATTACCACATCTTCTTTATCCACTCATCTACTTATGGACACTTAGGTTGCCTCCATTTCTTGGCTATTGTAAATAGTGCTGTGATAAACATAGGGGTGCATATGTCTTTTTTAAACCGGGCTGCTGCATTCTTAGGGTAAATTCCTAGGAGTGGAATACCTGAGTCAAATGGTATTTCTATTTTGTTTTTTAAGGAACCTCCATACTGCTTTACACAATGGTTGAACTAATTTACATTCCCACCAGCAGCGTAGGAGGGTTCCCCTTTCTCCACAACCTCACCGACGTTTGCTGTAGTTTGCCTTTTGGATGTTGGCCATCCTAACTGGTGTGAGGTGATATCTCATTGTGGCTTTAATTTGCATTTCCCTGATTAGCGATGTGGAGCATCTTTTCATGTGCCTGTTAGCCATCTGAATTTCTTCTTTGGAGAAGTGTCTGTTCAGATCCTGTGCCCATTTTTTAATTGATTATTTGCTTTTTGTTTGTTGAGGTACATGAGCTCTTTATATATTTTGGATGTCAATCCTTTATCGGATCTGTCATTTATGAATATATTCTCCCTTACTGTAGGATGCCTTTTTGTTCTATTGATGGTGTCCGTTGCTGTACAGAGGCTTTTCAACTAGATACAGTCCCACTTGTTCATTTTTGCTTCTGTTTCCCTTGCCTGGGGAGATATTTTCATGAAGAAATTGCTCATGTTTATGTCCAAGAGATTTTTGCCTATGTTTTTTTCCTAGAGTTTTATGGTTTCATGATTTACATTCAGATCTTTGATCCATTTTGAGTTTACTTTTGTGTATGGAGTTAGACAGTGATCCAGTTTCATTCTCTTGCATGTAGCTGTCCAGTTTTGCCAACACCAGTTGTTGAAGAGGCTGTCATTTCCCCATTGTATATCCTTGGCTCCTTTATTATATATTAATTGACCATTTATGCTTGGGTTTATATCTGCAGTCTCTAGTCTGTTCCATTGGTCTATGAGTCTGTTCTTATGCCAGTACCAAATTGTCTTGATTACTGTGGCTTTGTAGTAGAGACTGAAGTTAGGGAGCATAATTCCCCCGCTTTATTCTTCCTTCTCAGGATTGCTTTGGCTATTTGGGGTCTTTTGTGGTTCCAGATGAATTTTAGAATTATTTGCTCTAGTTCGTTGAAGAATGCTATTGGTATTATGATAAGGATTACATTGAATCTGTAGATTGCTTTAGTCAGGATGGCCATTTTAACAATATTAATTCTTCCTATCTATGAGCACAGGATGTGTTTCCATTTATTGGTATCTTCTTTAATTTCTCTCATGAGTGTCTTGTAGTTTTCAGAATATAGGTCCTTTACTTCTTTGGGTAGGTTTATTCCTAGGTATTTTATTATTTTTGATGCAATTTTGAATGGAATTATTTTCCTGATTTCTCTTTCTCCTAGTTCATCGTTAGTGTATAGGAATACAACAGATTTCTGTTTATTAATTTTGTATCCTGAACTTTGCTGAATTCAGATACTAGATCTGATAGTTTTGGAATAGATTCTTTAGGGTATTTTATGTACAATATCATATCATCTGCAAACAGGGACAGTTTCACTTCTTTCTTGCCCATCTGGATGGCTTTTATTTCTTTGTGTTGTCTGATTGCCATGGCTAGGACCTCCAGAACTATGTTAAATAAAAGTGGGGAGAGGGGGCATTCCTGTCTTGTTCCAGATCTCAAAGGAAAAGCTTTCAGCTTCTCACTGTTAAGTATAATGTTGGCTGTGGGTTTGTTATATATGGCCTTTATTATGTTGAGGTACTTGCCTCTATACCATTTTGTTGAGAGCTTATTCATGTTTGTTTTAAAGAACCAAAGTGTTGAATTTTGTTGAATGCTTTGTCAGCATCTATGGAGATGATCATGTGGTTTTTGTCCTTTTTTTGTTGATGTGGTGGATGATGTCGATGGATTTTCGAATGTTGTACTATCCTTGCATCCCTAGGATGAATCCCCCTTGATTATGATCGACGATCTTTTCATGTATTTTTGAATTTGGTTTGCTGATATTTTGTTGAGTATTTTTGCATCTATGTTCATCAGGGATATTGGTCTATAATTTTCATTTTTTGTGGTGTCTTCTCCTGGTTTTGGTGTTAGAGTGATGCTGGCCATGGAGAATGAGTTTGGGAGTATTCCTTCTTCTTCTACTTTTTGGAAAACTTTAAGGGGTATGGGTATTAAGTCTTCACTAAATGTTTGATAAAATTCAGCAGTGAAACCATGTGGTCCAGGATTTTCCTTCTTAGGTAGTTTCTTCATTACCAGTTCAATTTCTTTGCTGGTAATTGGTCTATTCAGATTTTGTTTCTTCCTGGGTGAGCCTTGGAAGGTTGTATTTTTCTAGAAAGTTGTCCATTTCTCCTAGGTTATCCAGTTTGTTACCATATAATTTTTCATAGTATTGTCTCACAATTCCTTGTATTTCTGTGGTGTCCATAGTGATTTTTCCTTTCTCATTTCTGATTCTGTTTATGTGTGTAGTCTCTCTTTTTTTCTTGATAAGTCTGGCTAGGGGTTCATCTCTTTTGTTTATTTTCTCAAAGAACCAGCTCCTGCTTTCATTGATTCTTTCTATTGTTTTATTCTTCTCAATTTTATTTATTTATGCTCTAATCTTCATTATGTCCCTCCTTCTACTGACTTTGGGCCTCATTTGTTCTTCCTTTTCTAGTTTCATTAATTGTGAGTTTAGACTGTTCAGTTGGGATTGTTCTTCTTTCCTGAGGTAGGCCTATATTGCAATATACTTCCCTCTTAGCATGGCCTTCACTGCATCCCACAGATTTTGTGTTGTTGAATTATTGTTGTCATTTGTCTCCATATATTCCTTGATCTCTGTTTATATTTGGTCATTGATCCATTGATTATTTAGGAGCATGTTATTAAGCCTCCGTGTGTTTGTGGGCTTTGTCATTTTCTTTACATAATTTATATCTAGTTTCATACCTTTGTGATCTGAGAAGCTGGTTGGTACAATTTCAATCTTTTTTAATTTACTGAGGCTCTTTCAGTGGCCTAGTACATGATCTATTCTTGAAAATGTTCCATGTGCACTTGAGAAGAATGTGTATCCTGCTACTTTTGGGTAGAATGTTCTATAGATGTCTGTTAGGCCCATCTGTTCTAATGTGTTGGTCAGTGCCTCTGTGTCCTTACTTATTTTCTGTCTGGTTTATCTGTCTTTTGGAGTGAGTGGTGTGTTGAAGTCACCTAAAATGAATGCATTGCATTCTATTCCCCCCTTTAATTCTGTTACTATTTGTTTTACATATGTAGGTGATCCTGTGTTGGGTGCATAGGTATTTACAATAGTTATATCCTCTTGTTGCATTGACCCCTTTATCATGGTGTAATGTCCTTTTTTGTCTCTTGTGACTTTCTTTGTTTTGAAGTCTATTTTGTCTGATACAAGTTCTGCAACTCCTGCTTTTTTCTCCCTATTATTTGCATGAAATATCTTTTTCCATCCCTTTACTTTCAGTCTGTGTGTGTCTTTGGGTTTGATGTGAGTCTCTTGTAGGCACCATATAGATGGTCTTGTTTTTTTATCCATTCACTGACTCTATGTCTTTTGATTGGTGCATTCAGACCATTTACATTTAGGGTGGTTATCGATAGGTATGTACTTATTGCCATTGCAGGCTTTAGATTCATGGTTACCAAAGGTTCGTAATTCCCTTACTATCTAACAGTCTAATTTAACTCACTTTGTATGCTATTACAAAAAAACATAAAGGTTCTTTTTTTTTTTCCTCCTTTTTCTTCCTCGTACATTCTTTATATGTTCAGTATCATATTCTGTACTCTTTGTCTATCCCTTGATTGACTTTGGGGGTAGTTGATTTTATTTTGTATCTGCTTAATAATTAATTGTTCTACTTTGCTGTGGTTTTATTTCCCCTGGTGACATCTACTTAGCCTTAGGAATACTTCCATCTATAGCAGTCACTCCAAAATTCACTGTAGAGGTGGTTTCTGGGAGGTAAATTCTCTCAGATCACCCAGATTCTCAGATCAAAATTCTTTTGCTTATCTGAAAATTGTTTACTCCCTTCTTCAAATTTAAATGATAATCTTACCAGGTAGAGTATTCTTGGTTCGAGGCCCTTCTGCTTCATTGCATTTAATATATCATGCCACTCCCTTCTGGCCTGAAAGGTTTCTGTTGAAAAAATCTGATGATAGCCTAATGGGTTTCCCTTTGTATGTGATCTTTTATCTCTCTCTAGCTGCTTTTAAAAGTCTGTCTTTATCCTTGATCTTTTCCATTTTAATTATTATATGTCTTGATGTTGTCTTCCTTGGGTCCCTTGTTGTGGGAGATCTACATACCTCCATGGCTTGTGAGACTATCTCCTTCCCCAGATTGGGGAAGTTTTCAGAAATTACCTCCTCAATGACACTTTCTATCGCATTTTCTCTCTCTTCTTCTTCTGGTACCCCTATAATGCAAATATTGTTCCCTTTGGATTGGTCACACAGTTCTCTCAATATTCTTTCATTCTTGGAGATCCTTTTTCCTCTCTGTACCTCAGCTTCTTGTGGGGAGCAGGCTGATGCCCCTTCCCCCATTCTTCCCCCACTTGCTGATGTGACAGGGAGCGGCCTTGGCCCCCCTCACCCATATGCTGATGTGGCAGGAATGGAGAACAAAGAACATCCTCTTTACGCATTTCATGAGGAACTGAAGAGCCCTGCTGTTCTTAACTTTGCCGGGCTGCTGCTGATGTCAATACTGTGCTTGACTGTTTATTGGATAAGGCTATTTTCTGAAATCATGTATGTCTTTGCTGTATAAATACCCTGGTACCCAATAAAGCTTTGCTGGCACACACAGGAGCATCAGCCCTCCTAGTTCTGTCTGTCTTCCTTTTTTCTCCAGTCTCGCCCCCCTGTCACCAGGTCCGGTTCGACTCAGCGCAGCTGGACTGCGTCAGCTTCTTTGTATCCTCTTCTCTAATTTCTGTTCCATTTACCGTCTCTTCTATTACATGCAATCTGCTTTTAAATCCTTCCATTGTATGTTTCATTTCAGACATGGAATTTCTTAATGATTGAATCTCCATCTTAAATTCATTCCTGAGATCTTGAATATTTTTATGTACCTCCATAAGCACATTTATGATTTTTATTTTGAACTCTCTTTCAGGAAGATTGGTGAGTTCAGTTTCATTTGACCAATTTTCTGGGGTTTGTGAGATTTTGGTCTGAACCAGGTTCCTTTGATGTTTCATATTTCTATGTGGCACCCTCTAGTGCCCAGAAGCTCTCATCTCTTGAGCTGCTCAGCCCCTGTAGTGAGGTTGGGGGTCACAGGGGAGTGACACTGGTGCCTAGTGGGAGGAAAGAATTGTTTCCTGCTTTCCGGCTGCAGTGCCTGTCTCCAGTGTCAGAGCCAGTGGGCTGAGCACACAGGTGTAAGCCTCTTTGCTTTCCATCTCTAGCTGTTGTAGGTGGGGCCTCCCTCCAGCTGGCCTGCTATCAGCACAGTGACTTCCAGTTTGCAAGCCTGTGCTGGCAGGCCAGAAGGAAGGCACAGCAAGCTGTGTATCACAGTGAGGAGCCTTGGAGCTGAGTAGACAGCCAGGGGAATGAAGTGCCTGAAGCTCCTCAAGGTTCCCAACCTGCTGGGCAGAGTGCACCCAGAGAACCTTGTCCACCTATCCCTTCTCCCATGCAGCAAGCTCCATGCACATCTCGCCCCTTCAGCAACCCTCTTGCTGCTAGGAAACCTCTCAGACCTTTCCTTTGTCCCAGAGCAGCCAGACATGGATCCCTGTCCTCCACAAATGGCCAGAATCTCAGTCTCTCAAGGACTCCACCTGTCCCAGCTCCCCAACCCCTAGCAACCCCCAGAGCAGCACACAATGTAGGTTTGTGCTCCAAAGCAGACCCCAGGGCTGAGTGTTCAGTAGTTCTAAGCTTTCACCCCCTCCCTGCCCTGTTTCTCTTTCTCCTGCAGGTGAGCTGGGGTGGGGGAAGGGCTTGGGTCCCACTGGATCAAGGCTTTCGTACATTACCCTGTTTCGTGAGGTCTGTATGCAGTCTGGTGCAGCCTTCTTTCCTGTTGCTGTTTTACGGTTAGTTATATTAACTATATTTTCATATACTATATGTGGTTTTGGGAGGAGTTCTCTGTCTTACCTCTCATGCCACTATCTTGAATCCAGCTTGAGCTATCATTTCTTACATCTTTTTTAAACATCATGGGTAATGTTTGTTTTACACTTTGATAAAAACTCACTCATTAATACATGTGAGAAATGCCAGTTAAACCACCTAAAATCCTAAAAGAGTTCAACAGAAGAAATATTTATTTTTCTCAATCACTATTCATAAATGATCAGGTTATCATTGGCAGCCATGTAAGTGCTCCTTATTTTTATAAGCAATCCTGGAGCAAAGTAAAAAGATAATTTGTCTAAACATGGACTTCGCAGACACCTGGGCAGTGACATGTCTCACTGAAGAAAAGCCTGGCTGGACAATGCAATCCCACTACTTTCATGAAGCAGTGTTTGTGACTGTCATTTAACAGGAAAAACACAAGCAGAATAGGGGGTGGGGGAGAACCCAGAATTTTTAGATTACTGCTGACAGATCTTTCCCTAACATTTATGGGATTGAGGCAAGAGTATGCATGGAGGCTCAATTATCAGATGTCTTTGTAACAGCCCAGAAGCCTGGCATTGAATTTAGAATTCTGAGAGTCTTTAAGGGGGAACATGGCCACATGGGAAACCTGTGGCCCACTCTCCTCTTCTCCCCACTCCCTGTGTCAAATTTGCCCACATGTGTGTGGATACCCTCGTGGTATACTGCATACCTCAGGTCAGCCCCAAGCACCGCCCCCCTCCACCTCCTGCCCCCACAGTCACCCGTTGGCTACCCCTGGGGTCTGTGTGTACATGCTGATGTTACCATCTGCCCTCGAGAGGATGGACTTGGGGAAGATGATCATAGGCCCTCACTGCAGGCATAGGGCTCTTTAAACATGTACTCTGGGTCCTACGTAGCTGGAGTGGCAAATAAGAGGGAGTGAAGATTCTGAGTAGGTGTATCCTCTTGGGCCCACAGACTCATCTCCCCATGAGACAGAGCACAGCTGGAGGAGAGAGTGTAGAGGCCTCTAAACTGTGGTGTGCCTCTTAGCAGGCCTAAAGCCTGTACTGATTTGTGAAAGTTACTTAAGGAAACTGACTACATATACAACATCATCTTAGCCAGATCTTTATTCAGCACAATAGTCCTAACATGCATGGAGTTGAAAAGTTACAGCAGGTCATGAAAGATTTGTTAAGACAAGTGCCTGAAGACAAACAGATGGATTGTGTGACATTTCAGAGGGGAGAAAAGAATGCTGTCATAGCTGAAAGAACAGAAAGGGGCTGACAGGATTCCTCTGTCACATCATGGGCTTCTTCTCACCATACCTCCCTCCTCTTCATTAATTCACTTTACTCATAATGATGTCTTAAAAGACCTGCTGTGCACTTAGACAATGACAAGAAGGGGACAAAGAAAATGTCAGTGTAAGAGTTCCCACCTTGAGCAATTTTAGAACCTGCTTGAGAAAACCAGACACTTAAATGCATTAGCAATAGAACAGTGAGGTGGTTTGTACCGAAGCACTAAAACAGAGAGCATGAGTTCAGTAAAGGTACACAGAGCCAGCGTGAAATGGCCAGGAAAAGGCTGCTTCCATTTCAGCACAGTCTTGTCAGAATTAATAAGATTTTATGGCTTCTGGAAAAAATATATATTTGTTTCTCAAGAGCAGTTTCTCAGTGTTCACTTCTTAGTTCTACTCCAAGTCATAAGTCATTTATATTAAAATAAAAATAAATTAGACAATCTAGCCAGGCAAGGATAGAACTAAATGTCAGACACTCAGAGTCTGCCCACAATCGCACTCAATCTCCACAAATGATAATTCAGACACACACTAAGTGACAGAACAGCCATATACACTGCCCATCTCTCCTAGACATTTACAATTTTAAGTGAGGAATGGTAATATGACGTGTATTTAATATGTGTCCTAGAATATATTTAATAATCACAATAGAGGGGATAAAAGGTAAGAACTATTGACAGCAGATACAGGTTAACTGTTGTTTACTGCAGAGCACAAAAGATAATTTCTTCAGTTGTGTGATTCGGCTGGAAACTCACTAATACAAGGTCCTGTAGTAAGCATAAAATTTCAAGAGATCTTTGAAAATGAGAGGAGAAAAAGTTTTGATGCAAGTGATTCCAGACCCCAGTTACCATGGAAGGAAGATAGCACACTAGGTGGTAAAACTGAAAACTGTAGGGCTTGGATTAGGAGCTATTAGGGGTAAATACACTCCCATGAGTCTCCTTTACTCACAACACTCGACTCCAACACTACTTCACTTCTGACACCAGATGTGGGCTTTTGCACACATCAAGCAAGACTTCCACATAAGCTGGATGCCTTACATACAATGTAACTCAATTCTGACACTGTCTACCTGGCAACAGCATCAGATACCACAGGTTAGGTGTTCAGTCCTGGAAGACTGCCCCACCCCCTACTCGAGATGCCAACACAAATGCAGGTGCTTCTGACCAACCAGCTATAAATCAGACGTAACCATGATGCTCTTCTTGAGTTAGATTAATTTACTAGGGCAGCTCACAGAACTCAGAAAATTAATCTACATACTAGCTTACTGGTTTATTACAAAGGATCTGAACCAGCAGCCAGATGAAGACATACAATGGGTGAGGTCTGGAAGCGTCCCAAACACAGGAACTTTTTTCTGTCCCCATCAAGGTTGGGGTACAGATGTATGTGCTCTTGTTCACCAACCTGGAAGCCCTCTGAACCCCATTCTTTGGAGTTTTTATGGAGGTTTTATTATGTAGGCATGACTGATTAGATAAGTCATTGGCCATTGATGACTGATCCAACTTACAGCCCCTCTCCCCTTCCAGGATGTCAGGAAGTGGGGAAGGAAATCCCAACCCTCTAATCACACAGGTGGTTCCCCCAGCAACCAGCCCCCATCCTTATGGGCTTTCCAAAAGTCATCTCTTTAACATAAATTCAGGTGTGGTTGAAAGGGGCTTGTTATGAATAACAGGTACTCTTTTCAGCAGTACTACTCAGGGGCTCTGTCAGGAACTGGAGCTATTCAAGAAGAAAAGACTAAATATTATAAAAGATTCTCCCATTACTCTTATGGTTTAGGAAATTACAAGGGATTTAGTAGCTGCAAATCAGGAACAGAGATGAAGGATCAAATATATATTTCTTATCATAAATCACAATATCAGAGGGACCAGGGGATTCATCAAGAATAGAGTTCAGAGAGAAAAGAATATGAGTCTTATCTGAAGTCCAGTAAAATGGACTTATCTTATCCAGTAAAATGGAGACTAAGAGTGATGTACAAACAAGAACAAATGGCCAAGGAGCCATACACCACATATGCTGGAGCAATGTTCTTTGGCAACACCTCGGAGAAAGGATCAGTAGCAGATACACAGTTCCACTCCAGCCCATTCATCCTAGGGTAGCCCCTAGAAATCTAACAGGGTTGGATGTCAAATTCTGAGCCCAATTAAGGAAGCACCAGTCCCTGCGTGGTACAGGCACCCTTTCAAACTTCTTTAAGGTGTTTAAGGGAGCAGTAAACAGCTCTTCCTGAGTCTGCTGGGCTTTGATTATCTTCCCCTCAAAATAATCCACATGCCAAAGTGGCACATTTGGGAACAGCCTGCCCTGAACCCTTCAAGGGCATGGCCAACTACTCCACTGATCCGAGGGAAAGACTGAGGGACATGTGCATCAGAGCACCTCCAGCCAAGCTCAGTCTAAACTGATCAAGACCCAGTCTTGAGCAGACCAGGAAAACCACTCACCTGATCCCCAGCTCAGATCAGCCAACCTCCAGTCTGAGCCACTAACTCAAAAGAGGAAACATTTGTTTTAAGCAATAAATTCTGGGGTGACAGCAATAACTAAGTGATACAATGTTAAAAGCCCCCTTGAGGAAGTATTTTCACTTTGAGCATAATAAAGAATGTATAAGACATGACATTGAAAGGCCAAACAGAAATTCTTTTGCAATGACATCAGTGCATATAAACAAAGGCTATCACAAAAGCAGTTAGAGAGTCTGATATGCCAAAAATACATCAATATTGCTAATTAGGGGAAATACAAGTGTCATTAGGCAAAGCTCAAGAGCCTAATTTATGGTCATATGTACCTTTACATTATGAATATGCCCTAGAAAAGTATCTTCATTTTGTCCTTACTCAATATTTTTTTCAAGCTAACAAGGTTGTTCACTTGATATTGTAAAATAATATTTCTTTATCTTCCGTAAGGATGTTATAATCATGATAATACTATTAAGGCAATTTATAAGCTAAAGGGAGTGAAAAAAGAACAAATATGCACAAATTTCCATATCACCACAATTTCCATAAAATTCATAACACAATTCCATCAAGTTGATGGCACTTACTATATATTAGTTTGTGAACATTTTCATAAGGTGGGAGAAACAAAACCTAATGAAGGAACTCTGCTTTGAGACAAAATTGGTTTATTATTCAGGACACCATCACTCTCAAGGATTCAGCAATCTTTAGGTCTGGTACAGATATCCAAAAGTTCCTCCTTTGTTTATCAATGATTTTATCAATTATTTTTTCTGGTGATGGGGTTCAAGACCAGTCACCCCAGAATGAGCCACTTTGGCATGTGGATTGTTTCAAAGTGAACACAATCAAGGCCCAAAAATTCAAGAAGAGCTTCTTACCTCTCCCTTACCTGCCTAAAAGAAGTTAGATAGGGGGCCTATAACAGGAAGAGACCTATTACCAGAGACGACTCTTTACATCAGAAAGACTTAATCTGCTTGGCATGGCAAATATTTTTTTACCAAACATTTGCCCTTCCCATCTTCTGGTGAACTGTACTCAATTTCCTGACTGTTGGGGAGAATATCTTTGGGGGTCCCATAAATACAAAATTCAATTTGTTTTTTTCTCCTCTTAATCTATTTCATGTCAATTTAATTATGAGATCAGCCAAAAAACCTAGAAGGGAAGAAGTTTTTCTCCCTTACACTGGACAAAGCCTTTACTCTTACTACTTCTGTTCACACCATGGGATTAGAAGAATCCAAGTGGCTATCTAGAATCAGATCAAATCAGGTCAGATGTACCTATGTGAGCTTTGTGTTAGAAATGGAAAAGAAAATAGAAACTACAAAAGAAAGATGGAGAGTTGATTGTTTTCACCAACGAGCAGATAATCCAGTTCTATCATTTAGATAGATGAGTACTCACAGGTAAAATAAATGGGGGACAGGATGGGGGGGTGCATTTCTAAGTCATGTAGCAATTGAGAAGAAAAAGTAATTTTGTGCTAGAATTATTAGGAAAAGCTCCATGGGGGAAATGGTACATACAGTGGGCTTCAAATAGAGAGAAAAGCTACCCTGCCACAGGAAGACAATGATTCAAAAGGCAACAACAAAAACAAGAAAGTTTAACAGAAAAAAGTTCTCAAATGAAGACTAATCTGGATTCTTATGCCATTATGATACCTCTTAGACCATGAACAAGCATTAATTTCAATCCAATCTCACATCTGAAAATAAATGCCCTTTGTGTGACTTAGAGTCTCTTATTTTAGAAGCCCAAGGACTTCTTCCTCTTATGAAACACTTATTGTCTCTGTGAATCAGAAGTGAGGATTAAGAATATTATAAGGATAGATAAGTGACAAATCAAGAGTATGTGACTTTCCCAAGATTGGCTTACTTCAATCCTTCTTTTTTGTTTTTTCCTAGTACCTATCTCGTTATACCTTTGATTTCAAAAAAGCCAGACTGATATATTGCCTTTAAGAAGTAGAATCATACAAATGAATAGAGAATACCAACCAGCAAGAGCCATGAAGAGAATCTACAATGAAGTTGACCCTCATTCCAATATTAGACTGCATTAGCTACCAAATAAAGTGAAATTCCCTTCCTACAGAGGAAAAAATAATACAGCAAAACCTAAAACTTTAGTTATAGCTTTGAGCCAATGGCTTCTCCTTATTTGCTTTCTTATCATATATAAGTCATCTAAATCTTTAATATTTAGACCCCCCTAGAACATTTATGCATTTGGAACATATTATTTACAGAAAGGCTATGGTTGTCATGTAAATAAGCAATAGGCCATAAAGCAGATTCCCCCACCTCCTCTTGTGGCTTCAGGTGGGGAGAGGCAGGCATGGTAGGCTGGCCAGCGTTGGGACAGAGTGACAGAAGTATAGCGGGAAATCTGGGTTCTTGTGAACCAAAATGTCTCCTCCCTGTGTAAAAATCCCATTCCTGAAAGAGGACAGAGCTCCACTTTACAAACTTCTGCAAGCCAAAGCTTTCAAGCTAATATTGCTTCAAGGCCCATCATTCTGCCAGAGGTGGCAATACCTTAATTTGTCACTGTCAAGCAAGCAAATTTCTTTAAGGTCTGCTTATTGTTGTTGCGTTCTGCTGTCTCTGGACACACCAGCTTGCTAATACAACAAGCATGCTGGAGACCAATGTCAGGGACATCACCAGAGCTCATTACTCTGAACCGCCTGCTGTGTTAGCTGTCCTAGCAAGAGCGATGTGGCTCACGTAAGAATATGTGACAGGATGCAGGCTGCCCATGTTCTGTGGTCTTAGCAGCAATACCTTCAGGAGAGGATGCTGATGAGCAGATACCCGTTTCTCTGACACTGAACATTGACTTTGAAAGACTAATTCACAATATATGAGATGCTTCATCTTTCTTTCTATTAGAGGACCCATATCAATCTCTCAGAGCACAGACAGAACTGAAGAATGGGCACAGAGGATTTCTCTCCAGAAGTATCCAAAGAGATTTCCCTCATAATTGGGCCAAAGGACCTTTGTAGAAAATTCCACTTGAGGTTTTCAGGTCATTCACCAGCTGGTAATTCAAGGGAGTCTGGAGTAGCCAAGCAACAAGTATAATGTAGGGAAGCAGAATTTACCACCCCAAAATATGTCTTTTTGGCATAAGGATTATTTTAGGCTTATTAGCTTTAAGAACCAGCAGATACTGTAGAAGCTCTGAAAACCTAGTAGAAGTTAGAGATATTTACATGTATAAGGAAATCTCCATTTGTAAGGGTGTCTCCCTCTGTGCACCAGGAAGAGAAGGATGACTAAATGTCTTATCAAAGAGAAAGAGACTCTTATGAAAGTGGAAGGCAGAGACTTAAATCTGCCTAACAACCTTACTCTTGATTACTGTGCCTTTTCCCAGTCACCTCCCATAACTGACTCCTGACCCTTGCCCACATTCTTTTGTGTTAAGCTGGAGAATGGTATTTAAGGTGGTGACTTGGGCCGTTTTGGGGAGTTATTCAGTTCTTCTGGGTCTCTTCCATATGTACTGGAGGCATTCATGTTATTAAACTTCTCTTGGTGTTTCTCCTGTTCATCTGTCTTCTGTCAATTTAATTATTACACCAGCCAAAGAACCGAGAAGGGAAGAAGCGAAAATCTTTCCTCCCCTACAGTACCAAGAAGCATTAGGCTTCAAGTTCTCCCTGTTGTGCACTGTCTTCCCTGTGCTCTGCGGTTCTCTAGCGCCTGTTTTGATTTGAGAGTTTTTCACTACAGAACAGAACCACGACAAGATTTTTGTGTTGTTTCCCAAAAGGCTACAGGGAAAATAATACTTAACTCTGACACATGATGTAGGAGTGGGCGGTTAAAGGCTGACAGAAGCCAATATTTACAATGTTATTTAGAAATGATAGGACAGTTAGTTATAAAACCTCCCAAAACCTTCGTAATAACTCTCTTCCAAGGGTCCTTGCTATGGGATCAGCTTATAGTTGGAAATTGCCTCCCAACAAAGACATTCAGTGCTTGGGTAACGGCTACAAAACAAGGAAAACGTGCAAAACTTCCTCTGCAACCACCCAAGGAGGGAGGCTGCATGCTGAGGTGCACCCTAGGTAAAAATCTATCCCTCAAGAATCAGGGTCAGACAAGCAAACCGTGTCAGGGCATTAGAATTCCATAGGAGTATTTCCTCATTCTTGTAAGGATAAAAGTCAGATTGGGTTTTTACAGGCACCAGTGTTTCAGGTCACACCAGATGATGGTGGGCCTGACATTTTCTTTGTCTTACTACAAATATCCCCATTTACACTGTAAACTGCTTTTTCTCCTCACATTTCTATTGAAATCTCTTGGCGCATGGACTTCGCGCTTCATTTTCATTGTGGTTGACTTCTAGAGTACTTCTTTGTTGAATAGTCCCTTGAAATTCCCCCTCGCTTGGTTTTCTTGATGTTAACCTCTTCAGGCTTTCCTGCTCCTCCTCCAACTGCACCTCCCCATCTCCCTTGCCCTTCCACCTCCTTCTTCTGCTCCGAGCACCATGCCTTGTCCCTCTCCACAGCCCCTCGACCAGTGGCTCAAACCTGGCTGCCCATCAGCATCACCTGGTGAGATTTTAAAATTCTGGTGCCCACGCTGAACCCCAGACCATCTAAACCAGAATCCCTGAGTTGGGACACAGGCACTGGGATTTTTCCATATGTACTGGAGGCATTCATGTTATTAAACTTCTCATCCTTCTCTTCCTTCTCTTCTAATTTAAGTGACTAAATTATCACTTAAATACCATGAAATGTACAAATCTCTGACATCATTTGGCAAACGTATACACCTATGTAACCCATCTCCTTATCCCAATGAGGTTGAAGAGGGAAATGGGGCAAGGGTCTTGCCCTTGTAAAAGCTACTTAGCCTGCAAAAAAGGTCCAGCTTATTCTTTAATTTAACCTTTATCTTGTTCTCCCCCTTCTTACAGTCAGCTTAATTAATTATCATTGTAACCAGGACAAGAGACAGAGTGTAAACGAACCTACACGGGGGAATAATTCCAAGACCTAGATCAACACAGTCACCTGAATAACTCTATTCTTAAGAGAAAACTTCAAAGGAATTATTAACCATCTGTATACATCATGCCTTATACTGACCCCTACCCAAAAGACTCCATAAAATCCTAAAGCCTAAACCCTTAAATTGCATCTCTTCTCTGAGGTTGCCCTCTGAGTGCATACTCTGCTTAAATAAAACTTTCTTGCTGCATAACTCCACTGTGCTTTGTCTCTAAATTCTTTTTTGTGGCAAAGGCAAGAACTGACTGACATCCACCACCAGTGGTGTCTTTGTCACTCTGCTATTTAACTCAATGTTATAGTCTTTAGCACAAGGTTTTCCTCTTTCCCTGTTTTATTTCCAACAAGTAGGGAAATAGCTGCAGGAACCTCTGAGTAGGGAGGGGCTTGCCCTCTCCTGTCGCCTGGGTGACCCAGGTGGAATTTCAGCCATTTGATCACAATCTTTAGCAGCCTGCTCAAGTTTCCTTTCTTTTGCTTTGGAAAGTTCTCATAACATAAACTAACTCTATTCAGTGCTCCATGGCACCCCCAAATCCTGGGGTGGTAGGGATATAGTTCCCACAGTGTGCAGATCAAGAGGACACAGGACACCAGGTGACCTTGGCTTTAGGAGTTGGCAAGGGATTTGCCCAATGCCAAGCAGGAGTTCAATGACCTTTCTTTTTCTTACTCTGTTCTTCCTTGCTTTTTACTGCCTACGTGACTGCACAAATACAAGGGTCACTTTTCCTGGTACTATGCAACTCTGATGATTGCTGCTGCTTTCACTTTAATGAATTCCTTTGCAGCTTGCACTCATTCGACCTGTTCAAGAAGTCTTTCCTGATCAGGGTTAAGAGCCCACCCTCCCCCGTCTGGGCTGTGGTTTCACCTAGCTGGCAAGATAAACCTCCCCAGATACGACAGCCCAGGAACAACAATATGAAACACTTCTACTGCCCGCAAAGTTCCCTCAAGTTCCTGTATAATCAATCCTCACTCCACTGCTTTTCAAGAGTAACCAGTGTTTTGATTGTTAACTTTCCCTATTCTAGTAAGTCACAGGAGTGTAATTATATAGTACAGACCTTTTGTGTCTGGCTTCCCTCACTTCACAATTTTTAAGGTCATCTATAATGTAGCATGTATCAGTAGTTTGCTTTATTGCTGATTGCTAATCCCTTGTATGTTATTCTTCTGCTGAGAGACATTAGCATGTTACGATAAGGGTCCTCTTCCAGGTCCCTGACTTCTGGCTGTGTCTTCACATGGGGAAAGGAGGCAAGGTAGCTCCCTGCAGCCTGTTTTAATAAGGACATTAATCCCACCTTGTGGGTTAAGTTTCAGCATACGGATTTTAGGGGACATGTTCAGACCACAGAAGTAATTTAGTATTTAATTGTCTAATGATCTCCTTATTTTTCTTAATTGTTGCATGTGTTCATTTTTTTCTTACTTAATTAAAAGGTACATGAAGATAGGGTTCTTATCCTATTTATTCATAATACCCACAGAGCACCTTGTTAGCATTTATTGGAGGAAAAGGGGAGATGGGAGAAAGGAAATATTAATTAAAATTTTCCTATTTGTCAGACACCTGGGGATTTGCTTTGTAGAGAGCAACTTATTTAATACTCACAACCACTCCAGGAGGTATTAGTTATTAAAATGACTTAGGGTAGTGACTTTCAAAGAATCAGCAGCATCAATATCAACAGGGAGCTTATTAGAAATGCAGATTTGGGGGCCCCACCTTAGACCTACAGGATCAGAAACTCCAGGAGGTGGAGCCCAGCAATCTGCATTTTAACAAGGCCCCCAGGAGATTCTGATACACACTAAATTTTGACATCACTGAATTAAGAGCTTAAATAAATTAACCAATGCTAAATAACTTGTTAGTGACACAGCTGGTCTGTCAAAGACCTAAAGTCATTCTCTTAATATGACATCACACTCTTTCCTTGACAAATTAATAGGCCCTTCTGTATAATGACTAAAATGATAAGTCTGAATATATGCATTTTTTATTTTAAAACTCTAGAGTAAAATTTTCATTAAAAAAGGTGATTTCAAAAAATCTGTCTGCCCCAAACTGACTGTAGCTGTAGAAATTACAACAACACGAGAAGTTCATATTGCTTCCATTGATATAAATTTGGATTTCCAAGAGGTCAGAAGTGCCCAATGACTAAAAAAATCTGGATTTGAGTCTCTATTCTATATCTTATGTCTTACAGGTTGTATACATAAATTGGCATCAAAATAATGTAATGCCAGCATTTCAAAATTATAAAATAAATGCTAAACAAGACCTTTTTTCCATTTTAGTCAAATATTCCACAGAGGAAATGATAAAGACTGCCTGAGCTTTTAATCAGCACAACAATCTCACTTGCCTCAATCATTAGATGAAGGAAAAGAATCTATATGTCCACTGATCAAGTTCTATTGCCTTGCCATTCTATTAGAGGAAAGAGACTCTATAGTCCCAAAGGTCTCCTTGTAGAGCCCACCAGAAAATCCTTATTCACAAGCCAGAACTCATGAATTATCTTTACACCACATGAAAACAGGGAAGGGATGCAGAGCCTTCTAGTCATTCTCATACTTAAAAAAAAAATCATTCTTTATTTTACAGCAAAAAGATCAGGGTGATACTTCATTAGAATTTTAAAAAGCTACTATGATACAACAAAAAGGTCCATTTTTTTCATTTTGTGGGAACTGTTCCATAAGTTTTTTGTGTTCACAGGTAAAAAATATGATTGCATTCCACATAAATTGCTGCTATAAAGTATCCATTCTGTCAGTTATGCTACATGGACCATCCATCCATGCCAGGTAAGGCTTTGCTGTATTAATCAGTGTAGACAAGACTTCTGAATATGCTGCCTCTTAAAAGACCCCACCAAATGGAATGCATAGTGGAACAAATAATTGTTAGAGATGGAAGGGAACTTAATGATCATTTACTTAAATGCCCTGATTTTGTAGGTGATGAATTTGAAGCCCTGAAAATGACAGTGACCTCTTCCTGGATATCATCCATGGCAGGAGGACCCAGAATCCAGGTCTCCTGGTTCTTACCTAGTTTGGCTCACTTTACAATGCACTCTGGACGTCAGTGCAATCCATTACTTCCCTGCCCTTCAGGAGTTTTAAAAGGAACTCATTTACATGAGCAAAGGAAGGTTAGAGTAAGTGTCTCAGCTTGACTCATCCCTTTAGTGATGAAGAGAAATGTGTGCAAGGGGGGTGGAATACTATTCCCGAATTCCCAAATCCCCAAGTTCCTCCAATGTGAAGAGAATCTTCACTCTACTCAACAGTGGAAAAGAGGAAGGAAGAAATCCATTCAGCTTCTTCCTCCATACGCTCTCAACCATGCCTTCTCAAGAGAGGAAGGAGGAGGTCTTTACCAAAGTGACAGCATTAGGAGATGAATGTGGGATTGGGTTCTTCCAGGCTTGCTTCACTCAAAAGTTACTGTTCTCAGCACACATAGGAATACTTCATTTTTACCAATTTAAGCAGGTATTTTTTACTTCCACTTACATAACTCCATTACCTATCTTTCAGTTAGGAAAGAAGATGGTAATAACTCCTTCAAAGCTCAGAAAGAACAAGATTTTCCACCCACTGAAAAGTCAGCTGCAACCACAACTACTACTACAAAACAAACAACAAAAAACACAGCAATCAGACAAGAAATAAAAGGCTTCCAAATTGGTAAGGAAGAATAAAACTGTCACTATTGCAGATGACATGATACTATATACATAGAAAACCCTAAAGACTTGACCAAAAAACTATTAGAATAAATGAATTCAGTAAAGTTGAAGGATACAAAATTAACACACAGGAATCTGTTGCATTTCTATACACTAATAACGAAGTAGCAGAAAAGGAAATTAAGAAAACAATCCCATGTACAATTACATCAAAAAGAACAAAATACGTAGGAATAAATTTAACCAACGAGGTGAAAAACCTGTACTCTGAAATCTGTACAACCTTGATGAAATAAACTGAAGGTGACATAAATAAATAGATATTCCATGCTCAAGTTTGGAAGAAATAGTATTGTTAAAATGTCCATACTAGCCAAAGCGATCTATAGATACAATGAAATCCCTATCAAAATACAGAGACGAAATTTGTGGTTTGCCAGAGAGGAGGGGAGTTAGGGGGTAAGCAAAATAAGTGAAAGGGATAAAGAGGTACAAACTTCCAGTTATAAAAAAAAGTCATGGGGATATAAAGTACAGCATAAGGAATATTATCAATAATATTGTAATGACTATGTATGGTGACAGTAACTGCACTTACCATGGTGAGCATTTCTGTAATGTATAATAAACATGAAATCACTGCATTGTACACTTGAAACTATAACAATATTGTATGTCAACTGTATTTCAATTAAAATAAAACTCTAAGCATAAAAGACAAAATTTAAAAGCATTTTGATGGCAACATAGGAGACTATCTTCATAGCATCAGAGTAAGGCAGGATTTTTGTAAGTAAATCTATAAAATCATAAACAAGACTAAACAAAAGAAGATGATTAAGTTGGACTCCATTAAAATTAAGAACTTCTGTTCAGCAAAGGACACCATGAAGAGGGAAAAGATATTCCCTAAGTTTTATAATAAACAAAGGACTAATATATAGACTACATATAGAAAGAAAACTTCCGTGAGTCAGTTAAAAAATGCAAAATGATCTAAAGACATAGGCACTTTATAAAATAGAAAGTCTAAATGGCAACTCAACTATGATGCTCAGCTTCATTACTATTAGGAAAGTGTAAATTAAAACCATAATAAGATGTTATTAAATATTCAGAAGACCAGCAAAATTTAGAAATCTAACATTACCAAGAGTTGGGAAGGAAATGGAGCAATGAAAACTGCCATTCAATATCAGTAAGTGCATAAATTTTAAAGTACAACCACACTGAAAAGTGGTCCATCATTACCTAGTAAACTTAGAGATGTGTCTTGTGCAAAACCTGACCGTGAATTCTACCTATTCCTGTAGGCATGTCCCCTTGTAATGTGACTTTTCTGTTTCTGCCATTAATGGGTAGAGTATTTCTCCACATTCTTTATCTAAGATGGCTTTATGAAATGCTTTAACTAATACAATGAGGTAGATACGACTGTATGGGAATATTGAGTCCAGACCTCAAGAAGACTGGCACCTTGCATTCCTGCCCCTTTGCTGTCATGTATTTGAGGAGGAGAGACCACGCGGAGAAAGGGTCTGGTCAACAGCCAGCACTGACTGCCAGACATACAAATGAAGCAATCTTGGTCCATCTCATTCTAGTTAAGCTCCTAGAGTGTCTGCAGCCACATAAATGAGCTCAGGAGAGACCAGCAAAAGAACTGTCAGCCTGAACCCAGCTAAAATTGCTGACCCAGAGCATTTATGAACAAATAAAATGGTAGTTGTTTTAAATCACTATGTTTATGATGGCTTGTTACATGGAAACAGGTAACTGACTCATTGTTCATATCCTTTAAGTCCGGAAGTCCATTCCTGATTTTGTATCTTAGAAAAACTCCCAAGGTAAACACAAATACCCTAGAAGATACATACAAGAACAATCATAGAAGCATTGTTCTTCATAGTCCCAAAGTGGAAAAATTCAAATGTTTATGAACAGAAGAACAGATGAATAAATTGTGCTATATTCATAACTTAGTGTACTCTACAGCTTTATAATTAGCCTTCATCTGTATATATGTTTTATATATACTCTTGAATGTATGATATATTTCACAATTTTTCAGAATGAAAAGAGTCACCTTTATATTTGGTGCAACAGGTAAGCAATTTAATTTTCAGGACCAACCAATATAGCAGAAACACAGATGCCCAAATATCACCAATGCCTTGGGATGGCTCATAAATTAATTCTAGCAAAAAAAGATGAGGCTGATTTTCCAGCAAGGGAAAAAGTTCTGATTTAATTGCACTTGTCATCTACCTTGACATCAGGCCAAGTAAGGCATCCCCCAGGTTCTTTACCTCTTACGCAATTCTTTACATCATTAATGTACCTGACATCAGGGAGAAGAGTTGGTTTGGCTTACAAAGCAAATGCTCAAAGGCAAAGCAAAAGATTCCACCTTGCCCCTTTCTTGCAGGTGAGAACAGAAGGCAAAAAGGAGATGCCCGTGCTCCCTCAACACCCTTAATCCTAATTCTAAAGGAACCAGTCCACTGAGATTTAAGCTATGAAATCAACACATAACGGATTTGATCACCTATCTTCAGAGTCACTATGGTAGATTGGATCACTGCTCTCAATTCTTCAGTCCTCCCTCTCTATTCGTAGAGTTTGCATCCATGCCGTTTTCAGGCTAACTTCCCCTTTAAGAGGAATATACTTTCCCACTCTACTGATGCTGAGTTTGGCCCCCTTGACTTTATTTAGTTGGTAGAGTGTGGAGGAAGTGACAGTGTAACAGCTCCAAGCTGAGGCCTTAAGATATACCACACAGTTTCTGCTTGTCTTTTTGTGCTCCTGTGACCTGCCATTAGGAGAGCATACTCCAGGCAGCCACAGCTCCAGATGACAGGAGGGATGTACCCAAACCCTGACCAGAGGCCGGCTTGCCCTCCATCCTGGCCCAGCCAAGTTCACCCTAATCAGCAGAGTCAAGGCACCTCTACAGACCTCGGAACTTGAAAATAAATGTTTGATGCTGTAACCCCTGCGATTTTCAAGTTGTTTATTTTGCAGCAAAAACTAAACAATACTGTCATCCGAAAGAAACAATCTCTCCCAAACTGATGGCTATCAGAATGGGGATGGTCAGCCACCAAAACATAGGAGAGAGTCTGAAAGGCAAATGTCCGTATTCAAGATCCAACCACAGGTGAGGTCAATGACCTGGACACAGTCTCTCTGATCTGTGTGCACATGCATACGTTTAACAGAGAAGTTGTCACAAACATTAAAAATTCATATTATACAATCGACTCTTACTCGGATTCCATACTCACCAAAGAACCCTGCGATTGTAATTTGGCTTCATGTGTAGCTTCATTCAGGGACAGAACATTCTGGTTGTTGGAATAATTATATGTAAATATCCATCCATATGTAATCCATATGTAATAAGGATGTTCAGAGACTTGAACAGAGCAGAGCTCAATAAATTTCAGTCTCTTTATGTCCTTCCCAAGCCCTCTAAAGCCCTCTCCCAAGTGAAGGCAGTATTTCCCACTGTCCACAGCAGGAGTTAGTTCTTGCTTAGATTCAACCCTTCAGATTCTATCCTTCTCCACATGAGCCCTGTTTGAACAAAGACAGGTCAAATGACTCTACTAGAATCACATCTTTAATGCATGCTTTGCTTTTTGAAAGAAGACTTTGACAAAGAAACATGGACATATTTCTTGTATCTGTTAACTCCATATTCTAATGAGAATTACCGAAAATATAAATAGATCTGAAATCAAACCCACAGTTTCCCGAATGCCTGATGAGATACTCCCTCCTTATTTAATGAAATGATTTCATTAAGCCCAGGTCTCCATTCTCAAAGAATGCTAACGTCAACAATCTGCATACAGCTGAAACCTTTTTCTATCATTCATATGTAAATTTTGTCAAAATAAATGAGTTGTAACAAGTCATAAAGACATAGTACAAATTTGCAAGTTCCAAAATATGCAACAGTGTAGGTAATAGTTTTGTGATCTCATGGTGCCCGAGTAAAGATGTATGAACTGATTAATAAAGCCTCAAATTAGGCTTTAAAGCCCCAGTTTTATTTTCTATAATTGGCAGTTTTCATTTGCAGTGTATTTAGCTAGTCTTCACTATTATTCAAATCTGGAAGAGGACAAGTACTTTCACTTTGTGAGTGTAGAACCTACAACCCAGGGGAGCAAAATGGGTCCATCTCTCAGAATTGCCAGGATGTCATAGATAAGACCCAAAACTCAGACACTCTTTAACATGACTAAATAACTCCCTCGTACTCTTCCAAAGTTTCGTTGTTTGGGGATAATAATGTGCAGGAATACCGCTGAGTACCAATTATTAAAGTGAAAGTTCCTACTCGGTGTGCACTTTATATTTCACTGAAGCTTACTCTAAATCTAAAGTGGCACATCAAAAACTCCTGAGAGTGCACAGCAGCAGACACGTTAACACATTAACTGGGAGGTGGCTCAGTTAAAGCAAAGACGAGAGAGAAGCCAAAGCAGAAACACAAAGTGGAAAGGAGAGGTGTGGTGTCCCTCTACATAGATGTTATTAAGAAACCGGCACTGAAGTTGCTTACAGTGACTAAGTCATCCTAGTCCCATGAAGCCTTGAGAAGCCATCCAGTCTGCTTTTGCTTTCCATTCAGAACCCAACCAGAGCATTTCAGATAAACTAAGAATAGCAGATGCTTTGTCAAAAGTGGGATGCCTCTGGGGTTTGCTGTGCACAACAAACAAATAAGGCTACTAATTCTTCCAACATACAGTAATCACATGCTCAGTAAAAGTGAATGAATAGAAAATACTGTTGAGCCTTGAACAGCATAAGGGTTAGGGGTGCTGACTCCCCTGACCCCCACAGTTGAAAATTCACATATAACTTTTGACTCCACCAAAACTTAATTCTTAATAATCTACTGATAACCAAGAGCCCTACTGGTAACAAAAAGGGTCAATTAATACATATTTCATATGTCATATATACTACATACTATATTACTACAACAAAATAAGCTAAAGAAATTTTTTTCAAGTTGTGACAAATCTGGAAAAAAATAAGTTCTAATATATTTACAGGTAAAAAGTGCACATCTGAGTGGACCTGCACAGTTCAAACCTGTGTTGTTCAAGGGTCAACTGTAACTTTTTTGAAGCACCCAATACACGCTGTGGCAGGTATTATCTTCATTTCACAGAGAAGAAAACAGGTTTAAGGAGGTTAAACTTCCCAGAGGCATTTTACTAATAACTGGCCCAAAGAACTTCAAATTCAGCCTTGACCAACTCCAAAACTCTTAGGATTTTTTCCCTTATGATGTGCTCAGAATCAAGAATTGCTTAATGAATAGATGAAATTTCATTGTAGAATTTGAAAATTTGCTTTCATCTTATATTGCTTATATTCAATCCATTTTAGTGATAAACAAATGAATTTGGGGAGTGGGAGAATCCCTGTGCTTGCTGGCACATATGCTAACTTCCATTACTCTTCCATTCCTTTCCAAATGAAAGCACTACATGTTTTTTACATAATTAACATCTCTGCTGGTTATTTTCTGTATGGAAAACTTCATTGTCTTTAGAATGTCACCTCTGATCAACAGGAAAATTCTGAGCCATTCTCTGAGGGTCCTGGTAACATTCAATACATTTTTTTTCAACTATTGACTTTCTGAAAGCTTGTGGTATGCCTGAATGGCTTTGGTTGAAATCACAAGAGCCAGGCACTATTTGTCATGTTTATGCTATGCAGAATTCTGCTGCCTCGCTCTTATCTTCATCAGCATGTCACATAACACCTTGAAGGACAGAGAGCAAGGTGGGTGTTTGTGAACCTTTTCCCTCAAGTCTTCCAGGAAACTTTTAACCTTTTGGCAGTGAAAGTGCTGAGGTTCACAGAACTTCCTTAAGAAAAGCCAGCACCAAAGGCGAATTACTGTTGCAATTTTTAAAGTCAGCAGTAAACCAGATCCCATCTCCTTTATAGTTACACATGTATTACATCTGTCTTCATCGCCCACATGATGGAAGATCTGCCTCTATGTGCAAGTGAAAGACAGGCATCAACCCCTAGCAAAGTACAGTCAATGTCCACTAACAGCAAAAGCGGGAGCCCTCTTTGTTTTTCATATTTCTAACTGCTAAGTATTTGATCAAATGTGCCCCACGACCTCTTGAGAAATTGAAAAGCAGCTAGTTCATTTCTCTCTAAATTTAAAGGGCATTAGCCATATGTTGAAATTTGTGCTCTCTTATTACAATAAGCAATTTTTAAAGAGAGAGGGCTGGGAAAGATAATGTAGGCAAAAGGGTAATAAGGGATAACATATAGGGGAGAGAGAGAGAGAAGGAAGGGATGGAAGGAGTAAAAGGAGGAGGAAGACACTGAAAGTAATTCATCTGATAGATGGTAGGCAGGCAGGTAGGGGCAAAGCTCAATTACTTTCCAAGAATCACATCTTTAATGTATTTTGGCCCTTGAAAAGAAGACTACAAATTATGCATCTCTGAAGGAAGCCTTATATGCCTACAATCAGTTCTTAAACAAAACCTTTTCCACCTAACCTGATAAAAGAGGGTTATTTAATCCTTGATGGGAATTTCTTCCTTTCCTTCCACATTTATTTCCACCCTTATCCCTCAAGTTGCTCATGTATTGTTAAGTAGGAAAATAGATATGAGTGGGGTGTGAAAGAGAATAAGGCCAGGAAAGCCCACTAAAGAAGACCCAAAGTTAATCAGTTAAAGCTCAAAAAGCCAGGAGCAACTTGGCCTGGAATGTTTGAATATTCCCCAGATAAAGGAGGGTACCTCAGCATAGCCCATGTCATTGCTGTGTTAATCATTCAGGCCCAGCTTATTTTTTAATTTTACCTATATGCAGTTTTTTTTCTCCTTTGGCCCTAGTTTGCAACCTAGGCAACTAATTTAGCATGCAGGCCCAGCCGTGAACAACATAGCAAAAGGCAGGAAGGATTCCATCTTAAAGATTGCATTTTAACACCCAGGAAGTTAAGAAATCAGATTCTTAACTTATTCTTTAGCAAACAGAAAATAACTCAGCCCACCTTGGGGGCTGGGCAGGCGGTCTTATTTGATATGCTCCCAGACCAAGATGCCAGTTATCTCAGGAAGAAATCAGAGCAATAAATTTCTTCTGTTAATTTTAAATATTCAGAGACCACTTAACAAGACTGCATCCCCAGCCCTTAGTCACATTCCTGAAAAATCCTTAAAAGGGGGAACCCCCAACCTTTCGGAGAGCTCCTCTCTCTGAGGTCACCCGCACTTTCTAAGTGTGTAACCTTTTAATCTTAAATCTCTTTCTTTTCAACCTTTCAGGAGGTGCTCCTCTCTCTGAGGTCACTCGACTTTCTAAGTTCGTAACTTTTAATCTTAAACTTTCTCCAGCCTTTCAAGACACCTTTCCTCCCTGAGGTCGCCTGCACTTTTTCTCTCTTTAAGTAACTTTAAATAAAACTTTTACTCTGCTTCACTGCTGTGTCTCTGCTCTTTAATTCTTTGTTGCGGCAGGGACAAGAACCAAGGAAAATACACAACACTCCCCCAACAGTATGACCTATTTCCTGTTTCAAACCCCTTGGTGTTCTTTTCAACATGTTTTTACCCAGAAAAAGTTAGATACAATAAAAGAGGAAATGGAAGTCTACATATCATTTATCCAAACTCTCTTTAAAGGTGCTTCAATGTATACAAATAATTGGCAAAAATGTTGAGGAAGGACAAACAAATGGACAAACAAAACCTTACGAGCATATAGAAGAATAAAACGAAAAATGAAAAGAAATTGTTGATATAATTTTCACACTTATAAATGGCACCTTCTCATTTCTAAAATATTTGAAGGGTGTTCTGTCTTTTGAGGAGGAAATGCTGTGATTTTTACAGTCCATAAAGATTTAGTATAGTCACCTCTTGAGCACTTTATTAGGCTGGGAAGATTTTATATTCTTTGATGGATATCCCCAATATGTTCATTTCTCTTAAGCTACAACACAGACAGACCTGTACCTCTTCTAAAGTCAGAGGAAGCCAGAGCACAGATGTTAAATGGTAAGACACAAAGCTCAATTTATCTGCTTGCCTGGCAAGTGAGAGGCCGGTTTCCCAGGGATGCACTCAGCAGGTCACTCTGAGAGTTTGAGGAGAGGAAGTGCAGGGGAGGAAAAATAATTTTCCCTCTACCCTCCTAGGTTCTTGGCAAAGACTCTCCTGAAATAAAAGACAAAATCACAGGGAAAAAAAGAGAAGTTTAATAACTTGTGTACATCCTGTATACATGGGAGCGATTCAAGAAAACTGAGTAACTCTTGGAAATGGCCCAGGCCACCAACTTCAATACCATCTCCAGCTAAAAACAAAAGAAAATGGAAGCACAGTAAACAAGGGTGTGGTTGTTATGCAGATTTAAGTCCTGGCCTTCTCCATTGATGAGAGTTTCTAGAGATTTAGAGTCTTCCATGTCTTTCTGGTACCGAGAGGGAGACCCTCTTACAAATGGAGATTTCCCTTATACATGCAAATGTCTCTTACAAAAGGGTAACTTCTACTGGGTTTTCAGAGGATTTCCTGTGTCTGCTGTTCCTTAAAAATAACCAGCTCAAGAGAATCCTGATGCCAAAGAGGCATCTTTGGGGGTGGACATACTCCACTTCCCTTCATGAGAAAGTCCTTGTGGGGTAAATTGCATTATTTCCAGAATCTCTTGCCTGGCCTAATCCCATTTACATATACCGCTGCAGCCTCTCACAGCCTCCCTGCAAGGGGTGGGGAGTGGCCGTCCTCTCTTCCCCTCCCATGTGTCATTGGTCTGGCGCCTGTCAGTCTTGGGGATCCACCCGCGGAGTTTCTCCTGGAAGGGGCAGGTGGGGAGGTAAGCATACCCCCAGATTGTAGAAGTGCAGAGTGAGAGCGGCAGCTAGAGGGGACAAGTGGAGCCAGGCTTCCTTGTGTACAATAAAAGGGTTTCTCCCAATCTAGCCTTTCCTTAGAGGGATTTTGGTCAAACCAGTTAATCCGCCCTGGCTGGGAACACCGCTTATCCCTCCATCCCCGCCTGGCGCTACCTTCCTCCAAACAGCAACATTTAGGGTGGAGTCCACTGGTTGCCTTGCTTGAGTTGTCACTTTCCGATTTCACATCACTGATGCGAAGAAGTCTGGTTTCAAGCAAGTCTGGGACAGATCTGGAAAATCCAGTGGGAGCCTGGGTCATCTGTTCACAGGCCATATGTGCATGCTTGAAGCCTGTCAAGGATGTTCTTTAACCCAGAATAACAATTCAATTTGTGAAATACATGTTTTTATTGATACTCTCTTTTTGGATGTAGGATTCTCAAAGTTTGTTTTAATGCCTATAATGCCAAGAAAAACATTTTGGATACTTACCATATACAATGGGATGACATATTTATTTCTTACCATAACCCAAAAAGGTATTATTAACCCAGCAAGGTACATAATATTTTCCTAAAGTAGATTTGTTAGGTTAGTACAAATGCCTACTTACAAGGATAAATCAACTAACATGAGCAACAGAAAACAACCTGGTGATTAGAGGTCCATTTAATAGTAGCACTAGAGAGAATGAAATTTCCTTCTGTCTGATTCACTTTTACAGAAATCTATTCCAGGGGGGCAGGCCTGAGTTGCATTTGCTATAGTCCTTTGCTGACATTGAACACAGGGAAGGTTTTCATTCTAGAAAGGATTGTTTTTACTCTGTCTAAATTTCTACCTTGCATTATAGTTATTTATGACCCACAACTTGTCTCTTCTGTTAAGATCATGAATCCCTTGAGGCCAGAGTCTCTTATATTCAATTATCCTCCCACAATGTCTTTCAGGAGAGTTGTTTAACAGAGATTTGTGAAATGAATAAATGAACAGTCTCAAACTATTTAAACATTCAAGTATATATACAGTCTTGCTGTGTGATGCATATTAGATATGCCTGTGTACACAGGTAGGGCAAGCTCTATTCTGCCCTTACCATACTTCTATGTGGTAGGACAACATACATGCCCACTAAACAAAAGAAGTAAGTAAGATACTTGCTATGATAGAGGTTATTTACCAAGCATGACAGGGATCTAGAAGATGCTGCCCCTTCATTTGCCTGAGAGGGAGGGAGAGCTGGGTGGAAAGAAGAGAAAAGAAGAGCTGACATAGGGTCTATCCAGCCAAGGCAGGAAAGCTCATATAATTGCAGCAGGAATGAACTTGGAAGGACAAGTTAATTGAGTAATAGAATAGGATGGATAGTAAGGTACAGAATTTTAAAATGAAAAGAACACTGATCTCTGAGTCAAAAGACCTAACTATTGAATTGCTGGATTGTCTCAGGCAGATTACTTAAACCCTCTAAAGCTATAAAATTGGCTAGTAAGCATGCATCACAATGAACATGAGTTGTCTAAGTTAGATTTGGTGTCCTATGTTAAAAAACAAAAACACAAAGAAAGCAGGCCCAAAATGGAGTCACTTATACTAAGCCCCACATCACCAAACTGAGACTGAATTATAGTTTTGGCTCTCGCAGAAATGGAATCTTAAACCAGTCAATCAGGAATCACCTGATCAGCACTAGTGAGGTAATCTGCCTGATGGATCTGATGGATGTCGGTCACCCCTAAATGAAAACAACCTTGTAATAACCAACCCACCTTTTTGCCTGTCTAACTTCCTTGCCTGCCACTCCCTTCTGCCTAACAAAGCTTTTCATTCTTGTACAGCTCTTCAGGTTACCTTCCTATCTTCCAAATTGGGTGCTACCTGCTTTGAATCTCTTCAAATTTTAAGCTTCAGCTTATCTTTTAACACCTGATAATATATTCTCTGCTGAGTATACCCTATGTCTCCTAGAAAATGCCCCTTTCTGTACTCTAAATTATATGATTCAAATAGAAGTCCTCAACTCTTTATGGATGGTCCGTCTGATCACTTTTGACTTCCCTAGTATTGCCCAGTGGTCTAGAACATGGATTCCGGAGTCAGACTTTCTGAGAGTGAGTCCTGGTCTTGCCAGTTTCTAACTGTATGACTGGTTAAATTACTTAACCTCTATCAGTCTTAGTATTCTTATATTTAAAGGTGTATAATAAATACATTATCTATATAAGTTACATGTAGAGCATTCAGCATAGGACCTAGAACATACTAAGCATTGATTAAAAATAAGTTGTAATTGTTACATCATCATCTGAGCCAAGAACTTTTGGGTAGCCA
This sequence comes from Manis javanica, assembly GCF_040802235.1. Taxonomy (NCBI): domain Eukaryota; kingdom Metazoa; phylum Chordata; class Mammalia; order Pholidota; family Manidae; genus Manis; species Manis javanica. The sequence continues at coordinate 18,764,596 of NC_133174.1, read as the reverse complement.
GGTTCCTGGCCATGTGGAAGAATCCCTGCTTGAATCCCAGCTTGAATCCCAGCTTGACCCCTAGCTTCCAATACTTTGGATACAGGATATAAAATATCTTATTGGCTTAACTGGATGGAGTCAAACTGTTCTTACTTTCAATCAGAAGGCCTAACACAATGAAGATGGAAAGCTTAGAAAACAAAGTTCCATGCAAATCAAGATGTAATTACTTTAAAACTTTTTTTTGTAATGCCGAACTTCCATTCCAATCTTATCATTCATCTGTTGCCCCTTTAATGATTATGCTCCAGTCAACCTGTTTCCTTGTTTTGCTTTTCTATTGGTTTCCTTTGTCTGAAATGGTCAACTTTTTCTGCCTATTTCAATTACATCCTTCTTTCAACCCACAGATTATATGTCACCACCTCTATGAAGCTTTCATTGATCATCTGCATCACAACTAATTTCTTCCTCCTCTGAACTTCTAAGTTTCTTGGTTTGATCTTGTTTTAATTCATCATATTTTTCAGTATAGTTACTTGTAGCCAAATTACTTCCCATCTTAGACTTAGCTTACTCATCTATAAAATGAAGGGATAGGATCGTGAGATTTATCAGAAAATGTGTAAGATTTGTCTACTATGATAAAATCATGAAATAAGATAGTGTACATGAAAAATTGTTATTATTACTATTATTATCCTGCTTGTGATGTTATCACACTTATAATGCTGTAATATCCTTGATTGGCAATATCTGGTTGTTGCAAGCATTTTGTAATGGTTTATATTTTGACTTTACTCTTCTGGTATTATGATCCTTTTATTTGTCCATTCTAAATCTCCCAAGCCACATTCAATCCAGTTTTTCTTCATGCATGAGGAAATTATGAACAGGTCCAATTACCTAGATCAAGTGCCAAAACACATATTCCTCAAGCATTTTAATATGTAAGATGGTACTGTATTTGGGCTTAAATTACTTGGATACTAACTTTAGCTAACTTTTTTTTTGCAGAGGTATATTTGTTGGCTAAATCAGCTAAAGTTATTAATATGCATTATTAAGCGATTTTTCAGTTTCCAGTAATACATTAGAGACTTTGGGTCAAATAACAATAAAACTTTAACAACAGTAATACTTCTAACATTTGTTGATAAATGGTACAGCATTGTGCTTAAGTTTTTTTTACATATATAAACTCTTTCCTCTAATTGAGATGTAACTGACATATTACATCAGTTTAAGCTCTATAGCATGATTTTATATTTGTATATATTGTGAAGTGATTACCACAATAAGTCAAGTTAATATCCATCACCACATATAGCTTTTTTTCTTGTGATGAGAACTTTTAAGATCTCTCTCAGAAACTTTTAAACATGCTATACAGTATTATTAACTATAGTCGCCATGCTGTACATTATATCCCCATGACTTATTTATTGCACGGCTGAAAGTTTGTACCTTTTTGACCTCCTTCACTTATTTCACCCCAACACCATCCCACAACCCCACTGCCACCCCTGACAACCACCAGTCTATTCTCAGTATCTATGACCTGAGGTTTTCTTATTATTAAGATCCCACATGTAAGTGAGATCACATGGTACTTGTCTTTCTCTGTCTAACTTATTTCACTTAGTGTAATTTCCTCAAGGTAAACCCATGTTATCACAAATAGCAGGATTCCATTCTTTTTCAAGGCTGAATAATAGTCCATTTTGTAAATACACCACATCTTCTTTATTCATTCATCCATTAATTGACACTTAGATTGCATCCATATCTTGGCTATTCTAAATAATGCTGCAGTAAACATAGGGGTGCATATATCTTTTCAAGTTAGTATTTTTATTTTCTTCTGCTAAATACTCAGAGGTAGAATTGCTAGATCATATGGTCATTCTATTTTTAACATTTTATATTTTTTAAACTTGTAATGTGTTTTGGACACTATTTACAAACCTTGTACTTATAAGTATAGTTTAATTTCTTTTCCACAGTGCCACAGGAACCATTGCAAATAACTACAAGAACTAAAATAGTCTACTTGTAAACACAGGCAAAAACTGAATCAATGTTGTGACCTCCATATTGTCACTTTTTGTTGTTGTTGTTGTCATTAATCTACAATTACATAAGAACACTATGTTTACTAGGGACCCCCTTCACCAAGTCCCCCCCACAAACCCCATTACAGTACTGTGCATCAGCGTAGTAAGATGCTGTAAAATCACTACTTGTCTTCTCTGTGTTGCACAGCCCTCCCCATGCCCCCCCCCCCCATTATACATGCTAATTGTAATACCCCCTTTCTTTTTCCCCACCCTAATCCCTCCCTTCCCTCCCATTCTCCCCAGTCCCTTTCCCTTTGGTAACTGTTAGTCCATTCTTAGGTTCTGTGATTCTGCTGCTGTTTTGTTCCTTCAGTCTTTCTTTGTTCCTATACTCCACATATGAGTGAAATCATTTGGTGTTTGTCTTTCTCCGCCTGGCTTATTTATACACTCTAGCTCCATCCATGTTGTTGCAAATGGTAGGATTTGTTTTCTTCTTATGGCTAAATAGTATTCCATTGTGTAAATGTACCACATCTTTATCCATTCATCTACTGATGGACATGTAGGTTGCTTCCATTTCTTGACTATTGTAAATAGTGGCTTTTGGATGTAGAGTTCTATAGAGGTCTATTAGGTCCATCTGTTCTAGTGTGTTGTTCAGTGCCTCTGTGTCCTTACTTATTTTCTGTCTGGTGTTTCTATCCTTTGGAGTGAGTGGTATGTTGAAGTTCCTAAAATTCTCTTTCCTCCTTTAGTTCTGTTAGTATTTGTTTCACATATGTTGGTGCTCCTATGTTGGGTGCATATATATTTATAATGGTTATATCCTCTTGTTGGACTGAGCCCTTTATCATTATGTAATGCCCTTCTTTATCTTTTGTTACTTTCTTTGTTTTGAGGTCTATTTTGTCTGATACTACTGCAATACCTGCTTTTTTCTCCCTGTTATTTGCATGAAATATCTTTTTCCATCCCTTGGCTTTTAGTCTGTGCATGTCTTTGGATTTGAGGTGAGTCTCTTGCAGGCAGCATATAGATGGGTCTTGCTTTTCTATCCATTCTATTACTCTGTGTCTTTTGATTGGTGCATTCAGTCCATTTACATTTAGGGTGATTATTGAAAGATATGTACTTATTGCCATCGCAGGCTTTATATTTGTGGTTACCAAAGGTTCAAAGTTAGCTTCTTTAGTATCTTACTGTCTAACTTAACATGCTTATTGAGCTATTTTAAACACTGTCTGGTGATTCTTTATTTTTCTTCCTTCTTATTCCTCCTCCTCCGTTCTTTATATGTTGGTTGTTTTATTCTGTGCTCTTTTGTGTTTCCTTTAACTGCATTTGTGGGTAGTTGATTTTATTTTTTGCCTTTAGTTAGTATTTGGTTGGTCTGCTTTCTTTGCTGTGATTTTATTTTCTCTGGTGACATCTATTTAGCCTTAGGAGTGCTCCCATCTAGAGCAGTCCCTCTGAAATACCCTGTAGAGGTGGTTTGTGGGAGGCAAATTCCCTCAACTTTTGCTTGTCTGGGAATTGTTTAATCTCTCCTTCATAGTTAAATGATAATCGTGCTGGATACAGTATCCTTGGTTCAAGGCCCTTCTCTTTCATTGCTTTAAATATATCATGCCATTCTCTTCTGGCCTGTAATGTTTCTGTTGAGAAGTTTGATGATAGCCTGATGGGTTTTCCTTTGTAGGTGACCTTTTTCCTCTCTCTAGCTGCCTTTAAAACTCTGTCCTTGTCCTTGATCTTTGTCATTTTAATTATTATGTGTCTTGGTGTTGTCCCCCTTGGGTCCCTTCTGTTGGGGGTTCTGTGCACTTCCGTGGTCTGATCGATTATTTCCCTCCCCAGTTTGGGGAAGTTTTCAGCAATTATTTCTTCAAAGACACTTTCTATCCCTTTTTCTCTCTCTTCTTCTTCTTGTACCCCTATAATGTGGATATTGTTCCTTTTGGATTGGTCACACAGTTCTCTTAATATTATTTCATTCCTGGAGGTCCTTTGATCTCTCTCTGCATCAGCTTCTATGCATTACTGTTCTCTGGTTTCTATTCCATCAAGGCCTCTTGCATCTTATCCATTCTGCTTATAAATTCTTCCAGAGATTGTTTCATTTCTATAATCTCCTTCCGGACATCATCCCTTAGCTCTTGCATATTTCTCCGCAGCTCCATCAGCATGGTTATGAGCTTTATTTTTAATTCTTTTTCAGGGAGATTGGTTAGGTCTATCTCCTTCTCAGGGTTTGCCTCTGTGATCTTGGTCTGTATCAAATTCTTTTGCCTTTTCATGTCAATAGAGGTATTTGTGGGGAGCTGGCACATGTGTTGGCTAAGGGAAAGTCCCTTCTTGCTGGTTTGTGGCCTTCCTCTCCTGGGAGAACAGCGACCTCTAGCAGCTTGTGCTGAGCAGCTGCACACAGACAGGGTCTCTGATTCTTGCCTGGCCGCTGTGGAGCTCCACGGTTGCTGTGGCCGTGGCCAGCCTCAGGCTTTCTCCAATATGGAAGAGCTGCATCGGAGGGGGAATGGGTGGGAGGCTGTTTATCTCTGTGAGGGGCCTCCGAGCTGTGCTGCCACTCAGGGGGTTAGGGTGCCTGGAGTTCCCCGGAATTCCCAGCTGCTGGGCTAAGTGTCCCGGGATGCTTCCATCCAGCCATGGGGTCACTGTCCCTTTAAGACTTTCAAAAAGCACTTGCTTTTCTTTGTCCCAGGGGTGCCAGCTGCGGGGACCTACTCGCAGGTTTTACTGTCCTGTTTCCCTAGTATCCAGCACCTCACACACTGTGTGTTCTCAGTGCGAATGGCTAGGGCTGGGTGTTTAGCAGTCCTGGGCTCCCTCGCCCTCCCCTCTCCGACTCTTCTCCTCCCGCCGGGAACTGGGGTGAGGGGCACTCAGGTCCCGCCGGGCCACCGCTTGTATCTTACCCCCTTCGCAATGCACTGGGTTCTCACAGGTATGGATGTAGTCTGGCTGTTATCCTGTGTCTTCTTGTCTCTCTTTTAGGAATAGTTGTATTTGTTGTATTTTCAAAAATATATATGGTCTGGGGAGTAGATTTCTGCTGCTCTACTCACGCTGCCATCTTGGTTCTCATATACTGTCACTTTTTAAAAAATACTTTGCTGAAACATAACATTCAAGCTACAGGAAAAAAGTGTTTTCTTTTAAAATACCTGTATGTTAAATTGTTTTACTTTATTATTTCTCAGTGCAAAGTGGGAAAGTTCTTTAAATATGTTTAAAGTGCAAAACAGAGTTAAAGGAACAAGCCATCTCTACAGAATTCATCCTGTTAGAGATTCTTCAATTTTAGCATCTATCATGATCACCTGGAGGGCTTCATAAAACACAGATTGGTGGACTCCATCCTCAGATTTTCTGATTGAGTAGATCTAATTATAGAGTAGGCCAAGAATTTTGTTTTCTAACAAGCAGTCAAAGGATTCCAATGCTGCTGAGCCAGGAACCACTCTTTGAGAACCAGTCTTAAGTAATAAATTCATAGGAAAAATTCAACCTAAGGAAGACCAAGCTAAGAAATCTGTCAGCTTTACATTGTGGCTATATTTCTTCTTTAAAGAGCAAAAGCACAGATTTTGAGAGATAAGTTTTAAATGCTCTCTGTCCCATAATTTATTTTGCCACTGCCTCCAAAGTATATGCCTTTGTTTTTCCCACTTTGCTGCAATGCTTAAAAACTCAGTATTTAGTGGTTAAGCAGGTGGACTCATTTATTGCTGATGGTAGCATAAATTGCTTTTGAAGAGCAAAGAGCAATAAAGCAACACATAAAGATGCCCATATCTTTGAAAATAATAATTCCACTCCTAGGAACATCAAATAGAAAAAAAAGTATGTACACTAAGATGTTAAAGTTTTATCTATAGTAACCAAAAATCAGAAACTATATAAATGCCCAACTTTAGGAGATTTTAATACATTATGGTACCACAAAATAATGTACTATTATGCCACTATTAAAATAATGATTATGAATATAATGTAGAAACATGAAAATAATTATGATTTAATATCAAATAAATATAGAATCATGCTGAAACTATATAAAGATCATTACACATATGGAAGTTTAGCTGCAAAAATTAAAAGAGGTTTTATGGTGGTAGGTGGGGTTTCCTTTTATGTACTGGTGTAAGGCATTAACTCTGATTTTTTTAACTGCCCTTTATACGGCTCTGTTTTGCTGGAGCTGGGACTCTGCCCATCTTATTTCTGCAGGGCCAGCTGCTGCCTGTTAGGCTCGACCACTAGAGGGCGATAGAGGAAGGCCACAGGGATGGAGGAGGACAAAAGGACTTGCTATGTTTCTGGTTCTTCTGTGTCATCCCAGCAATGATTCTTTACCTTAAAAGCAGCTTTAAGTTCTAGTTTGCTGCTTTTCAAGCATGCAGAACCAGTCTCATTGCATCCTGTCACAGATGCCAGTATCAGATGGCCCACACTCCCTCTTCACAGTTCTGACCCAGTTCCTTGAGACTCCTCCCCCAAGGTCTATGTTTTAATAATCTCAACCTCCTTCCTTTGTTCTCACAGTCCTAAGAGCATTAACAGCCTCTGGCTGTTACTACCACCGGTAGACCTTCACATTCTCACTTTGCCTTTTTGGTTCTCTAATACTTAATTAACAATTCTATTAAATTTTATGGGTTAAAACAACTGGTGGTCTTCTGGCAGAACCTTGATTGATAAACCTTTCTTTACTGTTGAATTTTACTGTATTTTAAATAAAAAAGAAAACATCAGCTCTAATAGTAGGCTGATACATGAAACATAATTGAGAGAAACAATAAGTATTTAAAAAAGATACTTTTACTTTCTGAAGGAAACCAATTTAAAAAAAAGTTGATATTGACATAGTCTTGCCTTAAGCAAGATAATATTAGGTACATTTGATCTTCTATAGGGCTTAAATTCATTCTTAAATTAATGTGTGACCTGATGTGGAACTCTATGCCATCAAATGGCACCTGAACTCATTAATCTGCAGGTCTATTCAGATAGACCTTAACAGATACTTATGAGCACCTTTTATGGGCCAAGCTCCATGCTATGTGATGGGATATGAAACTCTCACCCACAGAAAAACCAACAGTTAAAAGACCATGTGGTAAGTGCAGTGACAGAAATAGGCCCAGGTTGCCATGGGAACAAAAGGCATCTTTTCTATGTTCTGACCACTTTTTCTGGTACTTATTACTTCAACAACAGTGAGAAGACTTTAGCTGGATAGAGAAGGGGCAAAAAAGAATTCTTGGAAAGGGATCCCACTAGTAAAGGGCAGGGAGGGGCGAAATAGTATAACATACTTGAGGATCTGTGAATAGTTTTTGGCCGTAACAAGATTGGCATGCAGCAAAGATGTGGACCTGGTTCAGCTGGTGAAGGAATTTGGAATCATTAATAGATTTTTAAACAATACCTTGATCCTTTAAAAGACACTTCCTGCCTAGCATGGGTTTTAACAATTGGCACATAGAGGATTCTAGGTCTGCTGTCAGCATAAATGGGATTTGTCCCTGGTTGGTTCTTAAACTGCCTTTCATCCACCTACTCTTCAATCCATCTTTGCTTGCTCTGTATCGATTGCTGTTTGATGTCTCCAAATCCTTGTTTACTCTGGCCTTTATACTTTGACATCTCTATTGATTATATTTTCTCTGCCTCAAAACCTTCCCACTCCTTTCCTCTTGTGGCTTGCCTCCTGTTCTATGGTGCTGTGCTTATTCTAGGCATGACTGCTCCCATTTGATCTATTCAATTTAGTCCTGTTAGACTCTAAGTGGTCTACCCCAACAGAGCTGCCCTATTGAGTGAAATTCAGTATCCTAGACTCTCCCTGACACCTGACCTTGATTCCAGAGACCTACCCTTCAGAAAACTTCTGACAGAGGGTTAGGTGTGAAAATGGTATAAGAGTTGAAATAAACAGACCTGAGTTTACATCTCTGCCCCCACACTCACTGTTTGGTAAAAACAGTGTTCACCAAATATTCTATTTTCAGTGCTGTATTTAAATCCTTCCAGTTAGACTGGTATCACATGACTAGTTCTGGCCAATAGGAAAGCAATTAAGAATAGTGTGCCTCATTCACTACTCCTACCTTTGCTTTCATGGAAATATGTTCTAGATGATATAGATATAAGGTGGCAGAGCCTCCATAATCTTGGGTATCTCAGTAACTATGGCGCACAGCCACCACCCCTCCAACCATCTCCACAAATACACACTAATCTGTACTGGGTATGTAATATGAGTGAGAATAAACAAACACAGTAAGTACAATAAACCACTTAGATTTCAGGATTAATTCTTCCCACCTAATAGCCAATCCTATTTTGATGAATACATTAATTATGTAGCTTTGGAGAAGATATTTAACTTCTTTAGTCCTCAGTTTTCTCATTGGAAAAATAAGAATGACACCTTGCTATGAACTGAATGTGCACCGCCCCCAAATTCCTGTGTTAAAACCTAATCCCCAATGTGAGGGTATTTGTGGGTGGGGCCTTTAGGAGGTGATTAGGTCATGAGTGCAGAGCCCTCATGAATGAGATTAGTGCCCTTATAAAAGAGACCCCAGAGAGTTCCCTCATCCCTTTTGCCATGTGAGGACACAGTAAAAAGAAGTCCATCTATGAACCAGGAAGTGGGTCCTCAGCAGACTCCAAATCTGCTGACAACTTGATCTTATACTTTCAGCCTGTAGAAATAAATTTCTGCTGTTTATAAGCCACCCATTGTCTGGTATTATGTTGGAGTAGCCTGAATGGACTAAGCCTCATTGGACTGGATAAAGATGAATGAAATAATAGTTAAATGACCAACTGCTCTGTTACATGAATTAGTTCATATGCAATTGGTAAACTTGGGAATGATGTGTAATATAGAAGGTTCATGCACCATTTCTCCCACACAGTGGTATTTTTTTTACTGAGTAACAGAAGCTAAATATCAAGTACACACTACACAAGAGATGAATGCTAGAGCTAGAAATGAATCTTGGTAAAGTCCCTCTCCTTAACCTCCATCTTCCTGGCTTGACAAAATTTTTCTTCATTCCTCCAAAATCCTTCCTACTTCTTTGCATATGATATCCAAATGGTTTAGCTCTTTCAGGTTTCCATTTGTCCTTGATGCCCACCTGGCCTCCCAGGTCCTGGCAAAGGGTTTATTTTAGGGTATTCCCCTGATAACCACATTCCTGTGACCTAGAACTATAGCCAGGTATCTGGATTATATGCCTAATGTAATACTAGATAAGAAATATGGGAGGAACAAGGCAGAGCACAGGTGGAGTGGAGAGTTATTAGATGCAATTCTTAATGGAGATAGTTCGCTATGTATGCAAGAAGCCACGGAAAAATAATAAGGACTAATTAGATTTGGGAGATATTGGTTTAGGGGAAGTAGTTAAAACTATGGGTGATACAGAAGTTATCCTATGAGATGACAAATGTATAAAACACAGAGACCTAGGGAGCACTAATATTTAAGTGGCAGTATAGCAAATGTGAGGTCATTTGGACATAACTGAACTCAGAAAGAATAACATTTAGAAAACATTTACCATTCTAAGGACTACACCCAATGGAAAGCAAAGCATACGAGTCACTTTCTTAGAGTTTAAAATCTATAAACTTAGGTCAGCATAAATTGGCCAATAAATGAAAAAATATATTATGAGGTTTAAAACCAGAAAATTTCAAGAAGTTCTTTTTGGAGGCTAATACATAGCCAACTGGTCAGGAATTCAAATTGAGAGCCTAACTAGTAGAATGTGCTTCCCTGGTCTTATTATCAATTGGCCTCCTGCTAAGGAACAGACCCACAAGTCCCAAAGGACGAGTCCTGAACCTGCAGAATGCCTTTGGGCTTCTTTGACAACAAATGCCATCCAGCACACATTGCCTTCAGAAGTCTTAAGGACAAAGCAGGTATAAAACCTTGGCACCACTGTCTTTCATATTTGAAAATTCTGGGGGGTTGGGGGTAGGGATATGTCAGACTACTTGAAACTCAAATATCCCAATATTCAAAAATGAGTTTCAATGCTATTGGGAAGGACAGGATAGCTAGCTTGATATTCATCCATGAAAAGCACTAGGAATGATTAGTGAAGATGAGTCATAAACATTTAGATCATAAGCTATCAAATGACTTTATTAATCCACAAAGCACTGCAAGAAAATCTCATTGTTTTTTATAGGAAACCAAAGTAATAACTCACAGGATTGATGTGGACATTATGTATCTAGAGTTCTGACAAGTGTCCCATGTTAGGCCTGGATATACTCTTCTTAGGGAAATTTACAGTTATTTAAGTAATTAAAGCTTCTAAGTGTTAATTATGTGTTCTCATTCAGTGGGGAGGCTTATCTCTAGTGGTATGCCATAGAGCTCTTTCCTTCACTATATGCTGCTGAACAATATTACCTATGATTTGAATGACATCAGAGAAGTTTTTAGCAAAATCATAGATGATAAAAATACAGGGGATTCAGTAAGTATTTGTTTATTTATATAACAAATACTTACTGAACACCTATTATACTCTGAACACTTTTCTAGGTCCTAGATACAGCAGGAAGAAGTCAAAGATCCTCCTTTTTTAGTAGGCAAAAATATAATAAAGTGTCAGGAAGTGAGAAGATCCATGAAAAAAATTAATCTCCTCAAAAGGCTAGAGATTGACAAGAAAGATTGATCAAGGAAGGTTTCTCCATGGAGGTGGACATTTGAATAGAGATATGATTAAAGTGCAAAATTCATGGAAAGGGCTGGAAAAGAAAAAATTAGGTTCAAAGACCCTGAAATAGGAATGAGACTTGCCCCAGATTTTAACATACTCTGCCTCAAAACAAACAAAATTAGAATGCATTATTTACTAGTTTGAAACATCCTTTCTACATCAAACAGGATATGTTAAGAAAAGAGACAACAGGTCCCAAATGGAATCACTTGTGCTAAGCCCATGTCACCAAACTGAGACTTAATACCCAATCAGCTTGCAGTTTCTGACTCCCCACTAATGTTAAACTAACCAATCAATCTGGAATTACCTGGTCAGCACTGGTGAGGTAATCCACCTAATAGACCCCTACCATCCCCTAAATACAGGTGATCTTGCCTGAAACATTTAGCTCTTTGCTAGAGTAACTTTCTCGTTACAACCTCTTTCTGCCTATAAAAGTCTTTCTTTTCTCACAGCTCTTTGGAGCTCCTTTCTATCTGCTAGATGATATCCTGCTCAATTCATGAATCTTTCAATAAAGCCAAAAAGATCTTTAAAATTTGTTCTGCTGACTTGGGTTTTCTAACAGATTTAACAAGTTTGTATGTTACCCATTCTGTATATCTAAATCTAAATAACTGTATAATTTTAATAACGATGTAGGAGGCTCCTGAGGAAAAAAGATGACCATAAGTCATGGTTGCAAGTAGAGAGAGCTATCTGTGTCTGATCTCCTTTACCTGGTGAGGGGTAATGAGAGCCCAGATTGTGGCTTGGCCAGAACCCACAGTTGGGTGGAGGGTTGACTCACTGTGTAACTAAGTGTAATCAATCTAAGCCCCGAGTGGGGATGAGAGGAAAACAAGAAAGGGTTTTATAATTGCTGAAAACAGCAGGTTGGAAATCAGCAAACACCTGAAACATCATGTTCATGAAAGAGGTCAAAAATAAAAGAAAACTGGGATTTAAACAGAAAATGGGCAAGGAAGAATAGATCCTCCTAAGCAACACTCAGATGAGATCTTTGGTCTTTCATACCACCCAGTCTGAGGTGATGAGGGCGATTAAAGGCTTTGACCTGTTCCCTACAATCAAAGTCTCCAACCTGCCAGGAAGATTTTCAAAAGACCTATGGAATGAAAGGTACTCTTTCAGAAGGTTGCTTGTGCTACAAGCCTCCTAGTAACCACATGGAAGAGACTTTATCCCTGTCTTTATCCTCTTCTTCCAATCCATGTCCAGAAAAAAGCTTCAGATCTTTTCACTGTTTCATCAAGAGCACACAGATGTAGTAGCTGAATCGTGTTTTGGAGGCATGCTGTATGAAAAATTTAAAGAACTGTTTTGTGAGAGATTCAGTTTCCTTGTTATGACCCCAAAGGACCAACAGAAGAAGCTATAGGAAGACAGAGTCCAGTTCAATAATGGTAGGACTTCCATATAGTAAAACTTTGCTGTCACTAAGCATCTTGTATGAGTGTGGACTGCTCTATGGAACAGAGGCTGCTTTTAAAGGAGAATTCAGACCTGGCTTATATAAGATGCCCTTTCAGATTCCTTCCAACCTCGCAATTGCATCATCCTAATCCATACCAAATGAACTTCATTTCCAGAGTTCTAACTGGGACAGGGCCACAGGAGATTTGTCAGAAAACACCATGCAATAGTTTCAAGTCGTTATTTGAAATCCACCTCCTCCTCAGAAAATGTACCTTCACTTCTAGCCCTATGGTGAGAGCTTGTCCCAGGGCCCAGGACAACCATTAAAATCAGTGGAGAGAAACAGATACCAAAGATCAAGGACAGAGAGCCCGTAATCTCAGAGGTCCCTTTGTATAAGAGGGCAGTGCCTGTCTCCCTCTCCCTTTATGCTTTTCTTCTCACTCCACCTCCAGGTTTGCCTGTCCAGTATCATAACATCCTTATGGCTCAGATGGAAGAATTAGAGCTTGCTGGTATAGTAAGTGGGTTCAAAGGTTGAACTAATGGGCAGTTCATTAATGGCACCTGTCAACATGAAGTCCCCAGTGACATGCCTGCAGCTTCTGGATCTGATCAGACTTTTACAAATGCAGAAATACATACTTAGTACATTTCAACCTCTGCTTGCTGCCAAGAACAAAACAGTCTTCTTCCCAGGCATACAAGCTTCAATATGAGCTCTAACCAATATATTCAAACTGTCCTCTGAATAACTACAAACATATTCTCTGCTTTCTCCTCTAGCATAATAGTCACTCGTCCAAGAGTGGTGCTTCGGGAACCAATGTAAAAGTTGTTTGTCTGTTTCAGAGTCCATGATTCTCAGGGGATGTCCATTTCTCCCTGAGTTCTGCCACTATCCTATCTGGATGACAGTTATCTTTCCAAATCCATGGACTAAATGATGCATTTCACTATAATGACACCCTATATATGAGTGAACAAAAGCCAGAACAGTATTAAGCTAGCAACAACTACTAAAATCCAAATATTCCAGTGTAAGTGGGAAAAACAACTCCAAAGCCCTCATTTCTCCATAGCCCATTCAACGACCCCCTTGCCTCCAGCCAGCACTGGAGGGAAGGGGGTTTACTAAGTAGGGCGATTTAACTCAACAAAGAGAATTTGATAGCATCTTTGCTCCTTTCTCTAGTGGTGCTACTCCATTTATGTCTGAGATTCCTTCTGTTTTTGTTTCTCCTTGTACTGTCAGTGTCTCTTTTGCCCAGTCAAGTACAGAACCACCCAGCTAAGCTGCTCCCAGATTCCAAATCCACAGAAACTGAAATAAGAGATTTTGTTTGTTTTGTTTTAAGCTTCTAAATTTGGGGGTAATTTGTTATACAGCAAAATACAACTCATACATTAGGGCTTCAGGTGACCCAGTTTGGTCAAGGTGGAAGGAATCACACAGGAGGAAAATGAAGCATTAGGTTAAAAATGAAAGCTGAAGCCCTATACAGAGTATCTTGAATGCCACGCTAAGGAGTCTAGACTTTATCTGAAGAGACAACGAAGAGCTTGTATTTTTGAATAGGGAGCTATCAAAGGGGTATGTTACAATGACTGGTTTTGCCGACCTGCCTGGGATAGATTAGAAAAAGCAAACATGAAGATAGGAAAAGATGGATAATTCCCATAAATATTCCATCCCAGTCACACACCCTGCTCAGTTGTATCAAACCCCTTCCAACCTATATGTTTTTCATACACAGAGTTAGCTTGAGATGGTTGGCGGGATTCATGGCCAATTCATTTTTGAATCCTCTAAACCATTTAGCACAGGGCCTTGCACATAGTGAATTACAAACAAAACCTTCCAAAATTCACTCCACTTCCCTGCAGACAGAATACTCTTTCTATAATATTTTGTTCATTGAATAGACCACTTCTCAAATCTCAGCATCATATTACCCATCATATTTTATTTCTTCATCTCACCTCTACAGTATGAGCCCCTTTGGGCAGTTAGGACCAGCTACACAGTTTTGCAGGCCCAAAGCTCAATGAAAAGGCAGGGTGCCTTGTTTCAAAAATATGAGGAGTTTTAGGACAGTGACTGAGTTTGGGGAGGTACTTCTGAGCTGAGAGCCCTGTGTGCACAGGTCACAACTCAGGAAGCTGGCCTGGAGGGAGGTAATTTTCTCTTATACATTGTTTTAGCCATGGCTCCCACCATGGGAATGTTTGGTACATGTTGACTAACCGTACTGAGTAAATGACAGTGGCCAGGAGGGTTATATGGAAAGGGGAGGTTTCCTTGGGAAACTCGAACATGAGTAGAGTTCACCCTAGAGGTAAGACAGCCTGTTTAAGAGACAGTCAGGAGTGCCATCTGCTGTCATAGCCCCCTCTGCTGCCTGGGCTGCATCCCTCGAGGTCTGTCTGTACTGCAGGATTTCCTGGACATACCCTCACAGGGTCCAAAAGCCCTGTTTGTGCTATGTGGACTCCCCCTCTAGGGGCCTCTAGCTCCGGTTTGGTTATTTTATTAGATGTTCCTTATGTAACAACAATGGCAATGATGTAATATATAAGAAGCATATAGCTGAAGAGATTTTCTAGGCAGAAACAATGTATTGACTAATAACATAAGACAGTAAGGGTTGGAACTCATAAACTAAAGAAAACAAGGCTGAGTGATTGAAAAACATGCTGTAGACAAATCCTAGTTAAATTTTTGAAAACTACAGATGGTCAGAAAAGTGCATATTGATCACTCTCTCTGAGGGATGGCACAGACCTCAAAGATGAGCTATACCCATGAAGAATTGTTTGATCTACTAGACAATTTATCGAAGCCTGTCTTACCACAGATGAGTCTCCTACACACAAAACACAAATATTTATCTTTGTATCTGCACAATGCCTCCCTGAGACACTGAGGAAAAGAAGCCACTTGAAAGATATTAGTCCTTCCCCCATCTTCCCCCTTTATTTTAGGGAAGTTGCAGCCACAGCTTGAAAACCGCAGGCAAAGCTTAGCAATTGTAAGGGTGACCCCCAGTGGCCACTGCTTGCAAGTGAAAAACTGGGTCCGTTTCTCTGCCAAAGGACGTCCGTTTTATTAAAATTCTTTCTTTAAGAAGGATATTGGCAATTTTGTTGAACTGTTATAAAAACTAATTGCATGTTGGTTCCAAAATATCACTAGCCACTCCTCTACTTTATTGTCACTAACATGAGTTTTCCTTTCAGAGGAGACTCTTTAAAGAAGCATAGTCTGTGGAAGGCCTGCTCAGCAATGGTGTAATGGCACTTTTCTCTTCTCAGAAGTAAAAATGAGGCCTAGCAGCAAACCGGGGTTCACCTGTACCACGGGCTCTGACAGTCAGCGTTAGTGGGAATTTAATCGGCAACTAATTATGTAAATCTAATTGAAATCTGGAAAAATAATAATCTCATTGAAATCTGAAAAGATTTGTGTCTTAAATCATCAACAAAACAAATGAAAAGACTGGGCTTGCTCTCATTCAACATGACAAAAGAAATTTGACCAAAGGGAGAAAAAATTCAGTAACAAAGATGCAAAGATTAAGTAACATAATAATGAACTGTAGGTTTCTGTGCCATATTCAATTCAGTTGATTCAGATTTATCAAATAAAATTCAGTAAATTTCTTTTACTCTGAAATATATATGTTGTGGCTGGGGAAAGGAAGCAAGAATATACTATCAATTTATTAAGTTATTGAGAGTTCAGTTAGATGGAAGTCACTTGCAGGTTCCCTTAAAAACATCCTTAATCTGACTCAAACTATTGAAATGGACTAAGCAGGTATGTTTGGCAAGGCTAAACTGAGGTTCTCAAACTTTGCTGCTTATCGGAATCACCAACAAAGCTTCTGAAATCCAGGCTACATGGCAGACTAATTACATCACGACAGCTAGGGCACAGGCATCAGTATTTTTTAAAGCTCCCTAATCCTAAGCAATTCCCATGGGCAACCAAGATTGACTGGCTGCCAGTGGAAGTGCTGGGTTTTCCAGCCGCAGTTTGACAATAGATGAGGCATATAATTTACCTAACGGGCAATTTATGGGTCTTGAAACCATTTTATAAGATCTTTCTGCCAAGAGTCTATGATAGTACCATCTGGGGAGTCTTTTTTCTTAAATCCCCATGTCCAGGCTGCATATCAGACCAATTTCATTAGAAATTCTAGAGATGGGATCCTACAAGAGCAACAATATTTTTAAAAGTTCTGGTGGGGAAAATGGACATTCCTATGGCCAGGATCCTCCCCTGACCCTAAATAATTTGATGATGTAACATGCCTACTGCTAGGCTATTGCTTCCACACCTGCAGGCAACAAGCTATTACTGAGTCACTATATAACAAGCTCTGCCCAGTACTCTGGGCAGAGGCAGAGACCCAGATGTATCATGGATCTGCATACTGTTGGATGCAGATGTAATTTTAGTGCTCAGCCTACTGCTAGGAGAATAAAGCCGGGTATAGGCTTTTATACCCTTTTACCTCAAGAATATTCCCATTGTCATTTCTCGGTTTTACTGAATCCATAGTGAACTTGCCCAGGGCTGAAACCCTCATGCAAGAAAGTTCCCCGGGAGCAATCAAATGCAGACAAATGTAGTCAGAGCCCAAAAACACTGGACAAATATTGAGAAAGAGCAAGAAAAAGCCCTAAAATGGCAAAATTAAATCATTTTAAAGTATAGCATTTGTCTAGTGTTGACTGTTCTTTGAGATTACAGATATCCCCCAAGAACTTGAAAATAAGGAAATGGACTGCCTTCTGAAACTAAACACAGAAACGTGCTACACACAAGTATAACTTAATCAACCCTGAAGGAAAAAAGACATTAAAAAGGTTAACTAAGCAGCTTTCGCCAATGTTCTAGCCCAGTATTTCCAACCCAGGCTACACATTAGAATCACCTGGGGAGTTTTTGAAATTTGCCAATGCCTGAGCCCCAATCCCAGGGCTTTTGATTTAATTGATTAAATTGATGTATTTAAAAGCTCCCTAAATGATTCTAACGGGCAGCCAGCACTGAGAACCACTGCCCCAGGCAAACCAGGAACATATCAGTGTGCCTAAACTGCAACAGAGACTGTGGCACCTAGAGCTACAAAGAGAAAGTGAGCATTTACAGACCATCACAAAGAAGCATAAATAAAAGTGACGAATACATTGAAATATCAACAATGGGTACACAGCTCTGTCAAAGAAAGTGCTGCCAAAGGACTTCAAATAGCCTGATTGCAGTAGTAAAGCAACTCCTCGAGCAGGAAGATTTGTTCATCTATTTTAGCCAAGTGACTTTCCATGACGTCATCTCCAGCTTTATTTTTCACCCAGCAAACTATGGATTGTGTACTGAACTGATCACAGGTGAGGATGCACTTCTGCTAACACTGAGCATTCCAGGGCTCTGACAGTTATTTTTCATGGGGCTTCAATCAGCTGGCATCCTGGTGCCCATATCCATTTTGTGTACATTTACCCAAAATATATTCCTGAGCAAGGTCATGTCTAGACCCAGAAAACCTTCCCTCCTAGACATCCTGCCACTTCCATCTATGAGTTTCAACATTTAGAACTTCAAGCCTTGAAACATAATGAATCATATACTATTTATTATTCTGAAAAAAATATAAATATTGAAGATTATTTTTATTCACACACATGAATAATTGTTATTAGGAATTAGGCAGCAGGCAGCTGATAACCCCTGCTCTTTTCTCCCCTATCTTTTCCATTTTTATGAACTTTTACAAATTCAAAGCTTGTTTAGTTGAGGAAGTCTCTTCTTTTTCTACTGATACTCTGATTCTTCACCTAAGGTGGAGTGAGGTTTTTATACATACATATTAAACTTTTCAGTTCTCAATATTAAATTCTTACCTGAAGATCTCATAATGGTAACTATGTATCTACAGCTCTCCTCTCAAAAGCATAAACTGGTTGTTTTGAGGTCTTTCAGAGAGCCCAATCTTAGACTCAATGTTGTCCAGTTGCTAGTTGAAACTGGATATAAATGCTGAATATTTACTTCATATTCAATAAAATCATGCCTGTAGTACTGATCAGTATATCTATTGCAGTCTCAAATCAATCACTTCCTTTTGAATTTTAGGGACTGGATCTTTTTCTTTCTTGTTGAAAAGGAATTTCCTTTCAACAGTCATTGAAAGCAGTGTGCCTGTTCCCACTGTCTACTTTGCTGCCGAGAAGCTCACACAATCTCTAGGAACAGCTTTAAACTCTCACTGGGTTGAGGAGTAAATGGGATCTACGGAAGTAAAGCGATTAGATCAAAGTAGTGCCATCACAAAGTTCAGCTATCAAAGGAAGGAAAATGTATAGTGACTGAAAAAGAACAAACTATTAAGAAAAGGGCTGTGGGGGTTGTTTAGTTTACAGGATGGGGCACAAGGGAGCAAGCCTAAATTAGAAACTGTAGTTCCTAAGAAGTCAGAAGTCACTGGCATCAGACTATGGGTAAAAAGCTAAGTTTTAGCTACAAGAAGGTAGATCTTCCATTGAAACTGGCCAAAAGTTTTCGTACAATTAGGTGTGGCTGCAGAAGCTGAAGGAGTTGGTTTCTTTTTTCTTTTTTTTTTCTTGTGATGCACAGTAGTAGGCAGGGCTGAATACAAAATGAAGAGATGGGACAGTATAAGTTTGAGTGGAGTGGAGATGTACACAGGTGCTGAAATGAATGGGAAGGAATCAGTGTTGACAACCAGCTGATTGAAACCATGCCTTTGTAGCAGCATCAAGCTAAGGGGATGAAACTGCTTGTAGGGGTACACAGAGGCCCAGATTTAAAGTTCCAGTGACACAACAGAGGGTTCTTGGGCTTTTACTTATTTAGTTTGTTCATTTCTTCTTGGTGAGTACCAAGGAACAACAACAGCACAAGATGACTCAAGATATTGGCCAGACGTGGAAGAAGTGATGGTCTATGGATAAGGAGCTCAATCCTAAGGGGACTGAGAAGAATAAATTCAAGTGGTATGGGATCAAAGGTCCCAGTGAAGTCAAAGAAAAGGGGAGGTGGGAAAAAAAGCAGAGAACCAGAAGAACTATAGGGTCTGGTAAAAGATGAGACATGCACACTCTTAAGATTTCAGGGATGAAAACAATTCTTAGTGGTGACAGGGTATTCTCATGAGAGGAGGTAGGTGAATGGGATGGAAGCGAAGTTCTCTGAAGGATAGGAGGTCAACATAGGAAGAGATCTTTTTGTTGTTTAAGTATTCCTTGTTAATTTTACCCACAATGATGGCAGAGTAGAAAATAATGCTATGAGCCAGATAACAAATATTCAAAGGATAATGGCATGGACAATGAGCCCATGCAATGAGGAAAGCATTGAGTCAGCTAGGTGACAAGGCCTGCAGAAGAATAAGGACAGAAGTATAGCCATTAAGATCATAATCTCCACTGAGGAAGCCAATCCCAAAGCCCAGTCCTGAGTGAATAGGTAGGTAGAGAAGATCCACCAGGGAGAGCTGCAGGAAAAGCAATGCCTTTGGAGGAATTAGAGCAAGGTAGACGCCATCAAGCAAGTTCCTTATTACCAGGAGTAAAGATCCCAGTGCTTCTGCCCACAGCATCTGGGTATTGGAGTCAAGAAAAGCAGTACAGTCCAGCTGGATGGAACAATGCTTTATTCAAACAGAGAAGAGAGAGCAAATCAGCTTCAGTACTAGGTGCCAGTCTCCCATGCCAGCAGATCCCTCCTAGCCTACGAGCTGCAGAACAAAGGGCCCCCCAATTCCTCTCCACAGGGGACAAATATAGTGGTTGGGATGGCCAGGTGCCACATGATGCACACTCTTAAGTGAAACAAAGGAGTATGCATTGAGTCTGAAGTGGAGAAAGATATTCCCACACAACGTGATATTATCACAAGCAGTGAGGACTCTTATCTCCTGGTGAGGAAGTGCTTCAGACCCAAGGCGATTCTTATGCGGCCAAGTGGGGGGTCAAAAGACTGCAAGCTTAAAACTGCCTTTCCCAACAAGAAGGAACATTCTGTGAGGAAATTAAGAATATCATGAAATGTGTTCAGAAGGCCAAGCAGAAAGGTTTAGACTAAATAAGAATAAGAGCCAAGCAGTGTGGATATTGAAAGACAAAGGATACAGCAGAGCAAAGGGCAATATTTTTGGAGCATTGACAAGTTCCTCAAAACAATAGTTCCCAGTATTCCTCTGAAGAAAAAGGGATTCAAATACCTAGAGTCAGCTGGGTGGCCTTGATTATGCTTCTGAGGCAGTTCACTTTGCCAGACATTTTATTTTTATTCCTATTATTAAGCCTTACTTGTAATGCCTTTAATGGTAAACCTTTCCAAATTCTTTTTCATACTATAATTTTTTTCTTCAAAAAAAATAAATACTTTAGCAGAATAAAATTTTAAATAGCTTAAAATTGGTCTGGTTTTATAACATAATTAATAATAATAGCCAGCATTTATTGAGTCAGACATTAGACTAATAGCTTTACAAGTATCACCTTATTTACTTCTGACAACTGTAGGAGTATATTTTTTTAAGTATTGTTGATATACAATCTTAGATTGGTTTCAAATTTACAAACACAGTGGTTCAAAAGTTACTCATATTATTAAATCCTCATCCCCTCTAATGCCGTTACTATCTATCAAGGTAGAAAGATGTTACAGAATCACTGACTATATTCCTGTATGAGTATTTTTATTCCTAGTTTTCAGAAAGGGAAACAAAGACTTAAAGAAGTTGTCTAACTTATGGTAAGTAGTGCCGAGTGTAAAACCTAATTAAGGGCACTGAACGTTATCACGACAAAAGAGAACAGAAGAATAAATAAGTTCAGAGTAGAGTGGGTAATTCTGAGAAGAGAGAACGCTGTGGAAATAATGACAGTAAGTTACTACTGTCTTCAATTAGGTAAGTAGATAAGAATTTTGACCTACCCTCAAACTTAAGAATACTTTAAAGAATGATAATCATGACAACTGTTAAACTAACCATGCATAGTTGGGTTTGTGCGTCTTCTTCCACAGAGCTCAGAGTCCCTTAAGAGGAATCTTTTCTCTGAAGCCCACATTATAGAGCTATGTATCCTGTGCATGACTGTTTAAGAGCAGTGGTGTGTCTCTTTGCTTAACAGTTACAAAGGTAAAGCAAGGAGAATTTATATTATTTCATCTATTTTTAGACAACAAAAATTAGGTCTTCTGACCCAGTACCATATCTGGGTAAAAAATTTGGCTCAATGGACAAAGGAACAAAGAGCAACTGTGTTGCTGATTATAGGGTCTTCCCTCTAAAATCCTTCAAAGCTTCGTTTGTTTTCCTAAAGAACACTTCCTTCCTTACTCCTCAGCTATTTCAAGGAACAATAAAAATGGAGACTGAGGTTTTATAAACTAGCTGATAAAAAACAATATAGCTATAGAAACAATTACGTCACATGCTCTCCTTTTATGCTCTCTACAGGATCTGGATCCTGTTTCCAAGGACCTTAAGAAGAATGGCCTTCAAAGATAAAGACATCTAGGGTCTGAATCTCAGTTGTGCAACCTTCTAGGTCTTTGTTCTTGGGGAATTTTTCCTCAGCTTTCTTGAGTCCTGGTTTCATCTATGAAATGTGAAACAAAACATACCTCAGCAAGTTCTTGAGGGATAGAGAGCGTCTACAACAGAGGAGGCATCCACAAGCGTCATGTCCTCCGGCAACCTCCCTTCCTCCCTCCCAGAGTGAGAGAGTATACTTTCCTCAATTTCCCGACTGGTTTTGGAATACCAATCATTGCTCACAGTTGATTCGAATGTCTTGTTTTTATCTTGGATTTGGTTTTGGTAGTGGTTTTACTCACCTCTCTGTTGCAAATATACATTATTATATTCTATATTATAATTATATATGTAATGTGACTACTGCAGAAACTTTGCAAATGTAGTTTTTGTCTCTCATTCAGAGCAGTTGGACATGGATCATTCCTTATACATAGAGGCATTAAATAATTATTGACAGCTTGACAGCATGTATTTACTTTAGCCCATCACTCCTTTCCTCCCAACAAATAACAAGATTTATTCCAGGGAGTAGCCTACACTTTGAAGCTTAAATGTCAAATAGGCAAGACTTGTCATGGTGGGAGCAAGGATGATGTATTCTACAATAAAACTGGTACAGTATCAAGGCTCAGCATGGACATTGCCGATCCCGAATCCAGAAGTCTTAGGATTTTCAGTCTCAGTAAATGCTGTTATTCATTCTGAGGGTCCCCATCACTCAATTTTTATGTGCAGTCTGGACAGCTGGAACATGTCTGGAACATTCACTAATATTTAGCACTTTGGGCAGGGTGTTCCCCCAACAACCAGGGAGTCATTCATTCAGACATGCCAATGCAATTCCCTGGTTTCCCAGTAAAGCTCACATACCTCCTGAAGAGCAAAATCTTCATCAAACCTGCATCCCTTAAATTTAAAAACATTACAAGTGCTCATTTCTGAAGAAAGCCTTTTAAAGTTAAATGTTTTACTTTTGTTTATTGTTGGTTTAACATCAAGAACCATGACAAGTTGGATATGATAATACATCACACCCCAGCTCTATTCATCCCATCTACTGGGGTGAAAGGGGAATCCAGAACTCCCATACTTCTAGAAAGTTACCCCACCCCCTCCTCTTACCTAACCTCTCCACCATTCTTCATTTCCAGATTATAAACTATAATCCCATCATCTCCTCTACTTCTTTTTGTGTCAGTTATCAACCCAGGTCTCTTGGTTTATCCTCAAGGCTCTGAATACTTTCCTCCATGCCCTGTAAAAATAGTTTGGAACTTTTTTGTCACAGGACCCTGTAAACTCCTAAAAATAATTGAGGACCTCCAAAGAGCTTTTGTTTATGTGGATTATATTTACTGATATTTGCAGTACCAAAATTAAAAAGACATTTTAAAATATTAATTCATCTAAAAATAAACCTATGTGTTAACATAAATAACCTATTTTTATGAAAAAAAATTAATTTTTTGAAACAAAACAATTAGAAGAGTGGCATTATTTTACATTTTTGTGGTCTCTTCATTGGCTTAATAGAAGACAGCTGGATTCTTATATCTATTTCTGCATTCAATCTGTTGTGATATGCTATTTTAGTTGAAGTTTATGAAGAAAATCCGGCCTTACCCAGATATGTGGCTAGAAAAGGGAAGAATATTTTAAGAATCTTTTCAGATAGCTGTGGATATTTTTCATCGACACTGTATCAAAACTCAACAAATGGTAGTTTCTTAAAAGTTAATTGCAATGTGGAACCTAAAACCATATAAATAGACTTATTTTTACCATTACATTAAAATCCATTAGTCTACCTAGCACTTTGAATGGATATTTTACCCACGCATGATTTTCTAATATGTACCACTCATTTGAAAAACACTGCTTCGCTGAGTTAGGCAGATTCCCAATACTGACACATTACACAGTATTAAAAAAAATCACACTTGTTAATACCACCACTAATCTCATCAAAAAGAGTCTTGAAGTACTAGGAAAATATGATTGGTAATAAAGGTTTTCCAAAAATCAAAATCATACTGGAAAGCTCAAGTTTCGTTATTGGCAACAAATATACTCATTTATTTTCCTTGCAGTAAGAAGGTCACTTCATTCTCTTATGAGAAATTGCCAAATAACCAAGTTGGGGTAGCCACCATTTTTTCTGTTAGTCTTTCTTTCAAGGAAGAACAATCTTCAGGAAAAAATAAAAGGTGTTAGTTCAGCTGGCAGCTCAACTAATTGCATACATGCTTTTCTTCAAGACAACCACAGCACCCCATTATGTAGAAAAGGTGTTTTATGCATACTTCCTGTTTCATCCCAGTACACTGAATAGGCATGCCATCAGTGGTTGAAACTGAATAAACTGTGGTTCTAGAACTCATGATCAAATCATCAGCAAAACCCCCTGAATGTTGTTTGCACTGGAAGAGGGGTGTAAGTGTTGTACAAAGGGAGTTAGAATTGTTATAACAGATTGATATCATCCTATAATATTTTAGTACATCTTTTTGTAAACTTCAAAAAATGAGCTTTTTCATGTTCTTACACTTTATCCTTGTACCAATTAGGGTGTCGTTGCTGATACAATAAACCTTACTTAAAATGATTAACATAATCAGGAAAAGTTGTCAGCTCTCTAAACAAGAAATTCCAAGGTATGGCATCTTTAGGGTTGGTTAATTTAGGGTTCATGATACCAAGATGGGTCTCACATTCCCAAGTGACATATGAATAGGTGATGGGTCTAGTATAAAACAGAACTCTTAATAAGAATACAGAAACCTTTCCCAGAGGCCCTCTAACCAATCTCTTTGCACATCTCATGCCACATTGCACCACATGTTCACACCTACACCAAAAAGTGAGCATAAGGAATGGAATTTCCATTAATGGCCAAGATTAAAACAGATTACCCTTGATCTTTAGATAAGGTCATCTTCCCTAAGGGATGAATACCTGAGTAAAATCCGGTTTCATTCAAGATAGGAGAACGTGGGAAGAGTTGAGTGAATGTTGTTAGAGTCCCGCCCACACCTGCTCTGCTCTCTCACCCTGCATATTAAAGGCTGCTAACTACAAACCCCTGTGACTTCTGGCTTGAGGGTTTTTTACCGGGCATGGAGCTATAAACTGTGCATAGGGCCAGCCAGAAGTGTCAGAGAATTTATGGCCCAGAAGAAGCCCTCAACCAATGATAATGGAGAGTTGATGGATAAATATCCAGCTTCCTGGGCACTCATTTGAGATGACTTAGAGATGCGGTGTACATTTCCCAGAATTAACCAATGGAATAAGCCACAATGGTAATCACTTAATAATGCACTTTTATTGGCTGCCTTCTTTGCCTTGTCTCATTTCTCCCTTACCAGTGTTTCCTGTTACTGTCTTCCTAATAAACTATTTGCATAGCATCCTCGTCTCAGGGTCTGCTTCTAGGGTAATCCAAAGCAAGACAACAGCCCCTCCATCCAAAAAATCCACTACAATCGGAAACTGAGAAGCCCTTTTTCAATTCTTTGTTCTCAGAGAAACTTTACTGGAATCCTTCCCCTATAAGAGTTCCTGTTCTATGCCAAAGACTGCAAAAATGAATTCATGTTTAAGCATGCACAGAAAATATTGTTATTGAGTACTTGCAATTAATTATGTTGCCTGCCATACCCAGGGCCCCTCAGGAACCACTTCCCCCCAGCCTCTACTCAAAGCACAGCTGTATGTGGCCACATTTTGACCCAAGGGTAGCCAATCCTTTGGCTGACACTGCCCACATAGTATGAAAAGATAAGCAACAATCCAGAAACTATGAGAAAACAAAAATTATAATGTACGAAGAAATGATACCTGAAGAAGAGGAAAACAATAAGCAGATAATATCAATTCAAATGGAAGCAGGCAGCCTAGGAATACTCAAATTTCATTTACAGAGCAGCTGTGGAATGGAGGTTCATAAAACCGAGCTTTCACTTTCGGCAGCAGTTTCTGTTCCTAGCCCTCTCCCAGTGACAATCTCTATGAGGCTTGGCACTGTTACAGCTACTGGGCCAAATCTTCAGGAGAGCCCACCTCCTTGTTGGCCATGTCTACCCTGATACCAGTTCCCCTTATGTGAAGGTGCGTGAGTAAGCACCTAGCAACCAATATCATAATCGAAATGCTTTTAAGAACACTTAATCACAGAAAAAGCTGGGTGTTTTTCAATATACAATGAGATGTTTAACACGTGGTCCATGTTTCACAGCAATGTGAATATACTTAACACAACTAAATGGTATACTTAAAAATGGTTAAGGGGGTATGTTATGTGCTTTTTACCAAAAATATGTGTATTTTGCTACAATAATATAAAGAAAATAAATAATTGGGCATGCTGCATTGTTACAAAAGAGATGTAAGTATAATAAAAGAGATATTATCTGGCAGTTATTAAAGAGTTTAGAATAGAGCATCTTGTCTTGTGATATGCCTACATAATAATGGTATTTTCAAGAATAATAGAATGTTACCACTTCGTGAATAGTCAAAGAAAAATAACCCGTTATTCTATTCTTAACCCCACACCCAAATTGAAGATATAAAAGGATTGAAAGTAGTTGGATATTAGAAGAGCAATTTTGGAAAACTAAACTGATTGGCTGTGACCACTTTTCCCAAACCTAGGGAAAGCAGGATGATGAGACCATCTATAAAGTTTCATGTATTTCTCATGCAGGTTGAGAAATCCACTGGATAAGAGTCAGATTCATCCCTAAGTAATGTAAGGCTTCAGAATCTGGCTAGTGCTGCTTTTAAAAAAGAGTGAAAGACAGATCACTTCACTGGGGGTCTTTTTCTTTCCTAGAGTAATTTGGGAGAAACAGGCAATCGGCACGTGAGTGAGAGAGGGTTCGTGCAGTCTCATCACAGGTCCTTTCCAAGAGAGGTCACTGAAGGGACAAAAAGAAAGAAGCTGAAAGCACCACCAGATGGCTGGGTGCTAAGGAAGGAGTTAGTAACCAGCCAGCCAGCCAAAAGCAATCAAGATGCACTGGCTCTGTCGAAGGAACTCTAAGCAGGAGATCCCGGCAACGAGATGAAGAGAGGCAAAGAGCCTCAATGCCTCTGATGAACCCATAAAAGTGCCTCCAAAGACCCCGCTAAAAACACCTCGCAGAACTAGAGAGCACTGATGCTAGAGTACCAAACAATGGTCGGCAAGCAAGAATATTCTTGTCCTCTTTACCCTTGCCTCCTTGAGCTCTAAACCTAGAGCAGTCTGAAATTGCTTTGGGGGAGGAGGGAACACTGTGCAAGAGGAGAAAGAACCAGCCAAGCAGACAGAACACCCACCCACCCGCGGGCAGCTGGCCTGCAGCAGGCAGACTAAAACAGAGAAAGCAGCTTTACCTTGGAACGAAATTTAGTGTTTTGACAGGACAAATTAATTACTGACAAAAGGTGGTTTTATTACCTCAAAGTGACCATCAAAATCAGGGGCTCTCCCCTAAATTTCATCAAAGCCAACATAAGAACCAGCCCCTCCAGGAGAAATTTAAAGAGACACTGGGAGACAAAAATAAAGTTGCTTTATAATTACACCCCATGAACCCTGCTTATTCAATGGAAAGGTTACAGATACTTAATTTTAGGAAACAGACTGGATAAAAGTAAAAAAGGCTCAATGTGATCACATAAACTTTACATCTTAAAAATAACCAAGAAAATACCACAAGCCCTTATTTAGATAGAGACTATATTTTTGAGCAGCAAAGGTACATGGGAAATAAAATGAAGAAGCATGACAGCACATCTTGAGTTGACATCTAGAGAATTAAAGGAACTGGAGAGAATTAGATCATGATTTTGTCTATGCAGAAAATGTTGTAAATTCTATATTCTACATTGCAGACCCATTATTTTTCCATGTATACCATCAAAATTCTCAGTCTAGGCCTGTTCTCTCCTCTCAATATTCTTAAAGTTTGGGTTTCTCTTTCTGATACGCATAATGAAGCAGATACAAACTGTAAACAATAATAATACCAAGAAGAATAATTACAGTTTATTGCGCATTCACTCTGTGTCAGACTTAGTGCTGTAAGATTGACATACACGGTCTTATTTGATCTTCAGAGTGCTAGTACCCGATAGGCAGTTGCCATTGTTATTACCATTCTTGCAGACACAGGGGCAGAGAAAAGCGAAATCATTTGCCCAGGACCATGGAATTAACAACTGCCCAGGCCCAATTCAGGCCTTCACTGCTTTAGTGTGTTTTACTGTGCTGAGAGAACATTCAGAACAATGAGAAACATGTTGGAGAGTTTATTGATCTCTCACCAGGCTTTGATTCCTGACCTTGCAGGGGGTCACCAGGTTCCTTTAACACCTATGCAACCGGGACAGTCAGAGAGGGTATGTTATCTCCTGACAGATAAAAGCTGGTTTTCACGTGCGCTTGCTAATGAACTCACCTGAAGTAATTAATTCCCTCAGCCCCCAACTATCAGCAGGTCCTTTAATAAGTCCTAAAAAGATTAAAATAAATCCTCTTTACAATTCCCATCAGCAACTAAATTATTAACAACTAAAAATGATTTCCATATGTTCCTGGCTTGCCTGGAGACAAAATCCAGGAATGTCTTAAAATTACTTCTGGCCATCAAGCCGAAAAACAAATGTGCTTTCTATAATCCACCGTTAACAGCATTGGACCAGTTTACCGAGAAACACATGACCTGCAAGCCACTACGGAGCTATCCCCAGTGACAACATGCTGGCACTTTGCATTCTGCTAAAAGAAAAGAAAAAGAATCTTCCTCATTACAACCTTGATGCCTTCTACAATGGAAGATTCTAATATTTTGTTTGTAAATTAACCCTCATAACTGTGAAAACCGTGTGAGGCTTATGATACTTCTATAAATAAAAAAATATATTTTCTTTCCCTCAAGGAAATAACATACCAAAGCCATATAATCATTCCTATATACATATTATCTTCAGAATATCATTTTTGCTTCAACTGAGATTTTGTCAGAAACTCCAATCGGGCCCTGTGATCAGCTGCATCCTAATACACTGAGGGCCACGGGGAGGGTCCTTCAGCCTCTCGCTTCTGGGGTCCAATGTGCCCGGCTGAAGTCAGAGCCTGCCCTCTTCCCCCATGCTTCGTAGTGTCTTCATTACCTTCATTGTCCTTATCAGATGACTCAAAGTGATCATGGAGAAATGATTGGTAAATGAATCGCATTAGCAATCAGTATGCTTGAGGCTGACCCTGCCTCCTTGTATTTGTGAGTTGCGTAATTAGAGGGTCAAGGGAATGAGAGCAGGAGGAGGAGAGATGGAGAAGGCAGGGAGGGAGGGACGAAGGGAAGGTGACACCTCAGATATTTGTAGCAATGCATCTAGAAGAAATGTTATAGGGTAAAGGTGTTATGCCATTCTCACTGAGGAAATCGATCTTAGAAAAAAAGTATGATGCTTTAACTGAAAGACTGGAAGGGTTTTCTGAAGAGAATCTAGAGTTTCTCTTTGATTCTTCTACTCATTACCTTTTTTTTTTTTTCCGAAATAATTCCATCTCACTTGGTCAGGATGGGGTGGAGAGTGGGGAAAAAAAACATATCTGGTCATTTGCCCAGGACCATGGAACTAATAACTGCCCAGGCTCAATTCAGGCCTTCACTGCTTTAGTGTGTTTTACTGTGCTGAGAGAACATTCAGAACAATGAGAAATGTGTTGAAGAATTTACTGATCTCTCACCAGGCTTTGATTCCTGACCTTGCAGGGGGTCCCCAAGTTCCTTTAACACCTATGCAACCGGGACAGTTGGAGAGGGTATGTTGTCTCCTGATAGATAAGTGGGTGTAGATTTGAAGTCCAGGCAGTCTGTCCAACAGGATTGGATTACCTACTGAATATGCTGGAATAGCTAAAACACTTGTTTAAATCCCTGAAGTACTTCTGGCTTGCCAACCATATGCTGAACCACAGATACTTATATTGATGTGATTCAGAAAAACATGACTTGAAACAGATTTTTCCTACAGATTAGGGGACCTAATGATTCTTACACCATGTTGGTGAAAGGTGTGTGTTATGGGCTGAACGTGTCCCTCCAAATTCATATGTTGGATCCCTAACCCCCAATACCTCACAATGTGGACTGTATTTGGGAACAGAGCCTTTAAAGAGATGATTAAGGTGAAATGAGGTCATATGGCTAGTATGATTGGTGTTCTTATAAGGTGAAAAGATTAAGACACAGACAAGCACAGAACAGGACCGAGTAAGACACAGTGAGAAGACAGCCTTCTACCAGCCAAGGAGAAGAGAACTCAGAAGAAATCAATCCTGCCAGCACCTTGACCTCTGACTTCTAGACTCCAGAACCGTGAAAAACACATTCTGTCATTAAGCCACCCAGTCTGTGGTACTTTGACATGGTAGCCCAAGTAACACAGTGTGCCGTCTAGATCCCAGACCTCGCCCAAGTTCCCAAAGACTGGAATTGTTGCACCTCGGATACAGTAAAGATATGAAAGTAACACCAAAATCATAATAGGTAAATGGGAGGAAAAGGTAAATTGGCGCAAAAATATCATGTTTTACAATTTATCAACTTTCAAAATGGGCTATGAGTTACAGGTTGGGGCCAACAATACTGTGAACACTAGAGGCCTAGAAAGACAAAAAGGATAGCTTCTTTGTAATTTTTATCTATTTTTCTAGAACACAAAACATGGAGATGTCTATAAGCAAATAAAGCTGCCTGATCTTATGCCATGGTCTTCATGTGTCACGCTGAACAGATGCCTTCACAAAGAGCAAACATATTTCCTGATATTTCACTGAAAACTGAGAGGAAATTAGGAACAAATCTCTCCCCAAAACATCTGCATTTCTGTCAAAGCAAACAAGGCTTTATTTTCCAAATTGCATGGGGGATGTTTCAATATTAATGGTCATAAATTTTCCGTTTGGATATAGGAAGCAGTGTTCTTACGACTAAGGTTTACCCATTACAAGCATCTTCATCTTTTACTACTCATATTAACAACTGTTACTGAATTAGTTATATCATAATGTGATGATGTGTTTTATTATATAGAGCAAAGGTCTGTGTGTGACAGAGTGTTCCTGCTCAAGTGGGAAAACAAGACATGCACAGGAGTTTAGACATTGAACATAATAAAAATGATCTATTTTGAGAAATTTCTTAATGTCTCTTAATGAAATTTTAGGAATTTTCAACAGGAAATGAAGGCAAAATAGCCATCCTAAACACTATTAGTGGTTTCTTGGTATTTTCTATTTCTTTTCACTTTTTTTCTCCATGCTGCTTATGTATTTTTAGCTCTTAGCTTCCACTGATCTTTACAGATTCTTAACCTTCTATAATTTCACATTATTTTCTCGAGGCAGATTTGTCTACATGCCTTACTTCTATAATTCTGCTGTTATTACCCTAATAAGTATTCCCCCTCACACTTGCTGCAAAGTGGTTTTCTAACAGCACAAACAAATAAATGAATAAATAAATGTGACTTCATTTGCTGCACACAAGATCTGCACTTAAAAATAAGCTGCAGTTTTTATCTTCTATGCTTATAAGACACTTGCAAATCCATCAGGTCAAAACAACTAGCACATACAAAATGCCTGTTCGTTACCAACAATTTTATTTTTAAGAGACTTTTGAATAGTTAGGAGAATTGTCAATCTGTACATTTTCCTTTGATTATAGAGGAGACAGCCTGCCATTATACCAGAAATAGTTAATATTACAGCAGTAGGCAGCCCAGAAACATACAACTCCTTCTGCTTTCCAACTTGTATTTATTGAAAAAGGTGTAGGCAGTCTAGCTTATGCCAAATTTTTTAAGAAGGTGGTATATGCTTATAGCCTACCTTTTATGAGAATCTTAGATTAAGATCTTAGCAAGATTTATTTTTCTCCAGGAAATGTTTCTTATGTGACTTCTACAAATACATTAGTTGGGTTTTCATTAGTATCTAATTTTTGCATATAAGCTCACAACTGTTACAGGGCATTCGAGAAATACTAAAAAACATAAAATGCAGTTTCCATATTAAGTTGCTTACAATTTGGGTGAAGAAAGATTAAGAAACATAAACAACACAAGACCAAATTCAACTAAATCCTAATATAAAGTAATTCTTAAATGAGTTCTGAAGGAACTTCAGTGAGAATTGAAATAGACATCAAAAAGCTCAGAGAGGAGGATAATGTGTTTGGAATGATGGACTGACTTACTAGCTCCATTCTTTACTGCAACCTCTATCTGCAGGCTTTTACGTGTGACTTCAGTTCCTCCATCAGAGATGGAGTGTATTCCCCTACATTCTGACTGGGCATAACCTTGTGACTTGCTTCAGCCAACAGAAAGTTAGCAAGCAAAGGATTGAAATGTGCTTCAGGGTAGGGCATACCCCTTTGCACTTCTGACATCCCTGGGAGAAGAGCATCCCCCAGACAGCTTCTGCTTCCACAGCCTGAGCTCCAGAATAAATACATATGGAGCACACCTGAGCCCAGGTTTCTTCACGAGGCCAGACTCATATGGACTTGCAGTTTGAAGTAGAGCTATCCAGCTAAGTTCAGTCAAGATTAGGCAACTTGCAGAAAGGTGAAAACATTTTTTTAGCCACCAAGCTTTATTACATAATAATAGACGACTGGTACACTTGGAGATAACTTATAGCTTGATAGGTAAAGGGTAAAACAATAAGAAGATACTGATGTCTGGACAACATGCTTTCCCAGCTTTGAGTTGTGACTGCTTCACGTTTTGGGTGTTTCTGCAATTATCCATTACTCCACTAGTCCATATTAGCAGGAATTCTGGTATATCTTGTTAAAAACCAGCACCACAACCCTCATTTGCACAATAACTGCAGTCAATGATTCAGTCCAAACTAGATCCAAAGAAGCCAAGAATGCTCTCAGCCCAGCAGAAGGCCCCAGTTTTCAGCTTCCTTTGCCCTTATCACCATTACATAACATTGCCATGAAAATTCATGTTGCTGAAATGGCTATCTTTCTCCACTACTACAGTGAGAGCCCTACTAGTTTAGATGTTTGTGCTGAACTCAAGAGCACCACATTCTTGGAACTCTTAAGGTTATAGCCTTTTACACATGTCTACTGACACACTTACCTTTTGTCCTCAAAACAGAACTATTGGGTAAAAACAGCTGGATTCAGAGGGCCTCAAAGCCTTACCGGCAAGCTGTGTGAGAATCAGGCCTCCCCCAGCACCTCCTAGACCTTAGTGGAGAAGAAAGATTCTCTTTTCTTGAGTTGCACTTCCATTTGGAACTCTTTCTTCCAATAACCCCAAGTCATCACCATCTAATCAATCAAAAAGGATCTAGTACCTTTCAGAATCACCAAAAAAGTGAACAGCATGTCAGTGCCTTTATGCCCATAGAGCTCCTTATCCTTATGCAAATACGCTCACCATCCCTACTGTGAACAACTATGTGTACCAGAGTATCGTGGGAGGCAACATTTATTAGTTCATAAAAAAATTATGGTGCCTATCTGTGCTCCATTTATACACCTAAAATGTCACTTAGGGCTTCTGGAGAGATTCAGAGAATCTCAATTCCCAGGCTATGCTCTGTTCACCTTAGAGAAGCAGTTTCCAGTTTCTTTTGCTACAATTATTTTTAGATTCTGTCTTACCACCACAGACACAAAATTCTAAAGACAAGAATGAGCTTGAGCTATTTATAGACTACAAAAGCCTAAGGAAATATTTAAACAGCCTTTAAGAAATATTTATGCAGAGCCAGATGGGTCCAGGCATAACAATGGGTGCTAGGGATACTTAGATAAACAAGATATGTCTTAGGTCTTCAAGTAGCTCCATATCTAATGAAAGAGACAAGAGGGAGTTATAATTAATGAAACTCCAAAGAGATATGTTTAACAGGGAAATATTAAAAACAATGCTCAGCAACAGGGTGTTGGTTAAGTAAGCTTTCATATACCCATATAACTATTTTGTACCCATGAAAATGAAGTTTTAGAATATTTACTAATATGAAATGTTTTTGATATGTGATTAAAAGGCAGTTGCAGACAATACTGCAGTATAAACACATGCTTGTTATATGTAAGTAAAATGTATACATAGAAATGCCTATTGTATGAAAATACAATGTAATAATTAACTATAATGTTAATTATAGTTATCTTTTGAGAATCTTTTTTCTTTTTGCTTATGTGTATTTTCTATTGTGTCTATGAGGAATTTTATTACTTACATAATAAATTTTAAGAAAATGTTCACACGTGAGAAGACCAACACTGTGAGCAAAGTATAATTGTTTATGGTCAGGAAAATTAGAAATGGTGAAGCAATGAAAATTCCTCTTCACTGTAAGACTCTAGTATTATGTTCTACTTGGTTCTATATCTGAGTCTAAATGGGACCACTTTCTCTCCACATGAAGCTCTTCTTAAAGACATTTTTTTTTTTGCAAATAATTTTAAATTTAGGATTTAGTCTTATGGGAAATATCTTTCCAAATCCTCAAAACTAAGAATCCATTTACTTAAAAGTATGACTTATTTTCTGTTATTTGCAAAAGGACTTAAGTACAAGATTGGTAACTGTTTATGCTAAAAAGCCACATGTGACAGCAAACTGTCTATGATCTATGTATCAAGAGGGAAAGTAGATATTTATGGACCAGTTATGAAAATCTGTTAACCTTCTGCTTTCCTTCAGAAGACATAATTCACATTTTCTAAGTTCATCTACTGTCATTTCCAATTATTGCCCAGAAATATCCAGCCATGCTTTCATTATTTATATTGCCTTGGAAATAATGGAATAAAATTAGTTTATTGAGCATGTATTATGTGCCAAGTATTGTGTAGTGTCTTCTCTACAGGTTTTCTTGCTTAATGCTCAAAACAACTCCACAATTATTGTTATATTGCTATCCCATTTGATAAATTTAAAAGTTTGGCATTTAAATAGGTGTAATTCTCCATTTACATCAATGGATAAATCATCAAGACAGAAGATCAATAAAGAAACAATTGCTTTGAATGACACATTAGACCAAAAGGATTTAATTCATACAGAACATTTCATCCATAAACAGCAGAACACATATTCTCCTCTAGTGCACATAGACATTCTCTAGGCTAGATTATGTTAGGTTGCAATAAATAATAACTCAATAAATAAATTCAATAAATTTAAGAAGACTGAAATCACACCAACCATCTTTTCTAACCACAATGGTACAAAACTGGAGATCAGTTACAAGAAAAAAACTGGAAAAACATAAACACATGTAGGCTACACAGCATGCTACTAAACAATCAATAGGCAACAAAGAACTCAAAGAGGAAATCAAAAAATTCTTGGAGAATAATGAAAATAGAAACACAATGGTTCAAAATCTTTGGGATGCAACAAAAGGGGTTCTAAAAGAGAAGTTTATAGCAATACAGGCCTACCTCAAGAAAAACAAGAAAAATTTAAATCTAAACGTATGCCTACAGGAACTAGAAAAACAAACAAAGCCTGAAGTTCATAAAAGGAAGGAAATAATAAAGATCAAAGCAAAAATAAATGAAATAGAGACTAAAAAACAATACAAAAGATCAGTGAAACTAAAAGCTGGTTCTTTGAAAACATAAACAAAATTGACAAACCTTAACTAGACTCATTAAGAAAAAAAAAGGAGGACTCAAAATTAGAAATGAGAAAGAACTTCCAACTGACACCACAGAAATACAAATGATTGTAAGAGATTATTATGAAAGATTACATGCCAACACATTGGACAACCTAAATGAAATGGGTAAATTCCTAGAAATGTGCAATCTTCCTTGACTGAACCAGGAAGAAATAGAAAATCTAAAAAGAGCAATTACTAGTAACAAAATTGAATTGGTAATCAAAAAACTCCAACAAACAAAAGTCCAGGACCGATGGCTTCACAGGAGAAAATTCTACCAAACATTTAAAGAAGAGGTAACTCTTATCCTTCTCAAAATATTCCAAAACACTGAAGAGGAAGGTAAGCTTCCAAATTCATTCTACAAGGTCAGCATCACCCTGATACCAAAATCAAACATACAACAAAATGAAAAAATTACAGACCAATATCTCAATGAAGATAGATGCAAAATCTTCATAAAATATTACCAAATTGAACTCAAACATACCTTAAAAGGATCCTTCACCATGACAATGTGGGATTTTTTTCAGGGATTCAGGGATGCAAGGCTCAATACCCACAAAATCAATCAATATGATATACCACATTAACAAAAGGATAAAACCCATATGATTATCTCAATAGATGCTGAAAAAGCATTTGACAAAATTCAACATCTATTCATGATAAAAACTCTGAACAAAATGGGTATAGAGGAAACATACCTCAACATATTAAAGGCCATATATGACAAACCCATAGCTAACATACTCAATGGTGAAAAGATGAAAGCTTCTCCTCTAAGATCAGGAACAAGACAAGGATGTCCACTCTCACCACTTTTATTCAACTTAGTACTGCAAGTCCTAGCCACAGCAATCAGACAAGAAAAAGAAACAAAAGGCATCCAAATTGATAAGGAAGGAGTAAAATTATCACTACTTGTAGATGACATGATACTATAGATAGAAAACCAAAAGACACCATCAAAAAACTATTAGACTTAATAAATGAATTCAGTAAAGTCACAGGATACAAACTCAGTATACAGAAATCTGTGGCATTTTTATACACAAATAATGAACTAGCTGAAAGAGAAATTAATAAAATCCCATTTACAATTGCACCAAAAGTAATAAAATACTTGGGAATAAATCTAACCAAGGAGGTAAAAAACCTGTACTTGGGAAGCTATAAGATATACTTGGAAAACCACAAGACTTTACTCTGAAAGAAATCAAAGATGACACAAATAAATGGAAGTATATTCCATGTTTGTGGATAGGAAGACTATTGTTCAAATGGCCATACTTCCCAAAGCAATCTACAGTTTCAGCACAATCCCTATCAAAATACCAATAACATTTTTGACAGAATTATAACAAATAAACCTAGTATTTGTATGGAACCACAAAAGACTGGAAACAGCCACAGCAATCTTAAGAAAGAAGAACAGCCCTGTGGGATATCACACTCCCTTATTTCAAACTGTACTACAAAGCTATAGAAATCAAAACAGTATGGTACTGGCACAAAAAAAGACACAGAGATCAATGGAACAGAATAGAAATAACCCATGCTTTTATAGTCAATCAATGTCTGGCAAGGAGGCAGGAATATACAATAGGGAAAAGATAGTATCTTCAACACATGGTGTTGGAAAAACTGGACAGCTGATTGCAAAAGAATGAAACTGGATCACTGTCTTATCCTATACACAAAAATAAACTCAAAATGAATTAGAAACCTAAGACCTGAAAACATAAAACTCCTAGAAAATAACATAGCCAGTAAACTCTTGAACACCAGCATTAGTAATTTTTTTCTGTATATGCCTCCCCAGGCAAGGTAACAAAAGCCAAAAGTAAACAAGTGGGGCTACTTCAAACTAAAAAGCTTCTGCACAGTAAAGGAAACCATCAACAAAATGAAAGGGCAACCTACTGAATGGGAGATTATTTGCAAATGATGTATCTGATAAGGGGTTATTATCCAAAATACATAAAGAATTCATAAGAGTTAACACCAAAAAAGCCAATTATCTCATTAGAAAATGGGCAGATGACCTGAAAAGACTTTTTTTTCCAAAGAAAACACACAAATGGCTATCAGGGACATGAAAAGATGCTCAACATCATTAATGAGGGAAATGCAAATCAAAACCACAATGAGCTATCATCTCACACCAATTAGAATGGCTCTAAGATCCAAAAGACAAGAAATAACAAAAAACAACATTCTGCTTTACAGAATGTTGGTGAGGATGTGGAGAAAAGAAAGCCCTTGTATACTGTTAATGGGAATGTAAAATGGCACAGGCACATTGAAAGTAGTATGAATATTTCTCAAAAAACTAAATCCAGAAATACCATATGACCCAAGAATTCCACTTCTGGGTATTTACCTGAATAAAAAATCATAATTTTGAAAAGATGTATGACTCTTATGTTTATCACAGCATTATTTACAATAACCAAGACTTGGAAGCAAACTACATGTCCATCAATAGGCAAGTGAATAAATATGTGGTACATTTATACAGTGGAATATTACTCAGCCATAAAAAAGAATGAAATCTTGCCATTTGCAACAACATATATGGACCTAGAGGTTCTTATGCTAATTAAGTCAAACGGAAAGAAAGATACCATATGATTTCACTTACATGTGGAATCTAAACAAAAATGAACAAAGAAAACAGAAATATACTTATAAATAGAGAGCAGACTGAAGGTTGACATAAAAGAGGGGGATCGGAAGATGGGTGAAATAGTCCATGAAGGGAAAAAAAATTAGTGAGAATGTTTGATATCTTGATCTGGGTGATGGTTACATGAGTGTCTACACATGTTAAAATTTGTCAAGGAGTACACTAAGATTTGTGCATTTTATGTACCTTAATTAAAAAAAGAAAATAATGAAGAGGTATAAATCCCCACTAAGGAACCAGAGCTGCTGGTAGAAATGGCTGATCTAGGGTGAAGGAAGGTAAAGTACAAAATGAACCTGGAATATTTGGGGGGGGGGGCAAGAAAATAAGGAAGCACTCAAAAACAGAAAAAAATACAGGAACCAGATTACATAGGTCCTACTGGCAAAACTCAGACAATCTGGGCATCAAAATATGACAGTAAAGACTTATAACACAACTGAATTAAAAAAGAATCCATGAGTTCATACTAAAATAAGCAATAAATAGGTAGGTAGGTAGATGGATACATACATAGACAGATACACACATACGTAAAGAGAAAGCTCTATCTTTACAGAAAGCCAAATAAATATAAAATTGATAGAAAAATCACCATTTTGTAGCCTCTAAAGAAATAACTTATTCAGTTAAGAATTTTTAATAGGTGGAAAACCACTGGGTGAAAGTTATTGGGGGAAAGTATATTTACATTAATACTTCTCCACAGATAGCTTGTTAATTACAAAGGTAAATCGGTACCTGTACATTGGAGGAATCTGTTGGATAAAACACACTTTGGCCAAGTGATCCAATTTAACACCAAAAATGAAGCAAAATGACCAAGTATCTCCAGGTGCATGAACTGAGCAGAACATACCATCATGTTTATGTACTATTTTTGCCAATAATGCATGACTTGAATAAAACCATTAAAAATTTTTAATCCAAACTGAGTGACATTCTATAAAACTGGCCCAGATTTTTCAAAAAAAAAAAAAAAGGCTGAGGTCAGGAGACTCAGTTGTAGGTCAAAACACTAGTAAGACATGAAAAGTAAAAGAATATAACATCCAATATAATATGCTGGGTTGGGTCAACAAGAGAAAAATAAAATTGTTATACAGGAAATCTTGAGAGGAAATTAGTTACATTTAAATTGAAATTTTATATTAGATGATTTTTCTCAATATCAAATGTTCTCAGTTTGACAAGTGACTATATAGAAGACAATTCTTATTCTTAGAAGGTATATGATGAAATAGGCATGAAGGGAAGGGTCATGATTTCAAAACCTCACTCTGAAATGTTTAACATAAGAAAAATAGTGATAATATGTACTTAGAGTATGAGATAAAGCAAACAGCAAAATATTAACAGTTGGTCGATCCAAGTGAAGGATATAAGGGTGTATATTCTAATTTTCTTTCACCTTTTCTTTAGGCTTAATGGTTTTCAAAACAAAAAGTTGGGAGAGAAATGAGTTTAAGCAACTTAAGCAAAGTTATGCAGTGAGTGAGTGGTGGCTCTAGGAATGATATCACTTGTTTCCAAAGCCAGCCAGGACTCTTGACCACACCTCAGCCAGAGCAAAAGCTATTGATGTCATCCTTTTCTCATGGCTTCCCATCTCAGGGAAAGAGCCAACATCTTTATTTAAAATAACTTATGTGGCAACCTTCCAAGATTGACCAAGGAAGAAACACAAAATCTAAACAAACCAATTACCAGCAAAGAAATTGAAGTGGTAATCAAAAAACTACCCAAGAAAAAAAACCCTGGGCCAGATGGATTTACCTCAGAATTTTATCAGACATACAGAGAAGATATAATACCCATTCTCCCTAAAGTTTTCCAAAAAATAGAAGAGGAGGGAATACTCCCAAACTCATTCTATGAAGCCAAAATCACCCTAATACCAAAACTAGGCAAAGATCCCACCAAAAAAGAAAATTACAGACCAATATCCCTGATGAACGTAGATGCAAAAATACTCAATAAAATATTAGCAAACCGAATTCAAAAATATATCAAAAGGATCATACACCACGACCAAGTTGGATTCATCCCAGGGATGCAAGGATGGTACATTTGAAAATCCATCAACATCATCCACCACATAAACAAAAAGAAAGACAAAAAACACATGAACATCTCCATAGATGCTGAAAAAGCATTCAACAAAATTCAACATCCATTCATGATAAAAACTCTCAGCAAAATGGGTATAGAGGGCAAGTACCTCAACATAATTAAGGCCATATATGATAAACTGACAGCCAACATCATACTGAACAGCAAGAAGCTGAAAGCTTTTCCTCTGAGATCGGGGACAAGACAGGAATGCCCACTCTCCCCACTGTTATTTAACATAGTACTGGAGGTCCTAGCCATGGCAATCAGACAAAACAAAGAAATACAAGGAATCCAGATTGGTAAAGAAGTTAAACTGCCACTATTTGCAGATGATATGATACTGTACATAAAAAACCCTAAAAACTCCACTTCAAAACTACTAGAACTGATATTGGAATACAGCAAAGTTGCAGGATACAAAATTAACACACAGAAGTCTGTGGCTTTCCTATACACTAACAATGAACCAATAGAAAGAGAGATCAGGAAAACAATTCCATTCACAATTGCATCAAAAAGAATAAAATACCTAGGAATGAACCTAACCAAAGAAGTGAAAGACCTATACCCTGAAAAATACAAGACACTCTTAAGAGAAGGTAAAGAGGACACTAACAAATGGAAACTCATCCCATGCTCTTGGCTAGGAAGAATTAATATTGTTAAAATGGCCATCCTTTCCAAAGCAATATACAGATTTGATCCAATCCCTATCAAATTACCAGCAACATTCTTCAATGAACTGGAACAAATAGTTCAAAAATTCATATGGAAA
Source organism: Manis javanica (assembly GCF_040802235.1). NCBI lineage: Eukaryota > Metazoa > Chordata > Mammalia > Pholidota > Manidae > Manis > Manis javanica. The sequence continues at coordinate 18,723,472 of NC_133174.1, read as the reverse complement.
CAGCAAAGACCCCGAATACCCAAAGCAATCCTGAGGAAGAAGAATAAAGTGGGGGGGATCTCACTCCCCAACTTCAAACTCTACTACAAAGTCATAGTAATCAAGACAACTTGGTACTGGCACAAGAACAGAGCCACAGACCAGTGGAACAGATTAGAGACTCTAGACATTAACCCAAACATACATGGTCAATTAATATTTGATAAAGGAGCTATGGACATACAATGGGGAAATGACAGTCTCTTCAACAGATGGTGCCGGCAAAACTGGACAGCTACATGTAAGACAATGAAACTGGATCACTGTCTAACCCCATACACAAAAGTAGATTCAACATGGATCAGAGACCTGAATGTAAGTCATGAAACCATAAAACTCTTAGAAAAAAACATAGGCGAAAATCTCTTGGACATAAACTTTAGCAACTTCTTCATGAACATATCTCCCCGGGCAAGGAAAACAAAAGCAAAAATGAACAAGTGGGACTATATCAAGCTGAAGAGCTTCTGTACAGCAAAGGACACCATCAATAGAACAAGAAGACATCCTACAGTAAGGGAGAATATATTCATAAATGACATATCTGATAAGGGGTTGACATCCAAATTATATAAAGAGCTCACACACCTCAACAAATAAAAAGCAAATAAGCCAATTAAAAAATGGGCAGAGGAGTTGAACAGACACTTCTCCAAAGAAGAAATTCAGATGGCCAGCAGGTACATGAAAAGATGCTCCACATCACTAATCATCAGGGAAATGCAAATTAAAACCACAATGAGATATCACCTCACACCAGTTAGGATGGCCAACATCCAAAAGACAAACAACAACAAATGTTGGCGAGGTTGTGGAGAAAGGGGAACCCTCCTACACTGCTGGTGGGAATGTAAACTAGTTCAACCATTGTGGAAAGCAGTATGGAGGTTCCTCAAAATGCTCAAAACAGACCTACCAATTGACCCAGGAATTCCACTCCTAGGAATTTACCCTAAGAATGCAGCACTCAAGTTTGAAAAAGACAGACGCACCCCTATGTTTATCACAGCACTATTTACAATAGCCAAGAAATGGAAGCAACCTAAGTGTCCATCAGTAGATGAATGGATAAAGAAGAGGTGGTACATATACACAATGGAATATTATTCAGCCATAAGACGAAAACAAATCCTACAATTTGCAACAACATGGATGGAACTAGAAGGTATTATGCTAAGTGAAATAAGCCAAGCAGAGAAAGACAAATACCAAATTATTTCACTCATCTGTGGAGTATAAGAACAAAGGAAAAACTGAAGGAACAAAACAGCAGCAGAATCACAGAACCCAAGAATGGACTAATAGTTACCAAAGGGAAAGAGACTGGGGAGAATGGAAGGGAGGGTGGGGTAAGGGTGGGAAAGCAGAAAGGGGGTATTATGATTAGCATGTATAATGTGGGGGGTGGGGGAAAGAGGCAGGCTGTGCAACACAGAGAAGACTAGTAGTGATTCTACAACATCTTACTATACTGATGGACAGTGACTGTAATGGGATTTGTGGGGGGGACTTGGGGTAGGGGAGAGCCTAGTAAACATAATGTTCTTCATGTAATTGTAGATTAATGATAACAAAAAAAAAGAGAAAGAAATACTCAAATGAGGAATGTATGCAGTCATCTTGTGTGGAAAGGAAGGTGGAACGAACATTAGACCCTGAACCACTGAAATACTCAACTCCCTTCATTATGGAAACCATGGAAGTATATAAAGAATAAAAATTAACTCCTTAAAAAAAAAACTTACATGGCCCTGCACCACTTCTACTAGGAGTATGGTCTGCGGTCAAATGACATTTTCTGCGGACCTGGAACAGGTTAGGAATGCAGAACCCAAACCCCATTCTAGACCCACTGAATCCAAATCCACAATTCAACATCTCCAAGGGATTCATGTGCACATTCAAGCTGGAGAAGACCTGTCTCCCACTTTATTTCTCCTTTGACTGATTTCGGTTTCAAAGGTATTTTACCCCATGATGTCCCCATCCCACCCCCTGGAGTTACACTCAGTTGCCCTAATTCCCTCAGGACGTTTCTCAAATATCAACTCAATGACATTTTCTGGTACAAAATAACACCTCTGCATTTCCCCCAGGACTTACCCTCTTTAGCCTGCTACCTTTTGCTCCAAAACCCTTATCAATCACCTGGCATACTGTGTCTGTGCTTCTTCATTTATTGTCCTTGCTCTGCTACACCCCTCTAAGTTGCATGAAAGCTGAAGGCTTTGTTTCATTTTCTATTTTATCCCTAGTTACTAGAACAGTTACCTGACCCATGGTAGTTACTTAATAAATACTTGTTAAATGAATTTATGAGCAAATTATCTATAATTCTCTCACCAGCCTTTTAATTATTTACATTTTAAGATGAAAAGAGGTTCGAACAAGTCAAGGAACTTGCCCAAAGTCACTCAGCAAGTAAGAGGTGTGGCCACAGTTAAATCTTATATCTGAGTCCAAGGTTTAAGCTCTCCACACCTGTTTTAACACTTACAATGGTCTCAAAAAGAGCTCAACCTACAGAGTGACAGCACTGCCCTGCAGAGGAAGATGAATCCTCACCACTGACATAGCCCTGTACAGATGGAAAGGATTTTCATACATCAATGATTTCTTCCTTTCTTTTTTATTCTTTCTTTACTCCACAAAGGAGTCAGGACTATATTGCCTCATAGCCTCTCAGCATTCATGTGTAGCAGCTTAATATAGCCTTATGAGCTGCCCTGCCAGCTAAAGACCCTCCTCTTCATCAATGGACAGGGAGTTGAACCAGTGACCACCTTACACCCAGTATAACGGCATTGTGAAGTCACTGATCCTTCTTAAATGTGTCTCTGCAGCTGTGACCTGGGCACTACCTTGCTTTGGGTATTTGTGCCGCATTAGGGACAGTAGTACATCTGTGTACATCACCCTAGTTCTCTTCATGTCCTTACTGTTCTATCACCCAGAAATGTATTTCATTTTATTTTAAACTCAATGACCCTAACACTGGAAATGCATTTTGGTTAATGACTTCACTTAGAGCATCTGACAGAAATGCATGCATACAAATCAAGGCATTCATCCTCTTGTGGGAGGTCAGTGAGTCTCAAAACTCACTGAACTTTAGAAGTGCTGGGGGAGCTTTTAAAAAATATACTGGTGTATGGGCCCCAGCATAGAGACTCTTATCTAGATGGTTTGGGGTGAGTCACTAACAGCTGTACTTTGTAAAAGACCCGAAGTAATCACCATGATTAGCCAGGTTTAAGAACCATTCTAAGACCTCAAGAAAAGATATGTGTGTACACATGCAAGCACACAAAGAACAACATCTCAAACAGTGGGTAGCATCTGTGGCCCCTGTGGAGAGAAATACCAAACAGGCAAATAAAAAAGAACAAGTTCCTGAACTGACCCTCAGCAAACAATGCGGGCCTGACTCAATGACCAGTGACAGTCAATGAGGTGCTAAGAGCCCAACTACACCATTGATTCAAGTGCTCACTGAACTGTATTTCTTTTATTTGCTTTCAGTAGCAGGCAGGTACCATAGATAGGAGTCTGGCAACTTTGGATACATCAACAGCCTTAATTCACCTTCAAAGAATACTGCTTAGAGGGCACTCTAAGGCATGGCTGTGCAACTGGGGCCCAGCAAGCCCCAGTCATCTACTGCACCACAGAAGAAATGCAATCGATATCAACAATGCTATTTATTAGATCATGTCCCTCTTATTTGTCAATACCAAATCAAGTTACATTTGTTTCATTTGTTTGCAGTAGTTAAGCACCATCAAAATAAAAAATTAACACCTTGGGGACCAGGGTTTTCTTCATGTGGTGAGCTGCAATCTAGTAGGAGAAGAAGCCCTGTTGTAAATAACAGAGACAGACAAGATTTCTGTAAGGAGAAAGCTTCACACACTATGTATTTTGATCATGCCAAAAGCAAAATCAATTTTTGAACACTGTGTTCAACCTCGTGGTATGAAGAAGAAAGGCCCTAAGTATTGCTATGCTGCTGCTCCCATCACTCCTGCGCCTTGCCACGCATCCCACCAGCTTACCTCCTCCCAGTTCAAAGCCTGTTTCCACCAAGAAGCCACCCTGAGAACTGTGATCCCTAAGCAACCTTTGCTTCCTCTCTATCATTTCATGATTCACTTGTACTTGGTATGATGTTATGTCACCAGTTTACTGTTTATGCGTTTCTTCCTTTTCCCAGTACCTGAATTCTGCTCATCTTGGGGATAAAAGTCCTAAGTTACATTACCTAATATTTTTCTCATAGAGCTTGTTCACAATACACATAGCACCTAGTAGGTGTTCAATAAACAGAAGCTGACTGATGTTACTAGAATTCTCATCCAATTTGTGAAAATCTTTCTCTTTAATCATTTGAAATGTACTTAAGCAACAACCCATTCCAAAAGTCCTAACTGGATTGGAATTTTTACTAATGAACTTTTAATTTCCAAGTACTTGGGGACCATTTAATGGCATAAGTTCAGACCAGTATGATTCTTTAGAAGTCAAAATAAATACCACTTTAGGCTTTTTTGTAAAGCCATTCGACCATTCCCTGTTTATCTTTTAACATAAAATGTGTTCCTACTTCAGGGCTCTTCAACTTGACTAGAATATTCTGTCCTCTCATCTATTCATACCTGTCTCTTATTGGTCATAGAATAGATTTTTTGAAAAGCCTGGAAGTTGAGAGGTGAGTACTTCTTTACTGACAGATAAGGTAGACTCTGGAATTTAAAAACAGTTTTCATTTACATGCCATGTTCCTGTGGGACCTCTAGGTTCTTCGAAGAAAGAGACCTGAAACCAAGTTACACGGAGTTGATGGAGAACAAAACTTGCTTAACAAAAGAAGGAATGGGAAGACAAGCTGCTTGAGAAAAACTGGGACCCCCTCCTTTTTCTCATGCATGCATCAAATGACTGCCGGTAATATAAAAATAACCATTATTTGTTGAAATGAAATCAATGAATATTTCAATCAGTATACTTGTCACTGACCATTTCTATTAGTTCCCCTTTCACCATCTTGGTATAATTCTCTCATGTTTGACAACTCCCTGCCAAGAAATAGCATATTCATATAGTGAATCAAAAGGATCAAAAGTACCAATAACATTTACAAGTCTATGAGCAAATAAATAATATGTTCAGTGCATTACTCAACTTTGGATTTAATACCATCTTTAGCTGTAGTAACCCGGGTTTATTTTTTTAATAATTTTACCCTATTGGGGTCAAAAGGTATGTTTTAGGACCACACAACTTCTCTTCTGCCTTCTTCGCTCTAGCAGAGCTTTTTTGAACTTAACCCCAGGATGACATCCATTACATTTTCTTTATATTCTCTAAAAGCAGTTGACACTTCAAGTGACTTTGATGTTCAACAGCATTTGTTCAGATGTCTCTCTGACGTTGATGCACAGTGTTATAACATCTTTCAAACCCAAGATTTTTACCAGCTAAAATTGTTTTCACAACATATGTATCAACAGACTTTAACACAAATCAATTCCATTTAAACCTTAAGAGAAAATGTTTTTTGATTTTGCTACCTTAGATATCTAAGATCTGCCCTGATACATTTGTCACAAAAAGGCCAAGAGCTAGAATACTGGAAGGGAGTCCTTTTGTTGGGGGGTTAGTAGCACTAACTGAAATTGAAATGGAAAACAGAAACAAAAATAAAATATTTTTCTGAGGACAAGCAGAATTTCCCAAACCTAAGGATGCCTTTCCAAAGGAATAATTGAAATGCAAGAAGCTGTAAAACTGATTTTAGATGAAATAGTGAATCATCCTAGTCAGTTCTTATCACGTGCCACCCACTTATCAAGTCACTGCTATATACTCGTTTTCATTCCTTGCATTCTTTTTTTTTTTTTTGAGAGGGCATCTCTCATATTTATTGATCAAATGGTTGTTAACAACAATAAAATTCTGTATAGGGGAGTCAATGCTCAATGCACAATCATTAATCCACCCCCAGCCTAATTCTCAACAGTCTCCAATCTTCTGAAGCATAACGAACAAATTCTTACATGGTGAACAAATTCTTACATAGTGAATAAGTTCTTACATGGTGAACAGTACAAGGGCAGTCATCACAGAAACTTTCGGTTTTGATCACACATTATGAACTATAAACAATCAGGTCAAATACGAATATTCGTTTGATTTTTATACTTGATTTATATGTGGATCCCACATTTCTCCCTTTATTATTATTATTGTTATTATTTTTTTTAATAAAATGCTGAGGTGGTAGGTAGATGCAAGATAAAGGTAGAAAACATAGTTTAGTGTTGTAAGAGAGCAAATGTAGATGATCAGGTGTGTGCCTGTAGACTGTGTGTTAATCCAAGCTAGACAAGGGCAATAAAACATCCACGGATGCAGAAGATTTCTCTCAAAACAGGGGGGGTGAGGTTCTAAGCCTCACCTCTGTTGATCCCCAATTTCTCACCTGATGGCCCCCCTGCAACTATGCCTGTCTTAGGTTGTTCCTCTGTTGAGGAATCTTACCCATCTCTGGCTAACCAGTCATCTTCCAGGGCCATACAGGGAAATGTAAAGTTGGTAAGTGAGAGAGAGGCCATATTGTCTGAAAAGGTTAGCTTTTTACTTCTTTGCATATTTATGCCCTGTGGCTTCTATGCCCAGCATTTGTCTTGAGGTATCTTTACCACTTGGAGGAATTATGATACTCGGTAAATTCGATATGAGGCACAAATCCTATTTGTAATTAGGAAGGAAAAAGAAAAGCTATAGAAGTAGCAGGTGGAAGAAAACATGGGAAGATTGATTATTTCTTTGACATATCTTCTTGTAGAGTAACTTAAGCATGTATAGGTTTTAAGCTACTAATTAAATTGCACACACACATTAACATAATAGGAATATAGTTGCATAACCAAAGCAGATCTATAATTACCAGCCATCTCCAGTGAAACCAAGAAAACCAGTTAGGCATCCTAGGCACTTGTGAAAATTTATCTATGATATGATGGATATTGTCCAACTGTACTTGAATAGTCTGAGAGAAATCAGACAAATTAAAACAACCCATTCCTGGGAACTGTTCACATCCCATATGTTCTTTTAACTGTAGATAGTCTGTAGTTGTAAGATTTTGGAGCGCTACAACTTGCACTTCTCCTAATTCTTGGTTGAGTTCCAACAGTACAGATCCAGTCAAATTTGCTATTTTACTGTATGCACAGGCCAGCTTAGATATCTCCTCCTTCATTCCCATGGCAAGTCCAGGAACCAGTGGGATGAATGCAGCTATAGCTGCAGCAGCGCCTGGATCTTTGTTGAGGTTTTTTGATGATCATCTTCTGGTATGAGTCTTCCAGAGAGTGCTGATGTTGGAAGTTCTTCTTCATATCATATCTTAGTTCATTTTCTGGGTAGCCAAATTAAAGTTATGATTAATACTGGCATGAACTGTCCAATCTGGACTAGACAACGTATGAGTGAATTCTACCCACAGGAATCAAGGCGCCTCAGGGAGGCTGAGGGGAGCATCTGCAGTTCCTCATATAGTGACACTTTGGGGTGGGCTCAGCTACCCTAGTACCCAGAAGAAAAAACTGAGGCACAAAATAATTTGTCCCAGGACTTACACTGGTTTATATATATATAAAAAAAAGCCTCTGGTCAAATGCTCTTCTGAATTCTCGTCACATCAGACATCTGTGCAGGGGCATAGGAGCCCCTGTTACATCACACCTTCAGAAGTAGTGGCAGGGGAGAAGACCCACGTGCTGTTGCCCATGGGACCACCATAACAAGCGCGTCATTGGTGCTAAGATTCTCTCAACCTACCTTCTGCTTTTAGTGTGGTCTGGTATACACCAGAAACTCTGAGTTTCTGGTTTCTGACATGTACTTTTGACAGTACCTAACTTCTCTGAGATTCTGCTGTCACTTAGTAAAATAGAAATAGCCATTCCTGCCCTTCCTGGGTGCTCAGATTGGTGTGAGGAACAACTTAGGTAACACCCACAAAAGCACGAGATAAGCTGAACTGAAGGTAATTCAAGTTGGACATACTTAGGAGGATGGAGATGGTGGGAATGGCAAGCCAAAAACATCTCTCTTATAAATTCTTAGCAACATAGAAGTATCATTTTGATATTCATCCATCAAATGATTTAACAGCACATGAAAGGATTCAAATGTCTTGAATCTATGGTTCCTCCCAATCCGCATCGGGGCAAATACTATTATGATACTGTATTAAAATACAGGCATACCTCATTTTATTGCTCTTCACTTTATTGTGCCTGTTTTACAAATTGAAGATTTGTGACAACCCTGTGTCCAGCAAATCTGTCAATGCCATTTTTTCCAACATCATTTGCTCACTTCATGTCTTTGCGTTACATTTTGGTAATTTTTGCAATATTTCAAACTTTTTCATTATTATTACATGTCTTATGGTAGTTACTGCTCTTTGATGTGACTATTGTAATTGTTTGGGGATGCAAACAAAATATGTCTATATAAGATAGAGATCTTAATCAATAAACATGCATGTTCTGACTGCTCCACTGACCTGCTGTTCCCCTATCTCTCTCCCTTATCCTCAGGCCTCCCTGTTCCATGAGACACAATAATACTGAAATCAGTCATATTAATAACCCTATAATAGCCTCTAGTGTTCAAATAAAACAGGAGTTGCATGTCTCTCCCTTTAAATCAGAAGCTAGAAATGATTAAACAGCGAGGAAGACATGTTGAAAGCTGAGATAGGCAGAAAGCTAGGCATCTTGCACTGGTTCATCAAGCTGTGAATTCAAAAGAAAAGTTCTTGAAGGAAGTGAAAAATGAACACATGAATAAGAAAGCAAAACAGCCTTATTGCTGAGACGGGGAGAGTTTGAGTGGTGTGCATAGAAGCTCACACCAGCCACAATATTCCTTTATGCCAAAGCCTAATCCAGAGCAAGGCCCTAACTCTCTTCAGTTCTGTGAAGGCTGAGCAAGGTAAGGAAGCTGTAGAAGAAAGTGTGAAGCTACCAGAGGTTGGTCCGTGATGTTTAAGGAAAGAAGCCATCTCCGTAACATCAAAGTGCGGGTGAAGCAGCAAGTGCTGATGTGGAAGCTGCAGCAAGAAGATCTGGCTGAGATCATTAATGAAGGTGGATCTACTGAACAGCAAATTTGCAATGCAGACACAACAGTATTTGATGGAAGAAGATGCCATCTAGGACTTTCATAGCTGGAGAGTAGAAGTCAATGCCTGCTTCAAAGGACAGGCTGACTCTCTTGTTAGGGGCTAATGCAACTGGTGACTTCAAGTTGAAGCCTCAGTTCACTGACCATTCTGAAAATCCTAGGTCCCCTAAGAAATATGCTAAATCTACTCTGCCTGTGTTCTATATATGAAACATATGAAACAGTAAGAGCCTGGATGCTAGTACACTTATTTACAATGTGGTTTACTGAATATTTTAAGCCCACTGTTGAGACTACTGCTCAGAAAAAGAGATGCCTTTCAAAATACAACTGCTCATTCACAATACATCTGATCACCAGGTGCTATGATGGAAATGAACAACAAGATTAATGTTGTTTTCATGCCTACCACAACATCCATTCTGCAGCCCCTGTATCAAGGAGTCATTTCAACTTTCAAGTCTAATTATTTAAGAACTACATTTTGTAAGGCTATAGCTGCCAGACACAATGATTCCTCTGATGGACCTAGGCAAAGTAGGATTCATCATCTAGGACTTTCTGGGAAGGATTCACCCTCTAGATGCCATTAAGAACATTCATGATTCATGGGAAGAGGTGAAAATATCAACATTCACAGGAGTTTGAAAGAAGTTGACTCCAACCCTCTTGGATGACTTTGAGGGATTCAAGACAGCAGTGGAAAAACTTACTACAGATGTGGTGGAAATAGTAAGAGAACTGAAATTAGAAGTGGAGCTTGAAGATGTGTCTGAACGGCTGCCATCTCATGATAAAACTTGAAGGGATGAGGAGTTGTTTATTGATGAGCAAAGAGAGTAGTTTTTTGAAATGGAATCTACTCCTGGTGAAGACGCTGTGAATACTGTTGAAATGACCACAAAGGATTTAGAATATCACATAAACTTAGTTGATAGAGCAGCAGCAGGATTTAAGAGAATTAGTTCTAATTTTGAAAGAAGTTCTACTATGGGTAAAATGCTATCAAACAGCAATTCATACTGCATAGAAATTGTCAAAGGAAGTCAACCAATGTTGTAAATTTCATTGTTATCTTATTTTAAGAAATCACCACATCCACTGTAATACTCAGCAACCATCACCCTGATCAGCCAGTAGCCATCAATATCAACAACAAGACCCTCCACCAATCAAAAGATTATGTATAACTTGCTGAAAGCTCAGCACTTTATTAAGATATCATTGATATACACACTTATGAAGGTTTCAAAAGAAAACAATGTGGGTATTACAATCACCCTTATTTCCAAGTCCTCCCTATACCTCATTCCAGTCACTGTCCATCAGTATAGTAAGATGCCACAGAGTCACTATTTGTCTTCTCTGAGCTACACTGTCTTCCCAGTGACCCACACACACCATGTGCACTAATCATGATACCCCACAATCCCCTTCTCCCTCCCTCCCCTTTGGTAACTACTAGTCCCTTCTTGGAGTCTGTGAATCTGCTGCTATTTTGTTCCTTCAGTTTTGGAAAGCTCAGCATTTTTAAGCAATATTTTTAAATTAAGGTATGTATATTTTTTAGACATAATGCTATTGCACATTTAATAGACTACAGTAGAGTGCAAACATAACTTTAGTATGCACAAGGAAACAAAAGAAAGTCACTGACTCACTTTATTGCAACATTTGATTTATTGCAGTGGTTTGGAACCAAACCTGCAGTATCTCCGAGGTCTGCCTGTGTAATCTTGGCTTTTGTGCATTGCTTCATACTTCCTTTCACATTATCTAAAACAACAGCTCCTGTACTTTTGCAAAACCTCTCTGTCATTTATTTCATACAAGCTTCTGAAGACAACTCAGGCATATAAAAATGTTTGAGTCAAGTCCCTCGAGTTTGCAAAGGCAATGTCTGTTGGAAGGTGTCAGTGCATCACATCATGAAAATTCCCCTGGTCTACTATGGAAATTCAGAAGAGTGACCCTGACTATGACCTTCTTCTGTGCTGCATATAATTATAAAAACAGTTTTAAGACCTGTGGAAAGAAATGACCAAAAGAATGGGTGTGCCTCTCCCATCACATTAGTTCTTAGGGATGAGAGAGTCTACTATGAAATGAATGAGACAGGGACAAAGAGAAACAAAAGAGAAAGACAGGGATAGGATTTAAAAGGTTTTGATGTTCAAGAGCAAAATTCAAATATAATGCTTATCAGAGCAGCACTGTATTTACCAAGCATTAACTGGTTAACTATTAGTTATATCATAGAGACATTAACCGAATGAATGATGATCTACTTTATGTTATAAACATTATTCACAGAATGGCTTTTACGCAAAAATATTTGTGGGTCACTCTTGAAAAAAGTGAGTACCCACATTTCATATCAGGTGGTGCATACTCTGCTATGAGAAATCAGAAGGTATTTTCTTTATAAAAGATTGCCTTTATGGCAATTTTTTAAGCCAACAGTTAAGTTACAGCCTCTTCTATTACACCTTCTGTTGCAGCAGCTCTTTTATTCCAAAATTCTGGCCATACATTTTATTGCAGTAATAAAGTAATAAGAACCTAATCTCTTTTGAAAGGGTTTTCAGAAAGGATGAGTACAAAATTGGCACAGGAGAGAGTTTTTGACCTTTCCCTAGTAAAGTACAGACAGAGTAGGTCAGAGACAATCTGATTTTTTTCCTAACTTGTCTTTATTCCAGCATGTCCTGCATATTATGCAGAGATCTCTAATATTCATATTATTTCAGACAAATAAGACATGGTTCATACAATGTCTGAGTCAATTCCACAAGGTTGCTACATAAGTACTGAATATTCAGAATGAACTTTCAGTCTCCACAGGACTCCTCAGCTGGATGTCCACAAGGCTGGAGCTTATGGCACTCCACAGCTCATGATAATTCTTTTGATGAAAGAGTATACAGTAAAAGCTCTAAAAAGGAGCTTTTTAGAGACCTCAGAAGACCCCTGCCTTTGAGCAAAGGACAGGACACAAATATAAGGCAATAGAATATACTAGTTCTCCTGGCTCCCCATGACCCCATTCAGACCCTGTTTCTACCAACCAGTTGACCAAATCTATAACCACTGGGTTATCTGATTATAGTCCCTTTATCTCCATTCCTGTAGTATCTTAACCAACCAAATGCCAGGACATTGATTATTTGGGGACCTAAAAAAGTTTTCCTCTTTAGTAGAAGCCCTAATCTGATGTTGGAAGTTGAGTCCCATAGTCATTAAGAGCTGATTCTGGAACCAGAGTCAAACCCTGCGTCTGTGTCATTAATAGCTGTGCAATCTTGGAGAAGTCATTTAAACTCCAAGCTTTTGTTTCCTTATCTAGAAATTGATGGGCATAATTGTATGGTTGTTTTGTATAAACCTACATAAAATGCTTAATGTAGTGACTGTCATGTGCTAAATGCTCAATATTTGATGATGACGATGAAGACGACGATTGGAGGTAGCAAAACCCACCTTAAGAACCCATCCCGAAACTTCTGATAGAAGATGGCACAGTAGAAGCACCTTTACTTTCCACCTCTCTCTGAAAACCCCAAAACAGAATAAATGAAAAAACACCATCTACCTGAACCTAAGAAACAGCAAAAACCAACCCACAGTTCATATACCACATCTGTCAAAATTCAATGAACTGTGGACTTAAATTAAGAAGGATGCTGGAAGCCAAAATTCACTTCTGCTCTTGAGCAGTGTGAAAAGGTCCCAGAAGTTACAGGATCTTGAGAGACTGAATTCCAACTCCTATACTTGGACCAATGAAGAATGTGCAAATGGCTGGGCTATGAGGGAACCAGGGATCCAGGTCCAAGTTACAAAATGTCACAGGAGGTGAGTGATGAAGGGATCGCAAGACTCCACTATATGCATTATTTTCTGCCCAAAAGTCTAAATCAAAAGAAGACCAGAAGGAAAGGAAAAACTCCACTTGTTCTGCAACAAACTCTTATAAACCAAGATGAATAAATACTAAGTGATAGAGTCAAAGACTTACGAGCTCACAGGCTCCACTTTGGTCCATGTCTATTTCCCATATTGCTTCTGAGCTCTCTAAGGAGAGATCTGTTTCCAAAGCAGGAGACACAAACAGATTCGGTGAAAAAGTACCCTTTAGAATTATATAAATAATATTGCATGGCACATACTTGTAATATTAAAACTCTATTGTCTATTTAAAATTAAAATTTAAACTGATGTCTTACATTTTTGTTCGCTAAACCTGATCATACTCTACCCACAGCTAAAAAAGTAGCAGTAAGTTCCACAGGGCCTATACACATAGACATTATAAAAACATGGGGGGAATTAACATAGCAAGCAAAAGGAATGAAAGATGTACTTCAGATGCATTATCCCCATGAAAAAGAAAAGTTCAGATAAGCATCTTTATAATCTCAAAGAAAGTAAAGGAAAATGGACTATTACAAGAAATAGCTCAAGTAATAAAACAGCAGGAGATGAACAGTGATTTGGCACAAGTGAGGAAAAGAACTGAAGATGCTAATAAAGCTACTTCAAAATAGAAACAATGAGAAGTAAAATACATTCTGCTGAGAAAGAGTCAACAATGTGGAAGAGAGGCATAAGAAAACACCGCAAAGTCCAAAAGATGAAGGCAAGTGAGTGACGATCGGAAGGAAGAGAAGGGAAATCCAAAGGCCTGTGGCTGCTGCTGCTGCTGAAGACAATCATTCCCATGGATACCAGAAAGAGAACAGAGCCAAATAATAGAAAACAACCTAAAATAAAATCTTAATTCTCCAATCATTTCAACAAAATGGATTCCGGAAGAAAGTCATTAAAATAATCAATATGAAGGGATAACCTGGTGAAATTACTTAATTTCAAAGATAAGAAAAGAACCCTATAAGCAAATCATCTACAACTGGGAGAAACCAGATGATATGTCCCTCTACTTCCAGGAGACACTGGAATATGTCTAGAGAGTCATGATGGGAAAAAATGTAATCCAATAATATTATACCTATTTAAGAACAGAACAGGAAAATATTTATTGCACTTGTTGGATTCCGGAAATATAGCCTCAAGGCTAAAATTCCAGGAATCAAGAGAGGAATCAAAAAAACCATGGCATGAAATTCTAATGATGAACAATGAGTCAATTTAAATACAGAACTAACATTAAACAACTGATTCCCCATCTATAAAATAGTGGTTGCCAAAATGAGCTTTAATGCTTCTCCTAGTTCTAAATCTTTCAAGTTTCATAATTAGAACCTTACAATTCTTGGATCTTAGCTTTTAAAATGCAGTGTTATCATTATTCACTTACTCATTTAATGCTGAATCACAGTTTTAACAAATCTATTTTCAACATGAGGCACTGTGCCTGCCATTTGGGATAAAAGAAAGTAAAATGTTGATTAAGGAACTCATTGTATACATATACACACTAATTCTGGAGACAGATATAAATAATTACAATTATTTATATTTATACAATATAATAAATACTATGGATGCCTGGAACAATTGTCACAAACCAGTACTTCCTGGGAAAAGTAGGAGAGAACATTTAAGTTGGAGCAGGAGTTTTCCAGGTAAATGAAACAGTACATAAAGGCAGAGAGGTAAGAAAGAGCATTGCATACTTGGGAAATTTTTGTCAAAATATTCAATTTTGTCAAAATGCTAGAATGTAGAACATAAAATTAGTAGTGACAGATGAAAATGGTGAGATAGGATAGGGTGAGATAGTAAAGGGCCTGTTTAATCAGGTTAAAGGGAGGATCCACTGGAAAAGGTTTCTAGATGAGTGTTTATACAAACAATGGGCTGAATATCAAGTAGATAAAAAGTCAGAATCATTCTTGCTAAATGTAGAATTGCTCCCCTGGGGAAATACAATCTGTTTTCTAAAGACTTACTAGGTAAAATTATTTCCAAGAAAGTACTATGGGGAAAAAATAAAAGCTGCCAATAAAAAAATATATATAACAATTTTGACAAAAACAGAGACTTGAAAAAGCATTTGTACATTCCTGCTTCTTTTGGACCCCTGCCTCTACTAAGAGAACATGCCTGGGCTAGAATGTTGGAGAAATGGCAGAAAAATATGAAGGAAAGTCTAATTATGTCAGCCAAAGCCATCCTAGACTAGCCATCCCCAAGACCAAGCCTGTATTTAAAGTGGGTGGGTACTACTATAGGGCATGGATATAGGGAAGCTTGAAAAATTTGGGTCTGTAATTAATCTCCAAATAAAAAAGAACAAAATTGAATTTGACTGTTTACGTGTGAGTTATGTGTTTAATGTAAGAACATAACCAATTTACTTTAATGACTCAAGAATTCAATCTCAACTCTAACTTTTAGAAAGAGAAAATACCAACCTATTTGGCTCGGATAATATTGTTTCTGTTTCCAGGCCCCTACAATCATGTTTAATTCCTTTTTTTAAGAAAATTCTTAGCCTCTTTCTTTCTCCTCATCACTGTACCATTTCATCTTTTAGTACAGTGTATGCCTACACATCTTTTTCTCATCTATTAATAAATGCATTGCACACTAAGCCATGTTATATTATGTAAAATAGCCCATGCAATGCTCACAACAGCCTCATGACATAGGTAGTATCACTGGTCCCATTTGCAGAGGAAAAAACTATGTTTCAGTAAGATCAAATAACGTGGCCAAGTAGGTTACAAAACACAAAGAGGCAGACCTTGAATTCGAACTCAGGTCTGAACCTTTGAACAAAACTCTGCAGCCCTAAGGACTACTGCTCCATTTCCACACCTATACCATGAAATGTTGGTCAGGTCAAGCATATTTAGTGATCTAAAATCCCATCAAGCATTTCTTCTTTCTCAAATGGTTCCCATATGTCGGTGTCCAACCCTTCTGACTCTTATTAAATAAAATAACAAATGAGCATGTTTATAATTGAAAGCATTTGAGAATAAGGATGAAATGGAAACAAACTCTGTATCTGCAAATATCCACAGTCAGTCCCAAGATGTTTCTAAAATATGACTGCGGGTAAAAATGAAGACATGATAAACACCTAGGAGACTTGACCAACTTAAAAAAAAAATCACTCTACTGAAAAAAGAAGTTCCATGATTAGAATTACAGAATTTAGTCAAGACACAAACTATTCTCAGAATTTTATACATGTAAAAGAGAACATCTAATCCCATCAAAATACAGAACTTTCTGTATATTTTCCTTTGCAGTGAATATGTGAATTACAGATTTTTTTAATGCCCTATATCAATGAATAAACGTGACTGCCATACAGATTTGCCATGTTTGATGTGGCTAGGTCACATAGTCTCTATAGCCTAACAGAATCCTGCATTGCTTTGTTATCATCCCTCACTTTTGTACAGAGAGGTGCCCTTGTTTTCATCAGTTGGCAGCAACCTTATCCTGAAGGTCTCAGTGTCCTTCAATCAAAACATCATGTGAACTCTGTTTTCTTGAGTCATCTTTGATTAGGAATTAATTTGAATTTTCTATGACCGTTATCAAAAGGACAATTTTTCCTTTCAGTGAGATTAGTGTTCTCAAATGAAATGTGCTGGCTTAAAGACACAATAATACTTCAGTTCACAACCCTAGACCTTGGTACGCAAGCATGCAGAACTTAATTCTTAGGAACTGTGTGATACCTGCATAAAGAGAAACATGAATTGGGCTCTAACAAGGTAGCAAGACAATTTAATAATAAAAGAAAAACTTTTTTGCTGCTTCTGCCCTCCCCACTCTCATTGCTACATTAGCTGTGTTGTTGCCTCCCAGGGACTCTGGGTAGTTCATTGTTTGTGGCAAGGTTGCTGTCAGATTTTGCAATTGAATTTAGATGGATTAGGTATTAAGCAACATAAAGTTCTTCGAAAAACAGAGCATGATCTTTGCACTCTTGGGAGAATATAGGCAGAACCTTATAATCGCTTGCTAATTACCCCAAGTAAAGTAATTTGTTTTATCTGTCTGCCATTTGGTTTCCTGCAAAGTGCAAGGAAAAAAAAGAAAACTATTGCGAGATTTTGCTCAAACTAATTACTACTATTTTAACATGAAGACTGTTCAAGCGTAATCCTCTTTCCTTGGCTTGCTTTCTCCTTGAATTTTAAGTCTCATGGTAAGCCAAGAAGTAGTTTAAACATCCTAGAGTGTAATAGATACTCCTGATTTTTAGCCTCCCACTATAATAATGTGCAATGATACCTCAGTACTCTAAGTCAACAGCTGCTAACAAGTATAGTATATGGCTTTTCCTGGTAGAAGGTTATGTAATGAACAGTAGGCCAATATCAAAAGGAATCTTGCTAGAATTCATCATGACAGAGAATTTATAAATGTTGAAATATTAAAAAGGTCTCATATACATAATTTCATAGAATCTTTCCAATCATCATTTGAATATGGTAGATTAGATTACTGTTCAGAAAGTATTCCCTCCCTACCCCATCCCACATCATAGAAAGACCAATTTCTCAAACCATTGATAGTCAGCTCAAGACTTGGTCAGTGGGTTACTAGCAGACATGAGAAAACCAATGGCCTGAAATGCGCATGCACAACTCGGCTTTTGTCATTGCCATGAGAAGAACGTGTCCTGGGAAGCTGGTCTCAGAAGAATGAGGGACATACGGAGCAGACCTGGACCTACAGAACATAGAGCCTGGAGGCAGGTCCAGCTGAGCCCAGCCTAGATCAGCTTCATTCAGGCCAAGCTGCTGACCTGTAATACTGTAGTTGGTTGTTATACAACAAAAACTGACTGATACACCTGGTATCATTATTCCTACTTGCAAAGAAAAAGAAAGTAAGACTCAGAGAAGTAAAGTAACATGTTCAGTTTCCCAGAAATTATATAACACAAAGTTGTAATTGCCTATATGAAAAGTACAAGGTCAGTGACATTTATAAGGCTGTGTATGATGTGTCTGATGCCAATAAAGATAAATCTACATGTCGCTATATGAAAAATAACATATATAAAGCCTGTTTTCCTGCTTGTCTTATCTATTCAGGATGAGTTCTAAACACTGATGGCTTTGAGACTTGATACTGACAGTCTCAGTCACAATATTAATGAGGTATATTGGCTAATAGAAACCCTGAAGTTTTCTTTTCTTTATCGAGTCCATTAAGATGAAATCCAGTTCTGGGAGTATTCTCTCATTTGAATGGCTGGTGTGGTTTCCTTGATTGAAATGACTGCTCTGTTGAGTTGAATGAATGGCACTGCTAAAAAGTACACTGTCAAATATTGATAGCTAATTAGATGGATTTGATCATAATAGTCAACTGCACTTGCAGAAAAAAAGAGCTATTAAAGATTTTGACAAGAAAATAAACTGAGCCCTAGAACCTCACTGTTTATTCAAAGCTCATTTCTAAGTTTAGCACTCAAAGTAGGAAGATTTATTTTTTACCAAAGCAGTGAATGATAAACCCAAGGGATTATGTACATATTTTAAGAAAAATCAGTACTAAGTCTATCATAGAATTCCTAGGATTCTTGACCAACCAGCTTTTTAGAAGCTGTGGATTCTTCTAATTGGTCAGGCTGTTAAATATTGTCAAGAACCTGACAAAGTTTTTCTAATCAATACGTGGCCCAAGGATAAAGAAAGAAACGCTGACACTTGAGACTAAATAAAAAATTGTGGAAAACCTTTAGGCCTCGATGAACAAAGATGACCATATTGAGTGAAGATTAAGGGACCAATGCAAAGATAAAGGGTAAAAATTGAGCACGAATTGGAAATAAGCTGAATTCATCTGAACATAAGAGGGAGAAACAGGACAACTGAAGAATTTCCGTGATTTCAGGATGAAATTACCACAGTGCATTAGGTGGAAGGCCAGCCCAAAACTGAAATTAACAAGTACCAGGGGTAGCAGTGAGGACCAGCCAGGAGCAGGGATGCCAGTCCAGCAGTATGGGAATGCTGGTGGGAATTCCAGTGGGAAAAGGGGGCTGGTGGCTATGGAGACTATTTCATAAATTTCTGTTCCCATAAAATTTGACTCTAGTTAGCATAAATAACAATAGCTGAGTAGCTCTTACTCTGCCTACTACACTAGACTGAAAGCAAGTACAAGCAGCAATGCCAAAAACTTTATTGACTCCTGAAGACATTGAGATGACTCAGGTTGACCCTGCTGCCTCCTCGCACACAGATTCACAAATTATTCTTGGCAAGTGTTCATGGGTTCTTTAGCGAATTTGTAAGATTCTTTTCAACATTCATTTATTTACATTGTTTCTCTTTATTCTGTGAACTCTACTGCAAGCTGACACCATCTCTAAAGGATAAGCAGAGAAATGGAAACAATTCAATTTAACAACAATGTGATGAGAATAAAAGTAATGACATGAACTACCATATGTTGAATGTTAGAATGCTCCATGAACATTGCTTTACAGTCAAGGAAGAGCAAAATACAGTCCTTGCCCTCAGAAAGCTTACAGCCTACCAGGGAGACTCTAATGATAATGATTTATTAAGTAGTTACTATATGTCATTCATTGTTTTAAATGCTTTACTATATGAATAACTCTGTCATCCTGATAAAAGAACCCCTATGAGATGGGAGCCATTATTGTCCCCATTTAATAGTTGAGGAAAGTGGAACCCATAGAGTTTTAAGTAACGTGCCTTAGTTCACACAACCAACAAGTCATAGAGTCTGGCTTCACAACCTATGCTCTTAGCCATGCTCCATGCTACACTGCTCTTTGTAATGTCATAAATGGCTATCAAACAACATATAATGCCAAGAATGGGGACATTCTTTCCAACTGAGAGACACTAGCACTTGAGACAAATTTAAAAGAGTGAAATTTAAGTCAGTCCACTTAGTCACTATTAACTAATGTCAAAAAGAGGGGTGACCAAAATTATAGTTGGACATTTTTTCAAATTCATATATCACCCCCCTGTGCCTTCAAGGTACCAAACACCTAATAATATATTAGAAGAAAGTTCTTGGATTATCGAAAAATATACTGGAAAAGTTTTCTCTGGCCTTTTAAAAAATCAGGACATCAGTCCTTCAGAGCATAGCAACCACATACATTATTCATCTACTTCAACATACTAACACCAATAATGATTAAATGTATAACATATTCTGCATAATGGATTAGACCAAGAGTCAGCAATTACAGCCTATGAGCCACATCCAGCCCATAGCATATTTTTGCAAATAAAGTTTTACTGGAATGTAGCCATCCTCATGTGTTAATGAATTACGTATGCTTATTTTTGCATGGCAGTGGCAGAGTAGAGAATTGCACCTTATGGCCTGCAAAGCTAATATATTAACTATGTGTCCCTCCACAGAAAATGTTTTCTGACTGCTGGATTATAAGAGGATTTTAGAATGATCTCCCAGTTGCATGAAAATTTTGTCCTACCCTTATCAAAAAATCCCTCTGTAACTCTGTTCAAAGGCTTCTGTAATATTCAAAACAATGCTAATAGCTGCAATACCACCTTTTCCCATGTAATGAAAAACCTAACCAATCTAGACTCATAGTCTGTTCCTTCAGACTTTGTTTTTTCAAAACTGTTCTAAGTTACTGATGCCAAAAGGGTTATTCATCATCTTAAAAGTAGTAAGTACACACAAGTAGAAGGTTCTCACTCTCTTGAGACCTATAGTATTCACACTCTGGCATGGGCAACTTGGGTACAAATAGGTGGCATGATAGGATGAGCAAATATATCCAAGAAGGACGTAACATATTTACTCAGTGGGCTGTTTTCACAATGTTATTGTCATGGTCCTTTCTGGAAATGTGGGTTCCAGATGAGATGATGGAATAAGCATATTCACATTAATGTACTTAAAACAAAGCTTAAAAATCAGGTTCCTTTTCCTAGCTTTCCAAAGGAAAGATTCAACAGTTACTTTTGATGTTCTTTTTTTTCCAACACCTCTTTCAAAATTTCTCTCACATCCCATCTGCCTCTCCTCATTGTCTCCAGTCTAGCCAGTATTCTTCCAGGCTCTCTCCTCTGCAAACCAAACACTGTGGACTGAAGGACTGTGTCCCCCACAAAATTCATATGTTGAAACTCTAACCCCCATGTGACTGTATTTGGAGATGGGGGCCTATGAGGAAGTAATTAAGGTCAATGAGGTTATAAGGGTGGAGCCCTAATCTGATAGAACCCCCACAGGAGACCATTATAGAAGAACACCCATAAGGCTGTCTTCTGCAACCCGGGAAGAGAGCTCTCACCAGGAACCAATCAGCCAGCATCTTGACCATGGACATCTAACCTCCCAAACAGTAAGAAAAATTAATTTCTGTTGTTTAAGCCACAGAGAATGTGGTATTTTATTATAGTGGTCTGTGCAGACTAATTCACCAAGCCTAAACTTCCCTAGAGATTAGCTTTCAAAGGTAGCACTTTAGGGTGACATGTCCTCCTTAACAACGTAATTTGCTGATGTGATTGTCTATTCTTGGGTGAATACAATGCTGTTTGAATTACAGCTCTTAGCCGGCATCCAAGGTTTTCTACAATCCCAGTGCTTCTAACTTTATTTCTAAACACTACCAACGCTTAGGTGTTTTGGTCACTATGCTTGAATACACCTTGCTCATCTCCACAACTCTGCTTGCCCTGAACTGTCAGGAATATCCTCATCTTTTTTGTCTATGTAAAAAACTGTCCTTCTTCCTTAAAACCTTAGTCCACCAGGGCAGCCTACACTGACTTATTCCTCTGAATCAAACCTACTGCTTACATTAATCGTTTTGTACTAAATATATACAAATTGAAATAAACCAAGTATGTCTTCAAATATTTTTTCAATCTACCAGCAATTCTTAATTACAACACAAAATACAAAAATAAAGAAATAGAGTTGAATTTTGCTATGGCAACAACAAAACTAATTTACCTAGAAATATCTCACCCAAAATATATAGAATCTATAGAATAAATGAGTAACAGAAAAACTCTGTAAGAGCATATTTTTATATGAAAACTGAAAATATATATGTGTTATAATAAAGATGTATTTCATATATATGCCAACTGTTTCCAAGTTAACTTGTAGCAATA
Source organism: Manis javanica (assembly GCF_040802235.1). Classification (NCBI taxonomy): domain Eukaryota; kingdom Metazoa; phylum Chordata; class Mammalia; order Pholidota; family Manidae; genus Manis; species Manis javanica. The sequence goes on along the minus strand of NC_133174.1, from coordinate 18,701,144 downwards.
AAACGGTTTGAGAATCCCAATATTGGAATCTTGACAAAGATTAGTACAAAATTGAGCAATCATAGAAGAGCTTAAAATGGCTAACAAAATTTGGGTGAAAGAACAAATTAGAGGAGAAATACCTATATTAAATATTAGACATACAAACTAAAATAATACAGTATTATATTGGTATAACAGTAGACAATCATATAAACATATAGAACAGCTTATAAACAGATACTAGTCTATAAAGTGATATTTCTTAAAAGAACATTACGAGTCAATGGAAAAGATGGACAAGATTGAATTTAAAGAATATTTGCTACTGGTAAATTATCAATATACTCAAAACTAAATTACATATGAACGATAGAGTTAATAATAAAAACTAGAGCCTTAGAAAATAAATATATGCACTGTGAAAAAGTCATCTCTAAGCCTAAGAGCAGTGAAATAAATAGATTTTGTTACACCAAAAAAGGATCTATATTTAAAATGTTAGATTCCAAATTTAACTGAAAGCAAATCAGGAAGAAATATTTGAAGCAACTATGGCAAAGGATTGCTATTCTCACTCTACAAGGGCCTCAGACAATAGGCAGTGAGGCAGTGTGAAAATACACCCGAATGTTAGCAGGGCTACATCTCTGGATGCTTTTCTCCCCCTTCTCTGTTTGTACATTTGAAATTTTCAGCAGTAAACAAAATGATTTATAATTTTGTATAAATCAGGGGATAATTAGGGAGAAAAAAGTTATTAGGTGAAAGGAGAAGAAAAACGTAAGAGGAAGAAATTGCCAAGAAAGTTCTGGTTAACAGAGAAAGGCTGTTTTGGTTAAAAATTTACCACAGCTTTTAAAAGTAGAAGAGAACTGATATAAAAATTAGTGCATAAATGATAGCAAAGGGCTCTCCTCCTGGAAGGTGGGTTACTTAGTGTCTAATTCCAGAAGGGGCTTCAGTCAGGAGAAGAATGTCAAAGAAAAAGAACTTTGGAATATACTAAAAGCAAAAGCAATTTCATAAAGTATAATATACTGCTCAATCAATTACACTCTTAGACTGAATGCTATAATCCAGTTGAAAGCTCTCTACTTCCATCTCATGGTTTCTAAGTAGCCACAAAAGCCTACAATTGAATTACTGCACCAGTATTCACTTTCAGATAATACACTGATGTTAATATATATAAAATCAGGGTAATTTAAGAAGGAGAAAATCATGTTTTCAATATGGGGCACGTACCAGCCGACAATCAGAAGCTGGAATCAAGAGCTTATTATTTGGATTCTACGTATAATTATCTGTGTTAAAAATTAGAGTGCCTTTGGGTTTGAAGTTAGAACAGGATGACAATCACTCTTAACAACTATAAATAGACTCCTATGTGCCCTTGTCATATGAAGGAATCAATACAAGGAACAAGATAAGTTATTCCCTATCTTGAGGAGTTTTCAACTCATTGAGGGTTGCAGAGAAATAAACAGGCAAGATGACATAGCTTGACAAGCGTTGGGATGGAGACATGTTGAGAGCTCTGACAGCATGTAAGCAACATTCATCTCCAATATGAGCGGTCAGGGAAAATTTCTGGAAAGAATACACTTTTAAGCTGAGATTTGAAAGAGGGTAAAAATTAGCCAAAATAATATGTAGAAGAGTGAAAAGCAGAGGGGAAATACATGTGCTCAGAGGCAACAGGGAAGCCATGAGAAAAATGGCTGAAGAGTTTAACCTGGTTAAGGAGTTTGGACTTCTCTGAGGATAACGGAAAAACCACTTAAACAGTAATGGGAGGGGGATATAATCATGTTTCCATATTTAAAAAATCATCCTGGCTGTTAGATACAAGGGGAAAAAGGGAGGGGGCACAGGAAAAGTCAGTGGGTTCAGCTCTGAGTTTCATACAATGAGATAAGATGGTGGCTAAGCCACATATGATGCTGAAGGATGGAGAGGCATCAACAAGTTTTAGAAATATTTAAGAGTCAGAATCATTAAGACTTAGTGTAGAGCCATTGCATCCATGTAAAATCTAAGCCACCAACTTCATTAGCATAAAGTTTTTCATAAAATTTCCTTATCATTTTGCTATTGGTAGAATCTGTAGTGGCATCACCTTTCACTCCTGATAGTAGCCATGAGTGTTTTCTCTCCTTTATTTCTGATGAGTCTGTCTAGAGGTTTATCAATTTTATTGATCTCAGAAAATTACCTTTTGGTTTCTATTATTTCCTTTTGTTCTGTTTCCCATCACTGATTTCCACTCTGATCCTTATTTGTCTCTTCTACTTGTTTTTTGTTCCATGTGCTCTACTGTCATTTTCTGTTTTGTGTATCAAACTATTAAGCTTTATTCCTTAAGACCAGAGCATCATTTAGTCTAGGGCTAATATTTCTCTGCTTCTAAGCCCTCCACCCAGTGTCCCAAGAATGATGAGATTTCTAACTCTGGTTGTTAGGAACAGTAATTCCTGGCCATGTGTGAGCACTGTGGATTGTTCTGTCTAACCTTTTTGAGTGACTCTTTCCACAACTTCCTTAGTTCCCTCACAAGTATGTGCTCACCAGTAGTCAACTGAAGACACACAGGGAACCCTCTGCAGATTCTTTCAAGTTCTTGTTTGTGCAACTCTCTCCTTTCTTTCCCTTACTCTAGTCTGCATTCCCTGGCCTATCGAGAGGTGGGTAATGGAAATAGATAGTTAAAAGACTGGACTGACTATGTCAAGAAGACCTGCAGAAACATGCCCCTCCCTTTAGAATGAGTAGGTATGCATCACTCCCATGGCTCTGAATTCAGCCAAAATCGAGCAAAAAGAAAAATTTTCATTTTCCTCCTGAATCAACTGCCTCTCGGGGCCAGTAAGGTCCATCACTGACAGCACAGAAAGAGGGAAGGTAAAGTATGTGTCTATTACCACTATTAGTGATGAAACATGCATTAGTTCGGGGTTAAATGAAGTTAGTTTAATTCAACAAGGTCAGATCCAAAGTTCCTTCCAATTCTAACATTCTCTGATTGTATGCACAATGCTAAAGGAGCCATTTTGAAATACAGTAGGGGGAAAAAGTTTGTGTAACAGGAAAAAAAGGAAAAGTCATTTCATTATATTAAAATGAATGTCTAAATGACAGGAACGAGTGAAGGAGGATAGCAATTGCTTCATCAGCTGTGTAAGGGGAGTAAAAGGCATTATATCAATTAATATGCCTTAATGTTTTCACACTTAAGGAGCTTCTCAGAAAAGCCAGCCATCTTGACTCAGGGCCATCCTCTGTATCTCTACTGGGCCCTCCCACATGCAACACTAATTATAATCATTAAGGGAGAAGAGATTCCTAAAATGCCTTCAACTTAGGGTCTCTCCCAGCAAGAGCTAAAGATCTTCTAACAGACATTTACATTCCTCTCCTCTTGATTCAGCTTTTGTTTTAATAAGAGGGGAAGACTACAGGACTGTAACATGTCACCCCTTTGAAGAATTACTTGGACGACAGCTACAATACCTACTCCCACCTCCCCAAGCCTTTCTTCTAGGTGACTGCTTCATAATACCCATGTACAAAATAGAGTTAAAGGGTATTACTGTGGAGTTTCTTCATATTGTGAGAAAATACGGGCCATGCCTTACCATCTGAAGTTTTGGAGTATCAACAAATGCCATTATTTGAGGTTCGACTGGCCCAGAAGGTAGGTTATTTCCATGTAATCTTTGGAAAGCAGTTTATGTAAAATGAAGAGAGAAAAGTTCAGGTATTTTCCCCTACCACCTTTGTTTTTGCCTAGTTTAATAACTGCTTTTTTCTAGCTTTTGTTTTAATAAGCTTCAAAGCATAATATGATCATCAGTACTGCCCTTAGACCAGGCAAACAAAACAGAACCCCATTTGCTGGGTTCTTACTTTGCAGGGACCCGCTCTGGACTTCCTCTAACCATGCCCTCAGTGCCAGATGAGGAATCTGAAGGTCCAACAGAACATGTCCACTTGAACCCAGGCCCTCCCCCAACCTGGGATACTGAAGACCTGGAATTCCCGGTCTGTAAGAGGTCACTCCCCTGAATCTGGTCTCCTGGAGGCTGGCAATGCAGCAGTATGCACACCCCTAAGCCCAAGGGCAGCTCTTTCATAAGATGTGGAGAGACTGTAGACAGGATGTCCACATGATGGTGTGTGGCCCCACTCCCTGAGAGACACAGCCTTGGAGGGAAAGTATAGGGGAGCCAATGGCCAACAATCTCGAGTCTTATTCTCTCTCTGGGCGGGGCATGCCCTCACAGAATCCCTGGAAGAGCAGCATACTGGCCACATTTAGAAATAGTTTAGGATGGTGAAGTCCAAAAGTTAAATCACATTTGTCGAGGAAGAAGGAAAATTGGGAAAACCATCACGCTTCACCCCTCCATGCTGCCCTTCTCTCCTCCCCCAGGTAGGAGGCTGCTGAATCTTGTGCCCCCAGCTTTCTAAGAGCAAAAAGAGGCAACAGCAGCACCTTCCCTCAAGCCACAGTGGCTGAAGTCTCAAACCTGAAAGGAACTACAAGGAATTCCACAATCTAAACCATCTCATTTACAATCACTTCTTTCTATCGCCCCTTCTTAGTCAAAAGGACAACCAGGATCATTGAGCACTTCTGTGCTTAACACGGCTGCTGGATTCCAATTAACTTCGCCACTTAACTTTCATTGCTGTGTAAGCCTGGATGAACTCGCTGTTTATTGGTAAATGGGAGTGAGGATCTCAAAGATTAATGATGGCACTGATTGTAACTATACAATAGGACCCAGATGTTTCCATACTTATTGCTCCCTCTTCTTGCCCCTCTTTCCTGCAATTACTAGACAGAAAATGCAAACATGGCATTCAGGAAACCTGACACAAGCCGAAACTGCCGAGATGGTTAGGGTCTAAACTTTGAATGACACTTTGTCTTATACTCAGATTTGGTAAGTTATACAATAACATAACAGACATATTAGAAGGGGAAAAAAGCCATAGTGCATAGCGGAAAGTGGGAATAGAGGAAATGGTGAAGACACGAGTATGTACAGTTGATAGCAAAGCCAGATCTTGATGAAAAGGCCATGATGAGACACTACCAGACAGCAAGTCCACGTACCACAAAATCAGTCACAGAAAATAATCTTTACTGAGGGCTCTGCAAAGAACACACTACATATATATCATCCATTTTTAGGCTGATTTTACTGGTCAGTCACCTCTTTCATAGTACAGAAATTTCATCTATCGCTTCCATTTCTTTTAATGAACATCTTACCTACCATAGAATTTCAGTCAGGAATCTCAGAAGTAATCTAGCCTATCTAGAACTGCAACTAGATTTTATTGCATCTGATCAAAGTTCATACAAAACTAACAGATCAAAGACCAATTACAATGTAAACCTCCCAGGAGGCTACAGGTACAAGAAAGACAACAGATTACATACATGTGTTATCTTGAACAGCAGAGGGGTTACGGGTGCTGACCCCCTGAGCAAAACCCCACAGGTAACTTTTGAGTCTCCAAAAACTTAACTACAAATAGCCTGCTGTTGACCTTACCAGTCAGTTGATTAACACATATTTTTTTATGTTCTATGTATTATATATTGTATTCTCACAATAAAGCTAAAGAAAACATTAACAAAATCATAAGAAAATACATTGACACTACTGTACTGTATTTACTGAAAAAAATCTACATATAAGTGTACCTGTGCAGTTCAAATCTGTGTTGTCCAAAGGTCAACTGTACTAGTATTAACCAAATCTGGTTTCTTTCTTCTTCCTGTGTTCCTGGACCTCTCCCAGTTATGCAGGACTGTGTGGTAAGTTCTGTCAAACGGACTGAGTGGAAGGGAGTGGAACAGACACATTTCCCTCTCAGACAGAGGCAGTGAGAGAGTCTTACTTTACCCTTCTTCTCTTACTCCTGTCCTCAGCAAATATGGAGCCATGTGTCATGAAGGGGGAATCACAAAATGGTACCTGCCTGGATTTCTGAGTCACTCACTGCTTTGGAAGAAGCTACACTGGGGAATCTCTAGAACTGCAACACACTTCATGAGTAATAAGTAAGCCACTGGGACGTAGAGGAATTTTCTTGGTTATTGTTGTTATTGTGGTATTGAGACAGGGACGGTGGGCTTAGACAGACTAGGGTGAGGGCCTCTGGAAAAAACAAAGCAAGATAATTCATTGTGAGATTTGTTTTGGCCTGCTGGGGAGCCCAGCTTATTTTTCTAACTTTACCCAAGTGCTGCTTTTCTTCCTCCAGCCCTAAACAAATGATTTGTTGCAACTTGGGCAATGTAGCAAGCAAGCCCAAAACAGCATAGTAAAAACAGGAAGGATTCCATCTTAAACCCAATTAGTTAAAAAAAGTTTCTTAACAAACAGACAATAACTCAGCCCACCTTGGGAGCAAAGCAGGCAGTCTTCAGTGATATGCTCCCAGACCGGGAAGCTGCTATCCTGGGAGGAAATCAGAACAGTAAAATTCTTGTAAATAACCAGGAAGACTAATAAGAAACTTAGTGTTTCTTCAAAAGTATTTGAGACCACTTACTAGGTGTACATCCCTAGCCCTTTGTCTCTCAACTGCCTATAAAACCCCTAGATAACGCACCATGCTGGGGACTAAAAGCCTCTGCCTTGCTCTCCTACCTTGACTGTTTGCAAAGTTCATTCTTTGGCTCCGTTAACAAGAACTCCGGCATCAGTATTACCTACTCTATCATAACTAGGATGTTCAATATGTTAGAGGTGATTTCACAAATATCATCATTAGACCAAGAGATCATGGGGTTCATTTGATAGTACATCTATAATATATTATCACTAACTTGATACACCTAGTCCAAAAAAAGTTTCTAAAATTTATGAACAAGTCCTATTTAAAATTTAATTTGAAGGCCTATTGTTAAAATCACTCTGAGGAATTTCTTGCATCAGACATTCAATCATTGAATTATATTTTATTTTTAAAAAAGAAAAACCTAAGACAATCTAATATATACTTTTCCTGTCCCAAGCCCACAATGGACCTTACCCCTTTAGACACATAGCCATGAAGAGTCACAGAAACAGATCTATAGTCCACTCTATGCCAGAGCTCTGCCAAGCACCAGGAATACAGTTAAATAAGACGTGACCACTCCGCTCCAAGAGGAAGTGAGGGGGGAAAAAAATCACATAAAAAATTATGGCAGAATGTAATAAGACCTGTGATCCAGGCTACAGGGGAAGCTCAGGGGAAGGAAAAACCAATTCTACCCAGAAGAAGATGAGAGTGCCCTCACAGAAGAGTTGACACAAGTCAAGTCATGAAGGGAATAAGAATTTTCTAGATGGGCAAGGAGTAAAAGTGTATTCTAGGCAAAGTCATAGCTCACACAAATGTAACAAGATACAAAAGAACTCACAAAGGATTTAGAGGCTGGCTGAAATATCATGTGCTTGTAGAGTAACTGTGGGATATGGGTCTAGAAGAGCCAGTCAGATCAGAATCACTGTGTACATTTTAAGCCAAGTCCTTCCAGTTATCTACTGCTGCATAACAAGCCACGTTGAAACCAGTGGTTTAGAACAACAGATCATTAACCTCTCCCCTGTTTCTTTAAATTGACTGGGCTTACGCCCTGGTTCTTTTCTGAGGCCTATGCTTTTGAAGTCAAATTGTGGCTGGGGCTGCAGTCCCTCTAAAAACTCAATCAATTGGGCTGGAGAGTCAAGATGGCCCATGCTCATGGCTGGCAACTGATGCTGAAAGCACAGCTGAAGCCATCAATAGGAACCTCTCCACATGGCTGGGACTTCTCATGGGATGGTGGCTGGGCTACCAGAAGGAATATTCCAAGAGTGAGTGGTCCAAGAAATAGGAAGTGACCACAGCTATTCCTTAACTCCTGGGCCCCAAAACTGCAACAAGTATTACTTCAGCTGTACTTTTTTAGTCAAAGAAGGCACAGAGCCCATCCATATTCAGTGGGAGTTAACACAGTCCCCATTTCTCAATGGAAGGAATATCCAAAATATAAGGCCATCTTTAATCTGCCACATAGGCAATAGGCTGAACTAAAAGCACTGAATAGAAAGCAACATACCTTTAACAGGAGATGGATAAGACAGTGACATTTGAGAATGATGACTCTGAAGGCAGAGTAAAGATGGATTAGATGGTGGAGTTGATTAGAATGGAATGTGGAAGCTCCATTAAGATGGAATGAATTAACATGAGGAACTATAAGGGTGTGAAATTATGATAGTCTCTGTAAGGCTGCAGAGGAAAGAACAGAATCAAGAAGATTTTAGGAGACATAAATGACAGGGCTTAGTGGCTACTGTGATACAGGGGCAAAGAAGGGAAAGAGAGGAGACAAAGATCACTCCCGGGCATGAGACTAACATCTGAGTGAATGGTGATTTCATTGTAAGAAAAAGAAAAGATCAGAAAAAGAATGTAGGATTGTAAAGAATGCACAGAGGATGAATTACGAATGCAATTTGAAAACTATAAATCAATCAATTTCTTCTAATGGCCAAAGTGTCCAAACATTAGTGCATTTCTTCAGCACTCAGTGCTATCTTCCTCATCTCTTCTGTATTCAAAAAGGTGTGTATTGTGAAAGGTAGAAATATGTTTCTTTCCTCCTTTTAATTTCATCCATAAAGTATTCCTTGGCAAACCTGTCAAGATTCTATCACCTGGAAGAAACTTAATATATCTGCCTATATAGAAGAAATGAGAGATTTTATAAACTTTTAATTCAAAATTCAAAACATTCACTTTCTACAAAGTAGTTTTCCCACTACCTTCCATTTTTCAGAGCCATCTTTCAGGATATAATTTGCTTACGTTTTGATCACCTACAAGTGATTGGCTTTAGCCATTTCCAGTGAGCCCCCATTTGAATTCCTTGGCAGCATGGAATTTAGATCAACAATCTCCATAAACATCTACTCAAAGGACCCAATAATTTCCACTCTGCAAATGAAATGGAATACTAAACATTACTACTGCCCAAGATGGGCTAATGGCAGACCAGAACAAAGCATGGCCTCATGGAAATTCCACGCTGTTAAGGAAACTCTAAAAGACCCAATGTGTTACAGAATGTATATATTGACTCCTGGATTATACCCACATCATGCAATGGAAAATGGTTCAAAAAAAATATTTTCATAGGATCTTTATTTTTTAATGGATTTCATTATTTTGCAGTATCCTCAGACCTCATCAGTCTGGAGAATACCATTACAGTAGAGAACTGAATTTCTCTGGATCTCACCATCCTTCTAAGACTTCTAGCCCCATAAAAGTATCCCCCACACATAATATTCAACCATTTATTCCTATGGGTTGCCAAAGAGTGCCTCACATGCACTCTTGAGCAAATTCGATCAGTTCACACTTGACACTGTTTCCTTAGTCTCTTGAACCTGCCCCCTTCAGTGGTGACCGCGGAGGCTCCCACCTGTGACAAAGCCACACGGAAGTAACCTGGCCTCCTCCCCTATCGTCAAGGTCACACTACTTCCTACTGGGTGCATACCACTTCCGCTACCTTGTAACTTTTATAATCTGGAACTCTGAATGAGTTATTTCCCAAAGATCATCTCATTCCCTTTTGCAAATGGTTTCCTTCAGACCTTTCCCGCCTAGCTATCAGATATACTCAAATGAGTCTCTGGGCTTGGCTTCTGTTACAGGCAAAGGTGCCCATAACCATTACTTGTACATCTCACACAACAAGGTCATTGCACTTTTGAGCCTAAGTATAAACTTTCCAAATGAAACTTACTTTATTCATATTTGTTTTCCTTTATTTCAAAACTTATTTCTGAGAGTGGCATCAGTAAGACAGCAGACTAGGAAGCTCCAGGCCCTCATTTTTCCAGGGAAACATTTTTTAAGTAACTATAAACTGACTAAAATAACTTGATAAGAGCTCTACAAACTACTCAAAGAGCTACAGCAATGAAATATCTAATCAAGAAAAAGGCACATTAAGATGGTTGAAATTCTGTGACTTTTATACTTGCCTTTGCCCCTTGCCCTCCCCAAAGCAGAGCAGTCAAGAGAAGTGACCCAATCCCTGACTCCCTCCCAGGGGCTAAAAGGAGAAGAGTAGAACATGCTGGCAAATTCTAATCTGTCTGTGGGCCATCTAGCCCTTTCAGAAAAGGTTTGTCAACCCCTATTCTAGAGAAGAAAGTGGGTAGAGTCAAAAAGACTAATTAGGATGCTACAAAAGCATGACTTGAGGTCATGTCTAGACTGAGCAGTTGACAACAGGAATAGAAAAGACATTTATCCAAGAGATAACAAGTGCACAAATGTAGTGAAATTGTCAGAGAGGCAGTAATCAGGGACAAAAATAAAGCATTTCCAAACTGACGAATGGTAGAATTATTGACCAATACAGAATTTAGGAGGAGAAAGCTTATTACGGCGAAAGCTCTGGAAATGACTGAGTGTGAGGTGGTAGCAAGAAAAGCCAGCAGGAACCAGATCAGGAAACAGGCTTTAACTTCTACATTCCAGAGCCACCATGCAGTTGAATGACAGAAGTTGTGGGAGACATTGAGTTCTCCAGGGGAAAAAATACAAAGAAAGAGCAAAAGGCCAGGGCTGTGAAGACAAAAAGAGATCTACATTTAATGAACAAATATGACACTTACAATCATTCACTAAATGCTGGCATCACTAAATATAAATGTTTATCCCCTGTATAATTTCCTAACACGGTAAATGCATTCCCAGTTTATATGCTCTTTTAAAAATCTGCATTGAACACCTAACAGATGCATTGTGTCAGGTGGTAGAGAGGAACAAGAACGAACCCGGGTCCTGTGCTTAAGTTTCTGACTTACTGGGGAAAGAAACGACAGTGAAAAGGGTCATGAAATTGAAACAACTTGGGGAAGAATGAGGATGGGTGTCTGAGAAGTAACCAATCTCAAGGTTACACATTAAAATACCAAAGTGACATACATAATGAATGCAGGCTACTTTTAAGTCTCATTCTATTGCTCTGTTGTAGCTGTAGAGAATGTTCCCAAATCTGGAGGGATGGAAATGATAGCTCTTAAATCTTAATCATCTATTGTCCACTGTTGAACACTGCAGACATTAAGTATTTCCAAAGGGGTACCATGGCAACATCAATATACTTGTCTTCACCTATGATTATCCCACTCTCTCTGCAACATGCCCTTTGAGTCACTTCTGATGCTGCTCTACTTGACAAAACCAGTTGGCCATTGTGCTCCTTGTACATGAAGAAAAGTAAATTTGTCAATAAAACCTCCCAGATTTCTTCTCATCTATCAAAAAATCAGGGCCTTAAGTCATCAAACTCACTCCAGCTGCACTCTTTTTCTGCAAGGTAACGGCAGAACTGCAACACAATCAGGGAAGCATTTTTCTCTAGAACTGGCGTGTAATCACATCATTTTATGATGTAAATAGCAAAAACGGCTTACACTGATTCTGAGGCCAAGGAGTCTTCCTGGGGCCTCTATACTTTGACTAGCTGACCTCTGAGAACACCCAGGAGCAAGGAAGGAATGTGCTGAGGCAAAAATCCACAGTTTATGAAATGTGTAAGGAAAAAAATGTAAAAACCTCTGTTTTCAGACAAATTCCCTGACCAAACAAATCTTGGTAGACCAGTGAAGAACAATCTCTGCTTCTGGAGAGATCACCTCTGGGGAAGTTTTTACAGATAATAAGTTAGCAGTCACAGTGATTGAAAGGGGACATTATACTTTAAGATGTAATGCTGTTAGGGCAAATGTGGTCAGGAGAAGAAAAAAGACTACACTGCATATACCTAGCAAACTAAAATAGAAATAAAAATGCCTACTTTGCCATATTTTCCTGAAAGTTAGTATATTTAGCCATTTTCAGTTAACCAGAACAAGGTTTCAGTTGAAGATATCTTCCCTGTCAACAGGTTACAATGTGATCAACAGTCACATGAACTATCACAAGTTGATCGGGTTTTATTCCACTCGATTATTTACTGCCCACTGAAGGCTCCTTTTCCCCATCCAAAAGAAAATTGCCTTTCTTAGAAATGAAAAACATCCATCAACCTATACAAATTTAATTATAGACATAAAAATCCTTTTTTACCCCCCCAGCCAATGTTTCATGGGGTCACATCACCCTGCCTAAATAGCAGTGCAATTCTAGAATTAAGAAGGTCCTGGAAGAGTATTTGTATAGTAAAAAGCTTCTTGTACTTTTTTTTTATAACCCATAAGGTAGATTAATAAATGAGTTAACCTACGGAATCCAGGTACAAGTATTGCTTGGTTTTCCAATTCCTTTAAGGAAGACTAAACAATTGTTTCTTTTCTCAGAGCCTCTTAGAATTGACCAGGTTTTTGTTCAGGTGGAGACTGGGTTTGGGGTAAATATGGGGGATGGTGTTTTCCCTAAGTTTAGATACTGCTGTTTCATAAAAAAGACTAGTGCCACCAAGTAAGAGATACATGAAAGGAGACTCATTAGAAAATCAGACTTTTAAGGACAGAGAAAGTATATTTGGAATTCTGCCAAGTCTGAAGAAAGGAGCAGTTGAAGAGTATATGAGTAGTTGGATTAGTCTTTCATTTACACACAAAGCATTAATAGCCCAAAATCATATAAATGCCAGTCTACATAACCAACATGACTTAGTCCCTCAAGCAGTCAGCTGACTTTGAGAGTAATTTGGCTGCCAGAGAAGCCATTCCATAATCACAAGGGTTGACTTGGTGGATCAGGTGACTTGTAGGTGATTCCTTCCTCTTCCAGGTGTGCTTCCCTAGAAGCTCGATAGTTGATCAGAGTTTTTGACAGTCCATGATAGGAGAGACACATTCTTCAGCCAAATATACAAGCAACCGAGCTTCAGTGTCATGCATTTTTACTGAGCCCACCAACCCTCCTTAACAGTCCACCAATGTGTCATCTTTTAAAACCCACCACTAGGGTATTTACCATCATTTTCTTGGCACTATTAAAGGTATTGCAGCAATTTATACCCATAAATACAATGTTTTTTATTTTTGTAATTTCATATCACCCCACTCACGCTACCTTTAAAACTGCAACCACCTGGCATCATTATATAATATTTAAGCAGCCACCTACTTTGGACACATTTCCATAATGGAATTTCTCATCACAAATGCAGCGTGTGTTTCTAATCAATATTATAAATAAATCCTGCCAAATTTATCTTTGAAGCCCCTGGTTTACAGTGGCACTGTTCCATAATGTCCAATTTTAGATATCAAATATTTAATACTAATATTTCTCCTATTTGCAGGAGCAGAAAAATGTGTTTCCTGGCTCTCAGAACCCAAGATATTAGCCTTATTAAATAACTAGGCAATTTGTTGCCTTCACATACCAACATAAACCGACAGCTTAACTGTTCTACCTTAAAGACTGTCTTATCTTTTAATTCACCTGGACCACATACATTCTAGGTTTTCCTCATTGAGTAGACCACTGGTGAAAAACTGCTGTTTGGAAAAACCCAGCATTTTTGTGTGTTTGGTGTGGAGACAGTACTTACATGGAACTTAATCTAAAACCTTACATAGTGAATAAGATGAATCTTTTATTGAAAGACTGAATATACTTCGAAAGTCCAAAATTATCTGATTAAACATTTTTCCAAAGAAGACGTACAGATGGCCAACAAACACATGAAAAGATGCTCACATCTCTAATCATGAGGGAAATGCCAATTCAAAGTACAATGAGATATCACCTCACATCAGGCAGAATAGATAGTACCAAAAAGACAAGAAGTAACAAGTATTGTTGAGGATGTGGAGAAAAGGGAACCCTTGTGCACTGTTGGTGGGAATGTAAATTGGTGCAGCCCCTACAGAGAGTATGGTGGTTCCTCAAAAAATTAAAAATAGTAATACCATATGATCCAGTAATTCCACTTCTCAATATTTATGTGAAGAATACAAAAACACTAATCTGAAAAGATATATGCACCCCTATGTTTAGTTGCATTATTTACAATAGCCGAGATAAGGAAGCAATGTGTCTGCCAACAGACGAATGGATAAAGAATATGTGGTGCATAAATGTTACTCAGTCATAAAAAAAGAATGAAGTCTTGCCATTTGGGAAAACTTGGACAGACCTAGAGGATACTATGCCAAGTGAATTAAGTCAGACAGAGAAAGACAAATACCATATGATTTCATTTATATGTGGACTGTAAAAAAAACAAATGAATAAACAAACAAAAAGACAGAAACAGACTCCTAAGTACAGAAAACAAACTGGTGGTTGCCATAGGGGGAAGGAGATGGAGGGATGGGTGAAATAGGTGAAAGGGATAAAGAGGGATAAACTTCCAGTTATAAAATAAGTAAGCCACAGGGATGAAAAGTACAGCATAGGGAATATAGTCAATAATATTGTAATACTTTGCATAGTAACTATACTTACCATAATGAGCATTTTATAAGTGTATAATTGTCAAATCACTATGTTGTACACCTAAAACCAGTACTGTACAACTATACCTTAATCAAAACTTAAAATAAAAAAGAATGCCAAACCACAAAACAAGTTAATTAAATTTAGAAAATAAATAAAAGTCCATAATTATCATTACACAACTTTTAAAGTCCTGGAGCACAGATGCCACAAGGTTGAAAACTGAGTTTCACTTTATTGCTACAGAAACAAAACATCTCAAAGCAACCAGGAAGACAACTTTCAATAATCCAGCCAAGAGAACATCAAATTTAATTTGGCACAGCCTAAGGGGTCAAGCATATAGCAAGGCAACATTGATTAAACTCTCTCAGCAAAGATCACTTGAAGAGATGTCAGCACAGTCACCACAAGAGAGAACCATCCAATTCTAAAATGTCAACAAACAGAATTCCGTGAGATCAGGGTTTCCATGTTGGCATGGCTGGATCTTGGATATGCTGGTTGCATCGCCCAGATTATCAGATTTCTGTCTTATAAGAATTTGGGAAAAACCTTTATGATTATCTTTTACCTTATATTTGGAAAAATTAATAATTACTCACTTGTATGAGGAAGCCAAAAAGAAGACTCAGTTGGGGTTTAGAGTTGGTCACCTTTACCATACCAAAGGAAGACAATCAGTAGAGTCAGCCATCTGAATAAATATATCATTTAAGAAGCTATGGTAAGACACACCAACTAAAAATAATCTTAATCACCATCCAGCCTCAATGCCTGCATTTCCACCAACATTACATCATTTCTTATCACCACTATCTCCAGATGTCTCCTTAAATATGCAAACATCCTTGGGGAGGGGAGCTTATTTAGGATTATAGCATATATGATGCCATTTTGTGAATTAGAAAAAGGTGCCCTGTTGGGCAAATATTGCTCCACTGGTGCAAGGCTGTTGCTCTGGGTTCAGTGTCAGCCCTGAACAGCCTCGAAAGCCTATAGCATTCGCATACAGTACTAGGCTGCCTGTGCAGAGCCAATAAACCCAGCTCTTATTTCCTTGGGAACCGCCATATTGCATTGCCGTTGATGCTTTTAAAACGTAATCTCCTACTTACCCTACTTCCTGAGACCCCAAAATGAAATTTCCCCAATGTTGGTTTTGTAAACCTAAGAAACTACCTCATTTCTAGGCTGCACTTGATCCAACCAATCCTCTTATGTCTGACACCCTCGCTGGTTTCCCCAAAAAGAAACCCTCTTAGTCACTTGACATTATTTAGTTTCACCCCTTGCCATCTCCCTACCACCAACCACTCTTTCTTCTACTGAAAATCTCCTTCTGAACTTTTATTTCTGAAGCTTTGATTCCCCGGTATGCTGGAGCTAACTGTGCGCATCATCTCCCGACGCTCCATTTGGTCACGTGATGCTGGCAGTCTGAAATCTCCCATAGTGGGAATATTTATACTATGGAAATCACCAAATACTACAAATCAGGGCTTTTTTAAAATGTAAGGCCGACTTTTAAACATTTACCAGCACACCATTTCCATATTTTCAAAAATTATCAAAGCGCCTACTCTCTTACCAAAAATCAGTTTCTTCATTACTTTTTAAAATCAGTCAGCTAAAATCTGCTTCTCCCAGGATGTCACGATTTGTTTTGAAGCCCCCTCAAGTGGAAGTAAGTCATTTTACCATACTCCTATAACAGACTTCTTGCAGGAGGCCCTTTAAAGCATTATTCAGAAGGAGGACTTTTTCTTTATATCACTATAGCATCCAATGTATAATTCTACAATCATTGCTTCGTCACATTTAGTTTTGTTATGCACCTGCCTCCCCACATTCCAGAAACCTATTTGAGGGAAGTAGCCATGTTAGACTAATCTTTGTAAATCCAGTACATTCTTCTTGCTTCCTATAGCTGTGGAAAACCATTGCTCAGCTCATCCTCCTGTACAAATGTTAGGCAGAAAGACAGAAATAAGTGGGATGAAAAAGAGAGAGAGGGCCCCCCCCCCCACCAGAATGACTCAGGGAGTTAATCGGATAAAGCCAGAGGGTCCAAGAGTGACTCCAGAAACATCCACGGTCTTCCCAGACAAGAAACACCAGAAGCACAGGCACAGCCCAGCCCATGTCTCATTTCACCAATCAGAACCAGAGAGGGCTAAGCGCTGTCAATCAGGGACTTCTCTGCCCTGCCAAAACGACATAAAAGCAACCTCACAAGAAGCAGCGGGGCCTGTCTCACTTTACGCAGGCTCTCTCTGTCACTCTATGCAGAATGCATTACAACTGACTCTGCGTTCTTGGCTTTGGTTTCACACCTCACTCTGACGTCCCTGCACCACGGAGTTGAGTCCCTTCCTTCCTAACACAAACATTTCTGCTTTCACTGTTGCATCACCTGGCTCCTCCTCTCTGTGCATCGCCTCCTTTGCAGTCACGTGAGCATCCTGAGCTGCTCCCACCCATTCAAACAGAACTTTCCAGTCCTGCTTTTAAACCTAAACCCTGCTCTCATGCTGGCCAACTGCAACATGCGTAGGGATGTTTTCATGCAATTTATAGCCACAAACGGCACATTTTACTTCAGCTACTGTCTAAGACCGTACCCTGGAGCTTCATTTCTCAGGATATTTTCCACTTGAAATACACAGCTGGGAGGAAGAATATATTTCCCTCTGCCCTCCTATGTTCTTGGCTGAGACCCCCTAGAATAAAAGAAGTTTAATAATATGTATGCCTCCTGTACACATGGGAGAGACCCAGGGAAACTAACTCCCAGAAATGGCCCACGCCACCACCTTAAGTATCATCTCCAGCTAAAGACAGAAGATGCTGGGTAGGGAGCCAGTTATGGGAGGTGACCAGGAAAAGCACAGGAATCAAGGGTGTGGTGGTTATGCGGATTTAATCTCTGCCTTCTACATTAGTAAGAGTTTCTAAAGACTGAGTCATCCTCCTCTTCCTGGGCCAGAGAGGGAGACCCCTTACAAAGGGAGATTTCCTTATACATGTAACAGTCTCTTACAAAAGAACCTCTACAGGGTTCTCAGAGCTCCTCCTGTGGCTGCAGTTTCTTAAAAATAATCAGCCTTAAATAATCCTTCTGCCAAAGAGACATATTTCAAGGTGGTGAATTCTGCTCCCCTTCACTACCAAACTCCAAGTTCCCACAAGCTGAAACCACCTCTACTCTTCCACTACACTTTACTGTTTGATTTATCCAGACTACGTACAATATTCCCTTCACTCTTCCTTTTTCTCTCAGGTCATCAGACCCTTCCAGTTCCACACATTTCCCTATAAAACTAAAATTCCATGAAAAAACATTTCAATCATCTTCTAGCCAGCACTTCCAACTCATTTAATCTGCTATCCCTCACTTGCACTAACCCTGACATCCCTCGCCCTCTCGACTACTAGCAGCCACCCCCTCTCCTCCTATATCCAGCCTGCTGAGAGAAAGAGAAAACACACAACTGCACAGACAGGTTTCCTAACAGAGTCATGGTCTCCAACTGCAGGTGGCCTCCAAGTGGCTCTCAGCAATCCTATAAATCCCTAATCGGCTCTTGTGCATTGGAAAAAAATGTTTTCATTGTGGTTAAAGATACACAATATTTACCATTTCACCACTTGTGTCTTGCTTTCATTTTTACAGAAGCTTATCTGAACATTTACCACCCTCCTAGAAATCCCTACCCTATTCTTACCCCCTTTCAGGAGGAGACAGGCTTTGCTTTTGACTCACAGCTAAAAGTAAGGCCCTCATGTGAGCCCACTGCTAGCATTTGCAGAGCCCAAGGCAAGAGTACAAATGAAAGCCTTCAGCTACAGCTACACTTGTCTTTTTCTAGCTGGCTCTCTCCCACACCCTGATGAGCCTCCCTAACAAACCTGGGGACACCCCAACCTGTATGGCTAAACTCCATCCACACCTTCCAAACAGTTGCCTCTTGGCCACCCCTCAGACCCAAGGGTACAGATACCAGCATCATAGTCCTCCCTCAGGAAGACAGAGTTTGAGGGGGAAAAATAAATGTGTGGGCCCTGGAAATGAGCTGAGGTATTTGGAAAGAAACTTCCAAAGTCTCAGGTACCTGGAGAATGGTTTAGAAGGGAAATCCCAAACTCTAGGTGGGCATATCCCATTAGCCCCGTGGGCTTCTTACCTTGCAAAAAGGGTATAGCCGTTGTTGGGGAGGAAGAAATTTCCTCTACCTCTCGAGCTTCTTCTAGCTGGTCTAAGAATCAAATGGATGTGAGACAGATTAACAGGAGAAAAAAAATAAAGTTTAATTACGTACCTAAGGGTAAGCCGTACACATGGGTTCCAAAGACAGGGAGAATGAGGTATATGTCATCCTGAACCAGGAGAAGGGGCCAGCGGTCTGAGACTTCAAAGGAAAAGGGTAGTAGTTCACAGGAATATGAAAAGAATAAATTTTTGGTAAACAGAATACTTGCTGGACCACACAGAAATAATGGGGCACAGAGAGAAATTTTAACAGGCTTTATCACATTCCAATCATCCCTAGTTTACATTATAATATGTCTCTCTATGGTGATAGATGGAGGAACTGCTCCAAGAGGAGAGCTAAGTTCTTTTTGTGCAGTTGGTGGGAGGGGAAAGCAGGGTGGGGGGATCAAAGTATCTTCCTGAGTCTTTCAGGCCTTGATATTTTCCAGCTCAAAATAATCTGGATGACAAAGTAGCACATCTTAAAGTGGCCTGCCCTTAATCCCTACATCCTTAAAGGACTAGAACAGGGTACTCTAAGCATAGGGCCCAAGGTGAGAATTCTCCTTCTTTACATGGTACCATATACAGCCTGTACTTCAGCCACACCAAAAAATTTGCTATTTCCAAAATACCTGAGGGGGAACAGAACATACCACCCCAAAGTATAGCACGTTGGTATATCGATTACTTTGAATTAAAGTTACTTAAGAAGAGCTGGTACAAGAAGAACACCCTGTCCTTTGATTTTCCCCCTGAAATCAGGAAATAAGTCCCCCATGTGAAAGTTACCCTCCCTAAAACCAGGAGGTAGAAAGACATCCTTATTACCAGAGAGAGGGAATTCAGGGCCAAGAAGGCTATATAAACAAACCTCCTTACTTCTTCACTAATTTACTTCTTTGACTTGTTAATTCCTCACAAATTGACTGTTTCTTTGTCTAAAAGGTATAAAGGCTGCCTGCTTTGGTCACTTCTTTGAGTCTCGTATTTCTGAGCTCTCTTATGTATGAAATTAAATTTTTTTCCTGTTAATCTCTCTTATGTGAATTTAATTATTACACCTACCAAAGAACCTAGAAGGGAAGGTTTCCTCCCCTGCAATGCTGTGGTATTACAGCTCTATGTCTTTGTCCATTACCTTTTCCCTGTCTCAAGCTGACTCCTCTCAGACTTACTTTGCACATCATCTCCTCTGGGCAGACTGAGTTAGCTCCACCTTTCCTGCGCTCCCACACACCTACACAGTGTCTCTACTACTGCACATATCACACTGCTGTGGCATTTTACCTACCTGTCTCTAACTACACTGTGAGCTCCTGAAGGGAATGGACTGTGATCTACCCAGTCTTTCATTCAGTGATTCCAGAACCTCTCACTAATTAGGTGATGGGCACTGGGAATATAAATGCAACAAAGTAGTAAACAATCAACATTGGTTTAAAAATTAATAGATGATTACTTATTTCTGATATTTCTATAATATTTTGTATTAAAATATGACCATTCTTAAAATTTACTAAAAGATTCTTGTATTATTTTTTAAACAATACATCCCAATAGCAAAACAAAAACTATTTCCTTCTCTATGAAATAGGACTCCTATATCAATCAGAAAAAAAAATCACATTAGGGTGTAATCTAGAATTTTGGGCTCTCCCAAAAGCAGACCCAAAGACAAGGATTTGGGGGCAAGTAGTTTATTTTGGAAGAGATTCCAAAAATCACTGCGATGGAACAAAACAGAGACAGCAAGAGGAGGAAAGCTAATAAAAGGTGTGGTAGTGAGGGTTTTCTGTTATGGGCATCTGTACAAATAATGTCTGCTACACTACCTTTGTGCCTTCTCAAACAGAACAAGGTAATTTCTCCTGCAAAGCTGAACAGCTTCACTTAAAAAAAATCTCCAAGATGATCTTGTCTTATTCTTCTAAACTGAGGATCCATCTACTTCAGGAACTTCATGTTCCTCTAGTGTATATCCCAGTCTTTGAAGCCCTCCATATTCTCACTCTATGCTACACATGTGCACACTTTATGATTTATATTAATGAAGAAAAATTAGGCAGTAAGTTCTTCCAACCTGCTATGCCAAGTTGAATGTATACAGCTAAGTAATGTAAGCTGTAGATTCTCACCCTAAAGTTAAATATACAGTAAACCTTAGATGTTCACAAAAGTTAAGTCCCGAACTCTTAATTCTCAAATACCACCTTAGAACAGTTTCCCCCCATAAAAAATGCATGCAATAAACAAGAAACAAAATTACACTGAAAAGGAAGTGCTGGCCCCACTTGCTAAATGGCAACTCAATTTCATGCTATAGCAAAATTCAAGCTCCTCAATTTCATGGACATGAGTGAGGCAAGTTGAAACTGTTAATGTAAAAACTGCTAATGCTAAGTGTTTCAGTTAGCTTTTCCTGTATAACAAATCCTCTCAAGTCATGAAATATAACAGACATTTATTTCTTGTTCATACACCTGTGTGATCAGCTGTGAGTTCAAATGATCTAGGCTGTGCTCAAGACTTAATTCTAAACTGCAGGCTGGGTCATTGCAAAGGCATAGACACAATAAGGCAAGCCCAACTGCACTGGTACATTTCCAGCCTCTACACCTTTCACATTCACTAGCATCCACTGGCGAAAGCAAGTCACATGGCTAAGACCAAGCTCAATGGGATAGAGTAGTATGCAATCTTACCATGGAGATGGCAAAGGAGAAGATGGTTATTTGCTGAACAATAATCGAACCTACCTTACCAAGAGTCATCTCTTGTTCAATTTTTCTTAGGAATGGATACATCAAGGAAGCCCCCTAATAAGGTACCAAATCAACAGTTCAGATTTCAAAGTGCAGTTTTTTTCTAGTTTGGTCCATGAATATTTTGTAAACAGCATCTAATGCATCTTCACATTTCTATGTTTTATAAACAGTTCAACAAATTAGATGCAGAGAATCCTAAGGGTGGAAGTTTCCTGATAAGAGGAATCTCATAAAGAAATTATGGTGTACTTAGAAACCAGAATGACATTTCCATCCTTTATTTGTTTACCACTTGAACTTTAGCAACTTTGTGGCAATGCATTGAAAGTCTTCTTAGTCATTTTCTTGGTGATTTTCCATCCTTCTGAAAAACTATAGGCCCAACAATAGTTCAAGGACTTTGTAACTCACCAAAATTGCCTAAACTTCTGAAAAGGTTCATGTTTTTCTGCAGTGTTCAGGACTTATAGCCTACGAAGCTAACACTGACCTGCTTTCAGCTTAAAGTCTTTCTCAATCTGTAGAATTTATGAATAAATCCATTTTTGCTCTGGTATCTGTTTATGATAAAAAGATAAAAAGTGATTCTCATTTTTGAGATGCCAGCAGTAACAGCAGTACTGGCAGCAACAGCTATTCCAATTACAGTTCTGACCAGTGGCTATAAAAGTATCACTTTTATACATAAACCTCATCAGAGTGTCCCAGCATGGAGGCATGGTTCAAGGAGTCGTTTTTCTCCTTACTGATGTGTATCCTTACATTTGGGGGGAGTTATTTATGGGTTGTTCTTTTTCCCCTGATGCTCTTTAGATTTCTGGTCAGTGATATTTTATCACAGATAGGAAAAGAAACAATACTTAATTAAGTTTTTAAAGGCTTGACTTTAGCTTTAACCACAGTGATTTTATCACAGCATGGGCAGAGCGGAGAGAAGCCAAAACAAACTAGTGAAAAGGAAGTCTCAGCAGGCAAGATGGCAAAGTTTTTTAGTGAGAAAATTAGGTTGGACAGGATACACACAAAGCACACTCTAGCAAGCCATCAATAATGCAAAATTTGGTATTTACAGGGCATCTTTTGTTCTAAGAATTGAAGAAACTTTCCTGGCATGAAGTATCCATTTGTAGCAACATTCCTGCAGGTCAAGAAGCAAGTATTACTGAGTCAGAGTTGCCGAGGAGGAAATAAGAAAGCAGGGTTAAAGCAGGGTTATCTGGTCAAATTGAAATACTGTCAACTAGGGTCTGTAAAACTAAATCTAGCCATCTATACAATGAGCAATGAGCTATATGATATTAAACTGCTAAAATCAGGCAGCCCAAGATGTCAGAGCATGGCAAACAAAGAGGGCTGAGAGCACATCACTTGGCAATGGGTTATACCCCAGCAGCTATGATGTTGACTCATGCAGAACTCATGTAACAGTACTTTTTCCCAAGGGTGTTGGTTTCCTACTTGCGAATATCCAAAGCTAAAGGAAAAGAGGACTTCATTTTTGGTACCATTTCTGATAGAAAACCTCCAAACACACACACACACACAGTCACCTAAGTATGTCACCTTTAGAATAAAACAAATATTTAAAAATTCAAGATGATCAGGTCTAGAAAAGAATTAAACATCAACACAGAAATGCAGAAATAAAATATACAAGCAAGCGTCCTAGTAAAAGTAATGAAATTACCTTATTGCTCAGTGTAAAAAGACTAGTCTTAATTATTATAATAGAGTTCTTTAATAAGCACTATGATAAATGATAAACTCTTGATAATTGATAAAACAGACTTCTTTTTAAAGGTGCTACTTCCCATTCTGGTCTAGTTATTGCAACTTTAAAATATATTTTAACAACTGTAGGGGAAGAACAATATTTTTTCCTCTACCCTTATAGGTTCTTGGCTGAGACCCCCTTGAAGTAAGAGATTAACAGGAAAAAAATAAACAGAAGTTAAATAACATGCATACTTCCTGTATAAATGGGAGAGACCCAAGAAAACTGAGTAACTCTCCCAAATGGTCCAAGTTACCACCTTAAATATCATCTTCAGCTAAAGACAAAAGATGATGTAGGGGAGGGACGTTGTCAGTTATGGGACAGTAAACAAGGGCAAGGTTCTTATGCAGCTTTAAGTCTTTGTTTTCTCCACTGAGCAGCATTTCTATAGATTTAGAGTCACCCTCTTCTTCCTGGTCCAGAGAGGGAAACACCCTTCCATATGGAAATTGCCTTCATACATGGAAATGTCTGCTACAAAAGCGTAACTTTTACTAGTTTTCACTTCTTCTGTGTGCAGTTCATTAAATAATAATCAGCCTAAAATAATCCTCCTGCCAAAAAGACATATTTTGGAATGGCAAATTCTGCTCCCCTTGACATCTAAATGAGTAAATGCCCACTCATCGTTCTCCTTGCCCAAAATCAGTGAAACTTCATTTCACCATGAATTGCAGTAAATATATAAACTCTTTTAGAAATAATTCCCTTGTGTCATTTAGAAGTCAATAGCCCCTTACCTTTACAAAATGGTGTGTGGATTCCACCACCTTTACTGATGATACGGATTTGATCAACTGATTCCACATAAGAATGGGTTTTGAGGATCACTGTTTCATGTATTAAATTTCTTCAGTAATTTCTCCTCTCAAAGGGTTAATATCATGTACAAACACTTCCCTCTTAGTAACATTTGTAGTTGAATACTGAGAGCTCAAAGGAGAGAAACAGCAATACAAAAATTATCAATAGATTTGTTTTTTTTTTAGGACTGGAGAGTAAAATCCCTGTAAGTTTTGCAACACAATTACTGCTCAAGATCGGTAGGAAACTGTGGATAAAAATCAAACCTAGAAAAAGATTAGAAATGCCAATACAAATATTCTAACAATTGTTTTGTTTTGGTTTTATACCCGGGGACAGGGAAGGGTGTTGTAGCTGTTGAAATTTTGTGTGCTAGAACACACACACACACACACACAGATAGTTTTGAAAAGGAATTTACAATGCTTGGGTGGTGTTCACAGAAGTAGATTAGCAAAATAAAGACAGATGGCAATGAATTAATCTAACACCCAACCCTAACACTTTACAGCTATGTTGCCATTACACGCTTCCATACTGTACTAATTCAGACTTCAATTTGACATTGATCACAAAAATATATGCATATATTCAACACCATCTGCTGCATAAGTTCAATTCAAGGGAAAGGACTTAGCCACCACCATGGGATGGCAGTAGCAAAAGCTTGTTCTAGGGTAACACTCTTCTAATGGGAAAAGGTAAAGAGCTTGGGTGGCCCAGTTGCTGACCCAGTTATGTCTACCAAAATCCTACTGACACTTCTCCCGTTCAAAATGTTTTTCCAAAAACAAAATGGTACAATGCACAGATCCTCATGTGAATAATGCAGCTATGATTTAAAAATCTGTAAAATTAGTTTTCAACTTGAATTGAAAATCAATACAGTTTGCATAAACACTTTCATTTGTTTTCTTTCTGTCAATAAAACTATAAACTAACAGAGAACAGGGGATTTCCAAAGTACCCAGTTTGAAAAGAAGAATTTAGTGTCCTCTATATACAAAACTAAAAATATACAGGAAAAACTAAATGTCATGCTTCCAAACTCTAAAAGTTCCAAGCTTTCCAGAAAGCTCTTACCCATCCTTACTAACCAACTTCTTCACACCCTAACACTTGATCCAGTCTAGAGGCTTGAGATCACTCTTGGTCAGAATGTAAGGAGGAGGCTATAGACATGTTACAAATGCTCAATAATCATGAATTCCAGGTTGCCCATCTATGGAAGGAGAAAATGAAACACTGGATCATGAGGATTCAGAATCATTAAATGCACTGTTTTAACAGCCTTCAAATTCAAAGTAAAGGAAAACCTCTCAATAAAATAGAAATGAAAACAGAAATACAGCTAAGCAACAAGAATATAATGGAAGATATTTAAAGATATTTTGACATTTTCCCCCAAACAATACTCTCTTCATAAATTTGTAAACTAGAGCAAATACATTTATGGGGTGAGGAGAGACAACAAGAACAATTTCAAGAATAAATAGTTTAAAAATCACACCAACCAGCATATTTTCAACACTAGCACCAAGACCTAAATACAACTAAAACTAAAAACAAACCAAAACCAAAAAAATCCAACATGAACATAGAGGGGATTTGCCTTTATTGTAATATAAAATGTTCAATAAACTCAAAAAGGCCTTACAAAGAAGAAAAACAGTCAAAAGTGATGTTTTAAGCCTTTAATTTACTGGTAAAGTAATGGGTGTTGAAGGTAATTGTGGGTAAAACTGCAATATTTCCAGAATCTCTTTCCTGGCCTTAGTGCATCTCCATATCAACAGATGTTTCCAAGGGGTGGAGAGAAGTAGTCCATCTCCATATCAGCAGGTAATTACAAGGGGGAGTGAGGACATTTTTGCACCAGAGAGGTTGGGTGGAGTCCCTTTTTGCAACTGGGTCATGAGGGACATGGGTGAGCAGAAGTGGACGACTGCTTGTAGGCAATAAACGGGTTTCTCCCACTTTAGTTCTCCCTTTGACTGATTTCGGCTTCAAACGTAATTTGCCTGGGCTGGGAACATATTTTCCCCCCGGAATTACAGTAATTAATGAAATTAACTAACATCCCAGGAAAAGAAACCTAAAGAATAGCTATACCTATAGTTACGCAACCCTACCTCCCAAATGCTCCAGAACATTCCAAAATTAAAATTTCTTATCATGAAATGAGGTAACAGATAATGGGTTCCAATTTTTACTTGGAATATATGGCATGCTGTGAGATTTAGAGATAGTGTTTGGTAGTGTTTTAACTGTATTTTTTCATTAGTAGAGCACCTCAAATTAGTAAGGTAAAAAGTAAAGTGTAAAAATTTGTAATCATGGTCTTATAGTTCTTTATTCTGAAATGATTTTCTTAAAAACTTTTGGTGTGGTATTGAAATAGAGCAGAGTAGTGGGACAAGGGTCATAGCATTATAAAATCTACTTAGCCTACAAAAAAGGCCCAGTTTACTCTTTGATTTAATCTATATGCTGTACTTCCTTTTCCTTCCAGCCCCTTAATCAATTAAGTAACTTTTTGTAACCAGGACGGAAAATAGACCTCCAGAGTGTAAATAAGCCTATATGCTGGTAAAGAATGCCAAGATCCAGATCAACACTGTCACCTAAATAACACTATCCTTAAGACAAAACTTCAAAGGAATTATGAATCACTTGTATACATCACGCCTCATGCTGACGCCTACCCAAAAGGTTCTATAAAACCCCTAACCCTAAACCCCTAAGCACACCTACTCTCTGAGGTGGCCCACACTCCCCTTTCTTCAAATGTGTACTTTGCCTTAAATAAAGCGTTCTTGCTGCTCAACTTACTGCATTTGGTCTCCACACTCTTCCAAGCCTCTTGGGAGGTTAATAAAAGACCCCTTTTCTGGTGGCAAGGGTCTTTATTACTTCTCTATTTCATTCAATTTTCTAGATTTAAGCACAAGTCTTCACTCTCTCTGTTCTACTTTAGACAGTCAGAGAAGGGCTACTGGGATCTCTGATTTGGGCTTGCAAGTTCTCATCGCTTGGGTGACCCGGACAGGACTGCAGCTGTACAACTGTGCTCTTTAGTAGCCTGCCTTAAAATCTCCTTTCTTTGCCTTTGGAAAGTTCTTTGAACATGATCTCACTCCAGCCAGTACTCCACGGCTCCCCCAAATCACCAAGTGCTAGGGGCTTAGTTCCCATGCCATGCAGATTCAAGCAGATCCTGGACGCCAGGTGACCCTGGCTTCAGGAGTGGGCAAGGGATCTGCCCTATGCGAGGAGTTCAGTAGGCTTCCTTTTCCTCCTTCTGTTCTTCCTTGCTCTGTACTGCCTGCATGGCTGATGACATTCACTACTACTCTCACTTTAATGAATTACTTCCTTGCACTCCTCCAACCTGTTCATGAATTCTTTCTCGATCAGAGTCAAGAACCCCCCACCAACCAGGCTGAGGTTTCACCTAGTGCACAGGAAGAGACCTCCCCAGCCATAATAGCCTGACAACAGTATATAGTATTAACCAACTTTATAAAAAAAATGCTCAACCAAGGAAATGCAACCATGTTAGTAAAATCTACTTTAGGGGTTTCCTTTTTATCACATTAAGCCAGGTTCAAGAGCTAAGGAGAATACCTCATTTCTTTAATTGCAATTAATAATAAAATTCATACTTGGGTAAATTTTACTAAAAACATGGATTGGTTTTAAGAGAAGTTTAAATTCCTCATGTACACACGTAACTCACAAAGGTTATGCAAAAAAACTAAAAGAAATTTGCAGTAGTCTTGTTTAAGAACCTGGACACAGACTAAACTGCGACATACCATTCCCTCTATAAAGGGTTTGTGCAAATGTAAAGCAGGTTTACTTGTAAAAACGTGTAAAACTTGTAAGTATTCAGAAAGTAAAGTGAAATCGGTTTCAGAGCCAGGGTGAGAAAAGAGGAAGATTAAGGGATTTGCAAATAATTTGCAAAAGCATGTAGGAAAAAACCCAGAAGTTTCTGTGCACCTCATGGAACATTGCGGAAGGTAGAAATTTTGATGGGCTCTTGATTCTTGACAAGCAAAAGTAGACATGTTGTTTCCATAATAAAGATACACAAGAAGCAAGGTAAATTCATACTTGTTATGTTTGGTTTGGGTTTTGTGTTTGGGGAGTGCCATGCAGTACACTTTAACAGGTAAATGAGCTTAATTACTCTTTAATTTGTACAAGGAAATAACAGAACATAGCAACAAGGAGCAGAGTATGCCACCCCAAAATATGCCTCTCTGGCATAAGGATTATCTTAAACTGGTTATTTTTAAGAAACAGCAGATAGAAGAAAGGCTCTGAAAACAGTCTAAAAGTTACTCTTTTATAAGAGATATTTATGTGTATAAGAGAAATCTCCATTTGTAAGGGCGTCTCTCCCTCTGTATCACAAAGAGAAGGGTAAATAAATCTCTAGAAACTTATCAAAGAAGGAGAGACTTAAATCTGCATAACAACCTTACTCTTGATTACTGTGCTTTTCCTGAGAGCCTCCCATAACTGACAGCCCCCCCACACACACAGACACATCCTCTTTTGTCTCTAGCTGGAGATGGTATTTTAAGGTGGTGGCTTGGGCCATCTGTGGAGAGGGGTCAGTTTTTCTGAGTCACTCCCATGTATAAATGAAGTACACAAGTTATTAAACTTGTTTGTTTTTCTCCTGTTAGTCTGTCTTTTTATTGGGGGGGGGGCCTTAGCCAACAACCTAGAAGGGTAGAGGGAAGATCATTTTTCCTCCTGTACAATAGAAATGAGAAAATGCACAGTGCTATTCATGTACAAAATTCTTGGTAAGCCTCCCTGCTTCTTCAGCAGAGGGCACTCTACAATGAAAAGTGGCTGGAAGCCCAGGAATGCTAACTTTCCACTGTAGCATCTAAGACTACAGCTGCAATGTCAGTTAGAAGCAAAAGAACTACCTTCATACCTTAACTGTCTCATCTGTATGAAACTACAAGGGTCAGGCTTCAGCACTCAGATGAGGATACACACATACCTATCCATTCACGGTTAGTCTGCTGCTCACCCTCTACCCCACTGTTATCCGAACTACCCAAGCTGCCTTGTGGATCTATTTTGAGCCTGTGTCTGTAACAAAGTGATGAGTCCTATGAAAGCTGCCTATGAAAGCTGCAATCACCGAAAATATCAATGCTCTGGCATGCAAACCCCTTAATAAAAAATTGATGGTTTCAGAGGAAAAACGTTATGGATATTAAACTTTCCTTTTTGTTACAAAATAATGCTGAAAGTCCGATCACCCATTCTTTTTCTTTCCCAGACCCATAACATGACTATGGTTATCACTCTCTGGGAGCCTCCGTTACCTGAACAGGCATCAGAGGACTAGAGAATGCTGCAGAAGACAGAATGGAAGCACAGTTTAGTACTTAACAGACTTTGGAGTAAGGGACCCAGGTTCTGCCACTTACTTACTTAGCTGTGTGATCTTGGGCAAGTTACTTACCCTTGCAATGCCCTGGCTCTCTAGCTTTAAATCAATATTTGTAGGTATGAGAAATTAAATGAGATAATGTATGTCAAGTGTTCATCTTTTGGCATAGTAAACATTCTGGATATTTCAGTTACCATCATTAATAGGAACAATATTTCTTTTTCAATGCCATCTCCTCATTATCTCATTATTTTCTACTCTTATAACATATTCATGTTTTGATATTTTTAGAATTACAGAAGTTCTATAGTTACATAAAAAACAGCCAAGGGTCTAAAATAAGAATAAAAGGTCCCACCGGTCTATGTCTGGATATTTCCACTTTTAGACAATACTGTTAAAATTTAGGGCTAAAATTTTAGAACGTATCTTTCCATAAATTCTCTGTCTATGGTAGTATACATGGTACACATGTATCTCCATAATATACATCTTTACTTCTACCCATTCTTTTTAATTAAAAACTTACATCATACATCTTTCATGTCAGTACATATAGTGCTATCTTACCCTGCCTGGACCATGATTTGTTTAACCAGTCCCTCACTGTTGAACATTCAGGCTGCTTCAATGTTTGCACTACAAATAATATTGCAAAAAACATTCTTCTACATAAATATCTGTGTATGTGTGCTAATATATCCACAGAACAAATTCCCAGCAATGGCAATGCTAGATCAAAAGTCATGTACTTTTAAGTATGTTTTAAATATATTGCTAAATGGGCCTACCAACAGGTTGTATCACCTTACATACACAATCTCCAACCGAGGTAGGGCAGAGACATGGGACAAGCAGCATCATGATTAATTTTTCCTGTGTATGATGAAAAGTGTTGAGATATAAATGGTACAGTAAGAATGGCAGGACTCCATCTTAAGGCTAAGATTTCATCTTAAAAAAAACCAAAGACTCAGGAGGTAAAATTCCTAACATATTTTATGGTAATCAGCCAATAACGGACCCTATCTTAGGGCAGGGCAAGTAGTCCTAAATGATATGTCCTCACTGCTGGAGGGTAACCAGTACCTTGGAGAAGAATAGGATCAATAAATTTCTTGTGTTAAGTTTACCTTACAGAATATCTAGAGGACAGACTATGGATAGTGACATAGTATCTCTCACTGGAGATAGACATCATGAGACCACACATCAAAACTATGCCCCACCAGCCCTTTGCCCTATTTTTGAAAGCCGTAAAAGACAGAATCCTAAGCTGTTAAGCGCTCCTCCTCTCTGAGGCTGCCCACACTCCCCTTTCCTCAAGTGTGTGCTTTGCCTTAAATAAAGCCTTCTTGCTCCTCAACTTACTACATTTGTCTCTGCACTCTTCCAATGGCAAGCGTCTTTGTTACTTTGCTATTTCATTCAATTTTCTAGACTTAAACACAAGTCTTCTCTCTCTCTGTTCTACTTCAGACAGATAGAGAAGGGCTCCTGGGATCTCTGATTTGGGCTTGCAAGTTCCCATCACCTGGGTGACCCAGACAGGACTGCAGCTGCACAGTGGCCTGCCTGAAAATCTCCTTTATTTGCCTTTGGGAAGTTCTCAGAACATAATCTCACTCCATCCAGTGCTCTGCAGCTCCCTCAAATCCTGGGGTGCTAGGGCCTTAGTTCCCATGCCGTGAAGACTCAAGCAGACACTGGACACCAGGTGACTCTGGCTTCAGGAGCTGACAATGGATCTGCCCTATGCCAAGGAGTTCAATGAGCTTCCATTTCTTCCCTCTGCTCTTCCTTGCTCTCTGCTGCCTGCATGGCTGCTGCCATTCGCTGCTACTCTCACTTTAATGAATTCCTTCCTCACTTATACTCTTCTGACCTATTCAAGAATTCAGTCTCTATCAGCATCAAGAACCCTTGCCCATCCAGGTTGAGGTTTCCACCTAGTGTGCAGGGAGAGACCTCCCCAGATGCAGCAGCTCAGCAACACAGCCACTTATAAGAACAGCTACACATTCACTTTGCTAATACCCTTCATTACTGTACTGTTATTTGGGAGTTATAAGCCATATCTCAAATTAAAATGTAAAGTAATACAAGAGCAAGAACACTGTCTTTCCTATCTTAATCTTTCCTCTTCCCATAGATACACACAGTGTCTGACAGACTATTTAACCCCCAGAAGCCCTCCAGAATGTGTTGATTTAGTGAGTGGGAAACCTAGAGAAATGAGAAAGGAAGGTGGGTTTTATAGAATATCTGGAAAAATTCTATACTCAACACAGCTTCTTCACTGTTTTCTTACCTCTTGTATCTGGCCATACGAGTATTATTGGTGAACAATTTCAGAGAACTATTGTCACAAAAGATATGGATTATAAACCTCTTTTTAAAGCTCAGAGTTCTAGCATGCTTCTTTTATTTCTCTGTAGTTCACTAAGTCTTCAGGTGGTGGCACCTTAGCGGCTTCCGAAGTCTTACCAAGACTAAATTATTCCCCCAAATTTTTGGATGGGGAAATTACTATCAATTAATGCAATTAGGATCAATCTGAAAGCTAGCATGTGGTGGCATTTGAATAGTTCAAACCCCAGTAATTCAGATTTGGCAAAAAGTTAAATGGAACACCAAAAATAGGCCAGAGAATTGTCTGCGGGTATTACAGAACATTTCAGCAATACTGGGCATGGCTTAGTACTGTTCTACCAATTACGTGAGGTGGCAGCTAATGGTTTATGGAGCTACGGTATTTGGTGACAAGTTGCAGCACTTAAAATGCCAGCTATTAATTTTGTTGTCTATTATTTATTTTAAATATTAGCCATAGAATGTCAGCTGGACTTGATGCTATTAGAAATCCTCTAGATAGTATAATTTCTGTGAAGGGAAATGTACCTATCAGTTTATGATTTAACGACATTTGTCATTTCTGAATGATAGTGAGGGCCGAGATGTGGACTCTGGTAAGAGCGCTTATTCGTGCTCTCCCGTTTCCTTCTGGTTGAAAATTCTGCAAGGCATTCTTCTTTGAGGCATTTACATATGGAGCCCGTGGCATTTAATTTACATTACAACCAAGGAATGGAAATGAGCGCCTCCTATTCCCTGACACCGTCCCAGGCTCTGCAAGTGTGCTATTTCATTTAACCCTTAACCACCCACAGTCTTGCCAAATAGAGACTATTATGTCCATTTTCTTTCTTATGTATGTGGAAGTGGACACAGAATTTGAGACACTTGCTCAAGGATTCAAAGCTCATTATCTGCCTTCAAAGCTTATACTCTTCCTATTGTACTGATACGTTTTCTGCAGCTGTCAAAACTTCAAGAAAATGTTTTCAGATAAGAGCCTAAGCAAAAAAGAGACAGCATTTTAATCTCTGTGAATTTTTAGCATTGAAATGAGCCAGCTCTCCCAATCAAGAAGGAATAACAAATAACAAACAATGATGAATGTAAATGTCCGATTTACAAACAGGCAGAGGAGCGCTGTATGTCGTTAGTCATCCAGGATTGCTTACACTAACAGCAGAGAGCAGACGTGCAGACAATCTGGGAACACAGACCTTCTAAAAATTGTATTTGACATTGGACTGCATTTTTTCTTGTTAGAATTATAAATAGTAAATTATCATGCATTATTTTAAGATCTTATTTCCTGGCCATTCATTACTAAAACATTTTTTTAAAGGGGAATTTATGCATGCTGGACAGATTGGTTCTGAGGTACTGAATGTCATCGACTGCATTTCCCATTCCAGCCTCTGCTTGAGTTCTCCTAAAATCAGTTTATATGCTCAGGCTGATGTCAAGGACCAGTGAGAGAAAAATCTCCACATCTCAAAACTAATCTGACTTCAGAAACAAAGCATTGCTTCAAAGGGGAAAATAAATCAAGCTAGAACAAAAGCCAAGTAATAAACTAGGCAGAGAAGGGGCAGATGCAAATCAGCAGAAGGAAATGGGGGGCTATTTGGCAGCTTGGAGATAATGAACAAGAACATATTTACTACGTAATGAAACGTAACATATCTGCTTTTCAGTTGGTATTAACTCCTCCTCCCACCAAAAAACCCCTAAACATTAAAGGCAAGATAAAGAATTCCACAGGCAAAATTTTACACAAAACCACAGGGCAGATAATTGAGGGTTTGACTACACAACTTCAAAACTTCGTAGCAAATCAAAGATTTCATAGCCTGGTGTACTATACTCAGTTCTCTGACCCATGCTTCTTAGCAACACAAACTCAATATATGTTCCTGAGGCACTGGAATTATTTTATCCAAAGATAAAAGATAAAATAATCCTATTTTGAGTTGCATAGTTTTTTTCTAAGTTGCTATGCCAGGTTCTTAAACCTTATTTAAAAAATCTATGCATAATAGAAAACTCAAAAAAAGGGAGAATTTTAAGTATAGATGCAAACTTCAGGGCCAATAGAAATAAAGTTAACAGTATTTTCTTCATTCCTTATTACTTTACAGAATGCTCTAACTCCAATGCTATGAGTTACACAATTAAATGAAATGACTTCATGTGGGCAAGTAGTTTTGAAACACTGTATTTGAGTGCTTATCATGAATATGGCACTCTGCAAAGTACTTTATTCCCACAATTTTCTTCACCACTTAAGACAATTCTGTGAGGAAAGTACGGTCCCCCTTTGTTGGAACCAGGAAGCCGAGGCTGGAAGAAGTACCACATCCCAGCGATATAAACAGCAAGCGGCCACCTATAGTCTTTCTTCTATACCACATGTACTCTTCTGAAGTTCAGGAGAACTGACAAGCACCAGCTGAGAGACGTGCTTCCGGCTCCCAGGCCACTAGTTGGTAGGTGGGCAACATTTAGGAAGATGATAAAGCTGATTCATTGCCTCATCTATAAAATGGGAATGATAATAGCTATAAATCTTAGAGTGGATGCAAACATTAAGTGACTGCGTGCTGAGTATATGCCTATTAATATTATTTTCCAAAAAGAATTATATGCTGCTTATGTTCAGTTCAAACTTAATAAACTGAATAAAACAAAGCAGGGGCCATAACATGAAGGAATAAAGAAACACAGGAACAAGAGGAATCAATACAGATATGTTCATTGAGACGGTAAGACTTCCAGAGGCCAAATCAACATATTGTGCCACTCAATTGCTCCAACAACAGATCCTATATCAATTTCTTAATGAAGGTAAAGGGTGGAGGAATTCAAAAGGGGGCATTCTAGAGAGGAAATTGTGTTAAATGGCAAATTGCATCAAATAGCAGTGTCCATAGATTCAGCTTCCAAGAAAAACCTGAAGCAGATAGATATTAACCAGTTCCTTGTAGCAGCTTTAAGATAAAGGCCTAAGGATAAACTATAATTCTGTGGCAGCAGCTGACTAAAAAATAATGTGACTCAGTTTCTTGGACTCTGTATGGTCTACCCCAGTATTTCTCAAAGCCCTGTCCCCAGCACTAGCATCACCTGAGAACTTGTAAAGAACATAAATGTTCATGCCCAACTCCAACTTGAGTCAGAAAAGTTGGGGGTGGTACCCTGGACTGAGTGTCTTAACAAGCCCTCCAAGCACTGTGGATGTTCCC
Source organism: Manis javanica (assembly GCF_040802235.1). Lineage (NCBI taxonomy): Eukaryota > Metazoa > Chordata > Mammalia > Pholidota > Manidae > Manis > Manis javanica. The sequence goes on along the minus strand of NC_133174.1, from coordinate 18,666,061 downwards.
TCAAGTGTAAAAAACACTCTTCCAACAAGACTCAAGTGCAGGTGGAACCTGAACGAAGTCAGAGAAGTGGTAGCAGTGGAAGATTGAATTTTCAGACCCTTTAAGTCTTACCAGAAGAAAGTTACCAAAAGGACGGTCCTACTTTGAGAAATATGGCCCTTCAATTAGCCAACCAAGATGTCACTGCAAAATGCACATCTCTAAGTTTACTGGTCAAATGAGCCTGCTAAATGAATTATGACAGTGGTCACTTAAAGATTAGAATGTTTGCAACAATAACTTTTTCTTTTGGTTAAAATTAGATCTTTCCTCACCACCCTGGAAGTGTGGACTGCACACAATGACTTCATTCCAAAGAGTATAGTATGGAACGGGGTAGAAGAGTTAACTTTACAATGAAGAAATGAAAATGGCACTTCACCCCAATCGTTTTCTCCCCAAGAACCCATAATCCTTGTCTATCCATGAGAAAAACATCAGACAAATCCCACCTGAGGAACATTCTACAAAACAACCTGACCAATATTCCTCAAAACTGTCAGGGACATCAAAAGAAGTCTGAGAAATTATCACAGTCTAGGATAGCTTGAAGAAACATGATGACTAAAAGTAATGCAGTATCCTGGATGGGATCTTAGAACAGAAAAAAGAATATTAGACTAAAAAACAAGACACTAAGTAAATCTGAATGAAGTATGAAATTTAGTTAATACTAACACATCGATACTGGTTCATCAGTTGTGAAAAACGTACCACGCCAATGTAGGATGTTATAATCAGGGAAACTGGTGCGGCCTATGTGAGCACTCTTCATATTATTGCAATGTTCCTGTGAATCTAAAACTATCCCCAAATTAAGGATTTATTTTAAAAATTCTGTCTTTCTTCCTGATAATAAGCAGATATTAAGCTATTTGCATGCCAAGTCTTCTCCTTATTGATAAAAATAGATCCCTGGGAAAATACATGTTTCAGCAAAAAATTGGTTGCTCTTTCTACAAGTTCTGAAGTATTCCTTTTAACAGCTTTTACACTTTCTAACCTGCATCATTCTTGTCTCTAAAACTTATATTAAAACACTATACAGTTTTCATATATTTTTCTCCCTTTTTTCTCTCTAGCTGGACATGAATTTTCACTTTTCCCTATCTGAATGACTTATTGCATGTTCCCCCACATCGCTTAAGTGAATAATATTGTAAGCTTCAATTAATTGTATCTTCAATCTGAATATTCAATGTCCTTATCATGGACCATTTTACTTAATGAACCTAAATGATTCTATTAAACATGAGGCACTCAACTTCCCTTTAATTGTCTTGAGAACTCTGGAACAGAATTGGGGCCACTTTGCTCCAGCTGACCTCAGACTAAGGCGGAAAGTTATCCTCCAGCTGTTTCAGATACTTTGTAGAAGCAGCTATAAAAGGAAACAAAACAATCAAGAATTTCACAGTCATTTGGCAAAGTAAAATGTGAGTAGGGAATTCTGCATAGTTTATTAAATAAGAAACAGAAATAAAAGCCATTTCTGTGGCACTTGGCTCCAAATTTCAAAAAAGGTCCATAGAAGAAGTGTGTTAAAGTTTTAAGAGGCAGTTTTAAGGCAGAATAATACTACTGTAAGTATAAACCTGGGAGATAGTTATCATAGCATAACTAGTAAAAAAGCAGAATCAACTTGAGGTGTTTATCCCACCACTGCAGACAGAATAAGGCAAATTGAAATAAATCAACTGCTTTCTCTCATCCAGTAAAAAACATTACTTCATGTCTTTATAAAGAGTGGCATAACTCTGGAGTTCTGATAAGCTCTCCAAGTCTCCAGCTATGGAGATGAGCAAGTTTTACACTCCAATGGGGAGACTATCAGAGTGAATTAGGAGATGTAGCTCTACTAATTAGCTGGTGAATTTAGGCAAATCCCTTAATAAACAGTAGTTTGTTTGCTCCTTCATTTAAGAAGAAATAAAGATCACTGTACATTTGAAGAGCAGCTCCCAGTTGCTAATGTACTTCCTGTATACTGTCATTTGATCCTTATAATAAAGCAATAAAATTAACAGGGCAGGGAGTATCTTCTTTTCACTGATGAGGAAATACAGTTTAAAGAATTTACATAATTCGAGTTAGGTCACACAGCTAGGACGCGGAGAGCAGGAGCTTGACCTCAGGTTTTCGGACTTCAGTTCTCTACATACATCATCATAAATGGTGATGCCTTTCAGCTCTACAACTCCATTACTCTTTGACTAAGAAATGGCTTTGGAATTTCAAATTCATAATCTTCCCTCTCCAGCTAAATAAATATGAATGTTCCTACATCTCCACCCACCCAAAAAAGTCAATATGCTTTTCCAGTTCAAAATGAGAAGATTGGAGATTTTAAAAGCATAAGAATCAATCTAATTTTAGCATCTCTCATAGATTTAAAAGACTTTGCTTTAAAAGAAAAAAAGTGGGGCAATTCTTCAAAAGAGCATAAGGATTCTTCATAAAGCTACAGTTTGATCTCAGACCAATATATTATCACAGAACAATAGAGTCAGGGGGTCCACAAGTTCTGTTTTGTCGCCCAGTCTGAACGGTAGTAGGTGATAAACAACAGGTTCTTACAGAAAGTGAAAGTAATAAAGAGCAAATAGGTAAGTCACAGTTGAAAAACTGCAGTCGACAATATTCCCCTGATTTTGCCATTGCAACTATGAAATGAGAATCTGAACCGTGGTAATTAGGTTATGAAAAGTGGAAGGGAACCTGGTAAAATTCTGACCCTGATCCTGTTCTGTATAATTATCAATCCCCCAGTTTGTGATTTCAGCTTATGTTTAGGGGTAATCTAAAAAAAACAATTTTAAACACTACCTCAGAAATGTAGCCTTTAAAATACTAGATTCATCTCAGTATCTCAAAGAGGTATCTGCATCCCCATGTTTATTGCAGTAGTATTCACAATAGCCAAGATACAGAAACAATGTACGTGTCTGTGGACAGATGAATGGATAAAAAAGATGTGGTATATCTACAATGGAATAGGATTCATCCTTACAAAAGGAAGTTCTACCATTTGCAACAACACAGATGAACCTGGAGGGCATTATGCCAAGTGAAATAAGCCACCCACAGAAGGACAAATGCTGCATGATCTTACATGTGGAATCTAAAAAAGCTGAACTCCTCAAAGCAGAGATTAGAATGCTGGTTATCAGGGGCTCAGGGGAGAGGGAAACGGGGAACTGTTGGTCAAAGGGTACAAAGTTTCACTTATGCAGGATGAATAAATTCTGGAGACCTAATGTACAGCCTAATGACTATAGCTAAAAAACACAGAGGTATTGTATGCTTGAAATTTACTAAGAGCAGATCTTAAGTGTTCTTCACACACACACAGAAAAAATGGTAACCAGGAGTTGATGCATGTTAATTAGCTTGCTTTTGATTATTCCACAATGTATATTTACATCGAAACAACACATGGTGTACTTTAAATATACTTCATGAAAGCTAAGAAAAAATACCAGATTTTTCTTAAGACAGATACAAATTTGAAAAATCATAAATGATTACACTAGTAATAGAGAACATACATATACACCTGTTTTTTGAATCCTATTAAAAATACTGGGAAATACAAAGAAATCTACATGAGAGCTAGAAAGCTGAGAACAGGTATCATCAAAAGACCAGAGCAGTGAGAAAACCCTCAAAGATATAAAGAAACTGAAATTGACAAGAGATTTCAGTACTGTTGAGTAATTTGTAAACCTGTCAAGACAAAAGGGGAAAAAAGGCAGGGAAAGGTGAATTTTCCCTGAAGAAACATGAAAATCCCCAAACCAGAAGCCACAGAGGGTAAGAGACTGTAAGTAGACAGGTGATTAAGGGAATAGAAAACAGCTGGACTGACCACCAACCACAGACCAGGCCTGTGCTATTTGCTGCACAGACCGAAGCACTTAGAACTCTACATGTCACACTGGAGTCTGGACAAACACCCTGAGAATGTGCTCTGGGGTGGGAGAAGCAGGAGAGTGCCTCGAATCATGTAAGACCACGATGAGGGAAGGGAAGCCCCCACACCCTAAACGGAAGGGCAGGCAGCCATCGCATAGCCTCTGCCTGCCCTGCAAAGTGCTGGGTTCAGGACCCGTGGCATCAAAACATGTACTCATTGCCAAGGATACAGGGACCCTCTCTCCACATGTAGGAACTATGTTTCAATGAACTAATACCGATCAATCTAGATCAGCATCTAGAAACATGGACAGAAAACCAAGAACCCTCACATATTGCAGGAAAATCAACAACGTGAAAGAAAACCACCAAACTCAACAAGCAGGAAAACGAACCTCACACGAAACAGTATCACCCAGTAAAAAAAAAAAAAAAAATTTAAGGAAGTTTTTAGCGAGACTTATATCCCTTTAGAAACAATAGGCCTCTCTAAAAAAGAAGTGTTGGCCTCCAAATCCCTGAGCTTTCAGGGTGTCCTCTGAAACCGCCCCAGCACTTGGAGGCAGGGGGAAAGGAAGCCAGAAGCAGGCCACTCCAAAGGGGCAGGGGACAAGTTTAACAAGCAAGGGAACTCACCTCCAAGTCTGGTCTTGGGCGCCCGCCCACCCAAATCTTGAAAGTTCGTACAGAGGTCTTACCTGGGCTTAGTCATGGCTTCCGTCCAGATGAGCTCAACAAGCAGGTTGCTCTCTCAAGGCTGCGTCCTTAAAACCAGCACCAGCTGTAGGAGCATCAGGTGGAACATGTGCTCTAAGGACAGGGGAGGGTGAGGAGCCTCTGATTGCCCTGGTCCACCTTGCAGGGCAACTAGCGGTCATGTCCTCTCAATGACCTCCTCCAACAAGAAGCAACAGAGGACTTGAAAATTTTAAATATCATGGCCACTTTTTAAAACCTCAGTGGATGGGCTGATGTCACAATTCAATACAGGAAAATCAAATCAAGGTATTTTCCTGGAGTACAGTGCAGAAGGATGAAGCTGAAGAGTATGAGACAAAAACTAAAAGGCTTTGTGGATAAAATGAGAGTTCCTGTGGCCAGAATTCTCACCTGGCCCTGGCTGACTAGCTCACTGCACACCTGTGGGCACTACATGGCTGTTGACTCTATAAAAAGAGCTCCACCCAGTACTCTGGGCACAATATGGTGGCAGGGCTGCAAGGCTGCAGGAGAGCAGAGCAGAGGCTGGAGTGGTGGCAGTGCCGAGGACAGAGGCCCAGAGGATGGCTGTGCGGGACAACTGTGTGGGACCGCTGTGTAGGCAGAGAGGCCGAGAGGTAGAGACCAGCTTGCTGCATGCAGACTCGCTCTGAGTGAATGGGATTCTAGTGACTGACCTGCCACCTAGAAATAAAGTTGGGTATAACCCTTTCACCCCAAGAAAGTTTTGCTGTCAATTTCTTTGGTCACATTGAATCCATACCAAACTTGCCTGGGGCTGAAACCCATTGGCAAGACAGGCTTGGAGGGCAGATTCACTGGTCCCAGCATTCTATTTAACAGGGGTTTCAGAGGGAGAAAACAGGGACAATGGAGTTCAGAGAAAAATCAAATAAATAAAAGAGAAAATGTTCTCTAAGCTGAATAAAGATGACTTCAGGTTGTAAAATCCAGCACGTGTCATATAATAATTGAAGAACACCAACACAGACAAGTACTGATAAAATTTCTGAACAATAAAAGTTTCTTGAAAGGTAAAGCAAGTTAGTTACTAAGAAATGGAAATTGGACTGACATCATAGTTCTTGTCTATAACATGGGATGCTAAAAGACAATGGAGAAAAAGGTCTCTACAGTTTATGTATATATTGCTCCTGGAAGTGCCAACTGAAACACAATTTTTTGTATCAAGCAACTTGGCAATAACTATCAAAATTAAGAATGCACATACATACCTTTTGACCATAGAGTTGGGCTCCTGGGTTTTTATCCTACATGTCAATTTGCAGTGATACAAAATGAAGTACAGAGAAACATCCTGATTGGGCTAAACAGAGTAGGTCCAACCTAATAACCTAATAACCCTTCCTCTTCTTCTTTGACTTCCTTCATTTCCTCAGGTCCAACAGGCTGACTACAACACTATTTCTTCCCCCTCCTACTTACCTAAGGTTCCCAGACTCTTATTTTCCCAAACAATCTTACATTTATGTACATCTATAAGCAAGGTAATGGTATATTTTAGTATTCTTGGAGTATTTTCATGTATACCAAAATATTCCTCATTCAAAGGTCGCTAGCACTACTGGAGAATGCTATGCTGGAAGATTCCAGAAGCTAAGTTTTTCTCATTTTCAAGAAAGATCTTTTTTTCTCTAAAATTTATGATTTTGTTAACGAAACTCACAAAAAAAAGATCTATTACAGTTCACACTGGAAGTGTAAGATAAAGCTAGAAGTAGTCAATCGAAAGGAGAAAAGAGCCCAAGTATAAGATGAGAAAAGAGACAAAGAAGAGACTTTGAAAATTAAGTCTACAAACTACAGGTTGCCTGGAAAGAGTAGGAGGGTCCCCTCTATGAGCTCAGCGTGGGTCTGTTTTAAGCTAATTCAAAACTCTTCCAAATGAGCTTATTAGATTCTAATTTGGTGGCTCAGAACCTAATAAGAATTCAGATCAAACTGTTCTTCTTTCTCAAAGAGACAGCATTGTCAAAGAGCCAAAATTGGAGTGGGTGTTTGGGGGACTGAGTTACACAGCTTTCACATTATGATTCACCTCTCCACCAGAGAACCCTCCCCCATCTCAATAGCATCTGTCACACATTTTTATTCAAATTCCTCTCCACTAAGGGCAATCAGAAGGTGAAAAGATGCTCCTGCAGAAGTGACCTTCACAAAAATCAAAGTCAATAACATGGTCAGCTGACACAGAGGATGTCAGAAAGTGCAAAATGATGAAGACAAAGAAAAAAGGAAGAACTGTCTAAGGCAATAGAAAACAATCACAGGCCAGGATGAAAAATTAGGGCAATTATCTGGATAATTCAGCCTCAAAACTCTCTTCCTGATGATTGACATAAATGTGTTTTCTTCTCTGGGCTCCATTTTCACAATAGATGGACCACTGGAGCTGCAATAATGGCTTTCTATTTACAGTAAGTTTAGAGAAACTATACCTTCTTTGCTCTTGCTTGAAGCTTTATATCTGGTGTGAAGGAATGTTTTAGAAATATGATGCTACCTGAAAGTTTGGCTTAAGAGGAAAATAAAATTATTTTTAAATTGCCTGGATTGTTTCTTGCCTGGATTATTCACATACCAAAAATTGGTCCCAATTCTTCACTTCAGTAGACTTCTAGAATTGGATTAACAGGACTTATTGATTTAGAGCCAACCCGTGGATCATAAGTGGTCTAGGACTTGTATTTGTTTACCATTTCATCTGCATTTCCAGTTCATACGTACACATGATCACAAGCATCCACAAACACACACACACACACACACACACACACACACACACTCCACTGTTTAGAGGAATGCTATAACTTTGTAGAAGAGTATTCTTGTTTAGCAATCTTTAGAATTCTCTCAAGACATCTATGATACTGGTGAATTATAATCCTATTTAACAAAATGAAGAATAAGGAGAAAGGAACCAGTTTGTTGAGCTCCTAAGTTGTACCATGCTCTATATTGCACATCTCTTTATTTCATAAATCTTTATAAAAATCATTGTGAGGAAAGTGGTGTGAGATGAGAAAACAGAGGAGGCTTAGAAAGGTCTGCTGTATTGCCCAAACACAAACAGCTAATAAGTGCCAGGGCTGAGAGAGCAAACTAAGATTCATCTGGGTCTGAAATCAGATCCACTGATACTCCAGGAGATTAAAGGACATAAACATCACAGGTCTCAAGGACATACACAATGAAGTAGAAAAAAATACAGTGCCCAAATAGGATATGAAAAACCTTTAGTTTTCTGTTTGAGCCAATGACACCCAGGTATCTGCAGTGATATGAGTATTGAAAGAAATGTTCTTTCTTCTCTTTTATACACTCTGAGATGTACACAGTCCAGGAAACCATTGGTCTTCTCAGATTAAAATGAACAGTTTCAGCTCTTCCTAAGAGACACCAAATACCTGTAACATGAAATACTTGGCAATCGCTCCACAGCACAAATTTGAATTTCATGTACCATGAGGCTGGTATGCAGAAGTGAGTCACTTGGTGAATCAACCTCATCTACTATCCACGATTCTCCCCCAACTTGGGTTTGTTATTTTTCACTCTTTGCAATGTTCGTAGTCTGTTGAGAAGAATGAGGTGGTATGGTAGTAATTCATGAATGTCAAGTATATTGCAGGTGAGGAGAAGGAAGGAGCCTACTGCAATGGGGGGCTCACCACCTATGGTGGGCCCATAAAGAGAAACTTGGTTATCTACCTGAAGCATGAGCATTTCCTAGATCTTATTATTTACAGGACTCAGCTGCTAAAATGGAGGGCTCACCATACATGTTGCACCTATCAAGTTCAAAATTTGGGGCCATGGTGAATCAGTGTGACATTCCAGTTCCCGTATTTCCTTACTGCAATGAATTAAAGTGGAAGCCACCCGTGATGTTGTGCTGTACTAACTGACCTCTGCTCATTGCATGTTTACTACTCCCCCATCATACTAATTATCCACAGACTGCTGACCCCTATCGTGAGTATGGTGGAGCTGGGAATACTTTCCAGTCTCTGCTACCACGTAAGAAATGATTTCTCCTTTAGTTGCCAAAACTGGTGAGCACTTTGGGATCCATATTGATGAATTAAACGCTATTATCTAGCACATGCTAAATATCTTCTCTGAGCTTGGCACCCCAGAAGAACATTAAGTATAGTGATGTGAGGAAGGGACAGAGAAAAGATGTTCTTCTTTATCCATCCCAACATCAATTGTTCTACTCCAGAATTAATAGTACATGTAAGTTTGAATGTGAAAACTTAATTTCCACAGCCAGGGACTGTCAAGGTAAACTTGCAAATGACTATTCCTGCAGACTCTTCAACGGCTGCCTTCATATATACGGATATGATTGCTTTCTTGAACCAACAGAAAACAACATGTTAGAAATATAAAAATCATGGCAGTTTTGAAGTCTATGGACCTCACCCAACATTAATTCATCAGAGCCTGAATAAAAATGGGTGGAATGGCAAGGTGATCTCAGAAAGGGAGCCCTCTCTCTCTCTCTTTGTCCTTTTGCTTCACTTCTCATTTTCTCTTATCCCTTCATTTTCTATAAGGGGTCCATATACACACTTCCACCACAGGGTACAAGACTTCAGTGAAGACCTTAGAAATCACCTCAATCAAAGCCCTCCTAAATCCTTGCTCCAATTCAGTCAGCTAGTTGCTGAGAGGATCATAGCCCAAATGCTAATCTCTTCATTCCCAGCTGAGGGCTGTCAGCACACAGAAATACAGAAAATGGCAAGTGGCATTAAGTCAAAATGAGATACAATTAAGACAATAATTCACCAAAATAGTTCAGATCCAGCAGCCATAATTTGCTTTTTTTAATAGTATATAGTTGATCGTGAGAAGAAAAACTGACAAGTGTTATAATTATGACCACCAATTTAATTACACATACCAAAAATAAATTTGAATCTATAATATGGATTTAGAGAAAATATTCAAAGCAAGATTATTAAATAATGCCATTTTGCCTCTATACCTTACATGTGATAACGGAAAAAGGCAAATTTCACTTTCTTGCACTAGCTTTTAATTAACAGCTGATACCTCTGTCCCGAGTTCTGATTCTAATTCTGTCAGTTGATCAAAAAATTGTATTTAAATTATAAAAAGGAAAGCAGCATTGCCCTACTGCTAAATCTGCTTAACTAGTTTCACAAACAAGTGGGGAATTATCTTGTCAAATACTGTACAAGCTCTTTTAGCTATAATTCATAAAACAATGCATCAAGATTGGCATTATGGTACATTAAATGCAGAATCAGCTTTGTAGTCCTCTTTTCATTGTCAAGTAAAAAATTGTGAAGATAAATGAAACCTGGGAATTTCAAGATCTGGAATGTGATGCCAGCTGGTGCATGGAAGAAATGAATTCAATCAGGCTACCTGATGTTTCCTGCTGCTGCCTGGAGCAGAGCAGCCTGCATGGTTGTAAGGGGACCCAATTTTTCCTTATCTCTCTCATGGTTTAAGTACCAAGGAAAAAAAAAAAGATCTCTGTAACTCTGTCTAAAGAAAGAAAAAATGCATAAGCTGAAGGAAACTGTATAGCAAGCATAATATACTGGATTTTGGAGAATGAGGTGGAATGTTGACAATTGATTTTAATAATTACGGTTTAACAGATAGGAAGGTTGATATCATACAATGGCTAGTTTCTAAAAATAGAGAAGCATTTTTAAAACCAGCCTTGTGCTTTTAGCCCTCTGGATTTCACTTGGTAAAAGCCACAGTTCAAGAAAATGAAAAACCAGAATTTCAGAAGTTTGAATGAACTACTACACTGTTTTATTAAATATTTTAATTCATTTTATGCCTTTTTTTTACAGTGTCTCCAAAATTCATTTGTGTGAGGAATATGTATTAACTACCTACTCTGTAGCCAGCTCTGTGCAAAATGCTAGAGGTACAAAGTTTAATACAACATACTGCCTACTGCAGGGGCCTTAAGTTTCCTCCCCCAGTGGAGTTTCCTCCACTTTCATGAGCTCAACCATCACCTTCCTCTCGTTAATCAGTTAACCTCATTCTCTTAAGTAAAAAATGACTTACTGTCACTCAAACTCAGGATATTTTTTTCAAGTATCACCTCAGCGGAGCTGTAGCGCGGGGAGCACGTGGGGGCGAGCGCGAAGCGGGGCGTGAGACGACGTGCAGCCCCGGAAACCGGCGGGCAGACGCGGCCTCTCTACTGCTTGTGTGTGGAAGCCCGCGGAAGGGGACAGGCGACCGGCCGGCCAACGGGCCAAGGGCCACGTTTCCGCGGCCGCCCTGTGCGACACCATCTCCGAACCCAGCATGTAGGTGCAGGACGGCTGCCATGAGCTCCAGAGCCATGAGGATCCACAGCAAAGGACATTTCCAGGGTGGAATCCAAGTCAAACATGAAAAAAACACACCGTCTTTGAAATCCATAGAGACTGATAACAAACCAGAAAAATCCAAATATAAGCCCCTTTGGGGAAAAGTATTTTACATTGATTTACCTTCTTCTGTCAGCATATCTGAAAAACTGCAAAAGGACATTAAGGATCTTGTAGAGCAAGTTGAATTTCTCAGGAAAGATATCAGTTATATTGTTTCAAATAAAAAGGAAGCTAAACTTGCACAGACTTTGGGACGAATTTCTCCTGTACCAAGTCCAGAATCTGCATATACTGCAGAAACTGCTTCTCCTCATCCCAGCCATGATGGAAGTTCATTTAAGTCTCCAGACTCACTATGTTTGAGCAGAGGAAAATTATTAGTTGAAAAAGCTATCAAGGACCATGATTTTATTCCTTCAAATAGTATATTGTCAAATGCCTTATCACGGGGAGTGAAAATTCTTGATATTGATGACATAAGATACTACATCGAACAAAAATTTGTACTTACTCAAGAAACCAAGTACTTCTGTAAGAGATACCAGAAAAAGAGGTATTGGCACACAGAGCAAGAAGTAGACTCAAAAAGCCTTTTCTAAAGGTGGAAGATGTGAGCCAACTTCATAGACCATTTTATCTTCAGCTGACCAATATGCCTTTTATAAATTATTCTATTCAGAAGCCTCCAGTCCCTTGGATGTAGATAAGCCATCCAGCATCCAAAAGCAAACTCAGGTTAAACCAAGAATCTGGATAGATGGTGATAAATGTGGTGGAATCCCAACTCAACTCCAGCTGAAAAAACAAGAAAAAAAGGATATTGTGAATGCTGTCTGCAGAAATATGATGATCTTGAAGCCCATCTTGTAAATGAGCAACACAAAAACTTTGCACAGAGTAATCACTATCAAGTTGTTGATGATATAGTATCTAAGTTAATTTTTGACTTCATGGAATATGAAAGGGACATGCCTAAACTAAAAAGAATAAAATACGGTGTTGGATCCCTTTCTCCTTCCTCTTAACTACAAATGTCCTGGAAAAGTCCGAACCAAAAGAAAAGCTAGAATTGCAATGTATTTCTCAGAAAGACTTCAGGGAAAATAATATACAGGTGATTGAGCAGAATTTCCTGTATAAAGAAACCCAGGAACCTGAACAAAAAATTTTTATTTCAGAATGCATCCCCCTACCCTTCAAGTGAATTGAGAGGACTTCATGAGAAAACAGCTAATATGTGTTCCATAGTAAATCCAGCTGAAAATGACTTGAAACAATTTTACACATCTGCCTCCACCGAAATAAACAGGGATGCATTCTTATTGATGTTTCTGAACATAAATTAATTATAAATGAAAATGACTTAAAACTAAGGATAGATCACTATCCATGTAGACCACAGATATCTATACAAGTTTCTGAATTTAATATGGATAATAATGCATCTCAACCAAAAGAAAACTCAGATACTGCTGGAGTCCAGCTCCCGCGGGGGGCGGGGTGGGGGTGGGGTGTTGCCCGAAAGGATGAGACGGAGTCGGTGCACAGAGAGACAGGACACAGAGTCAGATGGAGGTGGTCTCTCGACAAAGTGCCAATGACAGCTTTATTTATACTATTTTGCACAAGAATATGATTATTTTTTATTCTGTTGATTAATAGGTATAGGCAAGCTTTTTTCTTTCTATTTCTTTCTAATCTATACATGGTTAGTCAAGTGTTAGACAAGTGATCTTGTTTCTGTTTCTTGACCTAACGTTTTCCTAGCAACATGTACTCTATTGTGTTTTACGTTTCTATGCAAAGCGGTTTCTAAGTAATGCATGTGACCACAGAAACGTGCAGCATGTAGCAGTGACTACGGAGTCTATCAGCTCAGGGTGAAATACAGGTCACCTACTGCTACAATTAGCTAGGCAGATATCATCATCTATATTTTTAATGCAATGGGTACATTTATCCCCTCATAATATTTATTCCATCATAGGTAGATGCAAGATAAAGATAGAAAGCATGATTTAGTGCTGTAAGAAAGCAAATGTAGATGATCAGGTCTGTGCCTATAGACTAGGTATTAATCCAAGTTAGATAAGGGCAACAAAACATCCATGGGTGTAGAAAATTTCTCTCAAAACTGGGGGGGTGAGGTTCTAAGCCTCACCTCTGTTGGCCCCCATTTTCTCACCTGATGGCCCCCCTGTGACTGTGCCTATCTTAGGTTATTCCTCCCCTGAGGAAACTTACCCATCTCTGGCTAACCAGCCATCTTCCGGGGCTATACAGGGAGATGTAAAGCTGGTAAGTGAGAGAGAAGTAATATTCTTCAAAAAGGTTAGCTTTTTACTTCTTTGCAGATTTATGCCCCGTGGCTTCTATGACCAGCACATGTCTTGAGGTATCTTTACCCCTTGGAAGAATTATGGTACTTGGTAATTTCATATATGAGGCATGAATTCTAGTAAAGGGCTGTAATTAGGAAGGAAGAAGAAAAGCTGTAGAAGTAGCAGATGGAAGAAAACATGAGAAAGCTGATTAAGTGTCAGACAGGGTTATTCTATTCAGTATTCCTCTATAACTCTATTTCTCTAATTTTTCTATAAGACTCTTCATCACTAATTTCACTAGCATTGCAAACAAGGGGGGCATTCCCACTTAGGTGGAGATGGCGTAGTCAATGTTTGACTAGCTACCTGCAGGTTTTGGTATTCCATGCCAAGATTGCCATCTGGCCCCTGCATGTTCCATTCTTCAGGAGCACTGTCCTGAAAAGCTTCTGGAAAGTTTATATTCTCCTCCTTTCTGTGCTGCTTAGCAAAGGTTAGCTTAGTCTTTGGCAAAAATGCAAGCAAAAGCACAGCCAATAGTATAATGGAGAATAACAAAATCAAGGTGGGTAATAGGGGGAGCCAGCTGCAAAGACCCCTGCTTTGTGGGGGTCTTCCTCCAGCCTGAGCTTGGATACACAGCTTGAGTAGCATGGCTCCCGGCAAGATACTATACTTTTCCAGCAAAGGATCTGAAGGAAATAGATCTTCATTCAATATTTGGTCATGATTCTGGTCTATTAGCAATAAACAATTCACCAGAGCACCATTCAAAGACTCCATCCCAAAGTCCTCCTGAGAATCCCAATGAATGTGACATCAAGAATATGGATAGTTTACCTTCTGGTAAACTATATATTTGTTTAGTTTTCCATATATTCATCAGAAAGTGAAATATTATTAAGAAGAAATAAAAAAGAAAATCTGGAACCAAATGTGGAATTAGATAAGAAAAGAGCTGAATTTCTCATTACCCAAGAAGAAAACAGACTTAGTAAGTCTACTGGATTTACTTCAGACTAGTGAAGAGAAGTCAGAATTTTTGGGTTTCACAAGCTACACTGAAAACACTGGTATATGTGATGTCTTAGATATTTGGAAAGAAGAAAATTCAAATAATCTGTTGTCAGTGTTTTTCTCTTCTCCTTCAGCTTCTACATTTACTGGCTTTTAGAGTTTTAAAAATACCTTTCAGAAATGATGAAGATCATAATTCTTGATATTTTTATATAAGTGTACACAAATTCTTGAAGTTTTTTTTTCTTTGCTAACTTTGTTTACAGAACCAAATGTAAATATTAACAATAAAGATGTTTGCATTTTTTTACAAAAAAAAAGTATCACCTCAGTGTCTGAGCCAGCTTCCACGGTTGCTTTCTCCATTTTGTTATTAGTGCCGTTCATTAATTCACTCAAATGCAAACCTTTGGAGTCATTTTCGACTCCATCTCCTTCTTTTGCAATTATATGTATGATATATATAAGGTGTTCTCCGAACAACCCTAATTTTTCCTTTCCACCCCTACCACCTGAGCTCAAGCACATATAACATCATAGTTACATTGTGGTGACAATATAGTTACCAATTAATAACCTCTTAATTGGTTTCCAGGCCTTGAGTCCTATAACTACTCTCCATCTGCCTGTGCACAAAATTGCCTTCAACAAATATTTGCTAAATAAATGCATGCCAAATTAATTTTCCTAAGCCATCACTTCACATCCTCCCCTCCAGATAATCTTGGACAATTCACTCCCTGATTTCATAAGAGTAAACTGGAACTTTTTAGTTTACCATTGAAGATCTTTCTTAATATATCCCCAAGATTCTTTTCTAGAATATTCCCTCCTGACTCCTGTACATGGACTTACATCTCCAGTGAAATCGATTCCTTCACTACTCACCCTGTCAAATACCCATCACTTTCCAGGGACTTACCAAATCCTTCCCACCCTTTAAGATGCAATAATTCTCATTTGAAGTTTATTATATGATCCCCTTTATTGTTGGAAATCTGTGTAATGTCATCTTCTAAATTCCAGTGTAACCTATTAGGTTGAACCATAAGAAATTGTCACTAATAATAAATATTTTACTAAAAACAGCAATTTCATATGGTTTAACATAATAAGTGCTGGGTTTTTATGCTCTAGAGTTCCTGAAATATGTCATACATAATGGATATTCAATTCTATCTGAATATCCAATTTTCTTACCCTTGTTTGTAAGCTGCGCAAGGAAGTGGGCAGACAGTAATTCACCATTGCAGAGGTACCAGTTTCTCTTCAGCTTTACATGCCTTCAGGACTCACCACAATTTTACCTCAGTCACTTAGTACTTCCACACTGAAACATTATTTCTTGCTTCACTTAGGACAATCTGTGGCCCATTTGGCTCTGATGCTTCAGTCATAGCCCTCTGATATAATCAATAGTTCTGGTGAAATTAATAGGGCTATTGTAACAAGGTACCATAAACTGAGTAAATTTAACAGAAATTTATTCTCCTGTAGTTCTGGAAGCTAGAAGTCTGAAATCAAGTTATCAGCAGAGCTCTGTGTCCTCTGAGACTACGGAGAGAATCCTTTCTTGCCTGTTCTAGATTCTGGTAGTGGTTGTCAATCCTTGGTGATCCTTGACTGTCAGCTGCAGCACTTCAATCTCTGCCTTCATTGTCACATAGCAATTTCCACTCACATCTGTATCTGTGTTTATTCTCTTTTTCTTATAAGGACACGGGGCTACTAGACTAGGAGCCCACCCTACTCTAGTGTGACCTCATCTTGACTAATTACAACTGCAATGACCCCATTTCCAAATAAGATCACTTTCTGAGGCACTGGGAGTTAGAGATTCAGCATATCTTTTGGGGGGATATAATTCAAACCATAATAGGTTCATTCTTGAAAGTTGCTGTGTATTTGAAATGAAGAAAACTTTTATACAACTTATCATTAAATAACTGCAATTTAAAAGAATTAATTTGAAGGAAAAATTTAAAGAGAGTATGCAGGTATTATTCAGTAGCCTTCTGAATTACTATTAACTTATTCCAGTCCATAATCTTATGCACAGAGTCAGTTAAAATGTCCTCTTCTAACTTACATAGTAAGGAATTCAACCCAATCTTTGAGTTTATACAAGCTCCAGACACTACCTGGGATGAAAGTCACGGCAACCCCTTTTCTGAATTCCTCAGTTTTTATTCCCCTATTACTGTTATTCCCTGCCTTCTGCAAACAAATAGAGAAAAAACATTATTTTACCTTTTAAACTTCCCTTTTCACTTCTGTTTCTACTTAATTCTCTTGATGTTTTCGAACATATCATAACTGAACTTTCTATTTATCTGCCTGCCCAGATGTCACTCTGAGATTTTCTCTGCTTTATACCTGTCATTCATCTATCCTACTGTCCTTTATCAACTTACTACATTGTCTCTACAATCTCCTGAAAAGACTGTTATCCAATGGAGATAAAACTTTTGATACTCATAAAGAGAAGGTTGTGCTGTCCCATAAACGCAATCCAGAGAATTAGTCCAAAAATTATGTACTGAAATAGAAACTCCATATGCACAAAAATATTAACTACAGTGCTGGATACCATAATCAATCATTTAAGCAACCAAAATTACCCACGATAGCAGAATACACAATTTATATTATAAAATTTGAATAGAGCATCAAATAGCTATTAGAATAATAACTGCGAAGGCTATTTAACAATGAATATGCATGTGTGATACTAATAAAAGTTTGTCATGAAAGTATTTCTCTGATTTTAGCACAGCTACTAAAGCATTGTAAGGAAAGGATAGTGGTAATTGATTCTAGAAGTGGTAGAAAAAAATGTTTAAGTGTGTGGTAAATTTTAAAGGTAGCACAAATAGTATAGGCAATTCTCAAACTACTAGAGAGAAAAATTGAAACAAATAAAATTCAATGAGTAAAACAAAAGACTGGAAAAGAAAAGAGAAATCATGGTTAAGAGGAAAAACTAAATTAGATGGTAAGAATGTATCCAAGATGTCAGGAATAACAATATATGTAAAAGTGGTTAAATAACCATGTTGAATGACAGAGACTCTCAGCTAGGGCAAAAACAAAAATAAAATAAATTCCAGAAATATGTTGTTTGCAAAATACTTCTTAAATGAAAAAATCATTCTTTAAAATAAAGGGATAGAAAATGATACACCAGCTAATATTAGCTAAATGAAAAGTAGAATAGAATTTAAGACAAAACATTTAAAAAATAATATTAACTTTTCAACTGACGAATAGTAGAATCCAACAAGATAAAATAATCACAAGCTTTATTCATATACCAACATAGCTTCAAAATATTTAAGTGAGGACTACTTATAAAGTGAACAAACAAAAAACAAAGAATCAGTTAAGTCATGAATCGCAATGAAACACTCTAAGCACTTTTCTTAGCTTTCAGTTTACAAATTAAGAGTGAGATGAGTAACAATGGAACTGCATACACTAAATATCTCAGAATACTGTTGATGCCCAGTAAGCAAAAAATATACCATCTTTTAAAATACCTATAAAAATATTTCAAATGACTATGTTAAGCCATACTGAAATTTAAAAAAAAATTCTCTGACAGTAGTGGAAAAATATAAATTTTAAATTCTTAAAAATTAAAAAATGTCCTTATATGCATTCCAGTACACATATAGATTCTCTACAACAAAGTCAATTTTACCATATGTAACTTTACTAAAAGGTGTATTTAAACACTATAGTTAAAAATCCTTTAGAAATGACTGATAATCAGGGGACTATATATCCAAAAATTGCCTTACAGGCCAAGTGATATCCAGAGGAAAAGTCATTGCCTTAAAAGCATTTATTAGGAAACCAACAATTATGAAAATAGCATTATCCCAAGATGCTAATAAAATACAAAAAGTACATGAGATCATTATAACAAAAAAAGCTAAATTTCCATTTATAGAAAAGCAAAAGAAAATCATAAGGATATAGGTGACCTGAACAACACTGTTAACCAACTTGATCTGATTGAGATGTATGGAACACTCCACCGAACAATAGCAGAATCCACATTCTATCCAAATGTGCGTGGAACATTCTCAAAGACAGACTATTTCTGGGACATAGATCTTAACAAATTTAGAAGGACTAAAATCATACCAAGTATATTCTCTGAAAATAATAGAATTAAGCCATTTATAGTACAACACATGTATTTCCTACTGATTTCTTCAGAAACCCATCAAAATGACAGTAAAGGAATTCTTTTTTAAAAATAGTCACAGATAGCCAAGGACATAAGGAACAGGAGAAGAGCAAAAAGAAACATAATTTTGGAAGCTGAAGAGCAAATGAACAAATGGTTGCCTACGTACCAGAATTGAGAAAGCTAAATCCTATGCCAGCGAAGGAGAAAGACACAGAGGAACTTGATTTACATCACAAATCCCCCCAAATCCTTAAGGATTTATTGTTTCAGCTACCTCGGAACTGGTACAATGATGTGGCTAAAACAAGAAGATAAAATCAGCATTTGCTGAGAGAAAGATCTCCCCTCTCACTCCATGCAGCCGAGTAAGCTCCCTCTCCTATCCTAGAAGAAAACTGGAATTTATTCTCTAGAGGGGAGAAAATACATGTTCTGTGGACTGTAGGGTATCAGGCACAGTTGAGAGAAGAGTACCATATTAGAAGTTTGCATGCTGAATGTTGATTTCCAACTTTCATCTTCTAGTTGGCTTTAAAAATATGGCAGCCAGGCTTATATCCTCCATGCAGGGAACTGGAAGAATATTTATCTAGGAACTCTGACCTGCCAGAAAGAAATACACTAAAAGAACTGCCATTGTGGAGTTTCTCTACAAAAGGGTCTGGCCAGAAGCTACAGTAAGCAGGTCACAGCTATCTACCAAGAAGTCCCAGGTGACCATTTTAGTGCTCAACTTTCAAGCACAAGTGAACAGTCAAAAATCCACAGACACTGGGAAACCTTAATATCACACACACAAATAGATAGATAAAAAAGCAAAAGCAAGTTAGAAGAAATAGATTATATAAAGGAAAGAAAACATTTTCTCTAATTTTTTTAACTTTTCTTTTTTCTTTTTATTTTTTTATTGAAGTATAGTTGATACACAATATTACATTGGTTTCAAGAATATAAGTGATTCAACAGTTACATACATTATTAAATCCTAACCCCAACTAGTGTAGTTACTATCTGTCAGAGTAGAAAGACGTTACAGAACCACTGACCATATTCTCCATGCTGTACTTAAATCCCCGTGACTAGTTTATATTACAATTGAGATTTTGTGCCTCTTTATCTGCTTCATCTATTTCATCCACCCATCCCAACCTCTCTCTCATAGTAACTACCAGTCACTTCTCAGTGTCTATGAATCTACTACTCTTTTATTCATTTTGTTTTGTTTTGTTTTTACATTCCACATATAAGTTAAATCATATGGTACTTGTCTTTCTCCACCTGGCTTATTTCACTTAGCATAATACCCTCTGGATTCATCCATGTTGTCACAAATAGCAAGATTTTTCTCTTTTTTATGGCTGAATAATATTCTATTGTATATATGTACCAAATCTTCTTTATCTATTCATCTATTGATGGACACTTTGGTTGCTTCCATATATTGGCTTCTGTAAATAATGAGGCAATAAACATAGGGGTCCATATGTCTTTTTGAATCAGAGATTTTGTATTCTTCAGATAAATTCCTAGAAGTGGAATTACTGGGTCGTACAGTATTTATTTTAGTTTTTGAGGAACCTCTATACTGCTTTCCATAGTGGTTGCACCAATTTACATCTCCATCAACAGTGTAAGAGGGTTCCCTTTTCTCCACATCCTTGCCAACATGTGTTATTTCTTGTGGGAAAGAAAACTTTAAGAAAAACTACTGTTATTTTTTTCATATGGATGTGAGATGTTGCTTCTATGAAAGAGAAGGATGCTATAAAACAAAGAAATATCCAGAGAACTAAAAAGAACTTTTAGAAATAAAAAAAACAAATGATAGCACTTTTAAAAATCTTAATAGGGGGAAAAATATTGTTGGGGTATTTACTAGAAATCATAAGAAAAAGAACACAGAGATGGAAAAGAGGAGAGAAAATAAAAGTATAGGACTCTTCTAAGAAGTGTACCTACCTAATAAAAGGAGTCCCAGAAAGATAGAAAATGGAGAGGAAGAAATCATCAAAAACATTTTTCAAAAATATTTTCCACAACTGAAAGACATGAGTTTCCAGACTGACAGGACCCACCAATAGATATAGATCCTCTGCAAGTCACATCATCAGGAAATCGGGAACATTTAATAAGGAGAAGATCCTCGACACTTTCAGAGAGAGAGAGAGAAAACTGGATCTCATAAAGAAATCAGAATGACATCAGACTTCTCAGTGGTCTCAGTGGAAATTAGAAGATAATGATTTTTCAAAATCTGAAGAAAAATGATCTCCAACCAACATTTCCATAGCCAACTAAACTATTACTACAAAGATAATATCTAAAAATCTACCTTCTATGAACTCTTCTATTTATGGGAGTTATTGAGAAAGGTGGTCTACCATATGAGGCAGTAACCCAAGAGAGAAGAGACACAGGATCCAAGAAACCAGGTTCCAGCACAAGAGAGGAGACAAGAACTCCCGGGAGCATTGTGGAGTGAGATTCTGAGGTGACCAGTTTTGGCAACACAGAGAGCAATGAGGCATGACTGTTTCAAAGGCTCCATGAGTGATTTCTTCAAGAAGATGAAACTGACTGAGTACTTGACAAATGTGAATATACTGAGAGGAATCTGGGGTTGAATTAGTGATAAGAACATGGAAAATGAAGAAAATATAAAAACAAGATATTATTAGCTCCAAGGAAAAATGGTTTTCTAGAAAGGAAAATTAAACAAAGTAATCAGCTGTGCATAACATTTCCTTGGTTTCCACCCTGGCCATTCAAGGAGCTTTTAAAACTCCAGATGTACAAACCATAACTGGATCAATTAAATTAGAAATAGGCATCAGTATTTTTTTAAGCTCCCCAAGTGATTTAAATGGGCAACCAATATGAAAGCCACTGACTTATTCATAATAATGCAGATCTTGAATATTGATGTAAGCAAATCTACAACAAATTGGGAGCCAGGGAAAAATGGTTAGAAAGTGGAAGGGTGGTAGGGATAAATAGTAGTTGGATAGAAAGTTAATTCTCCATCTTATATGATAAGAAGTCAGTTAATAATGCTTGAAACTGACCCATCAGGAAGTAGCCATATAAGCACGTTATATAGAGGTATAGAGATAAATGCCAAATGAATCATCTAAAATACCCGAAAGTTTGAATTCGGGATGGGGGGTTGTCCCCATGTTTCTTATAATATGCCTTGTAGAACTGCTTGATTCTAAACTTTGTACATGTGTAACTTTGACAAAAATGAAAAGGAAATTTAAAAATATAAATAAAAGCTAAAATAACAATGAGCAAAATAACCACAAAAAGAAAATCTAAATCCAGTTTTTTCAAAAAGCTAAGTAATGAAAACTTTAGCTAAGAAAAAGAGAACCAAACATTCACACTTGGACTCAAAAGGAGACATAACTAGAAAAAGAGAGAATACTAAATAAAATAGTAAGAAAATAACAGGTATCACTTTATATTTTAAAAATTTGGAAGCCAGGTGACCTGAGTGATTTTCTAAGCTATGTAAGTTAGTTACCAAAATAGACTTAATAAGACATAAAAAACAGAAATAGACTGACAACCATGAAAGAAATTTTAAAAACTACTATCACAAAAGTCTCCAAGTAGAGATTGCTTTACAGAGAAAATATTCCTGTATTGTGTATAAATGGTTCCAAATCATAGGAAAATGACAAAATCTCCTTAAGTTATACTATGAGTTTAGTTTAACCCTATTACCAAAGCAGACCAAAAAAATTTTTTTCATAAAATCATATGACACTATAAGTATAGATGAAAAATTCTAAATAAATATTAGCAAATCAAATCTGTGATTAAAGCAATATATTATAATCAAGTAACTAAAATAGAAACAATTTTTACTTTTTACTAATCAAATTAGCAAAATATAATAAGATTTATGATATTCACTGTTGACAGTGGTATGGGGAAATGGTACTCTCTTACACTACTGTTGGAAGCATAAACTTTCAAGTATTCTAAATGAGAAATTGACAATTTCTATCTAAACTTAACTAACCTGAAGATATCCTTCACCTAAACAATTCCATTCCTATATATCTATTCTAGAATAGTTGCATATTTGGACAAATATGTATGTCAAAGATGCTCATTTCAGCATTATTTATGAGTAGAAAATGAGAAACAATCTAAATGTTCATCAATAGAGAAGTGCTAACTATATTATGCTCCATTTATATTCTGAAATACTTATGCAGCACTTTTAAAAATCAGGTGGATTTCAATTGAAAGATATGTCAAAAATGAACTGTTAAGTGAAGAAAATTTGTTGCCCAATTGGTATAGTTTAAAAATGTATTGGTGTTTATATGTATAAATATGTATATTAAATTACACTCAAAGAATTAAATGGATGCATATTAAGCCTTAATAATAGTAAGGATGAATGAAAAAGGTTCATGAGGTTTAAGAGATGAGGAGTAAGTGAAAGATGACTTGGTTTTTTACTCTATATACCTCTGTGTTTGAATTGTTACAATGAGAATGTATCCATGTATTTGTGCTATTAAAATTAACCAATTAAAATGTAAAGATCAGGTATGCATGTGGACAGATCCTGAAAAGAAGTTGAACAAAAATTTTAATGAAAACAATTGTATGTTGTTTTTGTTTGATTGAAGGTGGTGTGATCGTAAGCATTTAAAAAATATTATAAAGTTTTTTATGGAGCTAGGCTTATATGGATGGTACAACCCAATGAGATACTATATATTACCAAACTAACCTGAAGATATCCTTGATGTTGAGAAAGAAGATTTTGGAAACAAAAGTTTGGAGGGGGTGATGAATGAGCCAATCTTCCATTCTAAAATGTGTCACTGTTTCCCAATCTAGAAAAAAGAGAAATATGTCCTTGGAATATTTAAAATTTCAGTTTAACTATATAGTATACTCACGAATTTTGACAATCCAATGAGACATGTGCCTGATGTAAGGTACTTCTGTGTCCAAGCAAGCCTTCCCAAAATAGTTGAGAGATTTTTTTTTAACCAAAGAGGCAACTTACTGCATGATTAAAGGAAATATGCAATTGGTCGTAAACTGTTTCTCATTTCCCCTGATAGTGAACAAATCCTCTGATACACATAAAAAATTTAGAAATCAAACAATTGAGTATGATATAAAATACTTTGCCTTTGAGGTAGCCTTAAGAGTTATCAGTTTGGTGGAATCAAATCCTGATTTTACTAGCCTCAAAAATCTAACCTTCATACAGTAATTTAAGTTTTAAGACAAAGTTTCTGTCCTGTGGTCCTAAAAATAAGTGATTAAATATGAAACTTTTTGGCACACCTTAGTGATAGAGATATCTCTGTTTTTACCCTGTTTCCAAATTGGTGATATTATTCCCCTTCATTTTCCTAGTTGCCTTTAGAAGCAGGATGTTCAGGCCATGATTTATTTTAATGAAATTCAGAGGACAGAATTTCCACATAAAACCCTGCCAATATACCCCTAATTTAAGGACCCCTGTTGCTCACCATAAATATGACTTGGTCACTCCATGATAACAAATTAGACAGCAAAAGCACTTAGGGCTGTACATTAATGCTTTGCACTTTGCAGACTCCAGGGGACCATTTAAAGTAATGCAGTGGCAGTGGGGTGGGGGTGAGCTCACGGGAATTGCAAGGTCGCTTCCTTGCAGCCCTCTTCCTATCACTGAGATCACTGGCCCTCTCCTTAAGGCTTAGCCAGGCCCATGCTTTGAGATAAATCCTGACCTTAGTCTTCAGAAATATAAGGTGCTATAGCATATCACCATGACTCAGGATCACGTCACCATACACCTCTGGCTTTGTTTGACAGTGTGCCTAATTATAATCTGTGGGTTTCTTCCATTTTCTCAACATCAAGATTCTAGGTCTATGACTTGTTCTCTAGTTCCAGAATCCCTGAGAATCTAGAGGCAAAACAAGACAGACCTTGGTTTGGATCTCAGCTCCACCACTTGGTAGCTCTGTTACTTTGGGAAAGTTTGTAACTTTGTTCAAACCCCAGTTTTATTTCTTTAAAAATGCAGAATGACAATATGTATCATATAGAAAATGCAGAACAGTGTTGCCACATAGTAAATGCCAGATAAATGTTAATTCCCACCACTCACATCTTTCTTGTTGATTTTTCTTTGGTAATCTGAGCAGTGTATTAGAACCATCAGAAATTGGAATTTGTCTTACTGCTCTTCCAAATTTTTACACCAGCCCTGGAGCAAAGCCTCCAGAGTAATTTACTCTTTAATCAATAAAAATCAGCCCATGAATATGTCTATGACTACTGACGTAAGTCAATAACATCTGCCTATTCAAATCTTTGCCTTTGCCCAATATTGACCTCTGTGGGACCCTTGCTCCTTGGTAGACACATGACTAGTATTTTCTTCTCTCCCGATGTTCTCTGAGAACACTACGCTCCATCCTGTCTCAATATCTCCACATCCCGTGAACCTGGATTTGCACCCCAGTCAGTACCTGCCCCAACACACTGGGTAATTCTACTAAGAACTGTCTCCAAAATCCAGCTGAAATGACTCACTGGGGGCTGCCCATGGAATGTGTTCTGACATTCATACATCACAAGTATTCCTCACTTTCAAAAACATGGAAGGAAGGAAGGAAGGAAGGAAGGAAGGAAGGAAGGAAGGAAGGAAGGAAGGAAGGAAGGAAGGAAGGAAGGGAGGGAGGGAGGGAGGGAGGGAGGGAGGGAGGGAGGGAGGGAGGGAAGAAAAGAAAGAAAACTGCAAATCAAACTTTCCCCCAAGTCCCTTCCCACACTTTGACCCCAAGATAGAGATTTGGAAGAGATGGAATTCAGCTATCAAGCAGGTAGAAAAGAGCCACTCTATTACTCTCTGGTTCCTATTATGTACCAGCATTGTTAAGAACTTGATTTTCATTAATGCAAACCCTCATAAAGTCTGCAAGGTAGCACTGCCCCCATTTAACAGATAGGGACATTGAGGTCCCTTAGGGTTAAATAAGGTTCCCAAGTTCCTACACCAGCAAGGAACAGAGCTAGAATGCGAACTGTTGTTTGGCTAACTTCAGAGTCTGAAAGGTGTCTTCAGAAATGGTGGATTCCTTTCTCATTATATCACATTTCCTCTCATGGCACCATTCCATGTAAATTAACAGACTGCTTCAAAATGTTTTAAAATGTTGAATTTCTCAGAGCAATTCATCCTTTGATCAACAAAAATCAGTCCATGAATATGTACATATATTTTTTGTCTACATGATAGTAATAGCTAGCACTTATTCACTGCTTATTATGTGTTTGGCACTGTTCGATTTATGTGCATTAACTCATTTAATCCTATGAGCTAGGTGATATTAACATCCCTATAATACAGTTGAAGAAACCAGGCACAGAGGAGTTGAGTAAATTGCCCAAGATCACACTGGCAGAGCTGTGATCAGAATCCTGGCAGTCTAGCTGCAGAGCCCAAGCTCTTATCACCATGTTTGACTGCCTCTCAACAATCAGAATAATTGTGCAAATTCTCCACTTAACTTTGCATGTATAAATAACTTAAGGATCTAATCAATTCCTTTGATATCTGAAGCTACCAAAAAACATTTATTGAAAAAGAAGGAATAGTATGTTGCCTGTGGATCAGTCTCCCTGATTACTCATCACACTTTGGTATCTGGTTCTTTTCTCCATGAAGATTGAAGATAAAAAATTCTGCATATTACTGTAGAAGTCGCACTTATTTGAAAGAACATATTTCAAGATAAAGTAGAATTTTTTTCCAAGAAAATAATTTCTCCTCCGTAACTATAAATATTATTTTACTCCATTTGGGGAGCACTCTTTAGATTCTGGCAGGAATGCAGTACACCAAAATCAGAGTTTACCATCTACGGCATGCAGAAAAGTCATTTCTTAAAAAAATTTACATACTTTATACTCAACAATCCCATGTATTATAACTTTCTGGTGTGAACAACAATAATCAATAAAGCATTTAATTTCTAAAAATCAGGCTTGTTTTGTTTTTCTATTGTATGAGTCAGTGTCTGGCACATGTGAAGTAAAATGAAGAAAATGAGCTTATAAATCACAGTAATCTCCCTGATAATCACTACGCATTTAGTGAAGGGACAATGTGCTCACTACATGAGGCTTTCTTATAAAAGACACCAGGCTGCAATTAACGATCTATAGATCTCATTTGCTCTGAATTAGTAAGTGCCCTGATTCTAATAAATTCTTGATACCTAAGGACCTTATTCTGATTATTTTTATCTCATGTTCCTTGCCCACAGAGAAAGGAAAAGGAAAATGATTTCTTCCCCAAATGCCAGCTGGGTGCATTCTTTTCTCTCTGTTTCTCAGATATCTACCCAGAAAGGTATTCCAACCAAAAATATCAGAACACATTTCATTTTTTAAACAGGTTACAATATTCCTCTGAATCTCTTATCCAGAACATATAACTCCTGCAAGAATACCATGATAAATAATGTTTAAAATAGCCTTAGCTAATGAAAAAAAACCCTCAAGTCCCTTCTAAATTATATTAGAAAAACTAAATTGACTTAGCTTTATTTTGAAATATTTATATTATGCTATGAAATGTATATTTTGATTTTTCAAATAATACTGTTACCTGTATACTAAATAACTCTACATAAACCAGATTGTGATTACCCAAAAGATACCACTGTATAGGCAGAACATATAAGGTAATACTCATTTCTTTCCTTGTAGAAAAATAGATATAATTTCACTATTCTTGGCAGGCATTAGGTTTAATAAATACAAAGAGGAAAAATCACCCCAAGACTGAAGTTTGAGACACAAAAGAATGAATCTAAAACAGATTTCAGAATCTAAACACTCATTAAGTTAAATCCAAAGAAAACTCCAATCCACTGTTACTGGGTTTTATCTCAGTCAAGGGCCCAGAGATGAGGCACTCAGGTTAGAATAATGCAAGTAGAGTTTAAGAGTTAAATTTTTAAAAGAAAGCATTTAATGTTTGTAAAGATTTGGCCTGGATGGGATTCCCATCCTGAAAGTATCCCTCCTTCTTTTAAGCAAGGCTGACAATCTTATGGCTGAGGGCATAGGTCATCCTAATTGTGTAAAGTGTTAGATCCAATGTCTTTGAACCAAGAATAGAACAAGGACTTTCTCAGAACAAAAGGATTCTTTCATCTCAAGTAATCCCTCACAGTTAGAGGTGTCACGTCGAGAGGTAACCCAAAGATTCACTCCTGATGGAGTCTCTAGGTATGTAGATGATGGTAATCTGTGGCCAGTGATGTGGGTCTCCAATCTAGCACATTACAGCACAGAATGGTGAAAGCTGGGGAGATCAGACTCATGTACAGAAAGCTAACTTAGTCTCAGCCTGATCAAAGTCTGTCAAATCCAATATGAGAGAAGGGCCAGCATCAACTATCTGAGCCATGCCAAAGGGCAGAAAACCCATGCATACCACAGCAAGAGAGCGGATGAGCAGATCATACTTCGAACATCAGGAAGGATACTATGAAAAATCCTTCCTCTGGGCCCTGTGACATCAGAATACATTCTTTGTAGAGCCCTGAAGGCAGTGAATCGTTAAAGGTATTTCTGTTACCATAACCTAGCAAATGCATTACAAATGCATCTGCCAAGCAAATCAAGAGAACGTATTTTCCATGTTTTTGGTAAGAAGTGACCTCACGTCATAGTAAAAGTAATTAAAGCTTTTTGGCTATTCCATTCCCCCTTAAAAAAAATGTATACTTTTCCCCTGCTTTCTCAAGTAGAACAGTAGTGAATAGTATTTAATCTAGTCTTGATGATGCAAGTCTTCATTCTGAATAGCAATTTATGTGATGTGCTATGGATCACAAGGCAGTTTTCTATCTCCTTTGGGATTTGTTTTCTCCCTCTAATATGGGAAATAAATGGACACCTCTTGCTGTGCCATTTTTCCTTAACTCTATCAGCCTTCCATTAACCTTCTAGTTTAAGCTTTTCATTTGCTGTCTTCAGAGAAAAACACAGAGAAACTTGTTGAGAACTGCATATTTAAATATATAAATATCTGAATAAGTATTGGATGTTTATTGTGATATTTCATCTGTTTTCATTATTTATTTGTATCCTTGTGTAAGGATTTTTAAATTTATCATCATTTATATCATATTCTACAAAGATTTTGAAGTAACATACAGGAATCCACAGAGCAAACTAAGACAAAAGAATAAAATTGAGAAAGACAGAAACAGTAATGAGACCAGGTGAACTATAAATTAGAATTGATGGATAAACCCCAAGGAGCAATTCAGGATGCATATATGCCACCCATGGGAGACTAGACTTTAATTTATAGCACAGAGAAGCCAGTTTGCACTTGAGCTCAGTGGCAGCTAAAGAATGAGGTATTATGGTCTTCTACTTGAATCATACTGCCCCAAATATTTTTTTATTGCT
The DNA here is from genome assembly GCF_040802235.1 of Manis javanica. Taxonomy (NCBI): domain Eukaryota; kingdom Metazoa; phylum Chordata; class Mammalia; order Pholidota; family Manidae; genus Manis; species Manis javanica. The sequence continues at coordinate 18,636,974 of NC_133174.1, read as the reverse complement.
TTCCAATTTGGGGTCACTGAGGATATGTGAAATCTGATCTCTGCTCCATATTAGAATCACAGGCTATCTGAAATGAAAAGTACTGAAGATTATCTAACCTAGAAAACTAGAGAGATCAAGTGAGTTTTCAGTCCCATAAAAATCAGACAAGCCAGTTCTAGAACTGTGACATCCGGAGGCCTCTACCTGTCTACTGCTTTTTCCAATCAGCAACATTGCCACATCTTTCTACACTAAAGCAGATCAGGATTCTAACACCCTTCTACATGAGACTCATTAAATTTAAACAACCATGTCTAATTTTCTGGAGTAGTGGTTACATCAGGGTAGTAAGTTCAGAGGACTAAAGCTAGATATAGATTTAGCTTTCATCATTGGAAACAGCCTCATGTCCATCTACACACAATTAAGAAGAAGTGTGAAGTGAGGAAGTAAGGATAGTACCTATACTTACTGGAACCCTCTTAGAGCCAAAAGGCGAGCAAGAGTGTTCCCAAGCCAGGCAAATACAAATTACCTTCACACCCTAGTTCCTACTCTATTTAGTAGTGTTTCTCTCCCTCTCCCTCTATCTTCCTCCCCTTACTTTTCCATTTTCTGACTCTCCTTTCTCTCTACTGAATTCATCCCTTTTGATTATAAGAAATCATCAGATAGTGATGACACAAAAGTTCCTAGAACTCACACAGAGCTAGGAATTATTAGTGATCCCACTAGCCATAATAAACAGATTTCAGAGTATACAAGGATCATTCAGTAGAGACATCAGAAGGGTTTTTCCTTAGAAGTGAGCCTAAATCAGCATCTATATCTGCCCTTTGAAAAGTTTAAAAACAAGTTTTGGGGTGATAAAACTGATCCACAAGTGAGCTGTCTGTGGAACAAAGCCCAACACCCTTTAAAGGACAATAATTAAACCAAACACCAATAATGTAAACTTTAACTGTCCAGAATCTGATAAAAAACTACTAGACCTATGAAGAAGGTGGAAAATTTGACACATGACCAGGAAAAGAATCAGTTAACAAAAAGAGACCAAGAAATGAGAGACAGTGGAATTAACAAACAAGTACAATTGCAATAGAAAATATAATCAATATGCTCAAAATTTTACAGACACAAAATAATCAAGAAAGAATAGAAATTATAAATAAAAGCCAAATAAAATTTATAGAAATGAAAAACACGATGTGTGAAACAAGAAATAAACTGGATTGGATTAACAGCAGATTACATAAGAGATTAGTAAACTTGAAGATAAAGCAATAAAAATTATCTAAACTGAAACACAAGCAGAAAAAAATACCTGGAAAACAAAATGAACACCAACTCAATGACCTATGGAATATATTAAGTGTTCTAACATGCTAATTAGAGTCCCATATAGAGTGAGGAATAGAAAAATTATTTGAAGAAATAATTGCTAAAAATTTTCCAAAATTATGCAAACTATAAATCCACACAACCAAAAATATCAACAAATACCAAGAAGGATAAACAAAAAAGAAAACCACAGGAAGGCATAACATAAATTGTTAAAAAGAGAAAATATTAAATATAGCCAGAGGAAGGTAGGGAAAAGGTACATACAGAAAAAACGAGAATAAGAATTACTGCAGATTCCTTACAGAAACCATTCAAGCCTGAAGACAATGGAATAACATCTTCAAAGCACTGAAATAAAAAACTGTCAACCTAGAACTGCATATCCCAGTGGAAATATCTCTCAAAACTGAATGTGAGGGAGACTTCTGGTTTCAGCTCCAATAGGTAAAGAAAGAACTTAGAATTGTCACCCCTGCCCTTATTAATAGGAAGAGGCTGGAAAAAATGAAAATCAAGACTGGTTTCGGACCCACCAGAGAACTGGAGTCAGAGGGCAAATCACCACCTTGAAATCTGGAGAAGAGAGATGCATTCAGAGAGGCACAGCTATCTGTTTTCACCTGAAGCAGAAGACACTGGAGCCATAAACTGGTAGGAAGACTTAATGGTGGTTTTGACAAATTACTAGAGACTGAGCATGGACTAGCGTGAGGGTAAGAAATTTCTGGGGGTGAAGTCTTAGGAGGACCCCACTTTCTCATGGGCTTTACCTCTAGGAACCCAACCAGGTTCTCACAGTGAAAATCCAAGAAAGATCACTCATGGCTCTGGCAGGGAGAAGGGAAGAGTAGTATCTATGAAACCTGCCCAGAGCCTTCTCCATAATGAAGGCTTACTCTCCAGATGAAAAGACTTTTCCAGAGCTTCATCACAACCGGGGGAAGGGCATTTCTCCCACTCCAGCCTCTTATAGCATTCCTGTTTGACCTAAGGCAGAATTTTATATAAAAGCTATACCACTGGAGAAAAACTAGTGACCTTCACAGCACAGAGACACAGGTCCACTAAATAACGGAGATTTAATCGTACTATTATAGAACCCAAAAATTCATCAACAGCTAAATGGATAAATAAATTGTGGGTTATCTATATAATAGAACACCACCCAGCAATAAAAAGGAATAAACTACTGATACATGCAAAAGAATATAGGCACAAAAGAGTACATACTGTATGATTGTATTTATGTGAAACTTTTTTAAAAAAGGCAAATCTATAGTGACAGAAAGTAGGTAAGTGCTTGCCTGGGGACAGGGGTAGGCAAGGGATTGACTAGGAAAAAGCAAAAGAAAACATTTTTTGGTCATGGAACTATTCTGTATCTTAATTGTAGTGGTGGATATATGGGTGGATATATTTGTCAAAACTCATCAAAAATGAACATTTAAAATAGGTGTATTTGGGTGCCAAATGTTTAAAAACAAAATGAACAAAACCCTTAAAATTGTCTAGGCTCCATAGTAAGAATATTTCATCTTGCTCCCTCTTCAGCAAAACTAAAAATGTACCCTTCACCAATGTTCACCTGACTGGTACCCAGACTTGAAGCCGGAAGCCCTGTCATCCCACATTCTTGTCTTCTGGAAGAAAAACAATGGGAATTAATCTATCTTTTGTCATCCCTTGCATTTGCCAGTCCTTAAATTATTTCAACTGCATTTACCACCATAAAGTAGTGTTTACTGAACACCCATACGGTGCTTTACAACTCCTCTTTATTCTTTCAGATGTCATTTGAGCATATTTAGCACTCTCCATACAACTATTTTAAATTATTTAATTATCTAAATGAAGAAATCATTACAATTTCTTTAATTTTAAAACTGGTCTTGAATTACATATGAAAAGATAGCTGAAATGTTATTGTTTATCATATCTCAAAGTGAATTGTTTTGCCTCCAATTAAACCTCATAGTTCTTGTGAAACAACCTGGGTCTCATCTGCCAAGCCTCTACCACAGAAACTTGCAAAACAACCCCTTCCTTCTTATCTCTGATAAAAAAGGACAATTTGCTCACAAAGCCTTCTACTTCCCTTTTGAAATCTGAACATTTTCCTAATGTATTCCCTGATTAATTACAACAGTGATAATAAAATGTCCCTTCAAGAAGCAATTTTCTCTACTTGCCACCACATTTATCAGTGCTCAACAACATATTTCTCTTTTGCTCATAAATAATGACAATGAGTTATTGGTCTTCTCATTGAATGGTTGTATAGATGACTACATGTCTTGTACGTTGGGGCAGAAGCATCTGATGAATGTCTACTACTCGATTTGTACGTGATACTGTTTAATGCCAATGAGGATAAACAAAATCAACATAGTCATCCCACATTCTGAAGATAATCACATGCTATGTGCTCTTGACCCAACTTGGGTTGCTATTAGCTAAACAAAGAATATTAATTTATACAATGCTTATAATCAGCCTTATTGCAGAACTGTGTACAGTATCTTTACAGAACACAATATGCATCTAGAGCCTAAGAATAGAAATTAAAATAACCCTTTATTCAATCTGCCAAGGGACTATGGAACCTAGTAATTATCTGGCTTTAGAGAGAAGAGATACATTGCAATTGGATATACACAAGGGCACAGGTTTATGCCTCAGATGACAGACGGCAGAGAAAAGGCTCTAGAGTGCAAGCTTTCTACCAGACCTTTCTAATTTATTTTCCCCAACTGCATCAAATTTTAATGCTGGCTCTCTGACCCAGTATGTTAGCTTTTTTATGAACTTATGATTAACTAGTACCATAGTAGCAAGAGCTAAATTTTCTTCCATTTAAAACTAAATTTTACTCATAGAAGTTATAACCCCTAAATACTGGGTGAAAGAGACCAAATGAGGAATGGAAGTATTTTGAAAAGACAAATGAGAACAGAAAATTTAGTCTTGCACTATAATTACTAGAGCATCTGGAATTCAATTAGCCAAATCTAGTCAGTTCCAACCATGGGCAATTCAATCTGAAAAGCAGGATTCAAGAATTGGCCATATTGACTACTGCCAAGCAGCTTGGTTCCCCAAATTAAGATGATCTCTTCCAGACCATGTGGTTATTCACAGCCTTAGATGGAATTGTAATGGTGCTAACAAGACCCGCTTTTACGTCCCTTTTATTCAAAGACTATAAGGTCTAAGACTGTAATTCAGGTACCTAAAGTATGTGGGCAGGATCTGGACTTCCAAATATATGGCCAGGATGTGACCATGGCTTTTGGCTGCTCTGGAATGAAAAAACAGGGTAAGGTTAAGTTATCAACCATGTGGCAGGGTCCTCTGGTCAGGTAGCTTCACTCATTTTGAACACCCTCCTACTCACAATGCACCCTCTAGCTACTGAGAGAAGAACTTGGAAAGATTTGTTAAAGTTGATGAATATATATCGATTAAAAACTTTTCCCTGTGGATACTAGTTAAGGAGCAACTCAAAAGATGCAACTTGGCATTACCAAAGAGAACTGCCCAAAGTCCCCATGAAATTTGTCTTGCTTTCCCCTTTTTTTGTTGTAACCTTTCCAGAACATTTTATAGTAAAAATGCCTTATCCATTCCAAAACCAAGCTCAGTTCCACACATTATCACCAATATCCCTACAACTCATTTCTCAACACAGTATCATAAAAAAAATAAGGCCTCACACATGTAAGTAAATATTTTGAATTATTTAAGTTACCTCTCAATAATGAAATAACGCCATAATAAATCTAGTAACAGGAACTCTGTACTTCTGGAATATCTAAGAAGATTTTAAAAACTTTGGTTCACTTCCAAATTTGGCTCATTTTCGCTCATGCTCTGCAGGGGAACTAGGTGTGTTCAATGTTCCACCTAAGTGGATTACCTGCATTCTCTCACATCGTCATGTTTTGCTATGATCTCTACCTTCTTAGAATTCCAGCATTTGTGCTCAGCACTATTTAATCTAGAGTTTCATCATTTTCAGATAAATTAAAATACATATATTGGAGTAAATATGCTGGTAGAGACCTCAGATATGTCTTTGCACCCATCTCTCACTGAACCTAAGAGGGCACTGAAGAACCTCAAGAGCATTAAAGATGACCGGTAATTATCTCCCACCTAAGCCTAGAATTTGGCAGTAGTGAAAAGAGGGTCATATACAAATTATAGATAAGGCAAGTCAGGATCCAAAACACCAAGCACACTGCCGATCAACAGTTATGGAGTACTTACTATTTATCAGGCTTAGATACAAAGATAAATAAAACACAGTTTCTGTCCTCAAGGATCTCACCATTTAAAGGGGAGAAGGGGCAGGTAGATGTTGTGTGATAGTGTTAGAGAAACAATGCTTTGGAGGTGTTTCTCTCATCACCACTATCACTTACTGAGTACTTAACCACATACCAGGCAATATTCTAAGGACTTTAAATGTGTAACTTTAAATGACATGCTCACAACAGCCCTATGAGGTAGGGTAATCCATGGAAAGATCAAGTAATATGCTAAAAGTCAAACAACCGGTAGAGCCTGCTTCAAGTCCCAGCAGTCTGGCCCCAGGAGTCCAAACTCGTAACCACTAGGCAATAATGCCGTGCACAACCCCCACGAGAGTACCATTAACTCTGTTAGTAGATATAGTATACAAGGTCATAGGAAAGGATTTCCACAGAAGGTGATATTTATTCTGGTCAACCCAGAAACAAAACATGAGTTGAGTCTGTGTTCATCTTTTTAAATTCAACCAGCTCTTTTAAATTAACTTGTTATTTTGGAATATTTTTAGATGATACAGATAATAGTGTTCTCTTATATCCCATCACCCAATTTACCACTCTGTTAACATCTCCCACCTCCATGATACATTTGTCAAAACTAAGAGACCAACATTGGTATGTTGCTATTAACCAAACTCTAAACTATATTTAATTTCACCAGTTTTCCATTAATGTTCTTTTTCTGTTTCAGGATCCAATCCAGGATACCACATTGCATTTAGCTGTCATGTCTCCCCAGTCTCTTCTGCTCTGTGTCAGTTTCTGAGTCTTTATTTTTCATGACCTTAACAGTCTTGAGGAGTACTGACCTGGCATCATGTATAAAGTGCCCCGATATGGATTTTTCTGATGTTTCTGTCATGATAGATTGGGTTAGGGGTTTGGGAGAAGAATACCACAATGGTAAAGTGCCCTTCTCAAGTTACATCACATCAGCAGGGGTAGGTACATGGTAGCCTTATGACATCACTGGTGATATTAACTTCCCTCACTTGGTTAATGTAGCATTAGCCAGGTTTCTATGCTGCAAAGTTACTATTATTCCCATTCTCTAGTCTATTTTTTGGAACCAAATCACAAAGTGTAGCCCAAACTTGGGTGGAGTGGGAATATCTGTGTATATATAACCAAACTGTTTTAAAGCCAATTAAAGTAACAGCCTTGACAACATAAGGAAAGATTACTGGGCTAAATATTGGGACTTCAAATATGTAACTAAGCTTTCATGAGCCTCAGTGAAGTCAGTTATAAAGTAGTATTGATCATTTACCTTTGTCTCAGAGTTATTATCAGAATTAAGTACTATGCTTATTAATTCAAATATCCTGGGATAAAAGTTATGGACCTTATTCCCATAAAATGCACATAATATTAATGATTTTTTCATCTATTATTAGGGATTCTTACCCTTGACTCCCTGAACTAAACTAGCAGTCCTAACTGTTAAGTCTGATCATACTAGATATGACATCTCACTGAAGTAACTTTCCAGGGAAACAAAGCAAAACAGGAATACAAGTAAAAACCTGGAAGCTTCTTTCATCACACTGAAGGCCTGACACTAGGCAGAACAACAGAAAGGTGAGAGTCCGACAAGGGTTTCTATCACAGACTCACCTAGCTTCCCCAATTTTTGCACTGCGAACCCGTGCCACAGGGCAGGCACTTGCTCGGATCTGGGCAAGGAGGAAGCATATCCTGACTTAAATACCGCAGCTTGCTTGTCTTTACCATTCGAGGAAGTGTAGTTGATGCTGAGGCAATCATCTCAGCGTGATTTTTTTTTAAGCACACAGTATTTATAATTTGTAACTCTAACCATTAAAAAAGACCTGTAGGAGGAGATTATTTTATGAAAGATGAGGAGATTGGGTCTAAATTTTTGCTTAGATGACTGCAGTTGTCTCATAAAACTGTTCTTTTTCAAATTATTTAAAACAAATTAATGCTTATAATTCTTCAGGCTCTGCCCACAGATGACACACATATTAAGACTTTATCTGCTGAAGTGAATGAGTAAATTGCATTTAAATACCAACATTATAGGTCTATTTGTTCTGAAATCTTCCTCCTGAAGATTCCTCCGCCCTCTCGCCTCCCTCTTCCAAGCCAAGAAGGTCACTCATTCTTACTGTAGGGCAGAACGATACTTTTGTTTAAGATGTTACTGTTAGTCATCACATTAGTCATTATCAACTTCCTTGAAGCAATACTGAAACCTCCTTCGCCAACTCCATTACCTGCTATAACTAGAGCTAAAATCACCCCTTCTCCACTTCTGGGTCTGCCAAATGCTCAACCCAATGACTTACAGGATGTATATGTGAAATGAGGCAGGCCCAGAGGAGAGAAAATAGCAGACAGAAACAAGTGACACAGTATATTACTGCATCTCTGCTGAGCATAATCCCTCATCAGGAAGAAATGTTCTTTCCTCTGCACAATTTTCTCAGTGGTTCAGCTACTTTTTTGCAAAATTAAATAAGAGTTACAAAAAAAAACCTGAGAGGTTCCTGGAGCAGCAAGGGATGGGTATTGTGGCTCATAGCAGCCCTTTTTTTTTTAAGGGGAAAAAAACTCATCCTTTACCTCTCCTTCTTCCTATACCCCCAAAACAATATGATTATTTCAGGGGATATAATTTTGCATTTCAATTTCTTCCCAGCACACGGTGGAAAAAATTGCAAAACTGGAGCCTGAAACCAGAAAGTCATGCAGAGCCTTGTGTGTGCTTTGGAGGGAAGTGGGGAGTGATGAAGAGAAAGGAAGCCGAAACCCATTGTGTTACTCTGGTCTGCAGCCAAACTACCCCGCTTACTCCTGCTTCTGGTGCCTCAGGGAGTTTGTTTTTCAAGCTTTTTATGGCAAAAAAGAAAAATGTATTGGGAAATGGGGGGGGGGGGATCTGTTCTTCAAAACGACATTATTTAGTCATATCCCAGCAATGATATACAAAGATGAAGGCATGCAACAGACTTTTTAAAAAATCTTTCACTAAAGAGATTTTCACATGTAATTGCGGTATCCTCTAAAGATCAAAGAACCTCAGTTCTTTGATGTTAAAATATGTAGCTTTTAATTTTTCCCCAACAATCAACAACGGTGTCTAGTCCCTACTTTGCATATTTGGAAATGGAAGAAATTACCATCTTGGCTGGCATCTCAGGAATAGTCTCATGGAGTGGCTTGCTTCTTAGACCCTGACAGGACAGTGGAGCACCATGTTGGAACACACAGGGTTAGCAGTAAGCAGATGCATTATAAAAGGTCATGTCTCAATCTTCTGATTCCCCTGAAAGCTGGGGACCTGCTCTTTAGGAAAACTCCTCAGTCCTAGAAAGTTGAAAGATTTAAAAGAGTCAGTTTTGCCCTTCTGTATGTCAGACTATTTTCTTTTCATGAAAAAGTATACAAAAAATGTCATGGATTAGCCATGAACTCTTTCATAAGTATTACCAGAACATAATATCATAAAGTCAATCATTTGGCCTGGTTTTGGTCTTTATAATGGTTACCTCTCTTGAACTGATAGGTAAGTAGACAGCAGAAAGATAGGTCTTTAAAACCTGCATTAATAGTTTGTAGTATATGTAATATTATGTATATGTAATGTGTTATATATACATCTACATCTAACATAATATTTAATAAATATATAACATTCATATGTGCATATACTATTATATTTCAAGCATCTAGCAACAGTTTGACAACCTCAAGTTTTCTCAAACTTTTAAAATACCAATTTATAATAAGAACAAAACATACATATTATTAGAAACCTAGTTTATATTTCTATGATCACAGGAATATATTAGGAGTAAGTAATAGAAGAAAAAAATGAGATAATAGTAAAGGATCCTTACTGACAAAACAATATAAATCCATTGGTTTATTGTCAAACAAGTTTTTGTTAGTCTAGCAGATGCTCCATTACTGAGTTGATCCCTTTCATAACCAAATAAAATTTTTAAATTCTATCAATAAGGATGCCAGACATCAAAACCCTCAACACCCAGTGTATGTCTTTAACCTTTTATTCTAAAGCACTCCTAGTTATCTCAAGATCACTTAGATAAAGGATCATACATGGCATTTCGAGAAGTTGCAGTTCATGACAATACTTCCAGGAGTGTGGAAACTCACCAAACCACATGGCAGTGACAGAGAATGAGTCATTAACTTTTCACCAAAATCATTCATCCATTTACCACTGATTATGTGCCTAAGACATCACACACTATGCCAGGTGTAAAATGTCAGTGCTAAACTAGGTCTAAACTGTGTCCTTGAAGGTTTTGCTCACACATAATTATTGGGTTCCACTGAGCACTTGAGGCTCCATAAACAGGAAAAACCAAAGTACAAAGTCTTCTCTATTTAATTATTTATTATTTATAGCAATAAATTCTCACACCCATAAAATGTTTGTTTATATTTGTGAAGAATGCTTAAATTATTGGAATCCTCTTAAACCTACAACCTTCCTTTCTTTTCATAATTTTAGAAGTGAACCCCTATCAGCCTTCTCTATTTTTGCTTTTCTCAAATAGCTGTGCTATTTTTGTTTGACTCCTCTTTGGGATATAACCGACTGAACTGATCAGGAGGCTGGCTATTTACCTTGTGAAATTCTACATCATTGGAGGTAAATATAAATCCAGAAACCACAGAAATCCCAGCTTTCAAATCCAGAATGGAGGAGACAACAACACTAGAGGTGCGAATAAGGAATTTTCTACCTTAATTCTGCCACTGAGTTCAGAATATGACATCAAGGTGCTGATTTTCCAGAAATTAGAGTCAAGGGAGCCAACCAATTTCTTCAAAGGTACTTTAAAAGGAGAATTTGTTCAGTGTCTTCCTCCCCCAGAAGTATCTTGAAACCAAAGAAAGAGCCATAAGAAAACATAAAAGTTTATATATGTTCACCTGTTCTATTAGAAGGCTATTATGCATGGCTTCATTTTTACTCTTAAGCATCTATTTGTCTCAAATAATGGATCTTAAAAATCCAAACTCTGAAACTTTTAAGAGGCCACAAAGAGCTACTGAAACAGTGACATTTTACTATAAATTATTTTCTACTGATCAACGTAACCTCATTGAGATACCAGAATTTTACCCAACAGCCTCCAATATCAGGTTCACTCCTACTAGTAACAGTTACTTTGGACTTTGCTTGCTATGTTATTAAGAATCTGTCTCTATCGATTCTTTCCTTCCCAATTCATTTATTCTATCTTTTGCACAGTCTCTCCGCTCACTCCTATTATGCCTTCACTCTCATGATTAGTATAAACAAAATGGGCATCTGTAACAATCTGGTTTTTCAAAATATAGAAAGACAAGGCTTAAGGCTTACAGAAATATCAAGCACATAAAAAGTTCTACACAGGGAAGTTAAGAGTGTGAGCTAGGAATTGTGATGGGGCAATGTTCTCAGGTACAAAAGAGGTTTGATCCATGGACTGAATTGGCAAACAATACAATAAATGAACATGACATAAATAAGCTGATGGTCTCCTCAAATATCATGGGGTTTGCTAATGCAATGAAGATCTCACGGGCCTTCGAGGCATACGTGTGCAAGGTAACATTGAATTTGGCAAATTTCACTCTCCATTTTTGGGGTGTTGTAGGGTGGGGTTGGCACTAAACTTTTGTGACATGCCTAAAAGAGAAGGATTTAAGTTGAGTTCATTATCTCTTTAGTGCAGAAGTCTGGGAAATGAAGAGGCTAGACCAGGGAGGCTCAATCCAGCTAGCATTCCTTTTTGTTTTTCAAGCTGCCCTGACAATAATGCGGCAGGGTGAAAAGATCAGAAACACTTTATACACATTGTGCTAATTACTGCAAGTACTTAAAGTTGTAATTAGCTTATTATACTGCAGAGATCCTAACATGGCATGTCTTTCAAAAGAATTTCTCTCCAGATCATTAGTGGGAAAGCTAACAACATCTGCTTCAAATAAAATCAACCAATTAGCACAGGCAACTCCACATAGTTTGCAATCAGAGAATTATATTGTGCCAAGTGCTAATTTCAATGTGAATGCTATCTCCTTCTCATATCCCACGCTTCTCTGCCAGCACAGCTGGTGTTTAACACCATTGACTTCAGCGAAGTCTCCAAAAACTTATGTTAATTTGAAATAACCTAATCAGAAGTGTGCAACACAGACTGAGGTTGATCTCAGCTTAATTAAAACTGACCTTGTCATTTCACCGACTGTAAAACACCATTATCTCACCATTTATCACTCAACTACCACAAATATTCCATTTATGTGAAGACTCAGGAAGACGAGTTCCAAGCCACTAGTGCTATTTTCAGAAATACCCTGAGTGCTGGAGTTTAATGGAAGGAGAGGTCTGTCTGTAAGTACCAGGCAACAATAAAGGTAATTCAACACACTCAAAATAACTTCTCAGCCCTACCCATGAAGGCTGCTTCTGCCCACTTCCGTTGGCTCGAATGGCACATTCACTGCAAAGACTGACAGGCATTAGCAGATGTGAAGGCTTTCATTTTAAAATTAATATCTCACCCAGTACCTTTCAGCAAGCTGAATCGTTCAATCAGTAAGCATGACATGGCAGGTGTGATGTGTACAAGGCACTAAATTCTTCTGCCAAAGGTACTAGAAAACATCTGCTCACATGCGTGTATGTGCATGTCAATGGATGAACTGCTGAGAAAAATAACTGCAAGTGGGATATGTAATACACTTATATTCACCAAAATAAAATTAAAACAAAGTAACTGTTTTAGTTTTATGGTGTATACCTGCCATCAAATACTGCCTTAAGTGTATAACCCTGTGTTTTTATATGTATATAGTCAACTGTCTGTCAAATTAACTAGCCACCACTCTGGTTTTCTGAACATTTACATGTTTTTAAAAATATTTTCAGGTCTTCCTTCTAGGATTTGTTTACTTCCATACCATCTTGGTTTGTAAAGTATTCAAGGCAATGATATAAGCATTGAAAACCTTATCCGTGAAACAATTAAAATGATTTACATCAGGAAGACTTTTTATCTGTCCACAGATCACATGCTCAGCCATAACTCAACATATCCACTGAACATTTATTCCAGTCAAGCAAGCCTCCCTTTTGCTCTTGTTCCACCCACCTAGACAAGCCCAATCTCTGATTAGCATAGCCCACATGGACTTTACCCCATATTGCTCATTTGTTAGGCCAATCTTCTGATATAATGTATAATCAGATATTGACTATCTTGGATTGTTCAATGTGTTCCTGTCTTATCTTGGCCAAGTCATGGAGGGCTAGTGTCATTCTATTTATAAAGAGACCCACTGGTTTTAGAGAACAAACAGAGGACATGGTGTCAAAATACCTGAATTCTTATCTTGGTGATGCTGACTCTTATGACCTTGGAAAAGTTTGACCTTTGTTGAAAAGAACACCACAGGCCCAAAATGGAGTCACTTCTGCTAGACCAAGTCACCAAATCAGGGCTTGATACCTAACCTAACTTCAGTTTCAACTTCCCCCAGAAATGTGGTCAGTCGGCAGTTTTCTGGTCAGCACCAATGAGGTAATCTGTCACATGGACCATCTCCAACCCCTAAAAAGAAAGTGGGAGAATCTTCATAATAAGAGCCACTGCTCTTTCCCCCTAAGGGAGGATGACCTGGCTTGAAATAATCCTTTCTTCTCTTTTGCTAGTAATTTCTTGCCCCACTCTCCTCCCTATAAAAACCTTCCATTTTGTACAATCCCTCAGGTGCATCTCTCTACTTGCTAGATGGGATGCTGCCCAATTCATGAATCACACACTGAAGCCAATTGGATCTTTACATTTGCTTGGTTGAATTTTGTTTTTTAAGACCTTGAACCACGTAGCAAATTGTTCAAGCCCTGTCTCCTCATCTGTAAATGAAAGTAATGATACCCATCTCAGAAAGTTAATTTTCAGGGTTAAAAGAGATATTACGATACGGGTGACTGAATCCAACAGTTCAACAGATGCTTACTGAATGAGGTACATGGGAGGTAACCAAATACTGGTTGGAAAAATGTAAGACCACCAGGAAAGAAATTTATAAAGTAAGGAGACAGGAAATGGCCATTTCATAATGTTCATATGAGTTGTCTATGTGCAAACAAGAGGGGTTATTGACATGAGAAACCCTGTTTTTAAAAGCAGAAACATGGTCGAGAACAAACAAAGCCCATTTTGACTTGAGCTGATATGGGTGAGTGAGGGTGTCTCTATCTCACACCGATTAGGGCCCTGTGAAATGTTGGAATAATTGGTAGAAATGAAGGCTTTGTAATGCTAAGTGCTAACTTTCCTGAAGGAAAACCAGGATGAAGAGCTTCTTAGTCCTTCTGAAGAAAATATGAAATTGCTTATGCCATGATAACTGTTTAGACAATGTGATAATACCACTCATATGATCTCTTTTAGCAGATTATAATTTGATGGTGAGATATTTCAATTCCAGATTTATGAATGTTATGTGATTTCATCCACTTATTCATCAAAAATTCACTGTTTCCTAGCTGTATTATTTTGGGCAGGTTACTTTACTTGCTAAAGTTTCAGTCTGCTCCTCTGTTAAATATTAATAACAAACTTTCTATCATGTTGGTCGGTGGGCATATTATATGAAGATAGTCCATGTTAAATGTTTAGTGTTTTGCCTGGCACTTAGTATATGCCTTGTAACTAATAGCTTCTCTTGACATTTTTTATATTTCTACTCCTGCTGCTACAGAAATGAATGATTTACACTCCCTAAGATGATACCAACCTTAGAAATCTGTGAACTTTAAATATGACACAAGGTGTTGATTTTAAACTTTAGGCATTTCTGAAGCTTTTTCCGTGCAAGTTTTCCATATTTACTACCAACAGGGAAGTTAAATAAGGGGCTTTGCTATTTGATAGCTCCTTTCCCAAAAAAAAAGCCCAAGTTTGGTGAGAGTAGCTACTGTAAGGCAGGACAGAAAGTGAACAGCAAGTGGAAAAAATGGAGAATCTATAGACAGGATAGTTCCATCTCAGATGACAGTCCTGTGTGATTTTTACAATTACTATGATTATTATACAGCTTACATTGGAAATCCACATGAAACAGACTCTGAACTAGAAATTAATTTGCAACTGAGCTCTTACACATGGTAGAAAGCTTTCCAATGAATCATCATTTCTTAGAAGTACAACTACAGTTAGAGCCAAGGAACAATACCGCCCCCCACACACAAAAAAACCTTTATCGGCTGAAGCACATGTTTTCAAAAGAGATATAAAGCAGCTTAAGGTTCAAAACACTTTTAATTGGTGTTTATATGACCCTGAGGCCATTGAATCAACAGATAAACTGTGTTCTGTATTTTATCATCTAAAAATTTTAATGTTAAAATGTACATGATTTAACTATATGGTGACCATTCCAGCTTTCACAGGGCTATCTCAATTTCATATGTTCTATTGTTGTATAAGTAGATACGCATTTGTTAGACCATATATCTCAATTTGGGATGCAGAAATTCTGGTCTTCATATTTAATTATGAGTCCACAGTTAGCTGGAATATGTAATGAACCAGAAAATCCATTCCAGGTCATTGGGATTATGCTTCCTTCCAAACCTAAGCTTATATCTCATGCATGCTTTATGAGAAATATTTGTGTATCACCCATGTGTCACTTTATATGTGGACTTACCAAACAAAGTGAGGAAATTCTCGACAATGGCTTTGGACCAACTTTGCTTTAGCACAAATTGGTAATTGCAGAAATTCCCTTATTGTCCTTTTCTCGATTTTATTAGCTCTTTTTTCCTTCTACTCTCTCACTGCATGGCAAACCTTCCTACTGCCCATGTTGTAATAACTTCCATTCCAAAAAGCTCAGACAATGGATGATGTTTACTTGCTGTTTGCAAACAACAGAATCCAGTGTTGCCAGCAGATGCCCTTGATTCACTGTGAATGAGGAAGGGAATTATAGGAAATCAGTGTGCATTATGTGTCCAGCTGAGATAGATGCTGGCAGAGCAGGCTCTAGGCAAAGTTTCAGAGCGCAAATGTGTATCTTCTGGGCCTTTCCCACAATAGGGCACCCTTTGAGGCTGACCATCTCCCTTGCGTATCTGTCCAAGATATGTCCACTTTTCAACTCTTCAAAACTCTCTTTTGTTTTTCTCAAGATCTGCTGGTTCATCTGATAAAATGAATTGAAACTGGTGGCTAATGTCATAGTTCTCAGATAACCTTACTCAATAGGGAAGGTCTAGAGATTCAATATCCTAGCCTGAAGCAGTAGGTTTCTAAAACAAAAAATGCCTTGTACCACATTAGATTAGTGAAAAACTATTTATCAAGGAATGGGAAGGATTTGAGATGTTACCCTACTTGCAAGGTGACAAATTAACCTTCCAGTGTCATACATGCTAGCAGAGGACAGAAGACTCCTGGATCAGAGACAAAGGACTTTGTTACTCACAGTACAGCCAGCAGAATGAGTATCATGCTTACATCAATTCCTCTTACTCCACATGTCCCACAGGGTGACAGAGGAGGCCCCAATGGATGCTCACCTGCAGTGGGTGAGCAAAACGCCCCTGTTCTCATTTGTTTCCTTCTTCTATTGAGGTTCATTTCACCCTGACCTTGAGACAGAAAATTTCCTGAGTAACTGATGTTGGATTTCTCCTCCCACGAAACATTTATCTGTTGACATGGTATGTTCAAGACATGTACATTCATACTGGCATCTGTCATACTGACAGTACAATAAATAATTTTAACCTGAGAAATTTTTCTCTTATATTATTTTTATGCTATTCTGAGAAAGTGGGTTAAATTATAGCTTTATTTTTATAAATAAAGTTTTCACTAACCTTCAAGACAGTTGCACATGAGTCTCTAGAGGCACCAATAAGTATCCTGTCATTATTTTTTAAGCATAACTTGGTATATGTGTAGTATATATTTGATGCCCTGAGATCAAAATTAAAGTTGCCAACTGAAAATAAGGATGCAGAGACAATAGGAGAAATAATGGTCCTTTTTCAGTCTTCATACTCTTTAATTTCTCTACTCCATTTGATGCTTTTCTCATACTCTCTTCATTTCCCTGAAATCAAATTTTGTGTTTTTTATATAATGACTTATCATTTTTATAAAATTTATCCATGCTTACTATTTTTTTAAATAAGCAATACAGAAAAGTATTAGAAAGTAAAGAATTACCCCAAATCACATCAAACAGAAATAAACAGAGAGGCGGAGCCAAGATGACGGCGTGAGTAGAGCAGTGGAAATCTCCTCCCAAAACCACATATATTTTTGAAAATACAACTAAGACAACTCTTCCTAAAAGAGAGACCAGAAGACACAGGACAACATCCAGACCACATCCACACCTGCGAAAACCCAAAGCCTCGTGAAAGGGGTAAGATACAAGCCCCAGCCCGGCAGGACCCAAGCGCCCCACACCCCAGCTCCAGGAGGGAGGAGAAAAGTCGCAGCAGGGAAGGAGAGGGAGCCCAGGACTGCTAAACACCCAGCGCTAGCCATCTGCACCAGAGCACAGACACACAGTGCACGCGTGGGGTGCTGGATAATAGGGAAACAGGACAGTAAGACCTGTAAGCAGATCCTGGGGACAAAGAAAAGCGAGTGCTTTTTGGAAGTCTTAAAGGGACAGGGACCCCACTGCAGGATGGAGATGTCCTGGGACACTTAGTCCAACAGCAGGGAATCTGGGGAACTCTGGACACTCTAACGCCCTGGGCAGCAGGGAGTATGGAGGCCCCTCACAGAGATAAATAGCGTCCTGGCCATTCCCCCTCCAATGCGTCTCCACCATATTGGATCAGCAGCCCAAGGCACGTCACATGCACAGCAACAGCAGAGATTAACTCCATAGTGGTCAGACAAGAATCAGAAGCCCCGTCTGCATGCAGCTGCCCAGCACAAGCCACTAGAGGTCGCTGTTCTCCCAGAAGAGGAAGGCCACAAACCAACAAGACGGGAAGTTCTTCCAGCCATCACTCGGGCCAGCTCTGCAAACCATCTCTATAGACATGAAAAGGCAAAATTTCAGGCAGACCAAGATAACAGAGACAACACCTGAGAAGGAGACAGACCTAACCAGTCTTCCTGAAAAAGAATTCAAAATAAAAATCATAAACATGCTGACAGAGATGCAGAAAAATATACACGAGCTAAGGAATGAAGTCTGGAGAGAGATTACAGATGTCTGAAAGGAGATTACAGAAGTGAAACAAACTCTGGAAGGATTTATAAGCAGAATGGACAAGATGCAAGAGGCCATTGATGGAATAGAAACCAGAGAACAGGAATGCATAGAAGCTGACACACAGAGAGGTAAAAGGATCTCCAGGAATGAAACAATATTAAGAGAACTGTGTGACCAATCCAAAAGGAACAATATCCGTATTATAGGGGTACCAGAAGAAGAAGAGAGAGAAAAAGGGATAGAACATGTCTTTGAAGAAATAATTGTTGAAAACTTTCCCAAACTGGGGGAGGAAATAATCAAACAGACCACGGAAATACACAGAACTCCCAACAGAAAGGACCCAAGGAGGACAACACCAAGACACATAATAAATAAAACGGCAAAGATCAAGGACAAGGAAAGAGTTTTAAAGGCAGCTAGAGAGAAAAAGGTCACCTATAAAGGAAAACCCATCAGGCTATCATCAGACATCTCGACAGAAACCTTACAGGCCAGAAGAGAATGGCATGATATATTTAATGCAATGAAACAGAAAGGCCATGAACCAAGGATACTGTATCCACCACAATTATCATTTAAATATGAAGGAGGGATTAACCAATTCCCAGACAAGCAAAAGTGGAGGGAATTTGCCTCCCACAAACCACCTCCACAGGGTATTTTACAGGGACTGTTCTAGACGGGAGCACTCCTAAGACTAAACAGATATCACCAGAGAAAATAAAATCACAGCAAAGAAAGCAGACTAACCAAATACTAACTAAAGGAAAAAAATAAAATCAACTACCCACTAAAAGCAGTTAAAGGAAACACGAAAGAGCACAGAATAAAACAACCAACATATAAAGACTGGAGGAGGAGGAATAAGAAGGGAGAGAAGAAAAGAATCTCCAGACAGTGTATATAACAGCTCAATAAGTGAGCTAAGTTAGGCAGCAAGATACTAAAGAAGCTAACCTTGAATCTTTGCTAACCACAAATCTAAAGCCTGCAAAGGCAATAAGTACATATCTTTCAATAGTCACCCTAAATGTAAATGGCCTAAATGCACCAATCAAAAGACACAGAGTAATAGAATGGATAAAAAAGCAAGACCCATCTATATGCTGCCTACAGGAAATTCACCTCAAACCGAAAGACATGCACAGACTAAAAGTCAAGGGATGGAAAAACATATTTCAGGCAAACAACAGAGAGAAGAAAGCAGGGTTTACAGTACTAGTATCAGACAAAATAGACTTCAAAACAAAGAAAGGAACAAGAGATAAAAAAGGACATTACATAATGATAAAGGGCTCAGTCCAACAAGAGGATATAACCATTTGAAATATATATGCACCCAACACAGGAGCACCAGCATATGTGAAACAAATACTAACAGAACTAAAGGGGGAAATAGAATGCAATGCAATCATTTTGGGAGACTTCAACATGCCACTCACTCCAAAGGATAGATCCACTGGGCATAAAATAAGTAAGGACATGGAGGCACTGAACAACACACTACAACAGATGGACCTAAAAGACATCTATAGAACTCTACATCCAGAAGCAACAGGATATACATTCTTCTCAAGTGCACATGGAACATTCTCCAGAATAGACCACATACTAGCTCACAAAAAGAGCCTCAGTAAAATCGAAAAGATTGAAATTCTACCAAAACAACTTTTCAGACCACAAAGGTATAAAACTAGAAATAAATTCTACAAAGAAAACAAAAGGGCTCACAAACACATGGAGGCTTAACAACATGCTCCTAAATAATCAATGGATCAACAAACAAATTAAAATAGAGATCAAGGAATATATGGAAACAAATGACAACAACAGTACAAAGCCCCAACTTCTGTGGGATGCACCAAAAGCAGTCTTAGGAGGAAAGTATATAGCGATCCAGGCACACTTATAGAAGGAAAAACAATCGCAAATGAATAGTCTAACATCACAATTATCGAAACTGGAAAAAGAAGAACAAATGAGGCCTAAAGTCAGCAGAAGGAGGGACATAATGAAGATCAGAGAAGAAATAAACAAAATTGAGAAGAATAAAACAATAGAAAAATCAGTGAAACCAAGAGCTGGTTCTTTGAGAAAATAAACAAAATAGATAAGCCTCTAGCCAAACTTATTAAGAGAAAAACAGAAACAACAAACATCAACAGAATCAGAAATGAGAATGGAAAAATCACGACAGACTCCACAAAAATACAAAGAATTATTAAAGACTACTATGAAAACCTATATGCTAACAAGCTGGAAAACATAGAAGAAATGGACAACTTCTAGAGAAAAATGCAACCTTCAAAGACTGACCAAGGAAGAAACACAAAAGTTAAACAAACCAATTAAGAGCAAAGAAATTGAAATGGTAATCATAAAAACTACCCAAGAACAAAACCCCAGGGCCAGACGGATTTACCTCGGAATTTTATCAGACATACAGAGAAGACATAATACCTATTCCCCTTCAAGTTCTCCAAAAAATAGAAGAGGAGGGAATACTCCCAAACTCATTCTATGAAGCCAACATCACCCTAATACCAAAACCAGGAAAAGACCCCACCAAAAAAGAAAATTACAGACCAATATCACTGAGGTATATAGATGCAAAAATACTCAATAAAATACTAGCAAGCCAAATTCAAAAATATATCAAAAGGATCATACACCACAACCAAGTGGGATTCATCCCAGGGATGCAAGGATGGTACAACATTTGAAAATCCATCAACATCATCCACCACATCAACAAAAAGGACAAAAACCACATGAGCATCTCCATAGATGCTGAAAAAGCATTTGACACAATTCAACACCCATTCATGATAAAAACTCTCAGCAAAATGGGTATAGAGGGCAAGCAACCTCTACATAATAAAGGCCATATATGATAAACCCACAGCCAACATCATACTGAACAGAGAGAGGCGGAAAGCTTTTCCTCTGAGATTGGGAACAAGACAGGGATGCGCACTCTCCCCACTGCTATTCAACATAGTTCTGGAGGTCCTAGACAAGGCAATCAGACAAAACAAAGAAATACAAGGCATCCAGATTGGTAAAGAAGAAGTTAAACTGTCACTATTTGCAGATAACATGATATTGTACATAAAAAACTCTAAAGACTCCACTCCAAAACTACTAGAACTCATATCGGAATAAAGCAAAGTTGCAGGATACAAAATTAACACACAGAAATCTGTGGCTTTCCTATACACTAACAATGAGCCAATATAAAGAGAAATCAGGAAAACAATTCCATTCACAATTGCATCAAAAAGAATAAAATACCTAGGAATAAACCTAACCAAAGAAGTGAAAGACGTATACCCTGAAAACTACAAGACACTCTTAAGAGAAGGTAAAGAGGACACTAACAAATGGAAACTCATCCCATGCTCTTGGCTAGGAAGAATTAATATTGTTAAAATGGCCATCCTTCCCAAAGCAATATACAGATTTGATGCAATCCCTATCAAATTACCAGCAACATTCTTCAATGAACTGGAACAAATGGTTCAAAAACTCATATGGAAACAGCAAAGACCCCGAATACCCAAAGCAATCCTGAGAAAGAAGAATAAAGTGGGGGGGGATCTCACTCCCCAACTTCAAGCTCTACTACAAACCCATAGTAATCAAGACAATTTGGTACTGGCACAAGAACAGAGCCACAGACCACTGGAACAGATTAGAGACCCCAGACATTAACCCAAACATATATGCTTAATTAATATTTTATAAAGGAGCCATGGACATACAATGGAGAAATGACAGTCTCTTCAACAGCTGGTGCTGGCAAAACTGGACAGCTACATGCAAGAGAATGAAACTGGACCATTGTCTAACCCCATACACAAAAGTAAATTTGAAATGGATCAAAGACCTGAATGTAAGTCATGAAACCATAAAACTCTTAGAAAAAAACATAGGCAAAAATCTCTTAGACCTAAACATGAGTGACCTCTTCTTGAACATATCTCCACAGGCAAGGAAAACAAAAGCAAAAATGAATAAGTGGGACTATATTAAGCTGAAAACTTCTGTACAGCAAAAGACACCATCAATAGAACAAAAAGGTACCCTACAGTATGGGAGAATATTTTCGTAAATGACAGATACGATAAAGACTTGACATCCAAAATATATAGAGTTCACCCACCTCAACAAACAAAAAACAAATAATCCAATTAAAAAATGGGCAGAGGAACTGAACAGACAGTTCTCCAAAGAGGAAATTCAGATGGCCAACAGACACATGAAAAGATGCTCCACATCGCTAGTTATCAGAGAAATGCAAATTAAAACCACAATGAGATATCACCTCACACCAGTATGGATGGCTACCATCCAAAAGACAAACAACAACAAATGTTGGCGAGGTTGTGGAGAAAGGGGAACCCTCCTACACTGCTGGTGGGAATGTAGATTAGTTCAACCATTGTGGAAAGCAGTATGGAGGTTCCTCAAAAGGCTCAAAATAGACTTACCATTTGACCCAGGATTTCATTTGACTCCTAGGAATTTACCCTAAGAATGGAGCACTCCAGTTTGAAAAAGACAGATGCACCCCTATGTTTATCGCAGCACTATTTACAATAGTCAAGAATTGGAAGCAACCTAAGTGTCCATCAGTAGATGAATGGATAAAGAAGATGTGGTACATATACACAATGGAATATTATTCAGCCATAAGAAGAAAACAAATCCTACCATTTCAAACAACATGGATGGAGCTAGAGGGTATTATGCTCAGTGAAATAAGTCAAGCGGAGAAAGAGAAATACAAAATGATTTCACTCATCTGTGGAGTATAAGAACAAAGGAAATACTGAAGGAACAAAACAGCAGCAGAATCACAGAACCCAAGAATGGACCAACAGGTACCAAAGGGAAAGGGACTGGGGAGGATGGGTGGGTAGGGAGGGATAAGGGTGGGGAAGAAGAAAGGGGGTATTATGATTAGCATGCATAATGGGGGGGGGGAGAAAGGGGAGGGCTGTGCAACACAGAGAAGACAATAGTGATTCTACAACATTTTGCTATGCTGATGGACAGTGACTGTAATGGGGTATGTGGGGGGGACTTGGGGTAGTGGATAGCCTAGTAAACATAATGTTCTTCAAAAAAATAAAAATAAATGAATGAATTAAAAAAATCATCTTATTAAAAACAACATATAGAATGTAATCTGATTTTATGAAGTGGTATCTATCAATCTTTTCCTGTTTATGCTTCTCTATTTCTCTTTCCTGTCTATGTATATACCTACTCACCTCTATATCCCATCTCTACAGGCATAGAGAGAAATTTGACATATTGTTCACCTAATATTAATACCGTTTATTTCTTCTTTTTTTTTTTTGAGAGGGCATCTCTCACATTTATTGATCAAATGGTTGTTAACAAGAATAAAATTCTGTATAGGGGACTCAGTGCACAATCATTAATTAACCCCAAGACAAATTCTCAACAGTCTCCAATCTTCTGAAGCATAACGAACAAGTTCTTACATGGTGAACAAATTCTTACATAGTGAATAAGTTCTTACATGGTGAACAGTGCAAGGGCAGTCATATCACAGAAACTTTCGGTTTTGATTACGCATCATGAACTATAAGCAATCAAGTCAGACATGATTATTTGTTTAATTTTTATACTTGATTTATATATGAATCCCACATTTCTCCTTTATTATTATTATTATTATTAAAATAAAATTCTGAAGTGGTTGGTAGATGCAAGATAAAGGTAGAAAACATAATTTAGTGCTGTAAGAGGGCAAATGTAGATGATCAGGTCTGTGCCTAAAGACTAAGTATTAATCCAAGCTAGACAAGGGCGACAAAACATCCACGGATGCAGAAGATTTCTCTCAAAACAGGGGGTTGAGGTTCTAAGACTCACCTCTGTTGATCCCCAATTTCTCACCTGATGACCCCCCTGCGACTGTGCCTGTCTTAGGTTGTTCCTCCCTTGAGGAATCTTACCCGTCTCTGGCTAACCAGTCATTTTCCGGGGCCATACAGGGAAATGTAAAGTTGGTAAGTGAGAGAGAAGCAATATTGTTTGAAAAGGTTAGCTTTTTACTTCTTTGAAGATTTATGCCCTGTGGCTTCTATGCCCAGCATTTCTCTTGAGGTGTCATTACCACTTGGAAGAATTATGATACTCGGCAATTTTCGATATGAGGCACGAATTCTACTAAAGGGTTGTAATTAGGAAGGAAGAAGAGAAGCTATAGAAGTAGCAGACGGAAGAAAACATGGGAAGATTGATTATTTCTTTGACATATCTTCTTGTAGAGTAATATAAGCATGTATAGGTTTTAAACTACTAATTAAATTGTGTACACACATTAACATAATAGGAATACAGCTACATAACAAAAGCAGACCTACAATTACCAGCCATATGCAGTGAAAACAAGAAAACCAGTTAGGCACCCTAAGCATTTGTGAAAACTTATCAATGATATGATGGATATTATCTCACTGAATTTGAATAGATTGAGAAAAATCAGACAAATTAAAACAACACATTCCTGGGAACTATTCACATCCCATATGTTCTTTTAACAGTAGATAGTCTATAGTCACAATTTTGGGGCACTGCAACTTTGCACTTCTCCTAATTCTTGGTTGAGTTCTGACAGTACAGATCCAGTCAAATTTGTTGTTTTACTGTATGCACAGGCCAGCTTAGATATCTCCTTCTTCATTCCAATGGCAAGTCCAGGAACCGGTGGGATGACTGCAGCTACAACTGCAGCAGTGCCAGGATCTTTGTTGAAGTTTTTTGATGTTCATCTTCTGGAATGACTCTTCCAGAGGATGTTGATGTTGGAAGTTCTTCTTCATATTGTATCTTAATTCATTTTCTGGGTAGCCAAATTAGGCTTTGATCCTCTGTATGAACACAAACAAACCCTTTGCCACACTTTGATATGACCTTTATACCATTGTGAAGAACCTTTTGGAGATCACCACACAGGAACTGCTTTTTTTTCTTTAAGAGAAAGGAACATTATCAGAAAAATGTACTTCCATAGCTGATCATCTGACACCCTTTAAAATATAAAAATTAAGGATATGTAAAGCATGCATTAATTGTTGATTTGCAGTTAGTTTTATACATTCAGGGAGTAATCCCCCTTTTCTTTCTCTTTTTTTTGTTATAATTAATCTACAATTACATGAAGAATATTATGTTTACTAGGCTCTTCCCTATACCAAGTCCCCCCCACATACCCCATTACAGTCACTGTCCATCAGCATAGCAAAATGTTGTAGAATCACTATTGTCTTCTCTGTGCTGCACAGCCCTCCCCTTTCTCCCCCCCCCATTATGCATGCTAATCATAATACCCCCTTTCTTCTTCCCCACCCTTATCCCTCCCTACCCACCCATCCTCCCCAGTCCCTTTCCCTTTGGTACCTGTTGGTCCATTCTTGGGTTCTGTGATTCTGCTGCTGTTTTGTTCCTTCAGTATTTCCTTTGTTCTTATACTCCACAGATGAGTGAAATCATTTTGTATTTCTCTTTCTCCGCTTGGCTTATTTCACTGAGTATAATACCCTCTAGCTCCATCCATGTTGTTTGAAATGGTAGGATTTGTTTTCTTCTTATGGCTGAATAATATTCCATTGTGTATATGTACCACATCTTCTTTATCCATTCATCTACTGATGGACACTTAGGTTGCTTCCAATTCTTGACTATTGTAAATAGTGCTGCGATAAACATAGGGGTGCATCTGTCTTTTTCAAACTGGAGTGCTCCATTCTTAGGGTAAATTCCTAGGAGTCAAATGAAATCCTGGGTCAAATGGTAAGTCTATTTTGAGCCTTTTGAGGAACCTCCATACTGCTTTCCACAATGGTTGAACTAATCTACATTCCCACCAGCAGTGTAGGAGGGTTCCCCTTTCTCCACAACCTCGCCAACATTTGTTGTTGTTTGTCTTTTGGATGGCAGCCATCCTTACTGGTGTGAGGTGATATCTCATTGTGGTTTTAATTTGCATTTCTCTTATAACTAGCGATGTGGAGCATCTTTTCATGTGTCTGTTGGCCATCTGAATTTCCTCTTTGGAGAACTGTCTGTTCAGTTCCTCTGCCCATTTTTTAATTGGATTATTTGTTTTTTGTTTGTTGAGGTGGGTGAACTCTTTATATATTTTGGATGTCAAGTCTTTATCGTATCTGTCATTTACGAAAATATTCTCCCATACTGTAGGGTACCTTTTTGTTCTATTGATGGTGTCCTTTGCTGTACAGAAGCTTTTCAGCTTGATATAGTCCCACTTATTCATTTTTGCTTTTGATTTCCTTGCCTGCAGAGATATATTCATGAAGAAGTCGCTAATGTTCACATCCAAGAGATTTTTGCCTATGTTTTTTTCTAAGAGTTTTATGGTTTCATGACTTACATTCAGGTCTTTGATCCATTTCAAATTTACTTTTCTGTATGGGGTTAGACAGTGATCCAGTTTCATTGTCTTACATGTAGCTGTCCAGTTCTGCCAGCACCATGTGTTGAAGAGACTGTCATTTCTCCATTGTATGTCCATGGCTCCTTTATAAAATATTAATTGTGCATATATGTTTGGGTTAATGTCTGGAGTGTCTAATCTGTTCCAGTGGTCTGTGGCTCTGTTCTTGTGCCAGTACCAAATTGTCTTGATTACTATGGGTTTGTAGTAGAGCTTGAAGTTGGGGAGTGAGATCCCCCCCCACTTTATTCTTCTTCCTCAGGATTGCTTTGAGTATTTGGGGTCTTTATTGTTTCCATATGAATTTTTGAACCATTTGTTCCAGTTCATTGAAGAATGTTGCTGGTAATTTGATAGGGATTGCATCAAATCTGTATATTGCTTTGGGAAGGATGGCCATTTTAACAATATTAATTCTTCTTAGCCAAGAGCATGGGATGAGTTTCCATTTGTTAGTGTCCTCTTTACCTTCTCTTAAGAGTGTCTTGTAGTTTTCAGGGTATACGTCTTTCACTTCTTTGGTTAGGTTTATTCCTAGGTATTTTATTCCTTTTGATGCAATTGTGAATGGAATTGTTTTCCTGATTTCTCTTTATATTGGCTCATTGTTAGTGTATAGGAAAGTCACAGATTTCTGTGTGTTAATTTTGTATCCTGCAACTTTGCTGTATTCCGATATGAATTCTAGTAGTTTTGGAGTGGAGTCTTTAGGACTTTTTATGTACAATATCATGTCATCTGCAAATAGTGACAGTTTAACTTCTTCTTTACCAATCTGGATTCCTTGTATTTCTTTGTTTTGTCTGATTGCTGTGGCTAGGACCTCCGGCACTATGTTAAATAACAGTGGGGAGAGTGGGCATCCCTGTCTTGTTCACGATCTCAGAGGAAATGCTTTCAGCTTCTCGCTGTTCAGTATAATGCTGGCTGTGGGTTTATCATATATGGCCTTTATTATGTTGAGGTACTTGCCCTCTATACCCATTTTGCTGAGAGTTTTTATCATGAATGGATGTTGAATTTTGTCAAATACTTTTTCAGCATCTATGGAGATGATCATGTGGTTTTTGTCCTTCTTTTTGTTGATGTGGTGGGTGATGTTGATGGATTTTCGAATGTTGTACCATCCTTGCATCCCTGGGCTGAATCCCACTTGGTCATGGTGTATGATCCTTTTAATATATTTTTGAATTTGGTTTGCTAATATTTTGTTGAGTATTTTTGCATCTACGTTCATCAGGGATATTGGTCTGTAGTTTTCTTTTTTGGTGGGGTCTTTGCCTGGTTTTGGTATTAGGGTGATGTTGGCTTCATAGAATGAGTTTGGGAGTATTCCCTCCTCTTCTATTTTTTGGAACACTTTAAGGAGAATGGGTATTATGTCTTCTCTGTGTGTCTGATTAAATTCTGAGGTAAATCCATCTGGCCCGGGGGTTTTGTTCTTGCATAGTTTTTTGATTACCGTTTCAATTTCTTTGCTCGTAATTGGTTTGTTTAACTTTTGTGTTTCTTCCTTGGTCAGTGTTGGAAGCTTGTATTTTTCTAGGAAGTTGCCCATTTCTTCTAGGTTTTCCAGCTTGTTGGCATATAGGTTTTCATAGTAGTCTTTTATAATTCTTTGTATTTCTGTGGAGTCCGTCATGATGTTTCTGTTCTCATTTCTGATTCTGTTGATGTGTGTTGATTCTCTTTTTCTCTTAATGAGTTTGGCTAGAGGCTTATCTATTTTGTTTATTTTCTTAAAGTACCAGCTCTTGGTTTCATTGATTTTTGCTATTGTTTTATTCTCGTCAATTTTATTTATTTCTTCTCTGTTCTTTATTATGTCCCTCCTTCTGCTGACTTTAGGCCTCATTTTTTCTTCTTTTTCCAATTTTGATAATTGTGACGTTAGAGTATTCATTTGGGTTTGTTCTTCCTTCTTTAAATATGCCTGGATTGCTATATACTTTCCTCTTAAGACTGCTTTCGCTGGGTCCCACAGAAGTTGGGGCTTTGTTTTGTTGTTGTCATTTATTTCCATATATTGCTGGATCTCCATTTTAATATGGTTATTGATCCTTTGACTATTTAGAAGCATGTTGTTAAGCCTCCATGTGTTTGTGAGCCTTTTTGCTTTCTTTGTACAATTTATTTCCAGTTTTATACCTTTGTGGTCTTAAAAGTTAATTGGTAGGATTTCAATCTTTTTGAATTTACTGAGGCTCTCTTTGTGGCCTAGTATGTAGTCTATTCTGGAGAATGTTCCATGTGCACTTGAGAAGAATGTGTATCCTGTTGCTTTTGGGTGTAGAGTTCTATAGATGTCTATTAGGTCCATCTGTTCTAGTGTGCTGTGTTCAGTGCCTCTGTGTCCTTACTTATTTTCTGTCTGGTGGATCTGTCCTTTGCAGTGAATGGTGTGTTGAAGTCTCCTAAAATGAATGCATTGCAGTCTATTTCCTCCTTTAGTTCTGTTAGTATTTGTTTCACATATGCTGGTGCTCCTGTGTTGGGTGCATATATATTTATAATGGTTATAACCTCTTGTTGGACTGAGCCCTTTATCATTATGTAATGTTCTTCTTTATCTCTTGTTACTTTCTTTATTTTGAAGTCTATTTTGTCTGATGCAAGTACTGCAACTCCTGCTTTTTTCTCCCTATTGTTTGCATGAAATATCTTTTTCCATCCCTTGACTTTTAGTCTGTGCATGTCTTTGGGTTTGAGGTGAGTCTCTTGTAAGCAGCATATAGATGGGTCTTGTTTTTTAATCCATTCAGTGCCTCTATGTCTTTTGATTGGTGCATTCAGTCCATTTAGATTTATGGTGATTATCGATAGGTATCTACTTATTGCCATTTCAGGCTTAGATTCGTGGTTACCAAAGGTTCCAGGTTACTTTCCTTACTATCTAAGAGTCTAACTTAACTCACTTCGTATGCTGTTATGAATACAATCTAAAGGTTCTTTTCTATTTCTCCTCCTTTTTCTTCTTCCTTCATTCTTTATATATTAGGTATCAGATTCTATACTTTTTCTCTATCCCTTGATTGGCTTTGGGTATAGTCTATTTAATTTTGCATTTGCCCCACAATCAGCTGCTCCACCCTCCCTACCATGATTTTACTACCTCTGGTGACAGCTATGCAACTCTAGGAACACTTCAATCTATAGCAGTCCCTCCAAAATAGACTGCAGAGATGGTTTGTGGGAGGTAAACTCTCTCAGCTTTTGCTTATCTGGAAATTGCTTAATCCCTCCTTCAAATTTAAATGATAATCTTGCTGGATAAAGTAATCTTGGTTCCAGGCCCTTCTGCTTCATGGCATTAAATACATCATGCCACTCCCTTCTGGCTTTTAAGGTTTCTGCTGAGAAGTGTGTTGTTAGTCTGATGGGCTTTGTATGTGATCTTATTTCTGCCTCTGGATGCTTTTAAGAGTCTGTCCTTATCCTTGATCTTTCCCATTTTAATTACTATGTGTCTTGCCGTTGTCTTCCTTGGGTCCCTTGTGTAGGGGGATCTGTGGATCTCCATGGCCTGAGAGACTATCTCCTTCCCCAAATTAGGGAATTTTTCAGCAACTACCTCCTCAAAGACACTTTCTATCCCTTTTTCTCTCTCTTCTTATTCTGGTATCCCTATAATGCAAATATTGTTCTGCTTGGATTGGTCACACAGTTCTCTCAATATTCTTTCATTTTTAGAGACCCTTTTTTCTCTCTGTGCCTCCGCTTCTTTGTATTCCTCTTCTCTAGTTTCTATTTCATTAATTGTCTCCTCCACTGTATCCAACCTGCTTTTGATACCTTCCATTTTGTTCTTTAACAATTGCATCTCTGGCCTGAATTCATTCCTGAGTTCTTGGATGTCTTTCTGTACGTCCATTAGGATGTTGATTATTTTTATTTTGAACTCCCTTTCAGGAAGAGTCACGAGGTCCGTATCATTTAAATCTTTCTCGGGAGTTGTATTAACAATTTTACTCTGGACAAGGTTACTTTGGCGTTTCATGTTTGTATATGGCACTCTCTAGTGTCCAGAAGCTCTATTCTGGAGCTGCTGAGCCCCTGAAGCAATGTCAGGCATCACAGGGGAGCGGTACTGGGGGTAGGAAAGAGCTGTTCCCCACCTCCTGGCTCCTGTGCCTGTGTCCACTGCCTGAGCCAGTAGGCCGGGCACACAGGTATAAGTTTTTGTCCCAGAGCAGTGAGATATGGATCCCTGTTTTCCACGAGCAGCTGGAATCCCAGTCTCCCCAGGAACTCTTCCTGTATTAACTTTCCAACCCGGTAGTCATGCGAGTCTCATGAAAGCACCATGAAATGTAGGTTTGTGCTCCCAGCACATATTTCCGGAGCTAAGTATTCAGCAGTCCCAAGCCTTCCACTCCCTCCCTGCTCTGTTTGTCTTCCTCCTGCCGGTGAGCTGGGGTGGGGGAGGGGCTCGGGTCCCGTGGAGCCACAGCTCTGGTATGTTACCCCATTTGCTGAGGTCTGCTCTTTTCTCCAGGTGTGTGCAGTCTGATGCGTCCTCTTTCCTGTTGCTCTCTCAGGATTAGTTGCACCAATTAAATTTTCTAATTGTATCCAGTTTTAGGAGGAAGCCTCTGTCTCTCCTCTCACACCGCCATCTTTAATCCCTTAATAAGATGATTTTAAATTTAAATGAATTTAAAAGGAAGAGAAGAAACTGAAGGGGTTTTTAGTTTACACTGCTAGATTGAACACAGGTACTTTACCTCTAATACATCTTGAAATCCCAATGAAATGAGAGCAAATGTATAAAGGAGAAAAAATGTGTATCTACAAGGAAAAAAGAGAATGGGAAAGAGACAAGGCACAAAATTTTGGAGAGAGGAAAGCCAACAGATGAGTAGAAACTGATATACCTGTGTGCCAAGACAGTACTAAGAAAAAGTGAACACACCACAGACCTCCAGATACTTCATACAATGACAGGGCAGACAGGGAAAGTCCATTTAAGCAGAGTCAAAACCTGGAGCCCTCATGCACTGCAAACATCAAATGATGCACATGCTTTGGAAAGCAATCTGATAGCTCCACAAGCAACTAAACACAGCTACCACAAGAACCAGCAATTCCACATGTGTCCACACAAAAACTTATACATGAATGTTGGCCGAAGCAATATTCATAATAGCCAAAAAGTGGCAACAACCCAAATTTCTGACAACTGATGAATGGATAAATAAGATGCAATCTCCCCATATAATGGAATATTACTTGGCCATAAAAAGGAATGAAGTACTGGTACATGGTACAACTCAAATGAAACTTGAAAACATTCACTTGAAAACTGGAGCCCTCATGCCCTGTCAGTGTAAAATGGTACAGATGCTTTGGAAAACAATCTGACAGTTCCTCAAACAACTGAACAGTTTCCATGTGACCCAGCAACTTCATTCCCAAGAGAACTGAAAACACAAGTCCACGCAAAACTTGTACATGAATGAAACCAGTTGCAAGAAGTCATATATTATATGATTCCATTTGTATGAAATGTCTAGAACAGGCATGTCCATAGAGACAGAAAGTAGATTAGTGGTTGCCTAGGGCTGGATGGATGGGGGGACTACTAATAGGTATAGGATGTTACTTTCTAAAAATGTTCCAAATATGTCACAGTGATATCTGCACAATATCTCAAAGCAATTTTTGAAGAAAAGAAGTAATCAGTTACCCTCCCCTATTCAGCACAGTCAGGCCACTGGCCCTCTCCCTCCTCTTCCAAAGATCAGAGAATTGTTCTCTGGTGAGGGTAAACCTGCAGGCCTCTGGACTGGGTGACAGCAGGCCATCTGAAGGCAAGTGCTATAGTGGAACCAAGTAAGTGGATTAAGTGAAAGTTCATGTAGTGAATAATGAGATTCTCAGCCTTCTTTCACCCTCAGAGCCCAGAAGCTTGGCTGGCAGTCAGGATCTGCACAGGAGAGTCTACTAAAACTAAGATAAAAGACATCAAGTACTGCCTGACTTGCAATCACCCTGCCCAACACTTGTTTGTAAGCAGGTTCTAATCAGGCATGGTCCTTCTGTCCCTTGTTCTTCTAGATTCCAGGAGCAATTTGTCTTCCATTCTTATTCTGCTTCATAAAAGCTAGTCTTATCCCATCTCTCGTTTTTTATCTTCTGGAAGGCAAAAATTACATCTTAAATACATGCCTCCTTTAGTACCCAGTAAAATGCCTTGCACACAGTGTAGTCACCATTTATTTGTCAGTTCAATAGACAACTATTCTATGTCCACTGTATACCTGGAACTACTAAGAAGAAGTTAAAAGAACATAGACATGGAATCAAGAGATTTGGATCCAAATTAGGCTATGCATGACTTTGGGCAAATTGGTTAACCACATTAGGCCCAAGTTTGCCCACAGTAAAGTGGGAATGCCTTAGGTCAGTGTTCTCAGTGCACCTTAAGATGAGGATTCATGTGCAAGTAATTTATTAAGTACTCCTAGGAAAGATGGGGGTGGAGGGTGGCAGATAGAAAGGGCAAAAAACCAATGGTGGTGTGATCTCAGGTGGAGTCCCAACCTGAGACAACTCAGGAGCCCTCTGGATCTCATGAAGAAAACCTCACCACCGTTCCTCTGTGAGCCAAGGGGGGTGGACTTTCATACTCTAACCTGTCAGTCACTGGCCAAGAGTCCTTGATACAGGGACAGGGCTGGGGGTGGAGATGGGAACACCAGACTCCCAAGCACTTCGAGCTCTCTGTGTCTGGTCAAAGTGGCTCCAGTAGCCCAAGGCCATTTCTCCAAAGAAGGTTACAGGTGGAGGCCTTTAGAGACAAATGAATACATAAGCTATGGGAGGGACAGCATTCTGGGTAGATGTCAGTGGCCACTACAGAGGATACTGGACTAGGTGACCTCTAAAAGAGTTTTCTGAGTTAAATTTCAAAAATAGCCTATTATATGTAATATAGAAGACATAATTCTTAAATCTATTTGGGTAGATAAAATGAACATTTGGTAAGTCACTGGGTGCTAAGTCAGTGTACCCTCAAACATAAACACCCTTCAGAAATAGGGAAAATGCAGCGCTTAATCTGAAAGATATTACAGAGGAGGTAAATCTGTGAGTTAGCCATGAAGGAAATGTGAGCTCATAACTGGACATCTTCAACACAAATCACTGTTCCCCTAAAATCCTAAGCAACAAAATGCTTCCTTTGACTCCAACTTTCTCTGTCCTCTCCTCACCTTTTTTCCCACTGAATTTGCATTTAACTCTCTTTGACATCCAGGCTCTCAAATCCTATCTTTGGCCCCTTTTGTCTTTGCTTCATCATTTATTTCCCACAACAAACACACATATTTGTCCCTGGGCTCCTTTTCAGTTCTTCCACCCTAGGATGTTTTCCTTCTCCCAAGTCATCTAAATTGCTGTTCCACAACACACCTCCAACGAATACTTCAGTGATTCTCCAGCTCAGAAACTGCCTTCAACCCCCACAAAATGATTAGAAATGATATGACAGTGTTTAATTAACATCTAAACCCTATGGTACTAAATCTGGCTGCTACAGGCATCTACTCTTTCTCCTCAAGTAGACTGTACTCCTCTGAGGATGATGTATTACATCCCTTCACACCATCCAGCAGAGATCTAGACAAACCACAGACAGACATGTGTAAGAGATAACACCTCTCCTTAATAAAAATAATGACTACAGAACATAATCACACAAGATAAACTTCACTTTATAAAATAACACACAAATACAATTCAGAATCAGCTTATTGATGCATTCTGACATGTTACTTCAGGGTGATAAAGCAGCAAAGGAAAAAACTGTGAAAAACATTTTATGAAATACATATTTTTAAAAGCATCTTCAGGTTGATTCATTTAGATGTTTATATGTCTGGGGATCATAACTTATCACATTATTGTGATAAATAGCATTCTAAGTACAGATATCCAGTTCTTAATATGAAACAGGGCAGCCTAAGTCAGTAAGAATGGAAACGCAGCAATGGCAAGCTTTTCTGTCATGGCAGATGTCTAATTACAACATAATGACTGTGTTCTATGATCTGGATGTCAATATTCATTTTTTTTCATATGCTGCCTAGAGTAAGGCTTAGCAGAGATTTAAACTTCCACCTGATGGTGGTACCCAAAGTGAAAAAAGTATTAATGATTCCTAGAGTTGTTGCTTCGAGTGTTACTGATTCCAGGAAAGTATATAAACAAAGAGAACATTTGAGGAAGAAGGTAAGAACAGGGTAAGCAAGGTACATCAACTGGGTCATCTGTGGTTCACTTGTGTGTGTGGCAGACACGCCCACCTTCCTCAATGGTTCCAACACCTGCCTGGGAATCTGCCCACTTCAATCTCTGTTCATGTCTTTGCTCCCTTCATCTTCACATAGTTAACCTTTTCATCCCTGGCCTTAGAGCTCTGGATCTTCTAAGTCTTATGCATCTTCATCCTCATGGTCACTCTTGAACATGGCCACTTCACAGTGGCATCCCTTGAGACTCTGCTCCAGCTCACTGATGCCATCTCTGCATCTATTTCTCTAGCCACAGTTTCCTGTGCTTCAACCTCTCACATCCCTCAGTCCCACCTAACTTTCCTTTTCCTTAACTGCTTCTTAAGTCTCTAATGTTTTGCTATCTTCCAAGAAAAGCTAGCTTCCTTCTGGTGACGTCTGATGCCACCAAAATGTTTAACTGATGCAGATAACAGAATCTAGATTTCCTCTCATACATCTCTCATACCTACCTAAACATTACTAATTTTTATAAAGTCCAATTTACAATATTTTTCTTTATGGTCATATCTAAGAACTGTTGACTTAAGGAGAAATATGAATGGCAAATGAGCACTTGAAAAAGATGCTCAACATCATTTTTCATCAGGAAAATGCAGATTAAAACCACAATGAGATAATATTACACAATTAGAATGACTTTTTTAAATGGCAATAAAAAGTACAGACAAGGATGCAGGGCAAGTGGAACTCCCATTACTGTATGTATGAGCGGCACACATTAGCTCTGCAAAACAGATCAATAGTTTCATATAAGGTTAAAGGCTAAAGTTTTTTATAAAGTTTAGTATAAAGTTGAACATTTACCATATGATCCAGCAATCCCACTTTCAGGTATTTGCCAAGAGAAGCGGAAACATGTTTACACAAAAATCTGTACACAATTGTTAACAGCAGCTTAACTCAAAATCACCAAAATTGGAAACCCGAATGACCCTTACCTGGGGACTGGGTAAACAAACTATAGTACATCTATACAATGGAATACTACTCAACACTTTTAAAAAAAGGAATGAAGTATTGATACATGCAAAGCCATGACTCTCAAATGCACTTTGATAAGTAAAAGAAATCAGACCCATAATGTTTTCGTACTGTACGGTTCCATTTATGCCATTTCTAGAAAAGGCAAAATGATAGGGATGAAGAACACAGGAATGATTGCCAGAGCCTGGAGAAAGAGGAGGGACTGGCTACAAAGGAGCAGCACAGAGAACACACTGGGGTGATGGAAATGTTCTGTATCCTGATTTGTACTAGTGGATCCATGGCTGTACACATTTGCCAAAACCCGTAGCACCATATAAATTTACCAGAGTAAGTTCTATGATAGGCAAATCTTAAAATTTTTAAAACATATCCAGAGTGGGTAAGGATGTAGAACAAATGAACACTATACAATCTTGTGGGGATATAAATTGGCATAATCATCTTGGAAAACAATTTGCTATTACCTTACAGAGTTCAGTATGGACATACCTTATGATGTGGCAATTTCATCCCATTGAGAAGCTTGTGCCTCTCCACCAGAAAACATATAACTATATGAACGTTCATAACAGCACTTTGTAATAGAAAAATCTGGAAACAACCTGAATTTCCACTGACGAGAAAATGGAAGAACATACGGGAAACATTGAGGGCCAATATTCACTTATGAGGGAGTTGCTGCAGGTTGCTCCTGCTCCATGACCTTTGCAGTAGTTACTGCTGGCCAGCTCTGGATTCGATAAACCTGCTATGATCTGAATGTCTGCATCCCTGCAAAATTCCGATATTGGAATTCTAACCACCAAGGTGATGGTATTAGAAGGTGGGGCTTTGGGGAGTTGATTAGGTCATGAGGGCACAGCCTTCAGGGTTGGCATTAGTGCCCTTACAACAAGAGCCCAGAAAGCTAGCCAGCTCGCCCCTCCCTCTGTGTAAGTGTACAGTGAGAAGATGGCCATCAGCGAGGCAGCTGGCTCTTACCACACACCAGCTCTGCCAGTGCCATGATCTTGGACTTTTCCCAGCCTCCAGAACTGTAACAAATAAATGTTTGCTGTTTATAAGCCACCCAGTTTATGGTATTTTTGTCATAGCACTAAGACACCTCCCACCAACTCTGTAAGCCTCAATCCCTCCAGCAAATTTCCTTTTTTCCTCTCATGGCCTGACCTGGTTTATGTATCTTGCAATCAAGAACCCTGAAAGGTTCAAAGCCCAATCTAAACTTAACATCAACCTTCAACACGTTAGACTCACCACCTCCCAAATCATTCACACTCAAATCCAGCATCGCTTTAGCAACTTCATCTGCCTTACCACCCTGTCATTTCTACCTCTTTAACATGTCGCACACCTGTCTGAAATAAGTGCAGACCTCTGTGAAATCACAGCAGCAGACAAACCTGTTTAAATCCTACTCATCCTTCAAGAACTAGTTCAAAGTCAGATCTTGTCTTGTCCCCATCTCCTATGCCTAGCCAGATACAACCCCTCTTCACTCCGAACTTTCATTGCATAATTTACCTATTTTCCTGCCCTTATTAATGCATTCAACTAATGCTTATGGTGAACCTGCTCTGTATCAGGTATTGTTCTAAGGGCTGGCCATCCAGCAATAAACCAAGTAGACATCAATTCCTGTTTAATGGGGTGACAGAAAATAAACAAAATAGTAAGTAAAATGTATATATAGTAGGTTAGAGAGTGATGGGTGCTAAGGAGAAAAAGTAAACCGAGAAGCAGCTAGCAAATGTCATGGAATGTGCCATCCTAGATAAGATAGGCACAGAAGGTCTCACAGAGGAGGTGACTTTTGAGAAAACACCAGAAGCAAGTGAAGGAGTAGACCAAGTGGGTACCTTAAGGAAGATCCCCCAGGACAGAGGGAACAACAAATGCCAAGTCCCCAAGTTGGAAGGCTTTGCGGAAGAATGAAGAGGCAGAGAGAACAAGCTGGAGAGCATGAGAAAAGATGAGGCAGGTCCTTAGGAGCCAGATCATGGACACCTTGCCGATCCTCTACCAGACCTTGGCTTTTCTCTGGATAAGGGGAAAGCCACTGAAGAGTTTACAGCAAACATGGTCTAACTTGGTTTTAATAGGCTCATTCTGTATGGAGAATAGGCTCTGTGAGTGAGGCTGAGCAGAAGCAGGGAGACAAGTTAAGAGATGGTTGTCCTTTGGCAGGATGTTGGTGTTGACAGCATAGACTTACTCTCCCTAAGCTCCTCATGAAAATAGAAAAATTAAGTAGGGTAGCCTAACAAAAAAAATTAACTCAAATGCATTTCCATGAATCCAGAATACTGGTGGGATGCAAGAGGAATGTGGGAAAAGCAGCTCTGCGTGAATGGAGGGACAATAAGGGGATTTCTGGTGGTCTTAAGAGCCAGGGATCCAGACATTGCCAGCAAACCATCACCACAAATGGGAGCACCTCCTGGGAATGGAGGGCTGAGTGGGACAGTCTGAGAAAAACGATCTAAACACGAGCAGGCTTCTGAGAGCACAATCACAGCAGCAGACAAACCTGTTTAAATCCTACTCCTCCTTCAAGAACTAGTTCAAGGTCAGCTCTTGTCTCATCCCCGCCCCCCTCTGCCTAGCCAGATATACCCACTCCGAGGGGAGTGCAGGAGCACTGCAGCGAGGGCTCCGCTGCTGGGCAGCCTGACCCCACAGCTCCCGAGAAAGTGGAGTCCCACACTGAGGACATACCCCAAGGCAGGAACTTTGGGGGAAAAAAGGAGAGAGTCCAGATTCGGGGCGGTGAGCAGGGAGGGATGGGAAACCAGTGAAGGCAATTTTCAGAAATAACCGGAGAGATGGCTACACGGAGAGACCACATTTTTTAATATATCAAAGGGAGTCTAGAAGAGGAAGCCAAAGAGCTTTGCAGCTTTGAAAGCTATCCTCATCCAATCCCCAGGAACCTCCTTGTAAAAGCTCAGGTAAACTGATCTTACTTAAACATGAGTAGCAGAAAAGGAGAGAACCCAAATCAACAGGCAAACTTACCAGGTTTTTAAATTTTTTTCTTCTTTTCATGGGGTAAAGGCTAACATGTAATTGTTATATGTTCTGGCAATATAGAAATAATACAACTGTCAAAACTGGAGGAAGCAGGAGAGACTGTAAGAAATGAAGAATAAGCTTGCTGGTTGCCTTACATGGGAAAAAAAAGAAATTATTTTAGAACAGGCATCCTGGAAGAGGGTGAGGAGGCAAAAAGAGGTTATAAATAACTTAATATTGCTCATGGTAGAGAACCAGTAGACAGCAGAACCTTTGTACCTCTGGGATATGGAGGCAGGAAACGATGTGCATTAGGACCCTAGAGCCTCTGCAAGAATGACAAGAACAACTTTAGAACTGTCAGTCATACTCCCCAAAGAGCCACTTGGCCAAACGACTTGAATGACTTGGGAGAAGTGCCCTTGGAAAGGCAAGAAACTTACCCTGCAGTAAGGAGAGGCCAGAAACCATATGTGCACTATTTGGGGGGGATACAAACCAATGTTGTCTAAGGAAGCATATGGAAGTGTCAGAGGACCAGCTCCTCCGTATGCTTCTAGGACATTCAATCTAAAATTTTTGAGGAGAGATACAAAAGATCTGTTACATAAAAGACAGCATCTATTTTTTAGCAAAAGAGATCAAATAGTCAACAGCTGCAGTGAAAAGTAGTGTAGCAGAGTAGGAAAAACTAGGAGCTTAAGATCAAACAGACCTCATTGCAATTCTATTTTGACTAGCAACAGTTACCTTGGGTAATTCCTCACTTTCTCTGACCTTCAATTTTCTGCCACTAATAATACAGCTAGCAACATCACTGTAAGGATAGCATGTTGAAGGTATGAAATGTCTTCATTTTCCCCTTCTCTTGCTCTT
This sequence comes from Manis javanica, assembly GCF_040802235.1. NCBI lineage: Eukaryota > Metazoa > Chordata > Mammalia > Pholidota > Manidae > Manis > Manis javanica. Next base: position 18,597,411 of record NC_133174.1, on the reverse strand, counting down.
CCTCCCTCCCACGAACCATTCTTTAAATGGGATGAACTCTCTAATCACCTTTGTACATCAGGTAATAACAATATCCTTACTCATTCAAAGACTACTTATTGCCCTCAGAATTTAAAACAGCTGGCTCTCACTCTCCAAAAGCTTCCTTTTCTTAAAATTTAACTTCACACATTAAATAATACTTTCTACTCAGGATAAATATTAATGATGTTTTTAATAGTTTTTACAGTTCCTGCCCTACTGTTTTGTTATAGACCATTAAGCAGCTGTTACACTCTATTTGTGGCTGAAGTTGTCTTTGCTGTGCTTTTACTGTGCCATATTGCTTTGAAAACCATGTGGGAAAACTCTTAAGATGAAAGGCCCTTCATCAATGCAAGACATTAGTATTCTATCTTTTTAGAAGAAGAGTTTACTCTCTCTAGATTCAATGGAATTGAATCAAATTAAGGGCATTTGCATCACTTAGTTCTAGTAAAAGCAAGACTGTCATTCTGTCATATTAAATTTATTTCTGTCACCTTAATGTTTAATGGCTGGGTCTAAAAAGCTAGGAGGCTTGGCCATGCAGGAGAACAGTAAGGAAGGCATTGTGAACAGTATCATCATTCAGTTCATACTTGTTGTCTATCTGAGGGGCTCCCTGAACTAAGCTTTGGTGTTTATACAGACATAGAGATCCAACATCAGTTTTCCACAATGTGGTGCAGCCCCAGGATACAAGAAAATCACACTCAGTAGACAAATACACAAAACAGGCTAGCTAAAAGCAGTCAGAGAGAGTGTGACTCCTTTCTGGCCAAAAAGTGGAGGGGGAGAATCACAAACCTGCCAGACAGCAAATAACCATTACATCTAGCTTGAAGGAAGCAATATGGGCAAACAAATAGTCATCTTTATAGGAGCTCAATAATCTCCCCAAAATATGTAGTCAAATTTCTGTGGCCCCACATCATGTCACTTCCCTACTTAAAACCCTCCCCATTGACCTTAAGGTTAAAATCGAAATCCTTAGTAAAACTCACATGAAGGATTTCAAACTCAGGCTCAGTGTTAAACGGTAAGTGACAACTGACTCTAGGCTTATATGTCAGGGAGGTATAGGAAGTGGTGGGAACTGTGGTAAATGGCAGGGCATCAGGCCCTTCCCACAGCAGCAGCCTTCCTTCAGTCCTAACTGATTTGTTACTATTAGGAGGAGAGCATTGCCAGACCTTCTGACTGGTTAAGAGAAGCCAGAAAGCTAGATTTTAAAAGCTAATTTTTAAGTAATTCAAATAAGATATTATGTAAGCCATTCTGCAGAACAAACAGAAGCAAACCTGGATTAAAGACCATCATTTTGTAACTTCTACACATGTCCAGAACAAAAGAGAGGTGTACGCGCACACACACAGTCGGCCCTTGAACAACATGGGTTTGAAATGCGTGGGTCCACTTATATGTGCATTTTTTTCAATAAATATATTGGAAATATTTTTGGAGATTTGTGACAATTTGAAAAAAATCATTTTCTCTAGCTTACTTTGTTGTAAGAATACACAGCACATAATATATATAAGGAAGAAAATATGAGTTAACCAATTGTTTATGTTACTGATAAGGTTTCTAGTTAACAGTAGGCTATTAGTAGTTAAGTTTTGGGGGAGTCAAAAGTTATACATGGCTTTTGACTGCTTAGGGGGTGGCACCCCTAACCCACATACTGTTTCAGAGCTGTGTATGTGTGTGTGTGTGTTACATATGCCGATATGTATACTACTCTATGTATAATATATATTACTATAACTATATATCTGAATATATTGTGTGTATATATATATGTAGTTATATGGTTTTATATATATATGTATATATAAAACAAGTAGATACATAGTAGAAGATAAATATATGGGAGAGCATTCAAACAAAGAAAGAATATAAAAACAGAACAATTTGTATCATCTAGCCAGCATTCCCTATTTTTAATCATTTGGGTAGGGGCTGAGCTGAAGTATCACTTGGTACTGATTATAAAAAGAGAGCCTGACTAAGAAAATTCATAATATCAACAACTGTAAGTGAATTCTTAACTTCTTAAAAGTGATTATTCATTAAATTAAGACATATATTAGATTGCTGATTTTATCCTATATCCAGAATATATCAGTTTTCTCAACTGTCATTGTTTGCTTTAATGGCAATAGTTCAAACCTTTCACTACTTTACACAGACATATGCAGAAATCAGTTCAAAATAGAGACCTCTAACTATAGGATTTTACTACTTTCAACTTATACTTACTCTACTTAAAAAGTTTTTTTCAAGTGACTTTGATTTTACTTCTAAAGATTGGAAAATTGTGCTTGTGTTTGATAAGCGATATCAGTATATATTTTCACTTGCTTCTTGCATGACACATAGACTAGCATCAAGGAAATTCCAGAGAATGATTTTTTTAATGTTTGAGTAATGGTACATTCATGTAAAAAGTACCTTCTTCCAGGGTAAAATATTTTAACAGTAAAGTTATTTGCATGTCTAAGATACAGAATATTTTTAAACATCTTATTTATTTATGCTTACATTCCATGTAGTAAAACCTAATAAAAATGAAATGGACTAATTCCTTTTTTTATCACCTCCAGTATGTGGGTAGACAAGTCTATGTAAAGTTGAAAAACACACCAACCTTCACAGTAGTAAGTGTTCTCTTATCATTTCCTCATGAATAAATTTTTCATAACTGGGTCATTGGATAATTAACTATTGGCCTGAAAAAGCCACTTAGTATATTGTGCATCTACATGTACTAAAGCTGAAATAATATATTCCTAAGTTTAAAAACACCTCCTTCTTAGGCCTTGTCTCACAACTATAGAAATAATACTGGAAGGTCTTGTGATATTTGAATTTTAATTATTGTACCACCGCTTTATAAATAATCTGGAGCTTATAAATATAGCAGGAGAAGAAATTGCCTAAACAAAATCACTGGGCTGGGCAGAAGGAGTCTCCAGAATGATCCAAGTATTTATATGCAGCTATCATGAAAAATGTCAGAGCTTATCTGGTTCACTCAACATCTCAAATGATGAGTGCTGATGTCTTCCAGTTCAGACACAGCTATAAGGACACCAATAAGTGTCCTTTTATTTTGTATGTATTATTGCCTAATCGGGACAAAAATGAATACTGAGCATCTGCCAATTTGATAAAGAGCTGCAATTATCCTAACCGTGTAATACCTAGCAGGTTTTTAACAGGGGTGTTAAGTGAAATATGCCCAGGGAAAATATAGATGAAGTTTTTCAGTAGTTGTAGGATATATTTCATCTTTTGTGGTTCTCCTTAGAAATAATGGAAAGGGAAAAATATATTTTTCCTCTTTAAGCCAAACGTAGACATACTAAGATGCACATACATTTGATATGAAAAGGTAATTGTTTGAAAATTAATTAATATAATCCATCATATTGACATACTAGAAAAGAAAAAATATGTGATCAGTGTGAAAAAAAGCATTTGACAAAATTTAACACCAATTCATGATTTTTTTTTAATTTGCAGTAAACAAGGATGAGAGAGGAACTCTCTCAACTTGATAAAGTCTATCTTGAAATACCTACAGCTAACATCATGCTTAATGGTGAGAAACTCAAAGCTTTCTTGCTAAGAACAGATACAAATCAAGCATGTCCTTTACACCACTCCTTTTCAACATTATGCTATACTAGAAGGTCCTTGCTAATGCAATAAAGCAAGACAAAGAAATTAAAAAGTATACAGACTGGGAAGAGGACATAAAACTCTCTTTGTTCCCAGATGACATGATTGTCTGCAGAAATACAAAAGACTAAACAAAAATCTCCTGGAACTAATAAACGATTATAGTAAGGTTGTGAGATACAAGGTTAATATACAAAAATCAATTGTTTTCCTATATATCAACAATGAACCTGTAGAATTTTAAATTAAAAGTACAATGCTATTTATATTTGGACCCAAAAAATGAATACTTAGGCATAAATCTAAAAAAAACATGTATAAGAACTATATGAGGAAAACTACAAAACTCTTATGAGTGAAATCAAAGAAGAACTAGGTAAATGGAGAAATACTTCATGTTAATGAATAGGAAGGATCAACACTGTCAAAATATCAGTTCTTCCCAACTTGAGTAATAGATTCAATGCAATGCCAATCAAAATCCAAGTGAGTTATTTTATGGACATTGACAAACTGCTTCTAAAGTTTACATGGAAAGGCAAAAGATTCAGAGTAGCTAACACAATATTGAAGAAGAACAAACTTGGAAGACAAAATTCACCAAACTTCAGACTTAAAATAAAGCTACAATAATCAAGAGTGTAGTAGCAGCAAAAGAATAGACAGGAGATCAACAGAACAGAATAGAGAGCACAAAAATGATCTCCATAAATACAGTTAACTGATTTTGACAAAAGAGCCAAGGTAATACAGTAGAGCAATGACAGGCTCTTCAACAAATGTTGCAGTAACTGAACTTCTTATAAAAATGTAAAATTTATGGACATATTTTTAAAAACTTAATCTAAACAGAACTCTAACACCCTTCACAAAAAACTAACTCAAAATGGATCATAGACCTAAATATAAAATGCAAAACTACAAAACTCCTAGAAGATAACATAGGAGAAAACCTAAATGATCTCAGGTGTGGTGATGGCTTTTAAATACAACACCAAAGATATGATCCATGAAAGAAATCATTGGTAAGCAAGACTGTTAAAATTAATAACTTTGGATTGAGAGGAGCCAAGATGGCAGCATGAGTAGCTCGGTGGAAATCTCCTCCCAAAACCATATATATTTTTGAAAATACAACAGATACAACTATTCCTAAAAGAGAGACCAGAGGATACAGTACAACAGCCAGGCTACATCTACACCTGTGAAAACTCAGCACCTTACAAAGGGGGTAAGATACAAAGCTGTGACCCGGCGGGACCCGAGCACTCCCCCCACCCCAGCTCACCAGCAGGAGGAAAGGAGTCGGAGTGGGGAGAGAGTGGAAGTGCAGGACTGCTAAATAACCAGCCCTAGGAATCCACACCGGGAGCACAGACACACATTGCATGATGTGCTGGGTATTAGGGAAACAGAATAGTAAAATCTGTGAGCAGATCCCCACAGCCGGCTCCCCCAGAACAAAAGAAAAGTAGGTGCTTTCTTAAAGTCTTAAAGGGACAGGGGCCTCACAGCTGGACAGAATCATCCTGGCACACATAGCCCAGCAGGCGGGGAATTCTGAGGAACTCCAGGTGCCCCAGCCCCCTGGGAGGCAGTGCAGCTCTAAAAGCCCTCATGGCGATAAACAGACTGCCATTCATTCCTCCTCTGGCGTGGCCCCACTAGAGTGGCTGAGCAGCCTGAGAGCAGGGCACCATTCTCACAGGAGTGCACACCGGCACACCTCCCTCTCCCCACATGGCTCTGGGCTACCCCGAGGGCTGCCCCCAGTGTGCGGGGAACTGACACAGGCAGCAGAGAAGGGCAAGGCAACCAGAAAGCAGGAGGGAACTTTTTTCTCCCACCTGAAACATGCACCACCTGCCTATGACTATCTTTACCACCATGAAAAGGCAGAAGAATTTGGTCCAGTCCAGAATCACCAAGACAACCCCTGAGAGAGGAGGGCCTGGGCAGACAGATATAACCAATCTTCCTGAAAAAGAATTCAAAATAAAGGTCATAACCATGCTGATGGACCTGTAGAGAAATATGCAAGAGCTAAGGGATCAAGTTAGGAGGGAGAATACAGAAATAAAACAATCTCTGGAAGGACTTCAAAGCAGACTGGATTAGGTGCAAGAGACCATTAATGGAATAGAAATCAGAGAACAGGAATACAGAGAAGCTGAGGCAGAGAGAGATAAAAGGATCTCCAGGAATGAAATAATATTAAGAGAACTGCGGGACCAATCCAAATGGAACAATATTTGCATTATAGGGGTACCAGAAGGTGAAGTGAGAGAAAAAGGCATAGAAAGTGTCTTTGAAGAAATAATTGCTGAAAACTTCCCCAAACTGGGGGAGGAAACAGTCTCTCAGACCATGGAAGCCCACAGATCTCCAAACAAAAGGGACCCAAGGAGGACAACACCAAGACATATAAGAATTAAAATGGCAAAGATCAAAGACAATGACAGAGTATTAAAGGCAGCCAGAGAGAGAAAAACGATCACCTACAAAGGAAAACCCATCAGACTTCTCAGAAGTAACCTTACAGGCCAGAAGAGAATGGCATGATATATTTAATGCAATGAAACAGAAGGGGCTTGAACCAAGAATACTGTATCCAGCACGATTATCATTTAAATTTGAAGGAAGGTTTAAACAATTTCCAGACAAGCAAAAGTTGAGGGAATTTGCCTCCCTGAAACCACCTCTACAGGATAATTTAAAGGGACTGCTATAGATGGAAGCATTCCTAAGGTTAAATAGATGTCACCAGAGAAAATATAATCACAGCAAAGAAAGCAGACTAATCAAATACTAACTAAAGGCAAAAAAATAAAATCAACTATTCACAAAAGCAGTCAAAGGAAACACAAAAGAGTACAGAATAAAACACCTAACATATAAAGAATGGAGGAGGAGGATTAAGATGGGAGAGAAATAAAGAATCATCAGACTGTGCTTGTAATAGTTTAATAAGTGAGTTAAGTTAGACAGTTAGATAGGAAAGAAGGTACCCTTGAACCTTTGGTAACCATGCATCTAAAGCCTACAATGGCAATAAGTACATATCTTTCAATAATCACCCTAAATGTGAATGGACTGAATGCACGAATCAAAAGACACCGAGTAAAGGAATGGATTAAAATGCAAGACCCATCTATATGCTGCTTATAATAGACTCACCTCAAACCCAAAGACATACACAGACTAAAAGTCAAGGAATGGAAAAAGATATTTCATGCAAACAATAGGGAGAAAAAAGCAGGTGTTGCATGACTTGTATCAGATAAAATAGACTTCAAAACAAAGAAAGTAACAAGAGAAAAAGAAGGATACTACATAATGATAAAGGGGTCAGGCCAACAAGAGGATATAACCATTATAAATACATATGCACCCAATACAAGAGCACTGACATATGTGAAAGAAATACTAACAGAATTAAAGGAGGAAATAGAATGCAATGCATTTGTTCTAGGGGACTTCAACACACCACTCACTCCAAACGAAAGATCCACCAGACAGAAAATAAGTAAGGACACAGAGGCACTGAACAACACACTAGAACAGATGGACCTAACAGACATCTACAGAACTCTACACCCAAAACCAGCAGATTACACATTCTTTTCAAGTGCACATGGAATATTTTCCAGAATAGACCACATACAAGGCCACAAAAAGAGCCTTAGTAAATTCAAAAAGATTGAAATTCTACCAACCAACTTCTCAGACCACAAAGGTCTAAAACTAGAAATTAATTGTACAAAGAAAGCAAAAAGGCCCACAAACACATGGAGGCTTAACAACATGCTCCTAAATAATCAATGGATCAATGACCAAATTAAAATAGAGATCAAGCAATATATGGAGACAAATGACAACAAAAGCACAAGGCCCCAACTTCTGTGGGACACAGCGAAGGCAGTTCTAAGAGGAAAGTATATAGCAATCCAGGCCTATTTAAAGAAGAAAGAACAATCCCAAATGAATCATCTAAAGTCACAGTTATTGAAACTGGAAAAAGAAGAACAAATGAGGCCCAAAGTCAGCAGAAGGAGGGACATACTAAAGAACAGAGAAGAAATAAATAAAACTGAGAAGAATACAATAGAAAAAATCAATGCAACCAAGAGCTGGTTCTTTGAGAAAATAAACAAAATAGATGAACCCCTAGCCAACCTTACTAAGAGAAAAAGAGAATATAAAAAAATAAACAGAATCAGAAATGAGAAAGGAAAATTCACGACAGACTCCAAAGAAATACAAAGAATTATTAGAGAATACTATGAGAATCTATATGCTAACAAGCTGGAAAACCTAGAGAAATGACAACTCCCCAGAAAAATACAACCTTCAAAGACTGACCAAGGAAGAAGCAGGAAATCTAAACAGACCAATTACCAGCAATGAAATTGAATCATTAATCAACAAACTACCCAAGAACAAAACCTCTGCGCCAGATGGACTCACCTCTGAATTTTATCAGACATATAGAGAAGACATAATACCCATTCTCCTTAAAGTTTTCCAGAAAATAGAAGAGGAAGGAATACTTCCAAACTTTTTCTATGAAGCCACCATCACTCTAGTACCAAAACCAGGCAAAGACCCCACCAAAAAAGAAAATTACAGACCAATATCCCTGATGAATGTAGATGCAAAAATACTCAATAAAATATTAGCAAACAGAATTCAACAGTATATCAAAAGGATCATACACCATGACCAAGTGGGATTCATCCCAGGGATGCAAGGATGGTACAACATTCGAAAATCCATCAACATCATCCACCACATCAACAAAAAGAAGTACAAAAACCACATGATCATCTCCATAGATGCTGAAAAAGCATTCAACAAAATTCAACATCCATTCATGATAAAAACTCTCAACAAAATGGGTATAGAGGGCAAGTACCTCAACATAATAAAGGCCATATATGATAAACCCACAGCCAACATTATACTTAACAGCAAGAAGCTGAAATCTTTTCCTCTAAGATCAGGAACAAGACAGGGATGCCCACTCTCCCCACTGTTATTCAACATAGTACTGGAGGTCCTAGCCACGGCAATCAGACAAAACAAAGAAATACAAGACATCCAGATTGGTAGAGAAAAAGTCAAATTGTGACTATTTGCAGATGACATGATATTGTACATAAAAAACCCTAGAGACTCCAATCCAAAATTACTAGAACAAATTTCTGAATTCAGCAAAGTTGCAGGATACAAAATTACCACACAGAAATCTGTGGCTTTCCTATACACTAACAATGAACTAGCAGAAAGAGAAATCAGGAAAATAATTCCATTCACAATTGCATCAAAAAGAAGAAAATACCTAGGAATAAACCTAACCAAGGCAGTGAAAGACCTATACCCTGAAAACTACAAGACAGTCTTAAGAGAAATTAAAGAGGACACTAATAAATGGAAACTCATCCCATACTCTTGGCTAGGAAGAATTAATATTGTCAAAATGGCAATCCTGCCTAAAGTTATCTACAGATTCAATGCAATCCCTATCAAAACACCAACAGCATTCTTCAATGAACTGGAACAAATAGTTTTAGAATTCATATGGAACCACAAAAGACCCCACATAGCCAAAGCAATCCTGAGAAGGAAGAATAAAGGAGAGGGGATCTAGCTTCCCAACTAAAAGTTCTACTATAAAGCCACAATAATTAAGACAGTTTGGTACTGGCACAAGAACAGACCCACAGACCAGTGGAACAGAATAGAAAGTCCAGATTTTAACCCAAACATATGTGGTCAATTAATATACGATAAAGGAGCCATGGACATACAATGGAGAAACGACTGCCTCTTCAACAGCTGGTGTTGGCAAAACTGAACAGCTACATGCAAGAGAATGAAACTGGATCATTGTCTAACCCCATACACAAAAGTAAACTTGAAATAGATCAAAGACCTGAATGTAAGTCATGAAACCATAAAACTCTTAGAAAAAAATATAGGCAAAAATCTCTTGGACATAAACATGAGCAACTTCTTCATGAACATATCTCCCCGGGCAAGGAAAACAAAAGCAAAAAATCAAGCTGAAAAGCTTCTGTAAAGCAAAGGACACCATCAGTAGGACAAAAAGGCATCCTACAGTATGGGAGAATATATTCATAAATGACAGATCCGATAAAGGGTCGACATCCAAAATATATAAAGAGCTCACACACCTCAACAAACAAAAAGCAAATGATCCAATTAAAAAATGGGCACAGGATCTGAACAGACACTTCTCCAAAGAAGAAATTCAGATGGCCAACAGGCACATGAAAAGATGTTCCACATGGCTAATTATGAGGGAAATGCAAATTAAAACCACAATGAGGTATCACCTCACACCAGTAAGGATGGCCACCATCCAAAAGACAAACAACAACAAATGTTGGCGAGGTTGTGTAGAAAGGGAAACCCTCTTGCACTGCTGATGGGAATGCAAACTGGTTCAACCATTGTGGAAAGCAGTATGGAGGTTCCTCAAAAAACTCAAAATAGGAATACCATTTGACGCAAGAATTCCACTCCTAAGGAATTTACCCTAAGAATGCAGGAGCCCAGTTTGAAAAAGACATATGCACCCCTATGTTTATGGCAGCACTATTTACAATAGCCAAGAAATGGAAGCAACCTAAGTGTCCATCAGTAGATGAATGGATAAAGAAGATGTGGTACATATACACAATGGAATATTATTCAGCCATAAGAAGAAAAAAATTCCTACCATTTGCAACAACATGGATGGAGCTAGAGGGGATTATGCTCAGTGAAATAAGCCAGGCAGAGAAAGACAAGCACCAAATGATTTCACTCATCTGTGGAGTATAAGAACAAAGAAAAAAAAAAAGTAAGTACAAAACAGCAGCAGACTCACAGAACCCAAGAATGGACTAACAGTTACCAAAGGGAAAGGGAGGGGGAGAATGGGTGGGAAGGGAGGGATAAGGGGAAAAAGGGGGGGCATTACAATTAGAACACATAATGTAGCGGGGGGCACACAGTTAAGGCAGTATATCACAGAGAAGACAAGTAGTCATTCTATAGCATCTTACTATGCTGATGGACAGTGACTATAAGGGGTAATGTGGGGGGGACTTGGTGATGGGGGAAGTCTAGTAAACATAATGTTCCTCAAAAAAAGAATTAATAACTTTGGCTGTGCCAAAGGCAGTATCAAGAGATTGATAAGTCACAGACTTGCAGAAAATATTTGGAAAAGACACATCCAATAAAGGACTCTTATCCAAAATACACAAATAATTCTGAAGACTCAACAATACAAAAACAAACAACCCAATTAAAATATAGGCTAAAGATCTTAAGAGACTCTTCACTAAAGAAGCTATATAGATAGCAAATAAGCATATGAAAACATGCTCCACATCATCTGTCATCAGGGAAATATCAACTAAAACAGCAATTAGACAACACCACATACCTAATAGAGTGGCCAATATCTAGAATGCTGACAACACCAAATTCTGACGAAGACGTGGAATGAATGACAAAACTCTCATTTAACTCCTAGTGGGAATTCAAAATGGTACAGACACTCTGGAGGATAGTTAGACAGTTTCTTACAAAACTAAACATATTCTTACTATACAAGCCAGAAGTTACATTTCTTAGTATCTATCCAAAGGAGTTAAAAACTTATATCTATACAAAAACCTGCACATGGATGTTTATAGCATCTTTATTCATAACTGCCCAAACTTGGAAGCAACCAGGAGGTCCTTCAGTAGGTGAATGGATAAATAAACTGTGGTACATACAAACAGCAGAATATTATTCGATGCTAAAAAAAATTGAGCTAGCAGGCCATGAAAAGACATGGAGGAACCTTAAGTGCATATTGCTTAGTTAAAGAAGCCAATGTGAAAGAGCAACATATTGTATGATCCCAACTTTATGTCATTCCAGAAAAGGTAAATCTATGGAGACAGTTAAAAAAAATCAATTGTTGTGAGGGATTGGAGGGAGTGAGATGAACAGGCAGAAAATAGAGGATTTTAGGGGCCAGGAAAATACTCCATATTGATACCATAATGAGGGATAAATATTGCACATTTTCCCAAACCCACAGAATGTACAAGTATAATGAACATTAATGTAAAATATGAACCTTAGGTGATTATGATGTGTCAAGGTATGTTCATCAATTGTAACAAATATCCCATTCTGATGGGGGGGAGGTTATACACATATGGGGACAGGAGGTATATGGGAAATCTCTGTACTTGCAATTTTTCTGTGAATTGCTCTAAAAAAGTAAAGTCTTAATAAAAAAATAAAATAAATTTTCCCATCATTATTGTGAACTTATATAGGTCTCTTTATTATTTTGTCAATTTTTGATTTATGTATTTTGAACATGTTATTGGGTGAATACAGATTGATCTTTTTAATCTCCCTTGATAACTGGACCTTTTTATCATTATGCTATGTCCTTCTTTATGTCCTAGCAACATTTTTCTCCCTTAAAGTCTACTTTGCCTGATTTTATCATAGTTACACCAGATTTTGTGTGTGCATGTGCAGAAAGAGGTGTGTTTTCATAGTGCATTTTTCATCCCTTAACTTTCACCTTTCTATATTTTTGTATTTTAAGAGTATCTCTTATAAGCAATGGATAGTTGAGTTCTGTTCTTTTCTTTAGTCTGAGAATGTTTTACATTAGTTGGAGAGTTTAGCCCTTTATATTAAAGTAGTTGATATATTTGGATGTTAACATGCCATTACACTATTTGATTTCTATTTGTCTGACCATGTCTGAATTCCTTTTTCTTGCTTTTCATTTGAATAGAATGAGACTTTTTTTCTTTTACATTCTTCCTGTTAGCTTGATAGTTGTACATTATTTTACATTGCTTTATTAGTAGTTAGCCCATAGCTTATGTTTTCTTTAGGTTAATATGAATTGTTTCATTTATCATTTCTCAGACAATGAGAAAACTCTGGAACATTTTATTCCATTTATTATACTACCAACTTAAGCTGTCACTATACATTTTAATGCCATATACATTTTAAACTTCACAAAATATTACTATAGTTTTATACATCTAATATTCATTTAGATTTTTCCACGTATTTACCTTCTCCACTGTTCTTAAATCCTTACTGCATTGTCAGCCTTCTTTCTGGGATTATTTTCCTTCTACAAAATAAACACTATGTAATACTTCCCTCTGTGTGTGTCTGTTGGTGTACTATTCTCTTGGTGCTTGTTTTTCTGAAAATGTCCTTATTTTCCCTACACTTTTGAAGGAAATTTTCACTTGATTATAGGATCCAATATTGGCAGTTATTTCCTTTCTTCACATTGAAAATCTCATTCCACTATATTTTGCCTTACTTTTTCTCTTGAGAAATCAGTTCTCAGTGTAGCAATTGCTCTTTTTAATGGTCATATATCTGTTTTCTCTGGTTGTTTTCAAAATTTCCTCATTGGTTTTGGTCTCTGCAAATTCTGCTATGATACACCTTGTGGGGGCCCGGCCTACAGCCGAGGCTGAGCCCCACTCTAGCTGGACAACGCCCTAAAGATGGCGCCTGCTTCCTGCTCACCACCCTTTCCCCTCTTCCCTGTTGGGGATTGGCCCAGCAGACTTCCGTACCCATGCACAGCTCGTGCTGCCTGCTTAGAGTGGCGCGTGACACCTATCCGCTTAAAGGTCACGCATGATACTGTCCCGGATTGGTTGGGTGACTGAATATAAGGGAGCCCGCTGGGAGGGAGAAAAGCTGCCCGACAACTGCTGTAACCGCCGTGAGAGATTAGACAATAAAGCCTAGAGAAGAATCAAGACCTTGGCATGTTGCTTCAGCCCCTGAAGGGTCGCGACAAGTGGTGCCGAAACCCGGGAATCGCTAAACCTCGTCGCGACCTGATCCGCTGACCCTGGTGCCTGCCGATGAACGTCGTTGGACGCCGTTCGGTCGGCTGGCCAGACCGGGAGAGGGAACCGAGGAGGGTGAGTGGATCGGCGAGCAAACTGAAAGTATACATGGCAGGGCAGACGGCAGGCAGTTGCGGTGGGTGTTTATGTGTAGTGTGTGTGTCCTGTTAGTGTTTGTGACATTGTTTATTATAATATATGGAATGAGAAGGCACCAGTGAAGGTTCACAGAGCGGCGACGAAATCAAAAGGTTTTCAGAGTGGTGACAAAATCAAAAGGTTCGCGGAATTAGCGACGTAGTCCGTCTAAATCATAACTAGGATACTTGCCCCTTTAGAGAGAGGATGGGGACGGAGGCCTCTAGGGTTAGGGCCGAGGAACCTCTGAAAGCACTCCTTAGAGCTAATGGAACCCCTTTGAAAATGAAAACTGCCAGGGCATTCCTGAACACTATAGAGAATCATGCCCCATGGTTCTTAGATGAAGGAAAAATCACCAGCCCTTTATGGGACAGGCTGGGGGATGACCTATGCCTGGCAGACAAGAGGGAGCCCCTTCCACCAGGGACAATCCCTATTTGGGGTCAAGTAAAAAATTGCCTGAAGGGACAGAAGCCAAGCTGCCGAGAGGCCATCCAAGAGGGGGAGGAAATATTAGAGGAAGTACGAGAAGAGCGTGCTTCCGCAAAGGCATCGGAAGGGGGATCTGAACAGGGACTGCCATCTGATGAGGATGAAGATGGGGAACTTTCGGGGGACGAGCTAGAGAACAGGTTTAATAGCAGAGTTAAACTAACCACAGAGACTCTTTACAGTGAGCAGTCTAATGCCATAATGAAAAAACAGGGGTATGCGGGCACTAGAGGACTAGGGAAGGATCTCCAAGGGAAAGAACAACCAATCCTTTTAGCAGGGAGACCGCCCAAAGGGCCCGGAGGACCAGGATTGGGTTTTTCTTCGGGGCCACTGAGGGAAAACAGCCTATAGAAATAACATGGCAGTCAAAAAGGCCCGTGTGGGTACCTCAGTGGCCCCTCACTAAAGAAAAGAAGGAAGCAGCCCACACTTTAGTACAAGAACAGATAGCAGCTGGTCACCCCCAGCCCTCTACCTTGCCATGGAGCACACCTATTTTTGTAATTAGGAAAAAGTCTGGCAAGTGGAGATTACTCCATAATCTCAGGGCAGTGAACAGACAGATGGAGTTTATGGGACCTGTACAATTAGGCCTTCCTCTCCCTGTGGCCCTGCCCAGAGGATGGAATTCAATAGTGATAGATATCAAAGACTGTTTCTTCTCCATCCCGCTTCACCCCAGAGACTGTCAAAGGTTTATTGCCACAGGGCATGGGTAATAGCCCCACCATGTGTATGTAAAGAAGGCCTTACAAACTGTCAGGAAACAGTTTCCCCTGATAATCATCTATCATTATATGGATGACATCCTTTTGTGTCATGAGAGCAGCAGGGAGCTAGAGACAACCCTCAGGGTCAGGGTATGGTGGAACGCACCCACCTCACCCTCAAGAATGCCTTATATAAACAAAAAGGGGGAATAGGAGAAGACTTTAGAACACTGGACAAAAATGGCCGCAGTGCAGCAGAGCGGCACAGCCAACAATCCAATCCAAAACACATGCCTAAAGTTTTGTGGAAGGATGTGTTGGAAGGAACATGGAAAGGCTCGGACCCAGTGATAATCTGGACCCGAGGCTCGGTTTGTGTTTTTCCACAGGACCAGCAGAACCCCGTTTGGGTGCCTGAACGTCTGATATGCAGAGTGTAAAACCCCAGAGCGGAGGTACAAGATGATTGCACTGCTTCTGCTCCTGCCGTGGATCCTACAGCAGGCGACGGCGGAGCCGAGAATGCTGTGGGGAGTGGTGAAGGCATGGCCTCTGCCACTCCTGGTACAAGAGAGACTTCGGCATCTCTGCAGCCATTGCCTTGGCAGTTGCCACTTCGGCGGCCACTGCAGCTGCAGCCACCGATCAACCAATGCATGAACCTTCTTCAAGAACAATTGGACCTCTTGGGGGAGGTTTTGTCTGTGGGCTGCGTCCATTCTTATATGGGGGTGTATTACTGGTATTCTTTTTCATAATTATTCTAAAGCTGCCAACTTGTCCAGACAGTTAGGCAAGATGTTAACCACAAATTGGTCCAGTGAGCTTGACGAGCTCACCACTCAACTATGGTTAGAAATTTTGCTCCGTAGCTCAAATAGCTGAAGCTGTGTTAAACGCCACCAAAGCCTGGTCAGGTCTAGGTGTCATAGGAATATTGCTAATTGTGGGCCTCCTCCTGGTTGGGAGGAAAGTCTGTTCCATACAAAAACAGCAACGGGGAGAACGGAAGGTCCTGTTGCAGGCCATGGCAGCGCTAGAGGAAGGCATCTCCCCTAGAGTATGGCTTAATATGCTGGATCAGTAGTCAAGGACGGGTAAGATCGGGAGCTGCGCATATCAACCTAAGACAGGGCGCAGACCTAAGCTGTCTGTTGCCTGAGGACGGGTAAGAATGCTGCAGACTCCGGACGACCTAAGACAGGCATGATCCCGACAGCCCTTTGGTTATAAAACAATAAAGGGGGAGATGTGGGGGCCCGGCCTATGGCCGAGGCTGAGACCCACTCTAGCTGGACAACGCCCTAAAGATGGCGCCTGCTTCCTGCTCACCACCCTTTCCCCTCTTCCCTGTTGGGGATTGGCCCAGCAGACTTCCGTACCTGTGCACAGCTCGTGCTGCCTGCTTAGAGTGGCACGTGACACCTATCCGCTTAAAGGTCACGCATGATACTGTCCCGGATTGGTTGGGTGACTGAATATAAGGGAGCCCGCTGGGAGGGAGAAAAGCTGCCCAACAACTGCTGTAACCGCCGTGAGAGATTAGACAATAAAGCCTAGAGAAGAATCAAGACCTTGGGGGTGTTGCTTCGGTCCCTGAAGGGTCGCGACACACCTCAGATAATTTTCTTTATATTTATCTTTACTGGGTTTTGTACTGCTTCTTGAGTACATAAGTTGATATCTTCATCAATTTTTTAATAATTCCCAGCCAAAATCTCTTCAAATATACCTTCTCTTCTTCTGGGACTCCAATTACATGTATGTAAGAAATTTTCACTGAATCTTTGTCTCTTATGATCTTTTATATATTTTCCATTCCTCTGTGTCTTCATGTTTCAATT
The DNA here is from genome assembly GCF_040802235.1 of Manis javanica. Classification (NCBI taxonomy): domain Eukaryota; kingdom Metazoa; phylum Chordata; class Mammalia; order Pholidota; family Manidae; genus Manis; species Manis javanica. The sequence continues at coordinate 18,580,590 of NC_133174.1, read as the reverse complement.
TGGATATTTTCTTATGACCTATGTTCTAGTTAACTAATTCTCTACTTCAGAGTATCTAATCTTCTAAAAAACTCATCCAATGAATTATCAATATTGTCAATATCAATTATCAATATCAGTTAATTGTGCATTTTTCCTATCTAGTATTTCCATTGGTTCTTTTCTAAAGATCCTAATTTGCTCCTGAGATTATCAATCTTGTCTTTTATTTCCTAGAAAACATTAAACTGCTATTTTAATGCTTATTAAAGTAGTCATTATTTATTTCACTTTATTATTTTCCCCAAATTCAATTTTATCTTAAAATTATTAAATTATCTACTCTGAAGTACTAACTGAATGCATGCTCAATATCCATAAAATTGGTTACTTAAAACCAACTATTCATTAGGAATATATACTCACACTTAAATAATAGTAGTGCCTAATAATTTCATAGGAAATGAGTAACCTTTTATCCAATCCTGCTACGGGGTGTGTGTGTGTATGTGATCATTAGGGATTTTACTTGGCTTACAAGTGACTAATACACGTAGATCTCTGAAAAAAAATCCTCATAATCTGAGATATCACATATTTCCCTTTCTAATTGACCAAGAAAGACATTGTTCTCCAACTTGTTATTCTCCTCCTCCTCCACAACAAGGAAAAAGGTGCTTTTGAAGAGGAAAATACTAAGCAGATGTTGAATTTCAGCATGAAAGGGTTTGTTAAACCGTTTAATGTATTTTTCTTAGATATATATCATATTTCTCATTTCCATTTCTCTAACTTATGTGACTATTTCAAAGTTTGAATCTGTTTTTTAGAACAAGAATATATACTACATGTAAATAATTCAACACCAAACTGACCTCACTATTCCTTAAACACAATTGTGAATGGGATTAACAAATTCAAATTAATCCCATAGGACTCTATATAGAAGTAACTTTTCTGTAACCTTATTGGGCCCATGAAATCCATGACTAATGCATAAATAAATGAGAAGACCTTGGGTCAAGAACATCTACAAAAATGTCAGAATTCCCAGAAGCAAATAATCTCTCATCCTAGACTTCCATACATATAACTATTTTAACGTATTTTCATTAAAAAATGATCCATATCCTTTCATAGCACTTCATTACTTCTCTCAGATAAGTTTAGAATGCAGCTCTCCCTTTCATTCATTGGCATTTAATATTAATTATGATGTGGTATCTCTATCATGTGGAATAGGCATGAAATCAGTAAATTGGAAATAACTTTTGATCATTCCAATATTAACTAGAATTAGACTATTAGTGTACAATTTATGGGCTTACCCTCACATTAATCAACTGAACATAGTCATCTACTCTGCCCTAAAGTATAAAACCAGGCAATGTAAAAGTCTTTCTTAAAGTTATAGGTTCTTACATTGTGCTAAGTGAAATAAGTGGGTTATAAAAAGTACTATTTGACTTATATGAGGTATCTAAAGTAATCAAATTCATAGAAATATAAAACATAATGTTGGTTACCAAGAAAGAATTGGTGTTTAATGCATACAGAGTTTCAGATTTGAAAGATGAAAAGGTTCTGGAGTCCTCTCTCAACAATGTGAATAAACTTAACACTACTGAACAATTCACTTAAAAGTGGTTAAGATGATACTCTGGTTTCTCTTCTGACTGAACAAATCTTTCACTTTTTACTAAAAAAAATGGTTAAGATGTTTTTTTTAAGTTACAAGTTCCCTGAATCAAGGAGAGAATCTTATCACACTAATCCTTTACAAAGGCAATTAATCTATCTAATGATATTTCAATTAGCAAATTGATCAGAGTAATGTCACAGAAACTACTGCTTTTAATGACAAAGAAGTACAATTTTAAAAGACTAGGATACCAATACCTTCTTTTATTTTCAAACTCCCAAATACAACTGGTAATATGAAGTCACTTTCCCCTAGACATTAGATAGTTCAAGCAATTACTCTTCTCATTTAAAACATGTTAACATAGGCACAGTGGTAATATGTCAGGGCAAATCATTCTAGCCAATGTTTACAGGGCCTGCAAACAAGCCTCTAAGAATAGAGCGATATTGCCTGAATTATATGCTTTGTCTTTGCACTAATGAGATAGCCAGAAGGCCTATAAGAACCAATACCTAAATCATAATAACTCAATTGATATCAAAGCTCTTTGAAAGAATATTTAAAAATTGGTATTATTAACAGTCCTGCTAGAAAATACTAATTCCATTATAGGGAAAACTTACTTTTATTACTTATTTTTGACAAATGAATGCATTCATGGGGAACTGTAATAGCTTTTGAATTGGTCTTAGATGCTTATTTTCTACTCCTGTGCCTTCTTACCAGGTACAACTCTAAACAGGGTAAGAAAAAGTTAAAACACTTTAGAATATTTAAAGGAACTTTTCTTTGAGAACAACAGTATTTCTGATGTGAGCTGGTTTCTGCTTTAAAAGAACAGGAATAGGGGAGCCAAGATGGCGGCGTGAGTAGAGCAGTGGAAATCTCCTCCCAAAAACACATAGAGCTATGAAAATATAACAAAGAAAAATCTTCCTAAAATAGAGACCACAGGACACAGGACAACATCCAGACCACATCCACACCTGCAAGAACCCAGCGCCTTGTGAAGGGGGTAAGATACAAGCCCCAGCCCGGCGGGACCCGAGCGCCCCTCCCCCCGGCTCCCGGCGGGTGGAGAGAAACCGGAGCAGTTTTTTTTTTGGCGAGCGCTTTTTGGAAGCCTTAGAGGGACGGGCCCCCGTTGCTGGGGAGGCAGGGTGGCGGGACCGGTGAGGAGGTGCCTGGGAACGGCGCCGGAGGACAAAGAATATCCCGCGTTTCTCCCTGCGAGACCTGGGGGCGGGTGCCTGAGACCGGTGCCTGAGGACGGAAGAGGTTGCGCGTTTTTCCCCTTTTTTTTTTTTTCTCTTTTTGGCAAGCGCTTTTTGGAAGCCTTGAAGGGACGGGGACCCCAGTGCTAGGGAGGCAGGATGGCGGGACTGGTGAGCGGGTGGCTGGGACCGGCGCCTGAGGACAAAGAATATCCCCCATTTTTCCCTGCGGGACCGGTGGGCGGGTGCCTGAGACCAGCACTTGAGTACAGAGGAACTCGCGCGTTTTTCCCCTTTTTTTTTCTCTTTTCTGCGAGTGCTTTTTGGAAGCCTAAAAGGGACAGGGACCCCGGTGCTAGGGAGGCAGGGCGGCAGGACTGGTGAGCGGGTGCCTGGGACCGGCACCTGAGGACAAAAAATATCCCGCATTTTTCCCTGTGGGACCGGTGGGTGGGTGCCTGAGACCAGCACCTGAGGACGGAAGAAATCGCGCGTTTTTCCCCTTTTTTTTTCTCTCTTTTTGCCAAGTGCTTTTTGGAAGCCTTGAAGGGACAGGGACCCCGGTGCTAGGGAGGCAGGGCGGCGGGACTGGTGAGCGGGTGCGTGGGACCAGTGCCTGAGGACCAAGAATATTGAGCGTTCCTTCCCTGCGGGACCGGTGGGTGGGTGCTTTTTGGAAGCCTTGAAAGGACAGGGACCCTGGTGCTAGGGAGGCAGGGCAGCAGGACCAGTGCGCGGGTGCCTGGGACCGGCACCTGAGGAAAAAAAAAAAAAAAATCGCGTGTTTTTTCTTTTTTTTTTCCTTTCTGTTCCCTCTCTCATTGTTGCTGTTGTTGTTTTGGTTTGGAGAGTGCTTTTTGGAAATCTTAAAGGGGCAGGACAGGTCACTTAGACCAGAAGCAGGGAATCTGGGGATCTCTGGGCACTCTAACCCCCTGGGCAGCAGGGAGCACAGAGGCCCCTTACGGAGATAAATAGTCTCCTGGCTGCTCCCCCTCCAACGGGGCTCCACCATTTTGGAGGAACAGCCCCAGCCAGGCCAAGCCCACAGCAACAGTGGAGATAAACCCCAAAGCAACTGGGCAGGAAGCAGAAGCCCTGTCTGCGCACAGCTGCCCAGCACAAGCCACTAGAGGTCGCTATTCTCCCAGGAAAAGGCTACAAACCAACAAGAAGGGAAGCTCTTCCAGCGGTCACTTGTACCAGCTCTGCAGACTATCTCTATCACCATGAAAAGGCAAAACTACAGGCAGACAAAGATCACAGAGACAACACCTGAGAAGGAGACAGACCTAACTAGTCCTCCTGAAAAAGAATTCAAAATAAAAATCATGAACATGCTGACAGAGATGCAGAAAAAAATGCAAGAGCAATGGGATGAGATGCAGAGAAAAATGCAAGAGCAGTGGGATGAGATGCAGAGAAAAATGCAAGAGCAGTGGGATGAAGTCCGGAAGGAGATCACAGATGTCAGGAAAGAGATCACAGAAGTGAAACAATCCCTGGAAGGATTTATAAGCAGAATGGATAAGATGCAAGAGGCCATTGAAGGAATAGAAGCCAGAGAACAGGAACGTATAGAAGCTGACATAGAGAGAGATAAAAGGATCTCCAGGAATGAAACAACACTAAGAGAAATATGTGACCAATACAAAAGGAAAAACATTCGTATTATAGGGATACCAGAAGAGGAAGAAAGAGGAAAAGGGATAGAAAGTGTCTTTGAAGAAATAATTGCTGAAAACTTCCCCAAACTGGGGGAGGAAATAATCGAACAGACCATGGAATTATACAGAACCCCCAACAGAAAGGATCCAAGGAGGACAACACCAAGACACATAATAATTAAAATGGCAAGGATCAAGGACAAGGAAAGAGTTTTAAAGGCAGCTAGAGAGAAAAAGGTCACCTATAAAGGAAAACCAATCAGGCTAACATCAGACTTCTCAACAGAAACCCTACAGGCCAGAAGAGAATGGCATGATATACTTAATGCAATGAAACAGAAGGGCCTTGAACCAAGGATACTGTATCCAGCACGACTATCATTTAAATATGATGGTGGGATCAAACAATTCCCAGACAAGCAAAAGCTGAGGGAATTTGCTTCCCACAAACCACCTCTACAGGGCATCCTACAGGGACTGCTCTAGATGGGAGCACCCCTAAAAAGAGCACAGAACAAAACACACAACATATGAAGAATGGAGGAGGAGGAATAAGAAGGGAGAGAAGAAAAGACTCTCCAGACAGTGTATATAACAGCTTAATAAGCGAGCTAAGTTAGGCAGTAAGATACTAAAGAAGCTAACCTTGAACCTTTGGTAACCACGAATCTAAAGCCTGCAATGGCAATAAGTACATATCTTTCAATAGTCACCCTAAATGTAAATGGACTTAATGCACCAATCAAAAGACATAGAGTAATAGAATGGATAAAAAAGCAAGACCCATCTATATGCTGCTTACAAGAAACTCACCTTAAACCCAAAGATAAGCATAGACTAAAAGTCAAGGGATGGAAAAACATATTTCAGGCAAACAACAGTGAGAAGAAAGCAGGGGTTGCAGTACTAATATCAGACAAAATAGACTTCAAAACAAAGAAAGTAACAAGAGATAAAGAAGGCCACTACATAATGATAAAGGGCTTAGTCCAACAAGAGGATATAACCATTCTAAATATATATGCACCCAATACAGGAGCACCAGCATATGTGAAGCAAATACTAACAGAACTAAAGAGGGAAATAGACTGCAATGCATTCATTGTAGGAGACTTCAACACACCACTCACCCCAAAGGATAGATCCACCGGGCAGAAAATAAGTAAAGACACACAGGCACTGAACAACACACTAGAACAGATGGACCTAATAGACATCTATAGAACTTTACATCCAAAAGCAACAGGATATACATTCTTCTCAAGTGCACATGGAACATTCTCCAGAATAGACCACATACTAGCTCACAAAAAGAGCCTCAGTAAATTCCACAATATTGAAATTCTACCAACCAATTTTTCAGACCACAAAGGTATGAAAGTAGAAATAAATTCTACAAAGAAAACAAAAAGGCTCACAAACACATGGAGGCTTAACAACATGCTACTAAATAATCAATGGATCAATGAACAAATCAAAATAGAGATCAAGGAATATATAGAAACAAATGACAACAACAACACTAAGCCCCAACTTCTGTGGGATGCAGCGAAAGCAGTCTTAAGAGGAAAGTATATAGCAATCCAGGCACACTTGAAGAAGGAAGAACAATCCCAAATGAATAGTCTAACATCACAATTATTAAAACTGGAAAAAGAAGAACAAATGAGGCCTAAAGTCAGCAGAAGGAGGGACATAATAAAGATCAGAGAAGAAATAAACAAAATTGAGAAGAATAAAACAATAGCAAAAATCAACGAAACCAAGAGCTGGTTCTTTGAGAAAATAAACAAAATAGATAAGCCTCTAGCCCAACTTATTAAGAGAAAAAGAGAGTCAACACAAATCAACATAATCAGAAATGAGAATGGAAAAATCACGACAGACTCCACAGAAATACAAAGAATTATTAAAGACTACTATGAAAACCTATATGCCAACAAGCTGGAAAACCTAGAAGAAATGGACAACTTCCTAGAAAAATACAACCTCCCAAGACTGACCAAGGAAGAAACACAAAAGTTAAACAAACCAATTACAAGCAAAGAAATTGAAACAGTAATCAAAAAACTACCCAAGAACAAAACCCCGGGGCCGGACGGATTTACCTCGGAATTTTATCAGACACACAGAGAAGACATAATACCCATTCTCCTTAAAGTGTTCCACAAAATAGAAGAAGAGGGAATACTCCCAAACTCATTCTATGAAGCCAACATCACCCTAATACCAAAACCAGGCAAAGACCCCACCAAAAAAGAAAATTACAGACCAATATCCCTGATGAACGTAGATGCAAAAATACTCAATAAAATATTAGCAAACAGAATTCAACAGTATATCAAAAGGATCATACACCATGACCAAGTGGGGTTCATCCCAGGGATGCAAGGATGGTACAACATTCGAAAATCCATCAACATCATCCACCACATCAACAAAAAGAAAGACAAAAACCACATGATCATCTCCATAGATGCTGAAAAAGCATTTGACAAAATTCAACATCCATTCATGATAAAAACTCTCAGCAAAATGGGAATAGAGGGCAAGTACCTCAACATAATAAAGACCATATATGATAAACCCACAGCCAGCATTATACTGAACAGCGAGAAGCTGAAAGCATTTCCACTGAGATCGGGAACCAGACAGGGATGCCCACTCTCCCCACTGTTATTTAACATAGTACTGGAGGTCCTAGCCACGGCAATCAGACAAAACAAAGAAATACAAGGAATCCAGATTGGTAAAGAAGAAGTTAAACTGTCACTATTTGCAGATGATATGATACTGTACATAAAAAACCCTAAAGACTCCACTCCAAAACTACTAGAACTGATATCGGAATACAGCAAAGTTGCAGGATACAAAATCAACACACAGAAATCTGTAGCTTTCCTATACACTAACAACGAATCAATAGAAAGAGAAATCAGGAAAACAATTCCATTCACCATTGCATCAAAAAGAATAAAATACCTAGGAATAAACCTAACCAAGGAAGTGAAAGACTTATACTCTGAAAACTACAAGTCACTCTTAAGAGAAATTAAAGGGGACACTAATAAATGGAAACTCATCCCATGCTCATGGCTAGGAAGAATTAATATCGTCAAAATGGCCATCCTGCCGAAAGCAATATACAAATTTGATGCAATCCCTCTCAAATTACCAGCAACATTCTTCAATGAATTGGAACAAATAATTCAAAAATTCATATGGAAACACCAAAGACCCCGAATAGCCAAAGCAATCCTGAAAAAGAAGAATAAAGTAGGGGGGATCTCACTCCCCAACTTCAAGCTCTACTACAAAGCCATAGTAATCAAGACAATTTGGTACTGGCACAAGAACAGAGCCACAGACCAGTGGAACAGATTAGAGACCCCAGAAATTAACCCAAACATATATGGTCAATTAATATTTGATAAAGGAGCCATGGACATACAATGGCAAAATGACAGTCTCTTCAACAGATGGTGCTGGCAAAACTGGACAGCTACATGTAGGAGAATGAAACTGGACCATTGTCTAACCCCATATACAAAGGTAAACTCAAAATGGATCAAAGACCTGAATGTAAGTCACGAAACCATTAAACTCTTGGAAAAAAACATAGGCAAAAACCTCTTAGACATAAACATGAGTGATCTCTTCTTGAACATATCTCCCCGGGCAAGGAAAACAACAGCAAAAATGAGCAAGTGGGACTACATTAAGCTGAAAAGCTTCTGTACAGCGAAAGACACCATCAATAGAACAAAAAGGAACCCTACAGTATGGGAGAATATATTTGAAAATGACAGATCTGATAAAGGCTTGACGTCCAGAATATATAAAGAGCTCACACGCCTCAACAAACAAAAAACAAATAACCCAATTAAAAAATGGGCAGAGGAACTGAACAGACAGTTCTCCAAAAAAGAAATACAGATGGCCAAGAGACACATGAAAAGATGCTCCACATCGCTAATTATCAGAGAAATGCAAATTAAAACTACAATGAGGTATCACCTCACACCAGTAAGGATAGCTGCCATCCAAAAGACAAACAACAACAAATGTTGGCGAGGCTGTGGAGAAAGGGGAACCCTCCTACACTGCTGGTGGGAATGTAAATTAGTTCAACCATTGTGGAAAGCAGTATGGAGGTGCATCAAAATGCTCAAAACAGACCTACCATTTGACCCAGGAATTCCACTCCTAGGAATTTACCCTAAGAACGCAGCAATCAAGTTTGAGAAAGACAGATGCACTCCTATGTTTATCGCAGCACTATTTACAATAGCCAAGAATTGGAAGCAACCTAAATGTCCATCTGTAGATGAATGGATAAAGAAGATGTGGTACATATACACAATGGAATACTACTCAGCCATAAGAAGTGGAAAAATCCAACCATTTGTAGCAACATGGATGGAGCTGGAGAGTATTATGCTCAGTGAAGTAAGCCAAGCGGAGAAAGAGAAATACCAAATGATTTCACTCATCTGAGGAGTATAGGAACAAAGGAAAAACTGAAGGAACAAAACAGCAGCAGAATTACAGAACCCAAAAATGGACTAACAGGTACCAAAGGGAAAGGAACTGGGGAGAATGGGTGGGTAGGAAGGGATAAGGGGGGGGAAGAAGAAGGGGGGTATTAAGATTAGCATGCATGGGGGGGAGGGAGATAGGGGAGGGTGGGCTGCACAACACAGAGAGGACAAGTAGTGACTCTACAACATTTTGCTAAGCTGATGGACAGTAACCGTAATGTGGTTGTTAGGGGGGACCTGATATAGGGGAGAGCATAGTAAACATAGTATTCTTCAGGTAAGTGTAGATTAAAAATTTAAAAAAAAAAAAAGAAAGAAAGAAAGAAAAGGGGGATTACTCCTTAACAGGATAAAACTATTGGTAAATCAAAGATCAACGCATGCTTTAAATATCCTTAATGTTGATCACTTAAAGGGTGTCAGATGATCAGCTATGGAGGTACTCTTTTCTGATAATATTCCTTTCTCTTAATTAAAAAAAAAAAAAAAAAAGCAGTTACTGTGTGCTGACCTCCAATGAGTTCTGCACAGTGGTATAGAGGGCATGTCAAAGTGTGGGCAAAGGGTCTGTTTGTTTCTACGCAGAAGATCAAGGCCTAGCTTGGATACCCAGAAAATGAACTAAGATACGATATGAGGAGGAGCTTCCGGCATCAGCACTCTCTGGAGGACTCGTGCCGGGGGATGATCATCAAAAAGCCTCCACAGGGATCCGGACGATGCTGCGGTTGTGGCTGCATCCAGCCCACCATCTCCTGGACTTGCCATGAGAAGGAGGAGGGAGATGTCTAGGCTGGCATGTGCATACAGTGAGACAACGAATTTGACTGGATCTGTACTGTTGGAACTCAACCAGGAGTTGGGAGGGGTGCAAGTTGTAGCACCCCAAAATCTCATGACTATAGACTATCTATGGTTAAAAGAACATATGGGATGTGAACAGATCCCAGAAATGGGCTGCTTTAATTTGTCTGATGGTTCAAGTACAGTTGGAAAATATCCATCATATCATAGATAAATTTTCACAAATGCCTAGGGTGCCTAAATGGTTTTCTTGGCTTCACTGGAGATGGCTGGTAATTATAGATTTGCTTTGTTTATGTCACCGTATTCCTATTATGTTAATATGTGTGTGCAAATTAGTTAGTAGTTTAAAACCTATACATACTTAAGGTACTATACAAGAAGATATGTCAAAGAAATAATCAATCCTCCCAAGTTTCCTTCATATGCTACATCTATAGCTTTTCTTCTTCCTTCCTAATTACAAACTTTAAATAGAATTCGTGCCTCATATCGAATTTACCGAGTATCATAATTCCTCCAGGTGGTAAAGATACCTCGAGACAAGTGCTGGGCATAGAAGCCACAGGGCATAAATCTGCAAAGAAGTAAAAAGCTAACCTTTGCAAACAATATGGCTTCTCTCTCACTTACCAACTTTACATTTCCCTGTATGGCCCCGGAAGATGACTGGTTAGCCAGAGACGGGTAAGATTCCTCAAGGGAGGAACAACCTAAGACAGGCACAGTCGCAGGGGGGCCATCAGGTGAGAATTTGGGGATCAACAGAGGTGAGGCTCAGAACCTCACCCCCCCTGCTTTGAGAGAAATCTTCTGCATCCGTGGATGTCTTGCTGCCCTTGTCTAGCCTGGATTAATACTTAGTCCATAGGCACACACCTGATCATCTGATCATCTACATTTGCCTTCTTACAGCACTAAACTATGTTTTCTACCTTTATCTTGCATCTACCTACCACTTCAGCATTTTATTAAAAATAAAAATAATAATAATAATAGGAGAAATGTGGGATCAACATATAAATCAAGTACAAAAATCAAATGAATATTCATATTTGACCTGATGGTTTATAGGTCATATTGCATGATCAAAACCGAAAGTTTCTGTGATGACTGCCCTTGTACTGTTCACCATGTAAGAATTTATTCACTCTGTAAGAATTCGTTCACCATGTAAGAACTTGTTCGTTATGCTTCAGAAGATTGGAGACTGACGAGAATTAGGCTTGAGATGGATTAATGATTGTACATTGAGCATTGACCCCCCTATACTGAATTTTATTGTTGTTAACAACCATTTGATCAATAAATATGAGAGATGCCCTCTCAAAAAAAAAAAAAAAAGCAACAGGTTATGTTGGTGTTCAAAATTCACCTGACAAATGCTATTGTTTAGATTTTTGCTTCTGGCATTAATAAAAGAATAATTTCAGTGTAAAAAAAAAAAAAAAAAAAAAAAAAAAAAAAAAAAAAAAAGAACAGGAATACAGTAATGATAACAGCCTAAAAAGAATTTTTATTTGCATATCCTCCAAAAAACTATATAGAGCAACAGAAAATATAAAACCATAAAAGTCCCATGGTCTCACATAAGTAGAAGACAAAAAAATACAAAAAAAAAAGAAAGCCCACATCACATTATCTATAAGTAGAAAAATAAACAACAATTTGCAGTAGAGCTATCTTCCAAGCTCCCTCCTCAAGCATTTGCAGAAAACCAGGGTAACCCAGAAAACTGTGCAGAAAAAAGAGAAAAGTACAGCAAAGGGCCTAAGAGTGAACTGAAATCATTCTCAGAAAGATAAAGCACACATTAATTGCAAAAACTAAAAACTGCAAGACAGTCCTTTGGATCAGAGCATTGTCTACCCTAAAATGGAAAATCTGTGAGGAAGGACTACACTTAAACAAGACTAAAAAGCCTCTATAATTGCTATACTGGTACTTAAAAAGACAGGCCACTTTGTAGAACATAAAGTCCAGAAATAGACCTGCGTAAATATGAAAATATAAGACAAAGATAGTATCTCATATCACTGGGTCAAAGATAAACTTTTTAATAAATGGTGCTGGAACAACAATGGTTCTGGTAGTCATTTGGAGAAAGATAAAAATAGATCCATACCTCATACCTTATACAAAAATATACACCAAACAAATCAGACATCTGAAAGTAAAAAGTAAAACCATACAAGTATTAGATAAAAATATACATGAATTCCTCTATAACCTGGGGGCAGGGAAAGGCTTTCAAACTATTACTCAAAATGTAGATGCAATAAAAGAAAAAACTAAGTTGATTAACTTTATTTTAAAATTTCATGGCAAAAATCATCATAAGTAAAGTAAAAAGACATGATAAACTGGAACATTTGTAATGCAAATCACAGAAAGGAACTGTTATCACTAATACATAAAGAGCTCTTAAAATTCAAAGGAAAATGTGCAGGGATGGCATCAGCAAGATGGCAGAATAAAAATCCCTGAACTGTCTCTCTACCAATGGGCATATGTATTCAACATCAATACAGATAGATTCCCTTTGTGAGAAATCCACAAACTAAATGAGAGGCTCCTGAATTCTGGGAAAGTGCAAAACTAGCCACACTGAACCTGGCAGGAAAACTCAGGACACCCTCTTGCCATAATTCCTACCTCTGGCACAGTGCCATATAATCAGAAGGAAACTCCAAGCTCCTAACTGCTCCATGGGTAGGGAAAGCATTGGACTGCCCATCCAAGAATCCAGCCTTCCTGCGGATTGCCCAAAAGACTACTTTCTCTCACACCTGTCTTAGAGCAGTGAAAAGATCCAGCATAATCTAGATTCCTTGGGTCTAGTTAGACTAAAGATGGTTTCAATTAGCACACAACCAATTGCTATAGCACCCCCTCCAGCTCAGTACAGGGCAAGCAGGTAAAATAAAACAAATTCCAGCTGCTTCTTGGGAAGGTAAAGAGGTGGACTGCACATCTGAAGTCCAATTTTCCCAACAGAATGGCTTCTATCACACTTGTCTTGGAAGACTGGTGGAACCTCACATATACTAAATACATGGAGGTCACCAAGAACAAACATAGCAGTTTAGACTAACATGAAGTTTTGAGAGGCTTCCAATATCTCTGGCTGGATGACTGATGAAAAACACACAGGTAACATCATACATAACATTGAAAAACTGAAAGCTTTTCCTCTAAGGTCTGGAACAAGGCAAAGATGCTCACTCCTTTTACTTCTATTCCACATAATACTGAAAGTCCTACCCAAAACAATTAGGTAAGAAAAAGAAATGAAAGGCATCTAAACTGGGAAGGAAGAAGTAAAATTATCTGTGTTTGCAGATGACAGTATTTTAAATGTAAAACCCCTTAAGATTTCATTAAAAAAAACAACTAATAAACAAATTCAGTGTAGTCAAGATACAATACCACATGCAAAATTCAATTACATGTCTCTACACTAACAATGAATTATCTGAAAAGGAAATTAAGGAAACGATCCTATTTAAAATGGCATCAAAAAGAATAACATACTTAGGAATTTACTATGCAGGTGAAAGACTGTGCACTGAAAACTACAAAATGCTGATGAAATAAAGAAGAAATGGAAAGACAGACCACATTCACGATGGGAAGACTTAGTATCATTAAAATGTCTACACTACTCAAAGTGATCTACAGATTTAATGCAACCCCAATCAAAATCCCAATGACAGTTTTACATAAGGAAAAAAAATACTAAAAGCCACAACAAAGAACAACAAAGGAACCCAAATGGCCAAAATAATCTTGAGAAAGACAACACAGCTGAAAGCCTCACTTTTCCTGATTTCAGAACATATTACAAAATGATAGTAACTAAAACAGTATGGTACTGGCATAAAGATAACACATAGACCAATGAAACAGAATAGAATTCAGAAATAAATCCACACATATATGATCAAATGGTCTCTGACAAGGGTGCCAAGATTACACAACAGGGTAAAGATAGTCTCTTCAACAAATGGTATGGTGAAAACTAGATATCCACATGCAGAAGAATGAGATTCGACCCTTACCTTACACCATTTACAAAACTCAACTTTTCTGCCCACTCCCCCTTCCCCTGAGCACCGCTCCTGGATGCACTGCACTTACTTGGAGCTCTGGGCTCCTGCTGAGCTAGTGCCACCATCATCTACCCCCAGCTGCCATCATGATTATCTACTGGGACCTCATCAGCCATGATGACATGTTCTCCAACATCAACAAGATCCAGGAGATTGTGGTCAGGATGTACCTGGAGGTAGAGGGGAAGATGGTCAGTAGGACAGAGGGTAACATTTGTGACTTGCTCACTGTAGCAATGTCTCCACTGAAGGCCCTGAGGACAAAAGTATCAAAAGCACAGAAATCACTGGTGTTGAAATTGTCATGAACCATCACTTGCAGGAAACCAGCTTCACAAAAGATTATATGAAATCAGTCAAAGGCAAAATTGAAGAACAGAGACCAGAAAGAGTAAAACCTTTTATGTCAGGGGCTGCAGAACAAATCAAGCTAATTTCATAACATCCTTGCTAATTTCAAAAACTATGAGTTCTTTATTGGTGAAAACATGAATCCAGATGGTACGGTCGCTCTGCTGGACTACTGTGAGGATGTTGCAACCTCATATATGACTTTCTTTAAGGATGGTTTAGAAATGGAAAAATGTCAACAAATTTGACTATATAGCTCTATCACCTGTCATTACCTGGCTGCTACTTTGCATCCACAAAACACCAGAACTTAAACAAGTGGGACTGATATCATCCTGAGCTCTTCATTTATTTTGACCTTGATTTATCTGGAGCAGAGGCATTATTTTAAATTAAAAAAAATATTTCATGTGCATTGTCTAAAAATAAAATGCATTTAAACTCATGTGAGAATTCCTCTTAGTTTAATATATATTTAAATCCATCCTGAATAGTGTTCCTGGAGAAGCTAGAGCCTGGTTGTAGACTACTGCTAGAAAGTATACAGCAGTATATACTGTATATATAAAGTATATATAAAGTATACAGATAACTTCTACAGTGAAAACTATTTCTGGGACTGGAATATAAAAACTAAGAATCAACAGTCTTAATTCTGAGTGAAGTAAAGGGAAAGACCATGCTTATAGCAGTGCCAGCATTTGACGTGGATTCCTTACACATTTCATCACCTACAAACGAAAGTAGTTAACTCTAGAAGAGAGTACCAAAAGAATCAAAAGCGACTAATACAGGTGGGAGAAAAAAAACTATTCAAAATGGATTGAAGAGTTAAACATAAGACCTGAAAGTAAGATTCCTAGAAGAAAACAAGAAAAGCTTCACGACATTGGTCTTGGCAAGGATTCCTTGGATATGTCACCAGAAGAACAGGTAACAAAAGCAAAAATAGACATGTGAGACTACATCAAACTCAACAAGATTCTCCAGAGCAACAGAGTAAAAAGGCAACCTGTGGAATAGGAAAAAATTGCAAATCATACATCCAATAAGAGGTGAATATCCAAAACATATGAGGAGCTCCAACTCAGTTGCAAAAAATTAAATAATACAATTTTTTAAATGGGCAAGGGACTTAAATACATATTTCTCCAAAGAAGACATACAAATGGCCAACACATATGTGAAAAGGTCTCAACATCATGAATCATCAAGGAAATGCAAATCAAAACCAGTGGTATGTCACCTTACAACGGTGAGAATGGTTATTATCAGAAAGACAAGAGATTACAAATATTGGCGATGATGTGGAGAAAAAAGAACACTGTGCACTGTTGGTGGGAATGTAAATTGGCACAGCCACTATGGAAAACAGTATGGAGCTTTCTCAAAAAATCAAAAATAGAACTACCATATGATGCAGCAACCCCACTTTTGGGAATATGTCCAAAGGAAATGAAATCAGTATTTTGAAGAGGTATCTGCACTGTGATGTTCACTGTAGCATTATTCACAATAATCAATATATGGAAACAACCTGTCAATGGAAGAATAGATAAAGAAAATGTGACATGTACACACACATACATACACACAGAGAGGAATATTATTCAGCCCTTAAAAAGAAGGAAATCCTGTCATTTACAGCAACATGGGTGAGCCTGGATGGCATCATAGTATGGGAAATATGCCGGTTCCAGGAAGATATATCTACTTTATTTCACTTTTATGTGGAATCTAAAAAACTGAACTCATAAAGTCAGAGAGTATACTGGTGGTTGCCAAAGGCTGGGGTTGGAGGTAATGGAGAAATGTTCAGATGAGTAAGTTTCAGAGATCTGCTCTACAACATCACGCCCATAGTTAAGACTGCTATATTATATATTTCACAATTCGTTAAGTGGGTGGATCTCATGTAAGTGTTTTTACCACAAAAAAAAATTTACAAAAAACAAGCAATACTCAAGGGAGGGTTCTCAATCAGCCTGACTCCTAGATAAAGGAATGTGATTCAGAACTCCAACCCTTGATAGACAAGTAGAATGTATGACAAATAAACCTGTGTTATTTAAAGTAATAACTTTAAGCAAAAACATGAGCAAAAGATAAGAGTTCCCTAAAAAAGATATAAAAACAGCCCTTAAATATATGACAAGATGTTTAACTTCACTCAACGTGAGAGAAAAGCAAATTAAATCTACACCATTTCTCACCTAACATTATCAACCAAACCAAAATCACTTTGTAACATTCTGTTGAGGTTGTGGAGAAACAGGCCCTTTCATTTTCCCAAGAGCGGACTCCTTTTCATCTTTTAGGTGTCAAGTCTGATGTCACCTCTTCAGAGTAACTTTCATTAATCACACAATCCAAAGAATCTGAAAATACATTGTTAATTGCCTACCTATTTATTTCTTGCCCCTTCCCCAGAAAATACACTCACTGGAGGCAGGGACCTTGTCAGTCTTGTTAAATGCTGCATCCTCTTTATAAATGTTCAATAATTATACAAAGAATGAATGAATGATAGATCTCTACAGGCTGAAAGAAATGCTTTAGAGAAAAAAATCTAAGATTTGACAACTTTAGAAGACAGTATTTATAAAGTCTATAAATATGGATTCTCTTAGAATTCTAAAGGCAGTTTGATATATCAGCAATTCTTAAGAAAATGTAGCAGGAATGAAATTCTAATTTCTATAGGTTACCTTTAACATTCTTATTTTAACATACAATTACTTTTTCTCACAAAGTGGTCATGATGTATTGTAATTATAAGCCTCAAGAAGCACATATCACTGTGTCTTTAGAAAACATATAGCAAGGTTATCTCTGGATGGTGAAATTATAGATTTTTGTGGGTTTTTTCTTTGGGATTTTTGGCATTGAGCATGAATTATTTCTGTAATTAGAAAAAGGCAATAAATGTTATGTTTTAAAGGGGAAAAAAAAGAAGTATAGCTCAAGAAGCCAGAAGAATGTTTTATGTGAATACATTTTATCCCAACGTCTATCAGCCCAAGCGGCAAAATTGGGAAGAAAAGGCCAGGTGTTTGCCTCTTCACTGCTCAATTCAATATAGGAAGTTGTTGTTGTTGTTTTCAATGTTTCCTCTCAAATGCTAAGACTGGTGTTCCCAAGCCTTAACAAATACATTTATGTAGGTGAGTAATGCCAACCTCAATCTGGCTGGACAAGCAGGAAATTAAAGTGCATTTAAAAAATAAAATTCACTTTTGAATATATGCACAAGAATGATGTTTTCCAAACTGGCAGAATCAAGTTTGCAACTTGGGTACTAAATACAAACACAGATTCTTGGGTTCCAGCACAGAATTCCAATCAAAATCCCCAAGATCAGTCTAGTTCGGGAAACATGAAGTTAGAACTTGGAGTTAAGCTTGGTCCTAGTCCCCATCCATCTCAGGAATCCAGGGAAGATTCATTTTTGTAAGAAAGCCTTTATTTTCTTCCAAATGCAGTGCCCTGTCATCATGCCAGAGCCCCACATTGATTGTCAAATGGCGTTAGCTCAGCCAATGCCCAAAGGAAAATAGATAGGAAAATAAAGGCTCTGAACTTATCACACTGGATAACTCATCACATAAACCAAGAAAGGGATTTTTATGCATTTGATTTTTATCTAAATCCTATAAAATCATTGTTTATTTGGTTATATTTCCTGTGAACATTTATAGCATTTTGAATTCTCTCACAAATCAATATTATTTTCTCAATAGCTTTGGGAGAGACTAAAAAATTATGATTAGCTATCAACAAAGCATTCTGCCACAGGGATACCATCTTCTCAAAAATCTACTGACAAATACAATGCAGCCAAAGGCTCAGCAGTTGTTCCGTTGCCAGAGCTGCTCAGAGAAAGGAAGAGGCTGGGCTTTGCCCATTTCTCCTTGCTGCCATTATACATTCTTTGAAACCCATGTGTTTGCATGTGCCCTGAAAGAAAACTAATGAATTCTGCTTCCTCCCCTGACAGCAATTCGAGCAGAGCACAGGCGGCAGTGATGCAATAGGCGTGTGACGCATCATGCCCGCAGCTCCGCACCTGTGTCACCGCCGGCGGGAGCGAGGTGGTGTGACATAATAGTGCTCAGCCCAGGGATAAGGGAGCATATACACAAAGGAAAACAAACGCATGGTGCAATTCATTTATATTAACAATCAATATGTACGGTTTATATAAGTCATGTCCTAAAATGTTGTATCTTATGATAATGGTTAACAACATCATATAAATATCTGTAGCTTGTCCGCTCATCAGAAGGATAAAATCCTTCAGGCTGTAGAGCTTCTCTTTCTGTGGCAATCAAAAAGGCAACCAGTTGCTTATATGCCAGAGCATATGGAATACCATAAGCTGGTCTGGGTGCTTCTCAGGATTTAACCAGAAGAACCCATCTGGACTCACTACTATGCTCCATTTTCTTTTGGACAGTAATCAAGAAGGCTCTTCCTCCTTATTGTTTCGAGCCCACCACATTTCAAATAGTGCAACCAACCTTCTCTCCCAGCCATATCTCTAGAATGAAATCCTGAAGGAAAGGATCTCAAGAATACTGGGTCCCATTCACTCTACATACCAGTTAGTCCTGCTCCCATCCCAACTACCCAGCCAGCCAAGACACCTGAGCCCCTCACAGAGCCGGAAACTACTGTGCCCGCCAGCATGGCCGGGCGCACTTTCCTCCACTCTCTTCCCCTCCTCTCAACTTAATCATAATAGTTCAGTTGAGAAGCCAAAACCTACTTAGGGGTTTAAGTTAACCAAAAATTCAAAAGAAACTGTATAATTCCACTCAGGAGGCAGAAACCAAACCAGTAATTTAAACAGGGAAAATTCAATATACAGAGTTAGCTAGTAAAAGGTAATTAACTACTAATGGGATAAAAGAGAACTCTATGGAATACAGGAATAGCAAATGTAGGGAGCAGCTGCTCCCCCCCACTCTAGGACTGAGGGATATTATCCAAGGAAGGAACAAACTTGAAAGAGACCCCACCCCCATTCAAGACTGAGATTTTGATACCATTGGAGAGGGTTTGCCTGTAGCCCACTGGATAGCAAAGATCCCTGGGGTGCCATAGGCAGAGCTGGTTCACAGCCAGTGGTCCACAGTGACGAGCAGGAAGCCATTCACCAGGGTACTGGAGAAACTCCCTGAATGGTACCACTGGGTCTCACATATATCACTAGTGGCCATGTCATGAGAGCATCACAAACCAGCAAGATAAGCCCCTTCCTCTGCTATGCCTTGCACTGTCCCTGTAGCACCCTTTAGTGACCAGACTTAGAACTGCCACCCGGCAAAAGAAATCTTTACAGGATCAAGCTCCAGTATCAAAAAGCAAGGCATCCACCCCCTATGACTTCTATTTAACATCCTACTGGAAGTCCTAGCTAATACAATAAGGAAAGAAAAGGACAAAAATGCTATACAGACAGAGAAGGAGGGCAGATAACTGTCTTTGTATGCAATGTGATTGTCTACACAGAAATGTCGAAGAATCAACAAAAACACTGAAATGAATTAAGTGATTTAAGCAAGGTATGGATACCAGGTCAATATACAAATTCAATAACTTTCTTATACATCAGCAAGGAACAGCTGAAATTTCAAATTAAAAATAAAACACCATTTACATTAACACCATTTATTAGGTATAAATCTGACAAAATGTGTACAAGCTCTATACGAGGAAAATTACAAAACTCTGATGAAAGAAGTCAACAAAGATCTAAACAGAGAGAGAGTCCAGGTTTATGGATATGAAGACTCAATATTGCTAAGATATCAGTTCTTGCCAACTTAATTTATAGATTCAGTGCATCTCAAATCAAAATCTAGGCAAGTTACTTTGTGAGTATTGACAAACTGACTCAAAAGTTTATATGGAAAGGCAAAAGACCTACAATAGCCAAAACAATGTGGAAAATAAGCAATAAAGTTGGAAGACCAACACTACCTAATTTCAAGACTTAGTATAAACCTATAGTAATCAATACAGCATGGTATGACAAAAATAGACAAATAAACTTCATGGGCAAAAATAGGAAGCCCATAAATAGATCTACGCAAATACACTCAACTAACCTTAACAAAAGAGCAAAGGCCATTCAATGGAGAAAGGATGGTCATTCTAACAAATGGTGCTGGAAAAACTGGACATTGACATGCAAAAGAAAAAAAAAGAATCTAGACACAAACTTACACCTTTCACAAAAATTAACTCAAAATGGATCATAGACCTAAATGTAAAATGCAAAATTATAAAACTTCTATAAGGTAACATGGGATAAAAACAAGGTGATCCTGGTTTGGCAATGAGTTTTTAGATACAATACCAAAAGCACAATCCATGAAGGAAAAAACTCATATGCTTGACTTCACTGAAATGAAGAAATTTTGCTCTGCAAAAGATACTGTTAAGGGAATGAAAAGACAGGTTACAGACTGGGAGAAAATGTTTGCAAAATATATCTGGTAAAGAGATCTCTCAAGATGGTGGCATGGGTAGGGCAGCAGAAATCTCCTCCCAAAACCATATATATTTTTGAATCTACAGCAAATACAGCTATTCCTAAAAGAGACATCAGAAGATACAGAACAGCCAGGCTACATCTACATCTGCGAGAACTCAGCATCTCATGAAAAGTGTAAGATACACAGCCATGACCCAGTGGGACCTGAGCACTTCCCCTACCCCAGCTCACCGGTGGGAGGAAAAGAATCAGAGTAGGGAGGGAGTGGAAGCACAGGACTGCTAAATAACCAGCTCTAGTAATCTGCACCAGGAGCACAGATACACATCTCATGGTGTACTGGATATTAGAGAAATGGAAAAGTAAAATCTGAGACAGAGACTGCAAGTGGGTCCCCACAGCCGGCTCACCTGGGACAAAAGAAAAGCCAGCACTGTAAAAGTCTTAAAGGGACAAAGGTTTAACAATTGGACAAAGTTGTACCTGTATACTCAGCCCAGCAGGCTGGGAATCTAAGGAACTTCAGGCACACTAACCCCCTGGGTGGCACTGCAGAAGCCAGTCATGGCAAGAAGCAGCCTGCCGTTCATCGCCCAATGCCAGCGCCTACCGTTCATTGCCCCCCTGCTGGCGCTGCAAGCAAACCGGCTGACCTACCACCGCTGCGGAGCAGCCAGGAAGCAGCTCTGCCTACAGCAACCGCAGAGTCTTCTCCCAGCACGCAGCTAACTATAACAGACCCAGAGGCTGCCCCTGCGTGCAGCTGCCCAGCACAAGCAGAGGAAGCTGGGGAAACATCTGGAACTCACAAAGGGGAGCCATTCTCGCAGGAGAACACACCGAGTGCATCTACGCCCCCCCTCCCCGCAGTGCCCTAGGCTATTCCAAGGGCTGCCCTGCCCACAGCAGCTCAGGAGATTAACCCAGAGACTACTCCCTGTGGGCAGGTAACATGGACAGGCAGCAGAGAAGGGCAAGGTTACAGCAGGCAGTAAGGGACTCTGTTCTCCCAGCTGACACATGCACCACCTGCCGGCGATCACTTCTATATCCAAGAAAAGGCAGAAGAACTTGCTCCAGTCAAGAATAACTCAAACAACACCAGAGAGAGGGCCTGGCAAGATATATATAACCAATCTTCCTGAAAAAGATTTCAAAATTAAAGGCATAACGATGCTGATGGACCTGTAGAGAAATATGCAAGAGCTAAGGGAGGAAGTCTAGAAGGAGATAACAGAAATGAAACAGTCAATAGAAGGACTTAAGAGCAGACTATATGAGGTGCAAGAGACTGGTAATGGAAAAGAAATCAGAGAACAGAAATACAGAGAAGCTGAGGCAGAAAGAGATAAAAGGATCTCTAGGAATGAAAGAATATTAAGAGAACTGTGTGACCAATCCAAATGGAACAATATTCACATTACAGGGGTACTAGAAGAAGAGAGAGAAAAAGGGATAGAAAGTGTCTTTGAAGAAGTAATCACTGAAAACTTCCCCAAGCTGGGGCAGGAAATAAGTCTCTCAGACCATGGAAGCCCAGAGATTACCCAACACAAGGGACCCAAGGAGGACAACACCAAGACATATAATAATTAAAATGGCAAAGATCAAACATAAGGACAGGGTATTAAAGGTAGCCAGAGAGAGAAGAAAGATTACCTACAAAGGAAAACCCATCAGGCTATCATCAGACTTCTCAGCTGAAACCCTACAGGCCAGAAGAGAATGGCATGATATATTTAATGCAATGAAACAGAAGGGCCTGGAACCAAGAATACTGTATCCAGCAAGATTATCATTTAAATTTGAAGAAGGGATTAAACAATTTCCATATTAGCAAAAGTGGCGGTAATTTGCCTCCCACAAACCACCTCTACAGGGTATTTTAAAGGGACTGCTGTAGATGGAAGCACTCCTAAGGCTAAATAGATGTCACCAGAGAAAATATAATCACAGCAAAGAAAGCACACCAACCAAATACTAACTAAAAGCAAAAAATAAAATCAACTACCCAAAAAACCAGTTAAAGGAAACACAAATCACAGAATAAAACACCTAACATATAAAGAATGGATGAGGAGTAATAAGAAGGAAGAGAAATCATCAGAGTGTGCTTATAATAGCATAATAAACAAGTTAGTTAGAAAGTTAGATAGTGAAGAAGCTAACTGTGAACCTTTAGTAATCATGAATCTAAAGCCTGCAATGGCAATAAGTATGTATCTTTCAATAATCACCCTAAATGTAAATGGACTGAATGTACCAATCAAAACACACAGAGTAATAGAATGGATAAAAAAGCAAGACCCGGGAGGCGGAGCCAAGATGGCGGCATGAGTAGAGCAGTGGAAATCTCCCAAAAACACATAGAGCTATGAAAATATAACAAAGAAAAATCTTCCTAAAATAGAGACCACAGGACACAGGACAACATCCAGACCACATCCACACCTGCAAGAACCCAGCGCCTTGCGAAGGGGGTAGGATACAAGCCCCGGCCCGGCGGGACCTGAGCGCCCCAACCCCTGGCTCCCGGCAGGTGGAAAGAAACTGGAGCAGTTTTTTTTTTTTTTTTTTTTGCGAGTGCTTTTTGGAAGCCTTAAAGGGACAGGGACCCCGTTGCTAGGGAGGCAGGGTGGTGGGACCGGTGAGTGGGTGCCTGGGACCGGCACTTGAGGACGGAGGAAATCGCGCGTTTTTCCCCTTTTTTTTCCTCTTTTTGGCGAGTGCTTTTTGGAAGCCTTAAAGGGAAAGGGACCCCGGTGCTAGGGAGGCAGGGCGGCGGGACTGGTGAGCGGGTGCCTGGGACCGGCACCTGAGGACAAAGAATATCCCGTGTTTTTCCCTGCGGTACCGGTGGATGGGTGCCTGAGACCGGAACTTGAGGACGGAGGAAATCGCGCGTTTTTCCCTTTTTTTTTCTCTTTTTGGCGAGTGCTTTTTGGAAGCCTTAAAGGGACAGGGACCCCGGTGCTAGGGAGGCAGGACGGCAGGACTGGTGAGCGGTTGCCTGGGACCGGCGCCTTAGGACAAAGAATATCACGCGTTTTTCCCTGCAGGACCAGTGGGTGGGTGCTTTTTGGAAGCCTTGAAGGGACAGGGACCCTGGTGCTAGGGAGGCAGGGCAGCAGGACCAGTGAGCGGGTGCCTGGGACTGGCGCCTGAGGAAAAAAAAAAAAATTACGTGTTTTTTACTTTTCTTTTTTTTTTTTTTTCTGTTCCCTCTCTCATTGTTGCTGTTGTTGTTTTGGTTTGGAGAGTGCTTTTTGGAAGTCTTAAAGGGGCAGGACAGGACACTTAGACCAGAGGCAGGGAATCTGGGGATCTCTGGGCACTCTAACCCCCTGGGCAACAGGGAGCACAGAGGCCCCTTACGGAGATAAATAGCCTCCCGGTCACTCCCCCTCCAACGGGACTCCACCATTTTGGAGGAGCAGCCCCAGCCAGGCCACACCCACAGCAACAGCGGAGATAAACTCCATAGCAAACGGGCAGGTAGCAGAAGACCTGTCTGCGCACAGTTGACAAGCATAAGCCACTAGAGGTCGCTATTCTCCCAGGAGAAGAAGGACACAAACCAACAAGAAGGGAAGCTCTTCCAGCGGTCACTTGTAACAGCTCTGCAAACTATCTCTATCACCATGAAAAGGCAAAACTACAGGCAGACAAAGATCACAGAGACAACACCTGAGAAGGAGACAGACCTAACCAGTCCTCCTGAAAAAGAATTCAAAATAAAAATCATGAACATGCTGACAGAGATGCAGAGAAAAATGCAAGAGCAATGGGATGAGATGCAGAGAAAAATGCAAGAGCAATGGGATGAAGTCCGGAGGGAGATCACAGATGTCAGTAAGGAGATCACAGAAGTGAAACAATCCCTGGAAGGGTTTATAAGCAGAATGGATAAGATGCAAGAGGCCGTTGAAGGAATAGAAAGCAGAGAACAGGAACGTATAGAAGCTGACATAGAGAGAGATAAAAGGATCTCCAGGAATGAAACAACACTAAGAGAACTATGTGACCAATCCAAAAGGAATAATACTTGTATTATAGGGGTACCAGAAGAAGAAGAAAGAGGAAAAGGGATAGAAAGTCTCTTTGAAGAATAATTGCTGAAAACTTCCCCAAACTGGGGGAGGAAATAATCAAACAGACCACGGAATTACACAGAACGCCCAACAGAAAGGATCCAAGGAGGACAACACCAAGACACATAATAATTAAAATGGCAAGGATCAAGGACAAGGAAAGAGTTTTAAAGGCAGCTAGAGAGAAAAAGGTCACCTATAAAGGAAAACCCATCAGGCTAACATCAGACTTCTTGACAGAAACTTTACAGGCCAGAAGAGAATGGCATGATATATTTAATGCAATGAAACAGAAGGGCCTTGAACCAAGGACACTGTATTCAGCACGACTATAATTTAAATATGATGGTGGGATTAAACAATTCCCAGACAAGCAACAGCTGAGGGAATTTGCTTCCCACAAACCACCTCTACAGGGCATCCTACAGGAACTGCTCTAGATGGGAGCACTCCTAAAAAGAGCACAGAACAAAACACACAACATATGAAGAATGGAGGAGGAGGAATAAGAAGGGAGAGAAGAAAAGAATCTCCAGACAGTATATGTAACAGCTCAATAAGCGAGCTAAGTTAGGCAGAAAGATACTAAACAAGCTAACCTTGAACCTTTGGTAACCACAAATCTAAAGCCTGCAATGGCAATAAGTACATATCTCTCAATAGTCACCCTAAATGTAAATAGACTTAATGCACCAATCAAAAGACACAGAGTAATAGAATGGATAAAAGAGCAAGACCCATCTATATGCTGCTTACAAGAAACTCACCTTAAACCCGAAGACAAGCACAGACTAAAAGTCAAGGGATGGAAAAACATATTTCAGGCAAACAACAGTGAGAAGAAAGCAGGGGTTGCAGTACTAATATCAGACAAAATAGACTTCAAAACAAAGAAAGTAACAAGAGATAAAGAAGGACATTACATAATGATAAAGGGCTCAGTCCAACAAGAGGATATAACCATTCTAAATATATATGCACCCAATACAGGAGCACCAGCATATGTGAAACAAATACTAACAGAACTAAAGAGGGAAATACACTGCAATGCATTCATTTTAGGAGACTTCAACACACCACTCACCCCAAAGGATAGATCCACCGGGCAGAAAATAAGTAAGGACACACAGGCACTGAACAACACACTAGAACAGATGGACCTAATAGACATCTATAGAACTCTACATCCAAAAGCAACAGGATATACATTCTTCTCAAGTGCACATGGAACATTCTCCAGAATAGACCACATACTAGCTCACAAAAAGAGCCTCAGTAAATTCCAAAATATTGAAATTCTACCAACCAATTTTTCAGACCACAAAGGTATAAAAGTAGAAATAAATTCTACAAAGACAACAAAAAGGCTCACAAACACATGGAGGCTTAACAACATGCTACCAAATAATCAATGGATCAATGAACAAATCAAAATAGAGATCAAGGAATATATAGAAACAAATGACAACAACAACACAAAGCCCCAACTTCTGTGGGACCCAGCGAAAGCAGTCTTAAGAGGAAAGTATATAGCAATCCAGGCACACTTGAAGAAGGAAGAACAATCCCAAATGAATAGTCTAACATCACAATTATTGAAACTGGAAAAAGAAGAACAAATAAGGCCTAAAGTCAGCAGAAGGAGGGACATAATATAGATCAGAGAAGAAATAAACAAAATTGAGAAGAATAAAACAATAGCAAAAATCAACGAAACCAAGAGCTGGTTCTTTGAGAAAATAAAGAAAATAGATAAGCCTCTAGCACAACTTATTAAGAGAAAAAGAGAATCAACACAAATCAACTTAATCAGAAATGAGAATGGAAAAATCACGACAGACTCCACAGAAATACAAAGAATTATTAAAGACTACTATGAAAACCTACATGCCAACAAGCTGGAAAACCTAGAAGAAATGGACAACTTCCTAGAAAAATACAACCTCCCAAGACTGACCAAGGAAGAAACACAAAAGTTAAACAAACCAATTACGAGCAAAGAAATTGAAACAGTAATCAAAAAACTACCCAAGAACAAAACCCCAGGGCCGGATGGATTTACCTCAGAATTTTATCACACACACAGAGAAGACATAATACCCATTCTCCTTAAAGTGTTCCAAAAAATAGAAGAAGAGGGAATACTCCCAAACTCATTCTATGAAGCCAAAATCACCCTAATACCAAAACCAGGCAAAGACCCCACCAGAAAAGAAAATTACAGACCAATATCCCTGATGAATGTAGATGCAAAAATACTCAATAAAATATTAGCAAACAGAATTCAACAGTATATCAAAAGGATCATACACCATGACCAAGTGGGATTCATCCCAGGGATGCAAGGATGGTACAACATTTGAAAATCCATCAACATCATCCACCACATCAACAAAAAGAAAGACAAAAACCACATGATCATCTCCATAGATGCTGAAAAAGCATTTGACAAAATTCAACATCCATTCATGATAAAAACTCTCAGCAAAATGGGAATAGAGGGCAAGTACCTCAACATAATAAAGGCCATGTATGATAAACCCACAGCCAGCATTATACTGAACAGCGAGAAGCTGAAAGCATTTCCTCTGAGATGGGGAACCAGACAGGGATGCCCACTCTCCCCACTGTTATTTAACATAGTACTGGAGGTCCTAGCCACGGCAATCAGACAAAACAAAGAAATACAAGGAATCCAGATTGGTAAAGAAGAAGTTAAACTGTCACTATTTGCAGATGATATGATACTGTACATAAAAAACCCTAAAGACTCCACTCCAAAACTACTAGAACTGATATTGGAATACAGCAAAGTTGCAGGATACAAAATTAACACACAGAAATATGTAGCTTTCCTATACACTAACAATGAACCAATAGAAAGAGAAATCAGGAAAACAATTCCATTCACAATTGCATCAAAAAGAATAAAATACCTAGGAATGAACCTAACCAAAGAAGTGAAAGACCTATACCCTGAAAACTACAAGTCACTCTTAAGAGAAATTAAAGGGGACACTAATAAATGGAAACTCATCCCATGCTCATGGCTAGGAAGAATTAATATCATCAAAATGGCCATCCTGCCCAAAGCAATATACAGATTTGATGCCATCCCTCTCAAATTACCAGCAACATTCTTCAATGAATTGGAACAAATAATTCAAAAATTCATATGGAAACACCAAAGACCCCGAATAGCCAAAGCAATCCTGAAAAAGAAGAATAAAGTAGGGGGGATCTCACTCCCCAGCTTCAAGCTCTACTACAAAGCCATAGTAATCAAGACCATTTGGTACTGGTACAAGAACAGAGCCACAGACCAGTGGAACAGATTAGAGACTCCAGAAATTAACCCAAACATATATGGTCAATTAATATTTGATAAAGGAGCCATGGACATACAATGGCAAAATGACAGTCTCTTCAACAGATGGTGCTGGCAAAACTGGACAGCTACATGTAGGAGAATAAAACTGGACCATTTCTAACCCCATATACAAAGGTAAACTCAAAATGGATCAAACACCTGAATGTAAGTCATGAAACCATTAAACTCTTGGAAAAAAACATAGGCAAAAACCTCTTAGACATAAACATGAGTGACCTCTTCTTGAACATATCTCCCCGGGCAAGGAAAACAACAGCAAAAATTAGCAAGTGGGACTACATTAGCTGAAAAGCTTCTGTACAGCGAAAGACACCATCAATAGAACAAAAAGGAACCCTACAGTATGGGAGAATACATTTGAAAATGACAGATCCGATAAAGGCTTGACGTCCAGAATATATAAAGAGCTCACAAGCCTCAACAAACAAAAAACAAATAACCCAATTAAAAAATGGGCAGAGGAACTGAACAGACAGTTCTCTAAAAAAGAAATACAGATGGCCAACAGACACATGAAAAGATGCTCCACATCACTAATTATGAGAGAAATGCAAATTAAAACTACAATGAGGTTTAATCTCACACCAGTAAGGATAGCTGCCATCCAAAAGACAAACAACAACAAATGTTGGCAAGACTGTGGAGAAAGGGGAACCCTCCTACACTGCTGGTGGGAATGTAAATTAGTTCAACCATTGTGGAAAGCAGTATGGAGGTTCATCAAAATGCTCAAAACAGACCTACCATTTGGCCCAGGAATTCCACTCCTAGGAATTTACCCTAACAATGCAGCAATCAAGTTAGGAAAGACAGATGCACCCCTATGTTTATCGCAGCACTATTTACAATAGCCAAGAATTGGAAGCAACCTAAATATCCATCGGTAGATGAATGGATAAAGAAGATGTGGTACATATACACAATGGAATACTACTCAGCCATAAGAAGTGGAAAAATCCAACCATTTGCAGCAACATGGATGGAGCTGGAGAGTATTATGCTCAGTGAAATAAGCCAAGCGGAGAAAGAGAAATACCAAATGATTTCACTCATCTGAGGAGTATAAGAACAAAGGAAAAACTGAAGGAACAAAACAGCAGTGGAATTACAGAACCCAAAAATGGACTAACAGGTACCAAAGGGAAAGGAACTGGGGAGGATGGGTGGGCAGGGGGGATAAGGGGGGGGAAGAAGAAGGGAAGTATTAAGATTAGCATGCATTGGGGGGGAGGGAGAAAGGGGAGAGTGGGCTGCACAACACAGAGAGGACAAGTAGTGATTCTACAACATTTTGCTAAGCTGATGGACAGTAACCGTAATGTGGTTTTTAGGGGGGACCTGATATAGGGGAGAGCATAGTAAACATAGTATTCTTCATGTAAGTGTAGATTAAAGATTAAAAAAAAAGAAAGAAAAGGGGAATTACTCCTTGATAGGATAAAACTATTGGTAAATCAAAGATCAACACATGCTTTAAATATCCTTAATGTTGATCACTTAAAGGGTGTCAGATGATCAGCTATGGAGGTACTCTTTTCTGATAATATTCCTTTCTCTTAATTAAAAAAAAAAAGCAGCTCCTGTGTGCTGACCTCCAATGAGTTCTACACAGTGGTATAGAGGGCATGTCAAAGTGTGGGCAAAGGGTCTGTTTGTTTCTATGCAGAAGATCAAGGCCTAGCTTGGCTACCCAGAAAATGAACTAAGATACGATATGAGGAGGAGCTTCCGGCATCAGCACTCTCTGGAGGACTTGTGCCGGGGGATGATCATCAAAAAGCCTCCACAGGGATCCGGACGATGCTGCGGTTGTGGCTGCATCCACCCCACCATTTCCTGGACTTGCCATTGGAATGAAGAGGGAGATGTCTAGGCTGGCATGTGCATACAGTGAGACAACGAATTTGACCGGATCTGTACTGTTGGAACTCAACCAGGAGTTGGGCGGGGTACAAGTTGTAGCACTCCAAAATCTTATGACTATAGACTATCTACAGTTAAAAGAACATATGGGATGTGAACAGATCCCAGAAATGGGTTGCTTTAATTTGTCTGATTTCTCTCAGACTGTTCAAGTACAGTTGGACAGTATCCATCATATCATAGACAAATTTTCACAAATGCCTAGGGTGCCTAAATGGTTTTCTTGGCTTCACTGGAGATGGATGGTAATTATAGATTTGCTTTGTTTATGTCACCATATTCCTATTATGTTAATATGTGAGTGCAAGTTAGTAGTTTAAAACCTATACATGCTTAAGGTACTCTACAAGAAGATATGTCAAAGAAATAATCAATCCTCCCATGTTTTCTTCCATATGCTACCTCTATAGCTTTTCTTCTTCCTTCCTAATTACAACCCTTAAATAGAATTCGTGCCTCATATCGAAGTTACCGACTATCATAATTCCTCCAGGTGGTAAAGATACCTCGAGACAAGTGCTGGGCATAGAAGCCACAGGGCATAAATCTGCAAAGAAGTAAAAAGCTAACCTTTGCAAACAATATGGCTTCTCTCTCACTTACCAACTTTACATTTCCCTGTATGGACCCGGAAGATGACTGGTTAGCCAGAGACGGGTAAGATTCCTCAAGGGAGGAACAACCTAAGACAGGCACAGTCGCAGGGGGGCCATCAGGTGAGAAATTGGGGATCAACAAAGGTGAGGCTCAGAACCTCATCCCCCCTGCTTTGAGAGAAATCTTCTGCATCCGTGGATGTTTTGCTGCCCTTGTCTAGCTTGGATTAATACTTAGTCCGTAGGCACACACCTGATCATCTGATCATCTACATTTGCCCTCTTACAGCACTAAACTATGTTTTCTACATTTATCTTGCATCTACCTACCACTTCAGCATTTTATTAAAATAAAAATAATAATAATAATAAAGGGAGAAATGTGGGATCCACTTATAAATCAAGTATAAAAATCAAACGAATATTCATATTTGACCTGATTGTTTATAGTTCATAATGCGTGATCAAAACCGAAAGTTTCTGTGATGAATGCCCTTGTACTGTTCACCATGTAAGAATTTATTCACTATGTAAGAATTCGTTCACCATGTAAGAACTTGTTCTTTATGCTTCAGAAGATTGGAGACTGACGAGAATTAGGCTTGAGATGGATTAATGATTGTGCATTGAGCATTGAGCCCCCTATACAGAATTTTATTGTTGTTAACAACCATTTTATCAATAAATATGAGAGATGCCCTCTCAAAAAAAAAAAAAGATGCTCCTACTGCTCTTGACACTCAAAGAAAACTGCAAAGGTTTTAGAAACTGTTCACCAGGAACTAGGGAGAAGAGATCAGTGTATATTTTTTCTATTAGTTCACACTGGCTTAGCACATAGTAAACCTCTTTAAAAAAGAGGTATTTTAAAGATTATCATCAGCAGGATCAAGAAAAGTATTCTTCTTGCCTAACAATTGTACTAGCTTCTTCAAGATGAGAAGATGCTATTGATTTATAAAACAAGAGTAACTCTCACCATAGCAATACTTCATTTCCCAGGCACAAATGAGTTCACAGAAGTCAGTCTTTAACCCACTATGTAAAATGTCCAAATAGGCATTAGCAAATCTGAAATAGCTGGATTCAGTATACATTATACTGGATGATGCTGGTAATATTCTTCCTGCTTGAGTACTTTTGCATTTTTACCAAATACACTCTTTTTGTTTTACATTTCATATTTTTATGTCTAATTAAATCTACTACTGGCCATAAATACATTGAATTTATCTTTAAATATGTATCCTTCTTGCATTTATGTATCTATT
This sequence comes from Manis javanica, assembly GCF_040802235.1. Taxonomy (NCBI): domain Eukaryota; kingdom Metazoa; phylum Chordata; class Mammalia; order Pholidota; family Manidae; genus Manis; species Manis javanica. Next base: position 18,548,503 of record NC_133174.1, on the reverse strand, counting down.
TAATGACTACTGAGCACAAGCTAGACCAAAGGCCCTGAGCTGGGTTTTCTGAGGCTGTCAAGGATGAATGAAACATATTAGATCCTCTTAAAAATCTGTATTCTCCTATAGGCAATTAATCACATACACAAATATCCATAATATGATGTAGGTTGGGGCAAGTGTCAAGAAAGAACCAAGAGAATTCAAATAAAGAAGAAATCACTTCCAGGTCAAAGAGCAGGGTAATAAAGTGGCAGTAGCATTTGAAGCAGCATTCAGTCCTCAGAGAGAAATGGAAGGATAACGGGACATTTCACAACTAGGACACTATCTCATAAAACATAGTCAGTTGTTCAACTTGGAATATACTGAGTTACGGATACTAGGATCTAATTGAAACTACCAAATTATTGTTTTAATAGAAAGTCAAAAGAATAATCATGAATTCTATTATTACCTGTTATGAATTTGATAATTCAAAGTCTTTGGCAGCAATTAGTAAATATCCAGATTGCAAAGATTTATAATATGTCCCTGGTAGTAGCAAACACCTTTTGGATCAGAGTACACACACACACATAAATGCACACACACAAGGCTTGAATTCTTCGCACCTAACTTTAAAAGATAGAAGAAAATATTCTTGCATCCACCATCCAATTCCCCAATCTTCTAGTACTTTAGAACTTACTATTCCCACCACGCAATAAGCCATGCATTATACAGACCTTATTTGGAATATCATGCCCCATTCTGGACATGTTGCTATTTAAGAAAGACAATGACAACGTTTGTATTGAGGAGAGTGACCCAGACGGTGAAGGTCTAGAAAGCATAGATTATGAGACATGGATGGGAAAAAAGGGTATGAATGGTCCACAGTGAGAAGCCTAAGGATGGATATTAGAGCTGTCTTCAAATACTTGATGGACTCTTCCATTTTACCTGGAGATGGCTGGCAAATAATCTGCTATTCATAATGGTTAGTGTATAGACTTTGCAAGTGATTTACTTCTATATAAACTAGAAAGGGGTCAGTGTTACCAAAGTACTCACTCTCCCTCATTTGCAGTTAAGTGTTTTCTTAAATGGTCCAGAAGTATAGCTGTATGTCTAGCCAGTTAGCTGTATTATCTATATTCCTATACATATGTCAGGCAGTAACTTTCCTAAGACTCAAATACCATAATACAAAAGGGTGACATCTGCTACTCTAGAGCTAATGAGTGGAATTAGAAGCAGACAGATTTGAACTGAACCAAAAAAATCAGTTTGTTCCATCAAGGAAACAATCTTCCTAAGAAAGCATTGAGCTGCCAAACACTGAAAGTGTTCAAATAGAATCTACAGGATTATTTCAGTGGTTATGAAAGGGTTAACACAATGACTAGAGTCATAATCTCTAGCACCTCTTTAACACTGAGAATCCACACAACAGAATATATAAAAATATCTGGAAAACACACTACAGTTATTTAATTTCAAAGCAAATATTTGCCAAAGACAAAAAAGACTGCAAAGATCTTTCCTCTTTCAGAAGGACCTTTCAACTAGCGCAATCCTTTCTATAAGGGGTGCGGTAGACATAAACTTGACGACTGTGAGTCCCATCCCCTAGAGTGTAAAATTCTTAGAGTCAATTACAAATCTAGGATGATAGGAAATACAATCACTCACAACGTACTAGAAGAATGAGAACATAGCTTCTCTAAGGAAAAATCATACCCAACTACATAAACAAGCATTTGAATAAGGGGCAAACCTAGATAATTTGTTTAAAATCTTAATTATTTCGTCAAGCCTAGAGAGCTGAATTAAAGACAGGCAATCAAAGGCAGTGATTATAAAGCACTTATCTAGTTGGAGCCATGCTAACAATGGGATCCCCTAGCCATCATGCTAGCACTGATATTATTTTGACATTTTTATAAACAATCTGTGAGAGGGAGACATCTCCAGATTTGAAGAATAAATTTAGCTTTCCCAAGTACTGAGCTGTCAAAATGGTTAGGGATAAACTGATTTAAAATGTCACATGATTGAAGGAGTGGGCAGCAGAAAAGAGGCAGATGGGCTTAAAGGTGAGTGCCAAGTAATGCTTTTAAGGAAAAATTACTTCCAGTATCGGCCACTTAATAAGGGGTGACTGTTCAAACCATATCTCTAATCCTGACCTCCCTCACATAGACAAGGTTTGTATAGCCATCCACCAATTATGCATTTCCACCGGTACGGTCCACATGCACATGGACTCAAGATATCCCAATAGGAACTCTTCATCTCCCCTCTCGCCCACTTCAAATCTTCCTACACATTTGCTAGCACCATCAATCATCAATTGCTGAAGCCAGAAACATGGAAGCTACCACATTCTACCTGTAGCAGAGATGGCTGGCTGACCACCAAAAGCTATGCTCTCCTATACCACATATTTTTGACACTTTAAGAGCGGTCTTATGACAAGGTTCTCTCTAGTGAAATAAGAACAGTAGTGATGGGGGTCACTTTGAGGTCTGACCCATAAAAACTCCTGTGCTCACACACACCTTCATGCACTTTCCCCTGTTCTAAGGATTAGAATAGCAATAATCAAAGCAATCTTGGGAGATATATACTGAAGATGGCCTGTGTGTGATGAGCTGAGATCCCTGAAAGATGTATCAGATCCACCCACCACCAAAATCAGAAACCTAGAACACACTCTGGTCCTGAAAGAGAAATAAACTTTCACTGTTCAAGCTATTACATTTTGGGGTCTCTTTGGTATGGTAGTTTAGCCTAGCCTGACTAATATACTATGCTTATCTCCCCATAAGCATAAATCACCAAGTCCTACTTCCTACATATTTCTCAATTCCATCTCCTTCTGTCTCTCCCCACTTCCATGATCAAAGCCCCTTCTCTCTTCATTGTCCTACCAGCTCTTTATATATGTATTCCACTCCAGGCTTGCTCACTTCTCTGATGCAAAGGTATCTGTTGGGTTTCTACCAAACCTATATTTCTCCTTTCTACTTCCTGACAGCCTGTGGGGAGGTTGTCCCCTGGGAAATCATCTCTCCCCAATGATATAGCGGCCTTGCTATCTAGGTTGGAGTAACATCATCCCCTAGCCTCAGGGGAGGGCCCTAGATGGAATTAGCTAAATAGCTCTATTGGCCTTGGCCCAGGGACTAGTTCAGGAGGCATGTACAATCAGAACTTTGAGTGAGAGATGCTCTGTAGGACTCTATTTTCTCACTTTGGAAATGGACAGTGAAGTATATAGTCCCAGGAGCTGCCAGCAGCAAGCTTGTAACCATGAAGAGGTAGAAACACCATGGAAGGCAGAGTTGGAAAAAATTGTACCTTCAGTGACATCATCAGCTGTGGGGTCAAAGCTACCTTGCTACTCTAAACATTCCACTTAAGTATGTCAGTAAAGTCCCTTGTTATTTAATCCGAGTTTGACTTTCTATTACTTACAGTGCAAAGGGTACTAATTGAAGCACTCCTCATTCCAACTCCAGTTCATCCTTCACATAACCCACTATAACAATGTCTTTAAAATGAAAACCTAATCAAATAATCCCCCATTTAAAATCACTGAGAGCTTTCCCATGGCCTTAGGCCAACAAACTGGGTCCCTTTACCCCATCTATCTCACTGAACTCATTTTTCGTGGTCTTAGAATCTGTATAATGCACATCCAGAAATACCAAGGACCTTTTTGTTTCAGGAATGCTGAACTGTTGCCAATCCCACACTACCTTCCAGAACTGCTTTCCCTATGATACAGTATTTCTTTATTCATTTTCTTTTCAAATTTTACTTCAGTTTTCTTGTAAATGTCCTTAATTATAAGGTTTGCCTATAAATGCTCTCACCCTTTTATTTCTACTCACATGTCAGCCAAAAAGTTGCTAGGTTGCAATGACAACTTTTCATATTATTGAATCTGACCCACCATGTCTAAACCAAATAATCTCAGGCCTAGGTAAAGTTAATAAAAACCATACATGCAGAAATTTTACACTTTGTTGCCAAAAGCAGATAGATGATAGGATGAGTATATACATGTGTTCAATTTTACATATGTGTATACAGACACAGACAGACATCATTTAGGTATAGACAGGTAAGATGTTTACACTAACCCCTGATTCTGATTACTGAATGTAAAGAATCACATATCAACATGAAATAAGGCTCTCTATAATTTTTACCTTGGCTGCTGAAAATTCTCCTAACCACAAATACCATAGTTATTATGGTGATTTGATTATATCAATGATCACTGTTGAGAAATCACATCATACATTAGGAATATGCTGAGATTCTAAGTGCTTATTGGGTAGGGGGATGACAAAAACTAGCTTAATTATAATTCACTGTGCCTTTAAATCATAGATTAATTAGGGAGGAAAGGAGATTTTAAGGGAATTCAGAGAAGAAACTAATTTAAGTTTCTAAAAGGAGACAAGATACAAAACTACTCCTGGGTATGAAGAGATGAAGAAAGCAGCAAATTTATTTCTGAACATTGATTAGAAAAACTACCTACTATAAATTTCAATTTTTTTAAAATATCATTAACCTTGATATTAACTGGAGGCCTAAACATTATTTGTTCTGATTCATAAAACATCCACTCTACTTAAGAACATTGGCACACCACAATCAGATTTGCAATTTTTTTTAACCAATACATTGCCCATACTATACAACACAAAAAGACCCTGAAGTCACAGAATGCAAAATGCATTGCTCAATAAAAAGTCATTGATTGGTTGTCGGTAAATTGTCAAGCCAAAGACCTCCAGGAAAGTGGAGGGGGAGAGGTCATGAAAATCAAAAAAAGTGTGGGTGTGATAATGGTTCATTTGTCAGAACCCACAAATTATATCAGAAAATTTTATGCTATTCTTGTGACTGTGTTCAGAAAATATTTGCTAAGTACCTGGCCTCTGCTTAGGGACTGGAAATACACAATTCTCCTTCACATAGTGTATGCAGTCAATCACAGCATTTTATCAACTTTGCCTCTTAAATACTTGCCCTCTCTCACATTCTTTCATCTCCTCTCCCTCTGGGTTGCTTTGCTTTAGTTCAAGATCTTATCCCACACTTACACTTGGCAAAATGACATATGTACATATAGAATATTCACTCTGCCATTGTCTGTAGAAGCAAAAGATTGAAAACAGCCTAAATATCTATTTATCTATAAATAGGGAACTAGTTAAATAAATTGTGGCCTGTGGGTAAAATTGCAATATTTCCAGAATCTCTCTCCTGGCCTTAGTCCATCTCCATATCAATAGGTAATTACAAGAGGGAGGAAGGGCATATCTAGACCAGAGAGGGTGGGTGGGGTCCCTTTTTGTAGCTGGTCTTGAGAGACACGGGCCAGTAGAAGTGGATGACTGCTTGTAAGCAATAAATGGGTTTCTGCCACTTTATTTCTCCCTTTGACTGATTTCAGTTTCAAAGATATTTTGCCCCAGGCTGGGAAAATATTTTCCCCCTGGAGTTATATGGCCCAATAATCAAATTTCATAAAGCTGTTAAAAAGACTAAGGTAACGTTCTGTGCACTAATAAGAAATGATCTCTAAGATATATTAAGTGAACAAAGTGAGATGCAAAACTCGTTTATATAGTATGCTACAATTGGATTTTAAAGTGAGAGACCAGACTTGAAAATCCCCCAGGTGGACAAAATCATTTATAGCATGTCAGCAAAACTAAATCTAGCTTATTTCGTGAACTTAAGTGAAACTTAGGTAATTTCTTGTAAATGTCTCTGACAATCATAAAAGAAATTAAAGTCATCTTCCTAAAATGATATGAGATAATCACTTTTAACCAATCTCTTATTGACTGGAGACTCCCCATTGGAATAGCCAGTCATTGAAAAGGTTAACACCTTCCTCCTTTTCACTTTACAAGTCCTCCTATACCTTCATGCCCAGAGCTTCATGCCAGTTTTGGGTCTGAAGACTCCCAGTTCGTGAACTGTTCTTTTGTATGCAATAAACTCTTACTAAATATTATTTTACTGATCTGGTTTTAAGTTTTACTATTTCTGCATTTTTGACAGTACATATTAGAACACCTACATACACGCACACACTATATATATAGAGAGAGATATACATGCACACAAATACACACACTAAGGCAAGGGCCCAAAATACTTAAGAACAGTGTTTCGTCCTGTGAAGGGAACTGAGAGACCAGGAGATGGGGAAGGAAGGAGACGCATTTTCTTTAAACCCTTTGTCTTTTTTCGAAACTCAGACCAGGTGCATGACTGTTCACAAACTACATAAAGAGAATGCTTTTAAAATAAAGCAACTACTTTTAAAATGTATCTCACATGAGGACTATTGCTGTAGTAGTCTCTTAACTGCTCTCTCCTCACTCAATTGTTTTCTTTTGAGACAGAATTTTCATAACATAAAATTAACCATTTTAAAGTATACAATTTAATGGTTTTAATATTCTGACAATGTTCTGCATCTATCACAACTAGCTCCAGAACATTTTTTTGTCACTCCAAAAGGAAACGCCATTCTCATTGAGCAGTCCCTCCCAATTCCCCCCTTTCCCCAGCCTCTGGCAACCACTAATGGGCTTTCTGTCTCTATGGACTGGCCTATTCTGAGCACTTCATCTACATGGAGTCATATAATATGCGGCCTTCTGTGTGTGTTCGTCCAGTCCACCCGTCTCTACTCCCAAGGTCAGTGTCCCCTCTCCTACACTGCCACAGAACCCTGTACTTGCCTTTCACACTGTATTCTAATTGCTCACTCATCTGCCTACTTTGACAGAGGTTAGATGTAAGAGAGCAGGTCCCATGCCTGTTTTGTCCCCACGGTGTCCCCATTGCCTCACACAGATCAATAAACATAGGATGTTGAATGAATGCATCTAAAACATCATCCGACATATAGCCTGACTAGCTCATTGAATAAACTGGACTCAGTAGGATGAAAGCAGGAAGCAACTTTTTCTTCCACCATCACTTTCAGACCTGCTTTGTTGAATCAACCTCCTGTTTCCACCCCTACATGATAGCTCCGCTTTGTGAGGAGCCAAAAAAGTCCAGTCTAAATCAGCAAAGAAGCATGGATTAGGGATCTTAACACAGGACAGAGGCAAAAGGAACTCCCAGGGTGACTTTCAAGGGCAGTTTCAAGATGTAGATTGTGCAATGAGCCTGGAGAGCAACCCATCCAGCCTGCACCAGGAAGACGGGATTTCAGGAAGAACAGTGCAAAAGAAAAAGACGCAATCTGCTCATTGATTGTATCAATTATGTTTAAAAGTTTGGGGCAAACTTAGAGAAAGGTATGTAGAAAACTAGCAATTATTAACACCAGGAAGAGTAGGAAGTAATACAAGGAAATACTGCTCAGCTGTAAATTTGCCTGTTTACGCAGACATGCTAGCGTAAACACGGAATACTAGTTTAATAAAAACAAATCCCAATATAATCATGTTAGGAATATGGAGGGGAGACTAGGGTATGTGCATGATGGGGGAAGAGAGCAGGCAAGGGTAGCACTGAAAGAGAGCTACATCCTCATATACTGTAGAACGAAGGGAACAGTTTTCCAAATGGAAAAATCAGGATGTAACAGGAATTGGGAAGTAAATACCAGAAGCAGCGGCTAAAAGCACTGAGTTGAAATGATTTCCTCTAGAAAGTAGAAATCAAAGTGCAGAATGGAGTGGGGCTAGGGATGTGTGTTTTTGTTCTAAGTGTGATATTACTCTTTACATCATTACTGTTTATGTATATTACTTATATAAAAATAAAAACTGATTTTAAAAAGTCCAATGTAATCTGAATCAAAAAGTCCAACACCCACTTAATGTAAGGCTTCACCCTTCCCCCAGCTCAAGCCTGAATCTGGCTAGGAAACTGAGGGGTCCACTCGTGATGGACAGGCAGCCCTGCCTTGAAGCCAGTAGAGTGGAGCATGCTCTCTGAGAGCGGCCCTCTCCCATCTCCGCCTCCACAGGCCTGTTCTCCTCTTTCACTCACTCTTAACTTACAGCCTAACACACATCTTTCATTACCTAGAATAAATGATGCTTTCTCTGGCCTGTGTACACTCTGGACTTGAAAAATTCTCTCCCCACCTACTTTGACCAAAGGTTTTCCTCTCAGTTCAGGTTTTAGCTCAGAAACTAGTGGTTTTCTCCAAGAAAACTTTCCAAGGCTTAGTAGTGACCCCACCTATACAACCTCATACTTCCCCACACACCAGCAGTCACGCTGTATAGTAAAAGCTTCACTGACCATCTTTTTACTTGACTATAAGCTCCACGCAGACAAAACTTCAGGGTCATGCTCACTAAGTATTTGTTGAATGAATGAATGGTCATTACATTCTCTGTAGACAAACTATAGGAAAGCCAATTACAATCAAGTGCTTGCCTAGCAGACACAGCTCAGTTAGGGGAACTGGATTGGTGACTGCCTGGGACAGTCCTATTTGCACTGATACCCAGAATGAAGTATTAATAGCCTCCCTTTTACTCTCTATAGTAATGTCCTAGTTTCGATGGTAAATGGGATGAGATGGGATGGAATGGGGTGGGATGGAATGGGATGGGATATACCTGTTTCTTAGAGCAGTAACTGTGCCAGGGCACTCTCTCCTCAGGATGGTACTAGAGACAAGTCACTATTTCTATCACTGTTTTCTATGTTGTATAACCAATTAGCTCACCCCACTCTCTATCCCAACCCCAGTGATCCAGTGTTTCATTAGCTGGCCTAATGTCTTAGCCTAAATGAAAAGGCAACACATCATACCTTAAGAGTGTTTATGTGTAACTATGCTAGGGTCTATTATATTTCTTTTATAAGTTAACTTTTCAGGCCATCTTAATTTCCTAGGAAAGAAGAACTGGCCAGCAATGGATACTGTTATTCCCAAGTCTACATGCAGAAACCTTGTTAGCTAGGCATCCTTGATAATTTGATCACAGTGGAATAGCACTTATGTCTGCTTATATACACTTTGTGGATTCAGGAAGGTGACAGGAGCTTTCGAATTCATCAGCAAGGGAAAGGACATTTGATTTTGGTGTGCAGAGCTTCACATGCTGAGTAACAACATTCAAACTTCTGTCACTGAAATTTAAGAACTGAGAAAAGTGAAAGAGGGAATCCCAATCTATGGCTCCTCTAAAACGTACACCTGGACTGAGAAACCAAAAAGGTTTCACCCCTGACAAAAAAAAATACAACTTGTTTCTGAATCATGGGATTCAGTTCAGAGCCTAGTTTGCTTTGTTTTTGCAGTTTTTTAAAATTATATTTATTGTTTTAATCCTCCTTTGGGGGAAAAAGTCATATTATGATGTAGAAATGTGAATTTCATGGCAAAATGGCACTTACCAGCAGTAGGCAGAGGGCTTATAGCACCAGAGGGCTTGGCGGGACTTGGGAGGAGGATGGCATTCCTCCACCCTCTTTCTAGAAAGCTTCCAGTTCTCACTCCTCTGGCTATCGGTTTTGTAACCACCTTCTATCAACCATGTTGGCTCCAACTCAGCAGCAGCAGCACCCTGTTCTTTTATAAATGATGGGTATATGGCAGATGTGGTTGTGACACGGGTGGGATGCAAGCTGTGAATTCAGTCAGTCATCTTTCTGCAGCTAGACCAGACAGGGCTCTTTGAAATGACATGACATTGTGTGATCTCTTTTTAAAGGCCTCCCTCAACCCTCTAACCAGGATCTTTATGAGATTTTCTAGTTTCTTCTAGACTATGGCTGTTTGGAGTGATGGGCCACAAACAACACATTGAGGAATACAGCTCTATTGATGTATAAAATGATTTGAAGGACTTCACTCTTCTAAGACAGCCAAAGACTGAAGGAAATTTCAAAATTTCATCCTAACCTACCAAATATCCTAAAATTCTATGAAAATAAGCAGACTAACTTTAAGCAAAATGAAACTCTTCCCTTGCCCCCACATATTTCCTGGTCTCACAAAGGAATGATATTATTTGTATATATTGTAATGAAAGTTCCCAAATAATGTTGAAATTTGGCTACAGATAGGGAATAGGAGGAACCATACAAGCCAAATACCTTCTTGAAAAACAGATTTCTGGGAGATCATTTCTTTAACACAGCCACAGCAAAAAAAAAAAAAATTGATGCATCCAAACCAAAGAAACTATCACATTCCAGTGCCATAAACTTCATAAATTGACAGTAAAGAAACAGAATTCTGAACCAAACTAACATGGTATGGCAAGGCTTTCCACTTAAATTTTTCCCCACCCTTCAGGCACTAAACCGTACATCATCAAAATCATGGGAATTCTCACTTGCATCCTCAAATTTGGAGAGAATCTAACTAAGCTGGTATCACTATCTTTTCCCTCTTTTAACAGGGGAACAATGGAAATGGCTGCTGGAAAGAAATGCATGAAATAGAGGAAGTTAAGAAAGGCTAAATTTTGCATGAAGTGAGGGCTCCAGAAATACAGGTTGAGTTGAAGAACAGATCCAAAGTGAATGGGATACACCTCTTATCTAAGTAGAGGAAACCTGGATGAGGATGATTAACAAAGTAGCAAAATCCCAGGGATTTTAACTAAAATACACACTCCCTCTGCCATGTCCCATATTATAAAAAGAGATTTAGCACTAAATGACAATTTTCAACTGTGGCTTATGATACAAGTAGCATTAATCTCAGATAGAGTGGGAAGTGATAAGGAAGTTATCTGTACTAGATGAGAACAATACAAAATTATAAAAAGAGCTGCCCATGTAAAGTATGAGAAAATAAAAAGAGCACATAAAATATGCAAACATACCACATTAAAAAGATAGAGAGAAGGAAAGAAAAGAAAAGACAGAGCAATCAGTCCCAGCAAATATGTTATCCAAGGAGCAGAAAGAAATTACTCCACAAATAATTATAGAATAACATAGTAGGGGCTCCATACAACAGGAGCTTTTTTAAAAAGATTGTCTTTTAATTTTAGGTTGAATATTCATAACATCCAAAAGGGCACCACAGTCACTGATAACACTAGCTACCTATGGGGCAGGTTAACCAGATGGATAGAGGATGAGAGTGAATATTTTCCCATAGAGCTTTCCTTTAAGTTTTGAACTATGTAAATGTATTACTAATTTTTAAAAACCAAAATAAAAAATAAAGTCTGGTTAACAAAAAAGAACATAAGTTCAAAAGCAAGATGGTAAAAAGAGATGAAAAAGGAGATTGTAGATATAAGAAAGAAATTGAGGATCAAAAGAACTATGCAATAGAGAACTAATAGATAAAATAGAGAGAAGGAGTAGAATTGATAAGGCTGAGATGGACCTAACTAGTAAAGAAAAAAAACAAGATATAAAAATGACAGGAAATAAAAAAGTCAAAGCTATCAGAGAAAAGCTAATCATGAAGCAAAGACAAAAGACCATTCAAAAGAAAGATAATCGGTATCCATAAAGCAGAGAACCCATCAATGATATCAGAAAAGTATCCAAAGATAAAACAAAAGAAAAATTCCCTGAAGTTAAGAAAGGCATGAATGTGCCAAATGAAAAATCACATAGGTACAGGAAAAACTGATGCAGAATACTCATTTTATAGTTAAGTTATTCACAAAAATTAGGAAAGATTTCTTCAGGCATTCTAGGGAAAAAAGCAAATTGGTATAAGGGATGGTGGGCCAAGTGGGTTGGAACAGGCTGTGATCAATCTTCTCACATAACGTTCAGAGACAGGAAAGTGGAAACATATCTACAACATTCTTAAGGAAAGTAAACCCCAGAATATTATTCATAGTCATGATGACATTCAAATAAAAAGAGAATAGGCAGGCATTCTTAGTCATGAAAAAGTCAGGGAACACAACACACCTAAATCTTTCTTAGAAAACAAGACTACATGAGTATACAATCTATCCGATCAAAATGTGTATCAAAATGAAGAACTTGGGAATGAAGAACAACTGGTAGTAAAAGTCCCATTTAAATATAGATTAATTCTAAATAACTATATGAATTATCAAAATTGAATAAAACAAATATAAACCTTAATTCAAAAATAGTATCATAAGATGCAGAGGAGGTTGGAGAGTGGAAAAATAAAAAGCTAATGTCTTCATATTTCATACCAGGAATTTAATATTATATAAAACTAACCCACATGTATATATGTATACAAACACACACAACTTAATTTTTCATATTCTCTTTTGTCTTAACTTACGAGGGATCATCGGATCATTGAGGAAATAATAACTCTGTGAAAAAGAAATGTTGATTTATATCGAACAATTACTTTAGGTTTCTTTCACTGTATTTTAATTTTGTTAAATTCAGGTAAAATCAGAATTAATTATATTTAACAAATGGTTTGTGTAGTATATTCTCATTTTAATGTATTTTATCTACTTATCGTTCTTTCTATGTAAGTCCACAGAATAACATTTGGAATGATAATCACTAATGTTAATATTGATTCTTTTTAGTTTAATGGGATTAGGGGTGCTTTCTTTTCTTTTTTTGCTAAAGTTCTTTATGATCAGCAATAATTGATTTTACCAAAACAAAAGAAGTCATATTTTAAAAAATATAAACCAAGTTACATATAGACCAAATAAGTTTTCAGTTCAGTTCCATGAATATTTTTATAAGCATTTACTATGTGCCAATTCTTAATGTCTGACCTTAGGAACAGATTGGCAAACAAAATTGATGTCCTCACACCGCTCACTGTTTGTTGAAGGTTTTTACTTCATTCAGATCCACTCAGTTGAAACCACTTGGACCTCAGTCTCCAAAGATGACAATGTTTAATGGCAACTTCATAAAGGCCTCCTTTGGGCTGGATTTATGGGGAGGCCATGCAGAGAGTTACCTTTAAGAAATGCAACATTTTCGTTTCAACATCAAAATCATTTTAACCTCCTGCATTTTACACAGAGGGATTTGGGTACCTGAAGTGGAGTAGGGTTGGAAAGCTAAGAATGAATTGGCATCTCAGCTCGGGCACTTAATGCCAGGGAGACCTTGACAAGTGATTTCATCTGAGCCTCCATTTCTTGTTCTGTTAAAGTTGGGAACATACATGTACTGTTTATAAGGACACAGGTAAGTGTTTACTATATAAACCATTTAGAACAATGTCTGAAACCCAGTAGAAACTAAATGTTAGCTATTGTTACTTTAAAAATTCCATTACTTCTGTCAAAAATCACAATTTACTGAGATAGATTCTGCCATCATTGTTGGTTCCATTGTCATCAAGGTGGTCTAAAATTAATAAAACTATGTCTAAATTACGTGAGCAGATAATGAAAACGTTTAAAAGCAGGGTAAGTTCTTTTTCGGGTTAAGAAATTACCTAACATGAATTAACTCTTTACCCTTTTTGATAAATGAAACTCAATGTAGTCATATTACAAATGACTAAAGGCATATAATAAAAGGTTTGTATTCACCAAATTGCAAGGTATTACTACCAAAGTATAGAGTATGTGTTTGATTAGCCTTGAGGCAAGGATCTTGAAGTATCTTAATTGCTTGTTACTTTTCCTCTAACTTCTATTGATAAACTTGAAAATAAAAGAGGGTAAATTTGATTTACTCAGGCAAAGAGAAGAGATGTTGTATGTTATAAATCTTGCTAAAAGCCAGGAAGATAAAAGAAGGCATTTACATGGTTGTCTAACTATTTCCAATTTAATTTATGTGGTACAAGTAAAAATGTTAGGGAAGTCTTGCTTCTTCCTGTCCAGCCCTGATTAAATCAGTCTGAAGAACCCCACTAAAATAATCACCCCAAGACAGTGTTCTTTATGGCTTCTAATGTTACTGTGACAAGCAAAAGACTAGGAGTCAGAGATTTCTGATAACAGAACCAGGGAACAAATCGATAAAAAAAAAGGATACATAAAATAAGTGAGAAGAAAAATAATTTATAGATTAGATAACCATGTCTTAGGGTTGAAAGTCTCAACTATTAGTTCTCCATAGGAGAGACTATCCTTGTCAGTTCAGTGAAGAGCCATTGACTATATACAGTTTGAAGGGGGAAAAGGTGCAAAATCAGCAAAACAGCACACAAAGAGAACACTTGAGAGGATGGGTTGGTTTTTATCGTAATGGGAGCATTGTAAGGGGTTGCTCTGTTCCCAAAATTGCCATACTCTAAAATTCTCCTCGAGGTTGGGACTCTAAGATACAGGCTTCTCTGCTCCAGGGAAAAGACAAGCAGTTATTTTCCCTTCCTTCAATTTAGTCCCAGACAGAAAGAATGTCCTGCAATGTTAACCACCCAAACAGGAGCAGGTCAAAGGGCCGCAACATGACTGAAGTTATTCAATTCATACCAGAAATTTGATATTGCAATTTTGTTCTCTAATCCTCTAGGAGTTTTAGAAACCCAGGGTCATAATTAACTCAGCTCTGTGTCTCAAGCAATTGAGAAAAATAAAGTGGAAGTAAGGGGTCAGGCTAAGCTTTTATTATAAATGCAGTTGTAATAAGCTAACTACCATTACAGAGCACTTCATATACTCCAGGTATGAGGCTAAACCCTCCATACACATCACTTATTTCTCCTTCCATAAAATTCCTAGGAGGGAGATATTTTTTTCTGTTTTACAAATGAAGAGCACAGATCACAACTATTAAGTAACCAGAGGTCACACACCTACTATGACCTCACAGTTTTATCCCTCAAGCCCTGTTCTCTTTCTGACTAACACTTTTGAAGGCCTACCTGGCACTGAAACAGCCACATAGGAATAAACTTGTAAAAGCCACACTCTGTAAAGGGGATTTTCTTTGCTGCCTATTTTTATCCATTCTGTGCCCAGGAATCTCAGCCTGTATAGTCCATTCTGACTATATGACTACAACAACTTCTGGAAGACTTGATAAACAGTACTGGACTTTGTTAAAAACAACAAAGACTGGATCCCCACTGTGAACTGAAACAGTTGATCAACAATCAGCTGATCAGGCAAAATTATTGAACAAATCACTTGTGGAATTTGTTACAGTTCTTCATTTCCAGTCCTTTAAAACATTAGCAAATGTGGATGAGAAAATTATCTTTGCTTTGATCCTGCCCATCTTTTTCTTTCCATTTTGCCCAGGTTCTATGCATCCCCTTGTGCGTGGCCTGCGTGTTTCTGGTCTCAGACCAGTGTTCACTGGGGTGAGATTTTACTTTATGTGCAGTGATAATTGCAGATGTGCTCAATCTCTGACTGGAGTGACACAAGTATCACTTGAAGTACTGAATTGTGATCAATGGCACAACTTCACTGGGCCCTGGAAAAAATGCCTGCCACTAATTAATCAATCCTCACCACCTCACCCACACTGGAGGAATTCCCTCTGGATCCTCTAACCACCACATCCTCAGCATTCTGCCCCACAGTCAGCAGTGGGAGGGGTGGTAGTGATTCCAGTTCTGGAGGGAAGAGTAACTTTCTGACAGAGGTCCAACAAGAAAGCCACTCCCTCACTAGGTCAGATTTCACATGCTACCGTCCTGCCTATGTAACAGATTTGCAGTTTTCTAAATGTTCCCTCTACTATCTTTGAGGTTTCCCTTCTTGGCCCCACATGGGCTCCTACTTTAAATGATTTTCAAGATGGCATAAGATTTAAATCCAATCCAAATGCCAGGAACGTCCCTAAACTTTGTTAATTACAAAATAGGGAAGATGAGAAGAAAGGCAAGGAGCAGAGCAATAGGAAGGAGGAAGAAGGGAAGTCATCCCTAACAGAGAAATGCAAACATCAGGAGGGAGAGTAAAATAGGACACTAATAGCACTGTAACTCTGTCTGTGCTGGGCCAGTCCAGGCATAGCTCCGAAGGTACCTCCGCATCAGCTCAGGGCCTCTGACATCCATCCTGCCTTGCTCTAGCCTCCCACTATCCCAAAGCTCCCAAGTACCCTAAGCAGACCTACAAGTCCAAGATCTGAGTATAAAGGCACAGCAGTGTGGCACTTGAGGTTGCTCTAACTTGGAAACTCACTGTGATATGAATAAGGAAAAGTAGGAAATGAGTAGCTTTTAAATCATAACTTAATTCTAGGCACGATCATATTTGTAGAGATCAAAATTACCCAATTGATTTTACTTGAGATTGTTAACAATGACATTGGTAGAAAGAAATCTGAGATAGAACTATTGGAAAGACAGGTAAAATTATCCCTATTTGCAGCTGATATGAGGTTATACCTGGATAACCTAAGAGAGTCAACTGGAAAACAAATAGAAAGAAAGTGGAGTATAAAATTAATACACAGAAACCTACAGTCATCCTACACACAAACAAAAACCACAGCCAACATAATGAAAGATCTTCTATATGTGAGTAGAAAAAGGATAAAATGACTTGGAATAAACTCACCTAGAAGTGTGCAAAACCTATGAGAAAGACATTGAGATAATTTCAAAGGAGACAAAAGTACACTTCAAAAATGGAAAGATAAACCATATTCTGAGAAAGAAAAACCCAGCATTATAAATATATTAATTACCCTAAATCAATTTATGAATTTAAATAATATTCATAAAAATATGATTAGATAATTTTTAAATGGGCAAGATGATTCTAAAGTGCATGGAAAAATGACAGAATAACCAGAACAACTCTAAAAATGAAGAATGAAAAGGAAGTGGCACTGCAAGATATCTTGGTAGCTTTCTGGAAAACTGTTGGATCTACATTTCACACTGAATACCAAGATAAACTCCAAGTGTATCAAATGTTAAATTATAACCTTTGAAACCACTAAAGTGCTGTGAGAACATGTAAGAGAACTGCTTTATAACTTTTGTCCAGTAAATGTCTTTTTATGACTTACTGTCCTAAAGCCTAAAAGAAAGATAAAAGTTAACTAAGGGGGTATGGTGGAAAAGATGGCAGAGCAGGAAGGCAAGGTGGAAACCTCCTTCCACACCCACACTAAGAAAGCAACTACAGCAAATACAACTAGTCCTGAAAACAACCTAAAGACTGCAGAACACACCGCCTACACCTGGTAAAAAAGAGAAGACCACACAGAAAAGGGTAAAGAGGCTGAGCTACAAATAATTGGGACCCAAGACCTTCCCCTAACCCAGCCCACAAGAGAGAAGAAGAGGAACAGAGCAGGAAGGGCATAAGCACTCCGGCCTCTACACTTCTGACCCTGGAGAACTGCTCTGGGAACACACGTCCACATTGTAGTGAGCTTTGGTGATTAGCAGGGCTGGACACCAGGGACAAATGGAGCACTCTGGGAGGGTAAGCCTCCAGACACTTGTGGAGGACAGGCACGCTCCTTTGGTCCTGCTGAGACCCAACAAAGAGGTGGCAGTCTGAAAGATTTGCCAGCAGTGGGAAGGGTGCCAGAGGGGTAGGGGCTGCAGAGAGGAGAAAGGGTAGGTAGTCGATGCTCTTCAGCCCTCTCTAAGTCCAACTGGCCAGGCACTTGTGGGAGCCAGCCCCAAACACTCCATTCTCCCTCACTGGTGGCTCTGCCAGGTGGCATGCCTCCCTGAACACCCACCCAGCCCAACTGGCCCACATGGCCCAGCAATGGTTTACTTTGCTGCTTGGAAGGCAAAGGGAAGCTTTCCCACCTTGCCCAGCCCTCCCTCAGCCCAACTGGTGGGGCACTTGTGGGAGCCAGCTCTAAATTCTCCAGCCTTCTCACTGGCCACTCAGTGTGGCTCCACTGCATACCTCCCGCACTCAACCCACCTGGCTTGTGCGGCCCAGTAGTGGCCACCACTGCTGACTAGCAGGCAGAGGGCAGCCCTGCCCACAGTGAATCCCAGCAGAAACACCTCCCTGCACATAAAGAGTACACTGCAGCTAGCTATCAGCCTCACCTGAGAGAGATCAGCCACTGTCAGCAGACAGGCAGAAAAGGGGCCCCACCCACAACCCACCAACAGCAACTGCAGCTCCACCACAAAGCAAAACTAGGCACTGGTGAGTAAAGAGTCTTGATCTTCTGGGAACCACAAGACACCCACTTCATAAACCCATTACTCTGTAGACAAGGAGGCATAGCAGATCTATGATCTATCTAACACAGAGGAAGAAACACAGAAACACAGACAAAATGGGGAGGCAGAGGACAATGTTCCAGACAAATGAACAAGATAAGACACCAGAAAGAGGGCTAAATGAAATGGAGATTACCAATCTTCTTGATAAAGATTTCAAAGTAACAGCTGTAAAGGTGTTCACTGACCTGTGGAAAAGAACTGATGATTTCAGTAAGAACTTCAACAAAGAAATAGGAAATTTGAAAAACAGCCACTCAGAGCTGAAGAATACAAAACAGAAATGAAAAATACAATGGAGGGAGCACAATGGAACAGAAGACTGCTGGAAGTAGAGGAAAGGATCAATCACAGACTTAAAGACATACAGAGAATGAAAGTGAAGGGATGGAAAAAGATATTTCATGCAAATAAAAGGAAGAAAAAAGCAGGAGTAGCAGTACTTATATAGGCAGTACAGGCAAAATAGACTTCAAAACAAAGAAATTAACAAGAGACAAGGACATTGCATAATGACAAAATGGGTCAACCTAACAAGAGGATAATCTATGCACTCAACAAAGGAGCACCTAAATATATAAAACAAATACTAAGAGACCTAAAGGGGGAAAGAGACAGCAGCACAATCATATTAGGAGACTTTAACACCCCACTTACATCAATGGACAGATCATCCAGACAGAAAATAAATAAGGAAACAGAGGCATTGAATAATACAACAGACCAGATGGACTTAACAGATTTATGCAGAACATTCTACCTAAAAGCAGCAGGATACACATTTTTCTCAAGTGCACATGGAATGTACTCCAGAATAGATCACATATTAGAACACAAAATGAGCCTCAATAAATTCAAAAAGACTGAAATTGTATCAACCATCTTTTCAGATCACAATGGTATGAAGCCAGAAATCAATTACACAAAGAAAACAAAAATCCCACAAATACTTGGAGGTTAAATATGTTTCTGAATAAACAATGGATCAATGAACAAATCAAACAGGAAATAAAAATACATGGAAACAAATGAAGACAAAAATACAACAGTTCAAAATATGTGGGATACCACAAAAGCCATTCTAAGAGGGAAGTACATAACAATACAGGCCTACCTCAAGAAACAAAAATCTCATATAAAAAGTCTAAACTCTCAACTAAAGAAGCTAGAAAAAGAAGAACAAATGAAACCCAAAGTTAGTAGAAGGAGGGACATAATAAAGAGCAGAAAAGAAATAAAGAAAATAGAGAAGAATAAAACAATAGAAAAAAGTCAATGAAACCAAGAGATGGTGTGGAGAAAGTGAAAGTTCCTATGGCCAGAATTCTCACCTAGCCATGGTTGACTGGCTCACTACTCACATGTGGGCAATACATTGCTATTGACTCTCTATAAAGAGCTCCACCCAGTGCTCTGTGCCATATAGCTGCAGAGCTGCAAGTCTGCAGGAGAGCAGAGACTGCAGTGGTGGCAGTGCAGAAGACAGAGATTTGAGACAGCTGTAGGGGCAGAAAGGCAAGAGGCAGAGACAGGCTTGCTGCATGCAGACTTGCTCTGAGTAGATAGGATTCCAGTGATTGACCTGTCACCATAGGAATAAGGATGGGTATAAACCCTTTCACCCCAAGAATGTTCCACTGTCATTTTTTTTTTTTTTTGTCTCACTGAATCCATAGTGAACTTGTCCAGGGCTGAAACCCATGGGCAAGACAGTTGGTTCTTTGAGAAGATTTAAAAAATTAGACAAACCCCTAGCCAGACTTATCAAGAAAAATAAAAAAATGAGAAACAAAAAAGGAGATGTTAAAACTGACACCACAGAAATACAAAGAGTTATTAGAGAATTCTATGAAAAATTATATGCCAATAAATTGGACAACCTAGAAGAAATGGGCAGCTTCTTAAAAAAAAAACCACCTTTCAAGACTGACCCAAGAAGAAACAGAAAATCAGAACAGACCAACTACCAGCAATGAAATTTAATTCTTAATTTAAAAAAATTCCCAAAAAATGAAGGTTCAGAACCAGATGGTTTCACAAGTGAATTCTATCAAACATTTAAAGAAGAGCTAATACCCATTATTTTTAAAGTACTCCAAAATATAGGAGAGAAGGGAATACTTCCAAACTCATTTTATGAGGTCAACATCTAATACCAAAACCAAACAAAGATACCACAAAAAAATAAAATTATAGACCAATACACTTGATGAACACAGATGCAAAAATCCTCAATACAATATCAGCAAACTGAACTCAAAAATACATAAAAACAATCATCCATCATGACCAAGTGGGATTTATTCCAGGAATGCAAGGATGTTATAATATTCATAAATCAATCAACATGATATACCACATTAACAAAAGGAAGAATAAAAACCATATGATCATCTTAAAAGATACTGAAAAACGTTGGACAAAATTCAACATCCATTCATGATAAAAACTCTCAAAAAATGGGTATAGAGGGAACTTACCTCAAAATAATAAAGGCCACATATGACAAACCCACAGCTAACATCATACTCAATGGGGAAAAGCTGAAAGATTTCTCCACTAACATCAGGAACAAGACAAGGCTGTCCACTCTCACCACTGTTATTCAACATAGTACTGGAGGTTCTAGCCATAACAATCAGACAAGATGAAGAGATAAAAGGCATTGAAATTGGTAAGGAAGAAGTTAAACTGTATCTGCAGATGACAGATTACATATAGAAAACCCTAAAGACTCCACCAAAAAACTATTAGAACTAATAACTGGATTCAGCAAAATTGTAGGATACAAAATCATTACATAGAAATTTGTTGCATTCCTATATATTAACAACAAACTAGGAGAAAGAGAAATCAGAAAAATGGCTCTATTTACAATTGCATCAAAAAAGAATAAAATACCTACGAATAAATCTAACCAAGGAGTTGAAAGACCTGTACTCTGAAAACTGTAAGACCCTTATAAAATAAAGAAGACACAAATAAATGGAAATCTATTCCATGCTCATAGATAGGAAGAATTATTGGCCATTGTTGAAATGGCCATCCCACTCAAAGCAATTTAGAGATTCAATGCAATCTCTATCAAAATGCCAATAGCATTTTCAATGAACTATTACATCAATGAACTGTATATTCATATTCAAAGAATATACAGCAAGTAATCCTAAAATTCATATGGAACCACAAAGAGACCCAACAGCCAAAGCAATCCTGAGAAAGAAGAACAAAGCTGGGGGTAGTATGCTCCCTGACTTCAAGCTATACTACAGAGCTACAGTAATCAGAATAGCATGGTACTGCCATAAGAACAGACCCATAGATGAATAGAACAGGACAGAGATCCCAGATATAAATCCACACATATATGGTCAATTAATAGACAATAAAGAGGCCATGAATATACAATGGATAAAAGACAGTATCTTCAATAAATGGTATTGGGAAAACTGGACCAGCTACATGCAAGACAGTGAAATGTAAACTTGAAATGGATTAAAAACCTAAATATAAGACAGAAAACCATAAAACTCTTGGAAGAATATATAGGCAAAAATCTCTTGAACATAATCATGAGCAATACTTCTCTGGACACACCTCCCTAGGCAAGGGAAACAAAATTGAAAATGAACAAGTGGGACTACATCAAACTAAAAAGTTTCTGTACAGCAGAACAACATCAACAAAATGAAAAGTCAAATTGAAGTATTGGGGAATATATTCATAAACAATTTATCTAATAAGGGTTTATACTCAAAATATATAAAGAACTCATACACCTCAACACCAGAAAAACAAATAACATAATTAAAAATGAGTGGAGGACCTGAACAAATATTTCTCCAAAGAAGAAATACAGATGGCCAACAGGCACATGAAAAGTTGCTCCAAATTGCTAATCACCAGGTAAATACAAATTAAAACCACAATAAGATATCCCCTCACACCAATTAGAATGCCTACTATACAAAAGATAAGACATAATGAATGTTGGCAAGGATGTGGAGAAAAGGCAACCCCCCTACACTATTGGTGGGAATGTAAACTGGTGCAGCCACTATTGAAAGCAGTATGGAGATTTCTGAGAAAACTAAAAATGAAGATACCATATAATGCAGTGATTCCACCTCTAGGAATTTACCCAGAGAAAAATATCTCTGATTCGAAAAGATATATGTACCCCTATGTTTACTGCCACATTATTTACAATAGCCAAGATATGGAATCAACCAAAGTGTCCATCAATAGATGAATGAAGAAGAGGTGGTACATATACACAGTGGAATATTATTCAGCCATAAAAAAGAAGGAAAGGAAGGATTAAAGATGGTGGCGTGAGAAGAGAGACAGAGGCTTTCTCCTAAAACTGGATACGATACAATTAGAAAATTTAATTGGAGCAACTAATCCTGAGAGAGCAACAGGAAAGAGGATGCGTCAGACTGCACACACCTGGAGAAAAGAGCAGACCTCAGTGAACAGGGTAATGTACCAGAGCTGTGGCTCTGCAGGACCCGAGACCCTCCCCGACCCCAGCTCACCCGCGGGAGGAAGACAAACGGAGCAGGGAGGGAGTGGAAGGCTTGGGACTGCTGAAAACCTAGCTCTAGAGATCTGCGCTGGGAGCACAAACCTACATTTCATGTTGCTTTCATGAGACTCGCATGACTACCGGGTTGGAAAGTTAATACAGGAAGAGTTCCTGGGGAGACTGGGATTCCAGCTGCTGGTGGAAAGCAGGGACCCATAGCTGGCTGCTCTGGGACAAAAACATACCTGTGTGACAGACCAACTGGTTCAGGCAGTGGAGACAGGCACAGGAGCCAGGAGGCGGGGAACAGCTCTTTGTCTGCCCCAAGGCACCAGTACCACTCCCCTGAGACCCCCGACATTGCTTCAGGGGCTGAGCAGCTCCAGAGACTACAGCTTCTGGACACTAGACGGCACCATATACAAACATGAAATGCCAAAGGAACCTTGTCCAGAGTAAAATTGTCAATACAACTCCCGAGAAAGATTTAAATGATATGGACCTCGTGACTCTTCTTGAAAGGGAGTTCAAAATAAAAATAATCAACATCCTAATGGAGGTACAGAAAGACATCCAAGAACTCAGGAATGAACTCAGGTCAAAGATCCAATCGTTGAAGAACACAATGGAGGGTATTAAAAGCAGGTAGGATATGGTGGAGGAGACAATAAATGAAATAGAAACTAGAGAAGAGGAATACAAAGAAGCTGAGGCACAGAGAGAAAAAAAGGATCTCTAAAAATGAAAGAATATTGAGAGAACTGTGAGACCAATCCAAGTGGAACAATATTTGCATTATAGGGATACCAGAAGAAGAAGAGAGAGAGAAAGGGATAGAAAGTGTCTTTGAGGAGGTAGTTGCTGAAAACGTCCCCAATCTGGGGAAGGAAATAGTCTCTCAGGCCACTGAGATCCACAGATGTCCCAACACAAGGGACCCAAGGAAGACAACACCAAGACACATAGTAATTAAAATGGGAAAGATCAAGGATAATGACAGACTGTTAAAAGCAGCCAGAGGCAGAAATAAGATCACATACAAAGGAAAGCCAATCAGGCTAACATGGGACTTCTCAGCAGAAACTTTACAGGCCAGAAGGGAGTGGCATGATGTATTTAATGCCATGAAGCAGAAGGGCCTGGAACCAAGATTATTTTATCTGGTGAAATTATCATTTAAATTTGAAGGAGGGATTAAACAATTTCCAGATAAGCAAAAGCTGAGAGAGTTTACCTCCCACAAACCATCTCTGCAGTCTATTTCGGAGGGACTGCTATAGATGGAAGTGTTCCTAGGGTTGGATAGCTGTCACCAGAGGTAGTAAAACCACGGTAGGGAGGGTAGAGCAGCTGATTGTGAGGCAAATGCAAAATTAAATTGACTATCCCCAAAGCCAATCAAGAGATACACAAAAAGTACAGAATTTGATACCTAATATATAAAGAATAAAGGAGGAGAAACAGAAAAGAACCCTTAGATTGTGTTTGTAACAGCATACTAAGTGAGTTCAGTTAGACTCTTAGATAGTAAGGAAAATAACCTGGAACCTTTGGTAACCACAAATCTAAAGCCTGAAATGGCAATAAGTAGATACCTATTGATAATCACCCTAAATGTCAATGGACTGAATGCACCAATCAAAAGACACAGAGTCACTGAATGGATAAAAAAACAAGACCCATCTATATGCTGCTTACAAGAGACTCACCTCAAACCCAAAGACATGCACAGACTAAAAGTCAAGGGATGGAAAAAGATATTTCATACAAACAATAGGGAGAAAAAAGCAGGTGTTGCAGTACTAATAACAGACAAAATAGACCTCAAAACAAAGAAAGTAACAAGAGATAAAGAAGGATATTACATAGTGATAAAGGGCTCAGTCCAACAAGAGGATATAACCATTATAACTATATATGCACCCAACACAGGAGCACCACCATATGTGAAACAAATACTAACAGAACTAAAGGAGGAAATAGAATGCAATGCATTCATTTTAGGAGACTTCAACACACCATTCACTGCAAAGGACAGATCCACCAGACAGAAAATAGGTAAGGACACAGAGGCACTGAACAGCACAGTAGAACAGATGGACCTAATAGACAGCTACAGAACTCTACATCCAAAAGCAACAGGATACACATTCTTCTCAAGTGCACACGGAACATTCTCCAGAATAGACCACATACTAGGCCACAAAAAGAGCCTCAGTAAATTCAAAAAGATTGAAATCCTACCAACAAACCTTTCAGACCACAAAGGTATAAAACTAGGAATAAATTGTATAAAGAAAGCAAGAAGGCTCACAAACACATGGAGGCTCAGTAACATGCTTCTAAATAGTCAATGGATCAATGACCAAATTAAAATGGAGATCCAGCAATATATGGAAATGAATGACAACAACAACACAAAGCCCCCACTTCTGTGGGACGCAGTGAAAGCAGTCTTAAGTGGAACGTATATAGCAATCCAGGCATATTTAAAGAAGGAAGAACAAACCCAAATAAATAGTCTAATGTCACAATTATCAAAATCAGGAAAAGAAGAACAAATGAGGCCTAACGTCAGCAGAAGGAGAGACATAATAAAAATCAGAGAAGGAATAAACAAAATTGAGAAGAATAAAACAATAGATAAAATCAATGAAACCAAGAGCTGGTTCTTTGAGAAAATAAACAAAATAGATAAACCTCTAGCCAGACTTATTAAGAGAAAAAGAGAATCAACACACATAAACAGAATCAGAAATGAGAAAGGAAACATCACAATGAACCCAACAGAAATACAAAGAATTATTAGAGACTACTATGAAAACCTACATGCTAAGAAGTTGGAAAACCTAGAAGAAATGACAACTTCCTAGAAAAATACAACCTTCCAAGACTGACAAAGGAAGAAACAAAAAATCTAAACAAACCAATTAACAGCAAAGATATTAAATCAGTAATCAAAAAACTACCCAAGAAAAAAACCCCGGACCAGATGGATTTACCTCAGAATTTTATCAGACATACAGAGAAGATATACTACCCATTCTCCTTAAAGTTTTTCAAAAAATAGAAGAGGAGGGAATACTCCCAAACTCATTCTATGAAGCTAACATCACCCTAATACCAAAACCAGGCAAAGACCCCACCAAAAAAGAAAATTACAGACCAATATCCCTGATGAAAGTAGATGCAAAAATACTCAACAAAATATTAGCAGACCAACTTCAAAAATACATCAAGAGGATCATACACCACGACCAAGTGGGATTCATCCCAGGGATGCAAGGATGATACAACATTCGAAAATCCATCAACATCATCCACCACATCAACAAAAACAAAGACAAAAACCACATGATCATCTCCATAGATGCTGAAAAAGCATTCGACAAAATTCAACATCCATTCATGATAAAAAATCTCAGCAAAATGGGCACAGAGGGCAAGTACCTCAACATAATAAAGGCCATATATGATATACCCACAGCCCAACATCATACTGAACAGCGAGAAGCTGAAAGCCTTTCCTCTGAGATTGGGAACAAGACAGGGATGCCCACTCTCCCCACTGTTATTTAACATAGCACTGGAGGTCCTAGCCATGGCAATCAGACAAAACAAAGAAATACAAGAAATCCAGATTGGTAAAGAAGAAGTTAAACTGCCACTATTTGCAGATGACATGATATTGTACATAAAAAGCCCTAAAGACTCCACTCCAAAACTACTAGAACTGATATTGGAATACAGCAAAGTTGCAGGATACAAGATTAACACACAGAAATCTGTGGCTTTCCTATACACTAACAATGAATCAATAGAAAGAGAAATCAGGAAAATAATTCCATTCACAATTGCATCAAAAAGAATAAAATACCTAGGAATAAACCTAACTAAAGAAGTGAAAGACCTATACTCTGAAAACTATAAGACACTCTTAAGAGAAATTAAAGAGGACACTAACAAATGGAAACTCATCCCATGCTCTTGGCTAGGAAGAATTAATATCATCAAAATGGCCATCCTGCCCAAAGCAATATATAGATTTGATGCAATCCCTATCAAATTAGCAACAGCATTCTTCAACGAACTGGAACAAATAGTTCCAAAATTCATATGGAAACACCAAAGACCCCGAATAGCCAAAGCAATCCTGAGAAAGAAGAATAAAGTGGCGGGGATCTCACTCCCCACCTTCAAGCTCTACTACAAAGCCACAGTAATCAAGACCATTTGGTACTGGCACAAGAACAGAGCCACAGACCAGTGGAACAGAATAGAGACTCCAGACATTAACCCAAACATATATGGTCAATTAATATTCAATAAAGGAGCCATGGACATACAATGGGGAAATGACAGTCTCTTCAACAGATGTTGCTGGCAAAACTGGAGAGCTACATGTAAGAGAAGGAAACTGGATCACTGTCTAACTCCATACACAAAAATAAATTCAAAATGGATCAAAGACCTGAATGTAAGTCATTAAACCATAAAACTCTTAGAAAAAAACAAAGGCAAAAATCTCTTAGACATAAACATTAGCGACTTCTTCATCAACATATCTCCCCGGGCAAGGAAAACAAAAGCAAAAATGAACAAGTGGGACTATATCAAACTGAAAAGCTTCTGTACAGCAAAGGACACCATCAATAGAACAAAAAGGTACCCTACAGTATGGGAGAATATATTCGTAAATGACAGATCCGATAAAGGCTTGACATCCAAAATATAAAAAGAGCTCACGCACCTCAACAAACAAAAAGCAAATAATCCAATTAAAATGGGCACACCAGTAAGGATGGCTACCATCCAAAAGACAAACAACAACAAATGCTGGCGAGGTTGTGGAGAAAGGGGAACCCTCCTACACTGCTGGTGGGAATGTAAATTAGTTCAACCATTGTGGAAAGCAGTATGGAGGTCCCTCAAAATGCTCAAAACAGACTTATCATTTGACCCAGGAATTCCACTTCTAGCAATTTACCCTAAGAATGCAGCAGCCCAGTTTGAAAAAGACAGATGCCCTATGTTTATCGCAGCACTATTTACAATAGCCAAGAAATGGAAGCAATCTAAGTGTCCATCAGTAGATGAATGGATAAAGAAGATGTGGTACATATACACAATGCAATATTATTCAGCCATAAGAATAAAATCGTACAATTTGCAACAACATGGATGGAGCTAGAGGGTATTATGCTCAGTGAAATAAGCCAAGTGGAGAAAGACAAATACTCATCTGTGGAGTATAAGAACAAAAGAAAAACTGAAGGAACAAAACAGCAGCAGAATCACAGAACCCAAGAATGGACTAACAGTTACCAAAGGGAAAGAGACTGGGGAGAATGGGGGGGTAGGAAGGGATAAGGGCAGGGAAGATGAAAGGGGTTATTATGATTAGCATGTATAATGTGGTGGGTGGGGGAAAGGGGAGGGCTGTGCAACACAGAGAAGACAAGTAGTAATTCTACAACATCTTACTATGCTGATGGACAGTGACTGTAATGGGGTTTGTGGGGGGGACTTGGGGTAGGGGAGAGCCTAGTAAACATAATGTTCTTCATGTAATTGTAAATTAATGATAACAAAATAAATAAAATAATTTTAAAAAAGAAAGAAAGAAATCCTGCCATTTGTGATAACAATGATTGATCTAGAGGAAATTATGCTAAGTGAAATAAGCCAGGTGGACAAACACAAATGCTATATGATTTCACTTATCTGTGCTTTATAAAAACAAAACAAAACAAAACAAAATAAACAAAAGATCATTACACTCATAGACACTGAGAAGTGACTAGTGGTTACCATCGGAGGGGTTTGTGGTGGATGGGTAGGGAAGGTGGGGGGGATAAAGAGGCACAAAAATTTCAATCAGAAAATAAGTTGATCACAGGGATGGAAGTGCAGCATGGAGAATATAGTCAATGGTTCTGTAAATATCTACCTATGTTGACAGTAACTGCAGTAGTTGGGGTGAGGATTTAATAATGTGTGTAACTGTTAAATCACTATGTTGTATACATGAAATCAATATAATATTGCATATAACTATACTTCAATTTTAAAAATTAACTAAAAAATTATGGAAAACCTATGGGAAAAAAGCGCTTAGTCAACAGACAAATGATATCAGAGAACTTATTTGAAACATGCCACTAAGTGCTAAGCTCCATTTTATGTTTTTTAAAAAATTCTAGAAATTGAGATAGAAAAGATTAATATCCCAAATGAAAAATGGACAAAAGACAGTCTGGTTACAGGTGAAAATACATGACTGTTAAATATGTGATAGTAAGCTTAATCTCACTAACAGATCGAAAAAGTTGACAACAGACAGAGTTTGTTGGCAAGGCTGTGAAGGTAATTTATACATGGCTGGTTAGAGTACAAAATGGTAAAACTCCTATGAAGAACAATTTGGCAGTATCGATCAAAATTACAAACACACTTTCCCTTTAGCTTAGCAGTTCCACTTCCAAGAATTCACTCTATAGTTATGCCTGAAGATAGAAGGAATAATATGTGTACAGGATTATTTTTTATACATTGTTTGTGATACCAAAAGATTGGAAACAAGCCAAGTGTCCAACAAGAGGCTGCTGATTAAATAAAATACAGTGCAGTCAGGCAATAAACAACTATGCAAGGATGCTCGAAAGATTACCATAATATACTATTAACTAAGAAAGATGCTTAACAGTGCATATGGTTCACTACCTTCTGTATAAAAAAGAGGAGAAAAGAATATATATTTGTAGCAGCCTAAACACTGGAAGAACAAATAAGAAATGAAAATAAGTGGTCATTCATAGGGATGAGGGTAGGGATCAGGGAGGACAAGGACAGGGGTGGGAACATGGATTCTGAATGTATATTTTTTATAATTTTGAACCCTTAGAATACATAGACATTTAAATGTAAAATTAAATAAACAATACTTACTAAGTTTCTTATTGTTGTGAGAGATTCATTTGGTTTTATTTTGTATCACTTGTAATTAGCTTTAAAAAGACTATGTAATACTTTTTTAATTCCCCAAAAAAGTCTTAAATTTCCATTGAAAAACACATTTCAGGAACTACCTTAGTATAGTGAAATTCCCAAGCCTTTTGCCATTTACCCAGCTTCAGTTCCCCAAATGTACCTTTCATTCCAGCCAGTATATCAGCAATTAATTCATGTGAAAGAGTCTCACAGCAGTCGGGGGGAAAAAAAGAGAAATTCTGAAGAGCAGACAGAGCCAAGTTCAGATAGGGAAAGGAATGTTTAGGAAGAGAGAACTCCTCAGGTAAGCCTGTATTAGGACAGAGCAGGTCCCTGTTCCTGGATATTTCTGACAATGTTGACCAATTGTCTCTTCAAAAACACTAACCACCAGAAGGCATTAAGCCTACATCTTCCCTACTGAGCCGTCATTTCCCCATTGTATGTTCATGGCTCCTTCATCATATATTAATTGACCACATATGAGTGGGTTTATATCTGGGCTCTCTATTCTGATCCATTTTGGTCTATGGGTCTGTTCTTGTGCCAGTACCAAATTGTCTTGATTACTGTGGCTTCGTAGTAGAGCTTGAAGTTGGGGAGCGTAATTCGCCCAGCTTTGTTCTTCCTTCTCAGGATTGGTTTGACTATTTGGGGTCATTTGTGGTTCCATATGAATTGTAGAAGTATTTGTTCTAGTTCATTGAAGAATGCTTTTGGTAATTTGAGAGGGATTGCACTGAATCTGTAAATTGCTTTGGGCAGGATGGCCATTTTGACCATGTTAATTCTTCCCACCCAGTAGCATGAGATGTATTTCCATTTATTGGTGTCTTCTTAATTTATCTCAGGAATGTCTTGTAGTTTTCAGAGTAAAGGTCTTTCCCCTCCTTGTTTAGGTTTTTTCCTAGGTATTTTATTCTTTTTGATGCAGTTGTAAATGGAGTTGTTTTCCTGACTTCTCTTTCTGCTAATTTGTTGTCAGTATATAGAAATGCAACAGATTTCTGTGAATTAATTTTGTGTCCTGCAAATTTGCTGAATTCAATTATTAGTTCTAACAGTTTTTCAGTGGAGTCTTTAGGGTTTTTTATGTACAACATCATATCATCTGCAAACAGTGACAGTTTAACTTCTTCCTTACCAATATGGATAACTTTCTTTGTGTTGTCGGACTGCCATGACTAGGACCTCCAGTTCTATGTTGAATAAAAGTGGAGAAAGTGGGCATCCTTGTCTTGTTCCAGATCTTAGAGGAAAAGCTTTCAGCTTTTTGCTTTGAAGTATGATGTTGGCAGTGGGTTTGTCATATATGGCCTTTATTATGTTGAGGTACATACCCTCTATACCCATTTTGTTAAGAGTTTTTATCATGAACTGAATTTGAATTTTGTCAAATGCTTGTTCAGCATCTATGAGGTTCTCATGTGATTTTTGTCCTTCTTTTTGTTGATGTGATGTATGATACTGATTGATTTATGAATATTGTACCATCATTGCATCCCTGGAATAAATCCTACTTGGTCATGATGGATGATCTTTTTGATGTATTTTTTAACTCACCATGCTAATATTTTGTTGTGGATTTTTGCATCTATGTTCATCTGGGTTATTGGTCTGCAATTTTCTTTTATGTGATATCTTTGTCTGGTTTTGGTATTAGTGTGATACTGGCCTCATAGAATGAGTTTGGAAGTATTCCCTCCTCTTCTACTTTTTGGAATACTTTAAGAAGGATGGATATTAGCCCTTCTTTAAATGTTTGATAAAATTCTGCCGTGAAGCTATTTGGACCAGAAGGTTTGTTTTAAGGTAGTTTTTTGATTATTAATTCAATTTCGTTGCTGGTAATTGGTCTGTTAATATTTTTCTGTTTCTTACTGGGTCAGTCTTATAAGACTATTTTTCTAGAAGTTGTCTACCTCTTCTAGGTTGTCCCATTTATTGGCATATAATTCTTCATAATATTCTCTAATAATTCTTTTTATTTCTGTGGTATCCATTGTGATTATTCCATTTTTGTGATTTTGTTTACATGTGTACACTCTCTTTTTTTCTTGATAAGTCTGGCTAGTGCTTTGTCTATTTTGTTTATTTTCTCAAAGAACCAGCTCCTGGTTTCACTGATTCTTTCTATTGTTTTATTCTTCTCTATTTTATTTATTTCTGCTCTGATCTTTATTATGTCTCTTCTTCTACTGACTTTGGGCTTCATTTTTTCTTTTTTCTAGTTTCTTTAATTTTGAATTTATAGTACTTATTTGGGGTTGTTCTTGCTTTTTGAGATAAGCCTGTATTGCTATGTACTTTCCTCTTAGAACTTCTGAGAAGTCTGTTGATAGCCTGATGGGGTTTCCCTTATAAGTAATCCTTTTTCTTTCTCTGGCTGCTTTCAATACCCTCTCCTTATCTTCAATCTTTGTCATTTTAATTATTATATGTCTTGATGTTGTCTTCCAGGGGTTCCTTTTGTTAGAGGCTCTCTGTACTTCCAGGACCTGAGTGTCTATTTCCTTCCCCAGGTTGGGGAAGTCTTCAACAATTATTTCCTCAAAGAGACTTTCTATCCCTTTGTCTCCCTCTTCTCCTTCTGGTATCCCTATTATGTGAATATTGCTCCATTTTGATTGGTCACACAGCTCTCTTATTATTCTTTTATTCCTAGAGATCCTTTGTCTGTGTTTTTCTGCTTCATTGTTTGCTTGTTCTCTAATTTCCATATCTTTTACAACTTCTTCAACCTGTGAAAGTCTGCTATTAAATGCCTCCATTGTATGTTTCATTTAAGATAATGTATTCTTCAGCTTTGAGTGACTCTTTTACAGGTCCTCTATCTTTTTGTTTAGGTCCTCCCTGAGATCTTGAATATTTTTCTGTAGATCCATAAGCATGTTATGACTTTTACCTTGAAGTCTTTATCAAGCAGACTGGTAATTTCAGCTTCATTCAGCCCTCTTCCTGGTGTTTTGTCTTGTAGTTTTGTTTGGAACATATTCCTCTGCCTCATTTTTTTCAGTGTTTCCTATTGAGTAATAGATTTATGAAGGAGGCACCCTCCAGTACCCATAAGCTCAAGGCACTTTACTTTCCAGTGTGGAAGCCCCAGCTGTTAGCATGCAGTGGGCAGGGTGCCTTTCTGTCTGGTTTGTAATGATCTGATTTCAGATGGGTTGTTTGCTTCAGCTGCACCTTTGTGATCAGTGCAGAAGTCTCTGCTGGAGTTGCTAATGGCACAGCCACCCTGTGCCAGGCCTGCAGCAGTGGTGAGGGCTGCATTGTTAATGGCGTGTGCAGGCTGGTGTTTGTGTTTGCCCAGGCCTGTTGCATGGGATCCAGTACCCTGGGGGAGGAAGAAGCTCCCTGGGTTGGTTCCCACAGGCATTTCCCAGGCTGGGTCAAAGTAGGGCTGAGAAAGCTGGGAGGGTCTCCCTCTGCCTATCTGGCAGCAAAGTCTGAGACCACTGCCAGGCCAAGTGGGCCATCAGCTGGCTGTGCACACAGGGAGAAGTCTCAGTGCTTTGCCACTGGAGTTGCTGTGGGTGATGCTGCCTTCTGCCTGGCCTGCAGCAATGGCAGAGGCTGCAGGTGGCAGGACCCAGCACCTGCCAGGAGGAAGGAGCTCCCAGGGCTGGTCCTGCAGGTACTTCCCAGGCCGGGCCCAAATAGGGTGGAGAAAGCTGGGAGACTCCCTACGAATGCAAAGTCTGATGCCACTGCCAGTCCAAGTGAGCCATCTACAGGCTGCACACCACAGGGAGGAGCCTCGGGGCTGTATTGCCAGTCAGGGGGATGGAGTGCCTGGGCTTCTGAGAGTTCCTGAGCTGCTGGATTGAGGGCAGGCTGGGGAGGTATCATGTACCTGCCCTTTCTCCTGAACAGTGAGCACCATCTAACCCTCACCCCTCTGGGGCCTCTCCCGCTCTTGGGAAGTTTTTCAAACTGCCCACTTTGCTTTTGTCTCAGAGGGGCCAATAGAGCATGCCTGTTCTCCACAAGCAGCTAGAATCTCAGCCTCCCCAAGTGTTCTGCCTGTCTTGGTTGTCCAGCCCCACTAATCACCAGAGCACCATATAATGGGCTCATGCTCCCAAGCAGATCTCCAGGGCCATGTGTTCAGCAATCCTGGGCTCCTACTCCCTCCCTGCTCACTCTGTTCTTCTTCCTCCTGCCTATGGGCTAAGGTTGGTGGAGGGCTTAGGTCCCACTGAATCTTGTCTTTGCCATTTACCCTTTTCTGTGAGGTCTTCTCTTCTGCAGCTGTAGGTAGTTGGTTCTGCAGTCTTCAGGTCATTTTCAGGTTTTGTTGTATTTGCCATATTTTCATGTTTTATGTGTTGTGGGGAGGAGGTTTCTGCCCTGCTTTCTTACTCCATCATCTTTTTCCCATTGAGCCACAAAGTTTTGAAGTTTTGAAAGTAACTTCTTCTACAGCATCATTGTGACAATACCTGGCTGATACATCTGATTAATGTGCTTCTAGAAATAAAAATGTGGTTTCATCATATTTGTACATGCACTCCCATGTAAAAAACTTTACCCACCTATTTGCTGATACCTTGAGTTCTTTTTTAAAAGAACAAAGTGTTTTACTTCACAATTAAAAATGAATGTCTCAAAATACATGTCATAAATAAAATATTATTTGGAGACAACTGTTATAGGCTGACTTGTGCCCCCACCAATTCATATGTTGAAGTCATAACCCCCAGTACCAGAGGTAAGCCCCTTAATTAGGTAACTAAAGTTAAATGAGGTCATTA
The DNA here is from genome assembly GCF_040802235.1 of Manis javanica. Classification (NCBI taxonomy): domain Eukaryota; kingdom Metazoa; phylum Chordata; class Mammalia; order Pholidota; family Manidae; genus Manis; species Manis javanica. Next base: position 18,514,173 of record NC_133174.1, on the reverse strand, counting down.
GGATGGGCCCTAATCCAATCTGATTGGTGTGTCCTTGTAAGAAGAGGAGATTAGGACACACACAGAGGCAAACAGAGAAAAGATCATGTGAAGACACAAGGGGAAGATGGCTGTCTACAAGCCAAGAAGAAAGGCCTCAGGAGAAACCAACCCTACTGACACTTTGATCTCAGACTTCCAGCCTCCAGGACTCAGTGAAAATTAATTTTTCTTGTTTAATCCACCCCATCTGTGGTATCTGTTATGGCAGCCCTTGCAAACGAATACAGCTTTGGGTACTGAGAAGCTGCTGTAACAAATATCTAAAAATGTGAAGGTGGCTTTAGAACTGGATAATAGGTAGACAATATCTTAAACTGCATGCTTCCACAGGAAAGTGCACTGAGTAAAAATCTGAGGTGTCAGGAACATACCTCCTATGGCACAGAGGAACTGAGATCTCAGTTCTCACCATGCCTATCTCTCCTCAGGTTCAAGCTCCTGAACGGGACTGATTCCACCTTGAAGGCTAGAGGAGGAGAATGGGGAACTCTCCCAACACTGGTTAATCAATACGGCAGAGCATAGTGAAGGGTACCCGGGCTAGTGGCTGAGGGGAATGTTTGAAGAAATTGACTTCTCTCCCAGGCCTACCAGATAAAACAGAGAACACCCAGTTAAATTTAAACTTCAGATAAACAACTACTACTTCAATATATCTTACATATTGCATTTAACATTCTTATACTATACTATACACACACACTACATGTATATATATACATATATATATATATGTATATATATATATACTAAGAAAGTATTTGTTGTTTATCTGTAACTAAAATTTAATTTAGCATCCTGTATTTTTATTTGTTAAATCTGGACAAATTTCCCTCCCTTTCACTCTTGCCCAGGACTAAGCCTATAATAAGAAACAGCAGGTCTCAGGCAGTCACTGGTCAAGAAAGGGGGACAGAAGACAAGCAACGTCCCAAAACATACATTTCTCATCAACAAATGAATGGATAAAGTGTAACATATCCATACAATGGAATTTTACTCAGCATGAAAAAGGAATGAAATCATGACAACATGGATGAATCTTGAAAATGTTACACTAAGTGAAATAAGCCAGACACAAAGGGACAACTACTGTTATGGTTCCACTTATATGAAGCACCCAGCATAGGCAAATTCACAGAGACAGAAAGAAGAAGAGAGGTTTACCAGGGTCTGAAGGGAGCGGGGAATGGAAGGTTGTTGTCTACCAGGTACAGAGTCTCTGGGAGGATAGAAAGCTCCTAAAATGGATAGTGGAGATGGTTGCACAGCAATGAAAATGTACTTAATGCTACTGAATTGTACATTTTAAAATGGTTTAAATGGTAAGTTTTATGTTATGCATATCTTACCACAATTTTTTAAAATGTATTTTTCTAGAAAAGACATTCACAAGGTTCCTTGACACTGCCTGGAATGATTTTTCCCAAGCCAGTAAGGGAGAAACATCAGCTGAGGACTACTGCATTATTTTTCAGTGATTTGCATGAAGGTATATATGACTAGATCATAAGCTTCTTGTTGTTACCAAGTCATGATTTTCATATTCTCCTCAGTGTAATATACACAGCAGACTGAAAATTACTTACTAAAATAATGCTTTTGGCCATGTGTATCATTTTGGTCAGTAAAAATTAGCTTATGTTAGGAGCTTTCCATATATTTAACATTTTTATCAATGACTTATTAAGACTTCTGAATAGCTATTCTGGACCCAGTTTTACTATTCAAACAGATTTTAAGACATTACATGTATCTAGCTTCATGAAGTCCATATCACACACAAAATCCCAAGCCCTTGTTAACCTGCTTACTGCTATCACAGTGGTGGTTTACAAAGCAACAAAGAATTTACACATCAAATACTTAAGAGATCAGCATCTACCAGAAGAACTTAACATGAGCTTTGAACCTGGAAAAGAATACCTACAATGTTCCTGAAAATATCAATCTTTTGAAAATTCAAGTAATAATTCCTCACTCCTCTGTAAACCTGATGTTAGGTAAAGGCTATAATAAGACACCAACGAAATAAGTTCATTGTATTTTGTCTTAAATCTGATAACAGTATTCCCTAACAAAACCACTGTGAATATAACTTACCAGAAGGATTTACCAAACTCTATTCACAAGTGGAAAAATAGTGGAGGTGTTGTCAGATTTTGTTTAAGCATTAAGTCTCTATCCAACAATAAGTGGAAATTATTGTTCAGTTTCCATGTGCATAAAAAGGATATAAAAGTATCTGCTCCACCAACCTCACAAGGTTGTTTTGAGAGACAGAGGAGACAGTAATCTTGAACATACCTTTGAAACCTGTGAAGTACTATATGATAACATGTTGACATATGAATTTCAGGAGTGAAACTGAACTCATCCCAACCACAGATGAGTAGCTGAACTGTCAGCAAAACTGTTGCATTAAAAAGTCCAACATGATATTTAATCCTGAGGAAACTGAATTCATATTTCAGAAAATATGCTAGATTCCAGGCAATAATTAATAGGATAGTAAGTGGGACCACATGTCTGGACCAATTCCCAGGGCTTATTCAAAAAATTTGGGAGTGTTTGAAGAGTGTTTGATGTATTCAGCAGATAAAAGGTACATAATTTTCTAGAGATGAAATAAAAACCCTCATTCTTTTTAAAAAGTGTAAAAATAATGAAGTTATTGAATAAGTTGAGACAAGCTTGTAAACTGCATAGTGTCCCCGGTACACAGACTAATATTTAATGGGAAATTATCTTTGGTAGAATCTAGATACCATAATAAAGGTCGTATTCATTAGAAGTCTGAATATTCCTGTTGGAAACAATTTCTGCTAACCTGGCCAAAAATCTTAACTGGTTCTGAATGTAATTTTATTACTTTGCCTTCACCAACATTATATTCTAGCCAACTAAACTGAGAGCCTCTCTCCTTTCCTGATGACCTTCAAGCATATAAGAGGCTCCTCTTTTTTGAGACACAACATAGGGATGCAGGGACAGAGCCAGAAGAAACAGCCTATAGAATAACAATTTCAACTGTGAAACAAAGAAATTACATTTTGCATTTATTCAAATTCTAGGGGGAAAAAAGACATTCTCAGACTCTACACAAAGGAAGCACAGAACATGGTCTAAGGGATTCAGAAATTATATTTGTTTACCCTGAAAGATAAATAAAGAGGATCAAAATATCCCCAACTTTGGATGTTCTTAGTGATTCTACAATTTGTTTACAAAATTAGGTTAATTTACTTCAAGATTCTCCAGGTTAAAAGATTTACTCTTAAGAAGCTCTCTATTTGAAATTGCTATTGTTGAGAACAGATTTAAAATGCATTAGGTATATTCAGAAAACTAAACAGAAAATAACAACACTAATTGGGCTGACCCTCCTGCCTCCAGAAAGTTAAGATATATGTTTGACAGGTAATTAAATGCAATATTCTAAAATGGGAATGAAATCAACAGAGAAACTCTGCAGAATACCAATAGCAGAACGGCTTATGTTTCCCTTACCTTCTTTTGACTTCCACAGAATGTTTCCCACTAAAATGGATATTTGAGCCACTGCCAAAACAAAGAGCTTCTCCTTGGAAATAATGCATATTTTGTATGGTTAGAGAGGCATTTTGATACTGTAAAAAACACGGGTTTTATATTTCATAGACATGGATCCAGATTCTGGTTTTGTCACCAGCTCTCGATGCTAAATTACTCAATCTCTCCAAGCCTCAGGGTATTTTCTCTCTATAAAATGGGGACAACAATATGCAAGACTGTTAGCAGAATAGGAATTTCTATAAATACATAGCCCATTACAGTGTTGGAGCATAGTATATTCACAATAAAAGTTTGCTGAGCTGCATATACAGCAAGAATGTCAATCTCATGACATCTCTAAAAGAGATCATCATCATTGCAAAGATAATGGCTATTATTTTCCTGAAAAGGATGTAGTTAACTTCTGTTGGGACCTTAGTGCTAACAGCTTTCAAACACAGATCTCATTTTGCTCTTAGCACTCACATTCAGCCACAAACAGATTTAATCCACATCTGTCTTCTCTTTAAAAAGGGTTATAACGCTATCAAACATTGACGGTTTTGATTGGATAACTCAAAGAATTTCCCACCTGCTGTGATTTTGATTGGCTGAATGGAAACAATAAAAATAGCTACAGGTAGGTTGACCTACAAAATTCATTTTCCAACAACACCAAAAAAAAAACAGCATTAAAAAAAAAACATCATCTCCAAATGGGAAGAAAGAGTTGTTTTTCTAATCACATTATTCATTTTCATCCTACTGCATTTCTTTAGGGTCACTAGGAATAAGATTTGCCAATAAAATGAGAAAAGGGATGCCCATGTCACATTTAAGGATTAGAGAATGCTAATGAGACTTTTTTAACTCCTAAAAAAAAACTTTATAGAAATAAAAATACACTAAAAGGAAATCCACAAAACATAATCAAGATAAATGCAGAAAAAAAAATCAAACACTGAGTACCTATTGTAGTCCAATGAATTTGGTCTGCTTGGGTTTAACAACATATACATATGTATATAAACATATAAACATATATATATTTATGCACACACACACACACACACACACACACACACATATGGCCTGTTTGTGTTGATTTCCTCTGGTTTGAGCATGGACAAATTTTCTCTCCACTAAGAATGGTTTTTTTTATTCTCAGTTTCATTCAAGTAATAGTGGACTCAACTTTACCTTAGTATTGTGAGATGCCATGCTGCGGAAATGGCTTCAAATAATGAGCACTGGTGGGGTGAATGAAATGCTGCTCATATTTACACGGGCACACGGCACAAACAAAAGCTCCAGCACACCAGCAGCATTCTGCTGATCTGCTGATTTTCTCCAATGTCGTTCCTGCTGAGACACAATAACAAGGGAGAATAACAAAAAGTCAACTACAAGATCTGTTATGGGGATGGGGAGGAACATGTTTTTAAAATAAGACTATACTATGCTCGTAGAGTGCTGAAATTCACCCACACTGGCCAAAATAATTCATGAAGATGAAGTTTCAAGTCTATTCAAATATTGCCACAGGAGCTCTAATAGTAGATGTCAAATAATAGAGTCCAAGAGCATTAGTTGGTCTATAGGCAATGTTCATTATTTATGCCACCATTTTCTCCCCATCCTTCTTACCTACCACCCAACTCAAGGGTATTGTTGGAGGTAGCCTATAGTAGGTCATGTGACCAGAAACGGACACAGTTCATAATAGATGTGTAGTATATAACATGAATGAAAGCTCCCTGTGAGCTTCACCCCATGCCCCTATTTTTGTAAGACAATAAGTTTTTGATAAATTTATAAAATTCTCTATCAGAAGACTGAAATCACTACTATGTATCTAACTGGCCTTTCCATCCCAGGGAACATCAATTTTATCTGGACATTTATCAGAGATTAAATTCCATAAACTTTAGGAAAAGGGAGGGGAATAACTTAATCTGGATTCCCTTAATTAGTTATACCCCCACATTCTGTATTTTTATAATCATCAGAGTCTCAAAATCACTTACCATAACAGAAGACATAGTACATACTGCAGTGATTTGTTCTGTTATCTTAGTAACAAATCAACAACATTTCTGCATGCCAGGGTGCTGGTAGGTACATTACCAAAGGAAATCAAGGCATAGGGAAATGGCTGGCCTTCACCCCACAAACTGTTAGGAGATGGAATAAAAATGGAAGCAACAGAAAAAGCCATATAATGAATTTAATGACACTCAGATAGCTTGGTCTCTACTGGATGCCACTGGCCTCCCTTTAAACATCCCATTCATGCTGTTCACAGTACTAAAAGCCATCATTTAATATATATATATATATATGCTTGTTTATCTCTAATCGAAGTATAGTTGATCTTGTAGCATCACTTTTACTGAGAGTTTTCAACTTACCATGACTCTTCGGACCAATTCTACCATCCAATCCTTTGGTTGAAGAGTTGGAACAAAGGTAAGTCAGTAGCTCAAAATAATTTTTTAAATTTATATTTAAGTTCTTCTACCTCCATGACTATCCCTTCCCCAATTCCTATTTTCTTTTCTATATTTGTGTATTAGATGGAAGAAAGGTTAAAGAGAAATGGAACCAGGAGGGGGAGATAAATTCAGTAAAAATTTGTGGCCCCTAGGTTCAATATGAGAACCTGTGATATCATTCCACCAAAGATATGAAGACTGGAAAAGACTCAAAAAGAAATTTGTCAGTGAGTCCATATTAGGGAACAGTCTTGGCCTGAGATGACAGAATTTTAATTCAAACAGTCCTAGATGGTAAAGTAATGAGATCTAAAGGAAATGAAGTTTAATAGAGATTATGGTGAGTGAATTAATCAGAAATCTTTCAGTTGTGATTGACTGGAAATCTAATACAAGACAACAAAAATGAATGGGATTTTTGAATTATGTAATTTAAAAGTTCAGGGATATTCTAGCTTCAGGAATGGTTTGAACCTGGGGCTCGGCAAATGTCTTCAGTTCTCTCTCTCTCTCTCTCTCTCTCTGTATTCTTTAGCTCTATTTTTCTCAATAGGTTCTTTCCTGTCTTTCATTGAAACAGCTCAATTATCCCAGCGGGAAAAAAAGAAACCTTCATCTTTTCAATATTTCCAATAAAAACACCCAAGTTTGAGTCCAACTGATCAGGACAAGGTCACATACCCATACCTATAGTATGGGGGGAAATAGGGAGGCGAAAAATATAGGCCCAATCCAAACTTCACCATCTGAGAGTTTTCCAAAGGAAAAATGAAATGTTATTACCCCAATGGAGGAATGGACATAGGGCAGAACAAACCAAGACACCTACCACATTAGGGCTACATGCTCAAGGAGAAAATGTAATCTAGACATGTATAATTTGGTTAATACAACAGAATTTGCTAATGGTCCCTAATATCCATTTTCTCTTTCTTTTGTTACTAGATTTTCCAAGTTTTACCTGGTACACCACCACCCTTACAGCTAGGTGTAGCTGTTTGACTAAGTTTAGGCTGACAGCATATTAGAGAAAGTCAGGTGCAACTTTCAGATCATCTCAGAGATGAAGATGTTTCCAAGAACTTCTTTTTCCCTTCTTTGCTATCTGAGAAATAGCCACAACACAGCTGCCACCTTGGACCAATATCTAGAAGCCACATATTAAAGATGGTAAAGTTGACCCACTAGCCTGGGTCACTGAATGACCTGGCAGAGCAGAAATGTCTGCCCAACCTAAACTACCCATTTACCTTTGGACTTTTACCTGAAGATGGAAATAAGCACCTTTCTACCCATCTTATATGTCTTATTAAACCACACCATTTTGGAGTCTCTTGGTTTAACTTGTACCCTAATATATTAAGAGAGCCACTATGGACAAGTTCTAGAGAAAAATAGCCAAAAGTATTTAAAAATAATGGACCCATAATGGTTTATGAGTACATTTTATTACATATATAGAACATTGTATGTAACACATACTAGGATATATAATAAGATTATATTTCTTAATCTCTATAACATTAGATCCTTACTCAAGTAAAAGGGTAACAATAGTTATCTCCGAGTAGTAGAGTTAGACATCATTTTTACTCTCATTTTAAGCTTGTCTTCATTTTGTAATTTTTCTAAAATTAACGTATAATACGTTTGAAGTAAAATAGAGGTTATTATCAATCTTATAAAAAGGAAGGAAACGGCTTTTCCAAGGGAATTTTGTTTAGGAAATTAAGACACATTTACAGCTCAGTGAGAGATGATGGAGCAATGGTCAAGAGTCAAGCACATAACCCCAGATACTGCCTTTAATTGCAAACACGGCCACAAATTCTTTCCATTTCTGTATCTACACCCCTTTGCAATATGATTCTGCAGCTCTCTCCATCAGGCGGCGGAATCTATTCCTCCATCCTTGAAATCTGAACTTGTCCACATGACTCATTTTGGTCAATGAGACATCAGCAAATGTGACGGAAGTCGAGACTTGAGAAGTACTTGCATGCTGGAGCTTGCTCTTCCTTGCTGCTCTTGGGAACCTTGAAAATGCCACATGTGAAGAAGCCTAGGCTAGCCTGCCAGGTGATGACATGTGCCCAACTTAACCCTGTTAGCCCTGATGACATCAAGGCAATCACTGGGCATGTGAATGAGGTCCTTTTAAGCCATCCAGCCTTGGCCATGCTGGCCCAGACCAGAAGAGCCACCCAGATGATCCACAGAACTGTGAGAAATCATCGCATTTGCTTAAAGCCACCAGGTTTGTAGTTGACTATTACACAGTCTGTTAAGTATAGGATGTCTCTAATCATTTTGAAGGACAAAATACATGTTGCAAAGGTTTTTTTTGGTAAAAGTGATTAATTTACCAATGAATATATATCATTATTTGAGTTTATCTGGCCTAAAGCATAGGAAAGAAATGATTAAATACAGAAATGAGAAATTGAAAGCAATATATAAAAGCAATAACGTTTTTAAAATTATAAAGTTCAAGTAGCATTATGAAGTATTTCTCATTCTTATAAAATTCCCAGGAGAAATGTAATGGGCAGGAGAATCATAGCTGTTTTGAATTGGAGAGGAATTTATAGTTCCTAAGATTCATGCACTTCACTTTACAATTGAGAAGCTGAGACTCAGAAAGGGGAATTGGTTTCCTACATTCCTATGTCAACTCCAAAAGAATTCTTCACTGCATCGTGAAGGCAACTTCAGAAACTCAGAGGCAGTGGGTTTTGGAATTTTGGATCAGAACACTATCTGACACTTAGTAAGAGCTCAACATATGAAAATCACAAGGAGCTATGGACGTAACAAGATCACAACTAGTTCAAGGAGTTCTCCAAGAACATCTGCTCAGTTGCAAAATAGCACCCTGTGCTCTTCCTACAAAATACTGCCCCCCAAAATGTAAGGTAGACAAAATTTTGAAAGTAGAGGATAGATAGATTCTTATTGGTAATTAGTGATAACAAGAACTTTGGTAAAGCCTTGTATTTCTTTTCTGCCACACATTCCTGGTGAAAACGTTGTTATAAAATTAGTGTTTGCATATGCCCCAAATTCACATGTTGAAATCTAATCTCCAATGTGATAGTAATTGAAGGGCCTTTGGGAGATGATTAGATCATGAGGACAGAGTCCTCATGAATGGGATTAGTGCCTTTGTAAAAGAGACTCCAGAGATTTCCCTTGCCCCTCCCACCATGTGAGGTCACAATGAGAACATAGCCATCTATGAACCCGGAAGCAGGCTCGTATCAGACACCAAGTCTGCCAGCACCTTAAACTTGGACTTCCCAGCCTCCCGAACTGTGAGAAATCAATGTGTATTGTTTAAGCCACCCAGTCTATCATATTCTTGTTATAGCAGTCCCAACTAAGACAAATTTGCACCACTGAAATGAAAATCCTCTAGAATTGTGCACTCCATTTACTCCTGCAAACCAACCACCTCAAAACTCAGAGGCTTAAAACAACAATTTATTATTTCTTGCAATTCTGCAGGTTGACAAGGCAGGTCTTCTGCTCCCTCTCCTGAACTCACTTGTGAAGCTGTATTTGGCTGACACATCAGCTGGGGGCTGCACTCAGTTGGGATACATGTCACAGGGAAGCCTCTCTCCACGTGGCCCCCATCCAGGATGCCTTCATGGCGTGGTGGTCCCAGGGCAGCGTTCAAAGAGGACAAAGGCTCTGGGACTCGCACATCACATTCTATTCATCAAAACAAGAAACTTGGCCAACTCAGACTCAAGGAGTGGGACAATAGACCGCCTTTGATGGGATGAACTACAAAATACTGTAGCCATACTTATCAACCTACTACAGATGCTCTGATCCAGGCCCAAATGTCTACATTCTGTCATTTAAATCTGACGAAAAATGACATGGCTGAAATGAAAATGCCCTACAGTTGCATACTTAAGTATTTTGGCTGCACCAAACTCAACTTTTTCTACAGAGAGACACTGTGGTACTTGCCTTACTGTGATTGTCAAATATATTAATAACCTTCCTGAATAAGATTCTGCATTAAGGAATTATACTGAACAGTTATCGCTATAAGTCTTTTCAAAGATAATTAGAACTTCAGTATTTCCACAAAACTCAGCAAATGCCACAAAAGGAAGTGTTAAGAGTTTTTCCTGGATTTAAGATTTGAATGTTAAAAGGCGTATCAAATAGGAAAGATAGGTGAAGCTTTTTCAAATAATCTTTCGGTAAAGATCTTTTTAAGCACGACCCACAGGCAGAAACCATAGATGAAAAGACTGGTAGCTTTGAATATGTACAATTTTAAGACACCTGTGTGGCAAATAAACACATCACATTAAACAAATAATAAAAATAACAAGTACTTAAAGTGTTTACTAAGCACCAAATACTACTCTAAACACTTAGTGTATTTTAATTTATTTGATCCTCACAACAACCTTATGAGGTAGATAGTATTATTTTTCTCATTTTTTAGGTGAGCAAATTCAGACATAGAATGGTTATACAAGACACCAAAGTCAGACAGTTAAGTAGCACAGCCAGTATTTGAAGCCAAGCAGTAATGGCTTTAGGGTCTAAATTCTAAATCACTATGCTCTACAGAAACCCTGGAAAACATGAGCAAAATAAATATGACAAAGGCTTGATATCATTCATATGTTAAGAGCTCTTGAAAATAAAAAAGAAACAGAAAAATAAACCATTTTCTATGGACAAGGCAATGAACAAACAATTCACAAAAGGAAAATGTAAATGGCCTATAAAATATGAAAAACGTTCATTCTCACTAGGAATCGTAAGAACTCTAATGAGATACCATTTGTCTCCTAGCCAGCTTAGCAAAGCCAAAAAGAATGATAATACTAGTGGACAGTATCGCCTTGATGGTAGGAAAGTAAACTGATAAAATATTTCTGGAGGATAATTTCGACATAGATGCACCAACCATTCAAATATACAGAGACAGTTTGACCCAGTAATTTTACTCCTAGTAACTTCTTCCAAGAAATAATCAGAGAAGCACATGAAGATGTAGGTTAAAGAAATGTGTTGCTGCATTGTTTGTAACACTTATATGTGGAAAAATGGAAAATTGATCAAATATGATATGATTCCTCTATAGATGGCATAGTACTTAGCTTTTAAAAACAACTATGCATATTCCATTTCCTGACATGAAAAGAGGGTCATGAGATACTGTTAAGGAAAACAGTAGGTTTACAAAACTGTTCAAGGAGTATAATCCTATTTTTCAAATCTGTATATATATACTTTATATATTCTCTCTGGGTCATGGAGTTTTTATAAAAATATCTTCATAATGTTGTACTTAAGTTTTTGTGTAACTGTTCATGTATTACTTCTATGATCATAAAAAAGACAGTCACCTCATTTCTAGAAGTTTAGAGCACAGAAACTCTTCCCAAGCCCTAAAATGATTCCCTTTAGAAAAACCTACAAGCAAGAAGACTTTTCTGTTCCCATCTCAGTGAACACCTACGTGATTGTGTCGGACATGAGAACAGTTACTGTTACACAGTAAGGGTTTTCTGATACTCAGAACCACTCGGGGTCATTGCCTCATGGCCTCCAACATCATATCCCCTGCCTGGTCAGCTTTCTAATCACCAGTCACCTGAGAGCTGAAAATAATGATGGAGATGACAGATCACAGCTCCCCAGAGGATGACCAATCCAATTCAAGGGGAAAAAACCAACCCAGTAATATATACTTTCAGACGGGTTTGAAGAGAGAGGATGAAAGCTCAGGAAAACTCACTTCGCAAAGGGAGGCAATTAGCAGTCACTGCATCACAGGCCTTCTTAAGCAAAGATGTCACATGATCAGAGCCAGGGACAGTCAGAAGCTGCAGGATATCCTCCCCTGCTGACAGATGAAAATGAGTGACGTGGGGGTGCCGGCTGAAAAATCAATTATTCGTATCTACTAGGCAGCTGCCCCCTACACAGCCAGCAGCGGCAGGTCACGGGAGGGGGAGATTGTTGTGGTTCCCTGTTAACACGCACTATCCATTTCTCTGGCCTCGGAGCTCAACAATAGCAAAATCGATACACTGCTCCAAACTAAGAAACAGACAAGGTGGGCAACAACTGCATTCCAAGCACCTGGCAGCGTCCTAACGAACAACTCTGCCACAGACAAATGATAAGGGGGACAGTTCCTCATCCCCACCAACATCATTTTCCATATTGCATGGCTTTCCCACTTCCCACAGTAATAAAAAGGAGAACCCAAGGTTTTGTGTATTCCTAATGATTAGGTCACTTTTGCTAAAAGCAAGAATATAGGTATTCACTGTCAAGGGGTCCTCAGCTGTTTTTCATCCTACTCATCACTTGCCTTATGCCTGGTGACCCAAGAAGTCCTCTTTTGGTATGTGAAGTTATCATTTCAAAGAACAGAACCTAATAAGGTTAAGAAGCTCAGAAAATTCATTTCAGTATTTGCCAAGCACTGAGAATTAAAGAAAATACAGAGCTTGTTCTGTCAACCACTTATGTTTAAAATGTATTAGAAGAAAATATTTATATTTATGATTCTAATGTCTGCTGCTCTTTATAAGCAGAAGTTACAGAATTGTGGGGATGCAAAATGGTACAGACATGTTGGGAAACAGTTTGGCAATCTCATATAAAGTTAGGAATATGCATACCATATGACCCAGCAGTCCCACTCCTAGATGAAATGACAATTTTTGTTCACATAAATACCTGTACATGACTGTTCATAGCAACTTTAGTCATAATATCCAAAAACTGGAAACAATCAAACTTTTCCTCCACGGGGAGGTGGGAAATGGTAAACACACTGTGGGTCATAAAAAGAACGGAAGACTGGTCAGTAGTAACATGGAACAAACTACCAAGATATGCAGAAACATAGATGAATCTCCTAAGTATTATGCTAAGTGAAAGAAGCTAGATTCAACAGCTACACACTGTATGATTCCATTTATAATTACATTCTGGATAAGGCAAAATTGTAAGGACAGAAAACAGAGCAGTGGCAAGACAGGGGCTAACTACACTCGGGCAGCGGGATGGAATGATTTGGAGTGGTGGAAGCACTTTGTATCTTGATAGTGATGGAGGTTATATGACTGTACATGTTTGTCAAAACTCACAGAGCTGAGTAAAAACTCACCCCACAAGAGTGAATATTCTGTATGTGAACTGTACCTTAAAATTCAAAAATTGAAAACAACTCGGGTAGAAAACTTTAAGAAAAAGAACTCAAGGAGTTCCTTTACAGTGGTAAACCATTTTGTCTCTCATCCCAATGTACTCTCCTAGTGTTTCACCATTCTTGCTTATGCCACATCCAGGCTAGAGTTCCAGCGCAATCTGGAGCTGAAACAAACAGAACTCCCCAGCGCATCTCTCCCTTTGCAAGGCTTTAGTACCATGGACAGAAGCAAGACAAGGCCAGTCCAGGAAAAAAAATGCACTCATTGCTGCTCAAGTCTCAAAGGCTTTTTGCCAAAAGCTTCCTGAAAGAGCTAAAAAAAAAAAAAAGAGGGTAGGGATGCCACATACAGTACTAGACAAAAAAAATCAGGGGTCCTAGGTGGAGTTTTACCAGATCTGCCACTCGTTCACAATGTGATCTTAAACATGTTACTTCTCATTTATATCCATTAAGGAATCAGCAGAAAAAAAGTCAAGTCAGGGAGCTCAAGAGACTTCCAAAAGTTTTGAGAGGGAGAAGGGAATCACTAAGGAGTGCTGAAACACCCAGACATTTGCAGTAATGGGAAGCTGTTTCTATCCTTAGTCTTGAAGATGCAAGAGGAGGAGGTGATGGTGTGCCGGGACCTACTGACATACAAAGCTGTGAAGGAGCGACTCTCCTCACAGGGGCTACGGTCATGAAAGAATGACCCAAAGCCAAACTTGTAGCCCAAAACTTGGAAACGCCACTTCCCTCCTCCCTTCGTAGGTTTCCTATTGTTGTCTCCCATTGGCTAAACCCAATGGGCTAGCTGGAAAGGGAGTGTAAGTGATGTAGGTCTTGGTGCTCAGCCTCCAGAACTCAGGTCAGGGCTGAGAAAGGCAGAGAATAGATCCTAGGAGTGGAATGGAGACAGCAAACAAAGAGTAACAAGGACCACATTACTTACCAAAGTCATGGAGTTAGATGGCTTTAAAATCCTTCATGCATAAATGGTCTATGAATCTACCTGATAGGCAACTTTTGAAGCTCCCCCTCCATGTTCCCTAGGAATCACATTTTCATATAGAATAATTCACATTTCCTCAGTAATGCAATTACCTTCAGCCATTGAGCTAAAACCTGTTTTCATCCAGCTAAATTAAGTTCTACCCAGTGGTGGATGCTCAATATCCTCGGTCAAACAGAACCTTTCTAGAAAAATTCTCAGTTGTCTACCAAACCTTTAACCAACATGATTAAAAGGAGTAAGTATATGACTAGATCCTTATTGTTTCACTTACAGAGTTAAAGATCCTAGAGATTTCTTCTAGAAAAGGGTATAGCCATCTGGTAGGGCTTTCTTCCTCATTCTACCAACTTCACATAGATAATTATGAATATATATATATATATATGAATATAATATACTTATGAAGCAAATAGTCTGAAGTTCTTTCATTTGTTATAATGTATTTTTACTCTGTAATGTATGTTTGTCTTGACTCTGTAACTAAGGGGCTATGAATCTACATATGTTTTTTATATGTACTTATATATTCAATTCCAGAACTAAAACACAAACTCCATAGAAAACCACGTCACTAGAAGATAAACACCACATATTTTCAGTCTTTAGAGCACCACTTAGGATTTATAAGTTATGAGATCTGCTTTATTTTAATATTTTTTCACAATTCTGCAAGTATAGTACTCTTCATTCTTCCCTTAAACTCAGCAAACTTCCTTTAAATCTCTATCTTTCCAGCTGCAACGGGAACAAAAACAACTCTGGAACAAGAAAGAGAACTCTAAGGGGGGCAAGCTGAGCACAGTCTTAGGCAGTGTAACTTGTGTTGTGTTTCTAAGTCCACAAACTATATTCAGCAAGTCCCTGGGGTTGGCCATCCAACAAATTATAAGCCCTGCAGCTCCGCCACTGAACTCTTAGTGGTGGTCGATTCCAGGGCATTTCTTGAGAGGATGTAGTGGTACTGCAGCTATTCGTTCTCTGTCCCTAATGCTCTTCATCCATCAGGTGTTGAGTTGTTAGGCTGACGCCTAAGTGTACCAATGCATTAGGCAAGACATCTGGGCTCCCAAATTGAAAGAAGGGGGCTAAATAGCATGGGGATTGCTGACACCCTTTCAATTTAAAGACTGCCAGGATCTATTCCCAGGAAATACAGTCAGACAACCAGTGGCTGGATTTGAGCCACAACGCTTTTCTGAGCAATTCTATATGAGATGACTAACCACATGGCTAATGTGCCTCGCAGTGTGAAGGTAGAGGCCCTCTGGCAGTATTCAAAAGGCTGCACTGAGCGAATTTTCAGTATCACACAAGATTAACTGCAGCTCTTACCCATCTCCAAAGCCTGAGACAAACGTGTAAAGCAGACTCTCTCGGAAGCCTGCCTTCTTTCTTTCTGAATCGCCTTTCCTTCCACCTGTTGCCCCTCCTGCCTTCACAATGATCTATGACTCCCCAAAGCCCCCGTCTGCAGGACACCCATCAGGGACTATCCTTCTCCCAAAGAGTCTCTCAATTCAAAATCATTTCTCCCTCCCCAACATCCCATACATACAATACAGATGACGGACAAACTTAATACCCTCTAGAAATATCTGACTTTTGAGGAGGAAATTGTTAAACCAAAATATAACCACCCTCAAAGAAAATAACTAGGAAATGAGCTCCTCCATCTTCAATTAACTTTACCTCCCTGAACTATTCAGAGTGAAGACAGTGGAGGGGGCAGGGAACTTCAGACTTCCTTTCCCAAAGGGAGAAATAACTTCCTGTCCGGTCTCCTCCAGAAGGCAGGAATAAAGGAACACCTCTCCCCGCTTCTGGAAGCCATTGCCCGCTTTATGATAACCCCTTTTTACCATAAAATTGATGTTTTAATAAGGTCATAAAAATCTATTTTAACAATTTATATTAAAATGTTCTTTTTGGAAATAAGTTTATTGAATGCTTTCACGGACTCCTATCTTCCAAATTTATGCCACCAATTACATAATTTTAAATTACTATTTTTTAGTTAACGTCTCTCACTTTGGGATCTTATCTTTTTGTTGTAATTACCCTAGTTTTCAGTTTTACTCCATGTAACCTATCTTAATACTCTTTTGGAAGGAAATGGGCCATAAGTAAATGTCAATAAAAATACATTTTAAAGACCTCTGCAGATGACAAAGAGAATTGCTCTGATTCTAGCAACCAGCATGGAGTTGTATGACCATGTTGGGTAAGATTTTGACTCCTAAGCTATAAGAAGACCCAGGGCTAAAAAAGCTAATGTATCCGTAATATGTTATCAACTTACTCCATAGAACTGAACTCACAAGCTATTACAAGAACTCAAACATGTTAAGCAGAATGACCTTTGGAAAGCTTCTTTCCCATACTAAACTGTCAATTCTCTGCCTTAAAAGATGCCTCCATCTAAAACGGATCTCAACTTCCCAAGTGACTCCACCCTGCTCCTACTGACAGTATCAGAAAGTAGAAAGACCATCATAGATGATTTCTTGTTGTGTTGGGTGCTTTTTGAAAGAGGGAGCAGGACTGGCAAAGCGCAACTGAAAAATCCATTAAAATAAATCTATCAACAAAATGCAGAATAAGCTTGAAAAATAATGAGACTACTGCTGAATGAGGCAGATGGCTTGGCAACCCTAAAAGACTAACATCAAACAAACATTCATTTGACTCTTCGTCTAGCTTCACTAAATTAGTATGTGAATTCAAACATTTGTCTTTCGATATTTCTTTCCTGGTGATGGGAACTATGTGAGTAAGGGCCACTAGCAAGAGGAGGAAGAAATGCTAGCCAAAGAATATGGCACTTGTAAGTCCTGCTGGCACTAAACCTTATGGGGGTATAATAGAAACTATTGGAGACCTTCCATCTATACCTCAAAGGCCTGAGGATATATCTGAGTTCTTCTCTCATGTATAATTATCCATAATTATTGCCCCAAATTTTTCAAACTTTGCCACAACATTCTTTGTGCATTGCAGTAGAAGCCTTACCACGCTACTGGTGAATGGATCTTCAATGATATATGTCCTCACAAACAGGAAAGACAGATTTTTTCCCCCTATGAAAGTTCATAGAGGGTTGAGGACTGAGGGGAGAAAATCTCTTGCTAATCTCATTCATCACATGAGGGATATAGTCTTATTAATAAACACAGCTTTCAAAGGGTTTTCTATTTAGGAATATCACACCTTGGTCACCAAACCATGGAAGGACTATACTGAAGGGGCGTGTGTGTGTGTGTGTGTGTGTGTGTGTGTGTGTGTGTGTGTGTCCAAGATTCACTTAGATTTTATACTCAAAAAATAAAAATTTCGACACACTGAATATTTACAGGAGACCATAAAAGAAAATTAGCAGTTAAAAAAGGAAACCATTTCAAAGGAAAGAATTTGCCATTCACTCTGGAAAGGTCCATGATAATCCCTCTTTTAAATGACTTACTATGAAAATAGAAGATACTCAAACTGCATCAACAGAATATGTGAGCAGGATGAAAGATAAATTAAAAAGACGAGATTTATTCTCTTTTCAGGGCTGTCAGTCAAAACTGTTCCTGTGGTACTGAGAAAAGAATGACCTGTCTAGTCACCTCACAGAACTCAGAGAACCCTGATGAGAAGGAATATGATGATTCGTAAGCATAAAATATGGACACATGATGTGAGGCTGTCTTCAGTGAGAAAGCACTTCCAGTTAGACAAGAACTGAACTACTTGTAAAAAGAGAAAGACATTACAACCTTTCTTCCCAGTTTTCAAGTCAGCTGTCTGCGCTAGAATCTAGGACAAAAAAACCTGAAGGACTTACCCAAGTGTGTACGTTATAGTCCAAGGGGAAAAACTACCTAGAAGGAAATACACAAAAATGTTCATTTATAGTAAATGCCCTTGGGTAGGTTATACATAAGTCTTTATCAACTTTCTGCAGTTTCTGTATTTTTTATAATGGCCACATAGCAAATTTATAATCAGAAAAGAGATTTGGCATGTCTTCAAAATGGTAAGATAAGTTATAGAGATACATTCTCTAAATTCTTTTCCATATTTGCAGTTAGGTAAATAGGCCACCTTCTACCCTGAGACTCTCCTGTGAAACACTCTTTTTCCATTATCGCTAAAACCGACTTCTCATCATTTTAAAACCCCTATGACCTGCCAAACCAAGAAGCTGTTTCCCCATTTTAACTTTAAAAATGTCTAAAATATTCTTTGCATATAGATTTATTAGTCAACCTCTAAAATTACAAAGGGTTTCTTGCTTTAGCTCTATTTCTTAGGGAACATGGAACTAATAAGTAAAAGATTTTCCTCTAGATACCAATTGTGTTAGATCGATTATAATGTAAAATTCAAGTGTATAGAAATTCACTTGACAGCTACTAAACAAGACAGCATGAACAAGAGTAATCTAATATATACTAATTTCAGTGGAGAAAATAAATGTTTGTGGGAGGGGGGAGTTTAAAGTGGCATTTAAATATAAGTACTATTGTAAGTTTTATTTCACTGTAAGTTCCCACTGTGCTTCATACAATGCTTGGTATACAGTAAACAGTCAAGTGGTTTAGTAGAAAGAACGCTGGATCAGAAATCAAGAGGCCTGGATTCTCGCTCCAGCTTCATCACTATGTAATTAGCTAACTTTTAATCTATCATTTTATCCATTTCCTCATCAGCAAAATGGGAATTGAATCTACCTCCCCTGCCTCAAAAGCCTGGGTGAAGATAATAAGAGAATGAATAAGAATGAACACTTTATTTAAATAATAAAGCATTTTTCGGTTGACTAATTTACCCCTTCATATAATCCTGATATGCAAAGAAAACTTTATTATAGAATTGCATCTCATCATCACTAAAATTCCCCAAGATCAACAATAGCCAAATTCTACCTGCTTCTGTAAGTAAATTTCAGGATGTGAAATGGTAGGGTATTAATAAAGCATCAAAGCTATTTCAAGGGCTGTTCTCTGAGTTATTTGAAATTCTTATTCGATACAATTATAAAAATCCCCTCTTCTGAGAATCAAGCCACAGTTGTTTAGGGTTTTAACAACTGGCACATCTCAGAGGACCAAGGAAGAACTTTGTTTCTTCTACCAGACCCCCACTATAGAAAGTAACAGCCCCTCTCTCACCTTACAGAATAGTGGTGCTGGAAAATTCTGCGTAATTCCTTTTTATTTCTGCCTGGAGTGACAAAAGGACACTTGGAAAGAGTTGAGAGTGACATACGAACAAAACAGCAATAGACTCAGAGACACTGAAATGTGACTGGTGGCTACCATGGGGAGGGGGAGGGAAGGGGAGGGGGGTGGATGAGGGGAATAAAGGGGCACAAAATTCTCAATCATAATATAAGTTGGTCACAGGGATGGAAGTGCAGCTTGGAGAATATAGCCAATGATTCTGTATCATCTTATGTTGACAGATAGTAACTATACTAGTGGTGGTGAGGATTTGATAATATGGGGAACTGTTGAACCACTGTGTTGTATACTTGAAATCAATATAGTAGTTGTATCAACTATACTTCAGTAAAAGAGTGACACAGAATATTACAAAGACTTATGAATGGATGATCAGGTAGGCCAGGGGTGCCAAAGCCTTGAAAACGCTCAGGACCTACTGAACCACACAAAGCTGACTCACTCATCACCAGCGGTCAACAAACTTTTTCGGTAAAGGGCTAGAGAATAAATATTTACAGCCTTGTGGGCCATGTGGAAAGTGTCACAGCTACTTAACTCTGCTATTGTGTGAAAGCAGCCAGACAATACATAAAGAAATACGCTCCAACAAGACTTTACTTATGGATATTGACATTTGAACTTTGTATAATGCTCATGTGTTATAAAAATCTTCATCTATCATGAAAAATTATTATTCTTTTCATTTTTTCAATCATCTAAAAATATAAAAACCATTCTTCACTTGCAAGCTATATACAAACAGGTCACAAGCTGCATTTGGCCCACAGACTCTTTGTCCGTCTGTCCCTCTCTCTCTCAACAGCTCTAGAAGGAGCCAGCTGCCATGTCTTGAAGACACTCAAGCCACCCTGTATAAAGGCCCACAAGGCAAGGACTTGAGGTCTCCAGCCAGCAGCCATGTGAGGGAACTGGAAAGCAGATTCTCCAGCTGGGTGACCACAGTCCCAGCCAACAGCTCAACTACATCTTCATGAGACCCTGAGGCAGAAGCACCAGCTAAGCCACTCCCAGATTCTTAGTCTTCAAAAACTGTGTTAAAGCATCACTGTCAATTTAAGCTGCTAAGTTTTGTAGTAATTTGTCACACAGTGATGAGAACTCCTAAGCCCAGCAAAGAGGTGATTTCCGGCAGAGTTCCATAGAGGTCAGCCTGATCCTACACGGGGGCCCTGGAGTTTAAGTTCCTTCTCAGAGTTGTCTTGACCAGAGAGACAAGAAGCTGGAGCATTCAAACTCTAGCTCCCATCAGGTGAGAGTAGGAGTCACCCCAGGGGATCACACAGTCCCAGGCAGGTCCATCACTCTACATGTGAGGGGCAAAAGTGGGGGCAGTCTGCACAGAATGAGCCACAGGGGCTGGTGGTTAGAAGTTGAATGTTTAAAAGATTTTTCTGGGTCCAGATACAGCCACTGACATCCACTATAGGCCCTTTTTTTGAAATTGGGAGATGACTGACATATTGTATAACTTCAGGGTGTGTGTGTTGATTTGACACATATATACTGCAAGATGATTACCACTGGAGCGTTAGCACCTCTATCACTTCACATAATTATCATTTCTTTTTTGTGGTGGGAACAACTAAGATCTAGTCTCTTAGCAACTCTGAAGTTCCGAATACCGTATTGCTGTCTATAATCACTATGCTGTGCACTAGATCTCTAGGACTTATTTATCTATTGGTTGCAAGTTTGTAGCCTTAAATAAAAAACATCTACCCAGTTTCCCCACCCCCACGCCCCTGGTTAATTACCATTCTACTCCTTGTTTTAATGAGTTCGGCTTTTTTAAAATTCCACATACAAGTGAGATCATATAGTATTTGTCTTTGTCTTATCTCACTTAGCATAATGCAGTATAGGCCATTCTTATGAGCATGTCAAATGTACAGAGACATGTCTAAAGCTGAAGTTGAGTGTGCAATTTTGCAGCATTGTAAATGAATTAACTTACCAACAAGGCCCAGTGTTAGCATTTCACATTCCAGGCATGTCCCACAGACAAGATGGACATTAAGAATGCTCACCAGGAAAATCAGGTATTGCTGCCTTTAGATAACCTAGCATGAAAGACAGTCAATAAAATCACTTTGCCAGTTACAGATGTTAAATGATGAAGACCAGTATGAAGTTCTTTGCATGGTGACAAAGATCAACTTTTCCAGGTAGTATTCTAGCCTCTAAATTTCTCAGTAAACTTAGGGCAGCTTTATAAACTTTATAATATATTCCTCAATAAATCCAGTAACTCATAAACTAAGGACCTTTTCCCTAGCCAATACTAAAACTTTTTAATCAACCTTGGAATTTTTTAAAGGAAAACCAAAATAGTCATCGTGTCTAAATCTCAACCTTCCTCATCTCTGCAAATTATCCCACTTTTCTTCTAATTTTTAAGGAACTCAAACTGGACCACAAAACTCAGCTGAACTGTACTCTTACCAAGCCTGGATCACATCAGTTTTAACCTGCCACAAGGGCAAAATGAAAATAGCATGGACTTAGCAGAGCCAGATAGCTGAGCCCCAAAGCTGCCAGTACCTGGCACTGGTAAGGTCAAAACTTAGGTCCCAGGATTCTGCAAAATAGAAAGGGGATTTTGAAGCATCGGGGACAATGCTAATTCACATAGACCTCTTTGAGATACTTCTCCATCTTCAGGCATCACATACACACACACACACAGGCCATGCCAGTCATTTTCTATTTGCCCTCAGATCCATTTCTTGGACTTGTCCTGCTGTGCTCTACATCACAGAGAGGCTGACCCCTGAAGTCAACTGGCTTCTGACTTGGTTCAGCCGATGGGAAACACAGGCCCAAGATTGGAGGGTAGGAGAAAGGGAAAAGCCAGGGTATTTCTTCCCAACTCTCCTGTGCTGCAAGATAGCAACTATGTCTGCATGGCTCCCCTTCCTTCTAGTTCCTGCCTGTGTACATCAGCATCTGTGCTGTGATGACATTACTGGCTCCCACTGCCCTTCGGCCAAGGGGTGGTAACAGCTTCCGACTGTTGCTAAATTTCTGTGTGGCCTTACAATCCACTGTTTGGATTTTCAGCTCTTTCACCACCTGTCTAACCAATCCCCTTCTGTTTGAAATACCTGTTGTGGTTTCTGTTCTCCTGACTAAACCCTCATCCCTACACTGGATATGTCTGGACCCAAATGTGGATTTCAGCGCTGGTATGTGGGTTTCAATAGCCAAAGAATTCTTATTAATTCAGTGTCTATTGAACGAGGAGGCAACAAGCTGTTTTTGAGCCACAACTACATGCCTGCCATTGTACTGGACACAACAGGTGGGAGCTTCTCAGAGACTCTGAGGATCACACCAGTTACAAAAAGCTTTTGACTATAACTCACTTTAGTGCTTCTGGTTGAGATCTCCAAGTTCTGCCTACTTGGCCTCCCAGAGGCTGCAGCTTTCCTGACCTTTGTTCTCACAGTTTCTCAATATTCATCCAAGCTCTTATTCCTCTATTAAACCATTTTATTCCCAAATTATTTAGAATGGCTGTTTTATTGACCAACCCCAGATTAATTGTAAATAAGTGTATTTTAAATGCACTGTGTCAAAACCTAGGCAAACAGTCTGCCATCTGTGATGTGAGTTGTCTTTATGTGACATCCCTTCTTCCCTCAGGGTAACTAACATTAATGAAGTATATAATGTCATTGGTCCAGCTCAGTATCATTCCAACCCTTGCTTACTTGTCTTCTTTCACTACAGACTCCTTCACATCTGGGGTAACCATGTGCCCCAGTCCTGTCCAATGAAACACAAGTAAGAGTCAACTGCGCTTCTTTCCGTCTTCCTTCTTCCTCTTGCCTGGATCTTATGCAGAGCTCAAAGTAAAGCAGCCACAGGTTATGACGGTACAGCAGGAAAAGAGGAAGAATTTTATTTCTTGATGGTATCCTCAAGCTGCTTTCTCCCAGACTTTTGAAGCATTAGACAAAAAATCCCAGTAATTTTTTAAACCACTCTTTGTCAGCTTTCCTGGAATTTTCTGCCAAATGCAATCCTAGATACAATTATGTATAGAGAAGAAATTGTGCTTTAAAAAAATATGTCAGATTAGCCTAAATTTATTGAGTCTCAAAATTCACTCCCTGCTGGGTAAAAGCTGTGTGTATCTTCTAATTTCTCCATTGTAATCATTATTTAGAACAATGTGTCTTTACCAAGCATGAAAATAACTTTCTTTGCAGTTGGGAGTTTACCTTACAAAATCGACATGTTGCTTGTAAAGTCAACGGAAATTTCATTATATTTTAATGTACACCAGAAGAAATGACTATTTAAACAGTTGGTGAACATTTTTACAAAGGGAACACTATTTTAATTTACCTTAGATCTAAGTTCCAATATCAGATTAGCTTAATGTGGGACCTGAATATATGACTCTCTATTACAGGTTTTCATATTGGAGCTGAGAATTAAATAGAATATGTTTTCTTCATACAGGAGTATCATACAGGTAGGTGTACATAGAGGTGTCCAAAGTCTACAGCAGAACAGATTTTCCCACTTGAGAGGCTTCCAAGCTAAGAAGTAGATGTCATGTGCTGTGGGATGCCCCCAACTGCCATCGAGGAGCAACAGTTTCTCGTTGCCCTTTGATTTTGCCCTCTCAGTGAGTGCAGCCCCCAGAACGGGCAGGAACAGTGCAGAGAGGGATGGTGCCATTGGTATCTCAGAAGGATTCTTCTTTGGTACTTCATCCCCCACTTCCTGGGCATTTGTCTCTCTTCTTGATAAGCCAGCAACTGCTCTTCGATGACATCTTTTATATTGAAGACTTTGCCCAAATGATAATAGGTCCCGTCTCACTAACAGAAGTTCTCCTCTACCAGGCCTTACAGGAGAAAAGAGAAAAGAAGGAAAAACTAAACTGAAAGTACACAGTGACTGCCCCCAATGCAACACTCTGGTCCAGGGCCTATAGCTGCATACTTGCACCACTGCCACATTTTTAGCTAGTGTTTTTAAGTCCAGACTCTTCCATTCATTCTTGTAGCCATCTTATCATTCTCAAATGAATCTTCGCCAAAATGCTACATTCATCAAGACCCATTTGCTCAAAAGTTTTCTGCAGCTCTCGCAATATACCACAACAAACTTCAGTGCTTCTGTCTGGTTTTCAACGCTCTTAATGGCATTCTTTTTTCTGTCCTAACTACATTTGTAATTTCCCAGTCCTGCCAAATATACACTGGTCTCTCTAGTATCATTTTGTATGCTTTGGATTACAAACAGAAAAAAGAAAATCTGCACATTCCTGTTGGCTTTATTAGTTACAAAGTCTGGACAGAAATTACAGTATTGGTTAATTCAGTGTCTCCACAACAGCCCAGGCCCCTTAGCCCATTGTCAGCAGGGAGCTAGTCATCAGGATCACACTCCTGTGCCCCAGGCATCACATGCAACAATATCCAGTGCAAGAAAAGAAGGCATTTCTGCCTCTTGCTGTCTTTTCATCAGTGAGAAGAGCTTTCCCAGAAGTCTCCACAATGTCCCCTCATGACTCCCTGTCTACTCTATCACATGCCTATGCCCAAACTTGGCAAGAGGTGAGAAGGACTACCACAGCTGTATAAAGAAGGGTAGACAACGAAAAAAATTGGCTCTTCCAGCCACGAAGAAGAGGGAATAGATGTAGTAGGACAGGCAACCATAACATGTGCCATATATCAGCTTGTTCTTATCCAGACAGATTACCCTCATTTCAATGTTTGTGCCTTAGTTCTTGTATTCCAGATCTTATGCCATTCTCTCCCTTTCCAACTATACAAATGCTATCCATTCCTGAAGATCACAGAGACAAAAGAAAGTTTGACACTAAGAGGTCAAATACCCAAGGTCACATAGCCAGAAAGGGGCCAGGCTGGGATTGAAACCCAGAACTTTCTAACCCCAGATCACATATGCCTCTTCCACCCTCAAAGGCCTACTTTCTCTGTAAAAATCTCCAATTGCCATGTTGTTTTTCCGATTTTGTCTCAGATGGCAATTAGATTCCATACAATTGATTTCTTTCTCTCCCAGAATCCCACTATATTAACCAAAGAAATGGAAAATATGGGAAAATCCTTATCAACCCTGGGAAACACAGAAAGGTGGCATGTTGTACAGATGGGACTAGATTAAGGAAAGGATTTACCAGTGGGCCAACACATGGGGAATAATGAACAGGATTTTATAGAAGGTCTCAAGGTCAGAGCAGCTCTAAAAAGAACAGGTAAGCTATAGGCCACATGGGAAAGAGAAAACTCTAACATATCCAAAAGTTTACGAGTATTTGTATATTGTCCAGAGAGACACTAGTGGACATCACTGCCAGGGTCCCCTTGGTGAGACAATGGGGCTAAGAAAAGCAAGGGCACTGCCCTAGAATACTGTTAACACAGACAATCATGATTTTGGAAGAAGTAGAGCAAGACCCACCTATAACAAACAAGAAAGAGAAAATACTTGGCCCAGCAGTTCACTCCCCTACCCCATGTCTGGGGTATATACCATTGTTTCTATTCCTTCCAGTCAAATAAGACCCCTATTTATCAACATAAAACAGTAGAGGAAATATAAACTTTTCCTTGCTTCTTGGATAAAAATTTTAAACCAGGACCCACATAGTATCAAACATGTCAATCCAAGGAATTGTTAAGCTCTGATATCAAGAAAAACAAATACAAAAACTTACTGGATGGAGAGAGTCAAGATTAAAAATATAAAGACCCTCTAAAGGATTCATAACAAAAAGATTTTAAGGGACTTCTTTTAAAAAGTAAAGAAGAACAACATAAAAACCTGTCATTTGGAGTTATAATAAAATTTGAAATGACATTTCACTTCTAAAAACGGAACCACCTAAGGTCAGGAAAAATTGTTTTCAGATGAAAAAATGTACTGGAGCTAGGTGGCCTACTGCAGAAAACTAAACTAGAGAATTAGCATAGCTTGAGAAATTTTTCCCCAAGTCAGAGGAAATTAATAAAAAGATAAATGTCATGCAAACATATAAGGGACATGGAGAGTGTATCTATAAGACTATGTATCTTTACTGCAAAACAGATGTCAGCTAGCCCGCCTTGCTCCTTGGGAATCTAGGAGTAATTGGCTTGGGCCCTGCTATTTCCATGACCTGTGAAATTCCAATGCAATCCTCTCAACTTCTGCTCTTTAGGGGTTTAAGCTCTCAGTGTTCCTCTGGTCCCAATTTCCATATTCTGCCTCTATTTCTTGCCTCATCAACCTGGATAGGACTCAACCCCTTTACCATCTCCATCAAAAGTCCATCAGTGGTAGATTAGTACATTCAAGACTCATGATCATTTGCCTTTTCTACACCCTCCTCCCTTTTTTCCTTTCCCCATCTGTTTCTCACCCTCTCCCTTAAAAATTGCCCTCATGCATTCATTCATTCATTCATTCATTCATTCAATATGCATTATGCTGGCAATAGAACAGTCACCAAGACAGGC
The DNA here is from genome assembly GCF_040802235.1 of Manis javanica. Lineage (NCBI taxonomy): Eukaryota > Metazoa > Chordata > Mammalia > Pholidota > Manidae > Manis > Manis javanica. Next base: position 18,487,180 of record NC_133174.1, on the reverse strand, counting down.
AAGTCCCTACTCTCATGGAACTTACATTCTAGTGGTGGATACAGAACACAATAAACAAATACATAATGTCAGATAATATGTAAGTTGTCCAGGGATGCCATACAAATCACCACAATCTGGATAGCTTAAAACAACAGAAATTTACTCTCTCATAGTTCTGGAGACTAGAAGTCCGAAATCAAGAGGCCAGCCACTCCAGGGTCTCTCTGAAGGTTGTAAGGAAGAATCAATCCTTCCTTGCTCCTTCTAGCTTTTGGTGGTGGCCAGTAATCCTCGGCGTTTCTTGCCTTGTGGCAGCATAACTATAATCTCTGCCTCCATCTTCACTTGGCCTTCTTCCCTGTATGTCTCCCCTGGGTCTCTGTATCACTCTGTCTTTATAAGGACACTAGTCATTGGATTTAGGGCCTATCCTAATCCAGTATGACCTCATCTTAATTTGATTTATGCAAAGATCCTATTTCCAAATAAGGGCATATTCATAAGCACCAGAAGTTGGAACTTTGTTATGGGATAAAACATGCCCTCCTCAAAATTCATATGTTGAAGTCCTAGTCCCTAGTACCTCGGAATGTTACTTCATTTGGAGATAAAGCCTTTAAAGGGAATTAATTAATTAACCTTAATTAAGAATTAAGGTTATATGAAGTCACTGGGCTGGGTTCTAATCTTATATGACTGGCGTCCTTACAAGAGGAGGAACTAGGACACAGACAGACACAGAAGGAAGACGATGTAAATGAAGTGGGAGAAAACAACCAAGGAGAGTCATGAGAAGAAACCAACCCTGCCTACTCCTTGGTTTTAGACTTAATCCCTAGATCTGTGAAGAAATACATTTCTGTCGTTTAAGGTCACCCAGTCTCTAGTAGTTGTTATGCCAGCCATAGCCAACTAACAGATCTCAACGTATCTTTTGGGGGGAGGACACAATTCAACACACAATAGGAAGTGACAAGTGAGATGAAAACCAATAAAATCAAGAAGGAAGATAGTGAAAGGGAAGACGTGGGCAGTGGAACTCAGCTCTCCCCTTCTCTGATCCCAAACTTGCTTACCCAGAACTCTCAAGGTGAGCAGCAGAAGAAAGATCTCTTTAACTAGATCTGCATTCCTTGGAAGGTGACTGGCAAAAAATAGCTAAAAGTTCTGTTAAATTACAAGATTACTGAGCACTTATTGTTAGGCAGTATGCCAAACTTTAAAATTGCATGATCTCATTTGATCCTTATAACAACCCTATACCTTAAGCACTATTATTTTCTCCACTTTACAGATGAGAAAACAGAGGCTTAAAAGGGTCAAATACCTAGAAGCTTGACCCTCTAACCCTCAAGTCCCCCTCTCAACCACTATGACACACCACCTCCTCTTTATGTATACATTATAAGTGAGGACTTGTTACACAGAACTGCTCTTTGGGGTCAAGAATTTATTTCAAATCTAAGAGTTCTGTGTAACTGCATATAAGATATATGTATGACTTATCACAGCCCTCCCTTTTTTCTGTTTTCAAAAATGAAAGGAATTCATGGAGACCTCTAGTGTCCTTTCTTATATTACAAATCAATTTCATTGAGCTGTGGAGAAAGACCCACGGACCCAAGTATTCTTAAAGTCAAAGTCAAGGCTTCTCCAAAGCCAAGCTCTTTTTCAGACACCTCACCTTCCCATGACAAAGTCCCCACCACATTCTTAACTCATTGAGGAGCTATTAGCGAAAGCAGATCGTTTCAAAGAAAGGATTTCAATAATCAAGCCCATGCCCCCCACAATACATTTGTTAAGCAGCTTGGACTGAAATAGAAACCCTAAAAATGCAGCTCTCCTGGGGAATTCTTCAGCTGATTGCATTCCCATGCCACCAAGGAGACTAAAGCAGAAGAGGCAGCCCTGACATCCCGGCTCAGCAGGGGTTCCTCGAGAAACACAAAGTTGTGTCTTCTAACGGAAGACCATCACTCCGAAACAAGAGGAAACAGAAACCCTATCCCGAAGACTGAGAATGGTCCCACCTCTATGAAAAGTCAGTCAGAATTAAAACCAAGGGAAAGGAAAATACACAGGCAGAGAAGCTCATGCAGTGAAGTGATAGAATGCCAGTCACAGTTTCAAACTGGAGCCTGGGAGGAGGGCCTCCACTCCCTACCCTTCCTACTGAGTAACATTTACAGCTATTATTTTCTTGCTATTTGCAGCAAGCCTTTATCGATATCTTGAGAGTACATCCAATATAGAAAAGGGCTGTTGTTTGCCTTTCTTATGGCTATGGCTATTGGTATTTTAGGAGAGTAAGTGAGCTTCCCAGTACTAACTTGTGTTCTCCGTGAACTAGTAGTACCCCCTGAAGATAAGTGAGTTTTCAGGGCATCCTTCAAAGTAGCTGTAAACCCAGCACCTAAATGGCATTTGCGGTTAATCAGCCTTTGACAAGGAGGCAGTCTGGCTGTAAAGTACTTTCTCTAGTTGAAATTTGTCCTTGCCTCATCTTACACATACGTGCATGCACACACACACACACACATATCTTGCAATCTGGCATTTTTAAGAACAAGGACCAAAAAAAGGGGATTTATTTTTGCAAACTAACAAATGATATTTCTCCAAGAGAACTGCCATGATCTGTTTACCTGCACTGAAAACTTGTTTTCATCCCACACAGTCCAGCTGTTATTCTGAGGTTGCTGAAATAATGAGCAACATTAAATAACAGAGTCAAAAATCAACCACCAAGACACTCCTGACCACATTTGGTCCTTTACAAATTAGAGCCTTTTTCAGAATGTCAGTATTCCTTTCAGCCAGGACCCTGATACCCCAGTACCCACATTATTAAGGCAGCTGGAGAAAGCATGGGTCAATGTTCCTCTAGCGCTTGCCACTAGTGGAGAAAAATTCATCTTAGTCTTACATCTCTCTGATGTTTCCCTTCCTGCCTCAGCTGCAAAGCGGCCAGCGTCTGAGTTAATGAAACAACACTTCTCATAGGCTGTACCTTTCATTCAGACAGACCACTACTAAAAGTCCCACCCTTCTAGCCATATGACCTGTTCTCTTGTCATAGTGAGTCCACTGCATTCATTCAGCAACTGTATCTTCAGTGCCTATTTTATGGCGGGCCACATGCTATAGATTAGGACTAACCATATTATCATCATCCCTAATCATGCAGTCCCTGAACCTCAGAGAGCTGACCTTTTAGGAGGAGAGATGGCCAGTTAAACAAGAAACTACAACAACGTGGACTCGGGTAAACAAGGTAAGGGTGGCAATGGAAACATATCCAGGGCAGCTAACCTCTTCTACCTAACCACAGAAGAAGCTTATTAGAGGACACGCACCTAACTTGAGATCTGAAGGACAAGTAGGAATCATCGGATGAAGGTGGCAGGAGTGTTTCAGGCAAGGGTAATGACATAGGTGAAAAGTTCAGAGGAAAAGGAGGGCAAGTAGGCTGCATTAATTAAAAGAAGTTCACTATGTCTGAAGCATGGAGTTAAAAGGAGCCATGGCTTCCATGCTCCCTTGAAAAGCTCATTCTACTCTTGAACATAGTATCACCTATTTTATAGACAAAATAGAGGCCACCAAACAGGAACGCCCTCAACCTTCTGCTACCAGACATAAGAACCTACGTACATCTGTGTCCATCCTGAGTTCTTTCCCCAACCTGACCCTTTCCACTAGGCTCAAAGCCTATTTCCCATGGAAGGCCAATCCCTTGTCACTTTGGATCCCATTTTCCTCTGGCCTCCCTGGAAACTTACATTTTCATTATTTCTTCTTTCTCTTATATATTCAACCTCCTCCCTCAAACAGATCATTCCCATTAAGTTTCTAAACATGCTCAAGTTTCTTCCATTTAAAAAAAATACCTCCTTCTATCCGACACCCTCCAAGTAAATAGTGACCTATCTCCAACCTCTGCTTCACAGAAAAACTTCTCCCAAGAGTTATCTACACTGGTGATGTCTATCTGTTTGCCTCCTATCATTCTCCAGTTCATTCTAACCTGGTTACCACACCTCTGCTCCACTATGTGGCTCATACTAAAGTCACCAATGACATCCATGTTGCTAAACCCAAAGGGGACATTTTTCAATCATCTTCTCAGGTATCTCAAGAACATCTGGCTCTGTGATCCAGTCAACTTTTTAATACTCTATCCTTGGCTTCCACAACATAACCCTTTCTCCTGTTTTCCTCTTATATTTCAGATCCTTCCTTCTAAGTCTCCTCTTCATAGCTTATCCTCTACAACACCATCAAATGCTTAAGTTCTTCAAGATGTGGTTTTAGGCCCTCTTTTCTTCCCAATGCTCTCTTTTTAAAATCATAACCATGACTTTGATTGTCACCTTTATGTAGATAACTCATAAATTTCTCTCTAGCCCAAAGTCTCCTGTATGTTTCAAAGCTATGTATACATAAATCTGCCTACTTGTCTCAAATGCACCTCAAACTCTACATGTCCAAAAATGACCTCATAACCTCCAGCCCTTCCTTCAACACACAAATGCACTCAAACACAGTCCTCTTTCAGCATTTCTTACCTTAGCAAATGGTACCACCATTCATCCATTTCCTCATATCAGAATTATAAGAATCGTATTTTACATTTCTACTTCATTTTCTGCTCCCAAAATATTACTGAATCAATTAATTATGCCTCCACCATGTCTCTTGAAACCATACCCTTCTCATCATTTCAGCTGCTACCTTCCAAATCCAAGTTACTGCCACCTGTTAAATAGATTATTAGGTGATCTACACGTTAGCCTCACTGTATCCCCTCCTACCTTGCTCCATAGATTGGTCTTTTGAAAACATGACTCAAGACTCACAGTGCTAGCCAACTTGAAGTAATCCCACTACAGTCTCTCTCCCAATGATTACAACTAAATACTTATAATACAGTGATTACAACCAAATACTCTGGATACAAAAGGCAGCTTCCTGAGGACTCTGCAAAGTAAACAGCAGCAAGAAAATTCAGGAGAGGAGTCAAAGTTTGAAAAGGCAACCCGTATGGTAGTGTTTCCACATATTTTTCCCTCTAATCTCCCTCACCTGTGCAGTGGATCCAGATAGCAAAATCTCTGAGAGAAACACCATATTCCTCACCAGAGGACAAAGAAAAAGGGTGCTTACAAGTGGAAGAGTATAGAAGAATTCCCTTTTTTTTCACTCCTGGCCTTTCTCTGTGGAGGACCTCAGTCATGGATCTAGGTATTGGCATCACAGACAGCCAAAACTCTGACAGAAACTGTCATTTTAGACATAGCAATTAGAAAAAGAGGCATATGATGTGAATACTGGGGGGAAAATCCTTGGTATCTCCCTCTCTCTCTCTCTCTCTCTCTCTCTCTCTCTCTCTCTCTCTCTCTCTCTCTCTCTTTCCCCTCCCCCTTTTCTTTCACCATTTGTCCCAAGGGCAGTTGTAGTTACACAGAAATGCATGGCAACAGCACAGGAAATTAACTTCAAGAGAAATGCCATCTTTCTATCCAAGTGGCCAGAAAGAGGTGCATCGGAGATCCACAGAGTTTAGGAAGAATCCTGGAGAGAGCTGGAGAAGGAGACCCCTTAACTCAGTGTATACACCCGCTGGCTGCACATGTGTGGGACAGACCCAAAGCAGCTAGGAAGTAGAGGATTTGAACACTGTTATCAATCAACTTGACCTAATTAACATGCATAAAGCACTCCATCCAAAAGCAGCAGATACTACTGTATACCTATAGAATGGTTAAAACAAAAAGCTCAACATTGGTCTTGGCAATGATTTTTTGGATATGACACCAAAAGTAGAAGCAACATAAGCAAAATAAACAACTGGGACTACATCAAACTGAAAAGCTTCTGCACAGCAAAAGAAACCAACAAGAAAATGAAGAGGCAACCTATGGAATGGGTAAAGACATTTCCAAACCATTTATCAGATAAGGGGTTAATAATGCAAAATATACAAGGAACACATACCAAATTCAACAGGAAAAAGACAGTCTGATTAAACAATGGGGCAGAGGACCTGAATAGATATTCTTCCAAAGAAGACATACAAATGACCAACAGGAATGTGAAAAGATGCTCAACATCACTAATCTTGAGGGGAATGAAAATCAAAAACACAATGAGATATTACCTTAACACCAGTCAGGATGGCTATTAATAAAAAGACAAGAGATAACAAATGCTGGCAAGGATGTGAAGAACTCGCATGCACTGTTGGTGGGAATATAAACTGGTAATACCACTATGGAAAACAGTATAAAGGGTCCTCAAAAAAATTAAAAATACCATATGAGGAGGAAGGGAGGCAAGATGGCGGCGTGAGTAGAGCAGTGGAAATCTCCTCCCAAAAACACATAGAGCTATGAAAATATAACAAAGAAAAATCTTCCTAAAATAGAGACCACAGGACACATGACAACATCCAGACCACATCCACACCTGCAAGAACCCAGTGCCTTGCGAAGGGGGTAAGATACAAGCCCCGGCCTGGCGGGACCCGAGCGCCCCTCCCCCCGGCTCCCGGCGGGTGGAAAGAAACCGCAGCGGTTTTTTTTTTTTGCGAGTGCTTTTTGGAAGCCTTAAAGGGACAGGGACCCCGTTACTAGGGAGGCCAGGTGGCGGGACAGGTGAGCGGGTGCCTGGGACCGGCACTTGAGGATGGAGGAAATCGCGCGTTTTTCCCCTTTTTTTTTCTCTTTTTGGCGAGTGCTTTTTGGAAGCCTTAAAGGGACAGGGACCCCGGTGCTAGGGAGGCAGGGAGGCGGGACTGGTGAGCGGTTGCCTGGGACCGGCGCCTTAGGACAAAGAATATCACGCGTTTTTCCCTGCAGGACCGGTGGGCGGGTGCCTGAGACCGGCACCTGAGGACGGAGGAAATCATGCTTCTTTCCCCTTTTTTTTCTCTTTTTGGTGAGTGCTTTTTGGAAGCCTTAACGGGACAGGGACCCTGGTGGTAGGGAGGCAGGGCGGCGGGACTGGTGAGCGGGTGCCTGGGTCCGACGCCTGAAGACAAAGAATATCGCGCGTTTTTCCCTGCGGGACCAGTGAGCAGATGCTTTTTGGAAGCCTTCAAGGGACAGGGACCCTGGTGTTAGGGAGGCAGGGCAGCAGGACCAGTGAGTGGTTGCCTGGGACCGGCGCCTGAGGACAAAAAAAAAATCACGTGTTTTTTCCTTTTTTTTTTTTTTTTTTCTGTTCCCTCTCTCATTGTTGCTGTTGTTGTTTTGGTTTGGAGAGTGCTTTTTGGAAGTCTTAAAGGGGCAGGACAGGTCACGTAGACCAGAGGCAGGGAATCTGGGGATCTCTGGGCACTCTAATCCCCTGGGCAACAGGGAGCACAGAGGCCCCTTACGGAGATAAATAGCCTCCCAGCTGCTCCCCCTCCAACGGGGCTCCACCATTTTGGGGGAGCAGCCCCAGCCAGGCCAAGCCCACAGCAACAGCGGAGATAAACCCCATAGCAACCAGGCAGGAAGCAGGAGCCCTGTCTGCACACAGCTGCCCAGCACAAGCCACTAGAGGTCGCTATTCTCCCAGGTGAGGAAGGCCACAAACCAACAAGAAGGGAAGCTCTTCCAGCGGTCACTTGTACCAGCTCTGCACACTATCTCTATCACCATGAAAAGGCAAAACTACAGGCAGACAAAGATCACAGAGACAACACCTGAGAAGGAGACAGACCTAACCAGTCCTCCTGAAAAAGAATTCAAAATAAAAATCATGAACATGCTGACAGAGATGCAGAGAAAAATGCAAGAGCAATGGGATGAGATGCAGAGAAAAATGCAAGAGCAGTGGGATGAAGTCCGGAAGGAGATCACAGATGTCAGGAAGGAGATCACAGAAGTGAAACAATCCCTGGAAGGGTTTATAAGCAGAATGGATAAGATGCAAGAGGCCATTGAAGGAATAGAAGCCAGAGAACAGGAACGTATAGAAGCTGACATAGAGAGAGATAAAAGGATCTCCAAGAATGAAACAACACTAAGAGAACTATGTGACCAAGCCAAAAGGAATAATATTCGTATTATAGGGATACCAGAAGAAGAAGAAAAAGGAAAAGGGATAGAAAGTCTCTTTGAAGAAATAATTGCTGAAAACTTCCCCAAACTGGGGGAGGAAATAATCGAACAGACCATGGAACCACACAGAACCCCCAACAGAAAGGATCCAAGGAGAACAACACCAAGACACATAGTAATTAAAATGGCAAGGATCAAGGACAAGGAAAGAGTTTTAAAGGCAGCTAGAGAGAAAAAGGTCACCTATAAAGGAAAACCCATCAGGCTAACATCAGACTTCTCGACAGAAACACTACAGGCCAGAAGAGAATGGCATGATATACTTAATTCAATGAAACAGAAGGGCCTTGAACCAAGGATACCGTATCCAGCACGACTAGCATTTAAATTGCCATGGCAATCAGACAAAACAAAGAAATACAAGAAATCCAGATTGGTAAAGAAGAAGTTAAACTGTCACTATTTGCAGATGATATGATACTGTACATAAAAAACCCTAAAGACTCCACTCCAAAACTACTAGAACTGATATCGGAATACAGCAAAGTTGCAGGATACAAAATTAACACACAGAAATCTGTAGCTTTCCTATACACTAACAATGAATCAATAGAAAGAGAAATCAGGAAAACAATTCCATTCACCAGTGCATCAAAAAGAATAAAATACCTAGGAATAAACCTAACCAAAGAAGTGAAAGACTTATACTCTGAAAACTACAAGTCACTCTTAAGAGAAATTAAAGGGGACACTAATAAATGGAAACTCATCCCATGCTCATGGCTAGGAAGAATTAATATCGTCAAAATGGCCATCCTGCCCAAAGCAATATACAGATTTGATGCAATCCCTCTCAAATTACCAGCAACATTCTTCAATGAATTGGAACAAATAATTCAAAAATTCATATGGAAACACCAAAGACCCCAAATAGCCAAAGCAATCCTGAAAAAGAAGAATAAAGTAGGGGGGATCTCACTCCCCAACTTCAAGCTCTACTACAAAGCCATAGTAATCAAGACCATTTGGTACTGGCACAAGAACAGAGCCACAGACCACTGGAACAGATTAGAGACCCCAGACATTAACCCAAACATATATGGTCAATTAATATTTGATAAAGGAGCCATGGACATACAATGGCAAAATGACAGTCTCTTCAACAGATGGTGCTGGCAAAACTGGACAGCTACATGTAGGAGAATGAAACTGGACCATTGTCTAACCCCATATACAAAGGTAAACTCAAAATGGATCAAAGACCTGAATGTAAGTCATGAAACCATTAAACTCTTGGAAAAAAACATAGGCAAAAATCTCTTAGACATAAACATGAGTGACCTCTTCTTGAACATATCTCCCCAGGCAAGGAAAACAACAGCAAAAATTAGCAAGTGGGACTACATTAAGCTGAAAAGCTTCTGTACAGCGAAAGACACCATCAATAGAACAAAAAGGAACCCTACAGTATGGGAGAATATATTTGAAAATGACACATCCGATAAAGGCTTGACGTCCAGAATATATAAAGAGCTCACACGCCTCAACAAACAAAAAACAAATAACCCAATTAAAAAATGGGCAGAGGAACTGAACAGACAGTTCTCTAAAAAAGAAATACAGATGGCCAACAGACACATGAAAAGATGCTCCACATCGCTAATTATCTGAGAAATGCAAATTAAAACTACAATGAGGTATCACCTCACACCAGTAAGGATAGCTGCCATCCAAAAGACAAACAACAACAAATGTTGGCGAGGCTGTGGAGAAAGGGGAACCCTCCTACACTGTTGGTGGGAATGTAAATTAGTTCAACCATTGTGGAAAGCAGTATGGAGGTTCATCAAAATGCTCAAAACAGACCTACCATTTGACCCAGGAATTCCACTCCTGGGAATTTACCCTAAGAATGCAGCAATCAAGTTTGAGAAAGACAGATGCACCCATATGTTTATCGCAGCACTATTTACAATAGCCAAGAATTGGAAGCAACCTAAATGTCCATCGGTAGATGAATGGATAAAGAAGATGTGGTACATATATACAATGGAATACTACTCAGCCATAAGAAGTGGAAAAATCCAACCATTTGCAGCAACATGGATGGAGCTGGAGAGTATTATGCTCAGTGAAATAAGCCAAGCGGAGAAAGAGAAATACCAAATGATTTCACTCATCTGAGGAGTATAGGAACAAAGGAAAAACTGAAGGAACAAAACAGCAGCGAAATTACAGAACCCAAAAATGGACTAACAGGTACCAAAGGGAAAGGAACTGGGGAGGATGGGTGGGCAGGGAGGGATAAGGGGGGGAAGAAGAAGGGGGGTATTAAGATTAGCATGCATGGGGGGAGGGAGAAAGGGGAGGGTGGGCTGCACAACACAGAGAGGACAAGTAGTGACTCTACAACATTTTGCTAAGCTGATGGACAGTAACCGTAATGTGGTTGTTAGGGGGGACCTGATATAGGGGAGAGCATAGTAAACATAGTATTCTTCATGTAAGTATAGATTAAAAATTTAAAAAAAAGAAAGAAAGAAAGAAAGAAAGAAAAGGGGGATTACTCCTTGATAGGATAAAACTGTTGGTAAATTAAAGATCAACACATGCTTTAAATATCCTTAATGTTGATCACTTAAAGGGTGTCAGATGATCAGCTATGGAGGTACTCTTTTCTGATAATATTCCTTTCTCTTAATTAAAAAAAAAAAAAAGCAGTTACTGTGTGCTGACCTCCAATGAGTTCTGCACAATGGTATAGAGGGCATGTCAAAGTGTGGGCAAAGGGTCTGTTTGTTTCTATGCAGAAGATAAAGGCCTAGCTTGGCTACCCAGAAAATGAACTAAGATACGATATGAGGAGGAGCTTCCAGCATCAGCACTCTCTGGAGGACTTGTGCCGGGGGATGATCATCAAAAAGCCTCCACAGGGATACGGACGGTGCTGCGGTTGTGGCTGCATCCAGCCCACCGTCTCCTGGACTTGCCATAGGAATGAGGAGGGAGATGTCTAGGCTGGCATGTGCATACAGTGAGACAACGAATTTGACCGGATCTGTACTGTTGGAACTCAACCAGGAGTTGGGAGGGGTGCAAGGTGTAGCACTCCAAAATCTTATGACTATAGACTATCTATGGTTTAAAGAACATATGGGATGTGAACAGATCCCAGAAATGGGCTGCTTTAATTTGTCTGATATCTCTCAGACTGTTCAAGTACAGTTGAACAATATCCATCATATCATAGACAAATTTTCACAAATGCCTAGGGTGCCTAAATGGTTTTCTTGGCTTCACTGGAGATGGATGGTAATTATAGATTTGCTTTGTTTATGTCACCATATTCCTATTATGTTAATATGTGTGTACAAATTAGTTAGTAGTTTAAAACCTATACATACTTAAGGTACTCTACAAGAAGATATGTTAAAGAAATAATGAATCCTCCCATGTTTCCTTCCATATGCTACATCTGTAGCTTTTCTTCTTTCTTCCTAATTACAACCCTTAAATAGAATTCGTGCCTCATATCGAATTTACCGAGTATCATAATTCCTCCAGGTGGTAAAGATACCTCGGGACAAGTGCTGGGCATAGAAGCCACAGGGCATAAATCTGCAAAGAAGTAAAAAGCTAACGTTTTCAAACAATATGGCTTCTCTCTCACTTACCAACTTTACATTTCCCTGTATGGCCCCGGAAGATGACTGGTTAGCCAGAGACGGGTAAGATTCCTCAAGGGAGGAACAACCTAAGACAGGCACAGTCGCAGGGGGGCCATCAGGTGAGAATTTGGGGATCAACAGAGGTGAGGCTCAGAACCTCACCCCCCCCTGCTTTGAGAGAAATCTTCTGCATCCATGGATGTTTTGCTGCCCTTGTCTAGCCTGGATTAATACTTAGTCCATAGGCACACACCTGATCATCTGATCATCTACATTTGCCCTCTTACAGCACTAAACTATGTTTTCTATCTTTATCTTGCATCTACCTACCACTTCAGCATTTTATTAAAAATAAAAATAATAATAATAATAAAGGGAGAAATGTGGGATCAACATATAAATCAAGTACAAAAATCAAATGAATATTCATATTTGACCTGATTGTTTATAGGTCATAATGCATGATCAAAACCAAAAGTTTCTGTGATGAATGCCCTTGTACTGTTCACCATGTAAGAATTCATTCACCATGTAAGAACTTGTTCGTTATGCTTCAGAAGATTGGAGACTGACGAGAATTAGACTTGAGATGGATTAATGATTGTACATTGAGCATTAAAAAAAAAAATACCATATGACCCAGAAACTCCAATTCTAGGTATATATCTGAAGGAAATGAAATCAGTATCTCAAAGAGATATCTCTCTGTACCCCCATGTTCATTGCAGCATTATTCACAACAGCCAAGATACAGAAACAACCTAAGCGTCCACTGATAGATAAGTACATAAAGAAAATGTGGTCTATATAAATAATGGATTATTACTCAGTCATAAAAAGATGGAAACCCTGCCATTTGTGATAACATGGATGGACCTTGAAGGCATTATGCTAAGGGAAATAAGTCAGACAGAGAAAGACAAATACTGTATGATCTCACTTATATGTGGAATCTAAAAAAGGTTGAACCCATAAAAAGAGAGAGTAGAATGGTGGATGCCAAAGACTAGAGAGAGAGGAAAATGGGGAAATGTTGGTCAAAGGCTACAAATTTCCAATTAGAAGATTAATAAGTTCTGGGGATCTAATATACAGCATGGTGACTGTTATGAACAACACTGTATTACATACTTGAAAGTTGCTAAGAGAGTAGAGCTTAAATATTCTCACTACAAAAAATAGTAGTTATGTGAGGTGACAGATGGATTAACTAACCTTACTGTGGTTATCATTTTGCAATATATATATATATATGTGTGTGTGTATCAAATAATCACATTGTATATCTTAAATTTATACAGTGTTATATATTATATATCAATTATGGATTGATAAAGTTGGGGGGAAAAAGAATGACTGAAAAAAAACCTGACGATATCAAATGCTGACAAGGATGCAAAGATCAAAATGCTACTGCCACTCTGGCAAACAGTTTGGCAGCTTCGTATAAGCATACATTTACCATAACTTCTCTAGTTTAACAGCAGGAGTGCAGATGAGCGAGCTTGGAAAGGAACATGGCATGTACTGGTCAAAGAGGCCTGAAGGTTTCGGGTGTTTATGCTTTGAAGCAGCTGAGGCTAGATGAACAAGAGGACAAGTGTAAACAGGAATAAGATTGACCAGGTGAAAAGCACATTCCACACATGTAGGAATTGTGAAGGAATGTACACATTAGGAGAATAGTGATATATAAGGGATCAAAATCAAGATCTTTGAGTTGACCAGGTCTTAGGATAGTAAGATCCAAAGTGCATCTGGCACTGGTCCCAATGCCCAAAAAGATAGTGTGATTTGCTATAAGTTGTGAAGGCTGAAGGTTGTTAACAGGACATTTTCTTAGGAGACCTGGTGTGACTAGTTCCTGCATATAGATACATATTATAATTTCTGTGGCAGTCTGTATCCCATTTATTTCTTACCCTAATTTCCATTTTGTATATGGAAGTGATCCTAAATATTTATTGCACACTCATTAACAATATATATTATCTTTAATATATATTTATTTATAAATAATATGCATATACAGCCAAAAACGTCATATATATCATGAATTCCTCAAAAATAGTAATTATTGAGAAAGTGATTAATATTATGAAAACAATATTTTGAAGTAATTTCTATGTCTTTCTTAATGGTACCAAAAATCTGTTTCTCTCCTCAAAATATATACACTGTAACTGATCTAGGAAGAGTGATGTGATGGAATACGCTTCATATTTTCAAATCTTAGTTTAATGCCTTCTAATGTAGCAATGTGAAGTTCCGATTCTACATTCAGTTTGTTATAATTCTTAGTTTTAATATCTTCTGTACCTGAAAAAGACATATCACAAAAATATGTACTCATAAATGAAAGAAATACACTGTTGCCCATACTTATCAAACCATGATAGTTACTGGGAACTATCCAGTAACCAATTATACACAATAGGTTTGGGGAAAATATGCCAAGTATTTTTCACATTGGTGTATTTGGGAGCAAATTTCCACCTTCCTTAATGCTAATCAGTTAATCTTGCAAACTAATCAGAATGTGCCAAATATTTGTCTTTTGCAAATTGTCTTAAATCCCACCAAAATTCTTTTTGAAAAAAATTTAAAGATGCTAGAAAATTGTTTCCAATGTGTGTGTGCATGCATGTGTATACATGCATGTGTGTGTGTGTGTAAAAGGTAAATACATGTGACACTGGTTTTTAGTGACAAAAATCTCATGAGGAAGGGAACATTCCCAAACATCCATTTCTAAAATACGCTCACAATCACACAAGTTTGTTTTGAAAAGCAGTTACTTTCTCACAAAGTGTTAAAGCATCAACTTTACATCGATGACATAGATTGTGTTTGTGTGTATGAATAGACACTAGGAAGCACTCTGCTGTCAGATCTGACTAAGCATCATTGCTCCTCTCCAACAGTGAGGCTAAGGAAGAACTCGCATAGAAATAGAAGAGACAGCTCTGCTGTTTTCTCATGGTTCGATTGTACTTGAGTTCTGAGTAGTATCTTAATCTCAGTTTCTTGGCAGAATTACTTTTAATCTCTTGGTCTATTTGGAGATAGATATAGACTAGTTAATATATAACCCATAAATTCACTAAACAGAGCACAAATCCACTGAAATACACAAAAGACTGAAACAACAAGTGAGTGAGTCACTGTCAAGCCCCTTTTAAATTCTCTCTTCCTCCTGGATTCGCCTTAGCCCAACAAAACCATAATCAGATAATATGTGAACTCAACAGATACATCTATGTCGACCTGTGTATTTAAACAATAACAAAGCCTAATTTCTTTATTTTTATAACTAAAAGTAAGTAGAAATAGAAACTACATTTTCGCTCCATGTCACTCTCCAGGGTGCCCACATTCCACTACAGAGAGTCATGAAATACATCACAACAAATTCATTGAAGGAAACATTTTACAATCAATAATAAAATATGATAGAATACTAATTAAATATGGGGAAACACACTATACCATTAGAGTGAAAAGCAGTTCACTAACAGTATTGTTCACATAGGTAGGACAGAGGAAATATGTTAACATATGGGGGAAGGCAGGCAAAGAAATGTTATTAGAAGCATATACACCAAAATATTGGTAACAACAATTATCTCTGGATAGTAAGACTATAGGTAATTTCTACTTTCCTGCATGTTTTTAAAATATTTTCAATCATTTTGTAATCAGAGGAAAACATACTACCTTTTTTGCTACTATTTTCAAAAGAAGTATGTCTTACCTTGTATTTCAAAACAAGATTTTTATGAAATATGATGACTGTACAGTTCCATTCCATTCATTTATCAAAGGGTTGATTGTCCACTGTGTGCCAGGTACTGCCTGAGACAGACTGTTTCTGCCCTCATGAGGGTGAGGCAGACAATAATCAATAGATTAAAAACACGACAGTGGTTAGGAACTATGAATGAAGAGTATACAGTGCTATAAAAACCTCAAAAGGGAGACCTAACATTGGAGAAAAAAAAGATACTGCAAGCACTGGTGGATGATCAGACCTCTTATTTAAAACATTTTAAATGAAAATGCAGTAATTTTTCATTCAAAGCCAAACTGTAATAATCTGTGGGCTATGTGATTTTCTATTATTCATGTCTCTATTCCCTTCTGTTAGGATGAATAATAAACAGTTGTTTGAATTTCCCAAGGCATCATAATAACCAACCTGAGGAAAGAGCACTTTGGCAAAAATCAAAATGATTCTAAAACCACATTGAAGCCCTCTTGTGGTCTTTCCAAAAGGTGAAAAGCAAAAGTAAACTTTTAATCTAACCATAAAAAATGATGAGGAGGCAGAAATCCTAACATAAGTAGAAATTCTAATAAGCCAGTCCCCAGAGAGATGGGTCCTTTTTACTGTGTTTCCTTGGTTACCACTAAAAATTGGTGAAAGACATCTGGGAACAGTCAGATTTAATGAAAATGATGTGACAAGATGGAACTTAACTCAGAGTTAGCCAGACACTGTCAATTTCATGGTTCTGCCCTTCCCAATTTATACATTTCTCCAATGCCCAAATGACTTAAAAGAAAGATGAATAAAAATGTGGCTTCCATATTGCAATTCCAAAAATGCTAGACATCTATAAATTAATACAGATGATCACACATCTGGTTTTTAATACTGCTCTCCTATGGCATTTCAGAGGGTCAGTGATTTTTCGATTGCTTAAATCATTTCTGTTAACACTGTTGCTTACGATAAACTGCTGGAAGCCTAAATATGCTGTGTTCCTTTCCTTGATGAAAATGTAAATCTTTCCAAACATATTGATTTTATCATTATAAAGCAGACCATATTGTCTGGTATTTTGCAAGGCTCTAAGTCGTACTGTATGATGGGAATTTGAAAGAAAGATGTGTCCACTTGGCCCACCATTATCATTTCTCCCTTCTGGAGAAATGAAATGGTCCTGGGCAGTGCACCAGATCACACCTGAGATACACCAAAGGTACTGGCCATTCTTTTAAGAAGATTTCATGATTAGAAGCCCACATGACAGACAGCACTGTGACACTGTGGACAATTGAGTTGCTGAATCGGGAGCAGAATCGAAGGTTGATTAGTGTCTGTTTCCTGAGTGAAGAAAGATGGGGCTAGGGTGTTCTTTTTCCTATCTTTCCTGAGAGAAAAGGCTACATGTCATAGTTAACAACCTCTCAGCTCCATTACTCCTGGCCTAGCATCTGAGGTAGATGATTTCACTGATTAGAAAATGAACCTTGAAAATGTACGAGCTGCACAGAATACTGGCCCAGAACTGCGCAAGTATTTGAATGAATGCTGGAGAATAAATTCATTTAAAATTACCATGCATGAAAATACACTCTTAAAGATGTGTGTTTGGTCCAGTGATCATCATTGATAATATCATTAAATACTCTGTTATGGTATTAAATTCAAGAACACTTCAGACACTTAAATATGCACTTTAAAAAAAATTAGAAATCTAGCTCAATTCACAACAAGCCATAGGGATAGATATGGTCTTATTTCTACAAATGAGCCCCTTTTTTTTAGATGAGAAAGTCATCTTAATAGCATAACAAGGTTGAAGAAAAGCTGTAAGAGTAAAATGTTGATAGTAATGGTCATACTGACATTTCTGTAATGTATTGCATGTGATAATATGGAGAATTAGTTGCTCTCTGGATATAAGGTAGATATTTTGAGAGGTGCACTAACTCATTCAGTCTACTAGCATACCATTTAGTAAATTGTAACTCCAAGGCATTAAATAGCATCATAATGGTCAGGTACGGAGTTAGGAAAATGGGAAATGCATTATCTGCCATGCTGAGTAGTTAGTTCACTCCATGAAATCTTTTCCAATGATTAGTTAATCCAGTGTATTGAGAGTTACTAATTTGGTACACAAAATGTATGCAGTATATACCTTTGTTTTTGTGCCCTGAGACAAATAATTCTCTTTAGTAGACATTTCAACATCTGTCACCTAGGAAGGACATTAGACCACAAATGCTAAACAACAGATGGTTAGAACTAGTGGATTTTGTTTTTATCCCATCTTTATCAGTCATCCTTTTTGTCTTCCCTCCTTTGTGGAGGAAGCTACAGGATTATTTCCTCAAAATTCTTTCCTCATTCAGTGAGGACCTATCCTGAAAGGATGAACTAGGTACAAACATCACCCAACAAACATAGCCACGAAGAAAACTAAATAGAATACCAATAACAGTTATTCTGATTGCCTTAATTAAAGTTATTATGTATCCACTAAGATAGATGCCAAATCAGTTTTTTCGTGGTTTATGAATGAATGTCAAGGACTATAAAACAAAGATAAACTACAGCTCAGGTGGAGAAAAAGATAGCAGGGATACACAGCAAATACAAATAAACTGAAAATGACCTAAGACTGCAGAACAGACTGCCTACACCTGGTAAAGAAGAGAAGACCACAGAAAAGGGTAAAGTGGCAGAGCCATGATCAAGCAGAACCCAAGCCCTCCCCTAAACCCAGCCCACAGGCAGAAGAAAGAGGAACAGAGCAGGGAGGGGGTAGGAGCCCAGGAGCACTGCATACCTGGCCCTGGAGATCTTCTCTGAGAACATAAGCCCACACAACATTGAGTTCTGGTGATTAGCAGGGCTGGACAGGAGGTACAGGTGGAACAGACTGGTAGGCTGACACTCCAGCTGCTTGTGGAGGACAGACATGCTCTACAAGTCGAGACCCAAAACAGAGGTAGCAGTTTGAAAGACTTGCCAGCAGTGGGAGGGGTGCCAGGGGATGAGGGTTAGATGGAGCTCTCTCCTCAGGAGAAAGGGAAGGTAGATGATACCTCCCAGCCCTCTCTCAGCCCAACAGATCAGGAACTCTTGAGAGCCCCAGATGCTCCAACCCCCTCTCTGGCAAGTCAACCCCTACCACCTTGCTGTGCACACTACCAGCAAGCCAACCCACTTGGCCCAGCAGCAGCAGCATATTTTTGTGCCTGGTAGGCACAGGAAAACACTCCCAGCTTTCTTAGCCCTGTTTCAGCCCAGCCAGGGAGGTGCCTGCAGGAGCCAGCCCCAAGAGCTCCTTCCTCCACACAGATGTCCAAGCCCAGGGCTGCGTGTCCCACCCTGCCCCAGAGCTGTGCAATGGCCCCACCCACTCCATTAACCTTGCAGCCCGACCACTCCTGCATGGCAGGCAGAGGGTGACCCCAGCTACAGTGATCCCAGCAAAGGTTTCTGCTCAGATCACAAAGATGGTACCTGAAGCAAGCTGCTGGGGCAGACTCAGATGACTGTGGAAAACAAACAGAAAGGTGGCCCCACCCACTGTACAACAGTGGGCGCACTTGCAAAGTAGAACCAGGCAATGGAAAGTAAAGAGTCTTGAGATTCTGGGCACCATATCTTCATAAAGCTATTACTCTATAGGCCAGGAAGCATAGCATATCCATCTAACACAAGGGAAGAAACACAGAAACCCTGATAAAATGAGGAGGCAGAGGAATATATTCCAAACAAAACTACAGGACTCCAGACACACTGCTAAATAAAATGGAGATCACCAATCTTCCTGATAAAGTAAAAGTCTTAAACATGCTCACTGATTTACAGAAAAGTAGTCAGGATCTCAGGAAGGACTTCAACAACCACATAGAAGAGATGAAAAATACATTAACTGTAATGAAACCAATCCAAACAAAACAATATTCACACAATAGGGGTACCAGAAGGAGAAGAAAAAGACAAAGGGATAGAAAGTCTCTTTGAAGAAGTAATTGTTGAAAAATTCCCCAATCTGAAGAAGGAAATAGACACTCAAGTGATGAAAGCACAGAGAGCTCCTAACAAAAGGAAGCCCAGCAAGACAACACCAAGACATATAATGATTAAAATGGCAAAGATCAAGGATAAGGACAGAGTATTGAAAGCATCCATAGAGAGAAAAAAGATTATGTATAAAGGAAAGCCCATCAGGCTATCATCAGGCTTCTAAGCATAAACTTTACAGGCCAGAAGGGAATGGCATGAAATATTTAATGTACTAAAACAGAAGGGCCTTCAAGCAAGAATCCTCTACCTGGCCAGATCATCATTTAAATTTGAAACAAGGATTAACAATTTCCAGATAAACAGAAGTTGAAGTAATTCACTACCATAAAGCCAGCCTTACAGGATATGTTAAAGGGATTGCCATAGATAGAAATGTTCCTAAGGTTAAATAGCTTTCACCAGTGAAAATAAACCCACAGTAAAGGTAGACCAATTAATTACCAAGCAAGTACAAAATTAAAACAAAACAACCGAAGCAAAACCAACTATACACATAATCAATCAAGGAATACACAAAAAGTGTAGATTATGACATCTAATACATAAAGTGTGGAGGAAGAAGAAGACAAAAAAAAGTACCTTCAGATTGTGTTTGAAATAGAGCAATCAGCAACCTAATATAGACTGCTATATAGTAAGGAAGCCATCCTTGAACCTCTGGTAGCCACATAACTAAAGCCCACAATAGATACACAAAACAATTAAAAAAGAGAAATCTAATCACAACACTAAAGAAAACAATCAAATAAGAAGAGGAGAGTATGAGACAGGAAGAAAGGAACAGAGAGGAGCTATAAAAACAACCAGAAAATTATTAATAAATGACAATAAGTACATACTTCTCAATTGTTACCTTAAATGTAAATGGACTGAATGCACCAATCAAAAGACAGAGTGGCAGAACAGATAAAGAAATAAGACCCATCTATATGCTGCCTACAAGAGACTCATTTCAGACCAAAGACACACCCCGACTGAAAGTGAAGTGATGGAAAAAGGTATTTCATACAAATAATAGGGATAAAAAAGCAGCAGTAGCAGTACTTACATCAGACAAAATAGACTTCAAAACAAAGAAAGTAACAAAAGACAAAAAAGGACATTACATAATGATAAAGGGATCAGTCCAACAAGAGGATATAACCATTATAAATATCTATGCACATAACATAGGAGCACCTAAATATCTAAAACAAATACTATCAGAATTAAAGGGCAAAATAGATTGCAACACATACATTTTAGGAAACTTCAAAACACCACTCACATCAATAGACAGATCAACTAGACTAGACAGATCAACCAGACAGAAAATAAATAAGGAAACAGAGGCACTGAAAAATACATTAGAATTGATGGACTTAATCGATATCTACAGAACATTCCATCCAAAAGCAGCAGGATACACATTTTTGTCAAGTGTGCAAGGAATGCTCTCCAGAATAGATCACATACTAGGCCACAAAAAGAGCCTCAATAAATTTAAAAAGATTGAAATTGTATAAAGCAGCTTCTAAGACCACAGTGGTATGAAACCAGAAATAAATTACACAAAAACAAAGCCTACAAACATATGGAGGCTAAACAACATACTTACAGATAATCAATGAGTCAATTAAGACAGAAATCAAGCAACACATGGAGACAAATGAAAACAAAAACAAAATAGCCAATATCTGTGGAAGGCAGCAAAGGCTGTTCTAAGAGGGAAGTACATAGCAATATAGGCCTACCTTAAGAAACAAGAATAATCTTAAACAGTCTAAACTCACATTCAAAGAAATTAGAAAAAGAACAAATGAAGCCCAAAGTTAGAAGAAGGAGGGACATAAAGATGAGAGCAGAAATAAATAAAATAGAGAATAAAACAATAGACAAAAACAATGAAACCAGGAGCTTATTCTTTGAGAAAATTAACAAAATAGATAAACCCCTAGCCAGACTTACCATGAAAAAAAGAGAATGTACACACATAAACAAAATCAGAAATGAAGAAGGAATAATCACAGCAGATACTACAGAAATACAAAGAATTATTAGAGAATACTATGAAAAGTTATATGCCAATAAATTTGACACCCTGCAGAAATGGACAACTTCCTAGAAAATTACAACCTTCCAGGACTGAGCTAGGAAGAAACAGAAAATCTGAACAGACCAATTACCAGCAATGAAATCAAACTGGTAATCAAAAAACCCCCAAAAAACAATATGGCAGGTCCAAATGGCTTCACAGCCAAATTCTACCAAACATTTAAAGAAGAGATAATACCCATCCTTCTTAAAGTATTCCAAAAAGTAGAAGAGGAGGGAATACTTCCAAATTCATTCTATGAGGCCAGCATCACACTAATACCAAAACCAAAAACACCACATAAAAGAAAATTACAGACGAATATCCCTGATGAACATAGATGCAAAAATCTTCAACAAAATAATAGCAAACCAAATTCAAAAATACATCAAACAGATCATCCATCATGACCAAGTGGTATTTATTCCAGGAAAGCAAGGATGGTACAATATTCGTAAATCAATCAATATCATACACCATATTAACAAAAAGAATAAAAACCACATGATCATCTCAATAGATGCTCAAAAAGCATTTGACAAAATTCAACATCCATTCATGATAAAGAGTCTCAGCAAAATGGAGACAGAGGGTATGTACCTCAACATAATCAAGGCCATATACGACAAACCCACAGTCAACATCATACTTAACAGTGAGAAGCTGAAAGCTTTTCCTCCAGAATCAGGAACAAGACAAGGATGTTCTCTCTCACCTCTTTCATTTAACATAGTACTGGAGGTCCTAGCCATGGCACTCAAACAACAGAAAGAAATAAAAGACATCCAAATTGGTAAGGAAGAATGTAAATGGTCACTATTTGCAGATGACATGATAATATACATAGAAAATCCTAAAGACTCCATTGAAAAACTATTAGAACTAATGACTGAATTATCACATGGATTATCTGTCACAGTGATAGGACTAGAAACCCATATTAGTTCTGTCTTTCCCTCTTTAGGGTTAAACAATAGCAGGGAAATGCATAAATTGAGGACATTGGTTCCCAGTCTTAGAAAAGCACAGCTGTTCTTCTGACAGTTTGAAAACCTCAGACTCCTTCAAGGGCATCATCTCATACCAGAAAAAGCAAAAGTAAATAAATAAAAATAAATAAAATGTGTGTAACACATGTCTATTATAAATAATTTTTAAAACACAATTCCAATGCATTAGTAGGTTCCTTGAAATGAACTCAACTGCTGTGTGAGACAACGCAGTTTATGGCTTTGTCACTATATTGTGTATTTAGCCTAGGAAAACAAACAAAATAATACTATTCTGTGAACAGAGCCACCAGATTGTATTATTTAATACTCCTGATAGACAGCAGTCATTTTTGCAAGTGGCATCTGGCCAAGATTGCAGGTCTCAAAGAGTGTCTCAGCTATGCACAATCATTGCATCTCCATTAAAAAACCATATTGAGATTTCTAGAACCCACAACAATCTGCTTGATTAATACAATTTTTTTAAAAAGCTTTTGTTTTCCTGGCACTGGCTCTCAAAAAAATTAGACACTCATTTCCTCTTCCATTTGTGGTTGCTAGGAAAGGCAGAGATTTGGTGATAAATATTTATTATCTTCCAATTCCTGTCTCCCTTATGGTGGGGTTATTGCTGTATTCAGTTCCAGAGCTAAGGAAAATGTCTGTCGTGTCATTAATAATAAACAAAGCTGAGGTGTGTGTGCAGTAATGAATGAAGTTCATACCAGCCCATATGTGCATCACCATTTACTGGCATCATGTCAAACAAAGGTTCTGCAGAATCCGCAAGTCCTTGGTCCTCTCATTATGGAAGTAATCTGTCAGAGGAGGCAAGTTGTAAAATATTATTATACAAAGTGAGCAACCTCTTTTGCCAAGGAAGGTCTGGCAGTGAAGCAAAATTCTAGCTATTATTGGCCCAGGATTGGGGTGGGCGAATCACCAAGGCTCACGGGATGTTAGAGAATCAAAGGAGCAGCCTCCCTCTGGAAACTATGCAGCTGGGGAGGGGCAAAGATCAGTGCAGACTTGTAAACTTTTTCCATTTCTTGGCCAATTTAGAACGGTTCCCTCGATGTGCTGGTGAGCCTTTGCCAAACTGCTTTGTAAAAAATTCACTAACAACATTTTTGTTTCCCTTCATTAATCGTTCTCCTGTAAACAGCACTGTGAGTATCATTGTGACAGTAACCTTCTGTTGTCTTCCAGAAAAGGCTTCCAATTTTCCTTGACCTATTGCTAACATAACAGGTCCCCAAAACCCATGCTTCTCAAACTTAATGAGCATACAAACTGCCTAGCAATCTTGTTAAAATGCCGGTTCTGCTTCAGTAGGTCTGAGATGGGACCACACATTCTGCATGTCTAGCAAGCCCTCTAGTGATGCGAGTGCAGCTGTCTACAGGCCTCCCTTTGAGAAAGAAACAAGACCCTGAATGACTCATCTCTATCCTTGGAACTTCAGATTCAGGCAAAGACAATAAACTAAGAAGCCCACATGAACAAAGACTACATTTTTAAATATTTCGTGTATTTTAAATTAGATGAATTTGATGTTTTCATCCAGAGTTGCCTCTCAACATGTTTCTCTAAATTATAACACCCTGTGACCCGACATACAGGCAAGTCCAACAAACTAATGAAGTAAATGTTGAAGTGCTCTTATGAATGGTACTATTATGACAGGGTTCTTCTGCTGTTTGTTGCCAGTATGCCTTCTCATCTAGATCATAAGCTCCCAAAAGCTGCAAGGGACATTTACTCTTCTATCTTAACCCTTTATTTAGTATGTTGTCAAATCCAGTACAACCAACAGGACTGAATGCCTACTACATGACCAGCACGATGCTGAGCACCGAAGATGCTGAAAGGAATAAGAAAACACCAACATACTCTCGAGGAGCTTAGCAGTACATGTAACGCTCTCCCCGAATCACCTAAATGTAGCATTGTCAGAAAGTTAGATACAGTCAGCATTAAGTAGACAAGATCATCTTAGGATATGAATGTAAATCTAGGCACTTCTAATTCTAAGATTTTAAATTCGAATCTTCTCCTATGTGAACTCTATAGAACTTTCTGAATTCTTCGGAAACTGTAAATAACTGCAAGGACCACAACTTGTTTGTGAATTCAGTGTTTTGTCAGGTCTTTTGCACACCAGTAAATGACAGCACTTCAACTGGCCAGATGTAAACAAATGGGAAAAATAAACGGAACAGAAAATGTATTCTTAATTTTTGAGAGAATGTGACGGTTCTAATATGGATGAATTCTATACCACTGGAGTGGGAAACTTTCACAAACCAACCATCAAAAGAAAGATGTTTTCTCCTACTTGTTACTTAGCAGTCCAGTCACACCAAGGTTCAAAATATAATTTCCATATTCCTTATCTAAGGGGACTCAATCAAGCAAGACTCCTTTCAACCCTCATCGGGACAGGAAGGAACAGATGTAAAAACATCTGCCCAGCTTAAAATGATGGAAACACCACTGTGCTATCAAAGAGCTCTGGGTCACTCCACAAAAGTCCCTAGTCTCAACATGAAAGCATTTTATCGACTATCATTGTGCTGAAATCACGAATGGTACAGACTAACACTTGAATTATCCACCTGAAGCCCGAGCTATTGGTCTTCTTGGTTCCACTTCACAGTATTATCACTGATATCCCCTAATTGATGCTTCCTTATGTGCCTTTTGGGGGACTGAAAAAATGCTTTGAATACTTGACATTTTTGGTGCAGCAACAGTGACATCCAGTGGGTAGGACGATTAACCCCAAAATTCTGTACAAGCTCAATGAATGAGGGTTAACATATCCCAAAAAAATGTTTTTGGTTATTCATGGTCACTTCGTAAGAAAACCATACATTTGAAACTCCCCTGGGATAACAGCATGTTTCGTTGTAAAAGAAGTTAACAGACAAAGCCAAGTAGCATCTTGTCTAACTGAGCAAGACACTACAAGTTTCATGCCAAGTCAATGCCACACGTTGCAACAAAAGAAATTATTAGTCAGAAAAGTCTTATTAATTTTACAAATAAGGTTCTTTCCAAATTTGCTTCGATTCTAGGTTTTTAATTTAGCCTGGTGTACTCCCTGAAATGCCCACCAGTATCAAAAACCTCCTAAAATTCAAGAGAAGAAATGTAGTAGGTTTTCTTTATGTATATTTTCTTTACATATATACTTATAAATATATTTATATTTTTGAAATACATATATTGGAAAGAAATCTGCACATCCTGTTGAGTTAATGGCTAACAATTATACACCACAAATACAATGTTCATGGATTTCCTAAGTAATCTGTTTCTATCACTACCGCATGCTGCTGCTCACATTTCAGTTGTAAATCACTAAGTGTACAGCTTTGGAGAAAACAACTGCTCCACAGATATGGATCCCTCAGTTTTAGTAGAAAGAAGTTAATTATCTAGACCCTGAGGACCTATCAGAAAAGACACTGATATTGCTGAAAATCCTCTGAAAGTAGAACGAGATTTTGAGGTGTTTTGCGAATGAAAAGAAAGAGGCCAGTGAATCCTGTTCATTAGCCCAAGTCGGCTCCCACTGCAAGAAAGCAAGGGCTCTGAAACAAAATAAATACTCAGCAATTCATAGTCATCTGTGTACGCCCCCAAAAAGTGACTCACTGAAAAACAAGATCAGATTCACCATGTAAAAAAATCAAAATCTATACAGTTTCAAAAACAGCAGGCAGCCCAGAATTCCTGGGCTCTGCTATTAACACAATAGATTTCATAAGGTATTGGAACATTCGAATAGCCCCATCAAATCTTTCAGACAAGCTAAATGACAGTGTATGATGTACATGCAAAACAAAAACAAAGAGCAAAGAAATTGCAAATAATGCACGGAACCAAAAAATATGAGGGTCACTCCTAAGTCATTTAGTCTGCTAAGCACACACTGTCCCATAGGGCAGCCACCAGCTACCTGTGGCTATGGAACACACGAAATGTGGCCAGTCCAAGCTGAGATGTGCTTAAGTTCAAAATACACACCAGGTTTTGGAGACTTAATAAGAAAAAAATAATACAAAAAACTAATAACTTGTATATAGATTACATGTGAAAATGCTAATATATTGGATGCATTTAGTTAAATAAAATACATAATCAAAATTATTTTACCTGTTCCTTTTTACTTTTTTATTCTGGCTATTAAAAAGATTAAAATTAAGTGGTTTGCATTATATCTCTATTAGACAGTGTTTCCCTAAGCAAACATGAAAGAATGAACATGTTACTTCACATGAAAATATGCATCATTTCATAACCATTCCATCTTAGTATATTTATCCACCCTCTACTGTCCTGCCTTCTCTCTTGCGTTTTCAAATTCACATACATGATTTAAATGTTTGAAATTAATGATTACAGTTTCTGCTACCATGCATTGGTCATGTAGGCCCAATGTAAATACAGAGGTATAATTCAGTGGTTATATTCAGTAGATTCTGAAACGAAACTGGGCAAATTCAAATCCCAGATCTGCCCATTACTAGCTGTATAACTATGGACAAGTTACTCAAGGCTTTTTGTGTCTCAGTTTCCTCAAATGTGAAGTGAGAACAATAGAATTATTGAGGGGATAAAACAAGTTAATATGTTAAATCATTCCTGACAATGCCCAGCAAGTAAAAAACATTATTATTAATCATACAGTTGATTTACTCTTTATGATTGACAGCTTAAAAGAGAACAATGACATAAGATTGTATATCAATGGTAACTTAATAAAAAAAAGAACAATGAACATCTGATACCTTCTTGCAACTTTAAAGAAGCATCAACTATATTACCATTTGAAATTTCATCACACCCTTCAAATAATATGATTCATACAGTAATCTTTCTTAATAAGTCACTTGCAACATTGACTATTTCTTCTTTGTTTGCTTTTTAAGAAAACCCATAGTATATTTCTTCAGTCTTTCTAACTTTTTCTAACTCCTATTTTCACTTTCCTTTGGTTAGACTCTTGTAACCATGTTTTCCCTCCCCATTACCCAGAATAGAAAGCTTAGTCATATGGACACTTCCATCTGAGTCTAGAAAGCAGTTTCTTCCTATTCTTTTCCTTCCATTCCTTAAAATCTTTCCTTCATAACCACATCTGCAACTTTTCATGCCTGGTCCCAGTTCCATCTCTCCCACAAGGACTTTCTCCATCTGGATCAGTCTACGTTACTCTCCTTAAACTCTCACATTGTCACCCATTCATTCATTCAGCTAATGTTTACTGCCTGCCTATGTCAGAGTTAGGCTCTGGAGATACCAAGAAAAATGAAACACACATATTCCCATCCTCATGGCAGTTACAGTCTAAATAGAAAGTAGACATCAAATAAGTTCTCATAAGAGAGATAAGTGTCATGGCATATAAGCCAGGGAGCTAAGGGACTAAATACTTGCATGTCCTTGTTTGCTTCCCTAACCAGACTATAAACCACCACGTATTTGATTTCCTTAATAACCTTTCCAACATCCAATACAGCATTAGGCACACAGTAGGAATGTAAATTCTGGTTGCACAAATATAAGCAATATTTTTTATTATTTAGACCCTATTTCTCTCTTATATAATACCTACCACTAGACTTCCTAAAGGTCAACTTTTACCCCTTAAAATTGCATAGTATAGAGGATAGATCATCCACTCAGATGAGCTAAGCTAGATTCCAGCACCCAAACCCACCAACTGCATATACACATCTGTTAGCCAAAGTGTTGTACAAATATAAGATACTGGTATTTTTGGTCCATTCCTGAAACATCTTCACCTCTTTAGAGTTTAGCAGCTTTTCCAAGGTCCTTTTCTTATATAACTTTTGAAAAATTAACTGTAATTCAATAACCCAAATATAATCACTATCGACATTTTCATGTAGATCATTCCAGCCTTTTTTCCATGCACATGTACACACATATTTTGTTTTCTAAAACTGGGGTCATACGGTACATACATTCTTATAATCTAATCTTCATCTCATATACAGTGAACACTCTCCCATGTCACTGAATCTTCATCTATATGATGATTTTTAATGGTCACATAATATGCATGGAGACTAACTATTGAGCCTGAGCACTCCTTTTACTCCAGTTTTCTGTTTTTTCATTGTGTTGGGTTCCCCAACAGTTGATTCTCAAGCTTCAGGACAAAGGAGGGAGTGTAACAGTAAATAAAGGTTCAATTCGTCCTCCTACTCTTCAGTTTAGTCCAACAGGTAAACCAATCATCTCTTCCCTAAAATTGCATTCACTAATTTATGGCGAACAGGCTATCACCCACTCTTCTCTACCTGTCTTCTTCATTCGTATTCCTTCATTATCAAATGAGATGATGTCTATGGAAGCCCTTTGTAAAGTACTTAATGATACAGGATTAGAAGTATAAGCAATTGATTTTTCTGAGTTAAAATAAACAATGGCATGTTTAAGATGCAATGCTAAAACGAAGAACTGGCCAAAAACCAATGTGGATAGTATAATCCTATTTTGGGAAATGTACCTATTTTACATAGATATGTTGGCAGCCTACGCCACCAAATTTAACAAAGATTATCCCTGGGTTTAAAACAGGTGATCTCCAGTTTCTTTGTTTTTTCTTGTCTTTCTTTCTTTTGGCTTTGCTGACTGTAATTTCTCTCATAACTATGCATTACTTGTAATAAGAGAACGATTATTCAGAAGTATTAACTAAATATAACTTTGTAATGTCATTGTTTATTTTTACTAACTTTATATATCATTTCTTAATTTATGTGCTTTTACTCTGACACCTATCAAAAAGGGTGATTATTTTTTAATTCTAAACACTGACCAGTTTCCAGGGGTTGTTATAACAAATTGCCACAAACTGGGTGGCATAAAACAACAGAAATTTATTGCCTCACAGTTCTGAAATCAAGGTGTCAGCAGGACCATGCTTTCTCAAAGGCTCTAGGGGCAAATCTGTCCCATGCCTTTCTCTTTGCTTCTGCTGTCACTAGCAATCCTGGGCACTCCTTGATTTGCAGTTGCATACCTCCAATCTCTGCCTCCATTGTCGCAGGGCGGTCTTCCTCTGTGTCTTCACATTGTCTTCTTTAAAGACACCTATCACATTGGATTAAGGGCCCACCATTGTTCAGTATTATCTTAACTAATTCCATCTGCAACAACCTTGTTTTCAAATAAGGTCCCATTCTGAGGTAGTGGGGATTAGGACTTCACCATATGTTTTTGAAGGACACAATTCAGCCTCTAGTACTGGTCAAGGAATTTTGTCCCAAATTTTTATTTTAGACCTACACATGTTAAATAGATTATGTCCTTAACTTATTGTATATCTTGCTTTTCAAAAATTGATATAGTAAATCACGAATAGGTCTTAACTTCTCAGAACACCAATCCATAAGTGTGGATACAACAGTGTAATTCATCACCTCTACACAACACAGTAGGAAATTATCATCTACCCAGAATGAGTTTGAAACTAAAAGCTCCATGTATTTGAACCATTTATCAGTGTCCTGCCAGGAACAGATACAGCTCTTCTGTCAGTTGGGAAACAGAACATTTCATAATACAACTCCTTGTGAATTTTAAATAGATTAACAAAACACACTTTTTTCTTCTGGTACCAGAAGTAGAATTTGTTGTTCAAACCCACACTAAAGTATCCCAAGAAATGAAGCACATTTTTTTTTCTTTTATGTTCTACTCAGAAACAGTTTCTTGCTAAGAAACAGTGGAGAACCACAACACTTAAGTAATCAAGATGAGCTCTTGAAGAACAAAAAGCTACTGAAGTCTAAAATGCAGTGGGTCCACCACACTGTGAACAACTCCTGAGTGTATTTGGGCAATCTTTGGAAAAGATACCTTTTCATGTGCAGCTGATGGTATCATTCTCTGAAAAAGTGAAATCCCTATTAAATAGACATGGTTTGAAAAAGTATAAAAAGCCAGAATAAAAACTGTCACAGTATTGTTTTGAAAAGTAGGCTACCATTCCCTTTTCCCAAAGATAAAGGTTTCTCATGATGGCCTTGGTGACCTGTAAGTGATAATGCCAAATGATTGAGAAGCTCAATCCTAGGGCAGGTCTAACGGGTAATCTTCAGCTTTTTGGATTATTTCAGTAAGAAATACAACCACTAAAACTTAAATATTCTAAATATTCTGCCATAATAATGTATTAGGTAGTACCACAATAATGCTGCATAACAAACATCTACACGATTCTCAGTGACATTCAACAATAAACATTCATCTCTTGCTTATGCATTTATGGGGGCACTTGGGTTTTACCAATATAGGCTAGGTTCAGCTGTGATTTGAGGCTACGAGTTAGGTCCAGGTCCGCTTCACATAACCCTCTTCCTTCTTGGACAAGAAGCTATCCAAAGCATATTCTTCTCATGATAAAAGACAGGGGTTTATGGGGACAAAGTTAATCACATTAGCACATTTCAAATCTTTGCTTGCATCATATCCACCAATACCCCATTCACCTAAGCAAGTCCTATGATGAAGTCCAAAGTCCAGGGGGCAGGGAACAAGTGTTTGCCTCTCATGAAGTCATGGCAGAGACTGAGGAACTGAGACCAGTGATTCAACCCACCACAAATAACATACAAATGTTATAAACTCAATAAGACATATTCCTTTTGGAATATATGAAGCAAATAAGACCTATCCCTTGAAAGCATTTTGTCTACCATGAAGCCACAAGATCAGGTTAGCCTACACCATTCTTAAAGATCATTTTACTTAGTGCTATGAGTGTTATGGGTACACCAAACAATTCAATAAAGGTTATCTTAATGGTATAATTTAATCTGTTATTTTGCCTTGTATATTTATAAATCCTGGTGTTCCAAAAAGGATTTAATGATCTCTCTAAAGTTATCTGGCTGACACACTCTTATCATTCACCTTTCTATCAGTATACCTACTTAACTACTTGAAAGACCTTAATACTTGGCTTGTACAAAAACGAATCATGTTTACATTCAACAGTAATTAGTGTAGTATTTTACAGTACCAAATACACATTTAAGTTTCAATTGATGATATACTTTAAATATATCAGGATATCTGTTATGCATTGAACTGTGTCCCAAAATGATGCGAAAGTCCTAACCTGCACAACCTGTGCATGTGAGCTTCTTTTGAAACAGCGTCTTTGCAGATGATTGAGTGAAGATGAGCTTATTCCTAATTAGTGTGTCCTAATTCAATATAACTGCTATCCTTAGAAAAAGGAAAAATTTGGACGCGGGGACAGGCACTTACAGGGAGAAAACAAGGTGAAAACAAAAGGAAAATGCCATCTGCAAGTCAAGAAGCACCTGAGGCTACCAGAAGTTAGGAGACTTAGAGTTCTCTTAACCAGAAGTTAGGAGAGATTATCCCTCCCAGCTCTGAGAAGAAACCAACCCTGTTAACACCCTGATTTCAGGCTTCTAGCCACCAGAGTGTAAGACAATAAATTTCTGTTGTTTAAGCCACCCAGTGTGGGGTACTTTTTTATGACAGCCTCAAGAAACTAATACAATCCTTTATAAGATTATGTACTCTAAATGAAACAGAACAATAAAATAGTAATAATAAATACAAATGACACACCTTTTCTATTTGACTGATGTTTAAGTTCATCGTATTTAATGATAACCTATATGATCACATGACCAGTGATTTCTCACAAGTGCAGGGGTGCCAGAAATGACACTGAAGTAAGCATTTGGCTATTTGGACTTCAAAAGCCAAAGACAAAGCCAATGTGGAACAAGTAGTAGAGAGCAAGCTAAAAGCTAGTACCCTATTCATTACCATGTAACATACTACATATTTTTACTTCTTTATTTTGGGTATGGTCTGCCACCCTGCTACTCCTATTAGACTGTAAGTATCATGGTGTAGAGATTTTTTTGGTCTGCTTTGCTCACCACTGTATCCCCAAGGCTAGAAATATGCCTGGCACATAATAGGTATTTAGCACTGGATATTAGAGAAATGGAAAAGTAAAATCCAAGATGGAGACTGTGAGTGGGTCCCCACAGCTGGCTCCCCTGGGGACAAAAGAAAAGCGAGTGCTTTTTGAAACTCTTAAAGGGACAAGCACTCAACAACTGGACAAAATCGTCCCAGCACACTCAGCCCAGTAGGCTGGGAATCTTGAGGCACTTCAGGCTGCCTAACCCCCGAAGCCCCTCATGGCAATAAGCAGCCTGCCATTCATTCCCCCAGCCAGTGCTACAAGCAAACCAGCTGACCTGCCACAGCTGCAGAGCTGCCAGACAGTGGGCCTGCCCACAGCAACCAGAGTCTCCTCCCAGTGTGCAGCTAACTGGGACAGGCAGAGGGAGCCACAGCAAGGTGCGGAAGGCATGAAGGGGCACCATTCTCACAGGAAAATACACCCGGCATGGCTACGACCCCCCTCAGCACTCTAAGCTAGCCCGAGGGCAGCCCTGCCCATGGCAGATCAAGAGATTGTCCCAGAGACTGCTCCTAGTGTGCGGGTAACTGGCGCAGGCAGTGGAGAAGGACAAGGTGACCAAAAAGCAGGAAGGGACTTTATTCTCCCAGCTCACACATGTGCCACCTGCCTGTGACCAATTCTTATCGCCATGAAAAAGCAGAAGAATCTGGTCCAGTCAAAAATCACTCAGACAACCCCAGAGAGAGGGCCTGGTGAGATAGATATAACCCAATCTTCCTGTAAAAATTTTCAAAATAAAAGTCATAACCATGCTGATGGACCTGCAGAGAAATATGCAAGAGCTAAGGGATGAAGTCAGGAGGGAGATAACAGAAATGAAACAATCAATAGAAGGTCTTAAGAGAAGACTGGACAAGGTGCAAGAGACTGTTAATGGAAGAGAAATCAGAGAACAGGAATACAGAGAAGCTGAGGCAGAGAGAGATAAAATTCTCTAGGAATGAAAGAATATTAAAGAACTGGGTGACCAATCCAAAAAGAAGAATATTTGCATTATAGGGGTACCAGAAGAAGAAGAGAGAAAAAGGGATAGAAAGTGTCTTTGAAGAAATACATTGCTGAAAACCTCCCCAAGCTGGGGAAGGAAATAGTCTCTCAGACCATGGAAGCCAACAGATTTCCCAACACAAGGGACGCAAGGAGGAAAACACCAAAACATATAATAATTAAAATGGGAAAGATCAAAGATAAGGACAGAGTATTAAAGGGAGCCAGAGAGAGAAAAAAGAACACCTACAAAGGAAAGCCCATCAGGCTATCATCAGACTTCTCAACAGAAACCTTAGAGGCCAGAAGAGAATGGCATGATTTATTCAACGCAATGAAACAGAAGGGCCTTGAACCAAGAATACTGCATCCAGCACGATTATCATTTAAATTTCAATGAGGGATTTAAAAATTTCCAGACAAGCAAAAGTTGAGTGGATTTGCCTCCCACAAACCAACTCTACAGAGTATTTTAAAGGGACTGCTCTAGATTGGAGCACTCCTAAGGCTAAACAGATGTCACCAGAGAAAATAAAATCACAGCAAAGAAAGCAGGCCAACCAAATAATAAATAAAGGTAAAAAATAAACTCAACTATCCACAAAAGCAGTCAAAGGAAACAAAAAAAGAATAAAACACCTAACATATAAAGAATGGAGGAGGAAGAAAAAGAAGGGAGAGAAATAAAGAATCATCAGACTGTGTTTGATAATAGCTAAATAAGAGAGTTAAGTTAGATGGTTAGATAGTAAAAAAGCTACCCTTGAATCTTTGGTAACCACGAAAATCCAAAGCCTGCAATGGCAATAATTACATATCTTTCAATAATCACCCTAAATGTAAATGGACTGAATGCACCAATCAAAAGACACAGAGTAATAATGGATAAAAAGGCAAGACCCAGCATTCTTCAATGAACTGCAGCAAATAGTTCAAAAATTCATATGGAACCGTCAAAGACCCCAAATAGCCAAAGCAATCCTGAGAAGGAAGAATAAAGTAGGGGGGATATCGCTCCCCAACTTCAAGCTCTACTACAAAGCCACAGTAATCGAGACAATTTTGGTGCTCACACAAGAACAGAGCAACAGACCAGTGGAACAGAAGAGAGACTCCAGACATTAACCCAAACATATATGGTCAATTAATATATGATAAAGGAGCCATGGACATACAATGGGGAAATAGTCTCTTCAACAGATGGTGCTGGAAAAACTGGACAGCTACATGTAAGAGAATGAAACTGCATCACTGTCTAACCCCATACACAAAAGTAAATTTGAAATGGATCAAAGACCTGAATGTAAGTCATTAAACCATAAAACTCTTAGAAAAAAACATAGGCAAAAAGTCTCTTGGACATAAACATGAGCAACTTCTTCATGAACATATCTCCCCAGGCAAGGAAAACAAAAGCAAAAATGAACAAGTGGGAGTATATCAAGCTGAAAAGCTTCTGTACAGCAAAGGACACCATCAGTAGGATAAAAAGGCATCCTACAGTATGGGAGAACATATTCATAAATGACAGATCTGATGAAGGGTCAACATCCAAAATACATAAAGAGCTCACACACCTCAACAAACAAAAAGCAAATAATCCAATTAAAAATGGGCAAAGGAGCTGAACAGACAGTTCTCCAAAGAAGAAATTCAGATGGCCAACAGAAACATGAAAAGATGCTCCATATCGCTAATCATCAGAGAAATGCAAACCAAAGCCACAGTGAGATATCACCTCACACCAGTCCAAGAGGCAAACAACAAATGCTGGGGAGGATGCAGAGAAAGCGGAACCCTCCTACACTGCTGGTGGGAATGTAAATTAGTTCAACCATTGTGGAAAGCAGTATGGAGGTTCCTCAAAAAGTTCAAAATAGAAATACCATTTGACCCAGGAATTCCACTCCTAGGAATTTACCCTAAGAATGCAGCAGCCCAGTTTGAAAAAGACAGATGTACCCCTATGTTTATAGCAACACTATTTACAATAGCCAAGAAATGGAAGCAACCTAAGTGTCCATCAGTAGATGAATGGATAAAGAAGATGTGGTACATATACACAATGGAATATTATTCAGCCATAAGAAGAAAATAAATCCTACCACTTGCAACATCAAGGATGGAGCTAGAGGGTATTATGTTCAATGAAATAAGCCAAGCGGAGAAGGACAAGTATCAAATGATTTCACTCATATGTGGAGTATAAGAACAAAGGAAAACTGAAGGAACAAAACAGCAGCAGAACCACAGAACCCAAGAATGGACTAATAGTTACCAAAGGGAAAGGGACTGGGGATGATGGGTGGGAAGGGAGGGATAAGGGTGGGGAAAAAGAAAGAGGGCATTACGATTAGCATGTATAGTGCATGGGGGACATGGGGAGGGCTGCACATCACAGAGAAGACAAGTAGTGATTTCACAGCATCTTACTACGCAGATGGACAGTGACTGTGAAGGGGTATGTGGGGGGGACTTGGTGAAGGGGGAAGCCTAGTAAACATAATGTTCTTCATGTAATTGTAGATTAATAATACCAAAATAAAAAATAAATAAATAAATAAATAAAAACCTCAGTAAATTACATATTGTTCAAAGAAGAAATAAATAAAATTGAGAAGAATAAAACAATACAAAAAATCAATGAAACCAAGAGCTGGTTCTTTGAGAAAATAAACAAAATAGATAAACCCCTAGTCACACTTATTAAGAGAAAAAGAGAATATACACACATAAAAAAATCAGAAATGAGAAAGGAAAAATCATGATGGACACCACAGAAATACAACGAATTATTAGAGAACACTATGAAAATCTATAGATTGCTAACAAGCTAGAAAACCTAGAAGAAATGGACAATTTCCTAGAGAAATACTACCTTCCAAGACTGACCAAGGAAGAAACAGGAAATCAAAACAGACCAGTTACCAGCAATGAAATTGAATCAGTTATCAAAAAACTACCCAAGATCAAAATGTCCAGGCCAGATGGATTCGCTACTGAATTTTATCAGACATATAGAGAAGACATTTACCCATTCCCTTAAAGTTTTCTGAAAAGGAGAAGAGGAGGGAATACTTTCAAACTCATTCTATGAAACCAGCATCACTCTAATACCAAAACCAGGCAAAGACCCCGCAAAAAAAGAAAATTGCAGACCAATATCCCTGATGAACACAGATGCAAAAATACTCAACAAAATATTACCAAACCGAATACAAAAATACATCAAAAAGATCGTCGATCATGATTAACTGGGATTCATCCCAGGGATGCAAGGATGGTACAACATTCGAAAATCCATCAACATCATCCACCACATCAACCAAAAGAAGGAAAAAAACCACATGATCATCTCCATAGATGCTGAAAAAGCATTCAACAGAATTCAACATTCATCCATGATAAAAATCTCTCAACAAAATGGGTATAGAGGGCAAGTACCTCAACATAATAAAGGCCATATACTACAAACCCACAGCCAACATCATACTGAACAGTGAGAAGCTGAAAGCTTTTCACCTAAGATCGGGAACAGGACAGGGATGCCCATTCTCCCCACTGTTACTCAACATAGCACCGGAGGTCCTAGCCATGGCAATCAGACAAAACAAAGAAATACAAGGCATTCAGATTAGTAAAGAAGAAGACAAACTGTCACTGTTTGCAGATGACATGATATTGTACATAAAAAACCCCAAAGACTCCACTCCAAAACTACTAGAACTAATATCTGAATTCAGCAAAGTTGAAGGATACAAAATTAATACACAGAAATCTGTTACTTTCCTATACACTAACAATGAACTAGCAGAAAGAGAAATCAGGAAAACAATTCCATTCACAAGTGCATCAAAAAGAATAAAGTACCTAGGAATAAACGTAACCAAGGAAGTGAAAGAACTTTACCCTAAAAACTACAAGACACTCTTAAGAGAAATTGAAGAGGACACTAACAAATGGAAACTCATCCCATGCTCTTGGCTACGAAGAATCAATATTGTTAAAATGGCCATCCTGCCTAAAGCAACCTACAGATTCAAAGCAATCCCTATCAAAATACAGCATTCTCCAATGAACTAGAGCAAATACTTCTAAAATTCATATGGAGGCACATAAGACCTTGAAAAGCCAAAGCAATCCTCAGAAGGAAGAATAAAGTCAGGGGATCTCGCTTCCCAGCTTCAACTCTACTACAAAGCCACAGTAATCAAGACTATTTGGTACTGGCACAAGAACAGAGCCACAGACTAGTGGAACAGAATAGAGAGTCCAGATATTAACCCACACATATATGGTCAATTAATAGACAATAAAGGATCCATGGATATACAATGGGGGAAATGACAGCCTCTTCAACAGCTGGTGTTGGCAAAACTGGACAGCTACATGTAAGAGAATGAAACTGGATCATTATCTAACCCCATACACAAAGGTAAATTCAAAATTGATCAAAGACGTGAATGTAAGTCATGAAACCATAAAACTCTTAGAAGAAAACATAGGCAAAAATCTCTTGGACATAAACATGAGCAACTCCTTCATGAACATATCTCCCCAGGCAAGGAAAACAAAAGCAAAAAGGAACAAGTGGGACTATATCAAGCTGAAAAGCTTCTGTACAGCAAAGGACACTATCAATAGAACAAAAAGGCATCCTACAGTATGGGAGAATATATTCATAATGACATATCCAATAAAGGGTTGACATCCAAAATATATAAAGAGCCCA
Source organism: Manis javanica (assembly GCF_040802235.1). Classification (NCBI taxonomy): domain Eukaryota; kingdom Metazoa; phylum Chordata; class Mammalia; order Pholidota; family Manidae; genus Manis; species Manis javanica. The sequence goes on along the minus strand of NC_133174.1, from coordinate 18,448,833 downwards.
CGCACCTCAACAAACAAAAAGCACATGATCCAACTAAATAATGGGCAGAGGAGCTGGACAGTTCTCCAAAGAAGAAATTCAGATGGCCAACAGACACATGAAAAGATGCTCCACATCCCTAATCATTAGAGAACTGTAAATTAAAACCACAATGAGATACCACCTCACACCAGCAAGGATCGCCACCATCCAAAAGACAAAGAACAACAAATGTTGGCGAGATTGCGGAGAAAGGAGAACCCTCCTACACTGCTGGTGGGAATGTGAATTAGTTCAACCATTGTGGAAAGCAGTATGGAGATTCCTCAAAAAAGTCAAAATAGAAATACCATTTGACCCAGGAATTCCACTCCTAGGAATTTACCCTAAGAGTGCAGCAGCCCAGTTTGAAAAAGACATATGCATCCCTATGTTTATCGCAGCACTATTTACAATAGTCAAGAAATGGAAGCAACCTAAGTGTCCATCAGTAGATGAATGGATAAAGAAGATGTGGTACATATACACAATGGAATATTATTCAGCCATAAGAAGAAAACAAGTCCTACCATTTGCAACAACATGGATGGAGCTAGAGGGGTTTATGCTCAGTGAAATGAGCCATGCAGAAAAAGACAGGTATCAAATGATTTCACTCATCTGTGGAGTATAAGAACAAAGAAAATAACTGAGGGAACAAAACAGCAGCAGAGTCACAGAACCCAAGAATGGACTAACAGTTACCAAAGGGAAAGGGACTGGGGAGGATGGGTGGGAAGGGAGGGACCAGGTGGAGAAAGGGGCATTATGACTAGCACACATAATGTAGGTGGGCACGGGGAGGGCTGTACAACACAGAGAAGACAAGTAGTGATTTTATAGCATCTTACTATTTTGATTGACCAGTACTGTATTGGGGTATGTGGGGGGCACTTGATGATGGGGGAGTCTAGTAACCATAATATTGCTCATGTAATTGTAGATTAATGATACCAAAATAAAAAAAAATAGGATGCATATAAAGACCCTGCCATTGAACCTGGTAAAGTGAAAGATTCAGGCACAAATGTAAGGAGTGATGGTATTATATAGCCAGTTGATAAGAGGCCAATTCTGTGAACACAAAATATATGCCATCAATGAGTTCCTGAAAGTTTACTGTATGATTTCTGGCTTTACCTAAAACTGTTGTAAGCAAGATCATTGTAGTCTTCACAGTGAGAGCTATTTGCCTCACAGGTCAAAGGGGAGTTGTTCTTATCTCCAGTTTCAAGAAACTGCATAGAGATTGCTGTATGTTGAATGGTGGCATTAGCTGAAGCAGCATTTTAGCAGTTCATCACATGGTTGAGTAAAGCCTGGGGGAGAATGAGATGATGACACTTCAAGGGGGAAATTTCCAATGGACAAGCAAGGAGGCAGGGCAGCCTAGGGTTTAGCAGTAGAAATTTTAGAGAGGCAGAGCCACACAGTCCTGTTCTTTTCAGCAACTATTCTCCTGAGAGCCAGCTCTTTACCTCCACTCAGCGCTCTAACAGCTGAGGCTTTGGCCTTTGAAAGCTACAGCAATTGCTCAGAGACAAGCTCCACTAACTTTTAATTCTGCACCATGTCTTCCACTCAGCCTCCTTGGGGCAAACCTATCCGATGCCAGGACCAAGGATTACACAAAGCTACATTTGCAGATGTGGTGTTTGCCACAATAAAAGGTTCAGGAAGAAAAAAAGGTCTGTAGAGTACAGCTCCCACTTTCACCACCATGGAAATAAATCCTACAAAACTGACTAATTTAGAAGACAATTATCCAACCTGAGCACGATCCAAGTCCTCTCACTGCTCACTATTGGCACTCAAATAATTGGCAAGTCTTCACAGAGGTTATGCATTGGCCCACCCAAAAGTGGAATTCAAATAAACACATTCTGCTATTTATTAGCAGCTCCAGAGGGATCTTTAATAGAGGTCACTCCTCGAGTTCTTCAATCTATTTATGAACAGAGACATGACCATTATCACCAAAAGTCAGATGTTACCATTTTACATATGACTTCCCCTTAACCCTTAGTTGCTGGAAATGGTTTTAGGATCAAGCATTAAAATAGCTGAGCTGTCAGCAATAAGATACAATTATTATGTTGTTTAAGACTAATGGCCTCAGCAAAGGACATCATCAACAAAACAAAAAGGCATCCTACAGTATGGGAGAATATATTTGTAAATGACATATCCGACAAGGGGTTAACATCCAAAATATATAAAGAACTTACACACCTCAGCACCCAAAAAGCAAATAACCCAATTAACAAATGGGCAGAGGATGTGAAGAGACACTTCTCCAAAGAAGAAATTCAGATGGTCAACAGACACATGAAAAGATGCTCCACATCACTAATCATGAGGGAAATGCAAATTAAAACCACAATGAGATGTCACCTCGCACCAGTAAGGATTGCCAGTATCGAAAAGACTAAGAACAACAAATGCTGGCAAGGATGTGGAGAAAGGGGAACCCTCCTACACTGCTGGTGGGAATGCAAGCTAGTTCAACCATTGTGGAAAGCAATATGGAGGTTCCTCAAAAAACTAGAAATGGAAATACCATTTGACCTGGGAATCCCACTCCTTGGAATATACCCAAAGAATACAACTTCTCAGATTCAAAAAGACATATGCACCCCTATGTTTATCGCAGCACTATTTACAATAGCCAAGATATGGAAGCAACTTAAGTATCCATCTGTAGATGAATGGATAAAGAATGTGTGGTACATATACACAATGGAATACTATTCGGCCATAAGAAAGAAACAAATCCTACCATTTGCAACATGGATGGAGCTGGAGGACATTATGCTCAGTGAAATAAGCCAGGTGGAGAAAGACAAATGACAAATGATTTCCCTCATTTGTGGAGTATAACAATGAGGCAAAACTGAAGGAAAAAAATAGCAGCAGACTTAGAGACTCCAAGAATGAACTAGTGGTTACCAAAGGGGAGGGGTGTGGGAGGGCAGGTGGGGAGAGAGGGAGAAGGGGACTGAGGGGTATTATGTTTAGTACACATGGTGTGGGGGATCACGGGGAGAACAGTGTAGAACAGAGAAGGTACACAGTGGATCTCTGGCACCTTGCTGCACTGATGGACAGTGACTGCATTGGGGTATGGGTGGGGACTTGATAATATGGGTGAATGTAGTAACCACATTGTTTTTTCATGTGAAACCTTCATAAGAGTGTATATCAATCACACCTTAATAAAAAATTAAAGAAAAAAAAGACTAAAGGCCTCAGTATCCTTTCCCTCTAGCACCTCATTAAAAGACACAGCCTATATAAAGTCTCTAGCACTGGCTTGGCACCTAGCAGGTACTAAATGACTATTAATTCACATTCACAAATACACCTGCACCCCTCTTCCCAAACCTATCATCTAATCTTTTTTTCCACATCTACTCCTTGCAGTAAACATCCTTATCGCTAGAACACTTAGAAGGGCCCACTGTCAGGGCCATTACTTTCTCATCTCCAATCATTCAAAATTTCACCTGGCTTATACATCATCTCTTGCAAACAGGTTATTTGTTTTCTGAAGTACCATCAAGCAATATAATAAATTAATTTCCATCAAGGTGTAAATAGTAAAATCCTAGAAGCTGGCAGAGAGGGTGTTAGTACCTTTCAGTGGCAGTTAACATGCCTAGTGGGCAAGAGTTTCTTTGAAATGGGGGAAAAAAGAACTGAGAAGCTGGCTTAATTAAACCCAAGGTTTAAAGAATTACATATAATAATGTCTTAGAAATTAAACACAGATTTCCTTAGTAAATTCACCAATACTCTATATTCAAAGAAATATAAATACCAAAGTAGGACTTGCTATTTCCAGTAATGGTAGCAAGGTTATTCAGATCAAGCCATCTTTTGAAAATAGGAGGGAAAAAAGTGAAAATTGTCTAATCACCTTAAAAGCATCAAATTGCTTGAAGACTAAATTGTGGATAAAAGATGATCTAGAAAGGTAAGGGCATTACTGGAGCACCAAAGCCACTTTACCCCCAAGGGTATGTGTTTATACCACACTGCATATTTGGTTCAGAGGGGACAGAAATCAAGACCCAGGATCAGCCAAGCACAAGAGGTCTTATAGGAGAGCCTCCCCATACTAACCTGTGACTACAAGGGTTTCACACACTCAGATCCCAAATCAACTCCTGGTTCCTAAGACCAGAAGACTAAGGGGAAGTTGACTTTACCAGAGGAAAAAATGAATAGGAAAATAATCCATAAAACATTTTGCCACAGAAAAGTCCTCAAATGGATTTGCACCTGGGTCAGCCAAGAAATCTGGTTTGAGATCCTCTCTGATTGTTAATGTGTCCGAACACCTGGGCAGAATCAAACTCTGGGCATCCTTGGAAGAGCACACATCCATCCTACGCTTCAAAGAACTTCACAAATACTTTTTGAGGTCAGCGACCCATATGCAGTCAAACATGACAAGGGATACAGGAAACAAAACATTAACTAGGAAAAGTATAAAAACAGCTGAGTCAGATGTGCACAGACATCAGATACTGCAATTGTCAGAAACAGATATGAAAATTGTGATGTTTACAGAAATAAATAACAAACTTGAAAGTATGTGAAAGGAACAGGATATTAAAAAGTGACAGTAGTAAAAAACTTTTTTTAATAAAAAAGAATGCAATTCTGAAATTAGAAACTCAATGAATGTATCTGGCAACAGACTAGACAGAGCAGAAGAAAAAAATCTGAACTGAAAGATACATCAAAAGAAATGAAAGAGAATGAAACACAAAGAGAGAAGAATAAAAACTAAAGAAAAGAGAATGAGAGATATGGAAGATGCAGTGAGGTCTAAAATAGATTTGATCCAAAAAACAGAGAAGAAAGGATGGAGCAGAGGCAATATTTGAGCAAATACTGGCTGATAATTTTCCAAAACTGTTGACAGAATCAAGTGCCCAGGGAACTGCAAGCAGGATAAAAAGAAGTCTGTAGCTAGATATATTAAGTAAAATGGTAGAAAATCAAAGTCAAAGAGAAAAAAATTTGAGCAACCGGGAGAAAAGATGGCAGTTATCTTAAAGGATAACAGATCAAAAGTTATCTTCAACAGTTGAAGCCAGAACACAGTGGAATGTTATTTTCAATGTGACAAAACAAGTAACTGCCTATCTAGAATTGCATATACTAGAAAGACATCTTTTAAGAATGAGGGTGAAGTAAGCACATTTTCAGAAAAACAAAAACTGATCAAATATATCACCACAGGCTTTCTCTAAAGAAAACCTAAAAGGAAATATTTTAAGCACAAGGAAAATGATTCAAAATGAAAGTATATAATGAAAGAACGAAGATCAAAACTGAATGGTAAATATGAGGACTAATATAATTGAATGTTAATTATATAAAACATTACCAACAAGGTTAAGTGGCACTTAGAAAACAACAGCAAGATTTACAAGTTTTAAATGCTTATATTAGAAAAGAGGCAGAACTGAAAATGAGTGAATTAAGCATCTATATCAAGAAGTTAGAAACAGCAAAATACAACTAAACAAAGAAAGATGAAGGAAATAATAAAAGAAATTAATGAAATAGAAAACAAATATGTAATGGACAGGAACAGCAAAGCCAAAAGTTGATTTTTCAAAAGACTAATGAAATTGATAAACCCCTGGGGAGGCTAATCAAATACAAAGACAAAACAAATATACAAAGTAATATATGAAAAAATGATCATGACTCCAGATTCTTCAGACATTAAAAAAGATAATATTAAGAACATTTGAAATTTAAATAATTTTAATTGCTTAAGAAAAATAACATCAAAATTAAGAAAATTAAAAAGTCCTATAATAATCAAAGAACTTGAATTTGTAGTCAAAACTTCTTTCAAAGAAAACTTCAGGTCCAGTTCTCTTCATTGTTGAGTTCTACAAAACATTCAATTAAAAAATATTCCAATCCCACCCACACAAAATCCTCCAGAGAATAGAGAATGAAAGAACACTGCCCCACCTTATTTTATAAGGCTAGGATAACCTGACAAAGAAAATATGAGAACAAAACTCAGGCCAGTTTCAATTAGAAACTCATGCAAATATCACAAACAATAAATATTAAATTGAATCCATCAGAATATGAAAAGAATAATACAAAACCAAATTGAGTTTATTCCTTTCTTTTTTGGTATCATTAATCTACAATTACATGAGGAACATTATGTTTATTAGACTCCCCCCATCACCAAGTTCCCCCCACATACCCCATTACAGTGACTGTCCATCAGCATAGTAAGATGCTGTAGAATCACTACCTGTCCTCTCTGTGCTGTACAGCCCTCCCCGTGTCCCACCCCACATTATGCATGCTAATCGTAATGCCCCCTTTCTCCCTTTCTTTCCCTCCCCTTGTCCCTCCCTTCCCACCCATCCTCCCCAGTCTTTTTCCCTTTGGTAACTGTTAGTCCATTCTTGGGTTCTGTGAGTCTCCTGCTGTTTTGTTCCTTCAGTTTTTCCTTTGTTCTTATACTACACAGATGAGTGAAATCATTTGATACTTGTCTTTCTCTGCCTGCCTTATTCCACTGAGCATAATCCCCTCTAGCTACATCCATGTTGTTGCAAATGGTAGGATTTGTTTTCTTCTTAAGGGTGAATAATATTCCATTGTATATATGTACCACCACATCTTCTTTATCCGTTCATCTACTGATGGACATTTAGGTTGCTTCCATGTCTTGGCTACTGTAAATAGTGCTGGAATAAACATAGTGGTGCATATGTCTTTTTCAAACTGGGCTGCTGCATTCTTAGGGTAAATTCCTAGGAGTGGAATTCCTGGGTCAAATGGTATTTCTATTTTGAGTTTTTTGAGGAATCTCCATACTGCTTTCCACAATGGTTGAACTAATTTACATTCCCACAAGTTAATTTCTTGAATGCTGTAAAGGCTTATATTAGAAAAGCAACTAATGTAGTTTGCTGTATTATCATATTGCATTTTATTGAGCACCATAGTCAGCATGTTAAGGCAAGAAAAATAAGTAAAAGGGATGGAAGTTAGAGGGGAAAAAATTGTTATTATTTGTAAATGATATAATTATATCAAAAGCAAATGCAAAAATATCCATATTATTATGACAATAAAACAATTTAGCAAAGCTGCTGGATGCAAAAATTAAAATGCCAAAAATACATGACAAGGAAATTAAATTACATTTCTATATACCAAAAATAAGTAGTTCAGTCAAATTTCTAAAAGATATGATTTATGATAACATCAAAAAATGTCAAATACCCTAGAATAAATCTATCAAAAGATGTGTAAGATTACCATGAGGAAAATTACAAAATGTTATTGAGAGATTTTAAAGAATTTATAAATTAAGAGATACAATTTTTGTAGTTTGGAAAACTTGGTATTTTGAAAATAACAATTTACTTGAATTTGATCTACATATTCAATGTGATCCCAATGAAAATTTCAACAGATTTTTTGTTTGGTTGAATTTGACAGGCTGATTTAAAAATGTATACTGAAATGCTAAGGGCAAAGAAAGGTCTAGATACACCTGAACAAGAACAAGGTCAAGGATTTCCCCTAACATATCAAAATATACAGTTGTAGTAATCAAGACAAAAAGATCAATGCAACAGACTCTAGAAAACTAGACCCACATGTATATGAGCACTTGATATGAGTCAGAGCACTGCATAGTAGTATGGATAGAGCAGCCTTTTCAATCAATGGTACTGGGGCATGTGGATATTCATATGGCAAAAAAACTGAATATGGACTTTGAACTCACATATGCAAAAATGTCAATTCTAGGTGGATTAAAAACCTAAATGTAAGAGGCAAAGATTTTAGAAAATCACACAGAAAAAATATCTTCATAATCTCAGGGTAGAAAATAATTTCTGATGACAAAAGGAATTAACCATAATTAATTGGACTACACCAAATTAAGAACTTCTGTGCTTGAAAGGATATCATCAAAAGAGTGAAATGATAACCAACAGAATGGGAGAGAATATTTAAAAATCATGTATCTGATAAGGGATTTGTATCCTCTCTATATAAGGAACTCTTCCTACACAATAACAAGACACCCCAATTTTTTAAATGGGCATAGATGCTGAATAGACATTTCTCCAAACAAGATACACAAATGGACAACAAGCATGAAAAGATGCTCAACATCATTAGTCATTAGGGAATACAAAAATCAAAACCACATGAGATACCACTTCACCTCCAGTAGGATGGCTAAAATTTTTTTCCAAAAGGAAATTAACAAATGTTGGCAAGGATTTAGAGAAATTGGAACTCTCATACGTTGCTATTGGGAATGTAAAATAGTGGAACAATTGTGGAAAACAGTTTGGCAGTTTCAGAAAAGGTTAAATATAGCATTTCTACAAGACCTGGCAATTCTACTCCTAGATATAAACCAAGAGAATTTAAAACATATGTCCACACAAAATCTTGTACATCAATGTTCACAGCAGCACTATTTACAACAGCCAAAAAAAAGTGGAAAGAAGCCAAATGTCCACCAGCTGATATGAATGGATAAAGAGAATGGGACATGCCAAAAATTTGACATTTATGAAATAAATTAAAGCATTTATGAAAGAAATTAAAGCAGATACAAATAAATGGAAAGATATCCCATGTTCATGGACTGGAGGAATTAATAGTATTAAGATGTACATATCACCTAAAGCCATCTACAGATTCAATGCAATTCCTATCAAAATCCCAATGACATTTTTTACAGAAACATAAAAAATAATTCAAAAACTAATATGAAACCACAAAAGACTGTAATTAGCCAAAGCAATTTTGAGCAAGAACAAAACTGGAGGCACCAAGCTTTCTGATTTCAAAGTATATCACAAAACTATGGTATTCAAAACAGTATGGTACTAGCATAAAAGCATACATATTGTAGACCAATGGAGCAGAATACAGAGACCAGAAATAAACGCACATATATACTGTCAACTCATCTTTGAGAAGGATGCCAAGAATACAAAATGGGGAGAGGATAGTGTGTAGGAAAATGGATATACATATGAAAAAGAATAAAATTAGACTCTTGTTTTACACTATACACAAAAATCAACTCAAAATGGATTAAAGACTTAATATAAGACCTGAAAAAATAAAACTCCTAAAAGAAAACATAGTGAAAAATCTTCTTGACATTGGCCTTGGCAATGATTTCATCAATATGACTCAAAAGCAAAGGCAATAAAAGTAAAAATGGACAATTGGGATTACATCTAACTAAAAGCTTCTGCACAGCAAAAGAAACAATCAACAAAATGAAATGGCAACCTCTGGAATGGGAGAAAATATTTACAAACCATGTATCTGATAAAGGTCAATATCCAAAATATATAAGGAATTCCTACAATTCAACAAAAAAAAATGACCTGATTTTAAAAATGGGCAAAGAAACTGAGTAAACATTTCTCCAAATAAAACATACAAATGACCAATAAGCATATGCTTCTCAACATCACTAATCATCAAAGAAATACAAATCAAAACCGTAATGAGATATCACCACACACCTGTTAGAATGGCTATTATAAAAAAAAAGTGTTGGTGAAGATATAAAGAAAAGGGAACCCTTATACCTGTTGGCAGGAATGTAAATTGCTGCAGCTAATATGGAAACAGTATGGAGATTCCTCAAAAAATTAAAAACAGAAGTACCGTATGATCTAGCCATCCCACTTGGGGGTAATATATCCAAAGGAAATGAAACTAGGATCTTGAAGAGATACCTGCACTCCTGTGTTCAATGCAGCATTATTCACAATAGCTGAGACAAGGAAGCAACCTAAATGTCTATCAACAGATGAACGTATAAAGAAAATGTGGTATATATAGGCAATGGAATATTATTCAGCCTTAAGGAGGAAACCCTGCCTGTTGTGACAGTATGGATGAACCTGGAGGACATTATGTGAAATGAAATAATCCAGACACAAAAGGACAAATAATACATGATAGCACTTATATGAGGAATCTAAAATAGTCAAAATCATAGAAGCAGAGAAAAGAATGGGGGTTGCTAGGGATTGGGGAGAGGGGGCAATGGGAAAGGATTCATCAAAGGAGTTAAAGTTTCAGTTATACAAGGTCAATAAGTCCTAGAGATCTACTGTACAGCACAGGGCCTCTCATTAACTATACCATATTATATACTTAAAAATTTGCTAAGAGGGCCAATCTTATGTTGTGTTCTTACCATAAAAAATAATAATAATAAAGGAGGGGGCACTTTGGGAGGTGATGGATATATTTATGGCATAGATTGTGGTGATGTTTTCACAGGTGAATGAATACATATGTCCAAATTCATCAAGTTGTATACATTAAATACATAGTTTTTTGTAGGCCAATCATACCTCAATAAAGTGGTTTTTAAAGAAAGGAAATGTAATCTATCCATTCAGTGGAATCCATTCAATGGCAATAAAAATAAATGAAGTACTGATATATGCTACAGTATGGATAAAGCTTTAAAACATGCTGCTAACTGAAAGAAGTGAGACACAAAGGCCACATATCATATAATTCCCCTTATATGAAATGTCCAGAACAGACAAATTTATAGAAACACAAAGTAGATTAGTGGTTGCTTAGGGCTGGGGATGGGGAGGATGAAGAGTAGGAAGAAATAAGGATTGAATGTTAATGGGTGTGCAGTTTCCTTTAAAGGGTTGAGAATGTTCCCAAATTAGATTGTGTTGATGATTACATAAATCTGTGAATATAGTTTTGAAATACTGAATTGTACACTTTGAATAGGTGAACTGTATAGTATGTGAATTATACCTTAAGAAAAAGCTCTGTGTGAGAAAGAGAGGTAGGTAGGGAGGACAGAAGAATGGGAGGGAGGGAGGAAGAAGTCTGCATTATCTAGTAAGATGGAGAAATGCATACTTCTTTATATCAGGATGTATATACAAGAATGTTCATTATTCATAATTGTCTCAAACTAGAACTTAACTGTCCAACAGCATTAAAATGGATAAATTGTGGTATAGTCATACATGGAATGTTACACAGCAGTTGTAACTCACAAATCAGAGCTACACAGGAGAACATGGATGAATCTTAATGAACATACAATGTTGAGTAGCAAAAGCATGACAGAAAAATACATGCAGCATGATTTCATCAAAATAAAGTTCAAATACAGAAAAACTACAGTACTTAGGGACAGCATACACAGATGATAAAACTATAAAGAAAATTAAGAAAGCGATTCTTGTAAGTCAGTAGGATGGTGACACCAGACAGTGGGAGGATGGGAATTATTGGTGGGAAGGGCCACCTGGGGGGCTTCCGGTTGCTGACAATGTTTTATTTCTTTGTGTGAAGAGTGATTAACAAGGGCATTTGCTTTATAAAAAGTGCAAAAATAAACATATAACTGTCAACCATTGTGGAAAGCAGTATGGAGGTTCCTCAAAATGCTCAAAATAGAAATACCACTTGACCCAGGAATTCCACTCCTAGGAATTTACCCTAAGAATGCAGCAGCCCAGTTTGAAAAAGACAGATGCACCCCTATGTTTATCGCAGCACTATTTACAATAGCCAAGAAATGGGAACAACTTAAATGTCCATCAGTAGATGAATGGATAAAGAAGAGGTGGTACATATACACAATAGAATATTATTCAGCCATAAGAAGAAAACAAATCCTCCCATTTGCAACAACATGGATGGAACTAGAGGGTATTATGCTCAGTGAAATAAGCTAGGCAGAGAAAGACAAGTACCAAATGATTTCACTCATATGTGGAGTATAAGAACAAAGAAAAACTGAAGGAACAAAACAGCAGCTGAATCACAGAACCCAAGAATGGACTAATAGTTATGAAATGGAAAGGGACTGGGGAGGATGGGTGGGAAGGGAGGGATAAGGGTGGGGAAAAAGAAAGGGGGCATTACGATTAGCATGTATAGTGTTCTGGGGGGGTACAGAGAGGGCTGCACAACACAGAGAAGACAGGTGGTGATTATACAGCATCTTGCTATGCTGATGGACAGTGACTGTAGTGGGGGGGGCACTTGGTGAGGAGGGGAGCCTGGTAAACATAGTGTTCTTCATGTAATTGTAGATCAATGATAGCAAAAATAAAATAAAATAAAATAAAATAAAATAAAAACATACAACTGGAAAAGTAGAAATTATACATGATTTCTCTAAAATGTTCTTTAAAAACTCCTAAAGGTCCTACGTGCTGACAAAAAAAATAATCACTTGGAAACTAGAGACCTGATGCCCCAGAGGCCCAATATTAAATATAGAAAAGTGAATCCAAACAAAACTGACATGAACTCAGGCAGGCTGAAGAGTCTGCAGCCAGCACCTCTGTCCAGGAATGCTCTCTGTCTTGCCCTCCTCAAAGAAGCCTTTGCCATTGTTCTTGCAACTGCTCCTTTCTTGCTTTAGAACATGTCAGCTGAAGTCTTGACTCTCCTTTGCTTAGTACTAGCTGCCTAGATGCCATAGGCAAACATACGCTGATATTCAAAAATTTCTAATTTAGGATCTTTTAGCCATGCCCTGGAGTGACAGAACATCTGGTCACAGCCTACCTGGACATCACCAGCATGACAAGGCCCAATCCCTTTTTTATTACCTAGGTGGCCCTGGTGATGAGAAGAGCAGATTTGGAGATTTGTTTCTTTATAAATATGGCAGGGTTGTGATTTTATATATATATATATATATATATATATATATATATATATATATATATATATATATATATATAATTGGATTATAAAAACTTTGTCAAAATTTTTCCCATCTAAGAGTCAGGCTTGCTCTGGTGTACTGCCTCACTCAAGCTGTGGCCATGAGATGTGGCCCCTGGAATCTCCTAAAAGCTTTCGGTCAAACTATCTTTTACCTGTTGACATTTACCCTTCAGCGCAAAGGGGCCCATCCAACAGACTGGCCGGATTTCATTTACTTGAGCCCCATGGATGAGCTTCTCCAAGTCTTTTCTGCTTAGACTCAGAGATGTCAGAAATTAACTAAAGTAGCCTGCAGACCCATTTAGTTTGGTCAGCATTGAACATTCGCAGCATTTGACTGTTATTGCCTTTAACTGGAGCTCACCCTCTTGAGTTCAACACTTGACCACTCCTATCTATAATATGAATCAATATTAAATATCTTCCTAGTCCCTTTGACATTGACTTTGGGAATCACTTTAAGGGTTACTAACCCAACTTCTTATTTTCTGCTGCAAAAAAAGGAGGGAATGCTTGTTACTTTCCTAGGACTGCTGTAACAAACTACGACAACCTAAGTGGCTTAAAACAACAGAAGCATGCTCACTCATGGTTCTGGAGGCCAGATGTAGGAAATTAGCATCTAAGTGCTAAAATCAAGGTGTCAGCAGGACCACAATCTTTCCACAGGTTCGAGGGGAGTCAGTTGCTTGCCTCTTCTAGGTTCTGGTGGCTGCCGGCACTTCTTGGCTTGTGCCTGCCTCGCTCTAATCTCTGCCTCTGTGTTCACTCCATCATCTCCACTGTGTGTGCCGAATCTCCCTCTACCTCTCTCATATAAGGGGTGCAACTCATGATGGGATGTAGGGACCATCTGGATATCCAGAATGATCTCCTCATCTTAAAATCCTTAACAAACCTGCAAAGACCCTTTTACCAAATAAGGTTACGCTTACTGGTTCCAGGGATTAGGACCGGATATCTTTGGGGCTGTCATTCAGCCCACTATGAAATCCAAATGTAAAATTCCATCACACCTTTGGTGACACTGCCTTCTTGCTCACTCCGCCAAGAACAATTTAGCCAGTTTTCTTACAATCTGCCATGAACCATCTGTACTGTGCCCATGAACCACCATCCTTCCTGACTTCTCAATGAGCAGTCTCCAAATATTCTTGATAGTGTGTCTTTATTGGAAAATAAATTGAGTATGCTCTTCCAGGATGTTTATTTATAAATTATGGGTGCCGGTGTATCAGTGTATTGTTATATTATCACACATATAATAGCAGAAATTTTTCAAAGACAAGGTAAAAATAACTAGAATTACTACCATTTTCTTCCAACACCCAAATGAATCATCTTGTCAACTCTCTGGGGTACACACGCCCACTACCAAAAACACTCTTATTGTGCATCCCTACTCCCCAAAACTCGTAGGAGGAACTTCAAGGACTGCTGCTTAACATGGGGAAGCTGAATGAGTCCTGGGCTTCCCACTCTAACTTCATCCATAGCGAGTCAGCGTGGATCTCTGTAACACATTTTGGGGCTCTGTAAATTATTTCAATGGGAAAAATTATCCCCTGCAAAAAAAGAGAAAGAATACCAAAAAATAATAATAATAGTTCTGAAACCTACTTCTCTGGAGCCCTGTCTTTTGGTGTGAGCCTCTGAGCGGCCTTTCACGCAGGTGGCATATGACATCACGCTGCCCCAGCTGTTGCTTATTAACTCTGCCTCTCAGTGAAAGACACAGCCTTTTACAACTTGATGGTTTTAAGGAGATGGCCCACTTCGCAAATCAACCAAACATATTACACACAGTTAGACTGCTACATTTCACACTTAAATTCAACAAAGAAATCCTATGTCTTCACAGCCTCTGCTAAGACACAGATGATCTGAAGTTCTGTAGGACACCAGCCTTGGTGAAAAAGCATCACTGCTGTCACCCTAGAAGAAATGCCTGCCACGTGAGCCAACTGCACCTCCAATGGGTCAAAGCTCAAGAATCACCCAGTAGCCTGTAACCCTCGCTGAGGCCTCAAAACCATCTCCACCAGAAGCAGCCTTGGTAAATATTTTCTTTGCCTGCTCATAATGCCTAATTAGGCCCTGACCATGGGGCTAAGAGGTGGAGAACACAAGCCAGGACGCCTGCAGGCTGCCACTTGAGTTCACAGCAAAATGACAGGCAGTCTGCACAATCCAAGGGGAAGAATCTGACAGTCACACTTCAGTCTTTCAGCCACATTTTTTTTTAACAGGGAGAGATTGTAGCATCAATAGTGTCATCCTCTAATAGAAAGGACAACTACATTTAATGCGTAATTGCCAGTCTAAATGACTTGTTATTTTGTCTGCCTATTTTAAAATGTCTGTAATTGCTTCTAGTGAGACTTGGAATAAATGATAAGTCAGCACAGGCAATCACTGGTGGAGACATAGCATGGCTTTGGAAAACTTAGTACAAATTACTATGTCATGTGTCAATTTCCACCAATTCCTGATTGTGATCACAAGGCATTTGCACTGCTTGTAAGGTATTTCTTCCAAGTGTGCCCACTTAAGCAACAGAAGGAGTATCACATGCAGGTGCATAAAAGACAAGGCAGCCTAGTTTCAAGGGCAATGAGCAGAAGCTGGCTGAGCTGGATAAATCAGTGTTACAGAGTTTTAGCTCATGCCAAATCCTGGTCCTTTCTATAAAACAGAACAAAGTGAGGCAGAAGCACACCTCGACAAGAATTATTGCCACCTCGACAAATGAACTCCCCCCCCCCCCTCATATGCTTGTTTGCCAAGTCTTAAAATAACAAATCACTTCTTTATAACAAAATTGTCTCCCTGGAATAATAGGCTTCAGTGTGAATTCTGATAGAGCAATAGCTCCTCTAAATGACAGCAAAGGCCTGCAGCAGGCCTGTAAGGCACATCTATTTCAGGGCTTCCCATTAAAGAGAAAGGCAGTTTGGTAAGAGATGAAGTCATTTCCTGACTCATTGGGATGCCATGTTTAAACCACAGTTTTCTGCCTGAGGACAGAGAAGTTGGACAACTGTGGCTGAGCCCAAGAGAGATGAGTCATTCCTTAAGGATTCAGGAAACCAACTTTTTAAGATCCTTCACAGGCTACCAGACCACACTAGATAAAGAGCCCAGCAAGAGCCTTCACCCATTCTTTACATGGTAAGAAGAAGGTTCTCCGTCCTGCACACTTTGTCAAAGCCAGTTCCATAAATGATCAGTTTAAGTGTGATTACACTCTAAGTGTGGATGAGCATTATGCAATCAATTCAAACTATTTAGGGATCCTCTTTAATAATAAGGAGCCATACCAATTAAAAAGCAGTGTGGAAAACTACATATAAAGAAAAAATGTGCAAAGAAATTCCTAATTGGGAATCAAAGCAGAATGGGCTGGAAAAAATCTCCCCCCTTTTAAAAATACCAGGTCATTATTGATGTCATATTGGTATAGTCACACAGTGAAACTTTGAACCATGGTGGTATTTTTTGATGATCTTGGGTCAATAAATATCCACAAAAATTTCTCAAAAAACACTAGAGCTGAGCTGTCTGCTCACTGACCCTGATTCCAGCTCCCGGAAGCTTACAGCCAATGTGAAGAGGACATGTCGGGAGCTACCAGTCTGCAGACTGGCCAACTGACTATAGTCACCCTCTCAGGAATACTTTTACTGCACTCCATCACAGAAAGATAAATAGAAACAGAGACGAAATCCAGAGAAAGAAGCAAACTGGGTGAAAGATCTAAGAAATGTAGCAGAGAATAAAGAAGAGGAAAAGAAATAGGGAACAATGAACTATGATTTCCTCAAAACTATTGGATCATAGAAAATTATTTTACTAATGATGTTAATATTCCAAAACACAACTCTAACAATGACTAAGATGTATTGACTGCTTTCCATATATGGATATAGTTTTCCATGTATGAGCCACAGGTAAATGAGTCAATAGACATAGTGAGATATTTACATCAACTCATTCAATCCATATCCTTGCTTTATGGGATTCATATTTCTATTGCTATCTTGTATGGAAAGAATTGAGGCCCAGAGAAGCTAAATCACTTGGTATGCACTCAGAGCTCTTAGGAGGAAGAGTGGGACTTTGGCCCCAGGGCATCTGGTTCCAGGTCTTCCTCACTAATAGTACAGCCTCTACCCACTCAAGCCATGAGGGTTCCTCCTTTTGAAGTCCCACAGTTCTTACTATCAGTCATGCATATTTATGTTGAACATGTAAAGTTTTACATGTTTGTTGCATTTTCATCTTAGTAAAACATGTCTTCCCAATTAGACCCTAAAACACTGAATATGGTAAATAATTTTTTAAAAACTGTGAATAATACTTCTCTATAATCCTCACAGTACTTAGCACTATTCCCCACTCATTAAATAAGATTTAATTGGACCTTCAGCAGAGATAACTTTCAAAACTACTATTCCAATAATTTTGTAATCAAATAAATTCTGCCAACATTCTCTACTAAGCAGTAGTCATCATCTGAGATGGCTGGAAATTTAAGTTGAGAAAAAAAGAAGGTAATGCTTTTTTGTCTCATTCCATTCCTTTTGACGTATGAAACCAAAAATACATCTCCAAAGTACTCCACCCCCGTGAAAGCAGGGGGAGAGTAAGCCATCACTAGGACACAAATGTGTTCTGCTCAAGGCAATCAAATAAATCAAACAACCCCCAAAATACAGTTAAAGCCAAGTGACTCAGACACAGTTCATGTTTTTAGTCACCTAGAATCCAAAGTTACTCTGAAACATGAAGTTTTTAAAGCATTACTCATTTTGCTTTCTCTGATAAAGCTAAAATAATCCAATACAATTATCTGAATGGTTATAATTTAAAGATTTAAAACACATGCTCAAAACCTAACATTTCAAATTAGTGCCACTCTTTAGGACAAACCCTAACTAATAATAATGATCTGGTATAAAAGTATCCTGGAGAAATTAATTAATTTCCCACCAGTTTCTTTCTATTAAGCTAATCTGAAAAAAAAAAAAAGAACATTTTTCCATGGGGCTGTCCTAGACAAAGCACAGCACTTTAGAAACAATGCACCTAAAAAGTCATTACTCAAAATTGAAAGCTGTTTTCCTATCTCACCTAAGAAAGCATTTATTTCCACCTGGAAAATGAAACATGGCTCAAGACCTTTATTTAGAAATAATTGAGTTTCACCAAATCAATAAACTAAAACAGTTTCTAAGTGAACTTATCAGTAGCTCAAGGATGACAAATAGGGTTAATCATACATACCAACTCCTACTGGTTGGTAGTAGAGACCTGCTTACTGTGTTAAGAAAAATTCTGAGGTCATATCCAAGAAAAAACATGTTTGGATCAATTAGCAATCAGCAATACATATGTACCAGTACCAAAAATTTGGTCTAACTGCCATAATTTGAGAAGTAAAACACAAACCCTCTATGTAAAATGAAGGATGTCACCAGGGATTTCAAAGATGCTAACAGATTGTTTGGTTCATTTTAAGAGAGAAAACTGATTGCTAAGTAGTGCCCCAGATTTATGGTGCTGTAAGCAGGTACATTAAATGAATAGAGAGACTGAACATTTATTGACAGTCTACTATACGTCAAGCACAGAGCCTTACCTCAACCACCCACTCCCATGGCCATATCCAAAGTTTCTGTCATAATCAATAACAGCACTCCTCCATTATTTTAATTTTAATCATTCTCTTCCCCAAACACCACTTCCTATCTTCTTGGCTTCTCCCTCCAGTACCTGGTCTCCCAATAATCCCTCTACCACACTAATATATCCAGTTCATTGGTCCTACCACCCTTTCACTGTCCCTCACCTCCCTACCATGTCCTCACTTTCCCATTTAGCCATCATAAACTCTATGGCCAATTATGGGTTTTTTTTTTATTTTTTATTAAGGTATTATTGATATACACTCTTATGAAGGTTTCACATGAAAAAACAATGCGGTTACTATATTTACCCATATTATCAAGTCCCCACCCATAGCCCAATGCAGTCACTGTCCATCAGTGCAGCAAGATGCCACAGATCCACTTTGTGCCTTCTCTGTGCTACACTGTTCTCCCCATGATCCCCCACACCATGTGTACTAAATATAATACCCCTCAATCCCCTCCTCCCTCCCTCCCCACCCACCCTCATGCACTCCTCCCCTTTGGTAACCACTAGTTCCTTCTTGGAGTCTCTGAGTCTGCTGCTATTTTGTTCCTTCAGTTTTGCTTCATTGTTATACTCCACAAATGAGGGAAATCATTTGTCATTTGTCTTTCTCCACCTGGCTCATTAATGTCCTCCAGCTCCATCCATGTTGTTGCAAATGGTAGGATTTGTTTCTTTCTTATGGCTGAATAATATTCCATTGTATATATGTACCAGCTCTTCTTTATCCATTCATCTACTGATGGACACTTAGGTTGCTACCATATCTTGGCTATTGTAAAAAGTGCTGTGATAAACATAGGGGTGCATATGTCTTTTTGAATCTGAGAAGTTGTATTCTTTGGGTAAATTCCAAGGAGTGGGATTCTGGAGTCAAATGGTATTTCTATTTTTAGTTTTTTGAGGAACCTCCGTATTGCTTTCCACTATGGTTGAACTAGCTTGCATTCCCACCAGCAGTGTAGGAGGGTTCCCCTTTCTCTGCACCCTCACCAGCATTTGTTGTTCTTAGTTTTTTCGATGCTGGCCATCCTGACTGGTATGAGGTGATATCTCATTGTGGTTTTAATTTGCATTTCCCTGATGATTAGTGATGTGGAGCATCTTTTCATGTGCCTGTTGGCCATCTGAATTTCTTCTTTGGAGAAGTATCTCTTCATATCCTCTGCCCATTTGTTAATCGGGTTATTTGCTTTTTGGGTGTTGAGGCATCTAAGTTCTTTATATATTTTGGATGTTAACCCCTTGTCGGATATGTCATTTACAAATATATTCTCACATACTATAGAATGCCTTTTTGTTCTGTTGATGGTGTCCTTTGTGTACAGAAACTTTTTACTTTGATGTAGTCCCATGAGTTCATTTTTGCTTTTGTTTCCCTTGCTTGAGGAGATGCGTTCAGGAAGAAGTTGCTCATGCTAATATTCAGGAGATTTTTGCGTATGTTGTCTTTTAAGAGTTTTATGGTTTCATGACTTACATTCATGTCTTTGATCCATTTTGAATTTACTTTTGTGTGTGGGGTTAAACAATAATCCAGTTTCATTCTCTTGCATGTAGCTGTCCAGTTTTGCCAACACCAGCTGTTGAAGAGGCTGTCGTTTCCCCATTGTATGTCCACGGCTCCTTTATCATATATTAATTGACTATATATGGTTGGGTTTACAATTATCACTCCTTTACATCCACTGACTACTCCATTTCTCTTTTCTCTCTTCATCATAATTGCCTAGCAAACCCCCACACTTTGTTAAATCCAGAACTCTGCTGACTCCAGACCTGCATCTATGCAACCTAAATATTGATGGGAGAAAAAAATTCACAACTGTAGTGTCTGGTTTCACTCTAAATTCATGATTACCTCAAGCAGGTCCTTAGTAAGCCTGAACATCCTACTGTATTTCCTTCATCCATTCACTCTCCCACTAAACATCAATTTCATACCTTCTCTGTCTTCAAATCTCAATGTCTCTTCCTCCTTACTTACTCTCAGCTGATGGGCCTGTCTTATGCTTCATGGAAAACATAGAAATAATCAAGAGCATTTCCACAGGTTCTCAGCATGTCTTCTATCTACCTACCTACATCTGTTTATGCATGCCCCAATCTCACTTCTGATACAATAGATGAGCTGTCCTTGCTCTAATCAAGAGCCAAGCCCTCCACTTGCACACTAGATACCAATTCTATTGCTTAATCAAGAACATCTCTCCAGGAACTCTCCCCCATCTTAACATAGTCCATTTTACCTCTTTACTGAATCATTCCCACCAGTATCCAAACATTCTATAAATGCACCCATCTTTAAGATAATTTTTTTAAAAACTCATCTTGATCCCACATACTCCTCCAGGTACAACCCCATTTTTCTGCTCCATTTTATAGCCAGAAATTTTGGAAAACTCTTCCTGCTTCTGTTTCTCCTCCAGTCTTTCTCGAATCTACTCTAGTCAGGCTTTGTTCCCCACCCCAACCCTACTTCACATACAGCACTGCAAGAAGTCTTGTCAAGGTCACAAATGACCCTTTCATTGCTCAATTCAACGGTCAATTCTTGGAACTCATCTATCTTGACCTATCAATAGCATTTGACGTAACTGATCACTCCCTCCTTCAAATGCAATCTTCACTGGCTTCCAGAACACCAAATACTCCTGGTTTTCTTTCTATATCACTAATGACAATTTCTTAATATCTTTTGCAATTTGCTTTTCATCTCCCCAACCTCTAAATATTGAAATGTTCCATTCCTACACTGTTGGTGGGAATGGAAATTGGTACAAGCACTGTGGAAAGCAGTATGGAGGTTCCGCAAAAAACTAAAAACAGAAATACCATTCAAGCCAGTAATTCCACTTCTAGGAATACCTGAAAAAAACAAAATCCCTGATTTGGAAAGATATATGCACCCCTCTGTTTATCACCACATATTTACAATAGCCAAGATATGGAAGCAACCAAAATGTCCATCAATAGATGAATGGATAAAGAAGAGGTGGTATATATACACAATGGAATATTATTCAGTCATAAAAAGAAAAGAAATCCTGCCATTTGCAACAAGGATGGACTAGAGGGTATTATGCTCAGTGAAATGAGCCAGGCAGAGAAAGACAAATACTGTATGATTTCACCTATTTGTAGAACAAAGCAAAACAGAGTGAACAAAATAGCAGTAGACTCATAGACACGAGAAGTGACTAGAGGCTACGATAAGGTAGAGGTTGGGATGGGTAGGAGGGGAGGATGAGGGGGATAAAGGGGCACAAAAATTCTCAATCATAATATAAGTTGGTCACAGGGATAGTAGTACAGCATAGAGAATATAGTCAGTGGTTCTGTAACATCTTTGTATGTTGACAGATAGTAACTGCATTAGAGGGGGTGAGGATTCAATAATATGGGTAACTGTTGAACCACTGTGTTGTATGTTGGAAACCAATGTAGGATGGTATATCAATGATACTTCAATAAAATTTTTTAAATATTGGAATGTTCCAGGACCTCATCTCTTCTCTAACCCACTCCTTTAATAATCTTATTTTGTTTTTAATGTTAACTGCTAAATATGATCTCCATCCCAGACTTCTCTCCTGAAATTTAGACTAGCATGTTCAGTAATTCCACTGAAATATCTAATACGCATCTCAAATTTTTCATGTCAAAAATTAGATTCCTGATATTCCCACCAAAATACACTCATCACATTGTCTTCCCTATCTCAGCTAATAACAGCCCCATCAATCCCATTGCTCATACCAAAAAACTTGGGAGTCATTCTTGAATCCTCTCCTCTCTAGCCCCTCATATCCAATCCATCAGCAAATCCTCTTGGCTCTACCTCTAAATCTGACCACTTCTCACTATTTCATGGTCCAAGCGACCATTATCTCTTACCTACTGTCCTTGACACTGCCCTTGCCACTACAGTCTATTCTCAACACAGCAGCTAGAATGATCTGTTTTAAAGATTAAGTCATGTCATTCTGTTTCAGACCTTCCAATGACTTCCTATCTCCCTCAGAGTAAAAGCTGAAGTTCTTTCAGAAGCCAAGACCCTACAATACCCTCACTATATATACACCTCTCTGTCTTCATTTCCCACTGTATTCCCCCATTCCCTCCACTTGAATCATATTAGCCTCCTTGTTGTTCTTTGAACACAGTATTCGTCCTCCCACCTCAGAGCCTTTGCACTTGCTAGTCCCTCTTCATTCAGATGTTCACTGTTTGCTTCTTCACCTTTACGGTCTTTGCTCAAATGTCATCTTCTTAATGAAATCTTCCCTGCTCATCCTATTTAAATTCTGAGAAAATAGTGGCATACCCTTTCACTCTGCATTGTTTCATTCTTCTCCATAACAGTTCTCACCACCAGATATAATATCGATTTGATATATGCATTTGTTTATCTGTCCACCCCCACCAGTTCTCTCATGAGAACAGGGAACTTTGTACACTTTTATTTGCCCAGGGTCCAGAACAGTACCTACCATAAAATGGACAGTAAATATTTGTTGAATTAATGAAGGATGATGTTATCTCACTTTATCTTCACTTAAACCCTATAAAGGCAGATCTTATTATCTCTACTTTACTGACACAGAAAGTAAGGCTGAAACAGATTAACTATCTAATAGCACACATCTAGTGAATACAGGAGTCAAGACTTGACTCCTCGGCCTACTTCCAAAGCCTATACGTTTTTTCATGACACTGAAGTGATTTCCTTTCAGAAGTAAACATTTATCCATGTGGCAAAGGCTTAAAATAAAACAAAAAGTCCCTAACTGCCAATCATGTGGTACCATATAAACATAAGAGATTCTAGGAAGATAGTGGCAGTGATGGTATATTTTTTGACTCTGCTCAAATATCTCCCATGAAAATCAGACAGAGAAACTCAGTAAAACCAAAAAGTCATGGACAACATCTATAACAAACTAGGTAGCAAAATATTCCCAAAAAATAATATGAGAAGATAAGGGCAATGCATTGACACCCACATGGTATCAGCATCTACACACAATGTACAGATAATATGTGATTAATTATAACAATTAATAATGATGATGATGATGATGATAGTCTTGAAAACTATTAAATAAAGCAAAAGACTCAGGTATTCATCTTGCCTTGCCTATATGAACTGTACCATTGGTTAACCAAATGATAGATGAAGGGAACAATCTTAGACAGAAGTATTCTAACAAGAAAAGAAATTAGAGAATTATAACATCACATTTTACAACCACTAAACTAGTCATTGAGCATCAAAAGCTTCTAACATCACAAAAATAGAGACATCCAGATGTTATGTGCCTGCCGGTGAAAGATCATACCACCAGCTTGACCAAAAAAAAAATTTGAACCTGAATCTGAACAAATCCCTAGAATGGGATTCTCAACGTCAGCACTAATGACATTTGTTGCTGGGTAACTCCTTGCTGTGGGGCCTGGCTGTCCTGTGCCTTGTAGGATATGCCAGTAGCACCACCTACTTCATGGTAAAAATAAAAAGTGTCTCTAAATACTGCCAAATGTCCCAAGCAGTGGAGGCAAAACCACTCCCAATGGAAACCACTGTTCTGGATGCAACTACCATTCCATAGGTTGAAACAAGAGGGCAGAAGAACACGTAAAGCTAAACCACATGGATGCAATCAGCAAACTACAGAGTGCAGAAAATTTCACAGATCAAATGACCCAGATTCTTTAATGAATAAACTTTCAGGGAAGAGGGCAGAGATGGAGGTGGGACACTTCAGATCAAAATAGACATATTTTTTTACTAAACATATTTTTTAAGCAGGCAAAATTAAACTATAGGGCTTAAGGATGCACAGTTGAGTGATGAAAGTATAAGGAAATAGAAGGATGTGATTACTATTAAAAACAATAGGGGGAGGAGTTGGTCTAGACTGGGATGGGTCTTTTGGTTAGGCATGGGGCTTCTTAGGTGACTGGCAAGATTCTATTTCTTGACTTGGGTGTCATTTAAAAGGCAGCTGACCTTATAATAATTCATTAAGCTTTATATTTGTTTTATGCAGTTTTCTGTGTCTTTTTCCAGCAAAGAAGCATAAATAAATGAGTAAAAGCATAATAAATAAACAGAAGAATCTGTCTTTCTTTCTACTTCACTTGGGTTGAAGTTCTGTGGGAACTGTCCTTAAGAGGAGAACTTTGAATTTATGAAGTTCAGATCGATGTTTATGTTCCCTCAGCCCAGAGGTGTAAATCCTAATCATTGTTTCAAAACCACTTTGAAAATCATAGCAGGGCTTATGACAACCCTACACAAACCATATGTGCGATGAACATATCTTGGCCCACTGTTTAAGTAACATCTTGCATCAAATTAGCAAATACCCAAGAGGGAGCCTGTTGCAACCCAGGCGATCTGCTAGGCACTGTGAGGAACCAAAATGCAAAGTAGCATAGTATTGGCAAATGTGAGCGAATTCATGAGAACTACGTGGTCTGAATAGAGAAGTTTGTGGGACACTGACTTTTCAAAGGATTTGCACACCCGATAGATAGACACTCCACAGGTGTACCTCTTTTCTTGCAAAAGATATGCTCCTAAAGAGTTTTATGGTGATTAAATTTTTATGAATTTAATTATATTTTCTCATTGACTTACAT
Organism: Manis javanica; assembly: GCF_040802235.1. NCBI lineage: Eukaryota > Metazoa > Chordata > Mammalia > Pholidota > Manidae > Manis > Manis javanica. The sequence continues at coordinate 18,423,684 of NC_133174.1, read as the reverse complement.
TATAATCAGAGAGTGGCTTTATCTACATTTTGGATTAATCTTCAACTGGCGGGGGCTCCCAACAGTTTAAGTTTCCCTGCTTCTCTGTCAAGTAGTTAATAGTTTATAAACAAACATTTAAAGGCACTATTTAAAGGAACCCTTGAGCAAATCCTTTTACACAACAAAGGATTCTTTGGTTAATAAATAATCATTAGATTGAAGGTTCATCAAGCTTTCTTAAAGTATAGCATATCTATTCACAAGACTCCAATGTCCTTTGATAGGATTTCATTGAAATTATATCACTTTACCTAAGGATGAGAATCTATCTTATGTGTGTTTCAGGACGACACCTTGCATTACTGATCTTCCCATTTTTTCCAATACAGCATTTAGAAGAGCATTTTTTCCAAGGACTTGTGGGAAACACTGCTAAGTGTAGCTCATATTAACGTTGCGTGATGCTGTAACACCTTGGCTTTTATGCCTCAGCTAAAAATTACACAATAAAAACAAAATACTACTAAGTCAAAGATAGCAGTTATTTGAAATAACTGGTCCACTGGTTGGACTCCTTGGGACAGAGGATGTTTAAGGTACTCACTTTAGAACTGTCTCTTAAAGAGTGTACTGCCTGGAAATCTCAGGAAGGTCACCAGAAAACTTGAATTAAGGAACTCATTGGCCCCACCACTCCCAAACATGTCACTGTATGTCTCCCCTGCCGTACCTCCATATACCTACCGTAACTCCTTCTTAATACATACCTGCCATAAATCCTTCTCAACACTCTGTTACCCCTGTCAGCACTTGGTTCTCATGCAGCCCTCCTGATAACTTCTCCTGTAGAAGCCAAAGAAAGATGTTGTCCTCGGTGCCAACAGTATAAAAGCCCATCACACTTCACATTGGTCACGTTGTACTTGAGTCTAAAACATGCTAAGAGATTACCAAGATGCTACAGAATGGCAAAATTCTAGGACCATTAATGCTTCTCCAGTTGGTTTAGGTAAAATTGCTGTCATGTGTCACCTTGACTCAGATTTGTGGACCAGTTTTTAATATAATAGCTCACCCTGCTGGTTACATGTACCCAGAGGGATGTGATTTATGACGAGCTCCAGCCTGACTGGCTTTGTTATTTCTGATTAAAGACCCCATTTATTTTGGAGTAAATGGGTAAGTATTGGTTCGCTATTTTTGTCTTTGGTGACAAGGATATAACTTATAACTGGTTTATTTAGGAAATACAGTAGAAATAAAAAATGGAATGCAGCACAGAAAAACAAGAGTCGGTTTTATTGTAGAAGGGAAAAATGATGCTCTTGCCAAATCAATGACTTTCCACAGCTTATGGAACTGCTTCCCAAGGATTAGGGATTGCCTTCCACACCATGTTCAAGAAGCTTCATCCATAAGGCATTATCTGGATGCAGTGATATGGCCTCATAGTTACAGTTCTGGAGGATGTATGGAATCTGTAGCTTTTCATAAGCACTTTACAATAATCATTGTGGTAGACAAATTCTAAGATGAGCCCCAATGACCTATAACCTTTTAAATTCCCCTTCCCTTGAACGTAGGCAGGACCTATGACTTGCAGCTAACCCACAGAATACGGCAAAGGCAGGAGATTTTACATATGTAATTAAAATACCTAATCAGCTGACTTCACATTAATTAAAAGGGAGATTATCCTGCCTGGGCCTGACCAAGTCAGGTGGTCTGTTTAAAAGCGGGTCTGGCCATCAGAGACTTGAAGCAACTGAGCCCCTCTCTCTCTATAGCTGACTGTGAAGAAGTAAGCCGTGAAGTCTGAACCTTCAAGGAAATGAATTCTGCCTACAACTGCACTTAGAAGTGGATCCTTTCATAGTGGAGCCTCCAGATGAGAACTCGGCCTGGCTGACATCCTCATTTCAGGCTTATGAGACCCAGAGCACAGAACTCTGCTAATCTGTGCCCAGACTTCTGATTTACAGAAACTTTAAGGTAGTGAACGGCTTTTGTTTTAACCCTCTACATTTGCAGTAATGTTATGCAGTAATAGAAAATGAGAAAAGAAAGTGATGAAGAAGCAACAACGAAATAGAAGTCTTCCTCTCAGCAGATCCCTAACCCACAAGAGTCAGTGAGCAGAGTAACAAAGAAATCAACACATCAGAGATTAGAACAAGTGCTTCCATTCTCATCCACCCTCATCTACCTTTCCATGTCTAAGAGCAGGGGATCTAAAAGGGAGACCTAATATATGTTTCAGAAAGGTCTTCCCTACCCCAGTATTATTGGTTAACAACCGACCAACATTCTGTGTGTACCTGCCCCTTACAAAGAGCCCACATGCACAGACAGCCCTTAAATACAAAGAGCTCGAGGAACCAAATATGTCTCAGAAGAAATGAGAAAATCCCAAACTCTGTAGGTAACTATGAGTGCCAAACTGAAATGTGTAGAATGTCAAAAGCAACCTCCAAGGGCAGAGGCCACAACTAGCAAAGGAAGCATCAAGGCTTCTTGGAAAGACACAGGAACACTGTCCCCAGCATCTCAGGTGCCTGGGAATGGTGGGTGGCTGGCTGGCTGGCTGGCTGGACAGAAGAATGGGAATTAAAAAGCAAGAGGTTTGCTCAAAATAGAAATACCATTTGACCCAGGAATTCCACTTCTAGGAATTTACCCTAAGAATGCAGCACTCCAGTTTGAAAAAGACAGATGCACCCCTATGTTTATCGCTGCACTATTTACAATAGCCAAGAAATGGAAGCAACCTAAGTGTCCATCAGTAGATGAATGGATAAAGAAGAGGTGGTACATACACAATGGAATATTACTCAGCCATAAGAAGAAAACAAATCCTATCATTTGCAACAACATGGATGGAGCTAGAGTGTATTATGCTCAGTGAAATAAGCCAAGTGGAGAAAGACAAGTAGCAAATGATTTCACTCATATGTGGAGTATAAGAACAAAGGGAAACTGAAGGAACAAAACAGCAGCAGAATCACAGAACCCAAGAATGGACTAATAGTTACCAAAGGGAAAGGGACTGGGGATGATGGGTGGGAAGGGAGGGATAAGGGCGGGGAAAAAGAAAGAGGGCATTACAATTAGCATGTATAGCGCGTGGGGGGCACGGGGAGGGCTGTGAAACACAGAGAAGACAAGTAGTGATTTTACAGCATCTTACTAGGCAGATGGACAGTGACTGTGAAGGGGTATGTCGGGGGGACTTGGTGAAGGGGGGAATCTAGTAAACATAATGTTCTTTCTATAATTGTAGATTAATGATACCAAAATAAAAAATAAAAAAATAAAAAAAGCAAAGGGTTTATCATTGCCAAAGAACAAGAAATGAGAGGGAAATACAGTAGCAATGAAAAGCAAGGACAAGGATGGTGTAAAGAAATTCTCAAGGCACCAAGTCCTTAGCGTTCCTACAGCCACAGACCAGTGGTTCTCAAGGTGGTCCCCGGACCAGCACTGTCAGCATCACCTGGGAGCTTCTTAGATACGAGACTTCTCTGGCCTCCCCCCAGTCCTCAGGAATGAGGAATTCTGGGGGTGGGGCCCAGAGACCTGTCTTAAAAAGCCTTCCAGGGGTCTCTGAGACACACACGAGTATAAAAACCACTAAGCTAGAGAAATTAAGGAATTTTGTGGAGATGGTTTTAAAAAGCCTAAAATTCTTAATTCTGGCTGCACATTAAAATCGACTGAGGTACTAAAACTACTGATGCCCAAGCCAGCCCATCACCAAAGATTGATTTAATTAGTGGGCGGTGGAGCCCAGGCACCCAAATTATTTACCAGTTAGCCAGGGCTGGGCACCTCTGATGTAAAGGGTGAGGCAGTATGCAAGCACTGTGATTCAAGAGTGCTACATAAATGACCCCAAACAGAAGGTTGGACCCTTCCTGATATAGTATTCTGCGGCTTTCTAGGTATCCACACATATATTCTCAGCTGTCAGTGCTGCTGTTTTGGCACAGACACAGAGATTGTTTTATTTCAGCAGCACAGAAAAAGAGTCAGCACTCAGCCCTTTTCGCTGGTCCCTTGCTCACCCTCTGAGCTGGCTTTGTATAAGCAGCACTTCCTGGCCCTGTCCTCGGCATATGGGGTGCTCCAGGGAGACACTCAAGAGGAGAGGCTGCACTTTCTTCTCTCATAGCAGCAGCAACCACCACAGGGTCGCTGGCGCATTTGTCCCCCAGACCTCCCTCAGGCCCCAACATACACACACAGATGCCCTAAGAGGTCTAGATATCCCAGCAGCAACTTTAAACCACACAACCCCTCAGCTACTCTACAGAGACTGTCTTCTTCCTGAACCTGGCAGGTGAATGAATGGCTCCAGTGGGAGAAGAAAAGCAGTACAGTCAACCCCAGTTGGGAAGGACAATAAAAAATGCTTTCAACTGCTTGGGAACACAGAGCCCTCTCCACCACAGGACTAGGCAACAGGGTCAACTGTTCACAAAACCATTGGGGGTCAGTGGGGGAGAGGAAACACTCAGGCAAGGACAAGCCTTCAGAGGGAAACCATAAAGGGAAACTGTCCGAGAGTAGCCCAGACGCTGCACACACAGCTATGCAGCAGACGGCCGGATTCTCCCCTAGTTCTGTGCATGTGTGCAGGGCCTTTGGAGGTAAACTGCTTCACCACTAAATGGCACAGTGGTAACTTAACTGGGTAACTTAACTTCACATTATACAGATGGCAAATAGGAACAAGCCTTGTCACAGAGCCTCGGAATGACATATATGATAGATGACAATGACGATGATGACGGTAACCAGAATTTCCCACTGGAAATTTAAGTTTTCTGTAAAAATCAAACATTTCTTAAAAATGGCCAGAATGACCTCTAAGCATTTCAGGATCTGTAAGCATATTGCCTCTGTGTAAACACCACGAGCAGCCACGGGATGGACGTCAGGGCAGGAAAAGGAGACAGGGCAGGTGAAGTGTCAGGCCTCCCAATCTTCAGGCCCTGAGTAGGCAAGGTCTCAGGTTGCAGACTGCTGTCTATAGCAGTGATTCTTAACTAGGCGCCATTGAGCCCCCTGGAGGAAATGTTTGGAGACCTTTGTGCTATTTACAATGGGATAGGGAGGGAAGGGGCCACTGGCACCCAGTGGGTGGGAGGCCAGGGATGTTGGTAAACACCCTACAGCACAGGACAGCCCCCCGCCACCCCACAAAGAACCCCACCACAAATGTCACTAATGCCAAGGTTGAGAAGCACTGATCTAGAGAAATACCCCCACAACAGTGGAGGAGGAAAACACCGATGGCTTTTTTTCCATAAAGGTCCACAGGTTCTCCCCAGTTTCCATTAGCCTCCCAGGAGAACAAAGGTGTTCCCAAGGAGACAGATAATTAATCCTCACAGATGATCTCATCCAACCCCTGCTTTTAGGGAACTCAATGTCTAAATTACCCAGGACAAATCAACGTCTAGTCTCTTATCAAATATTTTCAGGAGTAAAAACCCCACAGCCTCCCTGTCGCAACTTGTTGCAATGTTTGTCTTCCTAATGGACAAGATGCTGAGTAATTTGAAAATGCTAGAATCTAACCGATTTTGGCCTTCAAAAATGGCAATTTCGTGTGGGTCAGCCTAATATTATTCCCTTCAACAAAAACGTGTCCTACTTTTAGAAGCCATTTTACTGTGCAGACGGTATGGGCTTTGATGACAACTGGCCATCTGCTCTCCAGGACACCTCTCCTCCTCACCCCCAACCTTCACCCTCAATCTTTGTTTGCTCTCTCTCTAGAAAAATGATTCATTTGTTTCCTCCAGGTCAATTGCTACTTCTTTTGTTTAGTTTTGGCATTGTTAGCTCGGATTCATTTTAGCCTCTGGGAAGATGGGAAGGGGCTGAAATAAAGTTGCAACACTGCTATACACACAGGGGCTTAATACTTGAACAGATGTGAAAAGTATCTAGCTCTCTTGGGTCTTTTCTCATACACAGTGTAGCTTATTTAATACAGGCCTTATATTATATACCATACTTCTGTGTAAATAACCTGACCTCAAACTACTGCTGCATACTCAAAAGAAGGGGAACTCACAGCTATTAAGTGGCTAGGGTGTGCCAAGCAATGTGCTACAAGCTTTCACATAAATTATCAATCTAATCTCTAAAACAAGGCTGTGAGAAAGGTATTCTCATTCCATGTCACAGATGATAAAACTGAGACAGCCTCACAAGGTTGAATAATAACCTTCAATGCCAGCATTAATGAGCCAACATTTACACCTCTGTCTTTCAGACACCAGTGCCCACACTGTGACCATTACCTTAAACACACTCAAATAAAGCTCTAGAATGGTTTAGATTTTCAACATGACCACCTGAGAAGTACATTCCGTTGCTACAGGTGAATTTACCTGCCCTGTTAACTCTACCTTTTACCATAGCAGAGTGCCCACTCACCAAAAAAAGCCACAAAATTATTTCAGAGTATATGTGATCTCTTTTAAGATAGCAGCATCCTCTTCATTCTTCATTTCAGGATTAAAAAAAAACAGCCAATAAAACTGTCTGAGCTTTTTTTTTTTTTAACAAGAGTCTTGCTGCATCCACTTTCAGCTGAAAACATTGTTGCTTTTCATTCAGCTCCTTTCTAAGAAAATCACAAATTCACTGATTAAAAGTGAAATATTTATTCTTGTCTTCCAGTAACACTGATGCAATTAAAACTGCCCTCCTGGTAGATGTGAAAAGGCTGGAGGGGGGTGGACAGGAGGTGGGGGCGGGGAGCGGGAAGGCATCAGGAGCCTTTCTGAGCAGGTGAAGGGGTGAGCTGTGGCCACCTTGTGGCTAATTGCTAAAGGGAGCTCTGACCAACTAGGAGCAACGCAAGCCCATCCACAAAAGGGACAAAGACAGCATGTCCCACATTCAGCCCCTGGCGCCTGCAAAGTCAGTTCTTATTTTGGAGCTCAGGAAATGACATTCATGCAACAGAGCCTGCTCGCCACGATGGGAGAGAAAGAAGTGGTACAGCCTCAGAAAGTTGCCTCAAAAAGTTCTTCAGCAGTACCTTCTTAAAGTGTCCTCATTTCGGGTGTTAGATGCAAGCTCTAAGGCATTTGAAGGCACATTTCAGAGTAAATTACATTTTCTTCTCATGGTTGCTAGGGACTTAAATTCTGCTCAGCATTAGGTACTTTTCTTTTTTCTAGAAGAGCTGCCTATTTGCCTATGAGCCAAAATAAAAATACATTGTATATAAATATGTAATATGGCCAACCTAAAATAAATTGATTGGCTTCTAAATGTCAGTCAGAGATAGAGAATCATTGTGCCTGCGTGGAAAGTCACTGGCTAGGGGAACAGAGAATCTGGCTTCCGCCACACACTCCATGACTAACTAGTTATGTGACTTTAATGTGTTCATCCTTAGTTTCCCAGTCTGCAAAACAAGGAATTACAAGACCAGTAGGCTTTCAAATATTTCAGCAATGAAACCCCTATTTTTTTCCCAGAAAGTGTTTCCAGAATCCTAATACAGCAAGTGATCAAAAGACAGCTGCTATAACTACATCTGGACAAGCAGGCCAAACACATCCACTGTCATCATCACCTCCCCTCCTCCATCCATCACCCCAGCCAAGCCCCTGAACTCCCTCTGCAGAATCCTAGGCATGAGAACTTGATGAGTGGACCAAGTGGTTTCTAAAGTACCTTTATACCCTAAATGTCTATCAGGCTAAATGGCCAAAGTTTTAAAAAGCAAACATTTTATGAAGACACTTTATACAGATACTTCAACCCTATCAGCCTGGCTGGGAAAAGACTATACACACTGAGCAATTAGAAAACAATTTAATACTCTACATTAAGCAACATGTCCCTGGCTCAGAATACAAGAGTAGGCCCTCTGAAGAGCATAAATAACTCTTATGAAGTACCCAGAGTACAACTGGGGTGAAGAGGGTACAGTGGGGCTACAAAGGACACTGTGGCTACCTTGTGCTGGAAAGGCTGGGAAGAGCGACTCCTAAACCAGTTCTTAAAGGATGGTATGGCAAAGATTGCCTCTCTCCTGCTCACTGTGGTAGAAACTTCTAGAAACTGATAAAATCATGCTGTGTTTCACTTAGTTCTTTACATGACTAGTAAGGGGAATGCGGTGACTTGAGGATAGGGAGAATGACTTACTCTTCGTGGTATGCTTGGCACCTAATTCAGTGCCCGGACCAGTCAACACATGTTAAAAATTGTTTGAATTAATTATTAAACAAATTAATCATAATGTTTTGGGAAAATATTTTAAATTTGCTTCAATGGTAAACATCTTTCAAAATGAAGAAATTTTACTCATTTTCCTCTCTTCTTGGAGAACATAAATTACATTTTTAAGCTTCCCTTGCAGCTTGCACTTAGATGCTGCCATGTGACTGAGTTCTGAATGTAAGAAGTAAACCCTCTCACACTCAGCCCACAAGTTCTTTCCCCATCTGCCTGAATGAAAAGGACTCCAGAGACCTAGAGGAGGGTGGATCCACAAGGTGGGAGAAGCCAGGATTCCCAAATGCACGGATCAGAGCCCCCTCCGGGCCCTCATTGTTAAAGGGAATGGTGGGGAGGTATTTATAATTTCAATAACCAAGAAATTCTGGTACTGGAAAACTTTGTTTGCCACTCCTGACTTTATTCCTTAGGCAGTAGGAAGCTTTGAAATGGTTTTATACAAAGAAATAACATGATCAGATTTGTTTTTAAGAAAGGTCACTCTGGTGGCAATATGGAACATGGCTGGAGAGGTGGGACAAGAGTAGAAGCAGAAAGAACAAAACAGAGTTACTGTCAGAGTAAAGGCAGGAAAATAAATATGTACTGGGACTAAATCATTAGCAGTGGGGATATATTCCAGTGAAAACGGGAAAGACCTGAATGATGCCATTATAAATAAAGACCCATTAGAACATGATGGGGTAGGGCAGGAGAGTCAGGAGCCATTCACAACTTTTGGATTCCTGACTCTTGTGGGGTTTTATTCACAAGGAAAGAAAACACAAGATGTGAAGGTTTGGGAGGCATGAGCATTTTGGGTATGTTGACTCTGACATCCAGGTACAGCTATCTGGGAGACAGTTGGATATGTAGGTCTAGAACTCAGGGGAGAGATTGGAATTGAAGCTCAGCTTTAACAGTCACTTCATTAACACCGTTGAATTTGATGAGGTGGCCAAGGGGGAATATATAAAGAAGAAGGTTAAAACCCAGAGAATATTTAGGAGAGAACATAGGAATAAAGGCTAGAGGGAAACTGCAAAGGAATGGGGCTTAGGGGTAGGGGAACAACCAAGAAAGAGTGACAGTCAACACAGAAGTCAAAGAAAGAGAGTTTAACAAGATTAAAAATAGTGTTCAACAAGGCTAACTGAAGTAAAATAAGTAGGAACTGATAATTATTGATGACTGCATCAGTCAGGGTCCAATCAGAAAAAGAGAAGCCACTCCAGGTATATTAGTCAGCTCGAGCTGCCATAAAAAAAAAAAATACCACAGATTGGATGGCTTAAACAACAGAAATCTATTTTTTCACAATTCTGGAGACCTGAAGTCCAGAATAAGGGTGCCTTTGGGAGATGTTTAGGGTTTGATGAGGTCATGAGGGCAGAGTCCTCATAATCGGATTTGTGCCCTTATAAGAATAGATGCATCTCCTAAAGACCCCATCACCAAATACTATCACAGTAGGATTAGAGCTTCAACATATGAAAGGGTGGGGGTGAAGGGCGGAAGACAATTCAGTTCATAGCACCAAGTATTTCAAACAGCAAAATGCTTATACAGGTGATGGAAAAGCTAAGAAGCCACATACGGAATGATAAGCCATTCCAGAGATTATCAACAGCAAGAAGCCACCATCCCCCTTACAGCCTCAGGACAATGAGAAGAGTGGTGTCACCTTAACCTAAATCTAGGGTCACCCCAGGTGAAGTTAGAGCACTGGGTGATTGCTCTACAGTAGCTGATACCATAGAGGGAGAGGCTCTCTGAAGGAACTGGAGTTAAAGAGCAGAGTCACCACCGGAGACAACGTGTAAAGGAGAGGGAGAGGAAGGAAGAAATGCCCTGGCTTCTCTCCTCGTCCTTCTTCTAATGAACCCCATAGGCTGAATCTACCTGGAAGCCAGAGAGCAATGGCGGTTGTTCCCTATGGAACAGAGCTGAGTGGGAGAAAACAAAGGATAGATCTGAGAGCCAACAAGCAACTGACCTAGTCTGACCTCACCAGGTAGTTTCAGTGAGTTGCTGCTATATCCTTGCAAGGTGACTAGGAGGTGGGGAGGTAGAGACAGTAGCTATAGGCAATTTTTGAATAAGCACAGCACAGAGGAAGAACAGATACATAGGATTCAGTCATGTGGTCATACCAGACCAAGTGAAGTTGGAGAATGTGCTTCCAGTAGGAAAAGAGAAATGGTTTGGTGAATAATGAGCCAGTCTCTGCCACAAACCTCTTTGCCTCGATTTTCTCAAGGATATTGGAAGTGTGTATTTCATGGTAGTTTCTAAAAAATATGCTCAGTGATTAAGAGCAGGTTCAAAGATATTGAATAAGGGTTAGAATAACTGAGAGAAGAACAAACCAGTAAGTCAAAGGACTGACAGGAGGCATTACGGGATCAGCCAAAACTGAAAGTCCAAAATTTCTGTTGACAACAATTAAATGTGATGCCCTTGAGCCTCCAGGTTAGAAGCCTCTAAAACACAGAGCACCAAGTACCTAGCACAAAGCCTGACACATACTAGATGCTCAATGTTTCATGAATGAATGGATGGATCAATGAAGAGATGGGCAAATGCAGAAAACCCTAACCAGAGAGTCACTGAGATTGATATTAAGTCCATTCCACAGGACTTTCCTCAGTCCCTAGGAGAACCTGTATTTTGGGCTCTCTAAGCATGTGAAAAACCAGGTAGTAGCATCCTGACCCTCTTAGGTCCTTCCTATTCCCAATACCTTGACTTAAAGGTCTTGCTGATGTCAACATTTCTGCTCCCTTACTAAGTATGGAAAGGACTTCTTTTAAAAATTTCCCTATAGATTCTAGACTGAGGAGTGCCTTGACTTCTCAGCTACTGTCAGTCTCTAAATGCAGGGAATTCTGAAGCCCCTCCTGCCTTACTTTACTCATTTCTCCTGCTCCCTGGGTTCTCCAAGGCAATCCTCCAAGGAAAGCATTCTCGGGGACTTCAAACAAGGACTGCTTCATAAGCTCAAAGTACTTTCAGCACATAGTAACAACTCAACACAGTTAGAGAATTCTCGAAAGCAGATAAACAGTTAACAGGAATCCACTAAGTGTCTCTTTTAACACTAGCAGCCGACGCTCTCCAGCTGCAGTGTTGGGAATCTCTGTTTAACACTGTAAGAAGTGACCCCCAAAACACAACATAACTTCCCCTTGTAGGTGGATCACACAAAACAAACAAAGTGGAGACATTACAACCAGAGGAAAGAGCATTATAGGAGGAAAAGCATTTAAAATGGTGTTGCTATAATTTTTTGACAACATAATTTACAGGCGCTTTCAGGCAAGTACATCTACACCTCAGTCCCTCTCCACCTCCTTTCTCCCATGGTGTTGTCTTGGCTGTCAATTATTGGGAGAGAAGGCTGCTCTTTAAAAGGCTTTTAAATGGTATTAGAAATTACTGGAATCTCACCTAAAAGCTCTTGAAAAAAAAAACAGGAAAAAAAAGAATTCTCTGTCTTCTGCTTGTGTTGCATTAAAACCCAAGGCCCTGTTCTGATTGGGTGAAAGCTGGAAGCAAAGACTGAGTACAGTTCAATAGGTTAGGTGAGAAACTAATTGCCAGCAGTGTTTCTGACCTATAGATTGAGGGTCCTCTCTGACCTTTTAAGACAAAAATTCAGGGACCTATGTGGGTGTACCTCTCTTGATAGAGCCACATTGTGTCACTGAAATGTCACGTGCGACCCTATTCCCACCAAATGCACAAGAAGCATCTTGTTGTTTCAAACAGTCATTTTATAAAAGAAAAAATTCATTCACTTATAAAAGCATCCAAGTAATCCCCCCATAACTTGTGTTTTACTCCAAGTTTTCATCCATCGGAGGAATGGTGGTAGCTCCAATTGTTGGTGACTTACTGTTGGTGATGGTGTTTGTGGTAAACTTTGTGCCATCGCCATGGGTGTGTTGTTTACAGTTACTGATGTTCACAGTACTACATTCTTCTTATGATCAACATCTCTGAGAGGGCTGGCAGGGTTTTAAATGATGGAGACTCAAGGACACTTGCTGGACTGGCCCTTCCCTCTTGTATACTCTTATCTATCCAGCAAGCAATTCAACTTACAAGACATCAAAGGTTGCTTTAATGACTTCTGACAGACCATCTCAGGAAGTGTTGGGCAGATCCTCTTCTGTACTCAAACATCAGCGTTTATTGTTGGTCGCTTGGTTTGCCCACCAGACTCCTTGGAGAGTGACTTTTGTCTTATTCTCCTTTGTATCTCCACAGCTAGCCCTTTAATGTGGGCAGAGAGAGCCCTTGCACCAACTAGAAAGGCTTATCTGACCTCCCCTCTGGGATGAGTGGGTCCCCATCTCTGGCCTAGCCCACAGCTGCAGACTAGAGCAGAGGGGAGATGGAGTGTGAAATAAATTGCATACCTGAGATGACAGGAGGGAGATGAAGTGTATTTCATTATCACCTTGACCCTTATGTTGATAAGAGCTGGGCAGTATAGACCATACCCATTCATTGCAGCTGCTAACATGTGCAAAAGTTGCCCACAGAGATAATGTCTTATTGTCCTAGGAACACAATGCGAGGATAGTAGTACAGCACAGAGAACACAGTCAGTGATTCTGTAACATCTTTCTATGTTGACAGATAGTAAGTGCACTAAAGGGGGTGAGGATTTAATAATATGGGGAACTGTTGAGCCACTCTTTTGTATATCTGAAACCAATATAAGATTGTATATCAACGATTCTTCAGTAAAAATAAAAAAATAAAAGTTGCCCACAGAGATAATGTCTTATTGTCCTAGTAACACAACACACTCCCCAAAGAGACCTTCAGAGCCAAAGGATATGATGTATTCATTACACAAACATCTAGACACACATTCATCCACTTATTCCTTCATTCATTCAACAAATAATACTAAGCAGACTACCCTAGATTTATGGTATGTACTGAAGACGTAAGATTAAAACAAAAGGAACCAAGTCTCTAACTGCATGGGGCTTGTATTCACACATGTGGCAACCCTGCTGAAATTTATACCTGACTTGTATAATCAAGACATTTTAGGGCTGGTGATACTGGGGTTTAGATATTGAAGCACACTTGTTAAGGGAAGCCTCTCTTCTTCACATTATCAGTCATTCTAACAACTTCCATTTCAAAATTTTATCTATGATTAATAACTAAAAAAAAGTCAAGATTATGAAATCTGAACCTTACAGTAGAACAGCTGATGTAAAAGCTGCTTCCTCAGTTCCAGACACCTTGTAAACATTATTTAGCTCACTCCTCACAACAATACTAGAAGTTGGTACTGAATACAATCTCTACATTGTACAGAAAAGGAACATGAGACCCAAATTGGTGAGGATGCTTTGCCCAAGTCATAAGAAACTAAGGTTCAAAGTCAAGTCCATCTGGTGCCAACATCTTTGCTTTTTCTACTGCACCTTTTTAAAAATGGCTTTCAAAGCAGCCATTTTAATGCTCCTTTTTATGAAGGAAACATCACTAAGTGCTCCTAATGTATATCTATATTTGCTTCAATTTCCTATTTAGTTGTACCAGCTTTATGAACTACACCTTATAATCTCCTTTTAGCTCTACAATCAATGAGAGTATTAAATGGATTGAACATCTGCCCTCAGCATTATTATTCTAAATAAGAAAATGATTACCAAATTCATGCCTATGAGTTCACCTTTCAACATTCATTTAATCAAGATGAGTAATTACCCTAGTGGGCAGTAATTAGGTAATTAGTAAAACTAGTTAATACAAATAGCATATTAATATAACCAAATAAATGCTAGTATAATTTTTATAATTATTATGGCATATAGGTCTACCTGATTTTTTTTTTAGTAAAAGACACATAATTTCTGGACTATGTATTGAACAATTTCAACTTGCATGTGGGAATGCCTTTTGACATCTGTGACCCTGCAGAGTAAAAAGGAGATTGAGACAATTATCTCGGGTACTGAAGCAAAAGCCTGCTTGCACTAAAATTATCTGCCTAGTCTTTGCTTGATTTTCTCTAAATGGTTGCTCCATTTTTTAAAAAAGAGCCACTTTATAGCATGTGCCTAAACAACCTTCTCTGCTTAGAAAATGAAAATACAGTATTCTAAGAATAATTTAACCAGATTAGACAAAGAGCTCTGTACATTTGCAGTGTACTCTCTGATTCTGTAATTTCATCTTAGGTTTGATATTTATCCCCCCTAAAAGAAAGGATGTATCAATACCACCCTATGGATTCCCCAACACTCCCCCCACACCCAGACACACAAAAAACCCTAAGGCAACTGTAATGAATAAACACATTCATGAGAACAAGGAAATATCTCTTGATATTGTGGTATGCACATACATATACAATCTATGTTTGTATTTTTGGTGGCAGAGATGAAGATATAATTAACCATATCCTGTGATGAAGCACATAAAATAGTTACCAATCTGAGGCTAGTCTTGCAATAGATATTGATCCAAACCCAGGATGTATAAAAATTTATGAACACGATATAAGAAAAATTTTCATCTCCCCTATGCCTGAAATGCCAACTGGTTTATATGCATTTATAAAGCCTGTAAGCCAACTACTACCGGCTAATGCCCAAAATATTAGAATACCAGCAGCATGAAAAATAATTTGCAAATTCTCTAACTGGGGTCTGCATTACAGTTCTCTTGCTTGAGCTAACTTCTTATGACTACATTAGATTTCGTTACTGTCCATGAATATAAGATAACATGCTGAAACTCCAGGTCTCCCTTTAATGGCAGAAACCTAGGCTCAGTCAATACTTTTACATGCCAATAAATGTAATGAAAATATACACATGAAAACTGATTCTTTAATTTCTGTGATGTTATCCCTTCCTATTAACCAAGGCTTCATCTTCAGCTAAACTGGATATATGACAATAGACTGTATATACGGCAATATACTGTAACTATACATATGACAACATGATACAATTGAAGACTTTTTTTCTTACAAACCCTAATATAATTACATCTGATGGCTCAATTATGATTTTTCTAAAAGCAACTAAACCCTTTTAGGCAATTCAATGCTCATATTAAATTTCACTCAAACCTCGCTGATACACAAAGCAACCCAGAATTTTGCCTGGTTGCCCCAGCTGAGGAAGTTCCATTTTTACATGGTTTTTCTGTTTCCAAGAAGAAGTGATCATTTCTGGAGCTATAAACTATTCATTTGAATTTCCAGTCTGTAAATTGTGAAGAAGGCTTGTGGGTGTGAAACAAGAGAAGATAAATTACAAATTGGAGCTAAAGAGAAAATAAATACAAGATTTTAGTGGAATCTAATTGTTTTCCACAGATCATAGTAATAGCATTATCCTTCCTTCTAAATTTATGTGATCTGCACATTTATCTATATTCCTATTTGTCTGTCATCTATCTGTTTCCACCTGCATGTTAGTGTCTATTTGGCATGGCAAGTTGTGCTGTCTTTGTCTGCAGAGAAGAAAAGAGGGAGGAAAATGATGAAAAATCTTGGTGTAGCATGAATAGCAACGAGGTGAGGCTGATGCCTGATGTGCGGATAAATCCTGTAAATGAAGTGGCCCTTGAATTAAATTAATTTAAAATCTGGCAAATATTACCCGGCATGTTTGTCAATGTGCTGTATAATTATTAATTTGTTCATTGAAGCAACTGTATAAATAAATAGAAAGCAGAATGCCATGATTAAGCAAGCATTGAAAATCCAGGGTCAAGGAGCCCCGCAATATCAGAATCTCAATAGCTTTCCTGGGTCCTACTTTTACATCTCCTCCTAAACCCATACGTCGATAACAGCAAATTAATTGGCCCACATTTAGATGCCAACAGGGCTTTTGTATTCTCAGTGCACATTTTTGTCTTCTCAGAGTGAGATGTTAGTAACGGGGGTTTTAATATTACCCCTAGGGGAGCATCAGAAAATCTTAACAATTTCCTTCACTAGAGTATTTTCATTAGCACTAAATACCGTGCAATTTACATTTGAAATCAGGTGTAGGGGTGAGCAGAACGTGACAAGACATGTTGCAGTGGTGGAGTTTTTTTTGTTTTTTGTTTTTTTTGTTCCAATGTTCTTTATTTACTGCCATGGAGTCTCAGAAGAAAAGCATTTGTGTCAAAAAGGAAATATTTCTTGATTTCTCTTCACCTTACTTTTAGGAGATGAAAATGCTATCTTATTCAAATACATAAAGTATACATTTAAAACAGCCCTCTTTCACCAAGAGAAAGGTACGCTTAAAAAAATAATAACAATAATGCACCTAAAGTGGAATTAAACTAAACACTGACTGACAGCTGTGAACAGACATTCCACAGAGGAGCAAAAACCCTTTAAGGGAAAGGGTTAAAAGTTAACACAAACAGGCTTCCAAGTTGCTGCCTAACCAGACCAACCACCTGCTTAATTCAAACTTACATTAATGAAAAATTACCTAGTATTATTTTTATTGTAAATCTAGACTGCCAGTGGATTTCATCTTGAGAATGTAAGGGTAGGCTAAACTCTGGCTAATGTCATTTCAATTCAACACATTCAATACTGCTTCTGTAAAAAATTAGCAATTAGCATCTATATTAAATCTGGGCTCTGTTTGTACCATTATTTTGCACACTAACCACTTGTTAGAGTTAAGATCTTACAATCTGATTCGATGTTTCAGTTCTTAAACCCCTTAGTGACACCTAAATCCCGAGAGAGAAGCCAGAGACAGGCGAGTAGTGGTAATAGCTAGCACCTAAGAGGGGCTACTAGTGCCACAGAGGGTTTCTAAGTGCTCTGCATAAACCTATGTTTTGCTAACAAATTAAAGAGGGTGCATTGTTTATAGCCTCATATTCCCAAAAATGTTCTCAAAAGAGCAAAGGCAAGATACTAGGGCAAGAAAGGGAGAATTTTCTTGTCTAGTGGTTTTCACTTTACAGCACTTCAGAACCACCTTCTAAAAATCCCAAATCCCAGGCCACGTCCCAGATCAAGTAAACCAGAATCTCTGGGCTGAGACTCAGGCATCAATACAGTCTTATTTAAATCACTAAGCATAAACACTAACCAGCATTAGCACCAGTTAGTACAAAAGAAATACACAATTTATAGTAAGATTTATCTTTTTACCAATCCCCACATATATTTAGGTACTTTGGTGTGAGGGAAAGGTTTAAAAAATTCCAGTCAGCTCTACTATATCATCTCTATGACCTTGGGTAAATTCCAGAACCATCTATAGCAGCAACACCTCGTTTCCAGGGAAGGCCAGGCCAATGGTACCAGTAGTGGACTCAGCGCAGTAGTATATGGTATACCACATAGAGAAGTATATAGTAAACCAGCCCTCAAAAAAGGCCCTAATCTGTAGCATTTGCAGACTTCCATGGTGTACAAACTCCTAGCACAGTTGATATCAAGCTTCCCAATAGACCAGCCATCACTGAATGTGGAATCGGGAAGAGAGGCAGGCAGTTGGCCCTCACGCTCTGGTGCAAGCTGGCTCCGGCACACCACTGCCTCATGGTACCAGCAGCGGCCTCAGTGATGGTGGCTGCAAGGTCCTCACCCAGCTGGTTCTATTGCCCAGCTTTGGCTGAGGTCCTAGCTAACTAGCAGCCCTTGTTGCAGTTTCTTAGCCTGGCTCCCCATCCTTCTCAATCATTCTGACAGCTATGAAATATCCTAATCAGTTACTTCGATCAGCCTAAGGATGTTTCTGTTGCTTACAGCAAAGAACACTGACCTTCTAAAGGTCACACCTGGAGGTTAAGAACCTAAGCCCAAAACTCTGAACTCCTGCAGTCCAAGGAAGCATTTTGCTTTAAGACATTTGCATCTTAAGAGGGATGAAACTCTTCAACCAGTGCGTCTCAAAATTTAATGAGAATCACCTCAGGATCTTGTTAAAATGCAGATTCGGATTCAGGAGGACTGAAGAAAGGCAGAAAACACACATTTCTCACAAGCTCCCTGGGGCAGCTTCTGGTTCAAGAATACACGGTGAAGTAAGCCCTTAAACTAGAGAGAGAAAGAGCCAAAGGTGGGGGCCTCAGCCTGGATTCCTCTGGGGACCCCTGATTTCAAGCCACCTAAGGGCCTGCCTGCCACCCTCAGTCTGGGCAGTTTCCCAGCTGACCCTGAACATATGTCACAGCTGAAGCAGGCTGGTCCCAGCTGCAGTGACAGTCTACCTCTGAATGCCTGAGATACCATGGTCAGTGCCACCTGACCATCTCTGACCACCTCTCTTGATACACAAGCCATAAATTTAAATCACTTATTTATGCATTTGCCAAATATTTGCTATTTACCTCATATGTCTAATACTCTTGGCTAAGTTTAGATAATTCTGGACTCTCCATCTGTGTGTTTTAAATAAGCTGAACTGGGAGCATTCCAATCCAAATGAGGATTTAGCATATGCAACAAGAAGTTAAAGGTCAAGGGGATCTGTGTGGGGGAAAGAAAAGTTCCAAGCCTGTCAGCAGTTTGGCTGTGGGAAAATGCGACTTGATAATCTGTCAACTCGAGCTGTCAATCAAAGCCCATTATTACTCTTATTCCACCCATCTGACACTAGATCAATAGGATAAGTACTTTTTGATGTCAGATCAATGGTATGACTAAGTTTGGGGGTGACAGCTAAACAATTGCCTCCATCCTGTATGTGAATGTTATTACCAGGAACATCAACTCAAATGAAAATGAGAAGCCACTTCCTGCACAGTGTTGTGAAAGACATGTTCAAATCCCCAGAAACTCTTGGTGCTCCCACCTGCTAAGACAGAAAACGTAAAGTGCGTGTTTATTTCTAAGATTTATAAAGTACCCATTTTGCAACTGAGCTTATGGGGAAGATATATTTCATGGAGCCAGAAGCTGACAATTGAGCCCCCAGGGCTGATAGGATAAGAGATTCTTGTCATGCCATAGAATCTGAAGGAAATTCACATTACCTGTGAAAATACCTCTTTTTCTTTTTCCCTTTTCCAACTATTGAGATTTTCCCTACTTAAACAGCTTCTATTCTGGGGGTCCAGGAGTGAATTTTAACAGGATGGAAGAGAGTCCAATAAAGGAACCCAATATCAGTGCCCTCCCTCCTCCACCATCCACACACCCCTCATTTGCCTGTGCAACAGCAGATAAGGACACATCCCATGTGCTAAGCACTGTGTTAACCTCTGAGGATAGAAGGGTTAAACATTTTAGACACAGTATTATGGGGCACATAGTAGAGAGACAAACCTAGAGTAGAGAGGCTGGTGAAGACTTCTTAGGAAGTAATATTTGAGCTAATGCCTGAAGGGTAAGACATCGCCAGGCCAACAGCATGGGAAGAGTCTTCCAGGCAGAAAAAACAGCACATGCAAGGGTCCTGAGGTTAGAGAAAATGTAGCATCTTGAAATAAGACCCATGATGTAAGAATATGCAGAGAGCAAGGGGAGAGTAGAACTTCCCAAGGCCAGTGAGGTAGGCAGAGATCAGATCACGGAGGTCTGTGCACTCCCCTACTCAGATGACTGAAGACCAGGTCCAAAGATGTGCTAAGAGACAAGATTTTAAGAGACAGAGAAAAGAACTGAGACTCAACACATACCACAGGACAACGCGGCCTCCACTCCACTCTGTGACAGCCCTGGGCATGCTGTGAGGGAGTCAAGTACCAGCTTGAATCTGCTTTCCCAGCTTTCCTACAACCACTGTGCCCCCGGAGCCTGGCGCTCTGAATGTCCCATCCACTCCCACCCCAAGTCAGAGTGAAACTCAGATGGCAGAGAGTGACCAATCCCAAGGACATTAGTGCTTTAATGGGAATGACTGCTGACCTTAAGGTAAAAGTGACAATGAGTAGGGAAAGGTATATACAGAGAGGGAAAGAAAGAAAGGAACAGGTTGACGTACACTGATCTGATCTTTCCTATTCATGGAATAGCCCAGTGTTCTGTAATATATAAGTATACATGGGTGTGTATGTGTGTGTGCATGTGTGTGTTTGACATGTACATGTAAACATATAGAACTATATGTGTTTATACATGCAAGAGCATATATGTATGAGTGATCATGAATGTGTGTGTGGTGTGTTTCATCCACCTCTATAAATTTTTCAATGGTTCCCCATCACTACAGCACATACCTGGTTGCAGACACTGCTAAGCACCTTACATCTTCACGAGAACTCTAAGATGTACATTCCCTATGTTATACCCACTTTTCAGAGGAGGAAATGAAAACTTAGGCTCAGGAACTTGCTCACAATCACATAGCTATAAAGTAAATCTGGACTCCTTGTCCATCTCTTCCAAAAAGCATTTCTTTTCCTTAGCAGCCCCACCCGTTTCCCAGTCCACCAAAATTTTACTTCAACACTGCCATTAATCACATGTCTAACCTGTTACAAGTCCTTTAGGGAAAAAAACGTTGTTAGGGCCCTCAGATGTATCATCAATGCCGAGGCCAGCATGTTGGTGCTCACCCAGGTGAGTGGTAGTCCAACCTCTGAGAAAACACCTTTAATCTGGGGCATGGTGAGGCCTCTGCTCCTGCCATAAAGTCATGAAGTCAACCCAAATCCAAAGGACATGTCAGAAACTAGGCCAAGTCCAGGCTGGGATTCTAGACAAACCGAAAGAGGAAAGGGTGCATAGTAACAGGCATGCAATGTTCTGATTTGAAGTGGAGGGTTAATCAGAGTGCACGTTCCAGCCACACAATCACAGTAGCTGAAAGATGTATACTAAAGAGCTTGTATCCCTTTATTTATACACCTTTACATCTATACTTCCCAAGAAACAGTTTCACTTACCTTTTAAACAGCCAGAGTGCCACTTTATCATTAAACAGAGATGCCAGGGAAGAAATGAGCGCATATTATTTAGAATGCAAACAGACTGTTAAGGATGACTGCCAAGAAACAGCTCATCCCAGATGCCTCAAAGCTACTGCTGTCTGCTGCTACAAAATGCCAGCAGGAGATGGAGTTCACATAGGCCTGTGGTTCTCAGACTTTGGCAAGCATCAGAGTCACCTGGAGGCCTCGTTCAAGCACAGACTACAGGGCCCGCCCCCAGAGTCCCTCATCCAGCAGGTCCAGGGCTGCTGCTGCTGCTGATCCAGGGACCACACTCTGAGAGCATCATGGGGGGGCACTGTTAAGTCCAGCCCATTAGCATTGCTACCAATTCATCTAAAAGGTGACTAGAACGCTCCTGGATGAGAGAATCCCTCAACCTAAAGAGAGAGATGTGATGGAGCCCACAGATCCCTCAGATACAATGTAAGTTGCTTCCTCTTTGGAAGCCCAACATCCTCCAATATCCTGCAGTTCAGTCCTTCCAGAAGGGTTAAAGAAACCCTGTGGGCTAGATAAAGGCTGGTGATCACATCAGGCCACCAAAGGGAAAGGGGCCTCATCGAATTACAGATGTTATATGGAAAGCCTTGAGTGATCAAAATGATTTTTCTAAGTAGCACAGAGAAACCCCAGCAAGATAGAGGTCTGGCTTCTCTTCTTGCCCCCGTGAAGAATTCTGTCAGAGAGGCTCTTGTGCCAACGAGGTGTCTGATAATGAACTATCTTTCTTTCCTCTGTACCTCTTGCAAACAAAGCTTGTCAAAACAAACTGTATCTCAGTGCCAAGGAGAGGTTTGGTCCCTGGTAAATAGCACAAGAGCTAAACAGGAAAACTGGGCTTTTACTGGCACTCTGTTCCACCTGAAGCCCCTGTGTCGAATACCAGTCCTTTCTGGTTCAGCCCAATTGTCCATGAATTAGCCAGCCCCGGGCTTCAATCAGGTGCAGAGATGCCAGGCCTGGAAGAGTATGTCTCCCAGCATGGTCCTCCTGGAGGACTGCAAAGGGAGAGCCCACCACACAGGGCGTTTGAGACGGGAACTGCGGAGGGATACAGAGACCTGTACATTGCCCTGCAGATCTAGGATAAGTGTGACACACCTTGCGTTTAGCCGAGCCCTGTTAATCCTTCCTACAGTGAGTGTCTATCCTGTCAGGATTTGTGATTGAGAGCTGCTTAAACAGGTGAGAAAATTTCAGGAAGCTAATATGTCCCAGCTAATCAAGGCTAAGTGTTCCCTCTTTGCCCAAGCCCTCTTATTTGCACGAGTACCACATGGTAATGGATAAATAATTTTTTTTCAAGGTTGTTGGAGATGCAGGCCCTTAAATAAGCGATCTAATGCTCAGTTTCATCTAAAGGAGATGTTATCCAGCAAGCCTCAAGATTTGTGCACTCATCAGAACCATTCCAGCTTGACCTCATGCTTCAGAAACCCAATACTACAAAATTTAGCTACAGCCGTTATAAACCGAGGGATTATTTCCTCATGCGCACCTGGAAACTCACGTTTCACCATCTAGAAGACCTGTAGCAATGAGCTGTAGTTACTTAGCACTCCCATCTGTTAGCTATTTTATAAATATACTGTGAACATTTTTCTTTGATTTTGTGGTTCCTCCTCTCTTTGGTCCAAACACACTGTTTATTTACAAAACCTTACCTCTTCTACTTATAGCACTAGAAAACAGATCTTGAGCAGAATATCTTGCACATGATCCCAGTAGGGCAGTGGCTTTCAAAGCCCAGTCCTACGACCCGCACACCATCATCTGGGAACTTTTAGAGATGCAAATTCTCAAGCCCCATGCACCCAGAAACTCTAGGGATGGAGCCCAGACATCTGTGTTTTGACAAGCTCTCCGGGTAACTCTGAGATAGGGTCGAGTGTGAGAACCACTCGAGTAGAGAATATGGGAATAAGGAATAAGAAAGGAGAAACCCAGTTCAGGGAAAGGAGTTCTCTTGACCCATGAACAGCTTTTTCCTTAAACCTTTATATTATCTTGCCAAGTAAAAAATAACCCCAATACTACATATATCTTGTTACTGTCTTGTGATGATGGTGCATTCCTAACAGTTCGTGAGAGCTGATTACTAAACATTCAGGAAGTTTACAAGCCAGCTGTTAAGCCTTTGGTATCTTTCAGTTAGCCATGAAGAAAGTATTTACATCACAGAAATCTGCAAGTGCTGTACATCAGAGCTTTTACTCAGAGAGCCAGTTTACCAGCACACCACTGGCTGATTTTTAAAAGGGTTGCCATGGTCTGTGTTGGGACATAAGGCAGTGACAGGTAAAGGATCACAAGGTAACAAGCCAGGATTTGGAGCTAGACAAGAGTGCAGGAGGAAGTATGCACAGAGAGGCAGCCCAGTCCCACAGGAAGGCCAGAAAGTCAGGAGTCAAGACAGAACTAGATGTTCCTGCTGGAGCAGGTAGATTATGGAGTGAAACAAAGCAAGTTTAACAATTTTATATTTAGAAAGTGAAAGTAGACCTTTTGTATAATCTTCGTGACTGGTGGTGATATACTGATTCGTTCAGTCAGTCAACAAATATTTATCAAATGTCTACTGTGTACCAGGCACTGTGCTAGGCTCTGATGATACAGCTGTGAATCACAAACAGTCTGCCATCACAGAGCCTGCAGCTGACAGACGACAGCAATGTGAAGTTAAGTACATGCAGTTCAATATTCCAACCATGATAAGTTGTTTTATGTAAGTGATATAAGTGGCTATTTGATATAAGATGCTCAGGGTAAGCTTCACTGACAAGGTGACATTTGAACAAAGACCCAAAGGAACTGAGAGAGCAAGTTATTGCTGGGAGACAATTCTCCATGGGTCTCATGCACTTCTGCACAATTTAGGATCAAAGGCACTGAATGCCTTTGTTCTAGATAGTTTTTCAAGGATGTTTGGCAGAGATAATGTCTCTCGGCAAAGTTAATCACAGAATCACTTACTTTCCAGTTTAATAAAGACAATGCTTCCCCCTGGAGGAAAGGACAGCCATGCTTACTGCCCCATTTTAAATGATTCAGGTTTTTCCTTATCTCAGGGTTCCTCTTCTATAAGCCAACCCCCTGCATGTGCTGGTGTCACCTGGCCCTCTTCATATCTCTTTATGGGAATTGGGACTCATACAACCAGCTAAACATGGCTCTCAGAATCTATATACCAGATGTTGTTTTCTTCAACTCCCATACTCCTTATATAAGTCAGGTGGTCTGATACTGATACTCTGGCTACAGATATTGCTGTGAATAATGAAGTCCTTTGTCTCTGATACAGGAATGTCATGTCTTCTGCCAGCAACCATGAAACTGTAGTAGACTAGCCTGACAGCTTGCAAGCAAGGTAAAGTGTCAGGCCCTTCAGAGTTCATGACAGCCATGAGAATAACTGAGGGAAGGGTGTCCAGGCAAGGAAGCAGTAAGTGCAAATGCTCTGAAGTGGTTGATAGTCTCCGTCAACCTGACTGTCCTCTGTGGGTTGCCCTGGCCCTTGAGAGCTATGTAAATTGACTCCATCTTACTCAACTCATTCTGCCTAACTCTAACTTTTAGGATGCCACCACTTCTTAGAACAAGATTTGTGACTGCCAATATAGGAAGAAATGGGGAGTATCTCCCATCCCACCCCCCACTCCCAATACCAAATGGGGTCATATCAAATCTAGGGATACACAAAACTTGTTTAATTTATGAGAAAAACAGTCCTAGAAAAACTTATGGTGCCTAAAACAAACACTACAGAGAACAAAGGAAGAGGACAGTAACCAACACCTCCAGGCAGCATCCAGGAACCTAGAATTCAATGGGAGAAAAATGGAAACATCAAGAAATGGGAATAAAGGCACAGCCTCAGATAGGAAGGGCTCAATCTCAGAGCATTTGTAGATAAAGCCATAACAAATCACAACAAAGCTAGCCACTAATACAGTGGAGAAAAAAATTAGGACAACCTGACTTATATAAAGAATATGGGAGTTGAAGAAAACATCTGGTATATAGATTCTAAAAGGCATATTTGAATGCATTTTTTTTGTTTTTTTTTTATTTTGGTATCATTAATCTACAATTACAGAAAAAACATTCTGTTTACTAGGTTCCCCCCTTCACCAAGTCCCCCCCACATACCCCTTCACAGTCGAATGCATTTTAAAAAACTTTTTCAGAACACATCTCCAATTTGATCACAAAAGTCATTGGAAAGATAGAATTCTATACACAGACATTTGCATTATGAATCACTCCTTAGAAATGACTCATTTCCTTAAAATTAAGTAAGTCAGCACCTCGTGAGGAGCAACACCTCTAAAAATCCCCACTGTCATCTTTAAGAAAAATTTGAACTTGCCTTTAATTTTTCAGTGTTAAAAAGAAAGAGTGTACTTGCCAGACACCGAATCTGCTAGCACCTTGATCTTGGACTTCCCACCCTCCAGAACTGTGAGAAATAAATGTTTGTTGTTTAAGCCACCCGGTCTATGGTAGTTTTATTTTTATAGCAACCCCAACAGACTGGGACAGTCATATATACACATATAACATTTCAAGCACAATTCAATTCTGAGGTCATCAAATGCATTTCCCTGCTTGCATGTAGGACTGTAGCAAAACTGGCTAAGTCAATTTTTGCCATGTTTTCAAGAACTTCAGTAACTATCTTGCCATTTCATATAATAGCCTCTTTTCTTAAATTCCTGTGAAGAAGATTTTGTCACAACTATGATTACTGCTGTACTGTTTGAAACAGGAAAGACTGGAAACCACCTAAATGTGCCCAAATGATTAAATACCTGAGACTGCATGCATATTTGCTACTGTTCAAGTGATAGTATAGAATATTAAGACATGAAAAGATCATCACAATATTGTTAAAAATGAGAGAATTATGGAATAGCATATACAGGGAGATTCCATTTTTGTTTAAAAGATTATATGCATAAAGTTGCAGGCTACAAGATGAATACACAGAAATCTGTTGCATTCCTATATGCTAACAACAAAGTAGCAGAAAGAGAAATGAGGAAAACAACTCCATTTACAATTGCATCAAAAAGGATAAAATACCTAGGAATAAACCTAACCAAGGAAGTGAAAGATCTTACTCTGAAAACTATAAGACACTCATGAGATAAATTAAATAAGAAACCAATAAATAGAAATCCATCCCATGCCCATGGATAGGAAGAATTAATATGGTCAAAATGGCCATCCTGCCCAAAGCAATCTATAGATTCAATGCGATCCCTATCAAAATACCAACAACATTCTTCAATGAACTAGAACAAATAGTTCCAAAATTCATATGGAACCACAAAAGACCCTGAAGAGCCAAAGCAATCCTAAGAAAGGATAACAAAGCTGGAGGGATTACACTCCCTGACTTCAAGCTCTACAAAGCTACAGTAATTAAAACAGTTTGGTACTGGCACAAGAAGAGACCCATATATCAATGGAGCAGAATAGAGAGCCCAGATATAAACACACACACATATAGTCAATTAATATGCAATAAAGGAGCCATGAATATACAATGGGGAAAAAAGAGCCTCTCCAACAACTGATACACAGAAAACTGCACTGCTGCATTTAAGAGAATGAAACTGTATTATTGTCTAACTCCATACACAGAAGTAAACTCAAAATGGATCAAAGACCTGAATGTAAGTCATGAAACCATAAGACTCTTAGAAGAAAACATAGGCAGAAATCTCTTGAACGTTAAGTATGAGAAATTTTTTCCTGGACACATCTCCTCAGGCAAGGGAAACAAAATAAAAAATGAACAAGTGAGACTACATCAAACTAAAAACCTTCTGTACAGCAAAGGACACCATCAGCAGAACAAAAAGCCATCCTACAGTATGGGAAAATATATTCATAAATGACTCATCTGATAAGGGGTTAACATCCAAAACATATAAAGATCTCATATATCTCAGCAACTGAAAAATAAGTAACCCAATTAAAAATGGGCAGAGGACCTGAACAGACATTTCTCCAAAGAAGAAATACAGATGGCCAACAGGCACATGAAAAGATGCTCCACATTGCTAATCATCAGGGAAATGCAAATCAAAACCACAATGAAATATTACCTCACATCAGGATGGCCACTATCTAAAAGACAAGAAATAACAAATGTTGGCTAGGATGTGGAGAAATGGGAACCCTCCTACACTGTTGGTGGGCATGTAAATTGGTAAAACCACTGTGGAAGATAGTATGGAGGTTCCTCAGAAAACTAAAAATAGAAATACCATTTGTTCCAATAATTCCACTTCTAGGAATTTACCCAAAGAAAATAAGGTCCCTGATTCGAAAAGATATATGTACTCCTACATTTATCACCACACTATTTACAATAGCCAAGATATGGAAGCAACCTAAGTGTCCCTCAATAGATGAATGAATAAAGAAGATGTGGTACATATACACAATGGAATATTATTTAGCCATAAAAAGAAAGAAATTCTGACATTTGCAACAACACGGATGGAGCTAGAGGGTATTATGCTCAGTGAAACAAGCCAGACAGAGAAAGACAAATACTTATTTGTGGAATATAAAAACAAAGCAAAACAGAGTGAACAAAACAGCAGTAGACTCACAGACACTGAGCAGTGACTAGTGGTTACCAAGGGGGAAGGGTTATAGGGGACAAAGAGGGGGATAAAGGGGCACAATAATTTGCAATTACAATATAGGTCGGTCATGGGGATGGCAGTACAGTATGGACAATAGAGTAAATGATTCTGTAAAATCTTTCTACATTGATAGACAGTAACCGCACTAGAGGGGGTGAGGATCTGATAATGTGGGTAACTGTTGAATCACTATGTTGTACCTTTGAAACCAACATAAGATTGTATATCAATGATACTTCAAAAAAGAGATTATATGCCTATATAGTCCCCATGTGCATAAAATGGGTATTAAGCACATGTTATAAATGCCAGGCACTGTGTTAGCCTCTGTGGATGCAGTGGTCAAAAGACAACCATAATTCTCACCCTTGTGAAGCTTACAGTCTAGCCAGGAAAACAGACATAAAAGTAAGTATACAGCCATTAGTTAATTACAATAATGAGAAATGCTGCAAAAATAGGGTATGGCGCTTTCTAAGAAAACCCTAGCTCCAGATATTTTGCTCATGCTCTCCATTTCAGTTTTATGAAGTCCCTCTGGGTGTTTAGTGTCTTGCCAATGGGTTTCAGCCCCAGGCAAGTTCACTATGGATTCAATGTGACCAAAGAAATTGACAGAAAAATGTTCTTGGGGTGAAAGGGTTATACCCAACTTTATTTCCAGGTGGCAGGTCAGTCACTAAAATCCCATTCACTCAGAGTGAGTCTGCAGGCAGCAAGCCAGTCTCTGCCTCTGGGCCCCTCTGTCTGCATGGCCATCCTCTGGGCCCCTCTGTCCTCGGTGCTGCCACCACTCCAGCCTCTGCTCTGCTCTCCTGCAGCCTTGCAGCCCTGCCACCGTGTCATGCCCAGAGCACTGGGCGGAGCTCTTTTTATAGAGTCAATAGCCATGTATTGCCCAAAGGTGTGCAGTGAGCCAGTCAACCACAGCCAGGTGAGAATCCTGGCCACAGGAACTCTCATTTTATCCACATTAGGTTTTAAGATATATTCTGCTTCCTAATTTTTCCTCTGTCTATATTTTTAAACTAAGCACAACCAAAGAGAAATTTTAAAAAGTCCCAGGGAACTGTTTCTCATTAAGCATGCCACGCCACCAACAATAACCTTGCATTGACTGGAAATCCTCATTCCTCTTCTCCTTTTTGCCAAGCTAATAATGTGAATTGTTTTAACCTTTCCTCAGAGGTTTTATTTTCTAAGCCTTAAATCATTTTTATTGTCCTTTTATGAACTGCCTCCAAGTTTTCCGTGATTAATGGCTGCTCATTAGATGCTGAACAAACTTGTGGACAGATGTACTCCAGTAACTCTAAAGGCTTTGGTTTTGTCAAAGAAGGGCTACAGCCAGTACACAATATATATCATCTGCATCTATGATAAACATACCTCTCAAAGTTGGGTTCTCCATAAAAGCATTCAATCTTCCCATTTCTTTCTAATTAAGATCTTCTTCCCATCTTCAAAGGCCTGGACTGCATCCACAAACCCTAAACGATGCATTTCATTTCTTCAAAAACAGCATTTCCCTGAAGCAGCATTACACAGACATTTGAACAACGTTTTTTTTGTGTTTTTTTGGTCCAAGCCTGTCAGCAGATTTGCTACTGCTCCGGCCATCAGACACAACACATCAGGTCCAAGCAATTTTAGCAGCACAGCATTTTTATTGTATCCCTGGAAGGCAAGTAAAGATGCTGGTTTAAAGATCCCAAATGGCCTGGGTGATTTTCTTGAGTCTATTTCCTGGGTACTTAATATGTATGTAATGTTTCTCTCATAAAACTAAGCAAGAAGATGAAGTTCCCATGTTCCAAAGATTGACACTTAGATGGAAAGATAATATGAACAGGTGGATTTAAATGTGAAGATTGAGTGGCCTCTTTAATGCACATTAAAAGGCCTGGGTCACTAGGAAAATACATACCAATGCCTACCACCATACAACCTTAGCAGAGCATTAAGATTGAGCTCTATTCAGCTGGGGTAAGTTTCCATGGGCTAGGTGACTTTCATGTGACGTTTTTATTACTGCTGCAAATAGCACACAGGGTCTAGCCAAATATGCAGTCAACCTCGGGGCTGAAGCACTTTCCGAACCACCACAGCTAAAATTAAGCCTGACTCCTTTACTGCCACCAAAAACTTACATAGCTAGAATGAAACACCTTTTTTCTTTACTTTTCTGTCCCCAGCTGAATCTACTTTGACAATCATAATGGGCAAAGCCATAAATATGGATCCAAATAAATAAAATGGCAGTCACCACATCCTTTCAGGACATGACCTGAAATTCAATTCACCTTCTCCACTACCATTAGGGCACTTGAATTTTGCCCAAAAAGGTAAAACTTTTACTGAGATCTCTGTTCTACAAACAGATTTTAATTCTAGTTTATAACAGCATGAATATAAGTTAAATTATTTGGTTCTGATTCCAGGCCCATTGCATCAGCATCTTCAGTGATACAAAGTTACCCAAGAGACAGTGCCTACCTTCTAAAAGCTAATTAGAACTGTGAATATTCACAAAATTATGAATTCTCTGGGATATAATAAACCAGAATTTGGCCTGAATCCTTTCATATTTTTACTATCTTTACATAAAGACACTGTGGTGTAAATTCCCTGGAAGGAACAAGGGAAATAAGAACTGCTTCTTATGCAGGGCTGTCATGTTAGGCTGCACAGGTTGTGCACTGAAGAATTCCAGGAGTTGCCATTTTAAAATCTCCCTGACTAGGGTTACCTTTGCTTCCAAAGCCTAAATGCTGAACATACAGGGGAGGGTTTAAAGGCATCAGCTAAAAAAGTTAAAAGGACAAAGGAACAGAATGCTATGCATATTATGTCAGCCAAAGGGCTGACCACATTCATTACATTCATAATATTTCTCCACATAGTGCATAATCACTAAATGCTTGTTGGATGGATGGACAACTACATAAACTATGTCTTAAGCAAAACCTAGTCCCTGCTTATAAACTGCCATCCCTTTAGTGTTCTGTGCTCTCTTGTTCCTTACCATTTATAGAAATATCTTTGTCATAGATAATAGATAGAAGAGGTTTGGTTTTAGCTTTCAAGGATTTTCCTTCTAAACTTATTTTCCAAATATCACCTAAATATTTGCTAGGGGAAGAAAATAATCACTCCATTTGTTGTGAACCTCGCCAGTATACTAATTTGCCTGTTCATTGACTCCAAAGAAGACTGGATTTTCATTCAGATGTACCTCATTCTGTTTGATGTTACCTTTCAGAGGCTCTATCTCATGCATGATGTGATGAAGAGAAGACCTTAACCTCCAACAGGCTCATTTTCACTTGAAGCCTGATCTTCAGAGATGTTCCACCTTCTTTGGCATTTCTATCACTAGGCTATGTGCCAATTGTCTGTCTCTCATACTCCAGAGCAGGTACTGGCTAAAGTTGGTTAGGAAAGGAGCCTGCTCCTTCCTCTCACTTCCTCCTTGGCTTCATCATGCATGTGTTACTTCCACAAATAGAAATCTGTCCTCCAAACAACTGGTGCCTGTTTGGGAACTGCTCACAGTTTTAGGCCATGGCTTCATCTGGCTTCAGCCCTTTGTGATGAGACACATACATACATGGACACGCCTACACAAGGAAGCTTCCTGTGGGCACTGTTTTCACAATGCTTTGAACGGATCTATTGTCTGTGTTATATTCACCTTAGTGCTGCTCAATAAGAGACAACTCTACAACATGCATACACCTGCCTGTACACCTAAAACAGGGCCACAGAGTCTTGCTCTTGCCAGATGGTGAATTTGGAAAAAATTAAAGTTTGAACTTTGCTGTAATATCTTACAGAGAAGCAAGATTTCACAGAGGAGGACCAACCTCACACAGACAGAACCCATACTTCTGCCCGCCATGACTAGAGATACACTGAAAACCCATCCTTTTTTTTTTTAAATATTGTTGATATACAATCTTATACTGGTTTCAAATGTACAACACAGTGGTTCAGTTACCCATATTATTAAATCCTCACCCCCTCTAGTGTGGGAAACCCCATTTTTTTCATGTGCCTCTCATGCTTCACCTAAAATATCCAAGTAATAATTTGTTTATTTGTTTTTTTTATTCATCTATTCTACAACCATTTATGGGGAATTATTCTTAGCAAAATACTAGGGAAACAAATGTAAGACAAACTGACTTAGACATGTCCAGAGCTAAAGTGGGTGCTGAGGAGATGAAGAGCCCTTAGTAGCTAACTAACTATATTGTGATGAGTACAATGAAAGATGTGTGCACGGGGCATTATGGGAGCATAAAGGAGGAGTGACTCACTCAGGCTGACCAGAGGAGTGGTTCTGGGAGGTCTCCTCTTGGAAAAGGGAAACTCTTAACTATCAGTTAATGAAAGAAATGGAAAAGATATTCTAGTCAGAAGCCACAGCACAAGCAAAGTCCCAGAAACAGGAAACAACATGACGTGTAAGACGTCTATCCCGGACAGCGGTGGAGCAAGACAAAACAGCAAGGGATGAGGCAGAGTAAGCAGGCAAATTAAGGAGGCCTAGAAAACTGTACCGTAGAGTATGATCTTTATCTTATCCTCAGGGAGGAAAATAAAGCAGCTTGCATTTTAGATAGACTTTCAGGCAGGTATTGGAGGAGGACAGCACTGAAGGCAGGGAAAACAGTGAAAGGGTGTTGCAAAACTCCAATAGCTGCACAACCCACTCAGATTAAACATCTGGGTAGGAGGGTGAAGAAGGGGGCAACTGGGCTTCTGATGTCCCTGAGTACAGAAAACCCCCAAATCAGCAAGTATGCACAGCAGACCAGTCTGGGAACGGCCGCCCAAACTGGGAAGGGATTCTGCTAAATTTACTTCGTGAGTGAGTGCCTTCGTCAAGGGGATCTGGATGCAAGAAGATACGATCTTGATGCAATAAAGAGCAGTCTATGCCCTACATGCTTCGAAAGTAGGAAACCAAATCTCCTGCCAAAGACAAGCCTCACAGTGAATATAACGGGCTGAGAGAAAATCCGAATTGAACAAGACAATATGGACAATTATGATGAGGTAAGACAAAAGTGGAAGAGAGCAGAGGAGGAAGATCCCAGAAAGAGTGAGGTCATATTCTTTGGCACTTTGAAAAATCCCTAGAAGAGGGCTCCATAAATCTGTGGGGCCAGAAAAGCTACCTGGTCCACCCTCCCCCTTCTAAGAGTACAGGAACGATCATTCACAGTTGACTCTCCACAGAGTTACTGTGACAGAAAGGAGAATGAGTAGAACAGCATTCCTACAAAGAAGGCCTTTCAGAAAGTCATGCTCAGAAAACTGATTGGAAACTGACCTGATATTTTAAACAAGCTAAAAATTTTTTTAAAGCGATAGCAGCTATGACAGAACAGCATAAATCAGACTTAGGAAAACTCAAGAAGAAAGAGACTGGAGAAAAGGAAAAATTGGAAATAACTCTAATGAAAAAATACGTCAAAACAGGCAAGGTACAGCTAAAATTTTCATGAAAGGGCAAAACATGCAAAACCACCTATGAAGCTGTCGTATCCAAAAAAATCAAATATAAATCTGATACAGCCTCCAGATGTACCAGTTTACAGGAAATTCAGAGGACAGATGAGCATGTTAAATGACACTACAAGGGTTCAATCAGCAAATCCGGATGATTACATTTCTTCCAAAAACAAGAAGGGGTACAGGGAGAGAGACATAGAGAAGGGAGAACCAGCTTAAAGCTGATTTAAGAGACATATCAGCCAATTAAAATGTATGAACCTTAATTTTAAGTGTCCAAATGCAAACAGAGTATACAAACTATTTTTAAAGGTTGTAAGACAAGCAAAGAAATGTGAGCGACTAGATAGTTGAGAATATTAAGGAATTATTGTTAATTTTTAGGTATGATGATGGTATATAGCAGTTAGGTATTTTTAAGTCTTTGTCTTTCAAAAACAATCCCGATTTGGTAATGTATATACCTGTGGAATCACTATGTTGTATACTTGAAACCAACATAATATTTTATATCAATTATACTTCAATAAAAAAATGAATCAAAAAAAATCCTGAGATTTTTATAGATGAAATTATATGTTATTTGGGATTTTCTTCAAAATAATCTAGGGAAGGGGTAGGTAGGGCTCTATAGTACATAAGATTAGCTGTGTATTGATAATTATTGAAGATGAGTCCTTTATAACACTATGTCTACTTTTGTACATGTTTTTAAAATTTCATTTAAAAATTCCATAAAGGGTTTTTTTAAATTATCTGGAAAGATTATACATTATACCAAATTAGACACTTATACCAAAGAATGAATTCATTCACTGGGTTATTTAACCAGCCACAGAGCCAGGCTCTTAGACTGGGAAAACGAACAAGTGCGGCATGGTGCAAGAAAGCCAAGAAATTTCCCAAGTACGGAGAGAAGTGCTTATGACAGGACCCTGGTAAGCTGCCACAGTGGTGTTTCTGAGCACCTAGCTTGCAAATAAAGGAGAAAGCTGCAAGTCGGAAGAGGAAGAAAAGTTAAGAGTGCCATTTTCATTCTGTCATCTGTTTAACAACATTCCTCTGCTGATAGATTCTGGCAGTTCAAATATCCCTCTTGAGGCCAAAAGACTCTTATCTCTTGTGTTTTCCGACATCTTTGTAGAAGTCACTGGGGTGAAAAAGAGAAACCTCTCACTTGTTCAGTCATATTAGGATTTCCTTAAATGACCTACATTGAACATAATGATACTTCTCTGCTACAGATGCCTAGGTATCAGAAATGTTTACTCTATATTAGATTTCTTGCTTCAAGATTTGAAAAAGCCAAAGAAATGCTGAGAACAGCGTGGCTTCTCCACAGTACATTGAAAGGTCTTGTCAGTTCTCATTTTTTAGTGTCTACTTAACAACCCCTACA
This sequence comes from Manis javanica, assembly GCF_040802235.1. Classification (NCBI taxonomy): domain Eukaryota; kingdom Metazoa; phylum Chordata; class Mammalia; order Pholidota; family Manidae; genus Manis; species Manis javanica. Next base: position 18,388,968 of record NC_133174.1, on the reverse strand, counting down.
CTTCAAGTTTTCCTATTTACAAACAGGAAAAAAACCTCTATCACATCATAACTACTTGATGAAGACCAATAGATTGTGTCAAGCATGGTCTTTGTATCCATATATAAACACTGAAGGAAGTAAACAGGCCTCACTCCAAGCAGTAGTCAACATCTTGAAAACATTGGATTCTCATTTCTAGTGACCTGGGCTAAGACAGCTCAGAATCTCTGAATTTATGTCCATTCCCTTCCTTAATTTTACTCTTGAGTTCCCTGTCAGAGTAAGTTTCATAATATGTTCTCCAAAATGTGTGCTAAGGAAAGTTTCTCCTAGTCTTCAATGCCTATATCACCTTTGTCCTTAAAGCATAATTTAAACAACGTATCTATGGGTCATGGACCTAGTAAACTTGACGAACCTTTAAAATGTCACAGTCATTCAGGCTTCCTAATAAGACAAAGCAGGTGAAGTGACAACCAGCCTGAATACCCATGACAAACTTTCCTGCCAACCAGGACTGAAGTTTAAAGACTTTGGGATCTTTTGCCTCCAGTTTGATCTGATCCCAGAACCATTCTGGTATCATAACATTTACCTGTAAAAAGAACATGAAAATAAGGTTGGCAGTTGCAGCCTGAGCTGCTCAAAAAGTATTGGTGACTTTTTGTCACCAAGATAGCTCATACCAGCTTATGACTACCAACTTCCTCTGCATGGAACAAGCATCTCATTCTCTTCCATGTACATCGTCACTCTGACTCCCTTTCTACTCCCAGGACACTTCATGAGATGTCAAAAATTACACCAAAGATAATATGAGTATAGTAGGGAGATGCAGTGTACAAAAGACCAATGGCACTGCCAGGAAATCCGTAGGAGAAAAGGGCAATCAATGGTAACTCCCAGTGAACCTTAAAAGTAGACACTCAGAAATCCAACATGTATCTCTGCACCATGGGCCAGGACTGGCAGTGTTCAGGTCAATGCAATCGCCCAAGCATTTATTGGGTGTCTACGATGGGTTAGCCTACTAGGTGGTGCTGTGAGCAGCAGAATGGGTAGCACTCTCAACTGTGAACAAAACTGTTTCAGACCTCCCTGGGAAGTCTTATTACTTCCGCAGCACAATAGCCTAGCAGAGTGAGGGCAAATGAACAGAAAATAATAATATTGTATAAGTAAGTACAAAGGCAGCCCATGTAAATAAGACTTGGAGGTTCTAGGAAGTCTGTCAAAACAAAAACAAAATGTTCACAATCTATAACTGGAAAAAATCTAAATATGATCTGTATATGAGATCATAGTATTTTACATATGTTAAATTTCCTGGGGGTCATAGTTATATCATGCTTATGTGGGAGAATGTCCTCATTCTCAGGATGATGTATTTAGGGGTAAAAAGTCATGATTTCTGCAACGATCCCTCAAACAGTTCAGTATAAAATAATGTATTTGAGTTTGTATGTATGTGGAGGTGTAGGGGAGAGAAAGAGAGAGAGAGAGAAACATAAAGAAGAAAAGTTCCCAATCTAATCCTGAGTGTGAAATCTAAAACCATACTTTACCCAGCTATGCTGCTGGCTGGTTAAAAGGAAGTGATTTTACATTCTGTTTTATAAAACAGAAATAATGGGCTCACTTCCAAAGACATCAAGGGGAAAAGACCTTACAACCAAACTGAAGGAGAGAATCACTTCCCAGCTGTGGATGCAAAGAGAGAAATTCCCCAAAGGCCAATCTGCACAGGAGGAGGAATTTTCGCCAGGGAGCGGGAAGCAACGACACCTGGTCATGATCATCTTGATGGGCCATGTATTTGGCCTCATCCCATTTAACAGCCAGACACCAAGACTGTAATCAAACAGAGGCGTCAGCACAAAGCTCTACCATAATCATAGAGAGGGGGAGCAATTTCCCAGCCATTCCAACTCCTATTTCAGACCTCCCTGGGAAGCCTTATTACTTCCACAGCACAATTAGCAGCTATGGGAACGATCCAACTGAAGCTAGACAATTCTATAAAATGGGAAGTCCCACAACCTAGTACTGGACATTCTACTTAGTAATAATTTTTAACAGCTTTATTGAGATATAATTCACATGACATACAATTCACCCATTCAAAGTGTGTAATTCAGTGTGTTTACTGTATTCACAAGTTTCCACAACTATTACCACAATTAAACTTTAGGATATTTTTATTCCCCTAAAACAAAACCCATTAGCAGTTACTCCCCCAGACCACCCCCTGCCCCGCCAGTCCTAGGCAACCACTGATCTACTGTCTGTCTCTATAGATTAGGCTATTTTGGATATTTCATATAAATGGAATCATATCATATGTGACCTTTTGTGACTGGCTTCTTTCACTTAAGATGTTTTCAAGGTTCATTCACATTGTAGCATGTATCAGTACCACATTTCTTTCTAGTGCTTAGTAATATTCCATTGTGTGGATAGACCCCATTTTCTTTATCCATTCATCTATTGATGGTCATCTGGGTTGTTCTCACTTTTTGGCTATTATGCATGATGCTGCTATAATATTGCATGTACAAGTTATTATGTGGATGTTATTATTTCTCTTGGGTATATGCCAAGGAGTGGAATTGCTGACTCATATGATAACTCTATGTTTAACATTTTAGGAACTGCCAAATTGTTTTTCAAAGAAGCTGCACTATTTTACACTCCCACCAGCAGTGTGTGAGGATTCCAGTATCTCCACATCCTCTCTAACACTAGTTATTACCCGTCTTTCTGATTATAGCTATCCTAGTGGGAGTGAAGTGGTATCTCACTGTGGTTTTGATTTGTTATTTCCCTGATGACTAATGATGTTGAGAATCTTGTCATGTGCTTATTGCCCATTTGTATACCTTGGAGTATACATTTTGTGTGTGTGGTGTGCATGTATACATACACACCACACACACACCTCTTGGTGTATACACTTGGAGAAATGTCTATTCAAATCCTCTGCCCTTTTTTAAATTGGGGAATTATATTATGTTTTTTGATGATTGAGTTGCCAGATTTCTTTATATATTCTGGATACAAGTCCCTTATCAGTTATATAAAAATTATAATTTCAGATAATATTTACTGAGAATCTACCATATGGTAAGGACTATACTAATTGCTTCCCAGGTATTATTTCATTAAATCCTCATAACAAATTTATCAGATTAAGTATTTTAATTATCATTCCTATCTATACATAAGAAAACTGAGGCAGACACCCACGCTTACATCATCAGTAAGTGGCAAAGCTAGGATTTGATTCCATACATTCAGGTGCCAGAACTCACATCTTACCCACTACTGTGTAGATTTACATAGGCAGGCTCTCCTGCATCAAGCAGAACCTGGTCAATAAAGTTTCTTCCCTATTTATTTCTCTGGATGTTATGAGAATATGGTAGGCCAGGGTCCCTGAAGGAACAGGATTTTATTAGAGAAATGTGTTAGAGCAAAATTCCCCAATATATGTTCTGTATCATTTTGGCTCTGGGAGCTACTCCTTGAATGGTGTTCAAGAACAAATAGCCTAGGAAATGCTGCACATTCCACCCCTTTTGGAAGATTCATAATGCATAGAATTAATACATTAAATTCTAGGAGAATTCCTACAAAACAGAAATGTATTAATTTTTTTGAGTAATCATGCATTTGCAAAACCTAAGTACCCAAAAAAGCACAAGCTCTCAGAATGTATTTTAGAAAATATATTTTAGAAATGAATGCATGGTCCACAGGAAGAGGCTGTGTTTCTAAATCTCCCACACATATATAATCACTCTGTGTTTCTAAACTATATAATCTCCCATGCTATTTTATGCCCTAAAGCTTCAGGGATCGAACATAGGCGAGCTCAAACCAAGACCTTGACCTGCTTTCCACTTTTCTCAGTTCTGTTTTAAATGCATAAGATCAACATCTTAAAAGGTAAAAAACAAAGTCTGTCATTGCTCAAGTAACTATTGTCCACATCTAAATTTTACATCTCTGGCCCATTGGTGCAGAACAAACCTCTTCACATTGTTAGTTATTTTTATTGTAAGTATCCAGTTTTCCATTTCCTTCCTTGTCATCACTTTTCTGCAGATGGGAACCATTTGTGTCATTCAAAGTGTGTTCACTTATCCATCTCAGATATTGTTTCAGAGTGGCAGACATATTCCCTAACTTGTAAGTGGATTATACCTGGAAGCTAAGGACCAAGAAATGTACGTATAAGCTGTACAAACTGAACATTAAACAAAATCGAATATCTGTATTCTTAATTTTTAAAAGAAGTGAGAGAAAGGGATATGAAGACATGTAACTTCCAAGAAGAATACTTCTATAATAGTATCTATCACGTACACGTTAATCATTTTGAGATGACTGGAACTTTTTGATACAGTTGTTTTAGAAATATCAATCTAGAAATAATTCAGAATTTGATACATTGATAGGGTTTAATAGCACAGGTTCTTAGATTTAGACTGCTTATCAGTTAGCTGTTACCTCTTGCTAACAGTTAGCTCTTTATCATTTAGCTCTTGCTGTGTAACAAACTACACCAAATTCAATAGCTTCAAACAATAATCACTTATTCTTATTCACCCATTACACACTACACCACTCTGCTGATCTAGGCTGGGCTCAGCTGGGCTTGGCTTCATGCTGTTGGTTGGGTCTATGTCTGCTGGACAGGTCTCTCTTCCTCTTTCGGTCAGTGGGTTAACTGGGGCATGTTCTTCTCATGATAACGGCAGAAATGCAAGAGGACAAACCCAATCACATGAGCACATTTCAAGTCTCTGCTCACAAAATTTCTACTAATATCCCATTGGCCATTTCAAGTCTATGGTCTAGCTCAAAGGCCACGAGCAGTAAAGTACATCCCACCTACCATGGGACCAAAGCAAGTCACATAGCCAAGCCCCAATATCAGTGGGTTGGGCAGATATATTCCTCCCCTGGAGTTGTGGGTAAGGACATGAGTATTTTTGAACAATACTCCAACCCCCCCCAGGGTCCAGTCTTGGTTCTGCCACTTATCAGAAAGTTTCTTAACCATTCTGTTCCCCACTTTCATCTTCTGTAAAATGGGGATAAAATAGTGCTTACATTACAGGGTTGTCATGAAGAGTGAATGAGGGAATGTATGTAAAGTGTTAGCAATCATTATTTGATTGTCTGTAAACACTATTAGCAGTTGCAAGAATGGTCTAAATATTCTAGAGACTTTATTTTTTCTTAAAAAGTGAAGCAAGCATTCCCTAATCATCAGAGGCAAATACCAAAGCATTTTTACAATGGCTATAGGAGATACTCCAAACTCCAAATATTAATACAATGGAAAATCAGAGAGCAAAAACCCAGCCTCTTGGAAGCTCTGACCCAATACTAACCTCATGGCAACTATAAAGAAAAACCAAATGAAAAAAAAATACATATATATATATGCCTTAGTTATCTGGATATTTTACACAAAATCTTATCTACATTCTTTTACCTTAATTGTACTTAAATATGGGTAAAGCTGAATTACCCATAGTTGCTTCAGTCCTTCATATCATTTTGTGTAAATTTGCATAAAACGGGAGGTCGTGCTATGTTTTCACTCTAACAAGCAAGCATATAAGGAAAAATATTTAAGGCTATTAAATTAACCTGTATACAGTAGAGAAGTTTTGCTAAAAGCAGGAGAGATAGCAATAAAGCATCCTACATAGAAAGAAACCTACTGTGATCCGTGTTTTCATAACTCAGTTGTAAAGATAATTCAGCTCAAACACATCAACTCTAAGAAACTGACTTACAATTGAATCACTTTCCATAGTATACATTCTACCCATTAGCCTCCCACCCAAACAGCTTGAATTTGCATCCTGCTTCCTTTTCAGGGCTTCTGAGGATCTTACTATCATTCCCACTGATTCAACACTCACTTACAGCTCTGAAGTGTGACAAACCTTTTTCTAGGTACTGTAAATATGGCTCATGCCCCAACACAAACAGAATTAAGTAAGAGGCTTATGTCTCTTCAAACTGCTTTAAGGATTTAGCCCAATAACTTGGCCATAGAGGATATCCCATAAATGTATGACTAACTGGGCCAGTTGTCTACATAATGACCCATTCCTTCAGTCCACTGCTGATGTACAAGCAATATCTGGAGAACTTTTATTAATGACTAGAAAATCACCATGTTCATGTGAATAAGTGAAAGCCGTCTGTACCTTCTCTACCTAGTAAGATCTGTACTCCTAGTTCTTTCTCATATTTAGCTATAGGGTCAAGTAGAAATTAAACCTTTTAGGCTAGTCAAATTCAACTATACCTATTTAAATGTATCAATAAAGAATCTCTACAGAAGGACTATAATGGATCTAATTTCACTCAGAAACTCAAGCCGAAAACATGAATAACATCCTTGATTCTGAACACACTACACACACATGCACACACACATACACGCCCTTAATCTCCAAGGTCTATTAGTCCTGTCTGCTAAATAGTTGTTCAATTCTCAACATCTCTCTGTCTCCATGGCCACTATCCATTACTGCTGCTCTGAGATTCTTGCAACTGTCACCTACTTCTTCTTGCTGAGGGCTTGCCATGTTCCAGTCCATTTTCAAAAATGCAAATTTAATTGTGATAGATCAGGAAAAAAATGACCACAATATTTATATCTCCTCCCATCAAGTAGCAGAATTTATTTTCCTACCCCTTGAGTCTGAGCATACCTGTGTGACTTGCTTTGGCCAATGGGAAATAAATAAACAGTACACAAGCAGAGGCTTGAAAAATGTTCACGCTTTTTTGGTGTTTGCCCTCTCTTGCTGCTGGGAACCCTTTAGCTATCATGAGAACAAACCTGAGATAGCCTATTGGAGGATGAGCAACTGCATGGAGACTGCGCCCAGCCATCCCACCCAAGATGCCTGATATATGAGGCCTTCCTAGACCATCCAGCCTCAGCTGAGCTGGCCCAGTCCAAAAGAATAGGCTGGCCTACCCACAGATTCATGGTAAATAGTAAAAGCCACTTAAAACTTATGCCACTAAGTTTTGAGTTAGTTTGCTGTACAGTCAAAAGATAACTGATCTTTTCTGTCCCCTGTTTAAAATCCCAGAATAGATTCTCTCAAGATAAAGCCCAAACACCTTAACTTTCTAAAATGTGGCCTTTTACAATATAGCACCAGCTAAATTCTACAGTCTCATCTCTCACCATTCCCTCTCCTCCCCTCCCAACTTTTCCCATAATTAACATTTTTTAAACCTTTTAACCCTACCTAATAATAAATCAGTTTCATTTATGTCCCTGGCTAAACCCCCATTATTCTCTGAGTCCTTCCTGCATCCTGGTAAATAGCCATTTCTTGTTGACTTTAATTTATTAAACACACACCACTCAATTTTCAGTGCCCTGTAGGAGGTTCTTTCACTGTATAATAAAAAGTTGCTGCTGTTTATTCATATTTTAATGATACTGTGAATACAATGGTGCATATTCTGACTCCTATTCTTAGAGAAATGGTCTCTGTTGGATTCTTGCTGCCATTCATTTTTCTACTTATTGTTGGACTTTGCTATTGTGATAATTCTAGGTACATCAAAATAATATCATCATGGGCCAGATGCTTTGTTCAAAAATGAGCCACCTTGTCGATTTGTCTCCTCTTATATTCAATAACAGAGCTTACAGCTGGATTAATGTTTTAATTGAGCACCACATGTGTCTGTAGCTTGCTGTAGAGTTAGTAGTCCTCAAAACACTGAACTCATTACTCTTCTCCAGCGGCTCTAAGCTAATCACCATTGCTTGGTTAAAAGTACAGGTGACCCTTGAACAATTTGGGGGTTAGGGGTGCTGACACCACCCCCATAGTCAAAAATCCATGTGTAACTTTTGACTTCCCAAAACTTAACTACTGATAGCCTACTGTTGACCAGAAGCCCTACCGATAACTTAACCCATCAATTAACACATATTTTGCGTGTTACATGTACTATACACTGTATTCTTACAATATAGTAAGCCAGAGAAAAGAAAATGTTTTTTTCAAATTTTCATCCAAAAAAATCTCTCAAGAGTTTTCCGATATATTTATTGAAAAAAATCAGTGTGTAAGTGGACCCACACCATTCAAACCTGTGTTGCTCAAAAGTCAACTACAGTCATATTCCTTCAGGCCAACATACATATGCAGTGTACATATAAAAAAGACCATCATTTCCATTGATGCAACAGTTACCTGGTTAGCATGATAAATGTACACAATCAAACTGGATCATTCTGGCTCCAATACTGATACCAAGTGACAGTGACCTCGGATTCCCACTTGGAGCTGTGCCACATGGATCCAAACCATTCACCCATCTACGCTGCACACCCTAATTCCCATGAAACTCAGCAGAAAGGAGTAAAGACTCTCCTTCAGCTTCCAGGTATATGGGCAAGTGCTTATTTACATGGCTGAAGTGGCATCCTAGAAATATCTTCTATTTCTCTGTCCCACTGCCCACACAGCACAAAGCCCCTTTGAGCAAGACTATGACATTTCACAGTGATTCTACTTGCTGGCAGAATGTGACTGCAGAGGGACAAAACTAAATATGAGCCAAGAAAGTGGTCACTTTGATAAGCTCTTTTACTGTGTTTCCCTGTCATCCACCTACTGGGATCACAACCCCTACTCGTAGGGACCTTCCTACTTTGACCAGCTAAGGCAACACACAAAACCCACCAAGGTGGAAAGGAGACTGGTTTTTAAAAATAGACCTTTGGGTTTTATAGCTAAGTTACAATTCTGCTCTGTGACATATTTATATGAAAATCCTAGCTACACTCTTTAGCAGACTAAAATTCACTCACAGAGTCAACAAATATTTACCCAATGCCTGCTAAATGCAGCCATTCCATATTTTCAAAGAATTGAGTGAAACACACAACATGATTTATATTACCCCAGTTAATACGTCCCCTGTTCCACATAATTCACTACAAAGTCTTCCCATATCCATCATCCTCTTTCAGGCCCTATATCCTGTCACCAAGTCTTGTCAACATCAACTTCTAAGTATTACCTAACTCTCCATCTCTACTCCCACCACTCAAATCCACACCAGGACTTAACAAAACCTCCTAGTATATCTTCATGTCTTCATCTTTTTCTCTAAACCCAGAACGACCATCTAAAAAGCAAACAAGAATGTTTCATTCCCCAGCTTAAAATCCTTCATAGGGTCCCCTATTCTATAAATCTCTAGATCCCAAGCACAGCCTAGCTCCCCCTTTGTTACCACCCTTGAGGTTTTTCCTCTCTGTCTGAGTCTGTGAAAAGTGAACTTGTAGGGCTTTGGGGAGTGGGCAGCATGGCTTAATAAGTGCACAAAGGCCTGGGCCACACCAGATTGTCTCTGCCACCAAATCTCTCTTACCCCTCTCCCTCCCAGATCCCCTAAATATTGGGGGAGCCAGCAAAAGAACTATGGTATTTTTAACTTCCACGAGCTAGGGAATGAGACTCAGGTAAATGGAAAAAGAATTGGCTCAACAGTTGGCTTTCCCTCAGTCTTTGCTTCACTTAAGCTGAAAAGCAATGATCAGCAATTGACTCAGAAATTACTGCATATGCTCAGAGCAGCTTCCGTTTTCCACACAGTTCTAGAAGCCACCAATTCAGGGCCAGGAGCTAGCACTGAGAAGATTCTACTCTAGGATGGTGGTTGTAAGAGACCTAAGCCTACCTACCCTTAAGGGTTGAAGACTACCTACATCAAGGGGCTCACATCAACACCAGACACTTGTGATGACATTTCTTGGTTCACTGTGCCCTATCAGCCCAGACACCCTATGCCAGGACATTGTGGCATACTTAAGTATTATTTTTAAGTAACATTTCTTTTCTACATATTATGAAAAGTATCTGCTTTTTAAGAAATTTAGAAAATTCAATTAGAAAGAAGATATAAAAATTACCCACAATCTCATTACTAGAGTATCAGATCCATGTACATTCTTAGAAGTTTATACTGAAGCATAATATACACACAGAAAAGTTTACATAGCCACACCATTTACACTTTGGTGGATATCTTAATGGTCTTTTTTCTATGTGTAGATATGCACATTTTCATCAAGAACAAGATTCTACTGTGCATACATTTTTATTTTTCATTTTGTATTTACAAAGTATTTAAAACAATGAACATCTCCTCAGATCATTAAATATTATTCTACTATATCATTTTAATAACAGCATCATATTCCACTGCTCAATTGCACCAATACCCTAACCTAGATTCAGACATTTACATTGTTTTCATTTTTCATTATTATAAACAACACAGTATTGAACATCCCTTTAGACTTAATCTTTGCACAATTTCATATTTATGAAACACTCAAATGTTATAAAACTCCTTGAAATACACCTTGAAAATATATTTTAAAAAGTCAACACATTTTCTTTAAGCAACATTTTCTCTGTGGTTAATATTAAAATAACTGGTCAACCCAACATCCAAAAGACAAGAAACAACAAATGCTGATAAGGATGCAGAGAAAGGGGAAGCCTCCTGCACTGTTGGTGGGAATGTAAAATTAGTACAACCATGTGGAAAGCAATATGGAGGTTCCTTTAAAAAATAAAATAGAAATATCATTTGATCCAGTAATTCCACTCCCAGGAGTTAACCTGAAGAAAACAAAATCCCTGATTTGGAAAGACATATGCACCCCTATGTTTATCACTGCACTATTTACAATAGCCAAGATTTGGAAGCAACCTAAGTGTCCATCAGTAGATGAATCGATAAAGAAGATGTGGTACATATACACAGTGGAATATTATTCAGCCATAAGAATAAAACAAATCCTACCATTTGCAAGAAATGGATGGAGCTAGAGGGCATTATGCTTGGTGAAATAAGCCAGGCAGAGAAAGACAAATACCATATGATTTCCCTCATTTGTGGAGTATAAAAACAAAACAAAACTGAAGGAACAAAACAGCAGCAGATTCACAGACTCCAGTAAGGGACTAGAGGTTACCAAAGGGAAGGGGGTGGGGAAGGGGAGGGAGGTAGAAGGGGATGAAGGGGCACTATAATTAGCACTCACAATATAGGCAGGTCATGGGGAAGAAAAGTAAAGCACTGAGAAGACAAGTACTGACTCTACAGCATCTTACTACCCTGATAGATGGTGACTGCAATGGGGTGGGGTATGGGGGCTTGATAATGGAGGTGAATGTTGAAACCACAATGATGTTCATGTGACACCTTCATAAGGTTGTAATCAATAATACTTTAATAAAGAAACTGGCGAACCAAAAGCATTTGGTAAAGTTAATTAGATTAAGTTTCTCAGAAAAAGGATGTTTTTACCTGTACAAGTGGTAAAATTAACATATACCACTTGGTCACAATACGGACTAGATGAGAGAAAAGTATAAATCAAATCAAATTTCTTTCATACAGATGATAATAGCTATAAGAGGACGTTTACTTGGGAGTTTTTACTAATTTTTTCACTTTTTGGAGAGAGCTAAATTTTGAGTCTCACTTGTATCCTCGAAGGGAATGGGAAGGAGTGGGGCCAATACCTCCCGTCTCCAAGCCAGGTGAGAGGGGCTCCACAGGCATCACCTGAAGAGCTTAATATATGTTTAACAGAAGACAGCACATGGGAAAATGTTGACTCGCTCCCGCTTTAGAAAACCAGTATAGTTGGGGACATCAGATGAAAAGCATGACCTAGGAAGTAACAACACTTCCTACTAGTAACAAGGTCAAATTTGTATCAATCCCAGGAATCAGATATGGACTCTGACCAAGAGGGCAGCCTGCCAGGGGGCCTAGCCTGCAGAACTAAGAGGCCGTGGGTGTGTCACCAGGGCAGAGACTTAGAGCAGGTAAGGGCAGACAGCTACACAAGTTTAACTGAACAGAGATTGGGTTTTCAAATTAAAGTCACCTTAGAACTCGCTTTTTTCCTATAAGTAGCCAGGAAATCTTGCAACTTGACCGAATTTTTAAACAGTGGCTAGAGAAGAACGTTTGCCACAAAACAAATGTAAACAGACCATAAGAAGCCAGAAAAAACTACCGATGCTTTCTGACTTCATCCCAAGATTTTTTAATTTGATGTATCCATTATACGGCTAGCATTTTCAGAAGTTACAGGGCCAAGAATTGGGTTCAACTTTTTATACATAACTTAGCTAAATCCTTATAATCCATGAATAGGGACTATAATTATCCTTATTTTAAAATTAAAGAGAAGTAAGTTCAAGAGACATGAAATAACTTACCTAAGGTCATACATCCATTAAGGTGAAATGCAGGTCGATTGGACTCTAAAACCCAGGCTTTGAATTCTTACTCTGGTTTGAATTATTGGTAAGCACTGTGGTACAGAAGGAACAACTTTCAAATTATAAGGACTAGATTATCAAACAATCACTAACTTGAATATACTACACATATAGGAAAAATTAACAAAATCCAGTCTTTAAAATAAAAATGTCAAGACAAATGCTTGATTTCAGCTACAAAGTTTCAGCAATGTTATACTGCATACATATTGCAAATCAAACATGTTTGTGTATCGTCCCCATGCAGTCACCATAATATTCTATTGTAGAATAACAGCATAGGTCTTGATCCCTAACTCTTGGTAAACATGAGTAGCTGGAATCCATTCTTGTAAGGGCTTAACACCCTTACACATGAACTTGGCCCAAAAGCTAGTTTTCCAAGGCCTGACATCAATAGAAACTTCTTTGCTGTATATTTGATTTTTATGCACTGGGGTAAAGAGAATGAGCATACAGTGACCACAGTCATTAGGGAATGCTTTCATCAACTAAAGCCAACCGGAGGAGGGAGAGGGTTATCCAAACAGCTTAATTGTACATCTCTGCTAACTGTGACTTAATCCCAGTTTATAAAACACCTGTGTTATTTGTCAGGGGTTCTAGTCCTGCCAACTATACCAAACAGTGCCAATCTCCATGCAGGGGATGAGAGGAGAGGGTTAAATGATGCATGTCAGTGTCTAGAGGGATTAGGATGCTGTAGGCCCACTTCCACAAATACCCTGGGCTACATTTTGAAAGTGCCTTCTCAGAAGGGAAATGCCACAGCACCACTTACCACCACTGCTCCTTACGGCAGGCCTAACTCATCTTAAGCAACTAGGCTGTATTTTCTCCTCCACCTTGCCTGGAATTGGATACTTCTTTCTTCCTTTTTGGGGGGAAAAATTTGGATAGTGCTTTATGCCTTAGAAGCTCTTAAACTGTTAGTTGCACAACTTCGTTTGGTTTCCTTTCACTGACATATCAAAATGTAAATCCTATTTCTTCCTAGGCTCAAGGCAAAGCAGCCCATGAGCAAAAGATAACTGTTCTTTCCTTCACTGGTCTCGCCGGCCCACCCTGCTCCTCTTTCACTGTGATTCTATTCATTCTCTCTTCATTCCCTTATTTGGAGCTCAGTGCAATTGCCAAACTCTGTTGTATTTCATGTAACCAAGAATTAAAAGCATGTCTGAATTTAAAACATTTCCTGGGACTAAGGAATTATTTTTCTGCCTTTCACAGTAGAACAAAGATTACATTAAAAGACATGCCACAAAATACCAAACCTGGATGTCTGCAAATTTAGCCAAGGAATCAGAATCTAAGTACTTATAAGCATGTCCCTAACAATTTTGAATTCTTTGCCCTTCTCTGAGAGCTGTAAATGCAGAGCTTTGAGTAACAGACAGTATGGTTCAAGCCACGATTTCAATTCTGCTTGCCTCATTCTTTGCATAGACAGCATCGAGCTGATAAAACGCAACTGAAAACATAATTTAGATGGGAAAATACACCACGTTTTTCCCAGGAATGGGGGTTGGGGGGGAAAGACGGAAACATGGCCGGATCCAGCCAGCAGAGGGCGCAGCTTACACATAAAAGTATAAACGAGGCTTCACTGGAAGCCATAAGTAAGATCTCTTGAAATTTTTGTCACAAATTTTACATTTTCAAAAACCATATCCAAGTTCCTGTGGACAAAACTCTAGTATAGTTAGTCAGTTCTTTCCTCTTGTTCAAATAAGATTGTTTTCTACTGCCCCCAGATCCAGCCACTCAAACTGCCACTTTTCTGCCCCTGGCTCTGGCATGGGAAAGAGAGTGAAGATTAAACTCCCTCAAAAACAGCTTTCCAGAAAGGGTGACCTGTATTCCCAAGCAGCCTTCATTTGTTTAAGAGACTTGCACCTAGAATTTCTTGATCAAAGCTAATGCGCTGTAAATTTCTTCGTTTAACAGACTTAGTCTGTTCAACTCTTGACACTGGGAATTGGGATTTCCCAGAACTATTAGCACTGCACAGTAGGCGTTCCACGCCAGCCAAGAACGGGGGATTAACAGGTATTTGTCTCAGCTAATTTCACTCTCTATACCGGGTCTATAGAGACTGGGGCTTCTTGGCGGAGTGTGTGCCACCCTGCTAATTGGCTACGAATGTAACTACTCCAGCATGCCAATGGAGCACACACGGTACTCCACAGTCTTGAGAGGCTTGAGGCAAACGGACCCTTACACTGGGCATCCGGGAAAGTTGAGGGTTGCTGGGCAGCACTGTAATTGTAAAGGGTTCATTTGCCAATTTTTGCCTCCCTCTGGCTATCAAACTCTCCCCCCCTAAAGACCATGTGGCAATCGCTGGTAAAAATTATATGCAATGACAACTGTATCTGAAATCCTGTAGTAACAACGAATTTCCATACATTGTATTCAGGATGCATTTGCAGAATCAGAGGTCTTAGAGGTAACTCTCATAAAACACTGTATAATTCCCTGAGTTAGATAAAATCATTATACTCGTCAGGATACTCAGATTATATATATCATTTCTGGGAAGAAGACCGTAAATAAACAGTGAGTTGGAGTCCCTTTTCACATGCTCTATTCTTCCACTCCCAGATAATCAGACTCTCTTAATGATAGACCCTACTTCTGAAGCTTCTGATAAAAGAACTGAAGAGCCAAACATTAAATAATATTATATGTATTATTTATTGCTACATAACAAATTATCCCAAAGGCAGCAGCTGAAAACATTTATTATCTCACAGTTTCTGCAGATCAAGAATCCAGGAGCAGCTTAACTAGCTGGTATTGATTCAGTCTCCGATGAGGCTGCAAAGCGTGGGCTGGGCCTGCAGTTATCTCTAGGCTCACCTAGGAGAGACTCCATGTCTGAGATCACTCCCATGGCTGTTGGCAGGCTGTAGAGGATCCCTTCCCGAGCTCACTAGTGTGTGCTTCTCCACAGGCCTGCCTCATAGCATGGCAACCGGCCTCCCCCACATTGTGGACCATATGTTTGTGTCCCCTCAAAATTCATAAATTAAAGCCCTAGCCCCCAGCGTGACTATATTTGGAGATAGGGCCTCTAAAGGAGTTAAGGATGAGGTCATAGGGTGAAGCTCTGATCCAATAGAATTAGTGCTATTGTAAGAAGGGACACCAGAGGCTCTCTCTCTCCCCCAACCATACACCCAAAGAGTACGCATGAACACACAGAGAGATGGTGGCCACCTACAAGCCAGAGTGAGTGCCACCACCAGGAACAGAATAGTATCTTGATCTGGGACTTTAAGCCTCCAGAACTGTGAGAAAATAAATTTCTATTGTTTAAGCCACCCAGTCTGTGGTATTTTGTCATGGCGACCCAGACCAACTCCCCAGAACAAGCAGCTCAAGAGACAGCATTCTGAGATGGAAGTTACAGTCTTTTTATAATCTAATATCAGGAGGGGCACCCCATCACTTCTGCCATATTCTATTCATTATTAGCAAGTCAGTAAGTCTAGCCCACACTCTAGGGAAGGGAATTTCACAAAGGTGTGGATACCAGGATGCAGATATCATTGGGAGCCATCTTGGAGGCTGCCTGCCACATTATATAGCAGCCAATTTATTGGATAAGAATGTATATACAGTTATACTATTATCATTATATATATTACAATACAAGCAGTGTATGTTATATTATTAGCATTTGTAAGGAAACAAAACCAGATTTCAAATTATGGGTGCATTTTGAAAGTTGGTTCAAAATTTGGGAGTCCACTGCTTTATAATCACATTGACATATGTGCTCTTATTTTTCTCCCCTTTTCCACTCCTCTGATTATATACGTATATATGGATACCACTTCCGGTATCACAAATGTTGCCAGTGGGATGTGTGGTTCACCATTCCAAGCATGTTGTCTGGGCTGTCTGCCATATCTGCCACCCAATAGTAAACCTCTTATTACAAATCCCATCTTTCTATCAGATGGCTACACCCTTGATTGATTAATTGAGCCCCTCTCAACACTGTCATAATGATGATAATAATAACAATAATACATTTCCAAGTGTGTTTGCTTTACCGTGATAAACTATAGTGGTTTCATTATCATTTAACCACTACATAGACCTTGGGATCTCCTATTGTTCATCTCATCTTTTTTCTTATATTCGTAATAACACTTGAAATAGAAATTTCTTCAAAGATGAACAGTGGGGGAATGAAATAAGTAAATGGATGAAAATTTTCTGCCAGGTTGACTCTATCTTGTATATTTTTTTTCCAACAAATGAGCTTTTTTATTATGGTTCCTGAATTTCCTTCATTATATGCATTGAAATGATATTAAGTCTCTCAATATATATTTAGTAAGTCTATTGTATCAAACTAATGTAGGAGTCCCATACGTCATATAGAATACTTTTGACACCATTCATCAAATTTTTAATATTTAATTTGGTATTTAAACGTAATGCTAGCATGGGAGAATACCAAAATACTAAATTATTTCTTAAAATAAAGAATTGCTGTTTGGAGTAATGAGATAGTATATGTAAACACCTGATACAGTTGCAGAGAGCTCCAAGTCATATTCCAAGTAAGTGCCAGTTGATATTAAATTCTGGCCATGAATAAAATGTAAATAAAAAGTAATTAAGAGAAATCCAAAAATGAGGTAAGTTGATCCTGCAAGGCTCTAGAATGGGAAATAGGAAACAGGTTAAAATGACATGCAATCCTTTGGCCTCCCCATCCAATTAACATACAAATCGTTAACACTATGTAAATCAGTAACCCAACCAAGAGTCCCAGAGTAATTTCTATTCCCACCTCTGCAGAGAGATCTAGTCTAGTTAGTTGTACAGATAGAGCTTCTGGAAAATTTGATTAATGAGGGGAATATATGATCGTTCCAAGAGAAAGCCTGCAGTTAATCCAAGTTCAGTTAGTCAAGGTTATAAAGAAGGGAATCATACAGGCTGTTTATTAAACCTTACATAGTGAGAATTCCATTCCACAGCCACCATTGTACCTCTGATTGCAGCCACCCAACTCATAAAACTAGGTCACTGGGTAAGGCAGACATACGAGGGATTTAAATGTTTTTCAGCATTCCTAAGGAAAAGTAATCCCACAGATCAGTCCACTTTACAGTGGAGTGAGATGGGGGTGATGCAGTTCTATCATCCGCTTCTATAATATTGGCACCAAGAGCTCCCAGCTCAAAACCATGATGACTTGAATGGTAAAATCAGGAGAGAAAATTCCTGTTTTAATTGGCTACTGCCATCCAAGTAGTAGCTATGAGTACCATACTGACTATTCTATGCAACAGTCAAATTTCACAATGGAGAAAATGAAAAGCAATATTCCATTTTGAAAAAAATGTATTAAATGGAAATTTCAATAAAAAGGAAATATTTTCAGCAAATAAATATAAGGTTTTTTTCTCTTTTTAAAATTTGTTTTGAAATAACGATGACTTACAGGAAGTAGCAAAGATAGTAAAGAGCCATCTTTCCTGTGTCCCCTACACCAGTTTCTTTCGATGGTTACATTTTAAAGAACTATAGTACAGTATATCAAAACCAGTAAATAGACATTGGTTCAATGTGTGTGTCGAGTTCTATGCCATTTTATCACATGCAATAAAGTTAGAGAACTATTCCATCACCACAAAGAGTCCCTCATGCTTCGTTTTTAGAGTCAAGACCACTCACCTCACCACCCCTAGCCCTTGGAAGCTACTAATTTGTTCTCCATCGGTTTAAATGTGCTATTTTGAAAATGTTATATATAAATGGAATCATATGGTATATGACCTTTTAAGATTGGCTTTTTTTACTCAGCATAATGCCCTTGGGGTCCATAAAAGTTGTTACATGCATAAATAAATGTTTAGTGATTGCTCTAGGTATTATATTGCACATTCACAACTTCTCAGTCTATTGGTGTTGAAATTTTAACATTTCAAGTGAAATGTAAAAACCTTACCTCCCGTTAAGTCTCTATCTTTCATTTACAAAATAATTATCTTAAATATTTCCTCTATATAGATTGAGAACCACATCCAACAAAGTTACACTTTTTGCTTCAACTGCCCAATATAATTTAGAAAACTCAAGAGGAAAAAGAAAGTCTAATGTATATTCCCATTATTTTTGCCTTTTCCTTTGTTCTTTCTTCCTTCCTGTTGATTCAAGACTTTCATTTCCTTTTTATTTCAAGAACTTCCTTTAGACATTTTGTAAGGGTGGGTCTGCTAGGGACAAATTCTTTTAGATTTTCTTAGTCTGAGAATGTCCTTATTTCCCTTTTATTTCTGAAGGACAGTTTCACTGAACACATAAATTGTGGCTGACGATGCTTTCAGCATTTGAAAACTGCTGCGCCATTTCTTTCTAGCCTCCAGAATTTCTCATGAGAAACCCCTGTCATTCAAATTGTTTTTCTTCCCAACAGACAATGTATCATTACTCTCTGGCTGCTTTCAATATATCTTCTTGGTCTTCATTTTTCTGAAATTTGATTATGATGTGTCTTGGCATAGATTTCTTTGGGTTGATCTTGTTTGGGATTTTCTAAGTTTCTTGAATGTGTAGGTTTATGTTGTTTGTCAAATTTGGGGACTTTTTAGGCATTGATTCTTTGAATACTTTTTCAGCCTCACCCTCTTTCTTCTCACCTTTTGGAACACCCTTCACCACAAATGTTACAGGTTTCGCTGCAGTCCCACAGGCCTCAGACCCTGCTCAGTTTCTTCAGTTTTCTCTCTGTTGTTCAGATTGTATAATTTCTATGATTCAACTTGAAGTTCACTAATTCTTTCCTCTGTCCTCTCCACTCTGCTGAGTTTTCTTATTTTGGTTATTTTATTATTCAGTTCTAAAATTTCCATTTGATTCTTCTTTGTATCTTCTATAGGATATATTTCCTCTTAACATATTTGATGAAACAAAAACAAAAACAATCCCAACCACCTGGGCCTCATACAGAAGACTTGTTTTCACCAACACAGAATGGCACAATAGCAAATACAGTGTCATAGTGTTAACAGAAGATACGAGTAACCAGGAATCAGAAAACAGAAGCTAGTAAGTCTTCTGGCAAGGAGACACATAGGTCTCTATACCTAGTCATGAAAACACCATGGAATTTCTCTGCATAACTCTAGTGTTCCTAAGGACTAGAAGGCTGCTATACAATTATTCACAAACTAAGTACAAGCACCAGATGCCTCTCCAGTCATCCAAAAGCAAACCGGCTAGGGGTGTAACTTCAGGCATCTGAGGAAGTCTGGGTTTCCAATGTCAGGAATACATTTCAGGTGATATTACAAGCAGACGTGGGTGACAAAATTAATGTTATCATCTGAGAAACAGAGACAAAACATAACTTTATGCTAAGACTGCTTCCCATCATTTCTTACTAACCACATAAAATGAACTGGGGAGTTTTCTCAATATTTCTAGCCTCCAAAACAGTTTTTATAGAAGAGTCCAGAATGGTAGTATAGGAAGACCCTGAACTCACTTCCTCCCATAGGCGCTGCAAATCTACAGCTGCATATGGGTCATTTCTCTCTGAAGAAGACCTGAAAACAAGATGAACTGTTTCTCCACAACAAAGGACAAAAGGATCATATTGAGATGAATAGGACAGGCAGAGACACATCTTGGCAAAAAACCCGATCCCTGGCACACTGACACCCAGTAGGGAGGCATCTCACCAGTGCTGTGCTTTTCTCAGAGAAGTGAGGTGCTGGTGTCCTACAACAAGCACCCCGACACCCTTGAGATCTGCACCAGAGAGATGAGCTCAGGACACGAATGGGGCTGATGTCCAAAGGACCCAAAGTGCTGTAGGAAATTGAGAATCTCCTTTTAAAGAACTCACATGCAGACTCACGTGTCACAGGATCCAGCACAAAAGCACCAGTTTAAAGAGTACCTGGACTATATGCGAAGGAGATTCATTTGCTGGACTGGGGGCATCTGCTAGAAGGGCAGAAGATATCTGGGCTTCTCTCCAGAGATGGAGGAACTGGCAGAATTCATTAGTGCACTCTCCACCTACCCTAGCACTCAAACAGGGCATGCTCCTACTACCTTGCTGGGAGGCCCGAGATCATGGGCAGTCACTGCAATTCTCTGCTCCCTGGCTAGGGTAGGCAATTGCAAACAATCACAGCATTCTCCTGCCCCCAACCTAGGACTCACACGCATGCAGGCAGGGCACTCTCCCAAAGGATCGCTGAAGCCTGCATGTGCAGGTAGTCAAGGCATTTTTCTGCTGCTTTTCTGAAGTCAGCAAGCATGCCCCACCCTCTTCACTCTCCAGTTGCCCTGCTTAAGACAGCAGATGCATACAAACCACATGGGGGACATCCATTGTTGTCCCAGCCCTAGCGACCAAGGGAGCTGGCATTCCTGAGCTCTAAGGGACTATAATATTTGGAAAGTTCTTGGCAGGCCAACACCCCCAGGGCACTGCACAAACAGCAGACTGAAACACACCTTCAGTCTTCTTGTGAAGAGGCCTATTTATTTATCCTGGAGCTTCAGCCTAAGGGACACACATATAGAAGCTATGGAGGTGCTCCCAGAGAACATAAGCAAGGAGACACCATCCATGAGCACCACCGTGGCCTCACTACAGCTCAATGACACCTCCCAGAAGGAAGCTGCCACTGACCTGGAGCCCTGATTTTTGCAACTGCTGCTGAGGGGACACATCTAGATTCCCCAGTCTAGACACCAGCAAGGTTTACAATTTCTGCTCCAAAGGACTGTGTGTATTTGCATACTTTAAAATCTGCTGCCTAAGGGTCTAGCTTCCAATCAGCCTGAAACTAGGTGCTAAATGAGATTCTTCCCCTTCTGTCACTGACAGTTCTTAACATACCCTCAATAACAGGGACATATCAAGAATAAATCAAGCTGCTTAGACAATCACAAAGTTTTTAGAGACAACCAAGAACTAGGGCAAGAGTAAATGAGAAGATTCATCACCCAACAAGACCACTCCTCCAAGACTGAAAGGTGTGGCTATTTCACTTAAAATGTAGAAACAGAGTCAAGCAAAATGAGGAAACAGGGAAATATGTTCCAAATGAGAGAACAAAACAAAACCTCAGAAAATGACCTTAAAGATATGTAAATAAGTAATCTAACTGATACAGAATTCAAAGTAATGGTTATAATGATTGCTTATCATACTCAGGACAAGAATAGATGAACACAATGAGAACTTCAACAGAGACAGAAAAGATAAAAAAGTAGCAAACATAAGTCACAGAGATGAAGAATACAAGAATTTAACTGAAAAATACACTAAAGGTGTTCAACAGCACACTGGATGAAACAGAAGAACAGAACAGTGGACTGGAAGACAAAGCATTAGAACTCACCCATCCAGAGCAGCAAAAAGAAAAAAATAAATTTTTAAAAATGGAGATAACACCAGAGACTTATTGTACTACATCAAGCTAAATAACATTCACATTATAGGGGTCCCAGAAGAAGAAGAGAGAGAAAAAGGGGCAGAAAATTTATTTGGAGAAATAATGGCTAAAAACTTCTCTTACCTGGGGAAGGAAACAAATGTCCATGTCCAGGAAGTCCAGACAGTTCTAAAAAAAATGAATCCAAAGAGATCCATATCAAGATATGAAATAATTAAAATATCAAAAGTTAAACATAAAGAGAGAACCTTAAAGCAAGAGAAAAGCAACTTGTTATATACAAGGGAAACCCCATAAAGCTATCAGCAGATTCTTCAGCAGAAACTTTGCACACCAGAAGGGAATGGTATGACCTATTTGAAGTACTGAAAGGAACAAATTTCCAACCAAGAATAATATACCAAGCAAGATTATCATTCAGAATTGAAGGAGAGATAAAGAGTTTTCCAGAAAAGCAAAACCTAAATGAGTTCATCACCACTAAACTGACCTTACAAGAAATGTTAAAGGGACTTCTTTAAGCTGAAAAGAAATGATACTTGATAACAAGAAAACATATGAAAAAAATTTTCACTGGAAAAGGTAAATATATAGTAAAGGTAGTGGATAAAACACTTATAAACCTAGGATAATTGTTAAAAGACAACAGTGAAGTTAACTAAAACTACAATAATTAGTTAAGGGATACATAAAAGAGGTAGAAGGTGACATAAAAGAAGCATGAAATCAGGGGTGGGGTGGGTGTAGTTTTGGAATGTGTTTAAATTTAGGTTGCTATCAAACTAAAATAAACTGTTATATATAGATAGGACATTATATGTGAACTTCTCAGTAACCACAAAGCAAAAGCTTAGAATAAATACACAAAAGAAAACAAGAAAGGAATCTAAACAAAACACTAAAGAAAGACATTAAACCACAAGGGAAGAGAGAAAGGAAAGAAAGAAAGGAACAGAGGCGAACTGCAAAAATAGCCAGGAACAATGAACAAAATGGCAATTAGTACATACCTATTACTAATTACTTTAAATGTAAATGGATTAAATTCTCTAATCAAAAGACAAGAGTAGCTGAATGGATGAAAAACCAAGACTCACCTATGTACTGTCTATAAGAGATTCACTTCAGATGTAAGAATGCATACAAACTGAAAGTCAAGGGATGGAGAAAACTATTCCATGCAAATGAAAACAAAAAGAAAGCTGGTGTAGGTATACTCATATCAGACAAGAGACTTTAAAACAAAGACTGTAATAAAAGACAAAGAAGAGTATTATATAATTATAAAGGGGTCAATCCAGCAAGAAGACATAACTTTTATAACTATATATGCACCCACACAGAAGCACTGAAATGTATAAAATAAATATTAACAGACCTAAAGGGTGAAACTGACAGCAATACCATAATAGTAGAGACTTTAACACCCCACTTACATCAATGGATAAATCATCCAGACAGAAAAACAATAAGGAAACATCAGCCTTAAATGACATATTAGATGAGACAGATTTAAGAGATATACAGAACATCATCCAAAAGCAGAATATACAATCTACTCAAGTACACATGGAACATTTTCCAAGACAGACAACGTTAGGCCACTCTCAGTGAATTCAAGAAGACTGACGTGGTATCAAGCAGCTTTTCTGACTGTAATGGTATGAAATTACAAATCAATCACAAGAAGAAAACATGGAAAAACCACAAATAAGTGGAGATTAAACAACATGCTACTGAAAAATCACTAGGTCATTGAAGAAATCAAAGGAGAAATCAAAATATACATAAAGACAAATGAAAACAGAGAAACCACATACCCAAGTCTATGGGATGCAGCAAAAGCAGTTCTAAGAGGGAATTTCATAGCAGTTTAGACCTACCTCAAGAAAAAATAAAATCTCAAAAAACAGTCTAACTTTACACTTAAAAGAATTAGAAAAAGAACAAATGATGAAGCCCAAAGTTAGGAGAATGAAGGAAATAATACAGATCATAATGGAAATTTTTTAAAATAGAGACTAAAAAGACAATAGAAAAAAATAAATGAAGCCAAGAGCTGGTTCTTTGAAAAGATAAATAAAATTGAAAAACCGTTAGCTAAATTCATCAAGAAATAAAGAGAGAGGGCTCAAATAAATATAATCAGGAATGAAGGAAGTTACAACTGATACCACAGAAATACAAAGGATCATAAGAGACTACTATGAACAATTATATGCCTAAAATTGGACAACTTAGAAGAATATACAAATTCCTAGAAACATATCACCTTGCAAGACTAAATCAGGAAGACATAGAAAATATGAATACACCAATTACTAATCAGGTGTTTGAAACAGTAACCAAAAACCTCCCAACAAAAGTCCAGGAGCAGACAGCTTCATTGGTGAATTCTAATGAATATTCAAACAAAATTTATTACCTATCCTTCTCAAACTCTTCCAAAAAACTGAACAGGAGGGAACACTCCCAAACTCATTTTACAAGGCCAGCACTACCTTGATACAAATAAGGGAACCCTCATGCACTGTTGCTGGGAATGTAAACTGGTACACCATTATAGAAAATAGTACGGAGGTTCCTCAAAAACTTAAGAATAGAACTACCACATGATCCAGCAATCCCACTTCTAGGTTATCTATCTAAAGAAATCAAAAACAAACTCAAAAAGGTATACACATCCCTATGTTCACTGAAACATTATTTACAAAGGCCAGGATATGAAAACAACTTAAGTATCTATCAATGGATGAATGGATAAATAAGATACACACAGACACACACACACACACACACACACACACACACACACAGACACACACACACACACACACACACAGGAATACTACTTGGCCATAAAAAATGAATGAAATCTTGCTATTATGACAACACAGATGGGCCTAGAGGGTATTATGCTAAGTGAAATAAGTCAAACAGAGAAAGACAAATGCCCCATGATTTAACTTATATGTGGAATCTGAAAAGTAAATCAAGCAAACAAAACAAAACCCAAACTCACAGATACAGAGGGAGGGGGATTAGAGGTAACAAACTGGGTGAAGAGGATCAAGAAGTGTAAACTTCCAGTTGTAAAATAACTATGTCATGTGGATGTAATAATGTGCAGCATGGAGAATATAGTCAATCATACTGTATTAATTTTGTATGGTGACAGATAGTAACTAGACTCATTGAGATGATCATTTCACAATGTATACAAAGGTCAAATGACTAAGAAATGTCATCTGTGAATTCTATGTCTGGTAAAACTATCCTTCAGGAATGAAAGGGGGGAAAAACATTCTCAGATGAAGGGAAACTACAAGAATTTGTCACTTACAAGCCTGCCCTTAAAAAACAGCTAAAGAAACTTCTCCAAACAGGAAGAAAAATGATTATTTAGAAGTGTATTACTTAATTTCCAAGTGATCAAAAAGGAAGTAAAAAATGAAATAAATTACACATAAAACTCAATGAAAATGACACAGCAACATATGTAGGAATACAGCTTAAGAAGAGCTGAGAGGGAAATTTATAGCATCAAATGCTTAGATTAGAAAAAGAGAAATGGTCTCAAAACAGTAATCTAAGTTTCTACCTAAAGAAACTAGAAAAAAAAGAGAAAAATAAACCCAAAGCAAGAAGAGGGTCAGATTAAAAAATCAATGAAATTGAAACAGAAAAACTAATAGAGAAAATCAATTTTAACAAGCTGATTCCCAAGACTAACAAAAATTAAAACAGAGATAACATACATTACCAATGTCGAAATGAAATAGAATATCACTAAAGAGTCTGGAGCTATCAAAAGGATAGTAAGAGAATATGATGAACAACAACTTTACACTCATAAATTTTAAAATTTAGAAACAATAGACTAATTCCTTAAAAACCACAAACTACCAAAACTCAATCAAGATGAAACAGATAATCTAAATAGTTCTATAACTATCAAGGAAATTGAATTCATAATTTAAAGGCTCCCAAAAAATAAGTCTCTATGCCCAAATGGCTTTACTGGAAAATTCTACCAAACTTTTAAAGGAGAAATAACACCAGTCCTAAACAATCTCATCCGGAAAATAAAAGATGAAGGTACACTTCCCAACTCATTTTACGAGGCCAGTATTATCCTGATATCAAAATTAGACAAAGACCAAAACAGAAAACTACAGATCAATATGTCTCATGAAAGATAAAAGGCTAAGAAAATGGAAAGAACATGGACGATAAAAAGAGAAGAGCAGAGAACTTTCCTAAACAACCCTTTACTACCAATTAAGAGAAAAGATTAAGAAGGGAGAAAGAGAGAGACGGAATGAGATACCCAAGGGGAGAGAAAGACTGATAGAGAAACAGACGGAATGGTGCGCATTCATGGGTAAAGATACAGAGAACCCACAAGACAGAATAAAACACTGCAAAGAGATAATGAGCTGGAGATATTCAAAAAAGAGACAAGAACCATAGACAGACCTAAATGAACCAAGTAAACTGAGACTTAAGGAGAGAGGCTCCTCAAATGCATAGAGATGACTGTAATTTTATTTGTGCCACAGAAGACTCTAAAGCCTCACTGCATGTTTATAACCATGAGGTGTTTAGGTCTCTGGTGGAAAGAAAAGCATATAAGACCAGAAGAAAAAAATATCTGCAACAAGCCATTGAGGGGGACTTCAGGAGCCCCCTTAACCTCTTGGTTTAGTTTCTTAAGCTATAAAATGAAGACAAACCTGATGTCCTGTAGTTTCCTTCCAGCTCCAAGATTTTTTCAAGACATGGTAAACTTTATCAGCATTTACCAAGTGACTTAAAGGCTTTTATTAAATTAAGGGCTTATCCTAAGAATCAACCTATGAATCAGCAATTATCCCAAACCCATACCTATTATGTAGAAAAATGAAAAGATGCCAAGATGTACCTAAGTACTTCCATGTTTAGGGGAAATAGTTTATGGGAGAGAAAGGTTTGCACTATTCCAGATTGATGGGAACAGATCTTAGTTTTTTCTTAATTAAAGTATCATTGATATACAATCTTATAAAGGTTTCACATGAACGACACTGTGGTTTCAACATTCACCCATATTATTAAGTCCTAACCCCCCCCCCATTGCAATCACCATCTATCAGTGTAGTAAGATGCTATAGAGTCATTACTTGTCTTCTCCATGATGTATTGCTTTCCCCATATCCTGCCTATATTGTGATTGAGAATTATTGTGCCCCTCAATCCCCTTCTCCCTCCCTCCCCATCCACCCTCCTCAACCCCTCCCTTTGGTAACCGCTAGTCCCTTCTTGGAGTCTGTGTGTCTACTGCTGTTTTGTTCCTTCAGTTTTGCTTCATTGTTACACTCCACAGGTGAGTGAAATCATTTGGTACTTGTCTTTCTCTGCCTGGCTGATTTCACTGAGCATAATACCCTCTAGCTCCATCCATGTTGTTGCAAATGGTAGAATTTGTTTTCTTTTAATGGCTGAATAATGTTCCATTGTGCATATGTACCACCTCTTCTTTATCCATTCACCTATTAATGGACACTTAAGTTGCTTCCATATCTTAGCTATTGTGTATAGTCCTGCAATAAACATAGGGGTGTATATGTCTTTTTGAATCAGGGATCTTGTTTTCTTCAGGTAAATTCCTAGGAGTGGAATTCCTGAGTCAAATGGTATTTCTATTTTTAGTTTTTTGAGGACCGTCAATATTGCTTTCCACAATGACTGAACTAATTTACATTCCCACCAACAGTGCAGGAGGGTTCCCCTTTCTCTGCATCCTCACCAGCATTTGTTGTTTCTTGGAACAGATCTTTGTGTTTTAAAACTTTCCCCATTAAAAGGGAAAATTTGATTAAACCTCTTAATTTTATATCACATGAACTAAAAATATTATGTAAAGTACCACTCATAATTTTATTTCTCAAACTGAATTTTCTTCTGCAGCTAAGGTACTCCCAATTTTCTCTCTTATATCTACTTTTGTTTGTTCTGACCATTTCAAGTAAGACTTAAACAACAAAGACATTCAAAATAAAATGTGAATCTGCCTCCTACATATACATGCACACAGGCATGCACACCAGCTCTCCCAACCTAAGGACACAAAATCTAGTACAGTAGAGACCCACACAGTGGCATGCTCACTATAGACACACAAGCCCCAATCTCAAAACCGGGGCTTTGGAGAGATTCTCTTCCAACTAGCACTGCTAATTTAGTACTAAAAATACTCACAGCTCAAATGCTCAAATACATGTCATATATACATACCCATACAATTAGCTAACAAACTTCACTTTAAAAAACCAAGTGAAAAAGAAAAGTCCTTCCACTATTGTGTTCACACATCTCAGACTCAGGATGTTTTTGTTGATTTCTGTTTTGAACCTAAGGTGTTCTTGATGTTTACTTTAACTTGGCTCATTTGAGTTAAAGGGTGGCAAGAGAGCTTCTGGGATGAAGATCCAGCTCAAGATATTCTCTGCACTTTACTAGAAATGCAGGTTCTTGCTCACAGAAATACTTAAACCTTCACACAGCCAGCATTTCACCTTGCAGTATGCATACAGACACAACTATAGCAATACCTTCATGGCATTCCACAGTCCCCACACCATTCTGTGGGCCCCACTCCTATTTCAGAGAAAACTGAAGGTAGTAGAGGTAAAATCTGGCAACTGCCTCCATTCCTCCAAACATATTTATAGCCATATCTATCCTTACAACTCTACCCTCTCTACCTCCTCTCCTTAAGAAGGAGAATACTCTATCCAAATTGGTACATTCTTTCGATTATACCTCCCTCTCTTGAATTTTAAATCTCTGCCTCTCTACTGCCTCCTTCTGGTCAGACTGCAGCATGTTTCCTCCCATACTAAATCAGCATGTTTCTCAAAGTGTGGTCCAAGAACTCCCGCAGGAGGTCTCTTGAGATCCTTTCAGGGGATCCACAAGGGTCTTCCTTTTACCAATTACACGTCTGGGCAAAGTCACATTTTCCCTATTTACTTCAATCAAGGCAACATATCCCAACAGACTGAATGCAGAAGCAGATATGAGAATCCAACTGTTTTTTTTAATAAGTCAAACATTAGGGAGATATAGAAAGTGAAAAGCCATGCTACTCTTTTCATTAACTTTTCCATTTTGAAAAATTAGTATTCATAAAAATATGGTATGTTCAGAAATAATAGGCTTATTTTTTTCAAATGACTCAGTAAATAAATACTATTTAAATTTCTCTGTTACTAAGTAAGGTGTTAAATATTAACCCACACAAACAAAAGGACTTTGGGATCCTCAATAACTTTTTAAGACTAGAAAAGGGTCCTGAGAGTGAAAGGTTTAAGAACTGCTGCTATAAACAAATTATTTTCCCAATCCTGCTACTCACTCAGGATACTGCTATTTCTCTTTCCTTGCCATTTCCACTAACAAGGAGACAACCATTCCCTGTTCCCATTTCCTCAGCTCCATTATCTTCTCAAAACACTAGAATCCAACGTCTGCTTCCCATCAGGCCACAAAAATATTCTCACCAAGGTCACTGGTGACTTCCTGTTGTAAGAATTTTTATCATATTCTTTCATGATTACAAAAGCAACATATGGTTGTTGCAGGACATTTAGAAAATGCATATAAGCAAAAACAAACAAAAAGGAGCAATAAAAAAATCACCCCTGATCAGAGTAAGAAGGGCAGGGTGAGCCAAGAAATTCAGGCAGCCTCCGGAAGCTGGGAAAGATCAGGAAACTAAAGAAGAAGTTAAGGAACATGATGAAGACCATATGGCTAGAAAGTCACATATGAAAATATAACCAGAGGCTCTTTCCACCAAAGTACATGTTCGTTCTTCCGTGCTCTGCTGCCACTGTATGAATAAGAAGTGTCTAATTTTTCTCACCAGGTAAGCTACCAACTCTCTCCTCAGAGAGATTTGAAGAATGAGAATGACTAAGTCCCCCAGTGATGGAGAAAGGAGTGCAACAGTGAAGGAAGGTAGGCAGCCTCTGGAAGTTGCAACCAATCCCAGTTGGCAGAAAGCAAAGAAATGGGACCTGAATTCAGAAAACAACCTGAATGAGACTAAAAGTAGACTCTTCCCTTAAAAAAAATAAATCATCCTTAATTCCACTACCCAGAGGTAACTACTATTAGAAATCTGTCCCTTTAATTTCCAATCCACTGTGTTATAAAAATGGTATTAGAGAGAGCACTTGTGTTTGTTTTTATTTGTGAACAAAGACTTATAGACAAGTGTGGGGAAAATAACCCTCATTTGGAACCCAGAACTCATTGATCACCTTGAGTTTTTATACAGATAAGAAAGAACTTGATACCTAATAAAGATTAAAGTAGTGGTGGTGGGAGTGGTATTGATCATTGGTAACTAAAAAGCATAGGATAGGAGGAAGGGATTCAAGATGGCGGAGTGAAAGGTAAGACAGAGAACTCCTCCCAAAACCACAAATAGTACGAAAATATAGTTAATTAATACAACTAGCCCTAAAATAGCAACAGGAAAGAAGGATGAACCAGACTTCATACAGACCTCACAAACAGAGCAGACCTCACAAAACAGGGTAACCTATCAAAGCCTTAATCCGGTGTGACCAGGCCCTTCCCCAATACCAGCTCACCAGTGGAAGGAGCAGAAACGGAACGGGGAGTGGGTGGAAGCCTGGGATTGCTGAAAACCCAGCCCTGGAGGTCTGTTTTGTGAACAGAAAACTATATTGTGTGGTGCTCTGGATGTTGGGGACCTCAGAGAGGTGGAGTGCTTGAGAGACTGAGATTCTGGCCGTTTTTGGAGGAGGGGATCCACATCCGGCCACACTGTGTCAGAGGAAAGGCAGGCAGTCTGAGAGGCTTCCTAGCAGTGAGAGGGCTGCTGAAGGGGCGGGGTGTGCACGGAGCTTGCTGCATGGGAGAAGGGAGAGCTAGACATGGTTCTCTGAGCACACTCTTCCCAGCAGGTTGGGAACTTTGAGAAGCTTCAGGTGCTCCATCCTGCTGGCTGGCTGCTCAGCTCCAAGACCCCTACTGTGAGACACAGCATGATGCACCTTCCTCCTGGCCTGACAGCACTGGCTCACAAACCGGCAGTCACTGCACTGGCATCAGGCCAGCCAGAGGGACGCCCTGCCTGCAACAGCTAGAGACGCAAAGCACAGAGGCTTACACCTGGGTGCTCGGCCCACTGGCTTTGATACTGGAGACAGGCACCACAGATGGGAATCAGGAAACAGATCTTTCCTCTCCCCAGGCACCAGCTCTGCTCCCCTATGACCCCCAACCTCACTCGAGGGGCTGAGAAGCTCGAGAGACTGGAGCTTCTGGGTACTGGAGGGCACCACATAGAAATATGAAATGTCAAAAGGACCTAGTTCAGACCAAAATCTCACAAACCCCAGAAAAAGGGCCAAATGAAACTGAACTCACCAATCTTCCTGAAAGAGAGTTCAAAATAAAAATCATAGATATGTTTATGGAGGTACAGAAAAATATTCAAGAACTCAGGAACAGATTTAAGTCAGAGATTCAATCATTAAGAAATTCCATATCTGAAATGAAACATACAATGGAGGGATTTAAAAGAAGATTAGATGTAGTAGAAGAGACAGTAAATGAAACAGAAATTAGAGAAGAGGAATACAAAGAAGCTGAGGCAAAGAGAGAAAAAAGGATCTCTAAGAATTAAAAAATATTGAGAGAACTGTGTGACCAATCCAAACAGAACAATATTCGCATTATAGGGGTACCAGAAGAAGAAGAGAGAGGAAAAAAGGGATAGAAAGTGTCTTTCAGGAGGTAATTGCTGAAAACTTCCCCAATCTGGGGAAAGAAATAGTCTCTCAGGCCATGGAGGTGCACAGATCTCCCAACACACGGGACCCAGGGAAGATAACACCAAGACATATAATAATTAAAATGGCAAAGATCAAAGATAAAGACAGACATTTAAAAGCAGCTAGAGAGAGAAAAAAGATCGCATACAAAGGGAAACCCATCAGGCTATCATCAGATTTTCCAACAGAAACCTTACAGGCCAGAAGGGAGTGGTATGATATATTTAATGCAATGAAGCAGAAGGGCCTTGAACCAAGACTACTCTACCCAGAAAGGTTATCATTTAAATTTGAAGGAAGGATTAAACAATTTTCAGATAGCCAAAAGCTGAGAGAATTTACCTCCCACAAACCACCTCCACAGTGCATTTTGGAGGGACTCCTATAGATGGAAGTATTCCTAAGGCAAAATAAATGTGACCCAAGGGATAGACAAAGAGTAAAGAATATGATTCATAACATACAAAGAATGGAGGAGGAAGAAAAAAATGAACCTTTCGGTTATGTTTGTAATAGCAAATGAAGTGAGTTCAATTAGACTGTTAGATAGTAAGGGAATTACCCTTGAACCTTTGGTAACCATGAATCTAAAGCCTGCAATGGCAATAAGTACATACCTATCAATAATTACCCTAAATATAAATGGTCTGAATGCACCAACCAAAAGACATAGAGTCACTGAATGGATAAAAAAAACAAGACCCATCTATATGCTGGCTACAAGAGACTCACTTCAAACCCAAAGACATACACAGACTGAAAGTAAATGAATGGAAAAAGATATTTCACGCAACTAATAGGGAGAAAAAAGCAGGAGTTGCAGTACTTGTATCAGGCAAAATAGATTTCAAAGCAAAGAAAGGAACAAGAGACAAAGAAGAGCATTACATAATGATAAAAGGGTCAGTCCAACAAGAGGATAGAACTATTATAAATATCTACGCACCCAACACAGGATCACCTACATATGTGAAACAAATACTAACAGAATTAAAGAGGGAAATAGAATGCAATGCATTCATTTTAAGAGACTTCAATACAACACTCACTCCAACAGGACAGATCAACTAGACAGAAAACAAGTAAAGAGACAGAGGCACTGAACAATGTATTAGAACAGATGGACCTAACAGACATATACAGAACACTCCATCCAAATACAGCAGGATATACATTCTTCTCGAGTGTACAAGGAAAATTTTCAAGAATTGATCATATACTAGGCCACAAAAAGAACCTCAGTAAATTCAAAAAGATGGAAATTGTACCAACCAGCTTCTCAGATCACAAAGGTATGAAACTAGAAATAAATTACACAAAGAAAACAAAAAACCCCACAAACATATGGAAGCTTAATAATATGCTTCTAAATAATCAATGGATCAATGACCAAATAAAAACAGAGATCAAGCAATATATGGAGACAAATGACAACAGTAATTCAACAACACAAAATCTGTGGGATGCAGTGAAGGCCATGCTAAGGGAAATATATTGCAATACAGGCCTACCTCAGGAAAGAAGAACAATCCCAAATGAACAGTCTAAACTCACAGCTAATGAAACTAGAAAAGGAAGAACAAATAAGGCCCAAAGTCAGTAGAAGGAGGGACATAATAAAGATTAGATCAGAAATAAATAAAATTGAGAAGAATAAAACAATAGAAATAATCAGTGAAAGCAGGAGCTGGTTCTTCAAGAAAATAAACAAAATAGATAAACCCCTAGCCAGACTTATCAAGAAAAAAAGAGTCTAAACACATAAACAGAATCAGAAATGAGAAAGGAAAAATCACTATGGAAACCACAGAAATACAAAGAATTATTAGAGAATACTATGAAAAATTATTTGGTAACAAACTGGATAACCTAGAAGAAATGGACAACTTTCTAGAAAAATAGAACCTTCCAAGGCTCACCCAGGAAGAAACAGAAAATCTGAATAGATCAATTACCAGCAAAAAAATTGAATTGGTAATCAAAAACTACCCAAGAACAAAACTCCTGGAACAGATGGCTTCACTGCTGAATTTTATCAAACATTTAGTGAAGATCTAATAACCATCCTCCTTAAAGTTTTCCAAAATGTAGAACAGGAGGGAACACTCCCAAACTCATTCTGCAAGGCCAACGTCACTCTAATACCAAAACCAGGCAAAGATGCAACAACAACAAAAAAATTACAGACCAATATCTCTGATGAACATAGATGCAAAAATATTCAACAAAATATTAGAAAACCAACTTCAAAAATACATCAAGAGGATCATACACCATGATCAAGTGGGATTCATCCCAGGGATGCAAGGATGGTACAACATTCAAAAATCCATCAACATCATCCACCACATCAACAAAAGCAAGGACAAAAACCACATGATCATCTCCATAGATGCTGAAAACGCATTTGACAAAATTCAACATCCATTCATGATAAAAACTCTCAACAAAATGGGTATACAGGATAAGAACCTCAACATAATAAAGGCCATATATGAAAAACCCAGAGTCAATATCATACTTAACAGCAAAAAACTGAAAGCATTTCTTCTAAGATCTGGAAGAAGACAAGGATGCCCACTCTCCCCACTGTTATTCAACATAGTTCTGGAGGTCCTAGCCATGGCAATCAGACAACACAAAGAAATAAAAGGCATCCAGATTGGCAAGAAAAAAGTCAAACTGTCCCTGTTTGCAGATGACATGATATTGTACATAAAAAAACATGCAGAGTCCACTCCAAAACTACTAGATCTAATATCTGAATTCAGCAAAGTTGCGGGATACAAAATGAATACACAGAAATCTGTTGCATTCCTATACACTAACAATGAACTAGCAGAAAGAGAAATCAGGAAAACAATTCCATTCAGAATTGCATCAAAAAGAATAAAAATATCTAGGAATAAACATAACCAAGGAAGTGAAAGACTTATACTCTGAAAACTACAAGACACTCATGAGATAAATTAAAGAAGAAACCAATAAATGGAAACAAATCCCATGCTCAAAAATAGGAAGAAGAATTATTGTCAAAATGGCCATCCTGCCAAAAGCAATCTACAGATTCAATGCAATCCCTATCAAAATACCAACATAATTCTTCAATGAACTAAAGCAAATAGTTCTAAAATGCATATGGAACCACAAACAATCCTGAGAAGGAATAATAAAGCAGGGGGAATTACGCTCCCTGACTTCAAGTTCTATTACAAAGCCACAGTAATCAAGACAATTTGTATTGGCACAAGAACAGACCCATAGACTAATGGAACAGAATAGAGAGCCCAGATATAAACCCAAGCATATATGGTCAATTAACATGCAACAAAGGAGCTATGGATATACAATAGGGAAATGACAGCCTCTTCAACAGCTGGTGTTGGCAAAACTGGACAGCTACATGTAAGAGAATGAAACTGGATTATTGTCTAATCCCATACACAAAAGTAAAGTCAAAATGGATCAAAGAGATGAATGTAAGTCACGAAACCTGAAACTCTTAGAAGAAAACATAAGCAAAAATCTCTCAGACATAAACATGAGCAACTTCTTCATGAATATATCTCCCCGGGCAAGGAAAACAAAAGCAATTAATGAACAAGTGGGACTATATCTAATTATAAAGCTTCTGTATATAGCAAAGGACACCATCAGTAGAACAAAAAGGCATCCTACAGTATGGGAGAATATATTCATTAATTACATATCTGATAAGGGGTTGACATCCAAATTATATAAAGAGCTCACACAACTCAACAAACAAAAAGCAAAAAAGCCAATTAAAAAATGGGCAGAGGATATGAACAGACAGTTTCTCCAAAGAAGAAATTCAGATGGCCAACAGGCACATGAAAAGATGCTCCACATCACTAATCATCAGAGAAATGCAAATTAAACCACAATGAAAAATCACCTCACACCAGTTAGGATGGCCACCATCCAAAAGACAAACAACAACAAATGTTGGCAAGGATGTGGAGAAAGGGGAACCCTCCTACACTGCTGGTGGGAATGTAAATTAGTTCAACCATTGTGGAAAGCAGTATGGAGGTTCCTCAGAATGCTCAAAATAGAAATACCATTTGACCCAGGAATTCCACTTCTAGGAATTTACCCTAAGAATGCAGCACTCCAGTTTGAAAAAGACAGATGCACCCCTATGTATATCGCTGCACTATTTACAATAGCCAAGATATGGAAGCAACCTAAATGTCCATCAGTAGATGAAGAAGAGGCGGTACATATACACAATGGAATATTACTCAGCCATAAGAAAAAAACAGATCCTACTATTCGCAACAACATGGATGGAGCTAGAGGGTATTATGCTTAGTGAAATAAGCCAGGTGGAGAAAGACAAGTACCAAATGATTTCACTCATCTATGGAGTATAAGAACAAAGGAAAACTGAAGGAACAAAACAGCAGCAGAATCACAGAACCCAAGAATGGACTAACAGTTACCAAAGGGAAAGGGACTGGGGAGGATGGGTGGGAAGGGAGGGATAAGGGCAGGGAAAAAGAAAGAGGGCATTATGAT
Source organism: Manis javanica (assembly GCF_040802235.1). Lineage (NCBI taxonomy): Eukaryota > Metazoa > Chordata > Mammalia > Pholidota > Manidae > Manis > Manis javanica. The sequence goes on along the minus strand of NC_133174.1, from coordinate 18,352,761 downwards.
TAGCATGTATAGTACGTGGGGGGCACAGAGAGGGCTGTGCAACACAGAGAAGACAAGTAGTGATTTTATAGCATCTTAGTACGCAGATGGACAGTGACTGTGAAGAGGTATGTGGGGGGGACTTGGTGAAGGGGGAGCCTAGTAAACATAATGTTCTTCATGTAATTGTAGATTAATGACACCCAAAAAAAAGAAAAAAAGAATGCAGCAGCCCAGTTTGAAAAAGACATATGCACCCCTATGTTTATCGCAGCACTATTCACAACAGCCAGGAAATGGAAACAACCTAAGTGTCCATCAGTAGATGAATGGATAAAGAAGATGTGGTACATATACACAATGGAATATTACTCAGCCATAAGAAGAAAACAAATCCTACCATTTGCAACAACATAGATGGAGCTAGAGGGTATTATGCTCAGTGAAATAAGCCAGGTGGAGAAAGACAAGTATCAAATTATTTCACTCATCTGTGGAGTATAAGAACAAAGAAAAAACTGAAGGAACAAAACAGCAGCAGACTCACAGAACCCAAGAATGGACTAACAGTTACCAAAGGGAAAGTGATTGGGGAGGATGGGTGGGAAGGGAGGAATAAGGGGGAAAAAGGGTCATTATGATTAGCATGTATAATGTAGAGGTGGGGCACGGGGAAGGCATTATAGCACAGAGAAGACAAGTAGTGATTCTATGGTATCTTACTACACTGATGGACAGTGACTCTAAAGGGGTATGTGGTGAGGACTTGATAGTAGGGGGAGTCTAGTAACCATAATGCTGTTCATGTAATTGTACATTAATGATAGCAAAAGAAAAAGGAAAAAAGCATAAGATATAAGGGAAATCTCAGCTATATCAGTTTGGTGTTCTAACGCTGACATGAAACAAAGATGGCTTCTTTTTTTAGGCTTATAACTTGAGAACACAATGTCTGGACTTAAATGTATTTGTATATCCCAATGATCTGTACTATTCCTAGGGTATGACAGCTTAGGAGTTAATATAATTTGAAGTTAACTCATTGTTAGAGGGTGTGAGAAACAGAACCAGGCAGATCCATCTAGGCTGATCCTAAATGTGGCCCCAAACTAAATTGCTTGAAGAAACTGGAACTCAGAGATTACAGGACTGACTGATAATAACAATTATGGATTGAACAGAAGTTGATTTTAAAAGGACTATTTTGATTGAAGATCATGACTCGAACTTTGGAGGAGCGAAGCTGATTGGCAGTGGAAAGATTCACACCATATGAAGTTTGTTAAAAATTTATCGACTAAGTTTGCTATGTTACACAGTAAAAACAACCCTTGACAGTTAAAAAAATGGTATTAGAGAATACATATTGTTTGGATGTATGTTTTACATATTGTTTTGAAACCAGCTTTTTCAACTGACTTGGTCGCTGGTTACCTCGGTGCTAAACGTTAAGGTTTCTTATCAGTCCCCAGTCTCCTTAGCCAGCCTGCATCACTTGGCATTGCTCCTTTCAGAGTCTGTCTCTGCTTTCCATGCTGCAGTCTCTCTCGGTGCCCCTCTAGCCACTCCTCCTCTATTCACTTCACTCCTTCCACATGAGCCCACTACTTCTAAAGCTTAACTGTCCCCTACATAAGATAAATCCCAAATCTCTATTTCTAACCCCCATTTTCTCCAGAACTCCAGACCCAAATTTCCAACATTCCAGTGATCAACTCCACCTCCACATTTCACAGATTGTTCAAACCCAACATATCAAAAGTAGTTTTTTCATATCCCTCTCCCAAGCTGCTTCTTATCCTGCAATTTCTTATCTCAGTTGATGGCCCCACTTTGCCTAGAACAGAAACCTGAAACTCAAGGTCCACTCCACACTTAGCTTGAATCACACTAAACAATTCGTTTTCCAATATAGTAAGTAGTAGCCCCCCTCATTGTCTCTAGAGACTCTCCCTCCCTCACTCATACCACTGCTGCTGCTCTTCTCAGTACTCATCTTCTAGCCACCCCCCTTTCTCCAGTCCCTCACTTACTCAAACCCAACTGGAATGCAGAGTGTTGACTTTCTGAAATACAAACCTTCTAGGTCTCCTCACTGCTTAGAGGCCTTCTTCACTAGTTTGAACTCACCTCTCCAAGCTCTTCTCTCTCAAGTCCCACACATATACATATTCTGTGCTCCAATCACACAGAGCCACTCATAGATCCCCAAACATTCCATGCCCTTTGATACACTTTGTGCATGCTATTCCCCTTCTCCATCCAACAAACTCCTCATTCTTAAAGACCCCCCTCAATCAAGGGACGCCTCTTTTGCGAAGCGTTCCAAGAACCCTCCAAAGAGAACAATTGCTCCCTCATCTCTCCTCACAGGGCTTGGCGCCTCTGTCACAGCTCCTATTCCATCATATTGGAGGGGCCCACTCCATGTCTGTGGCCATGTCAAGGGCCGAGATCTTGTCTGAATCATCCTTCTTTCTCCACCTTCAGCTACTGGACAGTTGTTGGATGGGTAACTAAATAGATATTACACTAAATTTACTTTGTAGTTTTCCTACTTGATATACCATCCTGTGAAGAAGTACAAATCAAGTAGATAATACTGCAAAACACCAGCACTCATTCATTTGTGTTCACAGAAGTACATTTTGCAGTGCAAAGAGAGGCAAGCAAATTAGCACATTTAAACACACCTTAAGCAACCCCAAAAGTACTATAGGAATGCTTTCCTGGACTACATGTTAAATGAGCTCTCACTAAAAATAAAAAGCCTTTTCTGAAATTTATTTTCCATCTTAGCCTTTGGACCCAAACCCATCCATCTATGAAACACAATGGTAATAGAGTAACACAGACAGAAAAACAGGTAGCATGATTTGATGGGGAAAGCTCTGCCTTCTATTTGTTTTGTGACCTTAGGCAAGTTACTGAATCTCTCTGAACCTCAGTTTCCTCATCTGTGAGATGAAGACAGATCTAACTTTATTAGATTTTTTTTAATTTAGAGATAATACTCATAAAGAATGGAGTGCAGCCCTCATCAATAAGTCAGTTCCTCAGTAATTTAAGAAAATTGGTCATTTGAAAATGTCTACACTGGGTAATATTTATAAGTGGTCTGCATTAATAAAGGTAATTTATTTCAGACTCATCTATTAAAGAATAAACTCAAGATGGAATTGAATCTAAGAACAAAAAAATCATGTTCACAACCAGAATGTTGTCTGAAGACCAAGACATGATCATCATCTAGGCTTAATCCCCTGCTAATTAAAAAATTGCACCCCTTCCATACACAAAAAAATACCTGGTAGTAATACCACTCTTAAACCAAGAACATATTACCAAAAGACCAGAAAAATCCAAATACTATTCTTGAGCACTTAGGAAGGTTACACAAACCTGTCTAATTAAATAAATGAGTGTTGTTTGCAGCTGTGCCTTGAGAAATGATCCCCAAACCTTTGGGTCATTTCAGAATTTCTGGAATCCTCTGAAGTCTATTTCAGGTTTATTCCCAGACAAGAAAATTATAAAGAGCCCATCCATAGATTTCAACTGACTGTGCAGCCGCCTTCTAAGTTAGCTAATTTCTGTCACCACTCATGGTTGTCTATGGGTAATTAAGAGGTTAACATAACAAAAGTGGAGTGTACACTTCTGGTGGGAACCTGTGCAAAGGATGACCTTTGAGCCTTCCACCTGTCACTGCCCATTCTGGCCACACACCAATTTTCTTTGTGAATCATGAAAAAGCGCTTCAGAGCTTCAGGAAAGGTGGCCAGCTGTCTGATAAGCTAAAATTTCCCAACAGCAAGGGGACAGAAAACTACAGTGTGAGTTATTAATACATATGAACTAACATAAATCAGGTCAACATAAAAGTAAAAGACTCCTCAGAAACAATTCAGGAAATGGGATTTCAGAAGAGGGGCTAATAAAACTCCAGTTTTTTTCACAATGACAATAGGATTTTTAAACACACACACACACACACACACACACACACACACACACACACACACACACACACACTGATCTTTTAAAATGAACAATTACATTTGACCAAAAGGTGGCATTGATAAAAACAAATTTGGAATCAACAAACACATTTATTAGCTTTGCACAAAACTCAAGTTGACTAGGGGCTATGTTCAGAGGACAAAAATATAAACATGTTTTCCTAAAATAGCCTCTCTAAAGATCATCTATAGAAGAAAGAGCAAGTTTCCATGTTTCCACTTCTGGAACCAAGCTCTAATACAGACATATTTGTGTAATTTATGTACCTACTAGTATTTAATAGCAACAAATTCACAAACCTGCTGATTTTCTTCCATGTGAAAGAAAGACTGTAAATGTCAACCAGATGGTGACTCTTGAGGGAGTGGAAGTAGATAGAATGCAGTTCAGATCCCAGGGCTGCCACTTACTAGCTCTGTGACTTCAAGAAGTTATTTAACCTCTCTGTGCCTCAGGTTTCCCAGCTGATAAAAGGGTTGATATGAGAACAGACCCTGTGGCTTTCTTATGAAGATCATATAAGTCAATGTGCTCAGAACTGAGTGAAGCACATAGAAAGCTATTGTTAACGTTATTAATATTACGTTAAAGCTTGAAAGACTGTGGTAGATTGTAATGTAATTAGTATGTTAATTTATCTGACAAGGGTTAGTGTTTACTATCAGTTCACCAAGCTCTCATTTGACAGAGGTAAGAAAGAAGTGATATTTAAAACTTAGCAAAAAAAAATTGGCAATCCCAAGCCCTCAAGCCAGAGCACATTTATTTCTTAAAGCCTTCTGAGGAAAAATTGCCCACATATGTGTAGATGAAAGATGACTGGAAATTCTTTATTACTTCTCGCATGGTGAGAAAGTTTCTAGGTCCCCTCCTCTTGAATCTGGGAAAGCTCTGTGACTGCTTTGACCAGAAGAATACAGTAGAAGTGACATCATGCCTGTGTCCTAACCCAGGCATTAAAAGTCTGGTAGCTTCTACTTTCTGTTTCTTGGAATTCTCACTCTTGGGACACTGTCCTTGGCAATCCAGCCACCAGGCTGTGAGAAGCCCAAACATAGACCATGTGTAAGCACTTCAGATGACAGCCCCAGCTACACCTCTAGCTGACAACTAGCATCAACTACCAGCCATCCTAGCCTGGATGCCCAACATGTAAGTAAAGCCGCCCTCCTAGAAGTGGACTGTCACATCCCAGCCACCCCGCTGGTGCCCCATGAATCAGAAATAACTCCCCAGCCAAGCCCTGCCTAAACTACTGATCTGCAAAATTGTGAGCAAAATAGTTATTTTTTCAAGGCATTAAGTTTTAGGGTAATTTGTTATTCACAAATAGATAACCAGCACAACCTAACTATAATCATCCTTTCCCTGGCATTGAATTGCATAAGTGGAGCCAAAATTTAAGCTCTGCCGTGAGTTATTTTCCTCTTTCTTCCAGAGCACACTTGACCAAGGAGAAGTGCTCCATGTAAGGAAGAAGCTATTATAAGATACAAAATGAAAACAAAAGTGGCTAATTACAAGATTATTATCAATGTCTCAGATATTCTTCAGAAAAAAACTGTTTTGAGGGCTAATGGGAGAAGAGCCCAGGACAGTATGAATGTGCAAGGACCCAGCTTATGATGACTGTTGAGCCAGCAAGCTGTCCCTCTAAAGATGGCATGAGACCTCCCAAGGGAACAAGAAGGAAAGAAGAAAGACAGTGGCTGTGAAGGCCACTATGTCATCAGTGGATCAATCAAGGTGACAGCATGCTCCCATGACCACGAATTCATTAGCGAGGGAGAGAAGGGAGAACATGTGTTAAAATAAAGAACAATAAAAGCTGCATTGTACGGTCCAAGTGAAGTAGCTGAAAATGTAACCAATGAAGGCAATATTAGAAATATTAGAGGGGTGCCTTTGTTCACGCTGCAAAACGTGTGCGTTCTGTTACTGAGTATTAGGTTTCTGCTGCAATACTGCTGCAGAACAGACAAACCAAAATTTCAGTGACTAACAATAATGAAGATTTATTTTTCTTGTTCACAGCTCTGAGGGTCAGCTAGGGTGTTTCTGCAGCTGCAGACAGACTTCAGGTTTCTGGTGGAGTCCAAGTTGGCAGCACATGTCTCCTCATTCTCCAGTGACTATTAGAGATATGTTCTTCTGTGACGAAAGTACGAAAGAGCAAGGCAAATCATCAAGGACATCAAGGCTTCTCATTCGCTTACATTCCATTGGCCAAAGCAAGTCCATGGCCAAACCGACGTCAATTAGTTGGATAAATGTACACTATCTACTCTAGTCGGAAAAACTGCAAGGTCACATGACAAAGGGTACAGTTACATAATTTTATGTCAGCAAAAGAGGGAAGAGTCGGCGACAATCATCAATTTTTACTTCAGTAAGAGTTTTACAAATTTCCCAAAGGCCCAGTTGTACCTCAAGTTGCCCTGGAGCCACTAATGGACACAAAATCACTAGATTGTTAAACACAGTGTTAGCTTTAAATGCTTTGGTTAAATTAAACTAGTGCAAAAAAAAACACTATAAACACTTTTTCCTGTACTATGTTCATTCAGCAAACATAAACCATAATAATAAATAACTTTTACAGTATGTTACACTTCATAAAGCATTTGTATATATATTGTTTCATCTGTAATTTTAACAACTCTGCAAACTGGATGATGCAGGTTTCTCTATCATTCTGTTTACACACAAGTGAATGCAAGTGACTTAGCCAAGATCACATCAGAAGTATGTGGCAGAGCATTCAAACCCAGGCTCTTTCTGCCCCCCACCGCATTGCGAATTCCCAATTATGTGGCCTGCTTTCGGGACAAGCAATGTGACCTGATGGAATTTGATTTGGTTGTTACATTTTTCTCTCTCCCTCCCTGACGTAAATGACTTAAGAACTTTTCACTTATCCATAAGTCTTCTGCACAAAATCGAGTGATGACAATGACACCACTGGGAAGAGGAGCTGAAATCTGGGGTGCCTAGATGGTGTCTACACATGAAAAACAAATTAGACTGTTTGAATGAACTGAGTGGTAACTAACCAATTACTAATCAACTCAGTTAATAGTTTAGCCTGATATATAAATAGTCTCAGCCTGAAGTGAAGTGACAGATAACTGCTGTTCACTTTTGTTCTACAGTTGAAATACTTTTGTGTGATTCATAATCTCATCAGTACCTACTTCCTGCACCTGTCTGAAAACTGTAATAATAATAACAACAGTAACCACAGGTCAGGCATGCTGACAAGTAAAAGCAGTAACATGAGTTGTTGCACGGTAATGAGAAATGACACTCTTTATTAAGTTGAGTCCACTATCACTAGAGGAAAAGGGGACTGATAATAACATAATTTTCAGCATAAAATAGCCCCAGGGAGCTTGCAGGGATTCCCCAGACTCTGCCACCTGGATTTTCATTCAGTACCCTAGGATGCACTTGAGGGCTGCTTGAGAAGCTGGGTATTTCTCTTTCTCTCCATCTCCTTGGCTCAACTGGAGGCCCACCAAGGCTCACTCTCTCACATGCTTAACAATTTGACACTAGATCCTTCATCTACCCTTGGAAGGTGGCACCAATCTTTCTGTTGTGTAGGCAATACACTGCATGGGCTTGCAAAAGGCTGAAGCCAGAAAGTACCTTAGAAGCACTAATCCAACAACTTCCCCTGCATATGAGAAGACAGAGGTCCAGTGAGACAAAGCTACCTACGCAAGATCTCACAGTGAGATCTTGGCCTCTTGACTCCCCAACTCATGAAGGCTTTTCATGTCTAACCTTAGTCTCATCATGCCATATAAGCTAGCTAATAAGAATAATAGATAACAGATAAGGAGTGCTTAATGACTTGGGCACTGCTCTAAGTGCTTTGCATATGCTAACCCATCCTACAAATGAAGTGGCAAGGCACAGAAGCAATGGCCAAAAGCACACAGTTGGTAGGTGGTACAGCTAAAGCCTGAACCCAGGAGGCCTGACACCAGATCCCCATGATGCACCACCACTCTATGCTGCTTCTCTAGAACGTCGTGGACCAGCTCCTTGTGCCAGGCATTGTTCTAGATACCAGGGACAAAATGGAGAATGAGATACAGGCTCTACCTTCAAGGAGTTTTCATTCTTGTAGAGGAGATGGAACATAAATAGGTAAGTATCAGATACATTTATTCAACAAAGACTTATCAAGTATTATATTAGTTTCTTAGAGCTGCCATAAGAAAGTATGACTAACTGAGTGGCTTAAAACAACAGAAATTTGTTGTTTAATGTGGCAAAATAAGTTTCCCCCACAGTTCTAGAGGCTAGAAGTCTGAAATCAAGGTATCAGCAGAGCCACGCTCCCTCTGAGACTCTGGGTAAGATCCTTCCTTGGTTCTTCCTAGTTTCTGGTGGTGGCTGCAGCTGCTTCTGTTGTCACATGGCATTCTCCTCCTTTCATAAGGACACCAGTCTTACTGCATTAGGGCTCACCCTATGACATCATCATAACTTGATCACATCTGTAAAGACCTTATTTCTAAATAAGGTACATTCACAGCTACCAGGGCCGGGACTTAAACATGTCTTTTTGAGGGACACAACTCAACCCATAGCAAGTATCTACTATGTGTCAGGCACTGTTCTAGGTATTACAGACAATACAGTGTATAAAAAAATTCCTGCCTTGTGGACCATACCTTCTGGAAACAGGCAGAGAAGCCTATTAAATAAAGATGAATAAATGCTATAGAATATTAAAAAGGTCAATGGGCCACATCATGAGGGCCTTACAGGCCATTTGTAAATACTCTAGCTTTCATTCTGAAAGTAATGGAGACTCACATGATGTGACTTCTGTTTTAGAAGGATTTCTCCAGGTAATGTGCTAAGAAAATGCTGGTAAGAGTGGAACAATGGTGGAGCAAGGAGACTAGTGCAGAGGCTACCATGGCCATCCTAGTGACAGATGATGGTGGCTCAAACCAGGGAGATAAGAGTGAAGGGGTGATCCTACTCACGGTAATCAAACAACATAAAGAGATAAAAGGCATCCAAATCAGTAAGGAAGAAGTTAAACTGTCACTATTTGCAGATGACATGATAGTATACATAGAAAACCCTAAAGACTCCACCAAAAAACTATTAGAACTAATGACTGGATTCAGCAATGCTGCAGATACAAAATTAGCACAGACAAATCTGTCACATTCCTATATACTGACAACAAAATAGCAGAAAGAGAAATCAGGAAACCAATTCCATTTACAATAGCATAAAAAATAATAAAATACCTAAGAATAAACCTAACCAAAGAGGTGAAAGACCTTACTCTGAAAACTATAAGACACTCATGAGAGAAATTAAATAAGAAACCAATAAATGGAAACATATCCTGTGATCATGAATAGAAAGAATTAATATGGTCAAAATGACCAACCTTCCCAAAGCATTTACAGATTCAATGCAATCCCTATCAAAATACCAACACCATTTTTCAATGAACTAGAACAAATAGTTCTAATTCATATGGAACCACAAAAGACCCCGAATAGCCAAAGCAATCCTGAGAAGGAAGAATAAAACATGGGTGATCTTGCTTCCCAACTTCAAGCTCTACTACAAAGCTACAGTAATCAAAACAGTATGGTTCTGGTACAAGAACAGACCTATATAAATCAATGGAACAGAATAGAGAGCCCAGATATAAACCCACACATATATGGCCAATTAATATATGATAAAGAAGCCATGAATATACAATGGAGAAAAGACAGTCTCTTCAATAACTGGTATTGGGAAAACTGGACAGCTACATGCAAGAGAATGAAACTACATTACTGTCTAACTTCATACACAAAAGTATGGATCAAAGACCCAAATATAAGTCATAAAACCATAAAACTCTTAGAAGAAAACATAGGCAAAAATCTCTTGAATGTAAGTATGAGCAATTTTTTCCAGACACATCTCCTCAGGCAAGGGAAATAAAATAAAAAATGATCAAGTGGAGGTACATCAAACTAAAAAGATTCTGTACAGCAAAGGACACCATCAGCAGAACAAAAAGGCAACCTACAGTATGGGAGAATATACTTGTAAATGACTTATCCAATAAGGGCTTAACATCCAAAATATATAAAGAACTCATATACTTCAACACCAAAAAAACAAATAACCCAACTAAAAAATGGGCAAAGGACCCCAACAGACATTTCTCCAAAGAAATATGGATGGCTAACAGGCACATGAAAAGAAGCTCCATATCACTAATCAGAGAAATGTAAATCAATACCACAATGAGATCATCACCTCACATCTGTTAGAATGTCCACTATCCAAAGAACAAAAAATAACAAGTATTGGTGAGGATGTGGGAAATGGAAACTCCCCTACACTACATGTAGGAATGTAAATTGGTACAACCACTATGGAAAGCAGTATGGATGTTCTTCAAAAAAACAAAAATCGAAATACCATTCAATCTAGTAATTCCACTTCTAAGAATTTACCTAAAGAAAACAAAATTCCTGATTTGAAAAGACACCCCTATGTTTATCAGTGCATTATTTACAGTAGACAAGATATGGAAGCAACCTAAGTGTCCATCAATAAATGAATGGATAAAGAAGAGGTGGTATATATATGCAATGGAATATTATTCAATCATAAAAAGAAAATAAATCCTGCCATTTGCAACAACATGGATGGAGCTAGAGGGTATTATACTCAGTAAAATAAGCCAGGCAGAGAAAGACAAAAACCATATGATTGCACTTATTTGTGGAAGATAAAAACAAAGCAAAACAGAATGAACAATGCTGGAGAGAATGCAGAGAAATCAGAACCCTCCTAAACTATTGGTAGGAATGTAAATGGGAGCAACTGTTGTGATAAGCATATGGACGCTCCTCAAAAAACTAAAAATAAAATTACCATTTGATGCAGTAATTCCACTCCTAGGAATTACCCCAAAAAACACACAAAATCCCTGAATCAAAGACATATGCACCCCTATGTTTATCACTGCACTATTTGCAATAGCCAAATATGGAAGCAACCTAAGTGTCCATCAGTAGATGAATGGATAAGGAAGAAGTGGTACATATACACAATGGAATATTATTCAGCCATAAGAAGAAAACAAATCCTACCATTTGCAACAACATGGATGGAACTAGAGGGTATTATGCTCAGTGAGATAAGACAGGCAGAGAAAGACAAATCTCAAATGATCTCACTTGTTTGTGGAGTATAAAAACAAAGGAAAACTGAAGGAACAAAATAGCAGTAGACTCACAGACACCAAGAAGAGACTGTGGTTACCAAGGGGGAGGGGTTGGGTTGGGGGAGGAGGGAAGGGGATAAAGGGGCACTATAATTGGCAATCACAATATAGGTTGTTCATGGGGATGATAGTACAGCATGGAGAATACAGTTAATGATTCTGTAACATCTTACTATGTTGATGTATAATGACCACACTAGAAAGGGTGAGGATTTAATAATATGGGTAACTGCTGAACCACTGTGTTATAATCTGAAACCAACATAAGATTGTATATCAATATACTTTAATTTAAAAAAACAGAGTGAACAAAATAGCAGTAGACTCACAAACACTGAGAAGTGACTAGTGGTTAGCACTGGGGAGGGTTTGGGGTGGATGGGTGGGGAGGGTGATGGGGATAAAGGAGCACAAAAATTCCCGGTCATAAGTTGGTCACAGGGATGGTAGTACAGCATGGAAAATATAGTCAATGATTTTGTAACATCTTTTTATGCTGACAGATAGTAATGGCACTAGAGGGGGTGAGGATTTAATAATATGGGTAACGGTTGAGCCACTGTGTTATATATTTGAAACCAATACAAGATTGTATATCAATGATACTTCAATTTTTTTAAAAAAGCATGGGTGGGTGAGAAGTGGCTAGGTTCTGGATCTACCGTGAAGGTCGATTAAGCAGTCCCAGGCAGTTATAAGTACCCTAAAGAAAGTAAAAATAAGGTTATGGGAAAGACAGGACTGAGAATATGCTTCTTTACATTAAGTAGCTAGGGGAGGCCTCTCCAGAGAGCTCACCCTGAGCTGAGACCACATGAGAAGAAGGGAACTATGCAAAGCTCTAGGAAAAAAGCTTTCCAGCAAAGGCATAGGCACCAAGATGAGAAGGAGCTTGTAATCTTAGGGGAACAAAAAATAAAGGCAAAGTAGTGGAATACAGTGAACAAGGGTAACAGTGCAGGTTAGAGCCACAGCGAGTTGAGAATTTATTCTAATTGCAACAGGAAGTGATAGCAGGATTTGAAACAGGAAGATTGTGTGAGCTGATTTGCTCTTTCAAAACATCATTCTTCAAATCTGTAGAGACAGAAAATAGAAGAGGGGTAACAAGTTGCAGAGAGGAGGGAGTGGGGAGTTGTTATCTAATAGGGACAGGTTTCAGTCTGGGAAGATGAGAAAGTTTTGGCAATGGATGGTGGTGATGGTTTCACAACAATGTGAATATACTTAATGCCACCAAACTGTATACTTAAAAATAGATAAATGGTAAGCTCATGTTATGTATATTTTACCACAGTAAAATATATTTGGTGTAATACTGTTTTAAAAAAAGATCATTCTGAGTGTTAAGTAGAACATGAACTATAGGAAGAAGGAAGCAGGCAGACAGGTAGAAACCACCCCTGCTGCTGAATTCTGTCATTTACAGTCTCTTCCCTCACTTTTCGCCTCTTCATTATCACATTCAGATATACTTTTACAAAGGCCTTTCTGCCCACCCACATCCAGATGTTCCAATGAAAATTTTAAGATGTCTGGTGCCAAAGTTTCAATGAGTTGAAGAAGCAGTCGCCTGGCTTCTGCCAACAGCTGATCAACATGAAAATGATTCTGAATTCCTAAGACTCCAGAGAGAGGAAGTCCACAGCTGCCTTCAGGAACCCACTCCAGAGTGCACCAGCTTTGCTGTGAGGAAACATGTTCAGTGTATCTTAACTAAATCCCTCTGATTACACTTTAAGTCTGCGTCCTCTTATTCTAGTCTCCTTGAGTTGAAAGACAGCTGGTTTCCATCCTCAGCAAAATAAGGCTCTCTATGCTTAGAGATTTCTGTTAAGTCCTCTTCTTCAGGCTAAACAGTCTCAATTAATTTAAGCTTTTCTTCTATAAAATCTCTCTCTAAATGCTCCACACTCCCACTTAAATTGTTCATGACTGGATACAGTCCTCTCTGAAGATCAGGAAGAACAAGAATATATGACTGAGGAAAAGGATATATAACGAAAAGGAATTATGGAGAGCCACCATGGATGTCCAATTTTTAGTTTCATCAAGACCATAAAGTTACTTTTTGAAGCTAGCACCCTTTTAAATTAATTAACAAATACAAGGTAGGTACGAATTTCAGATGATCACAGATAATTGCACTACACAATTGACCAAATACTGTTTACCTTCCAGAACCAACAACATGTGGGGAGAACAGAGCAAACAGTAAATGCCACTAACTTCACCTATGTAACAACAATGATTAAACATTTCATTTCAGTGACAAATGAAGAAACACTCACCTATACAACAATGATCAAATTACAAAGAGCAATGGCAATTACCCTAAACTGCTAAATCTGAGCAGCTTCCTATGACAGAGAATGTGTAATGTCACACCAACAAGTCTTTGTAAGGCACGCAATTGCAATAGCATTGGAATTTAGATGTTATTGGTATTTTTTTTTCTAAATCCTCAGGCTACATAGTAACTGATTTTCTGAACTTTTCTATGGTGCTTCTCTTATATTCTTTGCTGCACTGGACCATGTGTATTTGCGTAACGGAGCACCAGTTCTCAAACTTGTTTCAGGACCCCTTACCCTCTTGATAATTTCTGAGAGCTTGAAAGAGCTTTCGTTTATATGGCTTGTATTTGTTGATATTTACCATCTTAGAAATGAAAACTGAGAACTATTAAAATATTTATAAATTCATTTAAAGAAACAACAGACCTACTGCTTATTAATATAAATAATATATTTTCTGATAAATTGCTGTATTTTCCAAAACAAAAACTAGGGAGACAAGTGGCATTGTTTTATATTTTTGCAAATCTTTTTAGAGCCTAATTCAATAGGAGACAATTGTTTCATATTATGTATCTGCTTCTGCATTTAGTCTGTTGTGATATCACACATCATACCGCCTTCGGAAACCTCCACTCTACACTCAAGAAAAAAATGAGGATTAAAAAGTCAAATAGCTTCTTAATATTATTATGAAAATAATTTTTATCTTGTATATCCCCTGAAGAGGTCGTGTAAATCCCCTGTGTTGCTGGACCACACTTTGAGAACCACTGTTAGTAGAGGTGGTAGGGACTGCAATCTTTTCCAGGAAACTGAAATTAGTAAAGACAAAACCAATAAATTCTGGGAACCATGGAGATCAAATAGAAAGTAAACTATACCTCTTTGTGAAATATCCTGTACTTCAAACATGCTGTTCATATCAAATCCAGAGGCAGTAAAGCTTTACAAGATGGCCCCGGAACAGCACATGTTACTCAAGCATTATCTTCATTTCACTTTGAGAGCTAGTTTTCACTGAGTTAAAGAAAAAGCATCCTTGTCTCCTGGGATGTACAACCTTACGCCCAGACTTGCTTCAGCCTATTATATTCTTGTTGTTTTTCTCTCCTTCCTTGTTTCTAGAAGCCAAACAAAATGGCTACAAGGTATCATACACAACAAGGATTTAGTCTGGTACCAGGAAAATTTACATAATTTGATCTTTTCTGGACCTGAAACAAAAATCCTGTGTTCTCAGAGAAGGCTGCAAATGTTATACAAAATAACTAATTATATCCTAGTGTAGAACAAAGCATACCAGTCTCCTACAGCCTTAAGATATTAATAAGTATTACACAACTCAATGTTTAGTTGAGTATTTGTTTGAGAACATGGGATTTTTCTCAATACATATGTGAGCTCTTATTTTACCCTTTTCTATCTTTTTTTTTTCTGTCAATAAAGTTTTATTGGCACACGGCCCTGCCCATTCACTCTCCTGCCCATGGTGCCTTTCCTGCTGCAGTGGCAGAGCCAAGTATTAGGGGCAGAAACCTTGTGGCCCAGGAAACCGGACATGTTAACTGTCTGGTCCTTTATGGAAAATGTTTGCCGACCCCTGAACAAGACCATATGTTTACGGAGGGGCCCAGGCCCCAGGGGGTCTCAGCCCCCAGGTCTTCCTGCTCCCACAGTCTCCATGGTGACAAGGCAGGTGAAAATGCCACTGGGATTTGTTGGCTGTGCTCGCTGGACAGCGGGGCCGAGGGCAGGCTGCCCACATGTGAGGATTACTGACCTCTGGGATTAGTCATGCCCCCCCACTGTGCCCCCAGGCTGGTCCCACAGGGCCACATGGGGCAGACTGGTGGGGGTCTCTCCCCTGCTCCATCACCCTGCCAGTATTTTTGTTGGAGCTGGAAAATGGATCGCCTCCCGTTCTGGAGTTAGGCCATCACAGCTACCCTTTTCTATCTTTTACCCCTTCATAGTTATCTACTAGGAAGAATGCATGTGTTGGAGGTGGGCAGTACATCAATTTTTAGAAAGATAAGAAAAGAAAAAATGTCATTGACCCCACTTCTCCATTAAAAAGGGTAGTTATTTCGCTCTTGGGAAATATTTTATTTATCCATTGCTGACTGACTGTATTAAAAAAAATGTCAAACAAAAAGCAGCTTAATTGGCCCAATCCAGGGACTAAATCTCTGTGAACAAAGCCATACTCTTATTCAGGGATGGCAGAACAATTTCCACAAAATTAAACTGAAATATATGCTTACACGTGTATCTTTCACCCTTTGTAACTGGAAGGAGAAAACTGGTTGGCTCTATCTTACAGTGGAACATGTATTATAACCAAATGTGATTTAAAAATACAAAAGCAACAAATGGCTTTTTTTTTAATGAAAGGAGTCCTAGGGCTTCGCCTTTGGATAAGATATCATTGGGGACATTTTTTTCTTAAATTCAGTAAAATACTCAAATAACAAGTGTCAAGGTATTGTATATCCACCCAGTTGGTAAAATAAGTCAGTTAATTTGGCAGGTAAGTATTAAGTAATCATGCTGTCAGACTCGGGTGAGTATCTAAGGGAGAAAGACAAAGACTGAACAATGGAGGAAAAATAAAATAAGTAGCAGATTATCAAATAAGTAAATAAAAATGAGAATTTCTCAATGCTATATTGTATCCCCTCCAAAACCAGTTTAACCCTGCAGACTTTTTCCCTCCTGCTTGGGAGTCAGGAAAGCAATGTGGGTGTGAGGTAACCATCTGACTGCTTTCCAGCTGTGCAGCTGAGTCGGGTTTTCGAAGGTTTCAGGGAAGAAAGGCCTGGTCCCTTTAAGAATTACAGGCTGGTCTCTGGCAAGCAGAGAGTTGCAGAATGGCGAAGCAGCCTCCTTCTCCATACATTAGCTTTTCTCCTGAAGGAGGGAGCTGCATTAGAAGCATCGCTGCCAGGAAAAGCCTGAATAGAGACCAGTTAAGCAGATTTTATTCAGGTCTAGGTAATTTCACATAACTTGGTTTTTTCTCACTTCTTAAAACAGAAAATATATGTGTAAGTGCACTGAAACCTCCCCCACTCTTGGAAGGAAGGACAGAGTCTTATTTATCTGTGAAATTAACCAGTGTTTTACACAGGGCTGGGCACCTTGGAAGCCCTCAATACAGGTTTGTGAACCAAAGGAGAAGGTACAGTCTTAAGAAAAAGAAATAAAGGCATCCAATTTGGTTAGGAAGAGGTAAATTGTCACTAGTTGCAGAAGACATGACTCTATATATGGAAAAACCTTACAGATTCTACCAAAAAATTATTAGAATAAATGAATTCAGTAAAGTCATAGAACACAAAATCAATATACAGAAATCTGTGGCATTTCCATATGCAAGTAACAAACTAGCAGAAAGAGAAATTAAGAAAATGTCTTCATTTACAATTGCATTAGAAAGAATAAAGTACTAGGGAATAAATCTAACCGAGGAGGTGAAAGACCTATACTCTGAAAACTATAAGATCCTGTTGAAAGAAACTGAAACCAACACAAATAAATTAAAGATACTCCATGCCCTTGGATAGGAAGAATTAATATTGTTAAAATAGTCATACTGCCCAAAACAATCTATAGATTCAACACAATCCCTATCAAAATACCAATGGCATTCTTCACAGAACCAGGGCAAAGAATCCTAAAATTTATATGGAGATCCCAAATAGCCAAGGCAATACTGTGAAAAAATACCAAGCTGGAGTCACGGTCCCTGGTTTCAAACTATAGTACAAAGCTACAATAATCAAAACAGTATGATACTGGCACAAAAAAGATATATAGATCAATGGAACAGAATAGAGAGCCCAGAAATAAACCCACACTTATAGGATCAATTCATATATGACAGAAGAGGGAAGAATATACAATGGGGAAAAGACTGTCTCTTCAATAAATGGTGTTGGGGAAACTAGACAGCTACATCCAAAAGAATGATAACTGGATCACTGTCACCCACCATACGCAAAAATAAATTCAAATGGATTAAAGATCTAAATATAAGACCTGAAACCATAAAACTCCTAGTTGAAAAAGTATAGTCAGCAAACTCTTGAACATAAGCATTAGTAATTTTTTTCTAGATATGTCTCCCCATGCAAGGGAAATAAAAGCAAAAATAAGTGGGAAAACATGAAATTAAAAAGCTTCTGCACAGCAAAGGAAAATGTCAACAAAA
The DNA here is from genome assembly GCF_040802235.1 of Manis javanica. Lineage (NCBI taxonomy): Eukaryota > Metazoa > Chordata > Mammalia > Pholidota > Manidae > Manis > Manis javanica. The sequence goes on along the minus strand of NC_133174.1, from coordinate 18,334,970 downwards.
CAAAAAGGCAACTTACTGAATGGGAGAAGATAATTTGCAAATTATATAAATGATGGGGGGCTAATATCCAAAACATATAAATAACTCAATACAAAAAAAAACAAATAATCCAATTAAAAATGGACAGAGGACCCGAGTATTCATTTTTCCAAAGAGGACATACAGATGGCCAACAGGCACATGAAAAGATGCTCAACATCACTAATCAGGGAAATGCAAATCAAAACCACAATGAGATATCACCTCACACCAGTTAGAATGGCTACTGTCCAAAAGACAAGAAGTTACAAGTGCTGGCAAGGATGTGGAGAAAGGGGAACCCTCGTACACTGTTAGTGAGAATGCAAACTGTACAGGCACTATGTAAAACAGTATGGAGGTTTCTCAAAAAACTAAAAATAGAAACGTCATACAACCCGGTAATTCCACTTCTGGGAATTTACCCAAAGAAAACGAAATGACCAACTCAAAAAGATATGGGCACGCCTATGTTTACTGCAGCCTTACTTATAATAGCTAAAATATGAAAGCAACCTAAGTGTTCATCAAATAGATGAATAGATAAAGAAGATGTGGAACATATACACAATGGAATATCAGTCTTAAAAAAGGATGAAATCTGCCATGTGCGACAACATGGATGGATTTAGAGGGTATTATGCTAAGGGAAGTAAGCCAGGCAGAGAAAAATAAATACAGTATGATTTCACTTAAATGTGCAATCTAAAAAATGAAACAAATGAACAAAAAAGCAAACAAAACATAAGTAGACTCAAACATAGAGAAAAGACTGATGACTACAATGGGAGTGGGGAATTGGGGGACAGGCAAAATAGGTGAAAGTGATAAAGAGGTATAAACTGCCAATTATAAACTAATCATGGGGATAAAAGTACAGAATAGGCAATACAGTCAATAATATTGTAATACCTTTGGGTAATGAAAAATGGAAACCACACTTACTGATGGGCATGGCCTTTGTCTTCTCACATGTCTGAACGCAGAATGGGAAAGCACCTTCCGCCATGTCTGAATGCAGCACGGGGAAGCACCAGCTTGAGAACAACTAACTGGTGCAGTCCTTGGATGTTATCTGCCCACTGAAGCATATCTTGTCATCGAAAATGAGCCAGGACACCTCATGCTGAAAACAGGGAGACCTTGAGGACGTGTGAAAACACTGCCCCTGCTTACCGGGCAGATTCTAAGAAAATCAACAAGGTGCTCTGGCCTGTCCCCCCTGAGAAGGGAAAGATGAGTACAGCACTTGGCTGAGGTCCATAAAAGGCCATATAAAAATAAAGGTGCTGCAAAGAAATTCAATTGGTAATCAAAAAACTACCCAAGAGCAAAAGAGCAAAACTCCCAGGTCAGATGGATTTACTGCAGAGTTTTATCAGACATACAGAGAAGACATAATACCCATTCTCCTTAAAGTTTTCCAAAAAATAGAAGAAGACGGGATACTTCCAGACTCATTCTATGAAGCCAGCATCACCCTAATACCAAAACCAGGCAAAGATGCCACCAAAAAAGAAAATTACAGACCAATATCCCAAATGAACATAGATGTAAAAATATTCAACAAAATATTAGCAAACCAAATTCAAAAGTACATCAAGAGGATCATACACCATGATCAAGTGGGATTCATCCCAGGGATGCAAGGATGGTACAACATTCAAAAATCCATCAACATCATCCACCACATCAACAAAAAGAAGGGGAAAAAAATCACATGATCCTCTCCATAGACGCTGAAAAAGCATTTGACGAAATTCAACATGCATTCATGATAAAAACTCTCAGTAAAATGGGTATAGAGGGCAAATACCTCAACATAATAAAAGCCATATATGAAAAACCCACAGCCAACACCTTACTGAACAGCGAGAAACTGAAGCATTTCCTCTAAGACTGGGAACAAGACAGGAATGCCCACTCTCCCCACTGTTATTCAACATAGTACTGGAGGTCCTAGCCACAGCAATTAGACAAAACAAAGAAATACAAGGAATCCAGATCGGTAAAGAAACTGCCACTATTTGCAGATGACATGATGTTGTACATAAAAAAACCAAAGACTTCACTCCAAAACTACTAGAACTGATATTGGAATACAGCAAAGTTGCAGGATACAAAATTAATACACAGAAATCTGAGGCTTTCCTATACACTAACAATGAACTAATAGAAAGAGAAACCAGGAAAACAATTCCATTCACAATTGCATCAAAAAAAAATACCTAGGAATAAACCTAACCAAGGAATTGAAATACCTATATACCAAAAACTATAAGACATTCTTAAGAGAAATTAAAGAGGACACTAACAAATGGAAACTCATCCCATGCCCTTGGCTAGGAAGAATTAATATTGTCAAAACGGCCATCCTTCCCAAAGCAATCTACAGATTTAATGCAATCCCTATCAAATTACCAATAGCATTCTTCAATGAACTGGAACAAATAGTTCTAAAATTCATATGGAACTACCTAAGACCCCAAATAGCCAAAGCAATCCTGAGAAGGAAGAATAAAGTGGGAGGGATCTCGCTCCCCAACTTCAAGCTCTACTACAAAGCCACCATAATCAAGACAATTTGGTACTGGCACAAGAACAGAGTCACAGAGCAGTGGAACAGAATAGAGTCTCCAGACATTAACTCAAACATATACAGTCAATTAATATACGATAAAGGAGCCATGGACATACAATGGGGAAATGACAGCCTCTTCAACACCTGGTGTTGGCAAAACTGGACAGCTACTTGTAAGAGAAGGAAACTGGATCATTGTCTAACCCCATACACAAAAGTAAACTCAAAATGGATCAAAGACCTGAATGTAAGCCATGAAACCATAAAACTCTTAGTAAAAAACATAGACAAAAATATCTTGGACATAAACATGAGTGACTTCTTCATGAACATATCTCCCCAGGCAAGGGAAACAAAAGCAAAAATGAACAAGTGGGACTACATCAAGCTGAAAAGCTTCTATACCACAAAGGACACCATCAATAGAACAAAAAGGCATCCTACAGAATGAGAGAATATATTCATAATGACAGATCCAATAAAGGGTTGACATCCAAAATATATAAAGAGCTCACACCCCTCAAAAAACAAAAAGTGAACAATCCAATTAAAAAATGGGTGGAGGAGCTGAACAGACACTTCTCCGAAGAAGAAATTCACATGGCCAACAGACACATGAAAAGATGCTCCACATCGCTAGTCATCAGAGAAATGCAAATTAAAACCACAATGAGATATCACCTCACACCAGTAAGGATCACCACCATCCAAAAGACAAACAACAACAAATGTTGGCAAGGTTGTGGAGAAAGGGGAACCCTCCTACACTGCTAGTGGAAATGTAAATTAGTTCAACCATTGTGGAAAGCAGTATGGAGGTTCCTCAAAAAGCTCAAAATAGAAATACCATTTGACCCAGGAATTCCACTCCTAAGAATTTACCCTAAGAATGCAGCAGCCCAATTTGAAAAAGACATATGTACCCCTATGTTTATCACAGCACTATTTACAATAGCCAAGAAATGGAAGCAACCTAAGTGTCCATCAGTAGATGAATGGATAAAGAAGATGTGGTACATATACATAATGGAATATTATTCAGCCATAAGAAGAAAACAAATCCTACCATCTGCAACAACATGGATGGAGCTATAGGGTATTATGCTCAGTGAAATAAGCCAGGCAGAGAAAGACAAGTACCAAATGATTTCACTCATATGTGGAATATAAGAACAAAGGAAAAACTAAAGGAACAAAACAGCAGCAGAATCACAGAACCCAAGAAAGGACTAACAGTTACCAAAGGGAAAGGGACTGGGGAGGATAGGTGGGAAGGGAGGGAGAAGAGGGGGTAAGAAGAAAGGGGACCTCACGATTAGCATGTATAATGGGGGCGGGGCACGGGGAGGGCTGTGCAACCCAGCGAAGACAAGCGGTGATTTTACAGCATCTTACTACGCTGATGGAAAGTGACTAATGGTGTACGTGGGGGGGACTTGGTGAAGGGGGAAGTCTAGTAAACATAATGTTCCTCATATAATTGTAGATTAATGATACCAAAATAAAAATAAATATATTAATAAATAAAAATAAAATAAACGCGCTGCACCACATCGGGGCTGCAGCCATTGTCTGTCTATTTGTCTGTGTTGTCTGTGTTTTTTGTTCACTCCCATTTCACCTGAGAAAACACTAAAACGAGCAGCACACAACATATGGCGCCCAATGTGGGGCTCGACGGATGACCCCACCATGGGGCAGGACCCCACAACCCTGAAGAAATTGAAGAGAGGATGCCAGGGGTGACTTGGGACACAGAAGGGGGCCAACTTCGGGAAACCAGTATAAGTGGCTACCTAGCAAACACCTGAAATTGTGCCATGACCAAACATAGTATGGATGAAGATTTTCTATGAGAATTCCAAGACCTCAATGTCAGGGCTCAGATCTATACTAGTGGAACTATACAGGCTTCATTCTCCACCTGGGGACAGTTAAAGAAGCTCACCCAAGAGGGTGAACACATTGTTCAACAAGCAGGCCAAACGTTGACACTTTCGTCCCTCTTTCTGGCGATGATGGCCGTTGTCACATGTCAGTCTACTGCTGGTGGAAACGAAGAAAACAAACCATGAAGCGAAATGCTCAAGTTATGTCTGTCTTTCAACATGTTTGATCTCAGCCATGCAATATTTAAGGAAAGGAGGAGATGATGGGGACGGCCTTTGTCTTCTCACATGTCTGAACGCAGAATGGGAAAGCACCTTCCCCCACGTCTGAATGCAGCACGGGGAAGCACCAGCTTGAGAACAACTAACTGGTGCAGTCTCTGGACATTATCTGCCCACTGAAGCATATCTTGTCATCGAAAATGAGCCAGGACACCTCACGCTGAAAACAGGGAGACCTTGAGGACGTGTGAAAACACTGCCCCTGCTTACTGGGCAGATTCTAAGAAAATCAACAAGGTGCTCTGGCCTGTCCCCCCTGAGAAGGGAAAGATGAGTATAGCACTTGGCTGAGGTCTGAGAAAGGCAGTATAAAAATAAAGGCACTATGCCACATCAGGGCTGCAGCCATTGTCTATTTGTCTGTGTTTTTTGTTCACTCCCATTTCACCTGAGAAAACACTAAAACGAGCAGCACGCAACACTTACCATGGAAAGCATTTAATAATGTATATGTACACCTGAAATTAATATAATATTGTGTATCCACTATATTTCAATAAAAATAAAAGAAAGATAATGTCTGTAAGACACTACCACTTGTAGTTGTCACCATTTTTTTTTGTTCTGCAAGAAATAATGATTTCAGGCCTTTTATGAGGCTAATGGCCAAGTTCCTTTTCATAAAAAAGAATGGAAAGCCCAAATAGAATCATATGGTAGAACTGAAAGGGACAGTTAAGATTAATGTATGATAAACCTCTTATTTTACAAATAAGGAAACTGAGGCCCCAAAGAGGTTAATGGATTTGCCTAATGGGGTGTAACTAGTTAATGGCCGACCTTAGAATAAACCAGACCTATTTTCTATGTAGCATCAAGTAGAGCTGAGGTAATGAACCTGGATCCATGCACAGGCTTTAAGTAAAGTCCAAAACTCTGCCCAATAATGTGTATATAAAATTCCATGTGCATTGCATCTGCCGGGGAGAGGATCCAAAGCTGTCACTTGATTTTCAAAAAGATATGACCCTCAAAGCTGTTAAGAACCCCATTCTCAAAGGAGAAGTCATTCAGGAGTGATAGGGAGGCATTTAATGCCATTACTCCTGTGTTGAAGGGTTGAGATAACAATTTTGTTGACAAGTCCCTCTGAGACCTTCAGCACAGAGGCAACAAGCTACAACAGGACTTCTAAAGCTCTAGCCTTCCCATGTGTGAGTGCATGAAAGGTTCTCGTTAATGCAAATAAAAATATTCAAAGGTAGATGAAAATGTAGCTGGTAACAGTGGATACTCGGTGTTACAATGGCGTCACAGTGTATCCGGGTATTTGAATTCCCTTAAACTTTGCTAAAAGTTATTTGATCTTGTATACATATGTAGTATTACAGAGAATATTAACCCTAGTATTGGTGCAGTTAACACACAGTAAAAGAGGTTAATATGGATGGCCTCTTCAAGCAGGGATTCTCAGAAGAGTTTATTCAATGCAATACAGACGCATAGCTGGCTGGTTGACAGAATAAATCAGATAAAGCTAGGAAACATAAAATTGATACAGCCATATGGCATGTGCATACAGTGAGACAACGAATTTGACCGGATCTGTACTGTTGGAACTCAACCAGGAGTTGGGAGGGGTGCAAGTTGTAGCACTCCAAAATCTCATGACTATAGACTATCTATGGTTAAAAGAACATATGGGATGTGAACAGATCCCAGAAATGGGCTGCTTTAATTTGTCTGATGGTTCAAGTACAGTTGGACAATATCCATCATATCATAGATAAATTTTCACAAATGCCTAGGGTGCCTAAATGGTTTTCTTGGCTTCACTGGAGATGGATGGTAATTATAGATTTGCTTTGTTTATGTCACCGTATTCCTATTGTGTTAATATGTGTGTGCAAATTAGTTAGTAGTTTAAAACCTATACATACTTAAGGTACTATACAAGAAGATATGTCAAAGAAATAATCAATCCTCCCATGTTTCCTTCATATGCTACATCTATAGCTTTTCTTCTTCCTTCCTAATTACAACCCTTAAATAGAATTCATGCCTCATATCGAATTTACCGAGTATCATAATTCCTCCAGGTGGTAAAGATACCTCGAGACAAGTGCTGGCCATAGAAGCCACAGGGCATAAATCTGCAAAGAAGTAAAAAGCTAACCTTTGCAAACAATATGGCTTCTCTCTCACTTACCAACTTTACATTTCCCTGTATGGCCCCGGAAGATGACTGGTTAGCCAGAGACGGGTAAGATTCCTCAAGGGAGGAACAACCTAAGACAGGCACAGTCGCAGGGGGGCCATCAGGTGAGAATTTGGGGATCGACAGAGGTGAGGCTCAGAACCTCACGCCCCCTGCTTTGAGAGAAATCTTCTGCATCCGTGGATGTCTTGCTGCCCTTGTCTAGCCTGGATTAATACTTAGTCCATAGGCACACACCTGATCATCTGATCATCTACATTTGCCCTCTTACAGCACTAAACTATGTTTTCTACCTTTATCTTGCATCTACCTACCACTTCAGCATTTTATTAAAAATAAAAATAATAATAATAATAGGAGAAATGTGGGATCAACATATAAATCAAGTACAAAAATCAAACGAATATTCATATTTGACCTGATTGTTTATAGGTCATAAAGCATGATCAAAACCGAAAGTTTCTGTGATGAATGCCCTTGTACTGTTCACCATGTAAGAACTTATTCACTGTGCAAGAATTCGTTCACCATGTAAGAACTTGTTTGTTATGCTTCAGAAGATTGGAGACTGACGAGAATTAGGCTTGAGATGGATTAATGATTGTACATTGAGCATTGACCCCCCTATACTGAATTTTATTGTTGTTAACAACCATTTGATCAATAAATATGAGAGATGCCCTCTCAAAAAAAAAAAATGATACAGCCATAGATTAACAATTGGATTTAACTTCAAATACAAATGTATGTTTATTTGCTAGTATTTTGATAAAAGGCCAAGGCCTTTGATGCTGGGTCTGCTAACTGGAGTTGTATATAGTCTTTCTTGCACAAGTTATACGTATCATGTATGATCTATGATTTCCAAGTTCCATTTTTTTCAGGATGGATCAAGAACTCAAAAACACTTATGAAGCAATCTGAGCAGAGAATCCTTCGAGAAATTTAATCATTTTCCCATCTTTTAGAATTGTGTCCCCATACCTAATTTGTTAATACTGTTTGTTTTTAACAACTCATATATATTGAGCCTTATGAACATACTCAACCTAATTTTCATTGAAACATTATACTCACATTTCATGCATTCATCTAGTATTTAATTAAGTTATATAATTTACACAACTAACTACAACTGGTATAAAAGTTTGGGGAACAAACACTACCATCTCTGTTAAGCATAGAATCCATTTGATAGGAACAGAAGTATTCAGTACACAGTAGAGAGAAGCGTACTGACTGCAAGTGTAGTATTTGGCATGCTGTGGGCATCAGTAAGTATGGTTTATGGAGGACAATGAAGAACATCAGTTCCTCCGACAACATAACTAAGTTAGAGTTAATTAATTAAGTCCAAGTTAATTAAGAGACTTTCCATTGATCAGTGTCAGTCACAGGGTCTTGGCCTCAGTTTTGGTATTTCAAAATACACAAATTTAGTGCTTTACCACTTGAGAGACTGATTCACACTCACCAAAATTAAAGTTAACTGAGCTATGAACCAGAATGCAAAAAATGTGTTCTCTTATGGTAAACTGAACACTCGTGCCCAAGGCTTCCATGGTCCATCCCATAGTTTCACTCTTCCCCGTGTATGCCCCACCTCCACCAGCATTAACCTGATGTTCTAAAACGTACAACACAGAGAGGGTGGGGACAAATATCAAGTATCTCAAAAAGTCTTTCTGAAAAAGTGATGTTGGGTAGGGACTGCAGCATTCTGATTAAGAGCACAGACTTTGGAGTCAGATCTGAGTCCCATCCCAGATCTGAAACTTACCAGATCAAGCAAGTCACTAAAACTCTCTAAGCCTAGATTTTCACATCCTTGAAACAGACGTTATAATATTAACATCTACTTCATAGCATTACTGTGGTTAAATAAGACCAAGAATGTAAAACACCTAACAGACCCTGGTACACAGTAAGTGCTCATTTTATGGCAAGTATTTTTATTAAACTAAGAATGCAGACTCAACTCCAGAAGAAAAGTTAATGTGATCCCACCTTTTCTGTCAAAGGTCCCCATTCTCGCTTCGTGGATTTTCAAAGATAACGACTGACACATAATATTTTACTGTTAGGCTCTGAGAATGTGCATATACAACACACACACACACACACACTGATACAACCATTATGGAGAGCAAGCTGGTAGAGCTTAATCAGAGTATTCATGCACCGTATGATACAGCAATCCCACTCCTGGGAATATATCCCAGAGAAATTCACACACAACCCAAAATGGGACATTGATGAGGAGTGTTATTTGTGGTACAGGAAGTTGGCAACCTAACTGTCCATCACTGGGGTATAATAAATAAATGAAATGTGAAGGGTATACAATGTAGCATATCATGCAGCAATAGAAGCCAACAAAGTAGATGGACACACAACATGGACAGATATTAAGGACATGGTCCTAAGTGAAATGAGTATTAAAAAACAGAATGAGTTCTTTGGAAAAACCATTAATGTAAATTTTTTAAACATACCTGCCATACAAGGGAAACAAAAGCAAAAATGAACAAGTGGGACTATATCAAACTGAAAAGCTTCTGTACAGCAAAGGACCCCATCAGTAAAACAAAAAGGTATCTTACAGTATGGGAGAATATATTTATAAACGACATATCCTATAAAGGGTTGACATCCAAAATATATAAAGAGCTCACATGCCTCAACAACCAAAAAGCAAATAATCCAATTAAAAAATGGGCAGAGGAGCTTAACAGACACTTCTCCAAAGAAATTCAGATGGCCAACAGGCAGATGAAAAGATGGTCCACATCGCTAGTCATCAGAGAAATGCAAATTAAAACCACAATGAGATATCACCTCACACCAGTTAGGATGGCCAACATCCAAAAGACAAGCAACAACAAATGGCTGGCGAGGATGCAGAGAAAGGGGAACCCTCCATCCTACACTGCTGGTGGGAATGTCAATTAGTTCAACCATTGTGGAAAACAGTACGGAGGTTCTTCAAAAAGCTCAAAATAGAAATACCATTTGACCCAGGAATTTCACTTCTAGCAATTTACCCTAAGAATGCAGGAGCCCAGTTTGAAAAAGACAGATGCACCCCTATGTTTATCACAGCACTATTTACAATAGCCAAGAAATGGAAGCAACCTAAGCGTCCATCAGTAGATGAATGGATAAAGAAGATGTGATACATATACACAATGGAATATTATTCATCCATAAGAAGAAAACAAATCCTACCATTTGCAACAACATGGATGGAGCTAGAGGGTATTATGCTCAGTGAAATAAGCCGGGCAGAGAAAGACAAGCATCAAATGATTTCACTCATCTGTGGAGTATAAGAACAAAGAAAAACTGAAGGAATAAAACAGCAGCAGACTCACAGATCCTAAGAATGGACTAACAGTTACCAAAGGGAAAGGGACTGGGGAGGGTGGGTGGGAAGGGAGGGATAAGGGGGAAAATGGGGCATTACGATTAGCACACATAATGGGGCATGGGGGGGCACGGGGAAGGCAGTATAGCACAGAGAAGATAAGTAGTGAGTCTACAGCATCTTACTATGCTGATGGACAGTGACTGTAATGGGGTATGTGGGGGGGACTTGATGATGGGGGAAGTCTAGTAACCATAATGTTGCTCATGTGATTTTATATTAATGATACCATAATTAAAAAAATAATAAGCATTACAAAAAAACCACACCTGCCATATAACTTTATATACTCTGTAAGGTCATTCCTAAGGTTATACATAACCTCCATACTCTGATACATACAAATTTAAAAATACTCATTAGACACAGTGGAATCATTGCGGGTGCAGCAGTGGGATGGAGAGTGAGGAGCGGCAGTAAAAGGGAAGGAAGGAATCAAAGAATCAAGGAAGGGAAGGAAGGAAAGAGGACAGGGGAGAGAGAAGAGTCTTGTGTGTTTTAATGATGATAGCATGTTTTCAGTTGAGGAATAGGACTCAGCACACCAATGTAATAAATAAACAAACAGCACCGCCAGACAGATCGTTGCCAATAATACTTGGTTGGTGCAATAAACTTGGGGCCATTTCAAAACTAAATGTTTGGGACCTACAGGAGTATGTTCTATTTTCAAATAACTGAACTACTCTGCTATTCACATTGCTCATTTGACTAAACACCCTTGCCTCTTTTGTTGTAAACATCCCAACTTGGAGAAATGAAAAGGAGGTTTAGAAAATGAAGAGGAATGGAGATCATTAATTTCAATATTACCCTATTAATCTTCACTGAACCAAAGTCAAACTGTAAGAGAAACAATATATACTATCATGCATACTTTCATACAAAACAGGCCAATTACCAATATTTGAATGCTTGCACCATTATTTACTCATCATGGACATACAAAAAATTCAGTAAAATACGGAAATAGCAAGTGTCAAGGTATTGTATATCCACCCAGTTGGTAAAATAAGTCAGTTAATTTGGCAGGTAAGTATTAAGTAATCATGCTGTCAGACTCGGGTGAGTATCTAAGGGAGAAAGACAAAGACTGAACAAAGGAGGGGGGGAAATTACAGAAAAGAAATAAGAAGGGGGCCAAAAATAGGCATAAGAAGAAAATAAATACAGTGTGACAGGTTCAACAGTGGGATGGATGTCTCCATTCCATCACAGAGAGATTATCCTAGAAATAAGGGCAGACACTTCAAAGTGACACCAGTAGAGTTGAGGGTTTTTGCCTATCAGACAGAGGCTGTTAATAAAAGTGAACTGGGGACAAGAGTGGCCTTTCAATGTCAGCTTTCTCCATCCTCCAGCTTAATGTTTTAGTTGCCCTGCAATGTGCTGGGCAGTATATGTAACACATTCACGTACATACACTAATCTGTGTCTCTGTCTCCTCACTGCCTAGGCCAGGGACTGGCAAACCCTCTGTCAAGGGCCAGATAGTAAATATTTGGGGCTTTGCAGGCCAAGGATGCTACCATGGTTCATCAGATGTTCCCTCTCTGTCTGACTAGCTATTCTTTTCTCAACTAATGTTTTATTTATATTACTGTTGGGTCTGCTGTCTTTTTAAGAGGGAGGAGATCAGTGTCAGAGATGAAAAATGCATTTAGATGACAACAAATAACCTCTCGCCTGGGTATCTCCCTTCCACCAATGCCAGTTCTCTCTCTGTCCTCAGCCTGCTGGTTCTTCACTTCCCAGGCCTTTATTCCAATCAGTTGACTTACAGGTGCCCTGTTCCTAAAGTCAGTCTTTCATTTCTTTTTTAAGAGGCCTAGTCCTCTAGGAAACAGAGGGGCAAGGAAGTACCATCTAAGCATCCCAATATGGCCTGACTCCTCTCTTTCTCTTCCCCTTACAACCAATCCACCAGCAAATCCTATTGGTTACACATTCCAAATACATCTGGAATCCAGTCTCTCATCCCTCTATTCCAACCACCCGCTTGCAAGCCACCATCATTTCTTGCCTAGACTATTCACAATAAACTCCCTCCAGGTCCCTGCTTCAGCTCTTGCCCCACCACCGCTATACACACAGTTTATGCCTCACATATACCTCACTTTTTCATGTTTTATTTTAAAATAGTTTTAGACTTACAGTAATATTGCAAAAAGAGTAGAGTCACCATATACCCTTCACTGAGCTTCTCCTGTTAATATCTTACATAACCATAGTTCATTTATCAAAACTAAGAATTACACATTGATATATTACTACGAAGTTATGGATTTTATTTGGATTTCACTAGTTTGTCCACTAATGTCCTTTTTCTGATCTAGGATCTAATCCAGGCACCACGTTGCATTTAGATATGATGTCTCCTCAGTTTCCACGACTCTGACAGTTACTCAGTCTTCCCTTGCCTTCATGTCATTGACAGTTCTGAAGTGTACTGGTCAAGTATTTTGTACAATGTCTCTCAAGCTGGGTTTGCCTAATGCTTTTTCATGATCAGATTGACATGTGTAGGCATTTTTGGCAAGAATACCACAGAAGTGATGTGTTCTTCTCCGAGTATCATATCAGATGTAAATGATGTCACATGACTTATTATTGGTAATGTCGACTTTGATCACTTGGTCAAAGTAGTATCTGCCAACTTTCTCCACTCTGAAGATACCATTTTGTCTTTTAACCAATAAATATCTTCTCGGGAGACACTTTGAGACCATGCAAATATCCTATTTCTCATCATGGCCTGCCCACTAATTTAAGCATCCACTGATAATCTTTGCCTATGAGAATTAATATTGCAATATTTGTCCGATGGGGACTGTCTAATCTCTTTCATTCCGTCGACATTTATCAACTAGAATTTCACTGTAAGGAAGGGCCACTCCTTTCTCTCATTAATTAATGAAAAACTAAATCTAGTTTCCAGCCAACTCAGCAGCTGAATGCAGCCTTCTGGGTAAATACTAGAAAGCCAACAGAAGAGAACCACCCAAATGAGCCCAGCCCAGACTGCAAATCCTGAGGTGGGGGAGGGGGAGACGACGCGATGACACAGCTGCTGTTTGAAGGGACTTCTTTTGGGGCAGTTGTTATGCAGCAATAAGTAACCAGTAGAGTGCCTTAAGTCAGACTGTCTCACACTTTAGCACCTTGAAAAAAGCTTACTATGTTAGTGAATCTGGGGTTACCCTGGAACAGGGAGAAAAGCAGAGCTCCAAGTTTAAAACAATTACAGTAATAAAGATATTGCTGCCTTTGGTGTATTCAGACACCGGTAATGGAGTAGTGTGCAACTGCCACAGCCAGAAAATTCAGGGTAGAAGAAAACAGTGAGCCTTCAAGGGCACCAGGAAGTCCCTTATACTCCCCGAAAAATAAATTTTCCCACCAACTAGCAACTAACCTTGAGAGGGTACTACAATGCTCCCCATTTTACAAATGAAGAAACTCAGCGAAGTCCTGGAGCTAGTAAATGCTGGTGTCAGCGTTGGAGCACAAATGTCTACACCTTGCTCCCTCACTAACCCTTTGTCTTTCTATCCACCAAATAGCCCAAAGTAAGCGCTATTAAAAGAAGGACCTAATGTAGGAGCTCTTAACCTGGGGCTATAATTTCAAGGGTTCTGTGAACTCCTGAAATTAAATGTCTGAATATATGCATTTGGGGGAGGGGTATTATTAGTTTTAAAGGAGTCTCTGATTCCAAATAAGATGAAAACCCTAATTAAAAGGAAGTCCACACTACAAGAGATAATACCACAGTTCAAACCGGGTGTTAAAAGATCAAGACAGAAAACATACCAATAGGTGTGACAATGGCTGTCATGTGCACCTTCCTCTAAAATTCACTGCATCCAGGAAGAGCCCGTTTCTTTATTCCCATAATGTCCACACACAAAGCATAGCTAGGTTTCCTGAGAGTGGAGTTAAACCTGCCTGGTGGCAATTACAAGGCAAGCTGTATAGCACCTTGCCCAGCAGAACATCTGGATGACCCCCAAGTCTTGGTGTGCAGCGCTTAGAGACCATCGTGTTTAGAAATAGAAGTACAAATGGATCAATGTTGTGGGTCTCTTCTAGGTTTATTTTTCTACAGATAGGAATTGGATTCTGATTCTGGTCCAAATAGAAATTAGGTCGATTATTCCATTTCTGAAATCCTGGCAAGAATACCTTTCTTTAAATGCGTTCATTAGGCAAACTGAGTACTTTCCAAATAGGAACTAGGGGAGGTTTCCAAATCTCATGTGAGCCCATGGTTTGATCATGCTTCTCAATCTCACTGCAGAACAATCCACTGGTCCCCCACCGCCATGGCTTTCTCCTGTCCACACTCACTAGAAGATGCTTGCTCACCAGATTTGAAGAATTCAAGTGCTTGATAGAAAATTCTTCATCTCAGTGGAAAAGAGAAATGCTAGACCTTTGCCTGCAAAAAAAAGGGGGGGTGAGGGAGCTTGTTTGTCTTCAAGCAAAGCAAGGAGAGAGCCAATTCTCAACTAATAGCAGCTCAGCTCTTCTCTCTCTCTTGCTTGGTGAAGTGCCATTGTTTTGCCCACAGAAGGATGATTCGGTGAGGCCCGCCCAGACTCATCATTATGTCATCTTCTTAAATGGTAGGCACATTCCCTCCAAAAGCAGGGCTCCTGATGATGGTGCACCAGCAGTGGGGGAAGGTGGGTGTTGTCACTCCTCCTCCAGACTGAAATTCCAAACCTCAACTAGGTGGATGCAGAGGAACCCACTATGCCCTCTCTTTCTACATTTTTTCCACTTGCCTGAATGTTTAATATCTATCTTCACACAGACCTAGCATAGTGGTGAGCAGTATTAAGAGCTTAAGAAGTTCATGCCTCTTGAGTAACTCATATAGTCTACTATATGAATTACTCGAAGCAATTCATTTTATGTTTAAACTATTCTAAACCTTAGTGTTCCTAAATATGCTTTTAAAATTAAAAGTCTGATAAAGTGGTGATGATTGGCTAACCTGTGCGGAAAAGTGCAAATCACATTCCACTAAGACCTTTCTCTAATGGAAGCCTTCTCTGATAGTTTGGATTATTGTTCCCAACTCTTCACTCTCTCCGTGTAATAGGATTACAAATCCACAGCCTTTGCCATTTGGCTTTGCAATAGGGTAGAGAGTTTGGAGAGTAAACATCTCCACGGAACTGACTTTAGGCCTAGCCTGGTGATTTGTTTGGACCAATAGAATGTGGGCAGAAGCGACAGTGTGTCTGTTACAAGCAGAGGTTTTAATAGAGGTGGCAAGCTCTCACGAGCAACTTCTGTGCTTCTGTCATTGACCATCAGAAAGCATGTCTCAGATAACTGTTGTTACTTAGCCTAGGTCCTGTGGACAAGGAGCCGACCTTAATCAGGCCCAAAACCTAGATCCAAGCCCAGCTGAACCTAGCCAAGCCAAGCCAACCAGCAGACCCACGGACAATAGGAAAAGGAGATTTCTGTTACTAAAATCCTGGGTTTGTTACCACAATTAAAGTTGATTAATACTTCTTCCAAATCCAGTGGATCAACAGGTTGCTCCATAACTTACAAACCACAAGATTTCATAAAGGTGTGGGACATTTGTCCATGTCTACTCCTAACATACAAACAAACAGAAAGAGTATCCTCACCAAAATACCCAGAACTATGTCAGTTATTTTGAAAATTACATTCTATTTCTTCCGCCTGTATAACTACAGAAGTATCTCTGGCAGTCATTTCAGAATCGTTAGCCTAAATTTTTCCCCTTTAAACCTGTATAGAAAAGGAAAGCTGGCAACAGTTTCATTTCTTGAAGCCTTTTGATACAGTCTATTGTTTGAGGGTAGTTTAGAATCTCCAGTACTGAGGCTTACCAGTCTTTTATTTACCTCCCTCTATACATGACGAATATTTTTAACTTATAGCCAGTTTTGAAATAAACAAACAGTGTAAGGATACTCTGTGTTACCAACTGATCAAAAGAAGACAAAGAAATGAATGAAAAGCAAGAAATGACTGACGCCTCCAGTCACACAGATGATTTGACGACACTAGGAATGGAGGAGAGAATAGCAGGTCTTGACATTTATTTTTCAGAGCCTTCTAAAAGCCATCTGTTCTTCATAATATTAACCTGTCGTCATATTTCTCAGTCGTTAAATTTCCCTCTTTTTCCCCAGTTTTGTTTCTCTATTTCTTTTATATAAGGCTGAATAACATTGAGCTGTTTTCACCCTACGAAGCTGTGAATTGCTGGGTTCTGTTTAGTTCCTGGTGTAATTGGAAACAATTGAACTTGAATAGCAATTTGGTTTTCACATCTTTTATTTATTAACATTCTTCAAAATACAGAAAGTAAAAGGGTAAAAACAGTTTTACATAATATAGCGAATGTCAAGAACAGAAAACAGAGGACAAAGAAAAAAAACAGGTGAATAAAAATATGAGTTTAATTCTATCTAGAGAGTTTCAGTTTTTACATCTGTTTGTACTTATGTGTATTTCTCATCTGAAGCAACATTAATCCGTAAATATTGCAGCTAGAGAGCTTACCCCTTTAATAGACCCAGTGATTATGTAACTGTTGTTCAGAAAGAGGTAAAGCATTTGTTTTGGTCTCCACCTAAAATGTAAGGACAGCAAAGGAGTAAATATAGCTTGCTAAATTCCATAGATAAAAGGTTGGGCATCACCATATATGAAACTAGTATTTGTTCTGCTCCTGGCACACACAGGTATGTCCGGTTTGTTCTAAGTGCACTTTTCTGTGTATACGTCATACTTCAATAACAAGGGTTTTTTTAAACTAAATTACAGGACAAGTAAGAAACAAATGCTTGGTCATTTTCTTCCCTGGGATTTGGTGGAAAATGTACTTATGCACTAGCTCTACAGTGGTCAAAAGGGGAGAATTAGCACACAAAAAAACTCCAGAAAGTTTAACAATCCACTATGTAATCAGAAAACCCTTCCTGCACCACACAGCTCCCTCTTGTGTACAAATGGATGGCAACAGTGGTGTAATGTCCAAGACACAGAATTGCCATCTCTTATGGGTTTGGAAGCCTTCAAGTGGTTCTTTTCTCCTGGGCACTGGACCTGCAATCCTGGTGATTCCACCACATGGTTCAGGGAGCAGGCTCTCAGGTCCAAGTGCAAGGGTTCAAGTACAGCTCAGCCACTTCCCAGATATACAACTTTGGGCAGGCATTTAATTCACCGTATCTTGATTTCATCATCTATGAAGTGGGGATAATTATAGTGCTTACACTCCATGGGATTGTTGCAAAGATTTATGTGCCTAGTACCTAGGAAGTACTCAATGAATATTAATGGTTAACTTCTATGGTAATGGTTCAATATATAAGACAGGAATAACTGAGAGAAGAAGAAATAACATTTAATTCTACCCAATTGCTTTTTCCCTAAAAACAAATGGCTGAAGTGTTCATGGAAGAAGGATGTCTGCAACTTACTTTAAAATGAGCCAAAAAATAAGCTACACTGATAGATGGGACAGCAGGATCACTAGATGGGTAGATATGTGATAAAACAAATATACTAAAGCATTCATTGTAGAATCTAAGTGACAGGTATGTGGGTATTCAAAGCACAATTTTTCCACTTTTCTGTATATACATGTTGGGAAAATATCTGAGAAAAGGTAAATGACACAAATATTTAAATTCTATATAATTACTATGTATAAGCAGATAACCTAGTACTGTACAACTTCAAGTTAAATATAAACACCTAACTATGGATTTTTTCTTCTGTTTCTAGACTTGAGTGTTGAAATTCAGTTTTCCTTTCTAGCTTCAGAAAAATCTTTACTTTCACCCTAAATTCTTCTGTCTTGTCATATGTTCCAATTAATGCTTCTTTCTCATTCTATTTAAGCAGATTTTGTGTGCAAGGCCTTCTTCCTACACAAAGCAGTGAGAACCATGAAGCCCACCTGGCCTGTCTTACCCCCAAGAAAATAAGAGGAGGAATGTGGGGCCCCTTCTCTCTTTTAACAGCCCCATTGGCATGATCCAATTATTCCCGAGATCTAAGCTATCTATATTTTATCCATCCCTTAAATGGGGCAAATTCTAAGGCTATTTAATTCCAAGAGTACATTAATTCTCTGTAGAGAAATGTGCAGTTTTCTTTTTCAAAATTCTGTCTTTGTTATCTCTTTTTGGACAGAGCTTCTTATCTTCTTCCCTTGCTTACCAGCTCATAAGACTATCTACTGGTCTACTGGCCAAAAATTAAAATAGAGGCATGGCGGAACCCAAGTGAGTTGTATTAGACTTCTCATTTCTTTAATTAAAATAAAGTGATTGAAAGTTAAAAATGCACAATAATTTATATCACTTGTGAATGCTGTGCCAGCTGTAAAACATGTCCACAAATTCTTTGTCCTCCCATTGAAAGACAGGATCTATATGCAAGAGTTGAAGGAGAGGCTGAGAAAATGAGTCTCTGGTTTTTCCAACATCTATAGTAAGAAATCTACAAGGAATACAATGTTGGGAATGGCCTTTAGGTAGTCAGCCAGAACAAGTCTGCCACAAATATCTTTACAATAAATACAAAATCAAATGATCGTCTTATTGGTAGAGGGATAAGAAAGAACATAGATTCATTATGCTACCAGATGATCAGTTTGGGGGCTAGTAATCTATCAACACCTGAAAATAATTTCTAGTCATATTATGTAATTCTTAACATTTTCTATTGCGATGCTTTGACATCAGTGCCTCTCCCTACTTATATTTCTTTTTGTGGTTTCTGTCTTGCCTTTAGTTGAGGTATAACACACATACACTATAGAATGTGCTCTAATTTAAAGGGTGCAGCTCAATATATTTTGACGTAAATTCACACCTGGGTCACCACCACCAGACCAATATCTGAAATATTTCCATCACACAAGACTCTCATGCTCCCTCTTAGTCAATACCTACCCTCAAAGATCACTACTATTCTAACTTCTACCATCATGTATTAGTTTTATCTATTCTTAAATGTCATATAAACATGATTCATACAGGACATATTCTTGTGACTGGCTTTTTCTATAATATCTGTGAGAATCATTAGGGATTTTTTTGTTTGTTAGTTTGTTTTGTTGTTTGTTTTGGATGGCGTAGTGTTTCATCATATATACATATTATAAATTATCCATTCTCCTGTTGACGAACATTTATGTTGTTTCCAATTTGGGGCTCTTACGAAAAGGTTGCTATAAACACTCTTGTAAGGCATGTCTTTTGATGAACATGTACACTCATTTCCCTTGTTATGTATCTAGAACTGAAGTTTCTGGATCATAGGGTAGGGATATATTCAGCTTTAGCAAATACTACTGAACTGCTCCGCAGTTACTATATGCCCCTATTTGTTTGCAGTTTCCAAGGGAAGGCATTAATATGCTCCCCGATGCTACCTCTTCTCACCAACTCAGTACCTTTAAAAAGAAGTCTAACAACAGACCATCTTTCCTCTGTGACTGGCCCCACATTGTCCTTTCAGCCTTTCTCTGTTGCTCTAACAATGAAGGCCAGCTTAAAGGAAACTACAGGAAGTGAATATTTAAGGTGCTCTCATGACCTAATAAAATATAAGCAGCTGAAGGCTAACGATTTTTAAGTCTATTTTAATTCCATCTCATTTCATAAACTTGAGTAACTCTTTTTCTTCCCCTTTGGTTCATGCCTTTGTAGTTTAAGGAAACAAATGCCACTCAACTATGGGCGCCTTGTGAAAATAAATGAGTAAAGTTCTTTAGGCTTCCTGGGGACAGGAAGGAGGATGGGAGGAAACTGTTACAGAAATGTAATCATTATTGTAATGGGCCTGCAGTGCTATGAATAAGTCATAATTATCTCACAATCTGAGTTAGCGCTGTGATGCTTTCTCTTGTCGTGTCAACATGTGCATGCACATATCAAGAAGACCTGCAGAGCTGCTCAAATGCTGAACACCCTGAGCCCCCACTGTACATGCGTGCTGACCTCACATTCAATACCCTTGGGGTTGTGGGGGCATTTTTATCCACAGTGGCCTCACGTTTCCCTAGTCAAATCCTTACTGATTGTTTGCAACGGAAACCCCCATAGCATTCAACTGTAATAATGACCCTATTTATACGGTAGTGGAAGGGGGACTATTTCTGGCATTTGTGCAGGTGCTTCTTAAACTCACACAAATCCAAGAAAAATGTCATATTCTCATGCAAATGGATGCTCCCAAACTCATCTTCATTCCATTCTTGTGAGTTGTCAGAGAATATTCCCTTCCACAGAAAAAATAGAAAAGAAAACTGGAGGGGTAAGAGAATGAGAATGAAATTTCGAAAACTTCTATGTTAATGTAATGGTCCGTTTTAAGTGTGTTAAACTGGATGGCAGCAGTTTCATTTGGGACTGGCTATTTTGCAGTTGTCAGAGTGTTTTTCTAAAACATATCAAGAGGCAGTGCTAAACCAATGATGTGCGTGGTGATTTCTGACAGATTAAGTGGTCCTTGGGTTCAAAGTTCAGGGCTCCCTCAGATGCTCTCTCTTAACACCAAGACTCAGTTGACACACTGTCCTCGATGGCCCCCAACCAATTAAATGAGGGAGAGGAAGAGGGAGGACCCAGATACTGGTAGTTTTCTCAAGTCCTCCAGGAGATTGTGATGTACAGCCGGATTTGAGAGCCCCTGCAGCCCACGCTGCCACGCCACGGGCAGCAAGAGGAAGGCAGTATCACCTAAATTGCAGTGGCCACATTCAGAATATAACCAATTTAATCTCCCTGATTCTCAAATGCACTGATCAAAGGACAGGGTAAAATGAAGTGCTAATCTTCACTGAAGCAAAACATTGAAAAAAGTTAAACACTACCACATTTCACCAAAGTCATAGTTCACCCAAAGAAAGGGAGAGAGGAAATAGAAGGAGGGAAGTTAAGAGGACAATGAGAGTGGCAGGCAGGGCAGCCAGTCAGGCTGTGCACGGGAGACATAACAGAAGTTCTTGGGGCTTGTCCCCATGTTCACCAGCTCCTAAGGGTGCAGACAGTTGGCTGTGGGGCTCTGGAAGGCTCTGATACGGGCTGCTTGGACAGAGCATGGCCCTGATCAATCTGAGCCCATGTGTCCTGAAAGAGCAGCACACACCCCACAAAGGAGTCTATTTGTGTGTATGTGTTGACACACCTTTTAAAGAAAGGAGAGGGGAATTTCATGCTCCAGCTCTAGAAGCAGGAATGAGAGGTGAGAGGGAAATGGAGAAGGGCACTAGTTCTCCAGCTGGCCTCAGGAGACAGAGTCTGACCCCCAATCAAGAGAAGACGTGCAGGGGAAAACTGAAAGGACCGTTTTAATTCAAGATTCTAGGAGACATGACTTGGGTGGAGATAAGCAATATTTGGTCTCCCTGATGACAAAACCGAACACAGAGCTGGGGGAAGAGGTGGTCTCTGTGCTCCATAACGCACCACCACACCTCCTGATGATGAGTGCCTCTGTAGGCATCAGGACGGTGCGCTTGGCATTCCCACAGGGGCACCAGAGAAAACATGGTAGCCACCAGAGGCACTACCAAGCAGCATCATGAGTAAAAGCCATCAACGAGGGAGGCATGGAGGGTGAGAGACAATATGGCGGTGATGCTACATGATGGGCCAAGAGCATGTGAGAGCCTCCTCCTAATGACTCACAGGAACCCTTCTGGAGCAAAAAAGGCTTTATGGAGGCTGAAAATCTCCTGCGAGCTAGGAAATCTGAACCCCTACCATTAATACAATTCCACCTGTCCCCACTAGCAGTGAGGCCCAGAGGCATTCATGTTACAATATTTATTGTACAATATTGAAAAGAAAATAAACCTGCCGAATATACAAGTATTCTCTGAAATTTTCACCTCTTTTGGTGAACTAACAAAGACTTGTGAATGAAAGACGGCTGTAAGACCAGGGAGGTCATACTGTTGTAAAATTCTCAGATAGGAATCAAGTAATTTTTACTCTGTACCTTAAGGAAATCAATTTTTCTCTTTCTTCTTCATACCTACTGGAAACTTCTGAATCAATTGGCAAATAAACCAGAAAATCTTCCTCTCCCGAAAGTCCATTAGCAATGATCACAGAAGCAGAACACAAATGAGAAGACAAGGGTATCTCTAGTGGGGATGGGAGGTAAGTTCCGTTATTCTACAATCACATTCTTGAGCTCATTCCCACTACTCAAGAAAGCTGAATACTCTGTAGAACAGGAAAGACTCATATAATAAGGAGTAAAAAGACTCATATAATAAGGAATAAAAACACACAAGATCCAGAGACAGCAAAAGGATCCAGAAAACTTACTTCTCATCATTAGGATTTCAGTTGTCACAACTTAAGCCACCCACCTTGGGTTTCATTTGTTGCCCAAGCAAAGTGGCCTCTGCCACACACACATGATAAAAATGTAGCCTCACAGAGTGAATCCTAAGGAACCAATCAACACATAAAAATGCCTTTAAACCACTCACTGCAGGTTAGGGAGAAAATGCCAGACAGCAAGCCTGACTCTCTGCTTAATAACTTCCACTAAATACAATTCAGACAAACTCATACTTGTGGTGTTCTGAACAGGTCTATCAGTGCCACAATTGAAAAAAAAATAGTCTAAAACATTCCCCAACTTACTGAAGTTACAAGGAGGAATAAAAGGGTTTTTTTTCTTACTGAGTTTCCCTTTTACTTTTTCCCACTTTGAGGACATAGATATTTTCAGATTTTTGACACTTGATCATAGCAGAAGAAATGTGTCCATTTCATTAAAAAAAATTACAGTCCCGAAAAATACAAACAACCAAAGCTTTGCTCTAACATTGTGCCTGGGAGTCCAGACCATAAGACCACCTTGTAGGCAAAACTACTTTATACCTGGTCGTTAGCATGCCTTGATAATTAGAATTCTTTGGATGAGGTCCAAGACAGAATTCCATACCCAATTCTATTTTAATATTCAGAGCACTAGAGAAGTGCCAATTTGTTTCCCAAAACAAAGATAAGAGCCCCCCAGGAGCTCTATTTTCTAAATGAAATCATATTTAATAACCTCTAGCATATCATCTGTATCGGCCAAAACATTGTTGCTATCCCATTGAGATTTATGCAAGGGAGAACAGCAAATGGGAAGTTGTGGTACAGCCTCATCATTAGCTGGGTTTATGCCCAAAATACTGATACAGAGCTCCCATATCTATGGCAGAGAGCACTGCTAAGGCTCAAGGTCCAAAAAAGGTCTCTCTGTGCCCCAAATCCAAATGTGAGACAAAAGGAAAAATGGCTTGGCCTCCAGTGCTATGCGTACAAAGGCCAGGCTCTGACCCACGTAAGGAGAAAGCAGAAGAATGCCAATGTGATGCCCCAGATTTGGGGAGAAAGAGGAAGAAAAAAGAGCCACATCCCTGTATCTGACCTCTGAAAACAAAGATCCCAGAAGCAAGGATGCATGAAACATCCCAGCCAACACGGAGGCGTTTGCTTATAGTAGGTTGCATACCCCAACAGTGCACTCAGTAAGGGAAGCAAGGTGTGGCATGGCAACCACCATGAGATAGTGGGACATGAGCTGTAGCAGGGTGACAGAGACAGCTAATGGGGCTGAAGAAACTGGGCAAGGCATCAGGGTTTGAAGCCCGAGGCTCTAGCTTTCCAACTTTGTGACTTTGCCAAGTTCCTTCTCCTGAGCCTCAATTTCATCATCGGTAAATAAAGCTGATAACAGCACCTACCACAGGTTAAATGAGATTAAACACTTAAAGCACAGAACTGTGCCTGGTACATCATAAACAGTCTGTGAGCTATTATTATTTACAACTTCTTCTGATAGCTTGAAATTATTACTTTAAAGCCAAAAATGGATCACAGATTAAAAACAGGATGTTTTAAACAAGAAGTCAGTGATGGGGGTGATGAGATTGATTGGGCTGGAGATGAAACAATAAAAAATAGCATACTGGAATCAAATGAATCTTTCTCTAGCAATTGACAGTACATAAAATGAAAATAATGTACCTAAAATGCTCTCACAATGTCATTTAAAGACAGAATAAAATGGTGGCTGAATTTGTTATAGACACTAAGCTTTTATCATGTTAAAACAGTGCACAAGTCATCAGCTGAGTTAAAGCAGTGAAATTTTTCAAAATAATTCTGCAGTCCTTGCCAAGTTACAACATCATTTTGAAACAATGCACAGCGAGCATAAAAATAAAGCTCTTGGTTCTTTCAGCATAAATTAAACAAATTTATTGAAAAAATTATGCAAACAAAATTTAAATCTGATTACATATGTACATATAGGATCTTTCAAAGCAAAATGCCACCGTGCACATAGAAAAAAGCTTACTATAAAGAAATAGACAATTTAATAGACAAATGGGCAAAAGGCTTAATCAGAAAATCCGTGAAAGAAGATATCCAAATGAGTGTTCTAAATAGAGGGAAAGGGATCCCACATAGCCATCAGGGAAATGCAGATTAAAATGCAATGCTGTTATCACGACATATCCATAGAGCAACTAAAATGAAAAAGACAGACAATACCAAGTGTTGACAAGGGTGTAGAGAAACTAAAACTCTCCTACATTGCTGGGGAAAGAGTAAATTTGTTAAAACATTTTGGAAAACTGTCAATATCTACAGAAGCTGAACATAAGCACTCTCTAGGAGGCAGCAATTCCATGCCTATCATTATATACCCACTTTGAAATGCATACAAATGTCCACTAAAAGGTATGTACAAGAATGTTTACAGCACCACTATTCATAATAGCCAAAACAGGAGGCCACCAAATGCCTGTCAATAGGAGAATAGATAAGAAAATTGTGATATACTCACACAATGGAATACAATACAGTAAGAAGAAAAATGAACTACAACTACACAAAACAACCAGATGAATCTCATGAACGAAACGTTGAAAAAAGAATCCAGCCACAGAAGAGCATGTACTGTATGATTTCATTTACATAAAGTTCAAAAGCAGGCAAACCTAATTTACGGTGTTAGAAATCAGGATAGTGGTTACTCCTGGGAAAGAGAGACTGAGGCAGCACAAACAGGATCTGGGTTCTGGTTACACTGGCTTGTTCACTTTCAGAAAATTCATCAAGCTTCTCAGTTATGATTTGTATGCTTTTCTGTGTGCATGGCATCTTTAAATAAAAAGCTCACATTTCTAAAAAATGCTTAGTAAGCCCCAATCTACTGATATTGCCATGCAAGTGGAAGTTCCATGAAGGAAAGGGTATTTGTCTCTTTTATTCACTGATGTGGGCCTTTGGCACCTAGAACACTGCCTGGTACATAGTAGGGGCTCAACAGACATTTACTGAATGAATGGTAGAAAAACAAACTGCTCCAAACATGTAATTTGAACCATTATCTGAAACAGCTGGAGTAGAATCCAAGCACTGTACCTGAAACATAGTGGGTACTTAACAAGTATTTACTGAATGAATGGTATCTGTTCAAGGGCTGATGTTATATGAAGTCTGTAAGAGTATGGATTTGTGTATTTCCCCTTGTTGCCTGTTTTTTATATATGTTCTTCCAGGTAACTATGGAAAAGACTTTTAGTATATAATCCACTTATCACTTATTCAACAGGAATATAAGTCTTTAAGAATAGTGATGAATTTTTATTTATTACCAAAAAATTAATAATAGTGAGCCCTTCACTGAATAAACTGGAGAAGCAGAGGCTTCAATCAATGCTGGTACCAAATGTTTTTCAACTACAGTAGTTCTTATTCTATTTAGACAAGCTCTAAGCATTAATAATATGTCAGCATCTTTCAAAATAGGGTTGAATAATGCCATGCAGACTGTCAATTTCATTAAGGGGCAGACTTTAAATTGCAGACTTTTCAGAGATGTTTGTAATTATATGGGCAGCAAGTATCAATTTCCTTTTTTGTATTGAAGGCCAATAGCTGTTTCAAGGCAAGGTGAGGGTACCAATTTCTCAAATAAAACAAGACATCAGTACATTTTTATAAAGAAATTTGCTGCAGAGACAGAATTCTATTTTCCCCTCCTTCCTTTAATAGTGGGACACCTAAGTTTTAACTAGACCCATGACCACTTAACCAATGACTACATTTCCCAGCCTCCCTTGCAGCCAGGTGCGACCATATGACAAGATCTGGCAATTGGGATATGAGTAAAAATGTTATGGGCTTCTTCTGGGTCCCACTGGATGGAGTGTGGATTTATAACCATCTTAAACGATGACCAGGAAGCCACATGCTGAGGCTGGCAAAGCAACAAGACAGAATGTGTCTAGAGCTCTAAATGATTTCGTGGAGCACAGCTACCCTCCCAGCCCTGGATTGCCTTCCTCTGGATCATTACATAAAAAGAGAAACTTCTAACTTGCTTAAACCACAATATTGTGGGGTCTTTTTGCTACAACGGCTTATATTAAGCCCTAATAATACAAACTCCACTAAAATGTCCCTTAAGTAGAACATAATACTCTCACTTACATAGCTTTCTTTTTTTTTTATTAAGGTATCATAGATATATAATCTTATGCTCAGGTTTCACATGAGCAACATTGTGATTACTACAGATTCCCCTATTATGAAGTCCCCACCACTTCCATAGCTTTCTTTCTTATTTCTCTACTCCCTGAATGTAGTAGGCAGAATAATTGGCCTCCCAAATTTCTCTAGAACCTGTAAATGCTACCGTACCAGGCAAAAGACACTTGACAAATGTGATTAAGTTAGGGATCTTGAGATGGAAGATGATCCTGGATTATGCAGGTAGGTCCCAATGCAATCACAAGGGTTTTATAAGAGGGAGGTGGGAGGATCACAGTCAGAGGAAGAGAAAAGATGATAGATCAGAGGTTTCAGAGATGCACTTTGAAGACAGAGAAAGGGGTCATGAGAAAAGGAAAGCAGGTGGCCTCTAGAAGGTAGGAAAGGCAAGGAGCCTGATTCTGCCTTAGAGCCTGCACAAGGAATTCAGTCCTACTGACACCCTATTTTAGACCCACAGGACTCATGTCAGACTTCTGACCTCTAGAACTATAAGATAATACATTTGTGGTCATTTGTTACAGCAGCAATAAGAAACTAAGACACTGAATATGCTTAAACCATCAGTCTTTCAGTTTTTCAAACATACCAACCTCTTTCATGCCTTAGGACAACTATCTATGATGTTCCCACTGTCTGGAATTGTCTGGAATAACTTTTCCAAATTGTCAAATGGCAGGTTCTTTCCTGTCATCAGGGTTCATCCTAAATGCCACCTCCTCAGAGAGGCCTTCCTTATCCACCCAATCTAAAAGTCACCCTTATTATTCTGTCTCACACTATACTGTTCTTTTCCATCATGAAAACCCATTATTTGTCATTATGTATCTGGCTGTTGGCACACTTATTTATTACTCATTGCCCTTACTAAACTGGGAGTTCCATGAAGCCAAGAGTCATATCTTGTTTCTTCATCATTTATGAATTGTGAATCTGAATTGTGGATCTGGCATGGACAGCCCATAAGTACTAGTTGAATGGATGTTTAATATCTCAAGCAATCAGTTTAACAATAGTGTTATACTGTTACCAAGTTTAAAAACTGAAAATAAATGTCAAGAAAGGAAACTGGAACAGAGGATGGAGTCCTCAAAAACAAAAAAATATATTTGTTTTGAAAGTTTGAAAGAATACCTTACAAAAAAAAAGAGTGAAAAGTCAAAGATTCCTTTAAATGGCATCACAAACTATGTCATAGGTAGAGATTTTAATTGGCTAGAAAGTCTGACTCTCCAAATGGCACACTTACTGGTTGACAAAAGAGAAGAGCTTTTTAGGTGCTGCTAATGATTAACTTTGGAACTAAAATGTCTCATAATTCCTCTTACATGATCCTACATGGGTTGGCATTCAGATGAGTCATAAAACTGTGGCAAGCTATTACAAATTATTATCATTTGCAACCATTTATGAGTTAATACTTTTTTATACTGAATAGCCAAAGCAAAAGACAGAAGTAAACGCCACTGGAAGCAGGGTCTCAAAGAAATATTTGTACACCAATGTCCATCACAGCATTATTCACAATAGCCAAAAAGGAGAAGCAACCCAAGTGTCTATCAAGGGATGAATGGACAAACAAAATATGGTATGAATGGACAAACAAAAAGATACATAGAATGTGCGGGGCCAAGATGGTGGCTTGAGTAGAGCAACAGAAATCTCCTCCCAAAACCATATATATTTTTGAAAATACAACAAATACAACTATTCCTAAAAGAGAGACCAGAAGACACAGGACAACAGCTAGACTACATCCACACCTGTGAGAACCCAGCACCTCACAAAGGGGATACGATACAAGCCGCGGCCCAGTGGGATCCAAGCACCTGTCACCCCAGCTCCCAGCGGGAGGAGAGGAGTCAGAGCAGGGAGGAAGAGGGAGTGCAGGACTGCTAAATAGCCAGCCCTAGCCATCCACACCAGAGCACAGACACACAGTGTGTGGTGTGCTGGATACTAGGGAAACAGGACAGTAAGACCTGCAGATGGCACCCCTGGGACAAAGAAAAGCGAGTGCTTTTTGAAAGTCTTAAAGGGACAGGGATCCCACAGTTGGACTGAAGCATCCCGGGACACTTACCCAAGCAGCTGGGAATCCCATGGAACACCAGGCTCCCTAACCCCCTGGGCAGCAGCGCAGCTCGGAGGGACATCACAGTGATAAACAGCCTCCCATCTGTCTCCCCTCCAATGTGCCTCCGCCATATTGGAGTGGCAGACCGAGGCTGGCCATGCCCATAGCAACCGTGGAGCTTAACTCCACAGCAACTGCGGAGCTTAACTCCACAGCAGCCAGGCAAGAATCAGAGGCCCCATCTGCATGCAGCTGTCCAGCACAAGCCACTAGAGGTCCCTGTTCTCCCAGGAGAGGAAGGCCACAAACCAGCAAGAAAGGACGTTCTCCCAGCCGACACAAAGCGCCAGCCCCGCACAACTACCTCTATCACCATGAAAAGGCAAAAGAATTTGATACAGACCAAAATCACAGAGTCAACCACTGAGAAGGAGATAGACCTAAGCAATCTTCCTGAAAAAGAATTCAAAATAAAGGTCATAACCATGTTGACAGAGCTGCAGAGAAATATACAAGAGCTAAGGGATGATGTTAGAAGGGAGATTACAGAAATGAAACAATCTCTGGAAGGATTTATAAGCAGAATGGTAAGATGCAAGAGGCCATTGATAGAATAGAAACCAGAGAACAGGAACGCATAGAAGCTGATGCAGAGAGAGATAAAAGGATCTCAAGGAATGAAACAATACTAAGAGAACTGTGCGACCAATCCAAAAGAACAATATCCGCATTATAGAGGTACCAGAAGAAGAAGAGAGAGAAAAAGGGATAGAAAGAGTCTTTGAAGAAATAATTGCTGAGAACTTCCCCAAACTGGGGGAGGGAATAGTCACTCAGACTACGGAAGCACACAGAAATCCCAACAGAAGGGACTGAAAGAGGACAACACCAAGACACATAATAATTAAAATGGCAAAGATCAAGGACAAGGACAGACTATTAAAGGCAGTCAGAGACAGTAAAAAGGTCACCTACAAAGGAAAACCCATCAGGCTATCGTCAGACTTCTCAACAGAAACCTTACAGGCCAGAAGAGAATGGCACGATATATTTAATGCAATGAAACAGAAGTTCCTTGAACCAAGAATACTGTATCCAGCATGATTATCATTTAAATATGAAGGAAGGATTAAACAATTCCCAGACAAGCAAAAGTTGAGGGAATTTTCCTCCCAGCAACCACCTCTACAGGGTATTTTAGAGGGACTGCTCTAGATGGGAGCACTCCTAAGACTAAATGTCACCAGAGAAAATAAAATCACAGCAAAGAAAGCAGACCAACCAAATACTAACTAAAGGCAAAAAATAAATTCAACTACCCACAAAAGCAGTTAAAGAAAACACAAAAGAGCACAGAATAAAACAACCAACATATAAAGAATGGAGGAGGAGGAATAAGAAGGGAGAGAAATAAAGAATCACCAGACAGTGTTTATAACAGCTCAATAAGTGAGTTAAGTTAGACAGTAAGATACTAAAGAAGATAATCTTGAACCTTTGGTAACCATGAATCTAAAGCCTGCAATGGCAATAAGTACATATCTTTCAATAATCACCCTAAATATAAATGGACTGAATGCACCAATCAAAAGACACAGAGTAATAGAATGGATAAAAAAGCAAGACCCGTCTATATGCTGCTTACAAGAGACTTACCTCAAACCCAAAGACATGCACAGATTAAAAGCCAAGGGATAGAAAAAGATATTTCATGCAAACAACAGAGAGAAGAAAGCAGGGGTTGCAGTACTAGTATCAGACAAAATACAGTTCAATACAAAGAAAGTAACAAGAGATAAAGAAGGACATTATATAATGATAAAGGGGGCAGTCCAACAAGAGGATATAACCATTATAAATATTTATGCAACCAACACAGGAGGACCAGCATATGTGAAACAAATACTAACAGAATTAAAGGAGGAAATAGAATGCAATGCATTCATTTTAGGAGACTTCAACACACCACTCACTCCAAAGGACAGATCCACCAGACTGAAAATAAGTAAGGATACAGAGGCACTGAACAACACACTGGAACAGATGGACCTAACAGACATCTACAGAACTCTGCACCCAAAAGCTGCAGGATACACATTCTTCTCAAGTGCACATGGAATATTCTCCAGAATAGACCACATACTAGGCCACAAAAAGAGCCTCAGTAAATTCCAAAAGATTGAAATTCTACCAACCAACTTCTCAGACCACAAAGGTATAAAACTAGAAATAAATTGTACAAAGAAAACAAAAAGGCTCACAAACACATGGAGGCTTAACAACATGTGCCTAAATAATCAATGGATCAACAAACAAATTAAAATAAAGATCAAGGAATATACGGAAACAAATGACAACAACACCACAAAGCTCCAACTTCTGTGGGACGCAGTGAAAGAGGTCTTAAGAGGAAAGTATATAGCAATCCAGGCATACTTAAAGAAGGAAGAACAATCCCAAATGAATAGTCTAATGTCACAATTATCGAAATTGGAAAAAGAAGAACAAGTGAGGCCTAAAGTCAGCAGAAGGAGGGACATAATAAAGATCAGAGAAGAAATAAACAAAATTGAGCAGAATAAAAAAATAGAAAAAATCAATGAAACCAAGAGCTGGTTCTTTGAGAAAATATACAAAATAGATAAGCCTCTAGCCAAACTTATTAAGAGGAAAAGAGAATCAACACACATCAACAGAATCAAAAATAAGAAAGGAAAAATCACGACAGACTCCACAGAAATACAAAGAATTATTAGAGAATACTATGAAAACCTATATGCTAACAAGCTGGAAAACCTAGGAGAAATGGACAACTTCCTAGAAAAATACAACCTTCCAAGCCTGATCCAGAAAGAAACAGAAAATCTAAACAGACCAATTACCAGCAACGAAATTGTATCAGTAATCAAAAAACTACCCAAGAACAAAACCCCCAGGTCAGATAGATTTACCTCGGAATTTTATCAGACATACAGAGAAGACATAATACCCATTCTCCTTAAAGTGTTCCAAAAAATAGAAGAGGAGGGAATACTCCCAAACTCATTCTATGAAGCCAACATCACCCTAATACCGAAACCAGGCAAAGACCCTACCAAAAAAGAAAATTATAGACCAATATCCCTGATGAATGTATATGCAAAAATACTCAACAAAATATAAGCAAAACGAATTCAAAAGTATATCAAAAGGATCATACACCATGACCAAGTGGGATTCATCCCAGGGATGCAGGGATGGTACAACATTCGAAAATCCATCAACATCATCCATCACATAAACAAAAAGAAGGACAAAAACTACATGATCATCTCCATAGATGCTGAAAAAGCACTCGACAAAATTCAACATCCATTCATGATAAAAACTCTCAGCAAAATGGGTATAGAGGGCAAGTACCTCAACATAAAAAAGGCCATATATGATAAACCCACAGCCAACATCATACTGAACAGCGAGAGGCTGAAAGCTTTTCCTCTGAGATCGGGAACTAGACAGGGATGCCCACTCTCCCCACTGTTATTCAACGTGGTACTGGAGGTCCTAGCCATGGCAATTAGACAGAACAAAGAAATACAAGGCATCCAGATTGGTAAAGAAGAAGTCAAACTGTCACTATTTACAGATGACATGATATTGTACATAGAAAAACCCTGAAGACTCCACTCCAAAACTACTAGAACTGATATTGGAATACAGCAAAGTTGCAGGAAACAAAATTAACACACAGAAATCTGTGGCTTTCCTACACACTAACAATGAACCAATAGAAAGAGAAATCAGGAAAACAATTCCATTCACAATAGCATCAAAAAGAATAAAATACCTAGGAATAAACCTAACCAAGGAATTGAAAGACCTATACCCTGAAAAATACAAGACACTCTTAAGAGAAGGTAAAGAGGACACTAACAAATGGAAACTCATCCCATGCTCTTGGCTAGGAAGAATTAATATTGTTAAAATGGCCATCCTTCCCAAAGCAATATACAGATTTGATGCAATCCCTATCAAATTACCAGCAACATTCTTCAATGAACTGGAACAAATAGTTCAAAAATTCATATGGAAACAGCAAAGACCCCGAATACCCAAAGCAATCCTGAGGAAGAAGAATAAAGTGGGGGGGATCTCACTCCCCAACTTCAAACTCTACTACAAAGTCATAGTAATCAAGACAACTTAGTACTGGCACAAGAACAGAGCCACAGACCAGTGGAACAGATTAGAGACTCCAGACATTAACCCAAACATACATGGTCAATTAATATTCGAAAAAGGAGCTATGGACATACAATGGGGAAATGACAGTCTCTTCAACAGATGGTGCTGGCAAAACTGGACAGCTACATGTAAGACAATGAAACTGGATCACTGTCTAACCCCATACACAAAAGTAGATTCAACATGGATCAGAGACCTGAATGTAAGTCATGAAACCATAAAACTCTTAGAAAAAAACATAGGCAAAAATCTCTTGAACATAAACATGAGCGACTTCTTCATGAACATATATCCCCGGACAAGGAAAACAAAAGCAAAAATGAACAAGTGGGACTACATCAAGCTGAAAATCTTCTGTACAGCAAAGGATGCCATCAATAGAACAAAAAGATACCTTACAGTATGAGAGAACATATTCGTAAATGACAGATCCGATAAAGGCTTGACATTCAAAATATATAAAGAGCTCACACACCTCAACAAACAAAAAACAAATAATCCAATTAAAAAATGGGCAGAAGAGATGAGAAGACAGTTCTCCAAAGAAGAAATTCAGATGGCCAACAGACACATGAAAAGATGCTCCACATCGCTAGTTATCAGAGAAATGCAAATTAAAACCACAATGAGATATCACCTCACACCAGGAAGAATGGCTACCATTGAAAAGACAAACAACAACAAATGTTGGCGAGGTTGTGGAGAAAGGGGAACCCTCCTACACTGCTGGTGGGAATGTAAATTAGTTCAACCATTGTGGAAAGCAGTATGGAGGTTCCTCAAAATGCTCAAAATAGACATACCATTTGACTCAGGAATTCCACTTCTAGCAATTTACCCTAAGAAAGCAGCAGCCCAGTTTGAAAAAGACGTATGCACCCCTATGTTTATCGCAGCACTATTTACAATAGCCAAGAAATGGAAGCAACCTAAGTGTCCATCAGTAGATGAATGGATAAAGAAGATGTGGTACATATACACAATGGAATATTATTCAGCCATAAGAAGAAAACAAATCTTACCATTTGCAACAACATGGATCGAGCTAGAGGGTATTATGCTCAGTGAAATAAGCCAAGCAGAGAAAGACAAGTACCAAATGATTTCACTCATATGTGGAGTATAAGAACAGAAAAACTGAAGGAACAAAACAGCAGCAGACTCACAGAACCCAAGAATGGACTAACAGTTACCAAAGGGAAAGGGACTGGGGAGAATGGGAGGGAACAGAGGGATAAGGGCGGGGAAGAAGAAAGGGGGTATTACGATTAGCATGTATAATTTGGGGGTGAGGAATGTGGAGGGCTGTGCAACACAGAGAAGACAAGTAGTGATTCTATAACATCTTGCTATGCTGATGGACAGTGACTGTAATGGGGTTTGTGGGGGGGACTTGGTGAAGGGGAGACCCTAGTAAACATAATGTTCTTCATGTAATTGTAGATTAATGATAACAAAATTAATAAAATAAAATAAAATAAGAAATGTAGAAAAAAAAGATACATAGAATGGAATATTATTCGGCCCTAAAAAAGGATATTCTGACACATGCTACAACACAGATGAACCCTGAAGACATTATGTTGTGAATAAGCCAGTCACAGAAAGATAAATAGTGTATGATGCTACCTAGTCAAATTCCCAGAAACATAAAGTAGAAGGGTGGTTGCCAGAGGCCCAGGGGGTGGGGGACAGGGAAGTGGGGAGGGGTGATGGGAGAGTGAAGTTATTGTTTAATGGGTAGAGTCTCAGTTTTGTAAGATGAAAAGAGTTCCAGAGTTCCAGAGATTGATTGCACAACAATGTGAATGTACTTAACACTGCGGAACCATACACTTCAATGATTAAGATGGGACATTTTACGTGTATTTTATACAGTAAAATACTTTTTAATTTTTAAATAAGTAAATTGGCTACTGATACTGACATAACATTACAACTTCTATATGTATAAAGATAAGCATAAATCTATTAATAATATTTTAGCATATCAAGAGCTTAATATGATTAAATTGATAATATATTACACTAATGACTTTATATTACTTATGTTAATTGTATTAACACCAACAAAATAAGTTTATACTATTAAAATACCTGTCTGTCATCTTCCCTATTATGTATTAGAGTTCTGTATAAGATTTCATTTAAAAGAAATCATTTACTTGCTAAAAGTACTTGAAAACCACAGGATCATGAAGTCCCACTCCAATGGAGTGCATGGCAGGACCAAGTTTCCCTCCTGTTTACATCTTTTACTTCCCCCATCCCGATCCTTGCTGTGAAAGGGTCTTTTAGTGATGCTTATGTTCATTAATCTTAACTGTAATAATCGTTTCACAGTATATATATTTGCCAAAACTTATCAAAAAGTATATACTTTAAATATGCGCAGTTAACTGCATGTCAGTTAACCATAATAAAGCAGCTAAAAATTTTTAAAGTGATAAAGTATTACATGCCTCTTAAAATGCTTTGTCCCCCCCCCCAAATTTTTTATCTGAATCTGATGAAGTCTCTAAATCTACCAATTTATAGGTACAGCAAGGGACAGATAATATGTTAATGACACCATAAGCAAGCATTCAGCAAAGTCAAGACTGTGTAAAATGCTGTAAGACAAATGACTCGGGTCCTTCAGCAAACGAACTGCAATGAAAAAAAAGACAAAGCACAGGAGCTTACTGATTAAAAGACATGCAAGAGACACATACACAATGGAATATTATCCAGCCATAAAAAGAAAAGAAATTCTACCATCTGCAACAACATGTATGGACATAGAGGGTAATACGCTCAGTGAAATAAGCCAGGTGGAGAAAGACAAATACTGTATGATTTCACTTATTTGTGGAGTATAAAAACAAAGCAAAACAGAAGGAACAAAACAGCAGTAGACTCATAGACACTGAGAAGTGACCAGTGGCTAACAAAGGGGAGGGATTGGGGCAGGTGCGGGGGAAAGGTGGGGGAGATAAATGGGCACAATAATTCACAATCACAATATAAGTTGGTCACGGGGATGGTAGTATACAGCATGGAGAATATAGTCAATGATTTTGTAACATCTTTCTACGTTGATAGTAACTGCACTAGAGGGGGTGAGGATTTAATAACATGGGCAACTGTTGAACCACTGTGTTATACATTTGAAACCAATATAAGATTGTATATCAGTAATACTTTAATAAAAAAAGAGATGCAAGAAACATAATCACAATATATAGACTTAGATCATGATTTCAATAAACAGTCATAAAAATTTTATAAGACAAATATGGTAACTTGACGCTGATCTAAATATTTAACAATATGAAGAAATTATTATTTATAGTTACAATAATGGCACTATGGTTATACTCATTTAAGAGTCCTTTTTCTTTCAGATTTACACTGAAATGTTTATGGAAGAAATGATACGATGCCTCAGATTTAATTTAAAGTAATCCAGGTGTGGTATATTGATAAAAAGACCTGGCTGACAGGGACATGAGGGTTCATTATACTATGCTCTCTTACAGATGTCTACATTTTTCCATAATGAAAGGTTTAAAACTTTGGACATTTAAAAATATATAGTATATAAAACAAAAAGTATTGAATGGTCCTAATTTATTATACCTGAATATATATACATAAAATATCTGAGCTATATACTATCTATGCTCAAATAGGAAGCAATCCACCTATTTCACAATGTGAAACTTGTCCCCCAAAATGATTTTGTCAAATTTATATATATATAAGCCTATATGGATGTAGATGAAATAGCCAAATATCTACTTACAGTATTTTATTTATTTAATTATACATACATCTTTTATATCACATGTAATATAAATAATTCTAAAATACTGCTTTTTTTCCCCATCTTGTATAAATTTTACTCACATTCTTAACATGCTTGTGATCACCAGAACCATGTTTTTAGTCTTCTCACAGTGAGATTCTAGAATATAGACTAAATTCCAGAACATAAATCTCCCAACTGGGTTATGCATACTCCCAGGAGTACACTAAACACTTTTCAAGTGGCACATGGTGACAGAGAAGTTTAAAAGAATCAGTTTCCAGATCCTCCAATTTATACACTCTCCTAAAACTGACCTCCTGAAAGCATGTCTATGATAGAAGCGCAGGTTCTCACTTTCTACTTCCTCTCTCACAATCTCCTATTTCTAAATTTACTATGGTATGTTGTCCCAAGGTGTAAAAACCTCTACAGTGCCACGGAAAGGGACAATTCCAAATACAGTACTGGTATCAGTGTTGAGAAGGTGAAAGATTTTCATGGCTAGGTAACAAGTTCCTTTGCAAGTGCAGTGGTTTTCAAGCCTTTGCTTTCAAAAAAATTGAAGGAGGACCAAATTGAGGTGTCAGCTAATAGGGGATCAAAAAAAATTTCTGATGATAAATCGCCATGAATTTTTTGGTATCTAACTAGGAGAAACAACAAAGAACTAAGTGGCATAGCTATAAACAAAAATTCTTTCCATCCCCAACTTTTGATCTCTAAATGTCATTTCCCACTAAAAGGAACAAGGACTTTTTGGAAAAATAGCAAGTTCAGGGAATATATAAGAGGAGCCTGCATCCTCTTTTTATATCAGGAAGTAAGGAAACTATAATAATCCTGGTGTGTCAAAAGAACTAGGGTGCCAACTTGAAGAGTCTCCTGCTGACTAAACAAGGGATCATTTCACAATCAATAACAATGGTTAAGTCCATCAAATATTTAAAAATCCATGAGTTCATGAAATTACTCAAAAAGAAAAAAATGTAACCTTGATCACCTTTGTAAAATGCAAGGGAACAAATTCATATTACGAAAACTAGTAAATAAAGCAAAAGAAACAAGCATTTCTTTTGCCTTCCTTTATAAAGTCTACCTTGGTGTAACCAAATAGTGAATGAGGGAGTTACTCTTTGTAGAAGTATTGCAGCTAACAAAGAAGGAATGACAGACTTTTAATATCCCCTAGTGAATTAACAGATCTAAACAATGATCATTAACTGCTGCTAACATCACAGAAAGAGAAACCACCAGATATTATGTGCCCCTTGTGTACAGTCCTACTTATGAAATATTCTTGCCAAAGAATCTAACCTGAATCTGAGCAAGCTTCTATATATCTAACTACCAATTTATCGATTTACAGGAACTACAGGGGACACAGGAAAGTGTCAAATGACACTGTGGGGATGCAGATGGTAAAATCTAGACTTTGAAAACTTTTGTAGTTAAAACAATGCAGATTCTTCAACAGATAAATTAGAAATTTAGAAAAATAAAAGGATCTGTGTATTAAAAGAGAAATAAAAGACATAAATTGCAAAGAATGGATTGTACTTACATCCTGTTTCAAACAATCAGACTGTTAAAAAAGATGTTTATGGCATAAATGGAGATATTTAGACACTGACTGAATATTTGATGCTTTTAAGAAATTACTGTTTTGTGGGCATTATTACAATAGTATAGTTTTGTTTTAAAAAGAATCTTTGTTGTATATGCATACAATGGGATATTATTCATCTGTAAAAAGGAATAAAGTTCTGACCCATATTACAACATGGATGAAACTTGAGGGCATTATGCTAAATAATACAAATTTAAAAGGACAAATACTACATGGTTCCACTTACATGAGGTATGTAGAATAGTCAAATTCATAAAGACGGAAAGTAGAAGGGTGGCTGCCAGGGTTGGAGAGAGGGGGAATAGGGACTTGGTGTTTAATGGGGACAGAGTGTCTGTTGGGGTTCATGAAAAAGTTCTGGAGAAGGATGGTGGTAATGGTTACACAATGAGAATGTACTTAATGCCACTGAACTCCAAGCTTAAAAATGAGTAAAATGGCAAGTTTTATGTCATATATATTTTACCACAATAAAAAAAAGGGTTCGTATCATTCAGAGACGCAGACATAGTGATTTCTGTGATTTGCTTCAAAATATTCAGGGTAGGGAAGTGAAGGAAAGTAAAAGTAAAACAAAGGTGGATAACTGTTGAAGCTAAGTGATGGGTTCACAAAAATGTATTATACTAGTTTCTTTACTTTTAGATGTGCTCGAAATTTTTCATTTAAAAAAAGGAAGAAGAGGAAGAGAAAGAAGGAAAGACTGATTTACATCCCACCATACAACATGTAGGTCAGCCCACTGATGCCCTCCACTTTGAGTAACTCAGCCAGAAACTCTGTTAATACTGGCTGGGGTTAGAGGTATATTGGGGTCATCAAGACTCTCAGCAGGGAAGGTCTGGAATTGCTTATTGACCCAAGATCTAGAGTGACGATGGTAACGATAGGACACACCCAGCCCTGGGCATTGCAGTTCTTCCCTAACTCCTGCAGAGTGACCCATACAAAGGTACTTCTATCTCAATTTCTTCCCTTGTACCCTAGCTCTTTCCTAGAACAGAAGCCTATTCTAAAGCTCTGTACCTACATGAGACCTTTATACCTTGCCTCCTTCTTTCCTTCTCCCCTGTAACTCCAACCTTTGTATTCAATTTCTCCTGCAAGGAACTAATAATAATAACACAGCAAACAGTAGAAGAATACTCTTGTGCCAGGCACAATGTCAAATACATGACATATCAGGTCATTTAATCCTGACAATAGCCCTTTGGTTTTAGTACCATTTTAACCTCCACGTTGCAGATGAGGAAACTGAGGCACTGACTGGTTTAAGTCACACGCCCAAGCTGGCACTGCCAAGGCAAAGGTGGAGCTGGGATTGATTCAGATCCACGTACTATGGGCCGAGAGTTCTTGGCTTTCCCCCATATTGGCTACTACATCTCTTACAAATAGAACATTCATCACTCTCTAACAAACCCACCCTCGCTAAATTCCTAAGGTCCCTAAGTGCTTTATTCAAGGTCAAGAGCTCTGATGGTCAAGCAGCTGGAATTGGAAAGCTGCAGCTAGAGAAGCACTGCTGATGATGACAGAAATCCTGGCTTCCTAAGAGGGTTCTGCATCCACACTCTGATGTCCCCATCCCTTGGTCTGAGAGCAACTGGGTGTGTGAGCTGGGAAGGTGATTCCAGGCCACACACCAAATAGCCCAGGAAGCATCTGAGACATCTGCAGAGTTCACTGGGATGGCATCTGACCACGTGAAGTGAGAAAATGAATATTTGTATGTTGAGGGCAACACAGACAGGATACATTATAGTGTGACAGATGGAATGGATTTACTAAGACACTAATAGTATCTAGACAAGTTTTCAAGCACAACTGGGAATACATTACTGACACATTGCAGGAATACACTGATACACTTTTATTCCCACAGCATGCAGAAAACACTTTACCTTTACAACTCAAAAGAAAACTGTGCTGCGATGACATGCAAATTTTTTAGATTTTGTCTTTTGGAATAAAATTAAATTTCTGTCAGTATTGGGCATCACTGGTGAGAAGAGTACTTTTGGCAAGAAGTTCACGAAGATCAAGTCTCTCTTTGGCTATCATTTCAATGTCATGTGGCTTAGCACTAATGTGCTAATACTTCCTAAATTATGATATATACACATAATATACACTAAAGTGAATACTCATTTTTATATACATTTGTGTATACATTTAATACAATCCCAACCAGAATCCTAAGGGACTAGGTTGGGTACAGAGGAAAATGATTTGAAAGTTCACATGGAAGAATAAATGGCTGCAAACTGATTGCCAGGATACTTTTAAGGCTTATTATCTTATGCAATATTAAAAATTACTGTAAAATTACTAAAATAAAAATAGTCTGGTATTAATATAGGAATAGATAAATAGGTCAGTGGAGCAGAATGAAGAATTCAGAAATAGATCCAAACATACAAAAGAACTCACCACATGAGCAATAATTCCGCAAAAGTGGAATTCCCATACATCTCAAGTTCCACAAAGATAGAATTTCAAATTTTTGTCAAAAGGATGGATTATTTAATATATGATGCAGATGTAGTTGCTAACTATCTAAAAGGAAGCAAAACTAGACCTTTACCTCATACCATATAATAAATACAAACCAGGAGAATAATAAAGGACAGTTTATAATAGTTTTACATCCACCCTCTGATGTCCCCAGCCATTGGTCTGTGGACATTATTTCAGAAGGCACATCCAAAATAACACAGGTAACCCAGAAACCATAATGGAAAACACAGATGTACCTAATTACATATTTCAAACCTTAACTTTTTATATAGCAAAAGAGACCATAAGGTGAAATACTGGGAGAAATGGGCAAAGAAAAGGAATATAAGAGGAAATCTAAATAACCAAAAATTCTGTAATAGGTTGCACAGCCTCATTAGTAGCCACAAAAATGTAAAACAAAATACCAGTGTTTAGCCACCAGATATGGGGGGATAGAGATTAAAAGACAATTATAACCAGTGATGTTGGAGATCTGGAGAAACAGGCACTCTCGTATATTGTTGGTGGAAGTAGGTTATAAATTCTTTGGAAAGTCTGTCATGTCAAACAAATGTTAATAACTCAATGTCAAATAAATAAAATGTCAAACATAAAAATACACAGGCATCTCAATCCACACTGGGGAATTTAATCCTCAGAAATAAAAGCATCAATATTTAAGAATACTTCCATGCAAGAATGGTCACTGAGGCATTTTAATGGCAAAAGAATGGAAATAAATTGAATCCCCACCAACAAAGTAATGCTTGAATAAACTGCAGCTTATTTGTCCACGTAACCAGGCTATACGATGAAAGACTACACTTATTTTAAAAGGACCCTAAGGAAGATGCACACCTTTACAATGGAGAGACTCAGCAGTCACTACCTTAACCAAGTTATCGAATTACTGAGAGTGGGACAGTCTGATGTTACAAAACAGAGGTACACAGGATCATCTACAAACTGTTCTTGCCAAGTATGAGGGTTTTTTTCCAATACTTAAAGTCATTGCCATATTCCCGGAAACACAGAAAATAAGAGGAACAAGTTAAAGAACATCCTGAGGAAATAAATCAGACAAACACAGAACGTGGGATATTCTGCAAAACGAGTGATTTGGTTTCTTCCAAAGGTCAAGATTAAGAAGAAAAAGTAGGGAACTGTTCTAAATTGAAAGACTCAAGAGGCACAAAACTACGTGCAATGTGTGGACTTTGACTGGATCAGTATTCTAAAAATTAGCTATCATGAGATTTTAGGCACAACTGGGGAAATTTTAATATCAACTGGATATAAGAAGATACAAGGCAATTGATTTTCTAAGGTATGATGATGGTCTTGTGGGTATGTTTGAGAATGTACTTATTTTTTTAGAAAATGCAAGCTGAAGTATTTATGGGTAAAGAGTCATACTGTCTGACAAAATTCAACATCCATTCATGATAAAAACTCTCAACAAAATGGGTATAAAGGGCAAGTTCCTCAATATAATAAAGGCCATATATGACAAACCCACAGCCAACATTATACTTCACAGTGAAAAGCTGAAAGCTTTTTCTTTAAGATCGGGAACAAGACAAGGATGCCCACTTTCCCCACTTCTATTCAACATAGTACTGGAGGTCCTAGCCATGGCAATTAGACAAAACAAAGAAATAAAAGGCATCCAGATTGGTAAAGAAGAAGTCAAACTGTCACTATTTGCAGATGACATGATATTGTACATAAAAAACCCTAAAGACTCCACTCGAAAACTACTAGAACTAATATCTGAATTCAGCAAAGTTGCAGGATACAAATTTAATACACAGAAATCTGTTGCATTCCTATACACTAACGATGAACTAGCAGAGAGAGAAATCAGGAAAACAATTCCATTCACAACTGCATCAAAAAGAATAAAAATACCTAGGAATAAACCTAACCAAGGAGGTGAAAGACCTATACCCTGAAAACTGAAAGACACTCTTGAGAAATTAAAGAGGACAGTAATAAATGGAAATTCACCCCATGCTCTTGGGTAGGAAGAATTACTCTTGTCAAAATGGCCACCCTGCCTAAAGCAATCTACAGATTCAATGCAATCCCTATCAAAATACCAACAGCATTCTTCAATGAACTAGAACAAAGAGTTTTAAAATTCATATGGAACCACAAAAGACCCCAAATAGCCAAAGCAATCCTGAGAAG
The DNA here is from genome assembly GCF_040802235.1 of Manis javanica. Lineage (NCBI taxonomy): Eukaryota > Metazoa > Chordata > Mammalia > Pholidota > Manidae > Manis > Manis javanica. The sequence goes on along the minus strand of NC_133174.1, from coordinate 18,291,607 downwards.
GAAGAATAAAGCAGGAGGAATTACACTCCCCAACTTCAAGCTCTACTACAAAGCCACAGTAATCAAGACAATTTGGTACTGGCACAAGAACAGACCCATAGACCAATGGAACAGACTGGAGAGCTCTGATATAAACCTAACCATATATGGCCAATTAATATATGATAAAGGAGCCATGGACATACAGTGGGGAAATGACAGCCTCTTCAACAGCTGGTGTTGGCAAAACTGGACAGCTACATGCAAGAGAATGAAACTGGATTATTGTTTAACCCCACACACAAAAGTAAACTCAAAATGGATTAAAGACTTGAATGTAAGTCATGAAACCATAAAACTCTTAGAAGACAACATAGGCAAACATCTTCTGAATATAAGCATGAGCAACTTCTTCCTGAATGCATCTCCTAGAGCAAGGGAAACAAAAGCAAAAATGAACTCATGGGACTACATCAAACTCAAAAGTTTCTGTATGGCAAAGGACACCATCGACAAAACAAAAAGGCATCCTACAGTATGGGAGAATATATTTGTAAATGACATATCCGACAAGGGGTTAACGTCCAAAATACATAAAGAACTTACATACTTCAACACCCAAAAAGCAAATGATCCAATTTGGCTGGAGGATATGAAGAGATAGTTCTCCAAAGAAGAAATTCAGATGTCCAACAGGCACATGAAAAGATGCTCCACATCACTAATCATCAGGGAAATGCAAATTAAAACCACAATGAGCTATCACCTCACACCAGTAAGGATGGCCAGCATCAAAAAAACTAAGAACAACAAATGCTGGCGAGGGTGCGGAGAAAGGGGAACCCTCCTACACTGCTGGTGGGAATGTAAGCTAGTTCAACCATTGTGGAAAGCAATATGGAGATTCCTCAAAAAACTAAAAATAGAAATACCATTTGACCCAGGAATCCCACTCCTTGGAATTTACCCAAAGAATACAACTTCTCAGATTCAAAAAGACATATGCACCCCTATGTTTATCACAGCATTTTTTACAACAGCCAAGATATGCAAGCAACCTAAGTGTCCATCAGTAGATGAATGGATAAAGAAGAGGTGGTACATAGACACAATGGAATACTATTCAGCCATAAGAAAGAAACAACTCCTACCATTTACAACAACATGGATGGAGCTGGAGGACATTATGCTCAGTAAAACAAGTCAGGCGGAGAAAGACAAATGCCAAATGATTTCTGTCATTTGTGGAGTATAACAACGAAGCAAAACTGAAGGAACAAAATGGCAGCAGACTCAGACTCCAAGAATGAACTGGTGGTTACCAAAGGGGAGGGGTGTGGGAGGGTGGGTGGGGAGGGAGGGAGAAGGGGATTGAGGGGTTTTATGTTTAGTATACATGGTGTGGGGAATCACGGGGAAAACAGTGTAGCACAGAGAAGGCACAAAGTTAATCTGCAGCATCTTGCTGCACTGATGGACAGTGACTGCATCGAGGTATGGGTGGGGACTTGATAATATGGATAAATGTAGTAACCACATTGTTTTTTCATGTGAAACCTTCATAAGAGTGTATATCAATCATACTTTAATAAAAAAATTTTAATAATTAAATAAAATAAAATTTAAAAAGTCATACTGTCCAATTTACTCTGTCTCGAATGATTCAGGAAAAAATAAATATTAGGTTACACTGTATCAAACTGTCATTTTTGTATGTCAAAAACAGTGGAATATAAGCCAGAGACGGGTAAGATTCCTCAAGGGAGGAACGACCTAAGACAGGCACAGTCACAGGGGGGCCATCAGGTGAGAAATTGGGGATCAACAGAGGTGAGGCTTAGAACCTCACCATCCCTGTTTTGAGAGAAATCTTCTACATCCGTGGATGTTTTGTTGCCCTTGTCTAGCTTGGATTAATACTTAGTCTATAGGCACAGACCTGATCATCTACATTTGCCCTCTTATAGCACTAAATTATGTTTTCTACCTTTATCTTGCATCTACCTACCACTTCAGCATTTTATTAAAAATAATAATAATAATAATAATAAGGGAGAAATGTGGGATTCACATATAAATCAAGTATAAAAATTAAACGAATAATCATATCTGACTTGATTGTTTATAGTTCATGACGCGTGATCAAAACCAAAAGTTTCTGTGATGACTGCCCTTGTACTGTTCACCATGTAAAAACTTATTCACCATGTAAGAACTTGTTCGTTATGCTTCAGAAGATTGGAGACCCTCTCAAAAAAAAGAAAAAACAGTGGAATATGGGCAAGTTTACATGGCTCAGTCTGACAAGTGGGGTGGGCAGGGAGCAGGAGTACAAATACAGGAATATTAACAATGACTGCATCTAGATGAAGGTTAGACAATTGTTCATTACTAGTATTTCACCTTTTCACAATAAAAATTGAAGGGAAAAAAACAGATCTATGTCTATTGGCCTGGATGAATAGATGACATCTAGTTGGGGGTTTTTAATTCTGAGAACCATGTATAAAAGAGACCCATCAATGAGTGGAGTAGAGGGGCAACCTATATGTTTTTATAGATAATGTCCAACCATGAAGAAAAGTGTTCCTTATGAACTAAGCCATTAATATTGTTTATCTGAGGATAGTGAGAATGGAGAGAGTGGAGGAAAGATTAAGAACATTTTCTTTATATATCTCTGAATTGTTTCATTTGTCAAAATAATAATGTTTTACTCATGTAATTTTTGAAAATGTAATTTAAAATACATACACATACCATTTACACTGAATCTCTCAGAAATGTGGGGTATAGATTGTTTTTCAGATGGAGGCCTGCGAAGGTGTCCTCAAGAATTTTTAACCCTGTGTTCTCATTTAGATCAGGGGTTGGCAAACCCCGTATCTTGTGGCCAAATCCCACCCTCCACCCATTTTTGTAAATAAAGTTTTATTAGAACATAGCCAAGCCCATTTACTTACATGCTGTCTATGGTCAACTTTTTTTTATTGAAGTATCATTGATATACAATTTTATATTGGTTTCAAGTATACAACACAGTGGTTCAATAGTTACCCATATTATTAAATTCTCGACCCCACTAGTGGAGTTACTATCTGTCAACACAGGAAGATGTTACAGAATCATTGGCTATATTCTCCATGCTGTACTACCATCCCCATGAACAACGAACATTATGACTGCATCTATGGTAAATTTTGTGATACAATGGCAGGGATTGAATAGTTGTGATAGACTGTATGGCTCTCAAAGTTTAAAATATTTACTATCAGGTCCTTTGCAGAAAAAGTTTACTAATTCCTGATTTAGATGATCATCTTAAAAGATGTCCTGGGTCACCTGGACAGTCTGCCTTACAATGGAAGGCTATTATCCTGTTTCAGCGTGCTAGTTTTCAGTTAAAATTATAATCATTTCAGCCAGAGCAAGACTGCTTGAATTGTGACCTGGTGCAAAAAGAATAGAGATAAGCTTTAAAAGGAGTTTCAGAAAAACCACATCATCCTTTGCTTTAACATTGTTAATTTAAATGTTATGGGTATATGTTTGCTAGTGTTTCTATGTTGTTTGATTTGTCTTTATACTTGTATAAGAGCTAAAAGCAGGAGTTATACTAATGTTATGTTAGCATATAACAAAGGTAATTTAAATCAATACAAAGTCCAAAAGAATTTTTTCTTTCAAAAGGGCCTGAATATGTATATATAAAAACTTCCATAATAAAAAGTATATAATTAATTAACTACATAATGAACGAACTTATCATTTACTCCCAGTTGAGGAATATGCCCTTTTAGTGTTGAAGTTATAGCTAAGAAAACTGAAGCTAAGAAAACATTCTCTCTAGGTCTAATTATGCAGGCTCAAGTATTGATTCAAAGTGGTATCTGTTCTATATTTAAATAATAAACTATCATATATAATGGAATTTCACTCTTTGGATTTCGTTTTCAAACAGAAAGTCAAAACTGCCTGTGAAAGTTTCGCCCACCTTCCCCTCTGATTCAGGAAGTGGCCTATTCTAAATCACTTCCAGACTCCCACCCATATTTTTAATTTATGACTGAGAAATCAGTTCTTTTTACCCTCACACACAATCCAAACACTTCACACACAAGTCACAAACACCAACACAAAGTAGATGTCCTAAGCATGATAATGACACATGCAAATGCTTTGAGCTTCTAATGGAGATATTTGATCACTGCCTTTTTCTCAAACAAAAAAAGCAGGGCTTTTTTTTTAAGGCCATCCCACCTGGGCATATTTCAAACTCTTCTAAAATGTGCACTGGCAAAAATTAACTTCCAAAACAACCTTGTAATAAGTACATCATGCAAAATGCAGTCAGATTTTGCTGGCTCTCCCGCTCAGCATGCTCCTCAACCAGAGAAGCCAGAATGATGCAAAAGTAAGATGCATGTCTGCGAGGGATATGATGCAATAATCATGTGTCTACAATTCCATTATGGTATAATTAATCTTAATTACACATTAAATTCTGCCGAAATTAAAAGACTCACATAGCTTGAATCTTGTTTGTGTTGCCTGTAATTTTACCGTGTTATTTTGAGAAATGTAAAATAATAAACCTTCTAAAGCGAAATGGTGACTTTAGGGACCCTGTTCATAGGGGCTCACAGCTCAACTGCAGTGAACCCAGTCCATTTTTCCCATTTTTCCCATTTGCCAAGAACCAGGTGAGAGCCTTTTGCGTCCCTATTTCCCATTCCCAGGCTGGGAGGCAGTCAGCACATGGAAAACGAAGTGTGGGTTACACAGCCAGTCACCTGACAGCAGGGGACATCAACCACACCTCTCCTTGGGTTTGTTTCTCTACATTGTTCTAAAGGCACACTAGAGACTTGGCACTTGCCTCCTTCTCCGGGCCCCATTGTGAGAATTTCCTGAGTTCTCTTTCAATCTTCCCTCTCTTGCTTACAAAGGCACTTATTAACCTTTATGGAGCTTCTCCAGGCACACCCAGCAACTCCTACAAGAGCAAAGTATCTTCTCAGGAGGCGGAAAGCTGCACCCACGGCGCATCTTTGTTATGATATGATTCAGACACAGCCTGTATTATCTGTGAGGCCAGTATCATAAGATCATTATTCTATTTGTACCTATTGAGCTATGACACAAATGAGGACTTTTTTTTCCCCATGGAGATAGGGATTCCAATGGACTCCATCTTGCTGAGTGGAAAGAAAAAATGTCCAGAACAATTTGAAAAACTTGGCTGCTGGAAACATAAAAGCCTAGTCATGGTTTATCCACATTTTAGGAGGGTACATTTTGATCTGGAGAAGGTCAAATTTTGATCCTCTTGGAACAGAGAAGAAAATGTTCACTAAGAGTCCTGCCCAGCAGCACATCTACATCCTTCCTAGACAATATGGTGAAGTGGGACATCCTCTCCACACAGGAATCCTCAAAATCCCAGAGAAATGTATGGGCTTAATCTCTTCTTTATTTTCCTGGGTTTCCCAGAGAGGCCATTGACTCGTGAAGCTTCCCTTCATAAAAGATATACCATGTTCATAAACTGAAGGACAAGATATTGTAGAGATGTCCGTTCTCCCCAAGAGAGGCCAGAAACATACCCACACATATACTATCACCTGATTTATGAAAAGGGCAGGGGTTACTGGAGTACTCTTTTTTTTTTTTTTTTTTTTTTTACTGGAGTACTCTTAGTGTACTGTTCCTTAGTCTGGGTCCTGGCTATATCAGAGTGATGGGTTTGTGAAAATTTAACAAGCTGTATATTTATGGTATGTATGCTCTTCTGTTTGTATATTATACTTCAACTAAGAGTTTTCAATATCTTTAAAAGAGTTTGAATGACATTTTTCAAAGATTAAACTGTTATTATTCAAAGCAGAAAAAGAAAATATTCAAAATTTGAGTGAATTTAATGGTGATTTGGTTCTTAGTTTCTCTTCTAAAGAGTTTTAAATAGTTTTGTCTCTTAAACATCTAGATACTATTTGTTTTTCTCCACTCATGCAACCTTCTGTTCTCTTTTCTTGGGCTATTTATCTTCCCCCTTCTTTTACCTACCCATATACTACCCATATAGCAAATAAAAAGCTATTAATTAACAGGTCTTTTCTATCATGAAATTAAACCTAGTGCCCAGGATCCTTTGCTCCAGCCATTGTATCAAGTTTCTTTGTTCACAGAAAACAACTCGAAAAATTGCACTCAAGGCAAAAAGCATAACTTAATATGTTCTAAAAAGTCTCACTTCAAACATTTCCTTTTTCTCTACTGAGAAATTCTACCCCTATTTTCACAGGGAGCACCCTGTTCTTCCTAAAGGCCATTGGTGTTGGACCTGTTATGCTTTCTGTGGTAGGTATTTCTGTTTAGCTGAATGTCTTCATGGATAACAATTAGGTTTTGCAAGGCACCTTGTAAGCAAGTAATGATCACTTATTATTTAGCTCCATTTGGAAATCTGCAACCCAAGACTCACTGAAGTCAATAAATAGTGGAAAAAAAGGGCATTCTGGCATGAAGACTGTTTATACGTTCTACTGGATTCATGCTCATAGGCCATGAAACTTATTGAAAAGACTTGGAAATTTGATTGTTTTCTATTTCTGAAATTCTATGCACCTAGAGAACCATCCCCAAACAGCAAGACCCATGGCTCTACATATCATGTGTGCCTCTGTAAAATGAGGGGCACAGACAATCGCAACACAGAGATATATTAAAAAATACATAATGTAACTTGTCTTAATATACTTTTCTGAGTCTAAAAATATGCCAGACCAAAAGAAACATATTTACATAAAAAGCAGACAAGGTCAAATAACAAAGAAAGCCCTTAATTAGTTGTAATCAACTTTAATTTGCATACCGTATATAATTCCTAAATGATTGTTAATAATAACTTTATATAATGGACTTCCAATTTTCATGAAAATGGCACATTTTGATAAGCAGACACAAAACCCTAGTACTAATAAGGTTTAATTTGCATACATTAGACTGATTATCCAAACAAAAGGATTACAGTATTACTTCTCCATACCTTTATGTCCTTATTATGCACATTTATTAACTTCACAAAAGCTAGCTGTTAGTGACAAACAATAGCCATGGTTCAAAGAGAAATCTAAGGAATGAATAAGGTACATTTTAATGCTAAGGAGCAAAGTTTATACATCATAAATGCTGAATTTAACTGTTAGTTGGCTAAAGAAGCTAGAATTTCATAAAAGGCGCTTCATTATCTGAATAAACCAGCTTGTATTTGTTACCTGAAAAAAAATCTGAATACACTTCATCACTTGCATTTCATAATGAATTTATCTCAGGCTAGAAGCACCGACACTGTAGTATGCTGAGAATTCATGAACAGCCACAGAATTAAGCTTTAAATGTGTAGTTCTAGGGTGCAGTGTTAATAAATATATTTCAACAAGCTTAGTTTTCAGCCGAGTAAATAATAATATAGGTGGCATTAGTATTGATATCCGTTCCTAATGGTATCATTTATACCCTGCAATTAAAGTTTAAGCACTAAATAAAGCATTATTAGGAGATCTGAGTTGGCTTTTCTTACATGTGAACACAAATGAAGCTCACGAGTGTTTGGATAAGAGCCAAAAAACTTGACACTTCACCACAAGCTACTTCCGGGGTTTTCCTGCATACTTTTGCTACTTGGCAAGATACAAAAATTAGAACACCAGGAAATGGTTTCCAAAGAAGGCAAAAAGAACTAGACGTCCCAGAAACTGAACTAACACCACCATGGTTAACTCTGACCCTTTCACACATAATATCAAAGATAAGAACCATCTGGTAGAAATTTGGACATTTCAATATTATATTCAGTAAGATTCTTCCTGAATGTTCTATCCTTGAACTAAATGAGGAAAAGACATCTTTGCTGGAGGACAAAAGGCTTTAAACCTCCTCATGTTTCCCATGAATTGGTAATTCCCTGCACCACCAAGGGCTGGGTTAGGAAGTAGATGCATTTTAACTGGCAATCCTGTACTCAACAGGATTCTCCAACTTCCCGTCACATTTCCAGAGCCTAGAAAATACGTGATGCAATGAATGAGTTGAGTGCCCAGTTGTCAAACAACTAAACGCTGTACAGGATACACTGGCTTCAAAATGCCCTGCCCCACTCCCCATCCCAGATGTGACTTCACCGATGGATGGTCACTGTCTTTATCTGATCAAGTGTTCTAGGAGCTGCCCTAAACTACACATGCATTGGAGGTAAAATATCTTTAAATCAAAACATGACTACAAAGCCAACACAAAGTCACGCTCATCGAACTGAACGGAGTTCCAATGAATTCTGCTTTTCCCAGTATGAGCTTAGAGACTTTAAATCGATTTCAAATTGAACAAGTAGTAGTAAATAGTTCTCCACCATTTGGCCTTAAGAACCACCATGCAGGACCCATAACAAAATAACAACAAAAAATGCTACCACTCTGAGTAGAGCCATTAACATGACCCTAAATGAAGGTAGTTGGAAAAAATTTCAAAATACCACAATGGAAGAAGAATTAACACTTTTTGATTATTCAGTTACTAAACTGACATAAAACGGTGAGAGAATGTCTAATCACAACCCTTTTGCCAACCCCAACGTCAATATCTGAATGTGCCCTAGATGTTCCCACTGACTTCAGCGGGGGTCACCTACATACAGGAGAACACACAACTTTGGTCCTGAAAATAAGTTAATACTATACTAATACGGTCTTCCCCAAGGACAATATTCACATGGCAACTTTCTTTCAACAACCTCAAAGGCTTAGCGTGTTGATCATATTATTATGTCCTCAATTATCTCTCACTTTCTAGGTGGATTTTGAAAATGGGGAAACTGGCCCAGCCTGGCAAGGGGAGGTAGAGCTGGAGCAGCACTGATCACTCCTCCCCACCAGGCAGCTGTTCTTTGTGCTGCTCCACCCCAGCCACTGAGTGGGAGGCTGCGCTTCTGGACCCAGACCCAGCACGAAAACATAACACAACAACGTTAGACAGGAAACGCAGCCTCAAAGCAGGAATATAACTGCCATTAGCATTTCCTTTGCTCCAACGGAGAGCGCACACTCTCAAAGAAAGAAATTCACACTCCAGTTCTTTCTACCTTTTCTCCACGCATTGTGGAAGAGAAATAAAGATCTCTTTGTCCATTCAGATGTGCTGCTTTTCATGTGCTCTGCTGCAGATTCTCGGCTTATGCAGAGAACAAAGGCCAGCGTGCCTACTTACCTGATTACTGAGAAATGTCCATCTTTAGCAGTGTCTTCTAATAGTATATCAGCTGAAATGGTGATTCAATCACACTCCAGCAAGGTTTCTAACAAAGGTATGAAACCCTCTTCAACTTGAGAAGATTAAAAACTCACAAAATGAAAACATATGTAAATCATTGTCCTGTGAATCGCACCTACCAGTCCCCAAATCAGTGCGGCCTAAAGGGGCTAGCTAGAGCTGTAGCCAGGCTCCAAATGAATCACTTGAAACATTCAGATTCTGTGCATACCCCTGTATCTCATCTACTTGCGTGAGAATATAAATGCACTGTACATGAGTTTGTCTGGGATATGACGCTACTGAACCTACCATGTTTTGCAAGCTGATTCCATTATTTGATTTTCCCTTCCTCTCGGTGAAGACGTATCCAGTCTCCTTTTCATCCACGACAGTCTTCTCTAAACAAATTAAAAACCAAATTACTTCATTACAGTTAAGAACACTAGGCCAAAGGAAATCCTTCTGATGAATTTCTCAACGCCCTTTAGAAGCAAGCATGGGAACTGGAGATGGTAAATTTTGTGCTGAGTACTTTATTTTCTTTCACTTAGCCCCGGATTCCTGTTTGTGAAATTGAGATGTTCTTACAGCATATCCAAGTGAATGACTTTTTAGAAAAAAAAAGCATTTCGCATACACGGATCTGATGTCACCACACCATGTCACTAATCAGCTGTATATCCAATGACATTTTACGTAAGCCTGGGGTAATCATGGATCCCACTGCCTCAGGACATTCCTGAGTTTTGCCTGTTAGCCTGGAGAATTATTAATAGTGCCCCTTTTCACACTCCAAAGTGACCTGGTTTGAAGGATAAATTATATAGTCCATTTAAGCTGTTTCCCATCATTAGCATTTGTAAGCAAGTATGGGGCAACACAGTTTTTGGATGTCTGCGTTGAGGGTCCTTCTCAACACCTAGAGCAGGGACTCATCCTGATATACTATACCGTACTGATAATTCCTGTCAGTATTTCATACTAACATCTTTAAATCACTCAGGTATTTTCTCTTTTGGGGGGACCCATACAACAAGCCCACCCATACAACAAGCCCGTCCATACAGTGTGAATAGAGATACTAGTACCCTCATTTACAGCCAAGACAAAGGTCACTGATTTGCCTAAGACCATACAATAAGGCTTCCTTACTCCTACTGTCAAAGTGCTCTATTAAACCACAACAGAAACCTACAGAGTAGAATTGAGATGACTCTTTTTGATACATCATTCAGCCTGTAACTCAAACTTAATTTCCTAGCAAAAGGAGGCCTTGCAAACAAACCCTGCAGTTTTTGTGATCTGACAATAACCCTTTCACAAGAGTTGAATTTCCTGTCTCTCTGGATCAAGACACGTTATAAACCAAGACTTAAACAAGACTTTCTAAATTATGAAGTTGGTGAGGTTCGGACAGTGGAAGGAAAGGCACACATGACAGGGTTCTTAAGGCTTTCCATGTGAATTCAGACAAGTGTCCAAAGCCTTGAAGCTATGCCTCCAGATTCAAAAGAAATGGCTCACAGCACAAACATGTTCCACCATGAGCATTTCCCAAAATATTACCTACCGAGGATTATCTTTATATCCACTTTAGAGGCATTGGGACTGGGACGCCATGGAGCACTGAAGACTGAAGTCCTCATGCCTTCATTTCCAGGACACCATACCCTCCGGGTTCAATCGCTCTGACAACTCCAAATCCTTCCCTACCAAACCTTTGAATTTGTTCATTCAAATGGGTTCCTTATGACTTCTAGACGCTCTTCCTTTCGCACATCAGCAGATCAACTGGCAACAGGGGAGCCACTTCAAATACATGTTTCACTTTGCCCAAATCAATTTTTTTAATTGAGCCAACATTTAAAACCCAGAAAAGGTTGTGGTAAAATTCCTGACTTCAGCTGAAAATCCATGCAGTTGCTCACATGGCAATCAATATACAGGTGGAGTAGACAGTCCCTAACTTTGACTCAAACAAAATATGCATCTGGCCTGCATTCTCACATGTCCTGTCTGACCCCTACAGGAACTGGAGTTTGCAATCTCTGTTCCACATACTTATCATGGCTTCAGGGACTGAAGTCAAGCTCCACACACCTGCATGTCCTGAGGTCCAAACCCCATCTGTGTGTCCTCTAAGGTCCAAACCACACACCACATGTCCTCTGCTGTTACTCTTAATCATGTATGTCCTCTCTGGTCCAGGGCCATAAGTCTAGCTGTCTGCCCAACTTCCAACTGAGTGATAAGAACAAGAGCACCTCACATTCAGCATCTCCACAGTGACTCTTTCTCCCAAGTCTGATCAGTATGGTTTATCTCAGAAAAAAAAATTATTTCAACCTACACATATGAGAATCTCATGACACCTCCCTATCCTTCAATCTCTATATAAAATGATCACCAAGTTCTATTGATTTGCCTTCAAAACATCTTTCCAATGCTTCCATCTTTACGTTATCAACCTTGGACCAAACCTCCACTGTTTCCATCCTAGACTATGCAGTCATTTTCTAACTGGCCTTCCCACATGCATACTTGCACCCTTCCAATCCATTCCCTTGATTAAACATTCTCAGTGGCTTCCCATTTTTTTTGAATCCTTAATAAGGTCCTCTAAATCGTTTATGAGCTGACCCCCTAAATTGTTTTAGTACCATCTTCTCTGGACCTTCTCCTCTACAGCTTCACTAGCCTTCTCTGTGTTCTTTGAAAATGAAACACTCTTTCCTGCTCCAAGACCCTTAAATAAACTCTTCTCTCTGACACTTAGCATCCTCTTCTCTCCCATTTAACCAGGTCAGTCCTTCCCAAACTGTTTCTCTATCATAGTAGATAAGCATAATATTTGTAGAGCATGTGGGGGAATACATGAGACCATCTGCAGGTAGATATAACCATCCTTGAGTTCTGCCCCAGACTCTGAGCCTGGATGCCCAAGAGCTGAAAAGAGCAATTTCTTAACTGGCCTACCTTCAGCATTGTTCCCCAGCACACCTACTGGGAGATAAGGCCCAGATGAGTGGTCTCAAAGTGTGGTCCATGAATGGCAGCATCAGTACCACCTGGGAACATGTTAGAAATGCAAATCATCAGCTCTACCTCAGACCTACTGAATTAGAAGCTCTGTGATGAGGCCCAGCCATTCACGTTTTACAAGAGCTCTAGGTCATTCTGCTGCAGTTAAGTTTAAGAACCACTGGTCTAGATAACATTGTACGTAACTCCTGTTCATCTCTCAAATCTCTCACTTCATCAAGGAAGTCTTCCCTGAGCCCCACAACATGTCAGGTCCCCCTGTTTATTTTCATAGCACGAAGTACTTCTCTATCACAGTACACACACCCCAAGTACTACCAATTAATTATTTGTATAGTTATCTGTTTCATCTCCACAAAATTCTGAAATCTCTATGAAGCTAAAGACCAATTTTTGTCTTACTTTGATCCACTGTGCATGGAGAAATGGAAGCGAGTGGAGGGGAGACTTTAACAAAAATAAGAAACATTCTCTACTGCTAACAAGCCTTCAAAGCTTTTGAAATATTTACCTGGACATGCTCTCTGCAGAGGCTGTTGGCAGCCTAAGTCCACGATCCTATTTTGGGTTCAGCGCACAGAAGGGGCAGCTCAAAGGAGAGACTCACCAAAGCTTCAATCACCAACAAAGGCTAGCGGCTGAGAGTGGGCAGAGCCATAGCAACTGCTGCATGCTAGGGAACTGAGGATCCACTGCCATCAGCCTGCCAGCGTGCTGTGGAAATAAAAAGCCCTCTTGGCCATCCTACAAGGCTGGCATGGTGGGGAGCCCACGGGGTTATGGCTTCAGGCCTTAGGAACACAGAGGGTCCTACGAACCTTTTGGGCCACCATCCTTCTCTTGTACTAGCTGCAAGGACTCTTACAGTCACAGATAGGCCCATCTGCTAGGATTCTGCCATCCATTCGGACCCCCCCAACATGCCCGTGCGCTGGAACCGAAGGCTACTGGCCTTCAGCCTGCCAACAAACAGTGGAAAGGAGATCCCTTTTTAACACCATAAAACCCTGGCACAGTATGCAGTCAAGAGCTCTTCTTCCTAACAAGCAGCCCGTGTTCTATGGAAATGAGAACCCTCTCGGCCACCATCCTTCCCTCTTCTACTGCATCCAGTTAATTTCTGGCTACCCGCTGCTCTCCATCTGCAGATCCAATCCAAAGTCTGTCCAGGCATCAAGCAGGCTGAAATGCACCTTTCAGCGGAAACTTCGGCATCCCAACCTCGCCGGAAGTTTAAAAACAAAACGCCTGCCACTCTCCGGATTGCAGAATGCAACAGCCTTTTCCAGCACTCTGGTGTCCCTAAGAGACTTCCGGTCACCAACCTAACTCCCCAGATGGGTTCCACAGGTCTTTTCAGCACCCAGTGACTGATCTGCGAACCGAGAGCCATTCTAGCACTTCTCCTGCCCATAACCGTGCAACTAGAAGCCCTTGTGGCCACCATACTGCCTTTGAGCGCTGCGGAGCCAACGGCCCTGCACGCCTTGACACGAACCACGTTTTGAGGAAGCAGAAGCCATGTCGGCTACCATCCTACCCACCAGCTGGTATTCTAAGGGACCTTCCTGACAGAAACCTGGGTACCCACTCGGGTTCCACGTGTTTTTTTGACCACTCATGCCAGAAAAGAGAGAGCCAACAGGCCATCAGTGGACCACTTGCTCTGGAAAGGAGAACGCTTTAGGACACCATGTGGGCCTTGCAGGCTATTAACCTGATGACCCTTCTGGTCCCAGGCGGCCTGTGCACTGTGACCGTGTGAACCCTCTAGGCCACCGTTCTTCTCCTGGGCTGGTTGCAACCACTCTTCCAGTCACAAACAGTGCCACCTGCTAGGGCTCTGCTGGACATATGGTCCCCCAACCTGCCCCTGTCCTGGGAAACCGAGGGCTCTCTGGCCTTCAGCCCATCCACATGTTCTGAAAGTGAGATCCCTTTCGGCCACTAAACAGGCCTGGCATAGTGTAGAGCTGACAGCTCTTCCTGCCAACTAAGCAGCCCGTGTGCTGGGGAAGGGAGGGCCCTCTCAGCCACTGTCCTTCCAGTTTACTGGTGCATCTGAGTCCCTTCCGGTGTTCCCCCCACTCCGCCTCCCCCCCACCCCAGCCCCACCCCGATCATCACTAGAAAACCAAATTGGAGGCCCCTCTGACCACCTGGGTACCCACTTGAAATCCACAACCTGAAATCCACATATCCGTGGATGCTTCAGGACCCTGGCCTGCAGCAGGACGTGGCAGGGGAATGATCCAAAACACCTTCCTTCCTCAGGACCCCAGAATGCTGTGGAACACAGTAGCCTTTTGGTGACCATTTTTCCAGTACTCTGGTGTCTCTGAGGGCCTTCCGGTTACCAGCCGGACACCCCACATGGGTTCTGCGGGTCATTTTGGCTCCCAGCTACTGTCCGTGCTGGGGAACCGTGAGCCATTCTAGCAATTCTCCTGCCCATAGCTGTGCAACTAGAAGCCCTTGTGGCCACCATACTGCCTTTGAGTGCTGTGGAGCCAAAGGCCCTGCACTCCTTGACATGAACTGTGTTTTGAGGAAGCAGAAGCCATGTTGGCTACCGTCCTACCCACCAGCTGGTGTCCTGAGGGACCTTTCTGCTGGAAACCTGGGTACCCCCTAGGGTTCCATTGTGTCCTTTCATCCCACATCCTCCCTATCTCCTGGAGAACAACCAGTCCTCCAGCCGTCAGCCTGCCCATGCGTTTTTGAATAAAGAGCACTTTCGGCAATTCTTCAGGTATGGGACACTCGGCTTCCTAGGGTCTTTCTAGCTATGAACTTCCCTTGAGCTACTGAGTGGAGAGCTTTTCAGCGTCCACTTTTCCCATACACTGGTGACCCAGGGGCCTTTCCAGTCACTGGCCTTGAACTGGTGCCATAGGACCCTTCAGGTCATCAGCCTGCCCACATGCTATGGTTCCATCTGTCCTTCAGACAACCGCTTATACATATGCTGCGAAACTGAAGGTCCTCCTAGCTGTCAATCTACCTTATGCTGTTTGATGGAGAGTCTTTTCAGCCCTTGAAGAACCTTCCCTCTCACCAACCCCAAACCTGTCAGGGAGCTGGTGCTCAAATGTTCCTTATAGCCTGAATACATACTAGGGTCACAGGGGGGTTAGAGCCCTTGGGGCACTGGCCTGCCCACTTGCTGTGGAATCTAGAACCCTATAAGCTACCATTCTTCCTCATATTGTTTCTTTAGGGTCCTTGATGTGCTACCGTCAGTCCCACAGTCCTTTATGCTGGCAACCTGGGGGAACCTTCCTGCCACCAGCCAGCCCACACAAGAGGATACCATGGGTCTTTTTGGCCTCAGACTGTCTACCTGCTGTGTAACCAAGGGCCCTTATAGTGCAAAAGCATCCATAGACTATATATAAATGAATGGCATGGCTGAATTTGGCTCACAGGTGTATTTTTCCCTCCAGTGATCTATAGTACTTGAACACTCTAGTTTTAGCCAGGCACAGGCTGTACAGAATAAATACTCCAGTCCCAAGCCTCCCTTGTAGCTAGGTGTAACAATGTATGTAAGTTCTGGTCATGGGGTTACAAGAAGGAGCAATGTGTGCCACTCCTAAATCATGCCCAAAGAGGGAAGAGATGCGACCTCTCCTTTCCCCACCCCCTTTCACATTGACTGGAATGTTGATGAGAGCTATCTTGGTCATACAGATGAAGACATCCTGGGGACAATAAAGCAACAAGATAGGAGACTAGGACCCTGATGACTTCCTGGAGTAGAACCCCATATCAGCTCCAACTTTTAGATGAAAGAGAAACAAGCTTCCAAGTTGTTTAAACCACTATTGTCACTGAGCCACATGCACTCCAATACATGTCCTAACAAAGGTGCTTCATTTCACCAAAAATTATGGAGTTAGTTCAATTCAACGTCTCAATCTCAAGTAAAAACCAAGAACACCAGAGTGAGAGTCAGAAATATCTCTTGAATCTTTTGACTTTTCTCCATCTCCTCTGCTACCATCTTCTCTTTTAGACCACTGCCATGCACCAGCCTAAAACATTCAACAGTTTTCCAATACTTTTAAAAAATTGACTAGACTCACAAACCCAGCTTCCTAGTTCTCTTATCTGCCATCCTCATGCAGACCAGACACTTCACTCTCCCCACTCTAGCCATGTCATCTTTCTGCCAATTGTACTTGCCATGTTCCTCTGTGTGCTGTCACCTCTGCCTGGAATGCTCTTCTGCACCCTCATCACTGAATTCACTTGAGCCTACCTTTCAGACTTTGACGCAAACATCACTTCCAGACTGTAACCTCAATTGGGCTAAGGTTATGTGACAGGCTCTCCTGTCACAATTACAGCTTTCCGTTTGCTTTGTGATTATTTGATTAACTGTAAGCTCTGTGGAAGTGGAACATGTCTGATTTTGGTCATCACTGTATCCTGATGCAGGGTTCCCACAAAACACATAAATGAATCATTATGACATAGCCCTATTGCAAAAGCAAGGTAACATGCTTTATAATGGAATTTGATTTTGCCCTAGGTCATTTAGGATTAGACTCAGCTGCCTAGAACAGATAAAAAGACAATGGCTTAAATCAGATAAGAGGTTTATTTCCCTCTCACATACACATAAAATATGTGTGGAAGTAGGAGGTTCATAGCTCTATAATGTGGCCAGGGATCCAGGTACCTTCTGGCCTGCCACTCTGCCATATTTAGGATGTGGTTCTTGTTTTTATGGTTCAATCTAGCTGCTAGAGCTCCAGCCATCACACCTGTTTGAGGCAGCAAATTTGAGGAAAGGAGAAAAGGGTCTGCCCCTTCTCTTTGAAGAGGACTTCCTGGAAACACCACATAACATGCCCTTGTTCAGAATTTAGTCATATTGGCCGCTCTTTCCTGAAAGGCCAAGAAATGTGGTCTTTCAGCTACATTACAATGTGTCCAGATAGAAACAGGGTTTGGTTACTGAAGGACATAGGGCATGTTTGGTTATCTATTGCTGCCTAATATACCACCCTAAAACTTAGTGGCTTAAAATAACAACCACCAAGAAATGAAACAACAAGAACCATTTTGTATCTCTCCATGGGTCTGTGGGTTGAGAACTGCTGGGCAGTTCTTCTGCTGGTCTCACTTGGGGTGTCACACAATCTCAACCAACTATGATGCTGGGACGCTTGAGCCTCTCTCTCTCTCTCTCACTGTGCTCTCACAGCCTCTCCTCCCCATGAGATCTCTCTCCAACAGAGTGGCCAAAAACATAAAACTGAAGCCTCCGGGCCTACTCACAGCTTAGGCATAGCGTCACTTCACCACCTTCTACTGGTCAAAACAGTCACAGGGCCAGTCTCAGTTCAAGAGGAAAAAACTTCACTTGTCTATGGGAGGAGTGACACAGAATTTGTAGCCCTCTTCAATCTACCACCAGGAGAACGGATATCTGGAGGCAATTAACAGTCTTTGTCTCATGTCCACTCAAGACAAACCTTCTAAGAGGAAAGAGAGAGCCATTGCTATATAAAACTGATGAAAAGAAACACTGGCCATTATGCTTAGAATCTAAAGAAAATCAGAGTAAGACTAATGATGCTCTCATAGTAATCCTCATGTCAGCTCTTCATAAAGTCCTAATAAATTTTTCAAACTGGCCGTGGGTAAAATTGATGTGTGTATAACATATTAACAAACAATCAATACCCAGCTTTATCACTGCTGTTTGTAGAAATACAAAGTGGAACGGTCTTTTTAAAGGGTATTTTGCCAAAATTGATTAAGTTTAAATTGTACATACCTGTTAGTGGAGCTTTCCAGTCCCAAGGCTACAAAAATCATTGTATGCGTATTCAAAAAATATGTAAAACAATGCACATGTCGGTATTCACATATCACACAAAATAGGCTCACTTGTATTTGGCCTCTACAAGGTACCACTAATGCTGCAGGGGCTTTTATCACTGCCACTTTTCAGGTGTGGAACCTGAGTCTTACGGATGGAATCCAAGCCACGGCTCACCAACTCCAGATCCTAAAGTCTTACACGGTGCACATCTGCCACAGATGTCTTCACAACCCTTCCCACGCTGGGCAGATGTGTACAGCCTTAGGGTGCTCTTTTTCCTCATTTATCCTTGCCATCTGACTGCTCATTCAAGCTGCAAAGAAAGCAAGAGACAACTGCCAGTGTGCAGAGGGACAGTTACTGAGCTTGGAGTTAGAAGAACTAGGTTCTAGTATATAGCTATTTTAATAGAGCAATTTGGGGGAGGGGAAGCTATAATACATAATGCTGGCAAGGCTGTAGTAAAATGGATATATTCATATATTGCTGGTGGTGGTGTAAATTGGTTCAACCCGTTAGAGAAAGTTTTGGCAATATTTCAAAAGAGACATGAAAATGTGCACGCTCTTTAATCAGCAATCCCATCCTTAGGAAATTAAAGAACATAATGCAAAAAAAAAAAAAAACAAGTTAGGTACACAGAGGTTTTCATTATGATGTTATTTGTAGTAGCAGAAACAATGAAAATAACACAAATGTCCAATATGCGGGGATGATTAAACAATGATTAAGGCTTTGTATTTGACAAAACCCACAGCTGTTCACCTTTCTTCTCAGCATCCTTTGGCTCTTCAAGTCCTGATCCTCACACAGCCCCGGGTGCTTGTGTCAAATAAAACAACAACAATGATCAGTATGGCAGATTTTAGCTCTGCGGAACCGGAATGGAGCCAGCCCAATGTTTTCTTCACATTTAAAAAACTGAGAACACACTCCACCTGCCCTCTTTTAGCTCTGCATAAGTCTCCAGTCTTTAGCACATTTGCTGTTTACAGTTGCAACCCTCTCACAGTTTTCCCATCATTTCCAAAATGTTTTCTTCCCTGAAGTTGTGCATAAGCTTAACGCATTCGGGATGCCCGCCAGAACTCAGAGGCGCTGTGGCCACACTGTCTCTGGCATCAGCGTGACAGAGACCAAAGCACGACTTAGCAAAGTGCAAAGCCTCACTGAGTGATGACCTATAATTCTAAGAAATACATCAAATAGTGATTATTTTTATTGCTGTCAAGCTGCATTTTTACAATGAGCTGTACTCCAGGAGACAGAGCATTCTTTCTGGGCCAATGGCCAGCTCTGCAAGCTGCTTACAAACTCTATGAACAAAATAGAATCGGTTCTCAAAGTTTTGTCCCAAGGGCCCATGAGGAGCTGTTTGGAAACACTGAACACTGCAGGGGGCTGCTGGTTTTGAAGATGGTGTGAGGGAGAACAATGATCATCATGATCGAACAATTATAGTAGCAGAACAATACACCAAATGCTCAGAGAGGTCAAATGTTCCCTGCCTAATGGCCACACTTTCCACGTAATTATTCCCCTTTGTGTGCTTATTGCAAGTTTTAAACGTCTTTCATTATAAATGGTGTTTACAATATACGTGACCTCCTTTTCCCACATGTTCTAATACTGCCAGGTGGTGATATATGTGTCTGAATAAGGCATACATTTTTTTCGTGGATATTATCTCTGTTTTTCTCCTTAATTCTCTTTCAGATTTTTTAAAGCCAACTTCTTTTCCGTCAAAGTTCTTTTTACAGAAGGTAGGCAAGAGTAGAAAGGGGGTGTGATTCACAAGTCCCAGACTGTAGTCTCCTGTCTGCCACAAGCCAGCTGTGTGATTGTGGACAAGTCAGTGCATCTCTCCCTGACCCACAAGTTACTCATCTGTATAATGGGCAGGATGCTCAGCGGTAGGGGATACTGACTTGAATCAGACTGCTCAGGTTCACATCCTGGCTCTGGCTCTGCAACCTTGGGCATACTCCCTCCTGTACTGACAGTGACCAACCATCTGGTTTGCCCAGGACTGAAGGGTTTGCTGGGATCACGGACTTCCTGTGGCAAAACTGGGCAAATCCTGGGAAACCTGGAACCAGTTGGTAACTCCTTCTGTGCCTCTGTTTCCTCATCTGTAAAAGAGGGATTATAATAGAACCATCCTCATAGGGTTGTCAGGAGAAGCAATCATAGGTGTAAAAAGCACTTAGGATTGTATCTGACACATACTAAGTGCTCAGCTATTATCCTCAGGATTATCCTCTCTAAAGTGTCTTCTGACTTCTCTATTCCATCCCCTTCATTTACTATTTAACCATCTCCCTTTCTCCTTTCTTCTATTTAATAGCTGAAAGTCTTAAATATGAGTGTATTTAGTATTAAACCTGACATGCTGTGAAATCCTTTGTTTCACTTACCACTGCAGACAATATCAATGATGCCTTCAAAATGTTTTTAAGCAATTTAATATAGCTCTCATTGGAATGTCACAATTTTCAAAGTTATAGTTCAATCTCCCTTTAGTGTAATGCAATAAAAAGGTTACTTTGGTGTCATTTCCTTTATATAAATAACATCAGAATGCTTCAACCCAAAAGCTGAAGAAGAAAAGAGGAGGGTGAGGAGAAGCAAGCAAGAGTTGGTCCAAGATGAGATGGATGAGATGTTTCCTGGGACAGTTTTCCCTCCTGCCTTGGATAAAACATTTCTGGGGGCGACCTTTGTGCATTCTGTGCAGTCAGAGCCAATCCTGCCCCATGGAGCACATGGAAGGTGGGGAGATGTCACTCAGGAGGTGCCCCAAGAACAGATGAAGCTCTAGCGGCCACTCAGCACGTGCCCAGTGCAGTGGCCATGCTGGCAGGCAAAGCCGGATTTTGAAACTCTCTCTCCTCCCTTTCCCCTCACCACGCTGTTATGCCTAATACCTAAGTGGGCCATATATTTGGAGATCAAGGAAAGTGGGTGAAAGAAAGGACAGGCACTTTCTTTGATGATCAATCAGTCCCTTTCGCAGTTGGCAGAAAGTAAAAAGCCCTTTCTGGATATTTTTGCCTGGGGCTCCAGAATTCAAATCAGCCAATTTTTGTTTACAACTCTCTGTGTGAGGTGCATACCATCCTACCCCAAAAGCCAGACTTGCACTAGGAAGAAAGAAGAAAGAAAGAGAAGGAAGGAAGGAAGGAAAGAAAAGAAAAGGGAAGAGAAGAGAAGAGAAGAAAAGAGAAAGCAAGAAAGAAGAGAAGAGCCAGCCTGGAATTGGTTCTCCAGTGTGGAAAATTGTTGACAACCAAATTTTCTATGTGTACTTTTTAAAAGGTAGTGTGGTCTCTTCATTTTTCAGAAAAGAGAAATCTCACACCTGTTAAGATCATAGTCTTGGAGCTATTTATTAGGGAGAACATACAGTAACAGATAACACCGACTGTCATGAAGAGAAATAAGCAAAAATCACTCCTAGGTCTAAATTTCACTTGAACTGTGGGTTTCAATCTCCTTTCCTAGCAGCCTTTTGGGGATTATCAGAACGAAATGCATTGGTTTTAATTTCTTCTTGTTCCCTTGTAAACCTTGAGCATATAGAGTAATAAACAATGAAATGGCCTCAACGACAATAAAGGGGGAATTGAGGAAGAGTATGAGGCGATTAAAAAAGGGGTGAGGAAAGGGAGGCCAATCCGTGCCTACCCCCTTGGGATGAAAACACAGTTGCCATTTGCCAAATAAAAGACGTTCTATACTCCCACAGCACTAATGCAATTCCCCCTTCCAGAAAAGATGTGCTAAGCTGCTTCTGGGTGCCGGGATCAGTGCTAAGACCGGGAAGGTCTGAAGTGCGGGAGAACGTGATGTTTAGAGGCACTCAATACAAAATTTCAAGCGATTGTGAGAAATCTGCGATTTCCCACTCAAAAAAAAAAATCTGTTTGTAATCTTCTCATTTAGTCCCCAAAGATAAAACTGCCAAGGCTCACTTTCGGTGCCTTTGCATCTAAGCAGATCGCTTTGCCCTCCTCCTCCCACCTTTTCTGCCTTGAGTCTCACCGCGGTCATTTCTCAGGCGAGTGGGTGTGGGCGACGCCCGACTCTGCGCCTGTCCCGCAGGCCATCTCCCGCCCGCGAGAGCCCCGCTCCTCCGCGCCGTCGGGGTCACGGGGGCGTGGACTGTGTTCAGCTCCCCCAGTCCTCGAGAGCCGGGAGGCAACCCGACGAGGGGTGTCCAGGCGGCCGCCGCAGCGCCCCCAGCAGAGCGGCGGGGGGAGGGCGCCCTGAGCTGTCCTGGCCGCGGGCAGCGGCCCCTGCTTCCCACCGGGGAAACCGAGGCCGCCGGGGCCCAGCGGCGCCTTGCGGAGGTGCCGGACGGGAAGGCCAAGTCGAGGTCGGCGGCCCTGCCTCAGCAGCCCCAGGAGGGTCTTAGGGCCGTGAAGGTCCCAGCTCTCGACTGCCGTCGCCCTCCTCCCCGCTTGGGAACCGCCCCCCTGCCCCTAAAGATGCTGCGCGTCCTCGAAACGGATCCGGGTGGGCTGGAAAGTCGGGGGGCAGAAATGCGGGCTGTTGGGGGGAGGATGGAACTGCCCCAGATTGGGAGAAGACGCCAGTCAGCGCAGTTATTTTCATTCCGAGGCCTTTCGTCCTCGTCCCCGTCCTCCTCCTCTCTTTTTTCCCCTTCTGTACAGCTATTTGTGTTTTCTGATCGGGTAAGTGATTTGCGGCAGGAAATTAGATATCTTTATTCCAGACGCACTGCGGCTCTGATGTATCTATTGCAGAGCCAGCTTCGTCTTCCTCGCGGGCTTTTTGTTACTTGCAGGTTATTTTGTGATGAAGGGAAGCGAGCGCTGTTCAGCCTCGGCATCTTCCCTCCTCCCTTCAACACAATGCAACTCTTAATTAAACAGGGGAACACCCACGCCTCCCTTCCCACGGGACCCCTTCCATCTGCTTCCCCCACTCTGAAATACCAGCCTTTTACGGGCAGGGAAAGCCTCGTGTTGAACTTCCCAATTAGCTAGGCACATCGCAAAATAAAAGACTCTACAGAGCTGTTACCACTCCTATTTTTGGACTCTTTCTTTCTAGGCCTTACCTAGTAAATGTTTTGGTGGCCTTAGTATGACTATAAAATCTTAGAGGCCTGAGGACAGGAGATTGCAGACACTCCAGGTCTTGAGAAGCACAGTCTGTGTTTTTCTGATTGATGGGTTAGGATTAACACACTCACTGCAAGAGAAGTAACAAGTTATGGATCAGTTTGAACTGGGAATTGTTCGTCTTTGTAAGGGTTTCATCAGTAACTTTCACCAGAGGTTCTGAGAACTTCAGGAGGACTTGTTTCCAGGTTGAACAAGTCAAAGGGGGTCGGACAAGAACCCGGCATTTCTCTTTTCTCCGTTTCTGGCCACATCAAGGTGGAGTAGGTTTTGTGAGTAGTGGGAAATGGTGGCATTTGGGCTTTGAGGCTTTCCTGATGCACGTGCTGCGGGGTTGGGGGTGGGGAGAAGGCAGGAAGGCAGGATGCCTCACAGAGGTAGAGCAGGGCAGGGGCCAGATTCCCAGAGAGTCAGAGAGTAGGGAAGCAGCAAGTCAGAGGTGGGGGACTGAGTCAGAAGGTGCAGGAATCACAGACAGGAAGGTTGAGGATCGTTGAGTCAGAAGGTGGGGGAATCATCGAGTCAAAACGAGAATCCTAGAATCAGGAGGTATGATACTCTAGAATCAGATGGTGGGAAAGGATCATAGAGCCAGAATGGGGGGGGGGGGTACCACAGAGACCGACTGCAAATAAAAGACATATCAGATTAGCTACCATGAGAAGACCCCCCACACTAGGGACTGCGGAATCTGAGAGCGCAGGCGGCCAGGCCTCTCTGAACATCCCAGAGACAGCGCATTCAGGTTTCAGGCTGGTGTTGCAGCCTCTGCACGATTACCTTCGTCTCACCCCCAATTACTCCACTTCTCGGGGCCAGTGTTTCCTGAGGTTCGCCAGCGAGAATCCACCCAGCAATTATCTACCCTTTTTCGCGCATGGGGGAATGTTAACCACGAACGCGCTGGAGAAGAAAGGTACAGATGGGTCTTTTATTGCACACTTGGAAATGTTTCCAAGGCTTTTGTTTTCTTCCCCCATTCATTTCTGCCGGATCACTCTGATCTGCCAACTGCAGTCCCCCGAGGCTGCGGCGGGAGGGCCCAGCTTACCCAGAGCAACCGCTAGGGGGCGCGCTCTGGCCGTGGCGCAGAGCCGAGCCCGAGAGGGGGCCTTGGCTCCGAGGACGCGTACCGCAGAGTCGGCGGGGCCTCCGGACTGCAGCCGGCTTTGACCCTCGCTGCTCCTTACCCGAGCTGTCACTCGTACACACCCCCGCCCCACTACCACGTCCAGGGTCGCCAGAAGCAGCAGCTACAGAGTAATGGCTACACCTGGGACGCCTTAACCCTGGAGGCATCCGGGGTCCCGCCGTCCAGCGTTGGAGAGGAGAAACCAGGTGGTGGTGATTAC
Source organism: Manis javanica (assembly GCF_040802235.1). Classification (NCBI taxonomy): domain Eukaryota; kingdom Metazoa; phylum Chordata; class Mammalia; order Pholidota; family Manidae; genus Manis; species Manis javanica. The sequence continues at coordinate 18,266,936 of NC_133174.1, read as the reverse complement.
AGGGCGCCGAGAAGTTCCCTCTCGGGTCTGGAAACTTGGGGGAAGGGTGCAGTACGAGATGGGAGACTCCCGCCGAGGAACTCAGGGTGAGAGCCCAACCACTTGCTTCTCGCCAGTTGGAGGAGAGGAGACCCACGCACCCATCCCCATCGAGGGCAGACGTGAGGTAGCGCCCATCTCTCCTGGCTTTGTGCCTGGAGCAAGGCTCGAAAATTCCTCGATTGGCCGCCTGGTTGAATGACTGGGGATAGCGGGGAAGTCTGTTTTCTCTCTAGTTCTAGCTTCCCACCCCCTTCCCTGGCTGCTGAGGGGTAACCGAAAGTGGCGATGTTTGCAAATACGGGGAGTTGTCCTAACACGGTAATCATACCCACACATCCATACCTTGAGGGCTCGGCCATGGTCTTCAGGACGCTTCCAAATGTGCTGCTTCCCAATAGACCTCTCCCAGCCGAGCCCTGAAGGTGCAACCCGCGGCTCACGCGCATGACACCGCGAAGAGTGAAGGACTCACAAATGCCAAGGAGTCTTCCCCGGAAATCCAAGTTATCAGTCCCTTTGGACCTTTCCACGGAGCTGCTCCTTTGAAAACACAACGACAAACAAACACCGTCCACAGACAGATCCCAGCAGCCGTGGGGAGAACTGAGGCAGGGGTAGGGAGTGGAGGGCAAGAAGGGGACAGAGAAGGCGAGGGGCAAGTGCTAGGCAGGCAGATTATGTTACATTTCTTCCTATTACCAGACTGAGAGGAGGACAGATTTTTATTTGTGCATAAAATGCATACACTTAAGTAGATAAGACTCTGAAAGCAGTGTTTGAGGTTAACCTTGACTGGTTGGAGTTAAGGCAAGTGGGGGTAGGGGAGGCAAATATTTCTGTTTGTGCCCTCCGGCTCTTCCCAGCACCGGCTGTCAATCCCGGCGCTTGTTATCCTCACAAGGCTTCAGTTTGTTTGCCTGATCTCAGCAAGGTTTTCTTCCACAAGTAGAACTATAATTGCTATAATTCTACTGTATCATTTGGATCATTGCAGTATTGTTGTTTTCTCTCCCTCTTTCTCTCCTCCTAACACTGCAATAACGCGCTCCAGTGTTAAATTAGCAGGTTGCGGAAGACCATAAATGAATGAAAGTTTGTTAAAAAAAATTTAAATAAATAAAACAGCAAAATGACTTGGCAAAGGGGATATCACATCACAGAGGATCCTCGAGTGTAATCAGGACTTATTGTCTTCCCTTCCAATGGCTTCCAAATTGCTTGCCAGACTCCAGCGAAGTTTATTTCTATTGTTTAAATATATGTTTTGAAGAGGGTGAGCATAATTTAAGGAGACCTGAGCCGTCCGGTGAGTCTGGAAGCCTATTACATCTTTATTTATCTATGTGTATATTGTACAATAAATTAAAACATCTCAAATGAAAAGTGTGCAAGGTTAACTCTCCTCTAAACATTTTTTCCTCGATAATGACATCTAAGTGCCACCCCCTTATCCCACATTTCTTGAAAATATAATTTTGAAACTACAATGTAGAATTAGTTCTCACCACAGGAAAGAAAGGGGTTTGTTTCTTCTAGGTAATTATTATTTCCAGTCCTGGGGAGAAGCCTCATTTTTCACCACAAGCAACAGTTTTAAAGACTTCTGACCCTCACTTCCGGCCATAATAATCATTTTTACTTTAGTGATTGATTTTAAAGGAGATGAACTGCAAACTATTGTTTTCCAGGCAGCCTGGGGTGGGGGTGAGGGTGGGGGTGGGTGAGAAACAAACAACAAAGTACCAATATGAATAATATTACCACTAAAATGAAATTACTTTGGTTGGTAAGTAAAAGAAAGTGAGGTGGAAAGAAAGTGAAGTGTCATTTTGCTGACAGTAAATAACAAATTGGCTAAACTAAAAGTCCTTTTATACATAGTCCTACAAAATACAGCCCCAACTCTTACAAGTCTACCTACCAACAAATCAAATTCTTCCTAGATGTGAGAAGCATCATTTTGTTTTTTAAAATAACATATAGGATAACACAAATACATCTTAAACCCATATTCTGATGAGACCCTATGGAGACGCCAGCACAGTCTGTTTCCCCTTGGATATGTTCCTAAGTTTTCTGTGTGTGTGTGTGTGTGTGTGTGTGTGTGTGTGTGTGTGTGTGTGTGTGTGTTAATCTTTCAGGAATAGCAGGAGTCAATTATAGATTTTGAAGTTGGGTATTGAATTGTAACAAAGATCATTTCAGGGCTGCTGGGTGTAAAGTGAGCTGGGTCAGGTCCTTCCCCCAAGTGAATCAACTTAGGAAGATTGATTAGAAAATACCAAAAATAAAATAACAAAGGTAATGTTTTCACTCAAGTGCATCCCTAAGAAAAACATTATATTCCATTAATAGATTTAATTCCAGGGGTCATTAAGTCAGAATCAGAAACTCTATGTTCAGCTCCCCTTTCACAGTGGATGATTAAAATTAGGATACACACCAGCAGAAAGTCCGACTTCTTTTTTAAAATAAAGGAGAACAGCTGCAGAAGGGGGAGGTGGGGGACGGAAGCAAAGAAATCTACCGAGAGAGTTGAAACCCCGTTAGGCTCTCAGAAATGATTTGTGTGTTTGTGTCTCTTTTTGTTTAACATGATCTTTTGGGGACTCATTCTCAGCCCACTCCCAGCGCGTGCGGAGCCGACTCTTAAGTCACAGAGCCACCCGGCAGCCGGGTCTTGTGAATTTCCCATGCGAGGCCCAGCCAGGAGGGGAAAATGCCTCCGTTTCTCCCAGCTACTGGCCGCAGGGACGCCCGCGAGGGTCCGCGGCTGGAGGCTCGGAGGAAACAGACTCCTCTTTACGCCTCTCGGCTGCGTGGAGACCCATACACCGGGAGCGGGTTCTCGGGGCCAGAGGGGGGCGGGGATCAGCGCGCAGAATGTTAGTTTAAAGCTGAACGGGACAGTGTAAAAACACCGAACTGTTGGTGAGGATGGAAAAGGAAGAATGCAAGGAAAGCAGGAGAAGATCCTCGGTGCCTTGGTACAACAGAGAGGGCTTGAAAGAAAATCTCCTTCTCCCCCCACCGCCATCATCTAAGTGTAGGAAAACTTGATGAGAATCAAACTGAAAACCAGAGAGAGAGGCAGGGACAAAGAGAGAACCCTTTTCCTCTTGCCATCATTAGTAATAGTAATATCAGCATTAGCATTAAGAATATTAATGTGCCCGTTCCCAACCCCTCATCCTTCTCAAGTTGTGTCTTGAATGCTCCTGCCAAGCCATCCTGATCTGCCTGCCACCCACCCACCAGCATCCAAGAGTTATGCAGATGTTTATGACTGAAAAAAAAAAGCCCAGTTATGCATCCTTGTATTTTTAAATATCGACTGTAAGTGATTCAAGTATAATCCTTTGTAAAACGCTGTTCTCTTTGACACACTGAAGGGGTTGAGAGAGGAAAACCCGAAGTGGATTACCCCTCCCTGGCCCCTCTCCCACTCCTCACCCACGCCGCGACCATACAGCGTCGGGCTTCCTGGCTGTCCCTTGGGCCCGGAGCTCAGGCAAGGAGGGCGTCCGTGCTAGGCCCTCGCCTGGGTTTGGCCCATCTCAATCCGAGTTGGGTTTCAGTTCTCAGAGCTGGAAGCTCAGCAAGCTGTTTGAGAAGAAACAAGCTCTCCCTCAGGCTCATTAGCTCACCTTTGATAATGAGAGCCAGGCCAAGAGAATTCAGAATTTTAGGCACTTAGATTTAGTTGAAGCCGAACCTACGTCCCTCCCACCCTGGAGCGCTCAGAGCTTCCCCGCAGGTTCCACTCCCTGCGACCAAATGAGCGTGTCCGGCCTCAGGGTGACGCCAAACTAATAGAGGCAAACTTGTGGGGAGAAGAGAGAAGCAAGTCCAGGGAGAAAGGGGAGCCTCTGAGACCTGTCCCTCGCCTCCCCCTCACAGCTGACACTCGCCTCTTTCTCTGCCCTGTGGGTTTTCTAGGGAAAGCCGCTCTCCTTTGGCAGAGGTTTGTCTTTAAGGGGACTTTTTCTAGAGTTAGACGGAGATGAGAGAGGCTGGGGGAATTCTGCTAACAAGAGAGAGACCGCCGGGCTCAGCGCGAAGACCAACAGCTCAAGGCGTTGGGCCACAAGAGAAAACCGAGCGCCCAAATAGCAGATGTTTGTTTGCGGCCATCACCCTGGCACCTCGGAGGCCCGTCTGGCCAAAAAATGGGCAGCGATGAAGCACCACTGAGGTCAAGGCGCGATCTTGGAGGCGCGATACTGGTTTTGAAGAGTGCCAGGTCGGTCTCAATGAGAGCGTCAATGCTTCGCCTCTAGGGAACGAGGTCCTCCGGTTGGTGGAAGGGGCGCACTGTCGCCCAAGTGGCACCCACAGGCCTGACATCCCAATAAGCTAGAGTTTCGGGACACCCATAAAGGGTTAAAGGAGGAGCTGCAGGAAGAGGTTGAAGAACTTAGAAAGTTGTCAGTTAAAAAGAAAAAAAAAGTTTCGGGTGAGCGCCTGCTCCCCGCCAGCACAACCCGCACCCCCGCCCCACCCCCCAACCCGGCCGGCCTCTCCGGAATCCAGTCCGGGCTTTGAGCGGAGCCTGCAGCCCTACACAGCCCGGCCTCTACTGGGAGCCAATCAGAGGGCGCCTCTCAGCACGTGGAGCAGAGAGACTCCAGATCTCCGCGCCCGCCGCTCACTACACTTGTTACTGCCTGTCCGGAGCGCGGACAGGGCGAGCTCCGGCCGCGGACAGGGCGAGAGCCGGCAGCCTGCAACCGAGAGAGGCACAGAGATCGCAATAATATCCATTATAACCAGCCACCTAAACCCACCCCTCAACACACACCCATCCATCCCATCCTCCAGGAGAGGCAGCCCGCGGCCCGCTCTCTGCGCCCAGGGAAAAAGCCCCAGCCATGAGCAATCAGTACCAGGAGGAGGGCTGCTCCGAGAGGCCGGAGTGCAAAAGTAAATCTCCAACTTTGCTGTCCTCCTACTGCATCGACAGCATCCTGGGCCGGAGAAGCCCGTGCAAAATGCGGCTGCTGGGAGCCGCGCAGAACTTGCCCGCCCCGCTGGCCAACCGCGCCGACCAGGAAAAGGCCGTGCAAGGTAAGGCTGCTCCCGCTAGGCACCTGCAAAGGGCGCTGGCACTGCTTTGGATATTTGGTGTTCGGGGTCAGGGGGCCTGGGGATGTCAAGTTGGAAACAGGAAAGAAGGGGAACAATTCCGAGGCCTGGTGCCTCAAAGAGCGGTGAACCTCTCGTCAGGGGCTCTTATCATCCTCCCTCTCTGGTTCCAGAAAAAGCTGAGGCCAAGCTTTGCTTTGGGGGCCTTTAGATTCTCGGTGTTGCTCGTTTAAATGCCCCTGTTAGTGTTCCTGGGGATGTTCTTAAGAGGGGTGACAGATCAGAAACTGCAGGTGCGGGTGGACCTTCGTAACAACTTGAAGACAAGAACCCCAAAAGCTGTGAATGGGGGTCTCCAGACAGAGTGAGCCTTGGCCTTTCCTCTTTGGAAGAGTTCTTTATATGCGGTGTTTTTGCTTCCCCCCCCTTCTTTCTTTTTTAAATGGTAGATTACTTGTGACCTTTCAATCCCAAGCTTTGCAGAAAACATCTCTCTGGGAGTTCCCCAAATGTTCCTTACTGTATTTGAAATTATGAAATGTGCAGCTTCTGTGGGCCATTTTTCTCTGCTATGTTATTTTTTTAAATAGAGTTGGGGTGTTTAAACTGTTTTATTTTTTCTAAAATTAAAAATTCCAGAACAACTGTCGTTTTTCCCTGAACCTGTTATGCTCAAGTTTTGCCTTGAGCTGACTTAAAGAGCTGTCGCAGGGAAAAAATTGATTTCTTTTAAAATCCGAAAAACCAGCGGTCCAGCCGCAGCGTCACTTAGAAGACAGGAGAGACAGTGGAGAAGGGGGCGTCTAAAATAAAACTGACTTTTTTCCTTTTCTTTTTTTAGCCTGCAGTGGCACCTGTGCCAGGCACTTCCTCGAAGGGAAGGAGCAGCCTGTGCCTGCCTGTTGCACCCCCTTCCGCCCCGACCCAGGCCTTTCTGAACCCATTTGCTCCAGGACGATTTTCCTTTGCCTTTCTGTGCAAGGAGCCCCAGACCCCTCCCGCTGCGGGCTGTTGGGGTGCGGCCAGCGCTCAGGGCCACAGGGCCGCTCCCCCCACAGGGGTCGCCTGCGGGGCAGCTCCCCCCTCGCCAGCCTGGGCCCGCGTGGCAGAGCAGTGGGCAGAGGTCGTGTGCAAAGTTTTCAGGGCGATGATTTTTTTTTTAAGTTGCTAAATGTTTTCAGATTCTCCCCTGCTCCGAAATGCGAATGGGGGGTAAATGAGAGGGCAAGGGAAAAGAAAAAGAAAGGAAGAAAGGAGATGAGAAGGAAGAGGCGCACAGAAAGAGAAAGGAAGGCAAGGGGAGAGGAAAAAGATAAGGAAAGAAAGGGAGAGATGAGGGAAAGAAAAAGAGAGGTAAAGAAAAATGAAAGTTAGAGAGGTAAAGGTTAGCAGAAAGGAAAGGGAAGAGTGGGAGAGGGAAAGGAAAGAATGGAGGGACGGAGGACTAGAGGACGGGAAAAAGAAGGAAACAAGAGAAAGGGGGAAAGAGTGAGGAAGACGTAAATAAAAAGAAAAAGCAAGAAAAGTGGAGAAGGACAAGGCGAAGTCCAGTGAGGTGGGGGCGGGTGGGCACCTGCGGGGCCGAGGCTCCCAGAGAGCAGGGCGGGCGGCCCCGTGGGCGGCTCTGGCCGGGACGCCTGGCCCGCCGGGGCCCTGACTGCTCTCCCTTGCCCGCAGGCTCCCCCAAGGGCAGCAGCGCCCCATTCGAGGCCGAGCTGCACCTGCCGCCCAAGCTGCGGCGCCTGTACGGCCCGGGAGGGGGCCGCCTCCTCCAGGGCGCCGCGGCGGCGGCTGCAGCGGCGGCGGCGGCGGCGGCGGCGGCCACGGCCACGGCAGGTACGCGGGGGGAGGCCCCGCCACCGCCGCCGCCAGCCGCGCGGCCTGGGGAGCGGCCGGACGGCCCGGGGGCCGCCGTGGCCGCCGCCGCCGCCGCCGCCGCGGCCTGGGACACTCTCAAGATCAGCCAGGCGCCGCAGGTGAGCATCAGCCGCAGCAAGTCGTACCGCGAGAACGGGGCGCCCTTCGTGCCGCCACCGCCTGCGCTGGACGAGCTGGGCGGCCCGGGGGGCGCCGCGCACCAGGACGAACGCCTCGGCGCTGCCGGCGGCCCCGCTGGTGCCCCGGCGGCGGGTGGCGGCACGGGCGCCGAGGACGACGAGGACGAGCTACTGGAGGACGAAGAGGACGACGACGAGGAAGAGGAGCTGCTGGAGGACGACGAGGAGGAGCTGCTGGAGGACGACGCCCGCGCGCTGCTCAAGGAGCCCCGGCGCTGCGCCGTGGCTGCCCCCGGAGCGGTGGCCGCCGCCGCCGCCGCCGCTGTGGCCACCGAGGGCGGGGAGCTGTCGCCCAAGGAGGAGCTGCTCCTACACCCAGAGGACGCTGAGGGCAAGGACGGCGAGGACAGCGTGTGCCTGTCTGCGGGCAGCGACTCGGAGGAGGGGCTGCTGAAGCGCAAACAGCGGCGCTACCGCACCACGTTCACCAGCTACCAGCTGGAGGAACTGGAGCGGGCCTTCCAGAAGACGCACTATCCCGACGTCTTCACCAGGTATGCTCGAGGGGTGGCCGCGGAGGCAGCGGCTGGAGGGCGCAAGCAGGTCCCAGAAAGGGAAGGCGGGTGGGCAGGGACCCCGGGCGGGGGCAGGGACTTGGCTCCCGGAATGTACCCACGAGCGCCCTCGCAACACACGCACCCGCTGTTCACCCAAAATTTTACCCACTATCCCCAGCCCCGCCCCCCAACACACACTCAGGGATTCGAATTTGGACTGGGATGAATTCTTTCCTTCCCAAGGTCTCTCCGGTTTAATTTTTTCGAACTACAAGTTTTAGTTAGAGGAAAACAAACCGCCTCTCGGAAGGGCGCCCGATTGCGCCACTCCGGAGACGCGCGCGCCCCAGCGCACACAAGACCAGGGCCCTGGCGCTGCAGTTTCTGCCCGGCCCCCGGCAAGGCGAAGGAAGCGGTGCCTGCCCTCACAGCCAAAGCAGAGCAAGGGCTATTTTTGGCCGCTGTGTGGTGCGCTCACCACCCCAGCCTGATGCCTCAGGAGCCTGCTGGGTATCAGTTACGTCGTTTGCAGTGAAGCTGGAGTCCTTGCCTGCAGAGAAGGCCTTTAGAAAGATCCAAGTTCTGTCTCTTCAGGACTCCTGAAATAACCGAAGGAAGTCAGAGCTGGACACTATTTGATATCTGTATGCTTGGAGGGCACCTGAATCTTCCTCTCTCTCCCCACACACATTAAACCCAGCATTTGTTTAATGTACGCGGGTTTAGTCAGTGATTGCTGGGAGCCTGGCAGGCAGTAGACAAAACAGCTGGGGCGATTTTTCTCTTTGGATGGGTGTCCAACCCAGGTATTCCACCTGCTCAGGCTCCACCTTCCACTTGTCCCAGTGTTTTCGTGTATGTGCCTGTGAGATGACTGGCCTCCTGCGCCCCAGCTTATTCATCTGACTTGGGGTGGCTGCCGGGCTGGGGGCTGTTTTCTCCCACCCAACGGCCAAGGTCTGGGCTCAGGCAAGGAGCCAGGGTTAGGGCAAACTTTCTCCAGTGGGGAGGGAAGGAAAGATGGGTGTTAGCCTGGTGCGGGACTTGTCACGTGCAGGCAGCTACTTAGCAGGAGACTGTGCCGCTTTTCAATATGCATTTTAGAAGCGGAAAGCTGCTCACCCGTTTGAACCGGAGGAGAAAGGCCTGCTTAGGGCTCAGGAGGCCCGAGCCAACTCTAAAGTAGAGTTGGTCTGGCAGTTAATTGCCAAACTCTCTCCTAACCAGAAACAGAAAAGCGCAAATTTGATGTGGGGTGAACGCACTAAACTTGGCCCTCCCCTCTGTCATCCAGTCCCTTCGTTATCTTTAAAAAAGAAAATTAAAAAATTAGTGTGTGCTATCAAGTAGCTAGATAGCCAACCGCTTTTTGCATTTATCACACATGTGTATTTCCAAAGAAAAAAATGTCAGTTGGCATCCGGCTCTGCCCTTTGTTAGCTGCTCCAGGGGGAACCGTTGTACGGAAAGGTGGTGCAGCTCCCCTTCTGCACCCCATGCGCACCTCTTTTGGACCCAGAGGTTAGTTAGGGCCCATTGGCTCCCGCCTGAAACCAGCCAACTGTGCTTTTCGCTTTGCTTATGCTTACTGTGGAAGAGGGCAACCGAAAGCGCTTAGTGAACCGGTTTTCTCCCGGTCTTGAAGTTTCAGGTGTGGACCAGGGGGCTTGCCAGCAGTGCAGACCTGGGGAGCCCAGGCTGGAGCAGCCCCCACTCTCTCATATTAGCGAGCAGAGAGCCAATTATTCTCCGCTCACTCATATTTTCGGTAAACAGATTGTAAGCCGTTTTACAGCATCTTAATGGTTTCCTATTTGCCTTAATTGTCGCAGTAATAACTGCAATGATGGGGTAGGGTTTCAGTTAAATTGACTTCCCCTGAGATGGGCAGGGTTTGCAGTGGGCACTGGAGTCAGGAGGTGCGCAGAATTTTTGTTTAATCGAAAAATTACCCCACTGAACTCTTAACAAGCTTAACATATCTCCAGAGGGTAATGGGAAGTATGACCCAAGGGGGTGAGGGAGGGGGGAAGGCGGGGGAGAGAAAGGTGGATAGAAAGGCAGAGAGCTGTGAAGCAAGGGAGAGAAAGAAAGGAGAGGAAAAAAAAATTTTAAGGCAATAGGAAGAAACCAAGAGGGTGAAAATATTTTTAGTTGAGTGCTGAGTTCTCCCATTTAATATTAGGACAAAACGGTATGAATACTGTGTGCGTGTGTGTGTTTCTATTCTAACTCTGGCTTAAGAGGGAGAGAGAGAATCTGAGTGCCCAGTTTTATGGACTTCTGACTAGAGCCACCCCTGTCATTCTTGGATATAATATGACACAACATAATATCCTATATCTGGCAATGTGTTGTATGTTTTTTTATGTTTTCCAATAGTAGGCAATGCAGTGGTGCAGGGATGGTGATGCCCCTGTGTTTGAGGATGAGGGCAGGCAGCCAGGGGAGACGTTAATGGAGGAGGCCTGCAGGGGAGGGGTGGCTGAGGGGGTTGCTGGAGCCTGCAGTGACCTCCTGTTGGTGTGTTTCTTATAGGGAGGAACTGGCCATGAGGCTGGACTTGACTGAGGCCCGAGTCCAGGTGAGCTGCACCGCAGAGAGGAAGGACAGGAGGGGAGGAGGGGTGGGTGGAGAGCGGGAGAGAGAGATGGATTGATGGATTTGGGGAGTGTCGAGATCCCCTTTATAAAATAAAGAGAAACAGAATCAGAAAAACAGACTCAAACACACAAAAAGATACTCAAATATGAAGACCTAGGAGGTTGGAGGGGAAAGTTTTCTGGGTTTGGAAGCCTTAAGGAAGGAGTCCTGGATCAGAAAAGGGGTTTCAGGGTTCCTGAGACTGCAGTTCAGGAGGCCCCCTCCCTACCCCCGCCCCCAGCCCAGTAGGAAACAATCCCCGGACTGACTTCTCCTGATTGAAATAATGGGATGGAGCATGGATTTGGTTGTTAGACAAATCCGCTCAGTTCCAAGCAGGTATTTGGCTGCGATTAAGTCTCCAATCGGGCTTCATAAAAGCCCACTTAGTGCTAGAACAAACAGGGCCATTTGAAGGCAAAATGCTGTTTGATTTCCCCTCCGCCCGCACAAGGAGCTGGCTAATGCTATTTGATTTCCCATTTTTTATAGCAATGAGCCCACATTGATCTAATAGGGAGTGAGTGCAATGCTATTAAAGGTGTTTGCAGCCCCATACCAGAGTGCATTTCCGAACCCAGGCCTCATAACCAAAGAGACGATCAACACTGGGCAGCCCCAATGGCCAACAGAAAACAGATGTCCCTGCGTTAGGAGCTGAGTGAATCACTTTACAGTCAAAATCAAGCGCTGATAAAGCACAATAAATTCCATATGGCTCATTTAATACACAACAGCTTCTTGCATTAGAGGGCTAATGATGAGGCCTGTCCCCTCCTTTCTGTTGACACATTTCTCCATTGTCAAACAGAGATGTGACAGCAACTCCGCATTTTCAGCTCAGGAGAGCAAGTCGTGGGAAAGTTAAATAACTTTTAAAAAGAAGGAGAGCGCCCCCTCCCCTTCTCCACTCTCCCTATTCACTGGAGAAGATGTAATTAAGTGAATATGAATTATTAGAGTCCTTTTATTTACCTTTGGGGGGCCTCAGAGGTATTAATTCAATAATGAGGAATTGCAGGGGGACATCTTGATAATTGCGGTTGAGCCAGGAGCAACGATCCGTCTGTAAAAGGTTTCCATGTTCTTTGAGGGCATTCTGCCTCCATGGCCCCCTCCCCTCCTTTCCTCCTTTCACTGCCCTCCAGGAGTGGGATATTCTTGTCTAGACAGATTTGGATACACAAAAGCTGCCCACCCTGCCTGGTCCCATCTAGTCTTACTTTTTCAAGCTTCTGAATATCCACACTAGACTATTTCTGCAATTCATAAATAGATTATTTGAAGGCTGTGGAATGTTATGGATGGGCCCCTTTATAGCAGAATTTTAAGTGATCAGCCAGATTTAGATTCTCGATTTTTCTTGCCCTGGGTGGCTGTCTAGAAGTCAAGCCAAGCTTAGATACTAGTGCTAGTAATGACAACCCCCAGTATGTACATTTGAAAGACATGGATGTCTTTCAAATTTTTTAAACATATTCCTCTGGAATCATTTACATTATATTTTAATATAGCTCTGTATAGCCCTGGAGTTTATTCTTAATTTTTAGACTTGTGTAGAGGCATAAACCCAGCCCTAAAAATATTAATGCCTTCAGGGGAGAAGGAGCATATCTGAGCTTGTGGGTGTGACAAGCAGGTCACATAAAAATAATTCCATGCTCCTTAGAGTTATTTTTAGACTATGGTAGCTGCCACATTTCAGGTAAAGGTCTCTACTAAAACTGCCTTCTATTAACAATTAGGAAGATACCTTGTGCTGAAAGCCTCCCCCAAGCCTAGAACTATCTTATTTAAATAACCTATTTAAACCACACCCCCAAAAGAAAGAAAACTTGTTAGCTCTGAAGATGTGGAAAGGCTACAGGTATCCTGCACCCTGATGTCTGTGTGTCCAGGTATTGCTGTATGCTTAGCCAGGCAGTCAGTGCCTTCCTGGGAAGAACCCCACCGTGCATAGAGCCCCAGCAGATAGTAGACTGTATACCTTGTATTTCATTTGATGGAGAACTGACCCCCGAAAATGTATGCTTGTCCGTTTGGGCATTTCTTCCCTTCCTCCCAGCTCTCCCCAACCCCAGAACACAGCCTAATGCTGGTAGGTGTTAATAAGTATTTCTGGAAAAACTAAAGGAACCGCCTCCCTGATTCCCTTTTGAGTACAGAGCAGGGATTTTGCCAGCTCTTGGGTAAATCTGAAATAGGTGGAAATACATGTGGGGGAAAAAATGGTGGAAGAAGGTATGCAGCAAAAATCTGATATGCATTCATCTCTCTGTGGCTTCAGAGAATCTGAATACCAGCTTTCACATACCTTATACTCATTCCACATAACAGCCTAATGAGTAAAGTTTTATTATCACCATTTTACAGATTAGAAAACTGAGTTTAAGAGAGGTTTAAGAGACCTGCCAAGACGAACAGCAAGCAAATGGCAGCGCAGACATTTAAACCTTGGTTTCCAGATCTCTAAACACACGGAAACACTTTACTCAAACTTGGAAAGGAGCTAGGCTAGCTGAAATACCTGCTGGAAAGGGTTTGCTTGCCCCCCATTTCCTGGTGGCTTTAAGTTTGGGCTCCTTTTCAGCGCCTATTTGGCCCCAGAGGTGTCTTTGAACAACGTGAGGCCGGAGAGGGGCGCGGTGGGCGCGGGCCGCGGTGGAGGGGAGGGCCCGCAACGAGGGGTGATAAGGCGGGGGTCGCTCCCTGAGTGCCCTCCGGGCCAGAAGCCACGCAGACCCAGGTTCTCTCCGCCTTGCAGGTCTGGTTCCAGAACCGTCGGGCGAAATGGCGCAAGCGGGAGAAGGCGGGCGCGCAGACCCATCCTCCGGGGCTGCCCTTCCCCGGGCCGCTCTCCGCCACCCACCCGCTCAGCCCCTACCTGGACGCCAGCCCCTTCCCGCCGCACCACCCTGCGCTGGACTCGGCCTGGACGGCCGCTGCCGCTGCCGCCGCCGCCGCCTTCCCGAGCCTACCTCCGCCTCCAGGCTCGGCCAGCCTGCCGCCCAGCGGGGCGCCGCTGGGCTTGAGCACTTTTCTTGGAGCCGCCGTATTCCGACACCCGGCCTTCATTAGCCCTGCGTTCGGCAGGTAACCCGCGGCCTCGGGGAGTCTGTCTGTCTGTCTGTCTCTCTCATACACACACAGCAGCTGGGGTCAGGGATAAGGCCAGGACAGGCAAGGGCTACCCTCATTTCTTCTCTTTGCCTAAACCTCAGATACTTAGCCAAAGAAAATACTCTCTAATTCTCTCTCTCAAAAAAAAAATGTGTATCTTGAAAGGAATGACTTGGGACTTGAGCGGCAAAGGGGAGGGCAGTGGCAGTAACAACATGAAAATTGCGAGTGTTCAGTGAAAGCTGTAAAAGTACTATTCGAAGGCAGCAACAGCCTGGGCCATAGGTGGTAATGTGTAAATATGTACAGGTGTAAGCTACAGAGCTGGCATGACTTTTCAAGTTTTGCAAAAATCCTTCCTCATGCCTGTCAGTCAGAGGAACACAGCCCTGGTTCCTCAGGAGCCCTGGAGCCTCCGGCCCTCTGAATGCAAAGAATTCTCTTCTTCCCCAGACGCTAACTTCCTTGTCACTCAAGTGACCCCGCTGCCAGCATACCCCCATATGTGCAACACCCGACCCTCACGGCGGCACAAGACAACGAAATAAAAGGAACAGTTCATGGTATATTATAACTCCTTTTCTTTAAATGAACAGCGAATGATGAAATATAAAGTCTGTATAATCACACAGACAAAGAAACAAAGGAGGATGTATTAAGTTGGAAAGTGCAGTGAAAATAAAACTGAATGCAGCTTCAATGATCTCTCTTTGGAAGAACAAAGAAGTAATAGATTCATCTAACTGCGCAGCCACTTAACAAAAATCATCCTAGAGAAAAATTTCAAAAGACTGTTAAGTAAAATTGGTTTCTTGTAACAAACCAAAAAAATAAACCCTGCACTGAAGCGTAGTTAGTGACTCAGTTTACCTAGTGGAACCAGGGCATGTTACGCCCTCTCCAGGCCACTCTATTTTTCTTTCTGGGGAAAAAAAACTAAGTCCTGTGTCTCTAGTACACCCCTCCCCGCCCCCCCACCCCGCATCTCTTTTCCCTTCTGGCAACAAACGACTTGTAAAAGCCGACAAACCACTGCTGGAGTACCGGGCTGCCAGATCTGGAGACGCTGGAAGAGCGGTGCGGTGGGGGTGGCATGAGGGGTGGAGGGCAGGCTTGGGAGGAGCAGGAAGCTCTCAGAGAGCCCTAGTGGGTTCATTTCGAATCGTGGAAAACCGGAGTTGGCCCTGCGCAGGCCTGGAGCCAGAGCCCCGGGGGGAAACAGCGGGGACAGGGGTTAATGCGGGTGCCTCCGGCTTCAGCTCCAGGTCCGCGCGAACCGAGAAGTGGGTGGAGGTGTCGCGCGGAGCAATCCCGGCGCCGCCCGGAGGTGGTGGTGCATACTGAGATTCCAGGCTTGGGCGTTGCCATGCGCTGTGCGCGGGGGTCGCAGATCCGGGGTCTCTTTGGGGCAAGAGGCTGCAGGGGCGCAGGGAAGGCGGCGGGGGAAGGGTGTCGCCGCGCCTGGACGCGGGGCAGCTGGCGGGTCATAGCGGCCGGTCCAGCAGAAATCAACAGGCGGGAGGGGGAGGGCCACGGGGGGTGGGGAACGCCCCACCTCACGGTCAAATCTCAGGCACTGGCAGCGCAGCCTGGCGTGCGAGGGCAGCTGAGCCGGCGGGAAGGCCGGCAAACAGGACCGGCTTTTCCGGGGCCAAAAGAGTCCCCGGTGGAGAAGGCGCCCTAGAGGAAGTGCGATGTCCGCGGCATAGGTCTGGATCACTTTTGATCCCACCTTCTCTCCTCTTTTTTTCTCCTTTCTCTTTCTTTCTCTTTGTGTCTCCCATTCTCTCTCCCGGCAAATAGTATTGCAGGCAGTTGGAGGTCCTGGTCTGGGAATACACCCTCTCAAGCGAAACCCGCGCGCAAAAAAAAAAAGCGAAACCGTGGGGGTTGTGCGCCGCGGGACCTGCCTCCCGCCCGGCTTTGGCCCCTCCGGGAATATCTGGTCGCTTGGTCTCTTTTTTTTGTCCGTCGGTTCCGTGCTCTAGTAAAGCCCTCCGAGTGCTGCAGCCTCCGCCCTCACCCCACCTACTCCCCAGCCCGCGGCCCGCCCTTGGTCCGCGGCTCCGCACCCGGGCGGCCGTGCCCCTCCGCTCCCCTGGTGAGAGGGGCTGAAACGCTGCCAGAGGCGCCGCGCTGAGCGCCCGAGGCCGTGACCCCGCTGTTTGCTCTCCCTGCAGGCTGTTTTCCACCATGGCCCCCCTAACCAGCGCGTCGACCGCGGCCGCGCTCCTGAGACAGCCCACGCCGGCCGTGGAGGGCGCGGTGGCGTCGGGCGCGCTGGCCGACCCGGCCACCGCGGCCGCAGACAGACGGGCCTCTAGCATAGCCGCGCTGAGGCTCAAGGCCAAGGAGCACGCCGCGCAGCTCACGCAGCTCAACATCCTGCCAGGCACCAGCACGGGCAAGGAGGTGTGCTAAAGGCTGCCCTCCACCGTCGCGCCCCGGGTGCGCCCGAAAGGTCACCTCACTCAGCACCACTCAAGACCAAATGGAAACAGAGGACCAGCACACTCCCGAGACGGCACTGAGAGAGCGCAGCCGCCTTCGCAGCAGCCTGGACGCGGGCAAGGCATCCCTCGGCGCTACCGGACGTGGCACCTCCTCGGCTGGCTGTCCACCCTACCCTGTCCCTGCCCCTGCCACTGCCAACCTCGCTCCAACTGCAACGTCCAGTCTCTCCCGTTCTTTCTTTACTGAAAATCTCGGGGGAGGAGGGGTTCTCCCCAAGACGCCTGGTATTGAAGTTAAAATTTTTAGAAGCTCAACCTCTCTTCCTCCTGACACTTCACTTGCTTTTTTTTTTTTTAATAGCATTTTGGCGCTCTAGGTTGATCTCCCCAGCGTGGGCCCCGGCGTGTAGCCAGGGCCAGGGAAGTGAATGCGAATCTGTAAGATAGCTAATAGTGCACTTAACCGAAAGGGGCGTCTTGTTCTTGTTCTCTTCTTTATCATACAACAACCAAGGTTTTTATATCAAACCAAAGGGAAATACTCCGCTAGAATATGGACTGTTGAAGTCACCAAACTGTGATAGATTCTGTACATACCATTGTTATTAAAAAAAAAAAAAAGAACAGAGCTTTGTATATTTGAAATGTTATAACGCAATTGCACTCAGCGTGGTATGGTAAAAGTTTGTCCTCCTGTAGATACTTACTGTGTTGTAGATACGGTAGGGTTCCTAGACAAATATTTATGTACTCAAGCCCTTTATTTAACTTATTAACTGTAGAAGCTTCTGCAACCTTCCCGATAAAAGCAATGGTACAG
Organism: Manis javanica; assembly: GCF_040802235.1. Lineage (NCBI taxonomy): Eukaryota > Metazoa > Chordata > Mammalia > Pholidota > Manidae > Manis > Manis javanica. Next base: position 18,250,219 of record NC_133174.1, on the reverse strand, counting down.
TACTTTTGTGTAATGTGTACTTGTTATCACTTTTCCTTGCTATCTAGTGGAGAAGTGTCACGCTCAAAATAAAAAAATTATATGTTTAACAAAAGGAAGTATGAATGCTCTATGTAGACGCTGAGGGGACAGTAGAACTGGGCCCCCCAGAGGCCAGGGGTGAGCTCTGCCGCCCCAGCACCTCCTGGGTTTATCTGCTCGCCCGTTTTCCTGGCAGAGGCCCCTGGTTTGAATCTGATCCTCAGAGGATCTGGGTTTCCTACAAAGGTTAGGAATGCTGCCGCGGCGCTTTCCATGAACATCTCGCCTCCCCCCATTCCCGGTCGTGTCGCAGCTGGAGCTGGGGGTCCTGGGCTATGGAGGTGGGGTGGGCTTGAGGGTGGGTAACGGTTGTACGGTAAGCGTTGTTGACAGTGGAGACAGAAACTTAGAGCGAGCGGGAGTCCTGGCTCAGAAGTCGAAGGAATCTGCTCGTGGAAAGTGCCACGTAGCAAGGACGTGTGCAGTCCGAGATGACAGGTACGGCAAGAGCGAGAAGCCTTGATGCTGGCTTCAGAGGGGGCGGGTTTCCAGGTACACTAGTGGGGAGGAGGGTGTGTGTGTGTGTGTGTGCACGCGCGCACGCGCGCGCGCGCGCGCGTGTGTGTGTGTGAGAGAGAGAGAGAACGCAGGAATAATGATGGAAAGGCGGCGAGGGGTACCCAAGTGGCAGATTTTAACTCGACAAATGTCATTACATCACTTATCTAGGCATCCGAAAATGTATACATTAAAAAAAAATCGAAACAACTCAGGTTTCGTGAGGAGATCCAAACAGATTTACAATCCGTAATCCCCTTGCTGCACCCCTCCCCGCGCCAGGGACCGTCGCCTCTCCCTCCCCCTGCCCGCGCCCCTCCGGGTGACCGCTCCGCGTAAGCCTGCCCGCGGGGGCTGGGTCTCGCCAACGCTCTCGGGGTGATGGGAAAGGGAAGAGAAGCTTAATTAGTTTCAATTTGCAGTAATTAGCGCGCTGGACCTTTGGGGAGAGGGGCAGGCGGCGGGGGGGTGGGGTGAACTCCGCGGCGTGACTACCGCGACTCACGGAGCTGGTGCCTGCCGCCCCGCCAGGCCGCGGGCCGCTCGGTGGCCGCTAAGGGCGCGGCGCGTCCCCAGGCAGGCCCGTCGGGCTCCGCGCGCGCTCCCAGGCCGCGCCCTGTAGGAGGGGGGCGGGCCCCTCGCGCGCGGCCTGAGAGCACAAGTGTGCGCGGCCGAGGGGCAGGTGCGGGGTCGGGCAGAGGTCACCGGCAGCTCGGGATGGGCAGGCCTTTCAGCAGCTGCCGAGCTCTCAGGCCCCGGCAACCTCGGCTCACCCAGCCGGCCCAGAAATCGGGGGTCCCCCGCCCGCTGGGAACCTTGGGGAGAGCGCCCAGGGGCCTCAGGGGTCGAGGCTGCTTTTCGGACTTCGGCCGTCGGGTAATCACCGCCACTCTGCCGGTCCCTGGAATCGGGACGCAGGCGCTATCAAGCAGGGGCCCGGCCTGGGCCTCGGGGAGCAGGCCGCCAACTACCTTTCCTTAGCGGTTCCCGCCTCTCCTTTCTCGGGTTCAGTAGGCACGGGAACTTCCGGTCATGCCCCCAGATCTGACTCCACAGGGTGTCCTGGGGTGAAGGCAGCTTTCCTGGGGTGGGCCGGGTTACTCAGGAGTTTGGGGTGGAGGGACAGGGGACTGCAGGAGGAATTCACAGGAAAGGACATTTTTTTTGGTGGTCATTATCAATTTTCCGTGGATTTTGGCTTTTTGTTTAGGTAGGGCTTTTTACCCCCCTCCAGGCAGCCAGTTGGATGGTATACGGGCAACAGTACCATTCTTCCTGTTAATGAACTCTTTTTTAAGTCATTTTTTCTCATTTGACCCTTCCATGGAGCAGAAGCAAATTGCGTGAAATTACCTCCAAGGATTACATTTATTACTGGCCAATGAGAACCCCTCGCCTTGTTTTACAAACTCTTAATCCTATGTCATTCTGATGCCGCAAACAAGCCGGGTCCTGGGCCTCCTATTCTTTCAACTTTGCCCAGCTGGAGGGACCTCATTCTGCACTTAATATTCCCCATAAATATCACACGCTAAAGACCCCCTGACTTTCAGCAAGTCCACATTAAACATGTGACATGTCACGCATGACAAACTCTGAGTATCTTTTCAAAGCAGCATTAAAAGCAAAGAAACCAATTTTCTTCTCCTTCCAAACCTCCCCAAGTGTTGAATGATGGGGATTGGAAAGAGCCACTGGAGCGTACTTAGGGGGATTTTATGAGATTTTCCAGAATGATTTAATCTTATTGTGAGCATTATTAATGAATGGCAACCCAATTTGGCCCCAATATCTGGGAACGCAGTCACAATGCTGGGAGCGGCTAACACCCCCTCAAACCCAACCTTAAGTAAACCTATTCTACCACCGAGGAGGATGTGCGGGGCCCAGGGGAGTTCAGGAGAGCCTCTGTGTTAGGGGCATGACTGTTCCCTATCATAGCCAGGGCAGAATGCCCCATCATCTGCTTTCTCAGGGCCACCCCCACAGCATCTTGGGGTGAGGGTGATTGGGAGCCAGGTCTAGGCCTCTGTGGGAAGGATGAGGGGAAGGGGTAAATTAATTTGCTACATTTTCAGCCAGACTAGCCAGATACGGATGAGGCCCCTGAAAGGAAAAGGCAAGAAGGGAGCAGTTGGTGTATTCTCAGAAGGCATCCCCAAGTGTTCTCTCACCAACTACCCATGGCCTGGGCTGTGGACAGTGTAGTTAGGGTGGACATCTTAGGCTTGTGGTGAGGAAGCAAGAAAGTGGGTGAATTAGGGAGAGTGACTACTGAAGAGATTTGGGATAACTACGGACTTGAAACTCAGTCTTCAGCTGAAGTCTCACAGGTATCGGCCCCAGCCAGTTTCCCATTTTTTTCTCCTATTACTACCAACTGGGGCAAACATTTGTTATTGTTGTTTTTGACTTGTATAACTAACAGACAAGGCACTTGTGGTTCTATTTTTCATATCCCTTTGAGTGCAGAGATCTTACTAGAATGGAAAAGGTGGCTGGTGTTAGGGGAAAGGAAATTATACATGCGTTAGATCAACTTGCTTTTAGAGGTAAAAAATGTGTACGTGGGCATGTGTGTATGTGTATACACAAAAGTGAGCATGTCTGAATGAAGGGGTTCTTAAGAGGGGCCTAAATTGGTTTTTTTGGAATACCGAGTTCCCCAGAGTAACTATCTGTTTAACAGGCTGGCTGGGGGTGGGGAGAAGAAAACCAGCTACCTGATAGGAAAAAGAATTTTTCAAAGGACCAAAGTTGTTGTCCCTGGACGTTATTAACGGTCCAGTTTGAAGTATACATTTTTCCCTTTAAAGAAAAGGGAGCGATTACCAGTTATACATTAAGAAACGTCATTCAGTCATTTTTATTCATTCTCCGGAAATGTTCGTAAAAGCCTGAATCATACTTCTACAAGCAGCAATTTTGTTAATCCAGGGGGTTATTACTCTGGGCCCTTATTAGGTTCTACACCACTGCCAAGCAATCCTATAACCCTCTCAAAAGAAGTTTACCTCCCTGTTATAAAACCAGTAGTGGTATTTATACTGTGCAATAATTAGTGTATTACTTGAATCCACTAACACGTTCATTTTATCTCTGCACAAAACCTCTAGTCTGCTTATAGAAAGCTTGTGCCTCCTTTGGTGCTGGTAAAGTGGTGAAAGAGTGAATTGAAGGCTGGTTGCACTTTCTCCTTTTGCCTCGCCTTAATTCCCATCTCTTTTTGCTCTCATCCAATTAGCACAGTGTATTAAGCGGTTTATCATCTCATAGTCAGCTATTGAGAGAAACAAGGCGAGCACTTTGCAATAGAACCTGCGCTCCTTTGACACCCTCAGGTACTTACATATTCCACTGTGCTATGAATAATAGAGGAAGAATGGAGCGCTAATTCCCTCATCAAAGAATGCCTTGTCTGCTGCTTTGCTCAACAACACCATTCTGATCAAAAGAAAAGCAATAAAGCTTAGCATAACAAAACGAAACCTACTTATTAGCTTAGTGGTTAAATTAATGCAGAGCCGCTGCTATTCAAAACCAAGGTTTGAAAACAGCCTCCAACAACCTGATAATGCTGCCTTCGGGATGAAGGAATTTTAATCTGAAATTTGAGGCTGGCTCAGATGAGTTAATCTATTAAACTGCTATAAAGAAGCTCCACAGCAAACTGTTCAATTAAGAAATATTTAGGTGAGCAGAGAGCGAAAGAGAGAGACGTGGTGGTGGGGGGTGGGGTAAGGGGGTAGAGATATGGGGCGGGTAGGGGGTGGGGGGTAACGGGATGGAAAGGCCAGTCAGCTTTAAATTGGGGAGGCACTGAATTGAGGGTGTGGGGATTCTGACAAGAGGGTCTGGAGCCTGGTGTGTTTTTTACAAAACCTCAAAACAGGGAAATATGCTCCTGAAGTTTACATCTTTGCATCTCCTGCCAAACTAATTTGAGTGGTATGTTTGAAAAGGCCTGGGAGGTGTGTAGGTGTGTGTCAGAGGTAAGAGGGGCTGGGGAAGTGGGGGCAGTGAATTCATTCCCTTTCCACATCCTCTCCCAAACTCCAATCTGTGAACTCTGATGAGCCCCCATGCCTAGGGCAACAGTCACGATATTAACTCCATCTGCTTCCCGGACAAATTAAAATCTTACCGAGCACGTTCTTTGTAGGAGTCTCAACTTCTGGCCTCCCTTATTCCCCCTTATATGAAGAGGACTCGCCAGCGGCGTTTAAGATAAACGTGTACCCTGTTGTCAGCAGACCCTACTTCATAAGTTCAACAGGAAACGTCCTTTTTAGAGGTGTGACGCTTGGAGAAGAGCAGCAGGGTTCTTTTAGGGTACCATCTCCCAACTGGCCTGGAAAAAATTTAGCTCAGAGGTTTAGTCTGGCTCACAGCGTTTAAAATTTTACTTTAAAGAACTAGTTGCCGAGGTTTAGAAGTTGAGAAACTTACTGGACTATCTGGCTTCCTGGCTTCCCTTGAAAGCTGTACCACGTGGCCACCCTGGGCTCCATCCCTCCCAGCATCACTGAGCAGTCACTTCCCCCGTTTGGATAGGACATGCCCACTGGGGCTCACCGCAGTCCTTGCCCCTCCCTAGTGTCAGCCTGCTTTGTTACATCTCTTTGCTTTTAGCTCTCGAGCTTAAGACCCATGCCAGGAAGCCCGTGCTGACAGATGGGTGGGCTCTGCCTTACATTCCTCCATTGGCCCTACCCACTGCACAGCAAGGGGTAGGAACCTTTCACCGACAAAAGCGAGTATGCCGTGTTCCAACCTTCCAACAGAGTTCCACTGGAATTCTTAAAAGTTGCGATTTCAACTTTATATAAAATTCTGGACTCCTTAGGTGCTTCCCAGAAAAGCGTCTTAACTAACCTGGAGTTACAGATCTGTGTAAGAAAACATCAATCCCTACATTAGCTCTTCCCAGGGACCGTACTGAGAAATGTCTGACTTTCTAGAGAGATGATTCCTGCCCTCACAGTAATTACAATTCAGACGCGGAGACAAAAAACAGGGCCTTAAGAATTTATTTGAGTCTCCCTGAGTTTCTTGATGACCAAGTTCAGGATGTCTGCTTCTATTTACCATGATCCAAGTCCCAAAATCAAGGAAAACACGCCTTCTCTTCAGAAAGCAAAGTGGGGGCATGGGATCCAGAAGCACACGTAGAGAATCACCTCTATAACCTTACATGGTAACAACAAGGAAAAATCCCACTAATCCTCTCATTTCCCTAAACAACTGGAGTGCAGAGCCTGAGGTACCAAGGCAGTAATTAACTGACAGGGCCCTAAACCCAGTGTTTCAACTTAGAACCTGAGTATACAAGACAGAGGAGAAAGTTGCAGGAGAGAAAAGAGAAGGCAAAGTGAAAGAAAAGGAGGCACCGTCTCCATTGCTGTAACAAACGTCTGTGGCCAGGGCCCATGCTGTGTGACCTTTCTATTGTGGGGTGACTTTCTCCCAAGAGACACAGGCCTTGCTCTGCAAAGAGACACTACCAGGCTCTTGGCTTAGCTCTCTGACTGTGCAAGTCAGCAAAGCGCATGAGAAACCACACTTCATCTCTTCAAAGACCTGAAGTCCACAGAAATTGTCTTGAATGACACTCAGAACATTTGGACGTTTATCACTTGACATCTCTGAGCCGAGTTCTCATGGGGCTGAGGTCTGGGAAAGGGGGATGCCTTCAGTCATCCCTTACTCCTGGCCAGGGCTCCAGTCAACTTTTGTACCTTTGATAAGGATTCACTGCAACCGGTCTTCCTTTAGAAAACTTTATTGAGTAAAAGAGGCACAACATATTTTTTTTATAAAGACATATAGGCAGATATCTTTAGAAATACAGCACAGTTGAACAAAGGGAAATATATTTTGGAAGTATAATCTTACCAATCAGGTAAGAAAGGAATGACTGCTATTGAAGTATGTTTGGCTTTGGGCAAAGAGGGTACCATTCTGAAGAAATGGTGTCTGAAGAAAGATAGCATCAAGCAATCAACCATCACTCCCCGCAATTTTTTTCTGTATACCATACAACGATCCTTGTCCCAACTCCTATATATTTTTAAGGAAATGTTAAGGACATGGAATTAGTTTAAATGAACTTTCCTACTGTGTAATTCTTTACACTGATTTCCTACTTAAGTTTAAAAAGAAAAAAAAGACTGTGAGTGTAAAATATCTGCCCAGTGTGCATGTGTGTGTTGGTCTTTGGAGCAATTCAATAAACAAGTAAGCTCTGTTTAATCTATTTAGTAAGTGGCAAGACTTTTAAATCTCCTCCCTAGGCTACCTATATAAAAGACAAGCCTGAAAAGGACAGCCACTCCTGGAGCCAGCAGCTGGGAAGCCTTTGGGTTCAGACTGGATTTAATTGGCGTGTGAAAAGGCAAAATGTTAGCGCTCCTACCAAGCTTCAGAAACCTCTTTCTGGCGGCACCTCTGTTGAAGGCCTTGGGGCAAAGCCTGGGGTCACTTGCATTCCAGCTACTCGCAGTTATTTTCTCTTCCCTTACCAACCCCTCCCCTGTAAATCCTGTCCCTTGGGAGGCAGCTAGCTCTTCAGGTGCTTTGCAAAGGGCCACAGGGTCGTGTTGCATTCAACAGGACGCAGTATCCTGTAACGGGAAGGCTGTTTTGATGTCCTCTGGTGCTCGACAGTTTAAGTATTTTTGCAGTTGCCCTCAGTAATGTCCCTCCCAAGCCACATGCACACAAACACGAGATGCAGTCCCAAAGGAAAAGTGATGCCAGAGAAGCAGACACGCCACTGCGGAGATGGTAGAGGAGCTGCCGAAGCTGCAATCCTCCATTCAGCCAGCCTGCCTTGTCCACAGCTGGATCCCCTCAGGGCCGCACAGCACAGTCGGCGAAGAGTTTGCGGAGGTTCACTTCGGAGTAGCCACTTTGGGACAAGAACTGCTCTGCTGTGTTCTTGAGTTTTTTGTAGTCCTGAAGAACTTTGGGGGTAAGAAACTGCTTCTTCAATTTATCTAAAAAGAAATAAAAATAAAAGGATTACAAGTCTCAGAAGTAGCTTCTTTAAAGACCATTCAGTATTCGCCAAGCACTAGTGAAGGGGGTTCGGATTCCATTTGCAGCTCCCGGTCTCAGACGTCCTCATGGTCCTGCTGCTGGTCTACCTCTGGGGCCAGTCCCATTCAGAGGGGCCCGAGACCTCCAGATTCTTCTTCCTTTCCCCTGCCTAACACTTTTCAGCACCTAGCCGACTCAGCAGACCCACGGGGGGCCAGGGCCACCTTGCACTGACGCGACCGCAGGTGCAGCCCATGTACAGCAGAGGAGGTGAACTCCACTCCCGGCCACCATGTCTGCAGTGCTGTTGAGCATGCGCACGTAGTTGCATGCTAAATAGGGATGTGGCAGGAAATACTTTGTGTCAAAGGAAGTCAGAGCCTCCCAGCTCAAACTCCCCAGTCATCTGCACCTAGTCGGCTTCTTCTAGTCCCTCCGGTCAGTGTCCCTCTTCTACGTGAAACCTCTGCTGAAGAGGCCAGGGGTAGGCTGTCTGGAAGGCACCTGTCCATTGGCAAGATTCCTTTTTCTTCTTTGTCCACACTGTGTATCTGTCAACTTCGGGTATGTAGTGGCCCTTCCTCTGCGTCCTGCTCTGTCCACCCATCCGTCCCTGGCTTCCTCTCCTGAGAAGGGCACTACCAGCCAGAGAGACCCTTCCTGGAGCCTGCTACCTCTACATTCATTTCTTTTAAAGGAGCAGTAGGGCCGCAACACCCAGGTCTGGTCTCTAGGGGACCAGGGTGATCCCTGGGAGAGCTAGCCCTGCACAGGATGGCTAAGATGAGCACAGGTTTTGGTCAAAGCTGCTTGAGAATGCTGAGAAGTTTCACTTTTTAAAAAAAATCCCCATTCTGTGGCTAAGGAAACTGGGAGGTTAAGTCCGTTGCCAGAGATCATGTAGCTGGTAATCCGGGATGTGGAAACGCAAGCCTAGGTCGCCAGAACCCCCAGGCCCACACGTGGAGGGCAGGCTCACTTCTGCACCCCCTCTCCCTGTACCCTATATCACTGCCCCCAGACGCTGGCCTGGGCCAAGGGGCCTGGGGGGAGCAAGGCTGCCCAGCGCCCCAGAACCGGAACCGGAAAGCACGGGGAGCAAACACGGAAGGGAACGTTCATCAACTACTGAAAGAAAAACCCCACTGAGATAGCAGAGCAACACTGAAGTCTACAAAATACCCGGAAAACCAGCCACTGGCTCTTAAGATTTTTGTTCCTTAGCTACACATTCGCATTTGTTCTCCACAGCCTTTTCTAAATTACGTCAATTGCCTTTCAAAAAACAACAACACAAAGTTTTGTATAGAGGATTTAAATGCCCAAAGGCGGAAAAAGAGAGGCAGAAGAGAGAGGGGGTGGAGGGACGCATCGTTAAGGGACTATAGAAAGACACTTTGAAAGTTCTAATTATCAGAGTCTGGGAATACACAACAATGGCCCCAACCAGCGGTGGCTGCCTCCGGCAGGGCAGGCCAAGCCAGGCCAAGCCAGCGGCGCCCTGCCTGTGAATGACAGAAACGTCCAGACCCGCTGGGAGGAAGGGAGAGGCCACAGCTCCTGATGTGTTTACCTCCTCTGCTGATGGGATATTGACTTTTCCCACCAGGTTGGTTAGAAAGGGGACTATTTACGCTGCCACACAGCAGAGTTAGAATGACAACCAGCATCACTCTGTGCTCTTCTTCATAAAAGACAACTGTGACCGCCAGCATATCCCATAGCCGGTCAATAAGGCCTAAGCACCATTCCAGGCCATTTAGAGATGCAGATAAAAGCTCCCACTTGCTTCTCCAATCAGAATTTAATCAATAATGTATAGAATGTCTTCTAGGAAACAACTGCAGGAGCAGTCACAGGCCGTGGTGGGGGAGGTAGCTAGAGGTGTGGGTGGTGGGGGGGAACAAGGGCTGACTCCTTCCTCATGATTGTCGTGTCCATCCATCCCCCCAACACGTTGGCACCCAAGCCACCCATGTTAAGCTTCACACAGACTGTCACCTTGTTTCCTTTAATGCTTTGCCCACTACTTTAGAACTCAAGCAAAAATAACTGGTGCTAAATGATGGAAACCAATTAAGGTGGCAGGTAAGACCCAATTCCTTCTCCCTATCCTGGTTTGGAGAGGGCAGTAGAGGCCACGGCCATAGGTGCTGCAGGTCAGACACCCGAGCACAACTGTTGAAAGAATCCAAGAGGCCATTTGGCAAGAGGCAGGAATGATCTGGGTCACCTCACCCCAGGCCACAGAGATGCCACTGGCCATGGCTGTTGCCCTCTCAACAACCACCACAAAAAAAAATCCAAACTTTGTCGAGATAGGGAAGGAAATGCTTGTGCTACACAAGGTGCATCAACAAATAAACTCCAATGGACTTGTCTGTATCAGTGGAAATCACTCATCTTAACACGACAGCGAAGCAAATCTACTTTTCCTGGGGTTAACATTTCAGGAACATGTATCTACAGCTTGCTTACTCACTCTGGCCCTTTCTATGGGCTGAGTCCTTAGGGTTATATGCTAATTACTAAAAACATCCTGTCCTCTGCCCCTATGAAAACAGTGACAACTAAGGTAGCCTAGATATTAATTATTCAC